>NC_041821.1:24516511-27210678 GCF_900964775.1 Scleropages formosus
AAATTATATGTAATTATGTTTAGATTATGACATGTCAAAGAAACCACTCAGTCTACATGTATCTGAATACTGAAAGTGGGGATTTTTTTTTCTTTTTTACATTTTTAATGAACTATATTTTTAATGGGCAGGTGGCGATGGTTCTTGTAAGTTGTATGGTGGTGTGGCAACGTTGAGGCACATTTTGTCAGGGTGTAAGGTAAGTTTGGGGCAGGGGCGCTATACGTGGCGTCGTAATCAGGTTCTTAGATGTTTAGCAGGTGTGATTGAGAGTAAGTGGCGGGTTGTTAATTCTCTGCCTGTTGGCAGGTTAGCTGGAGCAATTGGCTTTGTGCGGGCAGGAAAGAGTAGCACTACACAAGGGCAGACGTGCCCTGTTAGGTGGGGTAACGCACGGGACTGGAAGCTGTTGGCTGACGTGGGCAAGCAGCTCCAGGTTCCGCAGGTCATTGCTGTTACTTCACTGTGGCCGGACATGGTGTTATATTCGGAGGGTGAGCGTACGGTGTACTTTGTAGAGTTAACATTGCCGTTCGAGGATGCTATTGGGGAGGCATTAGAGCGGAAACTGTTAAAGTATGCTGAGCTGGTGGCAGAGGCAAGGGACTGTGGTTGGCAGGCTCATGTGAGGCCAGTAGAGTTTGGTGTTAGAGGGTTTGTGGCCAAATCAACTACAGCATTGTTGGGAGAGTTTGATGTTAAAGGCTGCAGCAAAGGAGCTGTCTGAGGTAGCTGAGAAGGCAAGTCAATGGTTGTGGTTGAAAAGAGAGCAGGGTAGTTGGGGTTGCAGGCTGGAGGGAGGTGTGTGATTGTGGAAAATTAGTGGCAGGTGGTGAGTAATGGGAGGCAGCTGGTGATAATTAAGGAAGTGTGGCCTTAAGTAGGATAGTTTAAATTTGTGGAGTGGCTCAGCTGCAGTAGATTTGGTGGCAAGGTTAGAAGGTAGGTATAGCGCTGTGGTTAAATGATTAAGGTTGCAGTACTTGTTGAGGGTGAAGGGTATCGAAGATGTGTGTGGAGAGGGGTGTGTCTGGGAGGCCGGATTGCACTGTTGAGCCTTCCAGAGGTGTTGTAGGCCTAATTCAATGAAACACTGATGAAGGGAGGTGCCCACTTGATAACCTCAATGGAATACTCAAGTTGGTGCCCAGCTGGTGTGGCTTGCTGGTGTGGTTGGTGAGTTAGGCTTGGTCTGATTTGGCTTTGTTTGAGTTGGCTTGGGTTAGACTTGGTTTGTTGGTTTGGTATTTCTGGTGGATGTGGTTTGATAGTTGGTGGTTAGGTTTGGTTTGTTGGCTTGGTTTTGCTGGTGATATGGGTGGATGGTTCTGAGTTGATGTGTTAGACCTGGTCTGTATGGTTTGTTGGTTAGTTTTTGTGTTGGTGGGAGTAGGCTTGGTTGGTTTCTGTTGGTGGCTGGGTATTGTTAATGGGTTGGCTGGATGGCTGGCTTGTTGGGTTAGGCTTGCTTTAGGTGTTTTGGTGGTGGGTGTGGCTTGGTGTTTTGTAGTCAGTTAGGCTTGGTTTGGTTATTTGTTTGTGTGTTAAATCTAGTTTAGTGGTTTGGATGTTGTTGGTGGGATTAGTTTCGGTTTGGTGGGTGTGTTAGTTCAGTTGGTTTCAGGGCATGAAGATGTATGGTGGCCATACTTGGTGTTCTTTGTGGTTTTAGGGTGGTGGGCGGACTGGGTCCTTGTGTGCAGCCGTTGAAAATTGCGCATAGGGTATAACATCTTTTCCTGTGTATTGTGAATGTTAGACTTTATTGCATTGTTTTTAATACTTTGGATTTTTTAAAAAAACATTTTGCTTCAACTGAGCCAAATATTTATATTATTATGAAGCATTATAGTGTATTAATTAGTCTATATTCATTCAGGCTAGCCGGGCATATTCTACGAATGCAACAACATCACATTCCCCAGGTGGCAATACACTGGTGCCCCCTGGGGGCCAGGTGTGGCCAGGGCTGTCCCTGCACCACCTGGCGGCGAACCTTCATCAACGATCTTAAGTTCGCTGGCGTATCCTGGAACGAAGCTGAAGCGCTGGCAGAGGACCGGCAGCGGTGGAGAGACCTTGTCGCCTGATGTGCCCAACAGCACGGGGGGATCTAAGACTAAGATTCATTATAAGATTATTGTAGAGTATAAACTGTAGGATTTAATTAAGCTTTGGTTACTCAAACTTTTTTAAACAAAGGTCTGTGTCCACCCGTTGAAACTGATAAACTAAGGAACTATGATCTTTAAATCTGTTTTGATAAAAGGCTATGCTAAACAAATTATGGTAAAGAATCTCAGATTATGCCTCTTGCTTAAAGGGAATATGTTAAAAAGAGAACCCATTGAAAAAATATTTCAATCTGATTCATTATTACCATGCCATTTAACTATTTAGCTTCTCTCAGATACAATGGCAGAAATTATACCAAGTTTTTTTTATAGCTACATTTAGATTTATTTATTTAGCAGATGCTTTTCTAGAAAAGCGAAGTACATCTCAGAGAAAATACAATTTGTGCATTACATAAGCAGAAAGAAGCATAATTGCAGACATGTGATTCTTAGGTGGACCTAGTGTGTTACCTTCCACTTTATGCACCCGTGTTCATCGTACGAGCAGGTGCACAAAACTCTGGATAGACGAATCCTGATCACCTTCCTAGATTTTTTTTTTCTTTTTTTTTTTTTTTCCTTTCTAAAGGTACAGAAACATTTACATACAATACAGGAGTAGTGGCTGTGTAAAGGCTTATCAGGGCATGATCATATAATTACAGAACATTTATAGCTACATGAAAATACAGTTCTCAGACCCTTCTTGAATGTAGACAAAGTTTCAGCTTTTCTGATTGAGAGGGGGAGGGTATTCCACTACAATGGAGCCAGAACTGAGAACCTCCGAGCTTTACCTTTCCTACTCCAGACGGGATGTCACCATGGCCTGGACAAGTACTTGGACTGAGTTAGTTGTGAGGTAAACTCAGTTTTTGTGGCTATTACCCTAATTTACATTTATATTTATACATGTACCAGACGCTTTTTTTCCAAAGCGACATACATCTGACGAAAATACGAGTGAATTACATCAACAGAAGAGATTTGGATGCAGATATGTTTCAAAAGTACAATTAATTTGTAATATTCCACCATAAAGTATACATCATACGAGTAGTTACACAAAGGTTTAGCCATTATTCTGCAATTCTAAACACAGAATTATTAACCATTTACATCACCCAAGTTGCTGCCTAAAGGTTTATCCATTATTCAATAATTTCTAATCACAAAATTATTAAACACATGTTTATCATACTCATGCTCTAATGATGCAATAACATTGTGGACACAATGTGTTCAGATACTTTTCTCCCACAATGGTCTGTTACTGTCATTATAAATGAATGCTCCTTACTGTCACTTGTAGAATATTCCTGTGGGTCCAGGATTCCTGACTCCTGAAGAGAGCGGATGCAGGAGTCCACCAGCTCAAGGCCAGTGGTCAATTCATCCTCGATGTCCTTCTGTCCATCTGCCAACACAGTGGGAATCAGAAGGGTCCAGGATTAGGAAAGAATCTTAAGCCGAGGCCCCTGCCAACACCTCCCCACCCTCTCCGTGCTGCCAAGGTACCAAGAGACAAGGTCTTTACACAAGAGGCTTCAGGATGAGATATTAACCCCGATGAAGTATGAACACACAGGCAGCACCAGGGGAGAAAATGACTCACAGAAACCCAAGACATGCTGTTCAGGTTCACCCATAGTGTGAGTGACAGAGAGAGTGTGTTCAACTGATGCATGGATGAGTGACCCATTGTAAGTAGTGTATCTACAGTGTAAGTCACCTTGGTGAAAAAGATGTGTGGGCTGATAACACTACACAGAGTTAATTGGAAGTCACTTTGGAGAAAACCATCTGCTAAATAAATAAATCTAAATGTAAGAAACACCTAAGGTCTTGACAAGGTCAGGATATGTTTCTCAGGCATTTCCCCCTAGATGGTTATAGAACATCTGCTCCACCAGCTGAAGTTTGCCCCAGTATTTCTCTTACAGATAATCAGTCTACGGAAGGCATATTTCTCCTGTAAAGTACCATCGGATGAGCCAGCACTCTAGCTCTCTGTTTTCAGTCTGACATTTGAGGAGGGAGGGTCTCCTCATGCCATCTTCTGACATTGCATGGTCAATCTGTCTTCACACAGCCATATTGCAAGCCCCAACTGAAGGGGGTGGCTGTTGGGATAGAACCATTCTCTCCTCTCCAGACACACAGTATCCTGCCACTCTTAGAATAGCAAAATATGAATTAAAACTAATTTTCAACTTTTGCAAAAAGTCTTATTTGTTTGGCTTCATAACGTTAAATAATATTTGAAGTTGCTAACTGACAGATGGAGTGGCCGAAGACATGCTCTGATCGGACACCTGACACACCTTAAAAACATGCTTTCCCATATATCTCTCACACACTCACACACACACACAGTGGCTGAAAGCACTTGTCCCGAACGGGGTTGCGGCAAACCACAGCCTAACCCAGCAACAGAGGGCACAAGGCTGGAGGGGGAGGGGACACACCCAGGGCAGGACACCAATCCACTGCAAGACACCCCAAACAGGACTCCAACCATAGACCCACCAGAGAGCAGGACTTGGCCAAGCCCACCACGCCACCGTGCCCCCAGCCTTTCCCATATCAGTGATTTCTTATTTTAATATGGAGATTTAGGATTAAGATGTACTGTATGTGTAAGCAGAAAATGAGGACAGTCAAATATCGTTGGTCTATGTGGAAAGGGTAAGATCAGAAATCAAAACTGTAACTGTGTAATTTATGCCTCTTTTTTTTTTCCTCCAAAAATCTAGGAGCACAGAAACCACTTGCAAGTGGTTTAAAGCATCAAAGCACGTGTGACATTACATCAAAATGACAGTGTGAGCCACTCTTGTTGAACTGTTCCATGGCACATATAATATGTCTGTGCAGACTGGCTAATGAAGAAAATTTAAACATTAGTAGGAAGGTTATCATGAATCATCGGTATTTTGAGATTTACGCAGCTATTCATGTGATGAACATTGTTGTACATGGTGGAAAGAAACTAACTGCACTTAAGAATCATGTATCTGCATCTAAGTGTCTCTTTCTGCTAATTTAATGTACACATTGCATTTTCTATGATATTTATATCACTTTGGAGAAAAGCATCTGCTAAATAAATGTAAATGAAAATATGAAGGAACTAGATCATATGAAATCACTGTAAATATAACACACCTGGACATGCATTCATAAACAGATTTAAGCAAGCACGGGTATACCTTTATTATTCCAGCGAAACTGGTCATCTGCTGAACTGTAAGGTAGAAAAGAGAAAAAGTAGTATTATTAGAAATGGCATTATATACCTTCCTGGGAACACTGACGACCCCTCTCATCACTAACCACCCCATTATAGTAATTATAGAATAATTATGCATGATTAAAGGGTGTGATGCATTCGGTAATATGCATATAGTTAATTTTAGATTATATACAAAAAACTGCAGTTTTTGGGCACAAATTTTCAGGATTATTATTTCAGTATTGCTAAAATGTGTATTTTAATTTCAAGCACTTGAATCATAAATATATTTGCTAAGAGACCAGAAAAGTATTTGGGTTAGCTGGAAAGATTTTAATGCTACCCCAGTTTCAACTTAGAAAGGTATTGTTCTCACTGGATGTATTGGGTGAATTAGAAAGTGTTGTCACACTGGTGCTGTTTTACATGCACTCAAAAGTATCAATATGAAATATGTTGCATTTGAGGCACAAAGGAAAGAAATAATTACCACAGATTAATTGGGGGGGGTCTGGTGGATATTGGAAATTTGCTCTTGGTGATCAATGTCTGAGTAAATACCTAGTTTGTATACGGAAGGCAATTAGCACCACATGGTGGTTGCGGAGTGTGCTGCAGAGTGGGCAGGGCTGCATCGGGGAAAACTGATCGCTCGTTCACCTCTGCCACTTGCTGACCCCCATGGATAATTGGCCCTCTGTCTACCACTGGCGTTAAATCCTGCGCGAGCAGTGGTGAGAAGGGAAACAGCACATATTTACAACTTATAGCTCTTTTCAAGGACAGAGTAGAGGGCAGTGGCAAACGAGCAAGAGACGACCTTCTAGAAGCACGTTCATCATAGTTTTGCCCTCACAGCTAGACATGTACAAGGTTAAAGAGGAGACATGGAGATACGCTTTAATAGTGCGCTTTGCTTGGATTATAAATGAAGGCAACTGCAAGAGAGAGAGCCACAAATAATAGCGCTCTTGTCCGCACTCTACACACTGATGCACAAGTGGATTCCCACGTGCCCATACGACCAACGCAGTTAAGATTCTTCTCCAATTAGATACAATAGCTGGCTTATAGTATGTATGAGCAATGTCATGTTATTGGAATGCATTCTAATTTCTTACCAAGAAAGAAAGCTCTACTGCAAGTACACTGGAGTGGACACTGGAAAATACAATGCAGTTTTTTTGCATGGGGGATTATCTCTTGGTTTTGCATGCAGAAACAACACAGAGCAATTTCAAGCAGTGATGGGTGTGAGGGGCATGGTGGGCAGCAGGTTTGGCCTGTGCCCGCTCTTTGGTGGGTCTGGGGTTTGAGTCCTGCTTGGGGTGTCTTGTGACGGACTGGTGTCCTGTCCTGGGTGTGTCCCCTCCAGCCTTGTGCCCTGTGTTACTAGGTTAGGCTCCGGCTCGCCATAACCCCACTTGGGACAAGCGGTTTCAGTCAGTGTGTGCGTGCACGCGGTGAGTGTGAACTCCAGAGCAGTACACAGTACAGTGGACACGTAAACCATGGGAATAATGGAACTCAATATCAATCTCTAGTGAGATTTGGGAGTTAGCGTTTAATATATTCAGTTCAAGTAAATAGGGTGATGACACTGATTAATCAAATAAATTAGTCTCTTCCCATGAGGGGACAAGTGGTTATAGACAGAATGTGTGTCTATGTGTTTTCCTATGAGTGATGGGTTGGTTTGCACTGCTTTGTATGAATTTCCAGAATGTTACAACATTTCTGAAAAGTGCAGGCCATTATCTCCTGTTAGAAGATAAAAAGGATATCTGAATAACACAAATATCAGTGAAAATGACGCATTCCTTTACACCTTTATTCTAACTTAGCAGTTAGCACATTTGTTAGGCTCCTACTGTTAAAGCCCTTGGAAAGGAAACACCAATAAAACACATGTGATATCACTGTGCTTGTGATCACAACTTGGCTAAAAAAAGGTAGCTAATCAGAACCAGCAGGCTGCCTTGCACTCAGAGGTCCTTGATCAAGGTACATAAACTGAACTACACCACTAAAAATTACCCAGCTACATAAATGGGTAAATTATGGCAAGAAGCTTGACATTGTAGGTTGCTTTGGAGAAACTGGAAAGATGTTGCAGTGAATGAAACTTTGGTACATATTCCTGTATGCAGGAAACCCAGGCATCTTTTGTTGCTATCATCAGAAAACCATTGATACCACTGGCCTTGTGCAGATTAATGTTTCTCAGTGTTATTCTGTGTCTCTGGTGTACATGCAGGTTATCAACACATATCACGAATTTGACTGAATCAATAAATATCTAATTAAAGTATGTAGGTAGCTAGCTATGAAAAACTGGTTTGTATGCTTTGCTGCTATGGTGTGGTGTGAAAAATTGTTTGTTCAAGTGTGCTGTGAAAATATGTTCAAGTAGTTAGTATTTTCAAGTGATTAATATGTTCTACACACAAACTGTCTGAAACCACTTGTCCCGCATGGGGTTGCGGCAAACCGGAACCTAACCCAGCAACACAGGGCGCAAGGCTGGAGGGGGAGGGAACAAACCCAGGACGGGATGCCAGTCCATTGCAAGGCACCCCAAGCAAGACTTGAACCGCAGACCCACCAGAGAGAGGGACCCGGCCAAGCCTGCTGCACCATTGCACCCCCGATAGTAATATGTTCTAGTGTGATGTAAAAGTTAAGATGCGCAGAAAGTGTTTGCTGTCTGTTATAACGCAGTAGAAAAATATTTATAGGGAAACGAAAGGCAAAGAAAGTTTCTGTCTGCTATCAGACACACTTTTATTCGGAGTAATCACCTTTTTGGGGGCGCGGTGGTGCAGTGGGTTGGACCGGGTCCTGCTCTCCAGTGGGTCTGGGGTTCGAGTCCCGCTTGGGGTGCCTTGCGATGGACTGGCGTCCCGTCCTGGGTGTGTCCCCTCCCCCTCCGGCCTTACGCCCTGTGTTGCCGGGTAGGCTCTGGTTCTCCGCGACCCCACATGGGACAAGCGGTTCAGAAAATGTGTGTGTAATCACCTTTTTGCATCGGACGCAAGGGAAGTTTCGAAAGCATTGCCACACCTTATGATGACCTATGTATGAGCTTGCAAATAAAAGAACGCAACACAAACTGATCAGGGAGACATCCAGCTGTCCATAGCTCTCCCAATGGCCCTTGTTGTCATGAAAAGTCTCTCTGAGTGTTTTGTGTGGATCTCCTGCGGCTGCTTGGTTCCAGAAAAAGAAATGAAATGTCTTTCACAGTGCCAAAATAATATTTCTGGGGCCTTGGCGATGGAGATGCCAGACAGTCAACCTGTAGAATTTCAGCTCTGTGTTGTATGCCATGTAAGGTCATGTGGAGACTTGAAATTTCCAGTGTTTGATTAAATCATACAGATGCAAATTGTGTGCTTAAAGCAAAATGGCTGCTTAAGTAATGTATGCAGCTTTTTTTTTATGTATTTCTGGACTCCCACCCATAAATCATAAAACAGAACCAAGTTATTCCATTTCCTTTGACTCTGTGAGTTTTCTCTAGAAACCCGTGTTTACCCTAAATTATTATACTTTAACAAGTTTCCTCATCTACAAAACTAATGTGTTCCTGAAATTTAAAATCTAAAATATCTATGAATGTACTAATTGAAGAACCCTTCAATAAAATTCAGCAAACACACCTACAGCCTGCCAGCAGCTGAGTTAAATGTTCCTGAGTTACAGAGATGATTTCAACATCTGAAAGACATGGGACAGACACCCTGCCATTATTAAAAAAAAAAATTAGTCTAAACTAGAAATTGATAACCTATGCTAAAAAGCACAAACAAAATAATATTTTTTTCTCTTCCTAAACTGCAAAAGAATTTCTATAAAGAAAATGAGGAAAATATTTGTGCATCTGTTTCTGGTTTTAATTCTACATAAAATAAGAGCTGGGAGATGGAAAATAGGGTGCTGTTCAGCGAGGTTAGTACCAGTACTACTTGAGCTCCCCTTACCGGGGTGTGAAGTCTGTAAGCTTGAGACAAGATGCATAGAGGTTCGCTAGCTCCCAGGCATGACAAGGGACCCCGCTGAGCACTGAAGGATGTCACTGAGCATGTTTGTCCGACACCATGGCAACTGCCTCCTTAAATCCTTTCCCTTTGTACCATCCTCTGCACCCAAAACAATGTGCTCATTATGCACCGCACTCCTGCTTCCTCTGCCTTTTGAAACCCAGACAGGAAAGGCGAAGAGCCCGCTCAGCCCGGTCGGATGTCTGCACATCTCCCATGTTCCTCTGGACTGCATCCAGCTGCACTCGGCTTTTACCTCTTTGAGAAGAACCCTGCAGTAAAACTAGCAAGGACTACTACAAGGGGCCAAGCTATATGGGATCACACTATGGCAGTATGTGCCCCATCACTCTCAATGCATGTGACACATACCCTCAGGCCACAGGATGCATCCTACAGTGTAGTTATGTCATTGTCGGCATCTTTTTATTCCCTTTCCTAACAGTGATGGCCCCAAAAAAACTCCCATCCTACTGGACTTGCTCTTTCCCATCTTCAGGCTGATTAAAATTCACCACCACACAGGTGTATAAAGAAAGAAGAGAAAACAACAGCACTGTCTCGTCCCACAAAGTTGCCTTCTTGGTGTGCTAGAGTAACATACCCTGTCAATCAGAGGAGCGTTGTGGTAAATAGGCACTGAGCACACTGGGGCTGATGAGCAGTTTAAAAATGCACATTCTAGTGGACAGAAACATTTATAAATTTAGCAGGTGCTTTTCTATAAAGTGATGGACAATGATTGCTAACTCGTATTTAGCTGATACCTTTATCCAAGGTGATTGCAGTGTTAGATACAGTAAACTGCCTAAGGTCATTCATACATTTATATAGCAGAAGAACGTGACATACACACACAGACATGCACTGTGGGGTACCAACACTACTGCTGCCTTTTGTACGTACACTATCAGCAAAGATAAATAATGAACAATAATGGACACAGTTATTGCAACTGAACAAATTCTTGTTCTTGTACTGGTTCCAACAGTATACACTCACCAGCCACTTTATTAGGTACACCTTGCTAGTACCGGGTTGGACCCCCGTTTGCCTTCAGAACTGCCTTAATTCTTCGTGGCATAGATTCAACAAGGTGCTGGAAACATTCCTCAGAGATTTTGATCCATATTGACATGATAGCATCACGCAGTTGCTGCGGATTTGTCGGCTGCACATCCATGATGTGAATCTCCCGTTTCACCACATCCCAAAGGTGCTCTATTGGATTGAGATCTGGTGACTGTGGAGGCCATTTGAGTATAGTATACTCATTGTCATGTTCAAGAAACCAGTTTGAGATGATTTGAGCTTGGAGTGTTATCCTACTGGAAGTAGCCATCAGAAGATGGGTACACTGTGGTCATAAAGTGATGGACATGGTCAGCAACAATACTCAGGTAGGCTGTGGCATTTACACAATGCTCAGTTGGTACTAAGGGGCACAAAGTGTGCCAAGAAAATATTACCCCCACCATTACACCACCACCACCTGCCTGAACCGTTGGTGGAAGGCAGGATGGATCCATGCTTTCATGTTGTTTATGCCAAATTCTGACCCTACCATCTGAATGTCGCAGCAGAAATCGAGACTCATTAGACCAGGCAACGTTTTTATAATCTTCTGTTGTCCAATTGTGGTGAGCCTGTGCGAATTGTAGCCTCAGTTTTCTGTTCTTAGCTGACAGGAGTGGCACCCAGTGTGGTCTTCTGCTGTTGTAGCCCATCTGCTTCAAGGTTCGACGTGTTGTGCATTCAGAGATGCTCTTCTGCTTACCTCGGTTGTAACAAGTGGTTATTTGAGTTACTGTTGCCTTTCTATTTATATTTTTCCTTTTTCTGACCATTCTCTGTAAACCCAGCAGATGGTTGTACGTGAAAATCCCAGTAGATCACCAGTTTCTGAAATACTCAGACCAGCCCATCTGGCACCAACAACCATGCCATGTTCAAAGTCACTTAAATCACCTTTCTTCCCCATTCTGATGCTATTTGAACTTCAGCAGATTGTCTTGACCATGTCTACATGCCTAAATGCATTGAGATGCCGCCATGTGATTGGCTGATTAGATATTTGCGTTCACAAGCAGTTGAACAGCTGTACCTAATAAAGTGGCCGCTGAGTGGAACCCCCCCCCCATATTTACGTGTAACATCTTAACTCACAGTGTATAACTACTCTATGACATTCTTATTCATTTTCCCTAACTGCTTGCCCTGGTCAGGGTCACAGTGGCTTGGCAATTTACCAATTTTTTTATTTAATTGCATGTCCTTGGACTATAGAAGGAAACAAGAGCACCAGCAGGAAAACCATGTCCACACAGAGAAAATACCCAACAACACAGACTGAGCGCTACCTGCTGCACCATCATGCCACCCTCTCCACATTATACTGTGACACAAAAAAACCCCTTTTTCATTGTCGTATTAGCTGTTTATCAGACACGGTACATAATAGCTACCCACTCTGTCACCACAACACCCATCATCATGGGCAATACAGTAGGACGAGTAGGACGTCAGTGTGACAACAAGGGGTCCCCACTGTCCAAGAGGTTGTTTGTGTCTGTACTCCTACTAGTGTAAACTTTCAGGAGACAGACCTACTGTGGAACTCAGTTCCATCCTGCCAATTTTTTTGCTTGCAGGAGCTAAAGACAAGCTGTCTCTTGTTCATTACAGTGGTATATGACACAGCTGGCCTCTAAATGAGGGATGACTTCAAGAGAGAAGGACAAAAACTCTGACAGCCACCGGCAGAATGTTCAGGTCATTGCTGAAAAGCTTGATTTATGTTTCTGTTTTACTCCCTAATATTTGATTTTTGCAGTTCAACTGGTAATATGCCCATTTTCCTTACATTTTTTTAAAATTTCAATCTAGTTTTTGTTTGAAACTCCAGCTATCCAGCCACTGTTGCCACTCACTGTAGTAATAATTCATGATCTCTTTCACACAATGTGTTACACAAATCTTGGTCTGGGTAGAAAAAAAATGTAAGACTACATTTCATGTCATGCAGTTTTTGGAAGAACTTTTTTTGTCTTCAGGCAATATTTTGAGTTGTAACATACACCAATCACACTGTAGAGGTATGGACCATATGTGAAGTTCCCTTAAAGCTCATTCTGATGGTTTAAGGCTGAATAATTAAAAAAAAAAAAATCTGTAAATGAAAAACATGGCTAGTCTTTCTCTGTTCAAAACCCATATTTTCTAGGCACAGTACAAGCTGATCCAATTAAAGCTCTAAGCCGCTCTTGTCTGCCTTTCACAAAATTATTCTTGCTTACTGCATAAATTATGAAAAAAAAAACAGGAAGCATAAAATAATGATGTTCACCAGATGGTCTTATATCTTCTCAGAATGAAGTGGGACCAAATGGTTTAAACAGACTGACAAAGTGTGACGAAGTGCTGGGATCATCAAGGTCAGCACAGAACCATTCCTCTACAGAGTTTTATTTCGTTATGGGTTTATATTCCCACTGTTAAGAGCACAAAATACACCCTAAAACTCTTTCTCCCCTTTAAAATATTCCTCATAAGAAGGGCTCCAATCCCACCATGCCTGGCTGTTAGAGATATTAATCCTGACGCTGCACCATTTTCTCCACTGATGTGATGTGATGATGTGGATCTCCAGCTGATAGCTGTAGATGAGAGCTTCAAATAAACGCAATAAATAAATGTTATCACGGAAGGCCTGTCATTAATAAGATGGTCTGTTCATTTAAAATATTTTGAATTGTTAAATGGCAATATCTGCTATGAAGTAAGTTGTGTCCAAGCACTCCCCCTACCTTTTACCTTCTATGTCTCCAAGGATTTGTTTCTGATAAGATTTTTATGAATATAAATTGGTGAATGGAGCAGAAAAATAAAAACATTCAACAAATTTTTATACAGCTACGACTGGTGACAAACAAGTTTGATGCATTTTTGTCTTTTAAATGAAAGGTAGATGCTGTACAGTATGCAAATCTGTATATTATTAAAATTAAAGGATTTGTCTTCTTGAGGAGTAAACATGGCAATAGCACCTATGTGTAAATATACCACTTATGTGCCTGATAAGTTTTGTTGCATCTCTTACATTTAAACTTTTAAACATTTAACATTTAAATTGTAAACTATTTGCAGAGTTAAATGGTATAAACAATAATTATTAAGGACACTTACTATCACATGATAGCTGCAATGTCTTCTATATTTATGTCCTTGCGCAATATACCCTATGCAGCAACAAAGCCAGCATTATTTTTGTGCTTTTTCATTCCTCTTTTGGTGGCATACATGTCAGCTGTCCCCGAGGAACCATCAGTTTTCAAACATAAAAGTATACATTTTGTATCCAAAAATAAAAGCTTGACAGATGCTGATTAAAAAAAAGTAACATATTGATATAACACTTTCTGATCAAGGCTCCTTCAGCTATAAAAGAGTCTGCTGGAAATAGGTTCTCAGGGTACAAGGACTTGTTCATAATGCTAAGGCAGACTGGATAAGGTCGTTGGGGTAACTTCTGCTGGAAATAGGTTCTCAGGGTACAAGGACTTGTTCATAACGCTAAGGCAGACTGGATAAGGTCGTTGGGGTAACTTCTGCTCAAGGACTTAGCAGTAACAACAGCACCACACCATTAGTTTTTGTTGAAGTCATCACACATTCTTTTTGACCATTTGCCTAATGAAAATGGTTGGTTCAGAGCCAATCCTGGAAACCTGAGGTGCCAGGCTTACAGGGTATACCCAAGATGGGATGTCAGTCCATCGCAGGCCAGTAGACATCATGAATGCTATAAAGTGCTACCCAATATGGTGAAACTTATCCATCCATTTTTTTGCCCGCTTGTCCTTCTAGGGTCATGGTGGCAACAGGGAAAGCAGAGAGGCCCAGCCACCCCTGTCCCCAGCGACTTCCTCCAGCTCAGCCTGGGGGATCCCCAGCCGTTCCCAGGCCAACTGTGAGATGTAATCCCTCCAGCAGGTCCTGGGCTAACCTCAGGGCCTCGTCCCAGTTGGCCGTGCCTGGTATACCTCCAAAGGGAGGCAACCAGTAAGCATCCTTATCAGATGCCCGAACCACCTCAACTGGCCCCTCTCAATGTGGAGGAGTACTCTCTACCGTGAGTTGCTCCTGGGTGTCTGAATTTCCCCCCCTGTCACGGAGAGTGAGTCCAAGCACCCTACAGAGAAAACTCACTTCAGCCGCTTTTATCCACGATCTTATTCTTTTGGTCATTACCCAGAGTTCATGACCATAGGTGAGGGTAGGGACGTAGCTGAGCTTTGCCTTATGACTCAATTCCCCCTTCACCACTACACTCCGGTACAGTGACCGCATTACTGCTGCCGCTGCTCCCAGTCTGTGGCCGATCCTACGATCCCTTCTCCACTAAACTCGTGAACGAGACCCCAAGCTACTTAAACTCCTCCACCTGGGGCAAGTTGTCTCCCCTTACCTGGAGGGGGCATGCCATCCTTTTCAGTGAGAGAACCATGGAGTCAGATTTGGAGGTGCTGATCCTCATCCCAACCGCTTCACACTCTGCTACAAATCGTTCCAGTCCATGTTGGAGGCAACCATATGACGGTGCCAAAAGGACAACATCATCCACAAAAAGCAGAGACATCACCTTCCGACTCCCACATAAAATGCACCCTGACATCGACTGCACCTTGATAGCCTTGAAAACCTTGAAAACCACAAACAGGAGTGGAGACAAGGCACAACCTTGGCGGTGTGTAACACCCACATTGAACGGGCTTGAGTTAATGCCGAGTATGCGGATACAGCTCTCGCTCCATGTGTACAGAGACCGAATAACCCGCAGTAGTGGCCCCGGCACCCCGTACTCCCTAAGCACCTCCCACAAAATTTCTCAGGGCACATGGTCATAGGCCTTCTCGAAGTCCACAAAACACATGTAGACTGGATTAGCAAACTCCCATGCCTCCTCAGTTACCTATGAGAGGGTAAAAAGCTGGTCCACTGTTCCACGGCTAGGACGGAATCCGCATTGTTCTTCTTCAATCCGAGGTTCAGCTATCGGCCAGAGGCTCCTTTCCAGCACCCTGGCAAAATAGGGACCACCACCCCAGTTTGCCAATCAAAAGGCATCGAGGTCCATGCAACATTGCAGAGGGGTGTCAGCCACGACAGCCCTACAACATCCAGGACCTTAAGCAGCGCCGGGCGAATCTCATCCACCCCGGGTGCTTTGTCACTGTGGAGCTTTCCAAATACCTTAGTGACTTCCACCAGGGAAATAGACTCTGATACCCCGGAAGCCTCTGGCCCTGACTCCTGTAAGGGAAGCATATGTTTCGGGTTTAAGAGTTCCTCAATGTCCTCCTTAGAGGACAGAGTTTCTCCACTCTTGCTGAGCACAGCTTGGGCGAAGCTCCTTCAACCCCCTCCTGTGCCACTTGATGGTTCTCCAGAGCCTCTTTGAGTCATTTTCCATAGCCTCTCCAAACTCCTCCCTTTGGAGTTAGCTTCTGTAATCACAGCCGCTGCTGCCTTTTTCTGCCTGCCGGTACCTGTCTCCTGAGTCAGGAGTCCGCATAGCCAACCAGGCCACAAAGGCCTCCTTCTTCAGCTTGACAGCTTCCCTCACCACCGGTGTCCACCAGCGGGTTCTCGGGTTGCCGCCCTGGCTGGCTCCTACAAGCTTTTGGCAACAGCTGTGCCTGGCTGCTTCCACAGTGGAGGTTTTGAACAGGGTCCATTCAGACTCCATGTCCCCTACTTCCTCCAGGACATGGGAAAAGCTCTCCCAGAGGTGTGAGTTAAAATCATTCCAGACAGGGTCTTCCAACAGTGATTCCCAGCACACCTTCACTGAATGCTTGGGTCTACCGGGTCTGTCCATCAGTTTTCCCTGCCATCTGATCTAACTCACCACAAAATGGTGATCGGTTGATAGCTCAGCACCTCTCTTCACCCGAGTGTCCAGAAAATGTGGCCTCAAGTCAGATGAAATGACTACTACGTCGATAATTGACCTTTGGCCCAAGGAACTCTGGTACTAAGTACACTTATGAGCATCCTTGTGTTCAAATATGATGTCTGTTATGGACAAACCATGACTAGCATATTTCACCATTCGAGTTTAGATTGGGAAAGCCATTCTTCCCAATCACCCCCCTCCAGGTTTCCCAGTCATTGCCAATGTGAGCATTGTAGTCCCCCAGCAGGACTTTAGAATCTGTAAGTGGGGCCCTGTCCAGAACCCCATCCACCCTCTCCAAGAAGGTTGAATACTCTGAACTGCTGTTTGGCGCATAAGCACACACAACAGTCAAAGTTTTCCTCTCTGCGACGTAAAGTCGCATTGAGGTGACCCTCTCATCCACCAGGATAAACTCCAATTGTATAGCAGCCAGCCAGGGGCTTGAGAGGATCCCCACACCCGCCCGGTGCCTCTCACCCTGTGCAATGTCTGAGTAGGAGAGAGACCACCCCCTATTGAGGAATTTGGTTCCAGAGCCAACACTGTGAGTGGAGTTGAGCCCAACTATATTTAGCTGGTATCTTTCAACCTCCTGCACCAGTCCCAGCTCCTTCCCCCCAGCAAGGTTACATTCCACGTGCCAAGAGCCAGTTTCTGTCGCGAGGGGCCACGATGCCATGTGCCACCCTGCCCGCTCCTGCCCCCTGAAAAGCATCGCACCCAAACCCCATATTGGACCTTGCGGTTGGTGGGCCCACATGGCCCCCCCATATTGTCTTTTGGGCTGAGCCCGGCCAACAGGCGCTCACCTAGGAACACTACCCCCATGCCTGGCTACAGGGTTTGGTTCCGGTGACCCTATTCTGATCAGGGTAAATGTTCTCCTGTTTACTTTTTTCATAGGAGTTTTTAGTTTGTGTCAGTCTAGATCTTCACTCCAGACCTGTTTGCCTTGGGTTAATCTACCAGGAGCATACTGCTCCCGACAATATAGCTTTGGAGATCCCTATATCACGCAACCCCTTCCGCCAGGCCAAGGCCCCGATCCAAAAATGGTGGTGAAACTTAGTGAACCTTTTTCAGGCTGTGAAAAGACCAGAGAAGCTCATCTTTTACATGGTGTCATCCTAGAATTTATTGTTAAAGCACATCCATTATTTAGATGTCCAGTGACATGTACTGCATCCATAACTATGTCACTGATGTGTAGTCCACTATGACATAAAGCAGTTTGGGTTTCAACACCTTGGAAGACTGCAGGAACCCTGCAGCTGAAGGTTTCACAAACACATCAAATGCCTAACTCCTTATGGATTTTACAATTTAGTTTCTTCTTTAACCTGGCTAAATCAAGTGAAGACACCAAGCTGACCAAAATAAGACTGAGATACTAGATGGCATGTGAGGAGATTATAAAGTTACCTGACTTAACACCTGTGGAACAGCAGCACTTTCTTGTAGGCCATGAAAAAACAGAAATTCTAAATCCCAAAAAGATGATCGTTACTTGCAAAGGAGCTGATTCCAGAAGGTAGAATATGAAAACATCAGCTGTTAATATGTTAAGTGACTTAAGCAGTAAGGAACATAAAGTGAAAATAAATTAAACTAAGTCAGTTACACAGCCCAAGTGTAAACCTGAGAAATCTAAATTGTCTTTGATGATGACAATGAATGTTACGGTGAAAGGCAGCAGCAGGAATTACTTTCTCAGCTACTTGCATCTTGGATGTGTGAGACTGAGGCAAGAAGACTCAGTAGGGAGCGAGGACCTAAGGTCCAGGGAGAGGAGCATCAGCTAGGAAGCAAAATGAACTGGACACACAAAGTAAGAAGGCACCATTTATTCCACCTCAATCAATCTTCAAAAGGAAGAGAATTCCATCCTTTATTCCTTCTAAATCTTTCATCAAAAGGAAGATGGAAGTGTGGTTATTCTCTCTGTTGAGTATCTGTGAGGAGGAACAGACTGCTGGGAATCAGAGAACAGGAAAATAAATAGAGTGGTTGATGAGCATGCTAGGATGGGGAAAATGCAACGGAGCACACTTGCCAATCCTTTGGCTGGAGCAACTTCAACAGAGTCACGGCGGCGGAAAGCATACATCCTACATAGTTTTCTTATCTATGGGGGCAAATTAAAAAAAAAGATTAATTTCTTTTTTTTAAGGAGAACATTTGGCCAGCCCATATTTCCTTTTTAATCTGTACTTTGAAACTTCCTTTTAATAATTATCTCTTTAATCAATACAATTTTGCACTTTGCTTTTTTCTACTTTTAAAATAACTGCCATTATAAATGCATATTGTATACTAAATAAATAAATAATGCAAAGTGTATAAATCATACAACAAGTTAGCCGTAATGGATAGAATTTTAGTTACAAGATTTTTTTTAACTATGTGTTGCCTTCAGATCCAAATATTAATAAAACAAGTTGACCAGATAAACAGTAATTTGTAGTGCTTCCCTATAATAATAATAATAATAATAATAATAATAATAATAATAATAATACGATGAACAGGCATCTTATCCAGATTAGTACCTCCTCACCTGGTGTCCAGTGATTAAACAAACCAATAAGGTAACTGAGACAGACAGACAGACAGAGGGACAGATAACAGTTTTACATGATGTTCTGCCTACCAGTTGATTATTCAATATAATAAATGATGGAACTTTCCTTTAAAAACAGTTCCACGTGGAGAGCAAGTATGAATGATAAAACGTACTGTAATGGTGTTGGGGGGGCTGATGTAAACTAATATAAATAGGTGGTGTTAGTGACTATCCCTGTACATTGTCCTGTGTTTAGTTGTGACTGGCTGTCACATTACTGATGCTCTGTTTGTCACTGGGGGATTCTACAGGGTTCAACAGGTGACCCCCTAACAACTGAGGTGAATGGGGAGGCTAGAAGTGACCTGGGGGAATGCTTAAGTGTTTAGTAGGCTGTCTTGTACTGTCTGAAGTGCCTTTGTCAAGGCTGCTACTGTAGACATTTATGTGTTCAACAAAGAGCATTTTTCCAGAACCCAGTCTCTAGGCCCTGTCTCCAGTAGCTTCACGGGGGGTGCTACAGTACCATTAGAATATAACAGGAGAAGTTGATTCATGACAGTTTCTGAGTCTGTCCTAGTTTGCCTAATAGGTCATGCAAAGTCTACAAGGTCTTACAATGACTTGTCTACAGGTATTATTGTTATTACTGTTACCGTTATTAGCATTACTCATACAACAAATTGTCATTGTTTTGTTTGTGCAGTATTTGTATTGTCTCTGTCTTGTCCATAGTCTGTGGAGAAGCATTCAAGAAGAATTTCATATACTTGTACACGGTACTTGTACCTATGACAATAAACTTGAAAGTTGAACTTGAACTTTTTCAGTGGGCCTGACAGGGAAATGTACCACACACAGATAAGTGATCCAAGCTGATCT
Organism: Scleropages formosus; assembly: GCF_900964775.1. Classification (NCBI taxonomy): domain Eukaryota; kingdom Metazoa; phylum Chordata; class Actinopteri; order Osteoglossiformes; family Osteoglossidae; genus Scleropages; species Scleropages formosus. Next base: position 24,536,313 of record NC_041821.1, read on the forward strand.
TTTTGAAACAAGTCTCAGCTCTCACCAAGTTCACTTCTGTGACTGTCAAGCAAGATTTGGCCTCAACATCCATCAAGTGAACAAAAATTTGTGAATGCTTTAGATTACTGAACAGTTTTTCTACAACTCCCATAAAGGTAAGAAGTCAGTACTATGTCAGTGTTGAATGCCAGATGACAAACAGCTGCTTACATCTACAGTATGTGTGCCTTTGACAAATTGTGTTGGGACTGGTTGAACCTTCAAATTGTTTCCCATTAAAAAGGCCATGAGAAATGTTGGTTTTCCAACAACAGTTTAAACCCTGGAGCAATACAAGTTAGTAGGGCCCTCTCAAGGGTTTTAATGGAAACTTCTAGTAATATGGTCGTGTCCTTAACTAATAACCTCTCTGCTGTGCCAGCTCTCTGTGGAACTTGTCAAACACTAGTGTGATGCTGTGAACATGGCTTGCACACTCAATAAGATGAAACCTGCTGTGCCCCGAGCTATGAAAAACCCATCAGGAGGTAATTGATGCCTGCAAGAATAGGAAATATGCTGAACAAGATACAGTCAGCGGATATTCATCCCTAATGTCAAAACCTTCTTATGAAAGTATGTGCAAATTCGTATTCTGACCATCACTTTGAATCTGATTGTCATCTTACACGTTCTTCATTTAAAATACATTGTGCTGTTAATATGTACTTTTTGTACATCTAGTGCAAACTGTTTAATCAAACAGACTAGTCAGTACATTCTATACCCATTCAGTAAATTTTACAACGCAGAAGTATATGGAATTGTAAACTGCCAAGGACAAAAAGCATCAGCTAATTTTAGAATAATTAAGATCTGTACTTATGTAATAATGAATGCAAAAAATAAAATGAATATAAATAATACATACAAGACATAAGAGGATATCACTGATACCATTTTAATGGGTTGTATTATTAAAATGTATGAATATGTTTACTGGCAAATGTTAATTTATTGTGTGAAAGTTACATCCAGATAGGCAGAGAATGTGAACTTCTTTGACATCTCATTGAGCCACAAAACCTTGCATCTGTTGTAGTAATACAAAAACAGCTTTGGTTGCTTGGATACCCAGCGATACCCAGCAACTTTGCAAGGGGAGATGGAGAAGCAGAAGGTCTCCAAAAACACAATTCAAGATGTTACAGTGGTGTGTGAAGGTTTGTGAACCCTTCAGGATTTCTCCATTTCTGCATAAATATGACCTAAAACATGATTAGATTTTCACCCAAGTCCTAAAACTAGATAGAGAATCCAATTAAATAAATGACACAAAAAGATTATACTTATTTATTTACTTGTTGAGAGAAATAATCCAATGTTACATATCTGTATGTGGCAAAAGTATGTGAACCTCTAGGATTATCACTTGATTTGAAGGGGAAATTAGTCAGGTGTTTCCATCAATGGGATGACAAATAGGTGAGAGTGGGGGAGGCTCTGCCTCACTGAAAGAACAGATTTCTGGAGATGCACTACTAAAGTCTGATCTTCACAGCACAGGTTTGTGGAAGTGTGGCAGTGGTCAACCAACAAAGGTCACACCAAGAGCAAGGTGGGTAATGGTCTGGGAGGACACAAGGAAACCCAGGTTAACATCTAAGGAACTTAAGTATCTTTCGCATTCGCTGATGTCAGTGTTCATTATTCCACTATTAGGAGAACACTGAACAACAATAGCGTACATGGCAGGGTTGCAAAGAGAAAACCACCACTCTTCAAAAAGAACATTTGCTGCCTGTATACAGTTTGCTAAAGACGATGTGGATAAGCCAGAAGGGTACTGAAAGTATGTTCTGTGGACAGATGAGACCAAACCAGAACCTTTTGACTTGAATGAGAAGAATGTTTGGCAAAAGGCAAACACTGCATTTCTGCATAAGAACCTTATTAATTCAATTAAATTTATTTTTAAAGAGTGCTCTTCTCACACAGTGACTAATCTGTGAAACATGGTGGTGACAGTATCATGGTTTGGGCCTGCTTTGCTGCCTCTGGGCCAGGATGGCTTGCCATCATTCATGGAACTATGAATTTTAAATTATATACATACTTTTGCCACACACATATGTAACACTGGATTATTTTCCTCAAATAAATGAACAACTACATATAATGTTTTTGTCTCATTTGTTTAATTGAGTTCTCCTTGTCTAGTTGTAGGACTTGAGTGAAAAATCTGATCATGGTTTAGGTCGTATTTATGCAGAAATTCTAAAAAAATTCCAAAGGCTTCAAAAAATTAAGCACCACTGTACCTGAAAACAGTGTGACATAAAAGGGAAAAATCAGAGCACAACAATAAAATGACTTCTCAAATATTTGTTAAATGTCTACTTGTGAAATTTACCAAATAATATCACATACAGAGCGTGCTACTGCAGTAAGAAAATGTGGCAATTTGCACATTTCAGGAGTTTCTGTATAGATGTACAATCAGTATGTTATGTGTCTAGTCTGAAACGGATGGGATTCTACTAGCAGAACTCTTCCATCTTGTGTTTTTAGACGGTAACTGTCTCAGGGGCATCAGCAGCAGGTAAGATAGGGGATAAGGACATGGATATTTACATTTCTTTCCTTAGATGGTGCATTTCTACCAAGCAACTTACAATTACCTATTTACACAGCTGTGAGATTTTTACTGTATCAATTTAACTACTCTAAATTTACACAAAATTGTACAGGGGTACTACAACACAGGGGTGGAGTGGTGCAGCAGGTTTGACTGGGTCTGGCTCTCTGGTAGGTCTGGGGTTCGAGTCCTGCTTGGGGTGCCTTGCGATGGACTGGCGTCCTGTCCTGGGTGCGTCCCCTCCCCCTTCAGCCTTGCACCCTGTGTTGCTGGGTTAGGCTCCGGGTTGCCGCAACCCCACTTGGGACAAGCGGTTTCAGGCAATGTGTGTGTGTGTATGTGTACTACAGCACAAGGTAGGATTCAAACCTGATGCCTGCCTTTTGTAGCTTTAGAGGTTGGTGATTTGTCTTACATGAGGCAGTAGAACCCTAAAGCAATTTTTCTCACATTAAACATTCACAGAAAATAACAAAATAAACCAGTAATACAACAAAATACAACAATCGCCTAATGGATTGACTGAACAATTATGTTTCAGTGGACATGGTCCAACAATAACAAATATTAACAGGTATTTTAAGCAACATTTATAGAGAACCTTAAAAATGTCCCATATGCAACAGCATAATGGATAGATATTGCCACGAAAAGTAAAATGATACATATAGTAGAGATGAAGATGGTTAATCTCACATACTGGACTTCAAAGTTCCGTAGTGCAAACCCGTTACTCTCCTAAGCTGTTTCCCATATTTATTCCTCTACGGCAACCAGACAACTGATAGTTAAGTAAGACAGGTGAAGTCATTACACAAAAACAATGGGACATTACCAGTACACATCTATAGCAACTATAAACACCCCATGTAAAAAGTTCAGATATGCAGCCAAATTGGAATGTAACATTAACATGAAGTGTTCCTGCATCTGTCTTCATCTAAAACACTGATTAGAGATGCTCCTCCAAACAAGAAGGGGTGTTCTCGTATGTGTACACAGAGCCTTCCGAACATAAGGGAGATAATCTGTTCATCAGAGACAGACCTGCAACAGGCAGGCCAAACCAAATTGAGAGATTACATGCACATATTTTGCATTAAATATCCACAGAATGTCAGATGGTTAGAAGATGGTTATTTTTTTGCCTGGTACATTTGTAAGTACAGTACAAGGAATTTAACTTGGTAGTGCTCATTCATTCATGTTTAACATGTCCATCTTGATATGGAAAAAAAAATTACATGACATAATATGTGAAATGTAATAAAATGATTTTCTAGAAAAATGCTCTAAGCAAAATTAATTGTATGTAGGTTTTTTTCTGCATGTAAGCTTAGACCACATGCAAACAAAATGTCTTGTTTGCACTAACTCATTACAGTACTCATTATCAGTAACTATTTAACCTGTGGCAAGTCGCAGTGGCCTGAAGCCTATACTGGAAGACTGGAGCACTAGTCTTAGTACTATACACCCTTGACACAATTCTGATTTATTTCAGAATACTGCCCCCACACACAGTCTGACACTACAGACAAATCAGTCACCAATCCATTAGAAACTTTGGACTGTAGGACGAAACCAAAGCACTGAGAGGAATCGCACATTAACTCCACACAGACTGAACCTACATCAAACTACAGAGGCCAGGCATTGCGAGGGACCGGTGTTACCCAAAGCATCAATGTCCTGCACCACATACAAAAGGTTATTTATTATTATACTTTGTGTTGCTTCATCATACCCAATAAAACACTGCAGCTGAGTAGCTGATTACAACAACGGCACATTACTGTTCCATATTACACTGTAACTGCTATTGCTAGAGAGAAAAGAATGCTCGTTTTGTGACTGATTGTTTAGTTAAACAGTTAAAGCAGCAAAGGAAGGGTTAAGCGACATGTAACAATTTATTAGTCTAGATTTATTTGTGCTGAAGGGTCTCCCTAGGTAACATGACCAGGCCACTGAAATCCCTCTGTCTATTTGTCTTCCAACACGTAGTTCTGAGCACACCAAAACAGAAGCTCGCAGTTCTGGGACAAAACTCTGCAAGCAAGAATGTAAACTGTAGTCATGAATCAGCCCAAAGATCATAAAGGTAAGAAAATCATAAACTTTCTTCCATGCTTAAGTATGGCCCCATGTACAATTTCCTTTAAATGACCTTCTGTGTTTTTTCAGTAAATGCATTCACAAACAAACACTAGAACACAGGCAGTCCCTGACTTATAATGGGCTTATGTTCCATGAAACCCACTGTAAGTCAAAAATGCATTTAATACACATAATCTATCGACCATCATAGCCTAGCCTACATGCGATAGCTGTTACAGGCTTATTGCCTTCCTGCTGGGCAGTTATCTTGAGTTTCTCCTCGAGAGTAATTACCCTCCTCTTCTTCTTCCCACCAGTAGCAGGAGACACAGATAGGCATTTCTGTGACGTTACGGATACACAAAACACTACCACGTGGTAGAATGGGAGATGCAGATCGCTGCCGGTGCCCAGCATCATTAGAGTGTATCACACCGCATATCACTTGCCCGGGGGCAAACAAAAAAAAAAGAAACAAAAAAAATTCAAAATTCGAAGAACAGTTTCTACTGAATGTCTATCACCAGCTCACCATCATAAAGTCAAAAAATAAGTTGAGGAGTATCTGTACAATGAAAAAACTCTGAACCACAGCAAAGTGGAGTAGCTGTTTAGTTAGCCACCTACTCACAAAGCTACTGATTAAGCTTCTGTAATAGCTTATGCATATTTAAATCCTGGGGGGGTGCGGTGGCGCAATGGGTTGGACCACAGTCCTGTTCTCCAGTGGGTCTGGGGTTCGAGTCCCGCTTGGGGTGCCTTGCGATGGACTGGCGTCCCGTCCTGGGTGTGTCCCCTCCCCCTCCGGCCTTACGCCCTGTGTGTTACCGGGTGGGCTCCGGTTCCCCGCAACCCCGTATGGGACAAGCGGTTCTGAAAATGTGTGTGTGTGTGTGTGTGTGTGTGTGTGTGTGTGTATTTAAATCCTTTATTTTACTTTTCTTTCAAGGAAACTTCTCACAGTAACTGTCTTAAGGAATAATCACATAGTGCATAAAAGATAAGGAATGAGAGTATGAAGAGCAATTTTTTTTTTTTTTTTTTCCCTGATACATGCTGTCAGCATATATTGTGTCACTAATGTCTTCAGCCCTGAGGGGTCAGCTTTTCCTAAAAGCCTTGAAGCATCTTTATATGCTTTTCCAGCTGCAGGTAGCACACTAGTTAAACATCAAACATTTCAGTTGCAGGTGAAACCAGCTGATTCATGTAAGAAAAACAATTAACCCAAAAAGGTAATTAACCCAAACAGCAGCAATAAAATGTAAAACTGAGTAACTTTAATGGATCAAAAGGCTGTTCAAGTAACCCAACAATAATTAACAGCAGGTTTCAACATGATCAGGGGACTGGACTTCTCATGACAATGTCATCAGCTCCATTCCTGAAGAGTGGTTACATGAGACATAAACTCGAAACATGTGAGCAACCTGAGTATTTCAAGCAAAGTGGATTCGGTGTGCCTTTTAAATGCTAATTGCATTTTGATGTTATGTAAAGAGCTTCTTTCACTTAAGAACCACAATGACCTGCTCTGGATATCCACCCACTAAAACATGAGGATACCACAATGTAATATGTAAAATAAAAACACACACCCTTTCTGAACCGCTTGTCCCATACGGGGTCGCGGGGAACCAGAGCCTACATGGCAACACAGGGCGTAAGGCCAGAGGGGGAGGGGGGACACACCCAGGACAGGATGCCAGTCTGCTGCAAGGCACCCCAAGCAGGACTTGAACCCCAGACCCACCAGAGAGCAGGACCCGGTCCAACCCACAGCGCCACTGCACCACCGGGCCCCCCACAATAAAAACACATTTTAGATAATCTAATGTTATTATCTCTGAATGGTCATGAATTGGAGATTACCTCATTCTAACTGACTTGTGACTGATGTTCTGTGCTCTTCAAAGTAGGTGATGAAAATGCTGGTGTTCATTGACCCTTGGTTGCAAGCAGCCATTCTGCAACAGTAGGCTACACACCACCTACAATGTCAAACCGAGTGTAGGTGTTTACACTTGGACATCCCCTCCGAGATACTAACAAAGTCTGGCATGGGGGACTTAACAAGCTGGGGTGAGAGGGGGTTGGGTCTTGGTCAACATTATATTCAATGGTGTATTTGGTGGTTAAGATTAATCAGTCAGAGACCATTTTCTAATGTAATATTCCTGTGTGTGCAAGTTTCTTTTTTTTTTTTTTTGCCCATTTCACTTCAGTTACCTTTATTTTGTCATTGTCATTCCTTGTTTTTTATCATTAACGATGATGTCTCAGTTTATCACTAGCCAATCATATTGTAAACCGGTGTGAGGTCCTGCCCAGGGCAGAAGGTGGGAGAACTGTGATGGACACCTCCCAGGGACTTGCCCTGGCCTAACTAAATGATGAAAGCCAGCTGCTGGCCCTTGAAGATCAACTTCAAAGACTATACAGGCAGCTGGCCTGAGGATTCCAGGAGGGGAATTTGGGTAGTGTTTTGAGAAAGAAAAGACTGAAAGCCTGGTCTCAAGGAAGTAGTCTTCTTTGGTTCCTGCCTTTTGGGTGTAAGGGTATGTCTTGCTAGTTTTAGTTTTTAGTAGGTGTTGCATTGACTAGTTGATTTGTTGACTTTATTGCTCTATAATGATGCTTTAAGCTTGATGTTGACTAATCTCTGATTATGTGATTATGACATGAACAACATGGATGTTTCTGAGAAAACAACAGGTTAGGAGCCTGCTGGGTCATTGCAGTAAACCAGCAGCAGTTCATTAAGTGTGGGGAAATACTTTTGCTAAAGATGAAGCCTGTGCTACTGTTATTTGCAAAATGTGCAAGTCCATCCTGAAGTACAACACAAGTACAAAGGCAGTGTACATATCTGAAAAAGCATCTGGTAACTCCAGCAGAGGAATGGTATTAATGGGTCTGTGGCTGATTCCTTCATTTGTTTTTCTTCCATTTGAAATTGGGGGGAAAAACAAATCTTAAATTACCTAGCATAAAAAATAAGACTTGTTGTTTCTGAGGGTGTACACCAGAAGGGCTTATCAATTTTCTTTTTGTTTAATCACACAAAGTATAGAAATCAAAGTCTCACAATACCAAATATGATCATGATGACTGCCTTAAAGCATGCAATATTTCTAATCTAATGGTGTGGTGGCATAGCAAGTAACACTATGGTCTTTCAGCAGCGGGGTAGTGCAAGAGGATGTGGGTTTGATTCCCCACTCAGTTTGTGTGGACTTTGCATGTCCTCCTTGGGACTGTGTGGGTTTCCTTCCACATTCTAAAGACAAGCTGTTCAGGTTCCCCTGTAGTGTGTGACTGACAGTGTGTTCCACTGATATATGGATGTGTGACCCATGGTAAGCAGTGCATCTAGCAGTATAAGTCACCTTTGGTGAATCAGGTCTATGGCCTGGTAACACTACATAGACTTCAGTGGAAGCGGCTTTGGAGAAAAGTCTGCTTAAAAAATCTAACAAGTGGCCTAACCTGAATGTAAAAGTGAGTTTTGTTGGCAGCCTTTTCTTTAGAAAAAATGCCCACTCTGGAGCCATTTGGGCAAATGATGAATAAGATACAAACTAGAGCAACATTCAGAGATTGCAGACAATCTCATACCACATGGTTCTGCGCAGGGATGTTCTACAATGAGTGTCCGAAGATCTTGTGCGTGACACAATATTGTAAGAAGAGGACACTCCCTTACTGCTTTTGAAGATTGATCCATATTAACTTTCGTTCCATAACTCGGAACGAAGCCAGCCTGTTCAATGAAGCCACTGATGGATTATGCATGGTTTCAATTTGGTTACATGAGGGTTCTTCAAGAATATCGAGGCTACAGTTGGTACAAAATGCTGCTGTGCGATTGTCACTAGACTTAACTTAATGACTTAAGTACCGGTCATATAACACCGGTACTTAAGTTGTTACATTAGCTCCTGGTTGCATTTAGAATTGACTTTTATAGGTCAAAAGAGCCTTTTATAAGGCAGTACATGGCATTGCTCTGGCTTACCTTTGTGAGACTGAGTCTTATATCCCAGGATGATATCTTCGTTCATTGGATGCAGGTTACCTTAAAGTACCTGTGATCAATAACTCCTTAGGAGGAGGTTGCGCCTTTAGTTATAGAGCACCTAAACTGTGGAATACTTTGCCAGTTATTGTCAGAAGTGCCCCGTCTGTTTTCAAATCCAGACTAAAAACTTGGATGTTGACTCTGCATTCCACCTTGAAATCCAATTTCACTTGTCTTGGTTGTTTCTACCACCTTTATACAAATGCATATTAAATTGACTTAAGTTACAAATTACTAATGCTGTCCTTTCTTCTTGAGCATTGCCTCGCTACATAAGACTTGAGGAGGCTGGCCCAGGGTGACAGACAAAACCCTTGCTGACTCAAGATGACCAACTGCTATTATGGATGAGACATTCCATGCTGAGCTGGGGATTCAAGATACCATATAGCAACAATATTGTAACAACCCATGTTACTGTGTTTTAGCGGGAAATGTGTTTGTGATTGGTTGACATTTGGTGATGTGTGGGGAATATAAGGGGGTGATTGCATCTGCCAAGGAGAGAAAGAGTTGGCAGTCCTACACATCAGAGGTCAAAAAGAAGTCAAAAACACAAAGGTTTTTGGTTTTGTCTAAGACTTGGTTGAAGGATCTCCCTTTTTCTTTCTGAACTGCTGAATCGCTCTACATTTAAGAATGGTCTCAAAACTCAGACTCACTTTGCCCCTGATCTCTTAGGCACTTGTTAAACATGTATGTTATCTGATATGGTTTTTTTTTTTTTTTTTAAACTCTATATGCAGCTACTTGTGTAATGTACACTGGTTTATTTGGGGGTAGGTGACAAATTGACTATACTCAATAATCATGTGTCTTCATCTAAATCTCTTCTTTTGTTGGTGTAATGCACAGCTCTTGTTCTTGGAGATTTATGCTGTTTGGGAGAAAAGCTTCTGCTAAACTTATATACACAATGTCTACAACTGCTTGTCCCAAGTAAGGTCGGGGCAAGCCAGAGCCTAACCCTGAAATGCAAGACCAAAGGGGGGAGGAGAGACACTCTGGATGGGACGCCAGTCAGCCGCAAGGCATCCCTAGCAGGACTTGAACCCCAGACCCACCATAGAGCAGGCTGTGACCAAACCCACTTTGCCCCCCCCCCTACTTATGCTAAATAATAAATGTAAATGTAAGATGCACCCTCTGACAAAGTTATATCACAGATATACAAATATATAGCAAGGTGTAACAATGGGTTCAAGGAAGGTCTTTGGGGTTGTGTTATCAAATGGTTCTTCAATCACAACTGATCACTTCAACTGCATGAACTGCCAGTGATTTTGGAAATCCAACAGCAAACACTGTAAGGGAGAATAATGTTGAGAAACATTGTCCTTTTAGGTAGGGCAAATCGCAGAAGCATGAGGTGTTGAAAACACAGTACAGTTCACGCTTTTCCTTTTCCTTAATGAGCCATCGAAGGCAAATAATGGGTAACACAGACAGCTAATTTGCAGATGCTGTATAAGGTGTGTTCATAGACAGCACTGTATGCACCTTGCCATCTTATGCCTTCTGAGCTTATTGAAATGTAAAACTGTTCATCCTTTCATTACTGTACTACTGAAGGGTGCAGTCATGTGATTGACCAGTCATTCCAATGTATATGTGATTTTTTTTAAACATATTTTTGCATTACAGTCATCTTGTTATACTTAAAGAAAATTTTGAAACAAATTGTTAAAGCATTATACCAGTAGGGAGTACAAAAAAAATAATGTGCATGACAGAGAAAAGCTGGGTGCAAAATGTCGCAGTTTCTTACAATTTTGCACTTCCAAAAAAAAAAAATTTTACACTATACATGGAGAGTGGTATGATTGAAAATGACTTCACTGATGTTTTTTTTATTATTTGGGTTTCAGTTTGAAAGTTAACCAACCAATTTTCCTTTTTTTGAAATTTTTGAAAAATACACAGTATATTTAAAAAAAACTGTGACATATTGGACTGTTTGGTCATTTCAATATACCGTTACCTCAGGTGCAGTCATGCATGGATTAATCTTGTATCTTGCGAAACCAAAATTTCCCATGCTCTCAGTTAAAAAAAAAAAAAAAAGGGAGAAAGTGCTGACATTCACAGCAAGGACTTCCTTTCTGTTCCAAAATGGTAAAGTAGAGCATCAGGAAGAGAAATGGCAAGGCAATACGTGTTGGTTCAGCTGATTGTAGCACACTTCTAGCCACACTTCATGTCCACAAAACTTCTTTCAGTTTTGGCTCTGGACTTTACTACCTGCTAATGTCCAGCCAGACCTTGTGAGACCATCAGTCAAAGTCTCTTTCTTGCACTTGGCAGGACAAACCAGTGGGATGATACATTTCCCTCATCTAATGTTTGAAAAAATACCTGACCACGGTTTTCTCAACCAATCAGAAGATTTTTAACAGGACAAATACTTGTGCATAGAATGACAGGTCCATTACGCTACTGCAAATTCTTATTCCTCAATATGCATGAATGACAGAGGGGCTGGCATTGGCCGAGCTCAGAGTGATGGAAGAGACTGCATTGATTTTGCCTCATTCTGTCACACAGGGCATTTCTGATACAGTACCTTTAGTGCAAAAACAAACTGATTTGTATGGATGAATGTCATGAAACGGGGCTACATTTGCACGTTAATTGTTGCAATTCAGTATCTGCTCTTGAAGTAATATTATCATAGGACAGGTATGCTGTTATGGCTTTTAAATCAGAGGATTTCACCTTCAAACTTTTTTGATCACATAAAGTGCCCCTTCCTTGAAAATTCTGACCCCTGTTTATCAGTGTATTAATACATTGTGCTAATAAGTTGCATGTAATGCGATCTAAAGAGAAGCTGAAGAGACCTGGGTGGACCACACATAAGGCTTCACAGAATGATTTTTTTAAATTATATTTTAACTTTTTTCCTCTACTGTATAAATAAATGCAGAAATGCACAGGAAGACAAAGGATATCTAATTTATGTGAATTACACACACACACACACATTTTCAGAACCTCTTGTCCCATACGGGGTCGCGGGGAACCGGAGCCTACCCGGTAACACAGGGGGTAAGGCCGGAGGGGGAGGGGACACACCCAGGACGGGACGCCAGTCCGTCGGAAGGCACCCCAAGCGGGACTCGAACCCCAGACCCACCGGAGAGCAGGACCGTGGTGCAACCCACTGCACCACCACACCCCCTTTATGTGAATTAAAACTTTGAAAATCTAAAGCGCAAAAGTGCAAAACAAAAAACCCAAATGCACAAGTAAACAAGCCAAAAAAGTGTTAAAGTGTATATATAATTGTTAATATCCTAATGTATCAGTATTAATTATTAATATCACTTTCCTGTTACAATAGGCAACATTGAAAACAATGCAGAAATTGCATTTAATCTATCATTGCATCATAATTTTATAGCAAAGACTCAAAGCAAAATGCTGATTTTTCTTAGGGCCAAGGCTCAATTGATGTTCTGCACTTAAATTTGCATGAACATGCATTCTGAATACTATAATGAATAAAGCCATTCAAAAGCATTTGGACAAACTTAACTGAACCATAATTTTAAACTGGTACAGTAATAGTGAGGGAAAATGCAAATGTGACATTTCCATTATTTAGCATCAGTGAAGTTAAGGCCTTAATGTAAACACTGTTTGTAAACATAGTGGCTGTATTATGCTACATGTTTGCCTCTGGTATAAGCCTTATTGAAAACCATTCCTGCAGTGCCTCTTGTCACCATTTCATGGTACAACAGCAACTGCTCATTACTGGGCCACAAAGGTTTGCCATTCAAGGAGTTCATTGCATCTAAACCTTCAAATGTCCTTTCTTTTTCATTCCATTAACTGACAGTTACCTGACATTGTAGATGTCATATGTAGACAGAGTGGACAGATATAGAAGAAAGTACAAAATGTTAAATATTCCATGTTTGTGTGGAGTTTTCTGGTAAATTGTTTTTCCACAATTGAAAAAAAAAACTGAAGATGTTCCCACTTTAGAGTAAGAAACCTTACTGTAAGGTGTGGCAGCTCAGAACACCTGATATATGTAAAAAGTATTTGTAGTTAAGACCATTTTCTGTGCTTTTGGTCTTCTAAGGATAACATCATTTACTGTTATATCATTTCCTGTAATATGAGCTCACAATTGTATATATGTCACAGTAAACTATACAGGTACACTGATGAAGACATCCTGCCGAGATGCGTCTGTCAACCAGAAACACTACTGAAAACTATTTTGGTAAGGTCTTTTAAAAAGATCTTTAAAATATGTGTTATAAAGGCAGCTCTACTCCATTGTGTCATATCAGCTGAAACAAATGTTTCTCCAAAGCACTTACAATGTGCAGTTTGCATACAAAGGTACTTACAATTATAATACATTAAAAGAATTCATATACATATTTATGTATAGTAGAGCACTGCACTCTGGGTTCAGATGGGGCAAAAAAGAATGCCCAAACAGCATTAATTATAGACATTTATTAGAACACCAGCATACAAAAAAATGATGCTCTCAGTACAAGTACCCCTTTTCCTGATAGATCCTACACTTCAAGCCAACCTTCCCAGCCTCCTTGGCACTTCTCAGGCTTTCTCCATTTTCCCCTCCCAAACACAGTCACCCCATTATATTCCCTGTACGGCCCAACAACGGTTAAACACAATTCCATTTTACCCATAATTCAACGATTTGCAATAAACACATTTTCCTGCCCAAATTCACGGTAATGCAGATCGTTACAATATGTATAACTGTGCGTAGTTACAAAAAAGAATAATAATTTTGCATTTCTTCAAAATGTAACTGGGAAGCAGCAAACATTGTGTAAACCAAGTGGATTACTTTACAGCTGACTGAAACTCGTGGCTTGTTATGATTATGCAATTATCCTTGGTGCAAACTGGCAATGAATGCCTTCAACAGCTTTTCTTTAATGGTCCCTTGCTGTGCTCCACAGACAGCATTTAGAGGGGTCCTTTAGCATTACCGAGCATCCCACGTTCAGCCATATGCCATGTGTAGGATGACCAAATGGGCAGGAGTCTTGGGGGGCAAGATCCTGTTCCTCATTAACGATGATCCTCTTTCCCATTTTCTGGCTTGGTGGTCATAAATTATTTCACCCCGAATGACCCTTCTGACCAGGAAGTGATGGCACAGGGGTCCCGAAAGCAAAAGTGAGTATAGATATGTTTAGACATGAAGTCTGGCCATTATATCCATGTATCATGTATCATGTAATAAGGTGGAATCCCATCTGGGGTATGAACTGCTTATCCCAGCACCACAGTGGCTCCATGCCACTGTGACTCTGGTAGAACTCTAATTATATCAAGATATTTCTCCTTCTGAGTTTTTTCACACTCATAAGGACAAATGTCTATCTGGTGGTATAAAGGAGTTAGTAGTTTATAACCAACAGCACTGAGCTGATTTCTACTTGCACGAATATGACAAGTTATATCTGATAATTAAACATTTATATTTATGTTATGTTGGTCTACTTATTATGTACTGTGCATGCTGACTAATAAAAAACTAATGGCTTAATCATAAAAAGTGCCACATCCATGCCACTGGAGCAACGAGGCACACCTGGGGCTCGGCATGGACAGACACATAAAAGGCTGCAGCAGAGCAAGAGCTGATATGGAACCTTGTTCAGCCTCACGACTAGCAAACTGTGTTACTCAGCCTTGTTGTCTTCCCTGTCCTCAAGTCCTTCTCCCTGCTCCTTTGTCCTCCTCCTTGTACTCCTCGACTCCTTGTGTTCATCGACCTCTTGCCTGTTTACCAACCACGTCTTTTGGGTTACCCTCTTTATCACGAATGCACCTCGGAGACCTGCACCTGTTTGTGACTATGACTCCTGGATTTCCCACAATAAAGCCCCTTTGCTCTGCACTTGGGTCTGTCGACTTCCTTCCGGAACGGAAAATGGCAAAAAGGATGCAAAGTGTTGACTCACAAGTGTTACATGATGGATACTCTCATTACTGAGTTGTACAAAAAGGTTTTAATTCTGAACCAATATTTTCTTACAAATATCTCAGTAACTCAGTGCTTTTTCTACAGCTTCTTACCAGCATAATATGTACCATGGTTTTGCCTATCCCTTCTGGCTTACATGTTTTACTGAGGAGATGATAAATGTGTTTGGCAGCCCAGAGTTGATGAGTTCTTTTCTGACCATAGTTGGAGGACTGAAACAGCTTAGAGGAGACAAGTTTATGAAAAAATGGCAAAAAAACTACTGAGAGGTCATAGCTAGTCAATAAGTTGCATAGTGGTTATATACAAGCATGTAACCTGAAAGGTTTACAAGAAGTCCGTGTTCCCTTTAAGTTGTGCATATGGTTCATTGGTCTCGTGAACATGGTGAAACACATAAAGCATCCATTATCTATTCATCAACAATAGATATAGACAGTGTAAATTGCCTGGTGGCTGCCTCTTCTCATGAGGTCACTATACACTGTTACTGTAAAGGTCTTGCTTTTCTCACAATTTATTCATTATTATTTATTCTCATTCTTTAATATTGTGTATTTAACTTTTTTGTAATCATGATGTGTGCACATATGGCTAAAAATCTTGCACTCAAATAGTTTACTGTAAACAAAGTTTGTATTATAGGAATTTAAAAACAAAAGCTTTAAAGGTCTCAGTAACTCTTAATATTACAGTCATCTATAAGAAATTCCCAGATGCAGGGATGCATGAATGTCCTCATATCTCAGCTGTCCAAGACTGCTATCACGAGCCCTGAAGATCAGACTTGGGATGAACATAGCGTGCGCCGTCCCCGGAGCCAATCAGCCGCGTCAAGCACACCTGAACCCAGTAAACACTAAATCTCCTGCACCATAAAGGCCGTAACAGACAAACATCTAGTTGCGGAGTCCTGATAAATTCTGTACTGCATTTTCTAAATAAATTGGCAAGCTTGACCCATACTTGCTCTTGAAAGACTAGGCCTTTTTTGGAGGCTCCTTATATACTGTAACACGAATACCTCATTTGTTCAACATCACCTATGTCATGGTTTTCATCCTGGAAGGAAGGGGCGGACTCAAGTGCAGAGTGCACAGCGGTTTATTCAGATGCTAGACAGGAATCGTAGTCAGGTACAAGCAAGGGTCTTCGGACTGCAAACGAGGTACACCAGGAAATCCAGTATCGGAGTCGGGAAAACAGGCAGTGGGTCAGAACACTAGTGAGCGGATCAGGTTTCAGGACGGGAGCCGTCTCCGGAAACGAGGGAAGAGGAGGGAGTGAGGGAACAAGGTTCCGTGACACTCATCGTTTGCTTCTGCCTTTTAACCTGTCGAGCCCCAGGTGTATCCGATTATGCCAATGTCGTGGGCGTGGCAACCTATTCACATCACCTTGTTATTTTAAATTGTCACATTGCTATAAACTACTCCTGTCCCAACTTTTTTGGAATGTGTTGCAGTCATCAATTTCAGAATAAACTTATATCTTTAAAAAACAATGCAGCTGATTAGGTAAAACATTAAATACCTTGTCTTTATACTGTTTTTGTTTGAATACAAGTCAAAGTAAATTTATAAATCACTCCTTTTTGTTTTTATTAGGATTTTCCATACTGTCCCAACTTTCTTAGAATTGGGGTTGTAATTGTGTAATTGAAAGTAGAGGTTTAAGGAAATAACAATATGCACAGCAACCCTCAGTGTGCTAAATATGACAACTCCATGATGCTACCCCTTACTAGTAACAGACACTCACTCACTCACCCACCCACCCATCATACAAAACGTCAATGCAAGATGAAGAGTAAATATCATCTCTCTGTCTTACACAGACTCACAAACACTGCAGTGGCTGTCTGCTCCTTGGCTGGAGCATGGGGGGAAATGGGGGAGGATGCTGGCTGCTGCTACTATACCCACCTAATGCTGCTCATGCTCCCCGTCTCAGATCCCAGCTTGCATCGCTCCAGCTGGCTGGCCACAATCTGCCGCTCCGCTTCCAGCTCCCGGGTCAGTCTCTCGAACTGCAGCTCCTGCAAGCAAGCAGAGCGCGAACCGGCTCCAGGTCAGTGCACACGATGTGGACAAGATCATGGTAGGAGCAGTTCTTTCACCTCCTGTCTACCCTGGGCCCCACTTTTGGCTCCTGATCAGGTGGGTGCCTGGTTCACAGAGCCTATGCAGAGACAGCATAGTACTCTACTTTGACATTGTTTGTGTATACATTACATGGCATACACAGCCAGCTCCAAAGTTTAGACTGCGACTTTTTTCAAACTATTTATAGTTTGTTTTGTTTAGTTTACTCTCCCTTCATTCCCCAGTTTATTGCTCTTCTTGAAGACTTCTGTTGTGAGATTTGATATTTGACATTTAGGTTGTTTTTATTATTTGTTGTCTACAGCATATACAGTAAAATTTTCATTTAATAAGAGCATATTAAAAGAACATGCAGTACACTGCAGACAAAGCAAGAGTGTTCCACTGTGTTCTTGCTTTAAGGTATTTTTTTATTTCAAAAATGAACTTCTGCAGCATAGTAAAATAAACAAACAGATGGGTACACGGACAGATAGACAGACAGACTTCAAATTTGATATTGATATATAAACAAAAGCCATGTGTCATCACAATTATTGCAGCAATTGCAATGGTAAAGATCTTAAATGAGTTATATAAAACTGCACTGTTTGTAAACTGCTGGTCTAAAATTCGGGCCTGAAAGTGGCCACGTGAAATGGGTAATAAGTGGCTAATATTCGCATTCTGCCCTGTGTTGCCTTGCAGAGTCACTGGACTATAACTCAGCCGGACTAAGTTTAACCTAGTAATAAAGAATTTAATTAGATGCTAATTAGGCCCAAATTCTCATAGCAGGTGGTTTAATTAAGGTTAGTCTGCAACAAATCAACAGCAGGCTATTTCCCACCTGATCTCACCCACAACTGTCAGAATTGCACCCTCCAAAAAATTCTTAGAGTTTACTGAGGAAGAAGAATCTCATTGCTGTCATGCACTAAGACACACTTTAACCAATAAACCACACTCACAAAGAGCTGAGTGAGTCAGCAGATTTTTGCCTTTAATACTACTAGTACTAATAATAATAATGATGTGCTCATTTTGAGGGATTCGGCTATCCAAAATGTTAAGGTTCATGGACCTGGGAATCGAAGTGTAAAGGTAAAGGTGAAGTGTTTCCCACGCGCACGTGTGTCCAACATGGAGGATCGTGTCAGTTCTCTGGCCGATAATGCCGTGTTGACTATGATGGTGGCAATGATATTCGTTTTCAACAGTCTGAGGTATTAAAGAGCCACTTTATTTCTATGTGTAACAAGGCCAGAAGGAAATGTCGTAATCTAATAGTGTCTGGTCCTTTACCTAGACTCTACATGGGGGGCATAGTGTACCGTAGACTGGTGTCCAACATGTGGTTGGAGACGTGGTGGCGCTCTAATCGTATATCATTTGTTAATAACTAGGATGATTTCTGGGAAAGGCCCAGGTTCTTCACGCGTGATGGTGTACACCTCAACTGGAGGGGTTCGTTTGTTCTGTCCCAGAACTCGGCCTGCAAGCTACAGGACTGACTCATCCATCGGTCATCTCCTTTAGCAGCTGTGTGTATTGATGGGTCTGTTACTCGTTCTAGTACCAGTGGTCGTTTCTCATGTGGTGGAGTTTCTTGTGCCTGGCCCAGTGTGGGCCTCAGAACTTTAAAAAAAAAAGCGATAAGTCCAGCCAAAACATACAAACCATTATAAGGCCACAGCATTTAACTAGACTTAGTCATAGGAGCGTTTGCACCAGAAACCTAAAATACATTAAAACAAACATTCTCAACTTACCACGAGGCCAAAATGTAATATAAATGCTGTCTGTTAAATATTCGTTCACTAACAAGTAAAGCTGTTCTAGTAAACAACTTAATATTAAATTACAAGTCTGATCTATTCTTTCGTATCGAAACCTGGCTCGGTGAGTCCTATACTATTCCGCTAATGGAAGCTGCTCCGGGCGGATATGATTATTTCCATAAATCTCATTCATACATTACAAATAACACCGAGAAATCGTGATAACTTTACCTCATTTGAAGTTCTACAGCTAGATTTCAAGTTAAAACCCAGTATAATTATATTACTTATCTACCGTCCACCTGGACCGTACTCCTTTTTTCTCAAGGAATTTAACAACTTCATAACTGATTTAGTCATTAATCATGACAAAATAATCCTGATGGGTGATTTCAATATTCATATAGACGTGTTGTCGGATACTCTCGCCAATAGTTTTTATGTCTCTCTTAAACTCCATCAGTTTTACTCAAGTTGTTAACGGTCCTACTCATTCCCGTAAACATACGATCAATCTTGTCATAACCTACGGTGTAGATGTTCATCATGTTAATATTATTCCTTTAAATGAGGCTATTTCTGATCATTACTTATTAACCTTTTACCTATACCTAAGACCGAACTGTAAGAAACTTGCCATGGTTCAATGAATCAATTCGTGCAATAAAGTTAGAATGTCGTAAATTAGAGCGTAAATGGCGTTCAACTAAACTAAACGTTTATTATGTAGCCTGCTCCGATTGTCTCAAAAAATAAAAAAAAAGCACTTTTTCACGCCAGATCCGAATACTACACAAAATTAATTGATGAAAATCAGAAGAACCCTCGCTTCCTGTTTAATACCATCGCTTACTTAACTGGTAAACACAAAGATAAACAATGCAATTCTGTTACCATTACTAATGATGAATTCATGTCGTTTTTCAATAATAAATTAGAGAATATCCGCAAATCCATAGTGCCCTCTAGTTCGGTTTTAGCCAGCATAAGCACTTCTGACGATGACAGTATTAGTTGTTCGCACCATCTCAGTATCTTCTACGTAATAACTGTAGAGATGGCATGGTGGCACAGTGAATAGTGCTGCTGTCTCACAGTGCCTGGGTGGTGTGAGAGAACATGGGTTTGATCCCTGCTCAGTCTGTGTGGAATTTGCATGTTCTCCCTGTGTCTCTGTGGCTTTCCTCCGAGTGTTCTGGTTTCCTCCCACAGTCCAAAGACATGCTGTTCAGGTTCCCCCATAGTGTGTGGGTGACACAGAGAGTGTGTTTCACTGATGGATGGATGAGTGACTCAGTGTAAGTAGTGTATCTAGCAGTGTAAGTCACCTTGGTGAATAAGGTGAGTGGGCTAGTAATACTACATAGTATCCATTGTAAGTTGCTTTGGAGAAAAGTGTCTGCTAAGTGAGTAAATGTAGAGGAAATTACTGTGCTAATTTGCTCTATGAAAAGTACTACCTGTCCTTTAGACACAATCCCCACTAAATTACTGAAAGTCGCAGTTTCCGTGCTTGCAGAACCTCTTGTTAAAACGTCGTTACTAAATGCCTGTGTTCCAAAAGCTTTTAAAATCGCCCTTATTAGACCCCTACTAAAGAAACTGGATCTGGATTATAATAACCCATGTAATTAGAGACCCATCTCCAATCTACCATTTTGATCCAAAATTCTAGAAAAAACTGAAGCTTCCAAAATTGTAAAATATCTTAATCATCATAATATATCTAAAAAAATTTCAGTCTGGTTTCTGCACTGGTCACAGCACTGAAATGGCGCTCACATGCGTTCTTAATGATATTCTCATTTCTTCTGATGCTGATAAGATCTCTATTCTTATGTAACTGGACTTGAGTGCTGCATTTGATACTGTAGACCATAGTATCCTACTCAGTAGACTTGGAAACCTGGTTGGACTAAGAGGTACCGTTCTGAAGTGGTTTAAATCGTATTTAGCTAACTGTGAACAATTTGTATTGAAATCTGATGACTGCACCCCCTCCATCTAAACTACGGTTCAGTATGGTGTGTCACAGGGCTCTGTGTTGGGGCCATTACTGTTCTCACTCTATATGTTACCATTGGGTGACATTATTCGCAAACACAATGTGAATTTCCATTCGTATGCCAATAACACTCAGCTATATGTATCGTTCAAGTCTGATGATCCATCACATGTGGTGTCTTTAGCTAATTGTTTTACCAGTATAAAGGCTGGCCAGTGGTGACAGACGAATCCCATGCTGACTGAGGATAATGACCAACTGCCATGATGAACGAGATGTTCCATGTTGAGCTGGGGATTCAAGATATCATTTAGCAACAATATCATTATTACTTGTTAAACTGGCTTACAATTGTTACTTAATCTATAATGCCCAGGAAGAGTGGGCAACCACGGGCCCGTGGACCCCTAGAGATTTTTTTCTCCCTCAACTTTCAGTTGGGAATTTGTATTCCTTTCCCCGGTGGCCAGTAGGTATACTTATAGCTCTATAAAAGTACTTTATTAAAGTAGCCATTAGTCGACTGTCTTCTTTGTATCTGTTTTTCTTGTGTTATGCCTGTGTTAAAGTGCTCTGTGTCACTGCGTGAGAAGAGCGCTCTATAAAAATAAATTGAATTGAATTGAATACATGAACTTTGCATGGGTCTTGGCAGTTGCATAAGGAATCAAGTTCCTGTGCAGGAAATTAAAGTTTTATGCCTTGAGAGACTTTCAAACCAATGTGTGTGTGTGTGTGTGTGTGTGTGTGTGTGTGTGTGTGTGTGTGTGTGTGTGTGTGTATACAGTAATACCTTGCACTACGTCGTTTTATGTTGTGTCAAGTTCGACTTTACGTCGAAAAAAGTGTAAAATCAAATAAAAATAAACATTAAAATATATAAAATAATATATTGTAATCTATAAAATCAATTAAAAGCTTAAAAATAAAAAAAAATTGTCTTATTTACTTGCCATTCGGCGCTGATAACGTTGAGTTCTGCTGCATGGCGTCGTTGTTTGCCGCCAGTCGATTCAAACTTGTGTTTGTGCTATCCACAGTGTCTCGTTTGTGTTGTATTTGTGACTTTAATATTTGCCCCCCATGGCTACAAAGTTTTTTTTGTTTTTTCTTTACTTTACATTAATTGAAGTGTATACACTTAAGGGGAATGCTTATTAGGGGTTTATTCGGGGTCTAAATCAGTTTTTTAGGGGTTATTTTGTTTTCCGTCATTTTTCGACTTAAGTCATGCCCTTTGCAACCAGTTAATGATGTGGGGTGAGGTATTACTGTATATATATATATGCATACACACTGTATATATTTTTACCTATATTTCACTTACTTATATAGATTTTCTTACACACACACACACACACACACACACACACACGTATATGTGTAAATTTGCATCTTATAATTGGGATACAGTTTGCCACATGACATATGAGGGGTAATTCAATCAGGGCAACAAATTCTGGGAAAGAAACAGCAGCAAAAAACGTAGCCCCTAAAGTTAGATCTCAGAAGATACTCTATCTGACTAACTCCACACATCATGCAGCCAGGAACCTCCACGATCTATGAGCTCCACCAAGCTCTGAGCTGCAAACACTGGGGACCAACAGAGTCCATACAGCACACGCAGTTCCTTGCCTTCAAACTTTCCACATGTTGCCCTGCAGTAAATACCTGTTGCTCCCAGTGAGTACAAGAAGGAGAAGAATGAGATGAACATTTACCTGCACATGGACCATAATCCTGAGGACACAGACGTATGGAGCAGTCCAGCTTCTGCTCCTCTTTCACCGACTCCCATTTAGCATCACTAATTGCAAGAATTATAGAAGTTATTTGGGGGAGCACAACTGTAGCAGCGAGTGCCTTCAAGCGGCAATGAACAGGACTTCAGTCAGGCACAAAAGTCTCCATGACAACTGAGAATTTACCCTCCACAATTATTTATGCAACATTTCATCACAAAAGGACCCTCCCACTAAGGCGGCTGCCAAATCTGATAGCTCTCCAATTGCTCTTCTGTCTGCCTCTCCCATCCTCCTCTCCGGTTCCAAATGCCATCTGCACTCCTAACAAAAAAGAACCACCAAAGGGGGGGGGGGGAGTTAAAGCCTGAGAGAGTGGGTAGGAATTGCAAGTGTTTGAGGGTTGAAGCAACAAATATGTTTCCTCCTTTTGGCAGCTGGCCCATGGATCACCCATCTGCCTTCTCCTCAAAGCTTTTCCCATCAGTAGCTGACTGCGTTTACAGTATGAAACGCGCTAATGCACAGTTAATGCCCCCCCTATATTATTATTGTTAGGCATCCTAGAGTCCCTGTCAACTCTTGGTGGCCACACAAACATAGCTTCCCCAGAGATTTCCACGGTATTGAAAAGGATGTGTCATTTGTCTGCATGATTCAGTCCATCTGATTGCTGGTCACAATCTACCTTATCTTTCAACTTCACAAGCATTATACTCTTTTTGAATCTGTTCATTGCATATTTGTAAAGTATGACAACCTCAGGCTTATGATTGGTGCTTTTAATGAGTTCCTATTTGTTTTGATCCAATCATGTGGCAAGAAAGAAAATGAATGTCAGACAGCTAAGTCTACGTCAAATACAGTCATGGAAGTGGAGAAGGTGTTGGTTCCAGTCTGTCTATGAACCACCTGAGTTAACTTGTTGTTATTGCATCAGCAAGTCAATGTCAGCTCTTTTAGAGTGTCTTCAGAAACTTCCCAATGCCCCTTGCTTTGAAAAGGGTGGGTCCATCATCACTGTGATGGGGTCCCTCCGACATCAGGTCATCCTCTTCTTCTTTTTCCTTAAATTTCCCAGAAGTTACACTACTTTCAAGAGAAACCCATCTTCTCGTGGTGTTCCCAAGGTATAATACTCGCAGTGTCATCATTTCTACTTGCACTAAAATTTCTTGTTTTAATTTAATATAAGCTCCAGATATTTTTTATACATGGTATCCTTAAAACTCTCCTCCAAAATCACACTGCTATATATGCCCCTATATAGGGTATAGGGAACCGAACCATGGTTCCTGATACTCCCCACTGTCAAATGAATATTGAATAGCTTGTTTTGCTGGACAAATTTTAATGACCTGTGGTCCAAGTTCTACACACTGCTTCTGCGTTTTCAAAACTGGTTGTTTTAAAACAACAATGGGTGAAGGAACATGCAGTACGCAGCTACCTCAAAAAATTGAATGAGTCCTTTGTGATGGATGAGCAAATGTACCCTGCACTATATACCATGCTTCCAGGTATTCACCAAATTGAACTGGTTACTGATGTGCCTGGATGGATGACTTGTATTGGGTTGACTCGTCTCCACACTTCATGGGAATTGTACACACATACAGTATGCAGCGGGTATTTATGAACTCATCCCAGGATAACAATGTGGACATTACACATTTCAGCCCTATCGACTCACAAAGCATTAAAATACATACATACATACATACACACACACACACACACACACACAGAGTCTGAAACCGCTTGTCCTGAGCAGGGTTGCGGAGAGCCAGAGCCTAATCCGGCAACACAGGACACAAGGCTGGTGGGGGAGGGGACACACTACAGACGGGACGCCAGTCCATCGCAAGGCACTCCAAGCAGGCCTTGAACCCCAGACCTACCAGAGAGCAGGACCCAACCAAACGTGCTGCGCCACCCTCGGCATTAAAATACTGTAACAAAATTTAAAAACAGAAGGGAATAGTGATTTGCCAAGGAGCTTCCTGCAGTATTATGCCAAGGAGCTTCCTGGAGTACTATAGTCTTCTTCAAATTTTTCAAAAAAGATAAGAACTTCACACTGCTAATTGTGGCAAAACTTAAGGAGGGTTCTCCTCTTATACGACACGGTCTTACAGTAATCAAAACAATAAAAATGTCACACCCTTGTCCAGCGGCCGATCGGTGACACCTGCAGCCAATCCAAGGAGTACAGCTTAAAAGGGTGCCCCAGAAGCACCTCATTGCAGAACCTCAGATGGAAAACAGCAGGCTCTTCTCTTTTGCTTCTTGAGTGTGTCTCTCCGGTTGTTTCTGGACCACGAGTATTACTTTTTCTCTTGAACAAAGTGTGCCAATCATTTGACCCCTGAACAACTATTGACCATTTTTGTGCTCAGTCCTTTCCATAAACAAACCCACTGTGCCTGTGTCTGTCGCTCTTTTTGGGCCCCCGATATGACAAAAAGAAGTAAAGAAAGCAGCAAAAATGAGTTATAATTAAAATGGCTATAAAAACTGGATGCCAACCATATTAGATTTTATTGGCATAATACAGTAAAGTATGTATTCAGCAAGTTCACTTCATTGCTTTAATTCCACCATTGCACTGAGCAGTTAGTGCTTTGGATAAGTACTCTATGTTCCTTTTCATAAATTGTCAGTTTTGCATAAAAAAGTGGCATGTATCATTAAACAATTAATGCACTGTGCTCAAAAATGACTCAAATTATTTATACCAACAGTAGAAGGTATATACAAATTCAAAAGAGCCAAAGAGAGAGCACTTTATCTTCATCCTGTGATGAATGGCTTCATTAGGCCATTCTAGAGAGTGGGAATAATGCTGTCCAAGCAGGTGTACCATGATGGAATTCAGTGAGCTCGAGGACCAGCTCGTTTTCAGCCTGAGCCAAAGGAGAGCAAGGTGCCCAAGGAACTAAAAGCGGAACATATTCTCACTTTCAAGAGCGACCAAATCCATGAACACAAAGGCCTGTAACCAGTACCAGGGATTAGCAAAAGTGCAAATGAAGTGGAAAGCCTCTGTTGTGCCTCTGCGTTTTTGAAAAATGTCTCTTTGCTAGACTCACAAAGACTATTTGAATCAGACAACAGGTCTGTGTAGTGCACTATTACATTTTCCTGTGTTTTACATCTCAGTATTTTACCAGCTTGCCTTAATTTTCTTGACAGCTGGCAGACAGATGGTAAGCAGTACACAGAGGGCAATACATTAACTTTACATTCATTCATTAACATATATTTTCATACAAAGATGCATACAATGATTATTGCCCAGTATTTAGCTGATACCTTCATCCAAAGTGACTTACAGTGTTGCATACTCTACAATAAACTCCCTTGAGCCATTCTCCCATTTATACAGCATTGCAGTGTAACATGCACACACACACACACACACACAACTATGGCAATTCAGAGTCACCAATTCAATTAAACCACATTGTGTAAGGAAACCCGCAGCTTCAGGAAAACCCATATGAGGACAGAGAAACGTGCACATTCCAGAAAGACTAAGCAGGTATCGAACGCAGGTTGAATCACACAGCTCAGTATCTATAATGACAAAGTCAATGTAAGGTCAATGACCTTACAAGAAATGGACCACTGATATTGTTTTCTGGCATCACTGTGGTACAGATAATTAAAAACAGGATAAGCTTTTGTTTCTTGGTCATACACTAAGTAAAATTTGGAAGTGCCCTGGTGGACTGATAAAATGCCCAAGCAGAGATTGGCCACTGCTGTGCAGAAGCAGCATACGTCTGCTTTACAGCAAGTTCTGTTCAACCATTCAGTTTGACATGTTTTACAGAGCAGTCCAAGATAGGAGTTCTCTGGCAATCCCTGTGTGGTCAATCAAAGTGAATCCAGTTTTCTTCAGTGACGAGGAAATGAATGCACTTCCACTTCTACTTCCTAACAGAGATTAATGAAATCCTACTCTCCAGGTGGGCACAATCTAAGTCTGAAACAACTATACAGACTGGTGCTCTTTATCCTGTCAATACAGCCTCTTGGTCATGAATATTCATTTTCTGAAAGCTTATAATAGAAAAACAACATTATACTTTATTACATTAAACAATCGCAGACATGTCAGAACAGGACAAAAGGTTCCACTAAAGGAGGACTTCCAGATACGCTCACTCTTACTCATTATGATCCACTGCTTGTCCAAGTTAGTATCACAGGGTATAGGAGACTATCCTTGAAGCACAAGCTACTAGGCTGGAAAAAGTGTACAACCCAGATGGGATGTCAGCCCTTTGATGGGCAGCCAGATACACACTCATTTGCTCACACTCTACAGGTAATATGGAGTCACCAATCAACCCGAAACACTTACCTTTAAATTGTGAAAAGAAACCAGAGCACCTGGCAGAAATCCAGGCAAACACGTGGGAACATGGAAACTCTACACAGACTGAGCTGGATTCAAATCTACGCTCACACAGCTCAGGCATTGTAAGACAGTGGGTTGCTTTTCAAATACACACCTTATTTACCTCAATAACCTGAAAAGTTTCCATAAAATCAGGTTTTAAGTACACTTGAAGGTTTGTGTTATGTACATGCAAGTTACAAATTTAGTAGGTACAAACATTTTCCCATTGATTTATCTTTACTTTCATTTTCTTCACCGCTCTACTTTCAAAAATTTCTCAGTTTCAGAGCAAAATGGCCTGCATTTCTGCTTCCTACAATTAGTTACCAGCAAAGAACTCTCAATATTTAAGGTCAGAAACATTTCACTTTACTCTCTCCATGTAGTTCTCCATTACACTGCAACTCAGTCATCTTTTTGAAATTCACTGTTTCATACTCCTCTGAATACGGATGTACAGAACAATCACAACTCCGTCTTTCATGCATAAATCAAAACAACACACTGGACAGCAGAGGATTTGTTTTTTTTTTTTGGTTTGTTTGTTTTCAGTCATTTTAAACCAGACTTAATGTTAACTTTGTTTCATGTTGTTATAGGATGAAATAAACTGGCATCCCATCCATACTGTATTGCCTCCGGCCATGGGCTGCTGGTATAGAGAAACACAGTATCGCAATGCAATGTCTACAATCTGCCACACAGCAGGCACAGGGCAAACCCACTGCGCCACCATGCTCCCACGGCACGTTATTGGATGAGCTTTTTATGTAAAGAGAGTAAAAAAAATAGAATAGAATAAAATAAAATAAATAAAATAGAAAGTAAATATAAATTATACAGCTAATATTTAATTCATTACAGCTTTCTCAATGTTTTTTACAGAACCTAACCCGTGAGAAAATCTAGGGATTAAGTATTAAGTTTTAATACATTGTGATGGACCCCTCCTTGAACCGCCACCTTACCGTGGTGGAGGGGTTTGAGTGCCTGAATGACTTCAGGAGCTATGTTGCCTGGGGCTATATGCCCCTTGTAGGGTCTCCCATGGCAAACAGGTCCTGGGTGACAGACGAGACAAAGTGCGGTTCAAAAGCCCCTTATGATGACAATTAAACCACGGCTTTTGTTTACCCTGCCCGGTATGGGGTGACCGGGGCCCCACCCTGGAGCCAGGCCTGGGGGGGCTCACTTGCGAGCGCCTGGTGGCCAGGTCTATGCCCACGGGGCCTGGCCGGGCTCAGCCTGAAGCCATGACGTGGAGCCGCTCTTCGGTGGGCTCACCACCTGCCGGAGAGGCTGTAAGGGGCCGGTGCGTTGTGATTTGGGCAAATGGTCGGGGCCGAGCGCCTGGCCGACCCAAACCTCGGGCGCCAACTCTGGCTTTTGGGACTTGGAATGTCACCTCACTGGCAGGGAAGGAGCCTGAGCTAGTGCGGGAGGTTGAGAGATACCGCCTAGATATAGTCGGGCTCACTTCCACTCACAGCTTGGGTTCTGGAACCACTCTTCTCAACCAAGGATGGACTCTCCACTATTCTGGCGTTGCCCAGGGTGAGAGACGGCGGGCAGGTGTGGGCTTATTAATAGCCCCCCAGTTCAGCCGCCATGTGTTGGAGTCTACCCCGGTGAATGAGAGGGTCATCTCCCTGCGCCTTCGGGTCAGGGAACGGTTTCTCACTGTCGTTTGTGCTTATGCGCCTAGCGGCAGTGTAGAGTACCCGGCCTTTTTGGAGTCCCTGGGGGGCGTGCTGGAAAGCACTCCTACTGGGGACTCTGTCGTTCTACTGGGGGACTTTAACGCCCATGTGGGCAGCGACAGTGATACCTGGAGGGGCGTGATTGGGAGGAACGGCCTCCCTGATCTGAACCCGAGCGGTGAGTTGTTATTGGATTTCTGTGCTAGTCACGGTTTGTCCATAACGAACACCATGTTCATGCATAAGGGTGTCCATCAGTGCACTTGGCAGACTCCGAATGGACTATGTTCCACACCTCCATTGTCAGGGCGGCGGTTCGGAGCTGCGGCCATAAAGTCTCCAGTACTGGAGAGGAGAATCCGACCGATAGTCGAACCTCGGATTCAGGAGGAGCAATGCGGTTTTTGCCCTGGCTGTGGAACACTGGACCAGCTCTATACCCTCACTAGGGTGTTGGATGGTTCATGGGAGTTTGCCCAACCAGTTCATATGTGTTTTGTGGACCTGGAGAAGGCATTCGACCGTGTCCCTCGTGGCATCCTGTGAGGGGTACTTCGGGATTATGGGGTTCGGGGCTCGTTGCTACGGGCTGTTCGTTCACTGTATGATCGGAGCAGGAGCTTGGTTCGCATTGCCGGCAGTAAGTCAGACCTGTTCCCGGTGCTCCTCCTGAATCCGAGGTTCGACTATCGGTCGGATTCTCCTCTCCAGTACCCCGGCATAGACTTTCCCAGGGAGGCTAAGGAGTGTGATCCCCTATAGCTGGAACACAATCTCCGGTCCCCCTTCTTAAAAAGAGGGACCACCACCCCGGTCTGCCAGTCCAGGGGCGCCGTTCCCGAACTCCACGCAATGCTGTAGAGGCGTGTCAGCCAAGACAGCCCCACAACATCCAGAGACTTGAGAAACTCGGGGCGGATCTCATCCACCCCCGGAGCCTTGCCACCGAGGAGTTTTTTGACTACCTCAGCAACTTCAGCCAGGGTAATGGACGAGTCCCCCTCCGAGTCCCCAGCCTCAGCTTCCTCTACGGAAGGCGTGTCGGAGGGATTGAGGAGATCCTCAAAGTACTCCTTCCACCGCCCGAGGACATCCTCAGCCGAGGTCAGCAGCGCACCACTTCCACTGTAAACAGTGTTGGCGGAACACCGCTTCCTCCCTCTGAGTCGCCGGACGGTTTGCCAGAATCTCTTTGAGGCCAACCGAAAGTCTTCCTCCATGGCCTCACCGAACTCCTCCCAAGCCCGAATTTTTGCCGCGGCGACTGCCAGAGCCGCGTTCCGCCTGGCCCGTCGGTACCCGTCAGCTGCTTCAGGAGTCCCATGAGCCAGCCAGGCCCGATAGAACTCCTTCTTCAGCTTGATGGCATCCCTTACCTCCGGTGTCCACCACCGCGTTCGGGGGTTGCCGCCGCGACAGGCGCTGGAGACATTATGGCCATAGCTCCGTACCGCCGCCCCGACAATGGAGGTGTGGAACATAGTCCATTCGGACTCAATGTCCCCAGTCTCCCTCGGGACCTGGTTGAAGCTCTGTCGGAAGTGGGAGTTGAAGACCTCTCTGACAGGGGCCTCTGCCAAACGTCCCCAACAGACCCTCACTATGCGTTTGGGCCTGCCAAGTCTGTCCAGCTTTTTCCCCCGCCATCGAATCCAACTCACCACCAGGTGGTGATCAGTTGACAGCTCAGCCCCTCTCTTCACCCGAGTGTCCAAGACATATGGCCAAAGATCAGAAGAAACGACTACAAAGTTGATCATCGACCTCCGACCTAGGGTGTCCTGGTGCCAAGTGCACTGATGGACACCCTTATGCATGAACATGGTGTTCGTTATGGACAAACCGTGACTAGCACAGAAATCCAATAACAACTCACCGCTCGGGTTCAGATCAGGGAGGCCGTTCCTCCCAATCACGCCCCTCCAGGTGTCACTGTCGCCGCCCACATGGGCGTTAAAGTCCCCCAGTAGAACGACAGAGTCCCCAGTGGGAGCGCTTTCCAGCACGCCCCCCAGGGACTCCAAAAAGGCCGGGTACTCTACACTGCCGCTAGGCGCATAAGCACAAACGACAGTGAGAGACCGTTCCCTGACCCGAAGGCGCAGGGAGATGACCCTCTCATGCACCGGGGTAGACTCCAACACATGGCGGCTGAACTTGGGGGCTATTAATAAGCCCACACTCGCCCGCCACCTCTCACCCTGGGCAACGCCAGAATAGTGGAGAGTCCACCCTTGGTTGAGAAGAGTGGTTCCAGAACCCAAGCTGTGAGTGGAAGTGAGCCCGACTATATCTAGACGGTATCTCTCAACCTCCTGCACTAGCTCAGGCTCCTTCCCTGCCAGTGAGGTGACATTCCAAGTCCCAAAAGCCAGAGTTGGCGCCCGAGGTTTGGGTCGGCCAGGCGCTCGGCCCCGACCACCGCCCAAATCACAATGCACCGGCCCCTTACAGCCTCTCCGGCAGGTGGTAAGCCCACCAAAGAGTTGCTCCACGTCTTGGCTTCGGGCTGAGCCCGGCGAAAACGAAACCGGTGGTTTAATTGTCATCATAAGGGGCTTTTGAACTGCACTTTGTCTCGTCTGTCACCCAGGACCTGTTTGCCATGGGAGACCCTACCAGGGGCATATAGCCCCAGGCAACATAGCTGCTGAGATGATTCAGGCACTGAAACTCCTCCACCACGTTAAGGTGGCGGTTTGTGGAGGGGCAAAACAAAACAATAACAATAAATAATGCTAATAACAATAACAATAAATAATGGTAACAATAAATAACAACAGACAGTCAGAGTACTTAAAACTGAGTATTCTTAAAGTGACAGTGTAAGTAATGTGCCGATGTGCTTGGTGGGACCAGTCCAACTCTAGTTACAAAAGGTGGCACATTGGTGGGTGTTGTATGCTGTTTATAATAAAACTTTATGTTCTCTATGAATTGAAACATGGCATATTTCAAACAGTACAAACTGCATTACATTATATACTATGTTCTGACATAAAGAGAACATTTATTTTGATGCTGTAATTTCTAATTTATGTCGTGTATTTTAGCACATTTCATGCACAGAGGAAAAACAAACTTTAAAAAGTTTTAGCAGCAGCAAGAGAACACAATCCAGCTGTATAGTGTATTAAAATAATTTCCATACCTCCATTTAATTTTGGATTATTTTAGTTCCGTGAACCCTATATTAAATGTGAAATATGAGATATGTCTTGCGTTGCCAAATGTAAGCAAATGGTTAAAAGGACTTGCATCAGTTTCACGTAATGTACCAGTGTTATGTGATTAGTTCCATTTATCTGATTCAGCACTTACCAGGCACAACGACCCACAAAACTTTCAGCTCACTCTTAGTTTGAGAGGCTGTCTAACAAAAATGCATCTGAAAAAAGGATACCCATATAATAAGAATAAGGATACCCATAAAATAAGGATACCCATATCTTCATTAAGAAATTTGATATGAAATTGAGTATTTTTGTGTAGGTTTATACAACCCCAGTTCCAAAAAAGTTGGGACAGTATAGAAAATGCTAATAAAAACAAAAAGAAGTGATTTGTAAATTTACTTTATGTGCTGGACTCTTAAGTTCAGGTTGAATTGGGACTTTTATTGTGACGTGTTTATTTTGACACTCCCATAACGTGGAGCGAGTTTCCAGTTCTACGAGGAAGTTGTCCATGCCTGTTCTGTGTTCCAGTAGTGTGATGTGTCCCACGTGCTTATGGTCATCCATGTCCATCCTATCTTCAAAAGTGCTTTGAAATGCAATCTGAACATTTTATGTTTTTAGTATTTCAAATGTGACGATTTATTGAGTTAGCAGTTCTGTGCTCATGCAGTAGTTGATTAGTTCATGTTTCAGCATATTTAATTATTTCATTATTAATCTATTTATTGTAATATTTGCTGTGTAAATTGAATAAGAAATTTGTTTATATATTTTTCCTTTCTTTGTAGTTTCACACTTTGCATGATAAACTTCATAAACCGCATCTCTGTCTCCATGGAGTTTATTGTGGCAGTGTTTAGCGGCTGGTTTGCTGGATTAACGTTAGCATCCGGCGGGTCCAGTGACAGTGAAAAGACAGCACAGTGAAGTCATCCATAGTATGCAGAAGCTCTAGAGCCAGCTTAGTTATTGCTAAGCACGTGCAAGGGTGGAGGCTGCACAGGCAAGAGTTGCATATGCTAAAAGAGATTGAAATTAAAGTTGAACAAGCTTGACTCCAAGCAATATTGGAGGCACTATGGGAAGAGAAAGAAAAAGATGCAGCTATTACAGAAACAGCAATTCTAGAAGCAGGTTTCATAGAGATAGATCGTGCATCGGTGTCAAAGTCTTCAAAAGGCTCTTCTAAACAGTTCAGCCTTCAACGCACCGTAGACTATGTAAGGAACCATGCTAAAGCTGCAGCTGCTGCTCCTCTCGCTACACAGCAGGAAAAGTGTTCTCCTTCTCTCATTCCCCGAGTTGCTGAAGTGCCTAGCAGAAGCCCTTAAAGCAGTCCTGAGCATGAAACAAATACTTATGACCTTGCCAAATTCCTTGCACATAATCAGATAGTGACTTCTGGGTTGAGTTCCTTCATCAACAAACCTATGAATTATTGGGCTTGGAAATCATCTTTCAAAAGTGCCATTACAGACCTCGACCTGAAGACAGAGGAAGAAAGAGATTTGCTTATTAAATATCTTAGAAGAGAATCCTGCAAACCGACTCAAAGAATGAATCAGTAAAACATTAACCACCCATCGGAGGGCCTATGTATGGCTTGGGAGAGACTAGAGGAAACATATGGCTCACCAGAGGCCATCGAACAAGCTCTTTTTGCCAAATTGGAGAGCTTCCCTGAAATAATGAGTAAAGGTCCATTTAGGATGCATGATCTAGGGGACATACTTAAGAGAGAGAGGCAGCCAAGCTGCATGACTATCTACCAGGATTGTCAGATCTTGACACCAGTCATGGAGTCAAGTGTGTGGGGCTGGAATGAGTGCGAACGCATATTCCAAGATTTGTTTGATTAACATCTATCCTGAGGGCTGCAAAGAGGAATCAAAAAGAATGTATAGCATTCTGGACTAATAGAGCAACCGCTCGTTAGTGAGATCAGAATTCTTTGAAGGCTTCAATATCAAAGGACCTTCCTTTCCATATTCACTTAAGATGTGCTGGATTGAAAGAGACTGCAGGAAGGAGAGCAAGTGGCTACATTGTGGAGTCAGCGGATAAGAATGTAAACCTTCACCTTCCAACGTTGCTAGAATGCAATCAGATTCCCAATAACCGGTCTGAAATTCCCGCCCCAGATGGAGCACGTCACTTCAGTCACTTCAAACGTATTGCTGACGAAATTCCAGCTCGTGATCCAGATGCTAGCATCCTCCTCCTCCTTGATAGGGACCTCATTAGGGTTCATACAGTCCAACGACAGATCAATGGTCCACACAGCGCTCCATTCACCAAAAGTTAAGACTTTGGATGGGTTGATATTATAGAAATGTGTCTTGGAGGTGCTCATCAACCTTCTCATGTGAATGTTTTCAAGACTTCCATACTTGAGAGTGGTTGCCCTAGCTTCTTCCATCCCTGCGAAAGTCATGTCCATGTAAAAGAGTGTTATGGCAACAGTCTTTTGCTTCGAAACCACCACGGATCTGATGGTATCAATGATGCTTTACTTACCTGTGGAGTGAAAAGCTAGGCCAATCAATCTTCATTCGTACTCTCAGAGATCACAAGCTAGCATTGTCGAAGGATCACGACAGGTTTCTGCGAATAATGGACAAAGAGTTCCGTAGAGAAGAATTCAATGGCTGGGTGGCTCCTTTACCATTCCAAGTGCCAAGAAGAAGGTTCCCAAACAACAGAGAGTATGCCTACAGTCCCCTTACTTTGCTTCGTCACACCTTGGACAAGCGTCCTCAGATGAAAGCACATTTCCTTGAGTTCACGGAGAACATGCTCACCAATGAACATGCAGAAATTGCTCCACCACTCAAGAAAGACCAAGAGTGTTGGTATCTACCTCTGTTCGGTGTTTTTCATCCAAAAAAGCCAAACCGGATCCGTGTAGTCTTTGACTCCAGCACATCTTATGACGGTGTCTCTCTGAATGATGTGCTACTTAAGGGGGCAGACCTTAACAACAGCCTTCTGGGAGTGTTGCTCAGATTTCGGAGAGAAGCAGTGGCCATCACCGCAGACATTCAGCACATGTTCCACTGCTTTATTTTCAGAAAGGACCACAGAGATGTCTTGTGCTTTCTCTGGAATCAAGACAATGACCCAGGTAAAGAAATGGTGGATAAACAGAATGCATATTCATGTGTTTGGCAATAGACCCTCTCCAGCTGTTGCCATCTATGGTTTGCGGAGAGCAGCCAAAGAAGAAGAAAAAACTGTGGTAGTTATGTGAAAGAGTTTATCAATCGAGACTTCTATGTCGACAATGCCCTGAAATCCTTTCCCACCGAAGCAGCAGCAATCAGTGTCCTTAAGTGAACTCAAGACATGCTTGCAGTGGCAAACCTTAGGCAACATAAGATAACCTCCAAATGACCTGCAGCGACTGAGACATTTCTCCCTGAAGATCGGGCTGTGGATGTCATGAATGTCGACCTCTTATTTCAAGATACTTCAATCCAACGTAGTTTAGGAGTGTCTTGGAACATAGCATCAGACGCCTTTACATTCCAAGCTGTTGATGATAAAAAGTCATTCGCTCGCAGAGAAGTGCTGTCTATATAAACAGCCTATTCAATCCATTTGTTTCATTGCTCCTGTCACCATTCAAGGCAGGCTGCTTCCAACTTTCCATGCTGGCTAAAGACTGGGATTCCCCTTTGCAGATGACATAAAGCCAGAATGGATATGATGGAGGGACTCCTTACAGTACCTGCAGGAGCTAAAGGTATCATGTACTTACACATCTGTCTCTACGTCAGAGGTTCAGACCAGGGAGCTGTGTATATTTGCAGATGCATCCATGAAAGCTGTAGCAACTGTGGCTTAATTGCGATCCACATCCAGCAACGGACAGACAGAAATTGGCTTTGTGTTTGGAAAGACCAGGCTAGCACCACAACCAGATGTCACTGTTCCGAGGTTGGAACTGTGCGCAGCAGTCCTCGCAGTTGAGATTGCAGACATAGGTGTAGAAGAAATGGACTTGCAGTTCGACAGGATCCAGTTCTTCACCGACAGTAAAGTTGTTCTCGGATATATTCACAACCAAACAAGATGCTTTTATGTGTATGTGAGCAACAGAATCCAATGCATTCTGGATCGTATAGGCTGTTTACTATAGCCTATTGTCTACTGCTTTCCAGTGGAGGTATGTTTCTTCAGATGCCAACCCTGCAGACCATGGGTCCAGATCTGTAGCAGCCAATCGCCTTAGTAGCACAACTTGGCTTACAGGGCCAGACTTCCTTCTCAACCTCTTGCCTCAAGAGAACTACGATCTTGTTGACCTGGCATCAGATCCAGAAGTTCGACCACAGGTAACTTCATGTCTGACTATTGTATCTCATCAGTTCCTGACTCCCAAAAGATTTGAGCGCTTTTCCAGTTTCAGCAAATTAATCTGAGCAATTGCTTGTTTGAGCCACATCTCCTAGTCATTCTCTCATTTTGCACGAGAGTCCGGATGTAGTGGATGGTACCTCTGCAGTAAGAACCCTACAAGAGAGGAGTTGGAAAAGGCCAGGACCATCATCTTAAGAACTGTTTAGCATGCAGCTTATCCTCAGGAGATGAGTAACATAAAAGCAGGACGCAACCTTCCACCTAAAAGCAGTCTACGAAACTTTCACCCAGTTCTCTACGATAAAGGTCTTGTGAAAATTGGAGGACGTACTGCCCTTGGGACTTTTATTGTAACATGTTTATTCTGACACTCCCATAATGTGGAGTGAGTGTCCTGTTCTAGGAGGATGTTGTCTATGCCTGTTCTATGTTCCAGTAGTGTGGTGTGTTTCACGTGGTTATGGTCATCCACGTTCATCCTATCTTCAAAAGCGCTTTGAGACGCAATGTCTTTAAGTGAACTTGTTTAATACTGTTTTGTTATTATTATGAGCATTTTATTTGTGTCTTTAGCATTTCAAATGTGACGACTGAGTTAGCAATTCTGTACTAATGCGTTAGTCGATTAGTTCGTGTTTCAGCATATTTTATTATTTCATTATTAATCATTTTATTGTAATATTTGCTATGTAAATTGAATAAGAAGTTTGTTGGTATATTTTTCCTTTCTTTGTAGTTTCACACTTTGCATGATAAACTTCATAAACCGCATCTCTGTTTCTGTGAAGTTTGTGGAAGTGTCTAGCAGCTGGATAGCTGGATTAACGTTAGCATCCGGCAAGGCCAGTGCCACTTTGACTTCAATGGATAAACCTTCACACAACTACACACACACACACACACACACACACACACACATTTTCAGAACCGCTTGTCCCTTACGGGGTCGCGGGGAACCGGAGCCTACCCGGCAACACAGGGCGTACTCCTACAATAATAATAATATCCTTCAATGGATAAAGTTTTATGCAGTTACACATGTGATGAACATTGGTTTATATGGTGGAAAAAACTAACTGTACTTAAGAATCACGTGTATGCAACTATGTCTCTCTGTCTGCTAATTTAATGAACACATTGTATTTTCTATGAGATATACGGTGCTTTGGAGAAAAGTGTCTGCTAAACGAATATTTGCAAATGTAAACAAAAACAGTATAAAAATAAGCTATTTAATGTATTACCTAATTAACTGCATTGTTCTTTACATTACATTTATTCATTTAGCAAACACTCTTCTCCAAAGCAACTTACAATGTTAAGGTACTTACAACTACTGTATTCACTCATTTTATTTATGTTTAGAACACACACACACACACACACACACACACAAACCACTTGTCCTGAGCAGGGTCGCGGCGAGCCTGTGCACAACACAGTGCACAAGGCTGGAGGAGGAGGGGACACACCAGGACAAGATGCCAGGCTGTCACAAGGCACCCAAAGCGGGAGTCGACCCGAGAGCAGGCACAGGCTAAACCCGCTGTGCCACCACACCCCCTAGATTTAGAACACCTATTTTTCTAACTTCAAACTTTTCCTGAGGCACCCAGAGAATGTAGAAATAATACCTGCACACAGACTGATGAAGATAATCCTTCATGGCTAGCTTAAGACATTACACACCTCAAAAAGAGTAGCAGTCATTTCATTCACAAAATAATATCAGTCACTGTCTCTTCTTAAAACTGGCAACCAAAAAATGTCAGAAAACCTCGATGGTATACTGCAAACTCACATTAAATATACATTGTATTGTGGATAGAGACAGACAATAGGGTCAGATAGGGTAGGGGGTAGATAGGGTCAGACAAAAGAACGAAGGTTGTGGACAGGCATGGGTCTTCCGAGGCGAAGATGTCGTTTCCAGGGCGATGCAAAACTCAATAACTGGGAGAGCAAGCAGGGGTCAGAAGCCAGAAGAGTCAGAAACATGAAACAGGGAATAAGGTACAGGAAGTAGAACGCCAAATCACAAGCCATGTAGGGAGGTGTTGTAAGATTCTGCAACCCTGCGCGGCTATGGTGCACCCTTTAGACCTTGTCGTGCTGATAGCAGCAGGTGAGGTCGCTTGGCTTGCTGCCGGGGGCAATTTTTTAAAGATCAGAATCAGAATCAGAATCAGAACGAGCTTTATTGCCAAGTATGTTCACACATACAAGGAATTTGTCTTGGTGACAGAAACTTCCACAGCACAGACAGAATGACAGTGACAAGACACAGATGAGAAGATAGAATATGTGAATGAAGGATAAAAAACATATAAAAATATAAAGTACCCAATATACAAAAATTGTCACTAGACATTGTATGTATGTACAGGTATGTTCTATACAAATGCAAGGGAGTGTGAGTAAGCGATATGATGTGATAAATAGATATAAATATAAATATAAACAGCGTTGTGTATTGCACTGGTTTACTCTCTAGGGGGGATTTAGCTGTTCATGAGGTAGATGGCCTGAGGAAAGAAACTTTTCCCATGCCTGGCTGTCCTGGTGCTCAGTGCTCTGTAGCGCCCGCCAGATGGCAAAGGTTCGAAGAGGAAGTGGCCTGGATGTGAGGGGTCTAGAATGATTTTGCTAGCCCTTTTACTGACTCTGGACGAGTGCAGTTCTTGGAGAGCTGGGGGGGGGGGGGGGGTGTGTGACCATGATTCTTCCAGCAGTCCGAACTATCTGCTGTAATCTTCTGATGTCTGATTTCGTAGCTGAGCCGAACCAGACAGTTATAGAGGTGCAGAGGACAGACTCGATGACTGCAGAGTAGAATTGCATCAGTAGCTCCTGTGGCAGGGTTGAACTTCCTCAGCTGGCGAAGGAAGTACGACCTCTGCTGGGCCTTCTTCACAATGGAGTCTATGTGGAGCTCCCACTTCAGGTCCTGTGAGATGGTGGTGCCCAGGAACCTGAATGACTCCACTGTTGCCACAGTGCTTTTCATGATGGTGAGTGGGGATAATGCTGAGGTGTTTCTCCTGAAGTCCACAATAATCTCCACTGTTTTGAGCATGTTCAGCTCCAGGTTGTTATGACTGCACCAGACAGCCAGCTCTTGGACCTCCTGTCTGTAAGCAAACTCGTCACCATCCCGATGAGGCCAATGAGTGTGGTGTCGTCTGCAAACTTGTCTTCAGTTCATTTCTTTGCATTTTCTTCACGAACACATTTTCTAATATTCCTGTTTGTTGTGGAACAAATGTGACCTTTATTATGCAATCAAACAAGCAGAAGAGGGGTGTTGTACCCCCATCTCAATTCGCCTCCAGGATGTATTTATTTTAACTATATTCAACACTTTTCTTTTGATACTTTGAACAAATCAAGGAAGTCTGAATTTTAAAGATTTTTGCTGAATGTCACATAGTGGTTAAATTAACTTTGGATTTGCAAAAAAAAAAAAAAAAAATCTAATTATGAACAGACTTCCAGCATGAACTGCTGAGGAGCCAAAGAATTATGCTAGCTGAACCATCCACTACTTCATTCATTAATACCATGCTGGAAGAATCTGCATTAAAGAACCTTTTCCATGCTTTCATTATTAGGCCACATTCCAGGATGTGAACCTTCAGGTAACAAATTTTTGTTCATATCTATGCCCAAACTGACTGATCAAGTGGTGACAGTTTCTCTCAAACATGTTGGGCTTCCTGCCTGCTGTCAAGGACTGCTGGAACAAAGACAGATTTGTCTCTGCTGGGCACATAGCAGGCTGCTAAAGTGACATAGAAAGGTGAGCAATGAAAGCCTTCATTCCATCACAATATCACCTTCTGTGGAAGAGCAAGGTAAGCACTAACACTGTCTTAGCCAGCTGTCAAGGACTGATCTGAGGAGAAACATGGGTATTTCTTATACTCCCAAGGGAAAGCATACAATGACATGTCTTGTCTTTGAGTTAAGGTCACACAAATATCCTCCCATAGTCAATTTTCCATCTCTCAGTTTTTTTTTGATCATTTACCAAGGCAGCTGAACTACCACTCTTTTATTGATACTATAAACACACACACACACACACACACACACACACACACACACACACACACACACACACACACACACACACACACACACACACACACACACACACACACACACACTTTCTGAACCACTTGTCCCATATGGGGTAGCGGGGAGCCCGAGCCTAACCCAGCAACTCAGGGCATAGGGGGAGGGGACACACCCAGGATGGGACACCAGTCCATCGCAAGGCACCCCAAGCGGGACTTGAACCCCAGACCCACCGGAGAGCAGGACCCAGTCCAACCCACTGCGCCACCGCACCCCCCATACTATAAACAAATAATTCAAATTGTAGCAGGAGGCTGATGTCTAAATGTTTCATACATTTTTTGCTGTGGGGGGTTTCATTCTGCAAAAGACTGACAAAAATGCACGTTATGTAAGAAGTTAGCATTCCAACACAAAGCTTGTATCAGTAGAAGAAAAGTGATCATTTGAAAAGTTACATTTGGATGACCTTATTGGCTGCCAGCAAAGACTCAGGAATAAAAATGCACTTAACACTATGGATTAATTTTTTTAGCTGACTATATGTGTCATAATAATTATTAAAATTTCAACTCTTTATGCAGGCTGCAGAATGACAGATGATCTGAACCTCAAACCAAAAGGCTATAGGTATGAGTGCCTGGAAAGTGGCTCATTGAAAACTTCTTTCCTTATTAACATGATAGAATCTCAGCATAAATATTGAGCAATTTTTGCACTGTAGGGAAAAAAAAAAAAAAAAAACTTTTTTAATTTAGGAAAGTGATTCAGGTAAGGGGGCGCGGTGGCGCAGTGGGTTGGACCGCAGTCCTGCTCTCCGGTGGGTCTGGGGTTCGAGTCCCGCTTGGGGTGCCTTGCGATGGACTGGCGTCCCGTCCTGGGTGTGTCCCCTCCCCCTCCGGCCTTACGCCCTGTGTTGCCGGGTAGGCTCCGGTTCCCCGTGACCCCGTAAGGGACAAGCGGTTCTGAAAATGTGTGTGTGTGTGTGGGTGTGTGTGTGTGTGTGTGTGATTCAGGTAAGCATTTAATTGATGAGGTGTGATAAAAATTATAAGTCAATATTTGAGAAATCTCGTGTCCCTTTAAAATCTCCAGCTCATCTATGGTGTAAATGTTCATGCACCGTAACTTCATGATCATCCTCAGATAACCTTTACACAGTCGCTACTCCAGCATTGTATGTGAATGTTTGTGTACCTTATTAATACACACACACACACACCCACGCATAGGGGGAGGGGACACACCCAGGACGGGACGCCAGTCCGTCGCAAGGCACCCCAAGCGGGACTTGAACCCCAGACCCACCGGACAGCAGGACTGTGGTCCAACCCACTGCGCCACCGCACCCCCCCACCTTATTAATAATAATTAAAAAAAAAAATTGGAGGAAGGTTATCAGGGTTCATCTATCCTGAGTTTTGTGCACCTACTCGTGCAATGAAAATCGGTGCATAAAGTGGAAAGTTACAAACTAGGTTTACTTAAGAATCACGTCTGCAGCTATGTCTCTTTCTATTAAAAAAATCATTCAGGTCCTGTGGCAAAGACTGTAATTTGTAATCATCTCTCTGATTTGAAGTCACTGAGGAGATCACTAAAGCACCAACAGACAGTTGAACACTAATAGTACCTTTAACTTCTCCATCACTGAAATCCTCAGAATATTGTGAGAAAATACTGTAGTTGGTGTTGGCTAGATACACTACTTACAATGGGTCACACCATACAGTATAAATAAATAAATGTAAATGTCATGGTTTGTCCATAACAAACACCATGTTCGAACACAAGGATGCTCATAAGTATATCTGGTACCAGAGCTCCTTGGGCGAAAGGTGAATGATTGACTTTGTAGTCGTTTCATCTGATTTGAAGACACGTGTTCTGGACACTCTGGAGAAGAGAGGCGCTGAGCTGTCAATCGATCTAAGCACGGAAGTTCCCGGTTCTGGCTCCGTTGTGGCGGAACGACCTTCCCCTCTCACTCAAAACTGCAGAAACTCTGTCTACATTCAAGAAGGGTCTGCAAACTCACCTTTTCTGGACCCATTTCGCCCAAGATATCTCCAGTTCATGTACGGTGTACATGTTCATGCACCGTAACTGCATGAGCATCCCCAGATACAACCTATACTCAGCCATTACTTTAGTATTGTACTACTCATTTGTGTATCTTATATTGAAGAAAAAAAAATTGGTGGGAGGGTATCGGGATTTGTCTATCCTGTGTTTTATGCACCTACTTGAACGATCATCCTCGGTGCAGCAAGTGGTAGGTAACAAACTAGGTTTACTTGAGTCACATGTCTGTAGCTATGTCCATCCATCCATCCATCCATCTTCCTCCGCTTTTATCCGGGGCCGGGTCGCGGGGGCAGCAGTCCGAGCAGAGTCCTCCAGACTTCCCTCTCCCCGCACACCTCCTCCAGTTCCTCTGGGGGAACCCCAAGGCGTTCCCAGGCCAGCCGGGAGACATAGTCTCTCCAACGTGTCCTGGGTCTGCCCCGAGGCCTCCTCCCAGTGGGACAAGCCCGGAACACCTCACCAGGGAGGCGTCCAGGAGGCATCCGGAACAGATGCCCGAGCCACCTTAACTGGCTCCTCTCGATGCGGAGGAGCAGCAGCTCTACTCCAAGCTCCTCCCGGGTGACTGAGCTCCTCACC
This sequence comes from Scleropages formosus, assembly GCF_900964775.1. Taxonomy (NCBI): domain Eukaryota; kingdom Metazoa; phylum Chordata; class Actinopteri; order Osteoglossiformes; family Osteoglossidae; genus Scleropages; species Scleropages formosus. Next base: position 24,579,099 of record NC_041821.1, read on the forward strand.
CTATCCCTAAGGGTGCGCCCAGCCACTCTGCGGAGGAAACTCATTTCTGCCGCTTGTATCTGCGATCTCATTCTTTCGGTCATGATCCAGAGTTCATGACCATAGGTGAGGGAAGAAACGTAGATCGACCGGTAAATTGAGAGCTTCGCCTTACGACTCAGCTCCCTCTTCACCACAACAGACCGGTACAATGACCGCATTACTGCGGACGCCGCACCGATCCGTCTGTCAACCTGCCGCTCCATTTTTCCCTCACTCGTGAACAAGACCCCGAGATACTTAAACTTCTCCACTTGAGGGAGCAACTACCCCCTAACCCGGAGGGGGCAATCCACCTTTTTCCGACTGAGAACCATGGCCTCGGATTTGGAGGTGCTGATTCTCATCCCCGCCGCTTCGCACTCAGCTGCAAACCCCCCCAGTGCACGCTGCAAGTCTTGATTCGATGAAGCCAACAGGACTACATCGTCCGCAAAAAGCAGAGACGAGATCCCGCGGCCACCAAAACAGACACCCTCCGTTCCCTGACTGCGCCTAGAAATTCTGTCCATGAAGATAATGAACAGAATCGGTGACAAAGGGCAGCCCTGGCGGAGTCCAACATGCACCGGGAACAGGTCTGACTTACTGCCGGCAATGCGAACCAAGCTCCTACTCCGGTCATACAGGGAACGAACAGCCCGTAGCAACGAGCCCCGAACCCCATAATCCCGAAGTACCCCCCACAGGATGCCATGGGGGACACGGTCAAATGCCTTCTCCAGGTCCACAAAACACATATGGACTGGTTGGGCAAACTCCCACGAACCCTCCAACACCCAAGTGAGGGTATAGAGCTGGTCCAGTGTTCCATGGCCAGGGCGAAAACCGCATTGCTCCTCCTGAATCCGAGGTTCGACTATCGGTCGGATTCTCCTTTCCAGTACCCTGGCATAGACTTTCCCAGGGAGGCTAAGGAGTGTGATCCCCCTATAGTTGGAATACAATCTCAGGTCCCCCTTCTTAAAAAGAGGGACCACCACCCCGGTCTGCCAGTCCAGGGGCGCCGTTCCCGAACTCCACGCAATGCTGCAGAGGCGTGTCAGCCAAGACAGCCCCACAACATCCAGAGACTTGAGAAACTCGGGGCGGATCTCATCCACCCCCGGAGCCTTGCCACCGAGGAGTTTTTTGACTACCTCAGCAACTTCAGCCAGGGTAATGGACGAGTCCTCCTCCAAGTCCCCAGCCTCCGCTTCCTCTACAGAAGGCGTCGGAGGGATTGAGGAGATCCTCAAAGTACTCCTTCCACCGCCTGAGGACATCCTCAGCTGAGGTCAGCAGCGCACCACTTCCACTGTAAACAGTGTTCGTGGAACACCGCTTCCCCCCTCTGAGTCGCCGGACGGTTTGCCAGAATCTCTTTGAGGCCGACCGAAAGTCTTCCTCCATGGCCTCACCGAACTCCTCCCAAGCCCGAGTTTTTGCCGCGGCGACTGCCAGAGCCGCGTTCCGCCTGGCCCGTCGGTACCCGTCAGCTGCTTCAGGAGTCCCATGAGCCAGCCAGGCCCGATAGAACTCCTTCTTCAGCTTGACGGCATCCCTTACTTCCGGTGTCCACCACCGTGTTCGGGGATTGCCGCCGGAGACCTTATGGCCGCAGCTCCGAACCGCCGCCCCGACAATGGAGGCGCGGAACGTAGTCCATTCAGACTCAATGTCCCCCACCTCCCTCGGGACCTGGTTGAAGCTCTGTCGGAGGTGGGAGTTGAAGACCTCTCTGACAGGGGCCTCCGCCAAACGTTCCCAACAGACCCTCACTATGCGTTTGGGCCTGCCAGGTCTGTCCAGCTTTTTCCCCTGCCATCGAATCCAACTCACCACCAGGTGGTGATCAGTTGACAGCTCAGCCCCTCTCTTCACCCGAGTGTCCAAGACATATGGCCGAAGGTCAGAAGAAACGACTACAAAGTCGATCATCGACCTCCGACCTAGGGTGTCCTGGTGCCAAGTGCACTGATGGACACCCTTATGCATGAACATGGTGTTCGTTATGGATAAACCGCGACTAGCACAGAAATCCAATAACAACTCACCGCTCGGGTTCAGATCAGGGAGGCCGTTCCTCCCAATCACGCCCCTCCAGGTATCACTGTCGCTGCCCACGTGGGCGTTAAAGTCCCCCAGTAGAACGACAGAGTCCCCAGTGGGAGCGCTTTCCAGCACGCCCCCAAGGGACTCTAAAAAGGCCGGGTACTCTACACTGCCGCTAGGCGCATAAGCACAAACGACAGTGAGAGACCGTTCCCTGACCCGAAGGCGTAGGGAGACGACCCTCTCATTCACCGGGGTAGACTCCAACACATGGCGGCTGAACTGGGGGGCTATTAATAAGCCCACACCTGCCCGCCGCCTCTCACCTTGGGCAACGCCAGAATAGTGGAGAGTCCACCCTCGATCGAGGAGAGTGGTTCCAGAACCCAAGCTGTGAGTGGAAGTGAGCCCGACTATATCTAGGCGGTATCTCTCAACTTCCCGCACCAGCTCAGGCTCCTTCCCCGCCAGTGAGGTGACATTCCAAGTCCCAAAAACCAGAGTTGGCGCCCGAGGTTTGGGTCGGCCGGGCACTCGGCCCCGACCACTGCCCAAATCACAATGCACCGGCCCCTTACGGTTTCTCCGGCAGGTGGTGAGCCCACCGAAGAGCGGCTCCACGTCATGGCTTCGGGCTGAGCCCGGCCAGGCCCTGTGGGCATAGACCTGGCCACCAGGCGCTCGCATGCGAGCCCCCCCCCAGGCCTGGCTCCAGGGTGGGGCCCCGGTGACCCCATACCGGGCGGGGTAAACGAAAGCCTTGATTTTTCCTTCATAAGGGGTTTTCGAACCGCGCTTTGTCTCGTCTGTCATCCAGGACCTGTCTGCCATGGGAGACCCTACCAGGGGCATATAGCCCCAGACAACATAGCTCCTGGACTCATTCAGGCACTCAAACCCCTCCACCACGATAAGGTGGCGGTTCACGGAGGAGTGTAGCTATGTCTTTTCCTCTTAATGTAATGCATAAATTGTACTTTTGCTGTGATGTATGTCGCTTTAGACAAAAGCATCTGCTAAATGAATGAATGCAAATGTAATGTAAATGGTGATGAGCTGGATCAGATGGCAGGGAAAACTGATGGACAGACCCGGTAGACCCCAGCGTTTAGTGAGGGCGTGCAGGGAACAACTGTCAGAAGACCCTGTCTGGAGTGATTTTAACTCACACCTCCGGGACAGCTTCTCCCATGTCCTGGAGGAGGTAGGGGACATGGAGTCTGAATGGACCCTGTTGAAAACCTTCCTTGTGGAAGCAGCTAAGACATAGCTGTGGCCAAAAGCTTGCTGGTGCCAGTCATGGCGGCAACCCAAGAACCCGCTGGTGGACACCGATGATGAGGAAAGCTGTCAAGCTGAAGAAGGAGGCCTTTGTGGTCTGGTTGGCTCGATCGATACACCAAGAAGCCCTGTTTCAAGCAAATCAACTAAAACACATTGACTTTTTACTTATTTAGATGAAGCTGTTTTCCACAGGGTGCGGTGGCGCAGTGGGTTGGACCGCAGTCCTGCTCTCCGGTGGGTCTGGGGTTCAAGTCCTGCTTGGGGTGCCTTACGATGGACTGGCGTCCCGTCCTGGGTGTGTCCCCTCCCCCTCTGGCCTTACGCCCTGTGTTACCGGGTAGGCTCCGGTTCCCCGTGACCCCGTATGGGACAAGCGGTTCTGAAAATGTGTGTGTGTGTGTGTGTGTGTTTTCCACAGTGACTTACATAATGAAGCAACTTACAATGATTTACCCACTTATACAGCAGGGTAATTTTTACTGGAGCAGTTTACAGTAAGTACTTTTCTCAGGGGAACCACAGCAGTAGGTAGGATTCAAACCTAGGTTCTTCGAGTCCAAATGTGGCTCTAACCAATATGCCACCTGCTACCCCCTGCAGTATCTTAGGCAGTAAAGTGTGCAAATACAAAGTACATCAGCTTCACTGTCTACTCTAGCAATACATTTATTTATTTTTTAATTAGTACAAATGCTCTTTTACTTGCTATCTTTAAACAGAATTGTAGTTCAGTTCAGAGTACATCTTTATTTCACTGAATTCATTTTACTGAATTTCATTAACTGCTTGCCCTGGAGGGGGGTACAGCAGCGCAGCAGATTTGGCCTGTGTCTGCTCTCTGGAGGGCTGGGGTTCGAGTCCTGCTTGGACAGCCTTGCGGTGGACTGGCATCCCATCCTGGATGTGTCCCCTCCCCCTTCAGCCTTGCGCCCTGTGTTGCCAGGTTAGGCTCCAGCTTGCAGCGACCGTTTTCAGGACAAGTGGTTGTAGACATTGTGTGTGTGTGTGTGTGTGTGTGTGTGTGTGTGTGGTTATCCTGGTTAAGTCCATGACCTCCAGTGTGAGATACAAAATGCTGAACCCACTACAGTCATTCACCAGTGTATACAGCAGAGCAAAGTGTACATACACTAACACACACTATAAGCAATTTAAAGTCATCAATCTACCTAAAATACATTTCTTTGCAAACTCCACACAAAGTGAGCTGGATTCAAACCTACGCCGAAACAGCCCAAGCACTGTGATACTGCACCACTGTGCTACTCACATCTATCCTTATGTATGATATTTATTTTTAAACTGAGTAATATCTACTCAAAGATTCAATGATCATTTAAATTCCCATTCTATTTCTGCTCAGTTCTTTATCAATGGGCTTTGTGATAGAAGGGATGAGAGAACTCTCATTGTCCCAATCATGCCTTTACCTTTTACTGATAAGTGCTACATGATCTTAAAATTCACCGGAAGACACAACACAGACCCACTGTAGGCACCAAAGGTATACCTTCTAATAATAATAATAATCATCATCATATTATTATTCTTCTTCTTATTATTATTATTTTTATTATTATTGTCAATATGGTGTTTGTGGAGGAGATGAAGCATTTTAGAGCTGAGTTGTGGAAAAATATGTTTGCATTTCCTGATGCTTTCTTGAGGGCTTCATGTGGAAGGTGGTGAGGTTGGTGGAACTGGACCTAATTTACATCCTCTGACATATACTTTGAGATTTGATATATGGATTGTAAGATCCTATGTATACTGAAAGTACTATCTAGTTGAACTAGTGACTGTTGTGATGAGGGCAGCTGGCAACATGGGAAAGACCATATGATAACATAGAAAGACAGCTGGTAGGAGGTGAAAGATAATCTGAAATGGGCTAAGCTACCAGTTAAGCCTAGTAAATCGAGGAGTATGTCAGTTGTTGGTGGAAAGGTGGTGCATGAGAGGATTTCTATCAATGAGGAGGTAATTCCCTGTATTGTGCAAAAGCCAGTTACAGGCCTGTAGTGTAATAATGATTAGTTTATGGAACTCAGGGAGGAAGTAGTGAAGGGTATTCAAAGCACTGATATGTCCCTCTTGCCTGGGATAAAGTTGTGGTGCTTAGAATTTGGGCCATTACCCCATATTAAATTGCTGCTTACATTTACATCATTACATTTATTCATTCAGCAGATGCTTTTCTCCAAAGCGAGGTACATCTCAGAGAATACAATTTGTGCATTACATTAGGAGGAAGAGACATAGTTGCCGACGTGTGATTCTTAAGTAATTTGTTTGTTTCCACTATATGTGCCAATGTTCATCACATGAGTACAAGTGGGCTTACAGGGCTTACAATGTACAAGTTTTCTGTTAGGAAAGTAGAGAAGCTGGAGCAAACTATTAGTAAGGCAGTATAGATGTGGCAGGGAGTGCCACACTGTTTAAGCACTGTAGTGATGTATGGTAAGCAAATTTTGGATCTGCCTGTGATGAGTTTAATGGAGGAGTACAAGTGTGCTGAAGTGGGCTTGGACATGACATTGGCAGAGTAAAAGATGTGGTGGACAGAAAGGTGGCATCGTCAGTTAGGACAGATAAGGGGTGGAATCCTAGAGACACAATTCAAAGTGTGGAGCTCTCAAACTCTTGGACGTGATTGGTCACATGCAGAGAAGGAGTGTAGGATTTGGTTCAGACCAGTTGTGGCACTTGTGCTCCCCCGGAAGCAGATAAACAGAGCTTGGTTTCCGGGCATGTTCAGCAGCAGTGTGATGGAGGTCTCACACATAAAGCAAGGTCCAGTGGCTGAACTGCGATTGTGTGGAGAGGCGGAAGCTATGCCTGCAACACATGTGGGCTATGGAGAAAAGCTGCATTAAATCCAAAATTTGAGCTACATGTGATATGATTTTGATTCTACAGAATATTAAGTGGTGGTTAGGTAGCAATCATTGTTGCAAGTTGTCAGTTTGGCACTATATGTGGCGCCATAATCAGGTGCTTAAGTGTTTGTCTTGAGTTTTTGAGAGCAAGAGTATTGTGGTGAATTTGCTGACAATATGAAGGGTAAATAGCATATTTGGTTTTGTGTGTGTGGGACAAAGTAATGTAGCCTGTGTGCTAATGTGCAAGAGGAGATGTGTTGTGATAGGTAGAGCAAGGCACAGTAACTGGAACTTGCTGGCAGATTTAGGCAAACAGCTCCAGGTGCCGCAGGGTATTGTGGCTACAATGCTCCAACCCGATATGGTGCTATTCTTGGAGAGTACAGTACTGTTTAAGAAAGCTATTGGGAAGGCATTTGAAAAAACTTCAGGTGGCAGGCACATGTGAGACCAGTAAGGATAGCTGTTAGGGGGCTTGTGCCTAAATCAGCTATATCACTCCTGCAAGAATTTGGTATAAGAGGCCATTCCCAAAGGTTAGCATTAAAGTAGCTGTGTGAGACTGCTGAGAAGGCCATTCAGTGGTTGTGGATGAAAAGACAGGTCTACTATGGGTGGAAGGGGACAGGTCTGGGACTCCAGATCTCACTGCTGAGCCTTCCTGAGGTGTTGTGGCACCCTGTGAATCAATGTGGTGTTTGGGGAGAAGATTAAGCCTCTTAGTGCTGAATCAGAGATGTAGGACGGCATTGCCTGATGTTTCTCTACATACCACCTAGCTCTATAAATGGGTAAATAATTGAAAGTACCTTAACATTGTAAGTTGCTTTACAGAAAAGGCATCAGCTAAATGAATAAAGCATGTAGGTTGCTGGTTCAAATCTCACATATTTTTTGTCACATAGAGCCACCACCTGCTCGCTAGATCGAATCCCATCGACACTCCTACAGACCATCTCCCCGCAACTTTCCACCTTCATCTCCAAGATCATCAACTCCTCACTCTCCTTTGGCTGCTTTCCATCTGCCTTCATAACTGCTCTCATTTCACCTCTGGTAAAGAAACACTCTCAGGATCCTGACTCAGTCCAAAACTACAGGCCAGTCTCCCTCCTCTCTTTTCTGTCAAAAACCAGGGTGGCCTGTGATCAACTATCTGAATTCCTCCACCGAGAACTCTCTTCAACAGGTATCAGTTTGGATTCAAAGTTGGTCACTCCGCAGAGACGCCACTCCTGGCAGCGTCTTATGCTCTCCAGTTGGTTAAAGCAGCCTCCCTCTCCTCGGTCCTCATCATCCTCGACCTGTCTCCAGCATTCGACACTGTCAACCACCAAATTCTACTCTCCTCTCTTGGTCAGCTTGGCATCAAAGAAACAGGACTAAAATGCTTTGAGTCCTACTTATCAGACAGATCCTACCAAGCGGTCTGGCGGGGCTCCTGTTCTTCTCCTCTGCCTCTCTCAACTGGTGCCCCGCAGGGCTTGGTACTGGGTCCTCTGCTCTTCTCAATCCACACGTCTTCCCTCAGCCCTGTCATTGCCTCCCATGGATTCAGCTACCACTGCTACATTTACATTTACATTCATTCATTTAGCAGACATTTTTCTGCAAAGCCATGTACATCTCAGAGAAAATACAATTTGTGCATTACATCAGGAGAAAGAAAGACATAGTTGCAGACATGTGATTCTTAAGTAAACCTACTTTGTTTCTTTCCATTTTATGCACTAATGTTCATCACATGAGTAGGTGCATGAAACTCATGACAGACAAATCCTGCTCACCTTCCTACACACACACACACACACTCGCTGAAGCCACTTGTCCCAAGGAGGGGTCGCGGGAAGCCGGCACCTAACCCTGCAACACAGGGTGTAAGGTTGGAGGGGACACACCCAGGATGGGATGCCAATCCATCACAAGGCACCCCAAGTGGGACTTGAACCCTAGACCCATCGGAGAACAGGACCCAACGAAACCTGCCACCACATCCCCCCACCTTTCTACATTTTTTTAATTTTTTTTTTTATTTAAAAGGTACACAAACATTTACATATAATACAGAAGTAGCAACTGTGTAAAGGCTTATCTGGGCATGATCATAAAGTTAGGGTGCATGTACATTTACACCACAGATGAGCTTGAGAGATCATGGGCAAAGTGAGTCTGGAAAAGGTGAGTTTTCAGACCCTTCTTGAATGTAGACAGAATTTCGCCAGTTCTGAGTGGGGGGTCGGGGGGGGGGGGGGGTCATTCCACCACAATGGAGCCAGAACTGAGGACCTCCATGCTTTATCTTTTGTGCATGGGACTACCAAGCAAGCAGAATGATACGCCAGTGATACCCAGCTCTTCCTCTCATTTCCACCTGGAGCATCAGACATTTCTGTGCGCATCACAGCCTGCCTGTCAGACTTCTCCTCCTGAATGTCCGATCACCACTTACAACTCAGCCTCTCCAAAACAGAGATCCTTCCCCTCCCAGGTGGCCTGACTTCAAATTTAAGACCCTGGTTACATAAAAAAAAAAAAAAAAACATCAATGGAACTGCTCCCAGCTATCTACAAAATCTGATCATCTGCTACACCCCAACCAGATTGTTACGCTCCTCCACATCTTTATGACTGGTGGTCTCACTTGGTGGTGAGGTTGGTGGAACTGGGCCTACAGTACAATCTTTGACATAAGCACATGGAATGTAACATCTTATCCCATGTACAGTATGTCATTATTATTATTATATCAAGCTGTGACCTTGACCCAGATTTGAATCCCACCTGCTATAGTACCTTTGATCAAAGTAATTACTGAATTGATACAGTAAAAGTGGCCTAGTAATTGTAAGTTGCTTTGAAGAACTGTCAGTTTAATTAGTAAATGTAATGTACATGATTTCCTTGGGCAAGGTGCCTTGAATTAGATAACGCACTGCACTTCACCCCAGGGATGGGGAAGAGGCAGGTGTGCATCACACAGGCTGAAGCACCCAGCAGGTCTCACGGAAGAGCAAGAAGCAGAGTGGGGTGGGACTAAGAAGTCCGCATGTCTCCACATTGGTACTGTTTCCTGACACTTGAACAGTTTTTTTTTTTTTTTTCTTTTCCGCCCCAAAGGAGAACAGATGAACCTGCGAGCTGCTCTTTGCGTCACAAGACAAAATGGCACAGAGATGCAAGGGTTTCCTGTGCTTCAGATCTCCTAGGACTCCTGTGAGCACTTGCACATACCTCTAGTTTCAATGGGAAACCCCTTCAAACCATGAAATGTTTTAAAAAAAAAAGTACTAAACCTATGTTGTGTAATTGAAATTTAATATTCACTCTAATATTTATAAAGCATCCTTTTATGAAGCACTTTTTGATGGCTTTTCTTCACTCCTGCTTCCCTACACTGACTAAATTATGTTTATTCATTTAGCTGATGCTTTTCACCAAAGCGACTTACAGTGTTAAGTTTTAAACAATTATTTATCCATTTACTGAGCAATTGTACTGAAATAGTTTTAGGGTATTTACGTTGCTCATGGGTACTACAGCTGTCTGTGGGATTCAAACGTGTGACCTTTTTGTTTGTGTGGTTCTGTGTACAAGATACCAAGGTGCTCTGCCACACATAGATATGAAACAGGATTTAAAGGAGGCACGTCATGGCGATTTATGAGCTTAACATGAACAGACATATCAATATTTATAAACAGTTTTATTCTGTACTGAACTTGTCACTCGCTGACTTGGATTCCAGCCAGTGTGTCTAAGACCTGAAAGATATGCATAATAGAGTCGAGGAAGCCAGACTGTCTGACTGCAGTCCAGATATTTCCTATAATAAGTCCACTGGGGAAGACTCATGTTTCCATCGCCCCCACACACACACACACACACACACACACACACACACACACACACACACACACACACACACACACACACAAAGGGAGTTACAATATGGCCTTCAGGGTGATTCTTTCCAAACTGTAAACACAACAAAATGATGGCAGATGTAACTGCTATTTCTCTGCTAAACTAATAGAATTTTCTTCTACAATTATCATATACTATATATATATATACACACACACACAGTATGTGTTTGTGTGCATGATATATATATATATATATATATATATATATATATATATATATATATATATATATATAAAGCATTACTTTAAATGACTGTTCAAATCTGCTTTTTTCAGTTTCTTTATTTTCCATCATTCAGTGGTTGCTCAAAGATGGTGTGGTGGCATAGCAGATTTGGCCTGGGCCTGCTGCCTGGTGGGTCTGGGGTTCAAGCCCTGCTTGGGGTGCCTTGCAGTGGATTGGTATCCTGTCTGCTGTATGTCCCCTCCCCCTCCAGCCTTGCGCCCTGTGTTTCCAGGTTTGGCTCCAGTTTGCTGCAACCCTCCTTGGGCTATGCCGTTACAGACATTGTGTGAGTTAGAAGACTGGGACAAGCACTAAAATTAATTGATTCTAATCACCAAAACAAGAGGTATACTGCAAAGTTAAATTTATATATCCTTTGTTATAAAGTTCATTCATTTATATATGTATTAGTTATTCTAAATAATTATACAATGGAATCCAACGCTCTGCTATCCTTTTTCAGATGTGCACTACATCCATACATATGACCACTTCTTAGATGTTTTGAACTAGGCTAGATTTATTTTCTGAAGAGAAGAAGCCCTTATCCAAGGAAAGAATTGTGAATTTCTGCCCAATGTAAGTCAAATGCTATCTGACAGTAACTAAGAATAGATAATCTCGTGTCTGCTTGCTAGACAGGTCAGAAGGGAGACAGGCTCAAAGACGGGCAACAAAATATAATGAAAAATGTGAATGATAAGTTTCCATTTACAAAAAAAACAAACAAACAAAAAAAAAAGCTAATTGATATTTAACAAATCATCTTACATAGCCCTCTTTTATCAAACAAAGTAAGCAGTGACATTGAAATGGTTTTTAGAGATGGAAACTCTATTGTGAGCACACCCACTAATGTGGCACAATATCCTACTGTAATTCCTGGACAGCAGCACTTAATATTAAGTCATTAAAAGACATGACTATGACACAAAGGCACCGCAGTGAGGTGGTGTACATTAGAAAAATGTAATACATTTGTTCATTGAACAGAAAAAGAGCTTTTCTGACCCTAACAAACTAATTTCAGACACACTTCACAAGCAGACAATGGGTCTCATAATCCTAGTATTATTATTGCCTGTCCTCCATAAAGTTTTCACATGTTCAAAGCATAACATAAAATCTGTGAATCTGTAATAAAAACATATCTCCAGGCTTTCAAACACCCCATCCCCTGTCACCATATTTACTTCATTGCAACTGATGGAAAAAGAGCGCCTGGTGGCCAGGTCTATGCCCACGGGGCCTGGCCGGGCTCAGCCTGAAGCCATGACGTGGAGCCGCTCTTCGGTGGGCTCACCACCTGCCGGAGAGACCGTAAGGGGCCGGTCCATTGTGATTTGGGCAGTGGTCGGGGCCGAGTGCCCGGCCGACCCAAACCTCGGGCGCCAACTCTGGTTTTTGGGACTTGGAATGTCACCTCACTGGCGGGGAAGGAGCCTGAGCTGGTGCGGGAGGTTGAGAGATACCGCCTAGATATAGTCGGGCTCACTTCCACTCACAGCTTGGGTTCTGGAACCACTCTTTTCGACCAAGGATGGACTCTCCACTATTCTGGCGTTGCCCAGGGTGAGAGACGGCGGGCAGGTGTGGGCTTATTAATAGCCCCCCAGTTCAGCCGCCATGTGTTGGAGTCTACCCCGGTGAATGAGAGGGTCGTCTCCCTACGCCTTCGGGTCAGGGAACGGTCTCTCACTGTCGTTTGTGCTTATGCGCCTAGCGGCAGTGTAGAGTACCCGGCCTTTTTGGAGTCCCTGGGGGGCGTGCTGGAAAGCGCTCCCACTGGGGACTCTGTTGTTCTACTGGGAGACTTTAACGCCCACGTGGGCAGCGACAGTGACACCTGGAGGGGCGTGATTGGGAGGAACGGCCTCCCTGATCTGAACCCGAGTGGTGAGTTATTGGATTTCTGTGCTAGTCACGGTTTGTCCGTAACAAACACCATGTTCATGCATAAGGGTGTCCATCAGTGCACTTGGCACCAGGACACCCTAGGTCGGAGGTCGATGATCGACTTTGTAGTTGTTTCTTCTAATCTTCGGCCATATGTCTTGGACACTCGGGTGAAGAGAGGGGCTGAGCTGTCAACTGATCACCACCTGGTGATGAGTTGGATTCGATGGGGGGGGGGGGAAGCTGGACAGACCTGGCAGGCCCAAACGCATAGTGAGGGTCTGTTGGGAACGTTTGGCAGAGGCCCCTGTCAGAGAGGTCTTCAACTCCCACCTCCGACAGAGCTTCAACCAGGTACCGAGGGAAGCGGGAAACACTGAGTCTGAACGGGCTATGTTCCACACCTCCATTGTCGGGGCGGCGGTTCGGAGCTACAGACATAAAGTCTCCGGCGCCTGTCGCGGTGGCAATCCCCGAACACGGTGGTGGACACCGGAGGTAAGGGATGCCATCAAGCTGAAGAAGGAGTTCTATCGGGCCTGGCTGGCTCATGGGACTCCTGAAGCAGCTGACGGGTACCGACGGGCCAGGCGGAACGCGGCTCTGGCAGTCGCCGCGGCAAAAATTCGGGCTTGGGAGGAGTTCGGTGAGGCCATGGAGGAAGACTTTCGGTCGGCCTCAAAGAGATTCTGGCAAACCGTCCGGCGACTCAGAGGGGGGAAGCCGTGTTCCACAAGCACTGTTTACAGTGGAAGTGGTGCGCTGCTGACCTCAGCTGAGGATGTCCTCGGGCGGTGGAAGGAGTACTTTGAGGATCTCCTCAATCCCTCCGACGCCTTCTGTAGAGGAAGCGGAGGCTGGGGACTTGGAGGAGGACTCGTCCATTACCCTGGCTGAAGTTGCTGAGGTAGTCAAAAAACTCCTCGGTGGCAAGGCTCCGGGGGTGGATGAGATCCGCCCCGAGTTTCTCAAGTCTCTGGATGTTGTGGGGCTGTCTTGGCTGACACGCCTCTGCAGCATTGCGTGGAGTTCGGGAACGGCGCCCCTGGACTGGCAGACCGGGGTGGTGGTCCCTCTTTTTAAGAAGGGGGACCTGAGATTGTATTCCAACTATAGGGGGAATCACACTCCTTAGCCTCCCTGGGAAAGTCTATGCCGGGGTACTGGAAAGGAGAATCCGACCGATAGTCGAACCTCGGATTCAGGAGGAGCAATGCGGTTTTCGCCCTGGCCATGGAACACTGGACCAGCTCTATACCCTCACTTGGGTGTTGGAGGGTTCGTGGGAGTTTGCCCAACCAGTCCATATGTGTTTTGTGGACCTGGAGAAGGCATTTGACCGTGTCCCTCGTGGCATCCTGTGGGGGGGTGCTTCAGGATTATGGGGTTCGGGGCTCGCTGCTACGGACTGTTCGTTCCCTGTATGACCGGAGCAGGAGCTTGGTTCGCATTGCCGGCAGTAAGTCAGACCTGTTCCTGGTGCATGTTAGACTCCGCCAAGGCTGCCCTTTGTCACCGATTCTGTTCATTATCTTCATGGACAGAATTTCTAGACGCAGCCAGGGAACGGAGGGAGTCTGTTTTGGTGGCCGCAGGATCTCGTCTCTGCTTTTTGCGGACGATGTGGTCCTGTTGGCTTCATCAGATCAAGACTTGCAGCGTGCACTGGGGGGGTTTGCAGCCAAGTGCAAAGCGACGGGGATGAGAATCAGCACCTCCAAATCCAAGGCCATGGTCCTCAGTCGGAAAAAGGTGGATTGCCCCCTCCGGTTTAGGGGGGAGTTGCTCCCTCAAGTGGAGGAGTTTAAGTATCTCGGGGTCTTGTTCACGAGTGAGGGGAAAAAATGGAGCGGCAGGTTGACGGACGGATCGGTGCGGTGTCCGCAGTAATGCGGTCATTGTACTGGTCTGTTGTGGTGAAGAAGGAGCTGAGTCGTAAGGCAAAGCTCTCAATTTACCGGTCGATCTACGTTTCTTCCCTCACCTATGGTCAGGAACTCTGGATCATGACCGAAAGAATGAGATCGCGGATACAAGCGGCAGAAATGAGTTTCCTCCGCAGGGTAGCTGGGCGCACCCTTAGGGATAGGGTGAGGAGCTCAGTCACCCGGGAGGAGCTCGGAGTAGAGCCGCTGCTCCTCCGTATCGAGAGGAGCCAGTTAAGGTGGCTCGGGCATCTGTTCCGGATGCTTCCTGGACGCCTCCCTGGTGAGGTGTTCCGGGCATGTCCCACTGGGAGGAGGCCTGGGGGGGCAGACCCAGGACATGTTGGAGAGACTATGTCTCCCGGCTGGCCTGGGAACGCTTTGGGGTTTCCCCAGGGGAACTGGAGGAGGTGTGCGGGGAGAGGGAAGTCTGGAGGACTCTGCTCGGACTGCTGCCCCCGAGACCTGGCCCCGGATAGTGGAGAAAGATGGAATGGAATGGAGAGCAGGTTCACCCTGAGCACATGTACAGACGTGAAAGGGTCTGGAGAAGCCGTGGAGAACGTTATGCTGCCTGTAACATTGTTCGGCATGACCGGTTTGGTGGTGGGTCAGTGATGGTCTGGGGAGGCATATCCATGGAGGGACGCACAGACCTCTACGGGCTAGACAATGGCACCCTGACTGCCATTAGGTATCGGGATGAAATATTTGGACCCATTGTCAGACCCTACGCTGGTTCAGTGGATCTTGGGTTCCTCCTGGTGCATGACAATGCCCGGCCTCATGTGGCAAGAGTATGCAGGCAGTTCCTGGAGAATGGAATTGATACCACTGAATGGTCCCCACGCTCGCCTGACCGAAATCCAATAGAACACCTCTGGGACATTATGTTTCAGTCCATCCGACGCTGCCAGGTTGCACCTCAGACTGTCCAGGAGCTCAGTGATGCCCTGGTCCAGATCTGAGAGGGAATACCCCAGGACACCATCCGTCGTCTCATTAGGAGCATGCCCCAACGTTGTCAGGCATGCATAGAAGCACGTGGGGGCCATACAAACTACTGAGTACCATTTTGAGTTGCTGCAATGAAATTTCAGCAAAATGGACTAGCCTGCCGCATCATTTTTTCACTTTGATTTTTGGGGTGTCCTTGAATTCAGCCCTCTGTAGGTTGATAATTTTCATTTCCATCAAACGATGTGGCATCCTTTCGTTCCTAACACATTACCCAGTCCATATCAGTATAGATATCCAGCATGATTTTTTTCCCCATTGAGATCTGATGTGTTTTCAAAGTGTTCCTTTAATTTTTTTGAGCAGTGTATTTCTCTTGACATTTTGAGGACCTTAGTGATGAATTTTCTTCTTTTATTTCCAGTATTACTTTGTGTCATTTCCTTTGTCTCTGTGACCCAGGGTTGCTGTTATTCCAATAAAATTAAACAAACAAATAAAGGGCAGTGAAGTGACATAGCATTGGTTACTCTCAACATGCTTCTTCGACAAGTTCAAGACCACAGTGGTCTTGCACAGGACATGAGCATTCTTAAAACGAACCATTTAACTACTGTGAGAGAAAATCCAGATTCCTGGGGGCTCGTCCAGGATTGCCTAAACCTCTTCTGGGACACAACCCGCCAGCCGTGAGAACCCCAAAAAAGGAAGGGGGTAAACGTCCTAGGAGACCCGCTGGTGACCGAGCCCGATAAAATTTTAGGGCTGGCCCGTTCTGCAGTGCGCGGATTTCGTCGGACAGAGTACGGCATTAACACAAGTTAAACGGTAGGACGAAGTTCATTCTCTTGGTTTAAATAGAATAGAAGTCCAGAGGATTTCTAAGGGTGGGTTGGTTCCCCCCACAGTAAGAAGGACTTTATTCTGCGTCAAAGGACAGAAAAAGAGTGCATAGAAAATAGTCCCATAACTGGGTGGTTCCCAGAGGTAAAAGAAAGGTTCGCGACTTTCTCTGCACACTATTGTACGGGCGGTTCCCGTAGCTAGGGTTAAGTATTGTAGTTACCGAATCACAAGTGCAGATGATTCGGAGACACCTGTGTGCGGGCGGGACCCGGGATAAGTTAAAGTGAGTTGAAGGTGTTCCAACTCAGAATACACTTGTGTGCGGGCAGTTCCCACTAGGACTGTGCTCAGAATATCGATACAGCAATACATCATCATGAACTCCTGACGATGCACGTATCGATACAGCTGCTGCCATATCAATTCTGCCGCACTTTTTGAATTAGCACATGACGTTGAGTGGCTGCCATTTTAGCAACGTGAGCAGCAGCGCACTATTCAAAATAGATAAGCAGATTTTTCCACCGCTGACAAAAGTAAAATCAAAAATATGGGACACTTTTGGGTTTTACACTAAACCAGAGTGTCAGACATTAGACATGAGTCATGTGATATGCAAGAACTGCAAAACAAAAGTTAAGTACTGCGGCAACACGACGAACCTCTCTCTGCATATGACAAGACATCACCCAGACCAGCCAGCCCTGGTCACAGCAAGTAGCAGCACACACCTGTCATCTCAGAAGCAGCCAATGCTGTCTGATGCTTTTATCTCGAAACTCCCATCCACATCTCAGCGCTCTCAAAAGATAACAAATGCAATAATGCGCTTCATACGTCAGGATTTACGGTTATACAGCGTTGTCGAGAATAACGGCTTCAGACAATTGCTTCACGAATGTGAACCGCACTACAGAATACCAACATGTCAGTTTTTAACAGAAACGGAAATTCCCCGGTTGTATGATGAAGTTAAACGAGACGTTCTGCTGTCACTCTCTTCTGCAAAGAGAGTTTCCATTTCCTGTGATGCTTGGACTTCTAGAGCAACCCAGTCATATGTTACGATAACCTGCCACTATGTTAAATAGGTGTTTAAAAATGTGAAGTGTTTGAGAAAACTAAGTTAAGTTTGTTACAGTTTTTGCTTTTATGGAATATGTGGAATATGTTTTAATATGGAATATGTTTTAAGTTTTGTTTAGTCCTTGAGCCTTGTTGACATGCTTCAGGATTTGACACTATACTTGTCATTTAAGCTATTGAGGCAGAGACTTTAAAAGCAGAAGGAAGAGCTATTCTAAGTTTTTTCTGTAACAATTTTTTATTTCATTTAACTCATATTATTGGTTTCTTAATGACAAAAACAAAATTGTTTTTCAGTTATCACAACTGTTATAACACTGGTTAGTCAATGTACAGTAAACAGATATTACTGTTACTAAATTCTGCTCAAAAGGAATTTAAATTCCAAATTGACCCATATTGTGATACGTATCGTATCATGGCTTTAGTATAGTGATGCATATCGTATCATGACATTGCTGGTGATACACAGCCCTATTCCCACGATAAGTTAAAGTAGAGGATCCTGTTGAGTGTGTGTGAATTGTGTGTGAAAAGCGTGCGGCAAAGTTTGCGTGGACTGTGTCCATGAATCTGTGTGTGCCGAATTGCATATGCTTGTGAAGTGCTTCTCCCTCTGCCCTCTTCGCAATGAAATATCTGCTTTCATCTGCTCAAAGGGTGCACTGTAATAGGCTGGCTGCTTGTGTTAAAAAAAGAAAGAAATATATAATACAAATAATATAATAAACCGAGATCATTGGGCAAGGTGATAGTGTCCATTCTTTAACCCCTGATCCCGCCTACGACGCAGATGGTGAAACTGAGTCTAAAAGATTAATGTAGAAACATGGTCGTAATCAATCCTTGGGATTGGGCCCTAGTGGGCAAAAGAAGAATTGCAGGGAAACGGTAGAGAAGGAAACCGGTAAGTCATTTAAAAAAGAGTGTAAAAAATGGAATGAAAAGACAAAAGATCTCTGGCCAACAGAGGGTTCACTGGACCCTGTAGTAATCCAAAAGACAAAAAGTATTTTACAGGAGAAGCAGAGTAGTGGGTGTTGTGGTAATGACATGTCCTTAAGTTTAGAGAATGGGAGGATGTAGCGAAAGAAAAGGCGCTGGAAACAGCACAGAAACGTGTGACTGACTTCACTGTTAATTTAAAGTCCAAAAAAGCCAAAAATGAGGCTCAAGCCTCAGTGCTGACAATGTCTGCTCAAGTGTTTCCTGCAGAGGCACCCCACCGAAAGAAGAGAGAGGAAATGCCTCTATACCCAGCAATCCCTCACGAGGCTCCGCCCACATACCCAGGCAACCAACAAACCCCACGCCCCACTGCACCATCCCCGGAACCCGAATTAGAAGAAGACAATGAGCAAGGATGAGGAGGAGGAGGAGCTTGCGGGACCAGAGCTGAGCTTCCCACCCCATACCAGAAGCACAGCGGCGTAGAACACCGGAAAGGGGGAGGTAAGCCTGTATCCCTTAGTGCAGATGCCTGACCCAAGAGGACTGGATCCAGTGGGAAACCCCAGAGTGGTGATCGTCCAAAGGAACTGAGACATTCAGGAACTGTTGGATGTAGCGAACAGCCCACCCAACCCCAGAGAAGTAGGGGGAGCCAGGTTTTGGTCGGCAGTCCAAGATCGTGATAACATCTATCAGCTAAGCGGAGGTGAGTGGACACAAGTTCTCCGACGCCGGCTCAAGGGTGACTGGAATGCTGTAAAGTAAGGCTGGAACGGGCGGAACCAGGGACACAATAATTTTAACACTGAATGGGGAAATCTGAAAAGCAAGATTGAACTCAAGTACAAACGTGGTCCTGACTGGTCCAAAATTCAGAGAGAAAAATGGAAGGAGAGAGTGTGACTGAGTGGGAGTACAGACTGAGTGACCTAATGAGCGATTACTAGTCTCTGGCATTGAAGATACTGGAGAACGGGAGCATGTGATGTTGTCACTGTTTGTTGCAGGCCTCAACCCTTAAGTGCAGAAGTTTGTAAAGACCGCATGCATTGAATGGAGACAAGCGGAGATGGAAGAACTGAGGCAACACGCCATCCATGCTGAAAACAATCTGAGAGACACAAAGGAGAAGAAGGCTTGTTAGCTGATGGCAGTACAATATGCATATTATAGAGGCAACACTAATGGCATGAGAGGATGAGGCCGTGACCAGGGGAGGGAACAACTGGCTCACCGCAGTGGCAGTAACAACAGCAACGTCTGCTTCAACTGCAGCAAGGAAGGCCACTGGTGCCAAGATTTCCCCGACCCCCCTTGTGGAGGTCAAAGGAGGGACAAGCCAGCAGGCCCTCCTGAAGGCATAACTGCTTATCCCTCAGCCTAGGGAAAAGGAGGGGTAAGCGATGGTGAGAAGAAGGGTCAGTACGTCGCCCTAGTCCTGAAACTGACCCTATGGTGACGCTCTCTGTTAACCATTGTCGGGTGTCTTTCCTAGTAGAGACGGGGGCCACACGCTCCACCTTGAGAGCCCAAGAGGCAGACCACCAACGGATGCCCACCAACGGAAAATTCATGAAGGTTCTCGGAGCAATGGATTTGTTCCAGCTCCTGGCTGAAACACAACCTCTCGCAGTGAGTACACAAAGTCACTCCGAAAAAATACATCACAAGTTCCTGCTAAGCGACCATTGCCCTGTCAATCTATTGGGAAGAAACCTATTGTACAAGCTAGGGGCCACAATCAAGGTCTCCAGAGCAGGCACCATGCTAACTGCTCCAACTCTGGGACTGTTTACCCCTGCTGTTGAAAAGACATCTTACTGTGCATGGACACTGGAAAACACTTTGCTGAGGGACATGGTTCCTTCATCTCAAAAACAGCCAGAATGTTTGCATTGCACTGCACGTTA
Organism: Scleropages formosus; assembly: GCF_900964775.1. Lineage (NCBI taxonomy): Eukaryota > Metazoa > Chordata > Actinopteri > Osteoglossiformes > Osteoglossidae > Scleropages > Scleropages formosus. Next base: position 24,599,064 of record NC_041821.1, read on the forward strand.
TTTTGCAGAACAGCAAGAGAATGACGAAGGATGGAAGAGAGATTTCATGGCAGCAGGATTTCCTCATGAAAGACTGTTCATTCAATATCTGCACTGCACAGACCAGTTAACAGCCACCACCGTCCTTCTTTCAGAAGATCAGGAGGAATGGCACAAAGATGGGTCAGTTCCACATCTGTCGCTGGGCAAAGTAAACAATGTAGAGTGGAAAGATTTGGGTCCACGGGTTTTGGAGTGCGAGTCTAGAACTGACTGGGTCTGAGTAGAAAGAGAGGTTCGTAAGTTCAGAATAGAACGACATGTGGGAGTGAGAAAGCAGGAAGTAGAGGTAGGGGGCGCAACGGTTAAGGAAGAAACATCAGAATCAAGCTGGTTGCGGGACATACCTGACGGTCTCTGGGCAAAGGGGAGAAATGATTTTGGTAGAATAAAAACAGCTCAACCCTTAGTGATAGTTCTGAAGTCTGAATACAGACAACACCGTGCACTATACCCTTTCTCAAAAGAGGCAGAGGAAGGAATCAGTGCAGTACATGAAGATCTAGTGGCCAGGGGCACAGTAGTGCAGATAGACTATTCATTAGCAGCACTCACCAATTCTGCCACTCAAAAAAGCAATGGTGGTTTGTACAGGATCTCAGAGGGGTGAATGCAGCTATTCATCTGAATGCGGCTTTCATTGTTCCGAACTCTGCCACCATTTTGTCTGCTATACCTCCAGAAGCAAAGTAGTTTTCAGTAACTGATTTGGGTCACGCATTCTTTTCCATTCCAGTGCAGCTGGACTTGCAGTACTGGTCTGTCTATACTTTCAAGGGTAAGAGATGGATGTGGACGGTGATGCCACAAGGCTACACTGAATCCCCGAGTGTGTATGGACAAGAGGTAGGAAAAAACTTGGAGGAGTTTACAGCTCCCAAGGGAAGTACACTGGTTCAGTATGTAGATAATCTTTTGCTGTGTTCGCGAACAAAGGAAGACTGTGAGAGAGACAAGAGCTCTGCTGCTGTTCCTGGCCGACAACGGTCACAAGGCCTCAAAAACAAAACTGCAGTTGATACAGCAACAGGTACAGTATCTTGGACATGTCCTTTCCCCTTCGGGTCGCTCCTTAGGGGCCAAAAGAATAGAAGCCATTCTGAAGGCTCCAAAACCTGTAACTAAAAGGCAATTCATGTCGTTGATGGGCATGATCGGTTATTGTTGCCCCTGGATCCAAGGTTTTGCGCAGCATTCACAACCCCTGCAGGCCATGATACATGGGAAGGACTTAGTTCTGATAGACTGACTGATGTGGACAGAAGAAGGTGAGGCAGCCATGACTGATCTGAAACAGGCCCTGACCGCAGCCCCGGAATTGAGCATCCCTGACTACAGCAAGATGTTTGTTCTTTACATGGCAGAATGGCAAGGGTTCATGACTGCTGTCCTGACCCAAAAGCATGGTGACCGACAGCAGTCCATTGTTTATTATTCCAAATGTCTTGATTCTGCACACTTGACTAGGGATCAGAGACCAGCTAAACCGTGGGAGTGGGTCCCAATTGCATGTCAGTATCACACATTAACATGTTACTGTTCAATCTGAAATGGCACAGAAAAGGACAGGCTTTGCTTCTTCAACAAAAGTGCAGTTCAAAGAGACATTTTGCGACACTAACACCAAAGGTGACTCTGATTGAACCAAGCATTTTCATAAGCCGGTTGACTGACGTAATTGATTCCAGTGGAAACGCTGGTGAACAAACTTTCTGCTGTGGATGGGTCCAGACTGAGGGATACTGCAAGCTGATGATAAAGGGTTGAAGGAGATGTGTGGGGGGAAAAAAGGGGGAGACCTATACTCCAAGCACCCCACACACACACACACACACACACACACAGATTGTGAACAGTCCTTCTGGTTCTCTCTTATGAGAAACTTGCAGCTTTGTTTTCCAAATGCTAATTGTCAGCACAGAGCGGGAGAGAGTCTGAGGGATACAAAAAAGAATCCACAGTGTGTATATGACAAGTCAGATGTAATTAAACATGTCTGGCGTAGGGAGCATGCAGCGGTGTGGGTCTGCTGGCTCTAGAGAACAAAACAGCGATAACACCCTCCCTAGTGCAGCATGTTCCCTTGACAAACACTGCAATTTTACCGTGGCTCTGCTACTGATGTCATTCTGCTTCCAAAGGGCCAGTATCAGCAATATGGTACAAATGTCTAGTGGACAGTTGGTAGTGTCGTGGTTAGAACTACTACTCTTGGCCCGAAACAATGCAAGTTTGAATCTCACATCTAGCTATAGTACCCTTCAGCAAATCAAAGTACTACAAGTTGCTCCTCTGAAGTCACACTGTTCCACCACACAATGAGTTTCAGAAGGACTAAGTTTCTTTATAGGTCTGTGAAAAGATGCTCAAAATCACCGTTTTCACTGTCATTGAGTTCAAAAAGCCTTTGGTACGAATTGGATATGTACTTTGTTCACACAGATAAACTTTTCATGAAAAAACAAATTAGAAAAAGACTTCATATTCTAATGCACACATATGTAATATTAGAGATTTTACACACACACACACACACACAGACACACACACACAAAAAATGTCAGGGCCTAACCCAGAGGCACAGGGCACAAGGGTGAAGGGAATGTACCTCAGATGCCAGTGTATTGCAGGGCACCCCAAGCAGGACTTGAAACCCACACCCATCACAAAGGAGGCCCTGGCCAAACCTTCTGCACCATTACATCCCCACCTGTGAGAGGAGGTATTTTATATAATTATAGCTGTTTCAGCTACTAAACTTTCTTTTAGCAAGAAAGGTGATACAAAATAAACAGCAGGTACAGCTAGTTTTATTCATTAAAGTGTCAAAGGTATATACAATAGTTAGTTAATCTTCATCACTCTGACTGGAGCATACGGCGCCGACTAGTCTTCTCCATCCATCTCAGTCTCGAGCGAGCCAGGTGACTTCATTCCAGGTCATGCCAATCACTTGCATTTCCTTCTCAATAGTTCTCCTCCAAGTGCCCAGGGGTCTGCCTCTCTTCCTCTTTCCTGGTGGTGTCCATCTGAAGGCAATATGTGGATGCCTGGTCTTGCTCATCCATAGCACGTGTCTCAACCACCTTCATCGTCTCTTTTCCACTCCATCCGCAATGTTTTTGACACCCGTGAGTCTGCTTACTTCTCTTTTGTTGACATGTTGTTCCCTATATATTCTAAGAATGCGTCAAAGACATCTCCCCTCAAAGCCTTGAAGTCAGCTCTCTAACTTCTTGTGGGTCCTCCAGATTTCTGTGGCATACAGCAGAACTGATCAAACATGACCTGTAGATCTTCATCTTGGTTCTTGTCTGCAAAATGTTACATATTAGTTTTTTTTTACAGTGATATTGTATCATTTAAAATCTGTATGATGGCTACTGTGTTCTGCAGTACATTTATTTCTACACTGCCTGTGCTGTACCTTGGTGCATAATCATTTAGTTTTGGCTGACATTTATTTCTTCTTCGTTGGCACATCTCCTTGGCTTTTAATAAGTTAAAATGAAAAGAAATGAATTCATGCATGTGATAAAGAGTTAATAGTTCAAGGGTTTAACAATTTCTGCATTTGTAGACTGTTTTTTTACTCACTCACTTTCCTTAACCACTTGTCCAAGTCAGGGTTGTAGCAGCCCAGAGCTGAAATGATACAGCAATCCATATACACTGAAATTTAATAATTTATAACTATTATTCTGCTCAGCTGATGTTCCAACCCATCTTATAATTTTAACATCTGATTAATTTACTCACACAATTCAGGTTAAGAATTTAGTACAACTGCAGTGCTCTATTTCTTATTCCCCCAAGTGACAGCCGTGAACCAAGCATCGGAACCAACCATACACCTGCACATAATGAGAACATATATAGCATATACATATAAGAAGAAATACCTGCATCGCTGTGAAACCTCAGCCGAGAGTAAATGCTGACATGCATGCCCAAGATAATTGGCCTGTCTGTGTCAAACCTTGTTTGTGTAACATCTGTCCAAAATCCAGTCTCCATGTTATCTGACTTCATATCTTCACCTTCAGAGATCCATGTTTCACATGTTAATCTTCACACACAAATAAACTCCAGACCTGGATCCTCTGATTGATCCATGATACTACATGAAACGTCACAACTTTAAGGCTACACTTAACTACCTTACCATTTTTGAACTGTGATCAAGGCCACATATCACTATAAAAACAAAAAAAGATGATTATACTGATCTGATCCTTTTCCCCAAAGAAACTTACACCATTAAGGAACCAACAAGTATTTATGAATTTCAACTGGATAACTGTTACTGGAGCACTTATAGGCCACTTACATTGCTCAAGGATACTACTGCACTGGATCTGAATCTCAGACCTTCAGATGTGAAAGCAGCAGCACTACCAAAAACGCTGTCAGACACTCCCCCTAATCTGCATTAGACAGACACTTTGGTCTTCCATGGACTGACCGCCAGTCTGACACCTCCATCAGTCATTTCTCTGGCACACCAAACTTCATAAACTGCTAGCAGACTAATAGAGCTGTAAACAACCATTTAAAAAATTAAACCATCAACATGAGCTAATTTATTGATTCTGTTTTATTTTATTTCACCTTATACAAATTGTCTCCAAATGTGGGAATGAGCATATAAGAATCATATTGTGTATTTTAAATATATTCATTGAGCATTTCTACAAATGGATATACAGCATAGTATAAGTGGGTTATTCTGGAAGAAAGCCAAAACTGTCATGCATGACAACTGAATTTTAATCCTAGAGCCAGTTAATAGCTGTTGTAAAAATAAATATTAACACATAAAGAAGATGAAATAGGGAAAAAAAATTGGAGAAACTCAAAGCTGAGCCGAGCATGAACTGATCTCTTTTACCATATTTCCGAGTGAAAGTGCCCAAGGGTTACAAACACCAAAATGACAATCTGGTGACTGCTGTGCATATACAACATAAAATGGCTGATGCAGGTCATATCTGAATTTATAAAAATCTCATAAAACTGAAGTGACACAGACCCTTACCCACCTATACCATCTGAACCGTTTGTCCCATACAGGGTTGCAGGGAGCCAGAGCCTAACCCAGCAACAAAGGGTGTAAGGCTAGAGGGGGAGGGGACACATCCAGGACAGGACACCAGCCCAACACAACGCACCCCAAGTGGGACTTGAACCCCCGACCCACCAGAGAGCAGGATGAGATCCAACCCACTGCACCACCGCACCCTCCAACTCAGACCAGTGCACTCAAATTGCATCCCTGTCCTGACTTTGTAATGTCTATTTTCCTTCTGTGTTAAATCTGACTGAATGAGCATCACCTTGCCAGAATCTCGTTGTGTGTGGTAAAGTATGAAGTGAGTATTTTGCCCAATGGCTCCATAATGGAGTGGTCTCCACAACTGGTTTGCCCACCTTCATGGATACGCAGACAGGGGCGGAACTGGGGTATGAGAATGACATTTGGTGCTCGGATGGCTGCGCCTTTTTATTCCATTTCAAAAAACGTGCTGCTTTTTAGCAGTCTCCAGTTGCATGGGATTTGTGCTAATGTGCTAACTTTGCATAAACATTGAGCAAACACCGTGCTGTGTTGTGCGAACACTATGCAAGTTTTTTTTTTTTTTTTTTTTAAAAAAAAAAAAAAAAAAAAAAAAAATTTTAAACTGAAACGGTGGGCTTATGATAACAATGAGATTACACTGCAATGGTATTGAGCTAACTACTACTTTTATGCTAATGTTGAGAGAACATTGTGCTCATTTTGAGCTGATGATTTTGCAAATACTGCTGGTTTTGGTCTCGCAGACATTGAACGTTAAATTAACATTGTTTGAATGTTGAAAGCACTGCACTTTCACCCACCTTTGCAGGTTCCTCCACCTTTGCAGGTTCCTTATGTTTGTTTTAGGGCAACTTCACACACCTAATGGAAATTAAAGCCAAATTTCACACACTGGAGGACTTTTATTATTGAATTACCAAATGTTGCAAAACAAACATTTGACGAACAGTACTGGCTTAAAATACAGTACTTCCTAGATATGTACAATAATGAACCTTGAAGGACTATTAAAATTAATTCTGATTAATTGCATATTTCCAGGAGGGTGCAGTGGCGCAGTGGGTTGGACCACAGTCCTGCTCTCTGGTGGGTCTGTGGTTCGAGTCCCGCTTGGGGTGTCTTGGGATGGACTGGCGTCCCGTCCTCGGTGTGTCCCCTCCCCCTCCGGCCTTACGCCCTGTGTTACCGGATAGGCTCCGGTTCCCCGCGGCCCCATATGGGACAAGCGGTTCTGAAAGTGTGTGTGCATATTTCCATACACATTACAGTGTGTGGGGCTTTGTGTTTGGATGGGACAAAGAGGGATGCAAGAACATCATTCATGATAAATGTTTACTGGAACACTGGCAGAGAGAGTGGTATCGACATGTATTAATACAACAATGAATGAAGAGACATTTTTGGCCCATGGACCCCGTTTCTTCAAAGATCTACACCTCAAGCCACCCTTTTTAGCTTTCCCTCACTCCCCAACAGGCATTCACCCCTTTATAATCCCTGTCAGCTCTCATGCTGGTTGAACAACCATTTTATATTTTTCCCCACAATTCCCACAATTTCAACTATTTAAAATAAACATCTTTTCCTGCTTGAATGGGACAGTCTTTAGTAACACAAGTCGTTACAATATTCTTTCTTGAAATCCAAATTATTCCTCAAGAGTGCAGTAATGAAAACTGTAGCTTAGTCTATCATGAAAAGGGTCTGAGGGAAAAAGAATTTCCATGAAGTACAAAACAAATTCATTCTATTCCCTTATTTTTCATTCAACCACATTAGTGTTTAATAAAGGAGATGAAAACAACTTCACAAAACAATAACTGTCTTTAGGCCACAGAAAAAGCAAATTCACTTCTAATCTGAAAATAACATAGTACAAGACTAAGACGATATTCAAAAGTTTTTGCAAAAACAGAATATGATTGTGAAGCAAGTGTAAAAGTGTTAAAGAAAAAACTGGCACTGAGATGTTGAATCTGCTATTATTTACTATTACCTCCATGAGTTGAGTGCTGCAGACTTAAATACGTATGCTAGATGCTAGTGATATCCTCAGAATCACTAATTCAGATTTTTTCCACATATAAAAAACAGTTCAACATCACTGAGATGAAACTCATCGGATAACTTGTAACTGTATGGATAACGTAACAGAATTGTTAATCGTAATAGAAGAAAGGATCTCCGGGCTATGAGGATAAGTCTAAGATTTGCTTGCTAACGCCTTTAAAAACAACCTTTCCACTATGGACTTATGACTTCCTCCAGGAGCAGATTCAACAGCTGCTTTAAAGTTTACAATGCCATCGTGACTAAGACCTACTCTTCTGTGGGGTCTCATATGCCTCCCCATTTACTCTGTACTCTTCAAACAGAGGATGGAATAATGTCCCTGGATGAGTCTCAGTCCCAGGCATAGCTTCACTAACATGGGGGTGAGGACATTGATACATCTGACTGAGATAACTTTGTCTTCCATTAATACCATAGTTTTCCCACAGTGGAAATAAATTTAATTTAAAGAGTTGCAAAACTGAATGATTCTATTACAGCACATGTATTAAGGAAGGAGTACTTACGAAAATCTCTGTGGTCCAGCCAAATAAACGACTCCTTATGTTAAAAGGGGATTTTATTGTTTTACTTTGTTTACCTGATACATTTATTCAAAGAAAGCTACTACGGTGACCGTGAGCTATTTCACTGTTACAATGAGATACTTTCATGACCCAGAAGAACAATTTGAATGATTGAGGGACACCTCTCTAGCTCCACCCAGCCCCATCAGCGCACCTGATCCGAAATTACTGACCGTCCCTATAAAAGGAGTGAATGAGTACTAACAGATTGCGCAATATTAAACAGCACATCAGATTGCCTTGCCTGCGTTCAGCAAAATACCCTTGTTTATGTACCTGTTTTCTTGAAGTCTCGTTCTCCGTGCATTTTTGTTCCGTCCTGTCTGCACTAGTCCTTGGTGCCCCTGTCCTCATCCTGTGTTTCAGCCCTGTTTCTGTCACGCCTCTGTGTACCTGCTCTGACCTTGTACGCCTGTTCCACTTATCGTCCACATATGTGCATCTCTTATTAAAGTGCACTTGATGCAAAAAGACAGCTTTCAGTGAATGGTTAGAAACATGACAATCATAGTTAACTTTTGATACTATTTAATGATCAATTCAATTCCAGTTTTCTTAATACTCATAAACAGACAACTACAATATCCATAAACAACCACAATTATAGTAAAAGTCAAATAAGTTTTTGTCCAGTAGTTATCCATGAAAACAGCAGTGGAATATAGCAGTGGAAAATGTACTATTCTGCAATATCTACAGTTACATGAATTAATAATGCAAGGAAAATTCAGAAACTTAGAGAGTAACCACACCAACAGCCAAAGATGTGACTAAAAACTTGAAACGAGTTAGTGTCTATATTTTGGCAGTTCTAATGTAAATATTCTTCTGTTAGAATAGACGGGTGTTTTAATGCCAAATTCCACCTTTTTAAACTTTTTAAAATCCTATTTGAGATTTTTCGACTTTCATTGTAAAAGATATATAAAAACAAAAGGATAACAATACACATCATCATTAGCCAAATAGAAGCAAAACGCGCAAAGACGCCAGGAAAAGGCAGCAATATTCTAGTATGAATGCAATACATACACACATATCACCTGTGTGTGTGTGTTGTAACGATCTGGCTAATTAGTTATCCCAGATCCTCACGTGGATTCCAGAAAGGCGTATAATTATATAAACCCAGACGGACACGGAAAAAAGGAAGCTCTTCTTTTTAATATCTTGTAGGCAACTATGGATGACATATTTCACACAGCTATCTTTACGATAAAATAAACAACCTTAAAGTAAACTCCAAAACGTGCGAGGCACAAAATGTGTACACGGCCAAGTATATCAGCCTGCGCGCGGGAGAGAGAGCCGAGAGGGGTGGGGGGCAACCCCTTAGTCTCCACCATAATACGTCATCATTACATATCCCCCCCACTTAGAACAAGGGCTGTCCTCAGACCACAATGGAAAGAAAACATTTGCCCCTTCACTGTAGCACATCACTGCATAACAGCGACAAGCAGTGGCACATAAAAGAAAGTAAAGACAGTTGCCCAGCATAATACCATAGCCCAACATTACACAGCCAGAAGAGCATCCTTTTGGTTTTTTTTTTTTTTTTTCTTCCCACAAACTTCACACTGTTAAAACAGAAACTGGAACAGAAGATATTACAATAAAGGCTTAAAACACACAAATCTGAACAGTATCTCAAGAACAAGTGGTGCACATTACAGCCATAACCCTTTCAAACATTTCCATACCTGCTAGTCTCCAGACCAGCCGAAGAAAAACATTTTCTTTCGCAAACAAAATACAATAAGACCCCAAAATAACAAACAGAACATCATAAAACATATCAATACTCAAATTGTAAAGCAAAATAAGGGTTTGTTCACCTGTTAACATCCCATCCACTGGTAACCCTTGGTGTGCGCCTAGGACGGAGGAAGTATGGGTGTGCCGTGTGGGCAGGTTGTGTGGGATGAGTAGGGTGTTGCGAGAATGAGCGTGTTCCCGTATGAAAGGGCTGTGTGTATGTGAGGCAGGAATTACCAGCACATCCACTGCGAAGAGAATACGGATGTGTGTGTATGTGCACAAGTTGTGGGTGCTGGAGGTGAGCATCAATGTGGGGTAAGGAAAAGTTTACAGGGGGTGTGACCACAGGACTATTGACTGAGGGAGTCTGTGTCCCCATAGTCGGAGCAGCCGCCAACTGGTCATGGACGTCCGGCTCCGTAAACAGGATATCAAAGCCATATACGTCCTGCTCATTAGGGACACAGACCGCTTGCTCCTGCAAATTGGTCTCAGCCAACTGTTGGGGTGAACACTCCAGGTCCTCCTTGTCGTCCCAAGTAAAAAATGGAAGTAAGTTACAAAAATGGTGAACACCACCATCAGCTGCATCTGCCACCCTGGACAGCTTGTAATTCAGCTCAGACAAAACTTTGGTAATCCTGTATGGGCCTTTATAGACTGGGGCAAGCTTGGCCGAGAAACCCGCCGAGGCATCTGACCGAGGGTGGGCTTTCAGTTTAACCAAGTCACCGATCTGGAACGAGATGGCCCGCCGATTCTTATCATAATGTTTTTTCTGTGTGGACTGGCTCTCCGCTAGGGACTCCCTCACATGATCATACGTCTCCCTCAGGGCTGAAGTGAGCTCCACCTTGTAGTCCGCTACAGAATCAGCCATGTATTGAGGGCTTGGTGACAACCACAAATCAAGGGGTGTATTGAGGTCTCTGCCATACAAAAGAAAGGCTGGGGTATCTCCCGTACTCTGGTGTGGGGCTGTTCTCAATGCAAAGGAGATCAGCGGCAAGTGGAGGTCCCAGTCTCTGTGTTTTCGCCTCACATAAGCACGGATTGCAGTCTTAATAGTACGGTTCACTCGTTCCGTCTGGTTGGACTGGGGGTGGTAGGCTGTAGTCAGCCTGTGGTCTGAGCCCATGGCAGCAACAACCTCCTCAAAGAAGTCACTCACAAACTGAACACCCCTGTCAGAGACCAGGTGTGCAGGAGCGCCATGTCTCGCAAACACCTCAGAGACAAACTTGCGGGCCGCAGTCGCCGCCGTAGCCTCTCGAACTGGACAGATTTTCACCCACTTCGTGAAATAGTCAATGAAAACTAAAATGTATTCATTCCCACGACCGGATCTGGGGAGGGGACCCATGAAATCAACACCAGCAAACTCCCATGGATATGTAGCGACTACTGGTTTCAGATAGCCTCCAGGCTTCTGATTGGCTGGCTTGGACAACTGGCAGGTCACACAGGACTGGACATACCTCTTTACATCACCCCTCATACCTGGCCAGTAGACTCGTCTCTGTAAGCGCCCAAGGGTTTTGGTAATTCCCAGGTGGCCCCCCATCGGGTGGTCATGAAAGTATCTCAGTAAAGTACCTCGCAGGAGTCCCGGCACATAGAAACGCAGGGCCTTAAGAGGATGAAGCCGGCAGGAAGCCCTCTTGTCCATGAAGTAAACCAAACCGTCCTGAATGCAAAAATCTGTTGAGTCCACACAGGATCCGCTCTCCAGTTCCGTGAACAGTGATGCGATTACCTGGTCGCCCTGCTGGAGCGACTTAAGCTGTTGCTTGTCCTCCAATATTAACAGTGGTTGACGTCTGAGGTTCAAAGAGCCAATAGTGGCGTATGATGGCAACAGGTCTACGGGCTCGGTAGGATCACAGGCAGGATTCCGCGAAAGGGCATCTGGAACCAAATTCACAGAGCCTGGTCTGTGGACCACTTCAAAGTCCTGTAGTCACAGGCACCATCTAGCTAATCGCCCTGAGGGAGAGGGCCTTGACATCAGCCACCTCAAGCTGTTGTGATCCGTAACAACTGTTACATAGGAGCCCTCAATATATGGACGAAAGTGTTCGAGAGCCCAAATCACCCCGAGGCACTCTTTCTCAGAAGTGGAAAATAGGCGCTCTGACTTGTGAAGTGTGCGGCTCGCAAATGCGACAGCCCTTTCCAAGCCATCTTCCCCAGTCTGGGTCAATACGGCCCCGAGGCCAACATCGCAAGCATCCGTATGAACTGTAAAAGGCTTTCCAAAATTAGGTAAAACAAGTACTGGTGCCCTAGTCAACTGCTGCTTCAGGTGATCAAAAGACTGCTGGCACTCAGTAGACCACGTGAAATGGGCATCCTCCCTCAAAAGAGCGAACATGGGCTCAGCGATACGAGCATACCCTGAAATGAACCTATGATAGTAACTTGTCATTCCAAGAAACTGTCGCACGTTTTTAACCGTCTTCGGTGTGGGAAACTGCTTGATTGCAGCAACGTTACTCTTATCAGGACCAATGCCTCCTGGGGTTACCAGGTAACCCAAGTAATGAAGGTTTGGCATACAAAAATGACATTTAGCCAGCTTCAACTAAAGGCCAGCCTCCGCTAACCGCCCCAATACACTAGCGAGGTCTGTCAGGTGTTGGTCAAAGGTTGGTGAAGCAACAACTATATCATCTAGGTACACCATACAACAGGTGTGTGTGAGCCCTGCCAAGACAGTGTTCATTAGCCTTTGAAATGCCGCAGGTGCATTTGACAATACAAAAGGCATTACTTTAAATTGATAGAGCCCTTTGTGAGAGATAAAAGCTGTCATTGGTCTCGAATCTGCAGCCAACGAGAGATGCCAATAACCTCGTGCAAGGTCTAGAGTTGAAATGAATTTACCCCGTGCCAAAAAATCCAAAGAGTCATCTACTCTCGGCAGCGGATAGGAGTCCCTCACTGTACATTTGTTCACTTTCCTAAAATCCACACAAAATCACGGCTCTGTGCCAGGCTTTTCCACTATCATGATTGGGGACGCCCAGGGCCCTGAAGCCGGCTCAATAATATCATCCTCCAACATTTTAGAAATCTGCTCTTCGATAATCTTTCTTTTAGCGGGTGAGGCACGATAGGGAGGAAGGCACACCGGTTTCGCAGTTCCTGTGTCGATTATATGTGTAACTAATGAGGTCTTCCCCAGCTTTCCACTGAAAAGATATTCAAAGTCTCACAACAGGCTTGCCAGCCTTTCCTTGTCTGCTGGAAGTAAAGCTGCCTGATCCAACACTGGGATAAAATCAACTTTGGTATCCTTAAATGTCAGGCAAGCTACATGACCTTCCAAGTCCCCAAACTCCCCCTCCAACAGGCCTAGGTCTGGTGCGTAGTTTGCATTGTCTCCCAATCTAACGTTACCTGTGGCCGGATGAATATGAACATCTGCCTGGATCATGAAATCTGTACCCAAAAGAATGGGGCAAGACAGGTCTGGAATTACAGCAAAGCGATGTGTGAACAAGTGACCCAACAAGCTCAAGGGCAGCCACACAACACCCGAAGGAGTGTACTGTTTTGAGTCAGCCAACTCAAGTGGGGAGAAAGTCCAAGGGAGAACAATATCCTCATTTATTCCACATTTAAGGAGAGTGGATGGATGGACTGCTGAAATGGACGCGCCCGTATCCAATGTCGCCTTCAGAAAAACCTGGTTAACCATTACCATTGACGACAAAGGGGAGTTCTTAGACTTCCTTGGGTTGTCCTGTACCAAATTAACGGAGTGAGAACCCTCTGTCCTCTGTACGCTGGGCCCCGGTTCCGGGTTCTGGTTTCCACCCCGGGGCCTCTGAAACCTACGTGGTCGAGCACCCGAGTCACCCCTAGTGTCTTGTGGAGTGCTTGGGTTCTCTTGATCTGGCTGAGGACTCGCAGCTGCCCCCCCACTAGGTTCTGTATTTCCACCCTGCCTAGTTTTCTTACAGGTCCCACAGTTACGTGTGGTGACCCTGGGGGTAAAACATTTGTAGCAGTGCAAGTTTGGTTGCCGGGTCAGCTGAGCAGAAGTGGCAGTCCTGTTAGGGGAGATAGGCCCCAAGGCAGCGTGTAGCTCATGGGCAGTTAGGAGCAGCTCAGTTAAAGTTGTGGGTGCGGCCGCATGGAGGGCCAGTCCATACTGGTCTGAGACATGCCGGCAAATCACCTTGATCTGTTCTTGCTCAAACGGCGGTTGCCTCAGTCGTTTGAACTCAGTCACCAGGTGAGCGACAAAAGTGGGAAGTGATTCCTCAGAAGCCTGAACACTGTCTAAAATTCCTCTCCAAATCTTCTCTTCATTGTCTGTTGGTAAGAATGCTTGACGAAAGAGATCTGAGAAATGTTCCCATGACAGTAGGTGGGGCTGCATGGCAGAGTACCACTTCCAAGGCTCCCTCTCAAACAGCCCCGTCAACTCTAGAAAAAACCGAGTATCAGATAAGCCAACCGCTGTTTCGTACAACGAAACAGATTGAAGCCAATCCTCTGGGTCAATAGAATCACCCCCATCAAACTTGGGTGGCACAAGGCCAGAAAGGTGAGCAGAACTAATCGGCGGGGGGTGTGAACATGACTGGGCTGTGCATTCGGAGAGAGTGTGTGCCGCAGTGAGAGTAGTGTGCCCAGGATGGGCACCAGCATTCTGTCCATGTGAATGTTGAGAAGCCTCGGCATTTCGACTGTTGCGCTTTGTGAGTGTGCGTGTAGCAGGGGTGGAGGTAAACATAGGATGGGTATGTGTGTCTGGTCTCTGTGAGTGTGAAGAGGTCTGGCTCTCAAACTGCTGTAGTAAGCTGTGTTGTAAGTCAATAGACATACTAAATGCAGATGTCAGCGTATCTCCTTGTTGCTGTAACTTTTTTACCTGAGCAGCAAGACGCTGAATTGTGACTGAATCATCACCCAACAGCCCACGTGGAACACCATCACCTTCACCATCGTCATCCACAAATGCAACAATATGTCTAGCCATTGTAAATGGACTGAGAGAATCAAAACAGAAATGTGACCACGAATAACTGGAAAGAAAATTATCCTAAAGCAGGTTAAAGTAGCACATTTGCATTAGGAAGACACTGTATTACAATACATAAGAAAATAATATTATTATCAAATATCCTTAAATGTATTACCCTTAAATTCAGTACTAGTCAGTTTTCATTATTTTGCTATTAACTATTAACATATTACACACTCACATACAATTATTAACCTTTAACCCCCCCCCCCCCTTTTTTTTTTTCTTAAATTTCCCTCTCCTCTCTTTCACGGCGCGTAGAACTCCGTAGCAAATGGGAAAAAGACAAGGAAAAATGTCCCACGGTCTGCCCAAATGGAGTTTTAGGTTGCCACACCGTGCACGAGTGAATGAAATATCGTAAATCCACTAGCCAACGTGCGCGAGGCAAGAAAATAAAAAGTCGAATTCCAAAAATAGTTCGCCTGCTTCCTTCGTCATCCACCAAAGAGATACTCCAAATATACTCACTGTCCAGTGTCCAAACCTTTCCTTCTGAGGGTTTTCATTCACAGTTCGGGCGCCATTTGTAACGATCTGGCTAATTAGTTATCCCAGATCCTCACGTGGATTCCAGAAAGGCGTATAATTATATAAACCCAGACGGACACTGAAAAAAAGGAAGCTCTTCTTTTTAATATCTTGTAGGCAACTATGGATGACATATTTCACACAGCTGTCTTTACGATAAAATAAACAACCTTAAAGTAAACTCCAAAACATGCGAGGCACAAAATGTGTACACGGCCAAGTATATCAGCCTGCGCGGGGGGGGGGGCAACCCGTTAGTCTCCACCATAATACGTCATCATTACAGTGTGTGTGTATATATATACTGTGCATATGTATATATAAAGATAAAAATCATATTTCCATCATGGTTCTTTATCATGTTTACGCTTTTTACCTTGTTTCCATTGTTTTAGATTATATATTTACTTGAATGTTTAAAGGTTTAAAAGGACTTCATGTTGAAAACAGTATAAAAGAAAAATATGTACTCCATAAAGCAGCTCAAAACAGTGTCATCTCTCATTTTTGGACTAGTAATCTCCTTTAGCTCCTGTAAAACCAGCATTAAAAGTACAAATGTCCACAGAAATGTTGTATGGCCAATAAGTGATATGAATTTTAAGAAGTAAAATTAGTTAAAATTAGTTTTAGTGTTTGGAAACACCAAATAATTGCAAGGAGAACCAGCAAGGCATAGCACGGACATACCTGTTCCTTGACGGAGGCCAAGATGGCAGAGGTGGTCTCAGTTTCAGACCCATCTCCATTGGAGGCATTCAGAACTGGGCTCAGCATGGCAGTCTTCTCTGAGTCAGAGGCCTGGTCTGGAACAGGCATAGCTCCTGCAATGTAGGAGAATTAAAATGCCTCAAATACTCATAGGTTATTTATTTCTCCAGGAAACAGCTACGTAAGACCCAAGGCTAACCTAGATTTGAAAAGGTATGTAACTCATGTTACAAGTGCATGTTCTTAACTGCCATGCTACCCGCTGCAGGCGCTGAAATCCAGGAATGACCTGTGGCATACAGCAGCCCCAAACATCTGCTGGAACAAACAGTCTTCATGCATATCACAGTCACAACACATGAAAAACACCTTTCCATGGAAAATGATAAATGGACAGCTTTGCACAGTTTACCCAGCTTTCTTTGCCATTGGGTGGAAACAGGAACAAGAATGAATGGACTAGGCAAATTCAAAGAAGTCTACACTGAATTTTGCAGACAGGATATATGAAAATACAGTCACCCCTTCACATTCGCAAGGGTTTAGGGCGGAAGAACCCCGTGAATGTGAAACCTGGCAAATACTTGGGCCCCTCTAACCTCAAACCATAACGGTCTGCTAGCCTGACGAATAACATAAAAAGTCTATTACCAATTTCTAAACAAACAGTATTGTACACTTTCAACACTGCAGCACTGCTCAGTGCCTACAATGGAGAAAGGCAAGACT
This sequence comes from Scleropages formosus, assembly GCF_900964775.1. Lineage (NCBI taxonomy): Eukaryota > Metazoa > Chordata > Actinopteri > Osteoglossiformes > Osteoglossidae > Scleropages > Scleropages formosus. Next base: position 24,615,592 of record NC_041821.1, read on the forward strand.
CTACTGAAACTTTATGGTCTTACTTCCATAATGTGACATCTCCTGTGTCATCATTTGTAGCTTTCATCTTAACTTTTAAAACCAAGCAATAAATATACTAAAGCTGTCCTCTACAGCATTTGCATTCAAATATAATTTCTTGCAGTGCATATGACATACAGTTCTGTAAAAATTTCCCTATCTAGATTTACTGCAGTTATATTGACATTAATAAAAAAAAAGAATAAGACCATAAATTGCAGTTTATAATTAGCTCTATGAGAACCACGTTAAACATTCTTTCCTGCAGGAGCATCTGCATGCCCCATATGATAATCTCTAATTTCCATATTCAATCATATGGAAATAGACAGGCAAGATGATTAAATGCTTTAATTAGAAACACTAATTTCTGAAAACAGAGGATATGGACTTTAGTTTAAAAATTGGATTTTTCAAATCTAAATTGACTGCAAAAGTAATTATTTCACACAGCCATCTAAAAGATCATTTTAAAAATCTTGAAGTAATTGTCTATATGTGTTAAACAGGAAATTGTCAATTAACATCATAAGGAGGAAGGATTCTGACTGTTAGTAAGGACTGTTATTGACAGATTTTTGTTTTGTCTGTTCTTTTCTCTAAATGCACATTTCAGATATGTTTTGAAGTCACACAGGTTAACCATGCAGAATAACCTTATTCTTCTCAGCAGTACAACTCAGCAAAATTTTACTCTTTCTGCAAATAAAATGTGTACAAATACTTCAGTTTGAATTGTTACAATTAACCAGTGTAGTGAATTCATAAGACTAGACAAGGTCCCTGTCTGCACTAAGGAGTTCCAAATAGAACTAAAATTTGTTCTATATTCAATTACTTGATGTGGATCGGAGGTGACCACATGGGAAAGACACAGATATGAGGACAGCAGGTCTCAAGAACAAAAACAGGCTTTATTAAAACACCTCAGCCAAACAAAATGGGAACACAGCTCCTTTAAAGCATCACATAAAGCAAATATAAACTCCATTTCTCAGACCAGCTGCTTGTAAGCCCATACTGATTTGACCTCACTTTTCAGCAGCTGGTCATCATTAATGTGTTAAAGCTGGGATGGGAAGAGTGGGCAGCAGTTCATGGAGGTACTCCCCTTCCCATGCCTAGGTATCACTGCCCACCAGTTCAGAATTTTCAAATGATGTTTATATTTACATAAGTTTTTCATGACAGCTGGTAGTTTAGAGGATAGAGCTGCTGACTTTGGATGTAAAGCTCACAGGTTTGAATTCCACCAACTGGTGTAGTACCTTTGTGTAAGGTACTTGCCCCAAACTACTCCAGTAAAAATTACCCAGATGTACAAACACTTAAAGCATAACTGGTAGTTTAACACTAATTCACTTTGGAGAAAAGCAGAACTTAAATTAATATGTAATGATTTCTTTAATTATTCCGTTTTTTATTTTTCTTAATCTTTTTTATCTGAAATCTGAGGTGATTGAGGAATGTACATGAAAACCAGCACTGCTGTACACAAAAAGGAGCTCAGTATCTACCCTCACTCGTACCTCCTTATATCCCCACTGTGCTCACTTAGGAGACTAAGTCTCGGATTTGCCTCCTCCATCCATCCATCCATTTTCTTTCCTGCTTGTCCTTCTAGGGTCGCGGTGGCAACAGAGAGAGCAGAGAGGCCCAGCCGCCCCTGTCTCCCACAACCTCCTCCAGCTCAGCCCAGAGGATGCCCAGCCATTCCTAGGCCAACTGTGAGATATGATCACTCCAGCAGGTCCTGGGCTGACCTCAGGCCTCGTCCCAGTTGGCCATGCCTGGTATACCTTCAAAGGGAGGCACTCAGGGGGCATCCTTATCACATGCCTGAACCACCTCAACTGGCTCCTCTCAATGTGGAGGAGTAGAGGGTCTACTCTGAGTTCCTCCCGGATGTCTGAACTCCTCACCCTGTCATGCAGAGTGAGTCCCAACACCATGTGGAGAAAACTCATTTCAGTCGCTTACACCCACAATCTTATTCTTTCGGTCATTACCCAGAGTTCATGACCATAGGCGAGGGTAGGGACATAAATCGACCAGTAAGCAGAGAGCTTTACCTTATGGCTCAGCTCTCCCTTCACCACTATAGTCTGGTACAGCGACCGTATTACTGCTGCCACTGCTCCCGTCTGCAGCTGATCTCACGCTCCCTTCTCCCCTCACTCGTGAACATGACCAAGATACTTAAATTCCTCCACCTGGGGAAAATTGCCTCCCCTTACCTGGAGGGGGCATGCCATCCTTTTCAGTGAGAGAACCATGGAGTCAGATTTGGAGGTGCTGATCCTCATCCCAACCGCTTCACACTCTGCTGCACATCGTTCCAGTCCGTGTTGGAGGCAACCATGTGACGGTGCCAAAAGGACAACATCATCCACAAAAAGCAGAGACATCACCTTCTGACTCCCACATAGAATTTCCTCCTGATCTCGACTGCACCTTGAAATCCTGTCTATGAAAACCACAAACTGAAGTGGAGACAAGGCACAACCTTGGTGGAGTCCAACACCCACACTGAATGGGCTTTACTTAATGCTGAGTATGGGGACACAACTCTCGCTCCGTGTGTACAGAGACCAACTGGCCCGCAGTAGTCGCCCCGGCACCCCATACTCCCTAAGCACCTCCCACAGAATTTCTCTGGGAACACAGTCATAGGTCTTCTCCAAGTCCACAAAACACATGCAGACTGGATTAGCGAACTCCTATGCCCCCTCAATTACCCGTGAAAAGGTAACTGGTCTTCTGCTCCACAGCCAGGATGGAATCCGCATTGTTCCTCTTCAGTCCGAGGTTCAACTATCGGCAAGAGCCTCCTTTCTGGCACCCTGGCATAGACTTTCCCTGGGAGGCCAAGAAGTATGATACCCCGATAGTTGGCACACACTCTCTAGTCCCCTTTCTTACAGATAGGGGCCACCACCCCAGTATGCCTCCTCCATGTACTAAATATCTCAGCAGCCAACAAACTTGAAACCACTGATGCCAAGCACCTCCCAAAAACAACTGAGCAAAGAAACAGAAAGAGGCTCAGATAATAAAGTAAAGGTCAGCAGTTGATGGGCCTCTATTGGTGCTGATACCTGGTACCAGAAGGGAGAGACAGGTAGTGGAAAAAGCACACCATCAGAATAACTGAAAACCCTTTAAAATGGTGATATCCATCTGCAGGGTTTTGGTGATTACCTGCAAGCACTTTCAATGGAGTCAAAGTTACCTGGATCACATTTAATAGAAGGCCACTAATACTGTGCAGGTCTTCCAGAAAACTCCTACAATACACTATGTGGGCTAAGATTTCATTCTTCCAGTGAAGGAGGAGCTAAGCAGTTATGTAGTTAAAGATGTCCTAAGACTGGCTGTCTTATACTAAATTCAATTAGGCTTGCGGCGATCCTCAGTCTCTCCTGGGAAAGCTCAATGTGTGTATGGTGTGGTGTGCCCTGGGTGAGACATCTCTAGACTGCATTACACAAGTACATGCTAATGCTCACAGTCACACATCAGTCACAATTATAGCCTTATGATCAACAGAAACAGGCTGAAGAGATTAGAGCTAGTGGACTAAGCAGTACAAGCATGCCGCACTGTTATTTTCACAGTGTTAACTCTTGTATTAATTTATATTTCTTTATATGATGATTTTCTTCAAAGAAATGTGTGTCTAAGTCATTCTTCTATTTACGAAATTTTTACTGGAGCATTTCATGGCAGGTGCCTTGATTAAGGATACTACAGAAAAAGGTAGGATTCAAACCTGGATCTTTCCAACGCAAGGCATCAACTGTAACCACTACAGTATGGTAAAATCTAGAAAAAGATGCAAAGATTCATGGATATTCAGTCTCTGCATTCTGGCTAACAATTCTTCTCTCAATTAAAGTGGTGGAGATACTGTCTCTGAGCATGTAATACCGCTAACCCGTTATCCCATCTTGATTTCAAGTTCAAGGTTTGTCATAAGTACTTTATACACGGTACTTGTACTATGAAATTCTTGCTTGAGTGCTTCTTCACAGACTATAGACAACACAATAGATACTACTACACAAAAAAAATAAATAAATAAATAATGCCAGTAACAATAACAATAAATAGCCAGAATACTTAAACTTAGGCCTTAAATTTCGAATCCCATTCTAACTGAGAATGATGACCAATTGCCATGATGAACGAGATGTTCCATGCTGAGCTGGGGATGCAAAATACCATTTAGCAACAATATCATTATTACTTGTTAAACTGGCTTACAACTGTTACTTAACCTAGAATGCCCAAGAGGGGTAGGCAACCACTGGCCCATGGACCCCCAGAGGTTTTTTTTTTTCCTCCCTCAACTTTCAGTTGGGAGTTTTTGTTCCTTTCCCCGGTGGCCAGTAGTTATACTAACAGCTCTTACAAAAGTACTTTATTATGGTAGCCATTAGTCGACTGTCTTCTTTGTTTGTATCTGTTTTTCTTGCATTATGCCTGTGTTAAAGCACTCTGTGTCACTGCGTGAGAAGAGCGCTCTATAAAAATAAACTGAAATTGAAATTTGGGCCATTTTTCAATGCTTCCACTAATGTTGATGTAAAAAATTAAGATGTACTGCCCAGTCATGTGAGTCTCAAGTGGGCTCCACCCACAGATGTTCCAAGTTAAAAACCTAAACTCCGCACCAGTCTTTTAGAACTGAAAAAGCCACCTGGATGAGTGGTGAAACGTTTTCAAGAAATCTTATGCAAGTCCAGTTGCCTTTGTTTTAGCTTTGTTTTTAGGTATTCAGCTGGGGTAATTCAGAGCAAGTACTATGGCAGGAGATAGAACTTGGAGTCCTTAGATTACAAGGCAAAAGCTATGCCACCTGCTGCCCTCATTAACCTGGGTGCTACTGACCCTAATATTCACAAGAGCTATGTTTTAACTGTCAATTGCACTTATGGAGTCACCCTGCCAATAGAAGAATTACATACTGTCTCACCGGCTACACACTGTACCTCCTTGCCAAGCCCTACCCTAGCCTCTCCAGTAACTTCAGTAATTGCTTCCTTCTCCAAAGCATTGCCCAAAAGTTGCACATTATTTTGGAGTTGACTTAGCCAGCGAATATAGGCCTAAGCTATATCACAGCTCAAATTTTTGGGGGTCAACTTATACGCAGGATAGACTTATACACCAGCATATAAAGTACATTTCGACTCCAGTAACCCAATAGTTTCTTCCGACTCCACAGCACTGCTTAAAACAACTCAGGCTCCAGAATTCAGACCTATATTCTCCGGATAAGGCAACCTCCAAAATAATCTGTTTAAAACAACTGAAAACTTAAACCTAAAATGGGGAGTTATATAGTTGTGTTGCACACTTCTTGCAGTATAACTAAGACTCATAATCCAATCTTAAAATCCAGATGTAAATGGGTTGCAGTCCCAAACTCTCAACCCACCTTGTCACCACTTGTATTATGAATATTACTGTCCATTTTCATCTAAAGCCTTTTATATCTTTTGATATTCGGAGAGATGTCTCAGATTCCTTTCATCAGTCTGCTGAGATGTGCTGGTATTTGTAACTGTAAAGAACACATTCTTCAGATATAGAGCATAGAGGAATAATCAACCCCAGGCTCAAGGGCAGAAGCTTTATTGTGCCTTTCAGGTTTCAAAGTTCTGGAATGGTACACTAGGTATTATTTTTCAAAGTTGACAGTAAGATAGAAATATGTAACAAGATAGCAACAAGAAAAAAAAACTGGATATCCTGGAAAAAATTGGGTTTAGAAGAAAAAACAATAAGCTCAAACTGGAGAAAGAAGGGAAAGGCCAAAACATAAAAGAAATGAGGGAGGAGAGTAAAAAAATTCCAAAAAGATAAATAAAACTGCAAAGTAAAAAAAAAAAATAAAAAATACAAAATATAAAAAAAAGAGCCTGAGACAGTGTAGCAAGTATGAAAGATTTTTTTTTTTACCTGTGACTACTACATGTACACACACCAACCAATGTCTAGAACCGCTTGCCCTCAGCAGGGTCGTGGCAAGCCAGAGCCTTACTGGCAACACAGGGAGCAGGGGACACACCCTGGGTGGGATGCCAGTCTACTGCAAGGCACCCTAAGCACGGCTCGAACTCAAGACCCACCACACAGCAGGCACTACGCGAATCCACCACACTCAAACACATATACTCTATACATGTGTATACAAGTGTATAAGAAGCTTTGGAGAAACAACTTACTTTGGCTCTGAAAATTTAGTGTTAAAGCATACAGTATGATGCACAACAAAACAAAATAGTTTCACAATAGAAATACTGATTGGAAAAATGTACGTATAATTTGTAATCCAATGTTTAAAAATTTCAAGTGGTTAGAATACTTCTGCAAAGCACTGTAAATGTCACGAACCCCCAGGGCAGGAGACAGGAGGTAGGACCCAAGAGCAGGATTGTTCATTTGTTTGTCCGAATGGCAAGGTGAAAGACGTGTTTGGGGACAAGTATGAATCAAAGAAATAATGGAGCGTACATCATTCTGAGGAATGTCCAAGATCGGGGTCGTAGTCCAAAGCAGTGGCTGAAGGAGTGGTCGAGGGAGTCGAGACTTGGGGCGAGGAATCAGGGCTTGGGCGGCCAGGCAGGAAAACATGAAGAGGGTTGTACAAATAGGTTGAGAATGCAGAGGGGATGGTTGTCTCAAAGATTCCACAACCTGGGAGAGGATGGTGTGGCTTCCTTCATACTCACCCCACTGATGTCTGCCAGCTGCATTCAGCTGGGGTGTGGTCACAGGCATGACAGTATACTTGGGTAATGCAATGAAAAAGAAAAAGTAAATAATCGATTAAATATTATAGCACTATATTATAAATAAAAAAAGAAAAATAAACAATGTGCTGGTCACATTAATACCAGATGCTTATCCTGTATCATTTTTATTATCAGTTCAGTTATGTTTCTCAAAAGCACCACAGTAGAAAATGGGATTCAAATCCAGACTCTTCTAGTACAAGGCAGCACCAGAAAAAGGTGCAAAGATGTCACGCCCAAGACCACACTCCTGATTCAAGCACCTGGCTGTATTCAGCATAATGGAGTAGAAAGGGCACCACTCCACCGCACCTTGGTTGTGGAATCTTGTTGAGACAACCATCCCCCCCACGCTCTCAAACCTTCCACTTAACCTTACTTGACCTGTTCCTTGCATCTCTCTTCCTTGTTCCCCTGCCCATCTCCTCATACCTGTTTCTCATGGTTATGACCTTCGCTTTGTCCCTTCAACTATGTCTCCAGATCCTCCTTGGTACAATGTTCGCCTCTCAAGTTTGAACCTTCGCCTGCCTCCAACCACAAGACTTACTTCACCCCTTCAACATTTCAGTAAAGGATCCCGCATTTGGGTCTAAACTCCTGTGCCCTGACTCATCTATGTCATAGATTACCATGGGTAATATTTAGACCTGTATATTACCATTTAGTGAATTCTACTGTCCATTAAGGTACACCTAGGCGACATCTGTCAACTCGTTTTCTGGTCTCGTGGAACTTGTTGGGTTCCTGTGGCTCAAAAGCACTGAAATTTAAGGTCATGATGTATGGTGTTATGTCATCTGACATCTGTGCAAGTTATACTTCAGATCTTTCACTATAAACAGATGTATCATAACGACCAGCATTACCGGGAGTTTGAGCAGTAAAATTAGTTTATTCTAAATAGTTAAATTGTGGGTAAAATGGAATTCAGTGCTTAACCACTCGGGAGGACTTAAGGGAATATAAGGGGGAGAGTGTGTTGGCCAATGAAAGGAGAAAAAAGCCTGAGGGATGTTAAGCAGGCTGGCTTGAGGAGCAGGTCCTTGAGGAAAAGGGGTCTTTAGACCAAAAGCATAATTTTCTTGTAATTATGCCTGTACCTCTTGCTGTGTGCCAGTGATCTAATATAAGTTCATAATAAATGCTGTCTTCATCCCATCTGAATTCAGAGCATAGTGCTACAGTATTAATGAATTAAATACACATTATACATATCAAGCACCCAGCTAACAAGAATAGTGCAGCTTCCAAAAAACTACATTATTCATCTCTCACAAGACTTTACCTAGGAGCTTCTTGTTCTTCTCTTACCTGGCCCTCAGGATTGACTGAACACAACTATGTAAACGGAGCACTCTACTCTTTTTTTTTTTTTTTACACAAAGCCCAGCGTGCTGCTAACCTTTTCAGGAGTGTCTGGTCACAGCCATCTGTCACCATATAAAATTATTGCTCCAAAGACACCCCAATTCAGAGGCTTAACATATGCTTCCTTACAAAGGAACAAGGCTTCCTATAGCAATGTGGGGGGGGGGGGGGGGAGGGATGCAGTAAACCCTGGCTCTGCAACAACAACTCTGCATTCTGGCATTACAGCAGTGCAAGACCAAACATAGAAGATTGCTTGTATCTCAGAAGGTGTGAGTGAGTTCAATGCCATTCATTCTTTTAATGCATCCCATTCAAAAACACAATACTGAAGAGGTTGATAATAAAGATTACTTATTTACAGTAATTTTAAATGGCTTATGTTCAAAAGTCTGGTCCTTGAGCATACATCCCAAATAGTGGTAAAGATGTGGTATAGTTTAACATCTCTCAGCAGATGTATGTTAATTACATACTGGAAAAGTATGAAAAAACTGCCAAAGGAGAGGTGTTAAGAACCAGTAGTGCATAAAGAGTGCAACAAGCTCCAGAAATAGTAAGGGAACATTACAATTGGTCTATACACACACACTTTAAGTATGTTATGTTTATATAAAATAATAAATATCTTCAGGGATCTAAAACATCCTCAGAATAGAGTCCTTGATGCCTCAAAGGAAAACATTAGGTGTTGACATGGGCATCAATCGAACTGCATTATTATCTAGTTCCAGGGCTGAGGAAGTTGAGAGCTACAGCATTAATATACCGTATATCCAGATGAAGCCAAATTAATAAGAAGCTGTCCTACATGCCTCGGATTAAATGTGAATGGGATGGATGTGGGACTGCTGCCTTCAACAGCTGGAAACCAAAAGGGTGGAGCCGTGTTGGAGTCCCATGGAGCAATGAGGTACACACTAAATAGGCATACCATTACACACCTTACTGTAAAATGCTTCAAATTTACTTTCGCCCTCCACTGAGACAAACAGCATTCTTCTCCCTCATGTCTGCAAAGCCTCCTGTTCTAGGTGGTTGGCTGGCAAATTGCACTCCTGGCTATGGCCACGCATTGAATGCCTGCATACAATTATTAGCCAGAAACTGCCAGCACAATAGAATCTGCTCAGGTGGAAACAACTCAGAGCTTTCACTTACAGGTCACAGATTGCTTCAAAACTTAAAAAAGAAAGAAGAAAATGGCAGAAATGAAAGAAAAGGGAAACTGCATACTCAAGAGTTTAAAACGAAGAAGAAAGCCATGCCATCACAGTCAGTAGATGATTTCAGGGACTCATGTGGCTTGGATGGCATGATGCTAATAAGGAGTCTGGAACTGTACTGCATGACTCTAGTGTTGCTTTCATTCAATGTGGGACTGAAATCTAGTAACTGCAAGGAGAATAATTCATTTTTTTGTGGTAGGAATACCTGAATGCAGTGGCAAAAGTGTGTTATGGGACTGAGATCTAGTAACTGGGAGGGATGTGGAAGATGCTCCTAGAAGGCCATGGTGGACTGGTGTGCTAACATCCTGGAATACACATCCAAAAAGGCAGGAAAGAGCTGCAGCATCTCTGTAGAAGGTTAATGCATCACACTGCATTAACTCTTTTTTAATTGAGTGAATGAACCCATGTTATGCCAGGAAAATACATCCAAAGTCATTACTGAACTGCCAGAACCTTTTATCGCTGAAGCCAAAAGACTTTCCCTTCTTAGGTGATGGGAGTCCCTTTGATTTCTGGCACACATCTTGAGTATCAACTAACTGAATGGGATGAGGGCCAAAAGCAGAAGGATCATTTGAACATCTCACTCTTCTGCAGCACATGTGAGACCAAAAGTAGCACAGCAGTGAAGTGTGCATGACTGCAAAGGCCCCATTAGGATGTTTTCTCAATATCTTAGAGCAACATATAAAAACTGCACTAAGACAGCTGCTAGCATAAGGGGTAAAGCTGCTGGCTTTGGACTCAAGAGGTACAGATTCAAATCCCACCTCCACCTGTAGCAACCCAGAGCAAGGTATTTACCACACTGTAAAGAGTGGTAAACAACTGCAAGTAACATAACACCTCAACTACACAAATAAATGTAAATTCATTAAGGAGATACCAAGAAGGTTAACTGTCTCAAATTATTCTGCCATTCTAGAAATAAAATTGAATGTATTAAGATTTGTATGCTTGAAAACCACTTCAAGTATTTAACTTTTTTTTTTAAATTAGTTTTTCAAAGCCAGTTTTTTTTTTTTACTTAAAAAATATGGAAAATATCTTTACAGAAATAGTACTAAGATGAACTGAACTGAGAAGGGCAGATAAACCATGTAATATATACTAAATAATGAAACATTTTGAGCAGCAACATAGCTAGTGTATAAAGCTTGATATTTCCTTTAACTGTAAAGTAAGATGACCACATTAATCACATAGTTTTTGCCCTGACTAAACCTTATTCATGGTTGTTTTGGAAAACATAAAGCTGCTGTGATGACTATTAACCCTCTGCTTGTTTCAGCCCCCCACAATGGTAGTGCCTAGGGAGGTGAAACACTGTAAGGCAGCACGGTGGCACAGCAAGTAGCACTGCTGTCTCCCAGCACATTGGGGAAAAGTCTGCCCCAAACACTGGAAAACAGTACCTAACAGCAAGTGGGTATACCAAACATGGCTACAGCTTTTATAGGACCATTATAATCTGTAAACCAGGACTCCATATACCAGGATATACCTGTATTTATATTGTAAAACCTTTCCCACTCATGTGGTAGAATATTTCTGAAAGCTCACACTAGTTAGCATGTGAAGGAGCAAAGGCTGTCAGATGGGCACTGGTCCAATGCACAATGACCTGTCTGACACAGCGACTTCTGCGAGTGCCTCGACATAAATATCATATCTAGAGTTCCCCAGCAGCTTCTCCTAGGGCCTGCTAAATGCCTAGCAATATTCAGGTTACAGGGAAATATTAATATTTACTATGTGTACTGGTTGGAAATTTTTCAAACTGTACTCGAGTGTGACCGTCGTGAGGCTGTATGAAGATGTCGAAGCGCACAAATTCAGCTGCCAAGAACTCAAGCTTACTATGAAAGAATCCCACAGTTTTCTTTCGCCTGGCATTCTGAAATAAATATGACAATTTGCTGGTTTTGACAAGCATGCCAAATTGTGAAATAACACTAAGTGGTGTTTTTTTGGTAAGAATTTATTTTTGTGATCTGTGCTTCCACAAGCTCACTTTTTTTTTTTTTTTTTTTAATTTAAGCACACTATATAAAAGAAGCACAAAAAAAAAGCAACCTCACAGGTACAACCGAAAAAGAATGGTTATTCTAATTATTGACAGTGCCGGTACAGAGTGGGCTGGATCCAGGACAGAGCAGACAGTGAAATGGGCTATTACCTCCACAATGAATTTACACTACATACTTTTTTTTTCCCCCACCACTGCTTCACTAGTAGGGTGTTTGCTGGGCTGGACGGTAAAGAGCTGGCCAGGCATCATACAGCCTGGGCACTCTGACAACTTTTTATTTAACATTGCTATTTAGTTGCACAGCTTGTGCTAAACCAGACGATCTGCAGTAAACCCAAAAGCTATTGCTATGGTGCAATCAACGCTGCCCAAGTAGTGCACTTCACAACCAACTTCACAACTGTTTTGTGCCCTTCTCAAAGCCCAGTGTTTTCCTGCAGTACCCATTGTTATACTTGCTTTAACTTTGTTCCACAGCTCCATCCATTGTCCTCCCTGTGCAGTCACTCACATTCTTCTTTAAGGGGTTCCATAGTCCACAGTGCTCAGTTTCAGAGTATACCACTGACACTGGGATGAACAGGGGCACTCGCATGCAGAGTGCACAACGCTTGGCATAGTGGCACAGCGAGACGCACTGCAGTCTCACAGTATCTGAGTGGTATAAGAGGACGTAGGTTCGATCCCTGCTCAGTTTGTATGTTCTTCCTGTGTCTGCATGGGCTTCCTCCAAACACATGCGGTTCAGGTGTGTGACAGAGACTATGTTCCACTCAAGTATGGATGCATGAATCATTGTAAGTAGTGTATCTAGCAGTGTAAGTCACCTTGGTGAATAAGGGGTGTGGGGTAACAACACTACATGGAGTTCACTGGAAGTTGCTTTGAAAAAAAGCATCTGCTAAATGAAGTAATGGAAGAATGCCAAATGGATAAACCATAGGAGTTTGAACAGCTATGACTTTAATAAGAAATATTTTTTGTTTTGCATATAAAATAAAAAAAGTCAACAACAGCACCTATGCACAAGTAGTTATTAAATACAAAGCCAATGTTCAGTATGTCAATGACACCTGCTTGTCTGCACTAAACTGCTATTAGGAAAACAAATTGCTGCCTGTACTACCTCACCACATTGTAGCCATTTTAACGATGCCACCCCACCATTATATAGTCAAAAAAAAAAAACAGATGCATACTACAAGAAACCGTACCCCAAAAAAAAAAAAAAAAAAAACACATTAAGCAGTCTGAAGTTGAGCCAAAAAAAAAAAAATCAAGTGGTCTTCAGTTATCATAAAGAAAAGAAAAAAGAAAAAAAAAAAATTCCAGTTTTGCAGACATTTAAAATGAAAGCAAAAATTACCTACAAACAAAAAGCTGTAGCGTGCATATTGAATCTAACAAAGGCTTTCTATCCCATATTCAGCATTAACATGTATGGATGAATCACCCTCTGCTTCAGTTTTGCATAAATCAACATGTACATAATACAATATATATCGTTCAGCCTCCACCGAGTCAGAAATAACAGCCCTTGAGAAAAAGTCAGGTGAAGGATATGGATGCAGCTGTTGTTGGAAAATCAGATGCTGCAACTTGACTTTGTGATGCTTACAATTTCTCAGCTCTCATTCTCATTCATCCAGCTGTCAACACATCACTGCATCAAGACATAATTTTGCACAGAAAAACATGCATTCATATGTATTTTTTTCCTCTTTTGTGCTGGTTTAGCCAATGCCTCATCATGAAAAAAGAAAATTTATCCACAGACCTTACAGCTTAGCCATATTACAAGTTTCCCCTGCTATCCGAAAGCACCTATGAAACCTTTCATAAGCCGAAATGACGTAAAGTGAAGAAACAATTACCATTAATTTATATGGGGGGAAAAAAATTTTGAGCATTCAGACCCAAAAAATAACCTACCAAATTATATCAAATAGAAGGGGGGTGCGGTGGCACAGCAGGTTTGGCTGGGTCCTGCTCTCTGGCAAGTCTGGGGTTGAAGTCCCGCTCAGGGTGCCTTGTGACAGACTGGGGTCCCGTCCTGGGTATGTCCCCTCCCCCTCCATCCTTACGCCCTGCATTGCGAGGTTAGGCTCCGGCTCAGCATGACCCCGCTTGGGACAAGTGGCTTTAGCCGATGTGTGTGCCTGATTATATCAAACACATAAAATCTAAAATAACCCTAACATATAGTTGTAGTGCCACCCTCCGGTTACCCACCTATGAGGGTGGTGCCCTAGGTTCTATTCTAAGAACTAAAATGTTACAACCCAACTCAAGTAGCTCAGTAACAGAACAACCAAATTTATTAAATTCTCCAAACACCTTGTAAATAGAAAACCCAAAGAAGTATTCAAAGATTATACTGTCCAATACACAATACTAGCCCCAAAATCCCAGATTAAAATAAATGCAAATAACCAGAACACAAAGAAAATACAAACTTTACAACAAGTGTACTTCAATATTATAAACAACAAATAACCTCACAGCTACACCTTGACACGAACAGACTCTAGAAGTTTTGTAGAGAACCCTTCTCTCACACACAATAATTAAGGCCTCCAGTACTCCAGAGTATTTTAACCATACATAAAACACCCTCTTATTGCAGGCCTGATCGCAGCTTCTCTGCATTGAGACCAAAAAATAGTCACTTCACTCTCGCGAGTAAAGACAAAAAAAAAAAAAAAAAGAGGCAGTTTACCTTGTCAATGGGACACGAGTGGACGGGAGTGGGTGAAAACTCCAAGGAACTTTGCGCGTTGCTGATAGCACAAAGTGCTATTGGGTTCTCCTCCTCTGTCACTGTGGCAGCTTGACGTGACGTGCTGAAAACTCGCCATTTCCTAACAGAATGTCTCGTTGGACATAAATGAGTACACCACGGAAACTTATGTCCAACTTTCCACATTATACAATGAAAATTAAATGAGATTTTTTCTCTTTGGTTGTTCTTCGAGCAACCACAAAATACCACCTCTTTTCTCCTCACACTCTGGAGCACTCTCTCTAGGACACGTCCTTCTCCCAGTCTCTCGTACCCTTCTAGAAACGTCCTGAAACTTTCCCCATTCATTCCATTCCTCTTTCCTCTCACTGGTTCTTCTCAAACCGAACCCTGATCAATTTGCAATAAATGCAAAACTGACATGACGTGTAGGTTACACCTGTTCCAATCAAACTACACATCAAAATCATGAAGCTTTAAACCTTCAAAAAGTGAATGCACAAACTAATAGCGCTACAGGGCTACATAGTAAAAGCAGGAATAGCAGGCTCTTAGGCTTTTCTTATACCTTAGGACACATCTTACTAATAGATGTACAAAATAAATAAAGATAAAGCATAAATGCTCACATACATAGTTCAAAGCTATGGCAGCTTGATGCTGAGAGTAGGAGGAGCTTGATGGCACCACTCTCACTGCTCGGGATACGTGCTGCTTCTATAACAGCTTGCTACAAAAGAAACCCTGAAGGCTATTTTTGCTTTTTTTTTTGCCCTTTTTTTCATAAAAGGGAAAATAGTCTTTGGATTTCTTTCGGTAGCAAAAAACAAGTACTAATGTAGATCTTCATAAAACCAAAGTGGTGTAAAGCAAACTTTCAAAAAGCTGTGGATACCTGTATCTCAGATGTCAATAATCTCACCAAAACTAAGTCTTGTAATAGCAAAAACACATGCAATAAAACCATATTGACAACTCAAAGAGCATGATTTGTATGTATATATTGAATATTCCCTCATTCAACCTCTGCTAACTTTTCTGATATACTAAAAGGTCCACTGGTTCAACCTTGCTTCATTAAACACTCATCGCAAATAATAGAAGCGTAATGGTGTTCACCTTTTCTAATTTATAAATGACCCCTACCTTTAGAGGATCTACCACTTGAAAGACCTTAAAAAAAAAAAAAAAAAAAAAAAAAAAAAAAAAAAAAAACCTTCTCATAATGAGAAAATGTCTTTATTTTCAGCCTTGGGCACTTTATGAGATACAGGGTTGCAACTACTCCTCCGTGAACCGCCACCTTACCGTAGTGGAGGGGTTTGAGTGCCTGAATGAGTCCAGGAGCTATGTTGTCTGGGGCTATATGCCCCTGGTAGGGTCTCCCATGGCAGACAGGTCCTGGATGACAGATGAGACAAAGCGCGGTTGAGCTTGAGCTCAGGTGCCACAGTGTGATGCAGCTGCATAATATTATAGGTAGTGGTTTCGCTTAGGTTCTTATCCAGCACTTCCCACCCTATTCCATCCAACAGGTATTCTTCTTGTCATTTAATGGAGAAGGGACTGGATGTAAACCAAACTTCATTTGAGGCATCATTATAAAGCAAACATACTCTCACAGAACTGGGAGCTATTTCAACTCCCTCCATCATGTGAAGGTCACTTTGCCCCACTCTATGCACCATTTACACTGTGCCACATGATTCCAACAAAGCTACCTTGCACACAGAGACATAGCAAACATCAATATACTCTGTTACTCTGTACCCCCATCCGTCCAAAAATCTACACTGATGATAATCTCGTCATGCTAAGGGGGAAGAAGGAGGGGGGGGAGAAAAAACCCCCCCCCCCCCCCCCCCAACAGCTGTCTTTGAGCCTACAAGGTCAGGCTGATTTCAGGCCTGGAAAAGGAGAGTTACATGCAATATGCAGTCTGCTGTATAGCTCAGTGCATGAGCTTATCACTGGGTGAAAAAATTTTATTACAGAAATAAATGGGCTCAGAGGCAAATTATCCTCCTGTGGATAACCTCAATAATTCAGTCTATAAGAGTCAGGCTCTACTGTAAAAAAAGAAAGCATGACCTTTAAAAACAGCTGATCGCTGTATCGTGCACTTCAGGCAAGAAATACTAAAATATAGTGTTTAAGCATGCATATCTGTAACCTTAACCATGCCAATTCATAAAGACAGGAGCTACTGCTGTAACCTTGAGAAAGGCTAAATGTCTTACTTGATAGCAATACATACATCCTAATACACAAACTCTCTTCATGTGAAATTTTACAATGGCTCACATTACATTGCTAAATAAATCAGTGTCATTGTAAACACTTTTCTCCAAAGTGACACACATCTCAGAGAAAAACACATCAAAAGTGCATGACAGAGGGAGAGACTTGGATGCAGACGTGATTCAAGAGAACAGTTAATTTGTCAGATTCCACCATATGAATCAATAAACATCAGCAGATGGCATTATTCAACAATTTCTAATGACAAAAATTATCATAAAAATGTACACATTTATTATGCACTTAAGAGATCAAGGAAAGAAGTGAGTCTAAGAGAGGTGATTTTTGAGACCCTTTTCAAATGTAAAGAAAGAGATTCAGCAGTTCTGAGTAAGAAGGAGAGGTCTTTCCACCACATCAGAGCAAGAACCAAAAACCTTGATACTTTTGATTTTGGCTCTTTTGTGCATGGGGCCACAAACCAGGTACAGGGTGAGAAGCGTAGCAGTCTGGCTGGCATGTAGCAAATGATCAGGTGTTGTAGATATCATGGAGCAGATCCACTGATTATTTTGCAGGCCATAACCAGAGTCTTGAACTTGATCCGGGCAGGAAGATAATGCAAAGAGACGTGGAGGAGTGATACACAGGAACACGCTGGCAGGTCAAAAAATGACTAGTACAGCAGTATTCTGGGTCAGCTGAAGAGGTTTGATGGTAGAAGCCGTAAAGCCAGACAGAAGAGAATATTCCAGGTGGGATATCGCCATCGACTGGGCAAGGAGTTGCATAGAGTCTCTTGTGAAATAGGGTCGGCTCTTCCGGATGTTATGTAGGATGTATCTGAAGGTCTGGGCTATGGCTCCGAAATGTTGAAAGAAATACATACTTCAGTCAATCATTATTCCCAGGCTCTTAGGCAAGTAAGTTGGCAAAATGAGTGCTTATCCAGTTTGAAAGAAAGTTTTTCAACTGGAGGATGGGCCAGCTGGGAGGTGAAGGATCTCTGTTTTAGAGAGGTTTGGTTGTAGGTGGTGATCAGACATCCAAGCAGAGAAGTCTCAGGGGCAGGTGGCTATACAAGAGGAAATGTCTGTAGGTCCAGGCAGAAAGGAGAGGGAGAACTGAGTATTGTTGGTAAAGCAGAGTAGGAGAATCTGCAGGAGGTGATGACAGGGACCAGGGAGGAGGTGTAGCATGAAAAGAGTATGCAGCCCAATACCAAGCCCTGTAGAGGCTGAGGGGATGATTGAGAGCTTGATGTATGATACCCAATTTTAAGCAGCCAGAACAAATCAGTAGAAGGGAAAAATCATAAGAAAGAAGTGAAAATCCAGTAACCTACTATTAGTGTATCATCAACTGTTTCCTGTTGGTTTCATGTCTAGATTTGCTTTGTTTTAACACATTTCTATAGTGACAGTGCAAGAATGACTGACTGCCAAGCCTCCCTCCTCCACCTGGCACAACTCACAGCTATTCTTCACTCCACTCGCTGAGTACAGTAAAAGTTGTTTAAAGTCATTTGCCATGTTTATTTTGTTTTTACACTGTTGTTTGCACTTGAACATTAATTTTGTTATTGAATTTTGTTTTGCAAATTGAAAATTTAATATGAAAAGCCAAGAACTATTATACTGAAATTTGTGAGTTGGGGGGGATTGGGGGTGGTGGTAGCGCAGTGGGTTTGGCCTGTGCCTGCTCTCCGGTGGGTCTGGGGTTCATGTCCTGCTGGGGGTGCCTTGTGATAAACTGGCATCCTGGCCTGGGTTTGTCCCCTCTACCCCCACACCCTGCGCTGTCAGGCAAGGCTCCAGCTTGCCGCGATCCCACTCTGAACAACAGCTTCAGCCAGTGTGTGTGTTTCTGAGTTCTTAAAGCGAGGGATCTCCTTATGCTAACACTGTAAGTTGCTTTGGGAGAAAGTGTCAAGTAATTAAATATAAAGGAAATGAAGTGTGAGTTTGTTCACAGACTCTATAACTTTTTGGTATGTCTGGCTATAAAAAACACACTGTAACACGCCGGGGCGGGCTACGACACCGGAATCTAAACAGGTCCTCTATTTCTCTATTTCTTCCCTCGGGCAGACCAGCAAGGGAGAGCGTGAAGCCTGGATGCTGGAGACGAAGCCGGAGCACCAAGAAGCATGAGCCCGAGCACCTCACCGACCCCGATTCCACACCCAAAGCACCACCCCTCGACACCAGTTCCCTGTGCCCCCTTTTCCCCCCGTCCCTCTATCCACTGACACACCTGCCCGTAATAAACCTCTCCTCACAAGCACCACATGTGAGGGTCTCGGCCTCCTTTTGTTACATACACATTCACAAAATTCTGGTGATTTGGGACTACTGCCATGTCACTATGGCAACAGACCTCAAATCACCCATTGTGTTGATCTATCCACCTTCTTCCTGTATGCTGAGGACAGTATTCTACATTTACATTTATTCATTTAGCAGATGCTTTTGTCCAAAGCGACATACATCTCAGCAAAAGTACAATTTATGCATTACATTAAGACAAGGAGACATAGCTGCAGACATGAGTCTCAAGCAAACCTAGTTTGTTACTTACCACTACTTGCTGCACCAAGGTTCATCGTTTGAGTAGGTGCATAAAACACAGGACAGACAAATCCTGATACCCTCCCACCATTGTTTTTTTTTTTTTTTTTAAACTATTATAAGATACACAAATAAGCAAGTACACTACCAGAGTAGTGGCTGAATAAAGGTTCTATCTGAGGATGCTTATGGAGTTATGATGCGAGAACAGTTACATAGTAAATAAGCTGGAGAGATCTTGGGCAAAATGGATCTGGGAAAGGTGAGTTTTCAGACCCTTCTTGAATATAGACAGAGTTTCCGCAGTTCTGAGTGACAGGGGAAGGTCATTCCACCACAACGGACCCAGAACCAAGAACCTCAGAGCGTTACAACTTTCATGCGTGGGACCACCAAGCAAGCTGAAGTAGACGAGCAAAGGGGCCTGGCTGGGGTGTAGCGGTTGATTAAGTCTTGTAAATAGCTGGGAGCAGTTCAATTGATGCATTTGTACACAGTAGCCAGGGTTTTGAATTTAATTTGGGCAGCTATAGGAAGCCAGTGCAGAGAAATGAGTTCTATTTGTTGTACTAGGAAGGGTATGCAGAACATGAGCTTAGCTGGGTGATACAAATAAGAAACCATATGGAGGGCACATGTCATCTTGGAATGCAACTACAGCAAAGATCATGTGGTGAGTTTTGCATATGTTTTGCATCTCTAACCACAGAAAAAAGAATGTGCCTGGTATGTACAGTACACTGTGATGATGTGCATCTGATTTAAGTATCTTCTATAGTGAACAAGATGGATATTTTGCAGCTTGTTTTTAAATATACACAGAAACACTTGGTCATTGTTATATGCAGAGACAACAGCACAGAAATATTTTTTTTAAAAAATTACAATTATAAACCAAGGATAGCAAATAACAGTTCTCAGGAATGTAACTGTCTCAAAGACAGGTTTCATATTGAGAGTTTGGTTCATTTTTTGTTATAAATTCCTTTCATTCGAGTTTGGTTAGTTTTTCAAATTATTAAAATGTAATAAATACTGTGTGATATTAAGAATGTAACTCTTTAAAAATGGGTTGTTAAATGCAGAGTTTAACGGGTCACGTGATCTGAGTTTAATTGAGAGAGAGGGAATGTTGAATTGTGGGTAAGGTGTTATGGATGCAGAGAAAGGACGTCCAGCAGCAAAACAACTCCTGAAATGACATTTTCTGCATAAGGTTCAAAAGGGCAAACACTGTAACTGTCACTTTAGTTTATATTGTGTTATAATGTCTGTTGATTTGCTTTATATGAACAAATGTGATTGTTTTGTGTGTATTTATCATGTTAACGGACACTAATATGAGAGAATTTAAACTGAGGGAAAGATGTATGCTTGAATATTTTTATGTCTTTGTTTTTTTTGTAGTTTTCACACACGGTGTCTGAAAAAATGGTAGAAGACATCACTATGAGGCGTGGCTATCCTTTCACTGAACCAGTGCAGCTATAGTGAAAACGTGATGCCTACATGCTCCAAAAACATCTTGTTTACACGTTGAGTAAAACGCCAACACAGTCATCGGCTAGAGTTGAGGAACAGCACCTGTCCGAAGAAAAGAGAAGAGGAAGCACGATCACTGGGCGACTAGCGGCTGGAGAAGACGTTAGAGAAGAGGCTTGCTGATTTACAAAGCACGGCAGAAGAGTGCGGTTCAGCAGGTGTCATCAGGTTTGACTGTGCTACTTTTACAACTTTAAGGACAGTTGAAAATACTTGAACAAAAAACATCAGAAGGGGGTTTGGTAAATAGAATATTAAATCAATGTATATAGAAACAAGAAATATACAAGTTCTGTATATAGAAGGTATTGTTATAAACAGCTCTAATGTTTTATCTGAGAATTTAATTGCATAATCAAAGGAGTACATTAAGGAGTTTGAGTAAATAATTACTAAAATACTAGTTCTGGGATTGCACTGACAATTAAAAAGTTGCAGAAGCTTATATGCCTATTTGACAATAACTTGAAAGATACAGCATTTTTTGCAAATATATACAATGTCAGTTCAGGGAGAAAAATCACAAAGTGGTGAACCCAGAGAACAAAGTGAGTCTTTCCAAGCAGAATTGACTAGGTTAACTGAACAACTAAAATTGCTAACTGATGATGCTGAAAGGGAAAGATTAGAGTCACTCCTAAGTGATATACATGCTAGAATAGAAAAGTCCACCTCTGCCACATCAAGGAGAGTTGAATCCAGGAAATCTTCCAGAGAGAGAAAATTAATCCCCAAAATGCTGGAGCTCAAGCAACAAGAAGCTTCTCAGAGGGAGGGCAAACTCATGAAACTGTATGGTAGCTGGAATGAACAAGTTAGAGTTACACTCAACAAATTTAAGACCGAGTGCTCCGACCAAGACTTAGCTGATATGATGGATGCTGTTGAAGGGTTGGAGACTCAAGTGAGAGAAGTGTATGAAAGCATACAGACTCAAGCGGCATCCTCTAATGATATTAGAAGAATAGATTCCTGCACAACTGTAACAGCAGATTTAATGGGACTAATGAAAGTACATATGAGTGAAGTGGGACTGGAGGAATTTGATGCTAAGGCAGAAAATGCAAGACTTTACATGGTGCTTGACAAAGATTATGCTCAGTCAATATTTGAGACTACAATCTCTAAATCTACCATTCGCAGTCACCACTCATACATTTCTGTTCCGATGAACTCCTTAACAGCAAAGAGGGTAGAGTGTGCCGGACAGCTGGCTGCAAAGCAGGCCGAAATAGAAATAGAGGATGCTATTGCTGCACAAAGACAAGAGCTTAAAAGACTGGAGAATCAGAGGGATCTTCAAGTAATGGCAGCAAAGCTTAAAGTATACTCTGAAACTGACTCAGATGAGTCTGGAGATGAAAGCAAAATAGCACACAGTGAAGTGGCCAATCGTCCTCCAGCACCGTATAAAGAAATTAAAGAGGAACAAGCATGCAAGAACAATAACTATGAAGCATCGCTAGTACAAGCCTTACAAGATACATTAGCTCATGTCAGACTTCCTGCAACTGAGCCTTCAGTCTTCTCAGGAGACCCACTTAAGTTCTTAGAGTGGAGTGCAAGTTTCAAGGCATTGATAGAACGACGATGCACAAATCCAGCCGACAGGTTGTTCTACTTACAAAAGTAGATCAGTGGTGAGGCACGATCTGTATTAGAAGCAAGCTTCTACAGAAAGGAAATAAAGCCCATGACCAAGCATGGGAAGCTTTGAACTGTAGGTATGGTCACCCCTTTATAATTCAGCATGCATTAGAGAAAAATTGAATAACTGGCCAAAGATTAGCTCAAGAGAGCCAGCTAAATTGAGGCAATTCAGGCATTTTTTTGACAGTCTGTAGCAATGCTATGCCATACATCAAAGGGCTTCAGGTGTTAAATGACTGTAAAGAGTCAAAAGATGTTACAAAAACTCCCTGATTGGGTGACCTCTAGCTGGAGCCGTCATGTCACAGAGCAGTTGAGACAAGCAGGGGAATACCCTAATTTCAAAGAGTTTGCTGAATTTATGGCAGAAGAAGCAGAAGTAGCCTACAATTCTGTAACATCCTTGCATGCCTGAAAGTCTACTGAAGAAAGGCCTTCAAGAGATGTGAAGTGCCAAAGGGCTAATGCGTTCATCACAAATGTGAAAGCATCAGATAAATCAAGCTCAGAGAGGGAACCATATAGAGTTGTGGAGAACAGCTGGAAAGATTCAAATGGATCCAAGAAAGTGAACACTTCATCTTCATGTCCAAACCCAGTCACACGTATGTGCTGTGGAGAAAGCCACTATCCACAAATGTCAGAAGTTTGCCAATAAGCCTGGTAAGCCTGGTAACAGAAGAAAGTTCACATTGGACAATAACCTGTGATTTGGCTGCCTTAAGAAAGTGCACCACTCAAAGGACTGTAAGAGTAAAGCTACTTGTGGAGTATGTAAGAAGTGACATCCAACACTACTTCAGGAAGACCGTACTTCTGCAGCAGCAGATCCATCTCATGCTAAGCAAGCGGAAGAAAACACATTCCCTTTCTTGTTATGTAGACAAAGGTGACAGTGGGAGCACATCTATGATAGTGCCAGTATGGATTTCTTCACTCACCACTCCTGAAACAGAGAGTTTAGTGTATGCCTTATTAGATACACAGAGCAGCAACACTTTTGTTCACCAAGAGGTTTGTGAACAAATAGGGGCAGTCTTAGCGCTGGTCAAATTAAGCTCACCACAATGATGGGAAGAGATTCTATTGTTCAGAGTGAGTTAGTGGACTTAGAGGGTTTTCATTATTTCATCATTCACTAAATTCCTGGGGGTACACATTACAGAAGACCTCACCTGGACCACCAACACTACATCACTCTCCAAGAAGGCGCAACAGCGGCTCCACTTCCTGCGCCGACTTAAAAGAGCAAGTCTCCCTCCTCCCATCCTCATCACATTCTATAGGGGAACAATTGAGAGTGTGCTAACCAGCTGCATCACTGTCTGGTACGGGAACTGTAGTGAAGCAGACCGCAAGACCCTACAGCGGACAGTGAACACAGCTGCAAAGATCATCGGTGCCCCTCTCCCCTCCATTCTGGACATTTTCCTTGCACGATGCTCCAGTAAAGCCACCAGTATCGTGAAAGACCCCACTCATCCCTCTCACAGTCTCTTCCAGCTCTTACCATCAGGAAGACGGTATCGGAGCATCAGAGCCCGCTCTGCCAGACTGCTCAACAGCTTTTTCCCCCAGGCTGTGAGAGCCCTCAATTGCAATCACCTTGCCACCCTCTGAAACCTCATCCACAACCTTAGCTCCTGAACCAAGAACCACTCCCCACCCCAACCCACCACACCACACGCACCACATGTAAACTGTTGGAAACCTCCTGTGGAAACACACTCTTTTCCTTTCCATATGCAAACCAACTGTAGAAACACTTTTTTCTCTATATGCACCAGACACTTTCTTATAAAACCCCCAATGTTACAAGGACTTAATAAGATAACACAAATGTTTACTTGTGAATGCACTACAAATCATACTGCACTATTCCTTCTTAAATACCTCTATTGCACAATATCATGTACAGTTATTATGAAAGTACTTGTATAGTTAACTGTTTATAGTATATGTATATTTGCACTAATTTCAGATTACCGACTTAGTAAATTAGTTATGTAGGTCTAAAAGCTGTCCTTATGTCTAGTGTTGTATGTTTATACTTATGCTTATTTACACAGCACCATGGTCCTGCGAGACACGACATTTCGTCCCACTGTATGTCCACACATGTAGTGGAATGACAATAAAGCTCGACTTACTTACTTACTTCATCTCAAAGTCTTGTTAACCTGCCGTCTGCCTATACCAGAGATTTCATTCCACTTGAACGTTCCCACATTCCTACCCCTGAAACAGCCAGAAGGTGAAAACATTTGAATGGAATAGCACAAGAAATACCAAAGCTGATGGACTGAAAGGTTGGACTCCTGATAGGTTATGATTGCTCGAGAGCACTGGCACCACGACAAGTCATCACAGGAGGTGATGAGCTGTATGCCGTCAAGACGGACCTGGGTTGGAGCATTGTTGGCAGCACGTCAAGGGTTGCAAAGTCAACATAAGTAATAGGTCTGTGCCATCGTGTATCCGTCGAGGAACTTCCACAGTTGATACCAGCTGCTGTCATTAGAACCCTTGAATCCGATTTCAGAGATACAAACCCAAGGGAAAAGAACATATCACAGGATGATATACAGTTCATGCAATTTCTGAATGAAAGGGTACACCAGAATGCAGATGGGTTCCTGGAGATGCCCCTCCCTAACTGCCAGAAAATAAGAGGCTGGCTCTGGTGCACCTCAAGCGCCTGAAAGGAGACTGGAGAAGAATCCCAAATTCAAAGATGACTATGTTAAAATTTATAGAAGGTGTCTTCAAGAATGGTGATGCAGAAAGAGCTGAACATCAGCTTAAGGAAGGAGAAGTGTGGTATATCCCTCACCAAGAGGTTTATCACCCAAGAAAGCCAGAAAAAAGTTAGAGTTATGTTCGACTGTTCTGCCAAGTACGATGGCACGGCTCTGAATGATCACTTATTAACTGGACCTGATCTCACAAATGGGCTGATAGGAGTGCTCCGTAGGTTTCATAAACACCCAATTGCAGTTATCTGTGACGTAGAGAAGATGTTTCACAGGTTTCATGTAAGCCAAGAGCATAGAAATTACTTAAGATTTCTGTGGTGGGAAAAAATAGAGATACAAACTCAGAGCCAAAAGAATATCGCATGAAGGTCCATCTATTCGGAGCAGCATCTCTCCCGGCTGCGCGAATTACAGAAAGAAATATCTAGCAAGCAAAAATGAAAAGGAGTATCCTGCAGCAGCCAACTTTATCAAAAAGAATTTCTATGTTGATGATGGCCTCATTAGTGTAGAATCTGTAGACAAAGCCATTAAATTAATGAGGGAGGCGCAAAATGTGTGCGCAAAAGCGAGATTGCATCACTACAAGTTCATCTCCAACAACAGAAAAGTCCTGGAGTCAATTCCTGACAGTGAGCGAGCTAGTAGAGTCCAGGATGTGGACCTCCTTAATAACGAACTCATAGTCCAGACCGTGTTAGGAGTAAAGTGGGGTGTTAACAGTGATACCTTCTCCTTTAAAGTCATCCTGGAGGAGAAACCAGCAACACAGCGAGGAATCCTCTCAACTATAGCCTCTGTTTGACCCACTAGGCTTTCTGGCTCCCTTCCTCCTACTGGGAAAGAAAGTACTGCAGGAGATGTGCCAAAAGGGCACTGAATGGGATGAACCATTGCCTAGAGAATTAAAACCACGATGGGAGAGCTGGCTATGTGATCTAAAGAGTCTGCAAGAACTTCACATTCCAAGATGTTTTGCTCCTGAAAACCAAGGAAAGGTCCAGAGAATTGAACTCCAACATTTTCCAGATGCGAGTAGCCATGGGTATGGTCAATGCTCATATATCCGAGTGCTTAGTGAAGACAAAGTGCACTGCTCTTTAGTCATGAGCAAAGCAAGGGTTGCACCCACAATAGTTGTAACTATACCTAGACTTGAGTTATCAGCTGCACTGATTTCCTCAGCAGTCAGTAGTAGGTTAAAAGAGGAGTTGGAGCTCAAAATCGACCATAAGTATTTTTGGACAGATTCTTAAATAGTCTTGGGTTACATTAACAATGAAGCTCGTAGGTTCCATGTTTTTGTAGGAAACCAGTCCAAAGAATCAGAGAAGCAACAGACCCTGCACAGTGGCAATACATCGACAGTGATCAAAACCCAGCAGATCAGGCTTCAAGAGGTCTCAAGACATCAGCGTTGATTAGTTCAAATTGGCTTACCGGACCGAAGTTTCTATGGGAAAGAGACTATAATGCCAAAGTTTACTGCGGCGTTTCTGGTGGGAGATCCTGAAGTCAAAATAACACAACTACTGCAAATAAAGGTAATAGAGGAGGAAAAATTTTTTGGAGAGAATTAATCGATTCTCAAAATAGCACACAGCACTGAATGTCACTGCTCGTATCCAGCAACTAGCAAAAAGGGGCAAAGGAAGAAAACCCATAAATGTCGAACACAGGAAAGAGGCCAGTATCATGCTTGTAAAATTGGCACAAAAGGATGCTTTTTCAAAGAGGAAATTCGAATATTGAGTCATGGTCGACTGCCACATAGTCATCAATTGTTCCAACTTGACCCTGTGTTACAAGATGGTGTTCTCAGGGTGGGAGGGGGATTGAGAAGAGCTTTTTTACCTCTTGACTTGAAGCATCCAGTATTTCTACCGAGAGATGAAATGGTCACGTGTCTAATTCTAGATTACTGTCATGAAAGAACACAGCACCAAGGCAGAGGACAAACCCTCAACGAACTGAGAGCAAATGGTTACTGGACTGTTGGTGGCAGCAAAGTTGCAGCAAACTACATTAAATAATGTGTAAAATGCAAGAGAGCTCATAGGCTAATGAAAACACAAAAGGCGGCGGCTCTGCCCGTCAATCGTGTTGACCCCTCTCCACCATTCTCGTACTGTGGAATGGATTGTTTTGGACTGTTTCACTCTAAACAAGGTCGCAAGGAGCATAAGAGATATGGTCTGATATTCACCTATCTCTCCTCAAAGGCAATCCACATTGAGATGTTGGAAGATCTAACAACTGATGCCTTCATAAATGCCTTACTGTGTTTTATAGCTATCCGTGGAGCTGTGAGAGAGACCAAGACTTTAAAGGAAGTGGACAAGGACAGGTTGACTGCTTACTTAGCTCAAAAACAATATGACTTTACTATTAACGTACCTGATGCCAGCCACACGGGAGGTGTTTGGAAGCGGCAGATCAGAACCGTTAGGAACGTCCTAAAGTGGGTCCTTTCATAAAGTGCTGGAAGATTAGATGATGCTTCTTTTGAGAACATTCCTTTAAGAAGCCATGTCAATTATAAATAGCCGCCCACTCACTACTAATACCATCAATGGTCCCAAAAGCCTACAGCCACTTACACCAAACCATTTACTCACCATTGAAGGCCTCTGCCCCTCTGTGAACCGCCAACTTACCGTGGTGGAGGGGTTTGAGTGCCTGAATGACTCCAGGAGCTATGCTGCCTGGGGCTATATGCCCCTGGTAGGGTCTCCCATGGCAAACAGGTCCTGGATGACAGATGAGACAAAGTGCGATTCAAAAGCCCCTTATGAAGGAAATAAAACCAAGGCTTTCGTTTACCCTGCCCGGTATGGGGTCACCGGGGCCCCACCCTGGAGCCAGGCCGGGGGGGGGGGGCTCGCATGGAAGCTCCTGGTGGCCAGGTCTATGCCCACGGGGCCTGGCCGGGCTCAGCCCGAAGCCATGACGTGGAGCCGCTCTTCGGTGGGCTCACCACCTGCCGGAGAGACCGTAAGGGGCCGGTCCATTGTGATGTGGGTGGTGGTCGGGGCTGAGTGCCCGGCCGACCCAAACCTCGGGCGCCAACTCTGGTTTTTGGGACTTGGAATGTCACCTCACTGGCGGGGAAGGAGCCTGAGCTAGTGCGGGAGGTTGAGAGATACCGTCTAGATATATTCGGGCTCACTTCCACTCACAGCTTGGGTTCTGGAACCACTCTACTCGAAGAAGGGTGGACTCTCCACTATTCTGGTGTTGCCCAGGGTGAGAGGCGGCGGGCGGGCTGGTGTGGGCTTATTAATAGCCCCCCAGTTTAACCGCCATGTGTTGGAGTCTACCCTGGTGAATGAGAGAGTCATCTCCCTACGCCTTCGGGTCAGGGAACGGTCTCTCACTGTCGTTTGTGCTTATGCGCCTAGCGGCAGTGTAGAGTACCCGGCCTTTTTGGAGTCCCTGGGGGGCGTGCTGGAAAGCGCTCCCACTGGGGACTCTGTCGTTCTACTGGGGGACTTTAACGCCCACGTGGGCAGCGACAGTGATACCTGGAGGGGCGTGATTGGGAGGAACGGCCTCCCTGATCTGAACCCGAGCGGTGAGTTGTTATTGGATTTCTGTGCTAGTCGCGGTTTATCCATAACGAACACCATGTTCATGCATAAGGGTGTCCATCAGTGCACTTGGCACCAAGACACCCTAGGTCGGAGGTCAATGATCGACTTTGTAGTCGTTTCTTCTGACCTTCGGCCATATGTCTTGGACACTCGGGCAAAGAGAGGGGCTGAGCTGTCAACTGATCACCACCTGGTGGTGAGTTGGATTCGATGGTGGGGGAAAAAGCTGGACAGACCTGGCAGGCCCAAACGCATAGTGAGGGTCTGTTGGGAACGTTTGGCGGAGGCCTCTGTCAGAGAGGTCTTCAACTCCCACCTCCGACAGAGCTTTAACCAGGTCCCGAGGGAGGTGGGGGATAATTAGTCCGAATGGACTATGTTCCACACCTCCATTGTCGGGGCGGCGGTTTGGAGCTGTGGCCATAAGGTCTCCGGCGCCTGTCGCGGCGGCAATCCCCGAACACGGTGGTGGACACCGGAAGTAAGGGATGCCGTCAAGCTGAAGAAGGAGTTCTATCGGGCCTGGCTGGCTCATGGGACTCCTGAAGCAGCTGACGGGTACCGACGGGCCAAATAGAACACGGCTCTGGCAGTTGCCGCGGCAAAAACTCGGGCTTGGGAGGAGTTCGGTGAGGCCATGGAGGAAGACTTTTGGTTGGCCTCAAAGAGATTCTGGCAAACCGTCCGGCAACTCAGAAGGGGGAAGCGGTGTTCCACAAACACTGTTTACAGTGGAAGTGGTGCGTTGCTGACCTCAGCTGAGGATGTCCTCGGGCGGTGGAAGGAGTACTTTGAGGATCTCCTCAATCCCTCCGACACGCCTTCCATAGAGGAAGCTGAGGCTGGGGACTCGGAGGGGGACTCGTCCATTACCCTGGCTGAAGTTGCTGAGGTAGTCAAAAAACTCCTCGGTGGCAAGGCTCCGGGGGTGGATGAGATCCGCCCCGAGTTTCTCAAGTCTCTGGATGTTGTGGGGCTGTCTTGGCTGACACGCCTCTGCAGCACCGCATGGAGCTCGGGAACCGTGCCTCTGGACTGGCAGACGGGGGTGGTGGTCCCTCTTTTTAAGAAAGGGGACCGGAGATTGTGTTCCAACTACAGGGGGATCACACTCCTTAGCCTCCCTGGGAAAGTCTATGCCAGGGGACTGGAAAGGAGAATCCGACCGATAGTCGAACCTCGGATTCAGGAGGAGCAATGCGGTTTTCGCCCTGGCCGTGGAACACTGGACCAGCTCTATACCCTCACTAGGGTGCTGGAGGGTTCGTGGGAGTTTGCCCAACCAGTCCATATGTGTTTTGTGGACCTGGAGAAGGCATTCGACCGTGTCCCTCGTGGCATCCTGTGGGAGGTGCTTCGGGATTATGGGGTTCGGGGCTTGCTGCTACGGGCTGTTCGTTCCCTGTATGAACAGAGCAGGAGCTTGGTTCGCATTGCCGGCAGTAAGTCAGACCTGTTCCCGGTGCATGTTGGACTTCGCCAGGGCTGCCCTTTGTCACCGATTCTGTTCATTATCTTCATGGACAGAATTTCTAGGCGCAGCCAGGGAACGGAGGGTGTCTGTTTTGGTGGCTGCAGGATCTCGTCTCTGCTCTTTGCAGACGATGTGGTCCTGTTGGCTTCATCAAGTCAAGACTTGCAGCGTGCACTGGGGGGGGTTTGCAGCCGAGTGCGAAGCGGCGGGGATGAGAATCAGCACCTCCAAATCCGAGGCCATGGTCCTCAGTCGGAAAAAGGTGGATTGCCCCCTTTGGGATAGGGGGGAGCCACTCCCTCAAGTGGAGGAGTTTAAGTATCTTGGGGTCTTGTTCATGAGTGAGGGGAAAAAAAAAATAGAGCGGCAGGTTGACAGACGGACGGATCGGTGCGGCGTCCGCAGTAATGTGGTCATTGTACCGGTCTGTTGCGGTGAAGATGGAGCTGAGTCGTAAGGCGAAGCTCTCAATTTGCCGGTCGATCTACGTTCCTACCCTCACCTATGGTCATGAGCTTTGGATCATGACCGAAAGAATGAGATCGCAGATACAAGCGGCAGAAACGAGTTTCCTCCGCAGAGTGGCTGGGCGCACCCTTAGGGGTAGGGTGAGGAGCTCAGTCACCCGGGAGGAGCTCGGAGTAGAGCCGCTGCTCCTCCGCATCGAGAGGAGCCAGTTAAGGTGGCTCGGGCACCTGTTCCGGATGCCTCCTGGACGCCTCCCTGGTGAAGTGTTCCAGGCATGTCCCACTGGGAGGAGGCCTCGGGGCAGACCCAGGACACGTTGGAGAGACTGTCTTCCGGCTGGCCTGGGAACGCCTTGGGGTTTCCCCAGGGGAACTGGAGGAGGTGTGCGGGGAGAGGGAAGTCTGGAGGACACTGCTCGGACTGCTGCCCCCGAGACCCGGCCCCGGATAGCGGAGGAAGACGGTATGGTATGAAGGCCTCTGTTCCACTGCCTCCACCAGGAATATTTGTGGCAGAAGATCTGTATGCTAAGAAAAGGTGGCACAGAGTACAAAATCTGACAGAGCAATTCTGGAGTAGATGGAGAAAGGAATATCTTGCAAACCTCACCATCAGACAACGATGGTACTCTCAAAGACGAAATGTAAGGATTGGTGACGTTGTCATTGTTCAAGAGGAAGGAGTTCCTCGTAATGAATGGAGACTTGGAAGAGTGCTTGATGTCAGTGAAGATGGGTTAGTCAGAAAAGCCAGAATACAAATAGTAAATAGGAAGCTATGAGAAGAGGGTCAACAACTCAATCATTCCATTCTTGAACATCCGATTCGTAAATTAGTTGTATTAGAGAGCAACTAAAATGTGGGTTTGATAGAAATAACCTCTAATGCCTATCAGTGGCAAGAATTTAAGTATTTGACTCAAGAGATTGCAGGTGAATAGTTATTTAGTTCTGAAGTTCAGTTTAAGAAATTACTAGATTTATTCAACATTGCATAAAGGTTATGATAAATCGTAGAAATTTGGTGGAAGTGTGTCTCAAAGACAGGTTTCATATTGAGAGTTTGGTTCATTTTTGTTATAAATTCCTTTCATTCAAATTTCGTTAGTTTTTCAAATTATTAAAATGTAGTAAATACTGTGATATTAAGAATGTAACTTTAAAAATTGGTTGTTAAATGCAGAGTTTAATGGGTCACATGATCTGAGTTTAATTGAGAGAGGGAATACTGAATTGTAGGTAAGGTGTTATGGATGCAGAGGAAAGACGTGCAGCAGCGAAACAAAACTCCTCAAAGGACATTTTCTGCATAAGGTTCAAAGGGCAAACACGGTAATTGTCACTTTAGTTTATATTGTGTTATAATGTCTTGATTTGCTTTATACGAATACATGTGATTGTTTTGTGTGTATTTATCGTGTTAATTATATTTCCGTTGTAACAACGTAGTTGTGCTAGTATGTTAACGGACACTAATATGAGAGAATTTAAACTGAGGGAAAGATGTATGCTTGAATATTTTTATGTCTGTTTTTTTTGCAGTTTTTACAGTGTCTGAATAAATGATAGAAGACATCAGTATGAGGCATGGCTATCCTTTCATCGAATCAGTGCAGCTATAAGGAGTGATGAATTGCCATTGTCTTTGTCGGAAGTAATATGAAACTATGACTATTCAGATTCGATTATTTTTATCTGGTAAACAAAAAAAAAAAAATTCATCACAAGGATCCTCCATATAAAAATAGACAATTTAGTTAATATAAAATTATTACAGTAATTCATATAAAAAAGGAAACAAACAGAACTCAAAGATATCAACACGGTTAAGAACAGACTGGTTTTCCCTTTAGTAGTGCAGCATATTTGTCATGCAGAACAGAGGACACGAAGGAGGTTGGACCCAAGTGCATAATCATTTAATCAGAACCAAGGGATTAGGCTTGTTCTCGTGGTCGGAGATAAGCAAACTGGACAAATGCGAGGATTCGAAATCGAGGTTGGGGGACAATGCAAGTGGTCGCTATCAATAAGACGTGGAACAGGAGTGGGAAGCAATGAGTAAGGATTTGGGAAAGGAAAGGCTAGGCGAGGCGAGGCAGGATTGAGAACACAGAGGAGACACTCGTCTCAAGTGATATTCCAGAACTGGGAGGTGGCTGAGTGGTGATTTTTGTAGCCAAGTGCTCCGATTGAAGCCAGGTACTGCTGGTTGAGGTGTGGGCGTGGATGTGACAATATTAAAATCCAACAAAATGTAATTGCATTAACAGCCAAAGTAATCATGTTAACTTGAAACCCAGTTTTAGAACAATTTTACTGCAGAAAACAATCTGTTCTATTGTCAGAAAGAGCGATACATCAGGTAGGTTCTACCACCAAGTGGTCTGGCAAGTAAATCATGTCAAACACTGAAACAGTGATTTTTTTTTTTCTTTAAAATCTGGAAAACATTTCAAAAATAACATTACACACTATATGTCTGGTCATCCCAACATCCAGTTACCTCAGGTACTGTCATACAGAAAATAACTGTATAAGGTAACTGCTATATGTTCTGCTGGTCATCCATCCGACTATCAATTTGTCGAACATTAAGTTGCAGGCAAAGGCCGGTTTAAGTTAGAGGAATACAAAGTGAGGACTTGTCATTGGAATGTTGCTTGCATTGCAATGTAAATTTCTTCGGATTAGGGTATGAAGTTACTTTACTAATGCTCTCAATCAGCTGTGTTTTACGGTTCTAAACCCTGCATGTGTGTTTAAAAAGGTTCCTCTATGATGCGATATCAGTTGCTGGCCATTTTGTAATGCAGGTTTTGGTCCTGTACATCACACACTTAACCCATGTAGCGGAGAGAAAGAGGGAACAAAAAAAAAAAAAAGTGGAAATCCAGCAAAACCAAAAATTTATCCTTGTATTTAGTTTTTTCTATTTCTTTTCGACCCCACGTTTTCAAACACTGACTTAAGTAACTGATTCAACAGGCTGATTTAATCCCCATATCTGAAAACAAGCATTAATTTTAAAAAAATGGATAGAGGTACTGTATGTATTTAATAACTTTACGTAGAAGAATAAAAACAGGGAAGAATGACAACACTGAGCCGGCAGTCCTGTGGCTCTCCATTCACATGCAAAGTGAATATTTAAACGCACCATCTGAATTGTCCTCGATTTCCATACTTGCTGTCAGAAGTCCATCACAGTTTGCGGGGGTGATCACTCCAATATCCACATAGTTTTCACAACAGGTGCTGACATTATAGGAGGGGACACAGGACAGAAAGCTAGGTAAAAGTAGGTCATGGCTGCAACCTGCTTCTGTCATCTATGTGCACCGTATGTCACAATGTCAGCTACTTTGCAGGCACGGGAGTATTTATATTATCGGGAGACAGGCTCTCTGCTTTGGCCAGGTCAACAGTCAAAACAAGGGTGCTGCTGTATTGTGGGACTGCCTTCTCTTTAAGCACTTGTCGCTTTTCCCTTTCCCCTTCTCCACAGGATGTGGCCCACAGAAAAGACGACATCGCTGATGGCCAGAACGGCCAAGTACAGAGGAGACAGCCTACTCTGAGTCCCAGCTGACCCATATCTCTGTTTAGCAAATCATCCACCACACCGAGTCCAAAGAGCTGCAATGCTAGTTCCAGCATGGCAGTGCACACAGCTAGTCCCAGTGGTGCCACAGGACCATGTGGAGCGAACATGCTGAGCAATGGAGCTATAAGCAACATTTCCAGCTTATAGGCTTCTGTGTTGTTCTGCCCAAATCTGGGCAGAACTACAAACAGTTCACACATTCATACCAATTAACATAAGAATTCCTCATGGTAATGTAACAGGTTCTGTCTTTCTGCAATAATTCAATGTTTATGGAATTACACAAAACACAGCCACATCATTGATATGTTATCACAAAAAGTTTAATGTTGAAATCAAATGAATAATTTAGCTATTCCACACTGGATAGAAGACACACACACACACACACACACACACACACACACACACACACACACACACACACACAGTCTGAAACCACTTGTCCTAAACACGGTCACTGTGAACCAGAGCCTAACCTGGCAATACAGGGCACAAGGCTGGGGGGGTACACACCCAGAATGGGATGCCAGTCTGTCACAAAGCACCCCAAGTGGGACTCAAACCCCAGACCTACTGGAGAGCAGGACCTGGTCAAACCCACTATACCGCCACACCACTGCAACCCTCATGTAGAAAACAAGTGTAAATAATTCAGCACTGGTTTTATGGCAATAATAGAAGAATTCTGCTGTTTTACTTCATCAATAAATTATATCTGTGTAAGGAAATGAAAGAGAGAATTTGAATTTTTTTTGGAGACAAATGCTGCAAGGTTCCAAGCCCACTGGCATTAATAATGCAAATTATGTTACATCATCTGCTTCTGTGAGAGACAGGTCTCCCTCATGATTTTTATTTGATTTCCATTAGAGAGCCACAAAGTGCACTGCTATTCAGGGCGTGGAAGCCATCTGGAAACCACAAACACTAGCAACGCCAAGTAACCTCACAGACAGAGTGCCCATTCAGCGGTTCCAGAAACTACTTGGCTCTTCTGTGTCCCTTTCTGATAACATCCGCAGCAGGTCAGTGGCAGGTCTCTCAACCTACCTGGTCTCCAACTCCAGATTTGTTACTGAACTGCTAATTAATCCACTTATAATCCACCTAATGGGCACAGCAAGCATTTAATTAACTGCAAATATTTAAAAACTGCTGATGTAAGGAATATCTAAACAAAGAGAAGAGGAACAGAGCTCTGTATGATGTCCAAATAAAAAGGTGTGCCTTGTTGCTTATTTGGACTCTTTAGACTTGCCCCTCTGTGCTACCTGTATAAAGGTGCTTTACCACATTAAAGAATAAAGGTGAAAATCTGGCACTGCCTCATACATTGGGGAGCAACTTTGGGGAGCTGTAGGCAACTTATTGACACAAGACATACCACAAAACAGTCCCCCCAACAAGCTGTCCTGCAAACATGTCAATTCAATTTTTTTAAATGACTTCTATTAAAATTACTGTCCTGCACCAGCAATGGAAAATGGAGTTTGAAAACTTCAGCTTTCCAAGTCCTTTACTTTAAACACACACACACTTTCTGAACTGCCTATCCCACAGCAAAATTCAAAAGATTTTTTTCTTGAGGAACAGACTCAAAATCCAATGTTGCTTTTCAAAGTTTGAAAGATTAGAGTACTGTAATAGTATCAAAATGTCAATTACATAATACAATAATCATTACTTGCATGTCAGCCGATACAAGGCAGAGAAA
The DNA here is from genome assembly GCF_900964775.1 of Scleropages formosus. Lineage (NCBI taxonomy): Eukaryota > Metazoa > Chordata > Actinopteri > Osteoglossiformes > Osteoglossidae > Scleropages > Scleropages formosus. The sequence goes on from NC_041821.1 coordinate 24,651,414, forward strand.
CGCTCCAAGGACCTTCAGTAGTCTCTCTGTCTGGGACAGAAAAAGGTTTGTCATATTTCTGAAGTATGTGTCCTCAAAGCTGATCATACAAAGGCATTTATTAAAATTTTGTGCTCTCACAGTGGCAAATATCAAATGGAAAAAAAACTAGCAGTCGTCTCAAAAATGTAATGCTGGTATGGCTGCTATATTTGCTTGCTAATGGATATTTTAGTTGTAGAAAAACTGTTTTCACTGCTCATCGAATCGTAATACACATTAGCCTTGTGCAGTATGTATTCAGAGTACATAGGATGTAGAAATGTATAAAATACACAAGAAACACAAAAACTCTGAAAAATGGAATAAAATTAAAAGTTGTTAAAGAATTATCTGCAGTCTGATATCAAAGACGCGGACCTAAATTTAGTTCCATGCTTACATCACTGTCATTAACTCACTCATCCAAAGTCTGTACATTTACATTTATTCGTTTAGCTGAAGCTTTTCTCCAAAGTGACTTACACTAATTTACCCAGTTATATAACTGGGAAATTTTACTGGAGCAGTTGAGGGCAAGTACCTTACTTAAGGGTACTACAGCTAGAGGTGTGATTCAAACCTTCAACCTTTGGGTCCCACAACAAGAGTGCTAACCACTACAGTACCAGCTGTGCCATTGTTAAAATTATACAAACCCATTTCTGACATTACAACTATTTGAGTCACAAATTTTTGAAGATACAAACACTTCTTTAGATTAAATTCCATTTTCTTTGCTAAAATTCAGTTTAAAAATTAATTTGCAAAAAAAAAAAAAAAAAAATTTTGTAGAGTAAAACCTACCTGCATTTTTACAAGCAGACATTACTTGGCAGCAAAACACAATCAAGCAGTAGGATACAAGAGCCTTAATTCCTCCAGGGAAGAAACTGGAGCCCTTGGAAGAAACCCATGCAAAAGGGGGAAGAACATGCAAACACCACACAGACTGCACAGGGATCAAACCCAGGTTCTTTAATACTACCCAGGTGTAGTGAGGTGGTAGTGTTACTCACTGTGCCACCATGCCTCCTGGCTTTCATTTTTACTTAATATGTTACCATTCATCATATTTAGTTTTTTTCTCCCCATTACAGGTACAATATATTACTATGAACTCTTATTTGTGGAAGTTGTGTTCTCCTTTCTTTAATCAAACATATACCAACACACAAGTTTTTATAATATCCAGTGCTAGAACAACTTGCATCACACCAATTTCTCAGTGCTGCCATAGTTTATGCCTCACGATTAGCCCTCTTCTTAGACACATCTCCATTGCTCTTCATGCTGGGAGATAACTTTAGCAAGCACAAAAATATGTATTAAAATATCAGCTAACATTGAGTACATTCTTCACGATCTGCTTAGGAAGTGAAACTCGCTTTAACTCCTAGCACTCTGCATGATGCCACTTGTCTGAGTGTCATTCCTAACCCAGAAACAAGAAATAACTGATGACAAATTAGTCTGTGCATACTGCCAATTCTTATCACATCTGCCAAAAGACTTTTTCCATCTAGTTTCTATCCACTGGCTGGGTCAGTAACCTACATTATACACTCCTACAGGAGATAAAGAACTAAAAATTGTGATAACCTGGTAAGTGCAACCCACATTTCAAGCACCACAAACATGGATGACAGCATATTGACTGTTGCTTTTTTTCCAAGTACAAAAGCAATCAAAATAAAGCAGATAAAAGGTTCAGAAATACATATCCTGCTGTATAAAGGTGAAAACTCGAAACAAAGATACAAAGAGACAGAATTTTAAAAAAAATGTTAAAACAAGATACAATGTGCATTTAGCAAATAAGTAAATTTGTGAAGTTAAACAATACTTTTAAAATGGGGAAAAAAATGCAATAGGTTGTAATAAAAAATACCTGTTTTTGACAAGTAAAAGAAAATTACAGTACTTCCATAGCCTTAAAATTTTCTAGGCCAAACTGGCTGGAGTGATTCACAGTACTGTACATGGGGATCAGAACACAAAAAGTACCTAAGTGAAGGCAAAAACCTCTGCCTTATTCTAAAGGAGATACTATGCAAGTGTGAAAACGTGATCCAGTCGGAGATGCTGTTGTCCAATTCTCCTAACAAGCTCTTCGAAGATACCATCATTGCAAAAGGTGCTGAGAGCGCAAAACATTGCATATTTTCAGTATGATGTTATTCTTCCAAGAGATTTTTATATTGGGAGTAATAATTACATAGCCCATTGTTCACAGACACAAACACACACTAGCCCGTTTCAGTGAGCAATCTAATCCACTCTAACAAAGAGAAACAGGGTATAAATTTAATCCTGTACTTCAACATTCAAAAATACACTTCCACAACTTTTAGCATTTCTTACAAGTAGTAATAAAATTGAAAAATAAAAAGTAATGTTCATTTAGCTGATACCTTTATAAACAGTGACTTACAAAATTAAATAATCACATTTACCTGATGTTTTCCCAAAAGCAGGGTACTCGAACAGCAAGGTACTCATTACATCAGTTCAGGGTAAATTCCTTAAAAATACCACAGCACAAGTGGGGACCCTTTAAAATACAAGGTGACAGACCTAAGCAGGGCACCACCCACTGTCCCTGTTTTTGCTTTTAACCACATATGAAGACCTTATATATTATTTATAACTTTACGCTTTATTTTGAGCTGTTCATAAGTGGCGGCCGACACTGCAAGACGTAGGTCATCAGCAGGGTTTCGACCCATACAGATAACACACTACTATGCTGCTGAGCGCATTCACATGCTTGTGTTGTATATGCACGAGATCTTGCAAATATCTGGATGAAAAGACCACCCCCAGAGGAATTATGTATGAATAAACAGCACAGAAAGGTGAACAGCCTTCCTTCTCAACACCAGCCTGAGCCTGTATGTAAAAATGCACATATAACACATTCACTCAAATATGTATAAGCCAGGTATAAACAATAAAACATGTGCCTTTAAGAGATATGGCTTATTGTCCTCATACTTTTCCAGTTCATCAGAGCACACAGAGACACAGATGGAATTTAGACACCATATAATGGAATATATGTCACAGATGTATGGAACACATCTGTCAGGCTGCGTATCACAGCCAAAACATCGTCTTCTGCTGTGTATCATCCTTTAAAACATGCAACAGTGGTCATTTCGACAATGGAGCAGAATAAAACCCGCCTGATAGAGGAGAAGACATGGAGAAATGGAACCTTCACTATATTCTTCTTATAATAATTTCTGAACCATGAATCATCAGTTTATGCCCCACCATCAATCTGGGCACAAAGTGGACAAAAAGCCACAAAATCACAATGTGGGTCAGTGGTGGCCTGGGATGGAGGATCATGATAATGGAGGAGGATGATGACGGAGGATGAGAAGCGAGGATGATGACGGAGGATGAGAAGCGAGGATAAGGAGCGAGGATGATTGAGGATGAGGATTAAAGATGCGGATGAACGTCAATGCAGCCCAGATATGTGAACAGCGCCCTTGCCTTGGAAGCGGAGCGCTTTCCATAGCATTAAACACACACACACACACACACACACACACACACGCAGTTACTGCAGTGCCAGGACACAAAAACACAGCAAAAGCAACATTGCATGTCACAGTATTTAAAAAATAAATAATAATAATAATAATAATAATAATAAAAAAAGGCAGCGGCCGTTTTCTCCGCTATTCCGATCCACACAGGCGCGCCGCGCGAAACCCTCACCGAACACCGCCGGCCCGGGCACCGTTGGTGCAAGTGGAGGGGGGAATCAGGAAAGCACGGGAATGACATGGCACTTACCGAATATCCCAGGGAAGGGCGCGCTCTCTCCTCAACTCCCCTTCGCTTACTATCCGAATTTCAAAGCGAAGCGATTTTTGCAGTCATGCACGCTCTGCGAGCTCGCGGATGCAGAAACGTCTTCCGGTGGATGTGCGAGCTGGGAGTGCGGATAGGTGGGTAAGCGGCATCACAGCTGCCCGCAGAAAAGAAAGCGCGTGTGGATTACTGCGGCGCGCGTCTACAAAGGCGGCAGCGACACTGGCAACGGAGCAGAAGCACGGGTCCTTGCCGGTCCGTACCAACTATGCGCGGCGGCGGCGACACTGGCGCGTCTGCTCGACCACAGCAGCAGCAGCTCGGGGAGCGACATCTGCTGGCGGCTCAGGAACATCGCAGCCGCTCAGCTGTGTGCCTCACCCATGCCCGTTGGGGAGTCGTTGCCGCCCCGACGCTTTTAAAGCGCGTCTTTTCACTCATGGCACCATTAGACACCATTACTGGTGGCCTCGTCTTTCAAACTGTTAGCGTTCTGAGGCAGTTTCAAATAGCGACTTGTTTTTTAACCTCTGCTCTAGGATAAGAAAACCAACGTCCAAACAGCACATGACACTGCATTTTCAGTTATTTTAGCCACTGCTTAAATCTTGAAGAAAGGGGCATCATATCATACCATAAACCTATTTATATTATTCAATCAATGTTCTATCAACGCAAAAGCCTCACATACACAATACCAACACATTTCTCTTTCCACACACAATCACAAAAAAATACTGCAACATTCAGTATTATTTAAACAACGAGGACATCGTTACGTTATTCAAATTTGGAACTGCAATCGTTTTAAAAATGCGCAGATGTTCGTCTTCATTGGCGCGGTCCCCGATCACGTGCCGCTCTCCTTTGATCGCTCGCGCCCCTGGGAAATGATGACGTCACTCACCTTCTCAGGCCTCCGGCTGTTATGCTCCCGCACATCTCTTGGGAGCTCTGCCAAAAGCGCGCGATCGCCCCCCCCAGATGCCTGGATCTGGATTTATGGTGTTGAATTAATTAAGATCCTTAATAAAACAAAGTGTGTGTGCTGGAGGTCTGAAGCACTTTCACTCAGGAGAGCTGCAACACACCAGCAAGCAAACACATAATTTCGCTATACTTTATATTTCATGTGACAGAGTGCATGCACCTCAACTAAAGAACACAAATTTTTCAAGTTCAACTATTGTGTCACATTAAGTAAAAGCTTCATAGTACAGCTCACCCCATAAATTTATACACAGTTGAGTTTCTGTTGAAAATATCAGGTAAAGATGTAATGAATTCAAAATTCAATGCAACATCGTTTTTTTTCTTCTATTTTCATTAACATCTTATATAGTGCAGGGTCTCTGTGTTTCTCTGTGCAGGAAAAATCATGTGTGACGCAGTGTTCAACAGGGACAAGACACCAGTCTATTTTATTAACATTTGTTAACATGAAGCAACATTGCTGGTAGGGCTACTTTAAAATTAAAACAAAAAGGACAAAATTTTCACAATCTCCTATTTATAGTGTTCTGCTTTACATGTGCAAAACAGTGCTTGTTGCTTTGCCCTCAGGAGTCAAAGGAGAATGAAAGAACAGAGTTCAGAAAGCCAAGTAAGGTGAAGAATGTATTTAAAACTGTTTGACCATAAAATCCTGGCTATTTCATTGGCCACGGGACTGAACTGAACATTATCATTATCATTATGTCATATCTGGTCACCTAACTCTAACTCTCATAGAAAGCGTAATAATAGACCTGTATCCTTCTTTATTCACCATGTCATTTCTGTAAACCTCAACCCCGCTCAGGACAAGCTGTTGTAGACATTGTGTGTGTGGATATAATTGCTCCTTGACAGTTTTACCATGCTCCACCTCCCTCACTTCCTCTGAATTTAATTTACTACTTGTAACAAGGTAGAAATGGAGGCCATTTTCATTCTGCAGCACAGAAATTTTAGAAAATACAACAGTCAAGAAACTGTGATTACAAATAAATAGACTGTAAAATGTTTGTATATTTCAAAATCTATAACTTGAATGTTCATAGCAGAAGGTAGAAGTTTTTCTGTTAATGTTTCCTTCCATTTTCAGTAGTTAATGGCCTGCAGCCTATCTCAGAAACAGGGGGCATGAAGCAGGGTATAGTCTCAAAGGGATGCCAGTCCATCACAGGGCAATAGCGCACACATTAATTTCCTCACACACAAACACATTCTAAGGGTAGAGGCACTAATTCAACTGAAACACTGGTTTTTGGGCTGTGGAAGGAAACCAGAGCACTCTGAAGAAGCGCATGTGACAACAGGGATAACATGTAAACTCCACACAGACTAAGCTGAATTGAAACCCATGTCTGAACTCACAGTATAGGACCGATGAGGTTCCAGAACAACTTTTTGTGCCACTGGGCTACCCCTAAATTCATGATAGCAGGAATTTAATACAGAATATGCAAGATTGCATGCATTGTGTGTTTTAAGGATATTTTTATGTGCTTGGAAACTCTTTTTGCTTTGATATAAAACACAGTAGTGTATAAAGGTTTTATTTACTGCCTTAATTTCTGCAGCAGCATGGGTTCTTGAGGTACTGAGCAATTACTAGTACGGAGCTGAACAGATACATCTGACTCAATCAATGATATGATGGTGGGTGGTGATGCTAAAACTCTCGACTCAATCACGTCAATCTTTACAACAAATGGTTTTACTTTCAAGCGTACCGATTGTGTCAAGGATTTGGGTGTCCTACTGGATGGAAAGCTGTTATTTGTATCGCATGTAAATGCTTTGACTAAGTTGTGCTTCCTTCAATTAAGATTCCTTTGTAGACGGGATTCTGAGAAACTGGTTCATGCTTTTGTTTCCAGCAGGCTGGATTACTGTAATGCTTTATTGTCGGGTTGTCCATACCAGACTGTATCCAGGCTACAGTTGGTACAAAATGCTGCTGCGAGAATTGTTACTAGAACTAGGAAGTACGACCATATAATACCGGTACTTAAATCCTTGCATTGGCTCCTAGTCTCTTATAGAGTTGATTATAAAATCCTACTTTTGACCTATAAGGCAATACATGGCATTGTTCCGGCTTACCTTTGTAAGATCATTAATCTTTACATCCCAGGACGATATCTCCATTCATTAGATGCAGGTTACCTTAAAGTACCTGTGATCAATAAGACCTCAGTAGGAGGTCGCGCCTTTAGTTATACAGCATCTACACTGTGGAATAGTCTACCAGTTACTGTCAGAAATGCCCCGTCTGTTTCTGTTTTCAAATCCCGATTTAAGACTTATATGTTCCCTCAGGCATTCCACCTCGTAATGTAATTCAGTCTGCCTTGGTTATTTATTTTATCACCTTTACAAAAATGCATTTTAAATTTACTTAAGTAACAAATTACTAACTCTGTCCTACCTTCTCGCTGAGCACTACCTCGCTACGTAAGATCTGAGGAGGCTGGCCAGTGGTGACAGACGAATCCCATGCTGACAGAGGATGATGTCCATCTGTCATGACGATTGAGACGTTCCATGCCGAGTCGGGGATCCAAGATGCCATTTACCAACATTATAATTACTTGTTAAACACTGGCTTACAAATTGTTATTTTCTAGAATGCCCAGCTCCTCCGTGAACCGCCAACTTACCGTGGTGGAGGGGTTTGAGTGCCTGAATGAGTCCAGGAGCTATGTTGTCTGGGGCTATATGCCCCTGGTAGGGTCTCCCATGGCAGACAGGTCCTGGATGACAGACAAGACAAAGCGCGGTTCAAAAACCCCTTATGAAGAAAAAATCAAGCTTTCGTTTACCCCGCCTGGTATGGGGTCACCGGGGCCCCACCCTGGAGCCAGGCCTGGGGGGGGGGGCTCGCATGGGAGCGCCTGGTGGCCAGGTCTATGCCCACGTGGCCTGGCTGGGCTCAGCCCGAAGCCATGACGTGGAGCCGCTCTTCGGTGGGCTCACCACCTGCCGGAAAAACCGTAAGGGGCCGGTGCGTTGTGATTCGGGTGGTGGTCGGGGCCGAGTGCCCGGCCGACCCAAACCTCGGGCGCCAACTCTGGTTTTTGGGACTTGGAATGTCACCTCACTGGCGGGGAAGGAGCCTGAGCTGGTGCGGGAAGTTGAGAGATACCGTCTAGATATAGTCGGGCTCACTTCCACTCACAGCTTGGGTTCTGGAACCACTCTTCTCGATCGAGGGTGGACTCTCCACTATTCTGGCATTGCCCAAGGTGAGAGGCGGCGGGCTGGTGTGGGCTTATTAATAGCCCCCCAGTTCAGCCGCCATGTGTTGGAGTCTACCCCGGTGAATGAGAGGGTCGTCTCCCTACGCCTTCGGGTCAGTGAACGGTCTCTCACCGTCGTTTGTGCTTATGCGCCTAGCGGCAGTGTAGAGTACCCGGCCTTTTTAAAGTCCCTTGGGGGCGTGCTGGAAAGCGCTCCCACTGGGGACTCTGTCGTTCTACTGGGGGACTTTAACGCCCACGTGGGCAGCGACAGTGATACCTGGAGGGGCGTGATTGGGAGGAACGGCCTCCCTGATCTGAACCCGAGCGGTGAGTTGTTATTGGATTTCTGTGCTAGTCGCGGTTTATCCATAACGAACACCATGTTCATGCATAAGGGTGTCCATCAGTGCACTTGGCACCAGGACACCCTAGGTTGGAGGTCAATGATCGACTTTGTAGTCGTTTCTTCTGACCTTCGGCCATATGCCTTGGACACTCGGGCAAAGAGAGGGGCTGAGCTGTCAACTGATCACCACCTGGTGGTGAGTTGGATTCGATGGCGGGGGAAAAAGCTGGACAGACCTGGCAGGCCCAAACGCATAGTGAGGGTCTGTTGGGAACGTTTGGCGGAGGCCCCTGTCAGAGAGGTCTTCAACTCCCACCTCCGACAGAGCTTCAACCAGGTCCCGAGGGAGGTGGGGGACATTGAGTCTGAATGGACTACGTTCCGCGCCTCCATTGTCGGGGCGGCGGTTCGGAGCTGCGGCCATAAGGTCTCCGGCGCCTGTCGCGGCGGCAATCCCCGAACACGGTGGTGGACACCGGAAGTAAGGGATGCCGTCAAGCTGAAGAAGGAGTTCTATCGGGCCTGGCTGGCTCATGAGACTCCTGAAGCAGCTGACGGGTACCGACGGGCCAGACGGAGCGCGGCTCTGGCAGTCGCCGCGGCAAAAACTCGGGCTTGGGAGGAGTTCGGTGAGGCCATGGAGGAAGACTTTCGGTCGGCCTCGAAGAGATTCTGGCAAACCGTCCGGCAACTCAGAGGGGGGAAGCGGTGTTCCACAAACACTGTTTACAGTGGAAGTGGTGCGCTGCTGACCTCGGCTGAGGATGTCCTCGGGCGGTGGAAGGAGTACTTTGAGGATCTCCTCAATCCCTCCGACACGCCTTCCGCAGAGGAAGCTGAGGCCGGGGACTTGGAGGGGGACTCATCCATTACCCTGGCTGAAGTTGCTGAGGTAGTCAAAAAACTCCTCGGTGGCAAGGCTCCGGGGGTGGATGAGATCCGCCCCGAGTTTCTCAAGTCTCTGGATGTTGTGGGGCTGTCTTGGCTGACACGCCTCTGCAGCATCGCGTGGAGTTCGGGAACGGTGCCTCTGGACTGGCAGACGGGGGTGGTGGTCCCTCTTTTTAAGAAAGGGGACCGGAGATTGTGTTCCAACTATAGGGGGATCACACTCCTTAGCCTCCCTGGGAAAGTCTATGCCAGGGTACTGGAAAGGAGAATCCGACCGATAGTCGAACCTTGGATTCAGGAGGAGCAATGCGGTTTTCGCCCTGGCCGTGGAACACTGGACCAGCTCTATACCCTCACTAGGGTGCTGGAGGGTTCGTGGGAGTTTGCCCAACCAGTCCATATGTGTTTTGTGGACCTGGAGAAGGCATTCGACCGTGTCCCTCGTGGCATCCTGTGGGGGGTACTTCGGGATTATGGGGTTCGGGGCTCGTTGCTACGGGCTGTTCATTCCCTGTATGAACAGAGCAGGAGCTTGGTTCGCATTGCCGGCAGTCAATCAGACCTGTTCCCGGTGCATGTTGGACTCCGCCAGGGCTGCCCTTTGTCACCGATTCTGTTCATTATCTTTATGGACAGAATTTCTAGGCGCAGTCAGGGAACGGAGGGTGTCTGTTTTGGTGGCCGCGAGATCTCGTCTCTGTTTTTTCTGGACGATGTGGTCCTGTTGGCTTCATCGAATCAAGACTTACAGCGTGCACTGGGGAGGTTTGCAGCCGAGTGCGAAGCGGCGGGGATGAGAATCAGCACCTCCAAATCCGAGACCATGGTCCTCAGTTTGAAAAAGGTGGATTGCCCCCTCCGGGTTAGGGGGGAGTTGCTCCCTCAAGTGGAGGAGTTTAAGTATCTTGGGGTCTTGTTCACGAGTGAGGGAAAAATGGAGCGGCAGGTTGACAGACGGATTGGTGCGGCGTCCGCAGTAATGCGGTCATTGTACCGGTCTGTTGTGGTGAAGAGGGAGCTGAGTCGTAAGGCGAAGCTCTCAATTTACCGGTCGATCTACGTTCCTACCCTCACCTATGGTCATGAACTCTGGATCATGACCGAAAGAATGAGATCGCGGATACAAGCGGCAGAAATGAGTTTCCTCCGCAGAGTGGCTGGGCGCACCCTTAGGGATAGGGTGAGGAGCTCAGTCACCCGGGAGGAGCTCGGAGTAGAGCCGCTGCTCCTCCGCATCGAGAGGAGCCAGTTGAGGTGGCTCGGGCATCTGTTCCGGATGCCTCCTGGACGCCTCCCTGGGGAGGTGCTCCGGGCTTGTCCCACTGGGAGGAGGCCTCGGGGTAGACCCAGGACATGTTGGAGAGACTATGTCTCCCGGCTGGCCTGGGAACGCCTTGGGGTTCCCCCAGAGGAACTGGAGGAGGTGTGCGGGGAGAGGGAAGTCTGGAGGACTCTGCTCGGACTGCTGCCCCCGCGACCCGGCCCCGGATAAAAGCGGAGGAAGATGGATGGATGGATAGAATGCCCAGGAGGGGTGGGCTACCACTGGCCCGTGGACCCCCAGACGTTTTTTCTCCCTCAACTTTCAGTTGGGAGTTTTTGTTCCTTTCCCCGGTGGCCAGTATGTATACTTATAGCTCTATAATAAGTTCTTCATTATGGTAGCCATTAGTTGTCCTTCTTCTTTGTTTGTATCTGTTTTTCTTGCCTTATGTCTGTGTTAAAGCACTCTGTGTCACTGCGTGAGAAGAGCGCTCTATAAAAAAATAAAATAATAATAATGATGATCATCATCATGATGGCAGTTGTAATGATCTTGATAACACTGATGGAGAGTTGTGAATTGATTTTTGCTCCAGAATTTACATTTCATGATTGTTAATCCTCATGTGACTGGATTAATGGGAGGAGTGAAGTTAGGTTACATATATATACACATACATACATACACATACATACACACACACACACATTGACTGAAACTACTTGTCCTCAGCAGGGTTGGGGTGAGCTGGAGCCCAACCCAGCAGCATAGGGTGCAAGGCTGAAGTGGGAGGGGACATACCCAGGACAGGATGCCAGTCTGTCACAAGGCACCCCATGCAGGACTTGAACCCCAGACCCACCAGAGAGCAGACACAGGCCAAACCTGCTGCACCATGGTACCCCCTCTCGGTTACATAAGTGAATGGAAATTCTGTGGTATCACATACTGAATGTGTGTGCTTTTTAAATAATTTTGGTATCTTTTTACACTTAAAGAAAATGTTTTATTTTAGCAAAACAGCATCATTTAACAAAACAAGACAATACAATCAACATGACCTAAGACAGTATTTACAACACACACATTGCCTGAACCACTTCTCCCATACGGGGTCGTGGGGAGCTGGAGCCTAACCCAGCAACAGAGGGCGTAAGCCTGGAGGGGGAGTGGACACACTCAGGATGGGATGCCAGTCCATCACAAGGCACCCCAAGCGGGACTCAAACCCCAGACCCACCGGAGAGCAGGACCCAGTCCAACCCACTGCGCCACCACACCCCCCTGCATTTACAACCCTTCTTTACCAAATTTTCATTTGTAATAAAATATTTTTTATGTAGTGGGAGGCGCGTTGGTGCAGTGGGCTTGGCCGGGTCCTGCTCTCTGGTGCGGCCGGGGTTCGAGTCCTGTGTGGGGTGCCTTGCAATGGACTGGTGTCCGTCTTGGGTGTGTGTCCCCGCCCCCCCCCCAGCCTTACGCCCTGTGTTGCCAAGTTAGGCTCCAGTTCCCCGCGACCCCGTATGGGACAAGTGGTTTCAGACAATGTGTGTGTGTATCCTGCAGCTTGCATGTCCACTTGGTGAATACAAGTGATCCCAGCTTCAGCCTGTTTGTTTGCTTCCTGGACCCAGATAGCATCATATGTCAGAATACTGGCTGTTTTATCACACATGTGCATGCAGTGAATGCATTAGACAGTCCATTAAAAGCTGACCTACTTCCATGAAATGGGTATTTCTTTTTCCCAGCAGTGACAGTACTAGGTTGGGATGTGGTGGGGGGTGCAGTGGCGCAGTGGGTTGGACCGGGTCCTACTCTGCGGTGGGTCTGGGGTTCAAGTCCCACTTGGGGTGCCTTGCGACAGACTGGCGTCCTGTCCTGGGTGTGTCCCCTCCCCCTCCGGCCTTACGCCCTGTGTTACCGGGTAGGCTCCGGTTCCCCGCGACCCCGTATGGGACAAGCGGTTCAGAAAATGTGTGTGCGTGTGTGGTGGGGGGGTGTTTTCCATGATAATTTTAGCCCGATAATGTATACCTTTTGCCCAGACATTAAACACACTATGGGGCGCTGAGCTGCAGTCCAACTGTCTGGCTGCTCTCACTCTTCCAGCTAACTGCACTGTTTTGATGCCTGTGTTTGGCTGCCAATTCCCCCAACCTGGAGCAAGGGAGGCAGCAATCCACGCAGTGAAAGGGTCCCATTCGGCATCACTTTTATTAACAGGTGGAACAAACCTCACAGCCACCAACGACCCCCCACCATCCAGGAGATTTCACCCTCTTTTCACCACACCCATGGACTTCCATGGACTTTTTTGCTTACTTGCTTCAATTTAGGGGGGCGCGGTGGCGCAGTGGGTTGGACCGGGTCCTGCTCTCTGGTGGGTCTGGGGTTTGAGTCCCACTGGGGGTGCCTTGCGATGGACTGGCGTCCCATCCTGGGTGTGTCCCCTCCCCCTCCAGCCTTATGCCCTGAGTTGCCGGGTTAGGCTCCGGTTTCCCGCAATCCCGTATGGGGCAAGCGGTTCAGAAAATGTGTGTGTGTGTGTGTGTGTGTGTGTGTGCTTCAATTTATTTGGGAAAATAATAAAGAGACAGTATTTCTGTGAGCCCGGTCTCTGATGGTAAGGGTGTGATAAGGCTGTGCTGGGGATGACTATTGTCCTTGATGATGTTAATGGCTCTCCTGATGGTTCTGGCCAAACCACACTGTGATAGAGCTGGTGGGGACGCTCTCGATTACACACCTATAGAAGCTTCTGAGGATTCGGTTTGGCATGCCAAATTTCCTCAGCCTTCTCAAGAAGTGCAGACGCTGACGTGATTTCTTGACCAGATGTGTAGTGTTGTGAGACCAGATGAGATCTTCAGTAATGTGAACACCCAGAAATCTGAAGCTGCTCACTCTCTCCCCCACTGTCTCACCAATATGCAGTGATAAGTGTTGCTCCCTCCTTCTCCGTGGATCGACTACCAATTCCTTTGTTTTGTTGACATTGAGGGAGAGATTGTTGTTGCGGCACCACTTCACTAAGTCAGCCACTTCCCTCCTGTATGCCGACTCATCGCCTCCTGTTATCAGTCCAATCACTGTTGTGTCATCAGCAAATTTGATGATGCTCGGGTTGTTCTGAGAGGCCACACAATCATGGGTGAAGAGTGCATAGAGCATGGGGCTCAGCATGCAGCCCTGCGGAGTTCCTGTGTTTATGGTAATTGACCTGGACGTGTGGTTCCCAATTCTAATGGACTGGAGTCTGCCCGTTAGAAAGTCCAGAACCCAGGTGCAGAGGGTGGGTGGCACACGAGATTGTGAAGCTTGTTGATGAGCTTCGAAGGTAACACTGTGTTGAATGCTGAGCTGTAATCACTAAACAGCATTCAATCATAGCTGTCCTTGTTTTCCAGGTGGGTGAGGGCAGTGTATATTGTTGTGCTGATGGCGTCCTCTGTGAATCTGTTCCATCTGTATGTGAACTGGAGAGGGTCCAGAGTGTTCGAAGTGATGGTCTGGATGTACCTCATGACGATTCTCTCGAAGCACTTCATCACTAATTGGAGTCAGTGCAACAAGTCGGTAGTTATTGAGGCGGGATGCTTTGTTGTTTTTTGGCAGCAGCAGGATAGTGGTCCTTTTTAAGCAGGTAGGAATTGAGGTTTGTTCAAGGGACAGATTGAATATATTGGTAAAGACATCGGCTAGCACCGATGAGCAGGTTCTAAGTATGTGTCCAGGGATGTTCTCTGGGCTGGCTCATTTCCATGGGTTTGTTTTCCCAAAAGTTTTTGCCACAACTGCATATGTGACGTGAATGGTGGGTTCTGTGTGTTCCCACCAGTCAAATACCCAGTGGTTCATTGCTGAAGACTTCGAAACGGGCAAAGAATTCATTGAGTTTGTCAGGTGTGATGCAGCTGTCATGATCTCACACCTGCTTCTGCTATGATAGTCTGTGATGTTCTGTAATCCCTGCCACATGCGCCGGGTGTCGGCCGAAGTGTAATGACACTCCAGTCTCAGTCTGTATTCCCTCTTGGCAGCCCTAATGGCTCTTCTAAGATTGTACCTGGCCTTCTTGTAGTCACTGGAATTGCCTGAGACAAATGTCCGGATCTGTTTGGTGGGCACAGTGTTCTTGACGCAGGTGCTAATGTAGCTGGTTACTGCTGAGGTGAAGTCATCAAGGTCAACAGTACAGTCCTCGCGCATGGCTGCATTCTTAATCGGGGACTGGGGGGAATCAGTGCAGTCAAAGCAGTCCTATAGCACCTCATCAGATACTTCAGACAACACTTTTACAGTTTTACTCACTGGGGGGGTTTGGTTGAGGAGCTGTCTGTATGCAGGGTCGAGGAACACTGAGATGTGATCAGACTGTCCGAAGTGGGGGCAGGGTGCAGCCTTATATGCACCCTTAATGTTACTGTATAACTGGTCCAATTTGTTTTTCTCCCTTCTAGGGAAATTAACATGTTGGTTATATGTAGGGCATACATTTAGTAAATTACAGTGATTAAAGTCACCTGCAACAATACACTATGGCTGTAGACACTACACTTACTCGCACATCTACAGCAGTTTGCTGGCTCATAGAGCTGAGGTAAGACAAAGACATCCTTCTTTTCAGTTGGACCACATTGCTGTTAACAGTGCCTCATGTGCTACTGTATTTGGCTTTATTTTTTTTTTACATTTAGCTGACACTTTTTGTCCAAAGCAACTTGCAGTGTTAAGGTTGCAATTATTTATCTAGCTGAGTAATTTTACTGGAGCAATTTAGGGTAAGTACCTTGCTCAAGGATATTATAGCGAGAGATGGAAATCAACCCTGCAACATTTGGAGCCAAAGGCAGCAGCTCTAACCACTACGCTGACGGCTGTTGCAGCTGTTTTTACCTTTGTAACCATAGCACCAAAGCATAAATGTGATGTAATTGATGGTAACGCATCAAAGAAAAGGAAAATGATCACGATTGAAACTAAAGTACAAATAATAAAGCAACTGGAAATGCCAACAAACACTGAAAAAGCGTTAGGCTACAGTCAGTCAGCCATCGGGACAATTTTAAAGGACAAAGCGAAAATAATGGAGCAGATAAAAGGCTCTGTCCCAATGTGTGTGTCTCTCTCTATTATAAATACTGAAGTTATTATAATAATAATAATAATAATAATAATAATAATAATAATAATAATGTTATTATTATTATTATTATTATTATGTTAAAGATGTCTTAATGTATTTAGAAGTGTTTCATGTTTTTTTTATGCATCGAAAGGTACAGAATATACTACATACTAAGACAAACATTTGACTAACTGACATTAAATGATTTCCACGATTTAAAGAAAGATTTAGGAACGGAACTCGTTTGTAATCCGGGGACTGCCTGTACATAGGATTTGGTCATTCTACGTTTAATCCTTATTGGTTGGATTATGAAGGCATGACTCACAGCACTGGCCTGTGAATAACTGATTTAGTCATTAATCATGACAAAATTATCCTGATGGGTGATTTCAATATTCATATAGACATGTCATCGGATACTCTCGCCAATAGTTTTTTCTCTCTCTTAAACTCCATCGGTTTTACTCGAGTTGTTAACGGTCCTACTCATTCCCGTGACAATACGCTCAATCTCGTCATAACCTACGGCGTTGATGTTCATCATATTATTCCTTTAAACGAGGCTATTTCTGATCATTACTTATTAACCTTTGATCTATAAATGCCTATGCCGTCCAACCACAGTAAGACCAAAATCGTGCAGCATATTAATGAAAATACTACTGCTAAAATTGTTGATTACGTTAGAAGCTCAGATTTTGGAACAAGTGTAGATATTGATCAAATTGCTTTAGACTATAATTCAGTGGTAATATTTGCCCTAGACTCTGTGGCTCCACCAAAAAACTGAACTTATTTGAACTGTAAGAAACTCGCCATGGTTCAACAAATCAACTCATGCAATAAAGTTAGAATGTCATAAATTAGATCTTAAATGACGTACAAATAAACTAAATGTTTATTATGTAGCCTGGTCCGATTGTCTAAAAAACATAAAAAAGCACTTTTTCATGCCAGATGCAAATACTACGCAAAATTAATTGATGAAAATCAGAAGAACCCTCACTTCCTGTTTAATACCATTGCTTACTTAACTGATAAACACAAAGATAAACAATGTAATTCTGCTACCATTACTAATGATGAATTTAAGTCATTTTTCAATAATAAATTAGAGAATATCTGCAAACCCATAGTGCCCTCTAGTTCGATCTTAGCCGGCATAAGCACTTCTGACGATGATAATATTAGTTGTCTGCACCATCTCAGTAGCTTCGACATAATAACTGTAGAGGAAATTACCATGCCAATTCGCTCTATGAAAAGTAGTACCTGTCCTTTAGACCCAATCCCCACTAAATTACCGAAAGCCGCAGTTTCCATGCTTGCAGAACCTTTTGTTAATATGTCATTACTAAATGGCTGTGCTCCAAAAGCTTTTAAAATCACCGTTATTAGACCCCTACTAAAGAAATTGGATCTGGATTGTAATAACCCATGTAATTACAGACCCATCTCCAACCTACATTTTGATCCAAAATTTTAGAAAAAATTGTAGCTTCCAAAATTGTAAAATATCTTAATCATCATAATATATCTGTAAATTTCAGTCTGATTTCTGCACTGGTCACAGCACTGAAACAGCACTCACACGTGTTGTTCATGATATTCTCATTTCTTCTGATGCTGTTTAGATCTCTATTCTTTTGTTACCGGATTTGAGTGCTGCATTCGATATATTAGACCATAGTATCCTACTGAGTAGACTTGGAAACCTGGTTGGACTAAGAGGTACGTATTGAATCGTATTTAGCTAACCGTGAACAATTTGTCTTGAAATTTGATGACTGCACCCCCTCCATCTCAACTACGGTTCAGTATGGTGTGCCACAGGGCTCTGTGTTGGGGCTATTACTGTTCTCACTCTATATGTCACCATTGGGTGACATTATTCGCAAACACAATGTGAATTTCCATTCGTATGCCGATGACACTCAGCTATATGTATCGTTCAAGTCTGATGATCCATCACATGTGGTGTCTTTAGCTAATTGTTTTACCAGTATAAAATTATGGATGAGTAAAAATTTTTTATCTCTAAATGCCAGTAAAACAGAAGTACTTGTGGTGGGTGGTGATGCCAAAACTCTCAACATAATCATGTCAATCTTTACATCGAATGGTATTAACTTCAAGTGTACAGATTGTGTCAAGGATTTGGGTATCCTACTGGATGGAAAGCTGTCATTTGTATCTCATGTAAATGCTTTGACTAAGTCATGCTTCCTTCAGTTAAGAAACATAGATAGATAGATAGATAGATAGATAGATAGATAGATCCCACAAGGGAAATTATTATGTTACAGCAGCAGAATACAAGTCTGAAAATACTTGCAATATAATACAATATAAAATACAATACAAAAATACAAATACAAAATAAAATACAAAATACAATATAAAAAATATAAAAACATATAAAAACAAGTGGAAAAATACACGATAAAAATATGTACAATTATACATACAGCTGGAGGAATAATAAATAAGTATATTAAATAAATAAATCAAAACAGTATGTAATGCAAGTAGTGCAACAGTATATAGTGCAAGTTGTGCAGAATGGTAATATAATCATTATGAGTAGTAACAAAATGAACTAACAATAGTGCTGAATAGTTCATCTGTCACACAGAGGTGAGCTGTTGTACAGTGTTATTGCGAATGGTAGGAATGATTTCCTGAACCGTTCTTTACGACAGCGGAGCTGAATGAGTCTATTAGAGAATGAGCTTCGCTGTCTCTGCAGTATGCTGTGAAGTGGGTGGGATAGAATGTCCATGATGGAGAGCAGTTTGTTCAGTGACCTCCTATTCCTCACTGACTCAAACATCTCCATGTTCTGTCCAATGATGCTACCGGCCTTACGGATGAGTTTGTTCATCCTGCCGGCATCTCTGGCATTGATGCTGCTCCCCCCAGCAGACCACAGCAAAGTAGATAGCACTCGCAACAACAGACTGGTAGAAGATCTCCAGCATCTTGCTGCACACATTGAAAGATCTGAGCTTTCTCAGAAAATAGAGTCTGCTCATTCCCTTCTTGTACACAGTATCAGTGTGGTCCCTCCAGTCCAGACTGCTGTTCAAGTGGACACCTAAGTACTTGTAGTTCTGAACAGTCTCAACCTCCTCCCCCAGGATCTTTATGGGTCTGACTGCAGTTCTTGTCTTCCTAAAGTCGATGACCATCTCCTTGGTCTTCCTGACATTTAGGAGCAGATGATTCTTGCTGCACCACTCCACAAAGTTATCCACCAGGTGCCTATACTCTAAGTCCTGTCCATCTCTAATACACCCCACCACTGCAGAGTCATCAGAGAACTTCTGCAAGTGGCATGATTCAGTATCATACTGAAAATCAGAGGTGTACAGAGTGAACAGGAATGGTGACAGGACAGTTCCCTGTGGCGCTCCTGTGTTACTAACCAACACATCAGACAGGAAGCTCCTCAGCCGTACAAACTGAGGCCTGTCTGACAGATAGTCAGAGATCCAGGAGACCATAGATGCACCGACACCCATCCCCAGCAACTTCTCACTCAACAAAAGAGGTTGGATGGTATTAAAGGCACTGGAGAAGTCAAAAAACATGATCCTCACAGTGCTGCCACTACCATCCAAGTGAGAATGAGCTCGCTGCAGCAGATAGGCGACGGCATCATCCACACCCACATGAGGCTGATAGGCAAACTGAAGAGGGTCCAGAGTAGGTTTCATCTGTGGTCT
Source organism: Scleropages formosus (assembly GCF_900964775.1). NCBI lineage: Eukaryota > Metazoa > Chordata > Actinopteri > Osteoglossiformes > Osteoglossidae > Scleropages > Scleropages formosus. Next base: position 24,670,855 of record NC_041821.1, read on the forward strand.
CAGCTGCTTCATCACCAGTCTCTCCAGTACCTTCATAACATGTGATGTTAGGGCAACTAGTCTGAAGTCACTGGGGCCAGATGGGATGGCTATCTTTGGCACCGGTACTAAACAAGATGTCTTCCATAGCACCGGAATCCTTTCCTGCAACAGACTCAGGTTGAAGATGTGTTGCAGAATGCCAGACAGCTGGGCCGCACAGGACCTCAGAACTCGGGGGCTGATGTGATCCGGGCCTGCAGCCTTGCCTTGGTGGAGTCTCTCCAGCTGTCTTCTCACCTGGCCAACGGTCACAGTGGAGTTGGGGGGTTGTGGTCAGACGTACGGGGTGGGGGGTGGGGGTGGGCACGATGCAAGGCATAAGAGGGTGACAAAGAGGGTGTGAAGACTGGTCCAGTGTGGGGAGGGCCAGCAGGGGGTCCAGTGCTGAACCTGTTAAAGAACAGATTCAGCTCATTGGCTCTGTCCAGACTACCATCCTGCTGACGATCTTTGATGTTATAGCCTGTGATCTGCTTCATGCCCCTCCACACGTCCCTCATGTTGTTCAGCTGGAGTTTATTCTCCAGCTTCTGTCTATAAGAGTCTTTACACTTCGTCAGTGTCACCTTCATTTGGCGCTGTATCCTTCTCATCTCGTCCTTATCACCAGACCTGAAGGCTCTCTTCTTTTTGTTCAGCAAACCCTTCAGGTCACTGGTAATCCAAGGCTTGTTATTAGGAAAACAGTGTACTGTCCGGGGTGGAATGATAGTGTCCTCACAGAAATTAATATAGTCCATGATGCAGTCAGTGATGTTATTGATGTCATCCCCATGTGGGCTGCAGAGCACATCCCAATCACACACACACACACACACATTTTCAGAACCGCGTGTCCCATACGGGGTCGCAGGGAACCGGAGCCTACCCGGTAACAAAGGGCGTAAGGCCGGAGGGGGAGGGGACACACCCAGGACGGGATGCCAGTCCGTCGCAAGGCACCCCAAGCGGGACTCGAACCCCAGACCCACTGGAGAGCAGGACCCGGTCCAACCCACTGCACCACCACGCCCCCCACATCCCAATCTGTTGTTTCAAAGCAGTCCTGCAGAGTCTCACTGGCCTCCTGAGTCCACCTCCTCACATTCCTTGTGGAAATAGGCTGCCTTTGAACTGCAGGGACATACTGAGGTGTTAACAGGATAAGATTGTGGTCTGATCTACCAAGTGGGGGCAGGGCAGTGGCGGTATATGCGTCCTCGACATTTGCATACAAAAGATCCAGTGTTTTGTTTTCCCGCACAGTGCAATCAATAAACTGATGAAAAGTTGGAAGAACTGAGTCCAATCTAACATGATTAAAATCTCCAGTAATGGCCACAAAAGCATCGGGGTGCTGAGACTGTAACCTAGCAACGGTGGTGTGTACCGCATCACATGCCGATGCCTCATCAGCTGATGGTGGAATGTAAACCCCGACCAGTATGACGGAGGAGAACTCCCGTGGTAAATAATATGGACGCATACTCAAAGCTAGGAGTTCGGTGTCCGGTGAGCAGAAACGTTCCTTCACAGTAATATGTTCGGGATTGCACCACCGTTCATTCACAAACACTGCAATCCCACCACCCTTCTTCTTACCACTCAGCCTGACGTCTCTGTCCGCCCGAACCGTCCTGAAGCCGGGTATGAAGGCACATAGCTAACATAAGAAACTAGCTATGGAGAAACATAGCTAAATTGTGGCGATTCCTATGTAGACGGGATGCTGAGAAACTGGTTCATGCTTTTGATTCAAGCAGGCTAGACTACTGTAATGCTTTATTGTCGGGTTGTCCATTCCAGACTGTATTTGACCGATAAGGCAGTACATGACATTGCTCCGGCTTACCTTTGTGAGATTATTGACTCTTATATCTCAGGACAATATCTTTGTTCGTTAGCTGCAGGTTACCTTAAAGTACCTGTGATCAATAAGACCTCAGTAGAAGGTCACGCCTTTAGTTATAGAGCACCTAAACTGTGGAATAGTCTACTAGTTACTGTCAGAAATGCCCTGTCCGTTTCTGTTTTTAAATCCCGACTAAAGACTTACATGTTCCCTCAGGCATTCCACCTCGAAATGTAATTCCACTTGCCTTGGTTGTTTTTTACCACCATTATATAAATGTATAATAAATTAACTTAAGTCACACATTACTAATCTGTTCTTTCTTCTTGTTGAACATTGCCTCGCTACATAAGACTTGAGGAGGCTGGCCGGTGGTGACAGACGAATCCCATACTGACTGAGGATGATGACCAACTGCCATGATGAACGAGATGTTCCATGCTGAGCTGGGGATCCAAGATATTATTACTTGTTAAACTGGCTTACAATTGTTACCTAATCTAGAATGCCCAGGAGGGGTGGGCAACCACTGGCCCGTGGACCCCCAGACGTTTTTTCTCCCTCAACTTTCAGTTGGGAGTTTGTGTTCCTTTCCCCAGTGCCCAGTAGGCATACTTATAGCGCTATAAAAGTACTTTATTATGGTAGCCATTAGTTGACTGTCTTCTTTGTTTGTATCTGTTTTTCTTCCGTTATGCCTGTCTTAAAGTGCTCTGTGTCACTGTGTGAGAAGAGCGCTCTATAAAAATAAATTGAATTGAACTGAATTTTTTTAATATGAGTCAGAATCAGCTTCTGAAAGCATTTGGATATCAAGGGAGTAAGTGCAAGCGAGTGATATTAATTCAGGCAACTCACATTTTGCTGTTCGGGAATGGACACAATCGTTGTAGTTTTGAGGCAGGTGGTGACAACGGTGCTGGTCAAGGAGAGGTTAAAAATGCTGGTGAAGACTTCTGTCAGCTGATCGGCGCATGTGCAAAGTACATGGCCTGGGACACCATCAGGACCAGCCGCTTTCCCCACATTGACACTGAGTAGAACGCTTCTAACCTCTTTACTATCCAGTGTCAGCAGTTGATGTCAGTCAGGTGGCAGTCTTGTGAAGATGGGTTGAACCCAAGAGAAAAATTCTGGGTTTAGCAAGATATAATGTTTAATGATGATGTTATCAGTTCTATGCAACAAAATACACTGCACTATTACACTCACATCTTTTGGTCTTCGCCCACATAATGAGAGTGCAGGTGTTTGCCAAGAATTCAGCATGCATTTATCACTGCTCTTCACTTAAGCAAACAAAAGGACATTAATTCTCTACAATGACTTTAAAAATGCCTAGTGGTTTGCTGGCATCCTTCACCTCTACATACAGTCACTCAGCACGTGGAAGATAAATGGCTTCTCAGGACCTTGTTTGATTAATTGATCAGCACACGGCATTAAATAAAACAAATTTCAGATGTATTTGAAAGAAAAAAATACATTGCTGGGTTTTTTAGATATACTTTACAAGCACAGTGTTATTCAACACATCCTTCATCTCACTTCTAGAAAGTTCTCCTCAACAGTGTGAATATGAGTCAAGACTACAAGTAAAAGAAACATGGTTGTGCAAGTTGAAATGTATGTTCAGGGATGTTGGAGGTGTGCCCTAGTTAGTGATACTTACCTTAGTTTTTCTACTAGAATATGCATTTGTATTAATAGTAAGTTATTTTGGATGACTGCATCAGTAGAACTGCTCCAGCTATTTACAAGATTTGATCAACTGCTACACCCGATCCAGACCTCTTTGCTTGTCTACTTCTGCTCGCTTGGTGGTCTCGCACATTAAAAGTAAAGCACGGAGGTTCTTGGTTCTGGCTCCGTTGTGGTGGAATGACCTTCCCCTGTCATTCAGAACTGCAGAATCTCTGTCTACATTCAAGAAGGGTCTGAAAACTCACCTTTTCCGGACTAACTTTGACCAAGATCTCTCAAGCTCATGTATAGTGTAAATGCTCATGCACCTTAACTTTCTGATCATCCCCAGATAAGCCCTTACATAGCCGCTACTCCTACACTGTACATGAATGTTTGTGAACTTTCTAAAAAAATATTTAAAAATTGTAGGAAGGTTATCAGGATTCACCTATCCTGTGTTTTATGCACCTACTCAAGTGATGAATATTGGTGCATCAAGTGGAAAGTTACAAACTAGGTTTACTTAAGAATCACATGTCTGCAGCTATGTCTCTTTCTCTTAATGTAATGCACAAATTGTATTTTTGCTGAGATGTACATCACTTGAGGGGGACGCGGTGGTGCAGTGGGTTGGGGTGGGTCTGGGGTTTGAGTCCCACTCTCTTAATTTAATGCACAAATTGTATTTTTGCTGAGAAGTACATCGCTTTGGAGAAAAGTGTCTACTAAACGAATAAATGTAAATGTAAACAACAAAATAAAGCAATAATAAAAATAATAACCCACATTTGATATCTCATGCACATTTTTTGGCACAAACATGCACAAAATCGTAATTCAAACATTGAATATAATTGAAATGAATGTAATTCAAATGAATAATATAAAATAACAATAATAATAATAATATAAAGAGATATAGAAATGTAAAGGAGCCAATCTAAGATTAGCAGTTAGTACTATATTTTATTAAGTGTTACCGCTGTAGTAATTGTAATAGAGCTACTGTCGTCTTAGCCAAGTAGCACTGGTTCCTTACAGCTCCTGGACTGTGGATTTGAATACAGGTTAAAATCTAGAGTTTGCATTTCCTTTTCCTGTTTGTGTGGGGTTCTTTCAGCTACTCTGGTATCCTCCAACAGTCAAAAGAGACAAATTTCAGGTGAATTGTGATTAAAATACCTGCTGTGTGTGTGTTAGTGTGACACATTACTGTTGAGCATAAACAGGTAAATTGTAGGGAGCTTACTGTAGTGTATCTTATACTGTACATCACCTTGAAAAAGGGTGTCAGCTAAAGGTGTTCAAATTGCTTTGAAGAAAAGCATCTGTTAAATGAATAAATGTAAGTATGTGTGTAAATGAAGGGGTGCGGTGGTGCAGTGGCGCAGTGGGTTGGACCGGGTCCTGCTCTCCAGTGGGTCTGGGGTTCAAGTCCTGCTTAGGGTGCCTTGCGACGGACTGGTGTCCTGTCCTGGGTGTGTCCCCTCCCACTCCGGCCTTATGCCCTGAGTTGCCGGGTAGGCTCCGGTTCCCTGCGACCCCGTATTGGACAAGCGGTTCAGAAAGTGTGTGTGTGTGTGTGTGTGTGTGTGTGTGTGTGTGTGTGTGTGTGTGTGTGTGTGTGTGTGTGTGTGTAAATTAATGAGTATGTGTGATTGCCCATTAATAGACTGGCATCCTGCCCAGTGAGTGCTTTCTCATGCCATATACTTCCAGGACAGGGTCTAAACTGCTCAGACCCTGCATTGGACAAGTGGTTATTGATGGATGGATGGATGGACACCATCATGTTAAATATAGCATATCACATAATTAAATGAAACTGAATAAAGACATGGGGGTCACAGTGGTGCTGTGAATTTGGCTGGGGCCTGCTGTGTGGTGGGTCTTGAGTTCAGGTCCTGCTTGGGATGTCCTGTGGCAGATGGCATTCCAACTGGGGTGTGTCCCCTCCTGCCTTGCACCCTGTGTTGTTGGGTTAGGCTCTGGTTTGCCACAGCCCTGCTTGAGACAAGTGGTTGCATACATTGTGTGTGAATAAAGACATAACTAAAGTGTGTTTTTATGGCTGAAGCCAATAAAAGGTGTGGGACAGGGCAGAAAAGATAATTCTACCTTTAAATGGCCAGCTTGCCAGAATGTGGGACACAATTCTAAACTTATGTGACAAAATGTTGTATGACAAGTGATGATAAGGCATCTTAACATTAATATTTAGGTTCAGTGAGGGTCACACATACATTTACGTTTACATTTATTCATTTAGCAGACGCTTTTGTCCAAAGCGACGTACATCTCAGCAAAAGTACAGTGCATTACATTGAGAGAAAGAGACATAGCTGCAGGCATGAAAGTCTCAAGTAAATCTAATTTGTTACCTACCACTTGCTGCACCGAGGTTCATCGTTTGAGTAGGTGCATAAAACACAAGACAGACAAATCCTGATACCCTCCCACCATTTTTTTAAAAAAAATATTCTAAAATACACAAATAAGCAAGTACAATGCCAGCGTAGTGGCTGAATAAAGGTTGTATTAGGGGATGCTATGAAGTTACTGTGCATGAACAATTACATCGTAAATGAGCTGGAGAGATCTTGCGTGAAACGGATCCGGAAAAGGTGAGTTTGCAGACCCTTCTTGAATATAGACAGAGTTTCCGCAGTTGTGAGTGACAGGGGAAGGTCATTCCACCACGACGGAGCCAGAACCAAGAACCTCCGAGCTTTACCTTTCGTGCGTGGGACCACCAAGCGAGCCAAAATAGACAAACAAAGGGGTCTGGCTGGGGTGTAGCGGTTGACTAAGTCTTGTAAATAGCTGGGAGCAGTTCTATTGATGCATTTGTAGACAGTTACCAGGGTCTTGAATTTGATTCTGGCAGCTACAGGAAGCCAATGGAGAGAAATGAGTAGAGGAGATACATGGGAACGCTTTGGCAAATCAAACACAACTTGTGCAGCAGCATTCTGTAGAAGCTGCAGAGGTTTGATAGCAGTAGTAGGAAGGCCACACAGGAGAGAGTTGCAGCAGTCCATACGGGAAGTCACCATTGGTCTGGACAAGTAGTTTGGCAGAGTCAGTAGTGAGATAGGGATGGATCCTACGAATATTATGCAGGATGTATCTGCAAGACCGGGTTGTGGACTCGATGTGCTGAGAGAATGACAGACTCGCGTCAGTCGTTACTCCCAGACTCTTAGCCAAGGAGGTAGGCGAAATGAGTGAGTTGTCCACTTTGATTGACAGATTGTGACAAGAGGACAGGCCAGCTGGGAGGTAAAGAATCTCTGTTTTGGAGAGGTTGAGTTGGAGGTGGTGATCATACATCTATGAAGAGATGTCTGACAGGCAGGTAGCAGTGCGTGCAGAGATGTCTGACACACCAGGTGGAAAGGAGAGGAAGAGCTGGGTATCATCAGCATAGCAGTGGTATTGGAATCCATGAGAGGCTATGACCAGACCGAGGGAGGAGGTATAGATTGAGAAAAGAAGAGGACCCAATACCGAGCCCTGCGGAACATCGCTTGAGAGAGGCAGAGGGGAAGAACGAGAGCTCTGCCAGACCATTTGATAGGATCTGTCAGATAGGTAGGACTCAAACCATCTTAGTGCCACACCTTTGATCCCAAACTGGTTAAGAGAGGAGAGTAGAAACAGGTGTTTGACAGTGTCGAATGCTGCAGACAGATCAAGGAGAATGAGGACCGAGGAGAGGGAGGCAGCTTTAGCAGCTTGGATAGCATCAGATACTCCCAGAAGGGCAGTCTCAGTGGAGTAAGTAACTTTGAAACCAGACTGATAGCCATCGAGGAGATGGTTCCGGGTGAGGAAATCAGACAGTTGATCACAGGATGCTGCTCTAGGGTTGTAGGTGGGGGACAAAGAAGGGATGAAAAGGTGGCAAAGAGTCTGTGTGATTTTTCAGATGCAGACTGTATTTTATGTGTCTTCTTTATGTGTCTTCAGCTGCCCATGGATAATTTAAACTGCAATACCTTTGAATAAGGTACTTATACAAAATTTTATCAACTCAAGGTAAATGCCTTGCTCAGGGGTGTCGTAGCAGAAGGTGAGATTCAAATGTTTTGTCTTGTACCTACTGCCCTCAATACTCATTTAATATACAATACCAAAGTATTTTTAAATAAATTTTATGAACAGCAGAATACCTAGAAGTATTGTGGGGAAAAAAGTTCAGCTACAGACTCTGCATAGTCTCAGATCTCCAGGGGGAGGCGTAGATTCTACACTGCAGTGCTGAATGAATAGAAAAATAAGTAACTAACAGTGAAGCATGAACAGCACTTGGAAATGCATGGTTTTAAAGATGAATTCATCTGTAATGTAGATAAACAATGGCAGAAATCAAAGGCTGGGACATGGCATTTACAAGAAACTCCTAGCGACCTTCCACACTGCTACTTCTTCAGCTGAAACAACCTTCTTCCACAAGAAGGTACAATCTGCAGGCAAAAAGCCAAACAGATGGTTCACACCTTCTCTTCACTACTCTGCCCTCCTCCTCCCCCTAACTGCTGATGACTTTGCCTTGTTCTTCAGAGATTGTCAACTCAGTCACAAACAAGTTCTTGGCATCTACCTGACACGATCATGCAAAATGTTGTTTTCCATATTTGAAACCCTAGTCAGAAACTTAAATCTTCAACCTCCTGCTGTCACACACAGCCACCACCTTCTCATTCAACCCCATGCCATCTTACAGGACATTTCCGTGCAATTTGTCTCTTTTATCTCCATGATCATTAATTCCTTGCTCTCCTCTAATTGAATCCCATCTACCTTCAAAACTGCCCTCATTTTACTGCTGTTGTCATGGTCCTTGCCAGAAGTAGGAGTTGGACACAATTGCAGAGCACCGGACTTTACTGAGGGGAATCCAAGAATCGTGGTCTCAAGACAGGCAAGGTCACCAATGTGCAAATGTGGTTATAGGGATTATCCAAAGTCGCCATTGAGAAACAAGCAATAGTCAGAACATACTAAGCAATGAAGGGGAGGTCAGGAGTCAGGCGAAGGAACAGGGGTGAGGATGGGAGAACAAGGAAGGTAATCAATACAGAGCACATAGTAGCGAATTGTATGGCTGAACGAGATTCCGCAGTTGCTACTGCTCTTTTATGTGTCTCCCCTTGCAGTGCCCCTAGGTCTTCTTTGTCGCGTCAATGGCGTGGGCGTGGCAGTACCGCCCCCCCTCCAGGAGTGGCCCTAGATGCTCAGCGAGGCCCTGGAGGGTGACCCCGGGGTCTTGGTGCAGGACGGTCTGGATGGTCCCTGTGAAAATCAGAGATCAGGTCAGGATCTAGGATGTCTTTCGCAGCTACCCAGCACTGTTCCTCTGGCCCGTAGCCTTCCCAGTTGACCAGATATTGTAAAGTGCCGCCCCGGCATCGTGAATCCAGTAGGGTGCGCACCGCATAAGCAGGAACGGGGCAGGTAAGGCAGCTGGCGGTTGGTGCACTGAGGTTGCACACGGCTTGAGGAAAGAAACATGAAAGGTTGGGTGGACTCGCAAGTGCTGAGGCAACTGAAAGACAGAGGTGAGACTCGACGGAGGACTTTAGAAGGGCCTATATATCTGAGGCTCAACTTCTTAGACATATAGGGCCCACAGAGACCTTGGGTGGACAACTGTACCCTTTGTCTGGGCACAAAGGAGAGGTGTCGCCGATGGCAATCCCCTTGTTGTTTGACCTAGGCTTAGCTGGGGAGGAGGTGTTCTGGAACGGTTCGCCATACCTCTCTGCAGTTCTGGTACCATGTATCCACAGTTGGAATGTCGCTAGATCCTGGTTGCCAGGGGAACAAGGGAGGCTGATACCCTAGGACACATTGGAAAGGAGAACACCCGGTGGAGGCATGGGTTAAAGTGTTATGGGCGTATTCGACCCATGGGAGGTGCCTGACCGAATGGTGAGGATTCCCAAGACAGTAGCTGTGCAGGAAATGAATCACGTCTTGTTGGAGTGTCTCCATCTGGCCATTCGCCTGTGGGTGGTAACCGGACATCAGGCTGATGGTGACCCCTAGTTTTTTCAGAAGGCCTTCCAGAGCAGAGAGGTGAATTGGGGTCCATGATCTGATACGTATAGGCAGAAAACATGTTGGAACAGTAGCTCAGCAGTTTCTAAGTGGTGGGAAGTTTTGAGAGAGGCACCAACCGGCAGCCCTTTGAGAACTGGTCTATGATCATCAGAATGGTGGTCTTACCTTCCGAGGATGGCAGGTCCACTAAAAAGTCTAAGGCGATGTGAGACCAGGGACGATCAGGAACTGGCAGGGGCTCCAGAAGTCTGGCTGGCTTCTGGTTGGAGGGCTTTGATTGAGCACAGGTCTGGCACACTCGGACATAGTCTTGGGTGTCTTCAGGAAGGGACGGCCACCAATACTGTTTCTGCAGGAGGGCCTGAGTTTTGCTAAACCCTGGGTGTCCCACCGCTGGGTGGTCGGGAGCCCACTGAAATAGAGTGGACCGCATCCCTGGGGGTACATACTGCTTTCTGTCGGGTTTGCCTGGTGGCTCAGGTTCAGAGGCTTGGGCTTGAACCAGGTCCCGGGAGAAGTCCCATTGCACGGGGGTGACAAAGCATGTCCGTGGGAGGATGTAGTCGGGGTCTTGTTTTGTGGATTTGTCCTCGTACAAGTGGGACAGGGCGTTTGCCTTGGTGTTTTTTCGGCTGGGTCTATAAGTAACCATGAAGTCAAAGCGGGAAAAAAAAAAGAGAGCCCACCTGGCTTGTCGGGGATTGAGACGTCACGCGGTTTATAAGTACTCCAGTTTCTTGTGATCTGTAAGTACCACAAAGGGGTGTTTGGCCCGTTCGAGCCAGTGTCGCCACTCTTCTAAGGCCAATTTCACTGCCAGCAGTTCCCAGTTTCTGATGTTATAATTTCGTTCTGCTGGGGACAATTTTTTAGAAAAGAAAGGACAGGGATATATTTTGGCCAGGTTACCTTTTCTCTGGGTGAGAACAGCACCAACTCCTGATTCGGAGGTGTCAACTTCCACCACAAAAGGTAATTCGGGGTTGGGTTGGTGAAGGATTGGGGCTGAGGTGTACTTGCGTTTCAGGACGTCAAAGGCCTGTTGTGCATCTTCTGACCAACGGAGATGAGCTGATGGGCTAGCGGTCAGAGCTGTGAGTGGGGCGGCCAATGAGCTGAAATCCCTGATGAGTCTGCGATAAAAGTTAGCAAAGCCCAGGAACCTCTGGAGAGCCTTAACCATGGTGGGGAGAGGCTATTGGATTATGATTTGCACTTTACCTGGGTCCATAGCAATGCCCTTGGGGGTGAGCACAAACTCCAGGAAGGAGATCTGTTTTCTGTGAAATTCACACTTTTCTAATTTGACGAAAAGGCAGTGTTGAAGCAATCGTCGTAGCACTCGCCATACTAAGTGGATGTGATGGTCCAGGGACTGGGAGTAGACAAGGATGTCATCTAGGTACACCAGCACCCCGTTGTTTACAAGGTCTCCCATTACATGGTTAATGAATGCCTGAAAGACACTGGGGGCGTTGACAAAAGGCATAACACAATACTCATAATGCCCCAGAGTGGTGCTGAAAGCGGTCTTCCATTCATCTCCCTTTCATACGCATAGGAGGTTATGCGCACTTCTGATGTCTAGTTTAATGAACCACTGTGCTCCATGTATTTGCTCTAGTGCTGTAGTGATTAAAGGTAAGGGATGCTGATACTTGACTGTGATGCGGTTGAGGCCGCGGTAGTCAATATAAGGCCATAGACCCCCTTCTTTCTTTTCTATCCAGCTGATGCAGGAGAGATGGACGGTCAGATAATACCTGCTGCGAGGGTCTCTGAGATGTATTGCTGTAGGGACTGCTGCTTTGGATGGGATAAAGGGTACACTCGACTTCAGGGAGGCGTGGCACCAGGGAGGAGGTCAATGGCGCAATCCCAAGGTCGATGCGGTGGGAGTACAGCGGCCTGCGCCTTGCTGAAGACCTCCACAAGGTCTTCATACTCTGGAGGGATGGACACCTGTGGTGCAGAGTCTACGCCTTCAATCGAGGTAGCTCTGCATGGTAGCCTCAAACAGTTCTCCTCACACGGGGTTCCGCAGGACACCAACTCTCCAGTGCTCCAGCGGAAGGTAGGATCATGTAGGGAAAGCTAAGGAAACCCGAGAATCACTGGGACCTCTGGTGAAACAATCAAATAGAATTAGTCTTTCTTGATGACACACCCCCACCTGAACTTGCAACGGGTCCGTCTGGGCATCCACATAACCTTTCCCCAGTGGTTGTCTCTCTAATGCACTCACCTTCAAATGAGTTTTGCATCTTCGGCTGGGGATATGATGGGCCCGTGCAAAACCTGCATCCATAAAACAACCCGCAGCCCCAGAGTCCACCAAAGCAAAAGCTTCCACCTTACCCGCACCCCAGGAGAGAACGATAGGTACAGTGAGTCTGTTACGATGGAGAGTCCCACTCACCTGAGAATCCGGGTGGACCCGGATTCACAATTCCAGAGCACCGGACTTTATTGAGGGGAATCCAAGAATCGTGGTCTCAAGACAGGCAAGATCGCCGATGTGCGAACGTGGTTATAGGGATTATCCAAAGTCGTCGTCGAAAAACAAGCAATAGTCAGAACACACTAAGCAATGAAGGGGAGGTCAGGAGTCAGGCGAAGGAATAGGGGCGAGGATGGGAGAACAAGGAAGGTAATCAATACAGAGCACACAGTAGCGCGTTGTATAACTGAACAAGGTTCCGCAGTTGCTACTGCTCTTCTGTAGCCTTTTATGTGTCTCCCCTTGCGGTGCCCCCAGGTATTCTTTGTCGCATCAATGGCGTGGGCGTGGCAGCTGTGAAAGAAACTTTTTCTGCATCCAAATCCAGTACATAACTAAAAGCCAAACTTCATCCTCCCTTTTCTGTCAAAAACTCTGAAACAAACAACCTGTGATCAACTGTCTGTACTTCAGTCTGCAATTCTTCATGCTTGGCCAGAATGATCCTGTCCAGTTGATACCGAATGCTGCTGCACAAATTGTGTTTGACCCATCGAAGTGTCCCATTTGTATCCGCTCCTCGTCTCTCTCCTTTGGCTTCGAAACCTCCCCATATTTAAATTCAAGACTCTAGAAAAAGCCTACAAAGCTATCAGTGGATCTACAAGACTTGATAACTCGCAACATCTCAACCCAACTGTTATGCTCCTCCACCCCTATTTTTTTGTAGAGGCCCCATGCACAAGAGGTCTAAAATCAAAAGCACTAAGGTTTTCAGTTTTGGCTCTGATGTGATGGAATGACCTCCTCTCACTCAGAACTGCTGAGTCCCTCTCTACATTTAAGAAGGGTCTCAAAACTCACCTCCAAATCATGTGTATTTTTAATCTGTTTAATAAAGATATATATTTTTTAAAAAGCCTATAAACAGCTACTCATGCAGTGTATATGGTGGTTATATGGTGGTATGTCAAAAATTGACTGTACTCAGGAATCACATCTGCATCCAAATATTTTCTTCTGTTAGTGTAATATAGATTACTTTTTTGTATTGTTCTCCGAGATGCATGTTGCTTTTATTTGATTTATTTCAAGAGAATCTCTCAGAATGAGAGTGTGATGTGCAGTGGTCTCCAACAGGGTTTCCTCCTGCACTAAAATGTATATAGTGTATTTCACTGTAGAAACAAATACTACAAACTATGCTGCTTTTACAAAGATGAAGAAGGCAAACAACAATTACAGTGCATGAGAGGGGACAAAAAAGAATGAGCTGCAGTTGCGTTTGTCTATACTATACACAAATATTTAGAACCTTGCCCCGTTATGATGGACAATATTGGATAAAACAAAAAATAATCAGAGTATTTAACATACCTGTAAACATATTAGATGTAATTTTCAATTTCGCCACATATCATATGCTGGTAACAAAATGCTAAGAATCCAGACCATCTGAGGAGGTAAAAATGTTTTACTTAATCGTTTTCCCCAACTGCTTCTCTAGTGCAGGATTCAGGTGGTCCTAAGCCTATCCCGGAGGCGTTGGATGTGAGTCAGGGTACACAGTTCTGCCAGAGAGTGCAATAGCAGTTAATGACAAATTCACCTTAAACACATGTCTAGTGGGAGAAAACCGACAGAAACATTAAAACCCACACCCAACCCAACATCCAAGAATTGCACCAATAGCGCTATCCGCTGTGTCACTCACTGCCTCTCTTTTTTGTTACACCGGTTACTGTACCACAAAATGCAAGTTAATGTTACTCACAGCGCAATGAGAACCTATTTACAACGAAATATCTCCGTGCATTCACAGCATCTTATAGGAACTAATGACACCTGTACCTGAAAATGTACGTGAATAAAATTTGTTAATAAAATTTTACCGACACGACGATGTGCAAAACCATGATTTATGAGCATATTGTAACGTTCTGTGATTCCTGAGTACAGTCAATTTGTTACTGTGTTTTAGCGGGAAATGTGTTTGTTGTGATTGGTTGACGTTTAGTGACATGCGGAGAATATAAGGGGGTGATTGCATCTGCCAAGGAGAGAAAGAGAGCCCGGGGGCACTAAGCAGGCTGGGACCTTGGACCAAGAGCGATATTTCCCTGTGTGCCGGTGTTCTAATAAAATGTTCCAGATGAACACTGCCTCTGTGTCCTTCTTCACCCCATCCAAACCCACAGTGCTGTGCGCCACAGTAGCAAGACCCCCCCCCCCCCCCCCCCCCCCCCCCAGTTTATTTGCCTGTACTTGACATCCAGTAAATACAACAAGTCCTAAATATTATCGAACTACTCGCTGTGTTAAGATTTTTTTATAACATTCATCCCTCTGGAATTCTTAATTTCTCTTTGCACTGTATTTTTGTTTGTTGGGTGTGTGTGTGTGTCTCAGAATAATTTAAAAAAAATCAGAAAACAGCTTTCTCCATCCATCTAAGTGGTAACGCTTGTCCTGGTGAAGGTCGCGGAGGTCTAGATCCTATCCCGGGAGCACTGAGTACAAGGCAGAGCTACACCCTACACGCAAGGCGGGATTCCAGGCTTGACACTTTTATTTGAAGACAATAAATAAATAAATAAAATAGAGCACTACGTGCACCAGGAGTAGTTCATACATGATCATTTTACTCATCATCAGCAGCGCTAAATTAAGTAACCATTTTTACTGTTAAAGATTACAGATATTTCTGAGCAGTTATATTAACATTTTTTATGACTGAAGGATGGGAGGGGGGGCGCAGTGGCACAGTGGCACAGTGGGTTGGACCGGGTCCTCCTCTCCAGTGGGTCTGGGGTTCGAGTCCCGCTTGGGGTGCCTTGCGGCAGACTGGCGTCCCCTCCTGGGTGTGTCCCCTCCCCCTCCGGCCCTATGCCCTGAGTTGCCGGGTAGGCTCCGGTTCCTCGCGACCCCGTATGGGACAAGCAGTTTAGAAAGTGTGTGTGTGTGTATATGTATGTATTACTGAAGGGTTTAATTTTGAATTATGTTTTTAATAATTCAGGGTTTATTTATTCACACAGTAACTACTGCAATGTAATGTAATGTAAGGGTACAGATCTGCCCTGACCCTGGCCACCGGTAGTCTTACTTCACTTTACAGCGTGGCTGTAATGAGTGGTCCGTGTCTCAGCATTCAGCCTGGTGTTAGACCAGGACTTCACCAAATGGAGCACTGAAAGGGCCAACCAAAGATGCACAAATTACTGGTGGAAATGCTCAATAGGAGCTGCCAGTTGGTTGTGTAACTGTAAGAGGAAGAGACAATCAAGTTTAAGAGGAATGTCGAGCACATCCCTCCCTCCTCCTCCTTCACAAGGTACATGACCTCGGTCCTCACATACTCATACCTGCCCCCACAGACAAGATTGAAAATGACTTTCGTAAGGGCTCTCTGCATCTTGTGGGGCAAGGGGTAAACCTGCGCAAGGTAGAGCAACATAGAAAGGATGTCCGCCTTCAGCGCCAGCATTTTCCCTATCAAGGGGAGGGACCTGGTACTCCACAAACCCATTTTCCATCTGGCTTTGGTCATGCACTCTTCCCAATTGACCCTGGCAGCACCTTCTGAAAGAAAGTTGACCCCCAACAGCTTGAGAGGACTGTCGCATCGGGAAAAACTACCAATGCAGTCCTCTCTGTTTTTCCAGCTGCCAAAGAACTTGATAAGAGACTTGTCAAGGTTCAGTGCCGTGCCTGAAGCATGCCCGAACCAGGCCGAGTGCCTGACCGAGTGACTGGTCCCAGCACAGGAACAATGCAGTGTCGTCCGCATACTGGGCCAGCTTCACCATCTCACCACCACCCCCCGGAAGGAGCAGGCTGTCGATTCCCAGGTGGGCACGAATGGCAAACACCAGCAGCTCAATGTAAAGAATGTAAAGGAGCAGGGAGAGCAGATAGGCCTGCCTCACTCCACTCAGTTGGGGCACTCACGCCCTAAAGGAGCCACTGATGGCAACTCAGCTACCTACCTCGGTGTAAAGCACTTCAGGAAGATAGGGCCAAAGCCCAATCTGCCCAGGATGTTAAACAAGAAGCGGTGATCCATTCGGTCAAACACCTTCTCCCGGTCCAAACCGACCAGTGCGAGGGGGACCTTTTGGTCCTCTGCCCACGTGATTACATCCCGGACCAGGTGCAAATTCCAGACCACAGAACGCCTGGGCACTCTGCACGTCTGGTCACGATGGACCAGGTCGGCTATTACCTTCTTCAGGCGCTCAGTCAGGACCTTCGCGATGATCTTTGTGTCAACGCAAAGCATCGTTAAGGTCCTGACGGAGCATCTGCCCAGTTGGCAGGATCAGCTTTATCGTCTTTCTTGTACAACAAGGAGAGCACCCCTGTCCTCATACTCTTAGTAAGCATGCCCACTTTGCACACACACTCACAGCTTGTTTTCTCAATAGTCATTTTAGGAAAGACATTCCAAACAGTACAAAGCAGTCCCAGAACACTGGAGAGTTCTCCAAGGTCACTCTAAACCCCTTGCCACACAATGATTAGGGGGTCACCCCTTGAACTCCCCAGAATTCCCCGGTGGCAAACTACACATAAGCAACACAACAACCAATCAGAGCAGGGCACAAGACGATGTACATTAATAAACACTAATACGAACTATTTACATTGAACTATATCTGCTCCCCCCAACGCAGTTACATTACATTACACTGTAGTCTGCTGCACTTTTTACTGGAGCATTTTTGGCAGTATGGATTGCTCTGCAGTTACAGGAATGAATGCTGTCGGCAAAATAACAACACATTTTTTAAATGAGTCTTGGCATATATTTTCTTGAATGTAGTTGTAATATGTGAGCAGACGTTTACGTTTTCTGAGAGTCTAACACGCTGGATTCAGTTTAAAAAATGCACTAAATGTATCAAATTTCGGCCCCTTTATGTGACAGTAAGCGACTGAGATTATGAGATGAACGCTAAATCGGGCAGAGCACAGCGATCATGCGGGGAAATACTGGGGACCTCATACACTCATCATGGATGCTGGACGCTGAGCGTACTCAACCGGCATACTTCCTAGCGTGAAGTGTGTGTGTGCGCGCGCGCGTGCGCGCGTTCGTCTGTGCGTACGTGTGTATGTGTCTGTCTGTCTACACGCGAGTGTCTTTTTCTTTGTCTTGTTGCCATAGGTTTCCGCCGAAAACATTAATGACGCTTTAAGCGGCGGCTGTCAGCGCATGAAAGGTGGGTCATTTTGCCGTAATTATTACGGTAATATGCACGTCGATTCGGTTGGACCGTAACGTATGACCAGCGTTTTCTATAACGTTGTCGTCGTGCTTTTATTTATCACACACAGCTGAAGAGATTAACAGTTCTCGGAAAGATGCTGTGAAAATGCACGTATGAGCGCATCCTTCGGGAAGGGTGGATCGGACTGCCGGTGTATTGTCTCGTACTGCCTTCCCCTCCTTAGGATTTCTAAAAAAACAATAATCCCGCAATCCAGTCTCTCTGCAAGATGATCGGATCCTAAAACTGCCTGGTGGTATATTTTTATAGCGCTTAACGTAAAGCAGTTTGAGACAATAGCTACGTATGCCTTGATTGGCGGGTGGGGTATGTCTCACTTGAGCATAACCACGGTCATCCTTTGTCTCACTTCATCATGCTCTTTTGATCATGGCAATCATTTGTTTCACGTCATCCTTTGTCCTAATGAACACGATCATTACAAGTCTATGATGATAATTTTTGGTGCCTTATCGGCTTATGTATGCATTTGGCACAGTCATCTTGGTTTACTTATGTTCATATAATTAATAACATATAAAAAAATCTAAGATTCCTTTGTTTTTATCTGTAGAAAGATCAACAGCATTTTCAAAATCTTGAAAAAAAATGGAGGCTGCATTTCTTGTATTGAGTGTTTCACTGGGTCAGATAATTAGTATATAAACACTAACCAGCTAATGGGGCAGTGACACTTATATGTTCGACTTATAGACTGTCCAGATCGTACAATGTAAATTCTAGGTAGAAGATACAGTGCTATTAACGTGCCTGATTTTAGTGTGCATTTGTAGTCCGTTTTTTTTTTTTTTTCAAATAAAGCCAATACAATATCAGTTACTCGCATGAAACATAATTCAAAGTATTGCATTTATTTCATTCTGTATCTTTCCCTGTAAACTTTTGCATTTAAAGCATTTGGCACAGTGTTTATGAGTCCATACTGATAGGGGACTACAGATGCTGGAAACATACTGATTCACAATCTTCTGAAAAATTTTGAAGTAATATAATTTTACCCTGCTCTTGATGTGAAGGTAATGTTGAGGAAGAATCATGATTAATAAGCCTTCTGTAGACTGCAAAATTGCTTGGCTGTGATGTCTGGGAAAGGGTTGCACTGTGTATTTCACTTTTTGAATTATTTAATATGTGACAGTCAACTGTCAGTTTATTTTGGGCAAACAAAGTGGTCCATCTGCTGTGCTTTTCTGGCTGGCAAGTTCCATGTAGCTCTCAGCTGTTGATGCCTGTGCTTCTGCACTGTTTACCGTGACCACCTACAAAACTTTCATCCAATTCATGCTAAGTTTAATAAAACAAAACACACACACACACACACACACACACATTTTCAGAACCGCTTGTCCCATACGGGGTCGCGGGGAACCAGAGCCAATCTGGTAACACAGGGCGTAAGGCCAGAGGGGGAGGGGACACACCCAGGACAGGACGCCAGTCTGTCACAAGGCACCCCAAGCGGGACTCAAACCCCAGACCCACCGGAGAGCAGGACTGTGGTCCAACCCACTGCACCACCACACCACCACACCCCCTATAAACAAAACACAGTAAAACTTAAAAATTACAAACTATGTCTGTAAATGAAGTATTAAACAACATCATGCAAGAATTCTGCTGTTTGTGTGACCCTGTCTTCTAGGCCATGCTATGCTGAAATCTGGTAGCAATGACTGATGTTGAGTCAACGTATGCAGACTTCATTGCTTCAGGACGAACAGGCCGCAGGAATGCACTCCATGACATCCTGGGAAGCTCGGGTGACCAAGACTCCAGCAACCTTTCCCTGAATCTGGCACAACTTAGCATTAATAAAACAAGTGAGTTCTAGGTTCTCCTGCAAACTTCCTTAGTCACCACAGAGCATAGTGACTAAAGGATGTGGGATTACAGCCCGAAGGATATTGGTTCAAGTTGCTGTCATAGTGCAACACCCTTGTAAATTAACTCAAGGCAATTTACTTCCAAAAATTAACTAGTTTCATAGATGGATAAAAATTATAAGTTGCCTACGTCACTGTGTTAAAGTAACTGTAAATAACAGTAAATATATGAATACATAGACTAGCTCCTCATATTATGAATGCTGATCTTGGGAATTTTCAAAGATGCAAAAATTTTCAAGATTACTAACATTTTAATTGCATTTTCTTCACAAATCTGCTGTATAAAATTTTAGTTTTCAGCAAAGTGAACATACACAGTTGATAGCTGACAGTAAAATGCACCCAAGGTGATGAACATTGTTTCTTAACTAGCATATACCTGACACATTTATCCCAAGTGACTTACAATGTCAGATACATGACAGTAATCTCCTTACAGTTATTCATCTGTTCTTACTGCAGAACAATGTAACACACACACATTACATACACATAAACTGCAGGCAATTTACAGCCATCATTTCATCTGAAACACATGGCTTCAGTCTGTGGGAGGAAACCTACATGAACATGGGGAGAAAATGTAAACTCCACACACACTGAGGTCAAACCCACATGTGAATGCACATCCCAGGAACTATGAAGCACCAGTGCTACCCACTTTGCCATTGTGTTGCACATGCTCTCTGTTATTGATTTTCCCTTTATTTTCTGAGTTCTTTCTCACATTTATTGAATGTGTGCTTATATCCTTGTGTGCTGCTTGTCCTAAGATGACGGGGGTGAGTCTGAGGAGACCAAAAGTTTTTCCACTGACCCTACCATGGACTCACAAGAGGGAAAGCCAGATGGCCACTAACCAGCACATGCCTGAGGCCTTCTCTGCCTTGTCTAGGACCACCAGCTGTTGCCTGTCACCACCACCGGCAGAGCAGAGACCCACGATCCCACTGGCACCTACTGGTACCAGGCAGCACATTGATAGTTTCCTCATGCTGAGGTGCAGGGAAGCTCTGCTGCAACATGTACAGACAGCAAGGCTGAGTGCAGCTGCCTTTAATAACGGTTGAGAGACATTGTTGGGTCATGTCAACAGTGAGGCCCTGAGTGCTTTTTTTGTGTCACCTCAGTAGCTGATGTAATGAGCATCGATTTAGAGATGTAGTCCATTTTAGTCAGGAATTTTAGGGCTCACTGTGGAGATTGCTGAACTGGATACAAGAGTTCAAGAAGAGATGTGGCACGGAAATCTTTGGCAGTGCTCTTCAAAAGCGGGAATCTAGCTGCAAGCATTCCTATGCTTAAGTTTTGTGAGGATTAAACTTTAGATACAGGAAAGGATGTGCTGTATTTTCTTGCTGTGCTTTCTAGTTTTCTGTTGTCAGTTGTTGCTATGGGAACCAGACATATAAGCAAACTGAATGGCTGTCAAGCAAAGCAGGAAGATCGGGTGTATCTTATGTGTGCTCTACTGTTACATAAACTGCAAATATATATATATTTTTTTTTTTTTTTCAACAAAAAAGTGTTTGTATGAACAGCAGACATTTTTTATTGAATTTCATATACCTTTCTTGTGGGGCTATGTGCTGTAATTTGTAGAAGGATTTTGTTAAGTCTCCAATGTACATTTCGGATATGTTGTTTGCTTTGGTTTATAATACAGGTGAGAGGAATTTTTTAAACTTGCTGTGGTCATATGGTTTTTTTTGCGATGTTCCTTCATAACTGCAGCAGCATTTAGTATGAATTATGTAGACCTTTGTGCCTCAGGGTCCATCAAGGATACTCACCACCACTTTGTGTCTGGAGAAGAAAATGAGGCAGGGGGTCTCTGCAGCATTGTACTGATTCTGGAAGTTGTAGTACAAAAACCAGGTGGCTGATCCATGTTTGTCACAAAGATCAACATCAGACATATTTCATGATGGCAGCTTATTTTGGGTCGGGGGTGTGATGGTGCAGCGGGTTTGGCCTGGGCCTGCTCACTGGTGGGTCTGGGGTTTGAGTCCCGCTTGGGGTGCCTTGCAATGGACTGGCATTCCATCCTGGGTGTGTCCCCTCCAGCCTTGTGCCCTGTGTTGCCAGGTTAGGCTCCAGCTCGCTGCGACCGGGTTCCGGACAAGTGGTTTCAGTCAGCGTGTGTGCGTGTGTGTGTGTGTGTGTGTGTGTGTGTGTGTGTGTGTGTGTGTGTGAGAGAGAGCTTATTTTGGTCAAGACTAAATTAAAGATATTTGCTTTTAACCAAATTTGTTAATAAAAATAATAGTTTTTTCGTATTAAATATTTGTTTTAATTGCCAGTACATTGGCAAACAGGCTGTTACAAGGGCCTCTACCTTGTTCTTAAGAGGAAAATTCAAACTTTAAACAGGCTTTCAAAAAATTTTCCAACTTTGTAAAGGTTAAAATTCCACCAGGATACGATTTCATAAGTCAGCAGTAGACAATACAGCACATATGATGTTATATTGGTGGTAAAATAACAGTACACCATGCAAAAGAAGGCTAAACAACATTTGTTTTAAAACCATATTCTAAATAACACAATACTTATAGTAACATTGTGTGGTTTAATAAGATTAAACATGACAAAAATATGCACTGAAACAATGTGTTACAAAAATGAAATGCCAGTTTAATTTTACAATGGTCACCTTACCCTAAACACACCAAAGTGCATTAATTGTTAAGTGTAGAGCATTAAGGGGAATAAAACAGCTCTGTAGTGCCATTTTCATGACCATAAACCTGCTATACCTTTATGTGTACTTAACCTTTGGTTGGAAAAGTCTGGGTGAAGTAGGAGGTGGACACAGGGACGGGGTGGTGGATTTTGACCTATGTCGATTTATGTATTTTCAGAAATAAAAAACAGCAAATCATATCACACCGATTGCAAACCAATAAAAAATATTGTAAAATTTGCCACATCAGTGAATTCACATTTATTCATTTAGCTGACACTTTTCTCCAAAGCAACTTACAATGTTTAGGTACTTACAATTTTTTTACCCATTTATACATCTGGGTAATTTTGCTGTAGCAATGTTAGAGTAAATACCTTGCTCAAGGGTACTACAGCTGGAAGTGGGAACTGAACCTGCGACCTTTGGGTCCAAAGGTAGCAGCTCTTAACACTACATGAATAAACACGATTTTATCATAATTACTACTGCAGTATCATTGAGAAATATCACTTTACACATTTTGAATCTTCTGGATATATAATCTGAATATAATTAATTCATTGTAGACTGTTGCTATTTTTCAAAAACACGATTTTTGAAAAGATAGGTAATAGGTGTATACTATTCATGAGAAGAAATGTGTCATTGTGGCGCGCACGCACGCACGCACACACGCACACACACATTTTCAGAACCGCTTGTCCCATACGGGGGTGTGGGGAACCAGAGCCTACCCGGCAACTCAGGGAGTAAGGCCGGAGGGGGAGGGGACCCACCCAGGACAGGACGCCAGTCCGCCACAAGGCACCCCAAGTGGGACTCGAACCCCAGACCCACCAGAAAGTAGGACCCTGTCCAACCCACTGCACCACTGCACCACTGCACCCCCTTTGTCAGTCTCGTACTTTTCTTTATACCTCACTGGAAATCAGCTGAATTCTGGGGAGAAGCAGTTGCATCGACTTATGATTGGGCCAAGTTCTTAGCTTTAAAATGTAATGTAAATGTTAAAGTAAATGTAAACTTTGGTGTTAAGGTTTGGGTTAGGTTTAACTCTAACAATAAAGGACTCTGGATCTCTCAGGGTCTGGATTCCACCCCATATGAATACATCTGAAATAAGATTTAACTTGCTCAGTATTTACAGTAGAAACTTTATTTTGCAGATCACACACACAGTGACTGAAACCACTTGTCTTAAGCGGGGTCGCAACGAACCAGAGACAAACACAGGGTGCAAGGCTGGAGGGGGAGGGGACACACCCAGGATGGGACGCCAGTCCGTCGCAGGGCACCCCAAGTGGGACTTGAACCCCAGACCTGCCAGAGAGCAGGACCCTGCCAAGCCCACTGCGCCACCATGCTCCCCTATTTTGCAGATTTTGTAGTCAGTTTTATTCACTAGAATTTGGTTGAGCACACAAATGAGTAAACAAACATTTATGACATTAGTATTATGCATTATTTTTTAATACTCTCTGCTGAAGTGAAATGGCATTAAAAGTCTCATTTAAAAAAAAAAGCTATTTTTAAAATAATCCAAAATGTTAGCATCCTTTATTAAATAGCATTATTAAGAATTATATCAAAACATTTATAAAATGTATAGTATATGATGGTGGTTTCACTTTAATAGCTTTACATATGTACTGTATCAATATACTTCCTTTTTAAAAGTTTTATAAGCTGAATATAACTGCTGGTTTGTTTACTGAAAAAAGTATGAATAAATCTCAGATCATGGCCTCCACACTGATTCCCTGTCATTTGCTTTATCTTGTTATTTTTGCTCTGTTCCTCTTATCCTTTCTATGCATTGTTTTTATTTTTGTTGAAACAGTTGTAACATCACCTGGGCAAATATGTCCGTTGAGGTGAAGGACTGTACTGCACTGTAAGCTACAGTACAACGTGTACTGAAGACAGCTTCAAGGCGGTGCTGGCAGTACTCCACCACTAGATGGAGCCAACAGCTTCATAAGGCATGCGAAATAGCCTGCGTCATTGCTGAAAATCTTCACGCAGGAACAAGTCCTACAAACTGCAGTGCCTTCTTACTACATTATGCTGTTATAAAATGCATTGCTACTGATTGATTGCCTGGAGTTAGTAACTGCATTCCTTCATTCATTCACCAGATTAACGCATGTCAGAATTAGCTTTTAACTGTATGCATTCTTCAAATTGATACTTTTCCTCAGAACAACATATGACTTACATACCATAACTTTTACAGGAAAAATTGAGTGCACTTACCTTATTCAAGCAAAGAACAGGAGGTGGTAGGATTTAAGATCAGCAGCTCTAGCTACAATGCTAATTGCTCCTTTTATTATTGTCCTTCGTTATTAAATGAGTATTATTCAGCTGACACCTTTCTCTAAAGCAGCTTACAGTGTTTTACCCATTTACACAGCTGGGTGAAATTTACTGGAGCAATTCAGGGTTAGCACCTTGCTCTAACCTGGGTCCTTTAGTTCAAAGGCAGCAAGTCTACAATGTTAGTGCAGTGGTATGGTAAGTATATTGATAAGCGGCAGGGATTTAAACCTGGGTCTTACAGATTTCAAGGCATGCTATCCCATTTTATCTATTTACAAAACATATGAAGACACTTCATGCTTCAACTCACCGTACAGTACACTGTTTTACTTGCTGTATAACCTATCTCTCGAAGTTGCCTTCACCAAAGGAATCAGGTAAATAATGATGAGACTTCTGCTGCTGTTGCTAATAATAATAATAATAATAATAATAATAATAATACACACACACACACACATTTTCAGAACCGCTTGTCCCATACGGGGTCACGGGGGAACCGGAGCCTACCCGGTAACACAGGGCGTAAGGCCAGAGGGGGAGGGGACACACCCAGGACGGGACGCCAGTCCATCGCAGGGCACCCCAAGCGGGACTTGAACCCCAGACCCACCGGAGAGCAGGACCGTGGTCCAACCCACTGCGCCACCGCGCCCCCTAATAATAATAATAATAATAATAATAATGATAATAATAATAATTTATTTTTTATTCCTCTTTTTTCATTTTATACCCTCAGTAAAGTATCAAGTTTGCCAGCTGCTCAATGAATGCATTTTTTCTTTGTAAGAATGCCTACAAACCTTAAATGAAAATGAGGCCTTACAGTACTGGGCCACGTATAACATAGGTGTTGTACTGGAAGGTGTAAACATGTCTTTTTCAATATTACTAAACTTATCACATCCGTGTTGCACCATAATCTTTTGATTGAGTATTGTTATTTCCATGTTCAGTGTTTATCTTTCTCATGATTAAGATGATAAAGAGCATGTTGGGCTGGTGAACTCCAAATACATCAATCTTGGACCTCTGAGTCCATCACAAGCAAGGAGAGCAACACACCTTGGAGCCAAAGGTTGATCCTGCATCTATCCATCCATCACACAATACATCAGCCTGTGCTGAAAAATACATTCAGCTGACCCCCTACATGTGGTACTGTCACACCCCCCATGGCTGCGCAAAAGGGAACACTTGCTTCAGATTAGCAAGCACAATCTTAAAAAGGGGCTGCGGAACACAGCCCGATGCGGAACCTTGTTCAGCCTTATCGATCACTTGCGCTCCTAGTCTTGCTCCTCGTTCCTCGCCCTGCTCCTCGCTCCTTGCCCTCGCCCTGCTCCACGCTCCTCACCCTGCTCCTTGTCTTCGACTCACTGGTTTGCCTGATCACTCGCCTGTTTCTTGGATTACGGTTCTTGGATTTGCCCCTTTGGATTTTATTTGTACATCGGTGACCCTTTGCCTGTTCCCTGACAAAGTCTAATGAACCGCCCCTTGACTAAACTTCCTGTGCCCCGCATTTGGGTCCGATGCAACCGCGCCGGGGGAATAACATAACAGGTACTAAGCCCAAAACACGGGTTGTGCCCTAATGTGCAACAAATACATCCAAACTCACGATCAGATATTTTCTTATATACTGTATATGATCTACAATAGCATATACTTGAGACTTGAACCAAGAATATTTAGGCTACAACCCTTTGTTCTTAACCACTAAACTTTGCACTGACTATCCAGCTCCATCTATAGATAACAAAATATTGAATTTCATATAACAATATGGAATTTGCAAAATTACCTGCTGAAAAGGGCCATTTAAATAATTTATTTATTCTTGGTATAATGGAAGATTTCGTTATTGTTTCAGTTTTCCCTTCGAGCTGTGTGTAATACCCCGGGCCCCTCAAGAGCAACACCAAATTGCATTTTACAGTTCCTCTGACATATGTTACTGTTAAGCTTCTCTTCTCTGGACTCTCCCTAAAGATGCAAATATGATTTATTCAAATTACTTTTTAATATTACAATTTTTCATACCTTCATTTTTTCAGAAGTTGAGAATACATAAATAAAAAATATAGCATTACACACACACATTGACTGGAACCGCTCTCCCCAAGCAGGGCTGCGGTGAGCCAGAGCCTAGCCCAGCAATGCAGGGCACAGGGCTGGAGGGGGAGGGGATACACCCAGGGCAGAACACCAGTCCGCCGCAAGGCACCCCAACTGGGACTTGAGCCCCAGACCCTCCAGAGACCAGGTAAAGGCCTAACCCGTTGCCCCCCCCATACCATTACAGACAACTGCAATATTCAATTATTGTTAGGTACATCTGCCACTAAATTTCAAACCTGACATTAGTAGAAAATACAAACTCATAACTCATATGACCATAGATCCCCTCATATTGTTTACACCATATTCTATATTTAAACAGAATGAATTCATCATGGTCGGTGCATCATTCACATTCATGAAATATTGATGAAATATTTTGCAGTGATATAACAAAGAGCTGTACTGGCAGTCCCTGGATTATGAACGAGTTCCATTACTAAGTTTGTTTTTAAGTCAGATTTGTACGTAAATCGGAACAGTTAGGTACAGTTTGTGACTAACATTAGTTAGTCAAATGTTTGTCTTAGTATATAGTATATTGTGTACCTCTCTACGCATAAAAAATGTTAAAGAAACTTCAGAGTCACTAAAACATTTTTAACATAATAATAATAATAATAATAATAATAATAATGGAGAGAGACATAGAAAGCATTATTTCCACTTTAGTTTCAGTTGTGATTGTTTTCCTTTTCTTTGATGGATCATTATCACTTGAATTGCATTTACACTTTGGTGCCATGGTTAGGAGGGTAAAAACAAAAAAATTAAAGCCAAATACGGTAACACACACAAGACACTATTAATAGCAACGTGGTTCGCGTCATACTGAGCTGGCAGGAGACTGAGGTGTATGTGGACCCAGTCACAGGATCTTTATTGTCGGTACACAAGGAAGCAGCTGAAATTCGTGGTCAGTGACAGGTGTGGGTTGGTCGATGCATAAACCTAGGCATTAGGGAGAATCTGATGTCGTAGTCGAGCATGTGAACCATGGACATCAGGAGCGAGAATGAGGAATTGAGGAGAATGAGGAACTTGGAAAGACGGGTAGGTTGTTGTGGGTTCACTCGAAAGCGCTGGTGTGATGGGTTTCTCAAATGAGATTCAGCCATTAGGTGGCTTCTTTATATCCCTTTAAATCCCTTTATATCCCTGCTCTGATTTCGGGCGGGTGCAGATGTTCGGGACGAGGTCATGGGCGTGACAGTCTGACTGAAAAGAAGGAAGTCTTTGTCCTACCTCATGCTCACGTGCCCATGAGCTGACGAACCGCTGTAAATGCACAATGTTTTCATGCCCTTTGTTGTTACGAATCATTGTATATAACTTGAATTTTTAATGTAGTAGGCTTTACGGGGGGGTGGTTTGTAACTTTGGGTTCTACATAAGTCAGACGTTCATAACCCGGGGACTGCCTGTACAATATCAGATAAAAACAATTAAAATATGAAACTTTTGGATGTGGATAGTATAATATCAGCTTCATGCATTGCTATGATTTTATGAAACTGAATTCATTATATTTGACCAGCAGGATCTACTACTGTATAACAAAAAATCGTCTCTGACGGTAACATATTATGCTTAACAGAGAATCAGGTTTCATGTTTTATTGTCATAGGTACAAGTACCATGTACAAGTATCATGAAATTCTTCTTTAATGCTTTTCCACAGACTATATGAATCATGGGGGTGCGGTGGCGCAGTGGGTTGGACCGCAGTCCTGCTCTCCGGTGGGTCTGGGGTTTGAGTCCCGCTGGGGGTGCCTTGCGACGGACTGGCGTCCCGTCCTGGGTGTGTCCCCTCTGGCCTTCCGCCCTCTGTTGCCGGGTAGGCTCCGGTTCACCGCGACCCCATCTGGGATGAGCGGTTCTGAAAATGTGTGTGTGTGTATATGAATCATGGGAAAATGTTCAAGTTCACTTCAAACTAGTACACATTTTTGCATGTGTCTATTTCAAATTTGTACAGTGTCTGAGTCTGTGTGCAATTATTTATGTTGTAATCGTTTAAATTACTGTTATTATTGTTGTTGTTATTATTGCTATTGTTATATACACACATTTTACCAGTCTTTGTCCAAATTTTAGGTCAACTCCGACTTATAGAAGGAATTAGGTACAGCTGCCACTGAATTTTATAACAGTGACATTAATAGAAAATACAAACTCATATGACAAAAGATCCCCACATATTGAGAATTCCAAATTACCACAGTGAAAGTTTTAAAGAAATCAATGTTTACTGTTGACTAAAAATTAAGTTTTTTTCAAACCAACAAAACCTTTACAATTTTTTTTTGGTAATTTTTTTTGTTGTGATGTTTGGTTTTACTCTTCATTTTGGGTCATTTTGGAAAGAAAAGACATTGATGAGGGATGTTTACGGTACAAGTCTGTTTCCCAACACTCCATGATCATTCTTTTGCAGCTTGTCTCCCTCTTCTTTTCTGTGGTCATGCCCTTGCTATACTGCATCTCAGTGAACTGAGACCTAGTTCCAGGTGAGAAAGTGAACCACATGACAAGTACCCAAATTACCATCCAGCTGCTACCTTTCCTGATGCTTATTTCAGGAGGGTGTGCTGCCCCTCAGGAAGTGTCTGTGGTGCCCAAAAGGAAGGTACATTGTCCTTTGGAGGTTTTACTGAAACACAGCGCTGGAACACTTGGAGTGCACAAATGGCAGAGTTTATTAAGAACAGCAGCTGGTGTCACAATCTCACTGTGGAACCTCTTTTTGCTCCCATGCGAAAAAGCATGCATTAGACCCAGTGCAGCCTATAACAATTCCCGCTTCAAATAAATATTAACCAATGACAATTAACCTTTGTCAACTTACACCCTACAGGCTGGCAGGAACCTTTCTTTCACAAACCTCTCAATGCTTTGCTCTTAGTATAAAACACCACCGTGTCTCAGTGACCTTTCAAAATTCCACCAAAGCACAATAATGACTCATCCAGGAAGCCACAACAGAGCCAAGGACAACATCAAAGGAACTACAGGCCTCTCTTGCATCAATAAAGGTTACCATTCATGACTCCACTATCAGAAAGACACACACACACATTTTCAGAACCGCTCATCCCATACGGGGTCACGGAGCCTAACCCGGCAACACAGGGCGTAAGGCCGGAGGGGGAGAGGACACACCCAGGACGGGACGCCAGTCCGTCACAAGGCACCCCAAGCGGGACTCGAACCCCAGACCCACCGGAGAGCAGGACTGCGGTCCAACCCACTGCGCCACCACACCCCCTGGATCAGAAAGACACTGGCCAAAAATTCCATCCATGAAAGAGTGGTGAGGCAAAAACCATTAGTAACCCAGAAAAACATTAAGGCTCATCTGAATTTTGCCAAAACACACCTTGATGATCCTCAAACCTTTTGGGAGAATGTTCTGTGGACTGATGAGTTGAAAGTGGAATTATTTGGAAGATAGAGGTTCTGTTACATCTTGTGTAAAACAAACACCGCATTCCACAAAAAGAAACATCATAACTATGCTAAAGCATGGTGGTGGCAGTGTGATGGTGTGGGGATGCTTTGCTGCTTCAGGGCCTGGGCAGCTTGCAATAATTGAGGGAAATATGAATTCTGCTCTCTACCAGAAAATCCTAAAGGAGGATGTCTGGTCTTTGGTCTCTAAGTTTACGTTTGTTCATTTAGCAGATGCTTTTCTCCAAAGCCATGTACACACACACACACACACATACACACTCACTCACACAGATAATGGATGCATTACAAGAAGCTATGCACCTAAAGCTGGAAGAAACCCACATCCCAAAGATAACTTGGAAACTCCACTCAGACAGACACACACACACTGTCTGAACCCACTTGTCCCAAGTTGGGTCACAGCAAGCTGGAACCTAACCCAGCAATGCAGGTCATAGGGCTGGAGGGGGAGGGGATACACACAGAATAGAACACCATTCTGTCACAAGGTACCTCAGGCAGGACTTGAACCCCAGACCTGCCAGAGAGCAGGACCCAGCCAAGCCCACTGCACCACCACAGCCCCCCAAGTGATGTACATTTCTGAACTGATTGTCCAATACAGGGTTGCAGGGAACCACAGCCTAACCCAGCAACTCAGGGCATAAGGCTGGAGGTGGAGGGGACACACCCAGGACGGGACGCCAGTCTGTCGCAAGGCACCCCAAGTGGGACTCAAACCCCAGACCCACCGGAGAGCAGGACCCGGTCCAATCCACTGCACCACCGCGTCCCCCTCAAGTGATGCACATCTCAGCAAAAATACAATTTGTGCATTACATTAAGAGAAAGAGACATAGCTGCAGACATGTGATTCTTAAGTAAACCTAGTTTGTTACTTTCCATTTGATGCACTGATGTTCATCGCTCAAGTAGGTGCATAAAGTTGAAGCTCAAGGGCAACTGGATTATGCAGCAAGACAATGATCCAAAGGATAGGAGTAAGTCCACCTCTGAATGGCTCAAAAAAGCAAAATTTAAGTTTTGGAGTGGCCTAGTCAAAGTTCTCAGTTGAACCCAATTGAAATGCTGTGGCAGGACCTTAAACACGCAGTTCATGCTTGAAAACCCTCCAGTGTGGCTGAACTGAAGCAGTTCTGCAAAAAAGAGTGGGCAAAAATCCCACCACATTGCTCTGAAAGACTGATCTCCAGTTATCGGAAGCATTTGGTTGCAGTTATTGCTGCTAAAGGTGGCACAACCAGATTTTAAGTTTAAGGAAGGTTTAAATTTAAGTTTTTCACATGGGTGATAGGTGTTGGATATTTTTTTTTGCTTAAATAAAAAAAAAAAATATCAAAACTGTATTCTCTATTTACTTAGGTTGCCTTTGTTTTGTGTTGTATCTTGTCTGAAGATCTAAAACTATTGTGTATGAAATATACACAAAAACAAAAGAAAACAGGATGGGGGCAAATACTTTTCCACGGTACTGTTTGTGGGCAGGATGCTGAGAAACTGGTTCATGCTTTTGTTTCAAGCAGGCTGGACTACTGTAAGGCTTTATTATCAGGTTGTCTATACCAGACTGTATCCAGGCTACAGTTGGTACAAAATGCTGCTGCAAGAAAATTCACTACAACTAGGAAGTACGGCCATATAACACTGGAACTGAAATCGCTGCACTGGCTACCAGTTACACTTACTCTTGATAATAAAATCTTTCTTCTGACCTATCAGACAGTACATGGCATTGCTCCATCTTACCTTTATGGGATTATTGATTATTATATCCCAGGATGATATCTTCATTCATTGGATGCGAGTTACCTTAAAGTACCTGTGATCAATAAGACGGAGGTTGCGCCTTTAGTTGTAGAGCACCTAAACTGTGGAACAGTCTACCAGTTACTGTCAGAAATGCACCATCTGTCTCAGTCTTAAAATCCAGACTACAGACTTACACATTCTATGTGTCTGTCTCCTAAGGTGATGCACAAATTGTATTTTCTATGAGATGTACGTCGTCTTGGAGAAAAGTGTCTGCTGAATGAATGAATGTAAATGTTGACTTGAGCATATCACTAACAAATGTAATTCCATTTGACTGTGTTTCTGTTTTTTCCACCTCTGAATTAAAATGTCTAATTTCTTTAAGTTATAAATTACTAATAATTTCTTCATGTTGAGCATTGCTTCCCTACGATAAGACCTGAGGGGTCATTACAGGAGCACTCCATGCTTAATGAAGTTAATGACCTACCGCCATGATGGACGAGACATACCTTAGTGAACTGGGAAATCAAGTTATCATACATCAACAACACTATTATTAGTTATAAACTGACTAGAAGTCTTGTTTTACCTAGAATGCCCAAGAGGAGTGGGCAGCCACTGGCACTTGGACCGCCAGAGGTTTTTTTTTTTTCCCTCAGCTTCCCATTAGGAGTTTTTGTTCCTTTCCTCCATGGCCGATAGGCATACTTATAACTTTGATAAATGCGTTGATAATGTATTATGCTACTCTGTAGTTAACTTTCTTCTTTCTTGTATTTGTTTATTTGCCTAACGCCTTTGTTCAGAGCCCTGTGTCATTGCATGAGAAGACACACACACACAGACACACACACACACACACACACACACACACACACACACACACTCTGTCTGAAACGGCTTGTCCCGAGCTGGGTCGTGGCAAGCCGGAGCCTAACCCGACAACATAGGGGGCAAGGCTAGAGGGGGAGGGGCTACACCCAGGACAGGACCCAGCCAAATCTGCTGCGCCACCATGCTGCATGAGAAGAGCACTCAATAAAAATTGAATTGAATTGAATTTAATTGAATTAGCAGGGTGTGGTGGTGCAGCAGGTTTGGCTGGTGCCTGCTCTGGGGCCTGATCCATCCATCCATCCATCCATCCATTATTACTAAATACTTGTTCCATCACCCCCATCCCGAAGAAACCCAAAATCAGAGGACTGAACGACTACAGACCTATTGCCCTAACGTCTGTGGTTATGAAGGCATTTGAAAGACTGAAGGACATCACTGGACCCTTGCTGGACCCCCTGCAGTTTGCTTATCGAGCAAACAGGTCTGTGGATGATGCAGTCAACATGGGACTCCACTACATCCTGCAACATCTGGACAAACCAGGGACTTATGTGAGGATTCTGTTTGTGGACTGCAGCTCGGCCTTCAACACCATCATCCCACACCTCCTCCTGTCCAAATTAACCCAACTCTCTGTGTCCACCTCCATCTGTCGGTGGATCACCAACTTCCTGACAGACAGGCAGCAGCTAGTGAGGCTGGGAAAATTCTCATCCAATACTTGCACGATCAGTACTGGTGTCCCCCAGAGATGTGTGCTCTCCCCACTACTCTTCTCCCTGTACACCAATGACTGCACCACAAAAGACCCCTCTGTCAAGCTCCTGAAGTTCGCAGACGACACCACACTCTTTGGCCTCATCCGGGATGGTAACGAGTCTGCTTACAGACAGGAGGTTAAAGAGCTGGCTGTCTGGTGCAGCCACAACAACCTGGAGCTGAACACTCTCAAAACGGTGGAGATGATTGTGGACTTTAGAAGAAACATCCCAGCATTATCCCCACTCACCATCATGAACAGCACTGTGGTAACAGCGGAGTCATTCAGGTTCCTGGGCACCACCATCTCACAGGACCTGAAGTGGGAGCTCCACATAGACTCCATTGTGAAGAAGGCCCAGCAGAGGTTGTACTTCCTTTGCCAGCTAAGGAAGTTCAACCTACCACAGGAGCTACTGAAGCAATTCTACTCTGCAGTCATCGAGTCTGTCCTCTGCATTTCTATAACTGTCTTGTTCAGCTCAGCCACAAAATCAGACATCAGAAGATTACAGCAGATAGTTCGGACTGCTGGAAGAATCATCGGCACACCCCCCCCAGCTCTCCGAGAGCTGTACTCGTCCTGAGTCAGTAAAAGGGCTAGCAAAATCATTCTAGACCCCTCACATCCAGGCCACTTCCTCTTTGAACCTTTGCCATCTGGCCGGCGCTACAGAGCACTGAGCACCAGGACAGCCAGGCACAAGAAAAGTTTCTTTCCTCAGGCCATCTACCTCATGAACAGCTAAATCCCCCCCCCCAGGGAGTAAACCAGTGCAATACACAACGCTATTTATATTTATAATTATATCTATTTATCACATCATATGTCTTAACTCACATTCCCTTGCATTTGTATAGAACATACCTGTACATACATATAATATCTAGTGACTATTTTTGTATATTGTGTACTTTATATTTTTTATGTATTTTTTATCCTTTATTCACATATTCTATCTTCTCCTCTGTGTCTTGTCACTGTCATTCTGTCTGTGCTGTGGAAGTTTCTGTCACCAAGACAAATTCCTTGTATGTGTGAACATACTTGGCAATAAAGCTCGTTTTGATTCTGATTCTGATTCAGATTCAGTACAGGGTCACTGTGGTCCAAAGCCTATCCTGGAAGCAATTACAGATGCTTGATCAGTCACAGATTCACACACAAAGATCCATGGAGAGTCACTACCTGCAGCACCATGATGCCATCCATGACAAATGCAGAAATTTAAAATGTCATTATACCTTGGGTTTAAAACTTGAAACTTCCTTTGCATGCTTGATACATTGAAACAATATTATAGGAAATGCACCAGAATTGCAACTTTTAAGCTATATTTCAGGCTTTTAAGTTGTCATTCACATTGCCAACAACCGCTTGTCCCAAGCAGGGTCAGGCAGGGTTGGGCAGGACACCAGTCCATCACAGGGCACCTAAGCGCACTGGCCCAGCTCCCATCCCCACCCCGCTTTTAAAATGAAATCCTGAAGTAAGCAAATGATTACACAAAATGATTCATGCACTTTCATCTTCTTCCTATAAATATACTTCATGCATTAATTACTGTTAATAAGCAATTTTGCTTGGTTGGCTGGATATGAAAAGTGTTTCTTGAACATCATCCACATTTAATGAAAGATTTCAGAGTTGGAGAAGGATAGTTAATCTACGCATAAAACATATTCTGGCAACTACAGTGGTTACCTATTGCAGTACAAGGGAAATGTGGATATTACTAGGACCTAGAATAATTTCCCAAAATGAGAATTTGTGCTGGCTTGTGCATACTGCAGCTCACAAAGAAGCTTTCATAAAGCAGCTTTTAAAAGGGTTTTAATGAACACACCTGATTGCAAAGGGCATTGACATAGGAAGCATTCAGTTCTGTTTTATTTCTAGTCGTGACACTTTGCCAGGGGGGTCTGAGAGACCCACAACAGAACCCACTCAAGTCCACTGTCATGTTTTCGGGATGCAAGCCCAGCCTCTTCAGCCTTTTTCCCGGAGGGTTTCCAGCAACATCTTATTTGATTGCATCTTGTCTCCCATTACTGACTAACAGGAATTCAGACTGGAATGCCTGTGGCACATCAAAGGGGGCTGTTATCCAAAAACAAGGAGAAACTGCCCAAGTTAATTACCAAATGGAGTACATCTTCTCCTCTCTGTCAGCCTCCATCAATCTGTGTGACTCGCTGTCAGAGGACCTGGCTGCCCATGACACACACACACATACATTTTCAGAACCGCTTGTCCCTTACGGGGTCACGGGGAACCGGAGCCTACCCGGCAACACAGGGCGTAAGGCCAGAGGGGGAAGGGGACACACCCAGGACGGGACGCCAGTCCGCCACAAGGCACCCCAAGCGGGACTCGAACCCCAGACCCACCGGAGAGCAGGACTGCGCCACCGCACCCCCTGCTGCCCATGACACTTATGTCCAAATAGGAGGATTTTACCTAGGCTTTAATATTTTGTGTATTTCTATTTTGTCTGAACTTGTGCACATGTTCTTGCTTTTTTGCTTTTCTGCACTTACAAATCATTTGATGTCTCCATACTGTACAATATTGAACATATGCTCAATAGCATGCACTGTGCGTTTTCAGTATAAGAAACTTTTATTTTAATGAATCCTTTTGACATCTGTATTTATAAAATGGAAGGTTTGTTTTAACATTCAAGAAATATTATTTCATCATTTCTAATTAATGCATACTGCAGCGCTGGACACCAGAAGTGGAGGAAAGGCTCCAGGACTGCTTTGACTCCATGAACTGGCACATGTTCAGAAACTCATCCTCCAATCTCGACGAATATGCCACAGTGGTCACAGACTTCATCTAGTAATGTGTAAGTGTCTGCATACCCCATAAAACAGTCCGCTCATTCCCTAACCAAAAACCGTGGATTACCGCCAAAATCCGAAATAAGATCCCCGCGCGTACCTGCACGTTTCAGTCCGGAGACACGCACGTGTACAAGAAGTGCAAGTACGAGCTCCGCAAAGGCATCTCCAGCACGAAACAGGAATACAGCACTCAATTTAGTTTAACTGCACTCAAGACGCATGTAGGTTGTGGCAGGGAATCCAAACTTTAACAGATTATAAACCACAGGCTTTTTAAAAACATGCAGTGAGCAACTGGCTACTGTCTTCATGGACATATTTAACACCTCTTTAAAAAGCTCAGCTGTACCTACCTGTTTCAAAAACACCACCATTATCCCCATTCATAAGAAAAACAAAGTGAGCTGCCTTAATGACTATCGCCCAGTGGCACAATGAAATGTTTTGAGAGGCTGGTGCTGGGACACAATAAGGACACCATCCCAGACACTTTGGGCCCACTGCAGTTTGCCTACCGCCACAACAGATCCGCTGAAGATGCAATATCACACAAACTTCACACCACTCTGGCTCACCTGGACAATAAAACTGCTAGGCTATTATTTGTAGACTATAGCTTGACATTTAACACTGTCATCTCAACCAAGCTGATCCACAAAGTACTAGGTCTGGGATTGAATGCCACATTGTGCAACTGGATCCTGGATTTCCTCACCAATAGACCCCAGTGTGTGCGGATTGGCAGAAATACCTTCTCCCCACTGAACCTCAACACTGACACTCCACAGGGAAGCATTCTGAGCCTGGTGCCGCATTCCTTATTCACACATGACTGTGTGGCCAATCACAGCTGCAACACCATCATAAAGTTTGTTGACGATACCACAATTGTGGGTCTGATCACCAACAACGATGAGACAGCCTACAGAGAAGAGGTGAGGCTCCTGGCAGAGTGGTGCTAGGACAACAACCTTTCTCTCAATGTCAGTAAAACTAAGGAGCTGGTGATTGACTTCAGGAAACAGGATACAGCTCATGCACCTATCTACATAGGAGGGGACATTGTAGAAAAGGTCAACAGCTTCAAATTCCTAGGGGTCACCGTCACTGCCAAACTCACGTGGACTGAGCACGCAGCATCAACCATCAAAAAGGCCCATCAACGCCTCTACTTTCTTAGGCATCTGAAGAAAGCCAGGATGTCCATTACAGTCCTCACCACTTTCTACAGGTGTGCTGTGGAGTCTGCCCTCACAGGGTGTATTACATCCTGGTGTGGCAGCTGCTCCATACAGCACAAGAAAGCCCTACAGAGGGTGGTCAAAATGGCTCAGGAAACCATCGGCACACAGCTACTAGCAGTCCAGGACACCTACACCACACGCTGCCTCAGAAAGATGATGTGCATCATGAAAGATCATAGTTACCCTGCATGGGCACTTCTCTCTTTTCTGCTGTGTGGAAAGCGGCTCAGGTCTCTTTGAACCCGCATTGCTAGGTACAGGAGCAGCTCTTAACCCACTGCTGTAAGAGTATACAACACTCACCAATGTTCCAACCTTTGTAACTATAGTTGGACTGCTCCTTCCAAGCACATTGGTAGATTACATTGTCACTTTAAGCATTCTCATGTTCTAAGTTCTCTGGCTGTCTACTGTTATTTATTGTTATTATTGTTACCGTCATTTATTGTTATTGTTATTAACGTTACTCATTGTCATTGTTATTGTTTTGTTTTGTGCAGTATTTCTATTATTTTTGTTCATAGTCTGTGGAGAAGCATTCAAGAAGCCTTTCATGATACTTGTACATGGTACTTGTACCTATGATAATCAACTTGAAACTAATCATATACATATACATATATATGTGTGTTTAATAAGCAATGATAAAATAATATTTGTATTTTATAATGTATTTTATTATGCAAATATGTGCTATATAATTTTATAAAAAATAAAATGGAAGACAATGAATTTAATTTTAATCAGAAATGAACATAGTGTTGGAAGTCACAGAAAGTTCAGCAGAAATAAAAGAGCTGTGAGTGTCTTAAGTGTTTTGTTTTGCTTTGTTTACACAAGAAAACCAGAGAAGGAAGATCAGTATTTAAAATCTAACTATAAGCAATACTAGAAAAGGAATACTTTAAATCTGTAACACTTTAAATAATCCCATGATAAAAATTACCTTATTTTTTACTGTGGTCTACAAAATGTTGTCAAGTATCCATCCATCCATCTTCCTCCGCTTTTATCCGGGACCAGGTCGTGGGGGCAGTAGTCTAAGCAGAGCCCCCCAGACTTCCCTCTCCCCGCAAACCTCCTCCAGTTCCTCTGGGGGAACCCCAAGGCGTTCCCAGGCCAGCTGGGAGACGTAGTCTCTCCAACGTGTCCTGGGTCTGCCCCGAGGCCTCCTCCCAGTGGGACATGCCCAGAATACCTCCCCAGGGAGGCGTCCAGGAGGCATCCGGGACAGGTGCCCGAGCCACCTCAACTGGCTCCTCTCGATGCGGAGGAGCAGCGGCTCTACTCCGAGCTCCTCTCGGGTGACTGAGCTCCTCACCCTATCCCTAAGGGTGCGCCCAGCCACTCTGCGGAGGAAACTCATTTCTGCTGCTTGTATCCGCGATCTCATTCTTTCGGTCATGATCCAGAGTTCATGATCATAGGTGAGGGTAGAAACGTAGATCGACCGGTAAATTGAGAGCTTCGCCTTACGACTCAGCTCCCTCTTCACCACAACAGACCGGTACAATGACCGCATTACTGCGGACGCCGCACCGATCCGTCTGTCAACCTGCCGCTCCATTTTTCCCTCACTCGTGAACAAGACCCCGAGATACTTAAACTCCTCCACTTGAGGGAGCAACTCCCCCCTAACCCGGAGGGGGCAATCCACCTTTTTACGACTGAGAACCATGGCCTCGGATTTGGAGGTGCTGATTCTCATCCCCGCCGCTTCGCACTTGGCTGCAAACCTCTCCAGTGCACGCTGTAAGTTTTGATTCGATGAAGCCAACAGGACCACATCATCCGCAAAAAGCAGAGACGAGATCCTGCAGCCACCAAAACAGACACCCTCCGTTCCCTGGCTGCGCCTAGAAATTCTGTCCATGAAGATAATGAACAGAATCGGTGACAAAGGGCAGCCCTGGCGGAGTCCAACATGCACCGGGAACAGGTCTGACTTACTGCCGGCAATGCGAACCAAGCTCCTACTCCGGTCATACAGGGAACGAACAGCCCGTAGCAACGAGCCCCGAACCCCATAATCCCGAAGTACCCCCCACAGGATGCCACGAGGGACACGGTCGAATGCCTTCTGCAGGTCCACAAAACACATATGGACTGGTTGGGCAGACTCCCATGAGCCCTCCAACACCCTAGTGAGGGTATAGAGCTGGTCCAGTGTTCCACAGCCAGGGCGAAAACCACATTGCTCCTCCTGGATCCGAGGTTCGACTATCGGTCGGATTCTCCTTTCCAGTACCCTGGCATAGACTTTCCCAGGGAGGCTAAGGAGTGTGATCCCCCTATAGTTGGAACACAATCTCCGGTCCCCCTTCTTAAAAAGAGGGACCACCACCCCGGTCTGCCAGTCCAGAGGCACCGTCCCAGAACTCCACGCGATGCTGCAGAGGTGTGTCAGCCAAGACAGCCGCACAACATCCAGAGACTTGAGAAACTCGGGGTGAATCTCATCCACCCCCGGAGCCTTGCCACCGAGGAGTTTTTTGACTACCTCAGCAACTTCAGCCAGGGTAATGGACGAGTCCCCCTCCGAGTCCCCAGCCTCAGCTTCCTCTATGGAAGGCGTGTCGGAGGGATTGAGGAGATCCTCAAAGTACTCCTTCCACCGCCCAAGGACATCCTCAGCTGAGGTCAGCAGCGCACCACTTCCACTGTAAACAGTGTTGGTGGAACACCGCTTCCCCCTTCTGAGTTGCCGGACGGTTTGCCAGAATCTCTTTGAGGCCGACCGAAAGTCTTCCTCCATGGCCTCACCGAACTCCTGCCAGGCCTGAGTTTTTGCCGTGGCGACTGCCAGAGCTGCGCTCCGTTTGGCCCGTCGGTACCCGTCAGCTGCTTCAGGAGTCCCATGAGCCAGCCAGGCCCGATAGAACTCCTTCTTCAGCTTGACGGCATCCCTTACCTCCAGTGTCCACCACCGTGTTCGGGGATTGCCGCCACGACAGGCACCGGAGACTTTATGGCCGCAGCTCTGAACCGCCGCCCTGACATTGGAGGTGTGGAACATAGTCCATTTGGACTCAGTGTCCCCAGTCTCCCTCGGGACCTGGTTGAAGCTCTGTCGGAGGTGAGAGTTGAAGACCTCTCTGACAGGGGCCTCTGCCAAATGTTCCCAACAGACCCTCACTATGCGTTTGGGCCTGCCAGGTCTGTCCAGCTTTTTCCCTCGCCATTGAATCCAACTCACCACCAGGTGGTGATCAGTTGACAGCTCAGCCCCTCTCTTCACCCGAGTGTCCAAGACATATGGCCGAAGATTAGAAGAAACAACTACAAAGTCGATCATCGACCTCCGACCTAAGGTGTCCTGGTGCCAAGTGCACTGGTGGACACCCTTATGCATGAACATGGTGTTTGTTATGGACAAACCGTGACTAGCACAGAAATCCAATAACAACTCACCACTCGGGTTCAGATCAGGGAGGCCGTTCCTCCCAGTCACGCCCCTCCAGGTATCACTGTCGCTGCCCACGTGGGCGTTAAAGTCCCCCAGTAGAACGACAGAGTCCCCAGTGGGAGCGCTTTCCAGCACGCCCCCAAGGGACTCTAAAAAGGCCGGGTACTCTACACTGCCGCTAGGCGCATAAGCACAAACGACAGTGAGAGACCGTTCCCTGACCCGAAGGCGTAGGGAGACGACCCTCTCATTCACTGGGGTAGACTCCAGCACATGGCGGCTGAACTGGGGGGCTATTAATAAGCCCACACCTGCCCGCCGTCTCTCACCCTGGGCAACGCCAGAATAGTGGAGAGTCCACCCTTGGTCGAGTAGAGTGGTTCCAGAACGCAAGCTGTGAGTGGAAGTGAGCCTGACTATATCTAGACGGTATCTCTCAACCTCCTGCACTAGCTCAGGCTCCTTCTCCGCCAGTGAGGTGACATTCCAAGTCCCAAAAGCCAGAGTTGGCGCCCGAGGTTTGGGTCGGCCGGGCACTCGGCCCCGACCACCGCCCAAATCACAATGGACTGGCCCCTTACGGTCTCTCCGGCAGGTGGTGAGCCCACCGAAGAGCGGCTCCATGTCTTGGCTTCGGGCTAAGCCCAGCCAGGCCCCGTGGGCATAGACCTGGCCACCAGGAGCTACCATGCGAGCCCCCCCCGAGGCCTGGCTCCAGGGTGGGGCCCCGGTGACCCCATACCGGGCGGGGTGAACGAGATCCTTGATTTAATAGTCATAAGGGGATTTTGAACCGCGCTTTGTCTCGTCTGTCACCCAGGACCTGTTTGCCTTGGGAGACCCTACCAGGGGCATATAGCCCCAGGCAAAATAGCTCCTGATATCATTCAGGCACTCAAACCCCTCCACCACGGTAAGGTGGCGGTTCGCGGAGGGGTGTTTTCAAGTGGTCTTATAATATTATTATTTCCCTACTTATAACGATTTACATTTCCCACAATTCCTGTTATTTACAACTATTTGCAAGGAACATCTGTTCCCACTTAAAGGGGACACCCTACAGCGATGCAGGTCGCCACATTGCCCCCCTCTTAAAAAGAACGGCACTGTCCTTGTTGCCTTCTTGTCTTAGGAATGTCCCCGCTGTCCTGTGCTGTTCACAAAAGTGTTGGATGTACACCTCCACTCAGCGCTGGCAGCTGGGACAGAGAAAGTTAAAGTAACCTATGATGGTGATGCACCTGGGGGCCAAGGTGGCCATTCTATCTCTTTGTCTACTTGGCTTCGGTCTCAGCACAGTTTGACACATACATTACAAGTCCTGGTGGCGCTGACATGGTTCTCCCCAACTGCCTTGCGCTCCCTACAGTTGACTGGGTCTCGCAGTAACGCAGGGACCATTTGCTGCAGAATCTTCATAAAT
The DNA here is from genome assembly GCF_900964775.1 of Scleropages formosus. NCBI lineage: Eukaryota > Metazoa > Chordata > Actinopteri > Osteoglossiformes > Osteoglossidae > Scleropages > Scleropages formosus. The sequence goes on from NC_041821.1 coordinate 24,712,992, forward strand.
ATTCCACAAATGTGTCCATGACCTCCATATTGTCACAACCTCTGGGGATAATACCCCAGATGACCATAGGGGGGTGTTACCTTAATCAAACCCAAATACATTCTACACTCCGGCAGCTCATTAAAACTTTTAAACATAGAAGTCCACCAGAATGGTCATGGAATCTCATTAAAATGACTTGTGATTGGCCTTGCTGTTTATTCTTTGCTCACTGGATTATGGCCTCCGCTCTTCAGACAATGACCACCACTCTCTGAACCACAATCAAGACCCTTGGAGTTCAACCCTGGCTTTTGAAACACGATCCTTCAGACCATGACTCCCGTGCTTCGCATCATGATCAAGGCTCTTTGAATTACGTTCCCCAAACTCAATGCGCCTCTTGGACCTTGGACCTGTGCTTTTAGCTTGTCCCTGAGCTATGGACCTTGGACCTACACCTACCTCCTTTGTGCCATTCCCCATATCAACGTTCCTCAAGTCCCATCTCAGATCCTCTGTTGTATAATGACAAACAGCTTCAGTTCCCTGGTGCCCCTCCCCACAGTTTCCCGGAAGATCTCAACGTGTTATGAGAAATAACTGATAGGGACATTATAACAATTAATAGTTTAAAATCATCCATGGCCTCAATGAGCTCTGCTACAAGGAGCACCCTCTCTCCCACTGCTCCCAAACTGAAAAGGCTGGTGACATAAAATACCATCCATCCATCCATCCACTTTCTTGCCTGCTTGTCCTTCTAGGGCCATGGTGGCAATAGGGGGAGCAGAGAAGCCCAGACATCCCTGTCCCTCGCAATTTCCTCCAGCTCAACCCAGGGGATTTCCAGCCTCTCCCAGGCCAACTGGGAGATATAATCTCTCCAGCATGTCCTAGGACAGCCTCGGGGTCTTGTCTCAGTTGGCCATGCCTGGTGTACCTCCAAACTGAGGCGCCCAAGGGGCATCCTTACCAGATGCCCAAGCCACCTCAACTGGCTCCTTTCAATGCGGAGGGGTAGTAGCTCTATTCTGAGGTCCCCACAGATGGCAAAACTCCTCACCCTGTCACAGAGAGTGAGTCCCAACATCCTGCGGATAAAACTCATTTCAGCAGCTTGTATCCAGGATCATATTCTATTTGTCATTACCCTGAGTTCATGACCATAGGTGAAGGTAATGAGGTAGACTGCCCGGAAAATATATTTCATGATTTACGCCATTTGGCCCACCACCTGCAAGGTTCAGCATGAGGGTCCGGTGCTATGTATACCCGGCGGCTGGAGGGGGCGGGCTGGCACATGGCGACACGGCCCCTCGCGACAAGAACTGGCTCTTGGTATGTGGAATGTCACCTCACTTGGGGGGAAGGAGCCGGAACTGGTGCGGGAGGTTGAGAAATACCAAGTAGATATAGTTGGGCTCACCTCCACTCACAGCGCTGGCTCTGGAACCAAACTCCTCGATAATGGGTGGTCCCTCTCCTACTCAGGAGTTGCACAGGGTGAGAGGCCCAGGCGGGTGTGGGGATACTCACAAGCCCCCGGCTGGCTGCCATATAGTTGAAGTTTGCCCCGGTGGACAAGAGGGTCGCCTCAATGCGACTTAGGGTCGCAGAGAGGAAAACTTTTACTGCTGTGTGTGCTTATGCGCCAAACAGCAGTTCAGAGTATTCGGCCTTCTTGGAGAAGGGCAGAGGGGTTCTGGACAGGGCCCCACCTACAGACGCCATAGTCCTGCTGGGGGAGTTCAACGCTCACATTGGCAATGACTGGGAAATCTGGCGGGGGGTAATTGGGAAGAACGGCCTGCCCGATCTGAACCCGAATGACGAAATGTTATTGGACTTCTGTGCTAGCCATGGTTTGTCCATAACAAACACCATGTTGGAACACAAGGATGCTCATAAGTGTGCTTGGTACCAGAGCTCCTTGGGCCAAAGGTCAATGATTGACTTTATAGTCGTTTCTTCTGACTTGAGGCCACATGTTCTGGACACTGGGGTGAAGAGAGGTGTTGAGCTGTCAACTGATCACCATCTGGTGGTGAGTTGGATCAGATGTCGGGGAAAACTTATGGACAGACCCGGTAGGCCCAGACATTTAATGAGGGTGTGCTTGGAACGACTGCCAGAGGACCTTAACTCACACCTCCGGGAGAGCTTTTCCCATGTCCCAGAGGAGGTAGAGGACATGGAGTCTGAATGGACCCTGTTCAAAACCTCCATTGTGAAAGCATTCAGGCACAGCTGTGGCCAAAAGCTTGTTGGTGCCAGCCAGGGCGGCAACCCGAGAACCTGCTGGTGGACACTGGTGGTGAGGGAAGCCGTAAAGCTGAAGAAGGAGGCCTTTAGGGCCTGGTTGGCTCTGGGGACTCCTGACTCAGCAGACAGGTACCAGAAGGCGAAAAAGGCAGCAGTGGCTGTGGTTGCAGAAGCAAAATCCCGGGCATGGGAGGAGTTTGGAGAGGCCATGAAAGATGACAATCGGTCGGCTTCAAAGAGATTCTAGAGAACCCTCCGGCAGCTCAGAAGGGTCGGAGAAGTTTCGCTCAGGCTCTGTTCAGCAGGAGTGGAGAAACTCTGACCTCTGATGAGGACATTGTTCGGAGGTGGAAGGAGCACTTTGAAGAACTCTTAAACCCAAATGATATGCTTCCCTTACAGGAGTCAGGGCCAGAGGCTTTCTTGCTGTCAGAGTCCATTTCCCTGGTGGAAGTCACTGAGGTAGTTGGTAAGCTCCACAGTGGCAAAGCACCGGGGGTGGATCCGCCCGCAAATGCTTAAGGCCCTGGATGTTGCAGGGCTGTCATGGTTGACACGCCTCTGCAATGTTGCATGGACCTCGGGGACAGTGCCCTTGGATTGGCAAACTAGGGTGGTGGTCCCTATCTTTAAGAAAGGGGTCCGGAGAGTGTGTGCCAACTATGGGAACTGTGGGAAAGCTGATAGTTGAACTTCAGATTGAAGAGGAACAATGCAGATTCTGGCCTGGCTGTGGAACAGTGGACCAGCTTTTATCCTCTCACAGATGATTGAAGGGGCATGGGAGTTCCCTAATCCAGTCTACATGTGTTTTGTGGACTTGGAGAAGGCTTATGACCGTGTTCCCCAGGAAATTCTGTGGGAGGTGCTTAGGGAGTATGGGGTACCGGGGCCACTACTGCGGGCCATTCGGTCCTTGTACATACGGAGCGAAAGTTGTGTCCGCATACTCGGCATTAAGTCAGGCCTGTTCAGTGTGGGTGTTGGACTCCGCCAAGGTTGTGCCTTGTCTCCACTCCTGTTTGTGGTTTTCATTTTAAGTAGTGCATCTAGCAGTGTAAGTCACCTTGGTGAATAAGGTGTGTGGGCTAGTAACACTACATAGTATCCATTGTAAGTTGCTTTGGAGAAAAGTGTCTGCTAAGAAAATAAATATAAAACCACAAACAGGAGTGGGACAAGGCACAATCTTGGTAGAGTCCAACACCCATGTTGAACGGGTTTGGCTTAATGCCAAGTATGTGGACACAGCTCTTGCTCTGTGTGTACAGAGACTGAAAGGCCTGCAGTAGTGTCCCTGGCAATCCATACTCCCAAAGCACCTCCCACAGAATTTCTCTGGGAACTTGGTTGTAGGTCTTCTCCAAGTCCACAAAACACATGTAGACTAGATTAGTGAACTCCCATGCCTCCTCAATTATCTGTGAGAGGGTGAAAAGCTGGTCTACTGTTCCACAGCCAGGACTGAATCTGAATTATTCTTCTACAGTCTGAGGTTCAGTTATTAGCCAGAGCCTCTTTTCCATCACCCTGGCATAGACTTTCCCAGGGAGGCTGAAAAGTGTGATATTCCAATAGTTGGCACACTCTCTGATCTTCTTAAAGATATGGACCACCACCCCGGTTTACCAATCCAAAGGCACTGTAACACCCCAGGCAGCATGTCCCTCTCCTGCACCTGTTGGTAATCATCAGCAGGCAATAAGAGGAGCAGCTTGTTAGAGGACAAACCGTGGAACCTACTTTGGACTCTGCTCTCACACCAGCTGCGTTCTCTTAGCCTTGTTTCCGTTTAGTCCTGCTCCTGTTCCCTCGTTTGTGCCCCCAGCTCCCTGAACTACTGCTCTCATCTTCCTGGTTTCTGAGTATTGTGAATAGCCCTGGACAACATCTGCACATCAGTTGACCCCTGCCTGTCCCTCGACCACTCTTTCGTCTCACCCCGTCCTTCACAACGATCACAGGCACTGTCCCCAGGGTCCATGCAACATTGCAGAGACTGTCAGCCATTGACAGCCTCACAACATCCAGGGCCTTAAGTAGTTCTGGACAAATTTCATAAACTTCTGGGCTTTGCCACTGTGGAGCTTTCCAACTACTTCAGTGACTTCCATCAGGGAAATGGACTCTGATACCCCCTGACTTCTGTTAGGGAGGCACATCTGCTGGGTTTCAAATTTCCTCAAAGTGCTCCTTTCACCTCCCGACAATGTCCTAATTTGGGGTCAGATTATCTCCACCTTTGCTGAGCACAGCTTGAGCAAAGCTCCTCTGACTCCTCCTGAGCCGCTGGATGGTTCTCCAGAACCTCTTTGAGGCCAACTGAAAGTCATTTTCTGTAGCCTCTCCAAACTACTCTCATGCTCTGGATTTTGCCTCTACAACTGTAGCCACTGCCACCGTTTTTTGCCTGTTGGTACCTATCTGCTGAGTCAGGAGTCCCCAGAGCCAGCGAGGCCCTAAAGGCCTCCTTCTTCAGCTTGACAGCTTTCCTCACCACCAGTGTCCACCAGCGGGTTCTTGAGTTGCAGCCATGACTGGCACCAACAAGCTTTTGGCCACAGCTGTGCCTGGATGTTTGCATAATGTAGGTTTTGAACAGGGTCCATTCAGACTACAGGTCCCCTACCTCTTCCGAGACATGGGAGAAGTTCTCACGGAGGTGGGAGTTAAAATCATTCTGGACAGGTTCCTCTTACAGTCACTTCTAGCACACCCTCACTATGCACTTGGGTTTACTGGGTCTGTCCTTCAGTTTTCCCTGCCATCTGATCCAGCTCACCACCAGATGGTGATCGGTTGACAGCTTAGCACCTATCTTCAAACCCAGCCTCCCAAGATAGAACACTTTTCCTGAAATACATAACCAGATGCTCGCTTAGTGCAACTCTGAGTGATGATGTTTCACTATGCATGAGGTGTACGTTTTAAATCTGAACAATGTCACTTACACTTAATAGATTCATTGCTGCAGCTTTAAAAAGACCATTGATTAAAAGACAAAAAGGGATGTGAAATTATCTGCCTGCAGATGAGTTAATGGGCTTAATGAATTTTTCATTTTTGTTCCAGGCTCTGACCATATCTCCTTGTGTATTTTACCCATTTAAACACAGAAGGATATTGCATGTTAATTTGTCAGTCCATTCTAACAAATTTTCCATTTTAAACTGTTGTAGCACTTATCATGGTCTATCATGCTCAAATAATGAGGTTTGCCTCTCCTTCTATACTGCCCTGAGAAGACATAGATGTTTGCTGTATTTTCAGTCTGAGCATGAAGCCATATATATTGTATACAGAAGTAACTGTAAATATATTGCGGCAAGCAGCACTACAGATTTAGATGAGACAAAGAAGAACACAGAGACAGCACTCCTCTTAAATATCTGTTTGAACACAGTGTAATGATGACGTATCATGGTGGAGACTAAGGGGTTGCTCCTCCCCCTCGGTCCTCGCTCCCACGCGCGCAGGCTGATATACTTGGCCGTGTACACATTTTGTGCCTCGCACGTTTTGGAGATTACTTTAATGTTGTTTATTTTATTGTAAGGACAGCTGTGTGAAATATGTCATCCATAGTTGCCTACAAGATATTAAAAAGAAGAGCTTCCTTTTGTCCATGTCCGTCTGGATTTATATAATTATACGCCTTTTGAAAGTTTCTGGAATCCACGTGAGGATCTGGGCTAACTCATTAGCCGGATCGTTACAACAGACACAGAAAAACAATACTCTCAGTCTCAGAACCCCAGGTTCTTAAGGGCCTGTCTTTCAAGCCAGCCTTCCTAACCTTCTTAGCACACCCAGACTTTTTCTCAACACAGTCCCAAACATGGTCACACCATCATTTCCCCCAGAAGTGCCCCCAGTGGTTGCACACCCACATTTCACATTTTCCCCATAATGCAACTATCTACATTTAACAGGTTTCCCACCTAAAACAGTAACGTAGGTTGTTACAATATCACTTACATTGAAACCGGCTGTAACTTCAGTAATTTCTTGAGCTTTCTGAGCACATTATTAGATCTAAAATACTTTTGCATGTATAACTTTGGGCTAAAGTATTTAAATATTGTATTTCTGCACAGAAGCTATGTGTCAAACTTGTGGAAAAAGAATTAATATCAGAGGTCATTATGTACAAAAACCATTCTCATAACATTTATTTAGACAGACTTCAGTGTGTATGAGAATGTGTGAGCTACACTTAACTACATCTTTCTGAATGACCTTAAAAAACACACACACGCACGCATGCACAAGCACACGCACACACGCATTTTCAGAACCGCTTGTCCCATATGGGGTCGCGGGGAACCAGAGCCAACCCGGTAACACAGGGCGTAAGGGTGGAGGGGGAGGGGACACACCCAGGACAGGACGCCAGTCCGTCGCAAGGCACCCCAAGAGCAGGACTGTGGTCCAACCCGCTGCTCCACCGCACCCCCTTGACCTTAAAACAAGCATCACCAAGTGTCTTATAACAGGTCAGGTTCATTAAAAAGGATGTTTTCAATTGTTTTGTTTTTTTGACATAAAATTCACTTTTGAAAAACTATTAGACCAATCTAGATAAGTACATATAATTTTAAAAAATCTTCTGTGCTATGCTTGGACACCTCAACATATCCCATTAGAATACTATTTTGTATCTTCTGATTTAAAAAAGGACATAAGGATACTGTTAAGAAGACGTCTCCATTAGTTGTCTCTGAGATGTGTTTCATTAGATGAGACGTATCATAATAACCACAAAAGGAAAGAGACAGCTGCAGTGGAGCTTTTTTTAGCTTTCTGTGATGAGTGTAATTGGTTAGACGGTTGTTAAGAGGTACCCCCTGGAGACAGGACAATAAGCATTGATCATGGAACTACAATGGCTATGAGAATGGAACAACTCTTCCCTCCACCTCACACCCTCACTATCTTTCTGTACTGTTGGCAGCTTGGCAATTCAAACAAGCTCAGCACTGATTTGGATTTAGTTAAACCAAGGAGGAAAGACATTCTCAATAGATAACCTGAGCTTGGCAACAGTAAACTGCAGAATATACAACATGACCTACAGAGGAGATTGTTCATACTTTCATAGCCCAGGTTGAATGAGGAAGAGACTGGAAATAAGATTTAAAAATTGCTGTAGACTGAATTTTGATTTATATGCTCACTGCACAGATCAAGTTTATGAAGAAGACACACACACATTTCAGAACCGCTTGTCCCATACAGGGTCACGGGGAACCGGAGCCTACCCGGCAACACAGGGCGTAAGGCCGGAGGGGGAGGGGACACACCCAGGACGGGACGCCAGTCCGTCACAAGGCACCCCAAGCGGGACTCGAACCCCAGACCCACCAGAGAGCAGGACCCGGTCCAACCTACTGCGCCACCGCGCCCCCATGAAGAAGACAATAGGTGGCATAGTGATTCAAGATGCTGTCTTAGAGAAGATTCAGGTTTAAATCCATCCTCCTAGTGTAGTACCCCTGATTAAAAAACTAAACCTGAACTGACACAATAAAAATGACCCTGCTGTACAAATGGATTGTTGGGGGTATGGTGGGACAGCTCCTGAGCTGCTCAGTGGGCATGGGTTTTGAGTCCATTTGTTGCTGTGTGGAATTTGCATGTTTTTCTCTTTGTTGGCACCACTCAGGCATGCACAGAAGAAAGCACTGGCAAACCACTTCTGTTCTTCTCTTCCCTTTGAAACAATGAGTGGTCGTTATGAGTTGGACTTGACCTGATGGCACTTCCTTCTATTCGTAAATGGACAAGAATCACATGTAGTCACTCTGGTTAAAAACATTAAAAAATGCATAAGTTAAGTAAGGCTTTGTTCAAGATCAAGTTTATCTCCTATAGGACATGAAAGGCAGAAAGTCTTCCTCTTTAATTGGAGGTCAAGAAGCTATATGTCCTACAGAAATATAACCTCTGTTTGATCTCCATCTCGTTTGTGCAGATTGTTCATTCACTTGCAGCATTACTGCTGGCTGGAGTGTTAGGGCCAGTAGATCATCTGTCCACTCACAATGATTTATTTTTGTGTGCAGTGCAATAAAACACTTCATACTATCCAGGAAAATTTATATTTACATTTATTGCTAGGTGCCAGATCTGAGTCACCTTGGACAAAGGTGCCAACTAAATATGAAGAAGAGACATAGTTCAAAATGCTACATTATATCCAACAACTGGAATGTTTTCCAAAACTTATAAGACCTCTCTATGCTCTCCATGCTCCAACTAGTTTCTTACATTTCTCCTCCTCTGTCACATAGTAGTCCCATACACAAAACGTCCAAAATGAGAAGAACTAAGGTTATCAGTTCTGGCACCACTGTAGTGCAATGATCTCTCTTTGTCAGTGAGAACTGCTGAGTCCCTCTCAACTTTCAAGAAAGGTCTCGGAAAGTGTTCTCCCCTGATGTCATATGTTCTTCATAAATGTGGACTACACTATCAGTATCAAAGAAAAAAAATGCTATATGCGAGTACTTATGTATGCTAGTTTATATAGTGGTATAAGACAGACTCACTGTACTTAAGAATCATATGTCTGTATCTAGAGCTCTCTTTCTGTTGTTATAATGCACTGTTGTATTTTTTCTGAGATGTACATTGCATCCGCAGAAAAGCATCTGCTAAATAAGTTTACATCACACACACAGAGACTGAAACTGCTTCTCCCAAGTGGGGTCACGGTAAGCCGGGGCCTAGTCTGGTAGCACAGGGCGGAGGGCTGTAGGGGGAGGGGACACACCCAGGGCGGGACCCCAGTCCATCATAAGGCTCCCCAAACAGGACTCGAACTCCAGACCCACCAGAGAACAGGCCTGGATCAAACCGACTGCACCAACGTGCTCTCCGTAAGTTTACATGCAGATGTATATTATTCATTTAGTCAAGCGACATAACTCAGAGTGAAGCAATGTGCATATTTACTCGATACGTCTCTCAAAAGCACATAACAATGTTAAACTACTTATAATTATTTACCCGTTTATTCAGCTAGGTAATTTTACCGGAGAAACTCAAGGCAAGTACCTTGCTCAAGGGTACTACAGCTGATAGTGGGACTTAAACCTGTAACATTTAGATTCAGAAGCAGCAGCTCTAACAACAAATCTACCAGTTGCACAGCCAGACAAAGTAAAAGACGAACAGATAGACAGAGATGCACATGATTACTAAGGTACAGTCAATTAGTCTAATACCACCATTTAAACAGGCATATATTATACAGGTGCTTTTATACGGAACTGAGAGATAGCAGTGTTTTAACAGGAAAAATAACAATATAGCATAGTGATTGTATCAAACATTTTGGTAAAATTAAATTTTAGCTGGTGAAAAAAACTCAAATAAGATTCATAGCTTCAGGTGGCTGGGTATCTGAGATCTGTGAGAAGAAAGGGCCTGGGGCTGAAAGGCTGAGAGGCTGGGTACAAGAATGAGAGGAAGCACAATACCTTGGCAATCACAGCAAAGGAAACCTTGGAGATCCTGTGACCTTTCCGTATCAAAATAGAGAAGTTGGGCACTGCTTGGCCCAGGGTGTCTAAGAAGTCAAATAATTCAGGTCTAAACTTGCTCCCTGGAATTTTCCAAAAGCTTATCACAAGGGTATGGAAAAACCAGTGTCAGGTAGAAACACCCTGGGTGGCGATAATAGATCAGGGTGGCATCTATTCCTCAGTTTTGGTCACATCCTACATACAGGTTGGAACCTGTAGGTATTTGATATAATTTCATAAAAGCTTCTCACTGACAAGACTGCCCTTCTTCTCCTTCATCATAATGAAGTACATCCGTGATTTTTTTTTTGTATTTATTGAACCACTTATTCATTTAACTGTGTGCTTTTTTCCTTATTATCCCAGTGTATTTCTGACTAACATATACAGTAATGTGTCTTGCAAATACAGTACCTGTATGTATTGCACTGTAAATAAAGGTTTGTCAGTTTTTTCAGTAACTTTGTGAAAGTGCCCTGAGTCTGTCTAAAGGATTGAGAACTATAAAAGGATAAATTGTATGTTATCTGTGTTATATTTGCATATAGAAGTGGTTGAAAGTAATTTTAAAAAAAAAAGCTTTTCCATCTAGTTTAGTGCCCTCATCTTCCAAAACAGGCTCCAGACTTCCAGCATTCTGACTTGGAAGAGGGGTTATTTATGGTAAGTGATGAATCAGTGAGAAAGGTAAGGGGCTAACTTTGTGCAGATGTATGAGGAAAGAACAACATAAACTTCTCTCTCAGTTACAGAAGCCTTTAATGCAATACATGCGCACGGGTGAGCCTCCTGGGAGAGTCGCACCAAGGTCAGGCAGAATAAAGATACTTATACACCACGGGGTAGGGTTAATAATGGCCGTTAGTTCAGTCTTTATGAATTTAGTCATTTATGACTTCTTCCTTTGTGTGTTCCTCCTGTGGGGGTTCGTTCCTTCATTCCTACGAGAAGGTTTCCTCATGCGGTGTTGCTATCTTGTCTTTACACAGCAGCAGAACAGGTGCGGTTGTAATGTGTCCTTGCAGATGCAGACCTACCACTCGCACCACACATTTCTGCAGCAATCACAAACCCTGATTCATAGCTCAAAGGTGAACAAAGGTCCTTACAAAAAGTAAAGGAACAATAGACACAATTTTCTCTCACACAGACGAGTTTATATTAGGTTAACAACCCATGTTAAGCATGTCAGATAAAATCTACTCTATATTCATCACACACACACACACACACACACACACATTTTCAGAACCGCTTGTCCCATATGGGGTCACGGGGAACCGGAGCCTACCCGGCAACACAGGGCGTAAGGCCGGAGGGGGAGGGGACACACCCAGGACGGGACGCCAGTCCGTCGCAAGGCACCCCAAGCGGGACCTGAACCCCAGACCCACCGGAGAGCAGGACTGTGGTCCAACCCACTGCGCCACCGCACCCCCTCTATTCATCACATAATATCCAAATAAAGTCATTGTATTTACTTTTCTCCAAAGCGACTTTCAATTAACTCTTTCTAGTGTTATCAGCCCACACACCTTATTTACCAAGGAGACTTACAATGCTAGATACACTACTTACAATGGATCACTGATCCATACATCAGTGGAACACTGTCTCTCTCTGTCACTCACATACTATGGGTGAACCTGAACAGCATGTCTTTGGACTGTGGAAGGAAACCAGAGCACCCAGAGGAACCCACGCACACACAGGGAGAACATGCAGACTTCACACAGACTGAGTAGGGATCAAACACAAGTCCTCCCGCACCACCCAAACAGGAATGGAACTCTGGACTAGAACACAAACACACTTTGAATAGGATTTTGGAAGCAGGTGAGTAAACACTTAATGATAACTGCTATGAGAGCCCCAGAAAACACAAAGAAAAAAGAAAACCTGATCAAGAACCTGAAACTAGATGCTTGTCTTTCACTCTTTTTATAGTGCTGGGGATCTGGCGTTCATCGAGTTCAGGTGTGCTGATGCAGCTGAGTGGACTCATTGTGACACCCCCTATGTCCCTCCTGAATATTGTTCTCAGGGATTCTGAGAGTACCCCTTTCTCTAGGAGTGGCTCCAGCCGCTGTCTGTTGCCAAGAAAGACACCCTCTTGGGGGATGAACAGATGGTCTGGATGTACCTAGTAAAAGTCCTCTATGAGGCTTGGATCTAAGATGTTACCTACTGGGACCCAGGGTTGTTCAGAAAACCTGTGAGAAACAAATGCACATGGATACATTCTAATTGAATTTCATTGCCTCTCTGATAACACAGCACCGACACCAACATACAATGCATCACCTCAACCACAAAAGACAATGAATGTTTTGGATGTCTTAGAATAGGGACTGTGGTGAAATGCTTATTCAACCCTTCAAAGGCTTGGAAAGCTTTTGGATTCAAAGTAAGCTGTGCTGCGGCCCCACACGAGTGCAGGTAATGGTGCAAATCAGTTTTTATTAGGTTAAGAACCCATGTTAAGCAACTCAGATAAAATCTATATTTGTCAAATAATATCCAAATAAAGTCATTGCATATCCCTAAGTATCTTTTTCACAAAAGCCTGAAATAGAGGGCGCATTAGACAGACCAAATGACATCACAAGATAATCACAATGCCCCAGAGTAGTGGTAAAGGAGGTCTTTAATTCAATTCAATTTATTTCTATAGAGTGTTTTTCTCATGCAGTGACACAGAGTGCTGAACAAAGGCATAAGACAAGCAAACAAAGACACAAATTTTAAGTCCATTTACAACTAATAATAACAAGGAAGCTGAGTGTTAACCTGATATCCCAATTCACAAAGGTACCACTTGTCTCCCACTCATCCTCCTCCCTAATTTGAATCAGACACTCCAGAAATCTAGATTCATACAAATCTTTGCTCCATTAACCTGTTCAAGTGCCATAGTGATCTGCAGAAGAGGATGTGGAAACTTAACGGTAATAGCATTTAAGCCATGGTAAGCAATGCAAGGCCTTAGACCTCAGTCTTTCTTCTCAATGAAGAGGAAACAAGCAGAAACTGGGGAAGTGGGTGGGCAAATAATCCCGTTTTCTAAAGCTTCAGCCACATAGGCTTCCATAGCTTCTTGTTTGGGTTTAGAGAAAGGATACACCCTTCCTCATGGGGATGTGCTGCTTGAAACTGACCAACTGTGCAATTCCAAGGTCGGTTGCGGAAGAAGTTTAGACACCTAAAACTTTGTAAACACCTGTGCTAGGTGCTAATACACACACACACACACATTTTCAGAACCGCTTGTCCCTTACGGGGTCACGGGGAACCGGAGCCTACCCGGCAACACAGGGCGTAAGGCCGGAGGGGGAGGGGACGCAACCCGGACGGGACGCCAGTCCACCACAAGGCACCCCAAGCAGGACTCGAACCCCAGACCCACCGGAGAGCAGGACTGCGGTCCAACCCACTGCGCCACCTAGGTGCTAATATTCTATAGGAATTTGCAAGGGAAAAGACACGTGAGGATTTTCCACCACAGCTTATCTGCAGGGAAGAGTTAGGCATCTCTGAGAATACAATTTTCTCCAAGAGAGCAACTTACTTGTGCTCCAGGAAAGCACAGGATTAGGGCCAACCAGCCAGAGATAGCCTAAAATTATGAATTCTGCATGAATTGCTGCCACCTGGAGAGAGAAATGGGTACAGTTCACATATCTACAACACCAGAATTAATAGACACTCCATCCAATGAACTAATCCTTGAACTTTGTTTCATGGTTTCAAAGGGAACCCCTTTAAGCCCAGTGGCATTGGTAATATCTATGAAATTTCCAGCAGCTCTAGAATCCACTAGGTCTATGGCTTTCTGTTCCTGTCCTAACCATGTGAGTTTGAACCGCAAAACAAATTGGGAGGCATGGATGTTATGCTTCTTACCTCTAGATGCGCTGCTGCAGATTCCCAAGGTGGTCATACAACACACAAAGTGAGGAATTGTTTGGGAGAACCACAGTAAAAAACACAATCCATCCTGGAAAGCTGTGATGTGTCCCACTCAGGGTCAGCCTTTCCCTATTTGTTCCATACAAGTTTTTGAAGATGGGGGCCTAGGTAGTCTCTGTTGCAAGCCACAGCCTGCTGGAGTTCTTTCAACTCTGTTGAGCTAATCCTTTTCAGACAGATTCTGTTCTGTTAAAGCAGAAAGCACACACACACACACCTTCAGAGCCGCTTGTCCCATATGGGGTCACAGGGAACCGGAGCCTACCCGGCAACACAGGGCGTAAGGCCGGAGGGGGAGGGGACACACCCAGGATGGGACGCCAGTCCGTCGCAAGGTACCCCAAGCGGGACTCGAACCCCAGACCCACCAGGACTGTGGTCCAACCCACTGCGCCACTGCGCCACCAAAGCAGAAAGCAAACTTGCCTAATTTAATTAATAGAATTAAATAAGATGTCTGCTTTATCCTTAATTGAACTTACTTTCAAAATCAAAAACCAGAATGACACAAAACCCAAAAAGAAACAATGACTTGCATTTTACCTGCTTTCCCACCTGATGACAAGCAAATATTTACACTGTGAATTTTGCTGTTGAAATGTCCATTTTCACAAACATACAGTATGTATGCAGCTATTTTTCTGAGAGTGACAGTTATGTAAATCCATCCCTGAGAAGGAGCAGTGAGTTTGCCATGTCCTTGCACTGGCCAGCAGAGAGCAGCAAGTGAAAGTAAGAGACACTGCAGCACTTGGGGCTTTTGACAAGAACAGGACTTTGCTGTATAGAAAAGCAAGGAAGAAAAGCTGAAAAGCTCAAATTAACACACCCATTCAGCCCTGCATGTGAATCATTATGATAAAAATATGTCACTCTGCTAGATCAGATATGCGCACAGTTCCTTGTCTTTACCATTAATCTTCCCTTTTTCCCCTGTGGTTTGAACGGACAAACTAATCATATTCATTTTTACTGTTTATCTTCATCTTATTCGTTAAAAGCTGTAGGGCTGATTTGATGAAAATTAACACCTCTTACAAAATAATTGTTATGGGTCAATGTATCACAAATTTTAATTTCTTTTTGTCAATAATGTTATTTTGGGGGAAGGTGCGGTGGTGCAGCGGGCTTGGCTTGTGCCTGCCTTCTGGTGGGTCTGGGGCTCAAGTCCCACTTTGGATGCCCCCCGACGGACTGGCGTCTCGCCCTGGGTGTGCTCTCAGCCCCGCACCCTGCACCGCCAGGCCAGGCACCAGCTTGCCGCAACCGCTCCTGGGACAAGCAGCTTCAGTCACTCTGTGTGTGTTGTTTTAAGAAAAACTATACAAAAGACAGGTAATTAAGCACAATAACTATTGTGAGAGGACTGAACATTTAAGCAGAAGGAAATGTGCCTGGAACAGAACATTTTTATTTCTTGTTCCAGCTGAAGGTACAATGACCAACATAAACATATTACATAGAGGCCTGCTCTTCTTTCACAGCTGTCATCCTTTCATGTCACTGGCCAATTTACATGCATATTTTAGTGACCATCATATATAATTCTCCAGCTGAAAAACATATGCCCTGCTTGTTTTGGTACATTTTTTCCAAGGTCCCAAGTCTATCCTCAAAGTAAGTGCCTTTTCAAAGAAGAGAGAGGTGAATGGTTTTATTCAACCTCAGTGTTTTTGGGAATTGTTTGGTTCTTTGATCTAGCTTTCTTGTAAAAGCCAGATAAGACATGAAACTTAAAACCTGGTGAGGTGCGAAAAAAAAAAAAATCTACTTCTCATGGAAGTAATAGTACAGACATGGAAATAATCCTAAACATTAAATATTAATCATTAAGCCAATTAAACACTGCGCAACACCAGTGTAGTCCTGCTGAATGATGAGGTCTGTCAGGCTGATGTACGAGGAAGCAAGACCACATCAGCAGAGTGTAAAAAAAAGGGCTGGGCCTGACAATAGCATCTACAAGGGTCCTATGTTTCACTTTTCCATGTGATTGTGCATTATGATCTTCATCATTATTATAACGCATTCATTTTTTGCTGATACTTCAACACAAACAGGCTCACTCCATTTGACTCATTAATACTACTGGAGCAGGGGGTGCAGTGGTGCAGTGGGTTGGACCACAGTCCTGCTCTCTGGTGGGTCTGGGGTTCAAGTCTTGCTTGGGGTGCCTTGTGACGGACTGGTGTCCTGTCCTGGGTGTGTCCTCTGGCCTTACGCCCTGTGTTGCCGGGTAGGCTCTGGTTCCCCTGTGACCCTGTATGGGACAAGCGGTTCTGAAATGTGTGTACTACTGGAGTAATTTAGGGTGAGTAAAGTATTTGCTGTAGAGATCACCACCTTGTGAGCAACTATGTGTTTCTTGCTCTCCCAGCCATATACCAAAAGTGTCTGTGCTGTTGGTGAAACCCTAGAGCCATGAGGAATTTCTGTAGCTGGATTCACAATCTGTCTGAATGGCCTTACCCTGCCACCTCCTCAGTCACCCAATACCCCAGTTCTTATGTCCTAGAATCCCTCTGCCATGAGTTAAAAAACCCATGCACTTACCTAAGTGGTGCCTTTTAACTGCAAAGTTCAGTTTTTCAGTGCCCCTTTTTAAATGGAATCTGTAAACCACAGGGTCACGGGAAACATCCACTCACCTCAAATAAGTCTGCAGAATTTTCGCATTTGATGGTCTTTCTCCTGCAGTACTTTTAAAAACCACACTCCAGCCGAAAGCACTAATCTGAATCAGCAGGGTCAAGTATAAGGGATGCCAGACCACCAATCTCAGTGAGACAACTGTCCCCACTGCATTCGCAGCATGACTCCTACTCCTCGTCCCACATTTCCTACCACTTCAGCCTTACCCTCTACTTACCCTCTACTTACCCTCTACTTACCCTCTCCCACTACTGCTGGGCACCAGGGAAGAAATAGGGAATGAAATCAACCCCAGCTGTGGCTGCTTTGCCCCCGTCTCCACTCCCTCCCTGGGCGGCCTCGGTGTGCAACAGGGCTGTACTATCACAACAACAGGGAGACCCTTCTAAATTGTACCCATGTGCCTACTTCTTTTGTCAATTGTTTTCAACGAAGATGGATTATGATGTCGGGCACAAACAACTATTCGCTATTAAATTAATGTTAGATGAAGTGGCCAGAAGGGGGCAGCTGATAGTGAAGTGATCAGAGATGCTGCCTTTGGACCCATAGCTGGCAGGTTTAAAACCCACCTCCAGCACCCTTGAGCAAGGTACTTACCCTTAATGACATATGTTCATTTAGTTGACACTTTTCTCCAAAGTAACTTACAATTATTTACCCATTAATACAGCTGGATAAGTTTACTGGAAAAATTTAGAGTGACTGGAGAAACTCTGATCTCTGATGAGGACATTGTCAGGAGGTGTAAGGAGCACTTTGAAAAACTCTTAAACCCTAGTGATTTGCCTCCCTTACAGGAGTCAGGGCCTGAGGATTTCAGGCTTTCAGAGTCCATTTCCTGGTGGAAGTCACTGACGTAGTTGGTAAACTCCACAGTGGCAAAGCATTGGGAGTGGATGAGATCCGTCCGGAACTGTTTAAGACCCTGGATGTTGCAGGGCTGTCATGGTTGACACGCCTCTGCAATGTGGCATGGACCTCGGGATCAGTGCCTTTGGATTGGCAAACTGGGGTGGTGGTCCTTATTTTTAAGAAAGGGGACCGGAGAATGTGTACCAACTATCGGGGTATCATACTTCTCAGACTCCCTGGGAAAGTCTATGCCGGGGTGCTGGAATGGAGGCTCCAGCCAATAGTTGAACCTCAGATTGAGGAGGAACAATACGGATACCGCCCTGGCCGTGGAACAGTGGACCAGCTTTTTACCCTTTCACAGATAATTGAAGGGGCATGGGAATTCGCTAATCCAGTCTACATGTGTTCTGTGGACTTGGAGAAGGCCTATGACCGTGTTCCCTGGGAAATTCTGTGGGAGTTGCTTAGGGAGTATGGGGTATTGGGGCCAGTACTGTTAGCCATTTTGTCTCTGCATATACAGAGCGAAAGCTGTGTCCGCATACTCCGCATACTTGGCATTAAGTCAAGCCCGTTCAATGTGGGTGTTGGACTCCGCCAAGGGTGTACCTTGTCTCCACTCCTGTTTGTGGTTTTCATGGACAGGGTATCAAGGCGCAGTCGAGGTCAGGAGGGCATTTTGTGTGGGAGTCGGAAGGTGACGTCTCTGCTTTTTGCAGATGATGTTGTCCTTTTGGCACCGTCACATGGCTGCCTCCAACACACACTGGAACTGTTTGCAGCCGAGCGTGAAGCAGTTGGGATGAGAATCAGCATCTCAAAGTCTGAGTTCATGGTTCTCTCATGGAAAAGGATGGTATGCCCCCTCTGGGTAAGGGGAGAGTTTTTGCTCCAGGTGGAGGACTTCAAGTATCTTGGGTTCTTGTTCACGAGTGAGGGGAGAAGGGAGTGTAAGATCGGCCACAGACCGGGAGCAGTGGCAGCAGTAATTTGGTCGTGTAGTGGTGAAGGGGGAGCTGAGCCATAAGGCAAAGCTCTTCATTTACCGGTCCATCTACGTCCTTACCCTCACCTATGGTCATCAACTTTGGGTAATGACCGAAAGAATAAGATCGAGGACATAAGCTGCTGAAATGAGTTTTCTCCGCAGGGTGTTGGGACGCACTCTCCGTGACGGGGTGAGGAGTTTGGACATCTGTGAGAAACTCAGAGTAGAGCCAATACTCCTCCACATTGAGAGGAGCCAGTTGAGGTTGTTCAGGCATCTGATAAGGATGCCCCCTGGGCGCCTCCCTTTCGAGGTATACCGGGCACGGCAAACTGGGATGAGGCCCCGAGGTCGGTCCAGGACCTGCTGGAGGGATTATATCTCACAGTTGGCCTGGGAACGGCTGGGGATCCCCCAGGCTGAGCTGGAGGAAGTTGCAGGGGACAGGGGTGGCTGGACCTCTCTACTCTCCTTGCTGCCACTGTGACCCTATTAGGACAAGCGGGATGGAAGATTGATGGATGGATTTAGAGTAAGTACCTTATTGAATGGTACTACAGTTGAAGGTGAGAGTCAAACCTGCCACCTTTTGATTCAAAAGCAGCAGCTCTAACCAATACACTCCCAGTTGCGCAGAATTGTTGGGCAACTGAAAGTATCCAAAATTGTACAAATGGGAAATGGATGGCACTATGTATTATCTAATGGATTGGGAGGGGTATGGCCTGGAGGAAGACTTGGGTTGCAGCCCGCGACATCCTGGACCTGACTCTGATTGAGAAGTTTCACACGGCACACCCTGAGCAGTTTGCCCTTTGTCCTAGGGAGTGCCCTCCTTCTTATCAACAGAGGGCCGGGGGTACCCCCAGGTGGGGTTGCTTCTAGAGGAGGGGGTACTGTCACAACCCCAAGAGCAGAACCCCTGATGTCCACCAGTTGTATCACGTACATCAATCTAACTGCATTAACACACCTGGCCTCAGATGACCAACTGAACAGCTCCCACTCTTATAATAAGGCTGAAGTCACATCCTGGGTTTGTGGATCCATCCATTATTATGATTTCCCTAAAGACATGAATTCACTGACCAGTTTCCTGTGCTCTTAGCCTATCTGCACCTATCCTTCATCAGTTTATCTTGATCCCTTGTTCCAGCTCTGTCTACATCTTATCTCTGTGTATTTGCCTCGTGTGTGTAAACACATTTTACTTTCTGTTAGAACACGTTGTATGTCTCTTTGTTTTGTGTTTATTGTGACACTATTGCACTTTATTTCCTAATTTTTACTGTCCATTTGTATGTACACTGCTATAGAGATCATTGTATCCTATGTCCATGCCTGGAAGTTACAAAGACGTCCATGTTCATTTCACATCCAGACGTTACACTTCTTTTCACTCATTGGGTACAATAAGAGTTCATGACCTAGTTTATTTTAAATTGTTGTCTGCACTTAGTTTTTGACAAACAATGCAGTAATTAAATGTTTATTGCTGTCTACTTGATATATGGAATACACTATTCGCTTCTGAAATGTACTGCCTAGAAACACACCCATGAACTTATGATAATCATGAAGTGATTCACATGTCTGCATCTAGATCTTTCCTTCTAGTGGTGTAATATATTTTTTAAATCATTTTCTGAGATGTACATTGCTTTGGTGAATCTGCTAAATGAATAAATGTATGCTTTTGTTTTCAGGAATAGATTAATGTCGTAGAGAGATTTCTGTATTAAGGCCATTTATTTTAACCTTAACTCACTTATTCTGCATTTTTACAATTTTATTTTTGCTATTAGGGGGTCGTGGGGGCGTGGTGGTGCAGCTGACTTGACTGGGGCCAGCCCTCTGGTGGGTCTGGGGTTCAAGTCCCATCCTGGGTGTGTCTCCTCCCCCTCCAGCTGGGTTAGGCTCCAGTTCACCACGACCCAGCTTCGGATGAGCAGTTTCAGACAGTGTTTGTGTTTTCTATTGTCATTACATGTGGAAAAACACTAAAGGAACAATGGGTTTAAAAGATACCCATGAAATTAATGTACACAATTTTTACCATACATCAGTGAAACACACTCTCTCTGTGTCACTCACACACTAAAAAATTATACTGGTGACTTAATGTATCTATCAGTGTAAGTCACCTTGGTGAATAAGGTGTGTGGGCTAGTAACATTACATACTATCCATTGTAAGTCGCTTTGGAGAGAAGTGTTTGCTAAGTGAATAAATGTAAATGTAAACTTTACTATGCTTCATTATATAATGCAAAATTGATTTATCAATATCTGTAACTAACAGACCATTTTTGTTAAAAATTGGTGGTTTTCTTTAAAAGCATAGGCTCACTGATGTGCATTTGAGCAGGGTCTCGCCCCTGTATGGGATATTTCTTGCTCTGGGAAAGAGCCTTTCAAGGTTGAATAAGAATAGTGCTGTCGGTTTCCCCAAGAGAGGAAAGTGATCATCACTTCCACCTTCAGCTCCTTCTTTGATGTGTCAGTTCTTAATCAGCCACCATCAGTCTGGGACCCATTCCCTCTCACAAAGTACCATTACTCTCCAGCTTCCTGCAAGGACATGATAAGGATAGGACTCCATCCCACCACCACCACCACCACCACCACCACCACCACCACCAATGATGACTCCCTGTGCAAAGGATGGATAAAAATAATGATAAAAAGTAAAGAAATTAAGGCCATAGAGGAAATAAAGCCCATTCTCACCACCCCTGAAACTGAGTGGAATCTGAGTTTTATGCAATCCATCCTTTGTCCACATCTTTCACCAAAGTAATTAGGGATTCAAACATTTCAAAATATGAAACACACACCCTTGCCTGTCTCTTTAATAGTACCACTCCTAGAACTCCTTCACCATGCCATACTATGACCATCTGAATGTCAAGTACTACTGCCTTAGCTATCAGTAGCTGGTATTCCAAAGTCTTATTTGTACTCATTACTATTTGTAATTTGTAATACATGTACATGTATCCAAGGTATATGTGAACTGCATTTACTGAGTGGTGGCACACGGTTGATTCATGTAACACGTGAACCTGAGCAAACCATATTTAGCTTTTGTTCTACACCTGTCTAATGAAATGACAATAAACCATGACTATGCCTTTAATTTCGTGTAACGTTCATTTAAAACAACTGTGACAGTTGTATTGTAGTGCTGGAATTTGAAGCTCGGCAGATGTTTTCTTAGAGCAGAAAATTTCAAAGGCACCTGTGAGCGCTGCTCAGGGAATCATAATCTTGAAGTGAACAGGAGAAGGGCAAAGTGAACTCTGAAAGGCTCACGCGACACCAGAATCTCCATCTAATCACACCAAAAAAGCAATGCCACAAAGTTGTAAGGATGTCTAACTTAGAGAGAGATTTTATTTTTACCTACTGTATTCCTACTTCGGGGGTGCGGTGGCGCAGTGGGTTGGACCGCAGTCCTGCTCTCCGGTGGGTCTGGGGTTCAAGTCCCGCTTGGGGTGCCTTGTGGCAGACTGGCGTCCCGTCCTGGGTGTGTCCCCTTCCCTCTCCGGCCTTACGCCCTGTGTTGCCGGGTAGGCTCCGGTTCCCCGTGACCCCGTAAGGGACAAGCGGTTCTGAAAATGTGTGTGTGTGTGTGTGTATTCCTACTTATGAAACAGTATTAACACGTGTATAGTCAGAAATGCACTGATTAATAATGTCAGTAATACTACAGGTGAGGTATACATGTTAGACATATGGAACAAAGACTGGACATACAATAATTCAACCCGGGACACTTCTCTGAATACTAGTTGAGCTAGATAATTATCTGTCTGCTATTTCAGGACTTTTAACCTTCTAAATTGGGAATGGTTTTTAATTCAATTTCAGTCAGAAGCTAATAAGATAATTCTGAAATGTTTTTACTAATTACCTGCAGGTGATGGCAAGGTGGGTTGATTTTTGAAAATGTGAGATTACGCATAAATCTGCTTGGTGTTCATACAACTTTCTACATTGCTGGCCAACCTTTGGCTTTCAAAATTCTTAAAGAAAGGAATAACATAATGTCTCATGGGGTGTCAGCTGTAATCCCACATTCACATCAACTCTCACTATTCATACAGCATTTTGCGCCTGAATGTTGCATGTGAAATTTCATATTGTATACATTGTCCACACTGTTTATTTACTATCCAAACACTTTTCCCCATATAACTTCTATAGCTTTGTACTGCGGTGAGTTTCACTGAATCAAGTCCAACTATACAGTCCAGTTATAGTCCCCTGCAGATTCTGACTGTACAGAGTACAACTATACAGAATCTTATATACAGGCCCACTGTCAGTCACACCACACAGAATCCATTTATACAGTCTCACAGAATTACAATTTTTACTTACCATTACTGATAAAAGATAAGTAATATCATAACAGAAACAGCACATTCCTTGTAAAATGTACTTTTTTCATAAATTAGAACAATATTATGCAATGTAATAATGGAAAATTAAAAATACTCTCTGTCCAAGACCATCAGTTTTACAGTTTTAATTTTTTAAATATGAAAATATCCCTAGTTTGTCATACAGAAGGGAAGCCAAGTACAGAATCCCAAATGTAATCAAACACTGCACAATACTGAAATGAGAAAATGGAAAAAAATCACCACAAACCAACACCCTTTGAAAAAAGACTGTATTCAAGGAAAAGGGCAAACCCACTATAATTATTTTTAATTTTAGAACTGAATCCAGCTAGTGGGTTTGACACTGCCATAAGCAGAATGCATGTAAAAATGTATCATAGCCTAAATCCCACAAAATGGCAGAGTTGTTTTTGCTCTTGGAAAAAGCTACATTTAGTGTAACTTCATACTTCTTCAGTTGAATAAATTTGCAGGGACTTCTTTTAGCTCTTTGGACTACTGGTGCTATAGCTAATGGATACCACAGTATTAAAAAAGCCAAAGCAGAAAATTTGCAGTCAAAGGTGGTCAAGTACCTAGAGGCATGTGACCCCCTTGACAGGGGTTTCTGGAGTGAGATTAAAGCAGCTGTAACACAAATCCTGAAAAAAGAGCTCCCAAAAAGTCTGTTGCAATACCATTGCCACAATCCTTAAAAACAGGCTCATGTTTACAAGACCTTTTTCCTCCTCCTGCTCTCATCCTCAAAATCCAGACAGGGAGACCAATGTTTTAGTGCTACAGGCAAGTGCTTTCCATGTTTGTGGAACAGGTAGCTTAGTGAGGAAGCCACAAGGCAGGTTTACTATCCTGCATCATGGAGAGTTGGTTTATATGTGGAGAGCAGCAACATTTTGCAATACCAACCGCTCCATCCACTGGCACTGCCCACCTGCTTAAAGCCAAAAAGAGGGAGTACTCTGAATCAGGACTTCTTGCTTCCTGTTTGCAGTGTCCTGTTGCACATACTATGGTTTATTTGAAATAATTTTTTGTTTTTACAACAAAAACTATGCCCTTCCTGGATTGAGGCCTTGGTGTGGCAGAAGGGCTTGTGTGATATAGGGATCTCCAGAGCTATATTATCAGGAGCAGTATGCTCCTGGTAGGGTCTCCCAAGGTGAACAGGTCTACAGTTAAGATGCAGACTAACACGATCCAAAAACCGCCATGAAAAAGTAAACAGGAGAACATTTACCCTGCCCGGAATAGGGTCACCGGGACCTACCCCTGGTGCCAGAACTGGGGGTAGTGTTCCTAGGCTAGCACCTGGTGGCTGGGCAGCCCATGTAACCCGGCCAGGCTCAGACCAAAAAGGCAACATGGGGGTGCCAGGTGGGCCCACCATCCGCAAGGTCCAACATGGGGGAAAGGTGTGATGCTTTTCAGGCAACAGGAGGTGCCACTATTATTTTAAACTTTTGTCATTTCCACATCCACACCACAACCAGCAGCACCTTACTCAAATTAAGCACCTGAAGGCAATTGGAGCAGTCGGTTATAGAAACCATCCCCAGCTCCTTCAAAGTTGCCAGCCCTCCAGCATTCATGAGTCTTCCTCAGCGCCTTACCTACCCTCCTCCGAGTTTCCTGCTGCATCAAACATCGCTTTGTGTCCTTGAGCGCTTCTTCAGATTCTCCCCTCATACCCCGTTTGTGCCTCAGATTGAACCACGCTTGTCCCTAACTGAGAGTAATACCTTTATCCACATCGATCCCACACTTGGGTTCACACCTGATTCACCGGTCTGCTCAGAGTGACGAATATTTTGAATTTAATTACTTAAGTTTATTTTTTAAGCTTCACATTTACAGTCATTGCAACTACAGATTATTTTTTTATTATTGAGATGTTGCCCTGCTAGTATTTGTAAGTAGTTATCCAGAACTGAGATCTTTATCAACAGAGTAACTATATTCTACTGTATTCTGGCTTATTATTGAATGAACATTTATAAGAAAAAATAGCAATAACTGGTCATTGTTCTCCAATTACTTTCAACAGCCATTTCTTGACACAGTCAAGAGAAACGTTCAGGAAAAGTCAAGTTTTCTCCATTTCTATTAAAATACCATTTGGCCCTTTACTGTACTTCAAAAAAGTAGTGTCAAAAATGCTTTCAGTAAAAAAAGTACAAACAATTGCTTTCTGATGCATTTCCATGCCATTTAAGTTTACATGCTCTTCCAGTGTTAAAAAATGCTGTATCTAAAATCAAACTTCTTGATTTTTTTCCATTGTGACCAGGACTTTAGATCCTGTCAGAAATATTTATTTGTGAAAATAGGTGGACAGCTGAACAAGGACAATGGATATGAATGTTTACCCATAGAGGAATGAAAAAAGGGGGAGGTACGCAAGTCCAGTTTGTAGAGAATAAGACCTGCTGACAAAACAATACTTGCATACTGAGCATTCAAGAAAAAAATCATGTTGATTGCACTAGAAATCTGATGATTTTCTTCTGCTGACAAAGTGACAGCAGCAAAAGCTTAAATCGAAGCCATAAATCTTTTGCTGTCTGAAAAGTCCAACTTCACTCTTCATTTTGATGTTATAATTCATTCCACCACAAATTTGCTGTAACACAATTCAATGTTTGCATCACAATGAAATGCCTCATCATTACCATCCAACCAGGGGGCGCGGTGGCGCAGTGGCGCAGTGGGTTGAACCAGGTCCTTCTCTTCAGTGGGTCTGCGGTTCGAGTCCTGCTTGGGGTGCCTTGCGACGGGCTGGCGTCCCGTCCTGGGTGTGTCCCCTCCCCCTCTGGCCTTACGCCCTGTGTTACCGGGTAGGCTCCGTGACCCTGTATGGGACAAGCGGTTCTGTAAGTGTGTGTGTGTGTGTGTGTGTACCGTCCACCCGAGGAACCAGATTTATGCTTGACTGCAGCGATAACAAAATAGTGTTTACTAATTAAGAGCGCCTAATTGTGGCCCAGCTTTATGATTGCCTGGTGAATGTGGACACATTTCTGGTGAAATATAACAGTCTGAGCTGGGTTTCATTCTGGCACAGAGTAGCACTGCCTGCAGACTGCAGTTCTTAACTTTCTTGAAAGAGGAAATCAATGTTGTAAAAAAGAGATTTAAGGGTCTCCCCAGATGAGTGCTGCTAAGTTGCTGTGATTTGCCTGTACTGGGTCCCAAATTTGAATTCCTGCTTTATCATGCTGTGTAGAATAAGTAAATAGTGGTTTGTGGAGGGGTGTGTGATGTGGTATGCTGAAGCTTTGGTGTCATGCTTTAAGGTGAAGGCATAAAAATAAAAAAAAACTACAATATGATTGTGACACGCCGAGGCAGCCAGGGAAGGGGCAGAGAGAGGGACAAAGTTGCCACAGCTGGGGCTGATCACGTACCCTATTTCTTCCTCTGTCTCTAATACTGAGAGAGAGAGAGAGAGACGGAGGAGGAGAACATGCACACGAACACGAGTATGAGCCCGCCTATGAGTACGTGGATGGCATTCCGAACGGCCTCGGGTTCCCTGTCCCCTCTTTCCTCCCCTTCTTTCCCCGTGATGGGGGAACCACAAATAAACCAGACAAGCACCCCATCTGCAGTCTCTGGCACCTCGTCTGTTACAATGATCCAAAATGCAATGCTTCTGCTACTGCTCACTAAGTCTGCATTATCTTTAACATTGAGACCTCAAATTATCTGAATACAGACTAAAGTGGACCAGCTTGTGAGACACCCCCAGACTAAAGCTGGACTTGACACCAGTATTTACCAGTCTCCCATTTTTTCCCCATTTCTCACTCTGCTGATGAGTGTCATCATTACAAGATGTCATCATCCTTCAAAAATATCTTTCATAGCTTTCATTCCTGCAAGCACCTAGGAGTGGACTTCGACAATAGGTTGGAGTGGACCTGTAACATGGATGTGTAAAAGAAAGGCTAGAGTCACCTTTACTTTCTGAGGAGGCTCAGGACTCTTGAACCATACAAGTAACTGCTGCAGCTGTTCTGGAAGTCTTGTTTAGTCAGTGGATTGTTCTGTACAGTCCTATCTCGGGGCAACAGTGTTTCTACAGGTGATATCAGCAGATAAAATGAACTTACTGTATAAGCAAGGTTGATTTTGTTCTGGAAGTTTGGCTGGATTCTGTGGAGGGAGTGGTACTGTGAAAGCACTTAAAAAAAAACTCTGAAGCATCATAAGCAATGATTTTCACCCTTTGAATCCCATTCTGGCTAAACAGGGAAGCACATTCAGCAACAGACTGGTCCATTTGTGCTCCCTGAATTGATTTCTGCAGACAGTTGTTAGGCTCTATAATGACTGTGTTGGGGTGCTGCTGGCTCTTCATTTGATTGCATGTTGACAGCTGATTTGTTCTCTGTGGCTCCTTTATTAGCTCTTTTAGCCTTCTGAGAGAATGCCGAAAAAATGGGTATTTTTTGTTGTCCTTGGAACCAGACATGACAAATTCTGTTAGTGGTGTTTTCTTAAAGTTGCGTTGGGTAGGAAAAGGTGATGCTTTTCACCAAAACAACTAAAAATGTAAATTTACTTAGAGTTGTTCACCCCTTCATATAGCTGGGTAATTTTTACTGGAGCAATTCAGGGTAAGTACCTTGCTCAAGGGTACTACAGGTAGAGGTGGAATTCAAACCTGCAACCTTTGACTCTAAAGGGGGGCACAGCGAGTAACATTACTGTCTTACAGCACCTGGATGGTGCCAGAGAACATGGGTTTCATCCCTGCTCAGTCTGTGTGGAGTTTGCATGTTCTCCCTATGGCTGTGTGGGTTTCCTCCCACAGTCCAAAGACATGCTGTTCAGGTTTCCCCATAGTGTGGGAGTGACAGAGAGCATGTGTTTCACTGATGTATGGATGAGTGACCCATTGTAAGTAGTATATCTAGCAGCGTAAGTCACCTTGGTGAATAAGGTGTGTGGGCTAGTAACACTACATAGTATCCATTGTAAGTTGCTTTGGAGAAAAGTGTCTGCCAAGTGAATAAATGTAAAGGCAGCAGCTCAAACCACTACAGTACCAGCAGTGCTCAGCAGTTGTCATAAGGGTAGGATAAAGGCACAAAGTAGCTGGTTTCAGCACAAAAATGCATTTCATTCACAACCATGCCATCTCAAAATTTAGGCATGGCCTCTTTCAGGAAGAAGCCAAAACATGAACTAAAATGTGAATAACCAGCTCAGCAAAAATAATAGCAACTAAACCTCAAACTTTGTTAAACAGTCTTCCCAAAGTCCTCAAACCAGGTGCTTTCAAGTCATATACTTGATTCCTTTCAGTCTGCCAGCAGCTGGTTGTCACCATTTAATTTAGCTTTGGGAGGGGTGTGCTGTGTAGCTGTCTAACTGTTTAACACCACCCACTGACTTGCAGCCCCTTGAGCGTTGTTTGTCTGCCTGTAAATCTGTCTATCTGCATCAACCGCTGTCCCCCACAAGATACTTTCACCTCTGCCTGATCTCATAATTTTCTTTACAGTCCAACACCTGTACAGCTCACACTTTTGCTCTGTTAAGATTATGTACAAGGCTCCTATTACCTTTGCTGAAGCTGTTAGCTCTCCTTCCCCTTATTAATACACTTCTGCTCATTTGTCCATTTCACAGAATCTCCAGACAGCTTTACTCAATTCTTTTTATGTTGATACCTGTTGGGTTTATTCCAGAGATGATTTTCTGGCTATTCATGTCTTCAAGTGAAGGTAAGGAGATGAGGGCTTGGCCTGTGGGACTCAATTTCAATGCAAAGCAGAGCCAGTCACATAGACAGAGTGGCAGGTCATGCTGGTGATCACACCACAAAGGCCACCAAACTGCACAGAGAAAGTTGCTCAGGGAGACCCATAATTCTGTAGCCATGAGAAGCCAATTGGTTATAAAAGCACAGAACATGAAGTAAACATGCATACATATTTCTCACTACAAACCAAAAATGGCTAGTGCCAGGTGTGCTGCTGGAAGGCAAGATGTCCACCTGTGGTGCCTGGCCTAAGCAGATGCAGTATAAATCAAAACTGCACCGAATGAAATTCAGCTCAGTCCTTCAAAGCAGACATGCAGTAGACAAAATGTAGTCTCCAGCTATTTTCAAACAGTTATTCATTGAGGCCACTGGTCTCTTTGAAGCTTAGCATACTGTGGCTTTGAACATAACACAGCCCTCACAATTAATTTACTGTAAATGTGACAAGCAATTCAGCCAAAAAAGATACCCCATTGCGGCACTCTTTGAAAAACAAGTCATCAGCACATGTGGGATTTTTTAGAACATTTTTTTAACATAAAAACCCTGAACAAATATACATTTCAAACCACGTAGGCTTCCGCAGCCGGTGTCAACTGACAGGGTTTTTAAGACTTCTGGATGACACCCCATCATGTAGGAAACTGGTTCCAACATTTCTCTTCCCTTGTTGGAAGCATCTTCAGGGAGCTTCCACATCTTGCAAAGGCTGGATATGAAATGGAGTGTTCGACGAGGGTGGGCGTATTCATGGGCGGGTTCGAGATTGAAGGTCGTAGTGGGTGGTCCCACAACCAGAATGAAGATTGGAAATGACAGGCCTCCAGGTCCTTGATTCCAGACCCACGACAACCCGACTGCCTCACACGGAAGCTCAGATCAACGAGCCGACCAGTAACTTGAAAGATACAGTGCAGGTGTAAAACATAGCAGGGACACCACCCAATGGGACCACCCACTATGACCTTTGACCCCGAACCAGCCCATAAACAGCATGCCATTTGAAGGAGGACAGATCATGCAGGTGAAGAGGAAGAACAGAATATTCCCATTGGGGAGAGATGAGCAAGCCTGTGCCTCCATCTCTGCTGGAGGGAGGAAGGGTGTGAGAGAAGGAGTAGTTAGTGGAGAGAGCTGCGGGTGTGATGATTCTTAAGTACAGTTTGTTTCCTTCACCATGTGCATCAATGTTCATCACGAGTAGTTGCATAAAACTCAGAATAGATGAATCCTGATCACATTCCTACATTTTTTTTTTTTTTTTGAGATACACAAATATTTATGTTTAATACAGGAGTAGTGGTTGTGTAAAGGCTTATCTGGGCATGATCTTAAAGTTATGATACATTTACACCTTACATGAGATTAAAAGATTGTGGGCGAAGTGAGTCTGGAAGGGGTGAGTTTTCAGACCCTTTATAAATGTGGACAGAGTTTCAGCAGTTGTGAGTGAGAGGGGGTGGTCGTTCCATCACAACGAAGCCAGAACCGAGAAGCTCTGTGCATTGTCTTTCTTGTGCCTGGCCACCAAGTGGCCAGAAGTAGAAAAGCAAAGTGGTCTGGTTGGGGTGTAGTGATTGACTAAGTCTTGCAATTATTGGGGAGCAGTCCTATTTATGCATTTGTAGCCAATAACCAGGGTCTTAAATTTGATTGGGGCAGCTATAGGAAGCCAGGGCAGAGAAACGAGTAGAGGACATACATGGGAATGCTTTGGCAAGTCAAACACAACTTGGGCAGCAGCATTCTGTACCAGCTGTAGAGGTTTGATGGCAGTAGTGGGAAGGTCACACAAGAGATAGTTGCAGTAGTCCAGATGGGATGTCACCATGACCTGAACAAGTAGTTGGGCAGAGTCAGTTGTGAGCTAAGGATGGATCCTGTAGATGTTATGCAGGATATATCTGTTGGTGGCTTCGATGTGCTCAGAGAAAGATAGAGTTGAGTCAATCGTCATTTCCAGACTCTCTGTGGAGTAACCAACTTTGAATCCAGACTGATATCCATAAAGGAGATGGTTCTGGGTGAGGAATTCAGAAAGTTGATCATAGGCCACTTGTTCTAGAGTTTTAGACAGAAAGGAGAGGAGGGAGACTGTCCTATAATTTAAGACTGAGTTAGGATCCAGAGACGGTTTCTTTACCAGAGGTGAAATAAGAGCAGTTTTAAAGGCAGATGCGAATCAGTCAGAGAAGAGCGAGGAGTTGATAAACTTAGATATGAAGGTGGAGAATTGTGGGGAGATGGCCTGTAGGAAAGAGGACGGGATTGGATGTAGCAAGCAGGTGGTGGATCGGTGAGATATCAGGAGGTCAGGGCCTTCAGATTCAGTGGCTTGAATTCAGAAAGCACATCTTCACACTGAAGTCCAGGCTGAATGGGGCAAGGTGATGCCAAGAACTTTTCCGTGATTGCGTTGACTTTGTCTCTGAATAACAAAGCAACGTCATCAGCAGTGAGAGAAGAAGGAGGAAGGGGCAGCGGAGGACACAGTAGGCATGAGAAGGTAGCGAAGAGTGTGTGGTTTTTTAGTTGCAGACTATTTTGTTGTGCAAGTAGGTTGTTTTAGCTGAGGAGACAGTGAAAGTAAGCTCAGGGTTGTTTGTAGATATCCAGGTCCGTGGCAGTCTTGCATTTACGCCATCGTCGCTCTGCAGCCTGGAGTTTGGTCCTGTTAGCATGTAATGTATCAGTAAGCCATGGGGTGGTACTGGGGTGTGCTGGTCTAGAAGATTGCGCACAGAGAGAGTCAAGAGAGAAAGATGGGGCAGAGAGAAAATTGTTAGTAGCATTGTCTGATGACAGATCTGAGAATTGTGCAGCAGAAGGGAGAGCAGACAGTGTGGCAGAGTGGCAGGAAGCCATATCCCTTTTGTCAGTTATCAAAAATGTGTAGCTCTGTCAAGATCAGTAAGAAGCTTATCATTGTTAGAGGCTTGTTGTTTTGAGAATGTGCATTATGAAACTGTTTAGCTGATGTGAGAGGTCAACAATCTGAGTTACATTTATATTATTCATTTAGCAAATGTTTCTCTCCAAAGCAACGCACATCTCAGAGAACAATACAAAAAGTGCCTTACACCAACAGAAGGAGAAGTTTAAATACAGACACATGATTCTTGAGTACAATCAGTTTGTTTCATACTACAGTATAAACCAGAGTACATTATCCAAGTAACTGCTGATGGTTACTGTTATGATAATAAATAATAATTATAGTAAACAGGTAAAATAGGCCATGTTTATGAGTAACATAGGACATAAGAGAAGTGAGTCTGAAAGGCATGGATGACATGTTAGCACAGTAAGTAGCACTGCTGTCTCACAGCACCTGGGTGGTGTGAGAGGATGTGGGTTTGATTCACCACTCAGTCTATGTGGAGTTTGCATGTTCTTCCTGTGTCTGATGGTTTCTTCACACAGCCTGATGACATGCTGTTCAGGTTCACTCATAGTGTGTGAGTGACAGAGGAAGTGTGTTCCACTGATATAAGGATAAGTGACCCATTGTAAATAGTATACAGTACTAGCAGTCTATGTCACCTTGGTGAATAAGGTAGGTGGGCTGGTAACACTACACAGAGTTCATTAGAAGTTGCTTTGGAGAAAAGCATCTGCTAAATAAATGAAAGAGATGTTTGAGACCCTTATTGAATTTTGAGAGGGATTCAGCTGTTTTCAGTGACAAGGAGAACCACACTGCACTAAATGGTTCTCAGATGACACAATGACAAACAGGAATGACTAATAACAAACTAGTAAAAGAGTAACGTGCAGTTAGTGTGTATGTTGTACACTGAATGTAGAATGCAACTATTAGTTTCACCAGCATTTTGACTGTGTTTATTTTATTAGCTGACCCTTTTCTCCAAGCCAAATTACTACATTAGGTTTGTATTTTGTCCTATTCCATTATTGTCACATTTATATACCTGGGACATTTTTCCTGTGTCAGTTAAGTGTGAGTACCATCATCAAGGGTACCACAGCAAGCTGTGAAATTTAAATCTGGGTTTAGCTGTTGCAGTGTCACCGCTCTAAGCATTACTCTACCTTTCACTCCCTTAGAAAGGTTTGAAAATTAACATTTTTCATAATATGCGAGAGTAATGTTAGTAAAAGTTTAAATGACATTTAGGGATATAACCCATAGAGGATAGGACTCCTCAGCTCACTGAAAACAACACAACGTGACCCCACAGAAAACAAAACTTGGAACTTGTCCCCTAACACATTGAAATATGTCTTAGACTAAGGAAAGCAACCAAAAACTATTGCAAAAAATCCAGCAAACATAAAGACAAGTGAATACCAAAATGCCAAAATCTGCAGAATATTAATATAGATAACAAAAGAAAAAATCATAATATTCATTCACAGCACTCTTGAATAATAAACCATTCTTTATAAAGATTAGAAATGATTTTGATGTTGATATTGAACTGATTGATACTGATATTGACACCACACTTATTGGCCTCATCCGGTATGGTGACGAGTCTGCTTACAGACAGGAGGGCCAAGAGCTGGCTGTCTGGTGCAGTCATAACAACCTGGAGTTGAACACGCTCAAAACAGTGGAAATGGTTGTAGACTTTAGGAGAAACACCTCAGCATTATCCCCACTCACCATCATGAACAGCACTGTGGCAACAGCGGAGTCGTTCAGGTTCCTGGGCACCACCATCTCACAGGACCTGAAGTGGGAGCTCCACATAGACTCCATTGTGAAGAAGGCCCAGCAGAGGTTGTACTTCCTTCACCAGCTGAGGAAGTTCAACCTTCCACAGGAGCTACTGATGCAATTCTACTCTGCAGTCATCGAGTCTGTCCTCTGTACCTCTATAACTGTCTGGTTCAGCTCAGCTACGAAATCAGACATCAGAAGACCGTAGCAGATTGGACTGCTGGAAGAATCATCGGCACATCCCCCCCAGCTCTCCGAGAACTGCACTCGTCCAGAGTCAGTAAAAGGGCTAGCAAAATCATTTTAGACCCCTCACATCCAGGCTACTTCCTCTTCGAACCTTTGCCATCTGGCCAGTGCTACAGAGCACCAAGCACCAGGACAGCCAGGCACAGGAAAAGTTTCTTTCCTCAGGCCATCTACCTCATGAACAGCTAAATCCCCCCCCAGGGAGTAAACCAGTGCAATACACAACGCTATTTATATTTATAATTATCTCTATTTATCACATCATATGTCTTACTCATACTCCTTTGCATTTGTATCTAGTGACTATTCTTGTATATTGGGTACTTTGTATTTTTATATATTTTTTATCCCTTATTAGATACTCTATCTTCTCATCTATCTTGTCACTGTCATTCTGTCTGTGCTGTGGAAGTTCCTGTCACCAAGACAAATTCCTTGTGTGTGTGAACATACTTGGCAATAAAGCTCGTTCTGATTCTGATTCTGATATTGAACTGATATCCCACTCAGAACTGCAGAAACTCTGTCTGCATTCAAGAAGGGTCTGAAAACTCAACTTTTTCGGACCCATTTCACCCAAGATCTCTCCAGCTCATGTATGGTGTAAATGTTCATGCACCGTAACTTCATGGGTATCCCCAGATATGCCTTTATACAGCTGCTGCTCCTGCATTGTACGTGATTGTTTGTGTATGTTATGATATTTAGAAAAAAAATATGGTAGGAGGGTATCAGGATTTCTCTATCTTGTGTTTTATGCACCTACTCGAGTGATGAACATCGGCGCATCAAGTGGAAGGTAACAAACTAAGTTTACTTAAGAGTTATATGTCTGCAGCCATGTCTCTTTCTCTTAATGTAATACACAAATTGTATTTTTGCTGAGATGTACGTCGCTTTGGACAAAGGCATCTGCTAAATGAATAAATGTAAATGTAAATCAATTAATTCACACAAACAGGCAAATGTTTATTTAAATTATTTTATTTTATTTATCTTATGATCAAAAAGAGATCTTCAGCAACAGAGGGCAAGCTTTAATTTTTTTAAATTTGTAGATTAATGATACATAGGGGGGGGGTGCGGTGGCGCAGTGGGTTGGGCCACAGTCCTGCTCTCCGGTGGGTCTGGGGTTCAAGTCCCGCTTGGGGTGCCTTGCGATGGACTGGCGTCCCGTCCTGGGTGTGTCCCCTCCCCCTCTGGCCTTACGCCCTGAGTTGCCGGGTTAGGCTCCGGTTCCCCGTGACCCCGTATGGGACAAGCGGTTCTGAAAATGTGTGTGTGTGTGTGTGATACATAGGGCATGCATTAAATATCTAATTTTCTCGAAAACAGAGTATGATCACCACCCAGAATTCATAATAATACTTGTATCCATAATTTAAACAATATTTTTCTATTTCCTACAGGGAATTATACATATTAAAACTGCTGTCAACGAAGGATGGAATGAAACCTATTTGTAGAGCTAATTGAAATTCAAACAGCAGCTACATACTATACACAAGAAAGAAAAAACTGATTTATTTACTAATGCCTTGATAATGTCCTTTAAAAGATACATTAAATAAATACCAAATTTTTATGAAACGTTTAACATTACATATTTGTTATAAAAATATAAGAACCATTTGAAGAATTAACATAGTCCAATGCTTCTGGACTATGATAAAACAGAAAAAGAAATTGCTTTAAACTGATCTCAGATTAGCTGCACTTGCAATGCTGCTTGTAAGTATGTGAACCCCTTGTGTCCCATAGTTTTACCACAAAATGGTTATTTAATGAGAAGCAGCCTTTCTCATCTAATATAATATGAGTGTCATTATCAGTCCCATGTGTTGTTTTTGAGGAAATCATGCATGTAGTGCAAACATGGAAGTCATGAAGGAGTCAAAAATGAGTAAACCTCACATTTCATTGGTTAAACTAAGTAGGTAAGTAGAACCAGGTGTGTAAATCCATCCATCCATACATACATCCATACATACATCTGTAGCCTCTGTGGAGGTGGAGTCTGCGTTCTTCTCAATAATGGATTACAAATAACACCGAGAAATCGTAATAATATCACCTCGTTTCAAGTTCTACAATTAGATTTCAACTCAAACCCCAATATAATTATATTCCTTATCTACCGTCCACCTGGACCGTATTCCTCTTTTCTCGAGGAATTTAGTAACTTCATAACCGATTTAGTCATTAACCATGATAAAATAATCCTGATGGGTGATTTCAATATTCATGTAGACGTGTCGTCGGATACTCTCGCTAATAGTTTTCTGTCTCTCTTAAACTCCGTCGGTTTTACTCAAGTTATTACCGGTCCTATTCATTCCCGTAACCATATGCTTGATCTCGTCTTAACCTATGGCGTAGATGTTCATCATGTTAACACATTATTCCTTTAAACAAGGTTATTTCTGATCATCATTTAGTAACCTTTGATCTATACCTGCCCGTGCCGTCGGACAATAGTAAGACCAAAATCGTGCGGCATATTGATGACACTACTACTGCTAAAATTATTAATCATATTAGAAGCTCGGATTTTGGAACGAGTGTAGATATTGATCAGATGGCTCTAGATTATAATTCAGTGGTAAAATTCACCCTAGACTCTGCGGCTCCACCAAAAACTAAACTTATTCGAACTGTAAGAAACTCTCCATGGTTCAACAAATCAACTCATGCAATAAAGTTAGAAGGTCGTAAATTAGAGCATAAATGGCGTTCAGCTAAACTAAACGTTTATTATGCAGCCTGGTCTGATTGTCTAAAAAAATTTAAAAAAGCACTTTTTCATGCCAGATCTGAATACTACGCAAAGTTAATTGATGAAAATCACAAGAACCCTTGCTTCCTGTTTAATACCATCGCTTACTTAACTGGTAAACACAAAGATAAACAATGTATTTCTGCTACCATTACTAATGATGAATTTATGTCTTTTTCAGTAATAAATTGGTGAATATCCGCAAATCCATAGTGCCCTCTACTTCGGTTTTAGCAAACATAAGCGCTTCTGCCGATGATATTAGTTGTCCGCACCATCTCAGTAACTTCGACGTAATAACTATAGAAGAAATTACCGTGCTAATTCGCTCTGTGAAAAGTACTACCCGTCCTTTAGACCCAATCCCCACTAAATTACTGAAAGCCGCAGTTTCCATGCTTGCAGAACCTATTGTTAATGTTGTTAATATGTCGTTACTAAATGGCTGTGTTCCAAAAGCCCTTAAAATCGTCATTATTAGACCCCTACTAAAGAAATAGGATCTGGACTGTAATAACCCATGTAATTATAGGCCGAGCTCCAATCTACCGTTTTTATCTAAAATTCTAGAAAAAAATCATAGCTTCCCAAATTGTAAAATATCTTAATCACCATAATATATTTGAAAAATTTCAGTCTGGTTTCCGCACTGGTCACAGCACTGAAATGGCACTTACAGGTGTTGTTAATGATATTCTCATTTCTTCTGATGTTGGTCAGATCTCTATTCTTTTGTTATTAGACTTGAGTGTTGCGTTTGATACTGTAGACCATAGTATCCTACTGAGTAGACTTGGAAACCTGGTTGGACTAAAAGGTACTGTTCTGAAGTGGTTTGAATCGTATTTAGCTAACTGTGAACAATTTGTATTGAAATCTGATGACAGCACCTTATCCATCTCTACTACGGTTCAGTATGGTGTGCCACAGGGCTCTGTTTGGGTCCATTACTGTTCTCACTTTATATGTTACCACTGGGTGATATTATTCGCAAGCACAATGTTAATTTCCATTCGTATGCCGATGAAACACAGCTTTATGTATCGTTCAAGCCTGATGATTCATCACATGTGGTGTCGTTAGCTAATTGTTTTCCCAGTATAAAATTATGGATGAGTAATAATTTTTTATCTCTAAATGCCAGTAAAACAGAACCAATGCGCAGAACCAATGAGAGAAGAGAGAGAAGAAATGAATGGGAAAAGTTTCTAGACTTTTGGAGAAGGGGAGGAGAGAGTGAGACGGAGGTGTTTGAGAAAGTGCTCCAGAGTGTGCGGAGGTGATATTTTTTTTTTTGGTTGCTTGAAGAACAACCAAAGAGGATTGTCTATTGGTGAGTTTAAGTTTCCGTGGTGTCCTCGTGGTTCCACGAGATATTCAGTTAAAATGACGAGTTTTCAGCCTGTCGTGTCAAACTGCTACGCCGGTGACGGAGGAAGACTGAGGAGAACGCGATAGTGCTTCGTGCTACCAGTAACGTGGGAGGTTCCTCGGGCATCGCTGGAGTTGTCACCCGCCCCAAACGCGAGGGCACGACTAATAAGATAAACTGCGGGTTTTTTCCCTTTTTGCTCGCAAGAGGGAAGCGACCCGTAATTTTGGGTCTCCACGTGCACAAGCGGCGATCAGGCCTGCAACGAGGGGTGTCTATGTTAGACATACTCCGGAGTATTCGAGGCACTAATCATTCATTGTGTGCGTGCAGAAGGTTCTGCAGGAAACTTCCAGAGCCCGTTGTGTGTTGAAGTGTAGTGGTGAGGTCATTCGTTGTTTGCAATATATTGGAGTGTATTAATTTGTGTCGGGGGTGTGGTGGCGCAGTGGGTTGGACCATGGTCCTTCTTTCCGGTGGGTCTGGGGTTTGAATCCCGCTTGGGGTGCCTTGCGACGGTGTCCCGTTCTGGGTGTGTGTGTCCCCCCCGGCCTTACGCCCTCTGTTACCGGGTAGGCTCCGGTTCCCTGCGACCCCGTATGGGACAAGCGGTTCTGAAAATGTGTGTGTGTGTATGTATTAATTTGTGAAGTTTGTGGTTTCTTTATCTTTTAGTTATTTGCAATTGAATTGTTTGACTGATGGGATTGGGGTTGTGTATTAGAGAATAACTTTGAATATTTCTTTGGGTTTTAATTACAAGATGTTTGGAGAATTTAATAAATTTGTTTGTTCTGTTATTGAAATACTTGAGTTGGGTTATAACATTTTAGTTAGAATAGAACCCAGGGCACCACCCTCATAGTCAGGTGAAATGGAGGGTGGCACTACACATCCATCCATCCATCCATTCATCCATCCCGCTTGTCCTAATAGGGTCGCGGTGGCAGCAAGGAGAGTGGAGAGGTCCAGTCGTCCCTGTCCCCTGCAACTTCCTCCAGGTCAGCCAGGGGGATCCCCAGCCGTTCCCAGGCCAACTATGAGATATACTCCCTCCAGCGGGTCCTGGGCCGACCTCAGGGCCTCGTCCCAGTTTGCCGTGACCGGTATACCTCCAAAGGTAGGCGCCCAGGGGGCATCCTTATCAGATGCCCGAACCACCTCAACTGGATCCTCTCAATGTGGAGGAGTAGCGGCTCTACTCTGAGTTCCTCCCGGATGTCCAAACTCCTCACCCTGTCACAGAGAGTGAGTCCCAACACCCTGCGGAGAAAACTCATTTCAGCCGCTTGTGTCCTTGATCCTACTCTTTCGGTCATCACCCAAAGTTGATGACCATAGGTGAGGGTAGGGACGTAGATCGACCGGTAAATGAAGAGCTTTGCCTTATGGCTCAGCTCCCTCTTCACCACTACAGTCTGGTACAGCGACCAAATTACTGCTGCCACTGCTCCCAGTCTGCAGCCGATCTCACACTCCCTTCTTCCCTCACTCGTGAACAAGAACCCAAGATACTTGAAGTCCTCCACCTGGAGCAAAAACTCTCCCCTTACCCAGAGGGGGGCATACCATCCTTTTCCATGAGAGAACCATGAACTCAGACTTTGAGGTGCTGATTCTCATCCCCACCACTTCACACTCAGCTGCAAACCGTTCCAGTGTGTGCTGGAGGCAGCCATGTGACGGTGCCCAAAGGACAACATCATCTGCGAAAAGCAGAGACGTCACCTTCTGACTCCCACACAGAATGTCCTCCTGGCCTCGACTGCACCTTGATATCCTGTCCATGAAAACCACAAACAGGAGTGGAGACAAGGTACAACCTTGGCGGAGTCCAACACACACACTGAGCAGGCTTGACTTAATGCTGTGTATGCGGACACAGAGACCAAATGGCCAGCATTAGTGACCCTGGTACCCCATACTCCCTAAGCACCTCCCACAGAATATCCCAGGGAACAGAGTCATAGGCCTTCTCCAAGTCCACAAAACACATGTAGACTGGATTAGCGAATTCCAATGCCCCTTCAATCACCTGTGAGAGGGTAAAAAGCTGGTCCACTGTTCCACGGCCAGGGCGGAATCCGCATTGTTCCTCTTCAATCAGAGGTTCAACTATTGGCTGGAGCCTCTTCTCCAGCACCCCGGCATAGCCTTTCCCAGGGAGGGTGAGAAGTGTGATACTCCGATAGTTGGTACACATTCTCCGGTCCCCTTTCTTAAAAATAGGGGCCACCACCCCAGTTTGCCAATCCAAAGGCACTGTCCCCGAGGTCCATGCAACATTGCAGAGGCGTGTCAACCATGACAGCCCTGCAACATCCAGGGCCTTAAGCAGTTCTGGGTGGATCTCATCCACCCCTGGTGCTTTGCCACTGTGGAGCTTACCAACTACCTTAGTGACTTCCACCAGGGAAATTAACTCTTACCTAAGCCTCAGGCCCTGACTCTTGTAAGGGAGGCATATCATTTGGGCTTAAGAGTTCTTCAAAGTGCTCCTTCCACCTCCGAACAATGTCCTCATCAGAGGTCAGAGTTTCTCCACTCCTGCTGAACACAGCCTGAGCGAAACTTCTGTGACTCCTTCTGAACTGCGGGATGGTTCTCCAGAACCTCTTTGAAGCCGACCGGTAGTCATTTTCCATGGACTCTCCAAACTCCTCTCATTCCCGGGATTTTGCTTCTGTAACCACAGCCCCTGCTGCCTTTTTCGCCTGCCAGTACCTGCCTGCTGAGTCAGGTGTCCCCAGAGCCAACCAGGTCCTAAAGGCCTCCTTCTTCAGCTTGACGGGTTCCCTCACCACCAGTGTCCACCAGCGGGTTCTCGGGTTGCCGCCCTGGCTGGCACCAATAAGCTTTTGGCCACAGCTGTGCCTGGATGCTTCCACAATGGAGGTTTTGAACAGGGTCCATTCAGACTCCATGTCCCCTATCTCCTCCGAGACATGGGAGAAGGTGCAAGTTAAAATCATTCCGAAGAAGGTCCTCCGACAGTCATTCCCAGCACACCCTTGTTAAACGTCTGGGCCTACCGGGTCCGTCCATCAGTTTTCCCCGCCATCTGATCCAACTCATCACCAGATGGTGATCGGTTGACAGCTCAACACCTCTCTTCACCCCAGTGTCCAGAACATGTGGCCTCAAGTCAGAAGAAACGACTACAAAGTCCATCATTGACCTTTATCCCAAGGAGCTCAGGTACCAAGTACCATTATGAGCATACTTGTGTTCGAACATGGTGTTTGTTACGGACAAACCATGGCTAGCACAGAAGTTAAATAACATTTCACCATTCGGATTTAGATTGGGCAAGCCGTTCTTCCCAATCACCCCCCGCCAGATCTCCCAGTCATTGCCAATGTGAGCGTTGAACTCCCCCAGCAGGACTATGGCGTCTGTAGGTGGGGCCCTGTCCAGAACTCCCCCCACCTTCTCCAAGATGGCCGAATATTCTGAACTGCTGTTTGGTGCATAAGCACACACAGCAGTAAAAGTTTTCCTCTCTGCGACCCTAAGTCGCATTGAGGCGACCCTCTTGTCCACCGGGGCAAACTTCAACTGTATGGCAGCCAGCCGGGGGCTTGTGAGTATCCCCACACCCGCCTGGGCCTCTCACCCTGTGTAACTTCTGAGTAAGAGAGAGACCACCCCTTATCGAGGAGTTTGGTTCCAGAGCCAACACTGTGAGTGGAGGTGAGCCCAACTGTATCTAGTTTGTATTTCTCAACCTCCCGCATCGGTTCCGGTTCCTTCCCCCCCAGTGAGGTAACATTCCATGTACCAAGAGCCAGTTTCTGCTGCGAGGGGCTGCTACGCCATGCATCACCCCACCCCCTCCTGCTGCCTGATACACATTGCACCCGACCAGCATGATGGACCTTGCAGGTGGTAGACCCACATGGCCCCCCCACAACGCCTTTTCGGGCCGAGCCCTGCCGGGTTATGTGGCTGCCAGGCCACCAGGCGTTCGCCTAGGAACACTACCCCCAGTTCTGACTCCAGGGGTAGGTCCCAGTGACCCTATTCTGGGCAGGGTGAACGTTTTTCAGTTTCCATTTATCATAGGGGTTTTTTGGATCATGTTAGTCTGGATCTTTACTCCAGACCTGTTCACCTTGGGAGACCCTACCAGGAGCATACTGCTCCCCATGTCCTTGCTCTGGAGATCCCTAGATCACACAGGCCCTTCCGCCACGCCAAGGCCCTGATCCAGGAAGGGATCATAATCATTTATTTATTTTAACATTTATTATTTAAAGTGAACTACTTCAATTTAGTGAGAATGTTTTTAAGAAACATCCTTTTGATGCATTGGGATACAACATCAGTGATGTGACCTGGAGTCATAAGGCGTTTCAGATATTTCAACATCAGGCACCCTTGCCAAGGCAACCCAGCCGGGGTTGATCAAATCTAGACTTGTGCCCAAGCAGCAACTTTCCACAGATCCGCTCTCATAATCCAGAGCCACCTAGTGGCTCTCTCTGCAGCTTGAGTAGTTAATCTGCTGGCCTTCCTCTTCACCTCCTCTTGTGATGTCCAGCATTTTTTGTGCTTTGCACAATGAACACCCTACAAATCCCCAGTAGCCCACCTCAGTGGGCACACAGTGTGTTCGCCAGCCTTGCTTCTGACATTGTTTCACACACTCCTGGTACTTTATGTGTTTCTGCTTGTTGGCTTCCTCCAGGTGCTCTTCCCAGGGCACTGTGAGCTCTAATTTAAAAGTAAATTAACTGTATTATCTCTTCACCTTTGGACTGTGTGTTGGTTCATGTAACTGCCATGTAACTTTAAATTAAGTTTAAGGGGAAACATAAAAGATCTATCACATGCCTTATTTTGCCATATTTCAAGCAACAGTTTTCATTGATTTATACTGTGGTGGACATGTGCAGATACAGGAATTTTAGTTGCTGTTTTACTGCATCATGAAACAATTGGTAACATTTATATCTGAACCAGAGCACCATGTGCTACACTGCTGTCAGAAGCAGGATTCAAGAGCTGTGAAACTCCAAAGATGCAGAAGCAGCAACAGGTGCGAACGGAGAAGCCTGCAGGGCAACAAAACAGCAACCGGTGAAAGAGGAGCCTGTGGCGATTTGGGTTGATGTAGAGAAGCTGTTGTTAGGCACAGGTCTCCAGTGGGAAATCTGGGAGGAGCATGCTCTGTCGAAGAAGGGCTGCAATGAGCCACGGGGGGGGGGGGCGGGTGAGCAGATTGAGTGGAGTCTCCTTGCACCTGAGGGAAAAATGGCAGAGGAAGACAGCGAACTATGGCTGAGCATGGGTTTTTTGGTTTGAGGAAGTCCCCTTACACCTGCAGGGGGGAGCCCTTTGCTTAGTTTGCCTGCATTAAAGGACTTCACCACCATGGCAGAGAAAGCTCCCAGCTTGAATGAACCCCTGTGAGCCCCTGTAAAAAGGGGCAACATGGTGAAGTAAGCAACAACAATACTGTGAAAGCAGGAGTGCTGCACAACTGGGAACAACTGGTCCTGGGGGCACCACAGCGGACTTGACATGTGGCAAGGGAGTGAGCAGCGAGCTAATCAGCCCATCCGGGTCCTCCTCTGAAAGGTGACCAAAGTCCTAGCATGGAGGCCAGACGGACAAAGGGCGAAGATAGCAGCTTTGGCCTCAGGCATGCTGTTATGGCGGGCTGAGTGTCCAGGAACTGCGTTTCCAACCGGAGGCACATTCGAGACAGACTCAGACAGCGGGACATTTCTGAGGCAGGTAGGCTACGGGGATGCTGCTGTCCTTTTTGATGGGGGACAATGTAACAACTTGCATTGCTGAGGAGTGCCATGTTCAAGCAAGAATAGATGTTTATTGTAAGTTGTGAATTGTGGAGAAAAATGTAAAGTAGTTATTCAGCCACCATGGAGGTTGAGAAGGATTATAAGGGAATGAGTGTCTGTTGGGGAGTGTGAAGAGGCTGAAGAAGGTTGCAAAGGCTGGCTAAGGGTGTAGGTCTTTACGAAAAAAGTGTCTTCTGACCAAGAGCATTATTATCATTGGTGAGTGCTGATATTCACAGTGCTAGTGTTCCAATAAATGTTCATAATGAATGCTGTTTGAGTCCTTCTTTACCCCATCTGAACCCAGAACGCTGCATGCTACGTGTATATATATATATGTAGAAGCATTCAAAAGCTTCAAATCGCCAAAAAATTGTCATGTTTTATATAGAAGTTGATGCTTTTATTCACAAAGGTAGTATTAAATTTATCAGACATGACAGGCAGTACATTGACAATATCACACACACACACACACACATTTTCAGAACCCCTTGTCCCATACGGGGTCACGGGGAACCGGAGCCTACCCGGCAACACAGGGCGTAAGGCCGGAGGGGGAAGGGGACACACCCAGGACGGGATGCCAGTCCGCCGCAAGGCACCCCAAGCGGGACTCGAACCCCAGACCCACCAGAGAGCAGGACTGTGACATTGACAATATCATAAAACTATTTTTATTTCATGGGGGATGCTGTGGTGCAGCGGGTTTGATAGTTTGACCAGGTCCTGCTCTCTGGTGGGTCTGGACTGGTGTCCTGTCCTAGGTGTGTCCCCTCCCCCTCTGGCCTCATGCTCTGTGTTGCCTGGTTAGGCTCCGGCTTGCCACGACCCCACTTGGGACAAGCGATTTCAGTGTGTGTGTGTGTGTGTGTGTGTGTGTGTGTATGTGTGTGTGTGTGTGTGTGTGTGTGTGTGTGTGTATTTTTATTTTCTTTAACTGTACTATGCATCAAACTTTACATTCATCAAAGAATCCTGCATTGTGTCAGCCAGTCCATCAAAGACTGTACTCCAGCTTTCTTTTGCTTCACCAAATGGGTTTTGTGTCATTTAGAAGTATGCTTCAAATTGTTGTCCTACTGCTTAATGAAATTTACACCAATAAAGTGCTGACCACAGGAGACAGCATAACGTTGTAAAACAGAGTGGTAATCTTTCTGGTTCATCATTCCTTCCACTCTTTGTAAATCTCCTACCTTACCAGGTCCAAAACAGCCCATTCCATTACATTTCCTCCACTATACTTGACAGAAGGCATCAGGTCCTCCTCCAGTAT
Source organism: Scleropages formosus (assembly GCF_900964775.1). Classification (NCBI taxonomy): domain Eukaryota; kingdom Metazoa; phylum Chordata; class Actinopteri; order Osteoglossiformes; family Osteoglossidae; genus Scleropages; species Scleropages formosus. The sequence continues at coordinate 24,757,586 of NC_041821.1, forward strand.
TCTTTCATTTGCTCTTTGTCTCACAAATGTTCTCCTCCTTGATCCAAACACCTCAAACCTAGGCACATCTCCCTATAATACTCTTTTCCAGGTAATCCACTGTGCAAAGTTTGTGCTCTTTCACCTTTTCATTTGTTAGTTTCAGACATGGCTTTTTCTTTGAATCTCTGCCCCTAAGGTCAGCATCCCAGAACCCTCTTTTCACCGTTGCAGATGACACTGGAATTTGGAGTGCACTATTTTGAGAAGCAACCAATTAGGACAGGTAAGGCATCTATTTCTCAAACTAGAAACTCTGTTGTATCTATTGTCTTGTGCAGTTGTGTAAATGGGCCTTCCGCATCTTTTTCAATCCTAGTTATACCTGGTTTACCCTCTTCACTCAAGACAGTGATGGACACTTTTGTATGAAATCTTCAGTTTCTTGGCAATCTTGACACAGGCATTTGAAACATTAGTAAAGATATCTTTGTTATATTTTTAAATCAATTTAATGCTATCTTGGTTTTAGGAAAAACCACACACACACACACACACACACACACACACACACACACACACACACACACACACACACACACACACACACACACACACACACACTTTCAGAACCGCTTGTCCCATATGGGGTCGCAGGGAACCGGAGCCTACCCGGCAACACACAAGGCGTAAGGCCAGAGGGGGAAGGGGACACACCCAGGACAGGACGCCAGTCCGTCGCAAGGCACCCCAAGCAGGACTCGAACCCCAGACCCACCAGAGAGCAGGACTGTGGCCCAACCCACTGCGCCACCACACCCCTTGTTAGGAAAAACCAGTTCTTTCAAATAAATTGCTAAACCATTCCATACTTTTGAATGCTAGTGTCTATATACAGCATACTGTATATGCTAGTGTGTATGCACACACACTGATCAGCCACAACATTAAAACCACTGACAGGTGACATGAAAACCATTGGTTATCTCATTACAATGGCACCTACCAAGAGGTGGGACATATTAGGCAGCAAGTGAACTGTCAGTTCTTGAGTTTCATGTACTGGAAGCAGGAAAAATGGGCAAGCATAAAGATCTGCACGACTTTGACAAGGGCCAAATTGTGATGAATAGATGACTGGGTCAGAACATTTGCAAAACGGCAGATCTTGTAGGGTGCTTCCGGTATGCAGTGGTTAATAGCTGCCAAAAATGGTCCAAGGAAGGACAACCGGTGGACCGGTGACAGTGTTATGGGCATCCAAGGCTCACTGATGCGCATGGGGAGCGGAGGCTACCCCGTCTGGTCTGATCCCACAGAAGAGCTACTGTAGCACAAATTTCTGAAAACCTTAATGCTGACCATGATAGAAAGGTGTCAGAAGACACAATGTATTGCAGCTTGCTGCATAGCCACAGAGTCAGAGTGCCCATGCTGACCCCTGTCCACAGCTGAAAGCACCTACAATGGGCACATGTATGTCAGAACTGGATCATGGAGGAATGGAAGAGAGCAGCCTGGTCTGATGAAATGGAAGAAAACATTTTCTTTTAGATCATGTGGACGGTCGGGTGCGAGTGTGTCGTTTACCTGGGGAAGAGATGGCAGCAAGATGCACTATGGGAAGAAGGCCAATACTCTGCTGGGGAACCTTGGGTCCTGGCATTCATGTGGATGTTACTTTGACACATATAAGCTACGATTGTTTCAGACCTCGTACACCCCTTCATAGCAACGGTATTCCCTGATGGCAGTGGTCCTATCACACTGCAAAAATAGTACAGGAATAGTATGAGCATCGTGACAAAGGGTTCAAGGTGTTGACTTGGCCTCCAAATTCCCCAGATCTCAATCCAATCGGGCATCTGTGGGATGCACTAGAAAAACAAGTCCGATCCATGGAGGCCTCACCTTCCAACTTACAGGACTTAAAGGATCTGCTGCTTTGGGAGTGTGTGGTGCCGGCGCCACTCCTGTGGGCCATTCGGTCTCTGTACACACAGAACGAGATCTGTGTCCGCAAACTCAACATTAAGTCAAACTCGTTCGATGTGGGTGTTGGATTCTGCCAAGGTTGTGCTTTGTCTCCACTCCTGTTTGTGGTTTTCATGGACAGGATATCAAGGCGCAGCCAAGGTCAGGAGGGCATTCTGTGTGGGGGGCAGGAAGGTGATGTCTCTGCTTTTGCAGATGATGTTATCCTTTTGGCACATCATATGGATAATTCTAGCATGCACTGGAACAGTTTGCAGCCAAGTGTGAAGCAGTTTGTATGAGGATCAGCGCCTCAAAGTTTGAGTCCATGGTTCTCCCACAGAAAAGGATAAGAAAAGGGGAGACAATTTGCCCCAGGTGGAGGAGTTTAAGCATCTTGGGGTCTTATTCACGAGTGAGGGGAGAAGGAAGTGTGACATCGGCTGCAGACTGGGAGCAGCGGCAGCAGTAATGCAGTCGTTCTGCCAGACTGTAGTGGTGACGGGGAAGCTGAGCCATAAGGCAAAGCTTTCTATTTACCAGTCGGTCTGCGCCCCTACCCTCACCTATGGTCATGAACTCTGGGTAATGATCAAAAGAATAAGATCACTGATACAAGCAGTTGAAATTAATTTTCTCCGCAGGGTGGTAGGACTCACCCTCTGTCACAGGGTGAGGAGTTTGGCCATTCAGGAGGAACACAGACAAGAGCCGCTACTCTTCCACACTGAGAGGAGCCAGCTGAGGTGGTTCAAGCATCTGGTAAGGATGACCCCTGTGCGCCTTCCTTTGGAAGTATACCAGGGAAAATCAACTGGGACAAGACCCTGAGGTCAGCCCAGGACCTGCTGGAGAGTTTATATTTCCCAGTTGGCCTGGGAGGGGCTGGGGATCCCTGGGTTGAGCTGGAGGAAGTTGTGAGGGATAGGGATGTCTGGGCTGCTCTGCTTTCCCTACTGCCACCGCGACCCAGTAGGAAAAGCAGGTAAGACAATGGATGGATGGATGGATGGATCGATCAATCTGCTGCTAACGTTTTGGTGCCATAAACCCCAGGACACCTTCAGAGGTGTTGTGAAATCAATGCCTCGATGGGTCAGGGCTGTTTTGGCGGCACAAGGGGACCTACAAAATATTGGGCAGGTGGTTCTAATATTGTGGCTCATCAGTATGTCAGGGTTTCCCCGCATGCAATTGTGATGTAGTGTTTTAGGTTAGGACTCTTGACAGACTTCGAATAGTAGATTACAAAATTGTGCTGCTTTAGTTCCAAGCTGGGGCATGTCACACGGAATACATATCCTGCTACCTCATCAAATCCCCTGACACCCCTGTCATTTTGAGATACACCTGGTTGGCTGCACATGATCCGGTTCTCGCTTGGAGCATTGGAGGACTCACGACATGGGGGCAACATATCCTGTCATGTTTGTTTCTGCCTTGGCAAGGCATCTCAATAGAAAGCCCAGGGACCGCTCGGCCTAGAGATGCCTGAGGTCTATCATGATTTCTTGGAGGTCTTTAGTAAAGAGAGAGCTATGGCCCTGCCCCCACATCGACCATAGGATTGCGGCAATCAATCTGTCTTCCACTCATATGTTGGTGACACACAGCTATATGTTTTGTTTAAGTCCGAAGACCCATTGCATGTGGTGTATTTAGCTCATTGTTTTATCAATACAAAATTATGGATGGGTAAGAATTCTTTTATCTCCAAATTTCAGTAAAACATAGGTATGCATTAGCTCATGGTTACACTTTGAGTTGATTGCAAAATCCTACTTCTGACCTATAAGGCAGTACATGGCATTACTCTTCTTACCTTATAAGATTATTGATTTCTATATCCCAGGATGATATCTTTGTTCATTGGACGCAGTTAGGGTTAGGGTTCATTTCATGAAACAAAGGACTGTGGTTGTGGTAGGTGGTGACGGCAAAATTCTTGACACGTTCACAGCAGTCTTTTTCCAGAAATGGTATTAGCTTCAGGCGTACAGATTGTGTTAAGGACATGGGTGTCTTGTTAGATGTAAAACTATCATTTATGTCTCAAGTTAACACATTAACTAGGTTGTGCATCCTTCAGTTGATAAATATAGCTAAGTTAAAGCAATTCCTCTGTAAGCAAGATGCTGAGAAACTGGTTCATGCTTTTGATTCAAGAAGGCTGGACAATTCTAATGATTTATTATTGGGCTGTCCATACCAGACTGTATCCAGGCTTATGGCTTGGCTTCGTGAACAAAGCTGTAGCAAGGGGGCTGCCCACGTCTGCTGCAGGCTCGTTAGTGACAGTTGGTGGTAGACGTGGGCATACCCTTTAAGCTTGCACAGTGGAGTTTTTAGGTGGAGTGCAGTGTGCACAGTATTGGTCCCACCCTTTATACCTGGGATTCATCTGCCATAGCCGAGCAAGCTGGGACAGAGATAGCAAGGTTCCTGGGTTGTAGGTGTTATGTTGGAGTGTCCTTCTCCTAGATGGATGACCTGACAGGGCTATCAAGCTTTGTCTGCCAGGGTTTGAAGTCAGAGTTGTCCTTTTCTACAACTGGCTGCCAACTGAAGCTAATAAGTCTGGCCTACCCATCCAGTTATGCCGCTAGACACTTAGTCATGCCATATTGTAGCAAGCTCTCTAGAAACGGTGGGGGGGACTGAAGACAAGGTGTTGCTATGGATACAGTAATGTAGAAAAGGCTATTTGCAGTGACCTCCTGCCTGGCGAGCCAGACAGTGGCCACGAGGCTATCGCTACACCGCACTTTCCCTAGGTGAGTGGGATGTCTGGCCCAGACTTTACCCCTCTGCCACAGTTGGTACAAAATGCTGCTGTTAGAATTGTTGCTAGAACTAGGAATACAACATATAAAATTGGTCCTGAAATCTCTGCATTAGCTCATGGTTACACTTTGAGTTGATTGCAAAATCCTACTTCTGACCTATAAGGCAATACATGGCATTGCTCTGCCTTACCTTATGAGATTATTGATTCCTATAACCCGAGGATGATATCTTTGTTCATTGGATGCAGTTAGGGTTAGGATTAGGGTTAGGGTTCATTTCATGAAACAAAGGACGGTGGTTGCGATTGCTGAACTCATGACATCATCGTGAAATATGCATTGGTCCTTAAAATCATCTGATAATCCTAGAGGTTGACATACTTTTGCCACACACACAGATGCGTAACATTGAATCATTTTCCTCAATAAATAAATGAACAAGTATAATGTTTTTGTCTCATTTGTTTAATTGAGTTCTCTTTATCTAGTTTTAGGACATGTATGACAATCTGATCACATTTTAGGTCATATTTATGCAGAAATTAATAAAATTCTAAAGGCTTCGCAAACTTTCAAGCATCAGTGTGTGTATATATGTAAAAAATATCTTTTGGGAAAATGCAGTCAGACTTCTTAGCATTCTAGCATGTTCTATTTAAATTGAAGCACTCAACATACGCTCAAATGCATTATTGTTCGGATACGCTACTTATCATAATAAATGAATAGATTTAATTGACTCGTGGAACTGAAGAAAGTGTTTCAACATCAAAAGTAATAGTAGTATTTATACCTGAAAACAGGAAGACATACATTCTTAAATCATTTCACTGCACTGCTTCTAGAAATCAAATATTTAGGACTGAAATCCTGGCGCATACAAAAACAAGCATTAAAATACAAGAGTGTCAGCTTGCACTGTCTTCATAGAGATGTATAGGAGGGTTTCACTTAGGAGTATTGATCTTTCACACAGCAGTACCTTCCCACTGTGGTCACTGAACAGAAGAGAAATTCAATACATATATCGAGTGCTCATGCAGTTTTCAGTAAGGCAATTTGTATTATGGATTTTTCCCCCTACTTACAACACTTTTCTACACTGGTATGGTCCACAAGCTTTGAATAGCTTACTGGGCCTATCTGTGTGTGTTTTTATAAATTTATTCATCCAGCTGTTATTTTTCTTCAATGCGACTTACAATGTTAAGCTACCTATGGTAATTTAACAATATATACAGCTGGGCAATTTAACTAGAGAAATTTTAAGGTAAGAACCTTGGTCAAGGATAATATAGCTGGAAGCTGTATTCAAACCTGCAACCTCTGTGTCTAACCACTACACAACTAGCAGCTTTTTAATGATATAATAATCATCTGTCATGATGTTCTGTCATTTATATTCACAATGCGTAGAGAATGCCCTTGCCTAGATTGTGTGAGAATAGTTTCAAACTGTTCATTGTACAGCATACAAAATGCTCTTCATTGCCAAACTCTGGAGTCCACTAACCTCACCACTGTGTACCATAAAAATAACTTGTTATATATATAATCCCGTTGTGGTTCCTTGATGTACTGTTCTGTTTGATGGATCCCAAATGTGCCATCTGACAAGTAATCACGCTTCAGACACACTCATTTCATACCATGTGATCAATATGTTTAGTTCAAGATGCAATGTTTTCAGGTGTCTCTACATTTCATCACTTCTGTATATAGCGCATTCTGTCATTCTGATGTTCTATTGTAAATGTGACTCCGATGATGCGTTTAGAAATTTCCTCACAGTTTTAGATCAATGCTCAGTGAATACAAATGCTCTGTATTTTTTATACATACTGTATATATTGTTCTGATGTTTTTGGAAGGTTTGCATATCGGCCATTTAACTGCACACATGATATTGTCATGTCTGATGAGTATTAATCCCTGCCAGGAGGCATAATTCTGTCTCATCAGACAAACCCACATCTGTTCATAATTTGATACTCTACAATCAACAGCTATAAAAGTACCAAAGAACATACCTAAGGCTGCGTATTCTTAATCATAACTCTACTTTCCTTTCTTGTGACAGCCTAGCGATCCTTGCTTTTCACTGGTTTCCCGCATCCTGTCCCATGGGAGTTTGTCTTTGAATCCCAAGTTCAGTCTTATCTGAGCCATTGTGTACACCTGTTCAGTTCCTGTGTTGTTGCGGTCCTGTGTTTCGTGACACCCTTATGTTCTAATCACATATTTCAGTTTCATTTATTAACTTGCACAAATATCACGTCCGTCTCATTCTTCTATGTTTATTATATTGCATCTGCACCTTATTTACCAGTTTGCACCGTGCACTGATAAATACACTCTGCACGTAGAGTTATTATACTTTACATCCATGTCCAGACATTAACAGCAATATGACCACATGAGTCCACACTTTGTTGAGGCACCTTCCTGAAAACATCTCTCAGTGTGCTGCTCACATACTTTTGTTTTGCTGAATGAGGGGAAGGACATGATCTGGGAGCATTCCCCAACCACATTTAGGACCTACCAGAGTAATTATGTCGGACTTTTAAATGTGGCAGGCAAGCAATGCAGCTCAAGGAGAGGGAGAAGTAAAAGTCTGGTGAAGTAACGTCCCTCAAGGACAGCAGAAGTCATTGATTAGTGTGAAGGGTCAAAGTAGTGCTCAGAGTGATCAGGGTGCCCTCCTAGCCATATACATTTCTATTTACCTTCATTTAGCCCTGCTGATTTATACACACCATGTTTCAGCAAGCTGCCATTCCCCTATCATTGTTTATAAATTTTGCACTCTCATTATTTTGTATGTTTCTATGTTGCTGCACCTCACCTTTCAATACTGGCATCAAAACCAGCATTCTATCCAGGGTGTACCCCCCTCAGCCTTGTGTCCGATGGTTCTAGGATATGTTCTGGATCGCTGTGACCCTGCTCAGGACAAGTACTTATTGAAATTGTGTCAGACTGAAGAGAGGACACGAAGGAGATTGGACCCAAGTGCAGATGAGTTTATTAGAAGTTGAAGGGCAAAGCTGGAAATCATAGTTGGGGACGGATGAGGGGTCAGGCAATTAGCAGAGTGCGAGCGAGGATCTGAAGACATAGTTATGCAATGAAGCAATGAGGCAAGAGCCCGGAGATGAGGAAGAGGTTGCGAGGGTGAAGGGGAGCTGGAGATAGAACGCAGTGAGTGCAAGCAAAAAGGGAATGGTTGTCTCAAATGAGACTCCATGGAAAAATGGTGGTGGTCCAGCTCCCTTTATACCTGGTCCAACCAAACTGGAACAGGTGCCTGGGGCATGGTGTTGGGTGTGACAGTAGCCCCTCCCTCACGGACTGCTCTCGCCACCCTGTGACGGGACCACCAAGCGAGCAGAAGTAGATGAGTGAAGGGGTCTGGTTGGAGTGTAGCGGTTGATCAAGTCCTGTAAATAGCTGGGAGCAGTTCTATTGATGCATTTGTAGACAATAACCAGGGTCTTGAATTTGATCTGCAATCTAATCTATACTCAAGTCTCCCATTTAATCGCTATGATTAGTGAAATATATGAGTATTGAGTGGGAACACGGTGGCACAGCGATTTTGGCCGGGTGCTGCTCTCTGGCAGATCTGGGATTTGAGTCCCGCTTTGGGGTGCCTTGCGACGGACTGGCATCTCGTCCTGGGTGTATTGCCTCCTCCCAAGCCTTGCGGCCTGTGTTGCCAGGTTAGGTCCCAATTCGCCGTGACCCTGCTTGGGACAAGCAGTTTCAGTCAGTGTGTGTGTACTAGTATTGAGCTCTTTGCAGCTTTCATTGTGAATATTAAACAATTTTGTTGTACCATTTTCTCAACTGGATAAGCAGTTAGTCATCAGTAACTGGTAAAGAATGAAAGATAAACATTTATTCAAATAAAGTTGAGCATGTAATGGGGCCATGCTGAAATCTGTCAACATGTAAATATACATACTCCTTCAGATCACACACACACACACATTTTCGGAACCGCTCGTCCTATACAGGATTGCGGGGAACTGGAGCCTACCAAGCAACACAGGGCGTAAGGCCAGAGGGGGAGGGGACACACCCAGGACAGGACGCCAGTCCATCGCAAGGCACCCCAAGCAGGACTCAAACCCCAGACCCACTAGAGAGCAGGACCGTGGTCCAACCCACTGCGCCACCGCACCCACCGCCTTCAACTCATTATATCAGTAAGTATGTTTCCAAATAGGTGCTGTTATATAAATAGGATTATCGAGAAAGCAGCATGAGCAATATTTTGTTGGGTATGAAAATTGATTCCCCTCAGGTGTCTTTGAATAGTGGCGTTCCCCTGGTGCTGTTCTACATGCACCCCATTTTTCACTGCTCTTTATCTTTCTCCTCATTTGAATATGAAGACCACTTTTTATGTCTAACTGCTGTAAATTGCACTCCCATGCTGTGATTCCTTGAAATTAATCTGTTATTTGTTGTACTCAAGCAATCAGAACAACTGGGGATATCAATTTAGTTCCTCCTCCATCACAGATGTTCATTTAACTTACTGTGTGTTTAACTTAAATCCACACTCACCTGGGCCTAAATATTGGGCCAAGGTTTACTGAAAATGAAAATTTAATATACTACATGCACAATATTACAAAGCATTGCAACCTCTTCCCTGAGCAGAAAAATGTGTTTCTAAACATACCCAGCTACAGACCAGTTCTGCTTGTAACATATTTCTGGTCTCTATTATCTCCCTTTTGTTTCCTGGAGTACAATGAATACATTAATAGCATATCAGCTCCTCATGAAATCTCAGCAATGAAAAGCACACCTTACAAATGTGAATGGTGACCATAAACAAAGCCCACAAAGCCCTAGTCGTCTGTGTGTTCAGAAAGTGGCGATAGCACTGCATATCGTTGCAAAAAGATGTCAGCAGATCAGCATCTCCCAATGCCACAGCAAATACAGGATGCACTGTGATTCTCCTTGTGTTCAGGGGAAGAATCAAAGAGGGTGAATTTTTTTTTCTGAGGTTAACTGTTCATTGGGGAATGACTTCAATAAACAATGGAGGTGGGACACGTTGTGAACAAGGATGGTTTTATCCAGTGTCTCGGGATAGCAGCTGGTGTAGTGACTAGAGCTTCTGCCTTTGAACTTGAATGAGCCAGTGTCACACCCCTGACCATGCCCTAACCACACACATCTAGCAGGAATCACCGGGCAGGGTATAAAAGAAGCCCTACCCTGTTTCCTTGCCCCATTACTTGACTACTCACTCGCCACTTTGACTACAACTTCGGATTTGCCTGCTGAACGATGTTTGCCCCTCAGTTCCTGAAACTCTGCCTGCCCTTGACCACGAGTCTTGTCTTCCCCTGCTACCTTTTTAATAAACACTGCTTGAACTGGGTCCAACATTTTGCCTTCTGTCTCATGGTTGTGACATCCAGGTTCAAATTCTTTTTGCTGCTGTACTACCCATGAGAAAGGAGACTTCTTTTACATTGTTTTGGTAAAAAATTATCTGGGTGTAAATCAGTGCATAACTGTAAGTAGCTTATCTTCTTAAGTCACATTGAAAACTGTGTCAGTGAATAGAGGTAAATTGTACCATAGCTGTCACGTCCACGCCCACAACACAAGCAACAGCACCTGACTGTGCACTAGCTCCTGAGTAATCGCTCACCCTATGAAGACCCTCTTCAGCTCCCGTACCCTTGTGGAATCTCGTTTGGGACACCCACCCTTCCTCGCGTTACTTCGCACACACACACTTGCTTTATTCTCTGTTCACGATCTCCAGTTTTTTGACTCCTTGCTTCGTTTTCCGACCACGTCCATGGATCCTCGTTCCTGTCCTGTTCGCCAATCGACTGACCCTTTGTCTGTCCCTGGTTTTGAGAACTTGCCTCTTCCCTTAACTTCAGACAAACAACGCTGCACTTGAGTTCAGCCATCCCGGCTCCCTGTGTTCCGCATGACAATATCCATGTCTTTGAGAACATTAGGACCTTGCTGTGAAAGGGTTAATTTGTGTATGAAAATGACCTCTTCATTGTGAAATATTTTTTCTCAAACAACCATGCATATTGTCAGCAGCATTTTGCAAACATTTTGGAAATATTTTTTTAAAAAAGTAATGCAGTGTTTAATTATACTTGTTACAATTTCATTACTCACTCCCTATTATATTACTGATTTTTCTTTTACCTATATTTATGTTTTGGTTATTCTTCATTTTATAATTTACTTTATGGTATTATGGTATCTTTATGTGCTTTTTCTTGTGTACCTATCATACATGTTGTACAGAGTGCCTCTGTAACTTGGTACATGGGGCAGAGATGGGCTGGGGGAATGCAAACGCAAAGGACACATGGACACATTAACATTAGTGCAGCCACATCCCTTTTGCAAATGCATTTGCATCTGTGATTGACATCTGGAAGGAACTGTATTAAACCATTTCTTTCGGCTTTCCTGTGCCTTTTTGATAAAACTCCATAGAATAGCAAATTGAAAACATCAGTTCCATCAGTATGAACATACCTGCATTGTTAGAAATAAACATTACTATCAAGGAGTTTCTATGACAAAGTGTAAAGTAAAACAACAAACTGACATGATCCCACATTATGGCTGTTTAGAATATACTAATATGAGATCTGATTTTCTTCTTTTGAAAACTTAATTAAATATATGCACTGAAAGTAAAGAATATATATTAAAAAAAAAACAAGAAAATAAATTATATTGCCCCCCGTTATGCTTAAGAAGATTAACACTATACAAGGTACTATTTTATTACATTTTTTATGGTCATGAAATGTGCAATGTTTAATTAGATTTGTGTGTTTTCAATTTATTTGTAATATGCTCTACTTTTTTATTGCACTCAGATTGAAAGGCGAGGAGAAACACTTGTTTGTTGAGCTAGATTATAAAATCATTGCAATTACAACACTTGTTATGGCCTTCAATTTTAATTGTTCTGGAATTTAATAACCACTTGCTGTATTTCACGCTGGGATTTAGTGCCCCCAATCACAAGGCATAAGTGTGTGGCGATTACATTGCATTCTGGATAGGACTGTATAATGAATACAGAACTAGGGAATGCAGTCAGGCTTACAGAAAATAACCATGTGAGAGATGATGTATGGACTGAGAGCAGTAATTTTCACAGCCTCCCATAGCAAAGCTGTTGATTAATGGCCCTAATTAATGAGTGAAATCAAGCATGTGAAGACAGGGGATCACTAAGGATCACATTTGGTACTATTCTCTCCCCTGTGTCTGACTCATCCGTCTTGAGCCCCCCTTTTTTCACCATGAATTGCAGCTGGTTAATACCTCATGGGCAGGAGGGTGTGGTGGTGCAGTGGGTTTGACCGGGTCCTCCTTTCTGGTGGGTCTGGGGTTCAAGTCCCACTTGGGGTGCCCCGCGGTGGACTGGTATCCCGTTCTGGGTGTGTCCCCTTCCCCCTCTGGCCTTACGCCCTGAGTTGCCGGGTAGGCTCCGGTTCCCCGTGACCCCGTATGGCATGAGCAGTTCTGAAAATGTGTGTGTGTGAGAAATACCTGATGGGAGTTGAAGGCAGGGAGGGTTGGGGCATAAGTCTTATTTGAGATAATAGTGAGGGGTTAGCAGATCACCTGATGAAGCCAAGTTGTTTACAACTAGGAACGATATCATTTCCTTTACCCTGTCTTTGAGCAACAGATCTCTTGTGGACCCTCTTTCCATCACAGACAATGTATTTCTCTGTGACATTCTCAAGGCTGCCAGTGGAATAAGGTGAATCACATGATTAGACCAGACAAGAATGGTGGCTCTGATGATACGCAATATTGTTATCACAGACAACCAGTGTAACAGAAAAGGAATTGTAAGTTTCCTTGGAGAATAGTGTCAGCTAAATATGATATAGAGAGAGATTCAGCAGTTCTGAGGGGGAGGTCATTCAAGCACATCAGAGCCACAACTTTTGCCTTTTGGACCTCTTGTGCATGGGACCACCAAGTGGGCGGTAGTGGAGGAATGTAGTAGTCTGTCTGAGATGTAGTCATCAGGTCTTGTAGGTAATAGGGTGAAGAGCTGTTGATGGATTTGTAGGCCATAACCAGAGTCTTTAATGTGATTCAGGTAGCTATTGGAAGCCAATGCACGGAGACAAGGGGAAGGAGACACAGGAACACTTCAGCAAACCGAGCACAATTTGTGCAGCAAGAATCTATATCAAATGGAGACGTTGTAATGCAGAGGCCAGATGTAGCGTCCAGATGGGAGTTGCTGTTGTGTCCAAACACGGACAAATAAAAAAAAGTGAAATGACCCCACGTGCAGAGTGGTTTTAGAAGTGTACAGTGCAAACTGTAAAGTAGTGGGTGGAGGTGAAACAATGAACATGGGACAAAAAGACGCACAGTGTATTCACACAAAGGTGAAAAGTGAACCATGAATCTGTGAGTACGACTTGAACATGGAGGTATGACGAAATACCGGACTGGAACACTGGGCCAAGATGGAAGAACAAGAGGCAGGAGTAGACAGGACGGGAACTCGGGATTGGAACATAAACACCTATGGAACAAACTGAGAAAACAGGAAACTACTCTACAGAAAACTTAGAGAGCACTGCAGAAACGCTGATTAAGAATCCGCAACCCACCATCTGCCGCTTGCTCCCTTTACACCTCAGCAAGTATCTAATTGTGAACAGGTCCTTGGGTCTGGGTCAGCGGCAGTGAGTGCTGCCTCCTCTGGCCTGTAGAGGTATTACCTCTGGGGGTCATGACACCAGAAGCCCAAGCAGGAGGGAGTTGCAGTAGTCCAGGTTCTCAGCCATTGAGGTAAGCAAAATGAATGAGTTGTCCAGTTTGATAGAGTTCTCAACAGGAAGTCAGACCAGCTAGAAGGTGGAAGACCTCAGTCTTGCAGAGGTTGTGTGATAGTAAGATATCCAGGCAGAGATGTCTGAGAGGCAGGTGGAAATGTGAGAGGAAATTCCTCTAGCTCTGGGGGGAAAGGAGAGGAGGTGCTAGGTATCATCAACATAGCAGTGGTTGAAGAATCCATTCCAGGTGTTAACAACTCTTTTCTTGCCTAATGCCTGTGTTAAAGCATTCTGTGTTACTATAAATATAAAAATGAATTGAATTGAACAGTGCCGAGGGGGTGTGGTGGCACGGTGGGTTGGACCACAGTCCTCCTCTCTGGTGGGTCTGGGGTTCAAGTCCCGCTTGGGGTGCCTTGTGACGGACTGGCATCCTGTCCTGGGTGTGTCCCCTCCCCCTCTGGCCTTACACCCTGTGTTACTGGGTAGGCTCTGGTTCTCCGCAACCCTGTATGGGACAAGCGGTTCTGAAAATGTGTGTGTGTGTGTGTGTGTGTGTGTGTGTGTGTGTGTGTGTGTGTGTGTGTGTGAACAGTGCCCTGATAAGAGGTATAGACTGAGAACAGTAGCGGTTCCAGGCCTTGTGGAATACCAGTTGAGAGAAGTTGAGGGGATGATTACGAACCCTGCCAGACCACTTGGTAGGATCAACATGATTGGTTGGACTCAAGCAATTTCAGTGCAGTTGCATTACTACTAAATCCCTGGACTGAGCCGTTCATCTGTGTATCTGAAGGGCACGCTGCTTACATTTCAATAATGCTGATTTTTAAGATAACTTTGGGGTTAACGTTTGGAGATTGATTTTTTCAAGAGCCCTTACATGACAATATGCTGTAGTACATCATGTGAGGTATTGCCAGGGAGCTCATAGCCTCCAAAAATTGCAGTTAAATGGGTCATCTGTTATCAGAATTTGTGTCTGTAGTGACTTGTCACAACATCGGTGTGATTTATGGTTGGAACCAGAAGCGCTGTCTAAGCACATTTCAGCATCTATTAGTTTATTTTGGCCTCGGTTAAAACATATAAATACAGTTATATGTAGTTATAGTGTTGCTGATATTTTTATTATATTATATTATATTTATTATATTATATTTATATTAGGGGGGCGCGGTGGTGCAGTGGGTTGGACCGGGTCCTGCTCTCCGGTGGGTCTGCAGTTCGAGTCCCGCTTGGTGTGCCTTGTGACGGACTGGCGTCCCGTCCTGGGTGTGTCCCTTCCCCCTCCAGCCTTATGCCCTGTGTTGCCGGGTAGGCTCCGGTTCCCTGCGACCCCGTATGGGACAAGTGGTACAGAAAATGTGTGTGTGTGTGTGTGTGTGTGTGTGTGTGTGTGTGTGTGTGTGTGTGTGTGTGTGTGTATTTATATTAGTGAACAGCATCAGGTCATTTGTGAATACATCAGAAGAGTCTCTTAGGGGCAGGGGGTGCGGTGGCGCAGTGGGTCGGACCGGGTCCTGCTCTCTGATGGGTCTGGGGATCAAATCCTGCTTGGGGTGCCTTGGGGCGGACTGGAGTCCCATCCTGGGTGTGTCCCCTCCCCCTCTGGCCCCACGCCCTGCGTTGCCGGGTAGGCTCTGGTTCCCCGTGACCCCGTATGGGACAAGCGGTTCAGAAAGTGTGTGTGAGAGTCTCTCAGGGTTCTGTGTAGGAAAATATCCTGTCAGCGCTTCCTTCACATTTTCGTAAAATAAGCAAAGTAATTGCACTATTTTTTAAAACTAATTTGTAGCTAATTGTGTTTAAATTAGTACTGCAGTTTTTTTTCTGTCTTAATGTTACATTTTCCAAATTATATTCCAGTTTCTTGTTAGTAACATCATTTTTATGAATAAACTGCACATAAAGTCTGAAACCGCTTTCCCTGAGTGGAGGAGTGGCAAACTGGAGCTTAACACACCAACACAGGGCGCTGAGGATACACCCAGGACAGGGTGCCAGTCCGTCACAAGGCACCCCAAGCAGGACTTGAACCCTAGACCCACCAGAGAGCAGGACCCAGCCAAACCCGCTGCGCCACCACATGCCCCCTGAACAAACTGCATTTACAGTAAATTTAATGGAATGTGGGCGTTCACACATCAGCCTATTGCACAGGTTTTACTCATTTCAGTGGATATGTGAACTGTTACATGGAAAAAAAATCACCTGGTGGGAAATAACCATAGATGTTTAACATACATCAATTTCACCACAGTATGAATATGACTGGGGAAAAAAAGGCTTTCATTTGTTTTGAGGACAATGGTTAATGATACTTTATGTATTTATGTTTATAAGTGTATTGAATTTTTCTGTGCCTGCATGCAGGAACTAAATCTCAGTAACCTTGATTTTGTCCCATAACACAATAAATAGTTTACTGCTGTTTTTATATTGGAAATTGGGTAATCAGTCTGGATTCCCCATTTTTAACAAGAATATATACGTCAAGTCAGAAGACATTCCATACAATTGATAGTGCTAAAAATGACTACAAAAAATCTTGCAACATGTTCTGGGATACAGTGATTTCCTGAATTTAAGGTGTTTGCTCATACCCATTGTGGCAAACAGAAATTATCTGGTACTGTTTTACTGGAGGAAATACTATAATAAATAACAATGCTGAGCTTGGCTCCAGTTTTGAGGATTTTTACCATCGTATTACAGCACACAGTGCATCTGTCAAAGTCATGCATGTCAACAAACTGCTCACTGTACTGAAATGTAGTAAAAAACATACACGCACTGTCATTTTTTGCAGTCCACAAAAAAAGGAAGAATACAGCAAATGACTGTTATAAAGAGGCAATAATCTAGATATTCCTGAGCTTCTCAGCTCAAAAAAAGATAAGTAAAATACCACCTCTAAAAGCTTTTTTTTTTCTAAAAAAAATAACCACAATATGCAAATTTTATGCAGAATTATGATTCTGTATTCATTAAACTGAGGTATCGGAAAATTAATTGTATGGAGATTTTTTTTCTATCATAATACAAAATTTATATGTCTAAAAATAAGATCTAGAAAAATTCACTAGGCAATCTGCACATTCATACAAGAAAAAATTTGAAAAAAAAAACTATAAAAAACTGAATTTTGTCTTTAAGTTTCTGAAGGAATCTGTTCATTCTCAGGTTTTCTATTTTGTAGAATGTACTGATTCCCTGCCATCTGTGGTGGAGGGAGTTAGTTTATAAGATGGGTTTTCATCATTCACTGCTATACTATTCTCTGACCCCAGTGGTATCTGTCAACTACTCAGTACGGTATTGTCTATGTTTAGCAATGCTGCCGGATGAAGATGCAAGATATTTTGTCTGCGTGGTTTTTGCAAACTGCAGCTGCTCAGTGGGTGACCCAGAAATGGGTGCTTCAATGTCTAGGCCAAACTGCGCAAAACTGTTTAGAATAAACTCATCTATATCTTCATCATAGCTTAAATCTTAATTCAATGCAAAGTAGTATTTTCAACTTTTCTACAAAAAGTGAAACTATTTAGCAAGGCTTCTGCCCTGTCTTCTGCTCCGTTTACAAAATACTTCGCCCTACATATACAAATATAGACCTTCTACCTTTTTCTTTGTTTGAAATTTAAGACCTATAACTTCTGATTCTTGTATTTAAGTCTACCTTCAGGTGCTCATGAAATGAACATGAGAAGACAATGGGATCAAGATCCAGACATGTCCTTGAACTTTCAACACCAGCCTTTATTGTTACAGTCTAGTACTTTTGAACAGATCTTCCTGAATTCGTCTCATACCCAATTACTATGCCAAGGCTGCAGAATCACAGATACCACCTAAGGATGGCATAGTAATTAAATAAAACATAAGAACAATCCAGTCTCTTAAAACACTTAGAATAAAGTCAGTAGTAATAAAGATAAAAGCATAACAGTAACATTATAATTTGTAATATCAACCTGCAAATCATGCTGGGGTATCAGTCTTCACTGCCAATAGTAATGTATCAGCTGGAATTCACGTAATTATGTGACGTAACTATAATAGTTACAATGTAATTATAATTTCACAGAATTATATTTGAGACCATTTGAAACACCACATGGAAGTTACCTCACTTTACTTAATTTACATTAAGCCTGCTACTGACATGCCACTACAGATTTGTCAAGCTTGACATATATCTAAGAACAAAAAAGTAAAGCTGAGCACATATGTGCAGAAAATCCATACTTCATATATATATATACACACACACACACACTATCTGAACCACTTGTCCCATACAGGATCACAAGGAACTGGAGCCTAACCCTGCAACTCAGAAAGTAAGGCTGGAGGGGGAGGGGACACACACAGGATGGAACACCAGTCTATCACAAGGCACCCCAAGGGGGACTCAAACCCCAGACCTGCTGGAGGGCAAGACCCGGTCCAACCCACTGCGCCACCGCACCCCCTACATACTTTATATGACATATAAATATGTCCAGGTATAAAAGACAGGTTCTTCTGAACTATATGCCCAGAGGATCATCAATAAGTTGTGTTTATTTGGATAAATAAAAGACAACAGTACAATATATTAATTATTGTAGCATTTTTCAAAATGTATTATATTCAATGTATATTTCAGTAGGGGTGTGGTGGCGCAGTGGGTTGGACCACAGTCCTGCTCTCCAGTGGGTCTGGGGTTCAAGTCCCACTTGGGGTGCCTTGCGACGGACTGGCGTCCTGTCCTGGGTGTGTCCCCTCCCCCTCCGGCCTTACGCCCTGTGTTACCGGGTAGGCTCCGGTTCCCCGTGACCCTGTCTGGGACAAGCGGTTCTGAAGATGTGTGTGTGTGTGTGTGTGTGTGTGTGTATATTTCAGTTACAAAAAATTCAGGCATTATTTCTAAGCATATTTCAATGAAAAATTACAATTTGTGAAAGTTAAGAAAAATATACTTTCATCTTTAATACCTCTCTTTACATTGAGTAGTATGAATTAATTTAATTATTTTTTAGTATAAAAGGAATACATTTTCTGAATTTGATATGAAATATTTGCAAGATGTAATGCTTAGATAAGACCTGATAAGACCTGAGGAGGCCAGCCAGCTACGATACCTGCACCCCATGGTGACTGAAGCTGATGACCACCTGTCATGATAGATGAGACATACCTGTTTCACCTGTGCCTGGGGGGTGCGGTTGCGCAGTGGGTTGAACCACAGTCCTGCTCTCCGGTGGGTCTGGGGTTCGAGTCCCGCTTGGGGTACCTTGCGACGGACTGGCGTCCTGTCCTGGGTGTGTCTCCTCTCCCTCTGGCCTTACGCCCTGTGTTACCGGGTAGGCTCCGGTTCCCCGTAACCCCGTATGGGACAAGCGGATCTGAAATGCGTGTGTTTCACCTGCGCATCCAGTTAACACTCAGTTACAATGTTGTTATTAGTTGTAAATTGACTTAAAAGTCTTTTTTAATCTAGGATGCCCAGGAGGAATGTGCAATCACTGGCACTTAGACCCCCAGAGGTTTTTTTTCTCCTTTTACTTTCAGTTAGGAGTTTTTTGTTCCTTTCCTCCATTGCCAGTAGGTATACTTATACTTTTAATAACTGCATGGATAATGTATTACTATAGTATATAGTCAACTGTCTTATTTGTCTTATCCCTTTGTTCAACACTCCGTGTCACTGTGTGAGAATAAATTGAACTGATCCATGCATCCATCTTCCTGCGCTTATCCGGGGCCGGGTCGCGGGGGCAGTAGTCCAAGCAGAGCCCCCCAGACTTCCCTCTCCCCGCAAACCTCCTCCAGCTCCTCTGGGGGAACCCCAAGGCGTTCCCAGGCCAGCCGGGAGACGTAGTCTCTCCAACGTGTCCTGGGTCTGCCCCGAGGCCTCCTCCCAGTGGGACATGCCCGGAACACCTCACCAGGGAGGCGTCCAGGAGGCATCCGGAACAGGTGCCCGAGCAACCTCAACTGGCTCCTCTCGATGCGAAGGAGCAGCGGCTCTACTCCGAGCTCCTCCCGGGTGACTGAGCTCCTCACCCTATCCCTAAGGGTGCGCCCAGCCACTCCGTGGAGGAAACTCATTTCTGCCGCTTGTATCCGCGATCTCATTCTTACGGTCATGATCCAAAGATGATGACTGTAGGTGAGGGTAGGAACGTAGATCGACCGGTAAATTGAGAGCTTCGCCTTACGACTCAGCTCCTTCTTCACCACAACAGACGGGTAAAATGAAAGCATTACTGCGGACGCCGCACCGATCCGTCTGTCAACCTGCCGCTCCATTTTTCCCTCACTCGTGAACAAGACCCCGAGATACTTAAACTCCTCCACTTGAGGGAGCAACTCCCCCCTAACCCGGAGGGGGCAATCCACCTTTTTACGACTGAGAACCATGGCCTCGGATTTGGAGGTGCTGATTCTCATCCCCGCCGCTTCGCACTCGGCTGCAAACCTCTCCAGTGCACACTGTAAGTCTTGATTTGATGAAACCAACAGGACCACAACGTCTGCAAAAAGCAGAGACGAGATCTCGCGGCCACCAAAACAGACATCCTCCGTTCCATGGTTGCGCCTAGAAATTCTGTCCATGAAGATAATGAACAGAATCGGTGACAAAGGGCAGCCCTGGCGGAGTCCAACATGCACCGGGAACAGGTCTGACTTACTGCCGGCAATGCGAACCAAGTTCCTACTCCGGTCATACAGGGAACGAACAGCCCGTAGCAACGAGCCCCGAACCCCATAATCCCGAAGTACCCCCCATAGGATGCCACGAGGGACACGGTCGAATGCCTTCTCCAGGTCCACAAAACACATGTGGACTGGTTGGGCAAACTCCCACGAACCCTCCAGCACCCTAGTGAGGGTATAGAGCTGGTCCAGTGTTCCACGGCCAGGGCAAAAACCGCATTGCTCCTCCTGAATCCGAGGTTCGACTATCGGTCGGATTCTCCTTTCCAGTACCCTGGCATAGACTTTCCCAGGGAGGCTAAGGAGTGTGATCCCCCTGTAGTTGGAACACAATCTCCGGTCCCCCTTCTTAAAAAGAGGGACCACCACCCCGGTCTGCCAGTCCAGAGGCACCGTTCCCGAACTCCACGCGATGCTGCAGAGGCGTGTCAGCCAAGACAGCCCCACAACATCCAGAGACTTGAGAAACTCGGGGCGGATCTCATCCACCCCCGGAGCCTTGCCACCGAGGAGTTTTTTGACTACCTCAGCAACTTCAGCCAGGGTAATGGACGAGTCCCCCTCCAAGTCCCCAGCCTCAGCTTCCTCTACGGAAGGCGTGGGGGAGGGATTGAGGAGATCCTCAAAGTACTCCTTCCACCGCCCGAGAACATCCTCAGCTGAGGTCAGCAGTGCACCACTTCCACTGTAAACAGTGTTCGTGGAACACCGCTTCCCCCTTCTGAGTCGCCGGACGGTTTGCCAGAATCTCTTTGAGGCCGACCGAAAGTCTTCCTCCATGGCCTCACCGAACTCCTCCCAAGCCCGAGTTTTTGCCGCGGCGACTGCCAGAGCCGCGCTCCGTCTGGCCCATCGGTACCCGTCAGCTGCTTCAGGAGTCTCATGAGCCAGCCAGGCCCGATAGAACTCCTTCTTCAGCTTGACGGCATCCCTTACTTCCGGTGTCCACCACCGTGTTCGGGGATTGCCGCCGCGACAGGCGCCAGAGACCTTATGGCCGCAGCTCCGAACCGCCGCCCCGACAATGGAGGCACGGAACATAGTCCATTCAGACTCAATGTCCCCCACCTCCCTCGGGACCTGGTTGAAGCTCTGTCGGAGGTGGGAGTTGAAGACCTCTCTGACAGGGGCCTCCGCCAAACATTCCCAACAGACCCTCACTATGCGTTTGGGCCTGCCAGGTCTGTCCAGCTTTTTCCCCCGCCATCGAATCCAACTCACCACCAGGTGGTGATCAGTTGACAGCTCAGCCCCTCTCTTCACCCGAGTGTCCAAGACATATGGCCGAAGGTCAGAAGAAACGACTACAAAGTCGATCATCGACCTCCGACCTAGGGTGTCCTGGTGCCAAGTGCACTGATGGACACCCTTTTGCATGAACATGGTGTTCGTTATGGATAAACCGCGACTAGCACAGAAATCCAATAACAACTCACCGCTCGGGTTCAGATCAGGGAGGCCGTTCCTCCCAATCACGCCCCTCCAGGTATCACTGTCGCTGCCCACGTGGGCGTTAAAGTCCCCCAGTAGAACGACAGAGTCCCCAGTGGGAGCGCTTTCCAGCACGCCCCCCAGGGACTCTAAAAAGGCCGGGTACTCTACACTGCCGCTAGGCGCATAAGCACAAACGACAGTGAGAGACCGTTCCCTGACCCGAAGGCGTAGGGAGACGACCCTCTCATTCACCGGGGTAAACTCCAACACATGGCGGCTGAACTGGGGGGCTATTAATAAGCCCACACTCGCCCGCCGCCTCTCACCTTGGGCAACGCCAGAATAGTGGAGAGTCCACCCCCGATCGAGGAGAGTGGTTCCAGAACCCAAGCTATGAGTGGAAGTGAGCCCGACTATATCTAGACGGTATCTCTCGACTTCCCGCACCAGCTCAGGCTCCTTCCCCGCCAGTGAGGTGACATTCCAAGTCCCAAAAACCAGAGTTGGCGCCCGAGGTTTGGGTCGGCTGGGCACTCGGCCCCGACCACCGCCCAAATCACAATGCACCGGCCCCTTACGGTTTCTCCGGCAGGTGGTGAGCCCACCGAAGAGCGGCTCCACGTCATGGCTTCGGGCTGAGCCCGGCCAGGCCCCGTGGGCATAGACCTGGCCACCAGGCGCTCGCATGCGAGCCCCCCCCCAGGCCTGGCTCCAGGGTGGGGCCCCGGTGACCCCATACCGGGCGGGGTAAACGAAAGCCTTGATTTTTTCTTCATAAGGGGTTTTTGAACCGCGCTTTGTCTCGTCTGTCATCCAGGACCTGTCTGCCATGGGAGACCCTACCTCCTTTAATAATAATCAAAGCATTATTTCCATTTAATTTCTTGCCATTTTTGGCTGCAGGTCAAGTGGTGAGTTTTCAAAGAGGCTAACAATTAATTCCCTGTGACTGTGGGACCCCCCTAGCCACACTCAAAGTGAGGCTTCAGAAAACTTGGAAAACACCACCCCTGGAGATTTACCTGCTACTGGAGTGACAGGTTTGATATCTGATCATGAGTGCCACCACTGCTTTGAAAGCAAACATTTGAAAGTTCACATGCTAATATGTCACATTTGACAAAACCTTGCAAAGAAAAGGGATTTTTTTATGGGATTTTTTGCACACACTATATATGTGTTAAAGCCCATCTATCTGTTTATCTATCTGGGTTACAGCAACCTAGAGGTGGAGACAGCACTTCAAGATACTACAAATGAATCTGCACATATACAAAACATTGGCTGAAGGTAAAAAGCTTACAATATTTTATGGTTATGATCACATTGCACTAATATATTCCAGAAAAGTGTCCAGGGCTTTTCACAATCCTCGGCTGTCATGCAGACAAAACATTATATGGCGCTGGATTAAGGAGGTGACTCTCCTTTTTTTCATGCACACATACACACACACACACACACACACACACACACATATATATATATATATATATATACATATACACACATACATACATACACACAGGCACACATACATCCCATGGTCTGTTTCTATACGGACTGATGCACCTGCACAAAAATGCAAATGTGGATTTATCCATGTTGCTTTTGAGGATTTGTATTTGATTTTATGTAATGGCCTATTACTGTTTTTGGGATTATGACAAGTTGTTTCTGTCTTATTTGTGTTTTTGTGATGTAATAAGGTGGATGGATTGCTGAGCTGGAGAAGCAAGACAAATTTCTGTGTAAACAGACAATGAAGTGTTATCTTATCTTATCTTATTATGTTTTTAAGCAGAAAAGAATTAAACATCTTGATCATCCACATACAGTACTGTGCAAAAGTCTTAGGCACTGCATTATTGACAATTAGAAAGAGCAAATTTTAGATTTCCAAGCATTTCTTTGCAAAAAGTTACAGTATTACAGTAGGGGTTTTGCATGTTGTTAAAAAAAAAGAAAGCACACACACAGTGTCTGAGATCACTTGTCCTAAGTGGGGTCACGGCGAACCGGAGCCTAACCCAACAACATAGGACACAAGGCTGGAGGAGGAGGGGACACACCCAGGACGGGACGCCAGTCCATCACAAGGCACCCTAAGCAGGACTCGACCCCCAGACCCACCAGACAGCGTGACCTGGCCAAGCCTGTTGCGACCCTGCTCAGGACTAGCAGTTGTAGACGCTGGATTATTGACGAAAGCCAAGAATAACAGAAGTATACATGGCACTTGGTTCAAGAAAGAAAAACCAGACAGGGGGAGAATGTTATTGACTATAGCACTTGGTTTAAGAAAGTGATCATGATTTTATTGTTCCTGCATTTTCAGGGACAATAAAATCATGATCACTTTCTTAAACCAAGTGCCTGGTCAATAACATTCTGCTCAGAGATGTTCCCGGACTGCCCACCAAGCCGCTTAGCTGTTCTGGAACCAGGAGACCATAGCTGTTGAGCCTTCACCGAGGTCAGATGGGAGCCAATTGAGCACTATCTGGTCCTTGGCCAGATCCATTGCCACCCCGTCCAGGAAGGGAACGAAGCCCAGGAAGGCCACATGCTCCTGGTGAAACAGGCACTTCTCCCCCCTTTACACAAAGGTCGTTTTCCAACAGACGACTGAGCACCTGTCAAATGTACAATACATGTAATCAACACAAAATTGAATCACTAGTAGAAAGGCAAAAAAAAAAATGCACAATTAAGGTACTAGCATATTTATGCAAACTGAATATATTGTATATTGCATGT
Source organism: Scleropages formosus (assembly GCF_900964775.1). Lineage (NCBI taxonomy): Eukaryota > Metazoa > Chordata > Actinopteri > Osteoglossiformes > Osteoglossidae > Scleropages > Scleropages formosus. Next base: position 24,782,064 of record NC_041821.1, read on the forward strand.
ACATTGCATTGCATATATAGTATTGCAAAAACTGTATGCAAAACCACCATCCAAGACATACAGTGCTACATGCATTACCTGTATAGAAGTTCTGCAACAATGGAATTTTGGTGAATAACATCTAATAGGAACCTTACAAACACCTGCCGACAAACAGTGATGCTAGGATGAGTCCTGTGTTAAGAAATGCTGGCACACCAACTGCAAATATCTCTGAATGTTCATAAATGTCACGGGGAACCAGAGCCTACCCGGCAACTCAGGGCGTAGGACCAGAGGGGGAGAGGACACACCCAGGACGGGACGCCAGTCTGTCGCAAGGCACCCCAAGGGGGACTCGAACCCGAGAGAGGAGGACCCGGTCCAACCCACTGCGCCACCACACCCCCCACATATAAAACAATTGAATTGATCTGACCAGTTTATCAGCCATTCAGTAGGTGACATAACACAACCCATCAGTTTGGTTGGAAAATGATTCTGAGCGCGCAGACATAATAGAATGTGTTTGAGAGTGAAAAGAAAAGCAAAATGACATGCCATTCTGTGTCACAGGGACAGACAAAAGATTATGTCAGCCAAAAAGGGGGCATCCTGATACCTGGCATTTGAAAATAAAAAAAAAAAACGTCAAGATTCAGACACTTTTAAACCATAAAGCTTGCCCACACCATAAACTTTTGCTTTGTAATATCACTTCCCAAGGGCAAACAAACAATGCCCCTATCTGAAATGGATTACAGAATACTGAACCAGCAAATCTATTTCATTATTATTCCATAAACTCATTACTGTCCATGGGAGGTCCTGAGCCTAACCACTGTTTTGCTTGCTGGGCAGTTTCTCCTTTATAAAAGCTAGTAAAAAACACAAATATCCTAAGAGAGTGCCCATTATCTGTAATGGACACTTATGCAAAGCAGGCTGGGGAGGGGAGCATTTCTGAAATAGGATCAGTGCATACAAACGTGGAGCTTTAACTGTTGCAGTGTTACAGTGTTAATGGATAACAGTAAGTTATTAATTATACATATACACACACACACACACACACACACACACACACGGTCACGGGGAGCTGCAGCCCAACCCAGCAACACAGGGCACAAGGCTGAAGGGGGAGGGGACACACCCAGGATGGGACGCCAATTCGTCACAAGGCACCCCAAGCTCCTCACCCTGTCACGGAGAGTGAGTCCCAGCACCCTGCGGCGAAAACTCATTTCGGCCGCTTGTATCCGCAATCTTATTCTTTCGGTCATCACCCAAAATTGATGACCATAGGTGAGGGTAGGGACGTAGATCGACCGATTCACCTTATGGCTCAGCTCCCCCTTCACCACTACAGTCCGGTACAGTGACCGCATTACTGCTGCCGCTGCTCCCAGTCTGTGGCCGATCTCACGCTCTTTCTTCCCTCACTCGTGAACAAGACCCCAAGATACTTGAACTCCTCCACCTGGGGCAAAACTCTCCCCTTACCTGGAGGGGGCATACCATCCTTTTCCGTGACAGAACCATGGACTAAGACTTTGAGGTGCTGATCCTCATCCCAACCGCTTCACACTCGGCTGCAAACCGTTCCAGTACGTGCTGGAGGCAGCCATGTGATGGTGCCAAAAGGACAACATCATCTGCAAAAAGCAGAGACGTCACCTTCCGACTCCCACACAAAATGCCCTCCTGACCTCGACTGCGCCTTGATATCCTGTCCATGAAAACCACAAACAGGAGTGGAGACAAGGCACAACCTTGGCGGAGTCCAACACCCACAGTGAACAGGCCTGACTTAATGCCGAGCATGCGGACACAGCTTTCGCTCCGTATGTACAGAGACCGAATGACCCGCAGTAGTGGCCCCAGTACCCCATACTCCCGAAGCACCTCCCACAGAATTTCCTGGGGAACACGGTCATAGGCCTTCTCCAAGTCCACAAAACACATGTAGACTGGATTAGCAAATTCGCATGCCCCTTCAATTATCTGTGAGAGGGTAAAAAGCTGGTCCACTGTTCCACGGCCAGGGCGGAATCCGCATTGTTCTTCTTCAATCTGAAGTTCAACTATTGGCTGGAGCCTCTTCTCCAGCACCCCGGCATAGACTTTCCCAGGGAGGCTGAGAAGTGTGATGCCCCAATAGTCAGCACACACTCTCCGGTCCCCTTTCTTAAAGATAGGGGCCACACCCCAGTTTGCCAATCCAAAGGCACTGATCCCGAGGTCCATGCAACATTGCAGAGGCGTGTCAACCATGACAGCCCTGCAACACCCAGGGCTTTAAGCATTTCCGGCGGATCTCATCTACCCCCTGGTGCTTTGCGACTGTGGAGCTTACCAACTACCTCAGTGACTTCCACCAGGGAAATGGATTCTGACAGCCCAAAAGCCTCAGGCCCTGACTCCTGTAAGGGAGGCATATCACTCAGGTTTAAGAGTTTTTCAAAATGCTCCTTCCACCTCCCGACAATGTCCTCATCAGAGGTCAGAGTTTCTCCACTCCTGCTGAACACAGCCTGAGCGAAACTCCTCCGACCACTTCTGAGCTGCCGGATGGTTCTCAAGGACCTCTTTGAAGCTGACCGATAGTCGTTTTCCATGGCCTCTCCAAACTCCTCCCATGCCCGGGATTTTGCTTCTGCAACCGTAGCTGCTGCCTTTTTCGCCTGCTGGTACCTGTCTGCTGAGTCAGGAGTCCCCAGAGCCAACCAGGCCCTAAAGGCCTCCTTCTTCAGCTTGACGGCTTCCCTCACCACCGGTGTCCACCAGCAGGTTCTCGGGTTGCCGCCCTGGCTGGCACCAACAAGCTTTTGGCCACAGCTGTGCCTGGATGCTTCCACAATGGAAGTTTTGAACAGGGTCCATTCAGACTTCATGTCCCCGACCTCCTCCGAGACATGGGAGAAGCTCTCCCGGAGATGTGAGTTAAAATCACACAATTCCAGACAAGGTCCTCTGACAGTCGTTCCCAGCACACCCTCATTAAACGTCTGGGCCTACCGGGCCTGTCCATCAGTTTTCCCCGCCATCTGATCCAACTCACCACCAGCTGGTGATCAGTTCACAGCTCAGCACCTCTCTTCACCCCAGTGTCCAGAACATGTGGCCTCAAGTCAGAAGAAATGACTACAAAGTCGATCATTGACCTTTGGCCCAAGGAGCTCTGGTACCAAGTACGCTTATGAACATCCTTGTGTTCGAACATGGTGTTTGTTATGGACAAACCATGACTAGCACAGAAGTCCAATAACATTTCACCATTCGGGTTCAGATCGGGCAGGCTGTTCTTCCCAATCACCCCCCGCCAGATTGCCCAGTCATTGCCAACATGAGCGTTGAAGTCCCCCAGCAGGACAATAAAGTCTGTAGGTGGGGCCCTGTCCAGAACCCTCCCCACCTTCTCCAAGAAGACAGAATACTCTGAACTGCTGTTTGGTGCATAAGCACACACAGCAGTAAAAGTTTTCCTCTCTGCAACCCTAAGTTGCACTGAGGCGACCCTCTCGTCCACCGGGGCAAACTCCAACTGTATGGCAGCCAGCCGGGGGCTTGTGAGTATCCCCACACCCGCCCAGCGCCTCTCACCTCGTGCAATTCCTGAGTAGGAGAGGGACCACCCCTTATCGAGGAGTTTGGTTCCAGAGCCAACACTGTGAGTGGAAGTGAGCCCAATTATATCTACTTGGTATTTCTCAACCTCCCGCACCAGTTCCGGCTCCTTCCCCCAAAGTGAGGTGACATTCCACATACCAAGAGCCGGTTTTTGTCGTGAGGGGCTGTGATGCCATGCACCAGCCTGCCCCCTCCCGCCGTCAGGTATACATAGCACCGGACCCCCATGTTGGACCTTGCAGGTGGTGGGCCCACATGGCCCCTCCACAATGCCTTTTCGGGCTGAGCCTGGCCGGGCTATGTGGGCTGCCCGGTCACCAGGTGCTCGCCTAGGAACACTACCCCCAGGCCTGGCCCCAGGGGTAGGTCCCGGTGACCCTATTCCAGGTAGGGTAAACGTTCTTCTGTTTCCATTTTTCATGGAGGTTTTTGGATTGTGTTAGTCTTGGTCTTCACTCCAGACCTGTTCGCCCTGGGAGACCCTACCAGGAGCATAATGCTCCCGACGACATAGCTCTGGAGATCCCTAGATCACGCAGGCCCTTCCGCCACGCCAAGGCCCCGATCCAGGAAGGGATAATGACAATATTATTGAACATAAACATTTACACATTTATCATGCACTTAAATCATGGGAGAAGTGAGTCCAGAAGAGATGAGTTTTAAGATGCTTCTTAAATGGGGAGAGAGATTCAGCAGTTCTGCGCGAGAGGAGGAGGTCATTCCACCACATCAGATCCAGAACCAAAATCCTTTGTGTGTTTGATTTTGGACCCCTTCTGCATGGTACTACCAAGCGAGCAGAGGTGGAGGAGTATAGCAGTTCAATCGGGTCTTGTAGGGGAGCAGATCAATTTATATTAGCAGATGTGGTCTGGAGGCCATAACCAGAGTAGTGAATTTTATCCAGGCAGCTATAGGAGGCCAGTGCAGAGAGACAAGGAGGGGTGATACATAAGAATGCTTTGGCAGGTCAAAAGCAACTCAGGCAGCAGCATTCTGTATCAGCTGTAGAGGTTTGATGTCAGAGGCTAGACCCTTGAGCAAGGTGCTTACCATAAATTGCTTCAGTAAAATTACTCAGCGTGCAAATGGGTAAATAATTTTAGGTAGATTAACACTGTAAGTCATTTCGGAGAAAAGTATCAGGTTAATGAATAAATGGAAATGTAATAATATTCAGCTAATGGAATAGGAAACCAAGACCCTTGTTTCAAAAAAGTTGTAACATATCCAGTAGTCAAAACAAGACTTGACTATTCTAATACTGATTCTAATATCTAAATATCCATGCTGCAGAGGACTTCACAGAAATGTCCTCACAATGTTCTCATTACATATTTGACTATGGAAATCTGCATTCCAGGGACTCATTGTTTGTAATTCTTGAGGTTGTGCATTATATTTTGTGTTGGAGGTCTGTTGCTGCAATTTGTCATTTTTCGGGTAAGTTTAATGCTGCTACCGTTTTTTGCTGACACACATTCTTCTTATGTAGTTGTGCAGATAGATAGAAGCAATTGGTTGTGTGTTTGTGTAGTTGTCAGCCTTCTCTTTTTAGGTCCTCCCGTGCTGTTTGGCACATCGGGCGACGGAGTCTCTCCACCTCTGCCAGTCCCCTGCCAGCGCTTCAGCTTCGTTCCAGGATACGCCAGCGAACTTAAGATCGCTGATGAAAGTTTGACGCCAGGTGGTGCTGGGATGGCTCCAACCACGCCTGGACCTCGGGGGGAACCAGTGCATTGCCACCCGGGGAATGCGATGTCATTGGATTCATAAAATATGCTCGGCTAGCCTGAGTCGTCGTTGCATGATTGTAACTTGAAGGCTGCTGGAATTTCCCCGGCGCAAGACTTCTTCGTTGGTAATGCGGTTGATGTACTGGATCTTGAGAATCCGCCGGAGACATCGTTGGTGGAATGCGTTTATCCTGCGAACAGTGTTCGCCGTTAGCTTCCAAGTTTTGCATGCGTAGATTGCGGTCAGCACGACAATGGAGGCGCATAGTCGTAACTTAATCAATACAATAGAATAATATAATACAATACAAGCTTTATTGTCACATCATCATCAACATAACATGTAGAGAAGAGTGAAAAATCTTGAGTGCAGCTCCAGAATGTGCAGTATTAAAAGTATGTCATAAGAAGAATAAATAAAATAAACAAAAAATAAATAAAAATAAATAAAAAATAAATAAATAATTAAGAAAAACAGAGAAATGAAAAACAAACTATCTGTATGTACAGAGAATACAGGGAAATAAAACAGTGGATTTGAATTTTAGTCTTAGCCCTGCATATTTAACAGTCTAATGGCCTGAGGAAAGAAACTGTCCCTCAGCCGACTTGTGCGGGCCTGGATGCTCCGGTGCCGTCTACCTGAGGGGAGTAGGTGGAACAGTCCGTGACTAGGGTGGCTGGGATCGTTAATGATCCTTTGTGCCTTCCTCACACACCGCCAAATGTCTGAGATGGGAAGCATTCCATTCATGGTCCTGTGTTTTCTGTTCTGCAGCCCTGTACATGACCAGGCACCCTATCACATGATGGCTCCTGCATCACTTTTTTAGGACTTGGCTGGAACTCCGGAGTGTGATTTCTGCAGATTGCAGGCAGACTACACTGAATTAAAAAGCCCTTAACCGTGGTGATTTATAATGTACTGCCCAGTCACGGCCCATGCCACATTCTCTCTCTGCAACTCAGAAGCGCCTGGGAATTTCAGCTTTAGCAGTTTGCTACTTCATTATCCTGGGTACAACCCATAGGGCTGCATCATATTGCATCTGAACTTTTTTCAGTTTTTGTTCAGTGCTAATCCTGTGCTCTTAAATAGTTTTGTAATTCAGTGGCTGCATATGGGGGAAATACACACACACACACATTTTCAGAACCGCTTGTCCCATACGGGGTCACGGGGAACCGGAGCCTACCCGGCAACACAGGGCGTAAGGCCGGATGGGGAGGGGACACACCCAGGACGGGACGCCAGTCCGCCGCAAGGCACCCCAAGCGGGACTTGAACCCCAGACCCACCGGAGAGCAGGACTGTGGTCCAACCCACTGCGCCACCGCACCCCCTGGGGGAAATAATGTGGGACAATTACAGAATTCACAAGCAATGGGTATCACAGGTAAAGGGGGTGCGGTGGCGCAGTGGGTTGGACCACAGTCCTGCTCTCCGGTGGATCTGGGGTTCGAGTCCTGCTTGGGGTGCCCTGCGACGGGCTGGCGTCCCGTCCTGGGTGTGTCCCCTCCCCCTCTGGCCTTACGCCCTGTGTTACCGGGTTGGCTCCGGTTCCCCGTGACCCCGTATGGGACAAGCGGTTCTGAAAATGTGTGTGTGTGTGTGTGTGTGTGTGGGTATCACAGGTATGTTTTACACCAGTGCTAAGGAGGTTGGCGTGAACAGAAAACAGTATGAGGCAAAATGAATTGCTCCCATGGGGTTCTGTTTTTATCAAATGCAATAGTAATAACAAATGTAGAGCATACACATCCTCTTTAATTTGTGTCCAGGGGAGATCTAATTGAAAAGAATATTACACATAATATACTATAAGAAATTTTATGGATATTCACAGAGATTACGTGAAATTTTTGCAGTGGTTCCTGGGAATTCCCAGCAAAACAGACAACAGATAAGTAGCATTAAGGGAAGACCTGCCCATGATCTATTTATCTTGGGTTTTCTCCATCATTAAAATAAGAGTTAGACCCAGTGGGATGTGTTAGGAAAATGGAGGAGAGCAGAATAATTGGATGTGGGCTACAACCACTCACCCGAGTATGGCCCAAAGTGGCTATTAATCTTGCAGGTGTGTACAAAATGGGGTTGTGTCGAATGCAATTTGTTTCATATAGGTCTGTAAGGTCACACAGCGACAACCTCGTGATCCTTGGGGTCAAAGCCTGGAGAGTTGCACCTAATGCTTCTGCAAATGCTCCTAAAGTTCCACATTAAGAGGATAACATTGAACATTCATTTTGGGATCCTTAGTAACTGAGAAAAACCATGAAAAATATTTATTAAACCTCAACAGATGTAATTATTTTCAAATGTCTGTTTAATGGATATTGAAAGTTATGTTCTTCTTGATGCCTTATCATTTCTAAGCCATACATAATTATATTATAAGATGTATCAAGCACTGATTTTTTTCCTCAGAATTTTTTTCTGCTGATTTAGGAATAATTTTACAGTCAAGTCAATCTGTCAATTAATTGAATGTAAGATTAATATTTAAATCATTAAACCATATTCAACTCCATTACAAAAACTGGCCTTTTCTCTTCCAGTGACTAAAAGCAAGAGTATTGTTCATCACCAGGAAATTATTGTTCAGTCCTCTCTGTCTCACCAATATCCAAAGAGAAAAGACAATTAAATAACACTGGCAATTAAAAGGGAATGTGTAAAAGTTTGAATGCCATATTTTCCACAAATTTTGGACACACTATTAATATGCGCGCAGGGGGCGTGCGGTGGCACAGTGGGTTGGACCGGGTCCTGCTATCCATTGGGTCTGGGGTTTAAGTCCTGCTTGGGGTGCCTTACGATGGACTGGCGTCCCGTCCTTGGTGTATCCCCTCCCCCTCCAGCCTTACGCCCTGAGTTACCAGGTAGGCTCCAGTTCCCCGCAACCCCGTATGGGACAAGCGGTTCAGAAAATGTGTGTGTATATTCAAGCATATTTAAGTAAAAGTATTGGAAGTATATTGAAGTATATTCAAGACCCTGGTTATAGCCTAAAAAATGCATTTATAGAACTGCTCCCAGCTATCTACAAGACTTGATCAGCCGCTACACTGCAACCAGACCACTACGCTCTTCAACATCTGCCTGCTTGCTGGTCCCACACACAAAAGGTAAAGCACGGAGGTTCTCAGTTCTAGCTCCATTGTGGTGGAACAACCTCCTCCCTCACTCAAAACTGCTTAATCACTGTCCACATTTAAAAAGGGTCTTAAAACTCACCTCTTACAGACTCCCTTCACCCAAGGTGTAAATTTTCATGCCCCATACTGTAACTTTACAATCATGCCCAGATAAGCCTTTACACTACAGCTACTCCTGTATTATATGTAAATGTTTGTGTACCTTTAAAAAAAAAAAGTAGGAAGGTGATCAGAAATCATCAGTATTTAGAGTTTTATGCAGCTACTCGTGTTATGAACATTGGTGCATATGGTGGAAAGTAACAAACTAACTGTACTTAAGAACCACACGTCTGCAGCTAAGTCTCTTTCTCCTAATGTAACCCACATGTTGTATTTTCTATGAGATGCACATTCCTTTGATGAAAAGCATCTGCTAAATGAATAAATGTAAATGTAAGCAAAATCAAGTTTTCATATTTTGGTCACAAATGACATAAGTAAGAGATAGATTTCTTTAGCATAACTTGTATATGGAATGCACACACACACACTGTCTGAACCGCTTGTCCCATACGGGGTTGCGGGGAACCGGAGCCTAACCCCGCAACTCAGGGCATAGGGCTGGAGGGGGGAGGGGACACACCCCGGACAGGATGCCAGTTCATCACAAGGTACCCCAAACGGAACTTGAGCCCCAGACCCACCGGAGAGCACGACCCAGCCCAACCCACTACTCCACCGCACCCCCCCTGTATATGGAATAAAAATCTGTAATACAGTCATACCTGAAACTTAAAAGGCAGCACTATCACAAGTGCAAAGTCAAATTATGAATCACTGTAGAATTTCTTAAGGAAATGGAACAATTTGAAACTAAGCCTGAAGTTTTTTTTCTCACACAAAACATGTAACGGGAAATGTAATTTTAGGAATCGTGTGATGGTGTTGTTGCTTTGGACGGGCAGGGCGGGGAGAGAGATTCTGAATGGAACTGAGGTCTTGGACAGCAGTGGATTGGGGCTCAGTGATCATGGGCATATCAGCCATTGGACACATCCCTGTTGCTTAGGAGAACAGAAGCAAACTCAGCAGTTAAAACCCACCCCCTGCATATCATACAGGGAGGAGTCTGGATGTGCTTAACACAAAGAAATCATTAAAGTGAAATACAAAACACCTACTCTTTGAATCTACTTTACAGTATTTTATAGCAAATAGTATATGTACAAACACACACACACACACACACACACACACACACACACACACACACACACACACATTTTCAGAACCGCTTATCCCATACGGGGTCGCGGGGAACCAGAGCCTACCCGGCAGCACAGGGCTTAAGGCCAAAGGGGGAGGGGACACACCCAGGATGGGACGCCAGTCCGTCGCAAGGCACCCCAAGCGGGACTCAAACCCCAGACCCACTGGAGAGCAGGACCCGGTCCAACCCACTGCACCACCGCACCCCCATACCCCAGATACCCCAATTTTTTTTTATTTTTATTTAATTATTTTTAAATTTATTGCCACATCCTGTCCTTATAACAAAAAGAGAAAATACCTGAATACAATAACCCAGCCCGTTGACCAATTGTATGCAAAAAGGGAAAAAAAACATGTTTCCGTGCTCATTTCACCACTCACTTTTTATGCCTCTTTCTCCAAAACAGACAGAGCAGTGAAGGTAGACAATTGTGTAAGCCATTTTGGAGTTCTTAAACTCCATGGCTGGTTTATGAAAGTTGGCATATTTTATGCTGTTACCATGGTATTATTTAAACCATGAGGAGCAAATTAAATATAAAATTGCAGTGTTGAAGGCTTAGACTGAACTGACTGAATCCTCTTATGTATCAATGTGTGAAGTATATTTAGCATAATTCACGGCAGGATTGGAATCAATGCACCAGGGACATTTGAATGGCTGTAGTGTAGCTATGGAAGAAATGTAATACACACACACACACACACACACACACACACACACACACACACACACACATTTTCTGAACCGCTTGTCCCATACAGGGTTGCGGGGAACCGGAGCCTACTCGGCAACACAGGGCGTAATAAAGAAGAAAAAAAGAAACAAATTAAAAAAGCAAGAAGAAAATTAATGTAATAAGCAAAAATGGCGCACAACATGAACAGCAGCCACGCATCCGGAAGCACTTGCATTTGAGCACCTTTTAGTGGTTCTTGGTACACTGAAAGCCTATCTGCTTTCCCTATTTGTACATGGTTTGTCTACGTGTAAAATGTGTTAAATTTCCATCTATGCAAAACAGGCCACAGAACCTAAGTATTTTGATTTGACACACTTATTGTCCAGGTTATAGCCCAAAAGCTCTCATTGCTAAAACATTTGCTGTCCCCAGGTAACTGTTTTCATTATCCTTTTTCATGAGTAAACAGACCCATGCATCACTTTGGCAGGGCTCACTGTGTGTCAGTCTATTAGCATCGAGTGGAGCCCCACTAACAGTCTACCTTGGTGCACTTGTCATTGCATGAATTCCTAAATGAACTAATATGGAAGAAGATAAAATATTCTGTAACATCCTACATATCTTTCAAAAGCAAAAACATAACTATTAATATTCATAATTGGAGAGCTTTTTATGCCTCATTAAACATAGAATTAACTGTACGCATGGCTGCGGCTATTTGATATCAACTGAAATGTTACATGTAATACTGGATGTAATGAGGATGGACATAAAATTAATTACCATAAAACATTCACAGTGAAAATGACTGATTTCTGTAAAACTATCTAGCTTTTATTTCACATTTGTTTTTCTGTAGGCTAAATTGCTAACCACGTGTGCTTTCACTGAGTTCAAAAAGTTAGAAGGAACCTCAACAAACAGGCAGAAAAATGTTTGCTTTAGCAATCATTCATTTCCTATTGTTTTGGAAATGCACTGTATTCAGAAAGAAAGAGCTATTTGTTACTGCAGCCTACCGTAATGTAAAACCATTGCTAACCCGCCCTTCCTATTTTCAGACCTTCCTGTTTTCAGTTTACTTGCACTCAAAGAAATTCAGAGTGGCCACATATCTAAAAACCTGTAATGTCATTCAGTTCTGACAAAATAACTGAAAGCATTGCCGTGTTTAACTGCTGAGTCTGCATTTTTGGGAAGAATTTCTCGGTTTGTAAAATTCCAGGAAACCCAAGGAATCCTCATGTGGTCCACAGACAATTCTCTAGCAATTCTGTTCAACTCTTGAAACAACCTTCTCCTTTTCATTAGAAATTAGTTAAATATTTATTAAATATTTGTTAATTCTGTTCAATTCAATGCATTTTCATAGAGTGATCTTCTCACAGTGACAACAGATAACAGGCATAATACAAATAAAAGGTTGGCTATACATTAAATTCCTACAACAGCAATGCAGTTATTAAAGATATAAGTAACTCTACTGGCCACAGAGGAAAGGGACAAAGAACTCCCAACCTAAAGACAAGGGATAAAAAAAAGACTCTGGTTCCAGTGGCTGCCCACGCCTCCTAGATATTTTAGAATACTTTTAATTTGTTACATTTACTCATTTAGCTGATGATTTTCTTGAAAGTTACTTACAGTGTTAAAGTACTTACAATTATTTACCTACTGATACAGCTGGGTGATTTTTTTACTAAAACAGTTTAGGGTAAGCACCTTGCTCAAGGGTACTACAGCTGGAGGTGGGATTCAAACCTTTGATTTGACCTTTGGGTGCGATGGCAGTAGCCCTAACTACTATGCTACCAGCTGTTAAAATATTCGAGCTTGGGTTTAACCCTTCATACAACATTAAGAATACATATAAATATTTTCTGGATATTTTCAATTCAGTCATTCAATGATTGTCTGTTGAATGGTGATAACAGGATATATGTAGACTCAAGTGAGATTATTCATTTAGCTTATGTATTTTATTTCACTATCTGCAGTCAGGGTGTCATTTTGAAAGACCATGCGATTCCAAGTGTATTTATTTATTTGCTTATTTTTGTCTACACTATCATCATGCAATGGGGGTGTGGTGGCACAGTGGGCTTAGCCGGGTCCTGCTCTCTGGTGGGTCTGGGGTTCAAATCCTACTTGGGGTCCCTTGCAACCGACTGGTGTCCTGTCCTGGGTGTGTCCTCTCCCCCTCCAGCCTTACGCCCTGTAGTACCAGGTTAGGCTCCGGCTTGCCATGATGCCGCTCGGGGCGAGTGGTTTCAGTGTGTGTGTACCTTCATGCCCTTTTTGTCCTTGACCAATATGACCAAAGACATAAAGCATGCATCATTTAATCCTGGTATTCATATTCTTCCAAATATCACATTTCCTCTGACACATCCTGCAGGCCTCAATTCGAGTGTAATTCAATTGTGTCTGACCTTTGCTAAGAACAATTGTGAAAGAAGTTCAATTATTATTCCTTTTCTTCAGAATTGTGATTTTTGTACGCCTTCCATCTCATTGATGGTTTCAGCACAATCCTTCTGCAGGTCCTCACTGACGTTTAAATCACAGACTTTGTTTGGCTTGCCCCAGATGTATAGTGCACTGTGTTTGGACTGGGATTCCCTCTCATCTCACTGCAGCGCAGCACAAATCAAATGGTGTCTCTCCTCTAACCCCATTTGCCAGGATTTCTACAAATGAACCTCTTATTCAGTTGCTTAGGAGTTATTTTTCTATAAGTGTCCTTTCCAGCAGCGATTATAGTATAATGGAAAAACTGAGTCTGTTCCGTAATGTTCCCTCTGATGTTTGTTCCCTTAGTACCGTTCTAATTATGCTCTCAATTTATCAGTATTTAAGTTTTACTTGTCACTTTTCTCATTACTAAATATTAATCTTGATAGGGAAATAATGTTATGTAATTGAGAGTGCGTGTGTGATTATCTCGATATTGCTTTTTTGACTTCTCAGAGTGATAGCCAAGATAATTTTCCTCAATACACGCTACACGTGAAATCATTTGTTCCTATTGTCTTGGCTGTGCTGAAAATGGCATTTGCTTGCCATTGTTAATGTTCTTGAAATCCCAAGTTAAAAAATTATGCAGAGTAATTGTATGTGAGTACATGGGAGATCCTAGGCTATGGCATCAAATAATAATATAATTTTATAATTTCAGACTGTTAGTATTGTTACCTTTGCTTCTGAAGGTTGCAGACTTTAATCCCCCCTACTTTTGTAGTGTTTTTGAGCAAGGTACTTACATTTACATTTATTCATTTAGCAGATGTTTTTCTCCACAGAAAAAATAGAATGTGTACGTTACATCAACAGAAAGAAAGACTTAGATGCAGACATGTGATTCTAAAACACAATAATTTGTCACATTCCACCATATGAACCAATGTGCATCACACAAATAGCTGCATAAATGTTTAACCATTAATCAACAATTTATAATCACAAAATTGTAACAAATATTTACATCACATGAGTAGCTGCATAAAAATATATCGTTTTTCAACAGTTATGATCACAAAGTTATTGAGCTAAAAAATTTACATCTTAACATACACTTAAGAGATCATGGGAGAAGTGTCAGGAGGAGGTGAGTTTTAAGATCCTTCCTTCTTACCTGCAACTGATCTCATAGAAACTAGCCAATTGTGTAAACTGGTAAATAATTGCAGGTAGGTTCAATCAGCAAGTCAATATGAAAAAAAAGGAATCAACTAAATTAATAAAATCACTTGTGTCTACATATATCCTGATATCCTCAATCAAAATACATTATTTGAATGACTGCAACTGCAAACACACAGACACACACACATTTTCAGAACCGCTTGTCCCGTACGGGGAACCGGAGCCTACCCGGTGACACAGGGCGTAAGGCTGGAGGGGGAGGGGACATACCCAGGACGGGACGCCAGTCCATCGCAAGGCACCCCAAGTGGGACTCGAACCCCAGACCCACCGGAAAGCAGGACTGTGGCCCAACCCACTGCGCCACTGCACCCCCTGTCAACTGCAAACATCCAGAAAATATTTATATTTATTCTTAACATTATATAAAGGTTAAACCAAAGCTCTGCTGTATTTACAGTTGGTAGCATAGTGATCAGAGCTGCTGCCTTTGGAGCCGAAGGTTGCTGATTCAGATTTCACCTACTGCTGTTTTACCCTTGAGAAAGGTAACTACCTTAAATTGATGCAGTAAAAATTACGCAGCTCTATAAATGGGTAACTTGCAGTAAATAGTTTAACATAGTAAGTTACTTTGGAGAAAAGCATAACCTAAATGTAGATGTCTGTGTTCCACATAAATTATGTCCAGGCATCTAGAAAGCCTGCCCAAGGTAGATGATGAGGTAGTCTCAGACCACACATATACAAGTAGACTGGTATTTACCGTGTACTATTTAAGGAAGCAGTCAGTTGACTAACTGAGGACCTGTAAGGTGTCTTGTTTCTCAGACTACAGACTCTTACCCTCTTGTGCAGTTGTGCATCTGGGCCTTCCACTTCTTTTTCTACACTGGTTGGGTCCAGTTTGCCCTCTTCTCTCAAGACACTAGTGGACGTCTTTCTATGAAGTCTTCAGTTTCTTGACAGTTTGACTCATGGAATAACCTTTGTTTCACAAAGCAACAATTGATCAACCTGTTTCTTGAGAAAGCTGTTTTGTTTTGGTAATTTTTTAACCTAGAAATGACCTTTAGGAAAACCAGTACCTTGCAATCAAAGGAAAGAAAATTTATTTGCTTCCTTGTAAAGAATAGTGTGTTTCAGCAGTTCCAACACAATTACAAAGGTTTCTCAACCATTAGGACTGCCACGCCCACACCTCCGGGCCAACACGGAACACCTGGGATGCAACGCAGACTACAGCATAAAAGGCTGCGTCAGACAACCGGCTGATGCGGAACCTTGATCTGCCTCCTCGTTAGCGACCTTCTCTAGCCATTTCCTGTTCCCGATCGCCTTCCCCGAACCCGTCCCTTGTTCCCCCGATCTACTGCCTCTTTCTGATCATCGACCTCTTGCCTGTACACTAACCTCGCCTTTCGGATCCTCCCTTTTACGATGTTCGCACCTCGAAGACCCTTTGCCCATTCTTTGACCTCCTCTCTTGGATTTCCCCGAAGACACCACCACGAGTACCGCTCTGCACTTGGGTCCACCGCTACCCTCAGACCCAAACATGACAAGGACCATTACCATTGGAGTTTACCATAGGACACACGAATAATGGCTGCTGAAAATTGGGCTTTGCAGTCATATGTGAATATTGAATTATAAAACAGTCATTTAAGCAGTGTATAGACGCTCTCTTTCGCTCTCTCTCTCTCACTCACGCACACACAAGACGCCATAGCATCAGAGAATTGCATATAAACTCAAAGCAGATGTGCATCTGTGGCGAGAATGATTTGAAAGCCATCATGCTTCCTTGCATTTAAGAAACTGATTACTTTTTTTAACAGTAAAGATTAAAGAGCTGAACATAGACAGAAGCATTTAATATTTGTGGGGACTGAGCTGACTTTCACCTTTGCAAAAAATTATTTCTAACCCAACCTATAATAAAAATGTAAAACATAGGAAAAAGTGTTCATTTTTTATTGTTTTATACCCAATATGTCCTTTAGGATCTATTTTCAAAGTGTTCAATTAACGGACACACACACACACACAGAGATAGAGACAGATTTGGTCTGCAGAAAGTTTTTAATGTAACACATTGAGCAACAGACATACTGAAGGAACTGTTTCCAAACAAAACAGTTCCAGTATTATCTACAATAAACATCATTTGAACTATGATGTGTCTGTGACAAAATGAAGATTTTTTTTTAAACCATGTAATAACTATAATACAGACTCCAAACATTAAAGTAACAAAAACTTATGTGACTAGTCTACATAGAAAACATCGATAAGATTTTTGGTTTAGTTTGTTTAAAATTGTTGCCATAAGGCTGTTTTTAATAAAACCTCAGGATGCATGTTATTTCAGGCAAAGAGAGGAGGTGTCTGGTTGGATGACTAGATTGTGATAACCTCTTTGATACCACAACTCAAAGCTATCCACTTTAGTCTGAAACTAACCCACACCTTAAAAAGGGTGTTTTTTTTGTAAATACATGTAACTATTGGACCATCCAGCTGGTTCTTCTGCATGACTGAAGAGTCCTTTGTGTGTGAAGCAGTGTGTCTTACGCCAACACACCTACACTGCATAATGGACAACTCAGTCTCTCAATGCTGAGCCCCATTCAAGAGAAAGGCATGACATAAGTTGAGACCCTTTGGAATCAGGACAGCGACCCCTACTTTTAAAGAGGCAGAATTGCACCCAGGAGGTCTCTTGTGAAACACAATCAAAAAGTGTCATTTGAATCAAAATTAATGATAAAATATTAAAAATACAAATCACATTAAAAAGTTTTGATAAAAATGTGGAGAATAAAAACTGCTGTGACAATAGCACTTAAACTTCAACAAAACAACCTGTACAATATTAAAAATGAAAATACTATCTGATTTTATCATTATAAGCAAGATTTGATTTATCCTGTCAAACAGTTGCATTACATGCTACTTGTTCATTTCATAATAGGAATATCAAAAGCAATACATTTGTGTTTTTTTCCCCATAATTAATACATTTGTACCATGCACAGTCAACCACACATATGTATAAAACAGCTCAATTTCCATTGTTCACAAGCCTTTTACTTTTCATACAAATGGCCTCCCATTACCCTGGAATGAATCACATGAATCACAGCCTTTACAAAATGAAAAGGTGGTTTGTAAAACTTAACACCCTTGACAGCTTTCACATTTTTTAAGCTCCAAAACAAAATGAAAAACAGCCAAGCAAAGCAGTTTACGTGTCAGTTAAATGTCAAACAAAACGTGGAAAAATACAAGTCAAGCAAAATAATGTTAGAGTAGCAGCAAAATGTAGGTAAAGGATCATACTTCGTGAGTATATGTCATGGACCAAGACAGAAAATGAAAATGGAACATCAGAACAAACACAATATCAAGAGGGAGTGTCATTTGCACTGATGGAAGTACCACTGCTTTTCCACTGTATGCAAGCGGATAGGAAACATTAAGATAAAACATATAAGAAAAATAGTCCTCATTTTAAAGCAGCTTCTTTGCTTACAAGAAGTAAATATTTATACCATTATAAACATTTTTGTTAAGCTTGTACTTTGACAATTTCAAGTATACAATTTTACTTTCAGTGATGAGTCCATATGTTAAGTGAATGTTTGAATTACTAGGAATTCAACTTTGGACAAATCAAGACTCTGTTGCTGTGCATTAAACAAATAAAATAAATATCTCTATGAAGTAATGAACAGTGTAGATAAACATAAAAATAAATTAAAACCCACATGAGATAAAAAGGCTGAAGTGCACTGTAGTCCAAACACAAGCACAAACCGTAACAGTATAGCAGTTCACAAATGAAGACAGTTTTATTCACAATATCAGAATAAAAGCCTATCAAAACTAGGATTATCATCTTTTTAGAAATGGGCATTGTCAGCAGAACAGGGAGAAAGTGGGTGTTGGCACAGCATTGTTAGCATATTTCACTAGGAAGAATGAGTTCAGTAAGCTTGTGACACTACAAATCGGCAAACACAGGGCATATATTTTACATGACCATCATCAAAAAATTCCCTCAGT
Organism: Scleropages formosus; assembly: GCF_900964775.1. Taxonomy (NCBI): domain Eukaryota; kingdom Metazoa; phylum Chordata; class Actinopteri; order Osteoglossiformes; family Osteoglossidae; genus Scleropages; species Scleropages formosus. The sequence continues at coordinate 24,800,230 of NC_041821.1, forward strand.
GGTAAAGCCATATGTGCATTGATCAGTAACAGTTGTATTACTTCTTGTTACACTATACACATGTAATTATAAAGCTAGATATGTTTTGGTAAAGCCACCATTTACCCGGGATTCTTTCTGCTTTTAACATGAGAAATGTCAAGTTCCAACCTGAGAGTTTAAAGCTACAAAAATATACTAAATAAAACTAAGAAAAAAAAATTGGATCATCAGTCCCACAAGACACACGTTAGAATTTGGAAACCTATCCATTTTAGGTCCAACTTGCTATCATGAGAGTTTTGGTTTGAATCGAGTTCAAGACGAACTTAAGATTTTTTCCTTCCTCTATACGTTTCCTCATATACAGTAAAAGTTCATACAACAGAAGTCCACAAAATCCATATTTTGCCAGCATATCATTATGGGAACAACAATCCTGAGTCAATAATTTGGTACTGTATTTTTTCTGGGATAGAGAAACTTTGGAACTGTAGTTAAAGTCTTTTCAAACAAGGGGTCTTGTTTCACTCCTACACAGTGAACATGTCCATTTGTATACTGCTGAAACCATCATCAAGGACAGACGCTTGCTTAGTCTTGACTTTCAGCAAACTGTCAAAATCCCCCAACTTCTGGCTTAGCTCACCATCAGACTCATCTGAACAGCTTCCAGTGGCTATCAAGGTCTGATGCCCTGAGGTGCTGCACAGACTTGAGGTAACAGTTGAAGGCAATGAGATGGTTGGGGAGAGGGCAGAAGCCACTTTTCCGGTGGGCGCCTGGAAAGGAACACTGGGCCAGGGTTTTGAGTGGGAAAGTTGTGGATAGGTGTTATTAGAAGGAGCTGCAGAATGCGAGGTAGATGTGGCGTTAAGGTTAGGGAAGCAGACAGAGTGAGGTAATAATCTAGCATGCTCTTTGGCATTTCTCATTGCTTGTTTGATTGTTTTTTCCTTGTGTGAGCTCAGCTGCAGGTGCTGACTAAGCGCTTCATTCCCACTAAGTGATACGCTGCAGGCCAGACAATCGTACTTGCTCACCACTTCATGTAGCATGGCATCTTGCAGCACAGGAAAGGGTTGACCAAAATAACAGAAACACTTTTGGTGACGCCTGACCGACTCCTCATCGGAAAATGTGAACTGACACTTCCTGCACGTGAACTCTTGCATAACAGATGGAATGATAAAAGCATCAAGAACATCTTGGATTTGGGTATGACTCTGGGGCTCCTCTTTTGTGCTTTCCATTGAACAGCTTTCATCCTTTTTGTGTGATCCTTGGAAGGTATCTTTCTGCTTGCCGAATGGTTTAGTCATAGGGGGCTTCTGCTCCTGTTGTTCTTGCTCCTTCTGCTTCTGTTGCTGTTGCTTTTGCTGTTGTCTCTGCAGGGAGTCCTGGAAGGATTGCTGATACTGCAGAATGGCCGTGGGGGAGAGACCTGGGATAGCTTGTGGCACAATTGAGCCATAAGGGAAAAGGCTTTCAACTCCAAACAGGGATGGCAAGTATACACCTTGCATCGCACTTGGAAGCTGTCCTGAAAGACATGATGCCAGCCCAGGGAGGAAGTAAGGCAGAAACTGCCCTCCTAAAAAGGACCCAACATCGCTGGCAACAGCATTCTGAAGTACCTGCAGCTGTGCTATGTCGACAGGCACCTCAATTCCTCCTTTTCCCATAGCTAAAAGCCCAAGTGAAGGCTTCATTTGTTTTTTGATTTTGGGCTGCTCTTTGACCATCTGGGAAGTATCACACTTCTTTTCAATCTCTGATTCTTTGCACTTTTCATCAGTCAGGTGACTTGTCAACAAAGAGGGATTAACAGGGGATGGATGTGATGTAATTTGCAAAACTGTCTTGGTTAGAGTACTGCTGAGGGGCCTGGCAGTAGAAGGTGCGGCTGGAGAAGGAAACCCAAGTATGCCAGTGCTAGTGGAGGTTAAACCTGAAAGAGAGCAGCACAAATACAGCTGAAACACTTGCACCGTGAAACATGAGCATGCAAGTGTGTAAACTCAGAAAGGGTCATTCACACGATTCTTTTGTTTTTAGATATCAGAAATTGCACATCCTTAAAAAATAATATAAAAAAAAACTTACACGTACACAAAACATCAAACATGCAAAGAAGATGGAAAAGTAGAAATATAAACCAATAAATATCAAAAACACACACACACACACACATTTTCAGAACTGCTTGTCCCATACGGGGCTGCGGGGAACCGGAGCCTACCTGGCAACACAGGGCGTAAGGCCGGAGGGGGAGGGGACACACCCAGGACGGGACGCCAGTCCGTCGCAAGGCACCCCAAGCGGGACTCAAACCCCAGACCCACTGGAGAACAGGACTGTGGTCCAACCCACTGCGCCACCGCACCACCCCATATCAAAAACATTTACAAAAAAAAATTATTTCACCTTCCTGCTACATATGCAAAACAACACTGGCTGCAACAGTGTCCCCAAGAAAGATCTATCACATAAGTTGTAGGTAATACTGGGGTTTATGTCAACTCACAAGGTGTACTTGGTGGAAAAATGGGGAGGGAAGAGGGTCCATTCATCCCAGGCAGTTGTACAGATGAGAGTCCATAGATTCCTGGGCAGCCTGTTAAACTGTTGTGGTCATGAACAGCATTCTTTTCACTCACTCCTTGCTGCTGGGCTGCCATGCCAAGAATGTCTGTTGCCTTCTTCAAGCGGTCTAGTTCCTGCTGCACCATTAGCTGTCGGACAGTTGTGGGTGTGAGAAAGTCCTTTTCTTTATCAGTCTGCTGCCCTAGTGTCTCTTGCACTTTAGCAATGTGTTGCTTTGAGAAAATGTGATCACGAATGGGAAACCTAGAAGAGTACTTTGTGCCACACAATGTGCACTCTGGCCTTGGTCCATTTGGTGAGTTCTGACTGATCATAAAAGGTTTGCCAATGTTTATTTTCAATTTTTTTTCCTTTGCACGGGCATTCTGGAACCAGACTTGCACAACCCGTTTGGCAAGTCCTATTTCATTGCCCAGCATCTCGCATTCCTGCATAGTCGGTGTACGGTAGTCACTGAAGCACGCTTTGAGAACTTTTACTTGCTGGTTGCTCATCTGGGTTCTGAAGCGCTTGTTACCAAGCTTCTCTCCACCTGTCTTTCCAGTTTTGATGGTATTGCCACCCCAAAAAGGGCTGGGTGAGCTTGGATCTGCTAAGCTTGAAGCTTCACTCTGGTCTGCATTGTCATCTTGCTCATCCTGCATGGTGTAATGCTGCTCATTTTCTTTACCTGAGAAACTCAAGGAAGGGCTCACCCTTTTAAATAAAAACTGTTCATCATAGGCACCAGGAAACTGGGAACTGTTAATTTTGCCTTCAGCCAGCTTTTCAACTCCATTGCCACTTACACTTTCATTATCATTGTGTGTCTCATCTCCAGTTGTAACATCACTGACAGCAGTGTTAACAGAAGATGTCTCATTAAAATCTGTCTTGTTTTGGTCACTGGTGACATCTGCAGAATTGATACTAAGCTTTTCACAGTCATGGCTGTTTTCAAACTTAACCAAGCAAGGACTCAAGAAGTCTTTTAGCTGTGTTTGAAGTGGTTTGACTGGGGTGAAAGAAGTAATTGGAAGTTCATACTTACTTGTGTCAGCCTTCATAGACAGTTGTGGGTATTCAAAGTTATGACACTTGTTTGGGCTCTCTGCTTCATCTTCTTGTGTCACTAGAGGGCTTGGTGGCAAGCTAAAACCTGCCTGTTTAGCTTCATGCCAATGTTGAGAGCATATGTGGCTTTCAAGAGCAGACTTAACCTTGAATAATGCTCTACAAAAGGGACATTTTTTATGTGACTGTGGAGGTCCAATGGTTCGAAACTGTCCTTTTCTTTCTCTGGCACGGGTGTTCTGAAACCAGACTTGCACCACTCTTTTCTTCAGGCCCACTTCAAGAGCAATGTGATCTAACATTTTTCGAGTGGGGTTAGAATCAAGGAGATACTTCTGATAGAGGACTTCGAGTTGTTCTGGGGTAATGGTGGTCCTGAGACGTTTGTCTCTGTGTTGGTCTTCAGAACTGGTTCCACTGTCTTTCTCACTATCCTCTTTTTCCTCACCCTTGCGTTTCACTGTGTTTGAAATGGAACCAGAGAATGAAGTGAGGGCTAAATTGTTGTGTGCTGCCATCTGAGAAAAGGTTCCAGAAAGTAGCTGCCCTTTCATGAAGGGATTATTTGGGTCAAATATCATATATGGCATCTCTGAAGCTCTTTCTAGGAAATGTGTGTGGAAAAATTGGTTTTGAGTTGCCAGGAAATGCATGTGATGATGTTCCTGCCACAGCTCCGCAGATGGCAATATAATGTTACACTGGTCACACTGGAACTGGAAAATCTGAAGAGGTAAACTGTTTTTGAGGGAGGAAATTGCCAAAGGTCTAGATGTAATTGCATTTGATCGAGGTTGCGACTGAGGCCTCCCCACCTGATGCTGTGTAGTGACTTGCTGTTGATACTGAGAAGTTGATGTCTGGGAGGGTCGTGTCTCTGGCAGAAAAGCTGACCCCTGAGAAGAAACTGTGTCAACTTGCTTTGGCTTTTCTTTCATGAAGTCAGGCTTGGGTGAAATCTTTCCTATGCCACTTTGTGGTGAAAGCATTACTGGAGAGCTAGACCCAGACTTGGTGGCTGTTATGATGGGTGTTTTAAATGAATCAGCCAGTCCTGAGACCTTATGTGTTTTTTGTCCCCCAGTATCCATAAATTCAGTTTTCCCATTGTCTTTTCCATCATCATCTTCATCTTTGTAACACTGCTTTTTCTGGTGGCTGATGAGGTCAAAAATATGTAGGAAAATCACAGTGCACTTTTTGCACTGATACTGCATACTGCTGGTCCTAATATAACGCTCATTTGTCTTCTCCTTTTCACTGTCTTTAGCATCTGTCTGATTCTCATAAGTTTTGCGAGCCTTCTGACGAGCATTTTGGAACCAGACAACGATAACTCGAGTTGGCAGATTGAGAGCAGTAGACAGCTGTTCAATTTCATCATCTTTAGGGTAAGCATTAGTATCAAAAAAGTCCTGCAGAACCCTTAGCTGGTAGTCTGTGAAGTGAGTCCTTGAGGATCTCTTATTCGTTGTGCCATCTGTTTTATAATACTCCAGTGCGCTAAACTGAGGTTCTAGTCTGAAGTCCTCTAAAGTAGTGACAGGAGGAATGTTAAAGTTGTAAGGGGAGTCTTTGTTTCGCTGCCTCTCTTTGAAGAGGGTGTTCCTGAACCAATGTTTTATCACTTTCTGTTGGAGGCCGGATTTCTCTGCCATTTCCTGGATCTGTTCTTCATTTGGCGAATTGCTGATATCAAAGTAAGTGCGAAGAACTTTCAGCTGTTTGTCGGTGATACGTGTACGCGGACGCTTGAATTGTGATTGCCTGAGAAAATCTGGATTCATTCCTAGCTGTTGCTGGCAGAGTTGTGAGAGCTGTGCCTGAGATAATGAATCTAAGGAGGGAAGTTGGAGAGCAAGCTGTGGTGGCAAGCCAGGATGCGGCATCATCAGCGGTGGGAAAAGATGCTGGTCTAAGGAAGGCAGCTGAGATGGGGCATTAGCAGATGGAGGAGGTGGAGGAGGTGGTGGTGGCGGCAATGACTGAGGAGCTTGGACTCCAGGGGCTGGAGGGGTCTGAACCGTTTTAACAGCAATAAGGGCTGGCTGTGATGGTGGCTGAGAAGGTTGGAAAGGTAAGGAAGGAGGTGGTGAGGAAGCCTCTGGTAATGGTGAATCTATTGGATATAATTTATCATAAGCCTCTCTATACTGTTGTGCAAATTTTTCCAACTCTCCATTTGGAAATAATTGTCCATGAACATGCTCCTGGTGAATCTTAAGGATGAGAAGGTTGGAGAAGAGTTTTCCACACATTCCACATTCATATTTATTATGTGTCTCTTCCTTTCCAATTCGATTTTTTTTTTGGTTTTTCTGTCGGTTTTCATTGTACTGGATCACCAACTCAAAGCCAAAGTTCTCCAGTAATGCCTTAGCTGCATTACCATTGGCTCCTAAAACAATGCGTGGTGGGGAATTGAGAGGCTCTGACAGCTTCTGTTTTTTGATGTTTTTGCTGCCCACTACAAAGTCATTGTTGATCTGGCTGTCCTGCTTTCTGTCATTAGCTTCCAGCTTCTCTTCAGTGTTCTTACAATGAAAAATTTCAGAGGAGACTGACTTATTATTGTCGACCTTTGGCTTGCAAGTTGGTTGTTGTGTTTTCTGTTGCTGGGGCTGTGTATGGGTTTCTTGTTGCTGGAGCTTCTGCTGTGACATCTGGAGCTGTCGCTGCAACTGCTGCTTGATATCCTGCTGCAAAGGTCCCGTTTTGCCTGGGATCCCTAATGTAGCAGAATGCAGAGCCACTTCAGGGCCAAAACTGAACTCAGTGTTGGGGATGTAGAATGGGAACAGGAACTGGGACTGCTGGAATTGCAGTAATGCCTCAGGGGTCATGGGAAAGTGAGCCCAGAAGGCAGGGTTGATAAGCTGATGCTGAAAGAATGCAGCTTGTTGCTGTAGTTCATGCTGGACTGGCATGTGAACCTGTACTGGTGAATGTGCGGGCTGGACAGGAGCTTGCTCCATGGACCTATTTCTGATTCCGTCTTTGGCTTCTATCTTCATTTCATTGTTATTAGACACTGGTAAACTTGAGTCTATGCTTCCATGACCAACAGAGACTGGGCTTGGTGGAGTCAAGCAATGATGGGAACTTGGTGCAGTTACACTGTTTCCATTCACAGCTCTACTGTTGCTTTCTCTTCTGGCAGTCCTTGTTTTTGTCTGGTGAAGTACAGATCTCATGTGAATCTCAAGAGTTGAGCTTTGGCTATAAGCTACATTACAAATGTTGCACTTGTATGGTTTGTTGTCAATATTTCTGTTGGCCTCTGGTGGAACTGGGATCAAGACCTCATGCAGCACTTTCTTTAGCTTGTGCAAGTGTGACACTGAATTATAGTGAACCAGAAGAATATTCTTTTGGGTAAATGACTCTTTGCATACAGAACACTTGTATGGACGTGCAGGATCTAAAAACTTCTCCATGTAAAAATCTGGTCCTTTCCTAAAGGGCAGTAAAGCCTGCTTTGGTTCAGAACCCATTTCTTCTAGCAAAGAGCTACCACCACTCTCTGTGGGGCTGGCCTTCACTTCCTGATCTTGTCCATCCTCTTTTTCCAGTCGATGCTGATGAGCTGGAGTTTTGTCAAAAGCCTTAGTGTTACTTTCAGAGTACACATCCCCATTAATGGCTGGGCTTCCACACAGCTGCCTGATGTCTGCTTCACACAGCTCTGTGTGACTAATCTCCAAGTGCTTCCTAAGGATGGGGAGTGAAGGGAAACTGATCTGGCAAAGATTGCATGTCTGGTTAGTGTGGCATTGGGAATGGATCTGAAGTTTCTGCACAGTATTGAAGACTTGGCCACAGAGGTTGCAACAGTGCTTGGGCATCTGATGGTCAGAGATGCGAACCGAGTGTTGTTTCTGCAGTAGACCCAAAGGCTTTGTCAAGGGGTCAGGGCTTGCTTGGCCTTTTGCGCTGGCCTTGTCACATTCTTCTGATCGTAAGCTATCCTTCCACAGCATCTCCTCCTCTTTCTGAAAGCTTTCTTTGTACTTTGTATTGTCTTGTGTGGTGTTTTTATTTTCATAACTAATGCAGTCCCCTAGAAAGGAATCACCAGAGAAAGATATTCAACTACTAGCATTTTTAAAATCATCTGGGAAATATGTTCTTAACATCTGCATGGAGATATAACATTCACACATCATTATAATCCCCTCAGTTACCTGAAAATATCACTTTCTAAAATGAAAAAAAGGAAAAACTTACCAGTTTTTCCAGATTTTCCAGACCCATCTGATTTAATATATGAAGTCTCCATGAGTTTATCTTTACCACTTACAGGCTTAATTTTATTGGGCATTGCAACATCTCCTCCTAACACCTAGGAAATGTATGAATACAACATATATTTAGTGAGTGCAGAATTTTAAATCCACAAAACATAGTTAGCAAACACTTTTTAAAAATTTCTTCACATTAACAGACACATTAACAAAACATTATAAATATGAATTTTACTTTACAGCCTGACAGATCATTTATATGTGAAATTTTGAAGGGCCAGCTGTCAATGCTATTTAAAAATTAAAATAAATACTCCTAAAGTTACTCCTATAATAACTCCTACAGTTCATGTCTGGCCCCCAACAGAACATTTATTTTCAAAAGTAATGTTAGCTTTAAAGAAAGCAGATTAAAATCTTTGATTGTTTATGACACAGTCCCTTGGCAGTGAAAATCATTTAAAAGAGGTGTATTAGGGCAAAGTCCTCCCAAGTTTGCTGCATATTTCAGAAAGACTGAGGGTCATTAAGGATCACAACATTTATAAAATACTAGATACATACAGTCAGCAGTAGTTTCTCTACGCAGTCAGAAGCCACACTATGGAGGTGTGTCAAATGGAGATGGAGGTGGATCTTGTTGCTGAGAACATCTTGGCACAGCGGGCAGTGGACAACTGGCTGCAAAGAATGCTGGGACGAGATGTGCATTTGTAGTCTGTTTGGATCCTTGCTGCTGAAGTTACAATATGGGCACTGGCAGGTCTGGTGAAATTTCAATGGTTAAAAAAACCCCGAAGTAAATTCTATGAAGATTTATAGAATATAAAGATTCTCTACAAAGGTTTATAGTAATGGATGTACTTTAAATAAGAACTATATTTACATTTTTTACATAAAGCTGGTTTTATTCAGAGCCAGAGAAGTACCATACATTGTAGTTAATTATCAAAACAATTTAATATCGAGATCTTGCTGAGAACATATTTTAAGGGGTGGATTACAAAATAATGAATGCAACAAAGTGTTGCAATAATAAAAGTAAAGCCTGGATATGGAAGACAAATTTTGAGAGAATTTGTAAGCAATGCGAACATGTCGACACCTCTCACTAGGTAGATTTTTGCAAAAGTTATAGCACAGGGATGTGATAGACATCCCCTAACATTCTGACATATACTCAAAATTTCAAAACATAGGTGAAGAAGAAATCTGCAAGATACATTTTTCTACCTAATAAATGTCACTTGGTTTTACAGTAATTTTATAATTTTACAAGTATTTATTCCTACCATCCTGGTGTCACGTTCTCCGCATCTGGCACATCTGCGACACCTGCCGTTCCCTGATTGGAACGACAATAAAGAGGGAAGCCGAGGAAGCCCAGACGCGGAACTTTGTTTTGCTTCTTTGTTTCCCTGCGAACCGTGTTACCAAGAAACCCATTCCGACTTCGACCCCTTTGCCTGTTTCTTCCTGACCACGTTCTGTGCCTAGCCCTTTGTACTCCGTTTGCTGATCGCCTGCCCCTCGACTCTGATTATGGATTCTGATTCGGCTTCCGTGCACGTCGATCCGAGAACTCTGCACTTGAGTCCGTCCGCGCTACGCGCAACCGTGACACCTGCCTGGCTGGCTAGGATAAGACATAATGATAAGAACTTTTAAAACAGTAATCTGCTTGAGACACTAATTCCTTGTGATTTCATTTTAAAATACTTTTGCTTAAAAAAAAGTGTTTTCACCCTGGGCAAAAAAAAATCAGGTATTGTACATTTTTAGGTTCTCAATATTTAAAAGACAAAGAACAAAAGTGAATGCTATGTTATGTTTCCACTGCTTTCAAGTGCCATTGTTTCTCGAAAGCAAAATAGTCTTTGACAAAAGAAATCAGTTCTAATATGGTCAAAATGGATATTTTATAACCAGACTGTAAGCACCTGTCGGTATGCTTTTGCCAGCAGGGCTCAGTCACCAAGGTCTTGTTTACCTGACCAGTGCTGATGGTCTTTTTCTCGCCAGATGTTGCTGTGTTTTGTGTGGCATCATTTTCTTTTTCTTGGAATGGTAAACCCTTTCCGGATTCTGCCTCTGGATGGTCTTTAGGCGCTGTATATAGTCCTGAAAATTAACAGAATTTTGTAGACTGATCATCTTTTTCTAAAGTAGTAGCCTTCAAAGTAATACAGAAATGAATTGAAAGAATAAACTGGAGAAAATACTATAAATATAATCATGAACTAAAACAACAACCCTTTGTTTCAAATGTATCTATTTTTCTTTTTTGAAATAAAATCTAAAATGGATTTTAAGTATTTATATTTTCAGATTCATATTTAAATTTTGTAATACATGGTAAAAAGAGGGAAAAAAATTAAAATAAAACATCACAAAACATAAAAATCATAAAAGTATGTTAAAAGTCAAACAAAATATGTAACAATCACAATGTTAATATGAATATTAAATGTACTGTTGAATGCCTTTCAAATGTAATAACACTCCACAAAAACATGTAGAAACATTAGTATACATTTTAAAGTTACTAAAAACAAAACAGGTTTAAGCTCTGTGCTTTCAAACTTGTGCCAGTAGATTTTAGTCAAACAACCTTTATATAACCTCTTAGCGTGTGTGTGTGTGTGTGTTTGCATCAAATGACAACACTTAACGACTGCAGCTCAGTTCCGTTTAAGGCATTGTCCTCCAGTCGTATTTAGTAAATGCTGTAGAGCATGATAAATCTTTCATAATGGTCATACTTAATACAAATATGATGCCCCACCCATGTCAAATCCAAATTGAGGAAGCAGAGCAAACTAAATCATGCCTTATTCTGTCTGTTAAAAACAATGTCTCAGTTTATTCAAAATGACCAGATAAAGGTATCTCTTTAAATTTTCTAAGATTCCAGAATTTTAGTCCATTAAATACAAACTGGACTTTTATATGTAATGTTCTGTATAATTTAATAATTCTCTCAATTAATCAGCTATACAGTATTCTGCTTTAACTGTGAAACATTAACCTATCTGTGACAGGAACAAAGAGCAGGACTACAGTGTGTACAAGGGCAGGCTGCAGTTTTCTGAAATCATTATATTCTTGCAGGCTAAAATAGTAAGCCAATCTTTCATGTGGCCGTGATGCTCCACCAGATCCTAGGCGGTTGACCACAGAACAACTAGGGTAAACAAAACTCTCTAGTTGAATCCGACAAAATTCCGCAGCGCAATTCCTGGGCCGCGCAGTAAAATCTCACAGCCTAACCCCTGGGTCAAGACCCATGGTATAGTTTACAATGCAATCCTTTAGCCTAGTTCCTGGTTCTAGACCTAGACTTATAGTTCTACAGTCTAATCCCATTGTCTAGTTCTTCACTCTGATCCTATAGACCAATTCTGAGGTTCAGCCCCACAGTCTAGTGCCACAGTTTGATCCTATAGTCCAATTCCTGGATCCAGACCCATGGTCTAGTTCCAGAATTGAATGTTGCATTCTAGTCAAACCTCCATACATTTTATAGCCCTAATATTCTGCTCACAAATGTACACAAAACAATGAAACATAGACCAGAATGAGCCAAGTGTTCTTCATTTACTCCCCATGTGACTCATTTACTAGAAACTCAAAGAGTACAGCAAGCAGGAAAGGCCTTTGCATGAAATGGCCCAGTGTCACTTATAAGAGCACTAAACATTAAAATGAAATTATGTTGACATGTGTCTTTTGTCTATACAGTACATAGACAATTCCCAAAACCCCAAAACTAGAAAAAATGTTTAACTGGGGGCATTTTCCATTCTCAGTTAAGTTAATGAAGGACAATTGTATGAAGATCACTAAGTTAAATGTGCTGATACCATTGACAGCAATTAAGGCTTAACCAGACACTTAATAAAACTGCCCTTTCCTCTTTGTCTAGCGATACAAAAGCAGGACATAGATCACATGGCTGTCATTTGACAGAGGAAGAAACTAACTGCACTTAAGAATCACATGTCTGCATCTATGTCTCTTCCTGCTAACGTAATGCACACACTGTAGTTTCTATGAGATGTACGTCACTTTGGACTAAAGCATCTGCTAAATTAATGAATGTAAATGTAAATGTGGCAGTATGGGTGGCACAGCGAGCAGCACTATCATGACTTTGGAGAAAAGCATCTGATAAATACATGAATGTAAAAAACAGTATTCTGTTGCACATAGGGGTGTGGTAGCACAGTGGGCTTGGCTGGGGCATGCTTTTTGGTGGGTCTGGGGTTCAAGTCCTGCTTGGGGTGCCTTGTAATGGACTGGCGTCCCATCCTGGGTGTGTCCCTTATGCCCTGTGTTGCCAAGTTAGGCTCTGGTTTGCCATGAGCCTGCTTGGGGCAAGTGGTTTCAGCTAGTGTGTGTGTGTGTGTGTGTGTGTGTGTGTGTGTGTTTGCTTGCACATAATGGCAATATTTTAACTTTATGCTCATTTATTTTAATAATACACGAAAGATCACACTCTTCACCTGCTCAACCAAAAGGGAATGCAAAACATGTTTATTAAGATATAACAAAAAATCTAGGAGGGAGGACATTTTAGTCTAAAATTTGTGTACTGAATGACATTGCAACAGTGCTGATTAGGGGTGATATCAACTAATGTAAATAGGTGGTGTTAGTGCCTACTCTTGTACATAGTCCTGTGTTCAATTCTGACTGGTTGTCACATCACTGATGCTCTGTTTGTCACTGGGAGATTCTGTGGGGGTTCACTGGGTGACCCTCTAATCATTGTGGGGAGGTTCAGAGTGGCATAGGGGAATTTTCTGGTGTCTTGGAAGGCTGTTTCGTACTGTCTGTTATCTGTTTGTCAAAACTGCTATTAAAAGATGTGTCCGTTCAATAAAGAGCACTTTTCCAGAACTTTGTTTCCTGAACCTGTCTCAAGTAACTCCATGGATTGGTACTACAATATGAAAAAAACAATGAATTTTTGGTCCATGTGATACAGGGCATGGCTGAGCTGATAAGATGCTAACAAAGCCCAAACATAAAAATTTTGAAAACCTTTGTGGTTAAGTGTAACTTATACAACTGCAGCCCCTGCTGTGTGCCCAAATAATCATGCTCAATAAAAACAGTATTAAAAAATATTAACAATATAATGTAAGAACATTTTACCATTAACACATCCATGAATAGTTGAAGAGATTTTCTACAAACTTTTTTACACACAAAACAGTTTTGTTAGCTATGAAGTAACCCTTAGATGTGTTTAAATCTATACAGAGTGAAACAATGTGATTTGACTGAATGATCACCACTCTCAAAGCCAACAAGCTATTTAATCAAGAAGGCGCTACTCAAATTAATCTCAGTCGTGTACTCCGGTCATCTTTGCAACCTTGACCTGCTTTATCTATTTATTAAGAACATTAAAATTTTCCATTTTCCAAAGTTATTGCTGACAGGAGCTACATTTATATTAACTTCACAAAATAAATCTGGAGTTTATGCAGGTGAATTTATTTGCATGTAGAATTTATTTTGGATTTTATTAAATCTAAAATGACACAAAAATAATGTATAATAAGATAACATATTGCCATATAATATAGTTGTTTAATGCTTGCAAAATGAGAGTACAAAACCTCTGGTTTTGTGGTTAACAACATCATTTCAGACTAACTGGACATTTTAACAAGAATTAAAATAATAACAAATCAAAATGATCATGTCTGAATGTAACAATAGAAATACATAATGTTCATTTTTTATCACAATAGTAAAAGAAAAAACAAATTTAAGAACCAATTAAATAAATTTAATAACCAAGTAAAGTGAGAGGGAACTTAGTTCAGAGGTACAGCAGTATTTATATAATGTTCCCATTAATTGTCTGAGATGCAGCATTAACATTAAACAAGTTGGCCTTGCAAGCCATGAAAACACATTATGGTTTACGTTCTGCACTTCTGGAAGGCCTGAATTTTAAAGTACAAAGGCAAACAAATTTGAATGAATGAATGAAGACTGTCACTAAGTTACAGAGTATAGAGAATTAAACTAAGACCTGAATTACTAAGGTCTGAATTTAACTTTCTGTGTAAAACAATGTTCTACACAACAAAATGGTCTAACTCTCTTTAGATCAGTTGGGTTCTAACCCACCCATCATGGATATTTAGCGGACAGGTGACACCTTTGACTGGCTTCACTGTTTTGCTTGTTTAGACACACTCTCCATTTTGTTGTCAGTAATACCATATTGCATGGCAGATATTTACATTGTGATTTCCTTTGACCACAGTCTTCAATCTCAGAGAATTTATGAGCTATTTTGACAAAAATTTGAAATATTACATAAAAGACCAGCTGAGGTTGGCTGAACTTGCTAACTTCAGTCAAATGTTGATATGCTGCCCATATATAAAGGCTTTAACGTATGAAGAACGTAACCTGATGTGACAGTATTTTTTGTTTCAGAATTGAATGAAAATAATACTATTTTCCATGAAAGTGAATTTATATCACACTTTTTAATTGATTTAAAAAAACACCTCTACAGTATAACCTCTGTAATCTTTTGTCCTTGCATTATATTACATAGTACAGCTATATATTTGCAATTTCTGGGTATAATGTTTTATGTTTCAGTTTTTGCTTTTATGTTATTGTGACGCAGCTATGTTTTATTGATAATTACACAAAATTTTTAAAAAAGGAAAGTGCATAATTGTGCATAAAATAATTATTTATAACTACATCTGCATGTTGGTGTGTATCAGTGTGTACTGTATGGTTTATATTAAACACCATGTTAAAAAATTGGTATGTCATCATCATAGCGACATAAAGAAAGAGTGATATAAAGAATGATAATATGTACTGGTCATTATTTAATATTTCTCCTTATGTGCATCTGTACTGTCTAACTATTATCATGTTAACAGGTCAACTGGATAGTTGCAACATTAACTGACCAAAAAACACACATGTAAGTCATTATAAATCCAAATGAGTAGGCAGCCTAAAATCAACTATCAGACAGCAAGAAGAGAAAGAAAGAAAGAAGTGAGGACTCATTCCATAGTCTTACTGAATTCTTTCTCAGTCTTCTTAGCTTCTTGACTACTCTTGTCATTGAAGTCTATGCTGGCAGCTTCACGCAGGGCAAGTGGCTCAGTGCGCTCTCCAACAATACTGTCCATCTCATCTGTACCCAGAAAGATGGAGGAAAAGTGGTTATCCACACCTGTGTGAGCACAAGGTGGTGAGACAGCAATGTGTTTCCTGTGTGGAACTGAAATAAATAAAGAGCCGGTAATATTCAATGTTGCCTGTTTCCTGTGCACAGGGGAACTATTCAGTTAGTTATAAATTTGGCTGATGCTTTTCTCCAAAATAACTTACAGTGATTTACCCATTAATGCAGGTTGTCACTGCATCAGTGAAGCTGACAGCATAGTAGTTTCAGCTGTTGCCTTCAGATCTGAAGGTTTCAGGTTCAAATTCTACCTACTACTGCAGTGAAAAAGGTACTTAGCCCAAATTGCTCCTGTAAAAATTACCCAATTGCATAAGTGGGTAAAAAAATTACAGATAGCTTAATATTGTAAGCTGCTCTGGAGAAAAGTAACGGCAAAATGATTAAATGCGAACATCCTGATCAAGGGGACTACAGCATGATTTCAACTTTCTTTCTTGAGCAATGATGCAGTTCTAATTGCTGTGCTTCCTGCTGCCCAGAAACATAATTATGTGAAGGGACACAACAACCTTGGTGGAGAAATCAGTAGTTAATAAACCCAGCTGTCTCAAAAAGAGCAAAAGAAAATGTCAGAATAAATAGTGATGTCTCCCTCCAGGGTGTGTGCTCTTTAATGACAGCCACAGTGGTCTTTGTAGCTATGGCACAATGGTAACTGTATGTCAATGCTGGCGGTACAGTTTCAGCCTGGTGTGCACTTTGGCCGCGCTTACTGCTGGTGGATTAATCTGTTTATGTTGTTAGCTGCGAGATCAGAGCTGTGGTAGTCCTTCGAAGGCCTGCTGCTCCCCCTCACCCCGGGATCATTTGTCTCTTGCTACACTGATGTCACATTTTAATGAATTTTTAGCAGCCTGAGTAATGTCACATAGCTGGGCTTATCACTCCCCACTTGCCGGAAACAGCTTTCATCGCAGAGAAGAAAAAGAGAAAAAAAAAAATCATATCATTCAGACCTGGGAATAATTCAATAAGTAAGGGGATTGAGGGAGGAATTGGATTGAAAGAGCTGTAGTCATCAGTTGTGCGGGGCCATAATAACCATGGAGAGTGACCATGAGCAATCAAAAAGGTCACAGACTTATTTGCATACAATCACTCAAAGTCACTGCAAGATGAGCATCTGCTTTGCTCTCCAGGAACGTGATATGATTATTAAACCTTTCAGACTCCCCAGGCTCAGCTCTCCAACGCTGACCCTGAGGCGTTCCAATGAACCGACATCCAAATAAGGTAAAAACTATCATTTTACAAAAATAAGATCTACAGTGGAAATTAATCCATAAATAAAATGTGACGTGTGTACATTGCTCAGTACCGCACAGTCATGAAAAACTACTTATTATTTCACAAGAGAGCATGTCTCTGTAGTTGTTTCAATGGGGGGGGGGCACAAGAAGAACATTAAAACAGCAGGGCCACCTTCATATTTGGGTTGGAAAGCGTTTTGTTGGGTCTCATCCATCTCCTCCCCCAGTCTGACCTCCCATCTCCAGTCCTCAGCACATTGTAAAGAGATTAGTACAGAAAAGGAAAAAAGGGCTGTTGAAGCGGGAGCCGTGTGGAGCAAAGGGGGCAGGGCTGGAAGGTGCATTATTTTCCAAGCCCCCTGTTGCTCCTGATTGTGGATCTCCTCCTATCAGTAGGCGAAGGAGACAAGATTTATAAATATGGCCGTGAGGATGGAGGCTGACTGCCCAGGAGCCTGCGATCACAACCCCTTGCTGGGTACAGTTATGTCTGCTCTCCCTGTCTATGTCCCCAAACCATCACTCGAACCCCCAGAGCCCAATCAACCCACAGCATACCTTTTCCCTTTCTTCCTCTCTTCTATGAAAGTTTAGTAGTGCTGGTTGAATTTACTAACTCAGCTGGCTGGGAAAACAAACTTGCACCAGTGTACTTAATATGCTGAGTTATGGTTAAAGCTGTCACAGTAGGCATTAATGACCCACGGAAAAGAAAAAGTCAAATTATGAAGATAGTTTGAAAAGAAAACCATCTGGGTCTCATCAGACACCCGCCAACACAATGAAAAGTTTCCACTGTGTTCCTGGTATGTGTTTCAAGCGCAAGAGAAATTCCCAGACATGCTTCACTATACATCACTGTGGCGCCTGCCCCTTGGATGACCCTGGAAACGGTTTAATTCCGAATGCAGCTGAAGACTGTGCATCAGTGGGTTGGGGAATCGAGCTGTGAGCTGTCCCCATCAGTACAAATCGCTGTCTGTGACATATATGTATAGGCTTCCATCATGCAGCACAGACATGGTGTCCACATCTGAAGGTGACATGGTCAAGCTTATGAGATTTACTCATCCTACAGGTATTGTCTTTGATGTGAGGCAGGAATTAAGAATTGATTAAGATGTCTAATGCTTTAGACAGGGAAACCTGAGTCAACTGAGTTTTAACTGTGCAGCCCTTACCTTCCTGGTGCCTTTGATGGATCTTAATGGCATAAAACAGTACCTGCTGTTAGACTGCATCACCAATTTTCATATAAACTGTAGAACAGCACAAGAGCACAGCAAGATAATTGAAATTTTTAGGAGTTTATTTTGACATGTAATGAAGCTAAGTAGAAAGACTAGCCTGGGAAGAACACTAAACCAGGCCCATAGCATGTCTTTCTGTGGCCTACCATGACTGAGCTGGCGGCTGAAGGAATTCTGACATTTCCCAGTACAGCAATAAGAGCAATGAGCTAGCAAAAAAAGAAAAAAAAAAAAACAAGATGTGCTTTTATCTATACAGTATAGGACTAAGTTATGTTCAATATAAAATAAGCAAAAATGATTCAAAGTCAAACTCCATGCGCTCACAGGATAGACACAGGAATTTACATAAATTCTTCTTAATGTTCTCCATATTATCTGGTTCGCATATTAGGTGCGAGACCGAGACAGTCGGTCACACTGACTCAGTGTTTGTCTTCTGTTAGATCCGTGTTACACAGAGGCATAGTTTTTTAACCTCTGGGTTTAAAATGATCCTTGAAACTCTACCAAGTGCTGCAAATTGTTAAGGGCCACTTGCAGAACCTACAGTGAAAAGTAACCTTTGCTGACATGCTCAAGCCCCTCCTCCCAAGTCCTGTTCCCCCCCCCCCCTCCTTCTTTTTCCAAATGTTAGCGCATTTAACAAGCATTTAGATCTTAACCAGATGCTGTTAATGTACCATGCCTAAAATACTAAACATCAACCCAGAAAAGCAGCCCCAAACTCTGGCAAAAAAAGAACAGCAGCAGATGCAGTGGAGAAGTCACACTGCCTGCACAGCCACAATGTGCACAAAGCAGAGCCTCTTTGGTCTGATCTTGTATCACTAGCAAAAACCTGTAGCAGTAATGCTTGCAGCTTAGAATATTTTAATTAGCGTGAATTCCTGCATCATGGGTTTTTAATGTTTTTAAGAAGCAATTCATGACTCCTCCAAATCAGGAACTCAAATTTGTAAATAAAATGATTAATTAGTTCACTTTTTGTAGAAGAGCTATTATCACGCATAGATTGAGAAGGGTAGAGGGCCCAGTACAGAGCCCCACGGGACACCAGTTGAGAAAGGCTGAGGAGATGGACAGGAGCCCCACCAGACCACTTGGTAGGATCTGTCTGATAGTAGGACTCAAACCATTTTAGTGCTGTTCCATTGATGGAAAGCTGACCAAGAGAGGAGAGAAGCATCCAGTGGTTGACAGTGTCGGATACTGCAGACAAGTCGAGGAGGATGCAACTTACAATATTAAACTACCTATAATTTACCCATTTATACAGCTTGGCAATTTCTACTGGAGTAATGTAGGGTAAGTACCTTGTTCAAGGATACTACACCTGAAGGAGGTATTCAAACCTGCAACATTTGGGTCCAAAGGCAGCAGCACAAATTACTACACTATCAGCTGCTCCCATATTAAGATACACACAATTATTTCCCCAGCTTCTTCATTACAAGAATAACATATAGCATTTGCACCTCATACATCTTCCGTATTGCATTTGTCTAATGGAAACCTAAGGAAAACAAATGCAAACATAGCAAAAGACTTGCTTTTTGATTTAAGTCTCTTGAATGAGTGCTCCCCTAACCCCAGTTTCATTATCCTCAGTCTAATACTTATTCAGGCTGATCAGAAAGAGCTGCCTTGACCACCCTTATATATGTAATATACATAAAAAAAAGGCATATCAATGGGAGACCAATTTTGCTATCTTCCTCTTTCAATGATAAAAATGTATCCTGTTCTATTACTGGTGGCAATCAGAGGATCTTCACGCAGACTCAGTCCAAAGCTGGTTCTACCCAAGTAAGCAAGGTGGGGCTCCACTAATCAAGCTGCATGTACAAATGGAACAAGGGCTGTTCTGCTCACATGCACGTGAAATCTGTGTGTGCTTCAGGGCCAGGTCCACAATCACAGGGCCAGAATCTAGTTCCTTTACTTATGGGAGCAAAAAAAAAAAAAAAAAAAAAACCTTCCTTGGGGATTAAAAAGTAGTGGACGTTCAAAGACGTCTTGAACATTCACTAAAAAAATATTGCATTTCATAGAGAATATTACCAGATTTGAGAAAACACCTGTTAGAAGATTTTTTCACTGAATGTATGAATAATTATTACTGTTATATATATAATAATTATGCTGTCTATCTGTACATACACAGGCTGAAGCAACTTGTCCCAAGGGGGGTCATGCCGAGCCAGAGCCTAACCCGGAAACAGAGAGTATAAGGCTGGAAAGGGAGGGGACACACCCAGGCATGGACGTCAGGCCGTCAGAAGGCACCCCAAGCAGGATTCAAACCCCAGACCCGCCAGAGAGCAGGACCCGGCCAAGCCCGCTGCGTCCCCTATTTACACATATCTTCACGTACTTAATTTTACAGTATATACAGTATATACTTTTTCATTAAACATCGGCATTACAGTCAATTTGCAAATTCAGAGTCGTTTTGGAAAAAGAAGTTAATTGCAGTAAAAAAGAGGACAATGATATTTAAAGGACTCATCACTGATTAAAAATTTAATTTCTATTAAGTCGTCCTAAGGAATTTTAGGCTGCAACTCTCAGCCATTCATGAGAAAAATCAAGGAAGCATTTTCTGATTCAACCAAGCAGACATGCCTCTTGACCCAATCAATGGGGCCATTTGCACCGATGACACCATACATTCGACTCAGGCCTTAGTTTAGAGGCTGCTACCTACACACACACACACACACACGGTGGCTGAAGCTGCTAGTCCCAAGTGGGGTCACGCTGAGCCGGAGCCTAACCCGGCAACACAGGGTGCAAGGCTAGAAGGGGATGGGACACACCCAGGACAGGACGCCAGCCCACCACGAGGAACCCAAAGCAAGACTTGAACCCCAGACCCGCCAGAAAGACTGACCCAGCCAAACCCACTGCGCCACCACGCCCCTTTTAGCCATAATCTAGACAGAGTTAAATAAATAGACTCCACCCCAATCCCTCCAAACGAACGGATAAGAAGAGATTAGCCTTTTCCTTGAAGTATGTCAAAGACATGTTATTGGCAGAACTGCTCTGGGTCGTAATTACATGTGTCACATTTGTGAGCACTTCCAGCTCCTGGTGACATGTCTACTGCCGGGTTTGGATCTCCCTTCTGGCCTCATTGGCTAACTCACCCTTTTTGTTTTGGAAGCTCGTTGATGGATGAAATCTTTATCTGAGATATTGATCAAGCCAGGCCTGTAAAGTGTCTGTCTTGGCTAGTAGGAGCTTTAACAAGATTGCCACCTGGAGTATATCAGCAAACAGTTAATCAATGGCATTTTAAGAACTCAGACGCCTAAAAAAGACAATGTTCTTTCCCGTAGCACATGACCATCAGCCATTATCAACAACCGCCTGTCACAAGCAGGATCATGGTGAGTCAGAGCCTTACCTGGCAACACAGTGTGCAAAGGGGGAGAGGACACACCTTGGACAGGATGCCAGTCAGTCGCAAGGCACCCCAAGCAAGAGGTGAGTTTTCAGACCCTTCTTAAAATTATAATGAAATGTTTGTCTTGTTTCAGTTCATGGTAAAGAAATTTTACAGTTAAATTCACCCTCAGTGTTTTATCATTTTGGAACTCTGAAGATATCTGGGGATAATATTTCCTTCATTCATGCACTGGAGAGCTGTGACCAAACACACACAAGCTAGAGTCTAACCTGGCAACACAGGACGTAAGGCTGGAGGGGACAGACCCAGAACGGGACGCCAGTCCATCATAAGGCACCCCAAGTGGCACTCGAACCCCAAACCCACCAGAGAGCAGAACCCAGCCAAACCTGCTGCACCACTGTGCCTCATTGACCAAACTGACTGCGTTTATCATGCATGTTGCTTTCAGAGCCACTTGGAAGGGAGCTCACAGCTACGGAAGGCAGCAACATATGCACACACCAGACATAACCTGGGAATCACCTGCCGAAGGAGACCTCTGCCAAGACATGCACTGAAGGGGAGCAGCCCCGGCCCTGAAAATCAATGCATGCATACCAAAGACTGCTTTCAGTGATTTGTAAGACAAATCTATTGGGCAATGTACTGTTTAGTGTTATTGAGCTGGGCTTCAATCAATCGACATGTGAGTGTCACTTGTTAAAGACTAACATTTTTTGCTGTTTATTTTCACCTGCACTGAAAATATTTATATATATTCTAATTATTGTAGGTGGTACATTTTAACAGGTTTCTCCTTGTGTGACTTGTGCATACACATAACCTGGTATTATTATTGTTATTATTATTATTGTTATTATTATTATTATTATTATTATTATTATAGAGATTACTCAGAACTATGCTACTTTTTTGCATATAAATTTTCTTATTATATATGCAAAAAAGTAGCATACTTCTGACTAATCTAGCCAAATTATGTAGCTTGGGGAGATAAGACCATATGTCATGTGTCTCTAATACAGACATTCTGCTTTTGATGTAATTCTTTTTGCCATTGTTTGTGTAGCAATTAATGAAAATTCATTCTGTATCAACCTAAGATGCATTCATATTTCCAGAATCTTCAATCCAGCTTACATTAAATAAATTCCACAGACCCCACATCACTGAAAACAAAGCTTAACATTTTGGTTTTCCAAAATTACCTCCTTCTTTTTTTGTAACCACTGTCCTCATACTTAATGAAGAGCATTTATACAGTTTCTTTGCCTTTTCTTGTGACAATAAAACACTTTGGCTGTAACTATATACACATTGTCTGAAACCACTTGTCCTATACAGGGTCAGGGGAGCCGGAGCCTAACCCAGCAACACAGGGCGAAAGGCTGGAGGGGGAGGGGGACACACCCAGGATGGGACACCAGTCCGTCACAAGGCACCCCAAGCAGGACTCAAACCCCAGACCCACTGGAAAGCAGGACCCTGTCCAACCCACTGCGCTTCCACGCCCACCTGGCTGTAACTATTGACAGATAATTATCTCACAGGCAACCCATTCTTAAAGGAGATGAGTGTTACAAATCACTGAGTGCTGGAGAGCACAGGCAATCCTGGTGCTAGACAGGATTCAATTTCACCACACTGATTATCTCATTCCCAGTTCAACAGATCCCTAAACCTTAGGATCCCTCAAACAGCTCTATGGACTCCCCAGAATCTCTTTTACACTTTCATAGTTTTCACTGCTTTGTAAAAAGTGTTATTTTGGCAGGCTTAAACAGCAGTATAATTGCCCTTCTTTCCTCATGTCCATCTCCTTATTATCCATAAACCTCTGTAAGAACCAAAGAGGCAGGGATGTGCATTCCAAAGATGCCAACTATCCTCGATGGTTAGCCAGTACTAATGGGCAGCTGTACATGGGTGGACTTTTAGCCCATAATGAGCTATGCTGTCTATACACAAGCTACATAAAATAACATCATGCCATGCAGAACCACAGAGAAAACATCATTGTACACACATACACACAGTGCTGCACACAGTTCTCCTTCTCTTGCTGTAAAGCACTAATACTTTTTTCTTCGAGATGTACGTCGCTTTGGAGAAAAGCATGGAGAAATGCAAAGAATGTTAGCAGAATCATGTGGAGGCTCTCCTCTAATGTCACCAACAAGCTGATTTATTGCTCAGGTATTTAACTTAAAGTCCTATCTTTTGGGTTAGACGGAGGACATTCATTTCTGCAGCAAAGGTTAATAGAAACATTTCTGGCAACTGGAATGTCTAATTAATTATTAATAAAGTAAATGAGTTCATTCCCCAAGAACTTCTGTCCTAACCTAAATTTAATTTTGTTTAATATGGATGGCTTAGGTCAAAGACCACAGAGCAATTTCCAAGGATCAAAGCCCACCAGGGATGGCAGCATCGCAGGGTCAATTTGTGTTCCACCATTTCTAAATGGATTCAGAGGGTGGGAAGATAAAATAAGTCAAAATAACATAAAAAACCAAAAAGCACAAAGGAAATAAGAGAAGTGTAAATTCATGTTGCTGAAAATAACCAAGGATGTGTTGTGCTGTGCCATCCCAAATGAGCCATTAGAGCATGATAAAAAGGAAGAAAGGCGTGGTAACATGAATCCTGGTCAGCATTTGAAAAAAGATGAAAGTTCTTTGCCTTGAAATGATGATTGCTTGCACGCCATTAATTCCTAGCTTTAATCTCATGGCATGCTCAAATTTACAGTCCTGGTGAGGCTCCAGGCAACAAAAGCAGACAAACAGAAACCCAAGACCAAGGGGTTAAGAAGATAGGACATGTAGCTACTCACTCACAAGGCACGAAGTCTCTGAGTGTCTGGATGCTTGTTTTCTGCTGCCATGCTGCTAATGGAAAAAAGGAAGCATTTTGCACTTTTCTATAAACAAAACACTTCAGTCTCATAATAGAGGACATTTCATTAAGCATGAAGTCCTCTGATGTCTAAATTATTCATATCATGGTGCACACAGTTTACAGCCAGATTATAGCCAGCTTGATAAGGAAAACAAGAAGGTATTAAAACAAGGAGATATGCAGGCCAGACGCACATGTCCACTGATGTTAGATAGGCCAAAGGGATTGATTATATTGAGCAAGGAAGTTACCCCAATGGCATTCCACTGACCCAGCAGAACCGGCCTACAGAAAACAGGCTTTCTGGAGTTTTCTGTATTCAAGGGGAACCATTGTTATAACTGTATTCTCTGCAGAGGTAACATGTTTTATAGTACACCTGAATTACTCAGTTATAATCATTTAAAATCAATCAAACACTTAACAGAAAACTCATTTCTCAAGTAAATGTGGTGTTTAAGCAAACCCAAGAGTTCTAAGCTTTGCATCTCTGTAATTGTTTCCCATTTTGGTGACATAAGCTGAGAATTACATGATGGTTTTAGAACTCTTTATTCTGAGTAAGTTCCTCTTCAAACTCTTCATACACAGGCTCTCCGTGTGCTTATATAAGCATATATAATATAATAAAGTCTCAATTATCCGACTTAAACAGAGATGCTAAACAGGATAACTGAAAATGCTGGATAATATGGAAATGTGGGATTAAAGACATATGGAAGTTTGGTATAAGTCTGAAAATGTACCATTAATAGAGTAATCACTTTTATTCAATGTAGAACATGTTCAACACAGAAGTTAATAAAATGGTAATAAATTTATTTTTACTGTTTTACTCCTCTTGCTTTCAGCAATGTTAGATTTTGTCTGAATCCCAAAGTCTTAAATCATTGTTATGGGGAAAAATAGTTACGGGGCCCCAAGTTATCTCAGTCATAGGAAAATGGTTGCACTGTCTTGTGGGTATCTCCAGGAGGAGAGAAGGCTAAGGAGTAAACCATACATCCGGAGTGGAGCCCCTAAAGCAGTTGGACAACTTTATTCATTAACCTCCGGCAGCTCCTGCAGCTAAGCTGATGCTACATGTATCACTTTGCTTTCCTTTGGATCAGACCATATCAGCATGGCCGAGAAGGGGTCTTGATGCCCAGGACCTCCATACTCACTGCCCAGGCCTGCATCCTGGAGAGGTCACTCTGGTGTTGGTGGAAGGCAACAAATACGAGTTACAAGTCCAACCTGATTGGTGTAGGGATGGATGCTATGGGCTGCTTCCAGTGGTGGGAGAAATCCTTGTATTTCACTGGTCAGCTACTATCCGCTTCAAGCTGGAAAACCCATAGTCAGTAAGGCACCAACCCTTTACGCCTGTTTCTTCAATGGGTGCTTGGAACTTAGAACTAAATCAAACTCATACGACTAGCTACCTGGAATGTTGTGACAATGAGTCCCGGCCTTTCTGATGACTTACAACAGATCAATGACCGCAGAAAAATGGCAGTCCTTAACTCTGAGCTGAGGAGGCTTAATGTAGACATCCCAGTACTTAAAGAGACGAGGCTTGCTGCCGACCAGGCAACCACTCCAGGCAACTGGTTTGCCCGCGTATAAACACAGCTAGGGCAACCAAGAACTTTGCTCACAGGTTGCCGAGTCATTGCAACAGGCATTACAGAAAAACACAGCCATATCACTGGAGGAGAGATGGAATGTCATCCGGGACTCCATCTACAACACAGCCATGTTATCCTTTGGAAAAAAGAGATAAGAAACAAGTGGTATACTGGTTTCAGTCCCACCTTTCTAAGCTTGAACCTGTCTTGAAATTGAAGAGAGAATTCAATGAGGAACAATGTATAAAGAACAGCAAGATGCTGCACTAATGATTACTAGCAGAAACTGTCCGAAAGCATCCAAACCTGTGCCAACAGTGATAACATGCAAGGCATGTATGAAGGGGATAAAGAAGACCTTCGGCCCCACCATTAGTAAGATTGCCCTGCAGAAGTCAAAGGACACCCAAATCATCAGTGACTGTGCCAAGCAGATGGACAAGTATTACCACGACCCATACTCCACAAAGAAAGGGGTCGCTGACGCTGCACTAAACAGCATCCTCTCCCCATCCATCATGGAGGAGCTTCACCTACCTACATCAGAGGATAACCTTAGCAAGACCACAGACTCGCTTGCACATGGCAAGGCACCAAGAAAAAACAGAATCCTGCCTGAGGTGATCCAGTGTGGCAAGTCAATTGGCTTTCCTGCGTTCATCACATTCAAGATAAAAATCCACAAAAATCTCCTGTATGGAGAGTTTGCTGTGGGACCCTGACCTTCAGGATGCCCGGTGCTGCCGACAAGGATGTCTGTAAATGTGACTTGAAGTCCATTTGACATCAGTGTGGACATCTGAGAAATAAAAACAGACAATCGGGGTGCCTGGCAATCTGCAGTACAGTTAGACATCACCATTGCAGAGGAGAAAAAACCCAACAGTGGGCAAAGAGGAGAGAGAGGAGGAAAGCCGGAGCAGCAGCAGCCACCCACCCACAGCCATCAGCATTCATGAGCAGCACCTGTATCAAGGACTTCCACTTGAGGATTGGCTTGTCTAGCCATAGCCAATGCTGCTCCAAACCCAAGTGAGATCTGAACTGAGTGTATCCATTGTTTACCTAGACAGATAGCGCCAAAGACACAAACGTACTTTATGGCCTTGTATATTGATAAACAGTCAGTCTTGTTATCCAATTGTTCTTCAAATTAGTTGGTTTCGTATTTGAATAACCAAAGGTCAGATAATCAACACTTCACCGTACAGATAAGGAGGAATTACTGACCATGGATTAAAAATGCAGTATCAAAGAGAACAGTTAAACATGCTATATTTATATTTAGCTGAGCGTTTTCTCAAGAAACTTACAAATTTACTTGCAAATACAAACCTCCTTACATAGCTGGGGCATTTTCACTAGCACCTTTCAGAGAAAACAGCTTGCTCAAAGGTACTATGGGAGTGGTGGGATTCAAACCCAGGTCCTTCAAGTGCAACACAGAAACTGATGTCCCTGAGGAAGTAAGCATCAGCAGGCCAATGATAGAGTAGGAAAATTAAAATAAAGCAGCATTGGAGTATTGCAAATATGCATATAAAAATACTTTGATACATATATTGGTCATATATGCATCCTAAACAAAGAGATCACAGACCTTTCAAAGCAGAAGATGGTGTCTGTAGAAAACCTTGACTGGTGTGACCACCATGTGATGACACTAGCTAGAGCAGAAGCATGTGATTGGAGTAGTGGAAATAGAAGTGAATGACAGCTTTTATGATTGCAGTAATGAATTAATCCAGCTGATACAAATAAAGAAGACAGTATAATAAGGTTTAAGCACATGTAATATGTAATAATAAGTCATAACTTGAAGGTTGACAGTTCATGTTCTAGTAGGCACTGTGCTGTAAGTACCCTTGAGCAACAATCTGACATAAAACATGTTGTGTAAATTGTTGTAAACGTAAATTAATGCAATTATTTTACATAAAATTTCCAATAAGTACAATAAACTTGTACTTTTTATCACAGAAGAACTTTTTATACATTTTGTGAAAGTAGAACAGGGGGTGCAGTGACACAGTGGGTTGGACCAGGTCCTGCTCTCCGGTGGGTCTGGGGTTCAAGTCCTACTTGGGGTGCCTAGTGACAGACTGGCGTCCTGTCCTGGGTGTGTCCCCTCCCCCTCCAGCCTTACGCCCTGAGTTGCCAGGTTAGGCTCCGGTTCCCCGCGACCCCATATGGGACAAGCGGTTCAGAAAGTGTGTGTGTGTGTGTGTGTGTGTGTGTGTGTGTGTGAGAAAGTTGAACACAAAGAATTCCCTTATGCATTAATCCTGATGAGAGCAAGAAATTATTACCTCTAAATTTTATGTTCATGAATGATGAAGGAGCAAAAGACAAGAAAAATAACATTGGACCAAGGCGACCAGTGGCCGTTATGTCAAAATCACTTTTCTTTTAGGGAAAAGAGAGGGGCAAAAACCATTCATCTCTTAATGGAGTATTCCTTGCCCCCTCTGAATGTAACTACCACATCAAAAGAAGATGCCAGTAATTTCCAGACATTATTACATTATCTACATTATTTGTTTGAAGTGAAGATGAAATCACTTTTATCATCATGCTGTGTTCTCTGAAGTGTAATCTATGGCCCCATTCACTAATAAGTCTAAGAAACACACAGCAGTGTTTACACACACACATTTTCTGACCCGCTTGTCCTATACAGGGCGCGGGAGCCAGAGCCTAAGCCAGCAACACAGGGCATAAGGCTGGAGGGGGCAGGGACACACCAAGGGCAGGACACCAGTCCATCTCAAGGCACCCCAAGCAGGACTCGAACCCCAGATCCACCTGAGAACAGGACCTGGTCCAACCCACTGCACCACCGCACCCCCCACAACAGTGTTTATTTCTTTATTTTTTTAACAAAGTCTAGAAGACTGTATACAGGCCTCTGTAGTCCTAGCTAATATGTTCTTAATGTTTTTTCTAATTTCTGCATCGAAAAGGAAGCTAGAGAGCTTCCCCCTTTTCACAAACACCGGTTATATGCGCACACAAAATGCCTGCAACCACTTGTTCCGAGTGGGGTTGCGGCAAGCCAGAGCCTAACTCGGAAACAGAGAGCTGAAGGGACACACCCCAGATGGGATGCCAGATTACCACAGGGCACACCAAGCAGGACTCGAAAGCCAGACCCACCACACATCAGGCCCCAGCCAAACTCATTGCACCACTCCAACCCCCCTATGTGCACACACGTATGTTTTCAAAACTTTTTTTTCCAAAAAGAAGGATATTTCCATAAAAATCACTGCTTTTCACTATGAAAAAGCAAATAAATGTGGAGTGATGTCGTGGGAGATAAATAGGGAGGTATTAGAAATTCTCCACTCGTCTGCGCTGTTGTTCACTGTTTAGCATTTAATTGTTTAATTTGTACATTAATACAAAGAACTTCAGGGGGGTGCGGTGGGTTGGACCGGGTCCTGCTCTCCAGTGGGTCTGGGGTTCGAGTCCCGCTTGGGGTCCCTTGCGGCGGGCTGGCGGCCTGTCCTGGATGTGTCCCCTCCCCTTCCGGCCTTACGCCCTGTGTTGCCGGGTAGGCTCTGGTTCCTCGCGACCCCGTATGGGACAAGCAGTTCTGAGAGTGTGTGTGTGTGTGTGTGTGTGTGTGTGTGTACAAAGAACTTAATATTTTTTCAGCTAGACAGATTTCATCTTTAACAAGTGTGCTACGTGTAGATCTTTTGGGTAGAAAGACACAGCTCCAACCACTACGTCATCTGTAGCCCCGAATTAAAAGACAGTTTAATTTTCAAATAATCAGTAACATGATGATCAGATGGTCAGCTGAGGAGCAGATACACAAGAACAAAAGACAGAAAACAGAAGAGAAAAAAATTATTTTAAAGTGTACCATAAACAGACACAGTTCTCTTAAACCTGCAGTTAAATTCAACACTACGACAACGTGACAACAAAATTAAGATAAAATTTTCCTCCACATTATCCTCTGAAAAACCTCTGAAAGCAGTTAAACTCGCTAAGCTTTTGAAGGTTGGAGATTAGGTTGGGGTCAATTAATACCATCTATTGATTCAGTATCGCAACTTTTTCTTTGCTCTGATGAAGTAAAGTGAAAAAGGTAGGCTGAAATCAGTAGTCAAAAGAGATTTAGTTTTCATTGAATTCAGAATCAGATAAACAGCTTTGCTGACCCTGAGAACAGTGGCTACCTTCTGCCATCTTGTTTTCTCAGGAATAGCCGTAGGGAGCGTCTTTTTATTTCAATTTATTTAAACTGAGCCCCTGTCTCCCACATGACAGCAGACAGCCAAGTGAAACGGAGGAGTGAAAAGGGATCACAGCTCAGTGATGGCCATCACTGGGGTTCATTACAAACCTCCATGGTGGAAGAGGATGAGTATGACAAAGGTCAGTACCTTCTGTCTGATACCTGAGAGCCATATGGACTACTGAGCCTTGGCACAGACCTCACAGGGGGTTAGAAAGAGAAAACATGGGCTGTCTTAAGAGGGGTTATCTTGTGTATTTGTGTAATCTGTTGTGGCAAAATTAAAGTACACACACACACATTTTCAGAACCGCTTGTCCCATACGGGGTCGTGGGGAACCGGAGCCTACCCAGCAACACAGGGCGTAAGGCCGGAGGGGGAGGGGGAGGGGACACACCCAGGACGGGACGCCAGTCCGCCGCAAGGCACCCCAAGCGGGACTCAAACCCCAGACCTACCGGAGAGCAGGACCTGGTCTAACCCACTGCGCCACCGCACCCCCCCAAAATTAAAGTAAAATAAGAGTAATTTACCAAGCATCTATAACCTGTATAAAGGTTTGCCCTCCATCAGTATGAAAATTATGAATAGCGCAAACCATAATTTTACACATTGCCACTGGGGAGTTGAACTGCAATGTTTTCCATGCAACAAAGCAGTAACAGCAAAAACACAATGGAATTCAACAAGCAAAAGTCTTTAACAAATTGTTAAACTAGCAAGTGAGCTAAGTGCACTTAAAATGGCTTTTTATATAATAAGAATAAACTAAAGCTTTAGCTGCATTCTGAACAAAAAATATATTGTTTCATTTTAACAACATGAGATTCCTTGGAAACTGGCTAGCAAATGAAAAACAAAAGAAGCTTGGAAAAGAAAATTCTTTGATGAAACCAATACATAAGTATTCAGAGAGACTGTCTCAGCAAAGCACCATAATTCTTTGCACTGTTAATTAGAATGACAGTTGCATGTTAATGTGGGTATTCAGTGCAATTTCAGCAAGTAACTATTGTCAGTTATAGGGTCATAATTGTAACTGCCATTGGGTGAAAAAACTGTGAAAACATAAGGGAAGAATTTAGTCTTTGTAATATCCTTTTCCAAATGGATATTTTATTGAACAGAATCCAACCTGGGATATTGTGTGCAGTATTTTCATAATCCTTTACATAAAGAAAATATCTTGTGGCAAGTCTGCAATTACAGAAGAGAATCTTTTGGGGATTTTTTAAAATAAAAACCTGTGATTTTGCTTTCTGCCTGTCAGCTCATATTATCATTGAAACTTAATTTCAGATTTAATTTCAATCCAACATACCTATTTATGTACAAAATGCTGACAAAAAATAAATCCATAGGAACCTGCAATTATGCCAGTGTTGAAATTGTTTCAGAAGTTAGTCCTGGTTTATACACAATATGAGAATGGCTGAAAAAGTGTATCTCAGTGGTGTTGCTGATTTACAAGCCATGATTAGCTAATTTAGAAAAACTGCATTTGCAAATGTAATGAGATTGTAGGGTACCCGTTATTACATCTTTGTTGCATATTACACAAAATGTCATGTTTGCTTGGAAAATGGTTTTCACCACTTTGTTTCTCAATTGTAGAATAGCTAGGTATAATGTTTTTTCACTGTATTTTCTTTTAAAAACATTTATCTGAAATCGGTTTTCACAATTATAAGAAGAAAACAAATTTTTGAGAATCCACAAAACATGTGGACTCTGCAGATACTGAATTTTACCCTTAGTTATATGAAAAAAGCTTCATGTTGAACTTAAAAGATACATTTTTCAAAGATTTCTTCTTGCTCACAGAGTTTAATCAACCAGGTGATAATATAATAATGGTCAATTGTCTTTATAAGAAATTCAACAAAAAGTAGCAAACACTATCCACTTCATAGGGAAATTCGATGCTCAAGACACTTCTACCTAGGAGCTGTACCGTTCAGAAACATTTTACATTAATAAATAAAGATGCAGTGGGTAGTGTTGCCGCCTCGCAGCTGTAGCGATGTGTGTTGGGCCATGGGTGCAAATCTAGCTCAGTGTGTCTTGAATTTGCGTGTTCTTTGCATGCTAATATGGGCTTCCTATGGGTGGAGGACCACAGGCAGCAAAATATTATGTGAAATAAAATAACTGGGATTCTTTTTTTTTTTTTTTTGCAAGCATGAATGTGATAAAAATGTATGGAGTTGGCACAACTTCAGCCTGCAACCTCATTTCAGTGTAAAGCAAAATGAAGCAACAAAAAAATGACAAAACTGAAGAACAAATATAGCCTATACATTTTCATACGTGGCGCAGATGTAAATGCACATCAAATGTGCAGAGAGTCTGCTAACTTCTCACCGATTCATATGAGGCCTCTGTATCATCTAATCATCTCAGACGTAGCTTTTTGGATACAGGCACTGATATCCCACTGCATCATTAGTGACAAGGCACAAAGGTGACAGCTAGACGAGCATGGTTTGAATACATCCAGGGGCCGTATTGTATTCTTCATCTACACAGTCAGTTGGTTGTTATTTAAGCCAATCTCCGTCAAGGAGGCAAGTCCCAGCCCTAAAACACACTGCAGGAAGGGGGAATAGGGAAGTGAGGAGCGTTTGACACATTCTCTGAAATAATTGCCTCCATAGGATCCCTGTTCCTCCCTGATCCCCCCCTCCCTTTCTGTGAGAAACTGAAAAATGAATGATGAACTGAAGGATGCAAAGCCTCAGCCTCAAGCATGGCTGAGTCCATCAGACAATTTACAGTTAGACCATAAGCCTTGTTCCATACCAGCACTAATGAACATTTTTCCCCTTTCCTCTTTTTGAAAAGGAATTTGGGCTAAGGGCACAAGGCAGAGAGGATGCCAGTCCGCTGTAAGGCACCCCAAGCAGCACTCGAGCCACAGACCCGCCATACAGTGGGTCCTGACCAAACCCCTCCCAAGTGGTAAACATCACAGCATTTTTTTATTTCATACATTTTCCAAAATTTATAAAAATAAATAAATAAAAAGTCTACAAATTGAAACACAAATTTTACTTAAAATTTGCGTTACACAATATTTGAAGTGATTTCCTTACATAAATCTTCTAATAAGTAAAAAATATATATTATAAATGCATAAGGGGGTGTAGTGGCGCAGCAGGTTTGGCTGGGTTCTGCTCTCTGGTTGGTCTGGGGTTCGAGTCATGCTTGAAGTGCCCTGCAGTCCCATCCCCCCAGCCCTGCACCCTGTGTTGCTGGATTAGGCTCCAGCTCACTGCGACTCCGCCCGAGACAAGCGGTTTCAGATGGTGTGTGTGTGTGTATAAATGCATACTTACTGAGGAAGTGTTACTATGCCATTTATTAATACTATGCTCTGTTTTGTTAAAAGTAAACAATTTTCTCTTGACATTTAATCTTTTACAGAAAATATATAACAAGATGACTATCATGTCAAAAAGATTTCAAAAAATGACATATACCACACATTGGAACGATGAGTCAATCAGATGACTAGGCTGATATGAGTGTGGTTGCCCGATTGACCACACACACACACACACACACACACACACACACACACATTTTCGGAACCTCTTGTCCCATACGGGGTCGCGGGAAACCGGAGCCTACCCGGTAACACAGGGCGTAAGGCCAGAGGGGGAGGGGACACACCCAGGACGGGACGCCAGTCTGTCGCAAGGTACCCCAAGTGGGACTCGAACCCCAGACCCACCGGAGAGCAGGACCTGGTCCAACCCACTGCGCCACTGCGCCCCCCCTCCCCGATTGACCAGTTATGCCAAAATATGCCTGTTTTTTTTTTTATAAAAAAAAAAAAAAGAAAGAAAAAAAAACATTTTGACATGATAGTAATCTTGTTATACATATATAAAGGATGAATGAAGAGTAGAGAGAACTATAAATCTAACTGTGCAACCTAAAATACTATTTCTACAAAATGTAAAAACCATAATGGTCTTTCTTCAATGCCCAGTTTCACTAAAGAACACATAATGATACCTCCATGTATAATTATATTTTTAAACACATTATCTATAGCCTGACTTGTCCATGTTACAAACAGAATTATTTTATCAATTATTTTATATACATTTTATTTAAAACCTGACAAAAAGTCTTTCTTAAGGTATCTAACAGTCCTATTCCTGCACAAGTAGTTAAGAAGTTCAGGCAGTTAAATGCGAACTATAGGGGTGTCTGCCTTTGAGGCTGTGCTTTTGAAGAGATAGATCAGTGTGAATCCAGCTATGATCAATGTGATGGTAGCTTGGAGAGTGCTAGTTAAAGCAGCCTGCTTTCTCGGCGTGACCTGAACAGACACAAAAATACAAAAATAGACTGTTTTCAAAGGCTTTGGGTTGGAGATGTTTAGGTCTGGACCCCAGCATAGAAAATATAATTACACCGCTTAAAAAATCCTCTGCAACTGAAAGTCACTTTATACCATGATATAACAGGCACTATTTAGAACACGGGGAAAATGTTGTGCTTTTATTTTGTATGATGAGAAAAAACACACAAATCAGCATTTTTAGCTGTGATTAAGCTTGATTTAGGAGTCATTACTATTAATGATTTACTTGTGACACATTTCTACAGTATAAATTCTGCTTTTCACCGGGTGACCTGCTTCATTATACTTCTACTATTAAAGCAAATTGTATTTATTGGTATCCTCAGATTCCAAAATTCAACTGAAAATCGATCAATACACACACTGGATGAAACTGCTTGTGCCGAGGAGGGTCGCAGTGAACCGGAGCCTAACGCAGCAAGAGAGGGTGCAAGGCTGGAGGCGGAGGGAATATACCCCTGACAGGACACCAGTCTGTCACAAGGCACCCCAAGCAGGACTTGAATCCCAGACCCGCAAGAGTGCGGGAGCTGGTCAAGCCGCCATGTCACCACGCTCCCATCAATCAATACATTTTTAAATAATTTAATAACAGTTACTGAAAGACACTACTGAAATATGGGCTGCATATGGTGAAATCATCTGTAAAGCTGTTCAATAAATACCATTGCATTTGATCAGAATAAATTTATGAGCAAACACAGGATGATAATCCATGAGCTACATCTTGTATGATAAAAATGTACATCTCTGTAAATGTAACATTTCTGCATAAAAACAATCTGTTCATTCAGTATTTTAGCTCATTATTCCATTCTTTATGCTATGTATTGTATGTATGTATGTATGTATGGCAGGTCTGGGGTTTGAGCCCTGCTTGGGGTGTGCAACAGCTCCCTGTTTCTCCCTGCATTTGCCTCCCCAACATACAGAGGAAGGACCTGGTGTCATGGTGTCACACCGGAAGGAGCCGTCGGACGCAAGCGTGGAGCGTCGGGGTTCAAAAGGGGAATCCAAAAACCGTGGTCACAAGACAAAACGAGGGTCGCTGAGGCACAAACGTAATCAAGGGGACAAACCGAAAGTGGTAATCCGTGAGCCAGGCAGGAGATCATGGAAACCGTGAGATCCGGCAAGAGAAGGGAAAGAAGACGGGAGACCAGGGCTAAGGACGGGTGGACCAGGAGCTGTAAGAACTCAGGAATCACACTCACAATGATCTGGGCTGAACAAGGTTCCGCATTTGAGTGTGTTCTGGACCGCCCTTTTATGCAGTCACTCCCTGATCAGCTGCAGGTGATCCTCGTTGGGCAGAGAAGGGTGTGACACCTGGCAACCCACTACTGTTCCTCCTTTGATTTGCCTTGAAAACCACACAAGTGGTTGCTCTGAGTCAGGTTTAGCTCAGCTACATTCGTATAAATATGACTCTATATTGCTTTTCAATTTTTTAAACATTCCATTACAATCCTGCTCAACCATGATAATCTGATTCTGGCGTGTAAAAATACAGTCAGCTGATGCTCTTGAACCCATAAGAAGCTGAACTGTTTGCACTGACTTAAAGAAGAAAGGCAATGTTACAGCAAACACACATGTTGATACAGTCTTTACATTATTGCTATAAAGAAAACCATCATCAATAAAACTGTGACTATTTCGCCAGATGTACAAGTGCATAAAATAAATAAGTTCCCAATTACAGATGTCCTTCAGCACCAAAGTAAACAAACCCCTCTGCTGGAAATGTGTTCTGGGGCGTGGAAGAATTTAAAGAAAGCAGAAGAAACAGGACCATCAACGTATCTCAGAAGATCATTTGGAAAGGTATTTTCTGCATGCATTTTTCCCCAGAAAATTGTTATTATTAAAAATAGTAATAATAAATAAAGAGTTTTAGTATTAGAAATGCTGGCAAGGGCAAACATTTCCATTAAAAATATGTAATAATGACTGATCGAACAGGCTTTCCTTCTTCTGGGAACCCTTCGATGAAGCCATTAACAGGTAAATTTGTGCTGCTTTGAATGCTGTGTTTTGCACATGGCCTTTAGCTGATGAACATCTGTTTCTGTGCTACATGTGAAAACAGGAGACTTTGAGCCAAGAGAGGTTGGTTTCCCTCCAGAATGCCATTCAGAGTTGTGTGAGGGCAGCATGGTAGCTTGGGGGTAGCACTGGTGCCTCAAACCACCTAGGCCATCAGAAAAGATGTGGGTTTGGTCCCTGCTGTGCATACATGTTGTTGACATGTTTTCCCTGTGTTCACATGGGTTTCAAAGATGTAAATTTCAGGTGAACAGGTGACTCTAAATTGCTTACAGTGTGAATGCGTTAATTTTGGTGCTCTGTTATATAAATAGGAAAGTAAATGGAGTGAGTTTATTACTAATCTTTTAGTCTCATAGCACCTAGGAGGAGTGAGGGAACATGCGTTGAATCCCCAGTCAGTTTGTGCGGTGTCTACATGTTTTCCCTGTGTTTGCGTTGGTTTGATCGGGAGGCTCCAGTTTCCTTCCACAGACCAGAGACATGGAGTCCAGGTCGATTGGTGAAGCTAAATTGCCCATGTTGTGTGTGTGTGTGTGTGTGTGTGTGTGTATAATAAACCCTGACTGGGTCTTTTTCTTTAAATTACTGATCTTTACCAAAAAATCAAACTATTAGTCCTTTTTGTCTATGCATGCTTTGTAACCCTGCTACACTGATTAGTGACACGCTCCACATGAGTAATAACTCCTGTGACAACAGGAGGCATAACTCTGTCTTATCAGGCCAAACCCACACACCTGCTCATAATCTGATAATCATCAACCAACAGCTATAAAAATAACAAAGAACATATCCAAGGTCATGGATTCTTCATCAGTGCTATACTGCCTTTCTTGTCATAGCCTAAGGATTCATTTCAGTTCAATTTATTTTTATAGAGCGCTATTCTCATGCAGGAATCTTATATATTCACTGGTTCCCTAAGTCCTGTCTTATGAGTGTTTGTGTTCGAGTCCTGAGTTTAGTCTTGTGTAAGCCATTCTGTACACCTGCCTAGTTCCTGTGTTCTAGTCCTGTATTTTGTGACCCCTCTATGTTCTAATCACATATTCCTCTTTCTTTTATTAACTTGCACGAATATCATGTCCGTGTATTTGTCCTATGTTCATTATATTACACCTGCACTGTATTTCCCAGTTTGCACTGTGCACTTATGAATACACTCTGCATGTGGGGTCATTATACTTTTCGTCTGCGTGCGGATGTTGCAGCAATAGGCCTACCCGTCCATGTCGGTTCCACGCCCGGATGCGATAAATGAGTGCTAATAATGAAGCAGCATTAGAACGGAGGACAAATTGGTTTGGTTGTGAGAAGGAATTAATGGATACTCTGGGGAGAGGGGTTTCAGTATGACATGGAGTTTGAAAATCTCCACAGAACATTTGCATCCTCGCATGTAACCCTGCCCTCAAATGAAAAGAAGCCCATAATGGGAAAAGCATGTCTAGGGAGGTTAGCTGGACTGAGAGCTGTGCGCTCCAAACCGTGCTTCAGGTTCTGTAATGGAGGTTGGGTTCTGGTGCAGAATTTTGAAGTACTGCTGTGTATCTATATCAGTATGGGTATACATGTTTCTTTTTTTCCCTATTTTCACTTCTGTTCACTTAAAAATACTTTTTTTTTCTTAAAAAGTTCATGGGTGAAAGCTGGGTCTGTCAAAGAAAAACAAAATTGCCACGAAACCTTTCTTTGAAACTCTAGCTGGGTGTCTGGTTTGTTTAATTAACAGTATAAGAAACATTGGGGTATGCGCGTGTGTGTGTAAACAGGAGTTTAGTCCAGCTGGAGATCTGGGGTTAGGCCCATCCATGATGGGTTGAGGTGGGTTTGGATGGAGGGTCAGAAGGGGGTGGACACTGTACTCACCTGGCTCTTTTGACACCTTTGACAGGCAATCCTTGACAAGGAAGAGCTCACTTAATTCGTCACCGTTTGAAGTGCCACCTTGTTGCCGCACACGGAGCTTCCGCAGTCCGTCAGCCTGCTGGTGCCGTGAGGAGAAGACATGCTGCAGCAGCTCCAGCCTCACGACAGTGGAGTAGTTACACACGACGCAGTGGTAGTTGTACGATCCCGAGTTTGGTACTCGCTCTTGCTTTTCCAAGTACTGTGGAAGAAAGAGGAAAAAGTCTTTGAGAACTTCTTAGAATCAATCAGGCTAAGACACAAACACAGGTACAGGCAGTCCCCGGATTACAAACGAGTTCCGTTCTAAGTCTGTCCTTGAGTCAGATTTGTATGTAAGTTGGAACAGTTAGGTGCGGTTCGTATCTAATGTCAGTCTTAGTATATAGTATATTGTCTACCTTTTTATTCATAAAAAACATTAAAGAAACTCCTGGATACACTAATCATGTTTAATAAAACAATAAATTATTATTATTATTATTATTATTATTATTATTAGAAAAAATTAATAATAAATGTTACTACAGTATTTAGAGAGGAGACAGAGAATGTTTGTGTGTGTGTAGGTATAAAAAATATTAAAGAAACTTTAATGTCGCTTTTCCAATGTTCGCTGGTGTTTCACCTTTTTTCGATCGCATTATTGTTTCCACTTTGGTTTTAATTGTGACTGTTTTCCTTTTCTTTGATGCATCACATTTATGCTTTGTTGCCATAGTTAGGAGAGTAAAAACAAAAAAATTCAAGCCAAATACAATAACACACAAAACACTTTTAACAGCAATGTGGTCTGTGTCTTATTGAGCAGGCAGGAGACTAAGGTAGGTGTGTAGATCCAATTGCGGGATCTTTATTGTCAGTACACAAGGGAGCAGGTGAGATTAGTGGTCGGGGATAGGTGTAAGTCGGTTGATGCACAAACGTAGGTCTTGAGGTGAATCCAATATCGTAGTTGAGTAGGTGATGCAAGTGTCGGGAGCTGTCAATTTCAGGAGCGGGAACAAGGGATTGAGGAGAACGAGGAAATTGGAAGGACGAGTAGGTTGTTGTGGATTCACTCGAAAGTGCTGGAGAGATAGGTTTCTCAAGTGAGACTCCGCAACAGGGTGTGCAGGTGTCACTTCTTTATACCCCGCTGCTCTGATTTTGGGCAGGTGCGAATGTTCAGGATGAGGTCGTGGGTGTCGGTGTAACAGTCCGACTGAAAAGAAGGAAGTCTTTGTTCTACCTTGGGCTCACGCGCTCACAGGCCAACAAACAGCTGTAGACACGTAATGTTTTGATACGCAACACGAAGTAGCGCCATTTGTTATTAAGATTCGTTGGATGTAACTCGAATTTTCAATATAGTTGGCTTTACAGGGGGTGGTTCATAACTATAGGTTGTAAATAAGTTGAATGTTCGTAACCCGGGGACTGCCTGTATGTTTTTTAATTTTTCTGTGAAAGAAGTATATGGATATATAAATTCATATATAAAAATACAGTGCAACTGGACTGGACTTGCAGGGAGTTGGGGGGGGTGTGATTGTATGACTGACTGACTGTATGACTGTCTTTTTTTTGGTAATCATTTCACCATGACAGTAATATGCTATAAGCTTTACACAAAGAAATTACAGCATATCATGACAAAATAAGAAAATGAAACAGATAGCTGTATTTTAACTGAATCATAAAATTAATAAATAATCCTGGTGGCCTAGATTAGTTCCTAAACCAATATGTAATTTCCAAATTCATTTTTAAACTGTATTTTTTTTATTGGGGAAATATGTTTTTTTTTTTTTTTTTTTTTTAATATATTACTTTTAAATATATCTAAATATTTACTTAAATATATCTAAATACACACACACACACACATTTTCAGAACCGCTTGTCCCATACAGGGTCACGGGGAACCAGAGCCAACCCGGTAACACAGGGCGTAAGGCCGGAGGGGGAGGGGACACTCCCAGGACGGGACGCCAGTCCGTCGCAAGGCACCCCAAGCGGGACTCGAACCCCAGACCCACCGGAGAGCAGGACTGTGGTCCAACCCACTGCGCCACCGCACCCCCTCTATATCTAAATATTTAAAAAAAAATTGTGTGATGCACTGTTTGGTCTTTGCAATAATAAAATAATCCTCTGTATTTTAACTGAGTCATAAAATTTCAGAATAATCCTAGAGGCCTAAGTTTATGCCTAAACATATAGGGTTTTTTCTTTAATTCTTAAACTGATTTTTTTTTTCTTAATTAAGGGAAATATATTTAAAAAAAATGCAATAGACAATGTGATACACTGGACTGTCTTTCCAATCAGGTCATTTGAGATCCACTCCAGATGAACTATAATACACACATATCAACACAAGTACAGGTATACATAAGGAAAACATCTCTGTACCCAGATTTGTCACCACTGAGCAGTGCTAATGAGAGGCTCACACTATAACAGGGTCTTCTGGGGACAGGGTCTGCACACAATGCTCATACATCGGCCAAAGCACCTCACTGAAGGAAAGGGCCTGTAAATGTTTCTGCCCAAGGTCAGCGCACAGAGCAGCTCATCTGCTCAAACACAAGAAAAGCTTGAAAAAAGCTGTTAAGGAACAGCAACTTTTCAGTCTAAGGAGAGAGAAATTGCTTGAGTTGGGGGGATGAAAAAGTGGGAGGAAAATCAAAGAAAGAAAAAAAAGAAGAGGAAAGAGTTCCTATGTGAGGAGTTACTCCACTCATATTTCTTAGGTTTTTTCCTCCAAAGAGACATACATTGATTATTAACAAGTGTTTAATTCACTCCATTATCCGAGTTCTGCCACGCCCACACCTCCGAGCCAACATGGAACACCTGGGACGCAACGCAGACTGGGGCATAAAAAGCTGCGTCAGACCAGCAGCTGATGCGAAACCTTGTTCAGCTTTCTCGTTTGCGACCTTCTAGCCAATTCCTGTTCCCGAACGCCTTCCCCGATCCCGTCCCTTGTTCCCACGATCCTATGCCTCTTTATAATCATCGACCTCTTGCCTGTGTACCGACCTCGCCTTTTGGATTCTCCCTGTTATGATGTTCGCACCTCGAAGACCAATCGCCTGTTCTCTGACCTCCTCTCTTGGATTTCCCCGAAAACACCACGTATACCGCTCTGCACTTGGGTCCGCAGCTTCCTTCCAGAGCCAGTCATGACAAGTTCACTTGCAGTGTTAGATACTGTACAATAAACTACCTACAGTCATCACCAATCGATACAGCCAAGTAGTGTAACACAAACGTGCAAATAAACAGATACATACATTACAGGCCATTTGGGGTGGCTAATCCACCTAAAACATATCTTTGAATTGTGGCAGGAAACCAGAGCACAAGGAGAAAACCCACACAAACACAGGGAGATGCAAACATGCAAACTCTACACAGTGCGGATGGAACCCACGTATGTTAATCTTGCCCAGACACGATGGGGTGCTGCCCACATGGAAGTAGTATTACAAAAGGGGACTGACAGAAGGCTTCAGCAAGCAACTATTGCACTTTTACCCCCTGACTGTGCACCTGTAAAAGGTGGCAGATTCCTCAGTCTACCCCGTCTAAGCACCTTCCACCAGCAAGTAAATACTACACCACCTCGGATACATGTGGCATGCAGCCTCATATGGCAGAGGTTTCAAACTAGAGATCAAAGGGAGGGATTTAGGCCTCCAGGTCTGCTGGTGGAACAGGGGTCGATAGCACTCAAAACCAAACTATAACACCAGTCCACAGAAATCAGAACAGCAATTTCAGACATTTACTTTACGTTTACATTTATTCATTTAGCAGATGCTTTTGTCCAAAGCAACGTACATCTCAGCAAAAGTACAATTTATGCATTACATTAAGAGAAAAGATACAGCTGCAGACATGTGACTCAAGTAAACGTAGTTTGTTGCTTACCACTTGCTGCACCGAGGTTCATTGTTCACACACAGGATAGACATCCTGATAACACACACACACACACACACACACATTTTCAGAACCGCTTGTCCCATGGTCACGGGGAACCGGAGCCAACCCGGCAACACAGGGCGTAAGGCCAGAGGGGGAGGGGACACACCCAGGACGGGACGCCAGTCCGTCACAAGGTACCCCAAGTGGGACTCGAACCCCAGACCCACTGGAGAGCAGGACTGCGGTCCAACCCACTGCACCACCGCACCCCCTTCCTGATAACCTCCTACCATTTTTTTTTTTTTTTTTTTTAAATAAGATTATAAGATACACAAGCAAACAAAACAATGCCAGAGTAGTGGCTGAATAAAGGCTTTATCTGGTGAGGCTCATGAAGTTACGGTGCATAAACATTTACACCATACATGAGCTGGAGAGATCTTGGGCGAAATGGGTCCTGAAAAGGTGAGTTTTGAGACCCTTCTTGAATGTAGAGAGAGTTTCCGCAGTGAGAGGGGAAGGTCGTTCCACCGCAACGTAGCCAGAACCGAGA
Organism: Scleropages formosus; assembly: GCF_900964775.1. Taxonomy (NCBI): domain Eukaryota; kingdom Metazoa; phylum Chordata; class Actinopteri; order Osteoglossiformes; family Osteoglossidae; genus Scleropages; species Scleropages formosus. The sequence goes on from NC_041821.1 coordinate 24,842,865, forward strand.
ACCTCCATGCTTTACCTTTCGTGCGCGGGACCACCAAGCGAGCAGAAGTAGACGAGCAAAGGGGTCTAGCTGGGGTGTAGCGGTTGATCAAGACCTATAAATAGCTGGGAGCAGTTCTACTGATACATTTGTAGACAATAACCAGGGTCTTGAATTTGATTCGGGCAACTATAGGAAGCCAGTGCAGAGAAATGAGGAGAGGAGATACGTGGGAACACTTTGGCAAATCAAACACAACTCATGCAGCAACATTTGGTAGAAACTGCAGAGGTTTGATGGCAGTGGCAGGAAGGCCACACAGGAGAGAGTTGCAGTAGTCCAGATGGGACTTTAGTTACACAATATTCTTTGCTTTTACTGTGCATATTACCCTGATGAGGTCAACTTGTAGGGGTCAAGGTAAATGCTTACACAAGATTTATTTAGCTGACTTTGTTCTCTAAAGCAACTTACAATCATTATTTACTCATTAATAGAGGTGGTAATTTTTACTCTATCAATTCAGAGTAAGTGTCACAACCATGCCGCCCAGCCAATGTGGAACACCTGGGGCGCAGCATGGACAGATGCATATAAGGCAGCGTCAGAGCAGGAGCTGACATGGAGCCTTGTTCAGCCTTGTGACTCACGATCTCCTTGCTATACCTCCACTCCTTCCTGCTCCCTTAGTCCTTTTCCAGTCCCATAACCCTACTCCTTAGTTCTCAAGCCTCTTTATGATTATCGACCTCTTGCCTGAGTCCCGACCTTACCTTTTGGATTGCCCCTTCAACGACGTTTGCGCCTCGGAGACCTACTGCCTGTTCTTTTAAGTTTCCAGGATTTCCCTGAATAAAGCTCCGATTCTGCACCCCACTTGGATCAGCCACTTTCTTCCGGAACCAGCTATGACAGTAAGTACCTTTATTTACCACACAAGAAAGTAGAATTTCAACCAGAGTCCTCCAAATGCAAGGAATCAGTGCTAACGACTACATCACCTACTCTCTCCCACCATGCAAATTCTTCCTTGGTTTAATCAAAGGATACATTCAGACTTCATTCAGTTATTTGTAAATTTTTCTTGATATATGTGTTATTTATTTGAGCAGTCAGTTTTTGCATATATAAGTGTTAATTCATCAGCAGGTGTATCACAAACCCTCATTTCTGCACAAAACTCAAAGGTAAATAAAGTCTACCAGGATGTACATTTGTCCCTAGCTGGAATTTTTACAGTGTTGATGAAATTTCTGCACTAGCGCCTCTTCTGCACCCATGCAACAGGGCACATATTGTGTTTGTACGGAAGATACCGTAACAAAATGAGTGTGTTAAGAACAGCAGGGGTCCAGAACCAAATATGTGACACAATGTGAGCCACCATCACATTAAACTGGTAGCATAAGACATTTAGTAGCATTGTGGTTAGAGCTGCTGTCTTTGGACCCAAAAGTTGAAAGTTTGATCCCCACCTCTAGTTGTAGTACCCTTGAGCAAGGTACTTACTGTAAATTGCTCCAGTAAAATTACCCACCTGTATAAAGGGGTAAATAACTCTAAGCTTGTAATTATTGTGACTTTAACATTGTAAATTGCTTTGGAGAAAAGCATCAACTAAATGAATAAACTGCCTGTTGCTGGGACCTTACATGGTAGCAGAGCCACTGTGCCATTTCTGACTGGGACTGCCACACTATCTATACCCCGCAGGTGAACAAAGCATGAAAACAAAGGTGGAAATGATGGCCTCTGTCACAGCATCTTCTGTACAGACACAATATGTGCCTTGTTGCATGGGTGCAGAAAAGGTGATAGTAAGCCCCGCAGGTGCAAACTTGTCCTCTGAAAAGAAGCCCAGCTAAATGACTGCTGGGGATCAGAGTCAACAGTGGTGACGTACATCTTTCCTTCCAGCTCAGTTTTCTCATGAGTCCGTGGGATTCGCTATGTATCAAGGCTGTTCTGAGGGCTGTCAAAACATTGTGAGTTTTAATTAAATTGGAGTTGTACTGTGAAGGGGGGGACCTTTCTGAAGCTGCACACATTGGCTGAAGCCGCTTGTCCTTAGGGGGGTTGTGGCAAGCCTGAGCCTAACCTGGCAACAGAGGGTGCAAGGCTGGGGGGGAGGGGGCACACCCAGGATGGGACACCAGTTCGTCACAAGGCACCCAAAGCAGGACTTGAACCCTAGACCCACCAGAAAGAAAGACCCAGCCAAACCTGCTGCACCCCCCCTTTTTCTGGGATTGATCCAAAGGAAAATTAATTACTGCAATCTTTGTTTCCTTCCAGACAGAAGCCTCTGCAATTGGGTTGGCTTACTGGTAGGAGCCACTGCTCAGCTGCTTCCTGGAGCAGATTCACCTGACTAAATCCCAAAAAAGACACCTTGAAGTGCTTTAATGTACATATTGCAGTCTATTCTGAAATTCTATTTTACACTAACATAGCACAATGAAACATGCTCTTTTACATTAGTGTATTATTCCAGTGGGGGGCGCGGTGGCGCAGTGGGTTGGGCCGGGTCCTGCTCTTCAGTGGGTCTGCGGTTCGAGTCCCGCTTGGGGTGCCTTGCGACGGACTGGCGTCCCGTCCTGGGTGTGTCCCCTCCCCCTCTGGCCTTACGCCCTGTGTTACCGGGTAGGCTCCGTGACCCCGTATGGGACAACAAGCGGTTCTGAAAATGTGTGTGTGTGTGTGTGTGTGTGTGTGTGTGTGTGTGTGTGTGTGTGTGTGTGTGTGTATATTATTCCAGTTTGGTTCTGACATTCTTTTTCAGGAATTCTCAGATAAAGAAAATTATGGCTGAGATTTTTTCTTTTTTTTTTTTTTTAGGGCAAAAACTGAACAATATTTGCTGACTAGTAATTTCTCTAAGGTCAGTTAATTTCTGTTTTGTCTTTTTCCCACAGACAGACATGAGCACACAAACACACACATAGCTGTATGAGAACAACGAAAAAAAGAATTAAAAAAACTACCTGATATAAAACAAGATTAATAATATAAATAGCTATGCAAAAATACAGCCTCCCACAATTCTTCATGCTCTATTATTTTTTTATGGACATGTCCACTTAAAAACAAAAAATCCAACAAACAAGTTGACCAACGGCTATGACAGCCATTCAAAATAATGCAACAGAAAACTAATTTCTTGAATAGAAAATCATACCCGATTACAGCTTGGCAGGCAACCAACTGCACTCAGGACCCTATGGGACCAATCTTTTAATCTGATGGTTTGTCAGGATGCCGGTGCACAATCAGTACCATCACTGCCCTTGCTTCTCCATGACAATCCAGAGGCCATGCCCCAAGGCACCACAAGGCTCTATGGCCCACCCCATCATGCACCATGATGGGGATGCCAGGAATGTGCATAGGTCACACAGATCAGACAGTGGAAACCAGGCAAGGGGACTTATGTGGGGACCTCAACAGTGGCCAAATACAGACATGGAGACAGTTGAAAAAAAAAATCATATTTCTTTCTTCATGCTACACAGTATGATTGGAGAGACCTCCTGATAAATAATTTCACCCACCCACCCATCTTCTGTCCCACTTGTCCTAAAAGGGTTGCGGTGGCAGCAGGGAGAGCAGAGAGGCCCAGCCGCCCCTGTCCCGATTTCCAGCCATTCCCAGGCCAAGTGTGAGATATAATCCCTCCGGAGGGGTCCTGGGCCGACCTCGGCGCCTCGTCCCAGTTGGCCGTGCCTGGTATACCTCAACAGGGAGGCGCCCAGGAGGCATCCTTATCAGATGCCCGAACCACCTCAACTGGCTCCTCTCAATGTGAAGGAGTCGCGGCTCTACTCTGAGTTCCTCCCAGATGTCCGAACTCCTCACCCTGTCACGGAGAGTGAGTCCCAGCACTCTGCAGAGAAAACTCATTTCGGCCGCTTGTATCCGCGATCTTATTTTTTCGGTCATCACCCAGAGTTGATGACCATAGGTGAGGGTAGGGACGTAGATCGACCGGTAAATGAAGAGCTTTGCCTTATGGCTCAGCTTCCCTTTCACCACTACAGTCCGGTACAGCAACCGCATTACTACTGTCGCTATTCCCAGTCTGTGGCCGATCTCACGCTCCTTCTTCCCTCACTCGTGAACAAGACCCCAAGATACTTGAACTCCTCCACCTGGGGCAAAACTCTCCCCTTACCTGGAGGGGGCATACCATCCTTTTCCATGAGAGAACCATGGACTCAGACTTTTTTCGCAACAAAACTTTAAATAATTCTAATTTAATAATTAATTAATCATTCTAATTGTTAAATTCCTGCTTGCAGTTGTTTACCCATTTACACAGTAAGGTAATTCTTACAGGAGCAATTCAAGATAAGTACCTTGCTCAAGGGTGCTACAGGAAAAGGTGGAATTCAAACTCACTAACCACTACATCACCTGCTTTTGCCTGATTCAGCCACTGGATAAACTGCCTCTTTTAATTCCAGCATTACTGACACTAAATATAACTGCTTCTTGGTGAATGACATCACATTGGCTGCAAAGATAATGATGTGGAAAGAAAAATCTATATTTGCTTTTTCCAGTGTTAATCTAAAAACAAATTAGGACATTCAGCATGAACATGTGTTTCTTCTGACATTAATAAAGGACTGTAGCCAAAAACAGTAAGTGGAAGCTACAGCTTAATTATCTGGGAATGGCTTGTCACCACAAATATAATTTCACATCAGAGTACTGGAACACAGAATTTTCGAAGGTTCTTGAATTTGCCGTCTAGGATGCAACATCCCCTGTTGCAGTGCCACAGCCCTAATGCACAAAATGACATAAGATCATGTTGCTTCTCAATGTATTCACAACACATGAGCCTTTCTTATGTTGTGAAAATACTCCGCCACTGATCACCACTAAAATGTAACACTGGGCCAAAATTTACAAAAAAGGCACTGAAATGCCTCATCACATCTAACAGTCCATAAATAACACTTATTATGGAATATCAGTTTGACAAAGAAGTATGTATAGGTCAACAGGAAATAATTTTTTTAATAATTTGTTTTTGAATTTGAAACACCTAGGTTGGAATTCCCTGCCCACCCCATTGTACTCTTGAGTAAGGTACTTACCTTGAATTGGTACAGTAAAAATTAACCACATATGTAAATGGCAAATAATTATGCCACATTAAACTGTCAGCCAAATCAATAAATAACTTTAGAAGAAGCTGTAGAAGGAAAAAGAAAAAAATCCAGAGATCCCCAAATTAATTTTGATCCATTTTCAGTACAATTTAACACAACATAACAGAGTTACAAAAAGGGAAAATGGCATAAGTGTATATCCTCAAAGGGGGGCGCAGTGGCGCAGTGGGTTGGACCAGGTCCTGCTCTCCAGGGGGTCTGGGGTTCGAGTCCCGCTTGGGGTGCCTTGCGATGTACTGGCGTCCCGTCCTGGGTGTGTCCCCTCCCCCTCTGGCCTTACGTCCTGAGTTGCCGGGTAGGCTCCGGTTCCCCGCGACCCCGTATGGGACAAGCGGTTCAGAAAATGTGTGTGTGTGTGTATATCCTCATTTAGCTCTTTGATTTCATCTGATTCTGTGAATTGGTGCTGAGTCATCCACTTTTAGCAGTTAATGTCAACCCCCCTCAACAGCAACATTCTAGAGAGGTAGCCAAGCCTATTAAACCTGGCCTTCGATTACAGGGAATTAAGCTCATCTGCCCACTGAGGCAAAAGTTTTAACATATGTTCACAAACTAATTATATTTGTGCTGAAACTGAGGAAAGGATTTGTGTTACTGGTTTGAACCACTGAGCCTCTAAATTGGTAGATTGGAATCAAAGTGTCAAGTCAGATGAAGCAAGTGGTATCAGAAAACAAATTTTTTTACTGGTGATGGTGGGTGGGTGGATGGATGGATCAATGGATCGATGGATCGATGGATGGATGGAAATGAAATTGAACCTTGACTTAAACTGAAGTCAGAGAATAGAATGATACTGAAAACACATGTGGGGGGCGCGGTGGCGCAGTGGGTTGGACCGGGTCCTGCTCTCCGGGGGGTCTGGGGTTTGAGTCCCACTTGGGGTGCCTTGTGACGGACTGGCGTCCCGTCCTGGGTGTGTCCCCTCCCCCTCCGGCCTTACGCCCTGTGTTACTGGGTAGGCTCCGGTTCCCCGCGACCCCATATGGGACAAGCGGTTCAGAAAATGTGTGTGTGTGTGTGTGTGTGTGTGTGTGTGTGTGTGTGTGTGTGTGTGTGTGTGTGTGTGTGTGTGTGAGAGAGAGAGAAAACACATGTGCACTGAGTCAAAAGAGATACTTTGGACTGAATAAAATCTGCAGTGTTTTGTAATTACCACCACAATTGTATCCATGACAGTGGACAGTTGGTTAAATGATGGAGGTCTTTTCTAGCAATTCTCTGATGTTCATCGGTAACACACACGCACACATTAACTGAAGCCGCTTGTCCCAAGCAGGGTCACGGTGAGCCAGAGCCTAACTCAGCAACACAGGGCGCAAGGCTGGAGGGGGAGGGGGAGGGGGAGAGGGAGGGGGGACACCCAGGAAGTGACTCCAGTCTGTCACAAGGCACCTCAAGCAGGACTCAAACCCCAGACCCACCAGAGAGCAGACACAGGCCAAACCTGCTGCTCCACCGCACCCCCTCATTGGTGATAGCTCCTATTTTTGCATTTTTTAAGTTGTAATAATCTTAAGTTATACTCCCCCTCTACTTTAGTCACAACTGTTTTCTGCATGTGTTATGTTAAATAACGCACAATTTGCCTGATAACCAATCAATGGAAACAACTGCTTGTCCCAAGTGGGGTCGCAGCAAGCCAGAGCCTACCCAGCAACATAGGACACAAAGCCAAAGAGGGAGGGGACACAAGAAGGACAGGACATCAGTCTGTTGCAAAGCACCCCAAGCAGTGGTTGAACGGCAGACCTGCCACACAGCGGGCACTGACAAAACCTGCTGTGCCACCACACCCCCTTGCCTGATAACATTAAGGACTAATTTCTTCTGCCTTGAAAATTTTACATTTCATTATCAATCTAAATGGTATATTTTACAGTTACCATTTAACATGAGGTACCTATCCCACACGATCTGAAGTATTCCTCTAAACAGCAAATTACGGAGACGCAATGTGGAAAGGAATTTCTAATAACAAAATAATTAACTGTAGACTCTAAACTCTGACTTTTTACATACACATACCTTTATACATTACCATCAGTGTTGATGAAGTAGTCATCTATAACAGGATATGCAAGGAATTTCATAGATAAGGTCTGAACAGTCCACATACCAAAGCTCACTCAGCATTCCTGTGGATACTTTGATGATTGCTGGAATGTTTCTGGAATGCTTCCCCCCCACCCTCCCCCACATTCTTTTTTCCTTTGTCTGGAAGAAAAATAAAACCTCTTTCAACAAGTTGGCCTTAGAATACACTGTGCCAGTGGAACATGTTGTGTGTTAAAGGAAGACACTATCAACTGAAACAAAAGCCATTTGAACACTCTTGTCATTGTTTGTGTCTAAGAAAGATGGACTAACCTGGCAAAAGCACTCTAAACACAACAAATTCAGGAAATAGATTAGAATTTATGAGCATAATTATGAAGTCACTGTAACTATGGGTGGCATGGTGGCACAGCAAGTAGTGCTGCTGCTTTATAGTGCCTGGGTGGTGCAAGAGGATGTGGGTTTGATCCCTACTCAGTCTGTATGGAGTTTGTATGTTCTCCCTGTGTCTATGTGGGTTTCTTCCCACAGTCTGAAGACCTGCTGTTCAGGGTCCCCCATTTGTGTTTGTTACACTGATGTATGGATGAGTGACCCATTGTAAGTAATGTACCCAGCAGCATAAGTCACCTTGGTGAATAAGGTGTGTGGGCTAGTAACACTACATAGTATCCATTTTAAGTTGCTTTGGAGAAAAGTGTCTGCTAAGTGAATAAATGTAAATGTGAGAGTGGATTCTATTAGGTCTATTTCATGGTATTAAGGATTATGTGACTACTACTAGGCATCTAATCCTACTAAGGCTGGGGGAAGGAAATTGTATTGTGCTCAAAATCCCAGCCTGAGGACCTAACATTCCAAATTAATTACAGAAGTAATGCTTTATACGTACATACCATGTTAACAAATGCAAAACAAAAAAAAGTCAGAGATATCATTTCCATTGCTCTATGCAAGTTATTGAAAATAATTCAGATATATTCCCTAACTGAGTTATGATTCTTTTATTGTGGGGAAAAACAGAAGAATATATTGTATAGCATGAGACTATGTCTCCCGGCTGGCCTGGGAACGCCTTGGGGTTCCCCCAGAGGAACTGGAGGAGGTGTGCTGGGAGAAGGAAGTCTGGAGGACTCTGCTTGGACTGCTGCCCCCGCGACCCGGCCCCGGATAGCGGAGGAAGATGGAATGGAAAAAAATATTGTATAGCAAGGTGCATAAAACCAAGAGGAAAAGACTTTCTAAAGAATTTGCCCAGATGACAAGCAGGAGAAGTAGGTACAACAATTGTTAATGCTGCTGCCTTACACTTGAAGGGCCAATGTTCAAATCCTACCACTCTCTGTAGTGCCCTTGACTGAAGTTCTTACCTTCATTTGGTCTGCTGAAATAAAAAATTACATTAATAAATACTTAGTATTAACACAGACACATAGCAATTTACCTTGGGCCAAATTTACTATACTTTACAATAAGGACTAAATGCAAGCAAGACCATAGAGAACTCAAGCATTAATTTAGCTGCTACTTTTCTCCAAATCAGCTTACAATGTTAAGGTTACAACTATTTACCCATTTTATAGCTGTGTAATTTTACTGGCACAATTTGGGATAAGTACCTTGCTCAAGGGTACTACAGCTAGAGGTAAGACTCAAACCTGCAACCTCTGGGTCATAAAGCAGTCATTCTAACCACTACACTACCAGCTGTTACTTATCTTTGTTGGGGTTTCATGCTGTGTTTTTGTGTTGGACATCAGTTGCTTTCCATCAAAGGTTTTAATTCCAATACATCTCTTTGTCATCATTGATCACTACATCCTATGCATGTGGACAAAGGACTGATCCAATCTGTGCCAAAGTCTAGGGGCAAAAATCTCAATCTTCTTCATTCAGATGAAAAGCATGTTGAAACACCACACATGACACAGTGACATCTCAGTATGATGATAAGGATCTTGGAGCTCAGAGTGTCACCTTAGAGTTTATATAACAACAACAAAGATATTACAAGGTAAGAGGCCCATCTAATAATTGTGAGAACTTTAACAGTCCATAAGATCGTGTGCATGTGTGTGTGCTCTCATTTTTATCTGTTCTAATAGTTTTTTTTTTTTATTTCACCTACTCTCTTGACCTCTGTGAGCTATTTTCTAATCTGTAGGCAATCTATCAGAAACCAAAATTAAATTAAAATCATTTATGAAGGATCACATCAGTATAAGAAGGGTCTCAGAGTACAGTTGTCTTGGCCAGAGCTGCCAGTTAACTGAATTACACAGAACTGAATCATCTGCTTATTGCACACACTGGAAAAAAATGTGGAATGTAAGAAGTTAAAGATAAAATTTCTCTTGCCTCCAGTGCAGTGAAATAAGATTAGTCTTTCCCTCAGAACTGCTAAATCCTTTTCAGTATTTCAAAAAGGGTACACACTTCTCTCCTGATCTCCTAATTGCTCCATAAACTTGCATCACACCATCATACACTTTTTAAAATTTGCTATCAATTCCATATTCTGATACTGGTGTAAAGTGCACTCGCAAAACCACTAGTTTTGTACAAACTGGCAACTTTTTAATAATTGTGTGTCTGCATCCATTACATTAAATTTATTTATGTAATGGCTCCCAGTCTCTTATAGAGTTGATTATAAAATCCTACTTTTGACCTATAAGGCAATACATGGCATTGCACTGGCTTACCTTTGTGAGATCATTAATCTTTATATCCCAGGACGATATCTCCGTTCATTAGATGCAGGTTACCTTAAAGTACCTGTGATCAATGAGACCTCAGTAGGAGGTCACGCCTTTAGTTATAGAGCACCTAAACTGTGGAATAGTCTACCAGTTACTGTCAGAAATGCCCCGTCTGTTTCTGTTTTCAAAACCCGACTTAAGACTTATATGTTCACTCAGGCATTCCACTTCGTAATGTAATTCAACCTGCCTTGGTTATTTATTTTATCACCTTTACAAAGATGCATTTTAAATTTACTTAAGTAACAAATTACTAACTCTGTCCTATCTTCTCGTTGAGCACTACCTCGCTACATAAGACCTGAGGAGGCTGGCCAGTGGTGACAGACGAATCCTATGCTGACAGAGGATGATGTCATCTGCCGTGACGATCGAGACGTTCCATGCCGAGTCGGGGATCCAAGATGCCATTTACCAACATTATAATTGTTAAACACTGGCTTACAAATTGTTATTTTCTAGAATGCCCAGGAGGGGTGGGCTACCACTGGCCTGTGGACCCCCAGAGGTTTTTTCTCCCTCAACTTTCAGTTGGGAGTTTTTGTTCCTTTCCTCGGTGGCCAGTAGGTATACTTATAGCTCCATAATAAGTTCTTCATTATGGCAGCCATTAGCTGACCGTCTTCTTTGTTTGTATCTGTTTTTCTTGCCTTATGTCTGTGTTAAAGCGCTCTGTGTCACTGCGTGAGAAGAGCGCTCTATAAAAAATAAAACAATAATATTCACTTTTCTCTAAAGCAACTTCCAATGAACTCTATGTAGTGTTATCAGCCCACACACCTTATTCACCAAGGTGACTTACAGTGCTAGATACATTACTCACTCATTCATACATCTGTGGAACACACTCTCTCTGTATCACTCACACACACTATGGGAGAATCACATGTCTTTAGACTGTGGGAGGAAACCCACACAGACATGGAGAAAACATGCAAACTCCACACAGACCGAGCAGGGATCAAACCCATATCCTGTCACACCACCCCGGCACTGTGAGGCAGCAGCGCTATTTGCTGTGCCACCACTATAACTCATCTGCTATAAAATGCATTATTGTTTAATCTCTCAACTCTCGACCGCTTTGTCAAAGTGGCCGTGGCTGTCGCTAACCTGTCCGGCAAACAAAACCTCTGACCAGGATGTATGGCTGCCACTTTGGAACCGGAAGACAACTACCCAGAGCCAATGCAGATCTGTCGTGCCAGGCTGTCCTTGGAGGAGTGCAAACGCAGGATCTGGGAGCGGCTGTGCCTCTACTGTGGAGCGCCATGACACACCTGCTCGGACTGCTCGATCCGACGCCCCCCCCGACCCGCAATTGCAACCACAGGTTAGTACACCCCGCTATTCCCAGCCCCATTTAAGCCTACCTGTTTGCCTAGCCTGGAAGGGGGGTCAGGTACAGATGCTTGTGTTGGTGGATTCGGGCGCAGCAGAGTGTTTCATAGATATCGGGTTCGTACAGCATAACCAGGTCCCCACTAGGCCCTGTGACATAACGTTGCAGATTTGTGCCTTAGACGGCCAACCATTGGGAACCTGGATAGTGGACTCACGCACAGATGCCCTGCGGGTTTTGGTTGGGGCATATTAGCAGGAGACTCTTGCATTCTATGTAATCCACTCTCCGGACTCACCCATTATTTTGGAGTTCCCCTGGTTGGCACAGCACGACCTGGTCTTCCGCTGGAGCTCAGGGGAGCTAGTGGCGGCTTGGGAAATTCCTGTCTTCAGCTGTCGTGCCGGGCTAAATCCATAGAGAGCCCTGAGGTGGCTTCCTCCGCACCCATTCCCCAGGAGTATAAGGACCTCAGCGAGGTCTTTAGTAAAGCTTGCACTGCGGCGTTCCCTCCACATTGTCCCTGGGACTGTACCATAGAACTCTTGCCGGGAGCTATGCCCTCCCGCGGTCGATTTTACCCGTTGTCCTTGCCCAAACAAAAGGTGATGGAGGCTTACATCACACAGTGGCGAACCGTCAGGGCCAGCAAAGCCTTCTCTGCTGGCCTAAACACTATCAGAATCATTGACTTACATTTTAATATACAGTATTTTTTCCATGAATGTGTATTAAATTATTCCCAATAGTCTATAGTCAATAGTCTTTTATCCAATCATATTTCAGCCATCATGTGTTGCCAGGGTCAAAGAAACCTGCCTTGAGGCCTTCAGAATCAACAGTGCGAGCGCCTGTAGCTTAAAATAAATGGCAATGAAACTGTTGCTTTAACCAATCAAATTTCGAGTTGGCGACACCAGGGCCATCTAGCAGGCGTACAATAACATTGGCATTTTTACATCCTTTGATTGGATGGTCAGAGAGCGCACTAGTCAGAGCTAGCAAGCCACATCTGTAGCAAACTGCACAAGCTAAAATATAAACATTTGGTAAGCTTTTTCATGAACCATTTATGCTTTTGCATTTTCTTTCCTGCAGAATTTGCCTTAATTTCAAATCCCCGGGAAAACCGTAATCCCTGGGGTTTTCGTGGTCGGAGAACTCAAAAGGTACTACAAAAATACACGGAAAACCCGGGGTGGACTGTATTTTTGTCATTTTATTAGGTTAATATTGATGTTTCTGCTAGAGATGATGTATGTGGCACAGCTGTGGCTGCAGTGAAAGAAGACTTGTTGAACTGTGTTAATTGGGTTTCTTGCTTTAGTAATGGCATTCATTCTCACTGCATGAGATACCTGTCTCTGTGATGCAACGCCCTGTTATACTTTGCGTTTCTATATAATATTGATGGTTTCTATAGCCGTGGCATCATAATGATGGTATTAAGAGGTGTATTAATTCAGGTAGGACACAACTGAAGGCCTAGGTGTGAAATGCACAGCCCGCCACTGACATCACAGAGGCACTGAGTGCAAGTATCATTTGCCCCTTACCCGCTTCAGTGGGTTTTCTTTTTCGTAGGAAAGAAGGATGGGGGCTTCGTTCCTGCGTTGATTATCACGGTTTGAATGCCATTATACTGCACTATTCGCATCCATTGCCCTTGATCACGTCCGCCCTCGAGAGAGTGCGTGGAGCCACCATATTTACCAAATTAGAACTCCGTAGTGCCTATAATCTCATCCGAATACGGAAGGGTGATGAGCGGAAGACCACCTTCACCACCACAATGGGCCATTAGAAATACCTCGTTATGCCTTTCGGTCTGTCAAACGCACTGTCTTTCAGGCATTTGTTAAGCACGTATTGGGGAGTCTGTTCAACAAGTGTGTAATTGTCTATCTAGATGATATCCTGATTTTCTGGTGAACTCGGGAACAGCATGTGAAAAATGTTTGGGCAGTGCTAACCCTACTCCTGCACAATAAGCTAGTCATAAAGGGGGAGAAGTGTCTCTTCCATCAACTCCGAGTGTCATTCCTTGGGTACATTCTTAGCCAGCAAGGGGTAGCCATGGACCCTGAAAAGTTCAGTGCAGTCCTAGAATGGCCAAAACTGACTATCGTTAAGGCTTACAACGGTTTCTGGGGTTTTCAAATTTCTATCGACGTTTCATTCAGGGATACAGCACCGTAGCAGCACCACTCACTGTCCTGACCATCAGAAAGGGGACACGGCTGACCTGGACCGAGCAGGCCCAACACGCCTTCAATGACCTCAGAGGACCTGCCCCCCTCGGACAGTAAGACCGTGATCCTAATGTTCATTGACAGGTTCTCAAAAGCCTGTCACCTGATTCGCCTACCAAAGCTCCCAACCGCACTGCAGACAGCCAAAGTTCTCTTTCAGCAGGTGTTCTGGTTCTTAGGTTTCCCCAAAGACATTGTATCGGATCAGGGCCTACAGTGCACCTCCCGAGTCTTGTAGAAATTCTGAGACCTCCTCAGGGTAACTGTGAGCCTGACCTCGGGATATCACCTGCAAGCCAATGGGTAGGTAGCGCAGCTACAGCAGAACATCAGGTACTATATACGGAGTTACTGCACCCAGAAGCAGCATCAGTGGGCCCTGCCTCTTGCCATGGGCGGAGTACGCCCATAACTCCTTAACGCATGAATTCTCAGGTGTGTCCCCGTTTAGCTGTGTAGTGGTGCACCAGCCGGCCATGTTTCCCTGGCACTTCCAACAGAGCCAAAACCCCATGGTGGAGGACTGGTACAAGGACAGCAGGGAGACCTGGTGGATGGTAAAGGAGCACCTCCAACAGAGCACTTTAAGGTACAAGCAGCAATTGGATCGAGTTTGCCGCCACCTAGTCCTCCACCCAGGCAAACAGGTTTGGCTTTCCACATGGGATCTCATGGTACACCTCTCCTCGAAGAAGCTCAGCCCTTTCAAGGTTCTCCGTGGGGTCACTCCAGTCACCTATCAGCTCCTCCTGCCCAATGGAAAGCTCTTGTCTCGTCTGCCACCTCCCGTCCTCACAACCCAATTCCCAGACTCCTCTCCAACTGAGAGAGAGAGCAGCACATGGTGTATGGATCTCCACCTGCTCACCGCCCAGTGAGATGAAGGCATAACGATGGGGTGCAGCAGGGGGGCTGCAAGTGACCCAGGGGGATCCTCAAGTGTTCGGTGTGACTTGTATTGTCTAAAGCGTCTTTGTTAAGACTGGTGTTAAGAGACATGCACGCTTCTAATAAAGAGCACATTTCTTTTACCCTGACTCCTGAGCCGGTTTCTAGTAGCTCTGTGGGGAGACACTACAATAATAATTATCATCATCATCATTAGCCATTCATTCATTATCTGTAATAGCTCGTCCAAAGTAGGGTCACGGTGGTGCCAAATCTGTCCCAGAAGCACACTAGTGATGATACATCTTGAACTGAAGGCCAGTTTTTTGGAGGGAAAATGCAAAATATGAGTGAAATGTTTTGTATCATAAAACTATATACAAATTAATGTGTAAAGTAATTTGCAACAGTTGTGTTTATTACTGACCATATGTGGCTGCTGTACTACAAGAAAGATGGCAAAAAGATGTATTTATCTACAGAACTGTACGGCTCTAAAACTTGACATTTATTCATTTAGCTGACTCTTTTCTCCAGCAGCTCAAAGTGTAACTTGGCTATGTATAAATCTTTAAGCATTTATACAGCCGGGTGATTTTACTAGAGCAATTCAGAATACCTCGCTAAAGGAAACTACAGCAATAGGTGAAATTCAGATGGGTGAGCTGGAGATTGACAGGTAGGAACTTGAACCACTAAGCTATCACCTGCTCCCGTAGCACATTATTATAGATATACTGTATAGCATGGGGGTGCGCAGTGGGCATAACCAGGTCCTGTTCTCTAGTGGGTCTGGGGTTCAAGTCCTGCTTGGGGTGCCTTGTGATGGATTGGCATCCCATCCTGGGTGTGTCCCCTCCCCCTCCAGCATTGTGTCTATGTTGCCAGGTTAGGTTCCAGCTCATCGCAGCCCTGCTTGGGACAAGCGGCAAGTGGCTTCAGGTAATGTGTGTGCGTATAGCACATTTCTTAAATATTGTTGCCTTAACTTTCACTGTTTATGAAAACGAATTTCTTTCCAAAATAGCCTGTGGGCAAAATAATAAAGATTGGGAATACAGGCAGTTCACAGACATTTTCTAATCATTAGAAATTTAATCATAGCTATTCACGATAATTTTTAAAAACCTTAGTGCACATCACATTAACAAGTGCTATTTTTCTCTCATTTAATATCAGCATTCGTAAAAATGACCTGAGATGCTTTGGAAAATGAAACCTTTATTTGCTTAGCACATTAAGGAATGGCCCTTAGTTGAGGACCATCCTGCACACTTTGGGACAGCGGGTGGTGCTATCATTAAAACCACTGTCTTTGGTCTTGAAAGAGCCGGGTGTGAACACCTCCTGCTGTAGTACCCTTGAGCAAGGAACTTACCCTAAATTGCTGAAGTAAAAGTTACCCAGTTGCATAAACAGGTAAATCATAGAAAGTAACTTAACAGAGAAAAGTGTCATGCAAAGGTTTTCTAAAACAAAACACTCCACATGCAATTATTTTCGAGTTCAGGATTAAACTGCAGAATGAAGTGCTTTATACTGACCAACTGTCCCACAGTAAATTAACCTCAATGTCTAATGAGCAGTTTCTGCAGGAGCTACCTCATGTAAGTCCAAATGGAGTTTACGAGAATGCCG
This sequence comes from Scleropages formosus, assembly GCF_900964775.1. Taxonomy (NCBI): domain Eukaryota; kingdom Metazoa; phylum Chordata; class Actinopteri; order Osteoglossiformes; family Osteoglossidae; genus Scleropages; species Scleropages formosus. The sequence goes on from NC_041821.1 coordinate 24,858,967, forward strand.
CAAGAAGACTGTTAAGGGGTTTAAAGCTGCTAATGGGGGCATGACAACACATATTAAGGTAAGTGAAAATTTCAAGTGCATCGATTACACTGCTCATGTCACTGATATGCATTGATGTGTTGGTAAGAACTCAGTTAGTTTTGATTTTCTTGGATATTGTCGAAGCTGCTCCTGGCACATGCTTCACTGTAAGCTCTATGGTGCCTGGGCTTCATGGAAAAGACACTGAATAACTTAACTCTCTCATGTCTTTTTTGTGGATTTGAGTACACCCCCAGTGCCCAGGATCAACATGGCAGACAAAGCACACTAGCTGTTTTCATGCCATCTCGCTATTGTTTCAAATCTGTTGTCTTGTACCGTGCAAGAATTACGACTCGTAGCTGCTCAACCCACCCACCTTGTAGATTCTTACGGCTGCTTCATGCTGCGGTCTGGTGGCATGCAGATGGAACTTTTCCACACTGTTACCATGGTAGTTGCACGCGATGCACCTGAGCTGCATGGGATCAACAATTTCAGTGCTCTTCATCTTCCAACAGCCAGGGCCGCCAGTCTCACGCATGTGCGCTGCCAGCTGATACCTCTGCACATGCTTCTCGGTCTCACAGTGCAGCTGAAAACTGGTGCACACTTGCGTGCTGTAGCCGCACAGCTGACACTGGTGGAGATCACCACCAGGAGAGGTGCGCCACTCCTCCTCGGGCAGCAAACGCTCCGCCATGGCATGGTTCACCAGGGCCTCCAGGCTATCCGTGGTGAAGTGGGAGCACACAGCACACTGAAAGAGCTTTAGCTGGGTATCACTGTGGCATGGCAAAGGATGTTTGTCCGGGGTGGACACGTTGCTGCCCATGAGTTGACTACCCACTAGAGAGGTCTCCTGTGACAGCTCATTATTCACTGTGGGGAAAAAAACGGAGGATAGCAATACAGAAGAATAAAAGGCATAGGAATAATATAACTGAAACGTGGGAACAGATATAAAACAATGACCACAATATGCAATCTTTCCATGGTAGCCTTTGCTGTCCCCTAAACATCCTTTGGATGGAAAGATATTGTAATACATTTACACTTACATTTATTCCTTTAACAGGCGCTTTTCTCCAAAGTGACGTACATTTCACAAAAAATACAGTTTGTGCATTACATTAGAAGCAAGAGACACTTAGCTGCAGACGTGTGATTAAGTACAGTTAGTTTCTTTTCACCATATGCACCAATGTTAATCACAGGAGTAGCTGCATAAAACTTTCTCAGAATATTGACGATTCCTAATCATCTTCCTAGTAATTTTTTTATGATACAGATAAACATTTACGTTATATAACCATATAATAATTTTAATAATAACAACAACAATAACACACAAAGAAATAAATACATTCAGCTACACTGGTTACTGAAGCAGTTATAGCAAGTGTAAAAGTTTTTAACCTGGGGCCTATGGATGCCTTGGTCTGTAGAAGGGCTGTCTAACTAAATAAATACACACACACACACACACACACACACACACACATTTTCAGAACCGCTCGTCCCATACAGGGTCGCGGGGAACCGGAGCCTACCCGGCAACACAGGGCATAAGGCCGGAGGGGGAGGGGACACACCCAGGACGGGACGCCAGTCCGTCACAAGGCACCCCAAGCGGGACTTGAACCCCAGACCCACTGGAGAGCAGGACCCGGTCCAACCCACTGCGCCACCACGCCCCCCACTAAATAAATATTTCTTAAAAATTGCAATATTACTACTGTATGATACTATTAGCTCTGACATAATTTTGTACATAACTCTGTGTAAAGGTAATTAAGTTTAGTGTAATAAATTTAATGCAGAACCATATTTATAGGCATTTTCCTAAGCTTTCAGCAGATTCTTCAAGAGGTCTGTGGTCTAGAAAAGGTTAAGATGCTCTGCTTTAACCCATTCCTTCTATTAGTCCTATACTGCACCGTGCCATTCCTTAATGTTTGGCTTCATCAAGTAAACTTGATGAGAAAATTAAAACTGTGCTACACTTTTAGCCCTTGAACAGCACAGATTAATTAATTCCAGTTTTTTTCAACTTTTTCAGGATTCATTCATCCTGAGGAGACCTATATACCTATATATAATTTAGTGACTACTTGTTTCCTCTAGAGCCAGAGAAAAATGTAATTAAATAATTAGTTCACACTGAACAGCAGTGCTGAATGTCTGCTCACATCTGCTAATAACACAAAACCACCAATTAACAAAAGGCTTAACATGATGATCCCGTCTATTTCATACTTAACAGAACTACATCACTCCATTATGGGAAATATTCAAAAATGGCAGTGATTTAGGAAATTGAACAGAGGGAAAACATTTGCCAAATTACCATAATTGGTTTCCCAGTACACAGGCAAGCCATAATCTGCTAATCCACACCCAGGTGACATTCAGATATGTTTGATAGGCTCCATATTTTGTTATATTTTATGCAAAGCACATAATTACATATTAACAAACATATGTAACCAATGCTGATAGTGTGCTACAAAAACATCTGAAATATTAACTTAATATTTTTAAACATTTTGAAATCCAAACTAATACAAGAGTACAACAAAGTTATGCAAAGACCCTAGTTACCATTGTTAATCAGAGAGAAAGGACTGCTTACCAAGACAAGGGGCAACCTCAGCACTCATAGAGGGATCAAGCTGGGAGGGGCTGATCCTCATCTGCTGGTCAGCAGAGTTCTCCAGCTTCACACTGGTCAGACCGAGGTTCTGGGCCAGGTAGTACTGGTAAAAGTCAACCTCTGTTGATGCCAGGCCCAGGCTCAGGCCCAGAGTATGCTGGATCTGCTTTGTATTCTGCTGGAGCATTACCACGTTATGCATGTGCTTCTCGCTGGTCAAGTGGATACGCAGGTTGCGGGCTACCCCAGTCTCATAGTCACACACCTCACAGCACCAAGCAGGACTCTGTTTCAGTGACCTAGATGGTGGGGACGGCGTGCCAGATGCAAGCGTCTGAGGCATGGATCGGCTGAGGGCCGCGTCATTGCCATCATTCTGCAGGCTCTGAACATTGTTCAGGTGCTTGTCTGACTGCATGTGGATGCTGAGGTTACCCTTAGTGGTAGTGGAGTAGTTGCAGACTTCACAGTGGAATGGCTTGTACCCGCAGGTGTAGCTCTCACCCCTCGCAAGCCGTGGATGGGGCTGTCCTGTTCCACAGTAGGAACAGGAGCCCCCAGACTCTGGATGCTTCTCCTTCATGTGGGTGTCCAGCGTCTGCTGGTATTTGTAGTGCCAGTTGCATTTGGGGCACTTGAGCGTTTTGTACGAATTCCGCAAGTGCATCATTGTCATGTGCCCCCAAAGCAAGCGGGATGAACCCAAAACGGTGTCACACTTGGGACATTCAATGCCGTTGCCAGGGAAATCATTCCCAGCATTGGGGTTGCCTAGCGTAGCAGTGTGCTGGTGAGAAAGATTAGGGTCCTCGTCAACCCTTTGTATGAGATGGTTCGAATGAGAGAATGGACTGCCGCCCTGAACCTTAGTAAGGTCAAAGCAATCTCTGTCACTTCTGCTATGGTTACTGTTGTCATTGCTACTGTCCCCAACTACAAAAAGCTCTTTAGTCCTTTCTAAATCATCAGAAACAGTCAGAAAAGGTGAAGAAGTACCCTTTTCACTGTATTTTAACAAAGAGGTTGATGAAGGAGATATGCGTTGGTTTAAAAGAGGAAAATCTCTGCTAGTGGTGCTACCTTCAAGGTCTCCAATTTCTTCATCACCATCAAGCTCGTTTGAGTAATCCCCTTCATCCTTGTCCTCGTGACCCAGCTCCTGGGGCTCACTTTTGATATGAAATGTCCCATTTGAATGCAAAGTGCTGCTCTCCTGCTCCAGGCGATTTGAACCTGACAGCAGGCTGAAGTGAGCCCTTGAACTATTAGGGGGGTCAGTGGTTGAACTAACCAGTTCCTCAAGGTTCACCCCAGCCTTTGACATCTCTGCATTCCTGAGTGGTGCATCTGTTACGACCGCAGGGCTCCCACTTTGCCTCAAAAAGGCAAGGCAACCCTGCAGAGATTTTCCATTTTCCACATCAAACGTCTTCCACAAACCATTAAAGCCAGAAGTGGGACTTATGAGGTCTGCGGCAGAAAAATGGGGTACAACCAAGTTCAGTTTTTTTGGTTCTAGAAAGCTTAACAGAGGTTCCTTGTCTTTTCCAATCCCTTGTATGATAGCAGAGACATACTTAAAAGCTAGAAGCTTCTGCTCCCCCTTGTTGAGGGTCATCCTGTGATCATGCACAGCATGGCTTACAAATGACTTTACGTAACCAAAAGACAACTTGCACAAGAAACACATCAAAACGGGCTTCCTCTTTCCATCACTTATGCAGCCATCAAACTCTGACAGGTCCACATTGTTGGCAACATCTTTGGAGACACAGTAGTTTTTGGCTGCACCATCCCCAATAAGATAGTCTTTATTATTTTTGTGTCGGAGGTCATACACATGGAAACTGTGCAGGACCGGCCCTGCAAACGTTGAGGTATTTGGGAATGCCTGGTCGTCTACTAAGTGTTTCCCAAGAGACGTTGCAATGTGGAAAGTGTTGATGACCTGCGGAAAAATCACCATGGGCCCTCCACTGGGCTGTTGAGCCCTGTCCCTACCAGCAGTCCGAGAAGTCTTTAATGCCACTGGGGAGAAATGGCCTTGGGCTCTAGCTGGGCTGAACTGGCTGCTTTCGCCAGAGTCCTTGATAATAAAGGCCGATCCATCTGCCCGGTAAATTATCTCCCCTGTCAGGTTCTCCACATCGCCATCTTCCAGGTCACTGACATCACTCTCGTTCTCCTCCTTAAGGTGGAGAGTGTGAGTGCCCATGCAGTGGTGCTCCATATACTTCTGCAAGCTTGAGAAGGAGGAGGTGCATTCATTGCATGGGATCTCTTTTGCAGCAAAGAGCCAGGTATCATCTGCATTCTCTGCACCCAATCCCGACCCAATCTCTCTGTACCTTGTAGCCACGCTCAGGTTGTTCTCCCTATCTGATTCCATCTCAGCGATTTGTTCCAGGAAGTCATTATCATGAGGTGTTGTCTGACAGGGCCCATTTTCCTGCCTCAAGATGGAAGGGGTGTCACCAGTTTCCATGGCAATCACAGCATGGGGATTTCATTTCATCCCACTAGCCACAGACCTGAAATTAAAAAAAAAAGCAATTATTTGTTACCACCACATTACTGTACTGTATCCTTGAGTTCGACATACTCAGTCTATCACATAAGAACATCTCCAGTGTTGGTTGAAAAATACTAACATAAAGTTAAATCAAAGTACTTAGCTCAGAGTTATTTAATGAAGGCAAACAATCTTTTCTGATCTGCATGAAAATTGCATATTCTGAATTATGCATGTGTTATGCAAGCATTATCACCAGACATACAACTGCTGAATTACAGCAGGACCATCACAAAAATTTTATCAGGGATGAACAGGTCCAAACATTTATATACGTTTCAAATAAATCCTTATTTAACTTGCAATCTACATAAAGACACACACACACACACACACACACACACACACACACACACACACACACACACACACACACACACATTTTCAGAACCACTTGTCCCTTACGGGGTCACGGGGAACCAGAGCCTACCCGGCAACACAGGGCGTAAGGCCGGAGGGGGAAGGGGACACACCCAGGACGGGACGCCAGTCCGTCACAAGGCACCCCAAGCGGGACTCGAACCCCAGACCCACCGGAGAGCAGGACTGCGGTCCAACCCACTGCACCACCGCACCCCTACATAAAGACAATTACATTTAAATAAACACAGTGTGAAAGCCATCATTCTGTTTTAGAACTGATTTAAGCGTATAGTACACTTTTACACTCCTCTCATGCTTCGTACTGATATTGTCCCTGCTTTTTAGAGACACTTCAGATGCTCAGTAATTCTTTTAACCGCCCCTCTTTTAGCCAAGCTCCCAGAACACAAAAGAGAAGACCTATTGCTGGAAAACAATATACTCTCATTAGTTTCTTCAAAGCCATTAATATCCTTACCGTGATAAGAATCTGATCCACAGAGACAAAAACAGATGAATTTAAAATGGTCAACACTGTTACCAAAGGAGGGTGGTACTTTGTTGGTTGTTGTGGAACCGAGTAAATCAGCTTACTTCATATCTTTTCTTGAAGAGATCTCTGAGAGTCTTAACAGGTGCCTAGCAGTCCCTTACTGAGTGCTAATTGCGATTCCATTCCATGCTTTGAATTTGGACAACCAAACACAAATTCACGTTCTGAGACTGCAGCATTTATTACCCACCATGCATATTTTCTCATCTGAAGGAATGTCAGGCGAGAGGCAACAACTGAAACATCACCAACCCAAATACCAAAGAGATATCACCTGGCAGAAAGATGGGCGGTTACAAGGATTTCTGAAACTTATAGAAATATTTGGACCTGACTGTTCTCTGGAAGGCTGCCCATCATTAACCCGTTGGTAGCTTTAATAAACACAAGACAGTCACTCACAGAAATCCTTCACATTTTCAGCTGATTGGAAAGTTTATCCCTCCCCCACCCATCCACTGCCTTTCCTGTGGCAGAAGTACAGATGCACAAAGGCCATGCCAGCAGCTGTGAACTCTGTTAAAGGCAATGGGGTCAGCATGGAGAAAAGTGGGGGCTAACAGAGGGCCTGAGCTAATTTCTTCATGCTAATCTCCAGGGGGACTCTGGGAAATGTGAGGGGATGCTGGGGTGGTGCTCTGGCACAAACTGGATTTACACACTGGCCCGTTTGTGGCAGGATAACACCATGTGCAAAGGAGTCAGCCCACAGCTTCCATCTTAGTAGTGTGAGAAAAGAAAACATGGCAGAACAAGCTTCCCAAACCCATATTTGTGCTGGTGAGCCTCCTAATTTAAATACACAATTCTTAATTACAAAGATAACATGTAAATGAGGGAAACGGTCCCACAGTTAATATGCGTGTCAAACTTTTTTCAGATTAAACAGATTCACCTTGAATAACTATCAGCAAAAAATACATAAAATTATAAGGTTTCAGATTCCATTTTAACTGTTAACGTTTCATGTTTGTCTCATTGCAAAGTATTTTACTGGATTAATCTGAACCGTTGCCCAAACAGGGCTAGTGAGAATGTCTTTTTGATGTTGTGCTGTAGAAACAGTTACATACTTTTCCAGCTTTCTTCAAATCTAATCTTAGCTGAGGAAAAGGCATAACAAGTACCAAGGAGAAAGAAAGAAAGAAAGAAAGAAAGAAAGAAAGAAAGAAAGAAAGAAACCCTTGTGAAAAGGGTGTGTCAGTTCTTCAGGTGCACTGATTGTGTTACAAATTCAGGGGCTATATATAATAAGAAGTTGAACTGTCATAGCAAATGACAAGATAAGCCCTGTCACCGAGAACAGACTCTCGATGACATAGATAGATAGATAGATAGATAGATAGATAGCATTCTCCAGCAGTTTTAAGAAACATCAGATGTGTTGGCACTCCATGTTGATGGAAGCTGATGACTGCACGCCATGGTGGACTGGGACATCAAGTTACTAGCACATACCTACAGGGTTATAAATAGCTGTAAACTGACTTTAAAATCTTTTTTTTTTTTTATTGTAGGACGTCACTGGCACTTAGACCCCAAGAGGTTTTTTTTCTCCCTTGCCTTTTGGTTGGGAGTTTTTTTGGTTCCTCTCCTCCAAGGCCAATATGCTTACTTACAACTTTAATAATTACAGAGTTATTGTACTAATTTAATTTATAGACAACCATTTATTTATATTATGTCTCTAATCCTTTGTTCAGCGCTCTGTGTCACTGCCCTAAAATCAGTCCTTGAAAAAGATGGTGTAAGATGTTTTATAGATGATGAAAGATGAGCTTGAATGATTCAAAGTAGAGGTCTTTGTATTGTATTTAATGACTTATATAATTTTTTTCATTATTATCTTGATAATATATAACACAAACACACCAAATAACATATCAAATGCAAATAATCAGTGTTGTTGGACCTTTGCTAGTTATTTCACACAAGGCTGCTGTATTTCGATAGAAATTGGAACCCAGCTTTATGTATTAAAAACCAACTTCAGGTTATGTACCTGACTCATAGAACTGCAGGATCCTTTCTTGAGCTTCATGAATACCTTCCTGTCCATGTCAGTACAGAGAACACTTTCTTCTCGCAACAAACCCTGAATATCATCAAAACATATCAGCTTAATGAGTCACCTCCGATATGTCATTGTGTATAACTGAAAAAAAAAACAAAATGTATGAGAATGATTTCAATAAAACAAAAGGTTTCATCTGACTCAAGTTTCTTAATTTGCATTTACATTTATTTATCAGACACTTTTCTGCAAAGCAACTTCCAGTGAACACTATGTGGTGTTTTCAGCCCACACACCTTATTCACCAAGGTGGCTTACACAGTTTTTATGAAAAATGGAAAGAAAGCATTATAATGTAAGAGGAAATAAACAAGATTCCCCTTCTCTTTTTTTTAAACTGTGCTACTGTGGAAATGGGGGGTGCCGTGACGCAGTGGGTTGGACTGCAGTCCTGCTCTCCAGTGGGTCTGGGGTTCAAGTCCCGATTGGGGTGCCGTGTGACGGACTGGCGTCCCGTCCTGGGTGTGTCCCCTTCCCCTCCAGCCTTACGCTCTGTGTTACCGGGTTAGGCTCCGGTTCCCCACGACCCCGTATGGGACAAGAGGCTCAGAAAGTGTGTGTGTGTACTGTGGAAATGCAGCTGAATTAATACTTTCAAATTTGGCACTTTAAATATAAAGCCACCTTGGATTTTTTCTTAAGTGACTTCATTCCTAAAAATCCAGTTTATCATTTTTGAAAATGAAGCGTGTCCTCTCTCGTCTACATTCTACAGAGATACCAGAAGTTGAGCGGCTACTCCTGGGGACAGCAGAATTATGGGATTGAAGTGTGTGTTTGCTGGGGTGTTTAGTTCTCATGGAAATTACCAAAGAGCTGTATAACCCCTCTTGGGACTCCACCTTTTTTTCAAAAGCCCCCACCCAAAAAAAGGAAGACAAGAGGCTTTTCAACAGAGGAAGCCCTCCTCCCTTGTTGTGTACCTCTTCACGACTGATCAGGTTAAAAGTTGCCATGCTCCAGACCTTGAGTATGCTCACAACTGACTAAAAGCAATGACGGAGGGAAAGATGACTCTTCTTGAACTCTATCAGGCTTGTGAAAGGCCACTCACTTCTTAGCAGAGGCCTTATCTTGACACCAAATCCTCCATCAGCATGTCATAGTGAGTCAGGAAAAGACAAAACTGAAATCTGTTTGAAAACCACACGCTGGCCTGATCCTAACAAAGCGGTGAATGAACCCTCCAAGGTGTAATTATACTTGTTTATTTGTTGCCATGCAGAGAGGCCTGATGAAAAAGGGTCTTATCCAGACATCAAGAGCTTCCCAGGCTACTCCAGGGCTTAATTCTTTATTGTTAAAGCCCAACAGAAAGGAGACTGAGAGGAGAAAAAAAGGTCAAGCCAGATTTTTTCTTTCCCTTCCAGAGGACTCTCACTGACCCTGTTGTGCCTGGAGGTGTAATAGTAGATGCAGAAGATGAAAATCTGCCTGGTGCCACAAATGAGTTCCAGGCCCCTCATTTCGACTAGACACCAAATCATTACAACTGGGCATGTCAGCTCTATTCAGGGAAAAGGTTTGTTTGGTTCAGGAATTCTGTCCTACAAATTACCTTTTTCACAAATTTGCTGGATGCTTTCAACTACAGCCTGCAAAAAAATGTGCTGCAGTGGGAGAGAGAATCATACGTGCAGATGCTTGTACTGTACTTGACAAAGTGTGACATCTGTGAACCAAACTATCATGTCTATCTGTGTGCCCTTTTTTGACACCTGCTCAGAATCTGTTTTGGAACTGTTAATACACCAAAACATTCTGGAAAGACCTGCGAAGACATACAATATCAATGATAATTTCATCAGCAATTTACCTTATATTGTTTAAAGAGCCTCTATTTGGTTTCCATAATACCTCTAACGTCAATAAAAAGAGAAAAAATAATACATTTTAATCAATATCTTTATTTCATAAAAGCAGCAAAAAACTCTTTGTTGTATTTTATATGTGAAGCAGTATATAAGTACCACCTCAACCCCCATAAAGCTATAAAACCAAGCCTTTCCAGGTAACAATCCCTGGCATTTACTTTTCTCTTTGCACTGAGCTTGTAATATTAATAAATAATAATTTCACAATCACAAAACATCTGTTTGCATTTAAAGGTGAATGAACTAAAGCAGGCAGATCAGTGATGCCAAAAACACACAGAAACATTGAAAGATATAGTCTCTGTGTAGTTGTCTCGATCTGTAATGTTTTTACCAGCAAAGGCTTTTATTGCAAACTGTATAATATTACACATCCTGTCCAATTTAAAACAGAAACACGTAAATTTTTCTTTGTGGGCAATCTGGAAACACTCTGAAGTTAATTAAGGCTGATTCAAAGAGAACCACACAAACAAAGGACAGCCTATGTCCAGACAATTATGCTGCATTAACTAGCTCAGGGCCTCCTTTGCCTGGATCTGGGTTCTTCTATCACAACCTCCTACCTTTGCTGAGAGAGTGAAAACGCTTTGGGATGGAATCGGCGGCGTTGGAATTAATGAGGAGCATCCTGCAACAATGTGCAACTACCAAGTCTTCCTCTGCCAAAGCACTCGGAGTGGGGAACATTGTCATCTGCCTGAATTGCCACAGAGGGGATATCGTGGTAATTTTGAAAAGAGATCTAGACTTTTACATACATATGTATGTAAAAAAATTTGTTTTGGGTGGGCATTTAAATGGGAATGTGTGAAGAAATAACCATATTAAATGCAACAAAGTAAAGAACAAATTTTGTCTTTTTCTTTTCCATGAAGGAAAAATATAAATCGCATCTGTAGTGACTGATGGCTCCCAGAGACAATGAAGAATACTACCCAATGAAGCCTTAATATGACTACCCAAAGTTCCACACAAAATTCTTCCATCACTTACATATTCAAGATGATGAATGCACACAACTCATATCAGACAAAATCAATGACAAAAAAGGAGCAATTTCCAAGAAAAAAAGGAGTAAACATGTTATAAAATTTTCTCCAATGTAATTGACAGTAAAAATGTCTTAAAATTCCACGTTGTAGGGTTCTGAGTGAGTCTGCCATGGAAAATGCAGTTTTGGTGCATGAAAAGTAAGGAAGCAAAAAGTATGTACATGTCTCCTGTTCCCTTATCATCCTTTCTTTGTCTAGGAAGTATAATGTTGAAATGGAGAAAATGATGATGGCTAAATCCTTTTCATTTCTTTGAACCAAATTAATACTAATCCTCCAGTCTACAATAGTTTTAGGATGCACTGTGTGTCTCCTTCCACTTCCAAAGCTGCTGACATTACCATCTGTGTCATTTCATGCTGTCCAAAGGGGGGAAGCAGGGGCTGAAAGGAATACTTTCAAATGATCAGATGTACCAAAATGTGTAAATGGGTAAATCATAGCTTGACTAAGTCATTTTCAAAAATCATCAACTAAGTAAATTGATAATAATACAGACGCACACATATTAAACAAGAACTTGGTTGTTTTCCCATTGATTCAGCACCTACATGAATGCAGTTTGTCACCGGTGAGGTAAAATATATAACCAGAAAATTATTTACAGATTTAAAAGAGCAGTTGTGTGCATATAACAAGACAGGTAAGGACATGCATTTACATAACACCACAGATAAAATCTATAGCATGCTTCACAACAAACTATTTTAGCACTTAGCACTGGCCATCATTATCGATTGGCCTTCTTGAGCCTGAAAAGACCTCACTTTTCTGTTGAGCTTAGCGTCTACTACAAGCATGTACTCTGGAGACTGACAGAAACACGTTTACAATTTACTCGCCAGTTTCGTCCAGCAGTGAGGCCTCCCCTATTGACAACATGCTGGAGTTAACAGCAGAATAAAAGCACATCGAGTCGTAGTCAATAGGCTGCCACAGGCCCACTCTTCTGTCATTTTATAAATCTTTATAAACATAATCGCAGCCAGAGCACCTTGCAAACATTCCAGCCATGTTAACAATGTTCCAACCCCAAAAGTAGTTGAGAAAGACATTCCAAAGTATGTAAAAATGAAATCTTCTGTAGTGAGTCTGTAATCATTTCCCTTACATAAAATTTCAGCTTTTCACGCAAGAAACGCCTTTTTCATGCAGCTAATGAAGTCTATGAACCAACAGTATAAATTCCCAAGAAAATAACACTAAGTTCATCATTGGACCTCAGGTGACCAGATATTTCAATGAGTGGACAGTCTAGTGCATGACAATATTTTCTTAGGTACCATACTTTCTGTAATTTGAAAAAGAGGGGGTTGGCAGACCAGAGAACAAATAATTAAATAGTTACTTTAGTTTTTTTTTTTTTATTTAAGTGTGGGAAATTATTTAATTGTAGAAACGTTTACTAACAAAAAAATTATAAATGTAAAAGAAAAAGAATTGTGATAAACTCTGTACCATTTTCCAGCGTGGTCCTTAGTAATTTTTCTGGAGTGGTTGGTTGTTCTGTAAAATCAGCAAAAGACCCCAGCCCCCCACAAAAAAAAAAATACTTAAAATTAACGCTTGTTGAGCAAAAGATTTGATTTTGATTTACATATAACAAGATTATCATCAAGTCAAAATGAAAATAACAAAAAACAAAAAGTGAAAATCACATATACTGAATGAGACACACACACACACACACACACACACACACACACACACCAGTGTCTGAAGCCACTTGTCCCAAGCAGGGTCATGGCAACCCAGAGCCTAACCCGGCAGCATAGGGAGTAAGGACGGGATGTCGCAAGGAACCCCAAGCGGGACTTGAACCCCAGACCCACCGGAGAGCAGGACCCGGTCAAACCCGCTGTGTCGTCGCACCCCCCGTATATGAGACATTAGAACAAAAAAAAAGACACATTTGACTCACACTCACGTAACCATATAACCAGATCAAATCCCATTTCCCCAGTCATGTGGGGATAAACAATTATTTTTAAACCAACCAACGTCTACAACCACTTTTCCTGAGCAGGGTCGCGGCAACACAGGGCACAGGGCCAAAGGAGGAGGGGACACACCCTGGACGGTACACCAGTCCATCGCAAGGCACCCCAACCAGGGCTCGGCTCGCAGACTCGGCACATAGGGGGCACTGGCTACACCCACCGCATCACTGTGCCCCTTATTTTTAAACACACTGCAAAAACTGTGTGACCCTTAGATCAGTTTATTGATTTCTGAAAAAGAAAATCATTGCCCTACGTTTAAGAAGCATTGTGTAATGTTATGTGCAGTATTGCTAATGGCATAACATGTATAACATTCCTGTTCAGTCCAACCATTTCACAATGTGTGGAAAGTAAGTGAGAAGACCTCTGGTCCAACTGTGTGTCTGTAAGAAATATATCACTCTCAAGTGAGAAACCTCAATGCTAATCTCCTCATTTCAGACACAGAGGAGTAAATATTGCGTTTGCATTTAAATGAGCTCAGAATTTATTCAAATGTTTGTTAACGATACGACTGTCATGAATATTTAAGGCTTGTCACATCTGTAAATAAAGTGAAAATGCATGCACACAGACACATAGAACTATACACTTGTTTTATGTGATGAAAAAAGTTTAAAGCAAATACAATGGGGGAGGTGAGGGTACATACATTATTACTGACTAAGACACTGAAAAAATGTTGAAACGTTTAAATTATGTCTTCATTTGAGGTAAAGTAGTCTCAAAAGCTGCTTGTGTCAGTAGGTTCCCAGAACTTTTTGTCTTCATATCCTCCGGTGTTCTATGGTTTCACAGGATGCCATTGGTGTGTAAAACTCTAGCCTTGTAATAAATTCACTACTGCAATTAAGACACATGTCTTTAGCTTAGCTAACGTATGTTAGAGTGGTTGATTTAACTGTGCATGCTCAACTTACATTTGCTAGTTATTACAGTAATGAAGCCTCATCTGTTACCATGTGGCAGTGACTCTGCAAGCAAATCCAGATGATGGAACTTGCAATGGATTGTTATTTACTTCACATTGCTCTAAATTGCTTTGGTCAGTCTAGTTTTGGTGCCGTGGACAGTGCCTCAACAGAGGTTTATTTTCTCCAGGTTTACATCAATGTCGAGCTTTTGTTTTCTCTCCTTCATTGCTAGCTGGCCAATTTCTCATCACTTCATCATTATGAAGGACATTGTCAATGACTCAACACCTTATACTTTAGTATTCATTCATTTATTTGTGTGCTTTTGTCCTCATGATCTTTTTGTACTTTAATATGTAATGCATTTTGGTTTGTTGTATCTGTAGCCTTGTAAATGCATCCTAAGTCTGTCTTCAGGGTACAGTGCTGAAATAATAAAAATATATTGTATTTCTATTATACATCATGCGATTCTTGACACTGAACACTTAACGGGAATGTGATGATCGATGGAAATGGTTCAGCTCTTGTTCTCCATGGAAGAGGACTGTGTCCTTCCTCCACCACTGCCATGTCAAGTGTCTGTGGATATACCACTTGATCAACATCACATGCTCAACATAACAGGGATGCCTTCTCTTTCCACAGCTTCACTTCAGATTTGTCCACTTTTTAAATCACTTTTTTGTTCTCCACCTCAAAATCATACTTAGAGACGCAGCAACAGTGGCTGAATCTGAGGGTACTTTCAATTATAACACCTAAGTCACTTCAAAAAGACCACAGAGAAATTAAACTGAAGCCCTTCTTAATATGGCAGCATAAAAACATGCAGCCTTTCTGTTGCAAGGTCAGAAAAAGGCTCCATTTTAAATAATGTCCAGCTAAATGAAACACACAATAAAGAATTTCCTTCAATGCATAATAAAAGCATGAAAATAAAATATGACCATATCTTCATACTTGAAAGCCAGTCATAATTTGTGGTTATTACTAATGGTTTGAACTGAATGCATTTCTTGCAAGTTTATACCCCCTCAAACCACCACCTCCACAACACACACACACACACACACACACACACACACACACACACACACACACACACACACACACCAATTTCTGTGGAAAGTCTGCCTTACTGCTAAGAACACTGGGCGTGTGAATGCAAACAGAAATGACCATGTGTTGTTTCCAAAAATTCAAGTTACAAATGTAGCTGGAAAGCATCTGAAAACAAGAGCACAATAAAGTGCTGAAATGTTAGGCTAGATGAAGCACTATAATATAACCGAGCGCTTTGTACACTGGACCATTATCCGGAGAGGCACAGACACATTAAAATCAGACCGGAGGCACTCACCTTTCCTCAAGATCTACAAAAATCTGAATTAAAACTCATCCAAAGCAGACTGACATTTCCAAAGTTAAAGTCACAGAACATAGTGCAAAAAAACAAATCCACAAATGTTTTACATACCCTGATAATTCACTTTTAACCCACACACACACACACACACACTTGCCCCATATGGGGTTACAGGGAACCAGAGCCTAACCCAGCAACTCAGGGTGTAAGGGGGAGGGGACACACCCAGGACAGGATGCCAGTCCGTCCCAAGGCACCCCAAGTGGGACTCAAACCCTAGACCTACCAGAGAGCAGGACCTGGTCCAACCCACCATGCCCCCCCCCCCCCCCCCACTTTTAACCATTAGCCTTAAAAAAATTTACTTTTTTAAACCAAATCTAAAATATAATTTAAATTATTTAATATGTATGAAAATTTAAAACTCAGCAATTATAATTTTATTTTATTCTACTAAAATACAGTAACAATATACAGTATGCAATAGTGTAACATTGACTTTTTGCACATTTTTTTGTTATACAGTTATGATTAAAAGGAGAATTCCATTACAAAGATACTAAGATACAGAATGCCCACAAAATTACAATTCATCCGTATAGTGCTTACTTATTGCTGAAAAATTTCACATATTCTTCAACACAACATTGGTCCATTCTGATACATTAAGCAAGACAGATAGCTGCTCTCTAGAAACCATTTATATAAAGGCCAACATTTATTCACAGGCTTGTTTATAAGCACAGCCCTGGCTTGCTTTTCACTGCTGGAAGTAGCACAGATGTGTATGTAATTAGAAGAAATGTCACTACCACTTTGTCCAAAGCAGATCACATACATTCAATACTGTCACCTTTTCCCTATTCTAAAAAAAAATTGGAAAAGTCTATAAAAGACTCAGAACATTTCCATATGAAAGGATCATTATGGTGCACACAAGGCAATGACATGATATCATGTCTGAAGGAAATGCTGTTCCGCAAAACCTTTTTTAATCATTGTTAATTTTGGGCATGATGGACCATTTGTATCGTAGGTGATCATTTCTATAATGCTATGCCAGGTCAAGAATTTAGGTAAACATCATACATCCCTGCTTTTATGCAGTACTATAAAATTTCTGTGTTAGAGCTAACCCTTGACCTCAAATGTCCATACATGTTTAGCCAAATACATTACTTTTTATGTCCTGTGTAATTCCCCAGCTACTTGCATGCCATTAAATGCCCTGCTTACTAGTAATCAATTATATACAAATCAGGCATGAGCACATATGTTATAATAAGTCTTAACTCACTTGATGTAAAAACCAGAGGTCAGTCTGCAAGATTTCTGCATTAAAAGCAAAAACTTGTTCTCTCAAGTTCAACACATATGGCAGAGCCATATGCAGAAATAAAAGAACAGGCCACATTTCCACCTTCTTTTAATCTCAGTCATTCACTCATTCATAGAATGCTCCATTCAGTGCTGCTTTTCATTATGCAAAAAGAAAAAATGCTAATCCATTTCTGGTTCTTTCACACTTGTATAAACCACCACTCCTAGGCCTGAAAAGCAGTAATATCAGTTGACATTTTTTTTTGTCAAAAAGGTAGCTGTTGCCGAAACATTAGCATTCCTTTTGAGTCTGCCAAATTTGGCTGAAGGAAACGGGAGATTATCAGTGAAAGTATGTCACCAGAGCAAGATAGAGCTGCTTTAATAAGCCAAAGGGCAGGGGGAAAATGCTTTAGTTACTGTGGAAACTCTTTTTTTTCAGCAAAAGAGCTGACCTTCCATCTGCAAGGGCCTGAAGAGAACCAGACTGAGTCCAGCTTATTAATAAGAAACAAAACCATGAAAGAATTCCCTTTGAAAGTGATGATACTATCTTGCATCAGAAGGACCACAGTGGCCAGGATGAGCCAGACATAATGAGGATGCACAGCAAATGAGCTGCAAGCACGACGTGAGAGATGTACAAGCATGTGTCATTGGGAGGCAGATCAGCAAACCAAAGCTCATGTTTTTTCTCCCACACGACAACATGGGATATTAGTCAGCACAATTAAAGGGGTCTCCATGGAGACTAATGAAATGTTGCTATGGTGCAACACCTAAATTAGATATCTTGTTATGGGTTTCCACAGTCCTGAACTGAAACCCATTGTTTACCAGGAAACAATGTTCTATCTGTGCTTAGCTGATCCCTGCTGGCAGAGTAAGCCTCTGGGTTGTCAGTTTCCATATGTTAATATAATTAAGTGCTAATTGTGAAAAGCTTGTACATATTCACATGTGGTTTCCCTGGACGCTTTGTAGTTTGAACCCCGTCCAAGTGTTTAACCCTTTTTCTGCCTTGAGAGAGGTGGAGACCATGCATGCTACAGCACAGTTCCTTGGGCTAATGAAGGAAAGACCCCTTTTACAGCGATACACTGAGTGTAGTTTTGGCTTCTCAGCTTTCAACCCATCGCATCAAGGATATGGGCAAGCTATGAAACCCTGTATACTGTCAACTTTAATTTGTGGCTTTACTCAAATTAAAGCGTAAATGATAACTAATTCCAAAACTAATGCCTCAGGTCAATACCTTGATCATTATATTTGTTTCTAAGCTATAGGCAAAGAGAGAAAAAAAAAAAAACAGGCATGGAGTCACACTAACTGGCCTTCTTTAAAATAACATAGAATTCAAAACAGAATCTATATTTTCATTGAACTAACCACAGACTAAACCACAGTCCTGTATTGAACAACAGGTATTGTAGTGACTTCAAATTTATGTAATAAAAATATATGCATCAAAATCAACCAGAAAGAACAGAACAGTTAGATCAGTCAGGATTAGTAGCACCTTTCAAATAATACTTTAACCGGAAAATGAAAAAACTATTAAATTAAATAATACATATTGTAACGACCTGCGTTACTGTGTTTTAGTGGGAAATGTGTTTAACGTAAATAGCTGCATTATGGGAAAAATGAGTGTTTGCCAGTAGGAAAGAGAAAGCATGGGGATGTTAAGCAGTTTGGGGAGGTTGGGCAAAGAGGGTTCTCAAGCCGAGAACATCATTGTTCTGTGTTCAAATAAAACGTTCAAGATGAGCGCTGTCTGTGTATCCTTCTTCACCTCATCCAAACCCACAGTGCTGTGCACCACAATACTGAAGTAGTGTGAACACTTAGTATTTAGTAACACAAAGTACCAGTATTTCCTCTACTGATAAATTTACCTTGCTTTGCTAACTTCGATTTCAGAAATTATAGTTTTTTTTGTTGTTTTTCCTTACTGATATAAACACAGTAAATACAGACCAGCCTGTGTGACAACCAGAATGTAAGAAATAAGCAGAATGTAACAAGTGAGGCATTAGTTTTGAGATTAATTACCATTTATGCTTTAAATTGACTAAAGCTACACAGAATGTAAGAAGTAGCAAGGAAGTTCTCAGAAATACCTTCTTAACATACACACACACATTTTCAGAACCGCTTGTCCCATACGGGGTCGCAGGGAACCGGAGCCTACCCGGTAACACAAGGCATAAGGCCGGAGGGGAACACACCCAGGACAGGACGCCAGTCCATCGCAAGGCACCCCAAGCAGGACTCGAACCCCAGACCCACCGGGGAGAAGGACTGTGGCCCAACCCACTGCGCCACCGCACCCCCTGCCTTCTTAACATAAATTCATACTATTATAGCATATTTTAAGTATACAAAAGGCTGAATTCCCACTTTTTCCTCACACTTTTGCAAAGGTGACTTTTTAATAGCTGATAAGAATATTATGTTGTAATTCCTTTAAAAAGTGACAATAAAATAAGAAAGAAAAGCAAAACAAGATAAAAAAGCAACTCCATCTGGAGGAAAAAAGTTTTAAATTAGCTGGCTTCGCTGATTTGATTTGAGACATGAGATACAAACCATAAAAAAATAAGAAGAGGAATTTAAAGCCTGAAATACTGATTTCGACATTGACATCATACTGGTAGAGAGCAATTTAGCTTCATGGAGATGACACCAGGCAGACCTCTTGGGAGGCCTCAGCCCCCCATATTGGAGAAGCCATCTGAATCTCAAGAGTTATTAAGGCTTACCCTATCCAGCATTATCAGGTACCTCATTCTTCAATGTCTGCCTCTGCACTCAAATATATTCAATAAAAGCAGAGAAGCAAGAATATATAACCATAACTGAATAATAAAATATCTGCTAAAGTGTAATATGAGGCCATCAGAAAACATTAGCACACCTTTACTTTAGAAATAGTGTGAGGTGACCGGCATAAAAACTACCCCTGAAACACATTATCTTATGGCTCCTTCAAAACACATTACAAAAAGGTAAAATTATGAACAAACTTTGCATTATGAAACATACAAACCTGTTAGTATAACATATGCAATAACAGCTTCAAAATGCAATACAGTTTTGCGGGGTCTATGGGACTATCGTTCCGAGGACAAAACAGAAAAAATATCGGTATGAGGTGGACTGGCTAAACGGATTCATCGGTATGCAAATAATAATAATAATAATAATAATAATAATGTCACCAAAACAAATTCCTTGTATGTGTAACATACTTGGCAATGAAACTCATTGTGATTCTGATAATAATAATAATAATAATAATAATAATAATAATAATAATAATGACATTTGTTAAGTGCAAAAAGTGTTTAGCTGTTTTATTCCATACTCTAGAGTCTAGTAGTTGTTTTCAGTTTAATTTTGTAATTTTTTTGTGGTCCGTAATTATTAAATTAAACACTTGAATTAAATTGAATTAAATATTAAACACTTGAAAAAAAAATTGAAAAAATTAACATGTAGCAGTAGGCTATAATGCAAAAGTAACGAGTTAATAGCAAAATTTTGATGAAGAAAGTAAAAAAGGGACAATTCAGGCTACACAAGCTCGTTGTTAACCCGCTGTACGCGCCGGAAGCCGGAAAAACGGTCAGCGTCCATACGCGCCTTCAGCACGCGTAGCTCTTTACGACGCGCGCGAGCGAGCAAGAGATCGATGCCGCTATCCCCGTGCAGCGACGTGCCGTTCCGGACTGGTCCGAGCCAGGTTTCGCGTGCCACAGGTCTGGTCTACAGCCTGGACCGGGAAAAGGTAGGACGACCGCGTAGCCTCTCATACACTTTATTAGCTAAAATAAAACGAAAAGAGAAGGCGACGCTTGCGCAGGGCACGGGAAGGGGGCGGGAAAGGGGGGCCACACAGGCGAACACTGACTGAAGCTCTCCGACACCTCAGCTAAGAGAGCAGAAAAACGGAGCGAAAGAGTCGGCACTTTCTGCGGACCACGACAACGAGTGGCCGAAAGGTCAAATATTTCTAATTCGGGCACGAAAAGCCGATAAAAAAGCATAGTCTTTACTGTCACTCGCTGTGTGAGCTCGTGCGCCGCGCGCGCGGGGCACCAACGTGTTCTGTCCCTGGCTAGACGGAGGAGCGTCACGTAACACAGCTAGGGCGCCGTGACAGCGCATCTGGAGCCGCACAATACTGTCTGTGTTCACACGGCCACAAGAGCGCTCGTGCTCAACAACGCGTTTCTCTTCTTCTTCTTATTATTATTATTATTTATTATTATTATTATTATTATTATTATTATTATTACAAATGGTGCAAGTGAGGCTGTTATAACTGTACAGTAGTGCTGCTTGGCTGCTGTGTCGGTGTCACTCTTTCCCAGCACAGTAGTAGCAGTATAGTACACTGTCGTGCTGGTGGTGCCGCGCGTTGTCCAGGTGCCGATTTAAATTTTATTTCCTCTGTTTACCACAATCTCTGAAAGCACCGTTCGTTTCACGCGGAACACACATCCAAATCCTGCCAGCATGAGTGACTGCAATGACTCTTTAGTGTTGAAAAAAATATGTGCCGTGTGGAGAGCACAGTGAGTGAAACTTTAACTTGCGCGTCTGGCTCGCTTTCGTCGAGGTGTTTCTGCTTGCGACTCCATCATCGCGACGAAAAAATAACACAAAAGAAAGAAAAGTTAGGATGTGCAGAAAGTGACGCCGAACTGCGGAGCAAAACGGATCCGCGAGGAGCTGAGCGTGGTCCGCTTGGCTGCAGCGATGATCGTTAGCGAGCCCGTACAAGTGAGTCAGCCAGTGTACCAAAAGTTACAGGGAAGCAAAATACAAAACACAAACACACTTACTGTCTCACCCCTCGATGTCTCTCGATTTGTATGTATAAGTAAACATTATAGTAAGTCGAATCCAACGACTGAAAAAAGTTAAAAGGGAAAAACAAACAGGCAAAAATATAATCCTCAAAATTAAATAGCGCGGGAGGATGCGATGAGACGAAGCGATCCTGCTTTGGGTCCGGCTGTTAAACCATGTTGTGCCGAGCCGTTTGGGTGCTGGAGGGTCGGAGGAAGGACTCAAGGAGGAGAGGAAATGAAAATCCGATATGTCTTTATTCCGCTAATTATTATCGTTTTAGTCTTGTTTTTTTTTTTAGAAAAAAAAAAAAAATTGCTGATTAAGTTGAGTGCGCATGTCTTTGTGTGTGTGTGTGTCTATTCCGATACGCACTCTGGGAACGAGAGAGAGAGAGCGAGAGAGAGAGAGAGAGAGGAGGGGTGTGGGGGTGTGGGGGCGCGAGGTGTAATTAGCGAGATGATCAGCGTCTCATTACAGAGGAGGCGCATTTAGAGAGAATTGACGTCGAGCATTTACAGTATATGTTAAACATGAACAAATGTTAAACTACATGGAGAAAAACGGCAAAAGACGAAAATACATTGACTTTTATACGTTGGGTTATTAAAAAAAACAAGATGAATAATATGTAAATACACCAAGTAAAAGTGAAGTGCAGTTCTTGGTGGTGACCAGTCGAAAATTGCTGAAAGACAAAAAAGGTGATAATCTAAACTATAACTTTGAATTTTTTATAGCCACATATATGCTTTTATCTCTTTTTTAAATCAAGACATACAAATGTATATTTTACTTGCTAGACTTTCCAGTGGGCAGCTCAGGCGTTAAGGCCCATCTCATTGTTGTCCAGAAAGGTTAACCCACCATTGTTCCATTCAAATGTGTGTATTTTCATGGAAACAGGTGCATGAATTTATAAATGGAAAAAAATGTATGCCAGATGAACAAAACGGACATACTGTACAATGGGCCTGCTTCTTCGCAAACAGAATTTCTTTCACACACCACCTTAAAAGGGAGACATTAAACCATTCATGGCATGTTAACAGTTCACATGGAGGAAGTGAGTGAGGCCACTTAGTGACACTACCGAGCATATTCTGACAATTATTTACTTTAAATTGTACTGTAATTGTATGTCATTTATATTACATGTGCAACATTTATTGGTAAGGGGGTGATTATACTGTATGTGTGTTATGTCTTGGTTATTAACAGCTGTTGTTTTAATCTCCTGTTTCAATGATAATGCATGGACCAGGAGTTTTTCCGCGGTACCGGTAGATCCACCTTGATCATCCTCTGGACTGTCCATGACTTTTGGGGCTGGATTGAAAGCGCTCAGTGTTGTGTTTCGCTTTACCCTCATTGTGTGAAAGACATAGCAGTGGGCCATGTAGCAAAAGCATCAAACAGCTCACAGCCATGAATGCTGCTCAGAGATATGTCATTATAAAATACATTATTTATGTTTTCTAAAATTGCAATAGTACTGTACTTGCATGCCACATATTTCATAGTAGGAGGAAAAGAAAAATTATGAAAATACTGTACATTTCAGCTGAAAGTATCCTTAAATGTTAAACCTATTTAAAATAAAAACTAAAAGATTGCCCCCAGTTTGATGATAACAACAACAGCAACAACAACAACAACAATAATAATAATAATAATAATAAAATAATGTCACTATGATTATTTATGTAAATTAAAACAAGAAAGATAGGACAGGATATAATACGGGCTTATATATAATTCGACCTGAAATATAAGAGCCATTGACGCATTAAAAGCTTTTTTCCCTTGTTCACTTGGTTTTCTTGTCATATTTAGTGGAATGTATATGCACATATTCAACAATAAGAAGAAAAATAATAACTAGTAACACAAATTGGTAATATGAGAGAGAAATGTTATGGATGACAATGGAAGTGGTAAAGTAAACGTGTTCTTTTCACATGCATAGTGGTACAGTAGTCTTTGTGAGAACAGCCTAGCGCCCTCTGGGGCATCCCGGGTCACTGTGTGACATCGAAGAGTACTGTACTTCAGGGGGAAAACAGTGTACGCAGAAACATAAGCGCAAATAATTACAATGAAATAAATGCAATTATGATACTGTAAAAGTCGGTGCTCTGTAGCGCGCACGGGTGAGACAGAACCTACCAGACGTTGTGGGGTCCGAGGGTTTCCCTCCACATAGGAGTGCTTCCCTGCAGTCCACACATCAGACGTCCGAAAGCCGATTCCAAAGGAGAAAATTCACATTTCCAAGACAAAGAAAATCATCTCACCCAATAAAATAAAAAGCTGAATAAAATGTGGCAGTTACGAATATAACGTAAATGATGGCTATAAAAAAGGTAGCATTCAGTCTTTTAGATTTTTGTAACTTAATACTGTATTATATATACAGTGAAAATTAAATAAAGGTATGTTTGTGCTAAGAAGAGAGACTGTCCTTTGTCTTCCTAGCCTAAAAAGCGTGTGAGAAATGTTGTCCAGGAGCCTCCGTGTGACACACACACACACACACACACACACACACACACACACACACACACACACACACACACACACACAGTGTCGTGGCAAAGCGGAGTGATGCGCGCGTGGAAAATGTGCAATAAGTTTGTGTGCGGGCGCTGCGTGTGTTAAGACTCGGATTTCTCCGCATTTCGGTGCACAGTCATCAGGTGGAGTACAATCATTCTCTCACATGTCATGTGCGCCTTCCACGATCGCTCAGTTTTGGGCTTTTCTTTCGGTCTCCTTCTCCTCCCTATTACTAACATAAACTTAAGGAATCAGTGCACCTTGTGTTTACTTTCCTTGGAAATGTGGAGAAAATAACTTTTGAAAAAATCCGTCTTCGACTAAATAGTTGCTTGTATAACATTAAACATTAAACAATATATCCCACCTCCAGTGATCGATACGAAAACGATGACATATGACCCTTTCAGATAAAACTACAGAACGGTATGGGAATGTGAAATGACGCTGCTGATTTTGCGTGTGATGGGCCTTTTAGAAACTTTTGTTTCCTCCAACGCCCTTCTTGGCTCGTGCAGTCAGATTTCTGTAATTGGACGAGAGAAATGGCAGTGAATTTAGTGCGCTGCTCAGGACACCTGTTCTCTGTTGTTTCTTGAATAACACGAAGATACAGTGAAAGTGCTAAAGTGTCAGGGAAAGGAGCTGGAAAAGGTGCGGCAATTTGACCGCAACAGCAGGTGCGGTGTTGAAGCGACACACCTGTCCTTCCCCACCCTCCCCGTTTTGTACTCCGCACGGCGCGCCTTGTCGCACTCCTTCCTTTTTCACCTTTGTTCTTGTTCAGTTGTCCCTCTCAGCTTTACTCCACATCGCTAAAACTAAACATTATTATTATTATTATTATTATTATTATTATTATCTAGCCGGAGCACTTGGACAAAATAAATTTGTTTATAAATTCAACGGGAAATTAGGGTGTTTGTGTTGAATTCCTAATTCCGTATGCTTTGCATTTTTACGTATATATTTCGCTAATTTATTGTTTTAAATATTGTCTCCCATACAGTTTTACGTTGGTCACGGTTAACAGGCGTCGGGGAGAAAACATTTTTCGTCAATTATTTGTTATGTATGATTAATTAGCTTGCTGGTTTCGATTGTTGGTTTATAAGTACACACTTTTACCATGGTCTTATTTTACACACACACACACACACACACACAAAGACAAAGAAACAACACTTCTGTTCTACCATAATAAAAATAATGAAATGGTAACTTTGCTGGCATTGAAAAAACTGTTTATTGAGTTTTTGGTACTCCTCTTGTTCTTTTCCTTTTATGCAAGCTTTTTTATTCATTAAAATACACACACGCACATTTTCAGAACCGCTTGTCCCATACGGGGTCACGGGGGAACCGGAGCCTACCCGGTAACACAGGGCGTAAGGCCGGAGGGGGAGGAGACACACCCAGGACGGGACGCCAGTCCGTCGCAAGGCACCCCAAGCGGGACTCGAACCCCAGACCCACCGGACAGCAGGACCGTGGTCCAACCCACTGCGCCACCGCACCCCCCTCATTAAAATACAAATTCCCCTTTTTTACTTAATTAATCAATCAGCATTAAAACCACATATTTTTGACTTGCTCACTCTTTTTATAAGAAAATAGATATTTTATTTTGCTGGATGCAGTGAAAGTTAATGTAAAATAAGATAGTGTTTGTAAAGCTGTATACAGCAGAGCTTTTTATATTATATTATATTACCCCTTCATACTACAGAATATCACCCTTTATCACTTTCCACTTATCAGCCAGACATGTAGCATGTTTCAAATTATGTTGTTTGATACTATTAATGCAAAGCAAACAGAAATCTTGATTTAAGAAGATTAAAAACCTGATCTCCTCTGAAAGAAATGTCACACAATATGGTTTCAAAGTCAGATCTGAAAGGGTTAATCCCTTTCCAGGTTTCTTCATTGGATTAGAAAGGGGGTAGATATGTGGAGATGTCAGTTTGCTTACACTGATGTTCATTATCACCTGCAGCAAAATAGCAGGTCAGAGGTTACATAAAAGAAAAAGGTAAAGCCAACTCGACTGCAAATGACGTGAGAAATATATCACATTACCAGCTTATTGGATTCTTGTTAAATATGTACTCAGTTTATTTATTCTGTGCATGTGTGCACCTATTCAGGTCAATTGGCAACCGTAAACGTTCGCCAAACTGCAGATACCTAATGTACAGTCTTAAATGAAGTGTGAGGTCTGGCCCAAAAGGTCAGTTTTGCCAACTTTCTTAGAACCATGGTAAGTAATGGTTTTGACAACAATGTATTATCAATCTCAGCTGTGACAAGTCCGTTGAATCAAGGCAGAGGCATTCTTCACAGCTGGCTGACTTTAAACTCGAGATGCACCTTTATGGTCACTATTAAAGTTATGCTTAAGATATATGCTTAAGATATGGGCTCTCAAAGCTAGGCATTGCAATTTTTTTTTCCACTGTAATGTCTTATCCAAGAAGACCCAGCAAGACACTTATAAATATATTTATTGTTGATATACATATTTTCCACTAGCATATAGGCCTACTCCACATTTTTAATGTATTTTCTTTTCTTCTACTTTAAAAAGCCAGTGCATCTGTGATTCAGTGTTAAAAAGTACTGTAAAATCAGATAAATTGTGGCTTAGATTAAATAATGAAAGCATAACCTTTTGAGTTGTCTTCAGGCAGTTATTGCTATTATTCACTATATATGTACTGAAAAAATGCCACAGCATCTCATATATCCAGAAACTTGGAAAATGATCATTCACCTGTAGAAATCTGCAAGTTCAGATTCATCAAAGAAAACATGGCTGAAAGGAAATTCTGTTCCCCACACAAGGCTAGTAGAAGTACATAGTTTCCCCTGAACCTTTCCAAACTGCCTGCTGAAGTAGCAGTACAGGCAGTCCCCGAGTTACAAATGTCCGACTTATGTACAACTCTTACTTACAAACCACCCCCTTACTGACCAGAAGTTGATTTTTTTTTGTCACCCTTAAGTAACAATCAAATGAAAACTTCATAATTAAGCCTATTGTATAAAAAAAAATCAAGTTACTGTATATACAATAGCTTGTAAAAACAAACGGGTACTACTTTGCAACATGCATCAAAACATTGCACCTCTACAGTGGTTTGTCAGCTCGTGGGCAGGGTGCGTGAGCCTGGGGTAGGACAGACTTCCTTCTTTTCCCGTTAATAGTGTCTCGTGTGTTTCTGTATTTGGCTTTAATATTTTTTATTTTTTTTCTGGTTTTTAGCCTCCTAACCATGGCACCAAAGCATAAATGTGATGTAAGTGATGGTGATGCATCCAAGAAAAGGAAAATGATCATGACTCAAACTAAAGTGGAAATAATAAAGCGAAAGGTGAAATGCCAACAAACATTGGAAAAGCAAACATTAAAGTTTCTTTAATGTTTTGCACACGCACGCACACACACAATTTCCCCCTCTCTCTCTGAGAGAGCATACAGCTACAAAAGACACTTCTTCCCAGTTGCGGAATCTCACGCCAGACACCACCCTCCACCCCCGCATTCTCAAACCTTTGCCCTTCCAAGTCCTGTTCCTCATCGTTCCGCAGTCCCGTTCCACATCTCTTTGATAATGGCCACCTGCCTTGTCCCTTGACCACGATTTTGGATCCTCGCCTCTGTTCAGTTTGCTGATCAACCGACTGACCAACCATTCGCCCGTTCCCGACCACGAGAACAGGTCTGGGCTTTTGATTCTGAATTACCAATCCTGCACTTTGGTCCAGCCTCCTCCGTGTCCTCTGTTCATCATTTAAGTAGTAACATTTATTATGATATCTTTCTATGTCTGTCTCTATTGTAAATACTGTAGTTACATCTCTTATTATTCTTACTACTGTATTGTTATTATTATAACATTGTATTATTACTGTATTGTTAAATTGAAGTTGTTTTAGTGTATCCAAAGTGTTTCAAACAATATACTAAGTCAAACATTTGACAAAATGACATTAGGTACCCACCATACCATACTGTTCCAGCTTACGTTAAAATCCGTCTTAAGACAGACTGAGGTCACAGAACTTGTTTGTAATTCGGGGACTGCCTGTACTAAAGTCTGATGTCATATGTAATGCATTGTCGACATTTGTTTTCATAAAGTAGCGCAGGACCCATGTTGATGAAATTGTAGAGTGTGGATGCTCAGTCCCAGTCTAGCTAGATGTCCAGGTTTTCATCAAAATTGAAGAGCAAAGTAAGCCCAACTGACTCAGCCAAGAGAAGCAGGTGGACCAGTGTCTGAAACAAATGTTTGACCTCTCTGAAACAAATGTTTGACCTCTGTAACACATTATTAGCATACACTGAATAACATACATTTTTTACATTAATACATATTTTCATTACATTTCTTATGTATCTTTTTTACCCATCCCTGTGCACCTCAATTTTTTTAAAGATTGTGTAAATAAATTGAGATATATTGACTAATAAGCAGTCTGGTGTTTTTGATATTATTTTAAAGAATAATGCTGCCACTTTGACAGCTGTAGTATTTAAATGAATTATAGATACATGATATTTGCTGCCCTGATTTGATTAGTTTTAACTCCAAGATGGGAAAAACGTTAGTGTAATAGTAAAATTTCTTTGGGGTTAATCCGCTGCATATGTAAATATATGTTTTCTATAAATCATTTGATGTCTGACAGGTTACTACTGTTAGGAGAAGGAAAGAAATGGAATGGAAGACAAAAAGACAGAAAGGCTACTTTGCTGGGCTCTGCTGAGTACATAAAATCCAGCAAAATTGCCTATAAAAGGAGGAATGCTTTGTCTTTTTCTTTGGTATAGGAGCTCAGAAAACCCCTGTGCGCAAACTGCAAATGCAAAATGAAAAACAACATATTCACAGATCATGCCATCATCCACGAGATTCATGAGCCCTAGCACAGAAACTGTAAAAATGTACACTTGAATTTCCTGCCTTTCTGTTGTATGTCAGTCTGAGCTCTGGATGTAGAGCACAAAGACTGTCCATTTCTTACCTCTGTTCTCTTTGTTCTCTCTCTGTCGCTCTCTCTGTTCAAATCAGTTCCTTCTTCTGTCCATTCTGTCCGCAGTCTGTGTTTATACTGTATGTAGATAGACACATAGACAATTACACATACACACAGGCTTCACCCACTTTATCAGTGTAATTTGCTCCTGAAAAACCCTTCATTAGGTGAATTCTCATACCTCAGAAATGTAATTACCATAAATTTAAGTTCTTCAGCCACAACACTGACTCCCATTCATAAAAATATCACTGAAATTAAATAACTACACTATCACTGAACCCCATTAAAATGGACATCGTTACTTGAGTTCAGTTAACATTCGTTATCATAACTCAAGGTAAGAAGGCAGTCTGCCTCATTAATGACTATAGCAATGTATGGCTGTGTATCTGTGCATGTCCAGCTGCTTAGTAGCTATTACATACTGTACACTTATTAAAGCATGGGTTTCCTCCAGGTGCCCTGTTTTTTTTTGTTTCAGCTGTACTGATAGCTGTTAACTGCTTATACTGTGTGAGTGTTTGTGTTACATTGCTCTACTGCATGTCTAACCCTATTGTCACATCAATCTTATGGGATATGTTACAATACACTGAAAAATAAAGTTTAATAAATACAAAAATTTAATAAAACATACAATACTAACATTTACAAATATATATATACTGTAGTTGCTTATGAAAAGAAGCCATAAAAACACCAATATACCCAAAATAACAGTATATACAATTATACATGTCTCCCTGTGTTTGTGTGGATTTCCCCCGACAGTGCAAAGATGCATTTCAGGTGAATTGGTGCCTTCATATTTGCCTGTGGTGTGTATTCATGTTGAGTTCAGTGTAGTGTGTCTAACACTGTAAATCTCCATGGATAATGGTATCAGCTAAACACTACATAACAATCATTTAAAGTGGCTTTTGAGCCAAGTGTCTGCTAAATGAATAAATATAAATGTCATTGTCTCGCACCACTTAGCTGTTAGAAGGCCCATGAAATTAAACTTTGGTCCTCGTAATTGCAAAGAAATGCCTCATAAGTTGAAATGGGGGTATGAGAAGAAGCTTGTGGTACATCCAAATTCTGGTGACTATATACTTACACACACACACGCAAGCATAGAAAATAATGGAAGGATACATATATTTATATTTATGTTTATATATGCGCTCTCTGAAATCAGTATTTGTCGTCCACAGCGCTGCGTGGAGGTCCACAATCTCAACTACCCATCTTTGTGGCCGAAGAAGAAATCTGAAGGGATAGGACAAACACTTCATGTAAAATGTATGAGGTCCATTTGAAAACAATTTAATGCCATCAGCCTTATCCTGCACTGTACCAAAGACCCAGACATATTCTGCCAAAGCACAAAATCCTGTCAAGAAAGGAACAGTTAAAAATACATATTTGTACATACATATACATAACACAAATTAAAATAAGTCTGCAAGGCTATGTAAGTTTATATTATTATTAAAGTAGAAAGCTGAAATAAATTGAACATGATTTATACATTGAAATTTGAAGGAGCACATATGAAACTGCAATTGTGTGTTTTGTATTGCAATGAAATTCTATAAATTAATTATTCAGTCACATATTGTTTTTTGGCATTAGTTTTTTATTTTCAAATGATGTGTTTGCGTTTGTATACCAACTTGAAAATGTTGGCATAAATGTCACAGCATGAAAGAAAAGCTTTTAAAAAGAGAAGAATATTACTATGAATGGAGTTTTGTGGACACGCTACATCTAGACCTCTGCCACCAGTGACAGGCATCTACCTCATAATTTGGCATTAAAGAACTATTCTTTGTTCTACAGTGTTAATCACACAAATGCAGATGTACAACACTGAGCTGTAAAAATAACTTTTTAAACCCAATTACAAACTCTGAGGATAGTATAGATCCCCATAGTGTGTGAGTGACCCATTCCACTGACGTATGGGTGACTGACCCATTGTAGGTAGTGTATCTAGCAGTGTAAGTCACCTTGGTGGATAAAGTGTGTGGGCTGGTAACACTACACTGTATCCATTCTAAGTCGCTTTGGAGAAAAGCTAAATACATAAAATGTAAATGGAAATTGGTGGTTGAGCTCCAGAAGCAGTGACAACGTTCAGCACTGATGCTTCTCACCATGCCTTTAGTCAGCCAGGTCGACTTATTTCCCCTGGAATTTCTCAAGAAATATGTATTGTTCAGTGCTCATCAAAAACAAGTCTTGATGATGTTTACTTATTTACCTGATGCTTTTTTCTAAAGCATCTTACTGTGTTAAGCTACCTACAACTACTTATCCATTTGTACAGCTGGGTCATTTTTTACTGGAGCAATTTAGGGTAAGTAACTTGCTCAAGGGTACTACAGCAGTAAGTGAGATTCTAACCAGCAACCTTTGAGTTCAAAGGCTACAGCTCTATCCACTACACTACCAGCTTCCCCCCTGAAAAACATAAATATTGTGTTAATGAAAGTGCAGAAAATATGGTAGGTGGTAACATAGTGCAGCTGGTCTCTAGGAGAACTGCTGGTATATCAGTTGTCTTCAGCCCCCTCTTTAGGCAGCATGCACCTCAAGCTCTTCACTTCCCCACTGGGAGAACAAATGAGATTGATTAGAGGGTTAATTAGCACCAAACATCTTAATTGATCCCACCTCACAATAAGGAACAAGCTGATGTTTGTTGATGTCCTCCAGAGAACACAGTCACAGCCTGGTTTGTCAAATTAGGCAGAACAGCACACTCCAAGTCAAGCAGGTGTTAATCACTGATAGAGGGAGCCAATTAACAGATGCCAAGAGCATTGCCTGTATCTGGCAGCACAATGTACCTGCTGTGTATACACACACACACACACACGCACACTCTATTTCTCTTATATTTTCCATTGTGTCTTATGCTTAGTTTTTTGTAGTAGTTTCAACACTTAATTATTAACACAAATGGTAAATATAAGATTAATATTAGAATGGCAGAATAAAACAAGGTCACACATCATTATTTGAGACAAATTACAGTGAAAAGTATACAACAGGAAAAAATACAAAATACAATATACAAAACACAATACAAAAAGCCTCTTTTGAAAATTTGATGTAATTTTTGGAAGTTATTCAGAACATAATTTGCAAACTGACAGACTCAGCTAATCTGTTGTGTGGCACCAAGTGAAATGGGTGTGTTAACAATGGTTCTACCCACAGAGGACTCACTGCTGATACCTTCCCAAGTCTTTCCTGAAGGGTCTCAGTTTGACAAATTTCTGTCTTGGGACCATCAGCATATTGACTGGCCAACTGTGAACTTGAAGTTTCAAACAAAAAAATCTCAGATCACTGAATCAATCAAGACATATGAGAGCATTTCTGAATATTCTGTAAATGGAAGAGCACTGAATTGTGGTTCGTGAAGGGTTCTTTGATTCAGGGGGAACGCTCAGCTTTAACAATACACTGTTTACAGCAATATGTGTGTGGCTTCTAATAATAAACATTACCCCTCTGCATGACCAAATCTCAATGATTTACCTCTGCTTTAGGCATAATGGAAGATTAACGAATGTAAAATATCTTTTTTCTCAATATGTTATTCATTTTTCCCTGGAGGCATAATAAAATATTACACATAAGCAGAGCCATTTCTTAATTTCATTTTGTTTCCATCTCCACTGAACTGAGGTTTGTTGTATAGTATAGCACTCATCTTGGAAAACTGTAGGACACACACTCATATTTCTTAAAGGGTGTGATCTGTATTTATAATAAAAGACATTTATATCAATTTATTTCAGTTCTGCATTTTAGGTTTTCAGTTTTAATGCCATGAAAGAAAAAAACTTGGCATTTTGTGAAGTCATCAATCAATCATTTGCTGTCCTAGTTTCCAAATTTGTCTCACAAGTTTCTCCACAAGCCTTCTTTAGCAGTAATTAATTATTTTGTTTTATACAAATGGCATAGCAATCCAGCCAAACTATTCTAGAAAAAAGTACAATTCTCTTGGCTCCCTGGGATACTTGCAGAAAAAACCTTACTTTCCTGGTCACAATTTGCATTAATATCATGCACTGTGGGAAAACAGAAATTTTTACCATATACATTTGCATATTTAACATATATTTTACTTCTTTTTTTCCAAAAATCAAGGATATTCATGTCAATGTTTGTGTTTCCGGGGGTGCGGTGGCGCAGTGGGTTGGACCGGCTCCTGCTCTCCAGTGGGTCTGGGGTTCGAGTCCTGCTTGGGGTGCCTTCTGGCGGACTGGCGTCCTGTCCTGGGTGTGTCCCCTCCCCCTCTGGCCCTATGCTCTGTGTTGCCGGGTAGGCTCCGGTTCCCCGTGACCCCGTATGGGACAAGCGGTTTGGAAAGTGTGTGTGTGTGTGTGTGTGTTTCCCTTGTCCTTTCAGCTCTGAAGCATGTCTTTCTTTCAAGAGCTCTAGACAAAGGTGACCACTACAGACCATGGTGGCCATTTCAGGCCAAACTTGTAAAAGGAATCACATATGAAATATAGCCATGACTGTATTACAATAAGGGGGTGCAGTGGGTTGGACCGGGTCCTGCTCTCTGGTGGGTCTGGGGTTCAAGTCCCACTTGGGGTGCCTTGCGATGGACTGGCATCCTGTCCTGGGTGTGTCCCCTCCCCCTCCAGCCTTATGCCCTGAGTTGCCAGGTTAGGCTCTGGTTCCCTGTGACCCTGTATGGGACAAGCAGTTCAGAAAGTGTATATATGTGTGTGTGTGTGTGTGTATATTACAATAATTCCTTAAGTTAGTCCAAGTAAATGATTCAACAATAACCATGACATGTCTATAACAGAAACTCTGTGTCAAGAAAAAATTATAGTTCTAAATATTTTACAAAGCAATGGCTAATGGGAAGACGTGCATTTTCAAAAGGCTGAGATTAAAGTTTTGTCCAGTAGTTTTTTAAAACTTAACTGTTCTTAATTTTAAAACAGTCTTTTATTCTGGGATTTCTACCATTATTTTAGGATGTGTTTGTTAAGGGGGCTGTGGTGGTGCAGTGGTGCAGTGGGTTTGACCAGGCCCTGCTCTCTGGTGGTTCTGGGGTTCAAGCTCTGCTTGGGGTGCCTTGTGATGGACTGGTGTCCCATCCTGGGTGTGTCCCCTCTGGACTTTTGCCCTGTGTTGTTGGGTTAGACTCCAGTTTGCTGTAACCCTGCTTGGGACAAGCAGCTTCAGTCTGTGTGTTTATGAAGCAAATGTCATTAAAAACAAGAGTGCAGAATGTTTTTTTTTTTTTCCTTTTTCCAAACATTTGACTCATTCACCCAGCCAAGTCTATATCCCCATGAAAAGTCATCTATAGTATAATGAGGCTTTTGCCCTGAGGCCAGGATAAAACCTGTTTATAACTGGAACCCATTAAGATTTTTACATTCATTCGAATATAACTCCAAACAAGGAAAACAGAATTATAAATGAGCTGTGCATGTACCTTACTGTGCTTATTATTTTCCTTAAAGAGCCCAAAGATCTGTGGTCTCTCTACTTTTTGTCTCCTTGAGCATCTGATTAAAGGACACAAGTGTCATGGAGCAATTGTTCCATTAACAAAGCAGAGCACATGGCGTTCTGCCGGTGTGGGAGGCGGAGCTTCCCTGCTCCAAAACATCTAGCCTCCAGTGCCCACTGGAATGCAGTGGCCAAGCCCCATTCCTGGCCTCTACAGGAGCCTCAGCATCAGTCATTTATGAGCCTCAGACATGCCGTTTCTCCCACTTTACTAGGCTTGAACCGTCTCACAGGACATTTGTTTGACTCTCAGAAGCAGTCAGAGGCCTTGTCAGTCATCTTTCTCTCACTGCAGAGTGGGCTGGCCGGCTACCTGACTTTCAGTTATTTCCTTTCACCTTGACCAATCTGACCCCTGCTGAAGCTGGAGAATCCCCACAGTCCCACCACATCACACATACACCAATGTGTGTGTGTGTGTGTGTGTGTGTGTGCGTGTGTTTTTTTTTTTTAAATCAGGTTATTATTTCTAATATCAGACTTCAGCCATCGGGTCAGGGAGATATCTGAAATCCTCTCCATTCAGCATCCACTAACACATGTTTTCATGAGATGACATTTAGGACAATACAATGATAGTACAATTTTAACATTTTGATGGTTGCTCACAAATCTATGTGCATCTTTTGTGATAAAAAATGAAATGAAAACTTGCTGAACTTGTATAAGTGAAATATAATCTCCATTACCACAGAGAAAAAAAAAGAAAAAATCTTCCACAGCCCATCCTGAAAAGCAAAGAGGAAGGAGGACCCAGGACGAGGAAAATGGATGCAGCTGTCTTATAAAAATGCACATACATTTCCATACATTGCAGGACCTAAAATGTGCTTAGGCCTACTTCTGCACCGGCAGAAAACAACAACACAAGGGAAGATAAATGCATCTAGCCTTTTCGCTGGCTGTGGGGGAAGATCCCCCCATTTCCATATTTATCTTAATGGCACGGTCCAATCACAGTCCCTGCCATTTCAGGAGAGAATTTCACCAGCATAATTTTTAATTCTGCATTTCGTTGCCGTAAACCTTTGATGGACCAAAATGAAGAGAAGTCTTTTCAGAAATATCCAGGGATGAATGCTATCATATCTACTTCTTGCAATGCACTTTGTCATTGATATGCGATTGTGGAGCTGCTGTCCAAGTGGAAAAGACAGTGTGGTCACAAATCATGTGCACATATGCCAGTTAATAAGGTTATGGTTATGGTGAGTTTTTATAAATATATTTATATACACTGTAATTCACAAAGAAACATACACTGATTTATTAGATGATGCCAAACAACTGCAAACAGAAATACCTAAAGTAAGAAAGATATAATGTGATAATATTATTGTTTGTACAATTAAAAATTTCTGTAAATTTTTATGAGAACAAGTACATGACTGTTAAAATGTAAGCAGAAAATATGGGTAGATATTTGAGAAGAGGTTGCAGAAACACTGAATTTAAAAAAGCAATGAATAGACTGCTTGCTTTTTTAAAATTCAATGTCTCCGCAATCTCTTCTGAAAAAAGGAAGAAACAGAAACTAAAAAGGTGTAGAAGAATATGTTGCACTGGGAAACTCAATGTGATGTTCAACACCATTTCCGGTGTTCCAAATGCACATACCAAACATGACGAAACAGTATCTTCACTTTGTACTTGCCAAATAAACTAGAGCATTTAAAAAAATTTAAGTGAAATATGTATTCTATTAACAGCAGTTCAGACTGTATTCCTTTTCTGTAAGGTTAGAAGATAGATCAGTTCTCTGTTTACATTCTCTATATTATCTTCTTACTGTATTGAAAATACTAGAATTTGAAACCATGTCTTTGGGTTCTTGACATTGATTGCCTCATGACCCCATGTGGGACAAGCGGTTCAGAGGATGTCTGCCTGTACTAACTCTAACCATAACCTTTATTACAAAACCAGATTAACCCCTTCATCCGCAGAACTCTGGGGAAGACTGTGCCAGCTCAGTATCAGCTTCCTTCCCGGAATTATAACCTACAAACTTTTAATAAATAGTTCTCTGCTTAATATGTCATTGAATGCATCTCTCCACCTAGGGCATTTCTTTGCTCCTTGTTTATTGCAAATAGCATACCAGAGTGAATAGTGACCAGTCTGCCATTACTGTAACGCCACTAGAACTTCAGAACGTGTGAGCAAAGAGTCACCAGGTTACATCCACTGTGTGCCAGAACATGTTACTCACACACACACACACACACACACACACACACACACACACACACACACACACACACACACACCATCTGATACCACTTATCCCATACAGGGTCATGGAAAGCCAGAGCCTAACCCAGCAACACAGGGCTTAAGGCTGAAGGGGGAGGGGACACACCCAGGACAGAATGCCAGTCTGTCACAAGGCACCCCAAGCAGGACTTGAACCCCAGACCCCCCCCGGAGAGCAGGACCTGGTCCAACCCACTGCACCACTGTGCCACTGCACCCACCCCCAAACATGTTTTTTTATGAATAAATTAAACTGCCTGAAAAGTAATGTAGAAAACTAAAAAAAAAAAAAACAACACACACAAGCTAAAAGCAGAAGTCGGTTCAAATTCAAATATGCCCCTATGGTTTTCATCAGAATATGCACTGATTAGGTAAAGTAGGTGTCTGAAACCAATTGTCTCACAAAGACACAAAGAAAACATGTACATATCACTGGAGAGAAGAAAGATATAAAGGAAATGATGCAAGAGACTTGTATCATGTTATTAATATTCTGTATTTTGAGGTTCCTTCAGATAAAAAAGAAATATTTTAATCAGTAAAACTATTCCCTTCCTGGATTGGGGCCTTGTCATGGCAGAAGGGCTTGCATGATGTTGGCGAACAGGTCTGGAGTGAAGATCCAGACTAACACAATCCAAAAACCCCCATGAAAAAAGTAGACAAGAGAACATTTACCCTGCCTGGAATAGGGTCACTGGGACCTCCCCCTGGAGTCAGACCTGGGGGTAGTGCTTGTAGGCAAGCGCCTGGTGGCCGGGCAGCCC
This sequence comes from Scleropages formosus, assembly GCF_900964775.1. NCBI lineage: Eukaryota > Metazoa > Chordata > Actinopteri > Osteoglossiformes > Osteoglossidae > Scleropages > Scleropages formosus. The sequence goes on from NC_041821.1 coordinate 24,896,782, forward strand.
AAATAACCCAGCCGGGCTCAGCCTGAAAAGGCAACGTGGGGGGCCATGTAGACTCACCACCCACAAGGTCCAACATGGGGGTCAGGTGTGGTGCTTTTCAGGCTACTGGAGGGGGCAGGGTGGTGCCCGGGGAGGGTCGGGGGGGGGGGGGGGGAGCCGGAACTGGTGCAGTAGGTTGAGAGATACCAACTAAATATAGTTGGGCTCACCTCCAATCACAGTGTTGGCTCTTGAATCAAACTCCTCGATAGGGAATGGTGTCTCTCCTACTCGGGATTTGCACAGGGTGAGAGGCGCCGAGTGGGCGTGGGGATAATTGCAAGCCCCAAGCTGGTTGCCATACAGTTGGAGTTTATCCTGGTGGATGATAGGGTCGCCTCAGTGTGACTTAAGGTCGCAGGGAGGAAAACTTTGACTGTTGTGTGTGCTTATGTACCAAACAGTAATTCAGAGTATTCAACCTTCTTGGAAAGGGTGGGTGGGGTTCTGGACAGGGCCCCACCTACAGACTCCATAGTCCTGCTGGGTGACTTCAGTGCTCACGTTGACAATGACTGGGAAATCTAGACTGGGGTAATTGGGAAGGACGGCTTGTCCAATTTAAACCTGAAAGGTGAAATGTTATTGAACTTCTGTGCTAGTCATGGTTTGTCCATAACAAACACCATGTTCGAACACAAGGATGCTCATAAGTGTACTTGGTAAAGGGAGCTCCTTGGGCTAATGGTCAATGATTGACTTTCTAGTCATTTCATGTGACTTGAGGCCACATGTTCTGGGCACTCGGGTGAAGAGAGGTGCTGAGTTGTCAACTAATCATGATCTGGTGCTGAGTTGGATCAGATGGCAGGGAAAACTGATGGTCAGCCCTTTAGACCCAAGTGTATAGTGAGGGTGTGCTAGGAACGACTGTCAGAGAACCTGTCTGGAATGATTTTAACTCACACCTCCAGAAAAGCTTCTCTCATGTCCTGGAGGAGGTAGGTAGGGGATATGGAGTCTGAATGGACTCTGTTCAAAACCTGTGGCCAAAAGCTTGTAGGTGTCAGTCACGGTGGCAACCCAAGAACCCGTTGGTGGACACCAGTGGTGAGGGAAGCCATCAAGCTGAAGAAGAAGGCCTTTAGGGCCTGGTTGGCTCTGGGGACTCCTGACTCAGAAGACAGGTATCAGCAGGAAAAAAGGCGCAGCAGCTACAGTTGCATGAGCATGGGAGGAGTTTGGCGAGGCCATGGAAAATGACTATTGGTCAGCCTCAAGCAGGTTCTGGAGATCCATCCGATGGCTCAGGAGGGGTCGGAGGAGCTTCACTCAAGCTGTGCTCAGCAAAAGTGGAGAAAGTCTGACCTAAAATGAGAAGACTCTGACCTCTGATGAGGACATTTTCGGGAAGAAGAAGGAGCACTTTGAGAAATTCTTAAACCGGAGAGATATGCTTCCCTTACAGGAGTCAGGGCCAGAGGCTTCCAGGGTATCAGAGTCCATTTCCCTGGTGGAAGTTACTGAGGTAGTTGGAAAGCTCCACATTGCCAAAGCACCATAGGTGGAGGAGAATCACCTGCAACTGCTTAAGGCCCTGAATGTTGTAGGGCTGTCTAACCTCTTATCCTGGGAAAGTCTATGCCAGGGTGCTAGAATGGAGGCTCCCGCTGATGTTTGAACCTCAGAGTTAAGAGGAACAATGCAGATTCTGAATTGATAATTGAGAGGGCATGAAAGTTTGCGAATCCAGTCTATATGTGTTTTGTTGACTTGAAGAAGGCCTCTGACCGTGTTCCCCAAGATGTTCTGTGGGAGGTGCTTAGGGAATATGGGGTGCCGGGGCCACTACTGGGGGCCATTTGGTCTCTGAGAGCTGTGTCCGCATACTCGGCATTAAGTCAAACCAATTCATTGTGGGTGTTGGACTCTGCCAAGGTTGTGCCTTGTCCCCACTCCTGTTTGTGGTTTTCATGGGCAGGATATCAAGGTGCACTCGAGGTCAGGAAGGCATTCTATGTGGGAGTTGGAAGGTGATGTCTCTGCTTTTTGCGGATTATGTTGTCCTTTTGGCACTGTCACATGGTTGCCTCCAACACGCACTGGAACAGTTTGCAGCTGAGCGTAAAGCGGTTGGTATCAGGATCAGCATCTCCAAGTCTGAGTCCATTGTCCTCTCACGGAAAAGGATGGCATGCCCCCTCCAAGTAAGGGGAGAGATTTTGCTCCAGGTGGAGGAGTTTAAGTATCTTGGGGTCTTGTTCACGAATGAGGAGAGAAGGGAGCGTGAGATTGGCTGCAGCCTGGGGGCAGCTGCAGCAATAATGTGGTCCCTGTACCAGACTGTAGTTCTGAAGAGGGAGCTGAGCCATAAGGCAAAGCTCTCTATTTTCTGGTCGGTCTACCTCCCTACCCTCACCTATGGTCACAAACTCTGAAAGAATAAGATCGCGGAAGAGTTTGGACATCTGGGAGGAACTCAGAGTAAAGCTGCTACTCCTCCAGATTGAGAGGAGCCAGTTGAGGTGGTTCAGGCATCAGATAAGGATGCCCCCTGGGCGCCTCCCTTTGGAGGTATACCAGGCATGGCCAACTGGGACGAGGCCCCGAGGTCGGCCCAGGACCCGCTTGAAGGATTATGTCTCCCATTTAGCCTGAGGATGGCTGGGGATCACCGGGCTGAACTGGAGGAAGCTGTCGGGGGACAGGGGCGGCTGGGCCTCTTTGCGCTCCCTGTTGCCACACCGTGACCCTAGAAAGACAAGCGGGCAAGAAAATGAATGGATGGATGGAGTAAAATTATTTCTTTGATTTACTTAATGTCAAATAAATAAAACAATGAGATTTAATAAAATTAAAAATGAAATACACCAGAAGTTCACAAAAGCCTATTTTTTTTCAGGAAATCCTGCAACTAAGGCTGTTTAACACAACTTTCAAAAGAGTAACATCTTTGCATTAAGAAATTCCATTTAAACCATTTTTTCCTTCTCTTTCCCAAACCAATTATATAAATTATATCTAAAAGACCTTTCTCACAACAGGCATGTGACAAACCAGTGACATATCCAACTTAGATGTTGAAGGCAGAGACTAAGTGTGTGTGCTTTTGCTGAAGTGTGGCAGAAGCCCTTGCCTTTATTTCATTGAGAGAGGCTGCACCCCACCCATACTCACCCGCTTTTGTCCTCATCCCTGAAACCACAAACCACAGATTGCTTAAGTCTGCTTACAGCCTTCTAACCTCTTACATCTGGAAGAGCAATAATTCATGGGCTTCCATGGGGCATGATAGGCAGTGAGGTAGCCAGAAAAAGCCTCTTCCCATGTTGTTCAGGAAGGTGGAGCAGACAGATGACCACAGCACTCTGCAGCACATGTTCACTGGAAAAGCCCTTTAATTTTCCTCCTGGAATGGGCTCTAAATGAAGCTGAGAGCTCAGCGACAAAGCTTACTGCTGTTGCTTGTACTGCAAATCAAATGAAAGAATCTTCTCAAAGGGACAAATAAAAAAAACTAATTGCCTCCTTATACCTAAAATCTGTTTGTGCTACCTTTAGTAGCAATGACTGCAATCAAATGCTTCTCATAACTTGAGGTCCGTCTTTCACAGCGCCGAGGTGGAATTTTGGCTCACTCTTTTTGCAGAACTGCTTTAGTACAGCCACATTGGAGGGTTTTCAAACATGAACTGCCCATTTAAGATCCTGCCACAGCATCTCAATTGGGTTCAAGTCAGGACTTTGACTAGGCCACTCCAAAACTTTAATTTAGCATTTTTTTGAACCATTCAGAGGTGGACTTACTCCTATGCTTTGGATCATTGTCTTGCTGCATAATCCAGTTGCGGTTGAGCATCAATTTGGGAAGAGTGGGCAGTGTAGTGGTTAGCAGAACTACCTTTAGACCCCAGAGTCACAGTTTCAAGCTTCACCTCTGGTTGTAGTACCCTTGAGCAAGGTACTTACCCTGAATTGCTCAAGTAAAATCTCCCAGCTGTGTAAATAGGTAAAAAATTGTAACTTGTTTTGGAGAAGAGTGTCAGATAAATTTAAGGACTGATGATTGGATGTTCTCCTTTATGATTTTCTGGTAAAGAGCAGAATTCATATTTCCCTCAGTTATTGCAAATTGCCCAGGCCCTGAAGTAGCAAAGCATCCCCACACCATGATGTTCTTTTTGTGGAATTCGGTGTTTAGTTTATGCCAGATGGAGTGGGACCCCTGTCTTCCAAACAGTTCCACTTTTGACTCATCAGTCAACAGAATATTCTACCAAAAAGATTTGAGGATCATCAAAGTGTGTTTTGGCAAAATTCAGGCGAGCCTTAATGTTCTTCTGAGTTAGCAGTGGTTTTTGTCTCGCCACTCTTCCATTTATTCCGTTTTTGCCCAGTGTCTTTCTGATAGTGGAGTCATGAACTGTGACCTTTATTGATGCAAGAGAGGCCTATAGTTCCTTCAATGTTGTCCTTGGCTCTTTTGTGACTTCTTGGATGAGTCGTCGCTGTGCTCTTGGTGGAATTTTAAAAGGTCGACCACTTCTGGGAAGGTTCACTACTGTGCCAAGTTTTTTCCATTTTGAGATAATGGCTCTCACTGTGGTTCATTGGAGTCCCAGAACCTTTGAAATAGCTTTGTAACCCTTCTCAGACTGATGTATTTCAGTCACCTTCTTAGCCTCATCAACTTTGGCATAGTGTTTTACTGGGTAAGACCTTTTCACCAACTTCATGTTGTTAAAGAAGTTCTATTTAAGTGTTGATTTGATTGAACAGGGCTGACAGTAATCAGGTCTGGTTGTGTCTAGTCCAGCTGAACACCCAGCTGGAAAAAAATGCAAACATTTAAAATAAATAAACAAGGCAATTTACTGTAATGAACACTTACTGTACTTTGCCACACAAAAGAAGAATGGTTGATTTTGAGTTGTGGTAGGTGGCTGAGAGAGGAGCCTTTGCAGTCAGTCTTGGACTGTCGCTGCACAAATGTGGAAAAAAGTGAGGACGAAATCAAGATGAACAACAACTGGGACCAACTACAGTACAGTACTACACTTCTCTTTCATTCATGTAACTTTCAGGGGGTTTTTTTTCTTTGTTTTGGACACGTTCTGAATAAATTTCATTAGACAGAATTTTAGCGTCAGAAATTGAAAACTGAGTATAAAGTAAAGAGCTGTTATACTGACATTTCAGACTGAGAAAGCTTGGAAATTGAACAGCGATGCCTGTATCACATTGCAGTATAGAAAAAACAAGCCATTGAAAACAAACTAATAATCTGAGAAGTGTCCTTGTTGACATTATCTAGCATGAAGTACCAACAGCACATTTTTATGTGCAGCTCGTCAGCAAAGAACAAAATCACTTTAAGCAAAAAGGAAATGATCTTCCTGTGCATTCCACAGAGAACAAGCATTAAAACAATGCAGGGGTCAAGACATTATATCTAAAATTGAGAGCAAAACAATGAATTGGAAATGACAACAAAGAACAAGCAGATCTTGCTGAACCAATATGTTACCTGGTGGTTGTTTCTTTGGGGTGCGGTGGTGCAGTGGGTTGGACTGCAGTCCTGCTCTCCGGTGGGTCTGGGGTTCGAGTCCTGCTTGGGGTGCTTTGTGGCGGACTGGCGTCCCGTCCTGGGTGTGTCCCCTCCCCCTCCGGCCTTACGCCCTGTGTTACCGGGTAGGCTCCGGTTCCCCGTGACCCCGTAAGGGACAAGCGGTTCTGAAAATGTGTGTGTGTGTGTGGGGGGGGGGTTGTTTCTTTTCAAGCTTGAGAATAGAAGAACTAAAATGAAATCAAAAACTAAAAAGAGAAGATCAGGAAGATGACAGTTCTACAGAAACTCTGTCAAATGACAGTCTTGATTCCTGTCTAAATAAAACATAAAGAAGAACCAGTTAAAGGAAACATTAAACAGCTGCAACCATGGATTTTAATGTGTGTTTTCATGTTTGAATTTGTACAGTGCAAGTTGTTCTTGAAGGGATGAAAGGAAACCTGACACAGTTGATTATTTCATTACACTAAGTAAATATCTGTTCAACAAACTGACAAACTGTTTTTTGTACATTTACTGTTTTGTATGAACATCTACAGTTTCAAAGAAATTCTGTGTGCTTGTAGGTGTAACAGGGAGACAAAGATGTGAAAAGTAATGTGTGGCTCATTTAAAGGTTTTTTTTAACTGGTGGAATAGTGCCTCATTTTGTGGTGAAACTTTCCAGATCTAATGCTTTGGGATCAGAATCATTTGGCATAATCTTCAATTACATGAGCAGAGTAATTGAGAGGGTGGGGGGGGAGGGGGATGACTGGCAAGTCATTTCAATGTGTTATATTCACGATTTTTCAGTCATTTAGACAAGAAAGTAGTTATCTTATTATAACATATATAATTATTATATGCAGATAAATATGTTGGAAGATGGAACAGCATATATGTCACTTTCTTACCAAGTTTGAATTCATAGTAAAACATTTTAGCATAATATTAACAGCTTGCAAGTAGGTCACTGAAAATATTGAAAAAAAAAATAGTAATTTGTGTTCTGCTTTTACTGTTTTTTTTTTCAACTTGTATCTTGTGAAAAATATAAATTAAAATAATATTTTGACACTCCGGACTGCCCGGGAATTCCAATATTTGGTCACCTGAGGTCCGGTCAAGGACAGATAAATTGCACTAAGATGTGTGTATTAAGTGAATTGGTAAATATAAGTTCCGGTTTGTATATATGTTCACCAGTTTCGAGCACAATTTCATCAAAGGTGATCCCTATAATTCCCACGATCACCTCTTACATTGCTGTAACCTGAAACAGATGAGCAGTATGTTGAAATTCTGGGCAATGGTAGTCTGACAAAGAAATACAACATAATGGTGACTAAATTCTTTTCAATGTGCTTGAAAGTTTTCTTTTTTTTTTTTGGTTTATAGAACCCCCTCCTTGAACCGCCACCTTAACGTGGTGGAGAGGTTTGAGTGCCTGAATGATCTCAGGAGCTATGTTGCCGGGGGCTATATGCCCCTGGTAGGGTCTCCCATGGCAAACAGGTCCTGGATGACAGATGAGACAAAGTGCGGTTCAAAAGCCCCTTATGATGACTATTAAATCAAGGTTTTCATTTACCCCGCCCAGTATGGGGTTACCAGGCCCCCCCCCCCCGGAGCCAGGCCTGGGGGGGGGCTCGCATGCGAGCGCCTGGTGGCCAGGTCTATGCCCACGGGGCTTGGCCGGGCTCAGCCTGAAGCCATGACGTGGAGCTGCTCTTCGGTGGGCTCACCACCTGCCGGAGACACCGTAAGGGACCAGTGCGTTGTGATTTGGGCGGTTGTCGGGGCCGAGCGCCCGGCCGACCCAAACCTCGGGCGCCAACTCTGGTTTTTGGGACTTGGAATGTCACCTCACTGGTGGGGAAGGAGCCTGAGCTGGTGCAGGAGGTTGAGCAATACCGTCTAGATATAGTCGGGCTCACTTCCACTCACAGCTTGGGTTCTGGAACCACTCTTCTCAACCAAGGGTGGACTCTCCACTATTCTGGCGTTGCCCAGGGTGAGAGGTGGCGGGCGAGTGTGGGCTTATTAATAGCCCCCCAGTTCAGCCGCCATGTGTTGGAGTCTACCCCGGTGAATGAGAGGGTCGTCTCCCTACGCCTTCGGGTCAGGGAACGGTCTCTCACTGTCGTTTGTGCTTATGCGCCTAGTGGCAGTGTAGAGTCCCCGGCCTTTTTGGAGTCCCTGGGGGGTGTGCTGGAAAGTGCTCCCACTAGGGACTCTGTCGTTCTACTGGGGGACTTTAACGCCCACGTGGGCAGCGACAGTGACACCTGGAGGGGCGTGATTGCGAGGAACCGCCTCCCTGATCTGAACCCGAGTGGTGAGTTGTTATTGGATTTCTGTGCTAGTCGCGGTTTGTCCATAACGAACACCATGGTCAAGCATAAGGGTGTCCATCAGTGCACTTGGCACCAGGACACCCTAGGTCGGAGGTCGATGATCGACTTTGTAGTCGTTTCTTCCGATCGTTGGCCATATGTCTTGGACACTCGGGTAAAGAGAGGGGCTGAGCTGTCAACTGATCACCACCTGGTGGTGAGTTGGATTCGATGGTGGGGGAAAAAGCTGGATAGACCTGGCAGGCCCAAACGCATAGTGAGGGTTTGTTGGGAACGTTTGGTGGAGGCCCCTGTCAGAGAGGTTTATAACTCCCACCACCGACAGAGCTTCAACCAGGTCCCGAGGGAGACTGGGGACATTGAGTCCGAATGGACTATGTTCCACACCTCCATTGTCGGGGCAGCGGTCCGGAGTTGCGGCCATAAAGTCTCCGGCGCCTGTCGCGGAGGCAATCCTCGAACACGGTGGTGGACACCGGAGGTAAGGGATGCTGTCAAGCTGAAGAAGGAGTTCTATCGGGCCTGGCTGGCTCATGGGACTCCTGAGGCAGCTGACAGGTACCGGCGGGCAAAGTGGAAAATGGCTCTGGCAGTCGCCGCGGCAAAAACTCGGGTCTGGGAGGAGTTCAGCGAGGCAATGGAGGAAGACTGTTGGTCGGCCTCAAAGAGATTCTGGCAAACCGTCCTGCAGCTCGGAAGGGGGAAGCAGTGTTCCGCGAACACTGTTTACAGTGTAAGTGGTGCGCTGTTGACCTCAACTGAGGATGTCCTCGGGCGGTGGAAGGAGTACTTTGAGGATCTCCTCAATCCCTCCGACACGCCTTCCATAGATGAAGCTGAGGCTGGGGACTCGGAGGGGGACTCGTCCATTACCCTGATTGAAGTTGCTGAGGTAGTCAAAAAACTACTCGGTGGCAAGGCTCCGGGGGTGGATGAGATCCGCCCTGAGTTTCTCAAGTCTCTGGATGTTGTGGGGCTGTCTTGGCTGACATGCCTCTGCAGCATTGCGTGGAGCTCAGGAACGGTGCCTCTGGACTGGCAGACCGGGGTGGTGATCCCTCTTTTTAAGAGGGGGGACCGGAGAGTGTGTTCCAACTACAGGGGGATCACACTTCTCAGCCTCCCTGGGAAAGTGTATGCCGGGATACTGGAGAGGAAAATACAACCGATAGTCGGACCTCGGATTCAGGAGGAGCAATGCGGTTTTCGCCCTGGCCGTGGAGCACTGGACCAGTTCTATACCCTCACTAGGGTGTTGGAGGGGTTCGTGGGAGTTTGCCCAACCAGTCCATATGTGTTTTGTTGACCTGGAGAAGGCATTCAACTGTGTCCCTCGTGGGATCCTGTGGGGGGTGCTTCGGGATTATGGGGTTCAGGGCTCGCTGCTTCGGGCTGTTCATTCCCTGTATGACCGGAGCAGGAGCTTGGTTCGTATTGCCGGCAGTAAGTCAGACCTGTTCCCGGTGCATGTTGGACTCCGCCAGGGCTGCCCTTTGTCACCGATTCTGTTCATTATCTTCATGGACAGAATTTCTAGGCGCAGCCAGGGAACGGAGGGTGTCTGTTTTGGTGGCTGCAGGATCTCGTCTCTGCTTTTTGCAGATGATGTTTTCCTGTTGGCTTCATCGAATCAAGACTTACAGCGTGCACTGGAGAGGTTTGCAGCCGAGTGCGAAGCGGCGGGGATGAGAATCAGCACCTCCAAATCCAAGGCCATGGTCCTCAGTCGGAAAAAGGTGGATTGCCCCCTCCAGGTCAGGGGGGAGTTGCTCCCTCAAGTGGAGGAGTTTAAGTATCTCAGGGTCTTGTTCACGAGTGAGGGAAAAATGGAGCGGCAGGTTGACGGACGGATCGGTGCGGCATCCGCAGTAATGCGGTCATTGTACCGGTCTGTTGTGGTGAAGAGGGAGCTGAGTCGTAAGGCGAAGCTCTCAATTTACCAGTCGATCTACGTTCCTACCCTCACCTATGGTCATGAACTCTGGATCATGACTGAAAGAATGAGATCGCGGATACAAGCGGCAGAAATGAGTTTCCTTCGCAGAGTGGCTGGGCGCACCCTTAGGGATAGAGTGGGGAGCTCAGTTACCCGGGAGGAGCTCGGAGTAGAGCCGTTGCTCCTCCGCATCGAGAGGAGCCAGTTGAGGTGGCTCAGGCATCTGTTCTGGATGCCTCCTGGACGCCTCCCTGGTGAGGTGTTCTGGGCATGTCCCACTGGGAGGAGGCTTCGGGGCAGACCCAGGACATGTTGGAGAGACTACGTCTCCCAGCTGTCCTGGGAATGCTTTGGGGTTTCCCCAGAGGAACTGGAGGAGGTGTGCGGGAAGAGGGAAATTTGGGGAACTCTGCTTGGACTGCTGTCCCCACGACCCGGCCCTGGATAAGCGGAGGAAGATGGATGGATGGATGGTTTATAGAACAAACAACTTTCGTGGAAAACAACATAGCATAAAATAGCTAAATTATGGATATTTCTGTGTAGACAAAATGCTGAGAAATTGGTTCACGCTTTTGATTCAAGCAGGCTGGACTATTGTAATGCTTTATTACAGGGTTGTCCATACCAGACTGTATCCAGGCTACAGTTGGTACAAAATGCTGCTGCGAGAATTGTCAGTAGAACTAAGAAGTATGACCACATAACACCGGTACTTAAATCATTGCCTTGGCTCCCAGCCACATTTGAAGTTTATTATAAAATCATAAAGCAGTGTGTGGCATTGCTCTAGCTTACCCTTGTGAGATTATTGATTCTTATATCCCAGAATGATATATTCATTCATTGGATGCAGGGTACCTTAAAGTAGCTGTAATCAATAAGACCTTAGTAGGAGGTTGAGCCTTTAGTTATGAAGCACCTGAACTGTGAAATACTCTACAAGTTACTGTCAGAAATGCCCTGTTTGTCTCAGTTTTCAAATCCAGACAATAGACTTGCATGTTTGCTCAGGCATTCCACCTCAAAATGTAATTCCACTTGGCTGTGTTTGTTTTTCTCACCTCTGTACTAATGAAAATTCAATTTGCTTGTTTAAGTTGCAAATTACTAACAATTTCTTCTTGTTGAGCATTGGCTCCCTACAAAAGAGCAGAGGAGGCAGGCCGGGGGTCACAAACACACTCCCATGCTGACTGAAGATGATGACAAACTGCCATGATGGACGAGACGTACCATGCTGAGCTGGGAATTCAAACTACTATACAGCAACAATATCATTATTACTTGTAAACTGTCTTAGAACTGTTGCTTAATCTAGAATGCCCAGAAGAGGTGGGGAGCCACTGGCCCTTGGACCCCCAAGAGGTTATTCTCCCTTGATTTTCGGTTTGGAATTTTTGTTCCTTTTCTCCATGGCCAGTAGGCATACTTATAGTTCTATAAAAGCATCATATTATAATAGTCGGTAGTCAGCTGTCTTCTTTGTTTGATCTAGTTGTTCATCTTGACTTATGCCTATGTTAAAGTGTTTGTTGCTGCATGAAAAGAGCACTCTATAAAAAATAAGTTGAACTGAATTTTCCTGTGAAGACCCTGCTGAATCCCAGAGTGTAAGAGACGAAGCGGGAGACAAGAGGTGCAGTGTTAGTCTGTGAGGGGTTTTATTTAGTGCGGGGAGAAGGAAGGGGGTGGAAAAAGGGGGCCAGGGAACAGGTAGGATGGGGCTTCATGCGGGTCAGGGGGGCAGGGAGCCTGGGGGCGGTCCGGACGCTGGCGTCGTCTCTAGGTTCGGGTTCGGGTGCATCTCTGTCTCTCGGGATTCGCTCTCCTCCTCCGTCTCCTCTCTCTACTGCCAGGCACCGGGATAAAAATAGGGAAGGTAATCAGCCCCAGCTGTGGCTGCTTTGCCCGCGTCTCTGTCCCCTTCCCAGGCCACCTCGGCGTGCTACACAGAGTGATCCAGGTAAAGATCTAGATAGCTGCAGGCTGCATAAATTTAACATTATGTTGATTTTATTTATGTTTTTTTTTGCAACAGAAAGAGAAGAACAAACTCACTCGCAGACCATCTGAACCACTTGTCCCAGTCAGGGTCATGGGGAGGCAGAGCCAAACCCAGCAACACAGGGTGTAAGGCTGGAGGGGAAGGGGACACACCCAGGACAGGATGCCAGTCTGTCGCAAGGCACCCCAAGGGGGACTTGAACCCCAGACCCACCAGAGAGCAGGACCCCGTCCAACCCACTGCATCCCTGCATCCCTGAAGAGCAAAGCCTTTGTTATAAGGAATCACCTGTGGTTCATTACAAAATAAATGTTGTGTAAGTATTCAAATTCACCATCCTCATTAAAAAGTTAAACCAAATCTTTTGAAAGTGTTCAGAATTCTGCTGTTAAACACATTACTGCTGCTCTGATTATTATGACACCCCCTTCGCATGACGTTTGGACCTCGATTAACCTTTTGCCTGTTCCTTGGACCATTTTCTTGTCTCTCTCTAATAAACCACACCTGCACTTGAGTCCAGTCTCCTGTCTTGTGCTTCGGAGCAATAACACTGCCCTTCTTACGGGTACACTGTACACACAGTGTGTGTTTATCTCCACTGACAGGCACAACTCTCCTGCCCTTATTTATGAAATAATTATTCTGTCTTTTTTCATTAAGAATTGGTTCTTTTATTTCACCTGCTATTCTGTATTTTAAGAGAAAAGTTATGTACAATTTTTGGGTTATTTATGACTGTGTACTCCACTTAACTTGCACATGGTGTGCAGTTCAACCTGATTTATTAGTAATGTTTTCAACTGTCGTAATGATTCCATGAGCAGTATACCACTAGCCAGAACACAGAAACAATTATATCAACAGGTCAGACTGCATGGCGGGTGGAAATTCCTGAGGTTATTTTAAAAAGTTTCCTGGCACATGTGGTCTGAGCACAGGGCTGAGGGAGGGCAGAACTGGGATACTAGGACATTTCCTCCTAGTGATCTGTTAAGAAAGTTTTGAGCCTGTCCTCAGAACTTGCCCAGCAGCCGAAAATTCCCTATAACCCTACCCCTGCCAACATCTGTTAGCCTTTGAGCACCAGATTTGTAAATAAATGCAGTACTCCTCTATTGCACAACTTTTTCCTGCTTTTCTCATGGATTTTATTAATGACATTTGAATATTTCCTTTTAAGAATGAGGATATCCCATGTAAAGGGGCACGGTGGCGCAGTGGTGCAGTGGCGCAATGGGTTGGACTGGGTCCTGCTCTCTGGTGGGTCTAGGGTTTGAGTCCTGCTTGGGGTGCCTTGTGACAGACTGGCATCCTGTCCTGGGTGTGTCCCCTCCCCCTCCAGCCTTATGCCCTGTGTTGCCAGGCTAGGCTCTGGCTCCCTGTGACCCCTGAATGGAACAAGTGGTTCAGAAAATTTGTGTGATATTTCATGTAAATAGATGAAGTTCTTGATAATGGCAATATAGAAAAATGATGCTGCACTCCATAAAAAACAAAAATCTGCTATGTGTAATAAAATAATACATTACAAAGTATAGTAGAGTACCTCCATCCATTGAACACAATTCCTCAAATTGGTCTGGTGTTAACAGATCTATTTTAATTCTTGTCTTGTAACAATGAGTTCTTTTGAGAAGGCCATGAAATTATGAATCACAGCAAGACTTAGATCAATAGACCTTTTGAAATTATGCAAGGCACCCAGTAAAGGTTGTTGTACAGACCTCAGAAAAAAGGAATACAAAGGGCACAGGACTGGAGATTCAGAAATGGTCCCGATTACAATGGATGTGATGGGTGAGTGGCAAGGCTGAGGTCCCTCTTAGCTGTGTTGTTCACATGTGTATCTTATAATGTTACCCACATGAGACATACATACATTGTTTTGATATTCTTTTTCTTTAGGACAGCAGTCAGATATCAGGGCAACACTTTTGTTTACCATAGAACCATAGTCATAGATTCCCCTGGATGTATTTACAGCCCATAATTCTAACCTCCTAAAATATCTACAAGACTTTATATCATTCAAGCATTTCAGCATTGTCAGCATATGGGGCCCTTTCTGTCGTTATTTCTGAAAAAATTGGACAGAACACCGGTCACACACAAGCAGTAAATTATATTTAAAAAATTTTGGCAATACGATCATGAAAACAAAAGAATGTGATAGGTGTCCATTTGTTTAATTGTCTTATTTTGTGCTGGAGCCCACATACCCATATTGGGTTGAAGAAAGTACTGTTTGAACATGCCATAGCAACATGTCATCTGGACAAGATTTACTCCTGTCATGGTTTCCATCCGGGGTGGAGACGCCAGACCCAAGTATGGTGTACAGGTTGGTTTCTTTAAGGGGAACTTCTAAGACATGGTAAAGAGAACAGGCAAAGGGTCACCGAGGTGCAGACGTAGTACCGAGAAGAATCCAAAGACGTAATCTGAGAGACAAGCCGTAGGTCAAAGATACTGAGGAGACGAAGAGACGAAGGAGGATGGAAGTGAGAGCGAGGGACGAGGGACGAGGGACAAAGGACGAAGGATGATGGAGAGCAGATGCAAACGCTGAGGACAGGTACATTGAACAAAGGTTCCGCATCTGGTTGTGTTGCGAGCTCCTCTTTATCCTTGTGTCACCTGATCAGTTGCAGGTGTCCCTCGTTGGTCAGGAGTGGTGGGCGTAACAACTCCCACCTTTAGCATTGCTTCTCCTAGAATATTTTTGGAACCTAAGTGTGACTCTCAGGCTTTACTGTCAGAAATGAATCTCAATGTTTTTTTTTTTCAACTGGGTCACATAGTGCCTTTGTTAAATACTCCTGAAAGTTAGAAAAAGTTTTACATTTATTCATTTAGCTGACGCTTTTCTCCAAAGCGACTTACAATGTTAAGGTTACAATTATTTACCCATTTTACTAGAGCAATTCAGAGTAAGTAGCTTGCTCAAGGGTACTACAGCTGGAGGTGAGGCTCAAACTTGCAACCTTTGGGTCCAAAGGCAAATGATCCTACTACTGGATTCCTACTGGTAAAACAATATGTTCTGAAAAGCTTATATTAAATCTGTATTAAATGTAAATGTTATGAGAGAAGACACTGAAATTCACTTCAGGAAGTAAAATAATGTTGTGGGGCATGGTAGATTCAGATAGTAAGAACTTCTCCTTTGATATGATTTACTTGTGAATTGAACATTTAGCTCATGCTTTTCTCCAAGCAACAATGTTAAGCTACCTACATACCTGTTTATACAGTTGTATAGCAGGGTCATTTGTTAGTGGAACAATTTAGGGTAAATATTTTGATCAAGGGTACTACAGCTGAAGGTGAGGTTTAAACCTGCAGCCCTTGGGGCAATAGACAGTAGCTCTAACTGCTACACTACTAGTTGCTCCCTGCTTACAGCTCTACCAAAGTATAAAATGAGTGCGAGAATTACAGGGTAACATCTGAAAAACTATGCAGTATATTCTACAGTAATATGTTATACAGTACTGTACTGTATGAGAATATAGTAATTTGTTGAATTTTTTTTTCTTCTGGATTAGTTTTCAAGAAGTCTTGGTATTAACACGAAGTTACACATTTAGTAATAAATACGGTGAATGTCTATGCATGTTTGGCCAGCTTCAAAATGTATTGCAGATAGGACAAGCTCACAGGCCCAAGAAGATAACAGCTCACTGACAAGTTCTCTTTCTCTTGGGGGATGGAGGTGTGTGTGTGTGTGTGTGTGTGTGTGTGTGTGTGTGTGTGTGTGTGTGTGTGTGTGTGTGTGTGAGAGAGAGAGAGAGAGAGCGAGAGAGAGAAAGCGAGTGAGGGGACCTTTTGTGTTGTGAATATGTATGTTTTGTTTCCAGTATAGCCTCTGCTAACAATTTATTCTGAGTATTTTTCAACCATATCCAATTTTACAGCAGACTTCTTAGTAAGTGAAGGGTGTATTGGCCTCGCTCACTTGGGGGTCACTCCTCCTCAGGCCTGCCATTGCATAGAAGAAAGAGGCTGAGCTGAACTGCAGTTCCTGAACCCTTGTCTTGGTCCCCACACAATTTCTACAGAAAATGAAGACCATTTTGTCAATTTAGAATGTATCATTAAATGGGAAAGGAGCCCAGAGTAAAGCTGAAAAGGGAGGAAAGAACAAGACATGGAGCCACAGGTTGATGTCAACAAGATGTGCGCTTTGGGTATCTCCTTACTAGTACTAAAGAGGTAGCCAGCTGGGGTAGCTGGCAATGTTGCTGCTGCCTTTAGACTTGGAAGATGCAGGTTTGAATCTGACCTCCAGCTCTTTTACCGTTGAGCAAGGCACTTACCCTAAATAACTCTTGCAAAATTTCCCAGATATATAAATGTTATGCTGTTCAATGTTAAGTAGCTTAACATTGTTTAACACTTTGTCTAATTTGCTTTGGAGAAAAGCGTGAGGTAAATCGATGAGTAAAAGGACAGAGTCTTTGAACCTCCCTTTACATTTGAAAGGCTGGCTGTGGTTGGGAATCAATGAAAGCAAAGTGCTCCCTCGTTCCCATTTGCATGCACATCCTGGTCTACGGTCAGGAGGGGTGGGGTTAAGGGCATTAGGATTCCAGGGGGCTGTGCAGTTTTAAAGCAGTTATGAATTACAGTTGACCTCTGCTAAGCCTCACCATGGATCGCTTGACAGAAGTATTGAAAGACATCAGTCTTGAGCAGCTATTCTTTTCCTTTTGATGGGCTGGACCAGGGGGTGGACAGGTAGAAGGCGGATGGAGGTTGCTCTTGTTTGCGACACTCCTGTATAATATCTTGGTGAGTTCTGAATTTAAACAAGGAAATAGAAACCCAAGGAAAGAAAAGAATATATAAATAAAACACAGGTAACAACACAATATCTGCTAATAGTTCATAACTACTGCCAAATACTTCCTTGTTTAAGTTAATGAAAACTGCACTGTTGGTGTTACATCTAATTTGCTGGGAAAATTTTACAAATTTGAATGTTGTTTTGTCAGAGTATATTGCATAGCCGTGTTTAGAGATCATATGGTGTTCCTCAGATGAAAAGTAACTATTATTAAACCTGCCTCTATTTTATATACTGTATAAACAGACCTTAAAACTACCCACTCAAGGATCAAGGCCATCTTTTCAAAATGCAATAATAATAATAATAATAATAATAATAATACACACACACACGCATTTCCAGAACCGCACATCCCATACGGGGACACGGGGGAACCGGAGCCTACCCAGTAACACAGGGCGTAAGGCCAGAGGGGCAGGGGACACACCCAGGACGGGACGCCAGTCCGTCGCAAGGCACCCCAAGCGGGACTCGAACCCCAGACCCACCGGAGAGCAGGACTGCGGTCCAACCCACTGCGCCACCGCACCCCCAACATAATAATAATAATAATAATAATAATAATAATAAAAACAATTAACTGGGGAATCTTGTCTTTCAGAGCTTCGACATCGATATTTAAATATGTTCTGGGTCCATGTTTTACCGATATGTTGTCTACCATTTACTGTAACTATTCCTAACTATATAATTGGCTTTGTTTTGCCACGCCCACACCTTCGGTCCAACACGGAACACCTGTGACCCAACGCAGACCGCAGCATAAAAGGCTGCGTCGGACAACCAGCTGATGCGGAACCTTGATCTGCCTCCTCGTTAGCGACCTTCTCCAGCCATTTCCTGTTCCTGAACGCCTTCCCCGAACCCGTCCCTTGTTCCCCCGATCTACTGCCTCCTTCGGATTATCGACCTCTTGCCTGCACACTGACCTCGCCTTTTGGATCCTCCCTGTTACGACGTTCGCACCTCGAAGACCTTTTGCCCGTCCTCTGACCTCCTCTCTTGGATTTCCCCGAAGACACCACGATTACCGCTCTGCACTTGGGTCCGCCGCTTCCCTCTGACGCGACCATGACAGTTTTATCCCCTTTGTTCCTTATATTGTACTTGATCTGTTTCTGCTTAAAACAAGGTGGTAAAAGAAAGGTGTACTGAGAGCAAATTTAAATTTTAATTACTGATCATCAGAAACTTTGACACCATAGATCAAGTTTTTCAAGCTGCATCATTTGGACTCACTCTACTTGGGATACCATGTTTTTGTATGACCCAGAAAGAGCACCCGGTTGGACCGCATTGCTGCATGTGGCCGGTGGGGTGGAGTCAGGGTCTGTGCACAGCTTCTGTATAACCTTGGGTAATGAAGACCAGGGAAGGGGCTAATGCTGCCAGCGGGGATCTGCAGTGGTTGCTAGTCACTGGCTTCCATCCGAGGCAATCATTTAATGTATCGCTCACAGTGGTGGATGGCTGCCATTCCACATTTCATTGTCCTTGCTGTCACTGATCCGTGGATGATAAACTGGCCAGTGTTCTCAGCTCCCGTATTCCATTCTGATCCCTTATTGCATTCTGCTGCTATTTTTTCATACATTTGAAAGGAAAGGGTATTTCAAACACACACACAAGCAAGATAGGCTATAACATGTCTGGTTCAATATATGCATTATGAGGTTGATCAGGGGCTACAGTCCAGAAGAAACAAAGGAAGCAATTGTATTAACATTTTACTAATAAATTAATTAATCGTGCAAACACCAGATTCTTGTGAACCAGAATAATACACATTAGTTTAACATTTGCACTTACTGAATATGTTGAAATGCAAGTAAATTGTCCAGAACATGGAAGTTTCTGGATTCTGAGTATGTAAGAATAATTAATCTTATTTTGAGGTAGTTAGCTTCTTTTTTAACAGGTAAGCTTAGTGCTGGTGTGGGTGGAACGATTATGGAGGAGAATGAACTGCTGAACGGATTTGCTGTCTCCAGAAGGACTGGAAAGTAAGACCACTCTGTGTGGGAATATTTCACCAAGATGAATATACATGTGGAAACCTGGCTTGCCAGCACTGACCCAAACCATATGTCTTCAAGACATTGCATAGGAACAGGGTGAGGGAGGGGACAGTCTTGCTTTATCACAGAGGGGAAGTTCTGACAAAGATGGGTTGGGTCTGTAACATATGACCTTCATTAACAACTACACTATGGCAGGAATATCATGAATGCCTGCAGATGTCTTTAGGGTCCAATGTAATAAATGAAATATATAGCTTACATCAGCTCAACAGGAAGCCTACATGGAAGAAAGATTAACTGTGATTAATCACAGGTCATATTTATGTTTGAAATTTACTTCCCACTACATCATACAGAGGGAAGAGTGATCAGATTGACATTTTATTCATCAATCTCACAGAATAAAGGAAATCCTTCACTTGTTCTGTGCGGGATGTATTAATTGTGAATTTATAAAATCACCACTTAACTATAACTTCTGATATTTAGTATGGGGTTTTAAAAGAAATTTTTCTATAATCCGTGCATTAAAGAGATTTTGGTATGCAGTAAGATTCAACAACATGCTAATGGCAGTAACAAAAATCAACAAAAAATGTACATCTGGAAATATATTCCAAGCTTGAGCTAGAAAAAGAAAGCGCCTTAAAGAACTGACAAAATTTGTCATTGTGACAAACATGGCTGGTTTTCAGGAAAAAAGCTATTGACGTTTCTTCGAGATAAAAGATTCTATCAATTTTCATGTAAGTATAAGAAATAAAAGAAAAATTCTAATTATACTGTCACTTTACACTGCTTGCTTTTGATGGGGTCGTGCTTTGATGAACAGGGGGTGGAGTTGACCCTGTGTAAGATTGATAACAGGACATGGAAAAATAAATTAATTTTCTTACAGGTCTGCAGTTCCCATCCCCCTGGACATCGCACATTTCATCCATGTTCAGATGACAGAGGTTGTACATTTCCATATACTGCACCTGCAAAACTTCCTGTTCTCTTAGCGGGTGGAAAGGATTTATATGTAGTGCGTGTAAGGAATAATCTCTGAACAGCTCTTTGTAGTTCTCTCTGCTAACATCAATGAGTTGACTCCTGTTTCCAATTATTCCTTTTGATTATACTACAGCTAACATGGTACGATCTTATTCTCCAGCACACACAGCCCATGATTAAAGTTTTCTTATTCGATCATTCCCAACTCTGGAACCTCTTTTGGTATCTTGAAACTGTGTTATCTTATGTTTTAGGGTGTGACTGGTTTAGCTGTCATTGGCAAACAAAAAATGAATGCCTCTCCTTGATAAGTCCACTAGTCCAGTTCTTCAGCTTGACACTTCAGTAGATTTCAACTTGACTCAAAGAGTAAAGTAAATTTCTACTTGATTGCTTTTCTTCGACAGTTTTTGGTAGTTCTACAACCATTTATACTGAAAGTGCAGCTATGATGAATTCTTAAACTACATCCCTATTGTTTGCCAAACGTCATCTCTTTATGTCCATCTGCCAGCATAAAAAAGCAACGTGGGTTATACTTTGGGAGCAGGTCCTAAAATTAAGCAAAATAAAGAGCCATGACCATTCATACAATTATTAGTTGTCACGCCCCCGGGAACGAGCAGAGCGGCCACACCTGTAGCTAATTGACCAACTGCCATGATGAACGAGATATTCCATGCTGAGCTGGGGATCCAAGATACCATTTAGCAACAATATCATTATTATTGTTAAACACTGGCTTACAATTGTTATTTAATCTAGAATGCCCAGGAGGGGTGGGCAACCACTGGCCTGTCGACCCCCGGAGGTTTTTTCCTCCCTCAACTTTCAGTTGGGAGTTTTTGTTCCTTTCCCCGGTGGCCAGTTGGCATACTTATATCTCTATAAAAGTATTTTATTATGGTAGCCATTAGTCGATTGTCTTTGTTTGTATCTGTTTTTCTTGTGTTATGCCTGTGTTAAAGCATTCTGTGTCACTGCATGAAAAGAGCGCTCTATAAAAATAAATTGAATTGAATTGAAATGAACTAATGAAACCCGGGATAAAAGGAGTTCCGTGACCATGTCGCAAGACGGATTCTTGCAATCGCCCTTGTGGTCTTGCAGTATCAGCGGCTTCAGTGTGTTCTTCGTGTCCTGCCTGATTCTTGTGCTCCTGGTTATTGACCCTCACCTGTTTTCTCCGACTACTGAGTTTTGGCTTGCCTGTTGTAATGATGACGTATCATGGTGGAGACTAAGGGGTTGCTCCTCCCCCTCGGTCCTCGCTCCCGCGCGCGCAGGCTGATATACTTGGACGAGGACCGAGGGGGAGGAGCAACCCCTTAGTCTCCACCATAATACGTCATCATTACACTGTGTTGAAACGTCTATGCCTGAAAGGCCTTCGCCTGTCCCTGATCTTGATTGTGTCCTGCCCTTCGAACCTGGTGAAAAGAATGAAACCAACCTGCAATTGGGTCCACTACTTATCTGTCTGTCTCCAGTCAGCCTGTCGTCATGACATTAGTTTTACTCCAGCTTTGCTATGGAACTGATGGACATCACTCCCAACTCTGGGACTGTGCTGAAGCAGTTGAGTCATATTGTTGAAAATGACATGGAATTGTGCATAAACACATCCTACTGTTTTCAGGAAGAAAACACATACTTTCTCATTTAGAGGGTCAACAACCACAGCACATATTAAAATTGATACAGTTGATATGGGTGACTGATGAAATTTATAGTGGTGTCTATAACCAGTGAATACAACACTAAATAGCAACACTAAAATGTAACAAGCAAATGTTTCTGTTTCAAGGTGGACTGCGATTAGACATTTTTGGTCTAATTTTTTTCACCTTTTTATCGACTTAAGCTTTATAGCAGTTTTGATATGTTTTTGGTTTCAGAACATGAATCTGGCTGAGGTCAGATGATAATTTTAGATTAGAATTCTAGTATTATAACAAATCCTTTTCTAGGCAGGAGTGAAAAAGTTGAGGTTCTGTTAATGGTATGCAGTCCTACACCCTACCTGCCTGTCCCATGTTTGTAGAGCTTGTCTAAAGGTTACAAACATCACTTTGCCCCCCCCCCCCCCAAAAAAAAAAAAAAAAAAACAATACTTAGTCATTGTGGGGCTGTGGGTAGTGTAGAGGTTAGATCCAAAGATAACAAGTCTGAAACCTTCCTACAGTTTAGCACCTTTGAGCAAGGTACATACCCCAAAATTACTCCAGCAGAAAATTGCTCAGCTGTATAAATGGGTAAGTAATTGTCAGTAACTTAACATTATAAGTTGCATTTCAGAAAAGCATTAGCCAAATGAATAAATGTAAATGGGGTGGCAGCATGGCGGTGTGGCGGCCAGTGCCTGCTGTGTGGCAAGTCTGGGGTTCGAGCCCTGTGTGGGGTGCCTTGTGACAGACTGGTGTCCTGTCCTAGTTGTGTTCCCTCCCCCGTCAGCCTTGCACCCTGTGTTGCCAATTCAGGCTTGTCGTGACACCATCCCTCCCGTCTTAGGACAAGCAGTTGTTGGATGGGTAAATGTCTGTCTGACTCACATGTGAAAAGGGTTTTGATCAGTATACCATTTCTGAAGGGCTGTGCAAAGTGGCAGGTAAAATATTTAGTTGGATGAGCATAATTACTGACTTCTTTACATTCTTCCCTCGTGTGTCCTTATGTGCAATTCTGTAATTGGGACATTTGGCCAGGCAATGGCAATTATTTTCAAACAATGCTTTCTGTAATCTAAAATATTATAAATAATTATCATAAATATAATAGTATTGTCCAGAAATTAAAGATTTTTCTTATGTTATTTGAAAATTGCAGTACATTGTCACAACCTTGGCACCTGAGAACAAAAGATATGTTCAATATATTCTCTCGGTTGAAATTATGTGAATATTTTATGGCATAGCATAACACATTTGTTATGTTGTTATGTAGAACAGCAAAAATAGAAGCAGCATTTTGGACCTATAGGTCAGCTGTCACGTATCAAACATGGTATCACTGCAGGTCTGTCAGATGAAAACCAAATGCATGATCTTCTGATGTTTTCAAACCTGGTTAGTCCTTCTCCTGAACACACAACCTGTGTTCATGTTTCTGCTGAAACGGCACGCTACCAGGTTCAGATACAACTCTGAGAGATGATAAAACACTGATGACAGGCTTACATCCTGTAATTGCCCCAGTGGAGGCACTTTAGAATGCCGACTGTTTGAAGTGGCTATTAGTGAAAATCAAAGCTTTGCCATGGCCTCTTCTGTCTGCCCTTCTTCGATATTCATAAATGTTTTGGGTCTTTTATTTTTTGTTTGGAAAAAAAAAGAAATCAACAAGGCTTTTATTTGGAGTGACTTCATCTCTTGTCAGGTACATTTCCATCAATGTCATCTAACATTAATGGGAGGCTGGGTCATCCTAGACACATCTGCTTTTACTCACAGCCGTCCATTGATATTTTCAAACATTGTTTTTTTCCATTATTGAACATGGTGGCACAGTAACAGACATAAATAAGTGATAGCCTGAGCATCAACTTTTTTCCACACAATTCTCTTGAATGTAGTGGAAATGGCCACTCGGCATGCTCTTAATTTGGGCTACAGTTTCATCCCCTCTCTGGGTGTCTGTTTCAGTTGAAAAGGTCAGCCTCATTTGTCCGCTGCAACAAAGGAAACCCTTAAGGTTGGAGATAGGTTTGATGGGCCGTAGTCTCGCATCAGTCACAGACAGCCAGACTAGGGGGTGCTTGGCTGGAGAGGGTGAATCAGCTCACTGCAGGGGTACGGCCACAACAACCAAGTAAATAACAGATAAGCCATCATGCTGCCATTTCCTTCTTGATAGCATAGTAACTATGTTCTGGTGCCACACAGACCACAACCTTGAAACACATTAATTCCACTCATATGGTCGTGGAATGTCAAAAAAATCTGTATTGTTGATTTCAATTCTGGAAAACTTTCTCTATAATTATTCTTGAATTCTCTTTGTCAAACTCCTCAAGCACAGCCACAAAAACAAAACTATGACTAGAACAGTAAAAATTATTTAAATTCTCAGTTTGTTGTGCATGACCAATGTTTAAAAGGGTCAGAGAATACTGGGGTTGAGTCTTTATTTGTTAGTTTACATTTCTATGTATAATATTGGTTCATAAATTATATTTACATTATGAAAAATGAAGTTAAGACTAAAGTGAATTGCATATTGTGGCACGCAGCACCGTGGGTTGAGATGGGGTGAGAAAGGATGTAGAGGCAGCGTTAATTTAGAATGGTTTATTGAACACTGGCAGAGAGGAAACTAATGCTCTCACTCCAAGGACCCTGTTTCCTCCAGGATCTGCACGTCCAGCCAGCTGTCCCAGCCTGCTTAGCACCTCCAGGCTCTCTCTCAACACAGTGGCAAACGTGGTCACCCCATCATTTCCTCCAGAAGTGGCCCCAAGCCCCCAACGCAACTATTTACATTAGACAGGTTTCCCGCCTAAAACAGTAATGCGGGTCGTTACAATATTTTATAAGTTAAAACAATATGTTTTGTAAGTAGGCCCTAAGGTTGGCCCAGGACCCGCTGGAGGGATTATATCTCACAGTTGGCCTGGGAATGGCTGGGGATCCCCCAGGATGAGCTGGAGGAAATTGCGGGGGACAGGGGCGGCTGGGCCTCTCTGCTCTCCCTGCTGCCACCTCAACCCTAGAAGGACAAGCGGGCACAAGGAAGGAAGGAAGGAAGGAAGGAAGGAATGCTGGATGGATGGTTGGATGGATGGATGGATGGATGAATGGATGGTTGGTTGGTTTTGTAAGCAGTCAACCTAAAATGTTCACACTAAATATATGACTGTGACTTCCAGCCTGTCAGTTACGCTTGGTTCAGCTATCAGCTAAACTGGGAATTTTGTACCCTTTTTGTTGATGCTGGACTTGTGCACTTGTCAGCATAGCTTCTCCATGATTACATATTAACTGCATGCACCTTGCCTTCTAAAACACTTCATTGGATCAAAATACCCAAGAAAGAACAGATTGATGGATTTAACCCAGGGTGTCAGTTCTAGAACTGCTTATTTGTGTTCACATCAGCTCATTCTCCACTGCCATTGTCTAGTGATGGTATGTAGCCAAGCTACTGGGATAAACAAACCACTGCCTCTGTAGGGAACCTTCAAGTAGGTGGTTTCTAGCCAAACAATTAACAGCTCAGTTAACAGCGAAGCAACTGAAAACTCACTTGCTTCACACTGCACCACTTGATGTGAGGAAACACGATAGAAGGACAGTAACATGCAGTAAAATATGGGAGAGTCGCACTTAGCCCACCCCTTTACGAATGCATTGCTTAGCTTACGGAAATAAGTGAGAAATTAAATTTTAATGTTATATATGTAAGGGGGTGCGGTGGCGCAGTGGGTTGGACCGCAGTCCTGCTCTCCGGTGGGTCTGGGGTTCAAGTCCCGCTTGGGGTGCCTTGCGGCGGACTGGCGTCCCGTCCTGGGTGTGTCCCCTTCCCCCTCCGGCCTTACGCCCTGTGTTGCCGGGTAGGCTCCGGTTCCCCGTGACCCCGTAAGGGACAAGCGGTTCTGAAAGTGTGTGTGTGTGTGTGTGTGTGTGTGTGTGTGTGTGTGTGTGTGTGTGTGTGTGTGTGTTATATATGTAATCGAAAGGGGGGCGCGGTGGGTTGGACCGGGTCCTGCTCTCCAGTGGGTCTGGGGTTCGAGTCCCGCTTGGGGTGCCTTGCGACGGACTGGCGTCCCGTCCTGGGTGTGTCCCCTCCCCCTCCGGCCTTATGCCCTGTGTTGCTGGGTAGGCTCCGGTTCCCCGCGACCCCGTATGGGACAAGCGGTTCTGAAAATGTGTGTGTGTGTGTGTGTGTGTGTGTGTGTGTGTGTGTTGTTAACCGGGGATATCTCACAACTGTAACTAGACATTAACCTCACAGTTTTGATATCTATTAAGTGACTTAGAGTGCATTATTTTCTTCATTTTCATTAACACTGGAGCTTACAGTTTTGTGCATTTATATAAGAAATATTCATGCATACATTTTTATTAAGTGCTTGTCCTAAGGGGGTGTGGTGGTGCGGCAAGCTTGGCTGCGGCCCGTTCTCTGGTGGGTCTGGGGCTCAAGTCCTGCTTGGGG
Source organism: Scleropages formosus (assembly GCF_900964775.1). NCBI lineage: Eukaryota > Metazoa > Chordata > Actinopteri > Osteoglossiformes > Osteoglossidae > Scleropages > Scleropages formosus. Next base: position 24,922,635 of record NC_041821.1, read on the forward strand.
TGCCTTGCGACGGACTGACGTCCTGTCCTGAGTGTGTCCCCTCCCCCTCCAGCCTTGCACCCTGTGTTGCCGGATTAGGCTCCGGTTCGCCGCAACCCTGCTTAGGACAGGCGGTTTCAGCCTGTGTGTGTGCATGCGCTTGTCTTAGTGAGCATCATGGAGGTCAAGAGTCTATTCAGGAATCACTGGGCTCAAGGATGAAGGGGGTACACCCCGGACAGGATGCCAATCCATCGCAGTACATGGTAAACAATAATCATTTTTTATGATTTAAACATGTGGAAAATGTTTTAGAAATAAAGGCCTGGCAAGAACACGTGGATAGCAAGTAAAAATAAAAGCATGTGCAGCAGCATATTATTTTAATGTGCTAACCTTACGTAAAGCCAGTGTTGTACTCATACTTTTGACTCTGCCTTTTGTTGTAGCAGATGAGTAGCTCAGAGAGAAACTTCACCAATGAAGAAGTTATAGAAATAAATTTTAAATCTTAATGCATGCTAAGAACACAATGAGGGGTCATATCTTTCCAGCTGCTATCTGGGTATGTTCCAGCAGTTCACATTCCTACTCCTCATAATCACTACGTATGTTGCCATGTAATATGTTGATGAAATTGTCTTGATGAAGCTGACTGCTGAATAAATCGCAATTCAAGTCAAGTGAAACTGAATTCATAAGGTCAAATATGTATATTCATTTAATTTGTTTTCTTGGTGACTAAAAATGATTTAATTGGGAATACATTCACCACATACACTGTATACTTGATATATAACGTGAGTTGATACAACGCAGAGTTGCATATAACGCAGTCAGAGGTTGGGTCCCAGATGTTTTTTTGATCATTTCCTTTTCATGTATTTCAAATCTTGGTTGTTCCTAAACACATTTCAGAAAGTCAAAAGATAAAGTTATGCAACGTGCCAATTAATACAACACAGACCTATGATGAAAAATAAAAAAAGTTGAATTTTTGTGAAAAACCTTTTGAACTATGCCTAGCAAATCTATGTTGTTTTTGTCGCTTATGTTTTAAAGCCTCTTCCTGGATCGGGGCTTTGTCGTGGCGGAAGGGCTTGCGTGATCTAGGGATCTCCAGAGCTATGTCGTCAGGAGCATTATGCTCCTGGTAGGGTCTCCCAAGGCGAACAGGTCTGGAGTGAAGATCCAGACTAACACGATACAAAAACCTCCATGAAAAATGGAAACAAGAGAACGTTTACCCTGCCCGGAATAGGGTCACCAGGACCTACCCCTGGAGCCAGGCCTGGGGGTAGTGTTCCTAGGCGAGCGCCTGGTGGCCAGACAGCCCACGTAGCCTGGCTGGGCTCAGCCCAAAAAGGCATCATGGGGGGGCCATGTGGGCCCACCACCTGCAAGGTCCAGCATGGGGGTCCGGTGCTATGTATACCTGGTGGAGAGAGGGGGCGGGGTGGCGCATGGAGTCACGGATAATCACAAGTCCCCAGCTGACTTCCATACAGTTGGAGTTTGCCCCGGTGGACGAGAGGGTCGCCTTAGTGCGACTTAGGGTCGCAGAGAGGAAAACTTGACTGTTGTGTGTGCTTATGCACCAAACAGCAGTTCGGAGTATTCAGCCTTCTTGGGGAAGGTGGGGGGGTTCTGGACAGGGCCCCACTTACAGACTCTATTGTCCTGCTGGGGGACTTCAACACTAACGTTGGCAATGACTGGGAAATCTGGCAGGGGGTGATTGGGAAGAACGGCCTGCCCGATCTGAACCCGAATGGTGAAATGTTATTGGACTTCTGTGCTAGTCATGGTTTGTCCATAACAAACACCATGTTCGAACACAAGGATGCTCATAAGTGTACTTGGTACCAGAGCTCCTTGGGCCAAAGGTCAATGATCGACTTTGTAGTCATTTCTTCTGACTTGAGCCCACATGTTTTGGACACTCGGGTGAAGAGAGGTGCTGAGCTGTCAACTAATCATCATCTGGTGATGAGTTGGATCAGATGGCGGGAAAAACTGATGGACTGACCAGGTAGGCCCAGACGTTTAATGAGGGTGTGCTGGGAACGACTGTCAGAGGACCTTGTCCGGAATGATTTTAACTCACACCTCCGGGAGAGCTTCTCCCATGTCCCAGAGAAAGTAGGGGACATGGAGTCTGAATGGACCCTGTTCAAAACCTCCATTGTGGAAGCAGCCAGGCACAGCTGTGGCCAAAAGCTTGTTGGTGCCAGCCAGGGCAGCAACCCGAGAACCTGCTGGTTGACACTGGTGGTGAGGGAAGCTGTCAAGCTGAAGAAGGAGGCCTTTAGGGCCTGGTTGGCTCTGGGGACTCCTGACTCAGCAGACAAGTACCGGCAGGCGAAAAAGGCAGCAGCGGCTGCGGTTGCAGATGCAAAATCCCAGGTATGGGATGAGTTTGGAGAGGCCAAGGGAAATGACTATCAGTCAGCTTCAAAGAGGTTCTGGAGAACCATCCGGCAGCTCAGAAGGGGTCGGAGGAGTTTTACTCAGGCTGTGTTTAGCAGGAGTGGAGAAACTCTGACCTCTGATGAGGACATTGTCGGGAGGTGGAAGGAGCATTTTGAAAAACTCTTAAACCTGAGTGATATGCCTCCCTTACAGGAGTCAGGGCCTGAGGATTCCGAGCTGTCAGAGGCCATTTCCCTGGTGGAAGTCACTGAGGTAGTTGGTAAGCTCCACAGTAGCAAAGCACCGGGGGTGGATGAGATCCTCCCAGAAATGCTTAAGGCCCTGGGTGTTGCAGGGCTGTCATGGTTGACATGCCTCTGCAATGTTGCATGGACCTCGGGGACAGTGCCCTTGGACTGGCAAACTGGGGTGGTGGTCCCTATCTTTGAGAAAGCGGACCGGAGAGTGTGTGCTAACTATCGGGGTATCACACTTCACAGCCTCCCTGGGAAAGGCTACGCCGGGGTGCTGGACAGGAGGTTCCAGCCGATAGTTGAACCTCAGATTGAAGAGGAACAATGAGGATTCCGCCATGGCCGTGGAACAGTGGACCAGCTTTTTACCCTCTCACAGATCATTGAAGGGGCATGGGAATTTGCTAATCCAGTCTACATGTGTTTTGTGGACTTGGAGAAGGCCTATGACCGTGTTCCCCAGGAAATTCTGTGGGAGGTGCTTCGGGAGTATGGGGTACCGGGGCCACTACTGCGGGCCATTCGGTCCTTGTACATACGGAGCGAAAGCTGTGTCCGCATACTTGGCATTAAGTCAATCCCGTTCAATGTGGGTGTTGGACTCCGCCAAGGTTGTGCCTTGTCTCCACTCCTGTTTGTGGTTTTCATGGACAGGATATCAAGGCGCAGTCGAGGTCAGGAGGGCATTTTGTGTGGGAGTCAGAAGGTGACATCTCTGCTTTTTGCAGATGATGTTGCCCTTTTGGCACCGTCGCATGGCTGCCTCCAGCACGCACTGGAACAGTTTGCAGCCGAGTGTGAAGTGGTGGGGATGAGGATCAGCACCTCAAAGTCTGAGTCCATGGTTCTCTCACGGAAAAGGATGGTATGCCCCCTCCAGGTAAGGGGAGAGTTTTGCCCCAGGTGGAGGAGTTCAAGTATCTTGGGGTCTTGTTCACGAGTGAGGGAAGAAGGGAGCGTGAGATCGGCCACAGACTGGGAGCAGCGGCAGCAGTAATGCGGTCGCTGTACTGGTCTGTAGTGGTGAAGGGGGAGCTGAGCCATAAGGCGAAGCTCTCCATTTACCGGTCTATCTACCTCCCTACCCCCCTCCCTACTCTGGGTGATGACCAAAAGAATAAGATCGCGGATACAAGCGGCCGAAATTAGTTTTCTCCGCAGGGTGCTGGGATTCACTTTCCGTGACAGGGTGAGGAGTTCGGACATCCGGGAGGAGCTCAGAGTAGAGCCACTACTCCTTCACATTGAGAGGAGCCAGTTGAGGTGGTTCGGGCATCTGATAAGGATGCCTCCTGGGCTCCTCCCTTTGGAGGTATACCGGGCACGGCCAACTGGGACGAGGGGCCGAGGTCGGCCCAGAACCCGCTGGAGGGATTATATCTCACAGTTGGCCTGGGAATGGCTGGGGATCCCCCAGGTTGAGCTGGAGGAAGTTGCGGGGGACAGGGGCCGCTGGGCCTCTCTGCTGCCACCGTGACCCTTTTAGCACAAGCGGGACAGAAGATGGATGTTTTAAAGCCTTTTATTTCCACAGTCTTTTGCTGTAACTAAATCAGTATAGCTTTAAATTGCTCAGATGTTGGGATACTACTAACTTGCAAAGACCCGTAAACACACACACACACACACTTTCTGAACTGCTTGGCCCATACGGGGTTACGGGGAACTGGAGCCTAACCCGGCAACACAGGGCGTAAGGCTGGAGGGCGAAGGGACACACCCAGGACGGGACGCCAGTCCGTCACAAGGTACCCCCAGCGGGACTCGAGCCCCAGACCCACTGGAGAGCAGGACCCGGTCCAACCTACTGTGCCACCACACCCCCTATAGACCCTAAACAATGTTGGAGAAATCCTTTTGTTTTCTCAGATCTTTTGATTTAGCTTCATTACCTTGCTACAAAACAAGGTCACTTTGACTTGTCGAGCAATGCTGTGCAGATGTGTCTAATTTGCAAAGTCGACCAAATAAAATGTCTTTGTCATTAAATAGCCCTGTAGCAACGACAACTTCCTGAAGGTGTGTATCAGCTAATGAGATCAGTAGGATTCACTGAACTATAAAAAAATCCAGCTCTGGTAGCCTATTAATGTTTAAGTGAAAAATTTGTGAGAAAGTGCATTTAATGTTACTGAACTTATTCACACACACTGCCTGATATTTCTGGATCCCAAGCATGGTTGCGACAAAATGGAGCCTAACCCGCCAACACAAGGTGCACGGCTGGAGGGGAAGGACATACACCCAGAACAGGACATCAGTCCATTGCAAGGTACCCTAAGCAGGACTCGAACCCCAGACCCACCAGAGAGCAGGACCTGGCTAAGCCCACTGCACCAGCACACCCCCAGAACTTATTCAGTTCAATTCAACTTTTTTTTATAAAGCGCTCTTTTCATGCAGTCACGCAGAACGCTTGAACAACGGCATAAGTGTCACAGCATCCTCCGAGAGCAGGGGTGCTGGACCCAAGTGCGGAGCACAGGACGGTTTCACAAAGGGTAATCCAGAAGACATCCGATGGGAGAATCCAAGAATCGTAATCCAGAACACAGGGGAGAAGGAGAAGGAGAAGGAGAAGGAGAAGGAGAAGGAGAAGGAGAAGGAGAAGGAGAAGGAGAAGGAGAAGGAGAAGGAGAAGGAGAAGGAGAAGGAGAAGGAGAAGGAGAAGGAGAAGGAGAAGGAGAAGGAGAAGGAGAAGGAGAAGGAGAAGGAGAAGGAGAAGGAGAAGGAGAAGGAGAAGGAGAAGGAGAAGGAGAAGGAGAAGGAGAAGGAGAAGGAGAAGGAGAAGGAGAGAGAGAGAAGGAGAAGGAGAAGGAGAAGGAGAAGGAGAAGGAGAAGGAGAAGGAGAAGGAGAAGGAGAAGGGAAGGAGAAGGAGAAGGAGAAGGAGAAGGAGAAGGAGAAGGAGAAGGAGAAGGAGAAGGAGAAGGAGAAGGAGAAGGAGAAGGAGAAGGAGAAGAGCTAACACAAGAATCGCAAATGAGTAACAAGGCTGAACAAGGTTCCGCAGCTTGCTGTGCTCCAAACTCTCCTTTTATGCGTGTGTTTGCTGATTAGTGGCAGGTGTCCCCTGTTGCGCAGCGGTAGAGGGCGTGACAATAAGGCAAAGAAACAAATACAACAAAGAAGACAGTTGACTACAGACTGGCATAATACATTGACAATGTATTTATCAAACTTATAAATATGCCCCCTGGCCACCAAGCAAAGGAACAAAAAGCTCCCAACTGAAAGTCAAGGGAGAAAAAACCTCTGGGGGTGCAAGTTCCAATTTTAGATTAAACAAGACTTCTAAGCCAGTTTACAACTAATAATAGCATTGTTACTGTATGATAAATTGATTTCCCAGTTCACCAAGGTATGTCTCGTCCATGATAGCGATAGGTCATTAACTTCAGTCAGCATAGGGTGCTTCTGTAACGGCTGGCCAGCCTCCTCAGGTCTTATTGTAGGGAAGCAATGCTCAACAAGAAGAAATTGTTAGTAATTCATAACTTTAAGACATTAGACAGTTTAATACATTTTTATATGGAGGTGGAAAAAACAGAAAGACAGCCAAGTGGAATTACATTTGTTAGTGATATGCTTGAGTGAACATGTAAGTCTTTAGTGCCATGATCTCGTCCAGAAGTAGGAGGCGGACTCAATCGCGGAGCACACAGGAGTTTGCGGGGTAGGACAGGAACCCTGGTCGGGGACAGGCATGGGTCTTCGTACTGCAAACATCGTTTATTGGGCAATCCAGAATCGTTGTTGGTGAATACAGGCGATAGGTCAAAACACAGGAAGGTAGGGATCACGGGAGAGGGAGTCAGGATGAGGATGAGGATGAGGATGAGGATGAGGATGAGGATGAGGATGAGGATGAGGATGAGGATGAGGATGAGGATGAGGATGAGGACTTGCTGGGTCAGTGAATCAAGATTCCACATCCTTCTCGCTTTGTTTTTGCCTTTTATCTTGCCAGGTCCAGGTGTATCTGATTATTGCGATGGCATGGGTGTAGCATTTAGTCTGGTGTCACACCCTTCACTTCAGCACAACGAGGAACACCTGCAGCAGATCAGGGGACGGGCGCATGAAAGGAAAGCAAGGAGAGCAGGCAGATGAGGAACCATGTTCAGCCTTACTGCTTGCTCGTGTCTCTCTCAACGGTTTGTGTACCTCTCCTGATCTACCCATCCTTGTTCCTGTTCCTTGATCCTCCTCCTGACTCTCCACACCCTCTTCATTTCCTTCGACCCTTTGCTTGTTCTTCGACTTACGGCTTTTGGATTTTTCTGGTAACGACAATTGCTCCTGGGTGACCTTCGCTAGTTGTCCTCACAACGATTCTTGATTTACCTCCTATCCTGTGCGCCTCTGCGCTGCACTTCGGTCTGATGACTCACTTCCTGTACAGAAGCATGAAATCTGGATTTAAAGACTGATACAGATGGGGCATTTCTGACAGTAACTGTGGTGTCTGAAAGGAAGGTACACCGTTCTTTGGAGGTTTTACAGAAACACAGTACTGGAACACTTTGAGTACACAAATAAAAGAGTTTATTAAGAACAGCAGCTCGTATCACAATCTCTCTGGGGAACCTTTTTTGCTCCCGCATGAAAAACCTCACATTAGACCCAATGCCGCCCATAACAATCCCCGCTTCAATTAAGAATTAACCAGTGACAATGACCATTGTCAACTTAGACCCTGGAGGCTGGCAGGAACCTTTCTTTTACAAAACTCTAAATGACTTGCTCTTAGTGTAAAATACCACAGTAACCTAGTCAAAACATTTACATGAGACACAAATGACAGCTTTCCATCCATCACAACACCCAGATCCTTAACACGATCTGTATGCTGGAAGCTGATACCATTTATGGTAAAGATTGGTGTGATAGTGTCGAGAGTTTTGGTATCACCACCCACCACAAGTACCTCTGTTTTTCTGGCATTTAGAGATCAAAATTTTTGCTCATCCATAGTTTTATATTGGTAAAACAATTAGCTAAAGACACCACATGCGATTGGTCATCAGGCTTGAACGCAACATTTAGCTGTGTGTCATCAGCACACGAGTGGGAACTTACATTTTGTTTGCGAATAATATCACCCAGTGGTAACATATAGAGTGAGAACAATAATTGACCTAACACAGAGCTCTGAGGCACACCATTTAAATTTATTTATCATTTATCACACAGAACTTATATTCTTGTTCATTACATTGTGGTTCATACAGTAAATAAAACAAGAATTATTGAAGCGTACTTAATTAGTAATTATGAAATGTGTGCGACAGTTGCTTTTAATTACATTAATCTTCCCTCAGCAGCAAACTGGAGTTAAACTTTCTTCAACATTCTTCAAAACCAGAAACTCTTTGCAGTACAGACTCATAACGTGGCATGAAAGTCTAGACCCCACCATCCGTGTTATATCAGGTTTACAGTATAGTTGGGATATGTATGTATTTATCATTTTATCTGCCAACACAAGCAAACACACACTCTACAACTGCTTGTCAGGAACAGGGCCACGGCAAGCCAGAGCCTAACCCAACAGCACAAGGCACAAGGCTGAAGGGCGAGGGGACACACCCCAGACAGGATGCCAGTCCAGCACAAGGCACGCCAAGCAGGACTCAAACCCCAGACCCACCACAGAGCAGGCCCTGGCCAAACCCACTGCGCCACCAGCATCTACCAAAACCTGATGGGTAAACCATATTTCCACAGATAAATATTGTACAATCAATGCTCTTGGATGCATTAAATGGATTAGTATTTAACAGAGGTGATCTTTGTCCATTTTGCAATAGGTAAAATTAACAAACGCTATTTATAACCTCCCTCCCTGCCCATATGATTCTACAGGGCTACATGAATTTAATGCTTTAATCATAATATTGGAATATAAAAGCTGAGAAACATAACTTAAATTTACTTTATTTACAAAACATTTCTTCAAAGATAATTTTTTCTGGACTGCTTAAGAGATTCCAAGTTTTAACTTAATGGACGTGATGTGATTTCCATCTGGACCACAGTTTTATTTCTTTAAGTCATTCACTGGTACAATAAATATTGTTACAGTTCATGGACCAGAAAGGGATGTGGGGGTATTGCTCCATAATGAACTGTCCAGAGGAATACGGATACACAACATATTTTATTGTTCTTTGTTGTTTTGCTGACATAGCGTGCTTTTAGCTGGGTGCTGTCGAGCGTAGCAAGACAGAGCTGTGGTACAGATCTGATGTCATTCTTACCCACACAAACACCAAGTCTTTGCGCTTCATTGCTTCTGTTATGTCCAAAATCACTGAGCAAAACTATGTTCACTTCACTCATCCACCCACCCCTACCCCTGCTGTCCATGCTCTTTCTGCTAATCTGTGCCTAAAATAGGTCACCACTCCTCTATGAAATCTTCATTTCTGAATCTAAGTCACCTCCCCTGAAAACGCAAATGACAATTATTTCCAGGAACATGATGCATCATTGTCTGTGCAGCCACAGGAAAGACAAGAGCACCAAGTTAAATGAACGGCTTCAATTTTCAATCAATCAAATTATAGTTTATTGTTCAGCTGAGGCTCCCTAGGCGATGCAAACCTAGAAATTGTCAGTTATGAAACATTACATTTTCCTGTCTTATTGCACCCCATTCACAGCCATTAAAAAGGATGTCTCTTCAAACCTAATATTGCATGATTTAACAAGAGCTGATTTCAAAGCAGAGGTCTCAATTCCAAACACAAACATACCAGATTACTACAATTTTCCACACTAGTGTAACATCCAGACACGACATGAACACAGATGTATTTTACTGTAACTTCCAGATGGAGATGTGAAGTGTGACGAGTAAAATGCAGAGTGTATATATAAGTGCACACTGCAGTGAAGTGCACAGGTAATACAATAAACATGGAACGAAGAGATGCACAGAGTATTCTTACAAGGACATCAAGTGGAATAGGGGTACGGGACCAGAGCGAGTACACAGAAGCATGAGTTGAAACATGAGACCTAGACAGGGGCACAGAAAACTGGTGCAGAAAGGACCGGAACAGAAATTCACAGATAATGGAACTTTGAGAAAACAAGTCTATAAACATAGATCAGTTGATGAACATAGGTAAAGTAGTTGAAAGTGAATTCATAATCTGCAACCTGATGGTACAGTTTTACCCCTTTTATAGGGCTGGGAATTAATTTTGGGTCAGGTGAGCTAATGGGGGCAGGTGGATCTGGAGTGATACCCGTTGTGGTCATTTGAGTCATTATGCTTCAGGATTGTGACAACTACTTTCAGATGAATTCCCACTGAGCTGATTTTTCTGATTGTCATAGCTAAAGTGTCACTCCCATGCCCTCGCGCCATACGACCTCATCTGCCCTGAATCAGAACAGCAGAAGCTGTGCCAGCTCACCTGGTTGCAGAACCTTGTTGAGTAAACCTGCTTCTCCTATGACAGTGATAAAACTTTGCTTACCTCCTAGTCCTTCCAGTCCCTCTTTGTCCTTTTATTTTGTTATTAATTACATCTTAACACAAATGAGAGTAGTAGCCTTCATGTGATGATCATGTCTGAAGTCTCTTCGAATCACCTCCTTGGCTTCAGATCCAGTTGGATGAGCAATTGAATGGAAACTCAATTCAGTGTTACATCACTTTGGAGAAAATCTTCTGCTACACACACATACACATACACATACACATACATACATACATACATACACACACACACACACACACATTTCTGAACTGCTTGTCACATTCGGGGTCACGGGGAGACAGAGCCTAACCTGGCAACACAGGGTGGAAGGCTGGAGGGGGAGGGGACACACCCAGGACAGGATGCCAGTCTGTCGCAAGGCACCCCAAGCAGGACTCAAACCCCAGACCCACCGGAGAGCAGGACCCAGTCCAACCCACTGCGCCACCCTAAGAAAAGGTCATACAAATAAAAACATACTTTACATTAACCTCAAGAAAAACAATGCCTTTATCCAAGGTTAATTAATAATGTTAGCTTAATAGCTTTAAACTGATTTTCGCATTTATACAGAACAAAATTGCACTGTGCAATGGCATGGTGGCACAACAAGTAACGCTTTTTGTCTCATAATGCCTGGGTGGTGCAAGAGGATGTGGATTCACTCCCTGCTCAGTCTGTTTTGAGTTTGCATATTCTCTCTGTGTCTGTATGGGTTTCCTCCAGGTGCTCCAGTTTTCTCCCACAGTCCAAAGACATAGTGTTCAGCTTCACCCATAGAGTGTGAGTGACAGAGAGAGTGTGTTCCACTGATATATGGATGAGTGACCCATTGTAAGTAGTATACAGTACTAGCAGTGGAAGTCACCTTGGTGAAAAAGGTATGGGCTGGTGACACTACATAGAGTTCGATGGAAGTTTCTTTGGAGAAAAGCATCTGCTAAATGAAGAAATGTAAATATGCAATATTAAGAATAAGTATGTTTATCAATCTTACCAAAGCAAGAAGTGGGAATCAAACTGCAACCCTTCAGACTGTGAGGGGAGAGTTCAAACGACTATGCTCCCCTTGCGGTCACCATCTAGCAGATTTGTTTTTATAAAGTAATAAATGATGTTTATTCGATTACTTTATATGGCTAAATAGTTTGATGAATATCTGAAATAAATTCTTGTACACTCACTCCAGATTGAGTTATTTGATTTCCTTATTTGGAAAGTTTTAAAGTTTGAAAAAAAATGAGAACGTGTAATCATTTTTGAAATCATGTAACTTCGAGTTCTATTTCTAGCCTCTAGGTTCCAGTTGTTCCCAATCTGAAGGCCGTAATTTCAGTTTTAAGTTTATTTCAGAGCAGCACTGCTGTCTCACAGGACCCGGGTGGTGTGAGAGAATGTATGTGTGCCATGATTCCGTCCAGGAAGTGAACCGTTGGAGTGCAGAGCGTAGGTGTACTTCACTGAGGGAAATCCGAAAATCGTTGTCAGAGGAACTGGCTAGAGTCACCAAGGAGCAAACGTCGTACAGGGAGAATCCAAGAGCCGTAAGTGAAAGAACACGCAGTGGGTCGAGGGGCACTAGGAGGAGGTGAAGGTTCAGGAGACGGGTCGGGGAGCAGGAACAAGGAAAAGGAGATCAGGAGAGGTAATCAAGGCAATGGGAGAACCACAAGTGAGTATCAAGGCTGAATGGAGGTTCCACATCTTGCTGCGCTCCAAGCTCCCCTTTTATGTGCGCGTCTGGTGATCAGTAGCAGATGTTCCCTGTTGCGCGGAGGTGGAGGGCGTGACAGTATCCCCCTCCATGAGCAGCTCTGGCTGCTCTGTGACGGCTAGGGGGGTGCCCCCGGGGCCTGGGCCCAGGGCAGTCTGGACAGTCCCTATGGAAGGCAGAGATCAGGTCAGGGTCCAAGATGTCCCCGGCTGGCACCCAACACTGCTCCTCGGGTCCATACCCCTCCCAGTCTACCAGGTATTGGAGACAACCACCCCGACGACGGGAATCTAACAAGGCCTGTACCGCATAGGCGGGGTTGTCCTCGACCTGCAAGGGAGGGGGAGGTGGTGAATCGAGTGGTGGCTGGTGCAGGGATGTAGCGCAGAGCTTGAGAAAAGTGGCGTGGAATGTGGGGTGCACCCATAAATGAGAGGGCAGTCGCAGCCGGTAGGACACAGGGGTGACACGACAAAGAACCTTGAACAGTCCTAGGTATCTGGGGCTGAGTTTCTTGGCTATATAAGCTCCATGAAGGCCTCCGGTGGACAGCCAGACATGTTGCCCTGGTACAAAGGAAAGCAGGCATCTGTGGCGGTCTGCGTGTCATTTCATCCGGATCTGACTGCATCTGAGATGCTTTTTCATGCATAGCCACACCTCAACACTGGCCTGGTACCAAGTGTCCACCGCTGGAATATCATTAGAGCTGGGATTCCAGGGAAACAGTGGGGGTTGGCAGTCTAATACACACTGGAAAGGGGAGCGTCCTGTGGATGTATGAATCAAAGAATTGTGTGCATACTCAGCCCAAGGTAAGTAACGTACCCAGTGTTGTGGCTTCTCTGTACAATAACTGCTAAGAAACCGGGCAATATCCTATTGGATCCGCTGTACCTGACTATTCGCCTGCAGGTGATACCCCGATGTCAGGCTTACCGTTACCCCCCACTTTAGCCAGAAGGCTTTCCAGAGCCTGGAGGTGAATTGAGGTCCGCGGTTAGACACGATGTCTTCCGGCAAACCGAAGAGGCGAAAGACGTGAACAACAGCTCGGCGGTCTCCTAGGCTGTAGGGAGCTTGGACAGGGGTATCAGCCTGCAAGACTTGGAGAATCTATCAACAACAGTCATTACAACCGTCTTACCGTCGGAACTGGGGAGGTGTACGAGGAAGTCCAAAGCGATGTGGGACCAGGGACGATTAGACATCCGTGAGGGGTCCAGGAGTCCCGCTGGTTTCTGGGTAGAGAGCTTGACTTGGGCACACACCCGGCACACCCGAACATAGTCTTCTGTGTCTTCAGGTAGCGACGGCCACCAGAAATGCTTCTGGAGGAGGGCCTGAGTCTTGCTATACCCTGGGTGGCCAGCTGCAAAATGATTGTGTGCCCACTGCAGAATCGTGATTCTCATCCCAGGGGGAACATATTGTTTGCCAGCAGGCTTACAGGTCTGGGGCAAGATGTATTCTGGGTCTCGTTCGAGGGGCTCCCAGTCGTGCATGTGCAAGAGGGCGTCTGTCTTGGTGTTCTTACTGCCCGGCCGATAGGTGATGGTAAAGTTAAAGCGTGAAAAAAAGAGAGCCCACCTGGCTTGTCGGGGGTTGAGGCGTCTCGCTGTCTGCCAAGTACTTGTCCGTGAGGATGACGAAAGGATGCCAAGCCCCCTCCAGCCAGTGTCTCAATTCCTTGAGGGCCATCTTCATGGCAAGAAGTTCTCGATTCCCGATGTCGTAGTTCCTCTCGGCTTGGGACATCTTCTTTGAAAAGAAGGCGCATGGGTATAATTTAGGCAGATCTCCCTGGCATTGGGTCAGCACGGCCCCTATCCCAGTTTCTGAAGCATCCACCTCCACTACAAACGGAGCATTGGGATCAGGATGTCGAAGAATGGGTGCTGTCATGAACCTCTGCTTAAGGGCTTTTAAGACATGTTGCACCTCCTCCATCCAGGTGAGTCTGGCTTTCTTGGATGAGGTTAGGGCCGTCAAAGGGGCGGCCAGAGTACTGAAAGCCTGAATGAACTGGCGATAAAAGTTGGCAAAGCCTAGGAATCGCTGAAGGGCTTTTACCGTGGTCAGCCGCGGCCATTGGAGAACCGCTCTTACCTTTTCCATGTCCATGGCCACTCCGTCTTTACTGAAAATGTACCCCAAGAACGAGACCTGCTTCTGGTGGAATAGGCACTTTTTCCCCTTGACGAAGAGGCGATGCTGCAGCAGCCATTGAAGGACCTGTTGGACTAGGGCCACGTGCTCGTCCTTAGACAGGGAATAGATAAGAATGTCATCCAGGTAGACCAGAACCCCATGATTGATGAGGTCCTCTAGGACGTGGTTCACGAAAGCCTGAAGACAGTAGGAGCGTTAGTGAGACCGAAAGGCATGACCAGATATTCGTAGTGGCTGAGAGCTGTGCTAAAAGCGATCTTCCATTAATCACCCTCGCGTATCCTTACCAGGTTGTAAGCACTGCGCAGATCCAACTTAGTGAACCATTGCGCTTGGTGGACGTGTTCTAGGGCTGCTGTAATTAGGGGCAAGGGTATTTCACGGTGACACGGTTCAACCCCTGATAACCTATGCGAGGTAAAGTCCCCCTTTCTTCTTCTCGACAAGGAAGAACTCAGCTGCAGCAGGGGAGGTGGACGGTCGAATGATTCCCGCCCTGAAGGCCTTGGTGATGTACTGCTGCATAGCCTGTTGCTCGGGTATGGAGAGAGGGTAAACTTAGCACCAGGGAGGTGTCGCTCCCGGGATGAGGTCAATGGCACAGTCCCATGGCTGATGTGGAAGAAGCACTGCTGCCTGCTCTTTGCTGAACACTTCAGCCAGGTCTTGATACTCGGGGGGTATAGTCACCTGTGGGGGAGAGTCCAAACACTCGACTGATGTGCCCCGGCATGGGAGCCACAAACAGGTCCCCTCACATTGCGATCCCTAAGACACTAAGTTGCCCGTGCTCCACTTAAAGACAGGGTCATGTAGGGCGAGCCATGGAAAACCGAGGATTACTGGGATCTCGGGAGCAGCAATAAGGTAAAACTGCAGCTGTTCCTTGTGGCAAGCCCCCACCCCCAAGTGGAGGGGTTCAGTCTGGGAGTCGACAAACCCTCGTCCCAAAGGCTGTCTGTCCAATGCATTTACTTTCATCCGAACCACACACTGGAGCCGGGGCACATGGTGTGTCTTGGTGCACCCTGCGTCCATAAAACAACTGTCAGCCCCCGAGTCCACCAACGCTTGGGTTTCCACAGAGTATTGTCCCTGGGACAGAACCACAGGTACAGTAAGACGGTTACAACGGCGCGTTCCATTCACCTGGGGCTCAGGGCGGATCAGGCATTTGACTTGGAGGTGGCCTGGGTTCCCACAGTAGGGAAAGAGGAGGCTCTGGAGCTGACGTAACCGTTCAGCAGTGGTGAGGGGTCCATGTCCGAGGTGCAGGGGTTCAGACGCTTTCTGCAGCAGGAAACATGTTGCTGGAACAGGTCTCAGGCGGGACTCGTGGTCCCGGGCAAGATTGTCAAGCATGACGGCAGTCTCGATCAAACGATCGAGCATCCACTTTTCACCCTGGAATGCCAGTTCCTTTCTCAGCAGGGAATTCAGTCCGCGCCGAAAACAGGTAAGCTGGGCGATCTGGTCCCAGCCACTATACTCTGCAAGGGTTCTAAACTCCACTGCATAATCTGCTGCCGGGCGGTCGCCCTGCGCCAGGTCCAGGACGCGTTCACTGGCGACCTGGTCGGTGCATGGAAGCCCAAACACCTTCTGGAAGCGGGCCTTGAAGTCCTTGCAAGAGTACTGGGAACAGCATCCCAAACAGCGGTGGTCCAGTCTGGCATTCGACCGGTCGGAGAGAAACAAGGTAATTAATCCGGCTCTGATCTGAGAGGCACACGTGTGGAAAACCTGTAAATATGAGCTCGCATTGCATTAGAAAGCCTGTGCATTGGGACAGTGTGCCATGATACCTTGCCTGGGCAGCCAGCTGGGGGTCGTGTTCGGGGGTAGTGCCGGCAGCGCGGCTGCGGCAGAACAAGGTTCCTTTGTGACCGGTTCGGTCTGTGTGATGAAGTACTTTTTCTGCAGCGCACTTACCAGGTCCTGGAAAGCATCAGTCAGGCTACCAAGAGCCTGCTCATGTGCTCCCAGCCTTGCCCCCAGGAGGTGAGTGCATGCTGGTAGTGCTCATGCTCTGCTGGGTCCGTTTGCACGGCGGAACCTTCTGTTATGATTCCGTCCAGGAAGTGAACCGTTGGACCCAAGTGCAGAGGGTAGGCATATTTCATTGAGGGAAATCCGAAAATCGTTGTCAGAGGAACTGGCGAGGGTCACCAAGGAGCAAACGTCGTACAGGGAGAATCCAAGAACCGTAAGTGAAAGAACACGCAGTGGGTCGAGGGGCACTAGGAGGAGGTGAAGGTTCAGGATACGGGTCGGGGAGCAGGAACAAAGAAAAGGAGATCAGGAGAGGTAATCAAGACAATGAGAGAACCACAAGTGAGTAGCAAGGCTGAATGGAGGTTTCACATCTTGCTGCGCTCCAAGCTCCCCTTTTATGTGTGCCTCTGGTGATCAGTAGCAGGTGTTCCCTGTTGCGCGGAGGTGGAGGGCATGACAGTGTTCAATGCCCACTCAGTGTGTGTGGTGCGTGTATGCTCTCCCCAGGTTTTTGGACTCCCAGAGTCCAAAGATATGCTGTTCAGGAAGATTGGTGATTCTAAATTCACCCATAGTGTGTGAGTTACAGACAGAGAGTGTGTTTCACTGGTGTATGAATAATTGATTTACTGCGGTAGTGTATGTAGCAGTGAATAAGGTGGGCGCAGGTTCGAACTTCACCTCCGGCTGTAGTACCCTTGAGCAAGGTACTTACCCTCAATTGCTCTAGTACATAGGTCATCACAAGGCATGGCAACACTATCAAAACTTCTCTTGCATCGGACGCAAAAGTAGTCTTTACTCCGCACAATTTGTCCCCCATTTAAGAAATGCATTGGGACAGATCCTAAAGAAACTTTTTTTGCATTTTGTTTTCCATATCAACATTTCTCCATTGCGTTGAACAGACAGCATACAATTTCTGATCGTCTTAACTTTTACACACACACACACACACACATCTTCAGAACCGCTTGTCCCATACGGGGTCACAGGGAACCGGAGCCTACCCGGCAACACAGGGCGCGTAAGGCCGGAGGGGGAGGGGACACACCCAGGACGGGACGCCAGTCCGTCTCAAGGCACCCCAAGCAGGACTCGAACCACAGACCCACGGAAAAGCAGGACCTGGTCCAACCCACTGCGCCACTGCGCCACCGCACCACCGTGCCCCCCTAAAACATATTAATCACTTGAAAATATTAACTGCTTGAACATATTATAACAGCGCTGAGGGGAGTAAACGTGTAAATAGTTGGCATTAGTGTTTATGTGTGTTCATAGTTGTGTGTGGTTTCTGATTAGTTGTTGTTCTATATATGTTCAGTGTTCGAGACGGGGATTCTGGGGAGTCCCGGGGGGAACCCCTTAACCATGGGGTGCAGCAGGGGGGCTGGGAGTGACCCAGGGGGATTCTGAAGTGTTCTGTGTCTTGTACTGTCTGAAGCATCTTTGTTAAGACTGCTGCTGGGAGACATGTACGCTTCTAATAAAGAGCACGTTTCTTCTACTCTGTCTGTCGAGCCGGTTTCTAGTAGCTTCGTGGGGGGGACGCTACATTGGTGTTAGAGGCAGGATGGAACACGCTCTAAGCAAGCAAGCCCCGAAAACAGATCGGGAAAGAAAACATTCATCAGAAGACTTCGGAATCGCTGACCGTTCTGGAGTAGCTGTGGGGATCAACACCACCATACCGGCGAGAGGCTTCCCTTGCAACGGTGTGCGGAGAAAGAGGTATTTTCCGACCACCGCCCAGCACACCAGCCTCAGGGGAAACACCGCAGCGAACAGCACTCCGTCTGCCGTGGTATTTGGGGACGGAGCCGTGGGAAGCTTACGAGGCGCAGATCCGCCTAGCAGCGCGGCACAACGGCTGGGACGCGGCAACTACAGCAGCACAGCTGGGGCTAGCCTTGGAGGGGAAAGCGTTGACCGTGCTGCTAGACGTGAGAGCGGACCAACACCACGAGCTGCCCGTGCTCACGGCTGCCCTGAGACGCCGTTTCGGCTGACAAGAAACAGCAGACTATTATCACGGGCAGCTCACAGCGAGACGACGTGGCAAAGGAGAAGCCCTTGGAGCACTGGCCACGAATAACCAGCTCCTGGTGTGGCGGGCGTACCTGCAATACCCCGCAGCTATCCAAGAAGACTTGGCGCTGCAGGCATTCCTCTGAGCATCCCTTAGGACGGCTTCTGCGCATTCTGCCTCGCGCTGCGCTCGCCCCAGAACGCCTGCAGCAGCACGTTAGGCGTGCCGCCCCGGCTAACCTGGATGCGGCGCAGCGCGAGGCAGAATGCGCAGAAGCCGTCCTAAGGGAGATGAAGGAGCCAGCGCATTCTTGCCGCTCCGTGGAGGATGTCACTGATGAGGATGTGGAGGGAGAAGCTGCGTGCCAAGTCGAGGCACCGCCTGCGCGCCAACGGCTGCCTATCATCTGCTGACGTTGTCGGAAGTGAGGTCACCAGGCACGCCACTGCAGAGAGCCCGCCCCTGCGTCGTCTCAGGGAAACGGCAGAGGGGCAGCACCGTGCGGGGGGTTTCGCCCTGTGAGTCTTCCCCTTCTTGGGGCGTACCCTCGTTCCCGGTGGGATGCCTGGGGAAACTCCGCTGCCTCCGGCTGCCCTGCCTAATAGAGGACGTGCCCTGCAAAGCCCTCGTGGACACGGGGTCTACAATCTCGATCGTCCGCACTTGGGTGCTGCCTGGAACGGCGCGCCATCCCCCCAAGGGATGGACCGAGGTGTCAGCAAGCCTGCACACGGTCACAGGAGAGACCGTGGCGATGTGGGGGAAAAGATGTTTGCGCGTGGCTGTGGGCAACCAGCTATTGGAGCATGAGTTCTGGCTCGCGGAGATCCAGGATCCGTGAATTGTAGGAATGGACCTCTTGGCCAAGTCGGGGGCGATGCTGGATCTGGGCAGACCGTCGCTCCAGCTGGCAGGTGAGAACATTGCCCTCACTCACACGCGGTGGAAGAACCTCAAAACACGCTCCCTCTTCGCCAGTTCGCGAGTGGAGGGAAATGGGGCTGCGCACCAAACGGCAGTTGAGGGAGAGCCCGAGGCAAACAGCGGGGGCTCTGCCGGTGCAGGGCACGTCACACAGCCCTCGGCTACAACTCGCGAAGTGGTGCAGATGCTGTGGCAACGCAGCGGCGCGGAGTTAGAAGAGGGTCAGCAAGAGCAGTTGAAGGAGCTCCTGAATGCTTTCATGGACATCTTCGCAGCCCGAGATTAAGACTGCACCAAGACGGATCTGGTACAACACCACATTGAGACAGGTGGCGCGGCCCCCATCCGCCTGCAGCTGCATCGCCTGGCGCTGGTGAAGAGGCAGATTGCAGAGGAAAAGGTGAGGAAGGTGGCGGCAGCAGGCATCATTGAGCCCTCCAGCAGCCCCTGGTCAGCGCTGGCGGTCCTGGTACAAAAGAAGGACGGCAGCTGGCGGTTCTGCGTGGATTATCGTCACCTGAATGCGGTAACCAAACAGGACTCCTACCCCCTGCCACGCATTGACAATGCGTTAGCCTGCATTGTGGGGTCATAATGGTTCAGCTTTCTGGACCTGAGGAGTGGCTACTGGCAGGTCGCTTTGGCACCGGAGGCCCGAGAAAAGACAGCATTCACCCTGGGGCGGGGCCTCTGGCACTTCATGGTCATGCCTTTTGGCCTGTGTAACGCGGCTGCCACCTTTGAATGGCTAATGGAGAGGGTCCTGTCAGATGTGCTCAGGAGCCGGTGCATTGTCTACCTGGACGAACTGCTGGTGCATGCCTCCTCCTTTGAGTCTGCACTGGCGAATCTGAAGGAGGTGTTCACTGCCATCTGTGCGGCCAGGCTGAAGCTGCACCCCGCGAAGTGCAACCTCCTCCAGCGGCAGGTGAAATTCCTGGGCCACGTCGTGAACACGAATGGAGTGTCCACGGACCTCGACAAGCTGCGGCAGGTGCGAGACTGGCCAACCCCAGAGAACATGTCGGAATTGCAGAGTTTCCTGGGGCTAGCATTGTATTAATGCCGCTTCGTGCGTGGTTTTGCAGACATCGCAGCACCGCTGCACCGCCTCACCACTAAGGGCACCCGGTTCGAGTGGACCCCTGAGCGGCTCTTCCGATCCCTGGGAGGGCTTTCATCTTGGACATGGACAGCAGTGATCAAGGCATTGGAGCTGTGTTGTTGCAGGCGGGAGATGGAGGTGAGAGGGTGGTCGCATTCTGCAGCCGCCAGCTGAGTCGCCCAGAGAAGAACTACTGTGTCACACGACGAGAGCTCTTGGCCGTGGTGGCAGGGATTAAACATTTCTGTCTCTACCTCTATGGGACCAGGTTCCTGTTGCGGACTGACCACGCCTCGCTCACATAGCTCCTAAATTTCAAGGAGCCAGAGGGGCAGATAGCACGGTGGCTGGAGCTACTGCAGGGGTATGACTTTGAGGTCCAACACCAGCCAGGACACCTGCACGCCAGTGCCGACGCACTTTCTCGGCTCCCCTGCAGTGCAGGCTCGTGTAGGCACTGCGTTCGGCTGGAGGAGCGGCGAGCAACTGCAGACAAGACCTGTGCTGTGCTGGGGGCAGATGCGGCGAGCGATGGGGGATCCGCTGACGACACAGAGCTGTTTCACCAGCCCCAGGAAGCCGATCCAGAGCTGGCAGTGTTGCGAGGCTTCCTGCAGTCAGGGCAGCGCCCACCCTGGACTGCTGTGGCCCCACATGGACCCACTGTCAAGTCGTACTGCTCACAGTGGGACAGCCTTGTGGTGAGGAGGGGTCTGCTGTATAGACGTTGGGAGGGGCTGGTGCCCGGCCAATTCCTGTGGCAGCTCCTCGTCCCCCGAAGCCTCGGGGAAGACGTGTTGCAGCGAGTGCACGGTCCCGCCGGCATTGGGCACTTTGGCATGGCGAAGACGCTGCACGGGCTGCACCAGTGGTTTCACTGGGCGGGGTGTCGCCAAGACATGGAGCTGTTCGTGCATTGCTGCGATGTCTGCATGGCACGTAAGGGCCCAGTGATCGGTCGCATGCCCCCCTGCAACGACTTCAGTCGGGTGCCCCAATGGAGCGCGTGGGCATGTACGTGCTGGGACCATTTCCCCGCACTGATCAGGGGAACCGCTACGTGCTCGTGGCCATGGACTATTTCACCAAGTGGCCCGAGGCGTACGTGGTACCGGACCACACTGCCGCGACCACAGCGGAGCAGTTGGTGGAGGAGATGTTCTGCCATTTTGGGGCGCCGGAGGAACTGCACAGTGACCAGAGCAGGAACTTTCAGAGTCACAAGTCATGAAAGAGGTGTGTGACCAGCCGGGGGTGCAGAAGACGCACACCACGCCCCTTCATCTGCAGAGCAACGGACTGGTGGAGCGTTTCAACCAGACACTCACCACGCAGCTCTCTGTGCTCACCTCCCGACATCAGCGCGACTGGGACAGACACCTGCCCCTGGTCCTGTGGGTGTGCTGCTCTGCCGTCCAGGAGTCCACCAGCTGCACCCCTGCCCTGCTCACGTTCGGACGCGAGCTGAGGACTCCTATGGACTTAGCTTTTGGCAGCCCGCCGGAGCCCAAGGTGGGGGGTGAAGGGGGTCCGGAGTACCTTCAGCAACTGTGGCAGCGTTTGGATTCTGCACACACTTTTTCCAGGCACCATCTGACGAAGGCTGGGGGGCGGCAGAAGCACGCGTACAACACGCAGTGTCGCGGGTGCCCACTGGCCTCAGGAGACCGGGTGTGGGTATACAATCCCCAGAGGAAATGCGGGCTCTGCCCTAAGCTCACGGACAGCTGGGTGGGTCCCTGTGTGATTCTGGATCGGCTGTCGGACGTCGTTTACAGAGTGCAGATGGGGCCAGGGCGTTGGCCGCTGGTTCTACACCGTGACGGACTCGCCCCCTACCATCCCAAGGAACCTGCACCGGGGCCTCCCGGGCTCACCGTCTCCGCACAGACCCAGGAGGATGCGCATGTTGCCTCTGCGCCTCAGGGACTTTGTGCTTTCGGGGTCAACAATCGCCAGGACGGCTGACTGCTAAAGGTGGGGGGGCAATGTAACAGCGCTGAAGGGAGTAAATGTGTAAATAGTTGGCATTAGTGTTTATGTGTGTGTACATAGTTGTGTGTGGTTTCTGATTGGTTGTCGTCCTATTTATGTTCGGTGTTCGAGAGTGGGATTCTGGGGAGTCCCGGGGGGAACCCCTTAACCATGGGATGCAGCAGGGGGGTTGGGAGTGACCCAGGGGTATTCTGAAGTGTTCTGTGTCTTGTACTGTCTGAAGTGTCTTTGTTAAGACTGCTGGTGGGAGATATGCACGCTTTTAATAAAGAGCACGTTTCTTTTACTCTGTCTGTCGAGCTGGTCTCTAGTAGCTTGCTGGGGGGGGATGCTACAATATTTTCACACCATACTTGAACGAACAATATCTCACATCACAAAAGCCAAACCACATGTATTTACACAAAGGATTTTTCTTTCAAATGCTATAACTTTCTTTTCAAAGAAATCTGCACTTCAGAGCAAAACAAAACAGCAGCACATTACATAAGGGAAATAGTAACATTCTACATATTTTTTGCAGTTTTTCATCAATCCATTCTGTATATGAGTAGAGAATTGATTCTTTGTCATGATAAGCCATTGTTCTGATGTTTGTAATTAGATCCACAAACAGAATGCCATTGAAATCCTTTTTTCTTTTTTGTAGCCACTAAGCTCCTTGCTATTCCAGCATGGTAATTATTCACTGAAGGTTTGATCAATATCCAAAGAGCAAAAATGGACTTAACATTCACATTCTATATATATTTTCTAAACAAGCAGAGCAACAAGTTGACAATATCCGCTCTTAGTAGGTTTATCTTTTTTCTCGCTGTCATTTACTCTGAATGCTAGGATGGAAACAAAAGAGTTAACA
This sequence comes from Scleropages formosus, assembly GCF_900964775.1. Classification (NCBI taxonomy): domain Eukaryota; kingdom Metazoa; phylum Chordata; class Actinopteri; order Osteoglossiformes; family Osteoglossidae; genus Scleropages; species Scleropages formosus. The sequence continues at coordinate 24,945,570 of NC_041821.1, forward strand.
TGGTGGGTGACTCAATTCTTTAGCATGAAGCGCTCTTTATGAGCCGATTAAAATCCCCCATTCATTTGTATCCCTGCATTTGAATGAGTTCATTATTGTTCGATCCCTAGCAATTAGGCCCCCGCTCTGTATCTTGGCTAAATTCCTGTCCAATTGTCATTTTTGTTAAATGGGTCATTATAGTCCAGCTGTTAGTATTAATTATTTCTAGGGAAAAATGTGATGGGTTGCTGGTTTATCATCAGGTGCAGTTTGTTGCCCAATTTACCCAAAGTTCCTGTGGCATTTTCCTTAATCCATGCATTTTGCCTTGCCTTTGAAATTTGCTGAATCTTACAAGGAATCAATACTTAATTGATTATTCACTTTTCCATGGCTTGAAGCAGCTTGCTAAAGCCAGGTCCCGCAGTCCTTGCCTTGTTTCCAGCATGGGAAGCAGCACTCGTTGGCCGGCCAAGTTGCAAGACCCCACCAGTGGGTGTGCTCACTCCCCCCTGGCACAGGCAGCACGGGAGGGGGTTCCTGCTGTACAGGGTGGTCCCAGTACTGGGTCAGGAGACATTCGCATGTGAGCAGAAATTGCAATGGTCAGAGAAGAGAGAAGGAAAAACCTAAAAAGTCCAAAATGAGTGGAGCGTCAAAATGGTGGAGCTCAGTTTCCTGCTCAACTCTCTGTGCTTGGCCTCTGCACTTAACCATTACAAATCAGGCTCATGATGGATAGGAGATGCATGTCACACAGCCCAGATGTGTGACGATGATGCCAGGCACATGCTGGTTGATAAATCTGGAATGGAGCGGTGGAAGCAAGAGGAAACGAGGAGGTGACAGATGGCAGCTCTGGCTGTGTGCCAAGGCTGGTGGGATGAATGGCACTGCTGCGTGACTGTGTCCCATTGATGCTGCCACTTGTTGCATGGCAAGTGGGGGGTATTGCTTGTGGTGTTTGGGAGGATATGCTTGCTTGACACATTTTCTCATGCATACTGGCATATTGCTGACACAGATAGAGCACAGGTTCCACATGTGCATGGGGAAAAGGGGCCGGTGTGGGTGTGGGTGTGGGTGTGGGTGTGGGTGGGGGCAGAAGCAATGATGTGAACCTTTGGGTAAAGGGAAGCCAGGGGCTGCCACTCAGGGCGCCAGTTATGCTGTGCATGTTAATGTATGCAGAGTAGGCGGTTTCCAGCGCGAGTCTCTGAAATAAAGCTTTGTGGTGAGACACCAGTGTGACAACGAGGTTGTGGAAGGCTAGGATACCATGGAGGAAACTGCATGCAGGGGACAGGACGTTTCACCGACAATACAATCTGAATACAGCTTCCTGGTTCCTGAATGCAGTGCATCTCTTTTTCCTTTTTTCTTACCTTGGTCAGAGCTGAATGTTAAGTAAATGTTGCATGCTCTGAGTGAAGCGAGCTATTATGTGATGCCTGGGGTGGGTTTTGATAGCGGGGTGGTTTCAGCTAGGGAGCCTGGTTGGTTAGTAAAGCTGGCTGAAGGTTCTGGAAAGTCAAATTCAATGTCTAAAATAAAACAGTTTGTGTTACATTACAGGGGAAAGTAATCTGAATTTCCAATGAAGCAAAGCAAATTTGCATATTAATTACAGCAGTGTCAGGATGTGGTCTGCAATCCGATGCTGACAGATGTGAAAGTGGGGCTATGTTAATACTCCGCCGACTTTGTTGTCTGCAAACAATTTTTTTCTTTTTCTTTTTTTTTCTTCTCTAATGAATGATGCATGTCCAAAATTAAAGTGATTGACTTATTTTCCTTCTATGGGAGCACCTCGTTAGGAGAGACACCTGAAAATACTGATATCATAATAGATGTCTTTTGGAATTGCAATGTGACTGAGACAGGACTATAATTTCTTATTTAATTTCACCTGGACATTAAAAATACAATTAGTTCAAGGAAATGACCTGGTGAATTACCACCAGAATGGATCTCCTTCTTCTTCTTCTTCTTCTTCTTCTTCTTCTTAAAATGGATGGTTAAATACAGCCTTGAAAAGGTAGGTTTCTTTAAGGAAGAGATGGTGTCACTGAATTTGAAAATGCATGACACAGCTGTCTAATATGTATACAAATTGCACAATGAGGAAAAAAAGTATGCGTATGTAAAGCTAACCAGAGCAAGAATGCATTATATTTTTAAAACCTTTTTGTATGTACTGTATGTAGTGGATTCTTTGTAATAAATGTGATATGTAAATATAACACTTAATAGTGTTGTCACAATATAAAACAAATGTATCTGTCATACATATGATGCTTTAAACATGTAAAAAAAAAAGAAAGTAAAATAGCTAATAATGGGGGTGTGGTGGCACAGTGGGTTGGCCTGGGTCCTGTTCTCCGGTGGGTCCTGGGTTCAAGTCCTGCTTGGGGTGCCTTGTGACGGATTGGCTTCCTGTCCTGGGTGAGTCCCCTCCCTCTCCAGCCTTATGCCCTGCGTTGCTGGGTTAGGCTCCGGCTCCCCGCGACACCGAATGAAACAAGCAGTTCAGACAGAGTGTGTGTGTGTTAGCTAATAATGATATAAGTATTTGACATATACCTGTAAAGTGGAATATTGGAAGGAAGTAATTCTAGAAACAGCTATGCTAATATAATTTATACTGAATTTACAGAATAAGTATTAGCAATGAGTACCTATAATGTGTTTCTGGAAGTTTTTAATTTCAAAATTTGGGTGATTCACAGATAAATTTGTGAATGCAAAAATAATACACATGCTGTGGATAATACATAAAGCTGTCATTCCTGGAGATCAAAATGAGGAAAACATTATAAATTGAGAATAGACATGTATTAAGTGGTTACAAAGTGATATAAGTAGCCTTTATAAATATGTAAACACACACTGTGTTCTGTGTGCACACCAGGAAAATGTACTCAATGTAGATGTCATGCTTTACATGCCTGTAAAAATATGTAATTATCCATACGTGTGCTCATCTGCCTCCACCTGGTGCATTTGTACTCAAACCTTGAAACATCCTGTCCCAAGTGCAACTATCATAAGTCTGATGGGTTTTCATTTTCTGAGGTTGTTAGTGAGGACATTAATTTTGTCTCCTGGTATTGTATGCAAGTGAGGACTCTCTTACAGCTGCCTGTGGCACACCCTCTTTCTTCCAGTCACCACACAACCTTCCCTTTGTAAAGTGCTTCTGTATACAGCTCACTGTGAGATCAGAACACATTATTTAGGAGCTTTGCACATCGAGCATATCATTACTGCTATCATTTGTTCAGGGAAATTAGATTAGTAAGCACTGGTAATCACTGAAATGTCTGATTTATGAAGAAATTTATAATTCAAAGTGTGCCCTTCAGGCTGAAAAAAATATTGTATGATTTGTTTTACTAGCTTAATTGATCTGTTCACCCATGTCATCTCAGACATGTTAAAAAGTCTTGGTTAGATTAACAGTGTAGAAGCCTCACCAAAGGTAAGCAGCTCTTAATTGAATTTGTAAATGGCTAGAAAGCTTACTAAGTCTCTAAGATGGTAACCTTGGTTTCATACCTGGATACAATATGGATATCCATTGTTTCCCCAGTGTACATTAATACATCTGAAAAAAGGTTTTTGGTATGGGTTCTGATTTGTTCTTTAGTGTATACTGTATGTATATGATGAAAATATTACTGAAATCTGACATCTATTCAGTAGAGAACATTTTCACATTTTCATCCAACTTACAGATCAGGAGAGACTTATTTTGTAAAATGGAGTACTATTTTCATTCAAAAAGAAGGCAGAGAAATGTTTCTCAATCTGTCATTATATTAGTTTAAATTCCACAGCATCCACAATGGTTTCGACCTAGAGTAAAAACAGAAACGCCTCAAACCATCTTGGATTCATTATATTGTAGCACGCTGCACTCTGGGTTTGAATGGGGTGAAGCAGCATACAGACAGCATTCATTATGGACGTTTATTGGAACACCGACACACGAGGAAATAATACTCTCGGTCTGAGGAGCCCTATTCCTCAAGGACCTGCACCACAAGCCAGCCTTCCCAGTCTCCTTAGCACCCCTTGGGCTTTCCTCCTTTTTTCCCTGACAAATACAGTCACCCCTTTATATTCCCCGCAAGAACCCCTAGTGATTAAATACTTCATTTCATTTTTCCCACAATACAACTAATTATAATAAATCTATTTTCCACTCAAACTCCCAGTAACACAGGTCGTTACAATATTAAATATTTAGAATTCTTCTTCTACCTTTGGCCGGGCCTGGGCATAGGTCACCGAGGAGAGCTCTCCAGGCATCCTGGTCCTGAGCCAGTCTCTAAAGTTGTTTTCAGGTGTATCCCATCTCCTTCATGTCTGCCTCTATGTTGCTGAACATGCTGCTTTTTGTTCTGCCTTGACTTCTCTTCCCTCTGCGGTTCCAGGTGAGGGCTTGCCGTGTGATGCTGAAAACAGGTTTTCAAAGGGTGTGGCCTATCCATCTCCAGTGTCTTTGGAATATGTTATCGTTTACTGGTTACTGTTTTCTTCACAGCTGAAGTGCTTTGTTGCTAATAGTCTCGGGTCACTAAATTCAAAGAATCCTTCTGAGGCAAGTGTTGATGAATGTTTGAATTCTCCTCATGTTTGTAGCACTCGTTCTCCATGTCTCTGCTACATAAAGTAGGACAGGTTTCATAATCTTGTTGAAGAGCCTGATCTTCAGGCATTTGAAATTACATGCGTTTATTCGTTTGGCTGACACTTTTCTCCAAAGTAACTTACAGTGTTAAGGTTACAATTATTTTTCCATTTACACAGATGGGTAATTTTACTAGAGCAATTTAGGGTAAGTACATTGTTCAAGGATACTACATTCAGAAGCAGGGATCAAACCTGCCACCTTTGGAGCCAAAGGCAGTAGCACTAACAACTGCACTGTTGACTGTCTATTCTTCAGTTGGATGAAAGCTGCCCTCACCTTGCTGATCTGTACTCTTATGTCAGTGTTAGCTTCACCTTTCGTATATATGATGAAATTCTTCACTTCTTCTAGCACTTTGCTTTCTAGTGTGATGGGGCTTCTGTTGATACCGGCATTGATCTCCTGGAAGAAACTCCCTCCGATGACCAGACTGTTTGCAGCGCATAGGTTTGCGAACCTCTCCCCATTGTACTTCATCTCTCTCAAACCTTCTTGTCCCATAATTTCCTCATAGCCCCTGTTATCACTGCCAATCTTGGCACTGAAGTCTCCAATGACAATGATGATGTTGCGTCTTGGGCAACTCTGGATGACGGTCGACAGTCTGCTGTAGAACTCCTCCTTGTCCTCCTCATCGCTGTCATTTGTCGGAGCATAACACTGGATGACATCTATGTTGATCCTTTGCTCCTTAGTAGAGAAGGAGGCTATAACGATCCTTAGTCCATGCACCTCATCCAATGAGCGCTCCCCGGACTGTTATGGACAACATTAGGGCAACTCCCTGAGTGCGTGTCTCGTCTTCTTTTTGACCCAAGAACAGCAGCAGCTCTCCTGCGGCGAGCCTCTTTTGGCCGGAGTCCGTCCATCTTGACCCACTGATTCCTAGAATTGCAAGGTTGTAACTCTTCATCTCAGTGGCTACCTGTAAGGTCTTTCCAGTCTTGAACATGGTCCTGATGTTCCATGTCCCAATGGTGGTCATGGTCAAGATGGCCTGGTGGCTTCCAGACTAATCTGGCTTTCACTACTGGGCTTCATACTATCTCCAGCTGGAGATCCATCATCTCCCAGGGCCAAGAAGTCCTATAAAACCCTTGTCAGCATTTCCTAAGCATTGCAGGTTTTTACAGGGTGGAGTTGCTAACACCACACCCATCCCTCCTCCTTTTGCATCCAGGCTTGGGCGGCATGGGTGGAGTTAAATATTTAGAATGATTTTAGTATTATATCAAGTGGTTTTCCTGCTGACCTTTGACATGTTTCATATGGGATATTAGCACAAAATGATACTGATTGTGGGATTTAATATCCTTGTCTGCTGATTTGAAGTGGCACCATGAATACAGAAGCTCACAGCTGGCTTGAAGCATTGACAAGCAAATGATCTTGAATTTGTATATCTTCAGTCAGATTTCATGTCTTCTTCTGTAGGTCTTTACATTTAATTCAATCACTGGTGGATAAGTAACATAAAAAAATGTTTTCTTTAATCTGCGTCTCTGCTGTATTTGAATTCAGAGGGCAGTAGAAACAGAAATTGTGTTTTTGTCTTCTGTTTCAGAGAAATTCTCAGAATGTCAGTTTGTTTAAATACATTAAAACCTTTAGTGCTGAATCTTGTTTGAAAATGAAACAGATGGGGAACACTGTGTCCCACAGGCACCGTGGGAGGGATGAATATGTGATGGCTGTCGTCATCCTTGTTATATGTAAAGCAAATGAGAAGGGTACGGGGGGCACCCTTTCTCAACCACTGGGACTGTCACGAAACATAGCCCATAAGTCAGCTATGCCATAGCCTTCCTGAGAAGAGCTTTTGCACAAAGCATCATAGGTATTGCACCAGAGAGTAGAGCAGAATAAATGGCCACAGTGGCTGAAGAGGCAGGGGAGAAATGCAGGACCCCTCCTACAGGAAGACAAAGCACCAGCAGTGGAAAACCAATAATGTCATCAAAAGTGGACTCTTTAATAATATTAAATAAATTATAAACAATCATACACAGATAAAACCAAGGAAGTGAACTGCAAGAAAAAAAAATGTTGTCCTTTAGGTTATAATGAAAATCTTGAAAAGTGTATTTCATTGCAAATAAGAAGTGATTTCTAGAAATATTATTTTCTAATACAAACTTGTGCACTTTCTAAAAAGTGTTTCATTCTTCACTGACTCAAACCCAAAAACACTCAATTCTGGATTTTGTTAGGTTTATCATTTATGTCTCTGTAATGTTTTGGTTAATAACACATGTCAGTGAAATATCAAACTGAAATTTCAAATATCTATCTGGCCAAGATTTAGTATTTTGTCTAGAACACTGAGCTTGGAAGAGCTATGCGTCAAGAGTCACTGTAATGTCCCAGTATCTGGAATGAAGTGCATTATACAGTAGCTGCGGCCATGGCAACAGGCAACCTACTGCCTCTGTCTGCACACATGAGCAGGGAAGCCTGAGATGCAGGAGACTGATCTTCAAACACATGACAGGGTCCTGTTGTGTCCCCACAAGCCAGGGAAGTAACTTCCACATTGCATAACGTATTTAACTGTGAAAAACTGAACAGGCTTACATTATTTTTCCCTAGTCTGTTTTCTCAATGACATCATGCATTCTTAAAGAGCCATCTTCACCACAGCTATTAAAATACATATGAACAGAAAGATAAACATACAGGCCATATGGCTACTTTCTGTATTTTTGGTAAAAAAACAAATATAAATTATCTTTATGCAGTTTAGTAATATTTATTTTGCTCATTCGTGTATTCTCAGAATTTTCTCAGCATATAAACTGTTCCGATAAGATGGATGCAAGATACCATAAAAGAAATAAATTGGTCTTGTTAAACTCCCAAAATTAAATATTTGCATTCTGTTGTTTTATTTAAATAACTTAACATGGCGCCGGCGCGAGGCGACTTGTTGATTGCTTCTCCTTGCAAACTTGTTAGTTTAGTGTATATTATTTTGTTTCTGTCACTATCCCTCCAGCCAGTTTACTCTCTTATTACTTATGACCACCAAACACTTCTGTAAATACGTGAAACAGTGTGATTAGACGCAATTCTTAGTGTTAGAGAGCTGAACTCACTACCTTCGCTCTGCCGTGAACAGCATCATGACCGCGACCCACCTGGGACCACTCAGAAGACGCAAGCTCTGAAATAGGGCCGCAGGGCCGGCGTACAGGTGAGAGCAAAATGCCGCGGGCTACAACCTCTGATGCCCAGCATTTTCCTGTCCAACGTTCAGTCTCTGGACAACAAACTGAACGATATCAGAGGGCAACTTAAATTCCGAAAAGACCTACGGAACTGCTGTGTTTTCTGCTTTACGGAGACGTGGCTCACCGCCAGCACATCAGACCATGCAGTCCAGCCCGAGGGCTTCTCAATCTACCACGCAGATCGGACTGGTTCATCGGGGAAAAAGAGAGAAGGGGGCGTATGCTTTCTTGTTAACGATGCTTGGTGTACGAATGTGGAAGTGATTGCACAGAACTGCACTCCGGACCTTGAATACCTTTTGATCAAATGCCAACCGTTCTACCTGCCCAGGGAGTTCTCTGCTGCGCTCATGGCCGCAGTTTACATCCCACCCCAAGGGGACACACACAGCGCTCTAAACGAACTGTACCACATCGTCACTAAGTACGAGAACAAGCGATTAACCTTATCGTCAGATCATAGGTATGTGTTGCGCCATCCCCGTATGTGAGACTAAGACCATTTGGTCTGTCGGGTCCGCCCTGCCGTTATGCACAGTAGTCCGCTCCTCCCAGAACACTGGGAACTACCACTGGCCATCCGCACTCACTCTGCCCGAGCGGGCCGGGGGGCTAGACCGGCCGAGGGCAGCCAGACGGGCCCGCAGCACCTGCGACGGCAGGCAACAGCGTGCCCAGGTGAAGGGAGACCGCCGACCCGTACCGCGCCCAGCCCACCCCCAGAGGGAGAGAGCCTAAGTCCGACGTAGCCGCCAACTCCCCCGCCAGGCCACCACCGCCGTGGCCCACGCCCCACGGACCCACCAAGAGCCAACCCCCAACCAGCCCAAGGACCCCCCCGTACCCTGGGCGGGCCAGGGCCCGAGCAGCCCCAGAAAGCCCGAGCAGACCCGTCCATCTCTGGGGACTTTATCTCTGGAGACTTTAACCAAGCCAATTTCAGGAATGTGTACTCAAAGTACCATCAGCACATCTCCTGTTCCACCAGAGGCTCAAATACCCTCGACCACTGCTACACTTCACACAAAGGTGCATAGCGCTCCCTGCTGCATCCACACCTCGGGCAGTCAGATCACGCCTCGATCCTGTTGTTCCCGGTCTACAAGCAGAAACTGAAGCGAGAGGAACCTGTGATGCGCACTGTGCAGCGCTGGACACCAGAAGCGGAGGAAAGGCTCCAGGACTGCTTTGACTCTGTGGACTGAGGCACGTTCAGAAACTCATCCTCCAATCTGGACGAGTATGCCACAGTGGTTACAGACTTCATCAGGTACTGTGTAAATGTCTGCATACCACATAGAACAGTCCGCTCATTCCCCAACCAAAAACCGTGGATAACCGCCGAAATCCGAAATAAGATCTGCACGCATTTCAGTCTGGAGACACGGACACGTACAAGAAGAGCAAGTACAAGCTTCGCAAAGCCATTGCCAGTGTGAAACGGGAATACAGCAGGAAGGTGGAATCAGAGTTTAACTGCACTCAAGATGCACGTAGGCTATGGCAGGGAATCCAAACATTAACAAATTATAAACCACAGATACGGACATTGATAGATGTCGCTCCGTCTCTCCCTGACGAACTGAATGCGTTTTATGGCCACTTTGAGTTCGAGAAAAAAGACCCCCTGGTGCAGATCCCACAGCGCTGCATCATAACACCAGTCTCACTGTCTCTGTAGCACAAGTGAGAAAAACCTTTACTCGTGTCAACATCTGCAAAGCTGCTGGTCCGGACGGAATTTCAGGGCGAATTTTAAAAACATGCAGTGAACAACTGGCTGCTGTGTTCACGGACATATTTAACACCTCCTTAAAAAGCTCAACTGTACCAACCTGTTTCAAAAACACCATCCATTGCAATGAAATGCTTGGAGAGGCTGGTGCTGGGACACCTTAAGAACACCATCCCAGACACTTTGGACCCACTGCAGTTTGCTTACCGCCACAACCGATCCACTGAAGACGCAATATCACACACTTCACATCATTCTGTCTCACCTGGATAATAAAACTGCTATGCAAGGCTGTTATTTGTAGACTATAGCTCAGCATTTAACACTGTCATCCCCACTAAGCTGATCCACAAACTACTAGGGCTGGGACTGAGTGTCACATTGTGCAATTGGATCCTGGATTTCCTCACCAACAGATCCCAGCGTAATACCTCCTCCCCACTGACCCTCAACACTGGCACTCCACAGGGAAGCGTCCTGAGCCCGGTGCCATTTTCCTTATTCACACATGACTGTGTGGTCAGTCACAGCTCCACACCATCATAAAGTTTGCGAACGATACCACCATTGTGGGTCTGATCACCAACAACGATGAGAAGGCCTACAGAGATGAGGTGAGGCTCCCGGGAGAGTGGTGCCAGGAGAGCAACCTGTCTTTCATCCATCCATCCATCCATCTTCCTCCGCTTTTATCCGGGGTCGGGTCGCGGGGGCAGCAGTCCGAGCAGAGTACTCCAGACCTCCCTCTCCCCGCACACCTCCTCCAGTTCCTCTGGGGGAACCCCAAGGCGTTCCCAGGCCAGCCGGGAGACATAGTCTCTCCAACGTGTCCTGGGTCTGCCCCGAGGCCTCCTCCCAGTGGGACAAGCCCGGAGCACCTCCCCAGGGAGGCGTCCAGGAGGCATCCGGAACAGATGCCCGAGCCACCTCAACTGGCTCCTCTCGATGCGGAGGAGCAGCGGCTCTACTCCGAGCTCCTCCCGGGTGACTGAGCTCCTCACCCTATCCCTAAGGGTGCGCCCAGCCACTCTGCGGAGGAAACTCATTTCTGCCGCTTGTATCCGCGATCTCATTCTTTCGGTCATGATCCAGAGTTCATGACCATAGGTGAGGGTAGGAACGTAGATCGACCGGTAAATTGAGAGCTTCGCCTTACGACTCAGCTCCCTCTTCACCACAACAGACCGGTACAATGACCGCATTACTGCAGACGCCGCACCGATCCGTCTGTCGACCTGCCGCTCCATTTTTCCCTCACTCGTGAACAAGACCCCGAGATACTTAAACTCCTCCACTTGAGGGAGCAACTCCCCCCTAACCCGGAGGGAGCAATCCACCTTTTTCCGACTGAGAACCATGGCCTCGGATTTGGAGGTGCTGATTCTCATCCCCGCCGCTTCGCACACGGCTGCAAACCTCCCCAGTGCACGCTGCAAGTCTTGACTTGATGAAGCCAACAGGACCACATCGTCCGCAAAAAGCAGAGACGAGATCTCGCGGCCACCAAAACAGACACCCTCCGTTCCCTGACTGCGCCTAGAAATTCTGTCCATAAAAATAATGAACAGAATCGGTGACAAAGGGCAGCCCTGGCGGAGTCCAACATGCACCGGGAACAGGTCTGACTTACTGCCGGCAATGCGAACCAAGCTCCTGCTCCGGTCATACAGGGAACGAACAGCCCGTAGCAACGAGCCCCGAACCCCATAATCCCGAAGCACCCCCCACAGGATGCCACGAGGGACACGGTCGAATGCCTTCTCCAGGTCCACAAAACACATATGGACTGGTTGGGCAAACTCCCACGAACCCTCCAACACCCTAGTGAGGGTATAGAGCTGGTCCAGTGTTCCACGGCCAGGGCGAAAACCGCATTGCTCCTCCTGAATCCGAGGTTCGACTATCGGTCGGATTCTCCTTTCCAGTACCCTGGCATAGACTTTCCCAGGGAGGCTAAGGAGTGTGATCCCCCTGTAGTTGGAACACAATCTCCGGTCCCCCTTCTTAAAAAGAGGGACCACCACCCCGGTCTGCCAGTCCAGAGGCACCGTTCCCGAACTCCACGCGATGCTGCAGAGGCGTGTCAGCCAAGACAGCCCCACAACATCCAGAGACTTGAGAAACTCGGGGCGGATCTCATCCACCCCCGGAGCCTTGCCACCGAGGAGTTTTTTGACTACCTCAGCAACTTCAGCCAGGGTAATGGACGAGTCCCCCTCCGAGTCCCCAGCCTCAGCTTCCTCTACGGAAGGCGTGTCGGAGGGATTGAGGAGATCCTCAAAGTACTCCTTCCACCGCCCGAGAACATCCTCAGCTGAGGTCAGCAGCGCACCACTTCCACTGTAAACAGTGTTCGTGGAACACCGCTTCCCCCCTCTGAGTCGCCGGACGGTTTGCCAGAATCTCTTTGAGGCCGACCGAAAGTCTTCCTCCACGGCCTCACCGAACTCCTCCCAAGCCCGAGTTTTTGCCGCGGCGACTGCCAGAGCCGCGCTCCGTTTGGCCCGTCGGTACCCGTTAGCTGCTTCAGGAGTCCCATGAGCCAGCCAGGCCCGATAGAACTCCTTCTTCAGCTTGACGGCATCCCTTACTTCCGGTGTCCACCACCGTGTTCGGGGATTGCCGCCGCGACAGGCACCGGAGACCTTATGGCCGCAGCTCCGAACAGCCGCACCGACAATGGAGGAGCGGAACATAGTCCATTCAGACTCAATGTCCCCCACCTCCCTCGGGACCTGGTTGAAGCTCTGTCGGAGGTGGGAGTTGAAGACCTCTCTGACAGGGGCCTCCGCCAAACGTTCCCAACAGACCCTCACTATGCGTTTGGGCCTGCCAGGTCTGTCCAGCTTTTTCCCCCGCCATCGAATCCAACTCACCACCAGGTGGTGATCAGTTGACAGCTCAGCTCCTCTCTTCACCCGAGTGTCCAAGACATATGGCCGAAGGTCAGAAGAAACGACTACAAAGTCGATCATCGACCTCCGACCTAGGGTGTCCTGGTGCCAAGTGCACTGGTGGACACCCTTATGCATGAACATGGTGTTCGTTATGGATAAACCGCGACTAGCACAGAAATCCAATAACAACTCACCGCTCGGGTTCAGATCAGGGAGGCCGTTCCTCCCAATCACGCCCCTCCAGGTATCACTGTCGCTGCCCACGTGGGCGTTAAAGTCCCCCAGTAGAACGACAGAGTCCCCAGTGGGAGCGCTTTCCAGCACGCCCCCCAGGGACTCTAAAAAGGCCGGGTACTCTACACTGCCGCTAGGCGCATAAGCACAAACGACAGTGAGAGACCGTTCCCTGACCCGAAGGCGTAGGGAGATGACCCTCTCATTCACCGGGGTAGACTCCAACACATGGCGGCTGAACTGGGGGGCTATTAATAAGCCCACACCAGCCCGCCGCCTCTCACCTTGGGCAACGCCAGAATAGTGGAGAGTCCACCCCCGATCGAGTAGAGTGGTTCCAGAACCCAAGCTGTGAGTGGAAGTGAGCCCGACTATATTTAGACGGTATCTCTCAACTTCCCGCACCAGCTCAGGCTCCTTCCCCGCCAGTGAGGTGACATTCCAAGTCCCAAAAACCAGAGTTGGCGCCCGAGGTTCGGGTCGGCCGGGCACTCGGCCCCGACCACCGCCCAAATCACAACGCACCGGCCCCTTATGGTTTCTCCGGCAGGTGGTGAGCCCACCGAAGAGCGGCTCCACGTTGTGGCTTCGGGCTGAGCCCGGCCAGGCCCCGTGGGCATAGACCTGGCCACCAGGCGCTCGCATGCGAGCCCCCCCCCCAGGCCTGGCTCCAGGGTGGGGCCCCGGTGACCCCATACCGGGCGGGGTAAACGGACGCCTTGATTTTTTTGTCATAAGGGGTTTTTGAACCGCGCTTTGTCTCGTCTGTCATCCAGGACCTGTCTGCCATGGGAGACCCTACCAGGGGCATGTAGCCCCAGACAACATAGCTCCTGGACTCATTCAGGCACTCAAACCCCTCCACCACGATAAGGTGGCGGTTCACGGAGGAGACCTGTCTTTCAATGTCAGTAAAATTAAGGAGTTGGTGATTGACTTCAGGAAACAGCATACGGTTCATGAACCTATCTACATAGGAGGGGACGTTGTAGAGAGGGTCAACTGCTTCAGATTCCTAGGGTTCACCCTCACTGCCAAACTCACATGGACTGAGCACACAGTATCAACCATCAAAAAGGCCCATGAATGCCTCCACTTCCTCAGGCATCTGAAAAAAGCCAGGATGCCCACTATAGTCCTCACCACTTTCTACAGGTGTGCTGTGGCATCCGTCCTCACAGGGTGTATTACATCCTGGTGTGGCAGCCGCACCATACAGGACAAGAAAGCCCTACAGAGGGTGGTCAGAACAGCTCAGGGGATCATCGGCACACAGCTACCAGCAGTCCAGGACACCTACACCACACACTGCCTCAGAAAGATGATGCGCATCATGAAAGATCATAGTCACCCCGCACGGGCACTTTTCTCTTTTTTGCTGTCTGGAAAGTGGTTCAGGTCTATTCGAACCTGCACTGCTAGGTACAGGAACAGCTTTTACCCTACTGCTGTAAGAGTATACAACACTAACCAATGTACCACCTTTAGTAACTACGAGTTGGACTACTCCTCCCAAGCACATTGGTAAATTACACTATCACCTTAAGCATTCTTATTCTCATTCTCTCATTCTGAGTTCTCTGGCTGTCAACCGGTATTATTGTCATTACTGTTATCATTATTTATTGCTATTGCTGTTGCACTACTCACTGTCATTGTCACTGTTTTGTTTGTGCAGTATTTCTATTGTCTCTGTATTTGTCCATAGTCTGTGGAGAAGCATTCAGGAAGAATTTCATGATACTTGTACATGGTACTTGTGTACCTATGACAATAAACTTGAACTGAACTTGAACTTGAACTTATTTATTTGCAATACAGCAGAAGGAAAAATTCAGAAAAAGCTCCAAGTGGCAAATGTTTCCAATGGTTAGTCAGTATTTGTCTCAAGAAAAGAGCCAGTATAAAATGCAAGAACTGTGTGTGTGTGTGTGTGTGTGTGTGTGTGTGTGTGTGTAATAAGGCACTTGTCACGCGCCCCGCTCCCACACAATCAGAGAGACCTGCAGCTGATCAAGGAACGGGAGTATAAAAGGCTGCTCTGGACGCAACAGATTGCGGAACCTCTGTTCAGCCTGCTACAATTGTTGTGTTCTAATCTGTTCTTCTTGACTCCCTCCGTGTTCCCTGGTTTGTCTGTTTTCATGTCATCATCTCCCCGGTCTTCTGACTCATGGCTTGTTTGCGGACTACGTCTTCTGGAGCTTCCCTGTAACCATGTTTGCTCCTTGGTGACCCTTTGCCTGTTTTTTGGACCATGAGATTTAGCCTGCCCCTTTGAATAAACACCTCAGCACCTGAAATTGGGTCTGTCGCCTCTCTCCATGGGGAAACCATGACAGAAGGTTCCGCCTCTCCTTCGGAATCAGTGATGCTGGAGCGTGGACAGCGCGCCCTTGCTTCCCAGGGCGTGTTACTTGGATCACATGATCAAACACTGAACCGACTCACTGAAGCTTTCCAAGTGCTGGTTCAGGTATTGCAGGAAAAAGGAGTGGTTACTCTGACGGCACTAAAGGAGCTGCCACAGCACTCATCCTGCCTATCCCAGAACAGGACCTTCGCCTGACAACTCCACAATGGTATGATGGTTCTCCATCTCGCTGTCAGAGATTCCTAATGCAGTGCAAACTCATCATCACCAGCCTGCCTCAGGTACATCAATCTGGTCAGAGGAAGATAACTTACCTCTTTGCACTCTTGACCGGTCCAGCGCTGCTGTGGGCAATGGCCGCATGGGAGAACCGCTCCAAGGCCACATATGACGATTTCAAAAAATGCTTCTAACTGTAACCCTGTAACTATACTGCAAAATATATTCCATGATAAGCAGATTTAAAATAAATAAAAAGTTGATTCATGTAATAAGATATGTGTAAGAAAAAGGGAAATAACTATGATAAATAGTTACAGAAGAATTTATTTTTATTTTTTCCTCTCAATTTCTTATTGAGTTGATTGACTGAGCCAATCATCCAATAAGGTGAGAGCAAAACTGGAAGTCCCGCCTTCCCGCATGGCAGTTCTGTGGGGAGCGCCATTTTGATTCAGTCTTTTGAAACTGATAACGTTGTGAGTAGAGTGCACATGCGAAACTTTTGACCAAGTGGAATAAAATTCAAGGATTTGAGAACATCGTTCAAATGTTGTTTCCGTTGCATACGGGTTCGGTCAGTTTTTATTCTTACCTGGATCAACAACCAACTTTTACATGAAGACCTAGATTAAAGATTGCGAGCCGCCGAAGAACCGAGACCTATTCCCCTATTCCAGAGTGTGGTAGGTCGGATAGCTCTGAATTGCATATTCATCACTAAGAAAGGATTCAATTTCCGTACAATTCCTGGACTAATTTAGACGGATGATTTCTGACCTTTGACTGAGGAGTTTGTCATAACTTTGTGTTGTAACGAACACTATTTGTTCCCAGTCTTGGACACACATCCCTCAACTGTAATAGTTGAGAACTGTTGGAACTTTGAACTGGTGACTGAACTGTTGAAAACTGGAAACATTAAGAGAAATGAATACTTGAACTGTTGATACTGATCGTTGTTCACTAATAACTGGTGTTTAAACATTGTCGAAATGTATTAGCTTGGGTATGCGTAGTTGGGTGCACCCCTGCCTTAGTTGCTAGATTTTGTATTGTGTAACCAATTTGTTATTTTCCTTTGTTGCTTTAACTTACCAAAAAAGTTCAGTTTCATGTTTTCAATGAAGGTAATGGTTTACTGCAATGAATGTGTATATATATGAAAAACCAAAATGAAAACACAGAGTTTATTTTTGTAAAGTTTAATACAGTTTTTAATTGCCCAAAGTGAGTGGTCCATGGCCCGTCCTGGGTGTGTCCCCTCCCCCTCCGGCCTTACGCCCTGTGTTGCCGGGTAGGCTCCGGTTCCCCGTGACCCCGTATGGGACAAGCGGTTCTGAAAATGTGTGTGTGTGTGTGTGTGTGTGAGTGGTCCATGGTTATTTATACCTCCGCAGACTAACCTATTCTGGCCTAACGAGAACACTATGTGTTACACAAGCGGTGTTCGGCCACCCCTTGTCAGCAAGTGATTCCCTGATGGAGCTCAGACAAGGTCTCTGGAGTTCTGTGGCTGAGTATTCTCTAGAATTTCGGACGCTGGTAGAACAAAGCAGGTAGAATGAGGCTCCCCTATTGGCGAGTTTCCGGCATGGGTTGAGCCCCAAGATGAAAGCAGAACTCGCGTATAGAGGGGAGGACTGGAAGCTGGACCACTTCATTGAAACAGCGGTGGCTATTGACGACCTAGCCCATGACAAGAATTCTTGCGCCAAGCAGCCGCCTCCTGTCACCCCTACCCAGGACAAGGAGCTGTAGCCCATGCAAGTCGGACATGGACAACTGACTCATGAGGAGCGACAACACCAGCTCCGGAACTGCCTGTGTTCCTATTGTGGCAACCCGGGACACCTTCGGGCTGACTGCCCAGCTTGTTTGGTGAGTGGGACAGTTGGTTTGTGGAGGCGCACCATGTCCCCAGGCGTCAGTGCGAGTTAACATTGCAAATCAGCACCCTTGATGGACAACTATTGGGGAAGGGGGTTGTGAAGGCCCGCACAGAGCCCTTGCTCTTGGGCATGGGAGCCTGCCATAAGGAACAGCTTAGGTTCTACATTTACATTTATTCACTTAGTAGACACTTTTCTCCAAAGCAACTTAGAATGGATAATATGTAGTGTTACCAGCCCACACACCTTATTCACCACACTGCTAGATACACTACTTACAATGGGTCACTCATCCATACATCAGTGAAACATAATCTTTCTGTGTCACACACACACTATGAGGAACTTGAACAGCATGTCTTTGGACTGTGGGAGGAAACCAGAGCACCCAGAGGAAATCCACACAGACACAGGGGAAACATGCAAACTCCACACAGATTGAGCAGGGATTGAACCTACGTTCTCTCGCACCACCTAGGTGCTGTGAGATAGCAGCAATACTTGCTGTGCCACCTTGCCACTCATATGATTAAAGACTAAAGACTTACATGTTCACTCAGGCATTCCACCTCGTAATTCAACCTGCCTTGGTTGTTTATTTTATCACCTTTACAAAAATGCATTTTAAATTTACTTAAGCAACAAATTACTAACTCTGTCCTATCTTCTCGTTGAGCACGACCTCGCTACATAAGACCCAAGGAGGCCAGCCAGTGGTGACAGACGAATCCTGTGCTGACAGAGGATGATGTCCATCTGCCATGACGATCGAAACGTTCCATGCCGAGCTGGGGATCCAAGATACCATTTACCAACATTATAATTACTTGTTACACACTGGCTTAGAAATTGTTACTTTCTAGAATGCCTAGGAGGGGTGGGCAACCACTGGCCTGTGGACCCCCAGAGGTTTTTTTCTCCCTCAACCTTCAGTTGGGAGTTTTTGTTCCTTTCCCCGGTGGCCAGTAGGTATACTTATAGCTCTATAATAAGTTCTTCATTATGGAAGCCATTAGTTGACTGTCTTCTTTGTTTGTATCAGTTTTTCTTGCTGTATGCCTGTGTTAAAGCGCTCTGTGTCACTGCGTGAGAAGAGCGCTCTATTAAAAAAAAAAAAATACTAGTAATAATTACTTCACCAGAAGTCTCTGTTATCCTTGGTTTCCTTTGGCCATCCCTACGTGATCCCATTTTCTGTTCGAGTAAGGGAAATTGGTCTCATGGGGGTCCCAATGTGGAAAGCTGTGTTTGTTGTTACCTTGCAGAGCCACCCCGGTTGAGAGTTCAGACACACCTCAACAGGTGGAGGTTCCTTTAGAGTAACAAGTCCTCTCAGAGGTCTTTAGCAAGAAGCAGGCTGTCATGCTACCACCTCATAGGCCCTGGGATTGCGCTATCGATCTTTTCTTGGAGGCAGTGCCGCCCAGAGGACACATGTACCTCCTCTCTTTGCCAGAGCAAAAGGTGATGCAACAGTATATTAACGAAGCTCTGGCAGCGAGGATAATTAGACTCTCCATGTCACCTGCCTCGGGTGGGTTCTTTTTTTTTTCTTTTGAGGAAAAGGATGAGGCCTCCGTCAAAGCATTGATTATAGAGGCCTGAATTGCATCACGATCTGATATCCCCATCCCTTACCTCTGATCACTGCCGCTCTAGAGCAGGTCGACCACGTACAGACCTTTACCAAATTAGATCTTCATAGTATCTACAATTTGATCAGGATCTGGGAGGGGGATGAATGGAAGACAGCTTTTAGCACCACCCTTGGCCATTATGAATATCTGGTGATGCCATTCGGCGTTGCTAATGCACACAGTGTGTTCCAAGCTTTTGCCGACCATGTTTTGGGTCATCTGGTGAACAGTGGTGTTCTGGTGTACCTGTATGATATTCTAATCTATTCCCAGTCAAAACAACAACATGTACTGCAGGTTCAGCAGGTGTTGCACTGGTTATTGCATCACCGCCATTTGTGAAAGCAGAAAAAAATGCCTGTTTCCTCCCTCTTGTGCTTGGACTTTGTACTAAACAAAGAAGCCAGGTAGCTAGGCACAGCTGGGGCCAAAAGCTTGTTGGTGCCAGCCAGGGCAGCAACCCGAGAACCCGTTGGTGGACACCGGTGGTGAGGAAGCCGTCAAGCTGAAGAAGGAGGCCTTTCGGGCCTGGTTGGCTCTGGGACTCCTGAGTCAGCAGATAGGTACCGGCAGGCGAAAAAGGCAACAGAGGCTGCGGTTGCAAAAGCAAAATCCAGAACATGGCAGAAGCTGAGCTCGGTAAGAGTGGAGAAACTCTAACCTCTGATGAGGAGATTTTCGGGAGGTGGAAGGAGCACTTTGAGGAACTCTTAAACTGGAGAGAGATATGCCTCCCTTACAGGAGTCAGTGCCAGAGGATTCCGGGCTGTCAGAGTCCATTTCTCTGGTGGAAGTCGCTGAGGTAGTTGGTAAGCTCCACGGTGGCAAAGCACCGGGATTGGATGAGATCCGTCCGGAACTGCTTAAGGCCCTGGATGTTGCAGGGCTGTCACGGTTGACACACCTCTGCAATGTTGCATGGACCTCAGGGACAGTGCCTTTGGATTGGCAAACTGGGGTGGTGGTCCCTATCTTTAAGAAAGGGGACCGGAGAGTGTGTGCCAACTATCAGGATATCACACTTCTCAGCTTCCCTGGGAAAGTCTATGCCATGGTGCTGGAATGGAGGCTCCGGCCGATAGTTGAACCTTTGATCTGGTGGAAAAACGAAAACGAGTCAAACATGTCGACTTCGAACAGTACCGGCGACTTACCCCAGAGGTCAGAGAGCAGATCTCAGCGGAACGAGAAGCCTATTGAAATAGAGTCGCGACCAACCTGGAAGAAGCAGCATCGAGGCACGAATACCGGACTCTGTATCAGACCCTCAGGAGACTGAGTGGTAGATCCAAATCGACCAACGACAATATCAAGAAAGCAGATGGCACCTTTGTGAGATCCCCTGGTGGACGCCTACAGTGGTGGAAAAAGTTCTTCCAACAACTGTATAACCACGATCCGCCTCAGGGACCACCGCCAGAGCCACTGCCCATCGACCCTCCAGAAAATCCATTCCTTGATGATGAGCCATCAGTCAATGAAGTGAAGAGTGCGATAAGATCATTGAAAAATGGAAAAGCTCCTGGAACGGACCAAGTTACTGCCGAAATGTTTAAAGCCGGAGGAGACCTCCTACTGCAACGTCTCCACGTTCTCCTGACACGCATCTGGCGCTCGGAATGCGTCCCATCAGCGTGGAAGAAAGCCATCATCGTGCCAATCCTGAAGAAAGGAGATAGCCGGGAGTGCAATAACTACCGCGGCATCAGCCTCCTTTCAATCGTCGGCAAGGTATTCATGAAGATCATACAATCAAGGCTGCAGAAACATCGTGAACTGACCAGTCGAGAAGAGCAAGCAGGATTCAGACCACAACGGGGCTGCACTGATCAAGTATTCGCTATTCGCCAAACGGTGGAGGAGAGGATCAGGTGTGGAAAGGAAACCGTCATCGCCTTCATCAACCTTAAATCTGCATTTGACTGTGTTCACTGGCCCGCCCTGTGGAGGGCGTTGGAGAATGAGCACGTACCACTGAAGATCGTCCAACTTCTCCATGCATCATACAATGGCTCAACCAGCAGTGTGCGGGTCCGAAACGAACTATCCGAGGAATTTCCTATTCGGATTGGAGACCGCCAGGGAGATGTTGCTTCTCCCCTGCTTTTCAACATCGTGATTGATGCCATTATGAGGAAGGCATTCGAGGGCAGATGCGGAGTTCAATATGACGTAAACAACTTCCTGACCGACTTGATGTTGGCGGACGACAGTGCCATATTTGCCGACACAGATGCAGAGGCCACCGACATTCTGTGCCAAATTGCCTGCACCACCCAATCCTACGGTCTAAGAATCAATGCAGACAAGACCAAAGTTATGACCACCGATGGATCACAAGCCAACGTCCACCTCAATGGAATCCAAATCGAGCAGGTCCAAGAATTCAAATACCTGGGATCACTGGTGCAGGAGAAGAAAGTGGCATCCACCACCAAAGTCCACAGCAGGATTGACCAGGCAACAGCAGCGTTCGCCTCGCTCAAATGGTGCCTATGGAAGAAGGCTAACATCTCCACCAAGACCAAAATTCGCCTCTTCCAAACACTGATCCTGCCAATCCTCCTATATGGATTGGAAACATGGACTCTGCTCATTTCAGATATCAACAAGCTTGAAGACTTCCAAATACGATGCCTGAGACAGATCCTGTGTGTCTCTCTTTGTGATCGCCATTGTAACGAAATAATTCGGAAAAAGTGCGACAGTCAACCCTCAATCGAAGAGCAAATCCAGACACGCAGACTGCGATGGTTTGGCCATGTATGCAGAATGAACACTAATCGGCTGCCACACAAGCTCCTCTGGCGAGAGCGACCTGTCCACTGGAGGGTTCAACGAGCAGCGCCAAAGAAAACATGGCTTGAACATGTTGAAGAAGACCTAAAGAACCAGCGACTGACCATCAACAAGGTTATCGCCACCGATCGCCAGAAGTGGAAGCGTATCGTGAATGACATACGGAATCCAGCGGCACCTACAGCAGCGTATTGGTTGAGAGGGTGACCTGTCTTCCAAAAATCGCCAGCTAAGGACCGAAGAAGAAGAAAGAAAACTTTATAGAAATAAGGTGTAAACACAAAAAAAACAACACTGACATTCAGGTATTCTCGTGACCTTTTAGTCTCATTTTGGAAGAATTTTCCTTTTTCAGTGAACTTTTACCAATTAACAATGAACATTGAAGAAATCTATATCTATGCATAAAGTGTTGTGTTGTCTCTACAAAACTGGATTCTTTGTATATTATTTATTTTTTATATTATGGAGATTGTTAGTTGCATTGTAAGTTCACAATTTATTATAATCACCACAAAATAATGCCAAAGGACTTGCTAAGTTTTCACACACACACACACACTGTCTGAAACCGCTTGTCCCAAGCGGGGTCGGGCCGACCTGGAGCCTAACCTGGCAGCGCAAGGGCAGAGGGGGAGGGGACACATCCAGGATGGGACGCCAGTCTGTCGCAAGGCACCCCAAGCAGGACTCAAACCCCAGACCCACCAGAGAGAGGGACCCAGTCAAACCCACTTCACCTCTGCGGCCCCTACTAAGTTTTCAAAAGGTTTCAAATAGTTCACTCCACTCTTTGTTTCTTTAGGCAAAAATCAGTGTCTACTCCTCCATTTTAGCTGAACTTGTCCTTGTGTTGGTGTGTAATTTCATGTTTGTCAGACGTTTTTCAATGCGTTCCAAGAGAACACAGCTCTTTCACTCAGCAGACACAATCAGAGAGAGCACATACCCTATGCAATATTTCACTGTTGGTAAAATATGGTCAAGATGCCTGCCATTACCAAGGAGTTGAAGGTAAAGAAAAGCATTTCTATACTCTTCTTCTTTCAAAGTTCGTAACCTGAGTAGAGTTGGACATGGCAGCAAGAATCTTTAGCCTTTCGGATGCATATTTAAATTTCTTAGGAGGCTCGTATTTGATTTTATTTTACTTTTTTGTATTTATTTATTTATTTATTGGAAGGATGCGGTGTGGTGGCCCAGCGGGTTTTGCTGGGGCCTGCTCTATCGTGGGTCTGGGGTTTGAGCCCTGCTTGGGGTGCCCCATGGCAGACTGGCGTCCTGTCTGGGGCATGCTTCCCTGTCCCGCTAGGCTCCCACTTAGGAGAAGCAGCTCTAGACACTGTGTTTGAGTTTGTTTGTTTCTGAGAAAAGGCTCAACACTTTTTGAAAAGCCAATGTATCTGATCAACTCTTTAGCATCAGGCCTGCCAGTGTCATCACATACAAGGTAAAAAACACAGGAAACTGGTCCTCAGTGTTACCTTAGCAGTATACAATTGGAAGAAAAATTTGTGTACCCTTTGAAATTACTTCAGTTTTTACATTACTCCTCTGAAGTTCAACCAGTCAAAATAATAGACAATCTGTTTAAACTAAGGTATGTAATATATTACATTAGATTTAATTTTTCATGCAGTGCAATATTCACCTTTCATATCAGATAAAAAAATTAAAAATTTAAATATATATCCCCATTAAATGTTCAGTGAAAGCAAAGACCTTATCCACTATGAAGGGGATCCAATATTCTGCATAGAGTGAAAGCTTTACAATAATTATGTGCTTCCTGTTGTATTTGTATCTATGAATAAAACAATATGATTGCCCAGAGGACTTCGGACAACAATGAAAACCACACTGAAAAAGATGTATAGGATCTAAGTGGGTTTCTGGTGCAAGATTTTATCATACAGTGATGTACAGTTTATGAGAAAATGAACTTTATTCCTTGGGTTCAGAAACAACGGATACCTCATTCTGGACATAAATACTTCTCCTACATTTATCTGGCTCCATTGACATCAGGCAGCCTCACCTTCCTCCTCAAAGTCCAAGGCCACTTAGTTCTTCCAAGTTCTGGTGAGTATCACAGTGTCTAATGTAGGCTCAAAATTTTGGCGTCACTCCAGACACAAGTTCCCCCAGACATATTTTCTTCGAAAAAAGGGAAAACAGGAGCTTTTTCATTCTCCCAGGCCAGTATTTACTGCTGACCTGTGTGTTTTATTCTTAGAACTTTCCATCATGTTGCAGACTGAGAGAAATGTGATTATATTTGGTAGTCTGAAGATTGTGTTTCCCAGGTAATCGTGTTGTCTTTGCTCTTCAGTGCTGCTGGGCCTGTTTCAGAAATGTTGAATGATCATAAATAATTTTCCTTAGTTCCTTAGTTCCATCTTTTCAATATGGTAATCAGACCTTTTCATTCCTTTAAATTTTAAATTATATTCTCTCATATTCTGTATTTTGACAGATTGACTGCATGGTAATTGTTTCCCACCTTCACTGGAATAAGCAGATAATATAATCACAACAACCACAGTTCCTCCTGGCTATATGTAATAAAACTTATTTGTTTTTTAGACCTAATCATTTTATAACATATTTTTGATCTTCTTATGAATGCTTAGAACATGAACAATTCTCATGAAATATTAACTTTTGAACACTAGTTACCCTTAGTATTTCATCCTACATTCGTTACTTTTACTTACAAACTTTGTTTTACCTGTTTACATACATAATTATCCTAATTTACTCTAAATTCAATCTCAATTTTGTTTCATTTTTCACTACTCTCTTGGCTTGTTGAGGCAAGGCAGCCTTCTCATGTTTGTATGTGGAGTTATTGCAGCAGTGAGATGGTTTCCTGTTGTCTCCTCCTGTCTCTGTAATCCACACATATTATAGTTGTACACACCACAGATGTTTCTAATTTAAAAGGATTATTTCATGTGAATTTTTAATAATAATTAGTATTTACTTATCAGGAAACTCTACTCTAAATTTGAAAGGTATCAGCAATCCTTGTGTTTTCTGGTTTTTTATTTGTTTCTTCCTTTTTATTTATAACACTTCAAGACTGTAGCCTTAGTATTCACCTACATTTTTCCAGTGTTGCGCTTTAAGACAACTTCATGGCTTGAACTTCAGTGTTTTTGTCTGTGGTCTGACCATAATCAGTGTTGACTACTGGGAAAGCAGTGAGATGCAAATAAGCCACAGCTGTCAATCCACAGAGCTACAATACCCCACTTCATTCACAATGCTCTCCTACATTGACTACTGTGACTGATGGTATTGAATAAGAATTAATGTCTACTTAGTGAAGTTTATTTTCACTCTCACAATTGCACCTAGAAGACTTTGCAAGAAGATACACATAAAAAATTCCTCATTTATTTCTTCATTATGGAAAGACAAAATAATATTTAATGCAAATATGCCAGGGGGTGCGGTGGCGCAGTGGGTTGGACCGGGGTCCTGCTCTCTGGTGGGTCTGGGGTTCGAGTCCCGCTTGGGGTGCCTTGCGACGGACTGGCGTCCCGTCCTGGGTGTGTCCCCTCCCCCTCCAGCCTTGCGCCCTGAGTTGCCGGGTTAGGCTCCGGCTTCCTGTGACCCCGTATGGGACAAGTGGTTCCGAAAATGTGTGTGTGTGTGTGTGCGCAAATATGCCAATTGGGTTTGGTGTGGAGAAAGAAGTCCTCCAAGATGCAGATATGCTGAGACAGTTTTTGTAGCAGTATGTCTCAGACAACCTCAGCTGCTTTGGTAGATATAGTTTTTAATCAAAGGATCTTGTTTTTTCTTCTTCTATTTCCAAAATTGGCGAAAGCTGAGTCAGACTGGACAGAGGACCAATAATCAATAGTCGAGAACCACTGGTTGTCAGCATTGTCCAAGCAGAGGAAAGATAATCCTCCCCAAATTATAAAGGAGCACCAAAGTGAATGAGATTGCCAAGACTGTACTCCACAGTGTCCAAGTGTCTCCAAGTGTAAACCTTTCACTTGAATTACCTTCCCTGACGCATGTCTTTGAGTTTTTATTATTGTATTTGCATTCATGAGCACTATAGTGCGGCCTATCAGAAAAAAAGCTCTCATCTTGATTTGGCTTGAAATGCTCAAAGTCACTGTGCAACAGTGACCTGTAACTGGGCTGGAGAGTCCAGGTGCTTAACCGGTTGCTCACTTACTTTCCTGCTCTCGTGTGCCATCAGCCGATGAATGGAGACTAATTGTGGACCATCTCCACAGTTTAGGGTACATTTACATTTGATGAAAACACATATAAATCCATCAAAATGCGATAAGCCTCTAAGAGAGTTCTGCAGTTCCTCAGGATCCAATCCACGTCACTCAAGTGCTGTAAATTGGATTCCCGAATGCAGAGATCTCCCTTGGGCAGGGATGAATCCATCTGGATCAGATGCATTGACTTTTCTGTGCTCTTTGCTCAGAGAACTCTGTTGGCTCTTTAGTCAACCAGTTAAGTAATAATATATATTGACTGTTCATTACTATGTATGTTTTACTGTCTTCACCTTGTACTTTTCTAATAGGCAGTTTAAAATGTAGCCTTTGCATGGTGGTATCTGTTCTGGTTGGGTTAGTGCAGAGGCTGCCATTCAGGTTCCTTGTGATTCTAAGAATTTTCAAGACAATGGATTTGAGATTAGTTTATTTATGCATATGTGTATGATTATATTTGTTTCACTATAAATCTGAACATTATTCAGAAGTTGCAGTTTGTTCTCGATGTCAGTATATTAATTCTTCATATAATTTTCACTTCAGTTGTTTCTAAATCTGGAAATGTGAACATATTATATTGTATTGATTAAAATTTAATTAATGTATCCTCAGCTGATCCTCAATCTGTGGCTGGAGAGCAATTGTTTCATATAAATAAGCTTATGTAATGTATTCATCTGAAGTTCTACTGCTTACTAATCTTTTATAGTCATCAATGACTGACCCACCCCATATTTTCAGTGATTGCAAGCCACATGCACCTTCTGGATAATCGTATGATTATTCAGAGCTCAGCTGACACAGGTCAAAATGAGATATTACAGCATTTGTATAATGCCACTGAATATACCATTTGTTCAGATTCTGGTTTGATTTATTTCTTCTGCTCTCTTGCCATTTAATGTAATGTATCATTTTAGCGGTTTGGAAGATGTGTGTGTGTGTGTGTGTGTGTGTGTGTGTGTGTGTGTGTGTGTGTGTGTGTGTATCATTTTAGCACATTTGCAAAATGTATGGAAGAAAGAGAGTTTAAACATGATATTTTAGGAATTGATTTAATTTCTACCTGTAAATTTCCCACCAAAGCTACTACAACCAGCTTTGGTGCAAGAAATTATCTTTCCCTAATGATTAACTCCTTTGTATGTCATTCAAGAAGTAAATGTGATGTAATATCATCAAAACAGTCATTCAGGTATGCTCTGGACAATCAACCAATTTTTCTAACTCTTACCTGATTTACCTTGATGTTACATTGTTATTGAGAACAAAGACACACACATGGCATTAGCTTAGCTTAACTGAAGGCAACCTCACCTATCCCGCATTAATGTCCCACATTAGCTAGCAATGGGACAAAAGGCTCTGTCCATTTTTTTAGTAAAAATGTTTGACTATAGGGGTGCGGTGGCGCAGTGGGTTGGACTGCAGTCCTGCTCTCCGGTGGGTCTGGGGTTCAAGTCCCGCTTGGGGTGCCTTGTGGCGGACTGGCGTCCCGTCCTGGGTGTGTCCCCTTCCCCCTCCGGCCTTACGCCCTGTGTTGCCGGGTAGGCTCCGGTTCCCCGTGACCCCGTAAGGGACAAGCGGTTCTGAAAATGTGTGTGTGTGTGTGTGTGTGTTTGACTATAATATGGTTTGAATGCTAGCAGTAGACTCCAAACTCATCCTGGGAACTGCCAGCTTAATCTATCACCAGTTCACTAGCTGTGCTCCAGTGCACTATATGTCTTAGCATATTGTTTTCGAATCTGTCTTATTGGTTCTTAACATAATTATACCAGGAGTAGGTCTCTTAGTACAGCTAGTACATTTAAACCATGGCATCTTGGAAACCTTATATTCTTGTCATTTATTCAGACTGAAGATTTGCCAGGTTAAAACCTGTTAAATATGGTGAGTGTGAAGCTTTTATTTAACGAAAAAAGGGATTAGTGACCTCAGCCTTTACATTTTCAAAAATCAATTTTAAAACAAGCAAGCTCCTCGGCTATCCTGAAAATTCATTAAAACTAAGTAATAAAACATGTAGGCAAGAGAACACCGGCAATAATTTGTTATTAGTTTTGATATAAAACTGCTTTTTTGAGCATAATTGTGTTATGCTAACTTCATGGACACAATGTAGATGAGAATTAAGATCTAGATTAACAATTTTAAACATTTTAAACACTTTTAAACATCTGTCACAAAATGACATCTGAATCAAGAAAATTTCTGACCTTGTAAGTGGTCCAACACCCTGGCTCATATTCTCAGACAAACAAATATGTATCTACCTATTGTCAAGGTGGGGGGCGCGGTGGCGCAGTAGGTTGGACCGGGTCCTGCTCTCCGGTGGGTCTGGGGTTTGAGTCCCGCTTGGGGTGCCTTGCGGCGGACTGGCGTCCCATCCTGGGTGTGTCCCTCCCCCTCCGGCCTTACGCCCTGTGTTGCCCGGTAGGCTCCGGTTCCCCGTGACCCTGTCTGGGACAGGCGGTTCTGAAAATGTGTGTGTGTGTGTGTGTGTGTGTGTGTGTGTGTGTGTGTGTTGTCAAGGTGAACAGAGGATTCAGGAGAGGTTGGACCCAAGTGCAGGATTGTTTCTTAGGAACCAAGGGATCCGATGTGTTCTCATTATCGGGGATGGGCAAAGACTCGGTCGATCGGCGGTCAGGGTGAGAGCGAAGATTCGTAATCAAAGTTGGGAGGTGAGGCAACCAGTCAGGAGCCAGGGAATGAAGAACAGGATACGAGGACAAAGGGGAACAGGACATGGAATGTGGTTGTAGTGAGCTCAAAACTGAATGAAGAAAAGGGAAGAGACAGCACCTGAAAACTTTTTTTTTTTTCATATTTCGCTCGGTTGTTGCAGAACAGTTCATAATTGACCAGTATGTGAATGCTGTTATGTTTCAATTGTGTAAAAACATGAAATTATATTAGTGTTGGTGTAAACGCCTTGGTGGGTAAATGTGTTGATTTGTGTGAATTCTCAAAATAATAATTCAGTGGCACAACTGCAGGTGAAGATAGGAGTGTTAAAATGGTAAAGGTTGGCTGTGTTGAATGAAAGTGTGGGGTTTATTATCCAATTAATTACTATTTTGTTGGATTTGCCTTGTTTATGGTGAAACTAAAAAAGTAATAGAAATAAAAGTTACTGCCAGAACCGGTTACATGCTAACTCGCATCTCGTCTCCTTATCACTTTTCAGTTCACACCCACTCAGGCACTCTTGTTTGAGTGTGGGGTAACACGATGAGTATCGTTGGCGCACAATGGATGGTTGTCTCAATGAGATTCTGAAACTACGAAGAGGCTGAGAAGTGTCTTTTATAGCTGAGTGCTCCGATTGTGTTTTCTTTCCTTGTGCTTTTTTTTTTTCCTTATGTCCTTACAATTTATGTCATAGGCTGCTGAGAGGATTCACAGAGTAAGAATTTCATTGTATGGTGTAACGAATTGTTTACTATACACATGACAATACACTTTTGAATCTTGAATTGAATCTTGAATCTTGAATCTTAACACCTTTCTCTTGCCCAGGTAGTCAAAGCTCACATCACCCCTTCACTGCCTGGCACCTTGGACCCACTGCAATTTGAATGTTGCTGCTACCCTCCATACTGCCCTGTCACACCTGGACGAGAAAGAGTCATATGTAAGAATGTTGTTTGTTGATTACAGCTCAGCATTCAACACCATTGTGCTCTCAAAGCTTGTCATCAAGCTCCAGGACCTGGTACTGAATATCTCTCTCTGCAATTGAATCTTGGACTTCTTGACAGGATGTCTGCAGGTGGTGAGGGTGGGCAACCTCTACACTGACTCTAAAAACCGGAGTCCCGCAAGGTCGTTTGCTAAGTCCTCTTCTTTACTCCTTATTCACCCATCACTGTGTCGCTAGGCATAACTGGAACACTATTGTCAAGTTTGCAGATGACACAATGGTCATTAGTCTGATCACGGATGGTAATGAGACTGCATACACAGAAGAGGTTGACACCCTGGCAGATTGTCACCAGGACAATAACCTCTCTCTGAACATCAGTATGACTAAGGAGATGATTATCCTGGTCCAATTGTCTAAAAAAAATAAAAAATAGCACTTTTTTCATGCCAGATCCAAATACTATGCAAAGTTAATTGAAGAAAATCAGAAGAACCCTCGCTTCCTGTTTAATAAGATCGCTAACTTAACTGGTAAACACACACATTCTCAGAACCGCTTGTCCCATATGGGGTCACGGGGAACCGGAGCCTACCCAGTAACACAGGGCGCAAGGCCAGAGGGGGAGGGGACACACCCAGGACGGGACGCCAGTCCGTCGCAAGGCACCCCAAGCGGGACTCGAACCCCAGACCCACCGGAGAGCAGGACCCGGTCCAACCCACTGCGCCACCGCGCCCCCCTGGTAAACACAAAGATAAACACAAAGATAAACAATGTATTTCTGCTTCCATTACCAATGATGAATTTATGTCGTTTTTAAATAATAAATTAGAGAATATCCGTGAATCCATAGTGCCCTCTAGTTTGGTTTTGGCCAGCATAAGCGCTTCTGACGATGATAGTTCTTGTGTATCTATAAACATACTGCGGCGCTGAGGCATCAGCGCATGTGCATTGCGCTTATGTGAGCTGTGTGTGAAGAAATAAAGTTGACGCATTCTGTTCCACTGAACCTCGTCCGGACCTGGTTGCTTGACGGATTGCGGACATAACAACTGGCGACGAGAATGGGATACTTACAGTAGGACGGGACCCTGAATGCGGAGGTAGTCCAACTGTGTCAACAGAATTCTGGCGAACCGCGTTCGGACAATAAAAGCACCTGCACACTGCTGGCGGTCCGGCGAAAAATGTCAAGATGGCGAGTTTTATCGGACAGATCGAGGCTTATAACAAGAACGCTTTGTGGGCCGATTATTGTGACAGGTTTGAACAAATTTGTCTGGCAAATAGAATCAACGAAAATAAAAAAGTTGCAACCTTAGCAGCAGTAATAGGCGCTGAAGCCTACACGCTTCCGCGGATGCTGTTAGCTCCCAAAAAGCCCGTGGCTAAAAGCTACGCTACCATTATTAAGACACTGAAGGAGCATTTATCGCCAGCTCCATTAACCATTGCAGAACGCTTTAGATTCTACGCAGCAATTCAGGAACCAGAGGAGGGGGTAGCAGAATTTGAAGCCAAGGTACAACATCTGGCAGAAAAATGTGAGTTTAAAACTTTTCTAGATGAAGCGTTCAGAAACAGGTTCGTTTGTGGGCTCAGATCTGAAGCGATCCAAAGGAAGTTACTAACTGAAAAGGAACTGGCATTAAGAAGGGCTGTAGAGACTCCAGTGGCGATGGAAGCGGCTCAAAAAGATGCCCAGGCTTTAGGACTGTCAAAGACTGCTGATGCTAGCCACACACCAGGCACATTCCACACCGAGGTGCATCACAAGGATCCCAGTAGAGCCCCGAAACAGTCCAACAGGGGTAAATGGAAGTCGGACTAACCCAGAGTATGCCATCGTTGCGGAGGCTCAAATCATGCTCCCCAAACCTCTTTCTATAGGGACAAGTCTTGTAATGCCTGCCAACAGAGAGGCCACAAAGCAAGCATATGCCATGGGAAGAAACCCCAATCAGGCCAGAGGGGGCAAGTGCATGCCATGCATAACTCAGATGACAGCAGTGCTAGTGATTTAGAGGACCGAGCACCGCAATCCATTCACAAGCTAATGTGTAAGTACACAACAGTTGAGCCACTCATGCGTATGGTGAAGGTCGATGACAAAGTCTTGGAGATGGAGATTGACACTGCTTCAGGGGTGAGTGTCATAAACCAAGCCCAGTTTCATCAGATGTTTCCGGGGCTCCCCACCTGCAAAGCCAAGATGTCCTTGACAGTCTATTCTGGTGAAAAGTTAGAGATGGTCCAGAAGGCTAAGGTGCAGGTTGAAGAACTCGGGAAGTTGTTTGCTCTAGACCTGTACATAGTTAAAGGGACTGGACCCCCACTGGTTGGAAAGGAATGGTTATGTAAGATGGCAGACTGGGAAGCGGTCCAGAGAGTTTTTGGCATTGATCCTAGAGTCGAACGGCCAGGAAGGAGCAACATCTTGTATCAGGACGTACGGAGTAAGAGTCCATTGGGAGAGTTGGTACAGAAATACCTGATGGTCTTTGACAAGAGACTCAGACGATTAAAGGGCATTAAAACAAAGTTGCAGTTAAAAGAAGGAGCAGTTTCGCAGTTTCATAAAGCTCAGCCGGCCTCATTCGCCAGATGGCCTATGGTAGAACAGGCGTTGTTAGAGCTGGAGACAGAAGGCGTAATTGAAAGTGTCCTGTCCTCCGAATGGGCTGCTCCTATTGTGACTCCTTTGAAACGAGATGGTAAGGTGAGGGTGTGTGGAGATTTTTCTGTGACAATTAGCCCGGTGCTCCAGATGCCAGTATACCCGCTGCCGCGGATTGAAGAAATATTTGCGAAGCTCGCCGGGGGTATTGTGTTCACTACACTTGACCTGGCATCGGCGTACTTACAAATCGAGATAGAGGAAGAATTCAGGCACTTGTTAACCGTGAATACTCACCTGGGTCTGAAATGCTAGAAGCGTCTAGTTTTTGGCGTGGCCTCTGCCCCTATGTTATGGCAACAGGCCATGGACCAAATATTACGAGATATTCCCCAAACACAATGCTACCTTGATGATATAATCATCACAGGGCGAACTGAGGTAGAACATTGGACCAACCTGCATCTAGTAATGGCACGCTTACAGGAGTACGGACTAAGACTGAATGGGGATAAGTGTATTTTTGGAGCACCCAAGGTGCACCATCTCGGACACGTAATCAACAAAGAGGGGTTAAATAAGTCAAAAGAAAAGATGAGAGCTTTGCTTGATGCTCTGCCTCCCAAAGATGCGCAGCAAGTACGAGCTTTTTGTGGTATGCTTAATTACTACAGATCATTTATGCCCAATCTGTCAGAGATTTTACATCCTTTGAACCAATTACTAAGAAAAGACAATCGATTTCTATGGGGTGACCAAGAACAACAAGCTTTTAACAAAGCTAAGGAACTGATGGCTTCAGAGCAGGCGCTATTGCTGTGTCATTTCGATCCTCAGTTGCCAGTCTGTCTGTCTGTAGATAGCTCGTCGTATGGTTTAGGCGCTGTACTGTCTCACATCATGTCCAAAGGTAACGAGAAACCCATAGAGTTTGCATCCCGGACGCTCACGGATCCAGAGAAAACTTATGCTATGGTGGACAAAGAAGGTTTGGCCATAGTTTGGGGAATACATAAGTTCCAACAGTATTTGGAAGGTAGACACTTCACATTAGTGACTGACCATCAACCGTGAACCACCCTGTTTCATCCATATTGGGGTGTACCAGTTACAGCGGCAGCAAGGATCCAAAGATTTGTGCTGTTTCTATACGGCTTTCGCTATGATATAGTCTACCATAAATCTGACAAGAACAGCAATGCTGATGGCTTGTCTCGCCTTCCATTGCCATTAAACGACTGTTTGGAGGACATTGACTTGTATCATGGTGTCTTTAGCTAAATGTTTTACCAGTATAAAATTATGGATGAGTAAAAATTTTTTATCTCTAAATGCCAGTAAAACAGAGGTACTTGTGGTGGGTGGTGATGCCAAAACTCTCAACATAATCACGCCAATCTCAACAACAAATGGTAATAGATTCAAGCGTATGGATTGTGTCAAGGATTTGGGTGTCCTGTTGGATGGGAA
Organism: Scleropages formosus; assembly: GCF_900964775.1. Taxonomy (NCBI): domain Eukaryota; kingdom Metazoa; phylum Chordata; class Actinopteri; order Osteoglossiformes; family Osteoglossidae; genus Scleropages; species Scleropages formosus. The sequence goes on from NC_041821.1 coordinate 24,979,269, forward strand.
GCCATCATTTGTATCTCATTTAAATGCTTTGACTAAGTCGTGCTTCCTTCAATTAAGAAACATGGCTAAATTACAGTGATTCCTATGTAGATGGGATGCTGAGAAACTGGTTCATGCTTTTGTTTCAAGCAGGCTGGACTATTGTAATGCTTCATTGTTGGGTTGTCCATACCAGACTGTATCCAGGCTACAGTTGGTACAAAATCCTGCTGTGAGAATTGTCACTAGAACTAGGAAGTACGACCATATAACACCGGTACTTAAATCGTTATATTGGCTCCCGATCGCATTTAGAGTTGATTATAAAATCCTTCTTTTGACCTATAAGGCAGTACATGGCATTGCTCCGGCTTACCTTTGTGAGATTATTGATTCTTATGTCCCAGGAAGATATTTCATTCATTGGATGCAGATTACTTTAAAGTACCTGTGATCAATAAGACCTCAGTAGGAGGTCACACCCTTAGTTATAGAGCACCTAAACTGTGGAATACTTTGCAGGTTACTGTCATAAACGCCCTGTCTGTTTTGGTTTTCAAATCCAGACTAAAGACTTGCATGTTCACTCAGGTATTCCACCTCAAAATGGAAGTCCGTTTGCCTTGGTCCTTTTTACCACCTTTATACAAATGCATATTAAATTGACTTAAGTTACAAATTACTAACTCTGTTCTTTCTTCTTGTTGAGCATTACCTCGCTACATAAGACTTGCTTGCTTGTATGTTATTTTTTACATGCCGCCATGCCCCCTCACCATATTGTTGTACATTTGATAAATAAACCTTTGATTGATTGATTGATTGATTGATGTTTTACATTTTGTTAAACAATGATCAGCATATGAATGGAAAGCATAAATTATACGACAATAGAAGTATCCTCAGCATTTGTATACTGCAGCAAAAAATTATGAATTTATACAGAAAAAGTAAAAACTCAAAGCATGTAGGCCTGCAACTTGAGAATTCCTCATGCATTATGATGAGTTTCTAGAGCTAACAGTTATTTTTAAAATATTAGTGACAGTCAGTACCATTCACATACAGGGGTCTAAAGACAGCGGCCAAAGAGGCTGTAGAGTACAAAGGCTTTCAAACAAGAAGGTTGCTATCATCATAACAGAAATACACACATTTATATATACACAGAATGTATTATATAGTAATAAACAGAATTGTATCCAACTCAAAGTATAATCCCAAGGCAAACACAATGAAGGAGGTTTTTACTTTGAGAATTGTCTGCAGGCTGCTTAAATTTGACTATTTTCTATACTCCTAGAATTCATCAGTCTGGTTGTCATCACAGTGGTACAGCAAGACACAGTCTTGTTTTGCAGCATCTCAGCTGTTTTGCTTGAATCTAATTCAGTCTATGTTGATAGGTTTCAGAACATCGTGACCCTGACCAGGATAAGCAATTGATGAAAGGCAAGAAGTGAGGGATCACAAATGCCTTCAGATATTGACAACTTTGTGGAAATTTCATTTTGTTGATTGTGGTTTCTCTTAATTCAATTAAATAATACATAATTCATTAATTATGAAGTAGCAGTGGATCACATAAAGTAAAACATTATATTTAAAAATGCTCTTTTGAAAAAGATGCCTTGTGTAATGAAGCATCTCTCATGTGCTAAAGGATTTGTTTAAATGAGGTCTTGATTTTTCTATCTATAATGTATTCTACAAACGCTATGCAGAAATGATCTTCAGAACCCTCTATGTGAATCTATATTAGCTATGGCTGGGGGCAGCAGGAAGCATAGGTGGAAGCGTTTTTTTATTTTTATCACAAAGTTGTAGTTTTGAATCTCACACACTGCTCTAGTGCCCTTCAGCCAGGCTCTCACCCAAAAATTTACCCACCTGTGTAAATGCATAAATTGCTGTAAGTACCTGTGTCAAGTTAATAGTGTACAAGTAAGTTTCAGGCTGAGCTAAAAAGCAGAATAAAGATGTGCAGAGACACACATGAAGTACACATGCATATTAACACCAGTGTGTACAAACATCAATGATGGATAACACCTGCTGAAATTCTGCAGAACAGTAATAAAGATTCAAGATTTAATAAAGAAAACTTTCTGAAAAAAGATAAATTCCAACCTTTACTAGAGACAAAGAAAAACACAATGTACACATTACACACACCCATGATGATGTACTTTTGGAGATCTGTTCATAAATTAATTAATTCATCTTTCATTCATCAACAGTCTTACAAAACACCGCCTTTTTTATTTTTTATTATTATTTTAAAAAGGCATGGGTAAAACCAAGAACCAGTTAGTGGGTCAGAACACAGACTGGTAGCCTTATGATTGCTGGTTTAAGTCCCAAGAGCGGCCCTTTTTTGGGGAAAGTCAGCAAGTTACAAGAAGTGTAAGTACGAGCTCCGCAAAGTCATAGCCAGAGCAAAACGGGAATACAGCGGGAAGGTAGAATCAGAGTTTAACTGCACTCAAGACGCACACAGGTTGTGGCAGGGAATCCAAACCTTAGCAGATTATTGACAGGTGCCGCCGCGTCTTTCCCTGACGAACTGAACACGTTTTACAGCCGTTTCGAGCTCGCAAACCAAGACCCCCCAGTACAAGATCCCACAGTGATGCATGACTCCAGTCTCACCGTCTCTGGCACAACTCTGAAAAACTTTAAGCCAAGTCAACATCCGAAAAGCTACCGGTCCGGACGGAATTTCAGGGCGAGTTTTAAAAACATGGAGTGAGCAACTGGCTACTGTCTTCACGGACATATTTAACACCTCTTTAAAAAGCTCAACTGTACCAACCTGTTTCAAAAACTCCACCATTATCCCCATTCCTAAGAAAAACAAAGTGAGCTACCTTAATGACTACCACCCAGTGGCACTGAACCCCATTGCAATGAAATGCTTTGAGAGGCTGGTGCTGGGACACATTAAGGACACCATCCCAGACACTTTGGACCAACTGCAGTTTGCTGACCGCCACAACAGATCCACTGAAGACGCCATATCATACACACTTCACACCACTCTGGCTCACCTGGACAATAAAACTGCTGTGCAAGGCTGTTATTTGTAGACTATAGCTCAGCATTTAACACTGTCATCCCGATCAAGCTGATCCACAAACTACTAGGTCTGGGACTGAGTGCCACATTGTGCAATTAGATCCTGGATTTCCTCACCAACAGATCCCAGCATGTGCGGATTGGCAGAAATACCTCCTCCCCCCTGACCCTCAACACTGGCACTCCACAGGGAAGCGTCCTGAGCCCGGTGCCATTTTCCTTATTCACACATGACTGTGTGGTCAGTCACAGCTCCAACACCATCATAAAGTTTGCTGACGATACCACCATTGTGGGTCTGATCACCAACAGAAATGAGACAGCCTACAGAGAGAAGGTGAGACTCTTGGGAGAGTGGTGCCAGGACAACAACCTGTCTCTCAATGTCAGTAAAACTAAGGAGCTAGTGATTGACTTCAGGAAACAGGATACGGCACATGCACCCATCTACATAGGAGGGGCGTTGTAGAGAGTGTCAATAGCTTCAAATTTCTAGGGGTCACCGTCACTGCCATACTCACATGGACTGAGCACACAGTATCAACCATCAAGAAGGCCCATCAACGTCTCCACTTCCTCAGGCGTCTGAAGAAAGCCAGGATGTCCACTATAGTCCTCACCACTTTCTACAGGTGTGCTGTGGCATCCGTCCTCACAGGGTGTATTACATCCTGATGTGGCAGCCGCACCATACAGGACAAGAAAGCCCTACAGAGGGTGGTCAAAAGAGCTCAGGAAACCATCAGCACACAGCTACCAGCAGTCCAGGATACCTACACCACACGCTGCCTCAGAAAGACGATGCATATCATGAAAGATCATAGACACCCCAGACGGGCACTTTTCTCTTTTTTGCTGTCTGGAAAGTGGTTCAGGTCTATTCGAACCTGCACTGCTAGGTACAGGAACAGCTTTTACGCCACTGCTGTAAGAGTATACAACACTCACCAGTGTGCCAACCTTTGTAACTAGAGCTGGACTGCTCCTTCCAAGCACATTGGTAGATTACAGTCACTTTAAGCATTCTCATGTTCTATTTATTGTTATTATTGTTACCATTATTTATTGTTATTAGCATTACTCACTGTCATTGTTATTGTTTTGTGCAGTATTTCTACTGTTTTTGTTCATAGTCTGTGGAGAAGCATTTCATAATTTCATGATACTTGTACACATTACTTGTACCTATGACAATAAACTTGAAATCAGTATTTTTAATGTAAATTTATTTGGATTAGACATAGTGTGTAATGTTCTCTCTTTATTTCAGAATCTCTGACAGCCAAATAAAATTCTTATTCTGCAACTCTCTCCTTGTTACTACAGCTACATTTAAACAGTTCTGCAACAAACAGGTAGGGAATTGTACTTTACACATATGGTTTGATGTCTGGGCTTCCTGCACAATCTGTCGCTCCAGATTTTACTCCATCTGGCCCAGGCTGTTAGAAGAAAGCCAGCTATTGTCTGAAAGCCAGCACCGGACAATAGGTGTCCCGAAGCCAATTACCAAAGCTTATTTACATTCTTCAGAGAGCACGACTGCCACAGACATAATTAAAACCTATTCAGTGCTTCATCTTCACACACCTATACAAAAGGCCTTCTGGACCCATTGTTTTCATAAAATCAATTATCATTAGTTCATCTAAGAAATGTGGAACAATGACAGAAATAATACACAAATGTTCCCTGAGACTCAGCCGAAAGCTCTCGTCAAAATGTATTATCTGAAATGTTTTATGAACGCCGTAAAACAAAAACATATTTTATACACCACTGGCTTCTGCAGTACGATTCTTAGTTTAGAGCTTTAATTACTCAGTCCAAGAAAGGATAACAAATTTCATAATGCAATGAAACATCCCAAATGTATAAGCAGTTCAAGAAAACTTACACATTTTTTAATAAAGTTTTTTTCATTAGAATCGACTTTTTATTGAATTTAACATTCTTGAAAAATTAAATCAGGGGGATGCGGTGGTGATCTCTGGTAGGTCTGGGGTTCGAGTCCCACTTTGGGTGCCTTGTGACGGACTGGCATCCCGTCCTGGGTGTGTCCCCTCCCCCCCAACCTTACACCCTTAGTTGCCAGGTATGCTCCCGGTTCCCCGCGACCCCGTAAGGGACAAGTGGTTCAGAAAGTTTGTGTGTGTGTGTGTGTGTGTGTGTGTGTGAGAAAAATCAAAAGAAACCTTATTCTTTTGTTTTTTGTGATTTTACTTTTGCAGAATTAAAATTTACATATATTTATTTAGCAGACACTTTTATCCAAAGCGCCTTCCAATGAACTCTATGTAGTGTTATCAGCCCACACACCTTAATCACCAAGGTGACTTACACTGCTAGATACACTACTTACAATGGGTCACTCATCCATACATCAGTGGAACACACTCTGTCTGTCACTCACACACTATGGGTGAACCTGAACAGCATGTCTTTGGACTGTGGGAGGAAACCAGAGCACCTGGAGGAAACCCACACAGACACAGGGAGAACATGCACACAGACTGAGCAGGGATCAAACCTATGTCCCCTCATTCCTGCTCAGGGATAGAATAAAAAGTTTGCAGTGAATCATCAGAATTCTTATTTCTACATTTTAGGTAAAACTTACAGTGCTAGATTTCAGAAAGCTATATACACTATTGGTTGACTTAGTACTGATTTTTAGGACAATGTTCACTTGAAGGCGCAGTGGGTTGGACCACGGTCCTGCTGTCTGGTGGGTCTGGGGTTCGAGTCCTGCTTGGGGTGCCTTGCGACAGACTGGCGTCCCGTCCTGGGTGTGTCCCCTCCCCCTCCGGCCTTACGCCCTGTGTTGCCGGGTTAGGCTCCGGTTCCCCGTGACCCCGTATGGGACAAGCGGTTCTGAAAATGTGTGTGTGTGTGTGTGTTCACTTGAACTCGTGCTTTTATCCTTAGCCTTTTAAGACAAGTTTGACAACCTAGTTACAACTTTGTCAAATTTTTGTCAAATTTTTATTTATATCACTAACTCACCATATACTGTTATTAGAATAAGCAGTCTAGTCATCAGAGATGACAGGGAATCCTGCTCTGTGAGCTCTTGAGATTGAGAGGGAGCAGGATGCAGGGACTCAAGATGGACCTTATTTGCATATAAAATGGATACTGAAGATTACAAATCTGGACCTCAGCATTCAGCCGTTTTGGGAAAATTGTTTTGCTATTCAGAGGTGTAGCCATAACAGAAGCCACATTATAACCGTGTCCTACAGTATGAAGTACGTCTTGAGGATTCTTCATGGCTTACTATTACACCAGAGAGAGTCCACCATCCCACCCCCAATGGCACAGATCAATCAAACCCCCCTTAAGGTGGTCAGCAGTTCAATTCATATGTGCCATCAACATGCTGTTAACTGGACAAACGTCCCAGCTGTCCTTTAATCATCAAACAGCTGTTAAAGTCATGGTAGTTTTCAAATTAAAGGAAGATCTTAGAGACATAATTGGGTTTAGCTCTAAGGAGGAGCACGGACATATATGGCATACAGTTATATCATTTGCATGACAGCAACTAAAAAGATCCAGCTTTATTTTTCAGTCATTCTGAGTTTTCAATGAGAGTGCAGACAGAAAGCACAAACACTTTGTGCCACTGGGAATTTAAAAATAAAAATAATGAGAAACTTTTGTCTTATATGCCAAATCTAGTCGCAGTAAAACTAAATAATTTGCTGAATAATTGATTGAAAATTTGGATAATGGTATAACATGTTTACACAAATAATGCAGATACTCATAATCGTAATTGTGTTACCGGTAGGTTATAACGAGCAATTTTCGAAAATTTATTAAACAAGTGATATAATTTCCTAACAGTTATACAACATCCCAGCTGAATTACTGTAACTGCGTGAATATATTCATTTACAGCAAATGCTAGGTCAGGCATCAAGGGCAATTTATTGTCACTTGAATTAATATCTCTATGTGACTGTAACTACATATCACTCCAAACTTCTTGATTTATAATGCAATGTATTGTATTAAGACGAGCAAATTATTACTCTTACTCTGAGTACTCATAATTAAAAAGTTGAATGGCTTTCACCCATTCACAGCCACACTGATACAGCAAGAATATTATGAACTGAGAGACAATTGCTCAGGTGTTGTTTGGCAAAACACAGAAATCTGTTCAACATTTTCAAATTAATATTTTTTTGTGTGTTTACTATAATAAGAGTATTATTACTTTAAATTTATTTTTTACCCTGCACAATTACCATGGATAGCATGGCAAAATGGTTACATGCCAAGTCTGTTTGCAATTTACTAGAAAAAAGCGGGCCGAATGAAGGATTTGTTCCTACCTGATGGCTCACAAAGAATTATTTTTATACAGCTTCTCTGTGATTATCAAAGAAAGCAGAATTAGTTGTGTTTGAAAATAATCTGAGGATAACAATGGGCTGTAGAATACTGGAAAGACTGGCAGATGGTAATACGTTTCACATAAATGACTGAACTAGCAGGGAAATGACTACATGAGTATTATATTCCTCATAGCTCTGAGGTAAGGAGACAATTGCTCAATTAGACAGATGGCAACACTGGTTTCTTTGATGAAAGTATTTTCTTACTTTCAGGGCAATAATTGATTCCATTTTAATTTTTGACATTAGGCTATTCTTCTTCAGTTAGAAGAAATATCACCAAGCTTTTCTTGACTGTCCACAGTCAAAAAAATATTTCATATCAGCTAACAAAGTAACATGATTGCAAAGGCCTACAATAGAAATTATTATTGATAACTGAATAGTGGTGCATGGTAGGACTTGTAACAGTGACAACAGCAAAAGAGTAATTATTACTAAACTGATAAATTTAACCTGAATTACAGGAGAAAATGTAATGTTTAGCTTAGAAATAAGATGCTTCAGATTTAGTTAGGTTCTTCATTCAGGGCTGCTTTCAAAATAATAGTTTAGGTCCGAGAATGACCAGTAGTCCCCAGACATGGAGAAAATCAGCCGTACTCTGCAGACAGAAGAGAGGAAAGACACTGGGACGTACATTTACATTTAACACTGTGGTCTTGAAAAAAGTACATAATGTGCCTGTGGGTCATTAGAGTCATAGGTCGCCAATTTTCACGGTTCTATTATTCGTCCCATTGGTGAGAAGTCCTCTTGGATCTTACTTGTCAGTTAGCTATCAAATATTGAGGGACAGAGACCAGAGGAGTTCTTGCCAGCTACCCTCTTCATTTTGGCAAACTCCCATGAACCCTCCAACACCCTAGTGAGGGTATAGAGCTGGTCCGGTGTTCCACAGCCAGGGCGAAAACCGCATTGCTCCTCCTGAATCCGAGGTTAGACTATTGGTCGGATTCTCCTCTCCAGTAACCCGGCATAGACTTTCCCAGGGAGGTGAAGGAGTGTGATCCCCCTATAGTTGGAACACAATCTCCAGTCCCCCTTCTTAAACAAGGGACTACCACCCCAGTCTGCTGGTCCAGAGGCACCGTTCCCGAACTCCACGCAATGCTGCAGAGGCGTGTCAGCCAAGACAGCCCCACAACATCCAGAGACTTGAGAAACTCGGGGCGGATCTCGTCCACCCCCGGAGCCTTGCCACCGAGGAGTTTTTTGACTACCTCAGCAACTTCAGCCAGGGTAATGGACGAGTCCCCCTCCGAGTCCCCAGCCTCAGCTTCCTCTACGAAAGGCGTGTCGGAGGGATTGAGGAGATCCTCAAAGTACTCCTTCCACTGCCCGAGGACATCCTCAGCTGAGGTCAGCAGCGCACCACTTCCACTGTAAACAGTGTTGGCGGAACACTGCTTCCCCCTTCTGAGTCACCGGACGGTTTGCCAGAATCTCTTTGAGGCCGACCGAAAGTCTTCCTCCATGGCCTCACTGAAGTCCTCCCAGGCCCGAATTTTTGCCGTGGCGACTGCCAGAGCCGCGTTCCGTCTGGCCCGTCGGTACCCGTCAGCTGCTTCAGGAGTCCTATGAGCCAGCCAGGCCCGATAGAACTCCTTCTTCAACTTGATGGCATCCCTTACCTCCGGTGTCCACCACCGTGTTCGGGGATTGCCGCCGCAATTGCGCCGGAGACTTTATGGCCGCAGCTCCGAACCGCCGCCCCGACAATGGAGGAGCGGAACATAGTCCATTCAGACTCAATGTCCCCCACCTCCCTCGGGACCTGGTTGAAACTCTGTCGGAGGTGGGAGTTGAAGACCTCTCTGACAGCGGCCTCCGCCAAACGTTCCCAACAGACCCTCACTATGCGTTTGGGCCTGCCAGGTCTCTCCAGCTTTTTCCCCCACCATCGAATCCAACTCACCACCAGGTGGTGATCAGTTGACAGCTCAGCCCCTCTCTTCACCCGAGAGTCTGAGACATATGGCTGAAAATCAGAAGAAACGACTACAAAGTCGATCATCGACCTCCGACCTAGGGTGTCCTGGTGCCAAGTGCACTGATGGACACCCTTTATGCATGAACATGGTGTTTGTTATGGACAAACCGTGACTAGCACAGAAATCCAATAACAACTCACCACTCGGGTTCAGATCAGGGAGGCCGTTCCTCCCAATCACGCCCCTCCAGGTATCACTGTCGCTGCCCACGTGGGCGTTAAAGTCCCCCAGTAGAACGACAGAGTCCCTAGTGGGAGCACTTTCCAGCACACCCCCCAGGGACTCCAAAAAGGCCGGGGACTCTACACTGCCACTAGGCGCATAAGCACAAACGACAGTGAGAGACCGTTCCCTGACCCGAAGGTGTAGGGAGATGACCCTCTCATTCAGCGGGGTAGACTCCAGCACATGGCAGCTGAACTGGGGGGCTATTAATAAGCCCACACCGGCCCGCCGACTCTCACCCTGGGCAACGCCAGAATAGTGGAGAGTCCACCCCTTGGTCGAGAAGAGTGGTTCCAAAACCCAAGCTGTGAGTGGAAGTGAGCCCGACTATATCTAGACGGTATCGCTCAACCTCCTGCACCAGCTCAGGCTCCTTCCCTGCCAGTGAGGTGACATTCCAACTCCCAAAAACCAGAGTTGGCGCCCGAGGTTTGGGTCGGCCGGGCACTCGGCCCCGACCACCGCCCAAATCACAACGCACCGGCCCCTTACGGCCTCTCCGGCAGGTGGTGAGCCCACTGAAGAGCGGCTCCACGTCTTGGTTTCGGGCTGAGCCCGGCCAGGCCCCGTGGGCATAGACCTGGCCACCAGGCGCTCGCATGCGAGCCCCCCCCCCAGGCCTGGCTCCAGGGTGGGGCCCTGGTGACACCATACCGGGAGAGGTAAACGAGAACCCTGATTTAATGATCATCATAAGGGGGTTTTGAACCGCGCTTTGTTTCGTCTGTCGTCCAGGACCTGTTTGCCATGGGAGACCCTACCAGGGGCATATAGCCCCAGGCAACATAGCTCCTGAAATCATTCAGGCACTTAAACCCCTCCACCACATTAAGGTGGCGGTTCGAGGAGGGGTAAACAATTATAAGTAGCTTAACTTTGTAAGTTGCTTTGGAGAAAAGCATTGAATAAATTTAAATGGTGCTGCGAGTAGCACTGTCTCACAGTACCTGAATAGTGTGAGAAAATGTGGGTTCAATTCTTGCTCAGTCTGTATGGACTTGAGACGTTCTGTCTCTCTAAAATTGCCCATAGTGTTTGAATGACAGATAAAAGGTGTGTTTCACTGCTATATGGATGAGTGACTTATTATAAGTAATGAAGTCACTTCATGTGAATAAGGTGTGGGCTGATAACACTCCAGAGTGTTGACTGGATCTGCTAAATAAGTAGACACAAGGGCCATGTCTATATCTTTTAACTTGTCACACTATTTGCTCAGCTTCTTGTACTTACAACAGGGGAAAAACAGGAAAAAAAATGAAGGGAAAACCCAGACAACTTAAAAACTTTTATCCAATTTGGTTTATGGATGAATTTTTAGTTGTTGGGAGAGAAAATGCAAAACAGTGTTGGCTTTTGGTAAACATTGTGTATTCCAGGAGTCTCATTGCAGTAGTCCTAAGGCTTCCCCATAAGGAAAGCTTAAAAACAACATCCCTGTCCATGAATGTGGAACAGCAAATAAAAATTTTTAGTGCACAAGTTAGACCCAGAGAAAGAAATTTTCTATATATGGGTGTGTATGTATATATATAGAGGGGGTGCAGTGGCGCAGTGGGTTGGACCAGGTCCTGCTCTCCAGTGGGTCTGGGGTTCGAGTCCTGCTTGGGGTGCCTTGCGATGGACTGGCGTCCCGTCCTGGGTGTGTCCCCTCCCCCTCCGGCCTTATGCCCTGTGTTGCCGGGTAGGCTCCGGTTCCCCGTGACCCTGTATGGGATGAGCAGTTCAGAAAGTGTGTGTGTGTGTGTGTGTGTGTGTGTGTGTGTGTGTGTGTGTGTATGTGTATGTGTGTGTGTGTGTGTATCTATATATATATATATATATATATATATATATATATATACACATACTGGGGGTGCGGTGGCGCAGTGGGTTGGACCACAGTCGTCCGGGGTTCAAGTCCCGCTTGGGGTGCCTTGTGGCGGACTGGCGTCCCGTCCTGGGTGTGTCCCCCTCCCCCTCTGGCCTTACGCCCTGTGTTACCAGGTAGGCTCCGGTTCCCCGCGACCCCGTATGGGACAAGCGGTTCTGAAAATGTGTGTGTGTGTGTGTGTGTGTGTGTGTGTGTGTGTGTGTGTGTGTGTGTGTGTGTGTGTGTGTGTGTGTGGATAGTGTAGTGGTAAGATTGCTGCCTTTCAACTGGGATTTGAATCCTGGTCATGGCCTACCTCCAGTAGGGGGTCCTTAGGCAAGACCTCCTTATGCTTGGCTCTGCCTACCTTGGATATGAGAGTAAAACAAACAAAGAGAGTCATGCTGGCTCAGATGTTGCCTGGATTAACAAGGTCTGTGCCAGATGTTGGGGACATACTGATGCTAAGTGGGCTACTGGAACTAGAACAAGGCATGCATGGACAAGAGATGAGAATAGGGAACTGTTGGAATGCTGCTACACAAGTAAGCCCAGTGAAAGGGGTTACATGAAGAGGATGTGGGACCTATGGATACTTTGAAACCCAACATTAAGACTAATGCCTAAACAACTAGTAGCTCAGTGTTCCAACAACTGCTATCACAACTAGAGATTGATGAGGTAAAACACAAATGTTATGGCAAGGGGGAGCCAGGACAGATCAGGGGGGAGATATCATCATCCCCACACTCCGATTGGGTACCAAGCCCCAAGAACAATGAGCCCTTGTAAGCTGAATGCAAGAGCAGCTGACCTAAGAGATAAGATCATGGCTAAGAAGGACACCTGGAGCCCCTGTGGCCGATTACCAAGACCAAGTGAAGTACCTACTGAAAGTCTACTAGAAGATGTGAATGCAGAACTATGAACAATCCCTACTGCAACCATCACTGAGACCAACCAACTGATGTACAACACAGCAACAGTGATCCTTGAGATGCTTGGATACAAGATGAATACCAAGCATAAGAAGCAGTATCCTCCATGGAAAAGAAGGCTAGAGGCCAAGATCAAGGCAGCATGAAGGGAAGTTAGCTAGCTATTGCTACTCTCAGTGGCAGGGTAATAACATGAGAGTGGACCCACCACGGTGGGAGACTGAGCAATACTGGAAAAACACATGGGAGAAGGAGGCATCACATAACAACAAAGCCCAGTGGCTAGTGGATCTAAGAGCAGACCACAGCAACCTCCCTGAACAGGATCCAGTAACCATCACAGTGGCAGACATAGAAGAAAGAGTCTCAAGTATGAAGAACTGGACAGCACCAGGCCCTGACATGATCCATGCCTTCTGGCTAAAGAAGCTAACTTTGGCAACACAAATGAACCAGCTGCTAATGGATGGGACCCACCCTGAATGGTTAACAGAAGGCCAGACAGTCCTCATCCTGAAGGACCCCTAGAAAGGAGCGGTCCCATCCAACTATCGCCCGATAACCTGCCTCTGCACAACATGGAAGCTGCTCTCAGGTATCATAGCGGCTAAGATGAACAGGCATATGGCTCAGTACATGAGCGGGGCCCAGAAAGGAATTGGTAGAAACACCAGAGGCGCAAACCACCAGCTACTGGTTGACAGAACAGTCACTCGAGAGTGCAAGACCAGACAGACCAACCTGTGCACCGCCTGGATTGACTACAAGAAAGCCTATGACTCGATGCCTCACTCATGGATCCTGGAATGCTTAGAACTATACAGGATCAACAGGACACTAAGAGCCTTCATCAGGAACTCAATGGGGCAGTGGAAAACAACCCTAGAGGCCAATTAGAAGCAAATTGCGCAAGTCACCATCAAGTGCGGCATCTACCAAGGAGGTGCATTGTCCCCACTGCTGTTCTGCATAGGCCTGAACCCTCTCAGCCAGATCATCACCAAGACTGGCTACGGATACCGACTACGGAATGGAGTAAACATCAGTCACCTCCTCTACATGGATTGACATCAAGCTGTATGCCAAGAGTGAACGAGACATCGACTCCCTGATCCACACCACCAGGATCTACAGCAATGACATCGGAATGCCATTCGGATTGGATAAGTGTAGCCGGATGGTAACAAAGAGAGGGAAGGTAGTCAGAACTGAGGGGATTGTACTACCAGAAGGCAACATAGCAGATGTTGAGGACACCTACAAGTACCTTGGAATCCCGCAGGCGCATGGGAATCATGAAGAGGCCGCAAGGAAAGCAGCAACTGCCAAATACCTGCAGAGAGTAAGGCAAGTCCTGAGAAGTCAGCTGAATGGGAAGAACAAGGTCCGGGCTATCGACACCTACGCCCTGCCGGTCATCAGATACCCCGCTGGCATAATAAGCTGGCCAAAAGAGGAGATAGAAGCCACTGACATAAAGACAAGGAAGCTCCTGACAATGCATGGAGGGTTTCACCCCAAATCCAGCACCCTGAGGCTGTACACTAAGCGGAAAGACCGAGGACTAGTGAGCATCAGAGCCGCTATCCAGGATGAAACAAGAAAGATCCTTGACTACATCAGGAAGATGGCCCCGACTGATGAGATGCTTAGTGAATACCTCAGGCAGCAGAAACCCGAGAAGGAGGACGAGGAAGAGCAAGAACCATCATGGAAGGACAAACCCCTACACGGTATGTACCACCGGCAGATTGAAGAAGTGGCTGATATCGAAAAATCATACCAGTGGCTGGACAAAGCTGGACTGAAGGACAGCACAGAGGCACTAATCATAGCAGCACAGGAACAAGCTCTAAGTACAAGATCAATAGAGGCCGGGGTCTACCACACCAGGCAGGACCCCAGGTGCAGGCTGTGCAAAGATGCCCCTGAGACAATCCAGCACATAACAGCAGGGTGTAAGATGCTAGCAGGCAAGGCATACATGGAACGCCATAACCAAGTGGCTGGCGTAGTGTACAGGAACATCTGTGCCGAGTATGGGCTGGAAGTCCCAGGATCAAAGTGGGATACACCCCCAAGGGTGGTCGAGAATGACCGAGCTAAGATCCTGTGGGACTTCCAGATCCAGACTGACAAACTGGTAATGGCTAACCAACCGGACATAGTAGTGGTGGACAAACAGAGGAAGAAAGCCATAGTGACAGATGTCGCCATCCCAAGCGATGACAACATCAGAAAGAAAGAACATGAGAAGCTTGAGAAATACCAAGGACTGAGAGAGGAGCTAGAAAAGATGTGGAAGGCAAAGGCAACAGTGGTCCCCGTGGTAATCGGAACACTTGGGGCCGTGACCCCTAAGCTGGGAGAGTGGCTCCAGCAGATCCCGGGAACAACATCCGAGATCTCTGTCCAGAAGAGCGCGGTCCTAGGAAGAGCTAAGATACTGCGCAGAACCCTCAAGCTCCCAGGCCTCTGGTAGAGGACCCGAGCTTGAAGGAGTAAGACAGCCCGCAAAAAAAAAAAGGGGGGGGGGGGGGCAAGTGGGGAAATTTTTATATATATATATATATATATATATATACATTCACATTTGACTGTTGTTATACAAAACATCTAGACAATTTTGATGCATCGGAACATATTTTTGTTTGCATGAATTAAAAAACAGAAATTCGTCATTTAAGCAGGTTTCCCTACAGTGTATTTTGAAAAATCATGAATATATATATTGTTTTGTAATAGTTTACACAAGGTACATGAGTTTCATTTCTACAGAAGATATTCATGAGCTAGATATTGCAGAAAAAAAATGAGTGAGTAATCTTTAAATATAAATAATGACTGATATTTTAATAAGGATTGAATTTTGCATTGCACTAATAGTCATACTGCACATATCTTACCATGAATTTATTCAGATAAAATTTAAAACATTGTACCAGATGTATTACCAAAAACACAACTGTTCTCAGAAGAGATCAAAATCCAAAAAACACATATGGTTTAATATATGGTTATGTATCATGTATACCTAGAGAAGGCACACATGACACATAACCACTGCAAGATGTCCAGCAACCTTTTAAACCTTAAAAAAATATCAACTTAAAAAAGACCAGGACTGTCCTAATTTCTGCAGCAGTATCATCACTGCCAGGTATCACAAGTAAAACTTGCAATACAGCGAATTACATTCTTTTTATGTGAGGAATTTGCTTTTCTTCTTTAAACTAAACTGTCATTTATTTCAGCTGCTATGCTAAATGTGTGTTTGGATTACAAATCCTAAAGAAAATTCTTCTGTTAATTTTTAAAAATTTTCTTTTTATTTTTAATTTTTTAGATTGAAAATGAAGCACTCACAAAAAAACATAATTTTAAATAAAATGAAACACACACACACACACACACACACACACACACACACACACACACTTTCAGAATCGCTTGTCCTGTACGAGGTCACGGGGAACCAGAGCCTACCCAGCAACACAGAGCGTAAGGCCAGAGGAGGAAGGGAATACACCCAGGACAGGACGCCAGTCCATCGCAAGGTACCCCAAGCAGGACTCAAACCCCAGACCCACCAGACAGCAGGACTGCAGTCCAACCCACTGCGCCACTGCACCCCCTGTATGAAACATCAATTTAAAACATGCATTTTACTACAACATTAATTTTCATTTCTTACTTTTAGAAAAGTTCTTTGTGTTTTAGTTTTTTGTACTGAAAATAAATTACAACATTGAAAAAAGCAGACTAAAAGTTTCAGTATCTGCCTTCATAACATTTCTAGTTTTCCAAATTTTTACATCAGCCTTTAGAATTTTCAGACACACACACACACATTTTCAGAACCGCTTGTCCCATACGGGGTCACGGGGAACCGGAGCCTACCCGGCAACACAGGGCGTAAGGCTGGAGAGAGGGAGGGGACACACCCAGGACGGGACGCCAGTCCGTCGCAAGGCACCCCAAGCGGGACTTGAACCCCAGACCCACCGAAGAGCAGGACTGCGGTCCAACCCACTGCGCCACCACGCCCCTCTAATTTTCAGACAGAGTTTCAAAAATAATATGAAATATAAGGCTGATGAAAACACAAAATGATTAATGAAAGTCAAGGTTAATCTAAGGTGGTAATATTCTTCATCTCTTTGTAACAGTTAAATATCCTGTTTGGCTTTCTTATAAAGACTTTAAATTAAATGTGTCACATTGCTTGCATTCATCAATCATAGTGTATACTTTTAAAAAGATTAAATGTTACCTTAATATTTACTTCTCACATGTATTTTACCTTTTAAAGAAAATCTGTATTCACTGTATCACTACCAAGAATTCATAGAAGCTGTCACGCCCTCCTCGGCGCAATGAGGATTACCTGCAGCGGATCAGGGGACACGCATAAAAGGGCGGTCCGGAGCACACTCACACACGGAACCTTGTTCAGCCTTGATCATCGCTCTAGTGTGTGCTTCCTGACTACCTACCTTTCCTGTTCCACCCGTCCTCAACCCTGTTCTCCCGTCTCCTTACCCTTCCTTCTCTCGACCCCATGGTTTCCACGATCTCCTGCTTGTCTCACGGATTACGACTTTCGGATAGTCCCTCTGGTTACGTTTGTACATCGGCAACGCTTGGATTGTTTTGTGACTACGATTTTTGGATTCCCCTTTTGAACCCCGATGCTCCGTACTTGGGTCTGATGGCTTCCTTCTGGTGCGACAGCATGACAGAAGGTTCCGCCTCACATGTGGACCCAGCGGAGTCAGAGCGCTTCCAGCACGCACTTGCCTCCCATGGAGCGCTGCTGGAAGCATATGACAGGCACTTGCTCGCCTTCGCAACACTTTGAGGAATCTGCTCGGCGCGTTCCGGTGCGAGGGGACACCGCTGCGTACCAAGCGTGCCCAGGACACCACCCCCTCTGCGCCAGCGCCCACCCTAGACCTACGACTGGCCACTCCTGCCAGGTATGATCACACCCCTGCACGCTGTGCTGGTTTTTTGCTACAGTGTGAGCTCGTCTTCTCCAGTGTGCCACAGGTATACCGCACAGATCTGAGCCGGATTACGTACCTGGTTTCTCTCCTGACGGAGCGAGCGCTTGACTGGGCCACCACCGCATGGGGGCGCTGTTCTCAGTACCTGTATGAATCCTTCAAAGCCTACTTTCAGGCAGTGTTTGGGCTTCCCCGCACTGACCAGTTACCAGCAAACACCTTCTAGACGTGGCGCAAGGCAACCTCTCGGTGGCGGATTTTGTGGTGGAGTTCAGGACCCTCGCCGAGCTCAGTGGCTGGGACCAGACTGCCTTGCTTGCCTGTTTTCAGCTCGGGCTGTCTTCCAGGCTATGAAAGGAGCTGGCGTTCCGAGGTGAACAATGGATGTTCAATCGGTTCATTGACACCGCCGTAACGCTTGACAACTCACCCAGGATCGCGAGCCCCGCCCGAGGCCCGTACCGGCGACCTGCTCCCGTCACAGAACACGGCTGAACCCATGCAGCTGGGGCGTGGCCGCCTCACGACCGGGGAAAGACAGCGGAGGGTCCGAAGCAACCTGTGTCTCTACTGCCGAGACTTGGGGGATCTCTGCATTGCCTACCCTGTCTGTCCAGAACCCCAGGTGAGTGGCATCCTTGCCTGTAACTGTCTCATGGTTCCCATTGTTCTGTCCTGGGGCACCACCACAGTTGCAACATGAGCTTTGGAGGACTCAGGGGCTGCAGGGTACTTCATGGATATCTTGTTTGCGAGGACACACCAGGTCCCCAAGCGCATGTGTAAAATCCGGATGAGGGTGAGTGCCTTGGATGGACAGCTGCTGGGCAAAGGGTTTGTGGATACCCAGACCAGTCCTATAGGCTTCGGGATGGGGGCCTGCCACAAGGCGCAGTTACAGTTCTACCTGCTTTCTTCACCTGAGGCCTCGGTCATTCTTGGTTTCCCGTGACTCTCCCTGCATGACTCGGTTTTTCAATGGAGCATGGGAGAACTGGTACCATGGGGGCCTCGATGTCAAGGGGAGTGTTTGTGGCTCCCGTGCCGGGCCACTTCTGTCGAGTGTGCAGACTCTCCCTTGCAGGTCAGCATTCCCCCCGACTATCAGGACCTGGCTGAGGTGTTCAGCAGGGAGCAAGCAGCGGTCGTTTCTCCACATCGGTCCTGGGACTGCACCACTGATCTCCTCCCTGAGGCAACACCTCCCCGAAGCCAGGTATACTCACTGTCCATACCAGAACAGCAAGACATGCAGTGCTACATCACTGAAGCCCTATCAGCAGGTATCATTCGTCCCTTCACCTCACCGGCTTCGACCGGCTTCTTTTTTGTGGAAAAGAAGGACGGGGGCCTCCACCCCTGTATAGATTACCGGGGCCTGAACCGCGTCACCGTGAAATATCCTCACTCCTTACTGATCATCATCGCTGCCGTTGAACATGTCCATCAGGCCTTGTGGTTCACCAAGCTGAACCTGCGCAGCACTTATAACCTCCTCCGTAACTGGGAGGGGGACAAATGGAAAACCGCTTTTAGCACCTCCCTGGGTCATTATGAATACTTGGTAATGCCGTTTGGTCTCGCTAACGCCCCTAGTGTATTCCAGGCTTTTGTCAGCCACGTCCTTGGGGATCTCATCAATATCGGCGTTTTAGCCTACTTGGAGGACATCCTCATCTACTCCCCTTCCCAGGAACATCACGTGGAGCTAGTCCGTCGGGTGCTGCACCAGTTGCTGCAGCATTGCCTCTTCGTAAAGGCAGAAAAGTGCCTTTTTCGCCAAACACAGGTCTCTTTTCTGGGGTTTTTACTCAATAAGGATGGCCTCGCCATGGATCCAGATAAAGTCCAGACTCTCCTCCAATGGCCAAGACCTACCACTGTGAAAGCCCTCGAACACTTTATCGGGTTTGCCAATTTTTATTGGCGTTTCATTAGGGCCTTCAGAACACTGGCCGCTCCTTCGACAGCCTTAACCTCCACTAAGGCAGTGCAGCTCCCCTGGATGGAAAAGGCACGAGCCTTCGAGGCCCTGAAACGTTGGTTCACCTCGGCCCCTATCCTCTGTCATGCAGATCTGGAAAAGCCATTCATAGTAGAGGTGGATGCCTCAGAGAGAGGGGTAGGGGCTATGCTTTCCCAACGACAGGGTAATCCACCCAAACTATACCCGTGTGTCTTTTTTTCTAAGAAGATGTCCCAGGCAGAAAGGAACTACGACACTGGGAACCGGGAGCTTTTGGCTGTGAAGCTGGCATTGGAGGAGTGGAGACACTGGCTTGAGGCTGCCCCACACCCATTTGTCATCCTCATGGACCATACCATTGGCATCCATCAGTCTAGAAAGATCATGGAATTGCGCCTTGGTTTTGTCCGCTTCACGGTGGTTTGCATCGCCGGCCATGACTGTGAAGGCCCAATCGAGAGTGACAGTCCTTGCCGCAGTTGCAACAGATGTGCTGGGTGCCGTTCATATGTTCCACTTGAAGCCTGACCTTCCTGCGTCTTCGCCTCTCCTCAGCCTCTAGTCGCAGCTTTTGTTCGCCACGTCCCAGACCTTGATGAAGTTCCCGCCTCCAGCTGCAACGATCAGTTTCCAGCTCCTCCCAGCCGTTCACATTAATGTCAAGCTCTCTCAAATCCTTTTTGCACACATCCTTGAAGCACAAATGAGGCCGTCCGGTTGGACGTACACCAAAGGCCAGTTCCCCATACAGGATGTCTTTCGGGATCCTTCCATCATCCATCCAACAGACGTGCCCTAGCCACCGTAGCCTGCGTTGCCTGAGGATGGTCTGCATACTTGGCAATCCAGCCTGATTAAGGACGTCACTGTTAGTAACTTTGTCCTTCCACGAGATCTGGAGGACGTGTCTGAGGCAACGCAGGTGGAATGTGTTCAATCTTTTCTCCTGGTGGGCATTCAAAGTCCACATTTCACTTCCGTAGAGCAGAACTCCAAGAACGCAAGCACAGTAAACTTTGATCTTAGTACGCCTGGAGAGCATGCCATTCATCCACACTCTCCTGCTGAGACTGGACAGAGTCATGGCGGCTTTTCCTATTCTTTTATTGAGCTCAGGCTCCAGTGACATGGTATCTGTGATGGTCGACCCGAGGTAATTGAATGCGTGAACGACCTCAAGAGTGTAGTTGCCAATGGAGATTGATGGAGGTTGAGGGGTACTTTGACCCATAACATTGGTTTTCTCCAAGCTTATTTTGAGACCAAAGGCCTCAACTGTGCGAGAGAAGCAATCCATCAGCCGCTGAAGCTCTTCCTGTGTGTGTGACACCAGAGCAGCGTCATCAGCAAACAACATATCACGGATGAAAACCTTCTGTACCTTCGACCGGGCCTTAAGCCTCGCAAGGTTAAACAGCTTCCCGTCACATCGGGTGTGTAGGTAAACCCCCTCTGTGGAATTTCCGAAGGCTTGCTTCAGCAGCACTGCGAAGAAGATCCCAAAAAGAGTTGGAGCGAGCACGCATCCCTGCTTGACACCACTTTTGATGCTAAAAGCGTCAGACGTTGATCCATTGAAACGGACTGTGCCCTGCATATCAGCATGGAAGGATTGAATCAGCTTAAGTAGCTTAGGCGGACAGCCGATTTTGCCGAGAACCCAGAGAAGCCCACTTCTGCTGACGGTATCAAACGCCTTGGTCAGATCGATGAAAGCGACGTACAAGGGTTTCCTTTGCTCTCTACACTTTTCCTGCAGCTGCCTCAAGGAGAAGATCATATCAACGGTTGATCATCCGGCACGGAAGCCACATTGTGATTCCAGGTAGATCCGCTCGGCAATTTTTTGAAGCCTTCTGAGGACAACTTGAGCAAAGAGTTTCCCAGTAACACTGAGGAATGAGATGCCATGGTAGTTGTTAGAGTCACTTCGGTCTCCCTTGTTCTTGTAGAGAGTTACAATCGTGGCATCTTGCATATCCTGTGGTACCACACCTTCTTCCCAGCACTGATACAGTAACTCATGGAGAGGTTGCAGAAGAGTGTCTCTCGCACACTTGATGACTTCTGGCGGTATGCCGTCCTGTCCTGGAGCTTTACCAGCAACTAGGTGGTTGATGGCGTTCTTGAGTTCCTCCACCGTGGGCAGGTCATCCAGCTTACTCATGAGTGGGAACAGTTGCCACTCATGGACCATAAGAACTTGGAATACCTGCAGATGGCAAGACTACTCAACTCCCGACAAGCCAGGTGGGCCCTCTTTTTTACGCGTTTCAATTTCACTGTAGCCTACCGACCAGGCAGTAAAAACACCAAGTCTGATGCTCTGTCCCGCATATACGAGCTGGAACCCGCTGAACGAGACTCAGGCTTTATCCTGCCCCAGACCTACTATGTAGCTCCCGTCCAATGGGACTTCTTGCAAGATCTCGCCCGAGCCCAGACAACCAAGCCTGAACCCCCAGGTAAGCCCGCTGGGAAGCAGTATGTGCCCCCACAGATGATGGCCACTGTCCTGCAGTGGGTCCACAACCATCCTGCAACAGGCCACCCCAGGTTCAGTAAGACCCAGACGCTCCTGCAGAAACACTTCTGGTGGCCGTTGCTAGTGGAGGACATGCAGGACTACGTCCGGGCATGTCGGATCTGCGCTCATGCCAAGCCGTCGAACCAATGACCTGCTGGGCTCCTGAATCCCTTGCCAGTGCCCAATTGCCCCTGGTCACACATCGCTTTGGACTTCTTGGTAGACCTACCAAACTCCGACAGTAAGACCACTGTCATGACTGTGGTTGACAGATTCCCCAAGGCCTGCCAGTTGGTACCCCTCTCCAAACTCCTCACAGTGCTCGAGACAGCGGAACTCCTGTTACTGCAAGTGTTCCATCTCTTTGGACTACCGGAAGACATCGTGTCAGACCGGGGACCACAATTTACCTCCCGACTATGGAAGGTCTTTTGGCTTAAGTTGGGAGTGTCCGTGAGTTTAACGTCAGGGTACCGTCCGCAGGAAAATGGGCAGGTTGAAAGACTGCAGCAGGACATAGGCTGGTTCCTGCGCAGTTATTGCTCCGAGCAACCACGACAATGGGAGTGCCACTTACCATGGGCCGAGTACGCACATAACTCCTTGACTAATGTTTCCACAGGATGTTCCCCGTTCCAGTGTGTGTTGGGCTACCAGCCCCCTTTGTTTCCCTGCCATACCAGCCTCAGCGACATCCCGGTCGTGGACGCCTGGTATGGGGCCAGTGCAAGGGTGTGGCAGACCGTCCAACGACATCTCCTTCACAGCCAGGCCTAAGTGAAACGACACGCCCCCTCTCCTTCTTGCCTGGACAGAGAACCTGGCTGTCCACGAGGGGTCTCCAGGGGGCGTACCTGTCGAAAAAACTCAGCCCGCGATACATTTGTCCCTTTAAGGTCCTACGCCACTTAACCTTGGTCTCCTACCACCTCCAGCTGCCACAGCACCTGAGGATCCACCTGACGTTCCACGCCTCCTTTCTTAAACCCTGTGCCAAGTCCCTGCACAAGCTGGAGCTGGACTCGCTTCTGCCACTTCCTCTGCAGGATGGAGGAGCGCCCGCCTATGTGGTCCGGGCGCTGCTGGATTCTCGTCGGCAGGGTGGGGTCCTCCAGTACCTGGTGGACTGGGAGGGCTATGGGCTGGAAGAACGCTGCTGGGTGGCCACCCGTGATGTCCTGGACCCGGACCTGCTCTGTGCCTTCCATTGGGACCATCTGGACTGTCCCGCACGGAGGCCCCGGAGACGACGGCCTGGTCGTCTCAGGGTGGCTGGAGCTGCTCGTGGGGGGGTACTGTCACACCATCCTTGGCGCAGCAAGGATCACCTGCAGTGGATCAGGGGACGGCCGCATAAAAGGGCGGTCCGGAGTACACTCACACACGGAACCTTGTTCAGCCTTGATCATCACTCTAGTATGTGTTTCCTGACTATCTACCTTTCCTGTTCTACCCGTCCTCAACCCTGTTCTCCCGTCTCCTTACCCTTCCTTCTCTCGACCCCATGGTTTCCACAATCTCCTGCTTGTCTCACGGATTACGGCTTTTGGATTGTCCCTCTGGTTACGTTTGTACATTGGCGACCCTTGGATTGTTTTGTGACTATGGTTTTTGGATTCCCCTTTTGAACCCCGATGCTCCACACTTGGGTCTGACGGCATCCTTCCAGTACAACAGCATGACAGAAACTCACGGTTGTCTCACCTTTCTTGTGGATAATTGAAATTATTGTTGTTTAACTTGTGTGTTTCTTGACACAAGATTTTACATTTTTTACAAAGAGAACTAATGTAAAATATATCATATTTCAACAGTTGTGTCACATGTATTTTCTGTCCTTTCTGATTTTATATTAATACCGACATTCTGCTGGCCAGATGTGCCTGAGTTTAAAATATAGTGCTTTGTGGTGCTTCCTGAAGTCTGAATCATTAAGTAATACCCAGTCTTCTGAAAGACAACGTACCTATCTCAACACTGCGGCTTCCTGTCCGTTTAACTGCTTCTAACAATCTTTTATCTTGACTCTCACTTGTTTTCTTACTGTAGGCACAGTGCACAACATGCTGTTTTCTTCCTCTCCTCCTGGGTACAAATGCAGGGCTTTGGTAATTTCTGCTTCCATGAATAACACCGGAGCTCCGGAAAGCAACCAACTGCCCCAGACCAAACCAATGGATCAAACACAGAGCTGAGGAGCTCTAAATAAGCTCACAGAAAAGTGACTGTGTGTTCTGTGGTGACTAGGAGACACGGGAGAAGGCATGGACATGCCTGTTAGGGGACTGAACCACACACCAGGTAAGACAAAAGCCTGATAAGGCTGTTCCGTTTGTCCTCCACAATGAGGATTGGAGGACTGCAGGTTCACACATTGCTCGTGAATACTCATCTTTTCATTCAGTCCCAGAAAGATCATATTCTGACAACAATACCTGAATATGGGTGAACGACTCTGCTTATATGAAAGAAAACATTAGGTCAGTTTGTGCTGTGATTGAGTCCCTCCGAAGCTCAATGAGAGTGTCATTTCCTTTTCAAAGTGATGTTGCTGGATACGTTTTTCAGATTGCTGGTTGCATTGGAGCAGCCTTCATTGAACCAACATCAAAACTCATTATGGATATGCATATGCATATTTCATAAGTCTGTGGCAGAAGTTCTAAATTAAGCGAGGAACATGTGACCTGTTGCCCAGGCAACATCGTTAGGGTCACTGGAACCTTGAACCTGGGTTTTCAGAAGTGATGAAAACACTTTGATGCAACCTCACATGCAAGGTACATAAAGTATGTTTATTTTCTACTAGGGAAATGTGCTGGAAAATGTGTAATGTGGTAATTCAGGTCACTTTTATTATTGCATTTTTATTATATAACTATTGTAAAAATCTTTTTCCCAACTTTTTTAAATTATTGCCCTTAAATTGTATGCTTGATCTACCTATAAATGTGGATTTGGTGAAACAAACAATAGTGTGAGCTCTTTGCTGGTGATTTTAGTCCTCAGCATAGGTTAGAGCTTCAGCAACTAAGTAGCTAACTGGAGTAACACCTAATAACAGGTGAGACACAGAAGGCACTCATTTGTTTCCCTTCGTTCATTTGTATGTGATGTGATTGGATCTTCATTTACTGAAGTTTCATCTATTGTGCTGTTTTTTACATATATCTCAAAAATCCTGTGTAACTGATGCTTCCACTCCATCTCTGTGTGTTAGAGGGCTGCAGTCTGTGAGCGAGACTAGAGGAGACTAACCGACAGGAGGCACAGGCACACTGCAGAACTACCGCGAGGCCCTGTTAAGACAAAATAAAAAAGACACTGGAAACTTAACATTTTAAATTTTATTTTGCAATTACTCACAGAATGGTTGTTCTGTGGAACAAGATCTGTTTGACATTTTTAAATGCAAGCACAGCACAACCAGTAACATTTTAATAAAGCAACAGACAGAAGTTCATTCATCCACCCTTTACAATAACTAATTGTCCAACACTGAGTTGTAGTGGTCCAGAGCCCAGAGACAAAGAATGTGAAGCAGGTCACACCCTACATGGGATCCCGGTCCATAACATTGGCAGTCTAGCACACTGACTCACACACACACCATAGGCAATTTACAATCATTAGTTCACCTGAAACACATGTCTTTGGACTGTAGTAGGAAACCAGAGCACCCAAAGGAATTCCGCACAAACACAGGGAGATATGTACAAAATCCACGCAAACCGAGTGAGATTCAAATCTACATCCAAACCCCCAACAAAGGAGCTGTGAAACACCAGTACTACTTGCTGTGCCATCCACAGACAATAGTACACAAATGAAAAAATCTGTTAAAATGTCAACAGCTTGTTGTCAGAGAAGATACAACTTAAGAGCACCGACGTACAGTACCTCTGGGACACACATGAACTGAAATCCATGACTTGTGACTCTGCCACTACTGGAGCATTGGACATATCGGTGTCTGGGGCTGGGGATGAGCCACTCCCATGACAGGGAGAAAGAGGAAGAGGCCTGGTAAACCACCAGTTAACAACATAATGTAGTGGATGAAGTGGGGTATTTACAGGGAGATTAAATTCAATCCAATTTATTTTTATAAAGCGCTCTTCTCACGCAGTGACGCAGAGCACTTTAACACAGGCATAAGGTAAGAAAAACAAATACATCAGATAAGAAACAAAAAGACGGTTGACTAATGACTATCATAATATAGTACTTTTATAGAGCTATAAGTATGCCTACTGGCCATGGAGGAAAGGAACAAAAACTCCTAACTGAAAGTCGAGAGAGAAAAACACCTCTGGGTGTCCAAGGGTCAATGGTTGCCCACCCCTCCTGGGCTTTCTAGATTAAGTAACAATTGTATGCCAGTTAACAAGTAATAATAATATTGTTGCTATATGGTATCTTGAATCCCCATCTTAGCATGGAATGTCTCGTCCATCGTGGGAGATGGACTAAGGGGTGGGAAATGGTGGAATTAGGAGACACTTTTTTTTACCAACTGAAGAGGGCAAAAGGCCATGATGGGGAGGGGATTTGGTTTTGGAAGAGGATGGCAGAAGATGTGGAAGAAAATATCCATGATCTAGGGGAGCTCTCACTGTGGTGCCATGGACAGCAATATGCAAGGATGCTAGAAGACATCTTGGAGGGAGATACCACATGTAAGCATGGTATGACTCAATATGTGTCCGTGTATGTAAAACAACCTTTCTGACCTTTATATTTCACAATGCACTGAGACTCTGAGTGTGAAAAGCATTTAGTGGGATTTGTTAAAAACGTCACAAGCCGGTATACTGGGAGAAGGTTGCCAGTTTCCTTTCCAGATAGTTAGGTGTGTTGATTAGAGATGGGGAGGAAAGGTGCGGTGTTCAAAATACTCAACACTCAGTGTCAGGGTAGTGGGACACATAACATGAAAGCTTTTTTTTCTGCTCTGTCTGTGCTCCTTGTATTTTCTGTCTCAGCTGAACCATGAAGCACAAGACAAGGTTATATCTTGCAAGTATTAACATGGAAAGGGCTCTGAGCAGAGCCAGCACAGTCGTAGGTAATTATATGAGCTGCCAGCTGGGGTGCGATTACAATTTAATTTATGGCAGGTGGTGGAGAGTAGAATGCATCAAGGGGGAAAGCTGGTGCAAACCAAGAGACTGGGGGTGAGGGAAATAATGTCAGAAGTCATTGGGGAAGTCAATAACCTTTCAAATGATTGAGTGAGATTATTAATAAAGTCAGCATCTTGCTCTGGGTGAGGAGATGCTTCATTAGGAAATGGCTTAAATGCTGTAGTTTTTTATTGCCACAGAATGCTGTGAAACTGAGGCATGCAGAAGTAAAAAATGCTTTTCTTGCCCACTAAAGATCGTTTAAATTATTCTTAGACATAGCTGTGAATCCTTCAGCATTCATATCATGTGTGAAATAAAGCAAAAGAGCAAAAGTATGAAATGTTCATTGACTCCACACTGACTGAAACATGCTTTGTACTAGTGTGTATAGAGGTGGCAGGTTGTGTAGTGGTAAATAATACAACAGAACTTCATTAGCTTTGAAAAAACTCATCAGCAAAATGAACAAGTGTATTTACATTTATTCATTTAGCTGACACTTTTCTCCAAAGCGACTTACAGTGTTGAGGTTACAATTATTTACCCATTTATACAGCTGGGTAATTTTACTGGAGCAATTTAAGGTAAGTACCTTGCTCAAGGGTACTACAGCTGGAGGTAAGGCTCAAACCTGCAACCTTTGCATCCAAAGGCAGCAGCTCTAACACTACACTGCCAGCTGTCCCACAATTTATTTAATTTGGCTTTGCATGAAAACAGATTATATCTTTGGTGTAACTGTAAACTAGCAGTATGGCTGGTGTGTTTATTTGTCCACAGTAGTTTTAGAAGATGACTATGAGATTCTGTAACCTCTGAATGGACATTCAGTGTACACCTTAGAAGCCTTTTCCACCCTCTCTGTATACAAAGCAGTTTGAGAACGAGATTTTCCATATGGTCCTCTTTGTCTCTGCTTTTGGCTAAGGTTTGTCCCTGTTTAATCATTTACAGCCCCTGTTCCTGGGGGTGTGCAGCCTCACCATGATGCCCTTTGTGTTAAGATTGAGTGGGTGTGGAATTTCATTCAGACCCCCATTGTCCTCTTTGATACTGCGTGCTGAAGACCGATGGAAGCGGACTTCAGAGGAAACTTGTGCAGGGACACATCAAACAGCAGGTTTCAAGTTCGTTTTTATGGGACTCTAAATACCATTGGTATGATACTGATACATGTGGTCATTTCCACTTTGCGTTTCACAAAGAGAAGTGCCATGGATTTGTCCTGGGCTGGAAAAACCATATCGGGGCACAGATGGAATAAATAAGTGTAGACGGTGTTTAGGTGTTTAGAAACATGCTCACTGTGTTGCAAAATGCAGAGTACCGCAACCTGTCACTCATTACCATTTCATTTATAAAAAAGTTTTCATAACACTCACTCATGTGTACATACTGTTTGTGTATGTATGTGCACAGATTTGTAAAGATATTTCAAGTTTCAAGTTTATTGTCATAGGTACAAGTACCATGTACAAGTATTATGAAATTCTTGAATGCTTCTCCACAGACTATGAACAAAAACAATAGAAATACTGTACAAAACAAATCAATAACAATGAGTAATGCTAATAATAACAATAAATAACAGTAGACAGCCAGAGAACTCAGAACATGAGAATGCTTGAAGCGGCAGTGTAATCTATCAATGTGCTTGGAAGGAGCAGTCCAACTCTAGTTACAAAAGGTGGCACACTGGTGAGTGTTGTATACTCTAACAGCAGTGGGGTAAAAGCTGTTCCTGTACCTAGCAGTGTGGGTTTGAATAGACCTAAGCTGCTTTCCAGACAGCCGAAAAGAGAAAAGTGCCTGTGCAGGGTTACTATGTTCTTTCATGATGCGCATCGTCTTTCTGAGGCAGCATGTGGTGTAGGTGTCCTGGACTGCTGGTAGCTGTGTGCCAATGATTTCCTGAGCTGTTCTGACCACCCTCTGTAGGGCTTTCTTGTGCTGTATGGAGCAGCTTCCACACCAGGATGTAATACACCCTGTGAGGACGGACTCCACACCACAACTGTAGAAAGTGGTGAGGACTGTAGTGGACATCCTGGCTTTCTTCAGACGCCTGAGGAAGTGGAGACGTTGATGGGCCTTTTTGATGGTTGATGTTATGTGTGCGCAGTCCATGTGAGTTTCGCAGTGAGGGTAACCACTAGGAATTTTTGCATTTTTTTGCTAATGGGGGGGGTGGCACGGCATAATGGTGCACCCGGCTTGGCCTGTGCCTGCTCTCTGGTACATCTGGGGTTCGAGTTCTGCTTGGGGTGCCCTGCGATGGACCGGCAACCCTCCTTGGGTGTGCTCCCCCAGGGCCCTGCTGGACCACACCCCAGCTCCTCAAGACCCCACTCGGGACAAGCAGCTGCAGACAGTGTGTGTGTGTGTGTGTGTGTGTGTGTGTGTAAAATCAAACAAGTGGTCAGTAGACTTCACATCTAGGTACTCTATAACCAGTACAACTTTTAATAGGAATTGTTTTTAATTTGTATTGAATACTGTACATACACAGCTCATACAAACTGAACCAGTTAACAACTCTTAATTGTGAAACTGAAGGAGAGCAGTTATTTGGTCATCCCGAAAGAGACAAAAGCAAGGCAGTGTTGCAGGGAACCCAAATACAGGTGCATTTATTTGGTACAAACCAAAGGGGAAAGGCAAAAACTGTTGTCGGGGACAGGCGTAGGCTGCGCCACTCACAGACATGGTTCTGAAGGGTGAAATGAGAGACGTGGCTGAGGAAGGATAACGAGGGTCAGCATCACAGAGACAGGAACAAGGAGTGGTGGGAAGGCCATTGCTTGTCCATAGTCACACTGGAGCCACAGCTGCACTGGACAACACTGCCGGCACTGCCCCTTTATATTCGTCCTCTCTGACTGGTGGCAGGTGTGGAGGCTGTGGGTGTGACATATTTATTATTTTGTTTAGATTTAATAGTACATTTTATATTCCATTGTTCACTGACTACAAATAATGAAGCACTCACTGATTAATTTAAAATACACACACACACACACACACTTTCTGAACCGCTCGTCCCATACAGAGTCACGGGGAGCCGGAGCCTACCCGGCAACACAGGGCGTAGGGCTGGAGGGGAAGGGGACACACCCAGGACGGGACGCCAGTCCGTCGCAAGGCACCCCAAGCAGGACTCGAACCCCAGACCCACTGGAGAGCAGGACCTGGTCCAACCCACTGCGCCCCTGCGCCCCCCCTAATTTAAAATAATCAATTCTCACACATTTTTCAGAACCGCTTGTCCCATACAGGGTCACGGGGGAACCGGAGCCTACCCGGCAACACAGGGCGTAAGGCTGGAGGGGGAGGGGACACACCCAGGACGGGACGCCAGTCCATCGCAAGGCACCCCAAGCGGGACTCGAACCCCAGACCCACTGGAGAGCAGGAACGTGGTCCAACCCACTGCGCCACCGCACCCCCCTATAATCAATTCTCATTTGTAGAAAAATAAAAGTTAAGAAACATTTTTATTTTGTTGTCACTATTAGATTATTTTTTTTCTCTAACCAAAACATGATCTTCCTATGGAGGTTGGAGGCATTCAAGGCTTTCAGCCAAAATGTCGCTCAAGGCTGGGTAATTAAGAGCTCAGCTGGAACAAATACCCAGCTTCTGTGAAGCTCTAGAGGACAGAAAGAAAAGACTTAGGGTGTATGTTATGGGCCTTTTTCTTCCTTGGTTAACATCTCCACCATCTGCCATGAAAGCTCTGGAAGTATGTTAGCATATGGGCGGTGGTGTACCAGGCATCCTTTCAAAGTTTTGAAATGTAAATCATCACTGTTTATCTGAATTTCTCATTACAGCTTTGGGACTAATTAACAAAGCAAAGAAGCTGCCACTCACGCGGTGGCTGTCAGCATTAACAAAAGCCGTGTTGTTAAAATCTGCCCTCAATATCCCCTTTCTGGAGTACCAAGGTCCCAAAGGGGGAATTAGTCCTGTTTTGCCATAGGCAACTAAAACTCCATTCAGCCACTAATGATTCTAACTGCTTGTTAAAACACTATGTTGTCTGCTAAAGAAGCTTCCCAACAGTATTTGCAGGTTGGTTGTGTTTGAAGCTATTATAGTATTGCACTGTGTTCTGCCAGCTTCAATGGCTTCTATGAATTTAGCTAATGTAAAATATTTAGATTGTCTCCTCAGCTGTACACGAGGAAACTGGTAACATGCTTCTTGATATTTACAGATTAAAATAACAGAGATTTTAATGGACAGTAAACATCCTGTCTTGATGTGATGCATCAGTGCCTTACATTCTCATTTGTTAATTTAACTTACAGCTTTCTCCAAAGCAGATTACACTGTTAACCTTCATGCAGTCATATGGCCATTTAAATAGCAAGGTCATTTCTGCTTAAACAGTTGAGGGTAAGTACTGCGTGTTGGTTCCTTCAAGTCCGAAGGGTGTGACACTAACCACTTTGCCACCTGCTAGCCCCATTTTGTCTTGTCTTGATTATGTAGCTACCCTTGTAGGGCTTTTTTTTTTGGAACAGCATGTGGTTTGCTCAACCACGTGATAGACCTTTTTGCCTTGATAAAACCTCTTTAACTCTTTTTCTATACTTGTCAGTGGGGCAAAGTGAGCTGAAAGTGAACCTGATGGACTTTCCCTGCACTGCTTTTTGGCCTGCTCACTAAGAGTAGAGACACTGTGCCTCCCACTGTGCTCATACCATGAAGAATGACTGAGGACATGCTTGTCATTTGTGCATGTGCTTCACAGTGCAAAGTGTTAGTATTGTATGAGTCATTAGGAATCTGTCCCTGCACTCAGCACTTTGGGGGGCAAATGCTGGCAGAAGCTGGTGTTTGTTTCTCCTACTACGCTGATTGCCTCACCAAGCAGCCCTCTGATCAGCTAAATCTCTGGCCTCCACACTGCAGATCTCAGCAAAATCAGAGCTGCTACCTGATTGGCTCAGCAGAAGAGGCCAATGGTCATTAAATTGTTGTAGTAAAATCTTTGAACATAGTATCTTCTTAGATGCATAAAATATCAGTCACGGCAGATGTTTAAATGGAGACATCTTAGATCCATTCTGTATTGTTGTTATACAGAATGTATTCTTATGCAGAACTTGTGTAAGCCATTTAATACATTCTGTATTATTACACTGAATGACTAAGGTGCATTTTACAGTATGTTTGTAGTTTATTATAACAGTTTGAACAAACTGAAAACCAAAAAAGAACACATTCTTTCCACTGGTCTTATTTTGGTAAGTCTTTGTGTCAAGAACTAGTCATTGTTTCCCACAGAAGTAAACTCCTTGCTATATTTCTGGTAAAACAACTTGCCACAAATGAAATAACAGCAGAAAAACAATTTTGATTTGCTTGAGAGTATTCCCTTGATGTGGAGGTCATAATAAATGTAGTTCTTTGTATTTGCAACTGGTTGCTGATTTGGAAGTAATAAGTTCAACCATAAAACTGGTGGTGTGGTAGTGTGGTGGTTAGAGCTGCTGCCTTTAGAACCCCCAGTTGCAGGTGTGAATGCCAGTTGTACTATCCTTGAGCAATGTCTTTACCTTAAATTGCCCAGCTGTATAAATGATAAGGTAATTCTAAGTTGCTTTTGAGAAAAGTGTCAGATGAATGCAAAATGCTGCAACATCAATGGATTTCAATAGAGAAAGAATCAGAATTCTGTGTTTCAAGCAAATCCAAACAAAATTGTTGTTCAATATGAAAGGCAAATGCTTTAAAAGACAGCATTAATTTCAATGTGGGGGTGCAGTGGTGCAGTGGGTTAGACTAGGTTCTGCTCTCTAGTGGGTCTGGGGTTCGAGTCCTGCTTGGGGTGCCTTGTGACGGACTGGCATCCCGTCCTGGGTGTGTCCCCTCCCCCTCCAGCCTTATTCCCTATGTTGCCAGGTAGGCTCCAGTTCCCCGCGACCCTGTATGGGACAAGCAGTTCAGAAAATGTGTGTGTGTGATTTCAATGTGTCAAAATTCTTCCTAATTCAAATCACTGATAGTTGTATTGACTTGATGTCTAAATTGTATTCCTCACCTGGTAGTTTTATAGTTTAAATGCAACAGAATACTGACATTTTGTCTGACATGTGTTGGATGGATTATAGTCCAGATATAAACCTTCACCTCAAATACCAGTAGATGACAAAAACAGATTTGTTGTGTTCTGTACAGGTACTGAAAACCATCACAGTTTTTACATTTTGAGCATTCCGGGCGGCATGGTGGCACAGCGAGTAGCGCTGCTGCCTCACAGCACCTAGGTCTGTGTGGAGTTCGCATGTTCTCCCCGTGTCTCCATGGGTTTTCTCCTGGTGTTCCGGTTTCCTCCCACAGTCCAAACACATGGTGCTCAGGTTCACCCATAGTGTGTGAGTGACAGAGAGAGTGTGTTCTGCTAATGTATGGATGAGTGATCTATTGTAAGTAGTGTATCTAGCAGTGTAAGTCATCTTGGTGAATAAGGTGTGTGGGCTGATAACACAACATAGAGTTCATTGGAAGTTGCTTTGGAGAAAAGCATCTGCTAAATAAATGCAAATTCCATTGTTTAACAATATCAGTAGATTTAAGTAATAATACAGTAAATATATATCTGTATATATGTATGTACTCTTCTCCCTGTGTGTTATGCACAGCCAGTATGTTAACCCAGTTTAACAGCAAGCCAAACTCAATTCTCACGAGCCAGGCTCCACCGACACATCACAGTGCATGTGTAAAGGATGGCATCAATGTAGCAGGCCTCGCACTCCTGAAGAACTCACAGTGGCCAGGAGGCTCATACTAGAGTCTGTTCAAAGAGACACATATCCAAACGAATATGCTGCTCTTCAAGCAAATACAGAAGTCCCTAATTCAAGTCCAATCCTGACCCTTGACCCCTACATCAGTGATGGCCTACTGAGGGTCGGAGGGTGTCTCAGACATGAATCCCTTCAATGAGAGGTAAAAACCCAATCATCCTCTCAAAGAATAGCTATGTCACCAAGCTGCTTGTGAAACACCATCACATGGAAGTGAAACACCAGGGGCGTCAGTTCACAGAAGGGGCCATCAGAGCGGCTGGACTGTGGATTGTTGCTAGCAAGAGGCTGGTGAGTTCTATCCTCCATCACTGTGTAATATGCCGTAAGCTCAGAGGGAAACTAGAAGTGCAAAAGATAGCTGGCCACCCTCCAGAGAGGCTCAACACATCTCCACCCTTCACGCACATGGGGCTGGACATCTTTGGACCATGGACAGTGGTCACTTGACACACTTGTGGAGGTGCAGCGCAAAGCAAAAGGTGGGTCATTCTGTTCACATGTATGAGTACCACGGGAATACACATTGAAGTTATAGAGTCCATGGATGCCACCAGCTGTATCCATGCATTGCGGAGATTCTCTGCAGTTAGAGGCCCAGCAAAGCAGCTCAGGTCAGACAGGCGGACCAATTTCATCGCTGCCACGGAACTGGGCATGGGGTGTCTTGATGAAAGGCAGACCAGCATCCTGAAGTATCTCAACAGCAAGGGCTGCACATGGAAGTTTAATCCTCCACAGGCCTCCCACATGGGAGGAGTGTGGGAGCGTATGATTGGGATGACATGCAGAATATTAGACTCTATGCTTTTACAGAACAAACACACTCACCCGACACATGAGGTTCTGTGTACTCTGATGGCAGAGACTTCAGCAATAATCAAAGCAAGGCCACTGGTCCCCATCTCATCAGATCCCTCCTCACCAATTCTCCCATGCTCCTGACCCAAAAGCCAGGCCTACATGCTCCACCAGGAAACTTCACTGGGAAAGATCTCTTGAAAGGCCAGTGGAGACAAGTGCAAGCGCTTGCAAACAAGTTCTGGGGCCATTGGAGAAATGAATACCTAAGCACTCTCCATTCAAGATGCAAGTGGCACAGAACGCATTGCAACCTGCAACCTGGGGACATTGTACTGTTAAAACAAAGTCAAGCACCTAGGAATGAGTGGCCAGTGGCTCTGGTCACGTCAGCCTCTCCAAGCAGCGATGGAAAAGTCCGCAAGGTTGAAGTGTGGACATCATCTCAGGGCACTTCAAAGACTTATCTGTGGCCCATCTCCAATGTTGTCCTTCTTCTAGAAAATGGCTTAAAGGAAAAGGACTGAAAGGGAAAAAAAGAAAACAGTTTAAATTTAGTAGCATTAGTCATGCCTTAAGGGGGTGCGGTGGCACAGTGGGTTGGACCACAGTCCTATTCTCCAGTGGGTCTGGGGTTTGAGTCCTGCTTGGGGTGCCTTGCGGCGGACTGGCATCCCGTCCTGGGTGTGTCCCCTTCCCCCTCCGGCCTTACGCCCTGTGTTGCCGGGTAGGCTCCGGTTCCCCGCAGCCCCGTATGGGGCAAGCGGTTCTGAAAATGTGTGTGTAGTCATGCCATACGGGGAGTATTCTGCCCACAAACTTGTTTAGTTATTTAAGGAGAAAAGAAAAAAATGTTCGATGTGATTAACTGCTTTGTTGAGCTGAACCTTTGTTTTGATGCCTTGATGCGTGACTGCGGAACCTTTATTTCAATACGTCAATGTGCAATTTGTTTACGTGTGGTAATTCCACGATGCACTACTGTCAGGATAGACATGGTGGAAGCGTCTGAGTTCTGTGTGTTTTTCCCATACCCGTGGAAGCAATAACTGTAAGTTTGAAGTTCCCACAGACATTGGTTGAGATGTTTACTTGCCTTAGGTTTAATCTCTGTAAACTGTGTTCATTTATTCAGCCGTAACTCCACGTTACTGTCCTAGTGAAACGCGTGTGTGAGTTTGCGCTATGTCATGCTAAGCTAACTGTGCTCTGTGAATGAGTTAATTGGTTATTACAGAGATTTGTTGTAAGTAGACTCAGTTTTTTTTTTGCTGTTTCTGTTTATTACAGTTTCACTCGCATTTTCACCTGTCATTTGGAGACAATAAAGGAGCAAGACGCTCATATCCTGGCTCGTGAGAATTGAGTTTGGCTTGCTGTTAAACTGCGTTAATGTACTAGTGTGCATAACATGCAGGGAGAACAGACGATGTACAATGAAGTAGTATATATTAATACTATTTACATTTAGACAAGGGAGTCTACCTGTGGGAGTCCTCCAAGGAAGGCCACCGGTACAGTTGTCCACAAGGGATCATGCGTCCAACATGTTGACCATCAAAATCTTCTACGGTAAGCGAGCTGTGCGACTTCGCCACCACCAGAGACCTGGGTGCTCTTGCTGCCACAGTAACCTGGTCTATTCTCACCTGTCATCTCTCACTGGACCTCT
Organism: Scleropages formosus; assembly: GCF_900964775.1. NCBI lineage: Eukaryota > Metazoa > Chordata > Actinopteri > Osteoglossiformes > Osteoglossidae > Scleropages > Scleropages formosus. The sequence goes on from NC_041821.1 coordinate 25,015,669, forward strand.
TGGCCCTAACTGAAACCTGGATCACCCCAGACAACTCAGCCACACCTGCAGCACTCTCCACTAACTACTCCTTCTCTCACACCTCTCGTTCCTCTGGCAGAGGTGGAGGCACAGGCCTGCTCATCTCTCCCCGGTGGGAATTCTCTATTCTTCCTCTTCACCTTCATGATCTGTCCTCATTTGAATGGCATGCTGTCTCTATCACTATCCCAATCACTCTTGTTGTGGTTGTTCTTTATTGCTTTCCTGGCCCTCTTGGGGGGGTGTGGTGGTGGGGTGGTGTAGTGGTTCAGTGGGTTGAACCGGGTCCTGCTCTCTAGTGGGTCTGGGGTTCAAGTCTCAACTGGGGTGCCTTGCGGTGGACTGGCATTCCATCCTGGGTGTGTCCTCTCCCCCTCCAGCCTTACGCCCTGTGTTGCCGGGTTAGGCCTCGGCTCCCCGCGACCCCATATGGGACAAGTGGTTCAGACAATGTGTGTGGGTGTGGGTGGCCCTCTCAGCTGCTTCTTGGATGACCTTGACATCTTGTTGAGCTCTCTGCCAGGGACAACACTCTGTTGATTCTCCTGGGTGACTTCAACCTGCACATCAGTGACATTCATACAAGCAGCCTTCTGTTGCTTCTATAGTCCTTTGATCTCTCCCTGTCCCAATCCCCTCCTACTCACAAAGTGGGCAACTGTCTTAACCTTGCATTTTCTTGCAACTGTGGCTGTCCTGTCCTCTCTGTCACTCTGCTTCATGTCTCTGACCACTTCTTCATTTCCTTTCAACCCTGCCTCACCACTAATTCCTCGCCTCTTTCTGCACTTGTTGTCACCTTTCGCCGCAGCTTAAAATCTCTCTTCCTTCCCGCTTTGTCGCTGCTACTCTGTCTACTCTCCCTTCTGCTGTGCAATTCTTGGATCTATCAACAGATGATGCCACTAACATTTTCCTCTCTGCCCTATCTTCCTCCCTTGACTCTCTCTGTCCTCTGTCTTCTAGACCAGCATGCCCCATTGCTACCCCATGGCTGTCTGGTACGTTACGTGCTAACAGGACCAAACTGCGGGCTGCAGAGCAAAGATGGCGTAACTCCAAAACTCCATTGGACCTGGATGCCTACCAGTCACTCTTAGCTGCTTTTCACTCTGCTGTCCCTTCAGTCGAAACCTCCTTCTTCCACAACAAAATACAGCCTGCATCTAAAAAAACCACACAGTCTCTTTGCCACCTTCTCATTCCTTCTGTGTCCCCCACCACCTCTTCCTCCTCCCTCTTCTCTCATTGCCGACGACTTTGTTTTTCAGAGACAAAGTCAAAGCAATCACTGACAAGTTCTCAGCATCAACCTGCCCGGCCTGCGTTGGACCCCCCTGCGAAGCTATCCACTCCAAATTCAAGCTGCTCTCTGAATCTGAAATCTCTGACCTCCTGATATTGCGCAGAGCCACCACCTGCTCTCTTGATCTGATCCCATCGTCACTCCTACAAAACATTTCTCCGCAACTCTCTACCTTCACCTCTAAGATCATGAACTCCTTGCTCTCCTCTGGCTGTTCCCCGGCTTCCTTCAAAATTGCTCTAATTTCACCTCTGTTAAAAAAACCCTACCTAGATCCCAATCTGGTTGAAAATTACAGACTGGTCTCTCTCCTCTCCTTCCTGTCTAAAACCCTAGAGCGGGTGGCCTGTGATCAACTGTCTGATTTCTTCATTCAGAACCCTCTCCTCGATGGTAATCAGTCTCGTTTCAGAGTTGGTTACTCCACTGAGATGGCCCTTCTGGCAGTGTCTGATGCTCTCCAAGCTGCTAGAGTTGCCTCCCTCCCCTCGTTTCTCATCCTCCTCGATTTGTCTGCAGTATTCCACACAGTCAACCACTGGATTCTACTCTCCTCTCTTAATCAGCTTGATATCAAAGGTGCGGCACTAAGATGGTTTGAGTCCTACCTATCTGACAGATCAAATCAAGTGGCCTGGCGTAGCTCTCGTTCTTCTCCTCTGCCTCTCTCAACCGTTGTCCCGCAGGGCTCGGTACTGGGTCCTCTTCTTTTCTCAATCTACACCTCCTCCCTCGGTCCGGTCCTAGCCTCCCATGGATTCAAATACCACTGCTATGCTGATGATACCCAGCTCTTCCTCTCCTTTCCACCTGGTGCATCAGAGATCTCCGCACGCATTGCTGAAGACCTGTCGGACATCTCTTCATGGATGTCTGATGACCACCTCCAACTCAACCGCTTCAGAACAGAGATTCTTCACCTCCCAGATGGCCTGTCCTCCTGTCACGATCTATCAATCAAACTGGACAGCTCACTCATTTCGCCTACCTCCTTGGCTAAAAGTCTGGGAGTAACGATTGACACGAGTGTCTTTCTCTCAGCACATCGAAGTCACAACCCAGTCCTGCAGATACATCCTGCATAATATTCATATGCTCCGTCCTACCTCACAATTGAGTTTGCCCAACTACTTGTGCAGGCCATGGTGACTTCCCGTATGGACTACTGCAACTTTCTCCTGTGTGGCCTTCCTGCTACTGCCATCAGACCTCTGCAACTATTACAGAATGCTACTGCACGAGTTATATTTGATTTGCCAAAGCATTTCCACGTATCTCCTCTACTCATTTCTTTGCACTGGCTTCCAATAGCTGCCTGAATCAAATTCAAGACCCTGGTTATTGTCTACAAATGCATCAATAGAACTGCTCCCAGCTATTTACAGGACTTGATCAACCGCTACACCCCAGCCAGACCCCTTTGCTTGTCTACTTCTGCTCGCTTGGTGGTCCCGCGCACAAAAGGTAAAGCTTGGAAGTTCTCTGTTCTGGCTCCGTTGTGGTGGAATGACCTTCCCCTCTCACTCAGAACTGCAGCAACACTGTCTACATTCAAGAAGGGTCTGAAAACTCACCTTTTCCGGATCCGTTTTGCCCAAGATCTGTCCAGCTCGTGTACGGTGTAAATATTCATGCACCGTAACTTCATGAACATCCCCAGATAAACCTTTATTCAGCCGCTACTCTGGCATTGTACGTGATTCTTTGTGTATCTTATAATATTAAAAAAAATGGTGGGAGGGTATCAGGATTTGTCTATCCTGTGTTTTATGCAGATACTTTAACAATGAACATCGGTGCAACAAGCGGAAGGTAACAAACTAGATTTACTTGAGAGTCACATGTCTGCAGCCATGTCTTTTCTCTTAATGTAATACATAAATTGTACTTTTGCTGAGATGTACATCGCATTGGACAAAAGCGTCTGCTAAACGACTAAATGTACATGTAATGTCACTTGCACTTTTTCAGTTGCAACTATCAATGGTCCTGATAAATTTGTCACTAACTGTGCATGTAAATTAAAAAAAAGCATAATATTAAATTAGTAAATTTAACATTTTGACACCTATTAAGACTGTTACCTGAAACACAGCTATAGTACTGTCACGGGTACAATGTGGGATCTAGACACTTCAGAAGGAAGAAGGGGATTGTAAGTGATGTAGTTTATAGTAGAGTAATAAAGCTATTTGCTCTTTCTGCATGTCAAAGCTCATAAATGTGTAAACACCCAACAAGCAAAATTTCTGCCTTGTCTTTCAAATATGGGCAAATTCTGATTCAAAAACTCCACAATATCAGTCCTTCTCCAGACATCTTCAAATCCATGTTTAACACCCACATGTTGAACTTTTGTTATACATTTGCTCCTTTTATATCCCCTTTTCTTCTTAACATTTAACTTTCTATTGTATAATTATAATAATTATGCAACTAAATCATTCTATCTTTTCATCTTGTTGTTTCATTCTTTTGCAGTGTTGCTTTAAACAGAAGAGTAATGGTCTGTTACACAGGTTTGGGTTGCTTCTAGTTGGTGCTGCGTCATGTAGCTTCTTATAGTTCTTAGACTATGGAACTGCATCTCTCTCAGTCCATGTGTAGTTGATTGCAAACTCTTTTCATGTGCTATAAGTTTCCTCCCAGAATCAAAAGACATCAGATGAAGAATCGAATAAGGACTATTGCTGAATGCCATGGACAGGTGAAAAGGTATTCTCCAGCAGTGCAACCTCTGCTCCACTCATCAGTTCTCTCAATTCTGTTCAAAGTCCTCCAAGGAAGCATTCCTGATTTCCTTAATCACTCTGGACTGGGAAACTGCTGTCAGGAATCAAAAGGCAATGGTCATCACTACACCGGAACAATTCATTGACAAAATCTGGGCAGTATTCAATCAACAAGCAAATAACTGTGAAGGTTAGAGAACTGTGGTTGAGCATGGACTCAAATTTTGTTCACTAGTATCAGAGGGTTGAGAAATGGGAAAACTCCATTCTTCATACCATCAGGGACTAAGTGACCACCTACTCACTGAAACTCATCTGAGTGAAGAATGAAACCTTTACTAACTGATCCAGAGGTTGATTTGGCATTGCTTCAGCGTACCTTTGTGAGATTATTGATTCTTATATCCCAGGACAATATCTTTGTTCATTGGATGCAAGTTACCTTAAAGTATCTGTGATCAATAAGACCTCAGTACGAGGTTGTGCCTTTGGGTGTGGAATACTCTACCAGTCACTGTCAGAAATGCCCTGTCTGTTCCTGTCTTCAAATCCAGACTAAAGACTTACATGTTCATACTGGCATTTCACCTTGAAATGTAATTCCACTTGCCTGTGTTTGTTTTTATGATAGTCAGTAGTCAACTGTCTTCTTTGTTTCTCATCTAATGTATTTGTTTTTATTGCCTCATACCTGTGTTAAAGCACTCTGTGTCACTGCGTGAGAAGAGCACTCTATGAAAATAAATTGAATTGAATTGAATTTGTTAGGATTACCTGATGAGTGAAACTAGTGGTTTCTTGGAGTTTATCCCCAAGAAAAAGGTTTGTGTATACCATGTACTGTAGAACAACCACTACAAGCAGCCCTAATCCTAATATCTCAGTAACCATTTCCTCAGAGTATCAGTACCGTTTAAAAGTCTTTAGTAAATCTATAGCGTCATACCTTCCTTCTTCCATGTCTTTGGACTGTTCAAAAAACATATTAACTGCAAGCTCTCCACATTGAAAAGTGTATCCACTTTCAATCTCTGAGACCTGAGCAATGGACAAAAATATCTCACATGCACTAAAAAGAAGTATCATTAGACCACCTTCTTTGCGGGTGCTGGCTGCCTTCTTTTGTGGAGAGAAAAAGGACAAGGGTTATACTTTGTATTAATTGTAGAGGTCTCAGTGCAATCACTATTAAGTATCCATATCCTGTCATAAGGAACAGTAGTAACGTAGCAGATAGAGCTGCTACCTCTGGACCCAAAGCTTGCAGGTTTGAATCTCACCTCTTGCTGTAGTACTCGTGAGCAAGGTACTTACCCTCCACTAAAGAAGTACCCAGCTGTTTAAATGGGTATGTACTTGTAAGCATCTTAACACTGTAAGTCAGGCAACTACTTTAAGCCAGGATCTGATTGCTCTGGACCTCCTTGCAAAGTAACGCTCTCCGAATTCAAGTCCCTGCCAGAAATTTAAATCTCTGACCTCCTGCAGTCACACAAAGACACCACCTGTTTGCTAGGTTTGATCCCATCGACACTCCTATAGACCATCTCCCCACAACTCTCCACCTTCACCTCAAAGATCATCAACTCCTCCCTCTCCTCTGGCTGCTTCCCATTTGCCTTAAAAACTGGCCTCATTTCACCTCTGGTAAAGAAATCCTCTCTGGATCCTCACTCAGTCCAAAACTATAGGCCAATCTCCCTCCTACCTTTTCTGTCAAAAACTTTAGAACAGGTGGCTTGTGATCAACTGTTTGAATTCCTCACCCAGAACCATCTCCTCCGTGGATATCAGTTCGGATTCAAAGCTGGTCACTCCATCAAGACTGCGCTCCTGGCAGTGTTTGATGCCCTCCAGTCAGCTGGAGCAGCCTCCCTCTCCTCGGTCCTCATCCTCCTTGACCTGTCTGCAGCATTCAACACTGTAAACCACTGGATTCTACTCTCCTGTCTTGGTCAGCTTGACATCAAAGGAACAGCACTAAAATAGTTTGCCTCCCATGAATTCAACTACCACTGCTACGCTGATGATACTCAGCTCTTCCTTTCATTTTCACCTGGAGCATCAGACATTTCCACACACATTGCTGCCTGCCTGTTGGACATATCTGCGATTGCCACCTACAACTCAAAATCTCCGAAACAGAGATCTTTCACCTCCTAGCTGCCCTGCCTTCTTGTGTGAACTCTCTATCAAGCTGGACAACTCACTGATTTTGTCTACCTCTTCGACTAAGCATCTGAGAGTGATGATTGACTGAAGTCAATCGTTCTCTCAACATATTGAAGCCACAACCCAAACGTGCAGATACATCCTGCTCAACATTCACAGGATCTGTTTTTAACTCAAAACAGACTCTGTGCAACTACTTGTCCAACACAACTACTCTAGATGGCTCTTTGGAGAATACCAAGGTGATGCACTGTCCCCGTTGTTGTTCTATATAGGCCTGAACCCCCTCAGCCAGATCATCACAAAGAGTGGATATGGATACAAGTTCAGAAGTGGACTAACTATAAGCCACCTTGTTTATATGGATGACATAAAGCTGTATGCCAGGAGTGAACAAGATATCTATTCATTGATCCACCTCACCAGGATATACAGTGATGACACTGGGATGTCATTTGAGCTGGATAAGTGTGGTTGAATTGTTACAAGAAGAGGGAAGGTGATCAGGACTGAAGGAGTGGAGTTACCAGAAGGCAGAATTGCAGACATATAGGATAGTTACAAGTACCTGGATATCCACAGGTCAATGGGAACCATGATGAGGCAGCAAGGAGGTCAACCACAACCAAATTCCTCCAGAGAGTAAGGCAGGTCCTGAGAAGCCAGCTCAGTGGTAGGAATAAGATCCAAGCCATCAACATGTATGCCTTACCAGCCATCGCATACCCAGCTGGAATAATAAGTTGGCCACAGGAGGAGATGCCACAGATGTCAAGACACAAGAACTCCTTACAATGCATGGCGGGTTCCACCCAAAGTCCAGCACCCTGAGACTGTACGATAACTGCAGGACAGCACAGAAGCTCTGATCACGGCAGCACAAGAACAGACGCTAAGTACTGGATTCATAGAGGCTGGGGTCTACCATAGCAGACAGGACCCAAGGTGCAGGCTGTACAAAGACACCCCTGAAACAGTCCAGCACATAGTAGCAGGGTGTAAGATGCAAGCTGAGACAGCGCACACTGAGAGGCATAAACAAGTGGCTGGGATAGTGTACAGGAATATCTATGTAGAATATGGACTGGAAGTCCTCAAGTCCAAATGGGAAACACCAAAAGTGGTTTAAAACAGCAGAGCTAAGGCTCTGTGGGACTTCAAGTTCCAGACTGACACGCAATTCCTGGCCAACCAAACAGACTTAGTGGTGGTTGGCAAGAAGGAAAAGAGAGCAATTGTGATAGATGTGGCAATCCCAAGCGATAACAATATCAGGAAGAAGGAGCATAAGAAGATCAAGAAAAACCAAAAACTGAAGGAGGAATTGGAATGGACATGGAAGGTTAAGTCCACAGTAGTACCAGTGGTGATAGGAGCCCTTGGGGTTGTGACCCCCAAACTGGGAGAATGGCTCCAGAAGATTCTGGGAACAACATTTGACGTCTCTCTCCATAAGACCGTAGTCCTAGTAACAGCTAAGCTACTGTGCAAAATCCTCAAACTCCAAGGCCTCTGGTAGAGGACCCAAGCTTCAGGAAGACACACACACCACTCCATGTGGGGGGGAGAGAGGGAGAGTTTTCTTTTTTATGTTAAAAATTACTAGAAAGGAATCCTCAATATTCGGATAAAGCTTTATGCAGCTACTCGTGTGATGTACATTAATTCATATGGTGGAAAGAAACAAACTGTACTTAAGAATCACACATCTGCATCCACAGTAAGTCTGTCTTTCTGCTAATGTAATGCACACATTGTATTTTCTATGAGATGTATGTTGTTTTGGAGAAAAGCTTCTGCTAAATGAATAAATCTAAATGTAGATGTAACTGAGATGATGACCAAGATTCTTAATCAGATACAGAAAAGCTATAATCCAGAAGAGAATTTTCATGACAGTTCTGAATGTTTCCATAGAACATCCAGAGAGTAATAACAACATTAACACTGTTCATCTAGTGTTCTGCAATGGGTGTAGTGTAGCTGCCGCTTGTCATTCCACTTTAAAGTCAGATGGACCCTCACTAAGATAAATTTTACATTTTTTTTATATAATTGAGAAATAAAATTACTGATATGGGGAAAAAAGTATCAGACCGAATGAAATAGCTGAAGTTTAACTCAGGATTAAATTTCCATTTTGATGGAGGGATCTGTACATAAAACATGTATATTTGTGATTAGCCATGTCCATATTAATACATATACACTGCAAGTGTACCACGAAGTTCAGCTCCAATATATACAATTGGAGGGGGGTGCGGTGGCGCAGTGGGTTGGACCACAGTCCTGCTCTCTGGTGGGTCTGGGGTTCGAGTCCTGCTTGGGGTGCCTTGCGGCGGACTGGCGTCCCGTCCTGGGTGTGTCCCCTTCCCCCTCCGGTCTTACGCCCTGTGTTGCCGGGTAGGCTCCGGTTCCCCGTGACCCCGTATGGGACAAGCGGTTCTGAAAATGTGTGTGTATATACAATTGCCGTGGTTCCCTGTAGTCCCTGAACACCACAGAACATTTCTCTTTTTCTACAACTTTGGAATCAGTTTATCACAACTGGTCGGGCAGCCGATTATTGACCACCTTTCTCCACAGTCGGTAACCCACTGCAGTAACCTGAGGTCTGGAAGCCCAAACTCCACTATTCTCTAGCTCTGCTTCAAGCAAGAGCTTGTGCAGTACAGCAAAGATCAGAACCTTTAAGTAGTATGTTGTTTTTCTGTGTTTATGGAACATATTTGTGGGACTTATTTGTCCCATTAACAGTGCAGAAACACACCATGTGTGGACTGTCACTGAGGTTGTCATGCTGCAGAACACATTCTAGCAAGTCAGGCAAGAACACCTGCACCAAATCAAGGGAAGGCATAAAAGCAGCTCTGCCACCCACACATCTTGCAGATTCTCATTCAGACAACTGCCTTCTTCACTTCACTTCTTCGGCTTTGACTCGGCTCTTTTTCATCACCACTCCCAAATGCCTGACATCTCTACTGTCCTAGTTTTTTCCAATAAAACCTGCACTTGGGTCCAACCTCTCACCTCCCCACATCCTCTGATTATGACAGGGGTACTGCCACTGTTCTTGCAACTCCACACTCCTTGCATCTCTCCACGGCACTCTAAGTAGCCTGAGACACGAGTGTTAACAGAATGAAGATGTGTTCATGCTGAAATGCCTACAACTTTTGCCCTCTCTTTCTTTTGTTGATGGAACATGGAACCAATAAAAATAGATGAAGAAACTGAGAATAAACCATTGGCAGTGCACACTGTAAATAATTTCTTCTTAGTGCAAGATTTTAAAATTTCAAAGTACAGAACTGAGCATCATATGTATTGTCATGTGTGTTCTCATGGACATTGTCATATGTATTCCTCTGCATACAGCTGTCTTCAAGTTCAGCTCATTTACTCAGTGACACAAAATGTAAACATAACATGTAAACATGGGGACAAAATCGCATATAAGCCTATGCCAGTTTGCGTTACAGTGACAGTGTCCACTATACACCCTTATGAGCCAATTCTTGTTATGAAAACTCACAAAGTAACAGAAATTAATGTATTCTGCATTACAAATTCTCTTATTTGCATTAGAATGAGAAATGTGTTTTAACTTCATAGACTTCTGTCTTTGTTTACACAAGCAACCTTGTTATGCACTCAGTTATCAGTTATTGTTTCATTTTAGTCAAGTATTCAATTTCAATTCAATTTATTTTTATAGAGCGCTCTTCTCACGCAGTGACACAGAGTGCTTTAACACAGGCATAACGCAAGAAAAACAGATACAAACAAAAAAGACAGTCGACTAATGGCTACCATAATAAAGTACTTTTATAGAGCTATAAGTATGCCTACTGACCACCAGGGAAAGGAACAAAAACTCCCAACTGAAAGATGAGGGAGAAAAAAACCTCTGGGGGTCCATGGTACGTATGAAATATATTTGCATGCAATCTGAAATGAAAGCATCATAAAACAAAGAAGCAGAGTTCCCAGGTTCAGTAAGGGTCTGTACTGATCACTCAGCAACAGTTCAGCATGATAAGCCAGAGGAGTGTCACATGGTTTCACCTCATCACCAACAAGGTAAGTGTTTATTTGACTGTGTGAATGACTGGACACCAGCTTTTCATCTGCGGTCATTTGCGCACAAGCCTTGAGCCAGCTGTGCATGCAGAACCACTTTCAAAGGCCAACCAAGAGGAATTAAGAATGTCCACACACACCCATCCATTGGAAAGAGATTGTCTAACACCAAAAAACAGGAAGCAAGAATCTTCTCTCATTCTCTCATCTCTGTCTTTCCCTTTTTGTCACTTTTTAATAAACTGGTATTTGACTTGTGAAAACCAGGAATTTTATAAACCACTTTTATTAAAAGCCAAAGTGTAAAATATAAACCTGTTTTAATAAGCACAGAATCTGTATCTCAGAGAAGTTTAAAAAATAACTTATTTTCATACATCCTACAGGGTTTTAAAAAAATTGAGATGTGCCGTGCTGAGCTGGGAATTCAAGCTATCATACAGCAACAATATAATTATTACTTGTAAACTAGCTTAGAAGTCTTACTTAATCTAAAATGCCCAGGAGGGGTGGGTAGCCACTGGCCCTTGGACCCTCAGAGGCTTTTTCCTTGCTTGATTTTTATTTGGGAGTTTTTGTTCCTTTCCTCCGTGGTTAGCAGGCATACTTACAGCTCTATAAAAGCATTACTTTATGACTGTCAGTAGTCGACTGCCTTCTTTGTTTCTGTCTCTAATGTATTTCTTTCTTTTTTTTTTGCCTTATGCCTATGTTAATGCACTCTGTGTCACTGCATGAGAACAGCGCTTTATAAAAATAAATTAAACTGAAATTGAATTGAAAATTAAAAAGCATACTTGCAACTGAGAGCAGTTCTTAAATATGGATGTATTGCTGTACTAAAAGCCATGTATTGTATTTTTTATTTTCTGTGTCTTGTCACTGTCACTCTGTGCTGTGGAAGTTTTGTCACCAAAACAAATTCCTTGTATGTGTAAACGTACTTGGCAATAAAGCTCATTCTGATTCTGATGTAGTAGAAGTCATAGGCCTGCTGATTGCTCAGTGTGGTTATATAATAATTATAGAACACAGTATTTTCAAAAGCAGATGAACTATGTGGTACAAACATTGTTTACTTACAATGTTCTCTTTATCTTCAAGACTATATTCCAAGATAACACTGCTAAGTGCACTGAAGAGTCATTTCATAGACACAAGGATGAAATGAAATGCTTTTAATGACCACTGTAGTCAAATTTAAAAATCACAAAACCTTTAGTGCTGAGGTCCTTCTTAACTTTTTAGGCTGTAGACCCTTTTAAGAATCTCATAAATGCTAAGCACCACCTTCTAGAAAAAAGTCTTTAAGAAAAGATTCTGAGTGCCACGCCCACTCCTCCGATCCGACACGGAACACCTGGGACGCAGCGTAGACTGGGGCATAAAAGGCTGCGTCAGACCAGCAGCTGATGCGGAACCTTGTTCAGCCTTCTCGTCTGCTACCTCCGAGCTACTTCCTGTTCCCGAACGCCTTCCCCGATCCTGTCCATTGTTCCCACAATCCAGTACCCCTTTATGATCATCGACCTCTTGCCTATGTACCGACCTCGCCTTTTGGATTCTCCCTGTAACGACGTTCCCACCTTGAAGACCAATTGCCTGTTCTCGGACCTCCTCTCTTGGATTTCCCCAAATACACCACATATACCGCTCTGCACTTGGGTTCGTCGCTTCCACGTTGCGGGTGCTCATATCGCCCATCGCGAAACGCGCAGCCGGTCTTGCAGCGCCTGACTCGCCGAACACAACGCTGTCTCTATCATGTATTTCCCACTTGTCTCCCCCAACCCTCTTTGACGGGACCCCGGCACAATGTGCAGGTTTCTTGTTTTAATGCGAGCTCGTTTTTTCCAGTATGTCCCTTGTTTACAGCACCGAACAGAGCCGGATCAGCTACATACTCTCCCTGCTCACGGGCAGAGCGCTTGATTGGGCGACAGCAGTCTGGACAAATGACTCGCCCAGCACATATGCGCAGTTCAAGAGCCGTTTCCTCGCCATTTTCGGACTGGTTCACCCAGAAGAACATCTGAGTGGAAAACTTATGATTCTACAACAAGGTAACCGACCCGTGACAGATTATGCCATAGAATTCCGTACTATCACGGAGTGCAGCGGTTGGGGAGAGAAAGCTTTGTTGGCTGGTTTTCGCCGTGGGCTAAACCCGCACATCCGCAGAGAAATGGCGTTCCGAGGAGAAAGATGGACCCTAGATTGGTTCATAGAAACCGCTATTAACTTAGATCACCAGATCAGAACCCAGGAACCAGTCTTAGAACATGACCCAGAAAGAGGTTGTCCCACTCAGGAGGCAGCAGAGCCAATATGGTTGGGGCTTGGATGCCTGTCCTCCACAGAACGTCAGCAAAGACTACAAAAGCACCTGTGTCTCTACTGCAGTGACCCCTGTCACTTCCGTCTCCAGTGCCCTGTCCACCCTGAAGCCAAGGTGAGTGGCACCCTATGTTGTAACCGCCTCGCTGTACCCGTTATGTTGTCATGGGGCACAGGACAGGTAAAGACTCAAGCTATGGTAGATTCGGGAGCAGCAGGGTGCTTCATGGACATTGGTTTTGCACGGACTCATGGTATCCCGTTCCAACCCATTGGGAGGTGTCTCAAAGTGAAAGCTCTGGATGGCCAGCCCCTAGGGAAGGGTTTTGTGGACCACCAGACGACATCTGTAACTGTGAATGTGGGGGTATGTCACCAAGAGATGTTGCGTTTCTATTTGATTACTTCTCCGGAGTTTCCCCTGATTCTAGGGTTCCCTTGGCTCTCCCAGCATGACCCTGTTTTTCAGTGGAGTACTGGGGAGTTGGTGGCTCGGGGACCCCAATGTGAGAGGACATGCTTAAAGCTACCCTGCCGAGCTACGTCCATAGAAGGCTCAGAATCTGCCCTACAGGTGCCAGTTCCTCCCGAGTATCGGGATCTAGCTGAAGTTTTTAGCAAAAGACAAGCATCCGAGCTACCACTGCATCGCCCATGGGACTGTGCAATTGAACTCCTGCCAGGTACCACGCCTCCGCGTAGTTGCATTTATCCTTTGTCCAGACCCGAACAATCCGCCCTCCAGATTTATATCACCGAAGCCTTAAAGACAGGAATTATTCGACCATCCACGTCCCCCGCGTCTGCCGGGTTTTTTTTCATCGAAAAGAAAGATGGGAGGCTACGCCCATGTATTGACTATCGGGGGCTAAATAGCATTAGCGTGAAATACCCACATCCTCTTCCTTTGATCACAGCCGCCCTTGAGAATATCCAGCAGGCGCAGTGGTTCACGAAGCTAGACCTGAGAACTGCATACAATCTAGTCCGTATCCGGGAGGGTGACGAATGGAAAACTGCCTTCAGTACCACCCTGGGTCATTACGAATACCTGGTTATGCCTTTTGGTCTTGCGAACGCACCCAGCGTATTCCAGGCGTTTGTGAATCATGTGCTCAGGGACATGATCAATAATGGCGTCCTGGTATACCTTGACGATATCCTGATCTATTCTGATATGATGGCCAGGCATGTACTGACTGTCCGACAGGTGCTCCAGAGACTGTTGCAGAACAGATTATATGTGAAGTTGGAGAAGTGTGAATTCCACAAGCAGCAAGTCTCCTTCTTAGGGTTCATACTCATCTGAGACGGCATTGCTATGGATCCCGGTAAGGTCCAGACCATCCAGCAATGGCCTCACCCGACCACCACTAAGGCTCTCCAGCAGTTTTTGGGGTTCTCCAATTTTTACCACCGGTTCATCAGGAACTTCAGCATGATCGCTGCCCCACTGACAGCGCTTACAGCAAGTAAAACTCCTCATCTCCCGTGGAACCAAGAAGCCCAACGAGCCTTCGAGACCCTCAAACACAAGTTTCCTACAGCCCCCATCCTGCATCAACCCGACCCGGAGTTACCATTTGTGGTTGAGGTGGATGCCTCAGAGTCAGAGGTAGGCGCTGTTCTTTCACAGAGGCAAGGTAAGCCCGTGAAGTTGTATCCTTGTGCATTTTTTTCCAGGAAACTGTCTGATGCCGAACGAAACTATGACATAGGGAATATAGAACTGCTAGCAATCAAGTTAACCCTAGAAGAGTGGCAGCATTGGTTGGAAGGGGCACAACACCCTTTTTTGGTGCTTACAGATCATAAAAATTTAGAATATCTACAGACAGCATGGCGCCTCAACACACGTCAGGCCAGGTGGGCGCTGTTCTTTTCTTGATTCATCTTTACTGTCACACAGACCAGGTCCAAAAAACATCAAAGCTGACACCCTTTCCCGGCTTCATGATGAAACGCAGGAGGTACCAAAACCAGACTACATCCTGCCAAGATCCTGCTTTGTGGCACCCGTTCAGTGGGACTTCACCCAGGAACTCGCCCAAGCGCAACAAGTGGACCCCGAACCACCAGGTAAACCTTCCAGAAAACAATACGTTCCCCCAGGTCTGAGAACCACACTCCTACAATGGGCCTATGACCATCCAGCCGCGGGACACCCGGGGTTTGGGAAAACCCAGGCAAGAATAGAGCGGCTCTACTGGTGGCCGTCCCTCCGGGAGGACGTACAGGACTACATCTGGGCGTGTCCAGTCTGTGCTCAGTCCAAGGCTTCAAATCAGAATCCGGCAGGGCTCCTGGAACCCCTGCCAGTACCCAACCATCCCTGGACGCACATAGCGTTAGATTTCTTGGTGGACCTCCCTCCATCCGATGGTAAGACCTCCATATTGACGGTAATCGATCGATTTTCCAAGGGCTGTCACTTGATTCCTCTGCCCAAGCTCCCCTGTGCCTTGAAGACCACAGAGCTGTTGTTTCATCATGTATTCCGGCTCTATGGTATACCCAAAGACATAGTGTCCGACCGGGGTCCGCAGTTCACAGCGCGTGTCTGGAGGGCTTTTTGGAGAAAACTCGGGGTCACGGTGAGTATGACATCGGGATACCACCCTCAAGCCAACGGGCAGGTAGAACGGCTACAGCAAGATATTGATCGGTACCTCAGAAGCTACTGTCTTGAACACCCAACTCACTGGGTTCGATATCTTCCGTGGGCAGAATATGCCCACAATACGCTCACCCATACCTCTACAGGTGTCTCCTCATTCCAGTGCATCTTGGGATACCAGCCACCACTGTTCCCATGGCAACCGGGATCCAGCGATGTGCCTGCTGCGGACTCCTGGTACCGGACCAGCAGCGAGGTATGGGCAGCTGTCAGACGACACCTCCTAGAATCGCAAACCCGAATCAAGCATCAAGCCAATCGACATCGGTGGCCCCTCTCCCTCACACCAGGACAGAGGGTATGGCTATCAACCCGGGGTCTCCAAGGACCCTACATGTCGAAGAAACTCAGCCCAAGGTACATAGGACCCTTCAAGATTACCTGCAGAGTAACCCCAGTCTCTGAGTGCCACGCCCACACCTCCTAGCCGGCACGGAACACCTGGGACGCAGCGTAGACTGGGGCATAAAAGGCTGCGTCAGACCAGCAGCTGATGCGGAACCTTGTTCAGCCTTCTCGTCTGCGACCTCCGAGCCACTTCCTGTTCCCGAACACCTTCCCCGATCCCATCCATTGTTCCCACAATCCAGTACCCCTTTATGATCATCAACCTCTTGCCTATGTACCGACCTCGCCTTTTGGATTCTCCCTGTAACGACGTTCCCACCTCGAAGACCAATTGCCTGTTCTCGGACCTCCTCTCTTGGATTTCCCCGAATACACCATGTGTACCGCTCTGCACTTGGGTTCGTTGCTTCCTTCCGGAACCGGACATGACACCGAGAAAATGTTGCACTGAATTTATTTAATGGAATCTTGATTACATCAGCAAAGAATTATGTTGCAGATAGGAATAGTACTGCATTATCTTTATTTTATTTTAAAATTTTAAATAGACAATGTTATTTCCAAAGCAAGTCAGCACTTTACAGAACACTGCAGAACCTGATGTGCTCCATGGAGCCTAGGCTTACCCCTGGAAGCCCTGGAATGCAGATTGCAGTATAGATTTTCGTTCTTCAAACCCTAAAAGAACTGGATGCTTCATTTCTGAAAAATGGTCCAGTGTGTTATTGTACAGAGTTCAAGATTTATATAACAGAAGGAATGAACCTGTTGTGAAGGTAAAGGGTTTCTTTATGACATATAGTTCACAATAATATGAAACATAATGTATTAATGCTAAGGAAACTCTGTTACTCTATCCTTAGACCATGCTCCTACCTACATGACTAATAGTATGCTTCCCTTTGCATGTGATGTATTACCCTGCATCTGTGGCTCCCAGTCACAACTGACTGTAAAGGAGAAATACCTGCTCATGACTTTTCCTGGAATCAAGTACATTTCTTCACTTTAGAGATAGAAATGTTTTGCATGGACCGTGTCTTTTCAGCTCTAACAGATATGCTGTTGTTGGAGATAGCTGAGGCCATAGATGACACAGATCACATTGAGTCAGACATAAAAAACAAAGACTTGAATTTTAAATGCAGACATACAGTTAATATCTTTAATCGTGTATTCAGTGATATATTACTCCAGCAAAAATTTTAATTAACAAATATTAGCTTTATTCAAATTACAGTGCATCTTAAAGTTATGTTATTA
Source organism: Scleropages formosus (assembly GCF_900964775.1). Classification (NCBI taxonomy): domain Eukaryota; kingdom Metazoa; phylum Chordata; class Actinopteri; order Osteoglossiformes; family Osteoglossidae; genus Scleropages; species Scleropages formosus. The sequence continues at coordinate 25,032,611 of NC_041821.1, forward strand.
AATCTCTAAATTAAGATCTTGTGACAGATTAATATATTGATCAGGCATGTAATTGTTCAAACCCTTCAAAGCTTTTAACAGAAAACAGTAATTATTACATGCAGAAAGACTTTATTAGTACACACACACACACCTTCAGCGCCGCTTGTCCCATACGGGGTCACGGGGAACCGGAGCCTACCCGGCAACACAGGGCGTAAGGCCGGATGGGGAGGGGACACACCCAGGACGGGACGCCAGTCCGTCGCAAGGTACCCCAAGCGGGACTCGAACCCCAGACCCACCGGACAGCAGGACTGTGGTCCAACCCACTGCGCCACCGCACCCCCGACTTTATTAGTAGTTAAAATAAATTATACATGTAAAACACTGAAGAAGCCAAAATGAATCAATTGAGCAATAAAATTATATAAACCCTGAATAGTTTCTGCTTGCACATTGACTATAGGTTTGTAGCAGTATTCTGCTGTTCTCATCTAAGGATGAAAATGACTGGAAGCCTCTACATGCATATTGATATATTGATCCTTTTGGTGTGGCTTAGAAGCCCTCAGTCCCAAGTGTAATTGATCCACCAATCCTGCTGAAAGTAATTAACGTACAAAGACCATGTGGGCCACCTAATAGCAGGTTCTCCTCACTTGAGGAGGGCAGTTTATCAGCTTTGTTCTCCCTATCTCACAGCACGTGCAGACGGGCCAGTCATGTCTTATAGTTCGAGTTTTTCTCAACCTGGCATGAATGTTCATCTCCAGGCAACAGCAGATTCCATCATGTTGAGGTTTGATGGTGTTTAAGTAAGATTCAGCAGAACCTGCTACTCTGGGCTTAAGTGCACAGGACAGCCATCCAGTGCAAGTTTGACAGACATTTTGGACTGTTCATGGTGGCTTTAACTCCTTTGTTTTATCTTTAAATTGTTATTAAGACTTCACACAAGGCTGTGCAGTCTATTCCAATCTTTAGGGATTAGCATCACGTGTTGGGGACTATCATCTGGGAAACCTGAGTCTGTTACTTCATCTGTGACGGTACTATACTGCTGCAGCCCTTCACAATCTAGCAACCAATGTCAGATTGATTAACAGAGTTCAGCAGTGTTCATAACTGCCCTGGCTGGCCCCGGCCATATCTGGACCTGGGGACCAAAATCAATAAGTTTTAATGAGATCTCCAACAATAGTGCATTAATCTCAGTAGGTAATAGTAGAGGGAATTTGATATGAACTAAATTAAATTAATTATGTAAGAGAGTCACACTAAGACACATTCACAGTCCACTCATTTGCATTTTATCAGTCCAGTTGCAGCTGATCAATGGCAGGGGGAAATCTCTTAATACACTTTCCAAACCTCATCAGACTCAATAATAGGACAAGAAAAAGATAATACATAAAAAGGGATTTATTAGGTAAGAATTCAACATTCTTATAATCTCCAGCATATTTCTAAAGGTAACTCCTCACAGCCCCAGGAGCACAGTTAAACACACTTTTTTAATTACAAGGGGAGGACAAAAAGGTGGGCAATATGTTTTTCACAGAAATTACTTCAGCAATGGGGGTGCGGTGGCGCAGTGGGTTGGACTGCAGTCCTGCTCTTCGGTGGGTCTGGGGTTCAAGTCCCGCTTGGGATGCCTTGCGGCGGACTGGCGTCCCGTCCTGGGTGTGTCCCCTTCCCCCTCCGGCCTTACGCCCTGTGTTGCCGGGTAGGCTCCAGTTCCCCGTGACCCCATAAGGGACAAGCGGTTCTGAAAATGTGTGTGTGTGTACTTCAGCAATGAAGCATTTGATTCTGCATAAAAATAATCGTGTGTTGAGCAACCTTTAAAAAAATAAAATTTGCTGAAGTGATTACAGGATGGCTTATGTTAGGTGGCACATAATGTATAATATCACATATTACAATTCTTGTATTCTATTTTAATGAATGCAAGCAGTGATGTTAAATTAATAACAAAACAAAATAACTAAAACATGCCTGAGGATAAATAATAGCAAGACATATTTTTTATTATTGTGTTTGGCTTTGGCAGGTCAGGCTCCGGTTCCCCACAACCCCATATGGGACAAGCAGTTCAGAAAGTGTGTGTGTTTGGCTTTGGTTCAGCTTGACATTTTACTTCATGGGTATTGTAAACACCATATCCTATTCCTCTCTTTACACATTTATTCACTTAGCAGATGCTTTTTTCCAAAGTGACTTACAATGGATACTATGTAGTGTTACTAGCCCACACACCTTATGCACTAAGGTGACTACACTGCTAGATACACTACTTACAAGGGGTTAATCATCCATGCCTCAGTGAAACATACTTACTCCATGACACTCACACACTATGGGGAAACCTGAACAACATGTCTTTAGACTGTGGGAGGAAACCCACACAGCCATAGGGAGAACATGCAAACTCCACACAGACTGAGCAGGGATTGAACCCATGTTCTATCACACCACCTGGACACTCTGAGACAGCAGCACTACTTACTGTGCCACCAGCCAGGATGCTTAAAATGCAGAAACTGTGATGGTTTTCAGTACCTGTACATTACACAACAAATCTGTTTTGGTTTTCTCCTGGTATTTGAGGTGAAGGTTTATAGCTGGATTTTCAGACCTTGCTGACAGAACTTTCCAGTGTTTGTCAGCAGCTATTCTACTCTGAAATATCGGAACTGGATGTAGATTTGAACAGTGGCAACATCTGCAGTAATGTAAAAAGTCTATATTATTCTACAAGGAAACAAATGGTTGACTGCAATAGAAAATCTTGTGTAGGGCATAACTCGGAGTGTGTGAATATGAGAACAAGTGTATGTGTTTGGGGTGAAGGGGATGGACAATGTTTGTGTGCGATTTATGTGTGCTTTCACTAGAAGGAGGCACAGTTTGAAAGAAGAGTTGGACCAAGAAACTTGTTCATGATAAATAAAACAAATCTGGGTTTGACTTGTGAAGATTTTAAAAATTCAATGTGTTCATTTAAGCAGAAGAATGCTAAAATATTCTTCCAGGAAGGGAGGCTTGGCAAAAGGTCTCCAGTGACATGTGGGAAATAAAAAATGAATTAAAAGCAGCGATGAGAAGAAGAGAAGAAGAAAGATTTATTCACCACCAGTAGGGCTGCACTGCCAAGGGTTGTGTGTTCTGTTCTGAAGGTGGACTATCCATGCTGACTCAAATATTCTACCTTGAAGAATCCACTTCGTATGAAGAAGTATCTCCTTTAGGTAGAATTTTCCTTAAAGAGGACTGGAATATGATGAAAACTTTTGGAAAATGTTTTTCCTGCTCCAGAATGCATCATATGCATGATATTCTTTTCTAACTTTCTTTTGAATGGAACTGACATTTGCACTATGAAGTAAAAGTAATTATATGAGCAATGCCTGGACACAACCAACAGCAGTCCTGTAGGTACTGTTTGAAAGCAGCTGGTGGTGTAGTGGTTAGAGCCATTGCAAAGCATTTTGAAGGCCCCAATTTGAATCCCATATAAATCTTTCTAAGTAGCTTAGCATTTTAAGTCACTTTGGAGAAAAATGTCAGATAAATACATACATACACACACACTTTCAGAACCGCTTGTCCCATACAGGGTCACGGGGAACCGGAGCCTACCCGGCAACACAGGGCGTAAGGCTGGAGGGGGAGGGGACACACCCAGGACAGGACGCCAGTCCATCACAAGGCACCCCAAGCAGGACTCGAACCCCAGACCCACTGGAGAGCAGGACTGTGGTCCAATCCACTGCGCCACTACGCCACCGCACCTCCCTAGTATCAGATAAATAAATAAATGTAAAAGGAGGAGATATTTCCTGTACTACAAATTACTTTATTCAGCCAACATTTTTCGCCAAAGTGACTTCCCATGAACACCACGTAGAGTCTTGGGCTTACAATACTTTACAATGCTAGATACATTACTTATAGCAGGTCGCTCACCCATACATCAGTGAAACACACTCTGTCACTCACACACTATGGCTGCCTTAGAGTCACCAATCTACCTGAAAAACATGTGTTTTGCCTGCAGGAGAAAACAGGAGCACATGGAGGAAACCCGCAGAGAGATGGGAAGACCATGTAAACTCTATACAGACACAGTGGGGATCAAACCAACATCCTCTCATGCTACTCAGGTACTGTGAGAGAGCAGCACAACATACTGTGCTGCCATGCTACCTATGTTTCTTCAGCTAATTTTGAAGATATGGATTTGAAATCTGAGTTTATTATCCATGTAGTGCTACATACAACTGTTCTATATATGTATTTAACCATTGTACAATTTTTCCCCACCTTACAAAATTATTCTATTGTTGAAAACCACTTTACAAGGTGATTTCTAGTAAGTACTAATAATAAGACACAATTAGGTGATTTTTTTAATTTGTTGCTAAGCCCAAAAATACCCATTTATGCTAATATTTTACCAAATCCCATTAAGGTGGACATAATTGCTTCAAAAGTAAGCAATAGTTTTTTGTCAATAGTGTGTCATTGTGTGAGAAGAGCTCTATAAAAATAAATTGAATTGAACTGAATACTTATTTGAAAGCAGTTTGCCCTTATTAGTTATTCTATAACACTGTATAGCTGTGTATCTGTGCTTGTCCAGCTCTTTAGTAGCTATTATATACTGTATACTTATAAAAATGCTGTTGTCCACCAGGTGCCCCGGTTTTATTTTTCAAGATGACTGATGTGCTGTACAAATTGCTGTGCTGTACAAATGGGTGAATGCCTGTATTGAGTTTAATGCAGCTAACCTTGCCAGTTACCATGGACAAAGGTATCAGCTAAATACTACATAATCATTTTAAGTTGCTTTGGAGAAAAGCGTCTGCTGAATGAATAAATGTAAATTTAAATGTGCATTCATTCAGCAGACGCTTTTGTCCAAAGTGACGTACATCTTAGCAAAAGTACAATTTATGCATTACATTAAGAGAAAGAGACATACAGTAGCTGCAAAGATGCAAGTCTCAAGTAAACCTAATTTATTACCTACCACTTGCTGCACCGAGGTTCATCGTTCAAGTATCTGCATAAAACACAGGACAGACAAATCCTGATACCCTCCTACCAATTTTTTTTTTTTTTTTGTTTACATAAAATACACAAACAAGCCAATACAATGCCAGAGTAGTAAAGGCTATCTGGGGATGCTCATGAAGTTATGGTGCATGAACATTTACACATGAGCTGGAGAGATCTTGAGCGAAGTGAGTCCGGAAAAGGTAAGTTTTCAGACCCTTCTTGAATGTAGACAGAGTTTCCGCAGTTCTGAGTGAGAGGGGAAGGTCATTCCACCACAATGGAGCCAGAACAGAGAACCTCCAAGTTTTACCTTTCATGTGCAGGACCACCAAGCAAGCAGAAGTAGACGAGCGAAGGGGTCTGGCTGGGGTGTAGTGGTTAATCAAGTCCTGTAAATAGCTGGGAGCAGTTCTATTGATGCATTTGTAGACAATAACCAGGGTCTTGAATTTGATCTGGGTAACTATAGGAAGCCAGTGCAGATAAATGAGTAGAGGAGATACGTGGGAACGCTTTGGCAAATCAAATACAACTCATGCAGCAGCATTCTGTAATAGCTGCAGAGGTTTGGTGGCAGTAGCAGGAAGGCCACACAGGAGAGAATTGCAGTAGTCCATACGGGAAGTCACCATGGCCTGCGCAAGTAGTTGGGCAGACTCAATTGTGAGGTAGAACGGAGCATATGAATATTATGCGGGATGTATCTGCAGGACTGGGTTGTGGGTTCGATGTGCTGAGAGAAAAACAGATTTGTGTAAATCATTACTCCCAGACTCTTAGCCAAGACTTGATAGACTGTGACAGGTATTAACTGAAATTTCTCATGAAGTCGAATTCTCGTAGCTCAAATCTGCATGTCTTGGGCTATTACTATTTATATTGTGGGGGTGCGGTGGCGCAGTGGGTTGGACCGCAGTCCTGCTCTCCGGTGGGTCTGGGGTTCAAGTCCCGCTTGGGGTGCCTTGCGGCGGACTGGCGTCCCGTCCTGGGTGTGTCCCCTTCCCCCTCCGGCCTTACGCCCTGTGTTGCCGGGTAGGCTCCGGTTCCCCGTGACCCCATAAGGGACAAGCGGTTCTGAGAATGTGTGTGTGTGTATTTATATTGTAATCATAATTTTTAAAAATAAATAAAGTGGCATTGTGGAGCAGTATGTAGTGCTACAGCCTCACAGCTCCCTTGTTGTTTGTTTGAACTTTGGTTTCAATGAAAGAGAAAAATATCCCTAAGTTACCAGAATAAGTAATTTACATTTTTTCCTCTTTACCCTAGTACAAAACATAAAAGGAACGTATATGTGCAAGACAGAGCAGATTTCTGGAAGTTATTTTCAGGAAATTGAGTGTAACGGTACAAGAATTTATGAATTCTGCCATTTCCTATGGATTATTTGACTTCATGACCCCACGTACTGAATTTGCTTCATCTCAGAGTTGATTTGAATTTCACAAATGTCAATGCAATTAGCCCACTCATGCCCTCTGCAACAGTAAGCTTTGGCACCCTACAAGTCTAAAGCCATTAGTGAAATCTAGTCCCTTCCAGAGCCTTAAACACAGGAGTCAGGCTCTCAGATAGTGATACTCTGAATGGGAGGGGGTGATGGAGAACTGCATAAAGGAGACAATCAAACTCACCTCATGTGAAACCCTTCACCATGGGGTCAATTCTCAGGAGCAAACCCGTGACCCCCACATAACCAGATGGTGACTGCAGAGGGATGGCTCTGTAGAGGATAGAAACAAAGAATGGAAAAGTCACCAGGACTCAATACTTACTGTAACTGTCTGTTTCTCTGTTTAATGAAGTAGTTAAGGTATTGTCAAAAGTGTCACATCTTTATTAGTGAATGAAATAAAAACATGCAAACAGACAGACTTTTCTACTCCTTTAAATGCAATAAGACAGGGGCGCGATGGTGCAGCTGGCTTGGCCGAGTTCTGCTCTCTGGTGGGTCTGGGGTTCAAGTCCTGCTTGGGCTGCCTTGCGGTCCTGTCCTGGGTGTGTCCCCCTCCCCCTCCAACCTTATGACCAATGTTGTTGGGTTAGGCTCCGGTTTGCTGTGACCCAGCCTGGGACAAACAGCTTCGGACAGTGTGTGTGTAAATAAAATAAAAACATTAATCATTTCTTATTATCATAATGGATTTTGGCAATTCCTTGAAATTTCTAACCTTGCTTTTTTGTGAACCACAGAAACACACACACACACACACACACACACACACATTTTCCAAATTGCTTGTCCCACACAGGGTCGCGGGGAACCGGAGCCTACCCGGAAACTCAGGGCATAGGGCCAGAGGCTGAGGTGACACACCCAGGACGGGACGCCAGTCCGCCGCAAGGCACCCCAAGCGGGACTCAAACCCCAGACCCACCAGAGAGGAGGACCTGGTCCAACCCACCGTGCCCCCCCCCCCCCCCCCCTTTGTGAACCATTACTTGGAAAATTAAACTCTTAGTTTTGGTACACATAATAAAATAAAACAGAAGTTTTATTTTTATGTGTTTTTGCATTAACGGAGGGCAAAAAAGTTCTAAAACTTGCTCCAATCTTGTGTAGTAGTGTCATAATTCAAGGTATGTAGATTCTGCAGTATTTCTTAGTTACTTGTCTTAGTCAAATCCCACAAAAACAGTGCTTTTCAGCGGAGCCCTATGATGTTCAGCGGTGGATAAAATGTGACATCCAGCATGAGCCTGAAACAGTACACTAGAAAAACAAACCATTTACAGTATAATTTTTGGAAAAAGTATAAATCTGTTGACATGTGAAGGAAAGGTTCACAAGTAAATTTTGGATCATAACTATCTGGTGCTGATGATCAGAACAATATGGCAATATTGAAACAGTACCATCATCTGTTCAGCACGGTCTCTGCAACAGGCCGGCTGATGACACAAACAATAATTTGATCCCTTTTTAACTCTGTAAATGCGCTTTGGTAATTAAGGTATAGATTGAGTGAAATGTGTTGAAATTTTTCGACTTTCTTTTTCCAGTTGAATGATTGCAGTAAATCTGTCCTGTTGCTTCTATTTCTTCTATAAATAACATCATTGTAATTCCTACTTCAAGTCTGTGCTCCCATTAAATGTGTGCTGTTGAGATAATCCATTTAATTTCTTCAAGGTCCAGGACAAAAAAGGCAGAAAAACCCACACCCTAATGCATGCAGATGATCTTGGGAGTTCATTTTTTTACCTTAATTTCTAGGAGGAATGTATGAAAAAGAACCTTTGTGGGATCAGATGAAAAAAGATAATAGCCCAATGTCAACATGCATTAAAGATCCATTCCTCAGATGTGAACGCTGCTCAGTGAAAATGCATTGTTTCCTCTTTTCTGCAGACGACAGCCTGCAGCTAATTTGTCCATGTTCAGGCTGTTTGATGCTCTTAAAAAGGAATGATAAAGGCTTGCTTTTGCTTGGGGTTTAATAGATTTGGAACAATGCTGGGCATTGTAAATAATTATTTGAATACTAAGTATTAGTGTGTGTGTGAATGTGAGAGCATGGAAAATCTTTATTGTAAATATTGTAAATGCCCCAGTGAGAAAGGCTTTCGAACCCATGAGTGCTATATTGTTACACAACAACATTTTACAGGATTGTCATGATGATCATCTCTTCCAAGTGTTCCAGTTAAAGCTTTAAATATATATATACCGCCTGATAGCCATGCAGTCACATTCCTCTCTTTGGATGGTGAGGGGCTCCCCCGCTACCCAGCTGCATGCCAGTTCATCAGCCATTAGATCTCCATTCCTATGCGACTGTATTCATTGCTGTGAAGAATGCTGTGCGTGCCTATGACTAATAATAAGAGCCGTTTATTCTTGATATATATATATCTTTACATACATAAACCCTCTCTCTCTCTCTAAAAAAAAAAAAAAATTCCCCACTCGCCCCCCCCCCCCTTTGTTTTTTTTGCGGGCTGTCTTACTCCTTCAAGCTCGGGTCCTCTACCAGAGGCCTGGGAGCTTGAGGGTTCTGCGCAGTATCTTAGCTCTTCCTAGGACCGCGCTCTTCTGGACAGAGATCTCGGATGTTGTTCCCGGGATCTGCTGGAGCCACTCTCCCAGCTTAGGGGTCACGGCCCCAAGTGTTCCGATTACCACGGGGATCACTGTTGCCTTCACCTTCCACATCTTTTCTAGCTCCTCTCTCAGTCCTTGGTATTTCTCAAGCTTCTCATGTTCTTTCTTTCTGATGTTGCCATCGCTTGGGATGGCGACATCTATCACTATGGCTTTCTTCCTCTGTTTGTCCACCACTACTATGTCCGGTTGGTTAGCCATTACCAGTTTGTCAGTCTGGATCTGGAAGTCCCACAGGATCTTAGCTCGGTCATTCTCGACCACCCTTGGGGGTGTATCCCACTTTGATCCTGGGACTTCCAGCCCATACTCGGCACAGATGTTCCTGTACACTACGCCAGCCACTTGGTTATGGCGTTCCATGTATGCCTTGCCTGCTAGCATCTTACACCCTGCTGTTATGTGCTGGATTGTCTCAGGGGCATCTTTGCACAGCCTGCACCTGGGGTCCTGCCTGGTGTGGTAGACCCCGGCCTCTATTGATCTTGTACTTAGAGCTTGTTCCTGTGCTGCTATGATTAGTGCCTCTGTGCTGTCCTTCAGTCCAGCTTTGTCCAGCCACTGGTATGATTTTTCGATATCAGCCACTTCTTCAATCTGCCGGTGGTACATACCGTGTAGGGGTTTGTCCTTCCATGATGGTTCTTGCTCTTCCTCGTCCTCCTTCTCGGGTTTCTGCTGCCTGAGGTATTCACTAAGCATCTCATCAGTCGGGGCCATCTTCCTAATGTAGTCAAGGATCTTTCTTGTTTCATCCTGGATAGCGGCTCTGACGCTCACTAGTCCTCGGCCTCCTTCTTTCCGCTTAGTGTACAGCCTCAGGGTGCTGGATTTGGGGTGAAACCCTCCATGCATTGTCAGGAGCTTCCTTGTCTTGATGTCAGTGGCTTCTATCTCCTCTTTTGGCCAGCTTATTATGCCAGCGGGGTATCTGATGACCGGCAGGGCGTAGGTGTCGATAGCCCGGACCTTGTTCTTCCCATTCAGCTGACTTCTCAGGACTTGCCTTACTCTCTGCAGGTATTTGGCAGTTGCTGCTTTCCTTGCGGCCTCTTCATGATTCCCATGCGCCTGCGGGATTCCAAGGTACTTGTAGGTGTCCTCAACATCTGCTATGTTGCCTTCTGGTAGTACAATCCCCTCAGTTCTGACTACCTTCCCTCTCTTTGTTACCATCCGGCTACACTTATCCAATCCGAATGGCATTCCGATGTCATTGCTGTAGATCCTGGTGGTGTGGATCAGGGAGTCGATGTCTCGTTCACTCTTGGCATACAGCTTGATGTCAATCCATGTAGAGGAGGTGACTGATGTTTACTCCATTCCGTAGTCGGTATCCGTAGCCAGTCTTGGTGATGATCTGGCTGAGAGGGTTCAGGCCTATGCAGAACAGCAGTGGGGACAATGCACCTCCTTGGTAGATGCCGCACTTGATGGTGACTTGCGCAATTTGCTTCTAATTGGCCTCTAGGGTTGTTTTCCACTGCCCCATTGAGTTCCTGATGAAGGCTCTTAGTGTCCTGTTGATCCTGTATAGTTCTAAGCATTCCAGGATCCATGAGTGAGGCATCGAGTCATAGGCTTTCTTGTAGTCAATCCAGGCGGTGCACAGGTTGGTCTGTCTGGTCTTGCACTCTCGAGTGACTGTTCTGTCAACCAGTAGCTGGTGGTTTGCGCCTCTGGTGTTTCTACCAATTCCTTTCTGGGCCCCGCTCATGTACTGAGCCATATGCCTGTTCATCTTAGCCGCTATGATACCTGAGAGCAGCTTCCATGTTGTGCAGAGGCAGGTTATCGGGCGATAGTTGGATGGGACCGCTCCTTTCTAGGGGTCCTTCAGGATGAGGACTGTCTGGCCTTCTGTTAACCATTCAGGGTGGGTCCCATCCATTAGCAGCTGGTTCATTTGTGTTGCCAAAGTTAGCTTCTTTAGCCAGAAGGCATGGATCATGTCAGGGCCTGGTGCTGTCCAGTTCTTCATACTTGAGACTCTTTCTTCTATGTCTGCCACTGTGATGGTTACTGGATCCTGTTCAGGGAGGTTGCTGTGGTCTGCTCTTAGATCCACTAGCCACTGGGCTTTGTTGTTATGTGATGCCTCCTTCTCCCATGTGTTTTTCCAGTATTGCTCAGTCTCCCACCGTGGTGGGTCCACTCTCATGTTATTACCCTGCCACTGAGAGTAGCAATAGCTAGCTAACTTCCCTTCATGCTGCCTTGATCTTGGCCTCTAGCCTTCTTTTCCATGGAGGATACTGCTTCTTATGCTTGGTATTCATCTTGTATCCAAGCATCTCAAGGATCACTGTTGCTGTGTTGTACATCAGTTGGTTGGTCTCAGTGATGGTTGCAGTAGGGATTGTTCATAGTTCTGCATTCACATCTTCTAGTAGACTTTCAGTAGGTACTTCACTTGGTCTTGGTAATCGGCCACAGGGGCTCCAGGTGTCCTTCTTAGCCATGATCTTATCTCTTAGGTCAGCTGCTCTTGCATTCAGCTTACAAGGGCTCATTGTTCTTGGGGCTTGGTACCCAATCGGAGTGTGGGGATGATGATATCTCCCCCCTGATCTGTCCTGGCTCCCCCTTGCCATAACATTTGTGTTTTACCTCATCAATCTCTAGTTGTGATAGCAGTTGTTGGAACACTGAGCTACTAGTTGTTTAGGCATTAGTCTTAATGTTGGGTTTCAAAGTATCCATAGGTCCCACATCCTCTTCATGTAACCCCTTTCACTGGGCTTACTTGTGTAGCAGCATTCCAACAGTTCCCTATTCTCATCTCTTGTCCATGCATGCCTTGTTCTAGTTCCAGTAGCCCACTTAGCATCAGTATGTCCCCAACATCTGGCACAGACCTTGTTAATCCAGGCAACATCTGAGCCAGCATGACTCTCTTTGTTTGTTTTACTCTCATATCCAAGGTAGGCAGAGCCAAGCATAAGGAGGTCTTGCCTAAGGACCCCCTACTGGAGGTAGGCCATGACCAGGATTCAAATCCCAGTTGAAAGGCAGCAATCTTACCACTACACTATCCACACACACACACACACACACACACACACACACACACACACACACACACACACACACACACACACACACACACATTTTCAGAACCGCTTGTCCCATACGGGGTCGCGGGGAACCGGAGCCTACCTGGTAACACAGGGCGTAAGGCCAGAGGGGGAGGGGGACACACCCAGGACGGGACGCCAGTCCGCCACAAGGCACCCCAAGCGAGACTTGAACCCCGGACGACTGTGGTCCAACCCACTGCGCCACCGCACCCCCAGTATGTGTATATATATATATATATATATATATATATATATATATAGATACACACACACACACACATACACATACACACACACACACACACACACACACACACACACACACACACACACACACACACTTTCTGAACTGCTCATCCCATACAGGGTCACGGGGAACCGGAGCCTACCCGGCAACACAGGGCATAAGGCCGGAGGGGGAGGGGACACACCCAGGACGGGACGCCAGTCCATCGCAAGGCACCCCAAGCAGGACTCGAACCCCAGACCCACTGGAGAGCAGGACCTGGTCCAACCCACTGCGCCACTGCACCCCCTCTATATATATACATACACACCCATATATAGAAAATTTCTTTCTCTGGGTCTAACTTGTGCACTAAAAATTTTTATTTGCTGTTCCACATTCATGGACAGGGATGTTGTTTTTAAGCTTTCCTTATGGGGAAGCCTTAGGACTACTGCAATGAGACTCCTGGAATACACAATGTTTACCAAAAGCCAACACTGTTTTGCATTTTCTCTCCCAACAACTAAAAATTCATCCATAAACCAAATTGGATAAAAGTTTTTAAGTTGTCTGGGTTTTCCCTTCATTTTTTTTCCTGTTTTTCCCCTGTTGTAAGTACAAGAAGCTGAGCAAATAGTGTGACAAGTTAAAAGATATAGACATGGCCCTTGTGTCTACTTATTTAGCAGATCCAGTCAACACTCTGGAGTGTTATCAGCCCACACCTTATTCACATGAAGTGACTTCATTACTTATAATAAGTCACTCATCCATATAGCAGTGAAACACACCTTTTATCTGTCATTCAAACACTATGGGCAATTTTAGAGAGACAGAACGTCTCAAGTCCATACAGACTGAGCAAGAATTGAACCCACATTTTCTCACACTATTCAGGTACTGTGAGACAGTGCTACTCGCAGCACCATTTAAATTTATTCAATGCTTTTCTCCAAAGCAACTTACAAAGTTAAGCTACTTATAATTGTTTACCCCTCCTCGAACCGCCACCTTAATGTGGTGGAGGGGTTTAAGTGCCTGAATGATTTCAGGAGCTATGTTGCCTGGGGCTATATGCCCCTGGTAGGGTCTCCCATGGCAAACAGGTCCTGGACGACAGACGAAACAAAGCGCGGTTCAAAACCCCCTTATGATGATCATTAAATCAGGGTTCTCGTTTACCTCTCCCGGTATGGTGTCACCGGGGCCCCACCCTGGAGCCAGGCCTGGGGGGGGGGCTCGCATGCGAGCGCCTGGTGGCCAGGTCTATGCCCACGGGGCCTGGCCGGGCTCAGCCCGAAACCAAGACGTGGAGCCGCTCTTCAGTGGGCTCACCACCTGCCGGAGAGGCCGTAAGGGGCCGGTGCGTTGTGATTTGGGCGGTGGTCGGGGCCGAGTGCCCGGCCGACCCAAACCTCGGGCGCCAACTCTGGTTTTTGGGAGTTGGAATGTCACCTCACTGGCAGGGAAGGAGCCTGAGCTGGTGCAGGAGGTTGAGCGATACCGTCTAGATATAGTCGGGCTCACTTCCACTCACAGCTTGGGTTTTGGAACCACTCTTCTCGACCAAGGGGTGGACTCTCCACTATTCTGGCGTTGCCCAGGGTGAGAGTCGGCGGGCCGGTGTGGGCTTATTAATAGCCCCCCAGTTCAGCTGCCATGTGCTGGAGTCTACCCCGCTGAATGAGAGGGTCGTCTCCCTACACCTTCGGGTTAGGGAACGGTCTCTCACTGTCGTTTGTGCTTATGCGCCTAGTGGCAGTGTAGAGTCCCCGGCCTTTTTGGAGTCCCTGGGGGGTGTGCTGGAAAGTGCTCCCACTAGGGACTCTGTCGTTCTACTGGTGGACTTTAACGCCCACGTGGGCAGCGACAGTGATACCTGGAGGGGCGTGATTGGGAGGAACGGCCTCCCTGATCTGAACCCGAGTGGTGAGTTGTTATTGGATTTCTGTGCTAGTCACGGTTTGTCCGTAACAAACACCATGTTCATGCATAAGGGTGTCCATCAGTACACTTGGCACCAGGACACCCTAGGTCGGAGGTCGATGATCGACTTTGTAGTCGTTTCTTCTGATTTTCAGCCATATGTCTCGGACTCTCGGGTGAAGAGAGGGGCTGAGCTGTCAACTGATCACCACCTGGTGGTGAGTTGGATTCGATGGTGGGGGAAAAAACTGGAGAGACCTGGCAGGCCCAAACGCATAGTGAGGGTCTGTTGGGAACGTTTGGTGGAGGCCCCTGTCAGAGAGGTCTTCAACTCCCACCTCCGACAGAGCTTCAACCAGGTCCCGAGGGAGACTGGGGACATTGAGTCCGAATGGACTATGTTCCACACCTCCATTGTCGGGGCGGCGGTTCGGAGCTGCGGCCATAAAGTCTCCGGCGCAATTGCGGCGGCAATCCCCGAACATGGTGGTGGACACCGGAGGTAAGGGATGCCATCAAGTTGAAGAAGGAGTTCTATCGGGCCTGGCTGGCTCATGGGACTCCTGAAGCAGCTGACGGGTACCGGCGGGCCAGATGGAACGTGGCTCTGGCAGTCGCTGCGGCAACAACTCGGGCCTGGGAGGAGTTCGGTGAGGCCATGGAGGAAGACTTTCGGTCAGCCTCAAAGAGATTCTGGAAAACCGTCCGGCGACTCAGAAGGGGGAAACAGTGTTCCGCCAACACTGTTTACAGTGGAAGTGGTGCACTGCTGACCTCAACTGAGGATGTCCTTGGGTGGTGGAAGGAGTACTTTGAGGATCTCTTCAATCCCTCCGACACGCCTTTCGTAGAGGAAGCTGAGGCTGGGGACTCGTCCATTACCCTGGCTGAAGTTGCTGAGGTAGTCAAAAAACTCCTCGTGGCAAGGCTCCGGGGGTGGACGAGATCCGCCCCGAGTTTCTCACGTCTCTGGATGTTGTGGGGCTGTCTTGGCTGACACGCCTCTGCAGCATTGCGTGGAGTTCGGGAATGGTGCCTCTGGACTGGCAGACCGAGGTGGTAGTCCTTCGTTTAAGAAGGGGGACTGGAGATTGTGTTCCAACTATAGGGGGATCACACTCCTTCGCCTCCCTGGGAAAGTCTATGCCGGGGTACTGGAGAGGAGAATCCGACCGATAGTCTAACCTCGGATTCAGGAGGAGCAATGCGGTTTTCGCCCTGGCCGTGGAACACTGGACCAGCTCTATACCCTCACTAGGGTGCTGGAGGGTTCGTGGGAGTTTGCCCAACCAGTCCATATGTGTTTTGTGGACCTGGAGAAGGCATTCGACCGTGTCCCTCGTGGCATCCTGGGGGAGGTACTTCGGGATTATGGGGTTCGGGGTTCGCTGCTTCGGGCTGTTCGTTCCCTGTATGACCGGAGCAGGAGCTTGGATCGCATTGCCGGCAGTAAGTCAGACCTGTTCCCGGTGCATGTTGGACTCCGCCAGGGCTCCCCTTTGTCACCGATTCTGTTCATTATCTTCATGGACAGAATTTCTAGGCGCAGCCAGGGAACGGAGGATATCTGTTTTGGTGGCCGCAGGATCTCGTCTCTGCTTTTTGCAGATGATGTTTTCCTGTTGGCTTCATCGAATCAAGACTTACAGCGTGCACTGGAGAGGTTTGCAGCCGAGTGCGAAGCGGCGGGGATGAGAATCGGCACCTCCAAATCCGAGGCCATGGTTCTCAGTCGGAAAAAGGTGGATAGCTCCCTCCAGGTTAGGGGGGAGTTGCTCCTTCAAGTGGAGGAGTTTAAGTATCTCGGGGTCTTGTTCACGAGTGAGGGAAAAATGGAGCGGCAGGTCGACAGACGGATCGGTGCGGTGTCCGCAGTTATGCAGTCACTGTACCGGTCTGTTGTGGTGAAGAAGGAGCTGAGTCGTAAGGCGAAGCTCTCAATTTACCGGTCGATCTACGTTTCTACCCTCACCTATGGTCAGGAACTCTGGATCATGACCGAAAGAATGAGATCGCGGATACAAGCGGCAGAAATGAGTTTCCTCCGCAGAGTGGCTGGGCGCACCCTTAGGGATAGGGTGAGGAGCTCAGTCACCCGGGAGGAACTCGGAGTAGAGCCGATGCTCCTCCACATCAAGAGGAGCCAGTTGAGGTGGCTCAGGCACCTGTTCCGGATGCCTCCTGGACGCCTACCTGGTGAGGTGTTCCGGGCATGTCCCACTAGGAGGAGGCCTCGAGGTAGACCCAGGACACGTTGGAGAGACTATGTCTCCCGGCTGGCCTGGGAATGCCTTGGGGTTTCCCCAGAGGAACTGGAGGAGGTGTGCGGGGCGAGGGAAGTCTGGAAGACTCTGCTTGGACTGCTGCCCGTGCGACCCGGCCCCGGATAAGCGGAGGAAGATTGATGAATGGATGGATGGATGGATAATAATAAAGTGCAATACACACACACACACATTTTCAGAGCCGCTTGTCCCATACGGGGTCACGGGGGAACCGGAGCCTACCCAGCAACACAGGGCGTAAGGCCGGAGGGGGAGGGGACACACCCAGGACGGGACGCCAGTCCGTCGCAAGGCACCCCAAGCGGGACTCGAACCCCAGACTCACCGGACAGCAGGACTGCGGTCCAACCCACTGCGCCACCGCACCCCCACTCTAAAGTGCAATATTACTCTATATAACATTTATATACAGTAAGTTGCCCAAAACAACCCGTCCTGATCATGCTGTGCGAGACAGAAGTGTCAGACTACAAGCATTACTGTGCCTCTGCATTGTTACAGAGTAACACTCACAGAACACAACAATCCTGTCCAAAAGCTCTTAAACAACACAACACAGGAGTCATTAGTTAGTTAGGACTAAAATAGTTTCAGTCCTACCTATCATACAGATCCTATCAAGTGGTCCGACAGTGTTCCCGTTGTTTTCAGGTTTCAAGTTTCAAGTTTATTGTCATAGGTAAAAGTACCGTGTACAAGTATCATGAAATTCTTCTTGAAGGTTTCTCCACAGACTATGTACAAAAACAATAGATAATACTGCACAAAACAATAACAATGACAATGAGTAATGCTAATAACAATATATAACAGTAGACAGCCAGGAACTCAAAACATGAGAATGCTTGAAGTGACAATGTAATCTACCAATGTGCTTGGAAGGAGCAGTCCAACTCTAGCTACAAAAGGTGGCACATTGGTGAGTGTTGTATACTCTTACAGCAATGGGGTAAAAACTGTTTTTGTACCTAGTAGTGTGGGTTCGAATAGACCTCGCACATCGCTGCCTGCCTATCGGACATCTCTGCATGGATATCTGATCACCATACAACTCAGCCTCTTCAAAACAGAGATCTTACACCTCCCAGCTGGCTTGTCTTCCCGTCACAATCTCTTGATCAAACTGGACAACTCACTCGTTTTGCCTACCTCCTCGGTTAAGAGTCTGAGAGTGATGATTGACTTAAGTCTAACTTTCTCTCAGCACATCAAAGCCACAACCCGGACCTGTGGATACATCCTGCATAACATCTGCAGGATCTGTCTTTACCTCACAACCGACTTTGTCTTCTCTTCTGTCTGGTCTTCCTGATACTACCATCAAACCACTACAGCTAATACAGAACCCTACTGTCCGAGTTGCTTTTGACTTGCCAAAGCATTCCCATGTATCTCCCCCTACTTGTTTCTCTGCATTGGCTTTCTACTGGTGCCTGGATTAAATTTAAGAACCTGGTTATGGCCTACAAAAGTATAAGTGGAACTGCTCCCAGTTATCTACAAGACTTGATCACCGCTACATGCCAGCCAGACTGGTACACTCTTACACATCTGCCCGCTTGGTGGTCCCATGCATGAAAGGTAAAGCACAAATGTTCTCGGTTCTCACCCCGTTGTGGTGGAATGACCTCCCTCTCTCACTCAGAACTGCTGAATCTCTGTCCACATTTAAAAAGAGTCTTGAAAAGCACCTCTTCTGGACTTACTTCACCCATGATCTATTAAGTTCATGTAACGTGTAAATGTTCATGCACTATAACTTTGAGATCTGTATATATATTTATAACCTTCTCATACAGGTGTTAATAAAGGTCTGAATCTTCTAGATGGTGATAACAGTGATCCTCCATGTCTCAGCTCCATTAAGTAACTTAAGTGACTTAACGTTGGTGTTGAAGGGCCTGATCTTGGTTGTGATGGAAAAGCTGTTCTTCCCTTGCCTATCCGGATTCTAATATCAGCTTCTGTTCCACCCTACTTGTCAATGATGCTTCCAAGGTAGGTGAAGCATTCCACCTCTTCTAAAGCGTCACCTTCTAGCATGATGGGAATTGCATTGGCAGCATTGACCTTCAAGACTTTGCTTTTCCCTCTGTTGATGTTGAGGCCTAGTCGTGCTAAGTTGTGTGTGACAATGCCTGTCTTTTCCTGCAACTGTTGCTGGGTGTGGGAGAGATGAGCCAGATCATCAGCAAAATCAAGAACATCTAGCTGTGCCCATAGCGTACACTGGATGCCATTTTGCTTCTGTGCTGTCGATGTCCTCATGACCCAGTCTATAGCCAACTGGAACAAGAAAGGTGACAACAAGCAGCCCTACCTCAATCCTGTCTGCACTTGGAAGGCATCAGTGACTTCACCGCCATGTGCGACTGTCATGGTCGCGTCAGAGGGAAGCGGCGGACCCAAGTGCAGAGCGGTAATCGTGGTGTCTTCGGGGAAATCCAAGAGAGGAGGTCAGAGGACGGGCAAAGGGTCTTCGAGGTGCAAACGTCGTAACAGGGAGGATCCAAAGGGCGAGGTCAGTGTGCAGGCAAGAGGTCGATAATCCGAAGGAGGCAGTAGATCGGGGGAACAAGGGACGGGTTCGGGGAAGGCGTTCAGGAACAGGAAATGGCTGGAGAAGGTCGCTAACGAGGAGGCAGATCAAGGTTCCGCATCAGCTGGTTGTCCGACGCAGCCTTTTATGCTGCGGTCTGCGTTGGGTCACAGGTGTTCCGTGTTGGTCCGAAGGTGTGGGCGTGGCAGCGACCCTGTATGTCATTGCTTCAGGAGTTCCCGATAATTTTTGTGATCTTTGGGGCCAAGATGGCTTCGTGGAGGATGGATGGGTAATTTTTAGTTCTGGCGGTAGTGGTAGTAATGTGATTAATCAGCTTACTTAATTCTTCATATATACTTTGTCGTCTTCTATGTGAAAAATTTGAATTGATTTGCATCGACTTTTGCTAAATGGGAAGAAAGAGACGTGACTTTTCGAAAGCTATGGATGTCGAGGTCAGCGCTGAAGTTAAACTTGTCACTGACGCTTGCCTGAGCAACAGGTTCACTGTGCTTGCTGACCCTCCTGCGATGGCTGATACGAACCACGATCTCAAACTTTACTTGGCAACTCCTGTAAAAAGTCCTCCCTCTAAAAAATCTAAAAAGAAGACTAAACCTAGCGGGGATATCTCTGACATTTTGAATGCCATCCAAGTGCTTTCTGCAAAACAAGATGCTACTTTCCAAAAGCTAATTTCCATTGAGAACTCGACTGATGCTACATCGAAAGCTGTTGACAGCCTGTTTGTGGTAATGCAGAAGCTTGTTTCTGATGTTAATGAGCATTTGGAGAAGATGTGCAGAATTACAAGAGACATTACAGAGCTTCAATCTTTAGACAAGGATGTCAAATCGCAGATTAAGCAGCTTGAACAGTACAGTCGGCTCTGGTTTTAAAGGTAAATGGGGTTCCTGAAACCAAGAATGAGGATCTGCATTCGATTGTTCTGAACATTCTCGAACATGTGGCACCCGACATCTGTGGCAAGCTCAACGACACACTTGACATGATGCATCGAGTCAGGAGACATGAGGTAAGGCTGCTTGTTCTTCATTATGGTAGCCATTAGTTGACCGTCTTCTTTGTTTGTATCTGTTTTTCTTGCCTTATGTCTGTGTTAAAGCGCTCTGTGTCACTGCGTGAGAAGAGCGCGCTATAAAAAAAATAAAATAATAAATAAAATAATAATAACCAGGATGGCGGTCATCGAAGGATCATCATAAGATTTTCTATGCGATCACTCCGAGACCTCGTCTGGAAGGCTGCGAAAGACAACGCATATCTGAAAGAATTTTGTCTATGCATTTCAGAAGCATTGATCCCTGCTGATGCCGCTGCACGTGCAAAGTTATGGCTGGTTGTTAAAAAGGCAAGAGAGGAAGGTAAGAAGGCTTCCTTCTTGGGGCCTTTTGCGTTCATCGATGGTCAGAAAATTGAGGCCAAATAAACCTCACTCCGAATTTTTTGTGATAACTGAGCTCGTGAGGATTAAGGAAATATAACTATTACTTGCTGAAATGTCTCGATTTCAATAATGCACTTTAATGTTCTTTTGGTGTCATGTAGATGACATAACTGATTGATCACCAGCTACCCTGTTCAAGGAAGAGAAGCCAACTTCTTTAACCAAAGTAGGATCTTTCTGTGTTTACCAGCTGTTTAGCTGGTTGCATTTAGTGTTATTTGTTGTTATGCACTCTTTTGAGTTTTCTTCTTTTAGTTTAGCATCTCTTAATGTTAGAAGTTTAAGAGATCATACGAAAAGGAAAGCCTTATTTTTGTATTTTAAACATAGTAATGCAGCTTTAATTTTTGTTCAAGAAAGTCGTTCATGTGAATCACACACCAGTTTTTGGAAAAGTCAGTGGGGAAACTCAATCTTCAGGAGTTACAGATCTAATCGTTCTGTTGGTACTCTAATTTTGTTGCATAAATTTAGAGGTGACATTTTAGAATCCCTTTTCTCCGATGAGGGTAGATGGGTCATTTTAGTATGCAAGACTGAAAATGTGCTATTCATTATATGTAATGTTTATGGTAAGGGGGGCGCGGTGGTGCAGTGGGTTGGACTGGGTCCTGCTCTTCAGTGGGTCTGCGGTTCAAGTCCCGCTTGGGGTGCCTTGCGACGGACTGGCGTCCCGTCCTGGGTGTGTCCCCTCCCCCTCCGGCCTTACGCCCTGTGTTACCGGGTAGGCTCCGGTTCCCCGTGACCCCGTATGGGACAAGCGGTTCAGAAAGTGTGTGTGTAATGTTTATGGTCACAACTCACGGAATGCAAATGCATCCATGTTTAAAGGATTGGGAGCTAAGCTTCTTAGTCGCCTTATTAATGCTTATTTGATTATAGCTGGAGATTTTAGCGAAACCCCTGACGATATACAAGATAGATTTCCTACAAGAACTACCTCCAATTCACGTGATAACATTATTTTATGTGAAAATCTTTCCATGGTAGATGCTCGGCATTTCTTTAACAGTGGTTGTAGAGGCTTTACTTGGTCCAACAAATCTGGATCACTTAAGGCTAGAATTGATCTTTTTCTTATCTCTCACGCTATTTTGAAAGACGTTATTTCTGTTAATCATCAGTTTGCCCCATTTACTAATCACATGTTAATTTCTTTGGACCTTGAACAACATGGAAAGTTAAATAGTACAAGAGGTTACTGGAAATTTTATAATTGTCTTTCGGAAGATGCCCCTTTCAATGATAGTGTAACTCGGCTGGCTAAGACTATGTTTAGTAATACTAAGGGTGACCTTGGCTCCAGTTGGGAGTACTTCAAATTTAAAGTTAGAGACCTTGCTGTTAACAGAAGTAAACAAATTAAAAAAGAAAAAAACCAAAAAGAATTAGAACTCATTCATAGATTAAGTTTATTAATGCAGAAGGATAATCTCAGTAAAGAAGATGAGGTAGAACTGAGCGTCTGTCAACTGCAAATTGAAAATATGTATATGGAGATTGTTAAAGGTGCTTTTATACGCTCTAGAGCAAAGTGGATCGAGAAGGGTGAAAGAAACACTAATTGTTTTTTTGCTCTAGAGAAAAGAAATCGTAAAAAGAGATCTTTCTCTGCCTTAAATATTAATGGTGATTTATGTACAGATCTAGGACTGATCTCAAACTTTGTATACACCTTTTACAAAAAATTGTATACTTCTCAGTTTTCTCAAGAAAAATGTGATGCTTTTCTTTTGAGTATTCGTGATAAAGTTTCAGATATTAATGAGGATTTCAAGCAACTGTGTGATTCTGGTATCTCTGTTGCTGAAATGAAGGATGCACTGAAATCTATGAAAAATGGAAAATCTCCAGGTACTGATGGCCTGTCTGTTGAATTTTATTTACATTTTTGGGACCTTTTAGAGCAACCGCTACATAGTTTGTTTAAAGAATGTATAAAAAAAGGAGAAATGACTCCCACAATGAAGCAGGGACTTATTTCTCTGATCCCCAAATCGAATAAAGACCCACTTTTAATTGAGAACTGGGAGACCAATATCACTGTTAAATGTTTGCTTGCTTTAATATTTGCAACTCATTTAAAATCTGGTCTTAACACTATAATTTGCGAAACACAAAATGGGTTTATGAAAAATTGACACATTAGCTCCAATATAAGATTAGTAGTCAATCTCATTGACTATTCAGAGATTATTGATTCAGACACTGTTATAATGTTTTTGGATTTTTATAAAGCATTTGATTCATTAGAACACCAATCTTTGTTTAAATCTCATAGCGTTTTTAGTTTTGAATGTACTTTTATCAACATGGTGAGAATGCCTTATAATATTAATTCTTCAGTTTTGGTTGGCTTGCAAACTACTAAATGTTTTAGTTGTGACAGAGGAGTGCGTCAAGGTTGCCCCATTTCCCCATTTCTTTTTCTTTTAGACGTTGAATTGCTGTCAATTAATATTTTACAAAATCCCATTTTAAAAGGCATTTCTATATTTGGTAAAGAATTTAAAATATCTCAACTAGCCGATGATACTACTTTATTTCTTAAAGACCAAAGTCAAATTCCTTTGAGCATCAATATTATTAAATCTTTTTCTGAAGCTTCAGGCTTATATTTAAATTTATCAAAGTGTGAACTTTTTTGTCTTTACGATACTCAACAATCATCGATACATCATATACCTGTCAAAGACTGTGTTAAGTACCTGGGGATTTTCTTTACTAAGGATAGATTGACTCGCCAACAACTTAATTTTTCACCTAAAATAACAAAAACTAGAACAATCTTTAACTGCTGGCTTCAACGAGATCTGTCAATATATGGCAGAGTTCTTATATCTAAAGCAGAAGGATTGTCTCGTGTTTATCCTTCTTTATCTTTAATTGTTAGTGACAAAATTTGTGATGACATTAAAAAAATGTTATTGAATTTTATTTGGAAGAACAAATCCCACAAAATTAGGAAGTCTGTTTTGTCTAATAGACGTTCTGAGGGTGGACTGGAAGTTTTGGATTTTAAAGAATTGGTTAGCTCATTTTGAATTAGTTGGTTAAAAAAATGTCTTTGCAGTAATGACTCAATTTGGTACTATATCTCTAATGCCATATTTTGTAGATTTTCTTTTAAAATGCAATTTCATCCCTTCTAAATTATTAATATCTCTCTCTAACGTTCACCAACAAGCTTTACTTACTTGGAAATTGTGTTACGTGCACAATTTTTCTCCTCACAAAGAAATTCTTTGGAATAATTTGAATATTTTAATCCGAGGCAAATCTTTTTTATGGACAAGTAGTATGATAGAAGTATTATGTTTGTTTTGGATTTATTTTAAAAATGATGGCACTATTTCTGGAGTATGAAGAATTTATGACTTTGTATAATCTTCCTCTGCCAGCTAGGACTTTCAATTCTGTCATCAACGCTTTGTCTCCAAGTTATGTGCACTTATTTAAAACACACCTTTGCTTTAATGAGAGAAAAACATTTATGCCCAAACTTTTATTGGATGCTGTTTGTCTTCGTGATAAAAAATGTAATAATAAATATATAAAGCGATTGTTACATTATTCAGTATACACATCCCCCAGATGTCGTTTTATCTGAAACAACTTTTTGATAATATTTACTGGAAGAAAGCATGGTTACTCCCTGAAAAATTTTGTATATCTAATAATAAAAAAAAGTGAGGTACATTTTAAGATTCTTCATAATGTCTGTTCAACAATCTCCCAAATTGTTACTTTTGTTGATCTCTCAAACTTATGTGTTTTCTGCAAAGTTGAGGAAGAAACTTTGCTTCATTTATTCTACCATTGCAGTAAGGTTAAATCTCTTTGGGAGGACTTAAGCTGTTATTTATCTGATTATAGGAAATTTGATTTTAAGCTTTCATTGAAAGATATATTTCTTTATTTTTCTGGCAGTGACCATGCTATTGTAAATTTTTTTTTCACAAAAACAAATTTCTCAAGACTTTGCCTAGATTTGATGATTTCTTGCTGAGAGTTCCCTTATTGTAAATTCTCTTAAACTCATTGATAACAATAACAAGTTTATTAAAAATTATGACCACATTTTTTTGTATTGAATGAGATGCTACTGTTATTGTTTTCCTTCCTTTTATTGTATGTTTTTTTGTATTTCAATGCAGTGCCGTTCCTTTTCTGCAATTAAAAAAAAAAATGTGATCTTACATTTAGCTAATGCTTTTCTCCAAAGCAACTTACAACATTAAGGTCACAATTATTACAAAGTTACATTTATTCACCAATTTATAGAGCTGGGTACTGTTAGTGGAGCAATTTAGGGTGACTACCTTGCTCAAGAGTACTACAGCAGGAGGTGGTCAATCAAACCTGGGATCTTTGGGTCCAAAGGTAGAAGCTCTAACCACTACATTACCAGCGTGGTCTCTCTAGTACCCTATAGTGTCTGCGCAGTTTTCAGAGGATCTCCCTGTTCATGTTGTGGAACACCTTATCATAGTCAATAAAGTTGACATACAGGGGCAAGTTCCACTGTAGTGACTGCTCCAAGGTGGTGAGTAGTGTTGCAATTTGATCGATGCAACTTCTGTTCTTTGGAAGCTAGCTTGCTGATCTCGGAGCTGTGGGTCAATGTCGTCCTTCATTCTATTTAGGAGGATCCTGTTCAATACTTTGCCTGGAATGGACAGTAGGATAATCCCTCTGTAGTTAGAGCAGAAGCTGAGGTCACCTTTCTTGAGGATCTTAATGAGGTAGCCCTCCTTCCAGTCTGACAGGCTGCATTTGTCTTCTCAGTAGGGGTAAAGCATCTCCACCATGGCCTCGATGTCAGCCTTCATCACATCCGCCAAGATTCTGTCGGGTCCTGCTGTCTTGGTGTTTCTTAGCTGCTTTAACGACCTTGTGGATCTCCTCCTTTGTGGGCACGTTGCAGTCTATTGGCAGGTCGCTGTCATTCAGTCAGATATCTGGTCCTGGGGGGGTGGTCTGTTCAGCGGGTCCTCAAAATGCTCCACCCATCTTCTCTTTTCTTCTTTCTCACAAATGGTTGGTTTTTAGTGTTTGTCTTTCACAGGCTTCTCTGGTTTGCTGAACTTTCCATGCAGCTTCTTTGTGGTGGCCCCTCATGTTCCCAGCTTCTTCAACTTCTGCTGCCAGAGTCTCAACGTAGTTCTTATCTGCTTTGACATTCTTCTTCACACTTCTGTTAACTCTTGTGTTCTCCTCCTGAGCCTTGGCTTTCTTGGCTCGTGTATGACTGTTGCTGACTGCTGCCTTCTTTTGCTTCTGACTGCTGCCTGACAGAGTCATTAATCTCCCATAAATCCCCACAATGGTTGCTCAACAGCTATTTACATCCACAGCGGCAGGGCTGTATTTTGGGTAAGCTATGTGTGTGTATACATGTAAAAAGGATCTCCAGACCCCTGATAGCTTCTCTGAGATGGACATGATGGACAAGTCAGTGCCTGTTGGAATCACGGCAATGTCCACCATACAATGCCATAACTCGAGCCAACCAGAGAGGTTTGCATTGCATGGTTTTGCAGATCACATGCAAGACCATGGCTAAGATAAGAACATGAAATGCATTCACATACAGAACACACCAGACAATGTATTTCAAACCTGGAACTCTGAACCTTGACATCTGAGAGCTGCAGCAAAAGTTTACTGTGCGATTTAGTGTCAATCCATCTGACAAGCGACATGGATCATGTGAGTCTCAAATGGGCTCCACCCATAGATGTTACAAGTTTAAAACCAGAACTCCCCACCAGTCTTTTTAGAAGTGAAGAAACCACTTGGATGAGTGGTGAAACGTATTCAAGGAAATTCATGCAAGTCCAGTTGCCTTTGTTCTTTTAGCTTTGTTTTTTAGATGCTATGACCTGGATAATTGAGAATCTTCACAGACATATTGCCACACACTTTGGGACTAGCACCCTTCGACTAGTGCGGGAGTATGAAAGGACATCGAGGAAACTTGCAGATTACAGGAATCACTTACGCTTCAACTTAAGATGCAGACAACACAAGATCATTCCCACCAGCTTATACCTAGGTTCCACAGTAAACGGCCACAGAGCTGAGAAAATTCTCCAGAAAGCCCAAAACCAGCTGCTCAATGAGAGAGTGAGACAGGTTCACTTCACCATTGATGCTCTTAAATCAAAAGCCGAACAGATGCTTAACAAGCTGGCATCACATCTACCTGGGGAGATTCTGGGGGAAAGTCTCCAAATTTGTGAAAAAGGCACAGATTTCACAACACATTAAAGGTAAGGAACGGCAGAAACGCAAATTTCTTTCTTTACAAACTCGGCATAAGAATTCATACAAAATAGAAGAACTGACTTGGAGGGAAAAGGATGACAACACCATGCAGCTGGGCATCCAGGAGAAGTGGGTTGAGAACCTGTCTGACAGGGAGCTCACTCAACCGGAGAGGGATGTCTTAGCCAAGGGATTAAACTTCGCCATAACACCAGAACAAATACCTGTGGTAGACCTCATTACAGCCACAGAGTCTGCCATTAGGAATAACAATTTGACCAACACAGAAGCAGAACAACTAAGGTTGAAAGTAACAGCTGCCCTTGCCAGTGCTAAAGTACTGCCTTGCAATCTCACCATTGATGAAAGGAAGGCAGTCATATCATTACAAAAGAGACCAGGACATCACTATCTTACCGGCTGATAAAGGAAGGTGTACAGTGGTTCTAAATACAGTTGATTACCACACTAAAGTGTCCAATCTCCTCCGTGACACGGCCACATATGAGATGCTGAAGCGGGATCCCACCAATACATACAAGAAGAAAATAATAAACTACCTGCAAGAACTGGAAAGGGAAAAGGTTATTGATCGACAATTGTACTACCGGTTGTATCCTGGGGAGGCCATTCCTTGTATTTATGGACTCCCCAAGATACACAAGGAAGGAGCTCCACTCAGACCCATCGTCAGCAGCATCAACTCAGTCACATATAATATTGCTAAACACCTGGCCACCATCTTATCTCCACTAGTTGGTAATACTCCATATCACATTCAAAACTCTCAGGACTTTGTTAACAAAGTCAGGAATATCCAACTGGACCAAGAAGAAACCATCATATCCTATGATGTCATCTCTCTCTTTACATGTATTCCCACCCCAGAAGCAACAAGAGTGGTAAGGGAACGACTAATACAGGACACCACTTTGGCCGACAAAACCAACTTCACCCCAGACCACATTTGTGTCTTGCTGGATCTTTGTCTGACTACCACCTACTTCCAATTTAATGGGGGTTTCTACAGGCAAAGACAAGGCTGTGCAATGGGGTCACCAGCGTCACCCATAGTGGCCAATCTCTATATGGAAGATGTGGAGAGTAGAGCCCTGACCTCTTATACAGGAACCACCCCCTCCCATTGGTTCAGGTACATGGATGACACTTGGGTTAAAATCAAAATGCAGGAGGTGGAATCCTTCACACAGCACATCAATGAGGTGAACAGCAATATCTAGTTCACTCGGGAGGACATCAGTGGGAATTTTTTGGCCTTTTTAGATTGTGCAGTGTATGTGGAGGAGAACAGAAGCCTCAACATTGAAGTGTATAGGAAACCCACACACACAGATCAGCATCTATTATTTGATTCCCACCACCCTCTGGATGACACCCTCTGGGTGTCATCAGAATCCTACATCACCGAGTGCAGACTGTACCCACACGGACAGAAGGCAAGGAGAAGGAACAAAAACACATCAGACAAACACTTAGAACATGTGGATATCCAAACTGGGCCTTCGTCAAAAGTGCTGGAAGAAAACCCAGAACAGATAGAGAGGAGGAGAACAACAAACGAAAGAACATCGTCATCCCTTACATGGCTGGAATATCAGAAAAACTCAGGAGGATTTTCAACAAACACCATATCCCTGTGCACTTCAAGCCCAGCAACACTCTGAGGCAGAAACTTGTTCACCCCAAAGACAAAACACCTAGGCAAAAGCAGTGTAATGTAGTTTATGCAGTTCAGTGCACTGAGGAATGCACAGATCTGTATATTGGCAAAACAAAACAACCCCTTCATAAATGCATGGCTCAACATAGGAGAGCTAGTTCTTCAGGTCAGGACTCAGCAGTCCACCTACACCTGAAGGACAAGGGACATATTTTAGCCAGAGAAGACAGATGGTTTGAAAGAGGAGTGAAGGAAGCCATCTATGTAAGATTGGAAAATCACTCTCTCAACAGGGAAGGTGGACTGAGACACAATTTATCAACCACATATTAATACAGTTTTAGCATCTGTCCCCAAAAAGCTTCCTACCCATTTACACCTCGGGTCTGGTGGCTCTGGCCATTAATGGGTCATTAAGTGCTGCTAATTGTAGAAAAACAGGACACCACCCAGGTTAATTTCAATAACATCCTCCAATTGGCAGGTGATTATTGGGTCCTTAACAGACCCCAGTCACATGAGTCTCAAATGGGCTCCACCCATAGATGTTCCAAGTTTAAAACCAGAACTCCCCACCAGTCTTTTTTTTTTAGAACTGAAGAAACCACTTGGATGAGTGGTGAAATGTATTCAAGGAAATTCATGCAAGTCCAGTTGCCTTTGTTCTTTTAGCTTTATTTTTTTTTTTTTTTTAGATCCAATGTTTGTCTCCCTCCATTTGTTTCCTGTAACTGCTTGTATCAAGTTCAATGTTGGTTTTGGCCTACAAGACCATCAATGGGTCTGTTCCTCTATACCAACTGGACCTGATCGCTTGGTACACCCCAATCAGACTGCTACACTACTCCACCTGCTTGGTGATCCAAAGCACAGGAAGTCCAAAAGTCCAAAGGTTTGTGGTTCTGACTCCCAATGTGGTGGAATGACCTTACTCGGTCATTCAGAATTGCTGGATATCTCTCTACAGTTAAGAAGTTTCTTAACACATCTTTTGTGGTCTTTAAACATCATTTCTTAAAAGAAATTAAAAACCTATATGCGGCTACTCAAAGGAGAGAAATAGAATCAAGTCTACATCTAGATCTCTCCTTTGCTTTTTTTATAAAAGTGTCTGCTAAGTTAATAAATGTATATGAAGATATGTATTTTTTCTACAAATGACTTTATTGAAAAAAGGGGGTGGGGGTGGTGTAGTGGTGCAGTGGGTTGGACTGGGTCCTGCTCTCCAGTCGGTCTGGGGTTCAAGACCTGCTTGGGGTGCCTTATGACGGACTGGTGTCCCGTCCTGGGTGTGTCTCTCCCCCCCAGCCTTATTCCCTAAGTTGCTAGGTTAGGCTCTGGCTCCTGTGACCCTGTATGGGAGAAGTGGTTCAGAGGGTGTGTGTGTGTATGACTTTATTGAATAAAGTTAAAACTTCTACATTAGAACACTTGTTTGGAAATATATTCAAAACCAAGTCATTAAAAAAATTGATAAAACACTTATATAACAGACATTTCAGGACAGGAATTTAATACATTTCTCATATTCCCTCTAAACATATCAAATGAACAAAACACAAAACTCCTAAGAGCAGAAAAAATATTCTATAAGAAACAATTGAAACAACCAAATAAATTAGATTAGTGTATAATCAGTTCTTAATTAATATCCTAACACCCTAGTAAGAGTCAATTCAATGGACCACATGATAAGGAGTTGACATGAAGTTTGGGCTACAACCAAAAGAGGCCCTTCCATTTTTTCTTCCATTTCATTCATTTAGGATCACTGAATCACAATCAGAGACGGGGTGTGGTGGTGCAGTGGGTTGGACCGGGTCCTGCTCTCCGGTGGGTCTGGGGTTTGAATCCCACTTGGGGTGCCTTGCGACAGACTGGCGTCCCGTCCTGGGTGTGTCCCCTCCAGCTTTATGCCCTACGTTGCTGGGTTAGGCTTCGGTTCCCCCCAACCCCATATGGGACAAGCAATTCAGAAATGTGTGTGAATTGCGATCAAATCACATCCCTGTCCATTCTCTGAATACCATGAGTTTGTAAATCCTTATTTCCTCTCAGTCTGGAAACTGGAAAAAATTGTGTATTCCTGGACTTCATTCACATGCATAAATATTTCCACAAACACCTTCCAAACACTTAAAAACAGTTTTAGGAAGTAATAATCAAACAGTAGGATGATATGTTAAAAATAATCTAAAAGGAAATTAACAAAGAATAAAGTAAGAGATTTTTTGGGGGTGGCATGGTGGCACAGCAAGTAGCACTGCTGTCTCACAGTGCCTGGCTGGTGTGAGAGGATATGGGTTTGGTCCCCACTCAGTCTGTGTGGGGTTTGCATGTTTTCTGTGTGGGTTTTATCTGAGGGCTCTGGTTTCCTCCCACAGTCCAAAGACATACTATTCAGATTCCCCCAGAGTGTGTGAGTGACACAGAGAGTATGTGTTCCACTGATGTATGAATGAGTTACTTATTGTAAGTAGTGTATTTAGCAGTGTAAGTCACCTTGGTGAATAAGGTGTATAGGCTGATAACACTACATAGTTTGTTGGAAGTCACTTTGGAGAAAAGTGTCTACTAAATAAGTAAATGTACATTTTATTGTTTACTAAAGTACAGTAAGTACACATAAACATACAAATTACAAATACAGTATGTTTACATTTACTCATTTAGCCAGACCCTTTTCTCCAAAGTGATATACATCTCAGAGAACAATACGAAAAGTGCCTTCTGTCAACAGAAGGGATTTGGATGCAGACAAGTTATTTTTTGAGTACAGTCAATTTGTCACATACTACTGTATAAACCAGTATACTTTACATAAACACCTGCATATAGGCTTTTACATTATTTAGCAAATTGTTAGCAAAAATTCTTAAACATAACAAACGCGCACACATTTACGCAGCACTATGAGATTAGGATAGAAGTGAGTCAGAATAGGTAAGTTTTGAGGCCCCTCCTAAATGTAGAACAGTGTCTTATTCAAATTCAAGGTCACATTGTTTTTATTGTCATTCTCCTATATAGCTTGTATACAGTGGACCGATATGTCATTTCTCCAAAGACCATGGTGTAACACAGAACAGAGTACAAGACAGTAAATAAATACACAAGATAAGACGTGGATGTGGATATAGGCTGTGAACTGTAGGCAGTTTGTAGTGTATGGAATCATGGTGGGTTAGCTGTTTGAATATGCCAGATGAGCGTTGGGAGGCAGCAGGATGTTGAGTAATCTGACTGCCTCAGGGAAGAAACTGTTGTGGAGTCTGCTGGTGGTGGCACGGATGCTCCTGTAGCTTCTGCCAGATGGCAACAGGGTGAAGAGTCCATGAGAGGGATGAGAGGGGTCATCCACAATGCTGGTGGCTTTGCGGATGCAACGATTTTTGTATGAGGTGTTGATGGTGGGTAGAGGAACTCTGATGATCTTTTCAGCTGTTCTTACAACTCGCTGTAGGGTCTTACGGTCAGAGACTGTGCAGTTCCCATACCACATGGTGAGACAGCTAGTCAGGATGCTCTCTATCGTCCCTCTGCAGAAGGTGGTGAGGATGGGAGGGGGGAATTTGGCTCTCTTCAGACTCTGTAAGAAGTGGATGCTGCTGGGCCTTCTTGGCTAGGCAGGTGGTGTTGAGAGTCCAGGAGAGGTCCTCCGTCATGTGCACACCAAGAAACTTGGAGCTTTTGACTCTCTCCACAGTTGTTCTGTTGATGTGCAGTGGTGAGTGGTTTACTCAGGTCCTCCTGAAGTCAACAATCATCTCTTTAGTCTTATCAACATTAAGACATAGATTGTTGTCTTTACACTATTCTGTGAGCTGGTTCACCTCATCTCTGTATGCTGACTCATCATTGTTGCTAATGAGGCCCATAACTGTAGTGTTGTCAGTAAACTTGATGGTATGATTTTAACTGTACTTTTCAGCACAGTCATGAGTCAGTAGGGTAAACAGCAGTGGACTGCGCACACAGCCCTGGGCAGCACCAGTGTTCAGTGTGGTGGTGCTGGAGGTGGAGTTGCATTTGGGCAGGTAGTATGGCCAGCACTTCACAATCATAAACTCCACCAGCGACAAACAGTAGCTAGAGATCACAACAGCATTCCTGTAGGTATGCAAACTAAAAAAATTTAAAGGAAAACATTTCTGAAACATTTCTGAAACATTTTTCAAAACTGTAACAACTTGAAAAACAAGGAAAAATTAAGAAGAGGTTATCACACATTGTTGGAAAGCCTGTGCCTCATTGGCTCATTACTTTTACGTCATTGGTGAAAAGTGGTGGTTTCTTAGTTCGTCATAGAGAAAAAGTCTGCCTCAAACACCCAATAAAAGTGTCTATCATCTATCAGGATCACCTCAGTATCTCCTATCAATTCTATTTGAAATTATCCCTGTAATTTGCACCAGCAGAAATGGTAGTATATGACAAAATAATTTTTATCTGTTGAAATTTTTTATTTGTGAAATTTTTTTACTTGCGTTTTTGCTACGCATGTTTACTCTGAGTTATACTTTGCTTTGGAAAAAAGGATTAGGTGGGTAAATGTAAATGTGAATAAGTGTAGAAATTAAATCTAATCAATTAATCAATCAACATCTTCATTCTTGTTTTCACTTGTGCTTCTCATGACCAAGCTCATCCAATGAGTTTAGACAACTTGATATGTTGCAATACATCTTAAAAAGGTTCCTGTGATGTGTCACTAGCTTCTGAAAGCTCACAGACAAGAGGCTGGTCTGTTTAGAGCTGTGAATCAGTTTCACACCATCCTGGCAGGGCAGAACTCAGATGTAATTTACATTTACATTTACATTTATTCATTTAGCAGACAACATTTCTACAAAGCAACAAAAAAAATGCAAAAAGTACATTACATCAACAGAAAAAGAGTTTTGGATGCAGAGATCTGACCCTAGAGTACAGTCAATTTATCACAATCCACAATCTGAGCCAATATACATTACACGACTAGCTGCATTAAGGTCTGTCCATTATTGAACAAATTGTTATTAAAGAAATATTACACAAAAACATGTTTATTATGCACTTACAAGAGCAGAAGGGAAGTAATCAATCCAAAAGTTTTGTGTGCAACACTACTGTCTAGTTTAGCCAAAGCAAACCATCGTTCTTGTTGATCTTCATAGTTTCTTTTATATCATGTTGTGATTCTCTAAATTTCTAAAATCAAACAAAATCCACAGGCAAAAGAGAAAATGAGAATGTCCTCAGACACATGCAGGCCCTGAATTAAAATCTATTTATCTCTCTGCCTGCTTATCAAATAGACTGAAAGGAAGTAGTGAAACTACTACAAAATATTACAGTAAGAGTTAATAGAGTTATAGTTCCTTCCTTTTAGTATATAATGCAATGTTATTTAACTATTTGTTTTTATAATGTTTTATAATTTTTGTTACTCCAATGATTATTTTCAAACTACATTTACATTTACATTTATTTATTTAGCAGACGCTTTTCTCCAAAGTGAACTCTATGTAGTGTTATTAGCCCACACACCTTATTCACCAAGGTGACTTACACTGCTAGATACAAATTAAAGGATTTTAGACTTGATTATTTTTAAGATAAACCCACTGTAAAACACTAGTGGTTCAGAACATACTACATAACAAGAAAGCCATGATCAGTTTCTGGGATTCTTTCTGTAATGAGACTTAATGGGCAGTGTGTGTTCAGTCAATCCAGTATCCATCACGTCATCAATCCATACTGAAACCCACAAAGTTTGATCAATCAGTCAATCGCACTAATCTGTTGCATAAATGTATAAACATGCAAATCTGACAAAATGATTTAACATGAAAATTTATAGTCTCTGTCTTTCTTTTGTCTTTTGTGTTTACTCACAAAATAATATTAACGAATGTATTAAAAATACACAAGTTAGACAAAGTCACTGGGAAAACTTGGGCGAGTGAGACAGACATGAGCTTAATGAGAAAAATAATTTGTGAAACGGGGGGTTTTTAGCTAGTTGCCTTCCTTAGCATGCGTACACTTTTTGTAAGGTGTCATTGTTCTTGGACCAACAGCTGAGAACAATAATTAAATAGTAATCATACTACAAGCATAGTGTGAATAATAGAAAAATTATTATTCAATAATAATAGTCGATATAATAGAACAATATGGTATGGACAATGACTTAAAAGAGAAAATAGAAAACAATCAAAAAAAAGATAATTAATATTGGTGAGGAACCAAAAAGACAGAAGATACACTGATGAAAAATTGTGTTAAAAGCATGAGACATTTAAAAAATAAATAAATAAATAAATAAATAAATAAATAGATAAATAAATAAAGAAAAATACATTTTGAGCAAAATGAATATTTAACTTTGAATATCTAAAAGTGTTTTGTGCATGTTGGGATAAACAACATAGGAAATGTGGAAATACATGTAAACATGATCACATATTGCACTTTCTGCTGAGGTAACAGAAAAACTTCTTGAAAATAAATAAAAGACAGCTCACACAGCTGAGGTCAGACAGTGCTCTGTCTTTTTATTACAGAACACAGCGAAGCCAATGCTGTGGATTTAAACAAAATCAAACAAGCCAGCTGCCCCAAAAAAACTATTGTAAATTCAAAATAAGTATGAATGTATGCTTCTCCACTGAACTTTGATGGATTTATTTAATGTGTTTGATAGATGTTTAAAAAAACTGATTTAGATGCTATGGTGAGCTCATGATGAAGCGGGACAACTTTGATACAAGTGTGTTTTGAACTCCATGATGACAAACAATGAGATTACAGCATTTGAGCAGAAGGAAAGGTGATATGCAGCTCTAGTTTTTCTTAAGCAAGCGCTGTCTTGCAGTACTGCTTTTACGGTTCATATGAGATCTCTGCCAGATGCAATCACCATCTTGCTTTGAGAAGAGCAGCAGTTGTGCAACGGGAGCCACCTTTGGGAATAAATTGGGTCTACGTGGTGTGATGTGAGCGGACTGCCTGCCCTGGATTAGCAGCAATATTTAGATAACTTTGAAGTATTCCTGCTGCTGCAATTACAATAATTAATGCCACCCCTGTGTCGCATACACAGAGCCACCAGGCACATCAATTATTTCTCTGCTAATTATACTTTAATTAAGCTTTTACAGAACAATTACCTTATTTGAGTGATCCTCAGAGCTAGAGGTTAAGCTTTTGTACCTTCAACATGCTCCACTGGACACGCTCTTGTTTTTCTGTTTGTTTTTTGGCCGCTCGCAGATGCCTGAACAGAGGCTCCAATGGACCAGAAACAATATCAGATATATCAGATTCCAGTACACATTGTTGTACTGATTTGAGATAATTAAAATAAGCAAATGATACCATTATTCACTTTGTGTCAACAGGCAAAATGAGACATTTTCATGTTTTGGGAGTTTGATGAAACTTAGGTGATGAAAGAGTAAAAGTTGTCTGATCATAAATGTTCATTGTTTGGTAAGTATTCCATGTGCTGTCGTGGCACAAATGTTTGTATCTCATCCCACATTTTATCCAAAGGTTTTCCTCAGCCTTTTCCAGACACCTACCTTTTATTGTTATAATATTTTAATTCTAGCATACGAATACATTTGCATTTATTTCTTTAGCAGAAGCTTTACTCCCAAGAGACTTCCAATGAACTCTATGCAATGTTATGAGCCCACACATCATATTCACCAAGGTGACTTACACTGCTAGATACACTACTTACATTGGGTTACTCATCCTTACATCAGTAGAACACACTCTCTCAGTCACTCATACACTATAGATAATTAAGAATTAAGAATATTATAGCTTTAATATTTTGGGCAGATGAAAACATGCATGTAATGTGTACTTATGTTGTGTGTAAAGACATTACTTGATAAGTAATCAAGGGTGAAAAGTGGGAAAAAAAAATCAGCATGTCAAGAAAAGAGAATAACCAGTATGTATGAAAAAAGGAAGACACCTGCATGTCAGGAGATTTTTTCTGTATGTCTGAATATGAGTATGAGTATGTCTGAATGTGTGACGATCAAATGGACCACACATATACTTCTGCAAGGTTTGAAAGCCTCATGCTCTGCAGAACACGTGAAAAACAAAAGGTTTTTTACAACACCTCACATTTATTTGTCCAGGGAGCTGGAAATGGACACAGACTGGATATAGGGATAATCTGCGTGACAAGTTTTCCACCTAATCTCAGATTTCATCACAGAGTCTGAAAAATACCACCTGCTTCCTATGTTCTCAGAATCTTTTGAAATATTGCTAAGAAAGAAAACAAATGCAATTTTCCCTGATGTACAATGCTTGGTAACCATTGTTTTTAATCTTTAGATGCATATTAAATCCAAGCTGTGATGTCTTAACTTTTGTAGAAGGCCAAATATCTTAGCAAATAAAATTTAAGCTTTGTTTAATCTGAAACAGTTACATTTTTATGCCAATGAGTTAATTATGTCATATTTAGATACCATACTGGGCTAGTGATGAGGATTATATTCCTTGGTACTGGCCTACTTTTTTGGCATGCTGTAGATTAAAAACTGGGATTAGTGACAAACACTGAAAGAGAAATTCAACCCCCCTAATGGCCAGCATTAATTACTGATATCTAGATAGCTAGATTAAATTTTGATAGCTGGTTTAATTTTTTAACATTTCAAAGAATAAAATAAACATTAAGGAAAGTGATGTGATTTAATTTAAAGGACCTAATCATGCCTACAGACGAATAATAAGTAGACAGGGTATGCAAAGAAAAATAAAAGATGCAATGGCAAGCTGTATATGTATAGTATTTAAAGGAAAGCACATAATCAATAGTTAAAGCAAATTGTTATATATAGCTTTTACATATATACCTTTGAACAATGGAAAATAGAAATCAAAAGGTATGTTGTATGAGATATATACAGTAAATATAATATATATTAAACATATATTTATTATGTTTAATATATATATACAGTATATACTGTTTATACAGTATATTATGTTTATATATACATATATACTACATGTAGGGGGTGCCGTGGCGCAGTGGGTTGGACCAAGTCCTGCTCTCTAGTGGGTCTGGGGTTCGAGTCCCGCTTGGGGTACCTTGCGACGGACTGGCGTTCCGTCCTGGGTGTGTCCCCTCCCCCTCCGGCCTTGCGCCCTGTGTTGCCGGGTAGGCTCCGGTTCCCCGTGACCACGTATGGGACAAGCGGTTCAGAAAGTGTGTGTGTGTGTGTGTGTGTATATACTACATATTATACATATATATAATATATATATATGTATGTTTGTGTATTTATTATTATTAAATGTTGTATGTATATACAGCTTTAATTGGTGGAAACTGGCATTCAGAAGGAATGTTGTTTAATATGTGTATGTATACATACATATAACAACATCCCTTTAGAGTGCTACCACAAGACTCTATTATGTCAGTCATTAACCCTCCTTTACCACCTCTGTACCTATTATCCTTACATTAAACAAATTTACCAGTGTGATAAATGTCAATCTCCTGCCAAAATGGTACAACTAAAATCCAATCTAGCATTAACCGAGACTTGTGAAATGTCAAATCAACAAAATATACAGTTAAGACTGATATTATTCAGGTAAAATTGAATGCACATAAGAAACTTAATGAGAAAATCACACCTGTAACATCATAGGGGAGATCACAAAAAATTTTAATTTTTAAAGGATTTATTCATAGTGATGATAGTACTTTACTGTTAATGTGATCAGAGAGTGTATTGTTTCAGGGTCTTTAAAACAGTGTACACCCGAAAAATTGTGTCAAAACAGTTCTCCGTGCACCTTATTTTTCCACAGCCAAGGTAATCTTTCATTCACACTGTTACAGCAGCGTCACCCTATTCAAAATCCTCACAGAGACAGGCAATGTCTGTGCAAAGGGAGCTAATTTAAAGGTGTAAGGTTTGAGAGAAAAGTCCACTTTACACACTTGATTAAGCACTTTTCTGCCTGAAGATTCAATCTCAGGTCTTGGGTTTCCTTGGGAGTTCAAACAGTTGAGAAATTGGTTTATATTACATGGTGAATCATTTGGTTCCACGCCAAACATCTATTCCTGCACCCGCTGATATCAAAGCAGATCCTCACGCCCAAAAAAGGGATAAAGTGTATAATCACAGCTCCCAGTTTTATTAATTTATTTATTTTTAGGTGGCTTTCACTCATCTTTCATTCCGTCTTCCCCTGCAGCACCTGCCACACATTTCACAGCTGCATGCTGTCTCAGGCTCAGCTTCAGAACATCTCTCGATGTATTTATACTGATTTTTCATTCATGAAACTCCCAATTCATTGCTTCACTGTTCATATTTAGGACAAATAAAAATAGATAAAGTAGCACAAAATGTGTAACACACAGGTGCAGCTTGCAGCACAATGGAAGCCAGGCAGCAGGTTGAAGTTGAGCTGTACAATGCCCTTAATGTACTATTTGCTTCCCTTCATGATCGACATGTGGCTGAGTGTCCCTCTCCGACAGGCCTGTCATTAGCTCTTAACGGGTATCCTGATCTAAAATGCTCATTAAAAACACAAACAAACAAACAAACAACCCACTTTTGACACTGGTATAAAACAATGGCCATTAATGAAAATAATAACATCTGGCAGTTTAGGCCGCATAATGAGTCACACTTGAACACAAATACTTGCTGTGGCTCTCCAATGACAATAAAATCTGTGTTACCCTGCTTCACATAAGGAACGGTTTGAATATCTGGTTCCTGATCAGACATGCATCTGAAATGATTTCATATCTTGCAGTTGTTTCCTTAGCCAACATCTCTGCACAAATTGAATAAATGCAATCGAAAAGAATGGTTACCTTTAAACGTTTGTAATACTCCTGTAAGAATCAACGTTTCTCTCTGAAACAAGACTGCACCGTTTGTCATTTAAAATGAACATTTCGACAAAAACTGACCCCGTTATTGCTAAACATTCAACATATATTGGCAATTAGACGTTTGCTAAATGTTGTGCATGCAGAATGTTTCCAGGATGAAAATGTATTTTTAGTAATTACTTAAGGGCATTGTGCTTTACAGTATGCAGGCAATAAAAACAAATATTTACTTGCTATGAGGCCTTTTCATGTTTTTTGAGTGATTAAGATTTGAGTCATTGCGAGTGCTCAGTCTCCAGTGACAGCAGCTTAGTTTGAGAGACTCACCTCAAAAGGACTGTCAGTGTGCTTTACCTACTTGGCCCCTCAATCGATACTTCATTAGGTCCAATTGTCTAGTGACTGCGCAAACAGGAAGAGGCCTTTAATTAACTCCTCTATTATGCAGGGACTGTAAGAGCAAAACTCAACTGTGTCTGGATCCTGTGATGTTCAAGTTGCTGGGCTGGAGCTTGTGGGACGGTTGATGTCTTTCTTCAGTGTCTTCTCACTATCAAAGCTTTTTTAATCATTAACATTAGTCGCTTGTCTTTCAGCGGATGCAAAGCAGCATTTCTTCATAATAACTGAAAAAGAGATAAAGAAAATGCATTTTGCTGTGGTGCAGCTCTCTGGAATTAATGGCCAATATGTACAGAGAATTGTGAGAAAGTGCAGTCAAATGGCAATCATTGCAAGTGACATCCCTTGTCCATGAGTCACTGCTTGTCACTGAGGTGATTTGTCATTTGTCATCCCATCATCAAATCACAGTGACAGTCTGGTATTTTCCAAATCTATCTTCCTAGCTGAACTCTAAAATAATATATGCTGTACACACAGACGAATTGTGTCAGATTTTTTAATGGAAAGACGCTCTGAAAGGTGCTCTGACTGAATCAGCTTAATGGAATCACCCTATAAATGTACGCCCATACTGGGGGGATGAAAAAAGTACACTCTATTGATAAGATATGGACTAGTTCAGTACAGATGATGATGGAAAATTGCCTTAATTATTCAACCTCATGTGGATGTACATTTTGCATCTTCTTTACAGGGTATGCATTTAGAGGCTTAGTTTTTGCAACATCCCTTTGATTCCTTCTATACTTCTATGGAACTGGGCCAGCAGAAATTAAAACAATATTTCATACGGGGGCCTAATAACTCATTCCATTTTAAAATTGCACCTCGTTTTCTGCTCAAGATAAAGAATAAAGCTATCAGCAGCCCTTATTTCTTTACAAATGCCAGAGTGTCCCATGTCATCATAGTGACAGTCATTCAGGCCCACAGGGCCTTGACTGAACACCAGTAGAGATTATAGATAAACAAAGTGGCCTGTTGACGATGCTGGGTTTTTTTTTTTTTTAACAAAGTTGCAGTGGAAGGTTTTGTGAGGCCATTGTTATAGATGGATATCACACTGGGGTGGCAACAGCCAGGCAGATGGCTACCACTGTTGCGGGACACTATTCCACAGTGTTTGGACTTTCTTTTAAAAAGATGTAATTAAGATGCTATAGAGGTGACAGACCAAGTGTGATGGGTGTGATTTTTTTGTAAAGGACAATGTGACAAGAAGGTTGTATGAGGATTATTTTACTAGATGATCTCATTCATTCATTCATTTATTCATTCAAATTTGTGTAAATGGTATTCCAAAGAGATTTTTAAGTTGTAGTGGTTTACCAATTTAAAAATCAAGTTTTCCACACACACACACACACACACACACACACACACACACACACACACACACACACATACTAACAACAGCATGATACTACAACAGAGGGTGGCTGTCAAATCCATGTTCTTCAAACACAAGGTAGCAGCCCTAACCACTATGATAACTACAGCCCCTTAAATTTCCTTGCATTGTACAGTAAGACTGTTGCTCATTTGATAAACTGTCATGGTGTCCCCCAGGCGCGGATGCGTCGGACCCAAGTGCGGAGCACAGGAAGCGTAGTCAAGGGACAATCCAGTAGACATGGTCAGGAGAACAGGCAAAATGGTCACCGGTCTGTGAACAGAATCCGAGGGTCAAATCCGAGAGTCGTTGTCCAGTAAATAGGCGAGAAGTCGTGGCAAACCAGGAAGTCGTAGACGAGGAGCTGGATGAGGAGCAGAAACTGCTAAATGGAGGTCAGGAGATCTAAGGTGAGAATGAGAAGCGCAAGCACGTAGCGAGGCTGAACAAGGTTCCACAACTCCCTGCAGTCCGGGCTGTCCTTTTATGTGCCCGGACCCTGATCAGCTGCAGGTGTTGCTCGTTACTGAGGTAGAGGGCATGACATAAACACACATTTTATACTTCTGCAAAGAGTTCAAGGGTCATAGATGGTGGGATTTAAAGCAGTGGTGCATGGAAACTAAGAGTTATGACTTCTAACCTGTTAGGCATGATCATGAACTGCACCCTGTTCAGTGAACATTATTCCCTACTCCTGCAACGACATCAGCTGAAAAATATATGGTTGTAGTCATGCTGCAGTTCTCCGTGCCTGGAATGTAATATGTACTGCAGCACTGCTAAGGAGGAAAATACCACGGTCTGTCATCGCTGCCAAACACTGATAACCAAGTAATTATCTTATATGCTTTGATTCTTTTGTTGTGCTTCCCTCAAGTGACCTTTCCCAGCATGGCCTGTGCTGCTGGGGATGTGGTCGAGATGTCGGGGGAATTGCTTTTGTAAGCACAGGTGGTCAACCACAGTAATTCATGGCATAATTCAATAGAACTAGGACTATGTAGAGCAAAAATGTTATGAATATCTGAAATTACTGTTTTGGTCTTGCCACTTATTATTTATAACTTTCAGCAGTGAGTTTCAGGTGGAACTCACGGAAATGCAACATGACTGACACTGCATTTTGTTTCCTGAATTCTGAGCTTCACTGTTTGAAGCATAAATTACTGCATAGTGTTGTTCCCCCTCAGCACTGAATGTTTTAAAATGAACAGCTTTTAACTGATAACATGAACACACAGATGCTCCAAAAATGTGAAAACACTTATTACTAAATAAAATAGAGGACAAAATATTCTAACACAATTGTACTTTTTCCAAAAAATTGGTAAATAAATGGAAAATCAATGAAAAATTATAGTTTTTAAAATAACAATCACAAAGGCTGAAATTGATGGGTTACTGTTATCAAAAGGGCAATAAAACAACAAAATCAAATCATTCTTAAACAATTCTGCCTGTGTTTCATTAGAATGCTTTGCTGTAAAATTAAGGCTACCAGGTTTATGAGAATTTATTTTTTATTTTATTTGTTTTTATTTCTATAGAGCGCTCTTCTTACGCAGTGACACAGAACTTTAACACAGGCATAAAGCAAGAAAAACAGATACCAACAAAGAAGACAGCCGACAATTTATGGGTTGGGCATTAGCAGTGGAGTAACAAATGATGACATTACAAATGAAAACCTCTAAACAGTGCCCCTCTAAACTACATATATTAGAAATTACTTGTTAAAATGTTCACATAATGGTCAAGCTATGACAATAAACTTGAAACTAAGCTGTGAAACATTTTTTTTGGTGTGACATTTCTCTGTGTATATTGC
Source organism: Scleropages formosus (assembly GCF_900964775.1). Classification (NCBI taxonomy): domain Eukaryota; kingdom Metazoa; phylum Chordata; class Actinopteri; order Osteoglossiformes; family Osteoglossidae; genus Scleropages; species Scleropages formosus. The sequence continues at coordinate 25,075,772 of NC_041821.1, forward strand.
AGTTGCGTTATTCTTTTCATGCAAAAGTGCACCATGATGAGCTGGACACCTCGGAAGAGTGTACTTGAAAATCTCAGCATTATTGCAGTGTGATATTAAGGTTGTCTTATCTTTCACTGGTGATTGTTGATGTTTGTCTCTGGATGCACCTGTTATCCTTTCTGAGCAAGCCAAATCTGGAGTACATGCATTTAGAAATGATTTGATTTCACTGATTTGCAGATTTAACAAAGTTAGGTTTTTCCAGGCATAACAACTTTGAGTTTTATTAAATATGCACTTAGCGGATTCTTCTCTCCAGAGTAACTTACAATTATTTACCAATTTATACAACTGGGAATTTTCAATATGTACCTTGCATAAGGATACTAGAGGTGGAGTTCAAACCTAGGACTTCTAGGTCCACAGGCAGCAGCTTTAACTACTACACCACTAACTGTTCCACTGCATGTTTCAGTATAACACTGCAATATGAAAGAAATGCTGCAAAGTTTTGTTAGTACATGAACTGCTTGCATGTTATAAGGCCTTACTGTCATTGTAAACTATATTCTGAAGGTATCGTTAAATAAATTTCTTACATTATATTCATGATTTATTTAGGTAGGAAGGAAATACATAATTAAGTATAAAAAATTCCAGAAAAGTAGAAAATACATTTAATAATTCTGAAGATACACTGTACTGGATAAAAACTCTCCGCATAGATCTGAATGTACAGTTTTCTTGATAAAAACTATAATAGCATTAATGTAATAAGCCGTCTATTGGTAATGCAAGTAAGGTCACATACATGCATTCAATGAAATATATTTTTGCTTCGGAATTGCTCCGTCTGTAAATATGGACGTTTAACTTAACAATGCAGGAGGGAGTGCAAACACTTCCCTTTTAGCATCAAGTCCCACCTGCCACCAATCAGTGAGCAGTTGCCATAGCATTTAGGTCAGGATATATTTTGCCCTCCCATCTCTTACCTTTTCCTGCCTTACTCTTATTCATGACAGCTCTGTGGACAGGCATGTGGATGCTGTATTGTAAGAAATTAATAGTCTGAGCTCTGGAATGTCCTGTGTGTCCTGTTTTTTCACCTGTTCGTATAACTGCTTTTCCTCTATATAAATATGTATGTGTGAGTGTGTGTGTGTGTTTGTATGCACATACATGCTGTACGTATACAAACATTTTGTAAAAATGGATATATATATGTATATATATATATATCCATCCATCCACCTTCCTCCGCTAATCCGGGGCCGGGTCGCAGGGGAAGCAGTCCAAGCAGAGTCCTCCAGACTTCCCTCTCCCCGCACACCTCCTCCAGTTCCTCTGGGGAAACCCCAAGGCGTTCCCAGGCCAGCCGGGAGACATAGTCTCTCCAACGTGTCCTGGGTCTGCCACCAGGCCTCCTTCCAGTGGGACATGCCCGGAACACCTCCCCAGGGAGGCGTCCAGGAGGCATCCGGAACAGGTGCCCGAGCCACCTCAACTGGCTCCTCTCGATGTGGAGGAGCAGCGGCTCTACTCCGAGTTCCTCCCGGGTGACTGAGCTCCTCACCCTATCCCTAAGGGTGCGCCCAGCCACTCTGCGAAGGAAACTCATTTCTGCCGCTTGTATCCGCGATCTCATTCTTTCAGTCATGATCCAGAGTTCATGACCATAGGTGAGGGTAGGAACGTAGATCGACCGGTAAATTGAGCGCTTCGCCTTACAACTCAGCTCCCTCTTCACCACAACAGACCGGTACAATGACCGCATTACTGCGGACGCCGCACCGATCCGTCCGTCAACCTGACGCTCCATTTTTCCCTCACTCATCAACAAGAACCTGAGATACTTAAACTCCTCCACTTGAGGGAGCAACTCCACCCTAACCCGGAGGGGGCAATCCACCTTTTTCCAACTGAGAACCATGGCCTCGGATTTGGAGGTGCCGATTCTCATCCCCGCCGCTTCGCACTCGGCTGCAAACCTCTCCAGTGCACGCTGTAAGTCTTGATTCGATGAAGCCAACAGGACCACATCGTCCGCAAAAAGCAGAGACGAGATCCTGCGGCCACCAAAACAGACACCCTCCGTTCCCTGGCTGCGCCTAGAAATTCTGTCCATGAAGATAATGAACAGAATCGGTGACAAAGGGGAGCCCTGGCGGAGTCCAACATGCACCGGGAACAGGTCTGACTTACTGCCGACAATGTGAACTAAGCTCCTGCTCCGGTTATACAGGGAACAAACAGCCCGAAGCAGCGAGCCCTGAACCCCATAATCCCGAAGTACCTCCCCCAGGATGCCACGAGGGACACGGTCGAATGCCTTCTCCAGGTCCACAAAACACATATGGACTGGTTGGGCAAACTCCCACGAACCCTCCAGCACCCTAGTGAGGGTATAGAGCTGGTCCAGTGTTCCACGGCCAGGGCGAAAACCGCATTGCTCCTTCTGAATCCGAAGTTAGACTATTGGTCGGATTCTCCTCTCCAGTAACCCGGCATAGACTTTCCCAGGGAGGCGAAGGAGTGTGATCCCCCTATAGTTGGAACACAATCTCCAGTCCCCCTTCTTAAACGAAGGACTACCACCCCTGTCTGCCAGTCCAGAGGCACCATTCCCGAACTCCACGCAATGCTGCAGAGGCGTGTCAGCCAAGACAGCCCCACAACATCCAGAGACTTGAGAAACTCGGGGCGGATCTCGTCCACCCCCGGAGCCTTGCCACGAGGAGTTTTTTGACTACCTCAGCAACTTCAGCCAGGGTAATGGACGAGTCCCCCTCCGAGTCCCCAGCCTCAGCTTCCTCTACGGAAGGCGTGTCAGAGGGATTGAGGAGATCCTCAAAGTACTCCTTCCACCGCCCGAGGACATCCTCAGCTGAGGTCAGCAGCGCACCACTTACACTGTAAGCAGTGTTGGGGGAACACCGCTTTCCCCTTCTGAGTCGCCAGACGGTTTGCCAGAATCTCTTTGAGGCTGACTGAAAGTCTTCCTCCATGGCCTCACCAAACTCCTCCCTGGCCCAAGTTTTTGCCGCAGCGACTGCCAGAGCCGCATTCCGTCTGGCCCGCCGGTACCCGTCAGCTGCTTCAGGAATCCCATGAGCCAGCCAGGCCCGATAGAACTCCTTCTTCAGCTTGACGGCATCCCTTACCTCCGGTGTCCACCACCGTGTTCGGGGATTGCCGCCACAACAGGCGCCGGAGACTTTATGGCCGCAGCTCCGAACCGCCGCCCCGACAATGGAGGTGTGGAACATAGTCCATTCGGACTCAATGTCCCCCACCTCCCTCGGGACCTGGTTGAAGCTCTGTCGGAGGTGGGAGTTGAAGACCTCTCTGACAGGGGCCTCCGCCAAACGTTCCCAACAGACCCTCACTATGCGTTTGGGCCTGCCAGGTCTCTCCAGCTTTTTCCCCCGCCATCGAATCCAACTCGCCACCAGGTGGTGATCAGTTGACAGCTCAGCCCCTCTCTTCACCCGAGTGTCCAAGACATATGGCCGAAGGTCAGAAGAAACGACTACAAAGTCGATCATCGACCTCCGACCTAGGGTGTCCTGGTGCCAAGTGCACTGATGGACACCCTTATGCATGAACATGGTGTTTGTTACGGACAAACCGTGACTAGCACAGAAATCCAATAACAACTCACCGCTCGGGTTCAGATCAGGGAGGCCGTTCCTCCCAATCACGCCCCTCCAGGTGTCACTGTCGCTGCCCACGTGGGCGTTAAAGTCCCCCAGTAGAACGACAGAGTCCCCAGTGGGAGCGCTTTCCAGCACACCCCCCAGGGACTCCAAAAAGGCCGGGTACTCTACACTGCCGCTAGACGCATAAGCACAAACGACAGTGAGAGACCGTTCCCTGACCCGAAGGTGCAGGGAGATGACCCTCTCATTCAGCGGGGTAGACTCCAACACATGGCGGCTGAACTGGGGGGTTATTAACAAGCCCACACCGGCCCGCCGTCTCTCACCCTGGGCAACGCTAGAATAGTGGAGAGTCCACCCCTTGGTCGAGAAGAGTGGTTCCAGAACCCAAGCTGTGAGTGGAAGTGAGCCCGACTATATCTAGACGGTATCTTTCAACCTCCTGCACCAGCTCAGGCTCCTTCCCTGCCAGTGAGGTGACATTCCAACTCCCAAAAACCAGAGTTGGCGCCCGAGGTTTGGGTCAGCCGGGCACTCGGCCCGACCACCACCCAAATCACAATGCACCGGCACCTTACGGTCTCTCCGGCAGGTGGTGAGCCCACCGAAGAGCGGCTCCACGTCATGGCTTCGGGCTGAGCCCGGCAAGGCCCCGTGGGCATAGACCTGGCTACCAGGCGCTCGCATGCGAGCCCCCCCCAAGGCCTGGCTCCAGGGTGGGGCCCCGGTGGCCCCATACCGGGTGGGGTAAACGAAAGCCTTAGTTTAACTGTCATCATAAGAGGCTTTTGATCTGCACTTTGTCTCGTCTGTCATCCAGGACCTGTTTGCCATGGGAGACCCTACCAGGGGCATATAGCCCCAGGCAACATAGCTCCTGAAATCATTCAGGCACTCAAACCCCTCCACTACGGTAAGATGGCGGCTCAAGGAGGGGACTTTATTATTATGATTAATTTAATGTATTTTTTGAAGTTGTTTATGTAATTTTTAAAACATTTGTCAAAGTTAGTTGAGTTTTTCATGATGGGCTGGGAAGCAACTATTTTCCCAAGTAGGAATAATGGGAAATGAGCACCCACTATCCATTTTCCATCCCACTTTCAGGTACGGATAAATGGCGGATAACAGGGTACTCCTGTGTATATACAGATCTTATTTACACACACACACACTGTCTGAAACCGCTTGTCCCAAGCGGGGTCGTTGCAAACCGGAGCCTAACCCGGCAGCACAGGGCGTAGGGCTGAAGGGGGAGCAGACACACCCAGGACGGGATGCCAGTTCGCCGCAAGGCACCCCGAGCAGGACTCAAACCCAAGATCCACCACAGAGCAGGCCCTGGCACAGGCCCAACCTGCTGCACCACTGCGCCCCCCAGATCTTCTTTATTTATGTATTTATTATTTCATACTAAACTAATATGAATATATATAGTTGACATATTCTGAGTCTTAAATTATTCAGTGTTTTGTTAATTCGAAATCTGCAGCAGCATAGATACTGTTACATTATTTCATTTATTATTTCTTCAAAGCAACTTACGATGTTATGCTACTTATAGTTATTTACCCATTTAGACAGCTGGGTAACTTTAATGGAGCAATTTTATGGTAAGTATTTTGCTTAAGGGTTTTACAGCTGAAGACCTGAACCTATAACCTTTAGGTCCAAAAGCTCTAACATTAATCACTATGTATGGGTAGGCCTGTCTCACATAGTCAGAGGTGGCCAATCCCACCCATCGTTTAGTGTATTGCTAATTGTTAACAGTTTTTTTCTAAACTTATGCTCAACTATCTACAGAAGATGGTGTCAAAAACACTGAAAAACTGCGCTGTCAGAAGCATATGACACATGCCTTCTGTATGTATCGTTTTGAGTGATTACCACCAATTAGCTTAATCGATGACACTAATTAGAAAGGACAACTCCCTTGGTGCTCCTCAAACTTCTCCAAAAGGTAAACATATTCTATTGCCATCGATGGGCCATCTGTCTCCTCATCCTCAGCCAAGGCAGAGAGCTCCCATCCCAGCCAGTGCTCATGCAGCCTTGGTGAAATCCTCCCCCCCCACAGGGCCCACCTAATTGTTCCTCTGTGTTAATTACCCGACAATTAGCAGGCATAATTTGCAAGGGACCAATCGATGAATTAGCATTGACGCTTTAAGCTTCACCATGCTGGAAGCCCCTCAACCCCCCCCCCCACACCCAGCGAAACAAGGTGAGGACCCTAATGAGGACCCCCCAGCACTCCGTAATGAATAAAAACGGTCTAGTTTCATGTATCCTTCAATTCTCACTCCTTGTTACACTTTGGCAGTACAGTTCATTTAATCTCCAGGATAGTGGCATTTGGCAGTTTTATGGAACAAACTCTGATGTTTATGGCACATTTTATGTCCAGCAAATAGGCTGCAGACAAGAGAGCCAAAAGGTATATTCATTAATTTTCCAGTGACTTAAAGATTATTAAATAGTATTTAGCTGACACTAAGGAGGCTTACAGTGCTAGACAGAACACTAAATTCCCCATGATCGTTCTGCCATGTATACATTCAGATTTATGCATTTAATAGGTGCTTTTCACTAAAGCAATGTACACCTCAGAATAAAAGGATGGGGTAGAGCACTCAAGCATCTTGTTAGAAATGCAAGTTCCAGAACTGACCAACTACTTTACATACAACTAACTTGTTTAACTGTGTTACATGGGCTTTATAAGTAACTAATTACGTTTTCTATTCATTTAAGTTGTCTGATGCTTTTCACTAAAGTCAATTACAATGTTAAGCTATGTACACTTATTTATACAATTTTTTTACTAGAGCAGTTTAGGGTTAGGACCGTGATCAGTGGTACTACAGCAGCAGTCCATACGCAGCCGCTCTAGGCATGACACTCCCTGCTACTCATAAGGTACACAGTAGAGCAGTGAAACACACTCATTGTGGTCAATTCGTAGTCACTAGTTCACCTGAAACATATCTTTGGACTGTGGGAGGAAACCAAAGGAAATCCACAGAAACACAGGGAGAACACAAGGAGAACACCGGGAGAACACAAACTCCACACAGATTGAGTTGGATTTAAACCTACAGCCCAGGTGCTGTGAAGCACCAGTAAGTCACCAGATATGATCAATGCCTGTATTTTACATAAAATTCAAATGGAGAAAAAAGAAATAAGAGGGGCACGGTTGGGGGTGAAGATAGTAATAATAACAGACATGGAACAGAATAGTAATAATAACGGTCTGGGAGCCACAAAGCAATAGACCATGCGTTCAATTCACAGAGCAATACAACCATCACAAGGAAGAGCAGAACTGTCCTGTGTGTTTTCCATTTACAGTGTTTTGCGCAAAAGCCAACCTGCAGCCTTAACAAGTCCAACATCTATTTAAAAGACACCACCAAAATCAAAAAAAGTGCCGGTGACAATCAGAGAGCTTTAATAGCTTTCCTGTCTCGTCCTTAATTTGCTGCAATCACAAAATCAATAGGTGCAGCTGTAGCTACCACTGTTTGTTGTACTAATTTAAGATCAAGTTTATTGAGGAGAGTGGCCTTCACGTTCAGTTGGGCCAGCACTTCGGCGGTTGGAGTCAGAGCGAGGATCAATGGACGAGGTCAGGGGACGAAGTGAAAGGTCAGTCAGTCTGCAGTTGGAAAGAAGATCCGTGGACGGGAAACAAAGCGAAGGGACGAAAACCGGAAGGTGAGAACAAATGTTGAATGTGCACTGTCGTCACGAAGGAGAGTGGTTGTCTCTGAGGAGATTCTACAAAGGTATGGGAGCTGAGGAGGGTCTTTTAAAGGGTGAGCAGTTAGTCAGGTGCGGGACCAGAGTCAGGTGCTGTCGGTTGAGTTGTGGGCGTGAACGTGACAGTTTCCATCCATGTCACCTTAAGATTGTACTCTCATTGTGGAATTAATAAGTCTATAGGGTTTACAGAGTTAGCTGAAATAAGGAGAGCACCAGGTTATTGCATTCCACCATTGAAACAGTTTCTCATGCTCTGCTTCAGATTAAAGAAAATTTAATCTGGATGTAAGAGCATTACATGTCTGAGTAAACAGCTTTTCTTAATAAGGAAATACTTGAAGAGAGCATTGGGTAAACTTGATTTTTTTAAACGATTTCTTGCTGGGCTGTAATTCCATTCTTTTATCTTAAAAATTTAAAAAATCAAAAATGTTGGTTGGCACCTTACTTGATATGTTTGTTGACAAATAATGTGCCAGAGATGTGACGCGCACTAAAACATCTCAGTTCATACGTGAAGAAACAGCACCAACTACTGGAGAAGTTACCCTGCAAAATGCGCAGCAACTGTTAATTTGTAGGACAAAGAAATGCCAGTCATTACAAGTACTGCTACTCTGCACAACGTTACATTTTAATGTTCATGTTTCAAAAAAGAAATTAAATGATGTATGTAACACACTCTAAAATGATCACCATTATGTGTAAGACACATAATGGACGAGGTCAGGGGACAAAATGAAAGGTCAGTCAGTCTGTAGTTGGCGTTGGAAAGAAGATCCGTGGACGTGGTCGGGTTTTTATGAAATCAGATGCAGAATCAAAAAGCAGTGAGATCTTAAGAAGTCACGTGTAAAAAAATAAAAAAACCCAACTGATTAAAGTCATGAATGTGCCAGCCAGTGGAGTCCCAGCCCATAGTGAGCACTCATGTTGTTTCCAAGGCAAGGGAGGAATGAAGGTGGTTTACAGTGCATGTCCGGGAGTCGGAGTGTACTGATGCAGGGGGAGACACACACCCTGAGCTGGACTTGAAACCATGTCCACCAAAGGAAGGCAGTGGCTTTACCCACTGTGTCATCAATTAAAAATCATAGCTGTGCAAAACATTCTATTACATAGGTATACAAAAAATCCTGACCATGCAGTCTGAGTAGCATCAAAATGGCACTCTGAAAATTACTGAAAATAAAATGACTTTTGCCTTCATATTAGTTTGTAATGGAAAGAATTCCAAACACATACAGTATGTACCTTGACGACACATTTTAGATACAGTATTCTAGCGATCCTTCCCCTTTGTCATGAAATATTCATGTGTTCCATTTTGCACATTGATAAGCTCCGAATTTTCACTATAGAGCAGAAGCAGTTTCTGGTGAAGCACTGGAGATGTGCAGATGACTCTGTGTGTGTATGTGTGTGTGGGGGGAGGCTGTTTGTACATTTCAGTATGCAAGATGTGGACCCTCTTTACATGCGTCCTGCTATGGGACCATTATTCTCTTCGTCTTCAGTCCCATTCGGTGAGGAGAAATCAGATCTTTAAAGTGTGTGTTGTGTTTCTATGACACACCATCCTGACTGTACACAAAAAGCAGTTATATTTATGTATTTAAGAATGATAACCTTAGCTTTTTAATATTCTTAGCATTGTAAATTTTCATTCATTTTTTCATTTTGACGCAGTTTGACAAACATGATTTCAGAATTGTTCATTTTCCACTTCATGACAAATCGTTTTTATTTTACATTATTACAGAACACACTTACTCACACCAAAAACGTGTTAAGTCGGTTAAGAAATTAGATTTTCCGTGAGTTGAAAAATGTATTATTTTTAACAGTACCTTAAATTATTACAATTAAATAGAACGTAATAAAAAAAATTGGTAACAAAGTTCGTTCTCCAAGGAAGAACCAAATGCATGAAAGCTTGTGCCCGATGTGCATGGGTGTTTCATCCCCTCCGTTGTGGACATGGGGGGTGGGGCAATATTCGCAGACGCAGCCTTGGCTCCAGGTTGCTTTTTGTATGACCTCCCATCTCGCAGCCCCTCGTAACGAATTGTGCGTGTGCTGCCTCTTCGGCCTCTTGATCATTAAGGCGTCTCTGTAAACGCACAGTGCGCACGCTTCGGGTGCTGGAAACCCGGTCACCCCATCTCTGGTCAACAAATATTTCCATATTTCCTTTGTCCCTTCCAACGTGCAACGAGTCAACCACTCGTTCATCGTGCACGGCTCTTCTTATTGTTTTGAGTGCTTTTGCAGTGGATAGGACAGGACAGGACAGCATGGCCTGAGCTGCCAGATGCTAATTTGCCCCCCCCACCCCAGGGATCAGTGTGGCCTGTCACAAGGTGCCAGTGAGCAGGGCCATTTATCACTCATCCCACGAAATTAACTTGTAGTTAACGCTCACCAGGACACCCTTCCCCCACAAAGGGAAGGGGGTCCTGGCAGGGTATTAACTACAAATACAGGTATTACACTGGTAATATTTTAAATGCCCACTTGCCCACATCCATCCATTCTGTAATCAGTCCAAAAATGGTGCAATAAAAAAAAATCAGATATAAAAAGCTCTAACAGATATACACACGCTGTCTGAAACTGCTTGTCCTGAGCGGGGTTAGAGCGAACCAGAGCCTAACCTGGCATCACAGGGCGCAATGCTGGAGAGGACACACTCAGGATGGGACAACAGTCCGTGAGAAGGCACCCCAGGCAGGGTTCGAACCCCAGGCACACCAGAGAGTGGGACCCAGTCAAGCCTGCTGCACCATCGCACTCCCCTCTCTAACATATATAAAAAAAAACTCCAAAACCCTTGACATGTTGTTCCTTCAAAAACAATAGAAACAGCCATTCATGTTATTCATTCATTAGGCAGCTGGCAAGATAAGGTGATGACTTTAATTTACCCAGGTGGAAATTTGTACTGTATCAATTCAGGGTAAGTATGCTGATCAAGGGTACCTACCACAGCAGGGGAATGATTCGAATCCAGGTCCATCAAGTGCAAGGCAGCAGTGTTAACTGCCCCTTCACCTGACAAAGAGCACCACAGTAGCTCATTAAAGTAGTTTAAAATTGTGAATACAAAAATGCATGAAAAGATTTCAGAGAAGCATTGGCTAAATTAATAAATGAATAATCTCTGAGTGACTGTGTCAGAAGAGTGCTCCATACAAATAAATTGGATGGAACCACACTGGCATGACGGTCACAAGTGTTGCATTTGGAACCAGATTCAAATCCTACCTCCAGCTGCAGTGCCTTTGAACAAGGTACTTACACTAAGTTACTCTAGTGTAAAAATAAAATTCCCCTGCTGTATAAAGGAGTAAATAGTAGATTAAGATTGTGAATTGCTTTGGAGAAAAGCAGCTAAAATGAATAAATGAAAGCTGCTTTTATTATTAATAATTAATGTAAATTTAATGCATGTAGTTTAAAAAGTACATTGTAAGTAATGTCAGTTTCTAATTCCTGATTACTTCCAGCTACCAAGGTGTTGGTGGCTGTCCTGTCAGTGTGGCATTTCAGTGGTTTGCCACTGCCATGCTTCTCCACATGTCTCCAGGTTTTGGAATAGAACCTAGGCAGAGCAAGGTGTCTCCTGTGGTCCAGGGACTCTTTGATAACATGTCAAGGAGAGGACATGAACAGAAGCCACTGGCAGTTACCGCTCCAGGGTACACAGGGTACATACTGTATGCGTAAAGGTCAAATGAGTGCACCGTGTTGTTTAAAGGAACTTTGCCAATGCTGGTGCGTAATTCACAGAGTCAAGCCATATTCACCACTATGGAGTTGGGGGATCTAGTCTGGAGGGAGGGAGGGCAACTCTCCCCTGTATATTGGTACATCTAACAGCAGTCAGCAGGTTTCTGAGTGACCACATGAATGTTCAAAAGCAGTCAACAGGTTTCTGTATGACTGCACAATGGAGCCCAGTCCAACTCTTTCACATCACCTGCTTTTGTTAGGAAAATAAATGGCTTTTTTGCACTGTAATTTGCTTTGAATAGATGTGTCAAACTTAAAAAAAATAAATGTAAATATAACTGGTAGAAATGTGCTAGCAGTAGCCTTAAGCAGCAGTTGGTAATTTTAATACTTTGCTGGGTCACGTGGTCACTGATCAGCAGGAAAAACATGTGTCTGGGTGGGTCATTAAGACACTTTTATTGTTCTAGTCACTTGAGGAACACTGTTGCCCATCATCCTTCAAAATTTGTATCCTTGGTGGCATAGTGCGAGAGCACAGCATTGGCCACATTGATATTTACTCAGAGTTCAGCAGCACATCAGCTCACAGGTGTCAACTTACAGTTAACATCCAAGGTGAGTGCCCTTTCATACTATAAGGTCCATGGTGAGAACACTTACTGGCTGAGCATAACCCTGCACAGGACGGCATCTCACCTGTGCCATTTATATGACTGCATACACAATTATGTATTTGTTGAATTAATCCATTACTCACCACTAACCACAACAAACTTGGCCAGTACAGTGATCCGAAACCTATCGTAGAGGCTCTGGGTGTATAAATGATAAACATCACAATATTAACCTTTGTTTTTCCACATGACCCTTTAGCAAAAATGAAGGCACTTCATCTACTCATATTTAAGTCTATAATAAGCATCAGTAAAGGCTGTCCCCAAGTTTATGCCATAAATGTAACAGTAGTTCTGTACATCTTCCAGCCATATGATTGCAAATTAAATATCTAAAAATGAAACATTTCCCAAAAATGAATACTTTTTTTACGCTCAAGTCCCATTCAGCATGAAATCGGAAGGTGAGACATCTTAATAATTCAGCGACTCTCTGAAAGCTAAAAAGGAAGCAGACCATCATAAACGAGCTTTACGGCATATCAGTGGGTGGCGTGAAAAAACGCCACTGTCTGTTATTTATTCAATTGTTATTCCAAATATACTGAAATGAAATTCAGTTATAATATAGGACTGTGAATATACATATAATTGTATAAGAATAGTTCTTTTGTATATATTGTACTTTAACATAAATTCAAACACTTTCTTCATTGAGGACAATTCTCTTGACTGTCACGATTCCCCGATCTGTCCTCTGAAATATTACATAATGTCCCACGAGGCATTTCTTCTCCAGCATTTGCATTCACAAGTTATGGGTGTATGATTTACATCCCTGTGTATGAAATGTATCCAAAATGATACATGTTTAATACAGGTATTCTATCAAAAGGAATATCCTCTGTAGAATATGAAACTGGATTTGCACATTATGGCAAAAATGGCCCTGTCCTCTCAGTGCAATAGGGTTAGGCTGCCACCTCATGGTGAGAGCAAGAAGTGCTTCACAAATATCATCTCTAGCCAGACACACAAATAGATGTTGAGTGTCATTCTGTTATCACAATGGAAATACCAGATGATTATAATATAATATAATATAATACAATACATTTCACTGAAGCTTTATGTAACCATTTATACAAATGGTTTATTTTTAGTAGAGAAATTCAGGTTAAGGACCTTGATCGATCCTAACAATCAAATTTATTAATTGTCATTATTATAATTAACCAGTTTATAATGTCAAATCTCAAATCACACCTGAAACACCGGTCATTAATATTATTATTGCCAATTAGCAGTGTTTCTTAGCTATAAAAGAGCTCTGACAGTTAATACTTTAAAACCAAACTACTAAATAATTTAACGTGACTGAAATTTGACAGCATATGTCAAGAGCAGACAAAAAACCGCAAATGTCAAAGTTCACCGACAGGGATAGACCAACATTTCACAGTACAGTTGCTAAATGCCACAAAAGTACAGCCTCAAAAATGTGTCTCTCTGTAACTCTGTCTCGACAAAAACTATAGCGTGAGCTTCTCTCTGTCTCTCTCTCTCACACACACACACACACACACACACACACACACACACACACAGAGTTTGGAGAAAGCCAAAGGATGCCTACAACTTCCAATGTCTGTGTCCAGCTGTTAAACACCTTGGAGCATTCATAATGGCATGGGGAGCCACCTCATGGGAGTCATAAAGTATGAAGACTCCTCTGCATGGTTGTATAATTGCCAAGGAATATGAGAACATTTTACAGGACCAGATACACCTTGTCGTGAAAACACTTTCTTCATGATGTTCTTGAATTCCAGGAGGATAATGCTCATTAACATCAGGATGAAGACAAATGCCTTTCATGGAATTGCCAATCACCAGACCAAAACTTCATTAAATCTTTTTGGAAAAGTTCTGAAGTGCAGAGTGCAAAGTAGATTTAAACCTCCTTCATTCCTCAAAGAACTGGATGCTTTTTTTTTCCTTGAATAATGATGTAATATCCCACCTCACACAGTTCAGGACTTGCAAGAGAGCACTTGAAAGAATGAAGAAAGCTGTTCTGATGGCAATGGGTGGTTTCCTACTGTTAGGTGTTTCTGTTATTTTCTCCACCTCCTGCAACTGTTAATTACTTCAATCACTGAGAAATACCCGCTTCTTTCAGGGAGTACAAATGAAGGATGAATTGATGGTGTGTGTCACACTTTTATTTGCGCGATTTACAGAAACGGTGACTAGTCTGAGAAAACAGTGAGGACCTTCCTCCGAGTGTCATGCAGCTGCGCTCACATGGAGATGTACACATGTGAGCACAGCTGCATGATGATAAGAGGAAGGTCCTCACTGTTATCCCTCACCAGTCACCATTTCTGTAAAAAGCACCAATAGTCTTAACTTGAACAGCCTTACACCGATGTAACTAGAAACAATTTTGCAATCAAATGAAGATCAGCTAGAGTCAAATGTGTGAAACACACACAGCACCTCTATGTATGGTGTCCATTTGTACAATGATAAAGAAAGGGTTCTTGAGAAGTCTCTTTTTCTGCACAAACAATATTATGCGAGTCAAATTATCAGTGTCTCCGTCCAGTGTAGCAAGTCTTACACCAGTACTTGCAGGGTACACTCCAGAACACCATGGAGCTGTAGTGGACAAGCGGTTATTGAAAATAAATGAATGAATGAAATCACAACATTAAAACAATCTAGAAATATTACATTTTAAGAAATATTATAAAATATATTGGTGTATAAGTGAGGGATGGGTACACACAAATTATTACTAGGTGGCATAAATACTTTGTGCAAAATTTCAACATGATTAAGCACAAACTTGGATTGTAAAACAAATTATATATTTAATTTTTTGTTCTGTCACTAGCATTTGAAGCAGTTAACAGTTTTACTGTTACAGCAGCCTACATAAAATAGGAAACTCACTAAACACCTAAAAAGTACTTTAGAATTTGACAGACTGTTTAACAGCTTTAAAGTGCACAAAAAACGGCACAGAAGAAGAAAAATGCAGATTTCTTTTACAATTATAAAGCAATAAAATAAGAATAGACCTGTGTTATTATTTATGATTGGACTAGGTCATCCTATGAAAACATTCCTCACAGTCTACTTCTAAAAGAATGCAAAAAACAGCTAATGTGTCCTGTGCACAAATGTACATTAATGTGAAGGTGACAGACAGAGCTGATGTCCAGTATATTACAGTACAAATACACTTTTGTGTACTCTGAACTGTATGTGTCTTTTGAGAATAACTTTAAATGTAATACAGTACGATGTGTTTTGTAAGCCCTCTGCCAAGCACTAGTGTGTGCTTCTGGGAGAGCCTCTTTCTGTTACAGCTTGTTCAGACAGCAGTGGTGACGAGGAGGAAGTGGCCACCTTGAATAACTCAGCTGCAGGTTCCTGTGGTGGTGATGGGACTGGGGTCTCGGGAGCAGCTAGGAAGAGGAAAAGATGCTATGGTTACAGATATAGAAGCAGCATGACAGCACAGCTATGGCAACCAGAGGTTTTTGGGCTCCTTACAGATCTGGTCAACATGCATAGGGGCTGGCAGTGTGCTGATGAGGATTGTCTGGCCTGTTAGGGGATCCTGAGCTAACTGGGGGTGGCCTGCTTGGGACGGGTGGCCGGGTTCAGCATTTAGTCCTGTGGGAAGACATGCAGTCAGCCACACATTCGCAGCCTGACTTCGTGACAAGGTAGAATCTGCAACAAGCAATAAGGGAGTCATAAAAGCTGAAAACTGAGTGCTTTATGTATGACTCACACAAAGTAAACGATCAAAAGTGAGGAGAGCCACAAGTAGGACTCCCTTGCAGATCACACTCGATTGCGTTAAACTGAAGGACTCACTCCCCCGTATGAGCAGAAATTGTGATGCTGCTCAAAACTGATCTATATATACTATAAGGAAAGATTACAGTTGAAATATTAACAATACACAATGGCAACTCCATGTCATTTTTCATATAATTCTTGTAGTAGAACTACAGTATGTACAGTAAGTACATTAACTGTATACACTGGCTCTGCATGTTAGGAAAGGTCAAGTTACACATTTTGAAAGATACAAGCATTTTTCCAGCTTAATTGTTTTTAATTGTATTTCCTTCACTTACTATGCATATTTGCTAACGTTTCTACTTGTTGATGAGCGAATATGAGCAGCGTTTCTGCATCCAGCCACTAATCTGGCAGTGAGATGCCCCAAAACAGGACTGTGGAATCAGAATAATTAAACTTGCTTCATATTTTTACATCTCGAGTCTGAACTGCTCGACTACCGGCAGCGGAGTTGCTGGAGATAAGCTATTGTTGGAAATGAACTCTTGTGTGGGGCTACCCTGTGCTGGACTGGCATCCTGCCTAGGGTATCCCCAGCCTTACACACTGTGGTTCAGAAATAGGCTCTGGACAGTCATGACCTTGACCAGGACAAACAGTTAACAAAAGTGAGTGGGTGATTAAATTAAAACTCATTAATGATCAGTCAAAAAGTGTCAACACTAATTTCCTTTCTGCCTCACTTTTAATACTACAGACACTTTTTGACTTATTTTATAACTCAACTTCAGTTTGAATGTTAATAGAAGTTAATGAAAATATTAAATGTCGAAGTTTTTTTTTTTTTATTTATTTATTATAGTTATAAGCAAAATATTTATAGAACCTGGCACCCCCAAATTTCTTCTATTAAACATTTTTAATTGTGATTTTATGGTTGAAGAAATTCAATACCTGTCTCACCTGTGTTCGCAAGGCAAGGATCCAGTGTAATTCATTTTGAAAAAACGTAAGAGTATACAGTATACAGTATACCTCCCAGCAGCATCTCCTGCAGCAGGTTGTCTATCTTTGCCAGGCCAAAGAGCTTGACAAACTGCAGCTGCTCGACCATCTGCCAGGTAATGCTCTGCAGTGCGGGCAGCAGTAGCAGCAGCTCGCCAAAGCGCCCCCGTGAGTCATACTGCCGATCGTTTATGTAGTCCTCCAGGCTAGTCTGAACTTGGTACCTCATACTCTTAATCTTTGATGAGTTGGTTAGGCTCTTGGCATCTGTGGGTTTGAGACAAAAAGAAGATTAGTCATTGCAATGACTAGAATTTTTTTTTTTAAATTAAAAAACTGTTCAACTATCCAAAAACTGCCGATAATATGCCTTCATAAAGTAAATTTAATGTTACTGCACATAAGAGAATCATTCAAAATTAAACTTTACTGCCACCTTAAGTTACCGGTTAAGCTGCTATAAACATTACTGGGAACGTGACTTTTTATAGGGCAGTTGATGTAATGTAACCTGGGTCAAAGAAAATGATGGCCTTCAGTGCTGCATATTCATTGTCATCGATCTGAATGTCCTGAAAGGCAGAGACCAGCTCGTCGAGGATGCGGTTCGCCACACGGCTTATCACTGCTTCTGGACAGTTGCGATGGATTACGCAGTCATTACCTTTAGGAGGAAAGAAAAACTGTGTCTACAATGAATTTCAAAAGTATTTTTTTCTGTGGGCCACAAGCAATTTATTAAGTGGTATCATCTCTCTTGATTAGTGCTCATTTCAGCTAACTGTATGCCAACTTCCTTTTACCAAAGCCACCCCAGAAGTTTCAAAATTACGATCAGTGATAATTACCAAGCAGCAGAATATCTTTATAGGGCATGGATCTTTTTGCTACCCCCATCAGGAGGTGTTCACCTGCATGAGCTCGTAAGAGACACACCTGCAGGAAGGTCAAAGGTAGACAATTTTACTGAACAGAAAATGATAATTAAGTTCACATCCTTTAAATACAAACTTCTAAAACATTTTCCACATCTACTTTTATTCATTTAGCTGATACTTTTTTCAAAAGCAACTTATAACATTAACCTATCTACAACTATTTACACATTTATACAGCTATCTACTGTATTTAAGGTAAATACTTTGCTCAAGGGTACTACTGTGGGAGGTGAAGTTCAAACAGGTAACTTTCAGATCCAAAGGCAGCAGCTCTAACAACTACACTGTCAGCTGCCCCTTCCCATGTTTAACAGTCAATTACAAAAAGCACAAAGTCTGTCACTGTATTCTTATCCTATACAGCACATGCTCATGGACACTACTTAAAGCAGAAATTTAACAGAAATAACTGTTGAACTGAAATAAAATTTCATTCAAATTCAGTATCTTAAACATGATGACAAAACAAATGCGGTCTTTCCAAAGTGTACAGCAGCGAGGATTTAAACTGGCTATCTTCAGGTTATATTCTGTGTGCTTTACTGCCATGCCACCTGCTGCGCTGCACTGGATGCTCCCACTGGGCCAGTATACATGACTCATGAGCGTAGTTTCACATATGTACTGTGATAATGGCCAGGTGCACAAATCACCCGCTACCTGGTCATCCAACGGCAGTTCCCCGAAGGCTGGGATATACTTGGCCCACTCAACCAGCACCAGTAGCTGCTGTTTCATGGACTCGCACACCTCCAGTATCCCTGCGGCTCTCTTCTCCGAGATGTCTGAGGACACTGTGGGACCAGGGACATTTATCTGCCACCAGGGTAGACAACAGCCACAGTGAAGAGGTTACCATCAGCGATGCTCAGCCATCTCCAAAGTCCAAAAAGCCATAATGCAGATGAAGGGAAACTGCGATGACATTACTGAAGCTTTAGTGGAGACTGTTAAACTACGTATTAGCACAGAATTAGCATTCTCGCACAGCTCAGACATTTTACAAAAAATTATCTAAATTAATAAAGCACACGTTACATTTTCAGTTATACAGCTGTATTCAAACATAAGAGCCGTCTTATTTCTACAATTGTGCTAAAAAATGGCTTTATTATAAAAAATATTTCATTATAATTATTTCTCAGGGGGCATGGTGGCGCACTGGGTTTGGCCAGGGCCTGCTCTCTGGTGGGTCTGGGGTTTGAGTCCCACTTGGGGTGCCTTGTGGCGGACTGGCGTCCCGTCCTGGGTGTGTCCCCTCCCCCTCCAGCCTTCCGCCCTGTGTTACTGAGTTAGGCTCTGGCTCGCTGTGGCCCTATTTGGGACAAGAGGTTTCAGACTGTGTGTGTGTGTGTGTGTGTGCACGCGCGCGAGAATTATTTCTCAATATTTTTGTAATTTAAAGTCTGTTAAGTGAAACGGCATTATCCCAAATGCAAGAATGATAGAAGAATAAATGATGAATCATTTAAGAATCATTAAAAATTTTCAAGATTCACTTTTTGAAAACACTTTTCAGCCAAAGTACAATGACCCCCATCAACTGGATCTTACATTTCTGAAAACCAACTGAATATGAAAAAACCAGATAATGAAACTCCTGATTCATTTTCAGTGAAGAAGTTCAAGGGAAGTATTTCTCCAAAAGGACCAGTGCTGGGCCTGTACAGGTACTTAGAGCCAGTACTCTTCTACCTTGAGCCCTGGCATCATGTCCATGGGGAGCGGTGACCCCTACCTGCTGAGACAGGGTCTCTGCCTGAGCTAAGACTGTGATGGGGGGCAGTTCTTGAGCATCGCATGTGTTCCTCCTGGAGCTTATCCGGTCTCTCTCGTTCTGCACGGCTGCAAAACAGCAAAACATACAGCATCCAGCAGGTGGTTTAGTGGCCTGAACATCTGACCAGCTAGTTGGAGGTAAGCAACTCTGTGCATGTACAGCCGAGCAACAAATACCTCATGGGTTACCAACTCTCTTCAACGCATCATCACACTATAAGTGTCAGTATAATGCTGCAAAACTAAAGGTCACTAGGTATGTTATCTTGTAAATGAGTAAATACTCTTCCAGTTCTGGCATGAAAATTAGGATAAATTTCATAATAATAATAATAATAACAACAACAACCAGATGTAAAATAACAGCAGGTACTCTTTATCCAAAAACCTCTCTTTCCTGAGACCTGGTCAGTTAATGTATCTGCTGGATAATGTGCTTGACTGTCTGTTCAGTATCATCAGTACCATATACTGTATAGTCAGTGACCATGTACATTACTAAACTATATTGTAGTGTATTGTTACTGAACAATACTACTTTAGGGTAAAAATTACGATTCAGACAATACAACAATTACGATATACATGGTACAGCACCTTCGGTGGGCTCAACACCTACCGGAGAGGCCGTAAGGGGCCGGTGCATTGTGATTTTGGCGGTGGTCGGGGCGAGTGCCCGGCTGACCCAAACCTCGGGCGCCAACTCTGGTTTTTGGGACTTGAAATGTCACCTCACTGGCAGGGAAGGAGCCTGAGCTGGTGCAGGAGGTTGAAAGATACCGTCTAGATATAGTCGGGCTCACTTCCACTCACAGCTTGGGTTCTGGAACCACTCTTCTCGACCAAGGGGTGGACTCTCCACTATTCTGGCGTTGCCCAGGGTGAGAGACGGCGGGCCGGTGTGGGCTTATTAATAACCCCCCAGTTCAGCCGCCATGTGTTGGAGTCTACCCCGCTGAATGAGAGGGTCATCTCCTTGCGCCTTCGGGTCAGGGAACGGTCTCTCACTGTCGTTTGTGCTTATGCGTCTAGCGGCAGTGTAGAGTACCTGGCCTTTTTAGAGTCCCTGGAGGGCGTGCTGGAAAGCGCTCCCACTGGGGACTCTGTCGTTCTACTGGGGGACTTTAACGCCCACGTGGGCAGCGATAGTGACACCTGGAGGGACGTGATTGGGAGGAACGGCCTCCCTGATCTGAACCCGAGCGGTGAGTTGTTATTGGATTTCTGTGCTAGTCACGGTTTGTCCGTAACAAACACCATGTTCATGCATAAGGGTGTCCATCAGTGCACTTGGCACCAGGACACCCTAGGTCGGAGGTCGATGATCGACTTTGTAGTCGTTTCTTCTGACCTTCGGCCATATGTCTTGGACACTCGGGTGAAGAGAGGGGCTGAGCTGTCAACTGATCACCACCTGGTGGCGAGTTGGATTCGATGGCGGGGGAAAAAGCTGGAGAGACCTGACAGGCCCAAACGCATAGTGAGGGTCTGTTGGGAACGTTTGGCGGAGGCCCCTGTCAGAGAGGTCTTCAACTCCCACCTCCGACAGAGCTTCAACCAGGTCCCGAGGGAGACCGGGGACATTGAGTCCGAATGGACTATGTTCCACACCTCCATTGACGGGGCGGCGGTTCGGAGCTGCGGCCATAAAGTCTCCGGCGCCTGTTGTGGCGGCAATCCCCGAACACGGTGGTGGACACCGGAGGTAAGGGATGCCGTCAAGCTGAAGAAGGAGTTCTATCGGGCCTGGCTGGCTCATGGGATTCCTGAAGCAGCTGACGGGTACCGACGGGCCAAACGGAGCGCAGCTCTGGCAGTCGCCGGGGCAAAAACTCGGGCCTGGGAGGAGTTCGGTGAGGCCATGGAGGAAGACTTTTGGTCGGCCTCAAAGAGATTCTGGCAAACCGTCCGGCGACTCAGAGGGGGGAAGCGGTGTTCCACAAACACTGCTTACAGTGGAAGTGGTGCGCTGCTGACCTCAGCTGAGGATGTCCTCGGGCAGTGGAAGGAGTACTTTGAGGATCTCCTCAATCCCTCCGACACGCCTTCCGTAGAGGAAGCTGAGGCTGGGGACTCGGAGGGGGACTCGTCCATTACCCTGGCTGAAGTTGCTGAGGTAGTCAAAAAACTCCTCGTGGCAAGGCTCCGGGGGTGGACGAGATCCGCCCCGAGTTTCTCAAGTCTCTGGATGTTCTGAGGCTGTCTTGGCTGACACGCCTCCGCAGCATCGCGTGGAGTTCGGGAACGGTGCCTCTGGACTGGCAGACCGGGGTGGTGGTCCCTCTTTTTAAGAAGGGAGACCGGAGATTGTGTTCCAACTATAGGGGGATCACACTCCTTCGCCTCCCTGGGAAAGTCTATGCAGGGGTACTGGAGAGGAGAATCCGACCGATAGTCGAACCTCGGATTCAGGAGGAGCAATGCGGTTTTCGCCCTGGCCGTGGAACACTGGACCAGCTCTATACCCTCACTAGGGTGTTGGAGGGTTCGTGGGAGTTTGCCCAACCAGTCCATATGTGTTTTGTGGACCTGGAGAAGGCATTCGACCGTGTCCCTCGTGGCATCCTGGGGGAGGTACTTCGGGATTATGGGGTTCGGGGCTTGCTGCTTCGGGCTGTTCGTTCCCTGTATGACCGGAGCAGGAGCTTGGTTCGCATTGCCGGCAGTAAGTCAGACCTGTTCCCGGTGCATGTTGGACTCCGCCAGGGCTGCCCTTTGTCACCGATTCTGTTCATTATCTTCATGGACAGAATTTCTAGGCGCAGCCAGGGAACGGAGGGTGTCTGTTTTGGTGGCCGCAGGATCTCGTCTCTGCTTTTTGCGGACGATGTGGTCCTGTTGGCTTCATCGAATCAAGACTTACAGCGTGCACTGGAGAGGTTTGCAGCCGAGTGCGAAGCGGCGGGGATGAGAATCGGCACCTCCAAATCCGAGGCCATGGTTCTCAGTTGGAAAAAGGTGGATTGCCCCCTCCGGGTTAGGGTGGAGTTGCTCCCTCAAGTGGAGGAGTTTAAGTATCTCAGGTTCTTGTTGATGAGTGAGGGAAAAATGGAGCGTCAGGTTGACGGACGGATCGGTGCGGCGTCCGCAGTAATGCGGTCATTGTACCGGTCTGTTGTGGTGAAGAGGGAGCTGAGTTGTAAGGCGAAGCGCTCAATTTACCGGTCGATCTACGTTCCTACCCTCACCTATGGTCATGAACTCTGGATCATGACCGAAAGAATGAGATCGCGGATACAAGCAGCAGAAATGAGTTTCCTTCGCAGAGTGGCTGGGCGCACCCTTAGGGATAGGGTGAGGAGCTCAGTCACCCGGGAGGAACTCGGAGTAGAGCCGCTGCTCCTCCACATCGAGAGGAGCCAGTTGAGGTGGCTCGGGCACCTGTTCCGGATGCCTCCTGGACGCCTCCCTGGGGAGGTGTTCCGGGCATGTCCCACTGGAAGGAGGCCTGGTGGCAGACCCAGGACACGTTGGAGAGACTATGTCTCCCGGCTGGCCTGGGAACGCCTTGGGGTTTCCCCAGAGGAACTGGAGGAGGTGTGCGGGGAGAGGGAAGTCTGGAGGACTCTGCTTGGACTGCTTCCCCTGCGACCCGGCCCCGGATTAGCGGAGGAAGATGGATGGATGTATGGATGGTACAGCACTAAACTTTACTTGGGATGTTTCAACAAACCTTCAGAAAAGCAAGCCCATAAGATTTTTAAAAAATTTATGATTCATAAGACAGCCATCACATAAAGAACTATCAAAGAGGACCTGTTGTATCTGAAGTGGAATATAAATATATACAGGTTTCACGTTGCCTTTTTCCCAGTTTCATAACAAAATCTGGAAGTTCTACATAACAAATCCAAAAGCTGAATCCAACAGAATTCAGTTGTTTACAAAGCATAGCATTAGCATATTGCTTAATTTGAATGGACTTTTTAAATATTCCTTATTTTCTAGTGCTGCTGTAAAAAACCATAAAATGAAGCAATCACTATTTAGCTGAATGAAATCCAACTGAGTTGTTGAATACCATCCACTGCAAGTTAAATAAGTAACAAAGAAGAGTAAAAGTTTAACCTACAGCTTCACTAAACAACATGCAAGCATAAAAGGTGAAAAGGAATCACATGATTGCAGGCCATAAAGCACATAACCAAAGATATAAAGCAGCACATTCCTATCCCAAACATTGACTTCTGAGAGTTAACTGTTGAAATCCTGTCCTTTCCTTCCACGAGTTGCCATAATTCGAATATAATTTTTATTTGTCAGTCCTTGGCTTTTAAATCAGATGTTGTTAGGCTTACATTTACATTTATTCATTTAGCAAATACTTTTCTCCAAATTGACATACATTGTTAAGCTTCTGATTGTCATTAACCCTTTGATAAACTAGGGACATTTTTACTGGAGCAATTCAGGCTAAGTGCTTTGCTCAAGGCTACTACATCGTGAGGTGGGATTTGAAGTGTGGGCCTTCACATCCAAAGAGGTGGCCCCCACCACTATGTCACCTGCTGCACCAGGCATAAATTCATATCAAATGTCAAAGTACTTTCCCCTATAACAGAAAGCAAAGCAATACTTTAATGAAAGCTTGCTTCCCCTTTTCGCTCCATTTCAGCCTCATATCGGGTGTTATCCACAGCTCTGCCACCCTTTGAAAGTGTACAAGTGAGACAGGAGTGATCAAAGAGAAGATGTGATAATATCACCTTCTTTCTTCATTCCTGCACGGAAGCATTTGTGCAACCTGCAAAATCTGCACTGATTCCTCTTGTCTTTATCCACCACACACTGGCGGTTGAATCTAGTAAAAGAGGAAATAAAAAAGCCTTCATGGTATGTTTACACCTATACAGTCATAAATTATGTTCTGTTTTTCAAGTAGAACTCCAGCATGGACTCTCTACTAGCTTGCAAAACATGACAGAGAACATGTTCTCCATTGTTCCATACAAATACACAACACCTCATTGGACAGAATGCATCATAACAGTCAAATACCACAGTAATATGTTTATGGTTCCACAGCCTGTCATTAATAAGCAGATTGTATCGTAATGTTTTTCCTCAGCTGATTAGCTTAGTTCTCAGCTAGGAGCTATTCAACACAGTGGACTTTATGCACACTAATTCAGCATTATTTTACGTATACCCACAGTAATCAGCAAATACTACATCTTTTCAGTATCCTTGCCTGTTTAAAATGATATCATCTCAAAATTTGATATTTTACTGTAAACTCCAGTTTAAAATGGCATGAGTAACCCAGTAAACCCAAAATGGTGTATGTGTGTACATATATATGTTAACCAAGACTACATACATCTATATTGTATATACACACAATATATACACACACAGACACACACACATATATATATATATATATACACACACACACACCCGCTATACACATTATATCTCACACACACACACACACACACACACACACATATATATATATTATATATACAGTGTGTATCGACATATACAGTACTGTGCAAAAGTTTTAGGCCCTTGGAGGAAAAAGCTGTGAAGTGCTTCCAGAAATAATGCTCTTAATTAATAAACTTCTTACAAAGCTTAGTAACCATCCATCGTCAACAACCGCTTGGCTGAGTCCCGCTCTCTGGCGGGTCTGGGGTTCGAGTCCTGCTTGGGGTGCCTTGCGATGGACTGGTGTCCCATCCTGGGTGTGAGCTCTCCCCCTTCAGCCTTCCGCCCTGTGTTGCTGGGTTAGGCTCTGGTTTGCTGCGACCCCATTTGGGATAAGTGGTTTCAGACAGTGTGTGTGTGTGTACTTTCTTTAACAACATACAAAACCCTTACTGTAATACTGTAACTTTTTGCAAAAGGAATGCTTGGAAGTCTAAAATATGATCCTTCCTATTGACTACTAATGCAGAGGACATTAAAAAATCATCTAAACAAATATTTTTGTGAAACATCTAAGCGCCTAAGACTTTTGCACAGTACTGTGTGTATATATTTTTTATATATATGCGCTGCGTGTATATATATAATATATATATATATATATAGAGAGAGAGAGAGAGAGAGAGAGAGCATTGTTACCCTCATTTGCTTAGCCGATAATGGCCTTCATTTGACTTTCTCCTATTTTTACAGCTGGGTGACCCCTGACACAATGAGTCAACGCACAAATGACATTCCCTGACTAGCAGGCCCCCCTACCTGCAGGAGTACACGTGGTTCTTGCGGATGCTCCTCCTGAAGAAGCCCTTGCAGCCGTCACAGCTTGAGGCGCCGTAGTGCTTCCCCGTGGCCTTATCACCACAGATGGCACAGTTAGAACTGACAGTTCCGTCCTCCGCGTCCATCCCGTTCGTTGCTGCCAGCATGCCGTTGGCAGGATCTGCCAGGACGACGGCTTTTTACATGGGGAGATATGACTCGTTCTCCTTATAAACATGGTCATTATTTAGTATTGGTATAATACAATAGCTACAGTAATATCACCCCTCAAGTAAAGCACAAAATGAAAGTAGCTCAGCAGCTTTTAGATGAAGTAAAGCGTTCAAAATCTTTTTTGACTGAAAAGCCTTTCTTTATAGAACATGTTTTAAAGCACTTCTGCACCTTAATGATATATCAAATATAACCGAGAGTGTATAAATACAGGTGGCTGACCAGAATTAAGAGGTAAGTATACAAAATATGTATGGGCTATCTTTTAAGCAGAAATTCCAACAAAACACCTAGGCAGTAAGACCAGGTTCTGAGGTAGTTATTTTACTCCAGGGATAGACATAGCTGTCAACTAAGAGCATTTACCTTCTATATACATATCAACTGTCATCTTCCAATCTACGTATAGTATAGTGTAATGAAGCAGCTTCATGGAATGAGTTGACAATGAAAATCTGCTTAACATGTCCTGGTTTAACACCACAGTAACTCCATTAGTAATCTGATCTGACACTTGAAATTGAATGTGTTTAGACATTTAATGAATTACAAAAACGTTATGGGTTGCACAGTGGTGCAGTGAGCAGAACGGATGCCTCACAGCTCCTGCATTGTGGGTTCTCCCAGCATTTCTGTGGAGCTCCATTTGAGGGCAAACATTGTCTCACATCTTAGACCAGCGCAGCCCTGCATTGGACAAGCGGCTACTGATAATGGATCAATTAAAATATTAAAATTCTTCAGGAGCCTTTTATGAAATAAAATAATTACTTTCAGTTATTGAGGATCTATTTCACACATTCATCAGATAAAGCACGCAATGCTTCATGTAGGATTTACTAGAGAAGCACACAAGATAATTTGGACAAGAATATTTATCTTTGCACACTGTTTATCGAAAGTAGACCAATGGATAGAAAGTAAATTGCCCTGGGTGTACCCTATAACTGCAGCTACAATGGAGCACGCCAGCACTTTGAACTGTAAAGATAAAACGTACTGTCTTGTGATGATAACACAGATTGCAGCCTCTGTGTTTTCCTCATTGCTCTGTGTACAGTCACTACTGCTACTAATACATCTGCTTGAACTAAACACAGGTACTTCATGTGCACTTCGACCTCAGAATGGTATCAGCTGGCATTTTAAAACATGTGACCATCCTAATGATGATAGACTTTTTAAAATTCGTAAGAGAGTGAAAGTTATTTGGGTTTGATTTCCTTCTCTGTTTTAAACAAAAACTCTAATCTAAGTTATGAACTAATTTACGGTTAATGAATGATAGACATCTTGAGAGGAATCCCACATTCTGTTAGAGTTGTCCACATATACTTCAGCTCTATGTTAAATTTTGATCTTCAGAGGGACATCGATTGCGCTGCTAAATATTAGCTCGGGGGTAATCCTAAGAGCAGAGAAGGAAAATGATTCAGCCACAGCCCATGCAGTTAAGCAAAACACTCCACTGGCTGTGAAAGCAAATTTCTGAAAAATAAAATCTCACCCAGAAAGGAAAAATCTGATTTGGTAACATCCAACCTGGCTATAAATTTTTCCCCACTTATACAGCAACATAGTTACAGAATAAATGCGTGCAAATTCCCCATCTTTCAAGGGTTCAAATGCTGATAGCTGCCTACTTTATCAATATTCCAATTTCTTACCCACTATGTTACATTCTGTCTTAAGAGCTTATAGCATGACTTTCAGAATTATTTCAAATGTAGTTAGCAAACTTAGAAAAAGATCTTAAATAGTTCCAGATACAATGGAACTGTCCTTAAAGAAATTCATACATAAGTTATTAAATAAATAATTAACTGAATTCTTTTCTTCCAGGTAAACACTGGTTAAAGGCTATACTCCTGCAGTCTCTACTGTACACTATAGGAGCATACAGCTAAGCTGTCCGTATGACTCACCAGCTCCATAGAGCATGTGCATGCCAGCAAACTCCAGGGTGGTGTAGGTTGGGTCCAAACCCTCGCAGTAGCTGGCTGCCTCCATGGTTGACAGGACTAAGTGAGGCCAAGTCTCCCATCGGACTTACACTCCAGACCTCTGACCTCCTCTGCTCTCCCCAGGAAGAGGGAGGAGCATCCGTTTGATCTCCCTTGCCTTCTAATGCTCCTTTCTCTTTTTTGCCTAGACCTTAAGAATCAACAGTAGGCAGCTCTAAAGTTCACTTTACTGTGAAGTTCATGACATGCAGACAGCTTCCAGAACCAAACTGTTTAGAATGCCAAGAGTGTCTGGACAGATTCGAACCCTATCTTATCACCTTTACCATTGCATAAGTATCATTTAATCAAAACACGGAATCCAGAACATGTTATCACAACACATCATATGCAACCTTATCTGCAGGCTAGTTTTTTATAAAAAAAAAAACTGCAGAGACAAATCTTTTTTTGTGAAATATCTTCTCATGGTTTTTAAATTTTAGGTTTATGGATTAGACTAAAGGTTCTTAACCTTCTCCAGGTCTCCTTGGATCTCTTTAAGAATCTGATGAAAGCTGAGGGCACCATCATACAAAAATGCTCATTAAAAATTTCAGAGAAAATACTGCACTAAATTTATTTCATTTCACATACTGTAGAATTATGTGATAGAGTAATAGCACAATTCTTTTTATCTAATTTTTTACTTTTTAGTTAGTGTTATTTTCAAAGCAAGAAGGCACTTCAAAGACCCCCTAAGCCCATCCATGGATCTCCAAGGTTAAGAACCACTACACTAAACAACATCAACATTCTCTTAGAATATGTTGTACATGCTATATGCTATAATTTACATATGCAGCATTATAGCAAAGTCTCATTCCACATTTGTCAGTGTGTATGTTCTCTTTCAGATCTTAAAGTTTCAGTGAATACATGTCTTGAGCCACTACAACTATAATGACATATGCGAAATCGCCATAATTCCAAAATACTGGTCTAGGACTTGCTTACAATCAGAACCATGGACAGCACTAGAAGCATTCATTGTTTTTCCCCATAAGTCCTCTTCCATAGTTGTTTTTTTTAAATTTGATGGAAAAATATCAAGCAAGACTTTCCTCAATGGCCTTCGCTCTCCAAAGTTTGTTTTGTTTTTTAAAGCCCATGTTGCTAAGTACATGCCCTGCCACCTGTGGTCCAGCCAAACCAGGTGTCAGTTTCAGGAATAAGTCTCAATCTGTTGAATATCAACAGGTCCTGCAAACCAGCTTAGAACATTTTAACAATCCTGTGATTTTTGCATTAACATTGGTTTTTAAGAAGCAGCTCAGTGTTCTACAGTAGACTGAGGATATAAACTGACCTGCAGAACATGTCAACCTGTAGCACAAAATTTATAGTTGTTGCAAATCAATGTACTTAGTAGTTACTCTGTTGCATGTTGGCCTTACAAATATAGACAATTTGTGCAGGGGTAATACTTCTTAGAAATACATGGCTACGCTACCACACTGTCCTTTACTTAAAGTTATGTAAATAAGAAGTAATTTCACTCGATAAGACAAAATTACCTTTGCATTGTCTAGTGAAAACACTGCCATAACAACTCACAACATTTTATTTTTGTTCAAAAGTACAAGTTTTGTCATTTGGCAAGTAGAAAAGTATTGTGATCAAAATTTTTCAGCTCTTGTTCAGCTTTTATAGATTAAGCTCTCACCTGTGTGGCCTTCCCGCTACTGCCATGAAACCTCTGCAGCTGATACAGAATGCTGCTGCACAAGTTGTGTTTGATTTGCCAAAGCGTTCCCATGTATCTCCTCTACTCATTTCTCTGCACTGGCTTCCAATAGCTACCCTGATCAAATTCAAGACCTTGAGTCTACAAATGCATCGATAGAACTGCTCCCAGCTATTTACAAGACTTGATCAACCGCTAAACCCCAGCCAGACCCCTTAGCTCGTCTACTTTTGCTCGCTTGGTGGGCCCGCACACAAAAAGTAAAGCACGGAGGTTCTCGGTTTTGGCTCAGTTGTGATAAAATGTCCACCCCCCTCACTCAGAACTGCTGAAACTCTTTCTACAATCAAGAAGGGTCTGAAAACTCACTTTTTCCGGACTCACTTTGCCCAAGAACACTTCCAGCTCATGTATGGTGTAAATGTTCATGCACCGTAACTTTATGATCATCCCCAGTTAAGCCTTTACATAGCCACTACTCCTGCATTGTACATGAATGTTTGTGTACCTCATAAAAAAATTTTTAAAAAAAAATTGTAGGAACGTTATCAGGATTCATCCATCCTGCGTTCTATGCACCTACTCGAGCAATGAACATCGGTGCATCAAGTGGAAAGTAACAAACTAGGTTTACTTAAGAATCACATGTCTGCAGCTATGTCTCTCTCAGTGTAATGCACAAATTGTGTTGTTGCTGAGATATACGTCGCTTTAGAGAAAAGCGTCTGCTAAATGAATAAATGTAAATGTAAACTTATACATAGCCACCAAGAAGCATGGGTGTGAATGCTGCTGCTTTGCTGAAGTCTTGGGAGGTCCTCTGCTGATGTACCCCTTAGAGGAGTACTTAACTGTACCCTTGCCGGTAAATAAAAAAGAAATCCATATAGACTTGCTTTGAGTAAAGGTGTCAGCTAAGGAAAAAGTAACTAATTTGATTAATTATACAATTTCAATGAATTCCTTTGCTATGTAGATTGTGCAGCTCCAAAAAACTTCTACCTAAATAAAGCGACCCAT
This sequence comes from Scleropages formosus, assembly GCF_900964775.1. Lineage (NCBI taxonomy): Eukaryota > Metazoa > Chordata > Actinopteri > Osteoglossiformes > Osteoglossidae > Scleropages > Scleropages formosus. The sequence goes on from NC_041821.1 coordinate 25,106,225, forward strand.
CCTTGCTTATATGGTGTTTAAATGGCAGCACCAATGTGGAGGCAACTCATCCACAGAATAATAAAGGTGAAGCCCAATGAGCAAGCACAATAAAATGTCATATACTGAATTGTTTATTCTGCTGTCTTCCTTAATGACGGCCCTTCAGAGACCGTAGTACCTGGTGTGGAATGACAATACTGACTCTGATAGCTATTCAGGACTGAATAGTCACCCTGCTTCCCTCATCCCATTTCATAGTAAACATGTGGAAAACACTGTGCGGAAATGGGGTCTGTGCACCATGCATTGCCTATTACATTACTGGTAACAATTTCATGGAGTGTGTACACTATCGTTGGTAACTTTTGAATTTCAGATACCCTTCATTTCAAAGCAAAAAATGCAGAGAACACAAAATTCCAGACAAAGGTCTCTTTAATTTTATTTGAAGAACTTCACCATATTTAAAGAATGAAGACAACTGTAACTGACAGTGACTGTAAGTAAACTACTTAAATTTGACCTTGGATATATGTTCATTTGAGAAACTCTGATAGTGAAATATCTTGCAAAAAGATAATACATTCAAACTTTGTTATGTAAAACAGGATTCCATAAAGAATTCTTCCAGTGTGTATCTATATGAATATGTACAGTGTGAATTAATGCAGTTATTTTATTTCAAATGACATCAGTCCAGTAGTCTCTTGTTAGTTGCAACATTAAATCCAGTTTATGGCAGTTAATTATGAGGATAAGGCAAAACATACTTGCAGTAATGTTTACAAAAACAATACTGTGGACAGTTTCTGACTCACGTTTAAATACATGCATGTATGTTTAGATGATGGTTACAAATAAATTTAGTCATGATTGTAATTATCTGTTCTAAAGGAGCATGACTTCCTGTTATACAACACCTTAGATTAACACCCGTTTCATTGCTTTGTGTTACAGCACTTTCTTTACTCTTATTTCTTCCCTTGAGCACAGTATTGAAATTTACATTTACATTTATTCATTTAGCAGATGCGTTTGTCCAAAGCGACGTACATCTCAGCAAAAAGTACAATTTACGCATTACATTGAGAGAAGGAGACATAGCTGCAGACATGAAAGTCTCAAGCAAACCTAGTCTGTTCCCTACCACTTGCTGCACCGAGGTTCATCATTCGAGTAGGTGCATAAGACACAGGATAGACAAATCCAGATACCCTCCCACCATTGTTTTTTTTTTTTTTTAATATTATAAGATACACAAATGAGCAGTACAATACCAGAGTAATGGCTGAATAAAGGTTGTATCTGGGGATGCTTCTGGAGTTATGATGCGTGAACAGTTACACCATACATGAGCTGGAGAGATCTTGGGCGAAATGGATCCTGAAAAGGTGAGTTTTGAGACTCTTCTTGAATGTAGAGAGAGTTTCCGCAGTGAGAAGGGAAGGTCATTCCACCGCAACGTAGCCAGAACAGAGAACCTCCATGCTTTACCTTTCGTGCGCGGGACCACCAAGCGAGCAGAAGTAGACGAGCAAAGGGGTCTAGCTGGGGTGTAGCGGTTGATCAAGACCTGTAAATAGCTGGGAGCAGTTCTACTGATACATTTGTAGACAATAACCGGGGTCTTAAATTTGATTCGGGCAGCTATAGGAAGCCAGTGCAGAGAGATAAGTAGAGGAGATACATGGCAGCGACTCGTGCAGCAGCATTCTGTAGAAGCTGCGGAGGTTTGATGGCATTAGCAGGAAGGCCACACAGAAGAGAGTTGCAGTAGTCCAGACGGGAAGTAACCATGGCCTGGACAAGTAGTTGGGCAGAGTCAGTAGTGAGGTAGGGACGGATCCTACAATATTATGCAGGATGTATCTGCAGGACCGGGTTGTGGCTTCATGTGTACGCTTTCTTTCCTTTCCATAAATTAAAGCTTAATTCAGTACAAATGCCATACCTTGACAAGATACATCTACTTTCTAACTGTAAGCACATATGTATTATAACCAAGAAAATAAACATGCAGAAAGGTAATTTTCAACTGATAACATATTTTAAGGGGACCTAAACAAATATTTCTCCACTCAGATAAGTTTTTCTTTTTTTTTAAACTGAAGGACTGAATTGTTTATCCAGTTTTACAATACTGTCAAAAACAATCTGTATGAGCTACAGTAATTAGTCAAGGGGCTATATTTACAAGCAGAAAATGGGAAAATGAATAACGTTGACATGTTGTATTCACCATGCAAGTTAAGTGCAAAATGTCCAGCAATATGAACATTTCACTAAAGTTATGAAACATCCATCTGACCAGTTAACTAGAAATCCCCGACACACAAAAATAACTGCATGATTTATATCATATTAAATACTTCACATGGAACATTTCAACTCAGAGGGAAAGTTTAATAAATGTAAAACTTTTGACAAACGTTCAACACTTGCACTGATACGTTTAAAATGGAAATAAACAGAAGACATCACTGCACTGCACTCACACAGCGCCACAGACGAAGTGCTTTTCTACGTATGTGAACGCGCTGCGCGTTGCCGGGAGCTCGTGCCAAGCGGTAGAGCCCAGAGGCCGCTTTGTGGACGCGCGCCCGAAGGACACTCGAAGATACAGTGCACAGCCACGGCTGCCGCCGTTCGCCTCAGTTCTAACATATTTCCTTACATAAAAGCTCCCCTAGACACGTTCTCATCCGTGTTATGTGATAATGTTAACATAATGGCAACGTGGTTTTTGTAAGCGGCTCGTCTTACCTGGAAGCAGGTGTGTGCCCGGAGCCTTCTGTCTCGAGCCGGCGGCGTGTAGCCTGTAAACCCGTATAGAGATGTGAAGGGGAGAGCGTGCGCCGATGGCTCACAAGCTGCCCGGGAGCGCGGTCTGCCCTCGCGCCATGTAGGCTGTAAATGGCGCCGAGGATCCTACCATAGATCGATTTACTAAACAAACTGAAACTTGGGTGGGGACGTTAAACAGTAACCAACTTCAGTAAAAAAAACGCCCCCGTGTTTTATGTGAACCATGTTAGTTGTGGTTCAACTTTTTTAAGTTATAGTTTTCCTCACCACTTCTTATTCGACATTATTTCCGTTTAACTGTGTGTAAAGAAAAGCTTTTCATGCTACGTTTTCTGGGGTGTAGCAACAGCAAGCAGGTTCCGTTTGAATATTAGTGTATTAGGATTTATTGGAGAGATTTTTTTAAAAGGGTTCGAGTGAAATTTAAACCAGATAGCAGGAAAGTTTGAACAGTTAAATGCGTGTACAAACTCGAGAGAAATTTCAAACGACCGCGGTCTCGCGCCCAAAAAGTAAGGAGCATGTAATGGCGGCAGAGACCGACAGGTGGCCGCAGAGCAACGTGTTCCACGGCGGTGTAACATTCGGCCCAAAAACGACTGTTCTCTCTCTCTCTCTCTCTCTCTCTCTCTCTCTCTCTCTCTCTCTCTCTCTCTCTCTCTCTCTCTCTCTCCCCTTCCTGCCCGCCCTCCAACAAATGTAACGTCACAGTACAACTCAATTAAAAGTTTTTTCCTCTTTATTTCCGTGACTTTTACATGTAATTCATTTCAACAATATAAAAGAATGATATTAGTGTTGGCGCAGCCATCTCTGCGTTTGAGAAGTGGTAAATAGATTATACTTAACGGAGGTAACAAAGTACACGTTCACACCATCGGTTTGCTTAAACCGGAAGGGGGGAACATTTATTTACGTACGTGCTTCATCAGAACACATCACGCACAACAAAGGTCATGTGATCGATACTTCACCAACATGAGAGCACACTGAATAGAATCTCCAACACCCCCACTTGCTCTCATTCTCTACAGGTCCATTTACAATACAACACAGTTACATTCATGTATCAGCAACATTTATGCCCCAAACATAAAGCTTTCAAACTTTTCTTTCTTATACTTCGTCATTGGTTTAGTCATCACATCAGCAACCATTTCTGTTGTTGGACAGTACTCAATTGTTATTTTACCATCACTAATTGCTGATCGAATGAAGTGGTACCTAACGTCAATGTGTTTACATCTTTGTCGACAAACAGGGTTTTTTTTTGGAAAGAGCAATTGCACCTTGGTTATCCTCAAAGATTTTTACCGGTGCATACTGACATCCATTTTCCAGTCCATTCATCAATTGTACAAGGTACAGACTTTCTTGTGTGGTCGCAGCCAGTGCCATATATTCCGCTTCGCATGTTGACAAAGCAACTGTAGGCTGCTTCTTTGACTTCCAGGGAATGAGGGGACCATGTTTGGTTAGACTAAAACAGTATCCAGTCGTACTTCGTCTGTCATTTGGATCTGATGCCCAGTCAGCATCGCTGTATGCTGTAAGTTTCAGCTTCTCGTTACTCTTCACACTGAGAGCGGAGTTGTTCTTCTCCACATCGTAGCCTGCTGCCGCCAGAGCCTTTTTCGGGGCGGCCAGAGACACGCCGCTTCGCTCCTTGGAGGCCGAGACGGCTTTCACAATCAGGTCCCCGACGTTGGGGCCCGCCTTCTTAGGCTTGGACGCAGCCTTCTTCTTGGAAGCTTTAGCCGGAGCGGCGGCTGCCGGAGCTGGAGCGACTTCTGCCATTTGCTTCAAGACACGAACTGATGTGATATTTGCTGTCGGAGAAAAGGTTTCCTTATAGTCTCTTCCCATTACTTGACTATAACCCTTAGCAACATATCTAGCCTTATATGTTTCATTGTTATCTGCATTGTTCTTGATTGCATAGACCCATCTACCCCCCACTGCATGTTTGCCTTCGGGTAGAGCCATCAATGTAAAAGTTCCATTTTCTTTTAGAGAATCCATCTCTTCTTCCATGGCTTTAATCCAGATCTGTGATTTGGTTGAACTCATGGCTTCCTTGAAGGTTTGTGGTACATTACACATTCTGTAACAGTAGTCAACATTAGTAAGTATCTGATCATCATCTTCAATATCAGTTACGTAGTCAGATAAGTATTGGGGAGCTTTCCTGTTCCTTTTGGGGTTGCATCTATTCTGAATATTTTCAGTCTGATCATCATTTTGAAGATCTGTTTTGTCTCCACTATCTTGAGACTTCCCTGAACTCTGTTCAGTGATGTTTGTTGTTACCTTAGATGGCAAATAACTTCCCCCATAAACATCCTCATCTGGTATTTGTGGGTCAGTTTGAGTTTGCTGCTCGACAGCACATTTCTTGAAGAATTTGACAAGCCTGTGTTTAAGGACTCTTCCAGTGTCTGTGTAATACACTAGGTATGAAGGGCTATTCTTGTCATACCCAACAAATATTCCCTTCTCACAACGTGAATCTAGCTTCTTTCTGTCGTGTTTGTATGCATAGCACATGGATCCAAAAACTCTCATCTTTGAAAGATCCGGTTTTCTTCCTGTCAACATGTAGTATGGAGTCTGCTTTACTCTGTTATTAATGCATCTGTTGCGAATTACTGCAGCAGTCATCACAGCGTAAGTCCATAACTCTTTTGGTAATTTACTCTCAATGAGCATGCATCTGGCCATTTCAAAGAATGTTCGCCAACTTCTTTCAGCAGTACCGTTTTGGTGGGGTGAATACGGTGCAGAGGTCTCATGTTTAATGCGATTTTTGCTTAGCAATGACCGAAAATTTGTTGCTGTGAATTCAGTGCCATTATCTGACCTAATGCACTTTACAGTACCATAAGGAGCAGTATCTGCTAGGAATTTTTTTCGTAGCCTTTACAGTGTCACTTTTCGCTTTCAGGAAGTAAACAAATATTGTGCCTGAGAAATCATCAACAAATACAAGTGCATACCTGTGACCATCTTTAGCCTCTGGTTGAATAGGACCAGCCAAGTCTGTGTGCACAAGTTCAAGTGGGACTTTGGCACGTGCATCGGATTCTCTGTTCCTGCTTTGCGCAAATTTGCCTTGTGTGCAGACTTCACAGTGCAGTTTGGACTTGTCAATCTTTCCTTTGATTTCCATTCCTTCCACAATATCTGGCAACTTGGAAACATCATCATAGTTGCAGTGGCCGAGGATTTCGTGCCAAGTTTGAATGTCGTAACAGCCGTTACAATAATCTCCTCCCTTATCTATAGTGTTTAGATAGTACAGTCTATTATACTCTTTTATTTCAAATCTCGTGCCATCCTTGTGGATGAGCTCGTCATGTCCTTGTCGAAAACGAACAGAAGCCCCGTTGCCAGTCGCTGCTTTAACAGAGAATATGTCTTGTGGATATGAAGGAATGTACAGTGCTTTCTTTAGCGTTGTACTCACTTGCTTTCCTTCACTGTCAATCAAACATATCTCCGCGCGTCACCTCTCTTCAGCGCAACGCCACTCGCTCTTGTCCCGTCCGCAAGCTCAATGAAATGTTTGCCCGTTTGGAAAGTCTCGTCAAATTTCTTAAACTTTCCGATGTCGGTAATTATGTGTGATGTTGCTCCCGTGTCAACCATTAGTCCTTTATGTTTCAGCCCGTCTAGCTGATAATCACACGTTTTGAAGACAAATGCAGCATGTTTATCTGCGTCCTCTTCATGCGTCGCTTGTTTTGCGTCGTCTCTTCTTTTGCGTCTGCAAGATGCGTCTTTGTGTGTTGAGCTTTTGCAATAGCTACACCACTGTTTTTGACTTTTACGACGTTCATTTGGACATCTCCAGGCTTTATGTCCTTTTTGACCGCAATTATAACATGTGATATTATAAGGGTCTGCGTTTTTCTCTCTCTCTCCTCTTCTCACAGGAGCTGCACCACTCGCTTTCATAACGTTGTCGTCATTTGACCTAGCATACTTTTCAGTGTTTTCAAAACTTCTGAGCTTTGTCTTAAATTCTGCAAAAGTCATAGTTTCATCACTCTGTGTTACATGAACTGCGAATGGTTTAAACGATTCTGGCAAACCTTTAAGAATCATTGCAATCAACAGTCCGTCACTGAGCGTCTCCTCAGCATTCCTCAGAGCGGTAATGGCTGTTTCTGCCCGAATAATGTAATCCGTAATACTTTCCTTTGCAGTTTTCTGAAGGGATGTTAATTCTGTGTACAGGTTAATAATTCGCGGCTTCCCTTTTCCTGCATAGTAGCCCCTCAGTATTTGCAGCGCCTTTCTTCCGTCATCTGCGGCTTCTCTCATTATAAGGGAAAGACTTTTATCATCCAAAAACTGGATCAATTCCGCGTAGGCTTCTTCATTTTTATCAGTGTCGTCAGTCTCATCTTCGTCCGCGCTGTCTCTATCGCTCGGTGTGGGGACTTTCAATATGGTCTCTTTCAGTCCCAGCAGACGCAGGTGCCCCAAAAACTTTGTCTCCCAAAGTTCGTAATTCTTTTCATCTCCGTCGAAACACAGTCTACTCAGTCTATTACCTACTTCTCTTCTGGGCCCATAACCTGTTGGCGCAGCCATCTCTGCGTTTGAGAAGTGGTAAATAGATTATACTTAACGGAGGTAACAAAGTACACGTTCACACCATCGGTTTGCTTAAACCGGAAGGGGGGAACATTTATTTACGTACGTGCTTCATCAGAACACATCACGCACAACAAAGGTCATGTGATCGATACTTCACCAACATGAGAGCACACTGAATAGAATCTCCAACAATTAGTCTTGATTTGAACGTGCAAAAGGGAGGAAGTAACACCATAGCTACAGGGAGTTCTGCTTCCTTTCCTGTTTTTTAACAACATTGAGCAGATTTCTTTGAAGCCCGTTTCTTAATCGTACGGCTCATTTCAGGTAAACACGTGTTCAATACTTATTGAGACTAACTTGGGATCACCACAGTCCTGATTACAGAGCAGATGCAATTAAATAAAATGAACTTTTACAGAGCGCTGAACAAAGGCAGAACATGCATTAGTTGGGTTACCTGTGCACGTCAACAAAATCTTGAAAAAAAAAGTGGTGAGGTTTTCCTCCTATAACTTCAAAAAGATGAAATGCAACTGATGTGGCTCACATAAAAAGCTAGTTATAGGTTTAAAATATGTTGCATTACCTGAAGACAAGGCAACATTTTGCCCTTTTTCTGTTCTTTTAAGTGAACTTAAAAATTTTTCTTTTAAAACAGACTGTTAAAATCTTCAGAAAATTTTATTCTTTAACTTAAATAAAAAGCAATACGTATGTGGGGCTAACATATTAACCTTTCACAGTGTATTCACACATGCACACACCATCTGAACCGCTTGTCCCATACGGGGTCACAGAGCCTAACCCAGCAACACAGGGCGGAGGGCTGGAGGGGGAGGGGACACACCCAGGATGGAACGCCAGTCCATCACAAGGCACCCCAAGCAGGGCTCGAACCCCAGACCCACCAGAGAGTAGGATGAGGTCCAACCCACTGCACCACCACACCCCCACACTCCCCCCAGCCTATTCACACTTAGTAAAAGCCATTCTCAGTCACGTTTGGACCGAGAACTCTTTTTTGGAATATGTGGATAAACCAGAGCAGCTACAGCACATAGAACCAAAACCACAGCACAGGAGACCTGCTACCACTTCCTGCTAACCTACCATGCTGCCTCCACATGCAGACTAACAGTATTAGAACAAATAAACTGATGGATTGTGTCCAGAAAATAAAAATACTCTTGGTGTCATTTCACTGGTACATCAGCAAGAATTTATTTTAAAGGTTAAATCGGAAGTCTTCAGCAAGCTGCTTGCGTTTGAGATGTGGAATAAGTTCTCATGTCTATAGAGTAGGGAGTACTGCAATATGGGTACCAGCAAGAACAAAATGCTTGTTTTGCAAAAGTATATTGACTTAGATAAGCTAACGTACTGGCTGTCTGCACAGCTAACCATAGCTAAAACAGGAGTCCAGCTTTGTAGAAACCACCAAAGTAAAGTGTAGGAATCATAATATGTTGTGGTATTTATAGATATTATGAATAAATGTAGTATCATAAAGTTCAAGTATCAGAAGCTGCCCCTGGAATATGTTGCTTGTTTGAAAAAGGTCTGCATTTTCTCTGTGCATAATGATCATTAAAATTCAAGTCAAATGCAGTGCTTTACTGAACAGGTGATACAAGTGTTCTTTCCTAAGAAAATCAGCATATCAAAGCAACTGAGGGCCGTCATAGCCAGAAACACCTCATTCTTGTTCTCCATTGCCTTGTCATAGTTGCTCACATAGTATATTCTGAACATGTGGTAGGGCAGAAAACACACAAGCATCACCAAGATGAAGAGAAGGCTCTTGAGTTGGGCCCAGAACTCCTGGTGGCTGCAGGCTGTGCTCCTGTGCTTCCACAGAACTCGGCCTAAAATGTACACCTGACAGCTTGTCAGCCCAGACACAGTGAGAAGGATCACCCCGCTGATCACATAGTTCAGGACTTTGGCTTTGTACTTATTCTTTACCTCTTGTCCAAAATGGAAGCATTGGTTGTTGTTTGTTTCCTGCGTGCCATACATGTGAAATGTCACAGGTATGAGGATGATGATGACAATCCAGATGGTAACACTCACTGCCAGGGCATGCAGCTTTCGGTAGAACTCTAGCTTGTCAACTCGTTTGAAGTAGCTGATGTTGCGGATGACAAGGATGATGACATAGAAGATGAAGGCAATGAGCATGTGTCCATGGATGGTGGCACTGACCACCTTGCAGAAAGAATAACTCAATGACCACTGGCGAGCCACATAGTAGTGGATACGAAAGGGCACAGTCAGAAGGAAGATATAATGCACCAAGATGAGGTTGACGACAGCCATAGTGGTCACTGACCGCACATTGGAATTTACAATGCTCACTGCTGTGGCCGTGCTTGCCAGTGTACCGATGATGAACACGAGGCTGTAGATTGAAAGCAAAGCCAGTCTGACATCTTCTGGAAAGGTGTTGTTTGTCCCATTAACTAATGACATTATTCCTCTTCTTTATTCCTAAAATGAGAGCAATACATTTTTGAAGTACATTATAACTACATATTATAAAGTATATTTTAAATCATGATAAAACTGCTATGATGACCTGGCATCCTGTCTGGGGAGTGCCCTTTTTTCTGAACACAGGCTCTGGAGCAGAGTGAATCTGACTTGGACAGGAGTTCACCCACAGTGACAGAGTGATTGTGATAAAACTATTTTTAAAATATGTCACACTGCTATGTAATCAGTCTTACTGGCCAGTTTCCTTTTGAAAATACCTCCTACATGGAAGCTTATAGACCATTCCTACTGTCCTCATTGATTAAGAATAATTTGAATCACCAGTTCAGTTACGGATGCTGTTGCACTACCAGTTAAAAAGGTCATAGACTTCCTTCAGTGAAGATGTACTTGTGCTTTTCAAGCCATTTACAGTAGTACTTTACAAAAAGCAACAAATAAATTAAGATAAACGTTAAACTAAGGAGTTGGTGATTGACTTCAGGAAAAAGGATACGGTTCAGGGACCTATCTACATAGGAGGGGACGTTGTAGAGAGGGTCAACGGCTTCAAATTCCTCGGGGTCACCCTCACTGCCAAACTCACATGGACTGAACACACAGCATCAACCATCAAAAAGGCCCATCAGCGCCTCCACTTCCTCAGGCGTCTGAAGAAAGCCAGGATGTCAACTACAGTTCTCACCACTTTCTACAGGTGTGCTGTGGAGTCCATCTTCACAGGGTGTATTACATCCTGGGGTGGCAGCTGCTCCATACAGGACAAGAAAGTCCTACAGAGGGTGGTCAAAAAAGCTCAGGAAATCATCGGCATACAGCTACCAGCAGTACAGGACACCTACACCACACGCTGTCTCAGAAAGACGATGCGCATCATGAGAGACCATAGTCACCCTGCACGGACACTTTTCTTTTCCTTACCATCTGCAGAATAGCTTAGGTCTATTCGAACCCGCACAGCTAGGTACAGGAACAGCTTTTACCCCACTGCTGTAAGCGTATACAACACTAACCAATGTGCTACCTTTAGTAACTAGAGTTGGACTGCTCCACCCAAGCACATTGGTAAATTACACTGCCACTTTAAACATTCTCATTCTCTCGTTCTGAGTTCTGACTGTCAATTGGAATTATGGTTACTACTGTTACCATTATTTATTGCTATTGCTGTTGCACTACTCACTGTCATTGTCATTGTTTTGTTTGTGCAGTATTTCTATTGTCTTTTTCCATAGTCTGTGGAGAAGCATTCAGGAAGATTTTCATGATACATGTACATGGTACTTGTATCTATGACAGTAAACTTGAAACAAACCTGGGTGGCATCTTGAGATTAGATTGGTCATGAAGAAATGCCTCTGACTTTTATCTTTAAAAGCAATCATGAATATCGTCATTTACTGTATGTACTAATGCATTAGATTTTCTTAGTACAGCTGACATCTAGATCACTGTGGACGGTTACTGTGCAGTGTTATATCTCTTTCCTCCACTTAGCCCCCCCCCACCCCAGTTCAGTATCAATAAGCTTTAATTACACCAATTTTGGGTTCCAAGTTAAAAAAAAAAAAAAGCGTATGAGTGTCGGTCTCTTTCACACTGATCACAGAAAGTTTGACAAACAAACATATTGTTATCAAGATGATTGCAATTTAACAGTCATGTTCTATCACAGTTATTAATAAATGCACCTTCTTTGTCATTACACAGGTCAGATGAACAGCTACATATTTAAGAATACAGCTAGATGTGAAAGTTTTTCACATGATGTAAAATGAAACTTTATTAAAAAGTCCCTGTGTTCAGGCTGTTAATACAGAAATATATTGAAACTTAAAAAGAAAAAAATTAAAATCTTTGAGACTCAAGTCTCTGTTACTTAAAACAGACCTCTGGATCCGCTGACAGAGTAAACAGTTTTGGCGATTCAATTCCTTACATTTCAATAGAGAAATATATTATTAACTGCAATTATTCTCTCACCTTCCCTGTAAAACTGCACCATATCCCCAGCTACACACACACACCGATCCCCTTGTGTGCTCTGTACCTCAGAACATCTTCCTTCTCCATGCAGCATGGGTAGCCTTTGCCTTGAGTTTGAAGTCTGTGTTTTCTGTTATCTTTTGCGCAACTGGTGGATGGGAGCTGCTGGGGGCGGAAGGGTTCAAACAGGGGAACTGATGTGACCAATGAAGTCACACTGCATACAGGATGTGGTGTGGCTCTCAGGGGTGGTTCTTTGTTCTCACCTCAGATGGCACCATGTTGCATTGGCTGAAGAGTCAGTTTAAGGAACCAACAAACTCAGGAAACAGATTACAAAATACATACATGAACATTTACTAAAAAATTCTTGTGCCCTCTTTCAGAACAACTATACTTTAGTTAGCCGTTACTCCCCGGGAGGTGTGTTGTCAACCTAAACAATTTGTCCTGCTTTCTAATTTCATAAATGTGTTAAAAATTTGAATAATTAAGATTTTCTTCTTTTCCCCAGTTTATACCTTTTAATGATTTTAAGCAGAAAATGCTCTTTTTTAAAATGATGACATGTATACTACAAAGAAAAAAGTTCTGGTTAAAGACTTCATTATAATGAGGTCATTATTAAGAGTTTTTCATTTGTAGTTTAGAAATTTATTGAGCAGCAACATTAAAATATACTCTTCACATGCTATGTATGATTTCTGTGTCCTCTGCAACTAAAGCTGAAAGCATATCTGAACTCCCCCAAAAAAGGCTGGTACACCTTAATTTTTAAAAGATTTTTTCCTACCCTTTTTTTCACAGAGGTAACAGGGAAATGTTCATCCCCTCAAGGAAAAGAAAAAATGGTCACATGCAGTGCATCATGCATATGGACCTGCATCGCATGTATGGTACACTGTATAAAGAAATTAAAGTAGAAGAAAATTAACATGAATCAAAAACCCATAAACAGCCGCACTGATGTTAGCCAACTGTTGAGCCAACTGCCCTCGGAATCATGGTGTTGTTGTGGTTGACTGAAAAAGTGGAGGAAATAGAAAGCAAAACAAGTTTCTGACTCTTCTAAACTTGATACCAGAATAGTAGTTAGTTCTTCACGATCTGCAGAAGAGATGAATTAAAGTTTTTAATTAGAAGAAGTACAGTTAAAGGGAAAAGAATATGTGCAAACTGACTTTTGCACTTGCAAGACATGGTCTTCACTGCCAAACCAGCAGAGTAAAAAGAGCGAGGTTGGTCACTTCCACAGTACTTTCACAGTACGCCTACCTGCTATAATTATAATGAGCACGTGAAACTCATTTCCCTGCAGTTAGTATCTGCTGAGAACACATGGAGGCTGTGGACTGGTTTCCACATTACTGCTTTTGACGTGCTTAAATTTTCACACTGTCAAGGGGAAGCTTTTTCTGTGAGGGCCTTCATGTTTGCTCTTGTTTATATGAGCAGGCAGGCAGGTGCAGAGCTGCATTACTCATGTTATACAGTATCTGTGACTGTGGAAGAGAACTCCACAAGCACTCCTGGTCACACAGCAAGGCTGTGTCAGTCACTGCTACTGCAGCTAGGGAGCCAGTCTTGATCACTATCCCCAGAAGAGGCAAGAAGATGCTGCCTCATTCCTAGTGGGACCCGTTCATTCAGGGTTAGTGGTGATGTGTCCTGGGTGAGGTCTCCCCATACGTCTAGTTTGTCAGGTTCTGGAAGGAAGAGCTCAGGAAGAGGGACAGTAATTTTTGGAAGAATGCTTTGATTGGTGATTGTAACAGGTTTCTAAAGTTTTTTTTCACATTTGATAACTTGTTATATGTGTTTATGGTGTTGTTAGAATGTTGATGTTTATGTCATTGATTGATGTCTGAGCAATTTCACACTTTTAAATGAGTTTTGAGATGATACTTTGGTACTTTTCCTTGTAGTCTGTAGTCCCATTTTTATGGTTCTTTATAAAATACTTAAAGAATTATAGGGTTTTTAAGTGTTAAGTTTAATTCTTAAACTGGTTATAATATAGGGTGGCTGAAGTGTACTGGTTGGAGCTGCTGCCTTTGGACCCCAAGGCTACAGGTTTGAATCCCACCTCCAGTTCTAGTACCCTTGAGGTTCTTACTCTGAATTGTTCGTGTAAAAAAAAAAATACTCAGTTGTATAAATAGATAAGTAATTGTATATATCTTAAATTTATAAATGGATTAGAAAGAAAAGTGTCAGATAAACATTCTTTCAACTTTAATCTCTGAAGTTTTCACTTTCTGAGTTTGGAAAAATTAACTCAGGCATTTATAGCACAGATAAGAGAAAAATCTGTCATATGTAATGACTGAGAAATTTTTAATAATAGTATGATATGGATATGTAATCACTTGATGTGTTTTCTATTTCTGGAGTGTTTTTAAACTTTATTGGACTTAATAAAGTTTGGAGGGAAAAAACTATCTTTGTAAAGAAATGTGAGGGAAGGAATTGTCTCTGTGCTGGCATTATACGAGCCTTTCCCTGTTTTGCTGTCCCTTAAAAAATACACAGTCGAATGGCCTTCTAACAATACATATAGAAGCCAAATGTGGGTTGTCAAAGAGAAATGAAATCAAGCAATGAAAAGAGTCATTTTTCCATATACCATTCATTTATCTACAGAAGTTAGAAAATGCCCCACCACAAAACCAATTCAATCTTTTAAACCACCTTAATGTACTTTATAACCAGGTGTTATAATTTCATAAATAATGCTGTTATTTGTGCTATTTTGTTGATATAAAAGCTTGCTTTGTGGTGATGTGGATTTGAAGCTTGCTCTGAGGCTAGCATTTGATTCTTGTAATTTTGAATGTCTCTGTCATGGTCGGGTCTGAGGGAAGCGGCGGACCCAAGTGCAGAACGGTAATCGTGGTGGTGTCTTCGGGGAAATCCAAGAGAGGAGGTCAGAGGACGGGCAAAGGGTCATCGAGGTGCGAATGTCGTAACAGGGAGGATCCAAAAGGAGAGGTCAGTACACAGGCAAGAGGTCGATGATCAGAAAGAGGCAGTAGATCAGGGGAACAAGGGACGGGTTCGGAGAAGGCGTTCGGCAACAGGAAATGGCTGGAGAAGGTCGCTAACGAGGAGGCAGATCAAGGTTCCGCATCAGCTGGTGGTCTGACGTAGCCTTTTATGCTGTAGTCTGTGTTGCTTCCCAGGTGTTCCGTGTTGGCCCGGAGGTGTGGGTGTGGCAGTCTCAAAGTAGTCATATTAGGTCCATTTGAGGACAGAAGTTGGCAGTGACAATTCTGTTGCATACTGACATATTTTTTTCAAAACTTATATAATGTAAAAACAATACAGCTGTAATACTGTATACAGTAATTCCTTTTACTAAATAATCAGTGTTATACTGGTGACTGCAGTAGTGATTCACAGTCTTACAGTGTTCAGCAGGACTGCACTGCAGTGCGCAGTTCAGCCTACAGGTTTGTTAATAATTTCCCATCCATCCATCCATCCATCCATCCATCCATCCATCCATCCATCCATCCATCCATCCATCTTCCTCCGCTTATCTGGGACCGGGTCGCGGGGGCAGCAGTCCAAGCAGAGTCTTCCAGACGTCCCTCTACCCGCACACCTCCTCCAGCTCCTCTGGGGAAACCCCAAGGCGTTCCCAGGCCAGCTGGGAGACATAGTCTCTCCAACGCGTCCTGGGTCTGCCCCGAGGCCTCCTCCCAGTGGGACATGCCCAGAACACCTCACCAGGGAGGCGTCCAGGAGGCATCTGGAACAGATGCCCGAGCCACCTCAACTGGCTCCTCTCGATGCGGAGGAGCAGCGGCTCTACTCCGAGCTCCTCCCGGGTGACTGAGCTCCTCACCCTATCCCTAAGGGTGTGCCCAGCCATTCTGCGGAGGAAACTCATTTCTGCCGCTTGTATCCGCGATCTCATTCTTTCGGTCATGATCCAGAGTTCATGGCCATAGGTGAGGGTAGGAACGTAGATCGACCGGTAAATTGAGAGCTTCGCCTTACGACTCAGCTCCCTCTTCACCACAACAGACCGGTACAATGACCGCATTACTGCGGACGCCGCACCGATCCGTCCGTCAACCTGCCGCTCCATTTTTCCCTCACTCGTGAACAAGACCCCGAGATACTTAAACTCCTCCACTTGAGGGAGCAACTCCCCCCTAACCCGGAGGGGGCAATCCACCTTTTTCCGACTGAGAACCATGGCCTCGGATTTGGAGGTGCCGATTCTCATCCCCACCGCTTCGCACTCAACTGCAAACCTCTCCAGTGCACGCTGTAAGTCTTGATTCGATGAGGCCAACAGGACCACATCATCCACAAAAAGCAGAGACGAGATCCTGCGGCCACCAAAACAGACACCCTCCGTTCCCTGGCTGTGCCTAGAAATTCTGTCCATGAAGATAATGAACAGAATCGGTGACAAAGGGCAGCCCTGGCGGAGTCCAACATGCACCGGGAACAGGTCTGACTTACTGCCGGCAATACGAACCAAGCTCCTGCTCCGGTCATACAGGGAACGAACAGCCCGTAGCAGCGAGCTCTGAACCCCATAATCCCGAAGTACCTCCCACAGGATGCCATGAGGGACACGGTCAAATGCCTTCTCCAGGTCCACAAAACACATATGGACTGGTTGGGCAAACTCCCACGAACCCTCCAACACCCAAGTGAGGGTATAGAGCTGGTCCAGTGTTCCACGGCCAGGGAGAAAACCGCATCGCTCCTCCTGAATCCAAGGTTCGACTATCGGTCGGATTCTCCTCTCCAGTACCCCTGCATAGGCTTTCCCAGGGAGGCTAAGGAGTGTGATCCCCCTATAGTTGGAACACAATCTCCGGTCTCCCTTCTTAAAAAGAGGGACCACCACCTCGGTCTGCCAGTCCAGAGGCACCGTTCCCTAGCTCCACGCAATGCTGCGGAGGCGTGTCAGCCAAGACAGCCTCACAACATCCAGAGACTTGAAAAACGCAGGGCGGATCTCGTCCACGCCCGGAGCCTTGCCACCGAGGAGTTTTTTGACTACCTCAGCAACTTGAACCAGGGTAATGGACGAGTCCCCCTCCAAGTTCCCAGCCTCAGCTTCCTCTACGGAAGGCGCGTTGGAGGGATTGAGGAGATCCTCAAAGTACTTCTTCCACCGCCCGAGGACATCCTCAGTTGAGGTCAGCAGCGCACCACTTCCACTGTGAACAGTGTTGGCGGAACACCGCTTCCCCCCTTCTGAGTTGCCGGACGGTTTGCCAGAATCTCTTTGAGGCCGACCGAAAGTCTTCCTCCGTGGCCTCGCCGAACTCCTCCCAGGCCCGAGTTTTTGCCGGGGCGACTGCCAGAGACGCGTTCCATCTGGCTCGCCGGTACCTGTCAGCTGCTTCAGGAGTCCCATGAGCCAGCCAGGACCTGGTTGAAGCTCTGTCGGAGGTGGGAGTTGAAGACTTCTCTGACAGGGGCCTCCTCCAAACGTTCCCAACAGACCCTCACTATGCGTTTGGGCCTGCCAGGTCTGTCCAGCTTTTTCCCCCACCATCGAATCCAAGTCACCACCAGGTGGTGATCAGCTGACAGCTCAGCCCCTCTCTTCACCCGAGTGTCCAAGACATATGGCCGAAGATCAGAAGAAACGAATACAAAGTCGATCATCGACCTCCGACCTAGGGTGTCCTGGTGCCAAGTGCACTGATGGACACCCTTATGCATGAACATAGTGTTTGTTACGGACAAACCGTGACTAGCACAGAAATCCAATAACAACTCACCGCTCGGGTTCAGATCAGGGAGGCCGTTCCTCCCAATCATGCCCCTCCAGGTGTCACTGCCCACGTGGGCGTTAAAGTCCCCCAGTAGAACGACAGAGTCCCCAGTGGGAGCGCTTTCCAGCACGCCCTCCAGGGACTCTAAAAAGGCCAGGTACTCTGCACCGCCGTTAGGCGCATAAGCACAAACAACAGTGAGAGACCGTTCCCTGACCCGAAGGCGCAGGGAGATGACCCTCTCATTCACCGGGTAGACTCCAAAAAATGGCGGCTGAACTGGGGGGCTATTAATAAGCCCACACCAGCCCGCCGCCTCTCACCCTGGCCAACGCTAGAATAGTGGAGAGTCCACTCCTGGTCGAGAAGAGTGGTTCCAGAACCCAAGCTGTGAGTGGAAGTGAGCCCGACTATATCTAGACGGTAACTCTCAACCTCCTGCACCAGCTCAGGCTCCTTCCCCGCCAGTGAGGTGACATTCCAAGTCCCAAAAGCCAGAGTTGGCGCCCGAGGTTTGGGTCGGCCGGGCACTCGGCCCCAACCACCGCCCAAATCACAACGCACCGGCCCCTTACGGCCTCTCCGGCAGGTGCTGAGCCCACCAAAGAGTGGCTTCCCGTCTTGGCTTCGGGCTGAGCCCGGCCAGGAGCTCACATGCGAGCCCCCCCCCCCCCAAGGCCTGGCTCCAGGGTGCGGCCCCGGTGACCCCATACTGGGTGGGGTAAACGAAAACCCTGATTTAATTGTCATCATAAGGGGGTTTTGAACTGCGCTTTGTCTCGTCTGTCACCCAGGACCTGTTTGCCATGGGAGACCCTAGAGGGGGCATATAGCCCCAGGCAACATAGCTCCTGAGATCATTCAGGCACTCAAACCCCTCCACCACGTTAAGGTGGCGGTTCGAGGGGGGATATAATAATTTCCCTGAAAATATAATTACAATAAACTGAATTCTCACATTAAAACTTCTTTCCATTTGCTGGGAGCAGATGGAAGATTGTATCAAATTATTATTCCCTCTATTACTCAAGATTCAATAGGCCTGAGTAATAGAGGGAATAATACTTCATTCAAGAAGCATCTGAAAACATACTTTTCCTTCATGTCTCCCCCTCCTGTGTGCTTGATAATTATGCATACTTAAAAAGAAAACTACATGCAGCTATTTGTGTAATGTATACTAGTTCATACTGCAGTATGAGAACTCTACTCAGGAGTCTAGTGTCTGCATCCAAATATCTCTTCCTGTAGGTGTAATGCACTGTTTTCACTTTGTCCATCTTTATATTCTGTTCCTTTGCATAGCACTTAGTTGAAGCTGTTTTGACATCTCTTACAGCCTCAATTCTTCTTGGGTATGATGCGACAAACTTGGCACACCTTCATCTGATAATTTTCTGCCTTTCTTCTTTGCAGATCCTCTCCACCTCTGTCAGGTTTGATCTGGACCACCGGCAAACTGCTATTTTTAGGTCTTTTCAGAGATGTTCGATTAGGTTGAATTCTGGGCCCAGGCTAGGTCACTCAGGGACATTTACAGAGTTGTGCCTAAGCTACTCCTGTGTTGTCTTTTCTTTATGCTTAGGGTCATTGTTCTGCTGGAAGAAGAACCTTCAGCCCAGTCTGTGGTCCAGAGCACTCAAACAGATTTTCATCAAGATATCACTGTACTTTGCTCCTTTCAGCTTTCTATCAACTTTGACTGGTCTCCCAGTCCCTGCAGTGAAAAACAACCTAATAGCATGATGCTGCCACCACCATGCTTCACCATTGGGATGGTATTTTGCAGATGATGAGCAGTGCCTGGTTTCCTGCACACATGATGCTTAGAAGAGGAGCCAAACAGTTTTACCTTGGTTTCATCAGACCAGAGAATCATGTTTCTCATAGTCAGAATTCTTTATGGTGGTCCTTCATATGTCTTTCACTGAGGAAAGCCTTCCATCTTTCCACTCTGTCATTAAGCCCAGATCAATGGTGTCACGCCCCCCATGGCGGCGCAACAGGGAACACGTGCCACGACTCGTTAAACGCAGGTATAAGAAGGGAATGTGAAACACAGCACAGTGTGGAACCTTGTTCAGCCTTGTTGATCACTTGTGCTCCTCGCCCTGCTCCTTGTCTCCGACTCACTGGTTTGCCTGATCACTCGCCTGTTTCTTGGATTACAGTTCTTAGATTTGCCCCTTTGGATTCTGTTTGCACATCGGTTACCCTTTGCCTGTTTTTTTGACAATGTCTACTGAACGACCCCATGGCCAAGCTTCCTGTGCTCTGCACTTGGGTCCAACGCAACTGCGCCTGGGGAACACCATGACAAATGGAGTGTTTTAGTGATGGTTGTCCTTCTAGAAGTTTCTCCCTTCTCCTCACAGGACCTTTGGAGCTCAGCCAGAGTAGGAAACAAATTCTAGGAGAGACTAACAGCCAGCTCTAGAAAGAGTTGTGGTTCTTCCAAACTTCTTCCATTTAAGAATTATGAAGGCCATTGTGCTTTTGGGAACCTTCAATGCTATAAAAAATTTTTTTGTAGGCTTTCCCAGATGTGTGGTGGTGCAGTGGGTTGGACCACAGTACTGCTCTCCAGTGGGTCTAGGGTTTGAGTCCCCCTTGGGGTGCCTTGTGACGGACTGGAGTCCCGTCCCGGGTGTGTCCCCTCCCCCTCCGGCCTTACGCCCTGTGTTGCCGGGTAGGCTCCGGTTCCCCGCGACCCCGTATGGGACAAGCGGTTCTGAAAATGTGCGTGTGTGCTTTCCCAGATCTGTGCCTTGACACTGTCACATGAAACAGAGGACGTAGGGACTGCCAGACCCAAGTGAAGGATCGCTTTGTCAGGAACCAAGGGGTCAGGCGAGTTCTCGTTGACAGGGGCAGGCAAAGAATCAGTCAATCAGCAGTCAGAGTGGGAGTGAGGGTCCACGGACATAGAAAACAAGGCAAATGGTCAGAAAGGTCTTGGTCTTTTGAACAATCTGGAGGACAGTTATCTTATTGAGATTCTACAAGTGCAAAGGAACCGAGGATGATCTTTTAAAGCCGAGTGCTCTAATTGTCATCAGGTGCTTGATTGTCGTCAGGTGCTATCGATTGTGGTGTGAGCATGGATGTGACAGACACAATCCTGTGTGTAAACTCTGCAGGCAATTCCTTTGGCCTTAAGGCTTGGTTTCACAAAGGAGGTCTGTTTACTATTAGAGGTGCTGGAATCTTTCTGTGGTTCTTAAGCATTTTTATTCCTCCTCTTCTGTTGCCGCTGGGTGGATCTTTTATGTTGGATTAATTTGTCTGGGGGCATGATATGCATATTTTGAAATGTGTTTAGTTGTTATTATCTAATTATTTGTGTATTTTCACCGCTACCATTTTCTTTATTGGATATATCTATGTAATGAGCCTCTAGTCTAGTCGGTAACTGTGTTTGCCCCTATTTTCATTTTAGTCACTGCAAACGAACTCAGTCCTTCTACGTCATTCACTTGCTATACTTTTACAATCCGTTCACCAAAATATTTAAGGTACATGAAGTAGTTTACTAATGTACATAGCATTCCTTCTGGACCCCTTCAAACTGTTGAAGAATGACAAACGCGGATTAACGTGAGCTCGTGGGTCGTTATAACGTGTCTTTATAGAAGAGTTTTTTCCGAATAAATGACGTATTTTACGTTTCACTGGCGCGTCAGATAAACGACTGCGAGGCAAAAATGGAGCGGGTTCTCGCTCGCGTCCCTAAAGACTCGAGTCCCAGATGTGAGAGACGCCCCTCCCAACGACACTTCACCTATCTATCTATCTATCTATCTATCTATCTATCTATCTATCCACCCATCAATTCGTCCATCCATCCAGTGTGCGCGCTCCCGTGTCCAATCCCGCGCGCAGGGGCGGGCTGTGAGACGCCTCTGCGCTCCCGCATCACAGTGAATCAGAGGCTCCTGCCTCCTGTCAGCCGGTCCTATCCAGCAGCAACGGGGGGGTAGGGGGGGAATCACTGATTCCTTTGTGTAGAACATGGCGGCGTGCAGCGTGAACCCCTTCAATGGCAGCGACTCCGAGGACGAGAACGAGAACGAGAAGGAGAAGAGCGCCGGTGATGGAGCGCCGGGTTGCCGCAGTGGTGCTCTTTCCCCGAAGACGGACTCGCAGCCTGCGGCGCTGCTGTCCGGCAGCAAGACGAGCCCGAGCCTGGAAGCCGTGCCCGGAGTGTCAGAAGCGCGCCTGTCAGTGGATGCTGTAGCCGCGCAGCTGCTCCGCGATCAGTACATCCTCACGGCACTGGAGCTGCACACGGAGTTGCTGGAGAGCGGCAGGGAGTTGCCACGGCTGCGGGATTACTTCTCGAACCCAGGCAACTTCGAGAAACAGGGCGGGACACCACCGGCGGTAAAAGAGCAAGGAGGTATGGCGAGAGTGTAATAGAGCTCACATCCGGTGTCATACCCGCTCATAGTGTCACACCTCGTCACACATTGCTCTCCCACGTCTCCACCTCACACCTCATCACACGTGTTATTTTACACCTAATCACGCTTGATCCATGCATGATCACACGTGCTCTAACATTCTACAGTATGTACACTATGTCACAACTTGATCCACACCTGATCCCACACTTGATCCACTCTTGATCTCATACCTCATCCCATGCTCTCACACACCTGACCCCATAGTTTCTCACACACTCGCCCCAGAATGAACTCCACTGCTTCTGTTCTTTTGAATGGAGCTTCGGGTGACACTGACATGCAATATTGTGAAGATGCAGATGAATAAGATGTGTTTTGCCAGGTCTGGCTGTGAGTGACAGGTACTGTGTGAACAAGTGCTGAAACACTGTTCCAGTTATTTAAAAGGTGGTTATACTGCATGTGCACTTTGCTTCTGTAATGAGCAGTTATAGTACTTAGCTGTAAAACCAAGTACAGCGCACTCTCTGCATGAAAGCAGGTGAATCAAATAGTTGTGATGGTCTGAGTCATCATCAGTATCACTGATTCATAACGTTGGTCCGTTGAGCTTTGGGGATTTATGAAGTTTAATTTGGGGCTAACTGAGCTATACTGTGATTTAACTGTATGGAGGTTTGCTGATGTAACATTAAATATATCGAGCAAAAATGAAATTGGAGCGTGTCATCAGTGACAGGGGTGTGTAGCAATGAAAGATATGTGTGTCTGCTTCAAAAGGGGAGGAGGGATTTTTACTCACTGGTGGACCCCCCCCCCCCCCCCCCATATCATATGGGAGGGTGTGATGGTGCAGCAGGTTTGGCCAGGTCCCACTCTTTGGCAGGTCTGGGGTTTGAGTCCTGCTTAGGGTGCCTTGCAACAGACTGGTGTCCTGTCCTGGGTGTGTTCCCTCACCCTCCAGCCTTGCACCCTGTGCTGCCGGGTTAGGCTCCGGTTTGCTGTGACCCTGCTCGGGACAAGTGGTTTCAGACTGTGTGTGTATATATGTGTGTATGTGTGTGTGTATATATATATATATATATATATATATATATATATATATGAGCTGGATTCAAATCCAAATAGTCCAGGGGCTGTGATACTGCACCATTGTGTTGCCACCCTATAGTTTTATGAGTTTATATACACTTGTTCCTCGTTAACTGGTCCTAAATTGTTCCTGAAAATGGACTAAATATCAAAAAATGGATAATGAAATTACTTATTCCATTGTTTGTATGAGGAAAAATTTCAGGCTCATCCCAAGTTCACCCCAAAATCACGCTGAATGATGGCTGATATCAACTAGTGCAACAATTTCAAGTTTTACATTCTCACAGCTTGTTTTTGAGTCACATCCCCATTTGGGGAGCTTTTTTGAATTATGCCAGGTGGTCTTTTGGGAATCACCGGTAGTAGCAAGCACAGCTTCCTTCCCATTCTACATATGAGAGTGTTTTTTAAGTCTAAGTTTGGAATTAAGGTGACAACATTCACACAATATGGGCAATTTAGCATCACCAGGCCACTTGAAATGACTGTGGGAGGAAACCAGAGTAAACCCATGCAGACATAGGAAGGACATCTAAACTCCACCATGACTGAGCGGGGATCAAACCCATTTTGTCATGCACCAGCCAGGCACTGTCTGGAGCTTTGTAAACACTGGGTATAGAGTAAGCATCCATTGTTCCTCTTATTGCCTGTTTTAAGACAACTTGTACTGACTGGTGTCCTAATGCAATTTGGTAAGACAGTCCTAAAAAACTTAGGCATTATTATATTTAGAAAAAGAAAAAAAAATACAGTTGCCTGACATGTAGTATGGGATACTACCACAGAAGTAATGTATTAGACAGGTTTCATAATTGATAAAATTTGTGCAAGTTTTTTATGTAATGATGGTTTACGTGTATTTATTTAGTAGATGCTTTTCTCAAAAGCGACTTACAATGGATACTATATAGTGTTACCAGCCCACACACCTTATTCACCAAGGTGACTTACACTGCTGGATACACTACTTTCAATGGGTCACTCAATCTTACATCAGTGGAACACTCTCTCTCTGTGAGTCACGCACTCTGGGGACTGGGGAACCTGAACAGCATGTCTTTGGACTGTGGGAGGAAACCGGAGCACCCAGAGGAAACCCACACAGACATGGGGAGAACATGGAAAAAAAAAATGTGAACCCTTTGAAAATTACTGCATTCATGTATAAATTTGTCTTAAAATCAGGTTTGATGTTCAAAGTTACAGTAATTGATAAACACAATCTGTTTTTACTAATAACAGAAATTATTGTATTGTTTTTGTAAATATTGAAGATATTCACAGTATAGGTTGGAAAAAGTATGTGAAACCCAGGCTAATGCCTTCAACAAAAGTTAATTAGAGCTGGAAATTGGCAAACCTGGTGTCCAATTAATGAAATGAGATTGGAGGTGTGGTTTAGAGCTACTTATAAAAAGCACTCAAATTCTGAGTTTGCTATTCAAAGTATCTGTTGATGTGACCTATGCCTTGGAAAAAAAAAAAAAAGCTCTGGGAAGACCTGTGCTCAAGAATTGTTGCATTGCATAAAGATGGAAAGTGTTCAAAAGTTATCTCAAAGAGCTTAGATATTCATCTGTTCACTGTTAGACAAATTGTCTATAAATGCAGACAATTTAGTACTGTGGCTATTCTTGCTAGAAGTGGCCATCCGTCCAAGAGGACTGAAAGGGCACACCGCATAGTTCTCAATGAGGTAAAAAGAATCTTAGAGTAACAGCTGAAGACTTGAAGAAATCATTAGAAGTGGTTAACATCTCTTTTCATGAGTCTACTATAGAGAAAACATTGAACAAGCATAGTGTCCATGGCAGGACATCATGAAGAAAGCTGCTGCTTTCCAAAAAAAAAAAAAAAAAACATTGCTGCATGCCTCATGTTTGCCAAAGACTGCCTTGACACTCCACAAAGCTACGGGGAAAATGTTTTGTGGACTGATGAAACTGAGGCTGAGTTGTTTGGGAAGAACACGTGGCACTATTTATGGTGTAAAAAAAGGGCGAAGCATACCAACATGAAAACATCATCCCAACGGTTAAGTACAATGGAGGGAGCATCATGATTTGGGGCTGCTTTGTTGCTTTGGGGCCTGGACCACTTGCTGTCATTGAGGGGGAAAATTAATTCCCAAGTTTATTAACATATCCTACAGGATAAGGTCAGAGTGGCTGTGCACCGGCTGAAGCCCAGTAGAAGTTGGGTGATGCAGCATGACAATGATCCTAAACATCAAAGTAAATCCACTACAGAATGGCTTCAGAGAAAGAACATCTGCCTTTTCAAATGGCCCAGTCAGAGCCCAGACCTTAACCCCATAGAGATGCTGTGGAATGACCTCAAGAGAGCTGTTCACACCAGCTCTCCTAAGAATATGGCTGAGCTGAAGCAGTTCTATAAGGAAGACTTGTCCAAAATTCCTCCTGAATGGTGTGCCGGTCTAATCTGCAGCTACCAGAAATGCTTGGTTGAGGTTATTGCTGCCAAAGGAGGATCAACTAGCTATTAAATCCAAGTGTTCACTTACCTTTTTTACAGCACTGTGAATGTTTAGTGGGATGTGTTCAATAAAGCCATAAAAGATTATAATTGTTTGTGTGTTGTTAGCTTTGGACATTGTGTTTGTCTATACTTGTGACTTTGATGATGAGATGACATTTTATGACTATTATTTATTTTTATTTTTTATAGAGCGATCTCATGTAGTCACACAGAGCACTTTAACACAGGCATACAGCAAGAAAAATTGATACAAACAAAGAAGACAGTCAACTAATGGCTACCATAATGAAGAACGTATTATAGAGCTACAAGTATACCTACTGGCCACCGGGGAAAGGAACAAAAACTCCCAACTGAAGGTTGAGGGAGAAAAAAACCTCTGGGGGTCCATGGGCCAGTGGTTGCCCACCCCTCTTGGGCATTCTAGAAAGTAACAATTTGTAAGCCAGTGTTTAACAAGTAATTATAATGTTGGTAAAAGGCATCTTGGATCCCCAACTCGGCAAGCGAGTAAGTAAGTGATGTATTAAACACGATTAGTTAATTAATGCAGAAAGCCAACTAATTCCAAAGGATTCACATACTTTTTTCTTGCCACTGTAGTATTTCTTATGCTGAATTTGATTATTTTTGTCAGGCAAGGTTTTTGATTGATACTCAGTTTTCTTTTGATAACACTGGCCAACAACAATTTTATTACATGGATTGTAATGGATATTCTAAACAGATTTTTTTTCATGCTGAATTCCATCCAGAGAAGTCCAGATGTCCCCATTCCTCACAACTTCCTCCAGCCACTCTCAGGCCAACTAGGAGATATAATCTCTCTAGGAGGTCCTGGCCCGACCTTGGGGTCTCATCCCAGTTGGCTGTGTCTGGTATACCTTCAACAGGAGGCGTCCAGGGGGCACCCTTCCCAGATGCCCAAACCACCTCAACTACCTCCTCTCAATATGGAGGAGTAGTGTCTCTAGTCTGAGTTCCTTCTGTATGTCCGAACTCCTCACCCTGTCATGAGTCCCACCACCCTGCGGAGAAAACTTATTTCAGCCGCTTGTATCCACAGTCTTATTCTTTTGGTCATTACCCAGAGTTCATGACCATTGGTGAGGGTAGGGACATAGACCAACCGGTAAATAGAGAGCTTTGCCTTATGGCTCAGCTCCCCCTTTACCACTACAGTCCGGTACATCAACCACATTACTGCTGTCACTGCTCCTAGTCTGCAGCTGATCTCACGCTCCCTTCTCCTCTCACTCATGAATAAGACCCCAAGATACTCAAACTCCTCCACCTGGGGAAAATTTTTCCCCTTACCTGGAAGGGGGATGACATCCTTTTCTGTGAGAGAGCTATGAACTCAGACTTGGAGGTGCTGATCCTCATACCAACCACTTCACACTTGGCTGTAAACTGTTCCAGTGTGTGCTTGAGGTATCCATGTGACGGTGCCAAAAGGACAACATCATTGGCAAAAAAGAGAGACATCAACTTCTAGCCCGCACATAGAATGCCCTCTTGACCTTGGCTGTGCCTTGATATCCTGTCTATGAAAAGCACAAACAGGAGTGGAGACAAGACACAACCTTGGCGGAGTCCAACACCCACATTGAACGGTCTTGACTTAATGCCGAGTATGCGGACACTGCTCTCACTTCGTGTATACAGAGACAGAATGGCCCGCAGTAGTGGCCCTGGCACCCCATACTCCCGAAGAACCTTCCATAGAATTTCTCGGGGAACACAGTCGTAGGCCTTCTCCAAGTCCACCAAATACATGTAGACTGGATTAGCAAACGCCCATGCCCCCTCAGTTATTTGTGAGATGGTGAAAAGCTGGTCCACTGTTACATGACCAGGACGGAATCTGCATTATTCCTCTTCAATCTGAGGTTCAACTATTGGCCGGAGCCTCCTTTCCAGCACCCTGGCATACGCTTTCTTTCTTCTTCAGCTTGACGGCTTCGCTCACCACTGGTGTTCACCAGTGGGTTCTTGGGTTGCCGTAATAACTGGCACCAACAAGCTACGCCTGGCTGCTTCCACAGTGGAGGTTTTGAACAGGGTCCATTCAGACTCCATGTCCCCTACTTCCTCCGGGACATGGGAGTTAAAATCATTCCGGACAGGGTCCTCTGGCAGTTGTTCCCAGCACACCCTCACTATCCGCTTGGGTGTACCGGGTCTGTCCATCAGTTTTCCTTGCCATCTGATCCAGCTCACCGTGATCGGCTGACAGCTAAGCACCTCTTTCCTCCTGAGTGTCCATGTGGCCTTAAGTCAGATGAAATGACTACAAAGTCAATCATTGACCTTTGGCCCTAGGAGCTCCCTTTACCAAGTACACTTATAAGCAACCTTGTGTTCGACCATGGTGTTTGTTATGGACAAACCATGACTAGCACAGAAGTCCAATAACAATTGACCGTTCGGGTTTAGATCGAGCAAGTCATTCTTCCCAGTCACCCCACTCCAGATTTCCCTGTCATTGTCAACGTGAGCGTTAAAGTCCCCCAGCAGGACTATGGAGTCTGTGGGTGAGGCCCTGTCCAGAACCCCACCCCCCCACCCACTCTGTCCAAGAAGGTCAAATACTCTGAACTGCTGTTTGGTGCATAAGCACACACAACAGTCAATGTTTTCCTCTCCATGACCTTAAGTCACATTGAGGTGACCCTCTTATCTGCCAGGACAAACTCCAACTGTATGGCAGCCAGTCAGGGACTTGTGAGTATCCCCACACCCGACTGGCACCTCTCACCCTGTGCAACTCCTGAGTGGGAGAAGAACCACCCCCTATCGAGGAGTTTGGTTCCAGAGCCAACACTGTGAGTGGAAGTGAGCCCAACTTTATCTTGTTGGTATCTCTCAAACTCCTGCACCAGTTCCGGCTCCTTTCCCCCCCATTGAGGTTACATTCCATGTGCCAAGAGCCAGTTTCTGCCACAAAGGTCCATGACACCATGCGCCACCCTGACCCCTCCTGTTGCCTGAAAGGCATTGCACCCGACCCCCATGTTGGGCCTTGCGGGTGGTGGGCCCACATGGCCCCCCATGTTGCCTTTTCGGCCTGAGCCCGGGCGGGTTATGTGGGCTGCCCGGCCACCAGGTGCTCGCATAGGAACACTACCCCCAGGTCTGGCTCCAGGGGTAGGTCCTGGTGAACTTATTCCAGGCAGGGTAAATGTTATCTTGTTCACGTTCGCCGTAGGGGTTTTTCGGATCGTGTTAGTCTGGATCTTCATTTCTGATCTGGTCACCTTGAGAGACCCTACCAGGAGCATGCTCTCCCAACGATATAGCTCTGGAGATCCCTAGATCACGCAAGCCCTTCCACTATGACAAGTCCCAGATCAAGGAAGGGTCGTCTGAATTCAAAAGTGAGATGAGATTTTCTTCTATTAGGTTTAGTTTTCTTGTGACCCCATCTTTATTATTCTGTTTAATTTATGAAATTATGGTACAATATTTAAGCTATAGTAGCATATTTGTAGCAATGGTTGAGAAAAATATTGTGTTATTGTTCTCTACCATAAATAAGCTCACAACCAAAGTAGAAGACGTGACATCTAGCGCAGAATAGCAACATGTTTACCTCACTCCTTTGCACATCAGACTTGGACTTTTGAAAAACTTTGTTAAAGTGATGGATAAGACAGGGAATACATTCATGTACCTGAGGAATAAATTTCCTAGGATTAGTGGTGCTACGATTAAGGAAGATATTTTTGTAGGTGTTCAGATAAGACAATTTGAAAGGTGACAAACTTGATGAAATTGAAAAAGCTGCAAGTCAGTCTTTCAAAAACATCTGCAAAAGTTTCTTATTGTTATTGACCAGTTATCGGTGCATCATGCCCCAATGATGCTCATGTAACTGAGATGAGTGCACAAGAATATATCTGAGAAATACCTATCGTTCCTGCAAAGACTATTGAGGCAACAACCTAAAACTGGCATGACTGTGTTGTGTAGACAAGACATTTAAATTACTGTTAGCCAGAGCCCAGAGGAAGACGGTTTATTTTTATGGTATACTGTATAAGCAGCTATTCTAGGGTATATAAGCAACTACTATTATACTCTATTGTATCTTTATGGCTGTAGTCTGTGTGAGCGTAGCATTGCAACAGAAAATGTGTTTTAACACAGCGGACTGACAGCACTATTAAGTGCTTACAGTAAGTGGTTAGGGTTAGGATGGATGTTGATATTTGATGTTAACCATTGATTTGAAATCCACGCAGTCAGTATGAGGATCACTATACATATGGTCTGGATTAAACACCACTTGCAGAACTCAACATGATATCAGTAAGGATTAAAATCTGCAAAAGAACTCTGAGCTAATGACACATTTGATGTTACTTTTCCTGTTTTGGGGAAGGAAAATGACTGTGCAGCATGACTGTGGCCAAGGCAGATGATCGGTACATGGTAGATCGACCTCTGCTCATTTCTTAGGCATCTAAAGCAAAAGCAGATCCTCACATCTAGACATCTGTGTATGAATGTGTTAAATCTCATGTAATTTTGGATTACCCAGGAAAAACTCAGTGACATCTATTGTGCAAGGATGGGTCAGCGATCTCCAATGGAAAACCCTTCACATTTTGGTGGGATATCTTGACCCACTGATGTTGTGTCGTCTTGGGTGAGGCTTGAGAAGCAGTGGCACCTCCAAAAGTAGCTTTCCCCCTGCAGGTTGTAGCAGTTTAGGCTTATGGTTCTGCAGTTCATGTAAGTTACTCTTTTGTGTTCCACAGTACTTGAACTGAATCCGTCGTGGTCCAACCATTACTCAACTATTCAGTGCTCAAAAGAGCAAGATGGATTGGACTTAAGTGGTCTGTACTCATTGGTCATTTTTTCGATGTTCTGTTTGATAAATAAACGCTATATTTTTATGCACTGTAATTTAGCACCCGAAATAGTGTGCAAACAACAAGGGGCCAAAAGGTTAAAAAGTAAGATAATATATCATTGTATATAAAATTAAAGCTGGAGATTTGCATCGACTGAGCGATATCTGCTAACGCTGAAGCTTTGCAAGTCTTTATCTGCTGGCGTGCATGTTTTATCTGTTGGCACATCTTTTCTCTCTTCTCACTCATTTTTGTACTGTTTTGAAGCAGTAGCTGAGAATAGACTAGTAAGATGACCATTAGAGGTTCAGCATTAATAATTTCTTCATTTATGTGAAATCTGCATTAGAACTACATCACAAAGGGTGTTTCCATTTCAGCTGCTTCTCCTGTAGTCAGTGCAGTCAATTGTACTGTAGTCTAGACATCATTTATGATTGTTCATTAATTCTGTAATTAGGGAAAATAAGTTTTAAAATGAAGACTTCATAACTGTGCTCAAAAATTGGGTTGTTGATGGTGAGAGGTATACCTCTCTCAGTTGGGGGGGGGGGGGTTCTGTCCCCTGGCTTGTTTTTAACCCAGATGGTCCCAAAAAAACATGGTTTTTGAATCTTTTATCAGAATGCCTGAATTAATTAATATTTATTCATTTAGCTGACACTTTTCTCCAAAACAACTTATAGTAAACTCATTTATGTAGCTGGGTAATTTTGCTGGGGCAACTTAGAGTAAGTACCTTGCTCAAGGGTACTAGACACAGAAGGGGGAATCGAACCTACAATCTTTAGAGTCAAAGGTAGTGGCTTTAACCACTACACTACCAGCTATCCCCAGGATTAATTTAATATCCCCAATTAATGTGCAGGATTTCAAAGTGCCATGCTTAATGGTTCTCTTTAGGCTTTGTTAGCATGTTCATGTTTTGTTACTATTGGTATAACAGGCTTAAAGTGACAAGATGGCACTGGCCAGGCAAGATCCCTGTTACACCCATCAGTACACAACCAATGACAGTTTTTTTAAATTCCTCCAGTAAAATTACCACACTGTATAAATGGGTAAATTATTGTAAGTCACTTCGAAGAAATGTGCCAGATAAATGAATAATTGTAAATTTAGCTGATCACTGATTAACCCCATGTTCACTTTTAATTTTCCACATTTGAGTATTGAGCATCTATCCATTCATCCATCTGTCTCTTTTCAGTAACTGCTTATCCAGCTTAGGGTTCCGGTGTTTCAGATCCAACACCAGGAGCACAGGGCATAAAACAAGGTATACACTGGATGGGACATCAATCCATTGCTGGACATTTTCCATCATTCTCTCATTATTGTCCCTTGGAATGTGTGTTCTAACCTTTCTGTTTGTTTTAAGGTAGTGGAACATTATAGTTATGCAATTCATAATCTTGTGCTTCTATGTTGTATCACATACTGTAAGAAGAAGCGCCGACACAATCATGTGGGTTGCTGGAGGGGGTTTAGTCAATGGTGGGAGGATCAGCAGACAAAAGGATGGGGGAAAGGGAGACACAGGGAACTGGTGTCTCGTGGGGGTGCTCGGGATGAGGGGCTGTGATCGGGGTTGCGTGCGGGTTCGTGCTCTCTCTTTCTGACGTCTCGGGTTCGTCTCTGGCGTCAGCTCCTCGTTCGCTTGCTCTCACTGGTCGAACCGGGGGAAGAAATAGAGGCCTTGATTAGGTTCAGCTGCTGTTGTTCCGTCTCGGGCTCCACCCCCCCACTTCAGACCGCCCCGGCATGCTACACATAAATTTTACATTCATTCAGCAAATGCTTTTCTCCAAAACAGCTTCTAATGAACTCTACGTAGTGTTATCAGCCCACACACCTTATTCACCAAGGTGATTTACACTGCTAGATACACTACTTACAACTCATCCATACATCAGTGGAACACTCTCTGTCACTCACACACTAGAGGTAAACCTGAACAACATCTCTTTGGACTGTGGGAGGAAACCAGAGCACCCGGAAGAAATCCACGCAGACACAGGGAGAACATGCAAACTCCACACAGACCGAGCAAGAATCAAACCCACATCCTCTCACACCACCCAGGTGCTGTGGGACAATAACACTACTCCCTGTGCCACCATCACCCTACAGATAGAAAGAGGGCTCAGAAATTCAATGTAGAAATCTTTACTGTTCTTTCAGAAGAAAATGCAGCAGGCTGTGGTGCACTGTCAGCAGTCCAGCTTTGGCCATCCCTTGGAGTAAGTAAGTGAGTGCTGGTGTCTTTAGAGAGCCAGGAAGTGTACTGCAGGGGCTGAGAGACACTCCTTAGCGTAGTTCTTTTTGGAATTGTCAGGTATTATTGGAGGAATGTAGGCCAGAAGAGATTTGTTTTCCTGTTAAACTGTGAACCAGCAGCAGACTACAGGCAGGCACAGCAGCCTGCCACATCACCAATTTTTAATTCTTTTACTCTTTGAGATTTGTTTGGATTTCACTTATATGTTCTCAGACACTGAAATAATAGCTTGTTTTCCCCATTCACCTCCTGTGTATGAAAACAATAGCTGTTTTTTGATGAATATTCATCCAGTTTCGAAAAGTGCTTTGTCCAAAGCTGAATCTGGGCAAACCAGAGTCTGTGCCAGAAGCAATGGGTGCAAGGTTGAGGAGTGAGAACACACTGGACAGGATACTCGTCCATCACAGGGTAGTCACACACACAGTCACACACTATAGGCAATTTAGCATCACCAGTTCACCTGAACGGCATCTCTTTGGATTGTGGGATGAAACTCACGCAGATAGAATATGTACACTCCACACAGACTGAACAGAGATCAAACCCACATTCTCTTGCACCACCCAGGTGCTGTGAGGTGGAATCTCTACTCACTGCACCATCATGCTGCCCTCATCCATGAATATATGCCTCTGAAATGTTTCCTTTTTTTTTTTGCTTTTCCAACACATATGTGTCACGGAAAACCATAATTATCTATAAACTTGTTTTCTTGGCACTTTGTCCCAGAATTAAAAACATTTAATTGCAGCAGTCTGATTCATTTAGCTGATGTTTTTCTCCAAAGCAACTTACAATGGTAAGGTACTTGCAGTGATTTCCTTATTTATACCGCTGGGTAACTTTACTCGAGTAATTCAGGGTAAGTACATACCTTGCTCAAGGGTATAACAGCTGTAGGTGGCATTTGAATCTGAGCTATTTGAGTAGGGTTTAGTTGTTTTACAAATTATGCCATCTGCTGCCCCTGAGTCTGTTCATGGTCTTTCATCTCCCTTGCAGCCAGAAAACATGTTTTTTGTTTCTGCACAAAAGAGCAGATCTCCACTGATGTTCTCACTTGAACCAATCTGCTTCTGCAAGGAGACCCTAATGCTAAGAAGATGTTCAATCCCCTTGAAGTAGTGCAGCCAATCATAATCTACAGCAGAACCAGCAGTCGTTACCTTCATTGCAACTGGAGGAGATGTGACAAAGGGGGCCAGATGGGGTTGCTATAGTAACTATGTAAGTGGCGGTGTTCTTTCTCGCTGAGATTGATACCACTTTCAGTGTAGGCCTGCAAGACACAAACATGCAGTGGTTCATCCTGCTCATAATTACAGGATGCTGTGTTGAGTACTGCACACGGAAGAGGGATATCTACTCTCACGGCAGTTTGAGAATCTTATCAATAGGCTCCTTCTCTGTATGATCTCATGCTAGACTTTCATTAGTATGCTGTATGAGTGGTCTGGTAAGAAGGATCAGCCATGGGCAGTGGGTGGAGGATGTTGGATGTCTGCGCAGGAGGCCTGCATGTGCTGATGGATGTGTAGGAATGAGGGCACACATGCCCCAAACAGAAAATATGAGCACTAGGCCTGGGCATTTTGTTCTGTTAATTGTCCAAAGGGTGAAGTTGACACTTATTAGTTTCTCACAATTCCCAACATTAATTTCCATAAATTTTCATTAATTTCAGTTGTTTAGCAATACTGTTTATACCTAGTGACTTACATACCTTAACCATTTCATGTTGTTTATACAGCTGGACATTTTTTAATTTATTAGCACACAAGTCAAGGAACTCAATGTATTTCATCTTTGTGTGACTGGACTAAAGGGGGCAGGGGGGTTTGGCTGTTGTATAATATGTACCATATATGTGTGTGTATTTATTTATTTTTTTAATCATGTTGACATGATGTTACAGAAAGTGATTGTTGAAAAACGATTTAGGTTTCTTTTTGCTGGTTAACCAATCACTAAAGAGAAAGCTGACTAATCATCATGGTATGGGTATTGCATGAGGAATAGGGATATCGACTGTAACTTCAGGACCTGACACAAACTTGGATCACCCTGGAAAATACAGTTACTCCTGCACCCCTCTCCACCAACTACTCCTTCTCCCACATACCTTGTCCCTCTGGCAGAGATGGACTCACAGGCTTGCTCATTTCTCCCCAGTGGGAATATTCTGTTCTTCTTCTCCGCCTGCTTGACTTGAACTCCTTTGAATTCCCTGGTGTCTCTATCACTGTCCCAACCACACTCATGGTGGACGTTCTCTATCACCTCCTGGCCCTCCTGGCTGTTTTTGGATGACCTTGACATCTTGTTGAGCTCTCTCCCAGGGAACACCACTCCTTGATTCTCCAGGGTGACATCAGCTTGCTTGCATGCTGGGACCATTCAGGCAAGCAGCATTCTGTCACTCCTGCAGTCCTTTGACTTCTTTATGTCCCTGTCCTCTGTTACTCAGATGGCCATTATTGTGAAGTGGAAGCATCTAGGAGCAACAACAGCTCAGCCATAAAGTAGTAGACCATGCAAATTCACACAGGGCTGCCAAATGCTGAAGCACGAAGTGTGTGTCTATCCTCTGTTACATTACTTATTACAGAGTTCCAAAGTGCCTCTCAAATCAGCACAAGAACTGTGCATCGGGAGCTTCATGTTTTCTATGGCCGAGCTGCTTCACATAAGCCTAAGATCACTATGCGCAATGCCAGGCGTCGGCTGGAGTGGTATAAAGCATGCCACCATTGGACTCTGGAGCAGTGGAAACGTGTTCTCTGGAGTGATCAATCACGCTTTGCTATCTGGCAGTCTGATGGATGACTAAGTTTGGGTGATGCCAGGAGAGCACTACCTATCAGAATGCATAGTGCCTATTGTAAAGTTTGGTGGAGGAGGGATAATGGTCTGGGGCTGTTTTTCAGGGTTTGGGCTAGCCCTTAAAGTTCTAGTGAAGGGTACTGTTAATGCTAGAGCATACAAAGACGTTTTAGTCAATTGTCACAAAGTCGAAAGAGTACAACAGTTTGGAGAAAGCTCTTTTCTGTTCCAGCATGACTGTGCCCTTGTGCACAAAGACAGGTCCATAATAGGTTTGAACAACTCAAGTGGCCTACACAAAGCCTTGACCTCAACCCTGTTGAACGGGGTGAATTGGAAATGCAATTGTGAACCAGGTCCTCTCATCTAACATCGCTACCTGACTTCACAAATGCTCTTTTGGCTGACTGGGCACAAATTCCCACAGACACACTCCAAAATCTTGTTAAAAGCCTTCCCAAAGAGTGGAGGCTGTTATAACAACAAAAAGGGGGGCAGCCCCCTATTAATGCCCATGGTTTTGGAACAGAATGTTCAACAAGCTCATATAAGTAAGATGTTCAGGTTCACCCAAATACTTTTGGCTATATAGTGTACCAACAGGACCAAACTCCAGGACGCAGTCAATAATCCACGCAGACTCTTTACCACCTTCTCATCACTACTCTGCCCTCCTCTTCCTCCCTCCTTTATCATCGCTGATGATTTTGCTTTGTTCTTCAGAGAAAGGGCAGCATTGGGGCAGCTGTTAGTGTAGTAGGTGGAACTACTGCCCTTGGATCCAAAGATTGCCAGTTCAGGTGCCACCTCGTGTTGTAGTGCCTTTGAACAAGGTACTCACTAAGTTGCTCTAGTAAAAAGTACCCACTGTGTAAATGAGTAAATAGTTGAGTCGTTTAACAGTGTTAATTACTTTGGAGAAAAGTGTCAGCTACATTTACATTTATTTATTTAGCAGACACTTTTCTCCAAAGCGACTTCCTCTGTAGTGTTATCAGCCCACACAACTTATTCGGCAAGGTGACTTACACTGCTAGATACACTACTTACAAAAGACCACTCATCCGTACAGCTAAATGAATTAATGTAAATGTAGAGACAAACATCAGCTCAATCGCAGACGAGTCCTTGGAATTCATCTACCCCAGTCATGCTGAATTTCTCTGTTAAGTCACATTCTCTGCATTTTAACAGCCTGAGAGAAACTGAAATTTGCAACCTCCTGCTGTCAGACAGAGCTACCACCTGCTCTTTTGATCCTATCCCTGTTACATCTCCTGAAGGACATTTTCCCGCAGCTTATATCTTTTAGCTCCAACATCATCAACTCCTTGCTCTCCTCTGGTTGCTTTGCATCTGCCTTCAAAACTGCCTTTATTTCATCACTGTTCAAGAAACCCTCTCTGGATCCATATCCACTCCAGAACTACAAAACAGTCTCCCCCCTCCCTTTTCTGTCAAAAACTCTAGAAAGAGCAACCTGTGACTAGATGTCTGCATTCCTCCCCCAGAATGATCTACTTCATGGATATCAGTCTGGATTCAAAGTTTGACATGTCATCAAGAGAGCTCTCCTTGCAGTATCAGTTGCTCTGCAGTCAGTTAGAGTGGCCTCTCTTTCAGTCTTTATCTTCCATGACCTGTCTGCTGCATTTGACACTGTCAATCACCAGATTCGACTATCTGGTTTTGGACAGCTTGGCATTAATGGAAATGCATTGAAATTCTTTGAGTCCTACCCATCAGGTAGATTCTACCTAGTGGTCTGGAAAGGCTCCCAGTTATCCCCTCAACCTCTCTCAACTGGCTTTCTATTGGACTCAGTACCAGGCCCTCTACTCTTCTCAGTCTACACCTGTTCCTTCGTCCTTGTCATCACCTTCCACAGATTCAACTACTGTGACACCGACGATACCCAGCTCTTTCTCTCCTTCCCTCGGAGGTACAGGCATTTTCCCAATCATTGCTACCTGCCTCTTTGACATCTGTGCCTATATGTCTGATTACTACCTACAACTCAACCTCTCCCAAGCAGCAATCCTTCAGCTCCCAGCTGGTCCAACCTGCTGTCGATAACTCAGTATTAAACTGTACAACATTCTCATTTGGTAAAGGCCCTGGAAGTAATGACTGGTTCAGGTCTGTCCTTTTATCAACATAACAGAGCCCCAACCCAGTCCTCCAGATACATTCCTCCATGGTAATATCCCACCTACTCTACTATAACTCTCTGCTGTCTGGCCTTCTGGCCTCTGCCATCAAACCTCTCCAGTCTTAGCTGCATGAGTTGTGTTGTATCCCGCATGTATCCCCCTCCTTGTCTCTCTCCATTGGCTTTCTATAGATGCCTGTATCAAATCAATAAGACTCTGGTTACAACCTACGAAACCGGACCTGGTCCCCAAGATCTGCAAGACCTGATTACTTGTTACACCCCAACCAGACTGCTGTGCTCCTCTGCCTCTGCCTGCTTGGTGGTCCCATGCAAAAGAGGTCCAAAATCAAAAGCACACAAGTTTCTGGTTCTATCTCTGGTGTGGTGAAACAACCTCCCATTCTCTCTCAGAGCTGCTTTGTTTAATAATTTTATTAATTCCAGTTTGTTTAATAATGGAAAAGCCAATATGTATGGAAGTTCCTGTCACCAAGACAAATTCCTTGTATGTGTGAACATACTTGGCAATAAAGTTCGTTCTGATTCTGATGTAGCTACATATGTAATGTGTACTGGTTACTGGTATACTGCGCCCAAGTCTCTGCTTTTGTTGACATAATGCAGTTTTTGTATTTTTCTCTGAGATATACGTTGCTTTGGAGAGAAACATCTGGTAAATGAAAAAATGTTAATGTAAATTACATTTTGAAAAATGTTGCAGT
Organism: Scleropages formosus; assembly: GCF_900964775.1. NCBI lineage: Eukaryota > Metazoa > Chordata > Actinopteri > Osteoglossiformes > Osteoglossidae > Scleropages > Scleropages formosus. The sequence continues at coordinate 25,144,707 of NC_041821.1, forward strand.
GTTTACAACAGTTCTTTTCCAAGTTTGACCTCATATTTTTCTTGTTGTTACTGAAAGTTTCATGCAAGCAAGGGAAAGTGCCATCAAGTCTAAATTTGAACTCAGACACCACACAGTGAGCTTCTTGTTTGGGAGGGATATGGAAGTGGGTTACCAGTTCCACCCACATATGTCTTTAGGTCACTGATATAAGGAGAACATACAAACTGCATGCACTCTGAGTTGAGTTCAAATTGACCCCAAAACAAGTAGCTCAGGCCTGCGAGGCACAGGCTTTACCGTCTCTAACCTCGACACTGCTTTTCATGCGTGCAAATCTCTTCAAATATTGAAAAAAATTATTTTTTTTTTTTTTTAATTAATTTTGTGTCCCTTTTTTGTTCTAATTTGTGTGTGTTTTTTTAATATATTTTAAAAAAAATCCAGTCCAATTTCAATAACCTCTTTGTCCTGATTGGGGTCAGGGTGATCCACAGCCTATCCCGGAAGCATTGGATGTAAGGCTGAGGTGGGGCTACACCCTGGACGGGATACCAGTCCATCACAGGGTAGCAATAAACACACGCAGACAGTAAGGGCAATTTAGCATCACCAGTTCACCTGAACTGCATGTCTTTTGACTGTGGAAGGAAAACACAGTACTTGGAGGAAGCACACATAGACACAAGGAGAGCATGCAAACTCCACACGCACTAAGTGGGAATTGAACCCATGTCCTCTCACACCACACAGGCACTTGAGAGTTGGCAGCACTACTTGCTGTGCCACCCTTTTAAAAGATACTGTATATTTTATGTAATACTATTATGATTCATTGGCCTGTGGATCATTGGATCTGTGCATTCTAGTATCTGGTCACCTAATGCTCAGTCATGTATAGATGAACTGAAATAAATCTGCAATGGTCCTTTAAAGACTGTAAATAATTTGTTTACTACTCTTGTTGCTATCCATAAGCCAGCATGAAGTCACAATAAAGACAGCAATGTCACTATATCACTTATATTACTCTACATAAAGGACAGCGGATGGTATCGTGGTTAGGGGTGCTGCCTTACACTTGAAGAACCAGGGTGTGAATCCTACCTCCTGCTATAGTGTACTTGAGTAAGATGCTTATTGTGAAATGCCTCAGTTAAACTTTCCCAGCTGTATAAATGAGGTAAATAACATTAATTAGCTTACCGCTGAAGATCACTCAGAAGAGAAGTGTCAGCCAGAGAGAATCTAACTAAATTCTTTCTTTTGAGGTAAGTGCACATTGTATTTCCTGTGAGAAGTATGTCACTTTGGAGAAAAGTGTCTAAGTGAATAAATGTACATGTAAAAAAATCATGCATAACTCAAAATTGTTTGTTGCACATGACATGGGCTGTTTTGCAGTCTGAGGTGAATTTACAGCGATCAGCCAAAACATTCAAACCACCTACCTAATATTGTGTAGGTCCCCCTTGTGCCACCAAAACAGCTCTGACCCATCGAAGCATGGACTCCACAAGACCTCTGAAGGTCATGTGGTATCTGGTATCTTACACTAAGACGTTAGTAGCAGATCCTTTAAGTCCTGTAAGTTGCGAGGTGGGGCCTCCATGGATCAAACTTGTTTTTCCAGCACATCCCACAAATGCTCAATCGGATTGCGATCTGGGGAATTTGGAGACCAAGTCAACACCTTGAACTCTTTGTCATGTTCTTCAAACCATTCCTGAACAATTTTTACAGTGTAGTAGGGCCACTGCCATTAGGGAATACCGTTGCCATGAAGGGGTGTATGGCGTCTGCAACAGTCTTTAGGTAGGTTCTGACTCTCATGTTCCCATTGTAGGCGCTTTCCGCGGTGGACAGGCATCAGCATGGGCACTCTGACCGGTGTTATGCAGCCCCATATGCAGCAAGCTGTGATGCAGTGTGACTTCTGACACCTTTGTATCATGGCCAGCATTGTGCTATATTAGCTCTTCTGTGAGATCGGACCAGACGGACTAGCCTTCGCTCCCCACATGCATCAGTAAGCCTTGGGTGCCCATGACCATGTCGCCGGTTCACCGGTTGTCCTTCCTTGGACCACTTTTGGTAGGTACTAAGCGCTGGGTATTGGGAACACCCTACAAGACCAGCCGTTTTGGAGATGCTCTGACCCAGTCGTCCAGCCATCACAATTTGGCCCTTGTCAAAGTCACTCAGATCCTTACGCTTGCCCATTTTTCCTGCTTCCAACGCATGAAATTCAAGAACTGGCAGTTTACTTGCCGCCTAATATATCCCACCCCTTGATAGGTTCCATTGTAATGATATAATCAACGTTATTCACTTCACCTGTCAGTGCTTTTAATGTTTTAGCTCATTGGTGTACTTTGAATGCAGGTTGAAAGAATGCCATAACTTTGCAGAGACTGTGTGTCAAGTTTTGTATCTTGCAGTTGATAGCTGTATGTGTAAGATCTTACTATCTTCTTATCAGCTGCTGCAGGAGACAGAGCTGCATGTAGATTCAATATTCTCTTCCAAAAAAACGTGACTGGTTTGGGAGGATGACAGCTGAAAAGAACACAAACCTTTCTGTGCATCTCATTGTCTCGAATATGTACTGCATTTGAATGTATTATTCCCTATTTAGATACTCACCGAATGCATATTACCGTATTTACATTTAATGTCAGCCTATATTTGGTCAAGGAAAGTGGTTTCTCAGCAGCACAGCATATGTTCAAAACCTGAACACATACAGCTGCGCTGTGTTTAGCCCATTAGTGTTTAAATGTTTCATCCATGACACTGATTGTTTTATTGCAGTTCAATCAGTGATTTGGTCAAAGTTGTGCCTCATACAACAGGTCTTTTTTTCGACAAAATCACACAGTTTATAAATACAAGGAAAGGTAGGTATGACTCATGCAGTTGAGATACTTTGTGAGAAAAAGTTAAACGGAGTAAATTCAGAAAACATTTTTAAAAAAGAAAATAAATAAGTAATATAATAGAAATAAAGAAAGGTTAACACAATTACAAAAATCTGAAAAAATATGCAGAAGGTAATATTTCACTTCTTGGTGTTGGTGGCTGGGCTGTTAAATAGGCCAATGACAATCCAGAATCTCTGCTTATATTGCAGACAGGGCGGGCAGCGTGAGCACCCTGGACTCACTGGACTTTGCCCGCTACTCGGACGATGGGCACCGAGAAGCGGATGACCGTGTGGCAGGTAAGCATTACTATTATGCAGGATATCATGAATGTTTCTCCACCTACAGCTGAGAATGGATGGTGCCTGTTGCTACAGATTATAGACTTTCTTTAGCTTTTCAGGGCACACATTAGAAACCAGAAAATACAGTTAATTCACAGATGACTGGACCTTGCATAATTATATTAGAATTACTGCACAGTTAATTGCATCATAATCATTATTATTACACACACACACACACACACACACACACACACACACACACACACACACACACTTTCTGAACCGCTTGTCCCATACGGGGTTGCGGGGAACCGGAGCCTACCCGGCAACACAGGGCGTAAGGCTGGAAGGGGAGGGGACACACCCAGGACGGGACGCCAGTCCGTCGCAAGGTACCCCAAGCGGGACTCGAACCCCAGACCCACTGGAGAGCAGGACCTGGTCCAACCCACTGCGCCACCGCACCCCCTGTATTATTATTACAATTGAATCATAATCATTAATGTATTGTCCAGACTTTTCAAAAACCATCTAAAAAATTTGGCAAAGTGGAACATAAACTATTGAAAATCAGCTTAATTCAGTTTCATTGTACCATCACAGCACAGTATTTATAAATTTTGCCATTCAATTACTGTACAAAGATCAAATATATTGCCTTATTTTGCAGTTTCCTGCAGTTTTTTTACAATAAAACATTTATTTACACATAATCAAGTTACTGTAATGTCAAAATGACTTAAGAAAATTAAGCATATGAATAAATTAGTTAATATTTACTGTCAATCACATGACCACCCCCCCCATTAGTGTGCTCATGCACAGATGAACTGTCATGTCTCTTGCACGTAACCAGTGCTGAATATGTTAACTTTCCAACCTGTTACTTGGTAGCTTTATGTTCACAAGGGATCTTGTGAAGTGAATTTGGCTAAATGTGGCCGTGAACATATTGGAACATTCCAGAAGTGCATCACATCATAGGCATGAGTAAGATTCAGACCTACAGTACTGTGCAAAAGTTTTAGGCACTTGGAGGGGAAAAAGGTGTAAAGTGAGAATGCTTCCAAAAATTTAAGAAAATTTTACAAAGCTTAGTAACCATCCATCGTCAACAATCGCTTGGTGTGGCAGGCTTGGCTAGGTCCCGCTCTCTGGTGGGTCTGGGATTCGAGTCCTGCTTGAGGTGCCTTGCAGTGGACTGGCATCCCGTCCTGGGTGTGTACCCTCCTCCTCCAGCCTTGCGGCCTGTGTTGCTGGGTTAGGCTCCGGTTCGCTGCAACCCTGTTTGGGATAAGTGGTTTCAGACAGTATGTGTGTGTATACTTTCTTTCTTTATCCATCCATCCATCCATCCATCTTCTGTCCCGCTTGTCCTAAAAGGGTCACAGTGACAGCAGAGAGAGCAGAGAGGCCCAGCCTCCCCTGTCCCCCGCAACTTCCTCCAGCTCAACCTGGGGGATCCCCAGCCGTTCCCAGGCCAACTGTGAGATATAATCCCTCCAGCGGGTTCTGGGCCAACCTTGGGGCCTCGTCCCAGTTGGCCATGGCCGGTATACCTCCAAAGGGAGGCGTCCAGGGGGCATCCTTATCAGATGCCCGAACCACCTCAACTGGCTCCTCTCAATATGAAGGAGTAGTGGCTCTACTCTGAGCTCCTCCCGGATGTCCGAACTCCTCACCCTGTCACGGAGAGTGAGTCCCAGCACCCTGCGGAGAAAACTAATTTCGGCCGCTTGTATCCACGATCTTATTCTTTCGGTCATCACCCAGAGTTGATGACCATAGGTGAGGGTAGGGACGTAGATCGACCGGTAAATGGAGAGCTTCGCGTTATGGCTCAGCTCCCCCTTCACCACTACAGACCAGTACAGCGACCGCATTACTGCTGCCGCTGCTCCCAGTCTGTGGCCGATCTCACGCTCCCTTCTTCCCTCACTCGTGAACAAGACCCCACGATACTTGAACTCCTCCACCTGGGGCAAAACTCTCCCCTTACCTGGAGGGGGCATACCATCCTTTTCCGTGACAGAACCATAGACTAAGACTTTGAGGTGCTGATCCTCATCCCCACCGCTTCACACTCGGCTGCAAACCGTTCCAGTGAGTGCTGGAGGCAGCCATGTGATGGTGCCAAAAGGGCAACATCATCTGCAAAAAGCAGAGACGTCACCTTCCGACTCCCACACAGATTGCCCTCCTGACCTTGACTGCGCCTTGATATCCTGTCTATGAAAAGCACAAACAGGAGTGGAGACAAGGCACAACCTTGGCGGAGTCCAACACCCACAGTGAACAGGCCTGACTTAATGCTGAGTATGAGGACACAGCTTTCGCTCCGTATGTACAAGGACCGAATGGCCCGCAGTAGTGGCCCTGGTACCCCATACTCCCGAAGCACCTCCCACAGAATTTCCTGGGGAACACAATCATAGCCCTTCTCCAAGTCCACAAAACACATGTAGACTGGATTAGCAAACTCCTATGCCCCTTCAATGATCTGTGAGAGGGTAAAAGCTGGTCCACTGTTCCACGGCCATGGCAGAATCTGCATTGTTCCTCTTCAATCTGAGGTTCAACTATCGGCCGGAGCCTGCTCTCCAGCACCCCGGCATAGACTTTCCCAGGGAGGCTGAGAAGTGTGATGCCCCGATAGTTGGCACACACTCTCCGGTCCCCTTTCTTAAAGATAGGAACCACCACCCCAGTTTGCCAATCCAAGGGCACTGTCCCCAAGGTCCATGCAACATTGCAGAGACGTGTCAACCATGACAGCCCTGCAACATCCAAGGCCTTAAGCATTTCCGGGCAGATCTCATCCACCCCCGGTGCTTTGCCACTGTGGAGCTTACCAACTACCTCAGTGACTTCCACCAGGGAAATGGATTCTGACAGCCCGAAAGCCTCTGGCCCTGACTCCTGTAAAGGAGGCATATCACTTGGGTTTAAGAGTTCTTCAAAGTGCTCCCTCCACCTCCCGACAATGTCCTCATCAGAGGTCAGAGTTTCTCCACTCCTGCTAAGCACAGCCTGAGCGAAACTCCTCCGACCAGGCAACTCCCCCTTCTGAGCTGCCAGATGGTTCTCCAGAACCTCTTTGAAGCTGACCGATAGTCGTTTTCCATGGCCTCTCCAAACTCCTCCCATGCCCAGGCTTTTGCTTCTGCAACCGCAGCCGCTGCTGCCTTTTTCGCCTGCCAGTACCTGTCTGCTGAGTCAGGAGCCCCCAGAGCCAACCAGGCCCTAAAGGCCTCCTTCTTCAGCTTGACGGTTTCCCTCACCACCGGTGTCCACCAGCGGGTTCTCGGGTTGCCACCCTGGCTGGCACCAACAAGCTTTTGGCCACAGCTGTGCCTGGCTGCCTCCACTATGGAGGTTTTGAACAGGGTCCATTCCAACTCCATGTCCCCTACCTCCTCCGGGACATGGGAGAAGCTCTCCCGGAGGTGTGAGTTAAAATCATTCCGGACAAGGTCCTCTGACTGTCGTTTCAAGCACACCCTCATTAAACGTCTGGGCCTACTGGGTCTGTCCATCAGTTTTCCCCACCATCTAATCCAACACACCACCACATGGTGATCAGTTGACAGCTCAGCACCTCTCTTCACCCAAGTGTCCAGAACATGTGGCCTCAAGTCAGATGAAACGACTACAAAGTCGATCATTGACCTTTGGCCCAAGGAGCTCTGGTACCAAGTACACTTCTGAGCATCCTTGTGTTCGAACATGGTGTTTGTTATGGACAAACCATGATGAGCACAGGTGTCCAATAACATTTCACCATTCAGGTTCAGATCGGGCAGGCCATTCTTCCTAATCACCCCCTGCCAGATTTCCCAGTCATTGCCAACGTGAGCATTGAAGTCCCCCAGCAGGACAATGGAGTCCGTAGGTGGGGCCCTGTCCAGAACCCCTCCCACCTTCTCCAAGAAGGCCGAATACTCTGAACTGCTGTTTGGTGCATAAGCACACACAACAGTCAAAGTTTTCCTCTCTGCGATCCTAAGTCGCATTGAGGCGACCCTCTCGTCCACCGGGGCAAACTCCAACTGTATGGCAGCCAGTCGGGGACTTGTGAGTATCCCCACACCTGCCCGGCGCCTCTCACCTCGTGCAGCTCCTGAGTAGGAGAGGGACCACCCCTTATCGAGGAGTTTGGTTCCAGAGCCAACGCTGTGAATGGAGGTGAGCCCAACTATATCTAGTTGGTATTTCTCAACCTCCCGCACCAGTTCCGGCTCCTTCCCCCTAAGTGAGGTGACATTCCACATACCAAGAGCCAGTTTTCGTCACGAAGGGCCGTGACGCCATGCGCCACCCCGCCCCCTCCCGCCACCAGGTATGCACAACACCGGACCCCCATGCTGGATCTTGCAGGTAGTGGGCCCACATGGCCCCCCCACGATGCCTTTTCGGCCTGAGCCCGGGCGGGCTACGTGGGCTGCCCAGCCACCAGGTGCTCGCCTAGGAACACTACCCCCAGGCCTGGCTCCAGGGGTAGGTCCTGGTGACCCTATTCCAGGCAGGGTAAACGTTCTCTTGTTTCCATTTTTCATGGAGGTTTTTGTATCATGTTAGTCTGGATCTTCACTCCAGACCTGTTCGCCTTGGGAGACCCTACCAGGAGCATAATGCTCCCGATGACAAAGCTCTGGAGATCCCTAGATCACGCAAGCCCTTCTGCCACGCCAAGGCCCCGATCCAGGAAGGGCTTTCTTTCTTTAACGACATACAAAACCCTTACTGTAATACTGTAACTTTTTGCAAAAGGAATGCTTGGAAGTCTAAAATATGATCTCTCCTATTGACTACTATTTCAGAGGACATTAAATAACCATCTAAAAGAAATATTTTTGTGAAACATCTAAGTGCCTAAGGATTTTGCACAGTACACTCTTTATTCAGGATAGGGCAGGTGAGGAGGTAAGGGGGGGGAACGGGGGAACGGGGGAACCGGGAACAGATGTGTCGGGGAAGTGCTTCGGGACGGCCACGACGTCCGGGGACTCGAGACCAGGGGCAGGGTCGTGATCTGGGGCTGGGATAGGGTCTGGAAATGTCCTTGTCGCTTTCCGTCTCTCTGTCTTTCTCCTCCTTCTCTCTCCCCTCACTGGCGGACCAGGGGATGAAATAGAGACAGCAATTAGTCCCAGCTGCGGCTGTCATACCTTGGACTCCGCCCCCCTTCCTCGCCTCCTCGGCGTGCTACAACTGTATATGACTTGTTATTATTTTGTCCACAGGGCCTACCAGCTATGAATGGAACTTCCAGAAATGATGTTAATATGTCCAATTAGTGCTGGCTGATTTCTCAGCTGTTCAGGGAAAGAGTTCTCTTTGTGAGACTGTTGGATTGTTCCAAACTCACATAGATATTCTGTATACATTTGGCTAATGATTTCACATATTAATCCTGTTTCCGGTTGCACTGTCAGTGTAAATCCTCAGTGTGGTCTCACTTTATATTTATATTTTCTCCCTCAACCTTCAGTTGGGAGTTTTTGTTCCTTTCCCCGGTGGCCAGTAGGCATACTTATAGCTCTGTAAAAGCACTTTATTATGGTAGCCATTAGTCGACTATCTTCTTTGTTTGTATCTGTTTTTATTGCGTTATCCTTTAGTAGTGTTACTAAGGCAGACAAGCTCATCATCCTAGGTGACTTCAGTACAAGATTCAGCACTGATAGTACCTCGTGGGAAGGAGTCATCGGTAATTATGGAGTTGGCAGCTGCAACAGCAACATCAGCTTCTGATAACTAATACTGTATTTCATCTCCCGACCTGTAACAGGACATCATGGATGCATCCACGCTCCAAACATTGGCATTTGATAGATTTTGTGATAATCAGACAAAAGGACAGGCAGGATGTCAGAGTGACTAAAGCTATGTGTGGCGCTGACTGCTGGACAGACCACCGTCTCAAGTTTCGAAACTGAATATTTGTATTCATCCTAAGAGACGTCCACAATGTAAAGGAGCAACAAAACATCTAAATATCGGCAAGATGACGAACAACACCGTTCAGATGTCGCTTGCTAACATACTGGACGCACGTGTTAAACTGATACCATCACTTAAGCAGAACGTACAGACCGTCTGGGAGGCAGTGCGAGAAACGGTTTACAAAACTGCTGTCGATGTCCTGGGGTTTTCAACAAAACACCACAAGAACTGGTTTGACGAAAACGATATCGAGATCCAAAAACTACTAAATGAAAAACACTGTACTCATCAAGCATATCTTAGCAAACCAGATTCACCTACTAAGAAAACTGCATTAAACAACATACGTAGGTCATTACAGCAGAAACTGCGTCACATGCAAGACGCCTGGTTGAAAAATAAGGCCGATGAGATTCAAGGCTACGCGGAGAGGCACGACTTGAAGAACTGCTACGCAAGCCTGAAGGAAATTTGTGGTCCTACCATTTTCCATGTATCTCCTCTCCTTATTGATGACAAATCAAAAATTCTTGATAGATGGATCAAACATTTTTACAAGATACTGAATCAACCATCATCCATAAATGCAGAAGCGATTGAACGCCTACCACAAGTAGATGTCAACGAATCCCTTGATGAATTACCCAGCCTTGAAGAAGTACAGAAAGCGATTTATCAGATGTCTAATGGACAAACACCCGGCATAGACTCCATTTCAGCCGAGATCTACAAGCAAGGTGGACAGGGACTGACCATGAAACTGCTGCAACTTTTTCAACTAATCTGGGAGGAGGAGGCAATATCTCAAGGCTTCAAGGATGCCTCAATTATTCACTTGTACAAGCATAAAGGGAACCGCCAAACATGTGACAATTACCGCGGCATCTCTATACTATCCAGTGCCGACAAATTCGTACTAGGCTGCTGCTTAATCGTCTTGTTGCACACCTTGATCAAGGACTCCTACCTGAAAGTCAATGTGGATTTCGTAAAGAACGCAGTACTATCGACATGGTGTTTTGTGCGAGGCAACTTCAAGAGAAATGTCAAGAGCAGAGCACTGACCTATATTCCACCTACGTTGACTTAACGAAAGCGTTTGATATGGGTAGTAGAGAAGGATTGTGGAAAATCATGGCAAAGTATGGTTGTCCAAAAATATTAATCTCATTAGTGAGACAGTTTCATGATGACATGCGGACCAGAGTCCAAAGCAACGGTGTAATATCTGAGCCCTTTTTTGTCACAAATGGAGTCAAACAAGGATGTGTTCTTGCACCAACATTGTTCAGTATTATGTTCTCGGCAATGTTGACTGATGCCTTTAGTGAGGAAGATGTTGGAATCCATATTAACTATTGTACTGACGGTAAACTTTTAAACCTTAAAAGGTTGAAATCCAAAACCGAAGTTGCAACAGATACTGTCAGGGATTTTTTGTTTGCTGATGACTGCGCTCTCAATGCCACTACAGAAGCCAACATGCAGTATTGCGTCAACAAGTTCACCATGGCCTGTAATGATTTCGGCCTGACCATAAATACGAAGAAGACTGTAGTTCTACACCAGCCTGCTCCAGGAAAACCTTATGACAAGCCTAACTTCACAATAAACGGAAAAAGACTCAGTAAAGTGAATAAGGTCACGTACCTTGGAAGCACACTGTTCCGAAACGTTCTAATTGATGACGAGGTGAATGCAAGAATCGCCAAAGCCAGTGCAACCTTTGGCAGACTACATTCAAATGTGCGGAAAAGAAGAGGCATACGTCTGCAGACAAAACTGTTTATCATGCAGTCGTACTATCTACACTGCTCTATGCGAGTGAGACATGGACAGTTTACAGTCGTCTTGCCTGAAAACTGAACCACTTTCACACAACATGCCTACGTAGAATTCTTGCTATTAAATAGCAAGGAAAGGTTCCCGATACGGAGGTTCTCGCCCGTGCTGGCCTACCAAGTGTTCACACTATTCTAATGCGCTCCCACCTTCAATGGGCAGGTTACTTGGTACGCATGTCAGACCTACGGCTTCCCAAACGACTCTTCTATGGCGAGCTATCCCAAGGTAACCAATCTAGAGGTGGTCAGAAGAAGCAATTCAAAGACACGCTCAAATTGTCCATAAAGGCATTTGGCACTGACACGGATAGCTGGGAAGAATCTGCAAAGAACAGAACAAGATGGCGCACCTCCATACATAAAGGCGCTGTGTTGTATGAAGCTAACAAAACAACTTTAGCCATGCAAAAACGACAGGAACGGAAATCGTGAGGGGCTCATTCCCAACAAAATGACACAATTACATGTCCGCAGTGTCAGAGAACATTTCATGCGCAAATCGGTCTAATCAGCCATCTGCGCACGCACAATGCACCCCCGCCCCTACCCCAGCCTGACTAGATGGTCCTTGTCGACAACAACGGACAAACAACATCCCTCTGTTAAAGCGCTCTGTGTCACTGCGTGAGAAGACCGCTCTATAAAAATAAATTGAATTGAAATTATATTATATTTTAATGCCATCATTTCACAGATACTTTTCTCCAAAGTAAGTAAGGGTGGTACAGTAAGTAGTGCTGCTGTCTCACAGTGCCAGGGTGGTGCAAGAGGACATGGATTCGATCCCCACTCGGTCTATGTGGAGTTTGCATGTTCTCCCTGTGTTCGCTTGGGTTTCCTCCCACAGTCCAAAGACATGCTGTTCAGGTTCACCCATAGTGTGTGAGTGACAGAGAGAGTGTGTTCCACTCATGTACAGATGAGTGACCCATTGTAAGTAGTGTATCTAGCAGTGTAAGTCACCTTGGTGAATAAGGTGTGTGGGCTGATAACGCAACATATAGGTCATTGGAAGTTGCTTTGGAGGAAAGTGTCTGATAAATGCAAAGTGATGTACAACTCAGAGTAAAGTCAGTCAGTAATCCCTCTCTCTAACTTTGCTGTATTAGACCATCTTCATGTTAGTTTCGCTATATCGGTATACACTCAGTGTACTGGTTCACCTCCATGTCCTAATACTGATAGCAGCCATCTTATTCCCTCATTTGGGTTGGAGTTCAGGTATCATTCTTTGAATTGCAGTATCACAATATCATCCCCCTTGGGTAACACTTTTCTAGAGAGAGGGCAAAACACATTTACATATTTGAGCATGGGTGCTTTTGTGGGTGCATGTGTGTGCTTGTGTTTAGGCACTGTATGATGTCTTACCATGAACTTTCTACAGCAGAAGCCTATGGTTATTTGTGTGTGGGAGAGGGGTGTGTTGTAATATTAAAGGTTCCACTCTGTCTCGTTTTTTTACAGCTGTCAAGTCACTTTCACCTTAACCAACAGTTGCTGCAAGAGAGTCCCTCAAATGTGGAAATGTACTTCTCACTTTCTAAACTTGTAATCATACAGTATTTATATAGCCTGATCAAAAACAGGGTTATGCACACACAGATAATCATTAGTTGCTCAGCTAGTGGCAATAAATGACAAATCTAATGCAAATATATCAGTCCCCTCCTGTTGTGGGTGAAACTTCCACCTCTATAATAAACACACTGAATGAAGCACTATCAGCTTTCCATATGCAGCATTTGGTTCACCAGTGAAGAGGTTCACTTTAACTTTTCCTACAAAAGTAAACAGTGAAAACCGAAGACAAAGAGAAATATGAATAATATGAGAATTAATGGTACACACAATTTTGACATTCGTGCACATCTCAGTAGTTTTTAGGGCTTTGCATTTAATGGAGGTTAAGATAGTACCAATAATACTACTCGACTTCATTATGAAATACAAAGTGTTTTTTGCAGCTACATTTACTTCTATGTATATGAACTTTTGCATGTAAGAAAAGATTAATCAGATAATTTTCTATCCTTATCAGTGTTTTAGGATCCAACCTTGAACTAACTTTAAAAATGACTTTTTCTTAACGTTAAAGATACATTATAGTTATGCTGAGAGTGAGAGGTGTGCATATTTACTGTGTGTTCTAATGAGACAGGTTTGGTATAATCAAATTAATGTTTTTCCAGCAATATTTCTAAAATGAAATGATACGATTAGTGTTCCATGCACAAGTTCCTATAGATGACAAGTCAATACAGATGAGGCAGTAGTGTATATTCCCTAGGGAGGAGAGGTGTTAGAATCATGCGACACAGAGCCAGTTAGCATTTGACAGAATCGTCAATGTCAATATCTCAGTCTCAGATATACCGAGTTCTCTTTTTTATTTGTGTTACTTTCTTGACATTTACCTACTGATACACAGTTCATATGAATTTAATGGGACCTCAGGTGGGTGGATATTTGAATGACCAGGCAGTCACAGTGTTATTTTTTAATATATTTTCCAGAATTTTCAATAAATATTGCAAAGCAGAACACAAAATTCATTTTATTTCAAAAATTTTAACTGATGTTCAAGCATTCAAGCAAAGAGTTTTTTTTTTTTTTTTGGAAACACATAATTGGAAGAAATCATATTACAGAGGAGAAGGTGGCTGAAAACAGTAGATCAGATAGTAGATAGATTGGTAGGCCATTAGTAATGTTTGGTCATTTTTGTCCCTTGTGGTGAGATATTGAGTGAAGCGAGAACCTTTTTTTTTTAAAAAAAATCTAAATTTTAAGTAATTTTCAAGCATACAACTGTAACTACACAATACAAAAATGTTCCCATGAAATGTAGAATAGGGAAGGAATTGTTTTATTCTCTGGGCCAGATACTTTCTGTGATACCTCTTTGTTTCATGCGAGCATAAAAAAATCACTTATATCACACGTTGGAATGACCAGTCAGTTGTGTTACCGGACCTATTTGTCCTTAGCCATGAGATGATGTACGATAATATTTTTTTGAGGCAATTTATCAGTACTACAGCAGAACCTCTCCCATGACTTAAATCTGAAACCTACAGGTTACAAAGTCAGAATCCTTAACCATTATGCTTCCTGCAGCCCTTGTCAAGAGTCAGCCCTGTGTCTGTGACCCCTGCCATGATGGTGTGACCTAGGCTCTTTTCTGGCTTTCTAATCTTTCCAACCCCCCCCCCCCCCCCCCCCCCCAGTGTCGAGGAGTGTCTGGTTTGGTTTTCACACTGGGCAAAACAGCACACAATTTTATCCATGACTCATCAACCATGCCGACCGTGTGCTGACGTCTCCATCCTGCATGCTCTCAGTCTGCATTGCAGTATGGACTTCATTGCCACTCCCAGAAATCAAACTCTGAGCCATTTTGCACCTGTTCCAGATTGTCTGAGGAGGCAGCTGTTTTGGCTCAACCTCATGGAGAGACAATGGGTAAATTTGTGCATGCGGTTGTAAAAAAGGAAGGAAAGGCACAACGTCCACATGAGGGCTTTGGCAGTGTGTTTTGCTGGTTTCACATTGTGACTAGGCAAGCTTCATGTCTAATAGAGGCTCGAGAACCAACAAGGCCCACCCACATGACCCTCAAAATTAGCAGCATGACCTCATTACTCTCCTCTTTCTGGTTGCATTTTTAAAAATAGGGGGAGAAAACTTTGCGTATTGGGGAAATTCAGAAGAAGAATCGCCATATTTTCCTTTAGACAGGGTGTTGTGCAACAGCAGTGACTGGCTGTGTATCAAGAGCCACAACCTGAAGTTTCTCAGAAACTTAGGCAGCACTAAAAATATCCTGCCTATATATACTTGACTCTCTGGTTCCAGCTTCAAACCAAATGTCTAACACGTCTTGTTCAGTTGGTAGTAACTAATTTGTAATTCTTTCATGCCTCTAACACATCTGATCCTCACTAGAAAACATGGGTCTGGTTATTAAGCTCCACACACATCATGAACACAAAGCGCCAATGGTTTATGAGGGTTTCAGTGCATTTTTGTCAGCATGTACAAGAATCACACACTCAAAATTAACATCACTGCTGTCACTGAAACTTATCAGTTGTATTTGCTCACTATTTACAGAGAGGTATGCATTCAGTTCTCAGATAACAAGGTTCTGTACAATGGCTGATGGAAAATATATACCCTTTTCATACAACAGTCTTGTTATTCAGTACAACAGCAAATTTATTTTTGTCCAGGAATCAACTGTTTTTTTCTGCAAGAAGTAATGATACTTTGACCCCCTCACAACGGGAATTATTCTAACAGGGTGATTTCAGAGAATGAGTTAACACTGTTTTGTAAGGTATGGGTATATTTGATAGTGTGGTCTGAGGGTGAATGGTGCTTTTCCAGCCTACCTCCTCTCAGGAAAAATAGCTCTTAATTTGTGGGTGACTGAACAGACTTGCTGTCTAAATAATGCCTTCCGACAAAAAGAGCAGAGCTAGAAGAAATTTGTGGATTGTGCAAATTGTGATTGTGTAGTCTGCACTTGGGCAATGCCACCAACGAATTATTATTAAAAGTCGTCTTTGCGTATAATTGTATTAGTCATGAGTACAAAACTGCCTTTCTGAAAAAAGGAGTGTATCAGTGAGACATGGGTTTATGAGTTTTAAATTGAACACAAGCCTCGAGGCTCACTGGCCGTCCTACATCAGTGTTGGCTGTAAGGCCTGGCTTCAGTATGGAAACTGTTTTCCAACCTCCTTCCTCTGCTGCATGTTCATGGGTGCCATATTTTCCATGCTCCAGTCTGTATCTTTTTTTCTCTGCTTCCTGGAGACCATTGTCTCTCTTTAGTTCTGTTCTTCATGGCCATCCATGCTCTTTTGTTTTGGTTTTCCCGTTTTCTTCATTTGATGCCTGTGTGTTTAATCCACTCCCTGTCCAGTCCTGGAGTTTGAACTACGGAAAGCCAAGGACACCATTCAGGCTCTGCGCGCCAACTTGACTCAGGCTGCAGGTGGTGTACTTTCTACTTTTACTTCTTCCGTCTTCCTGCTTTGAGAGCCGCTTGAGCTCCTGGGGCCATGCCAGTTGTACGGAGGCCAACAAATTGGTCTTCCTTTACTTTCCAGAGAGGGAAGTTCCATCACAAGAGAAGCGGAGCTTCAAATCCAGTCCAGAAATACAGGTGGGAAAATTTAAGAAGGAAAGACATTTAATTGGGTAGGATTGTATGCTTGTGCCTCATGTTACGAACATTTGACTTTGTTGTAACATTTGACTCCAAGTTTAATTACTTTTAATCGCAATTTCTTCACTGCTATGTTTTCTAAAAATTTCTTTTTGCAGAGCAAAAATGCCCTGCACTTCATGTTTCTACCACTAGGAACAGCAAAATACACTGAGCTAGAGTACAAACTCAAGCCGTGGAGGGGGGAAGGAGGGGTGTGAGGGGCAGGCAACCTCATGGAGCATACACAGTCAACGCATATTGCATTTATTATCTCTGATTACAGAAACTATCCAGAAAATAAACAGGGGTATGTTTCTTTTATTGTGCTATTTTGACAGCAAACTTAAATTAACCAGATGCTGTCAAACATGTTTATTTGGTGCATCGGAGGCTTCCTCCTGGCCAGTTTTGTTAGTTTATCATGAGACATGAGGTTGGCATTTAATGTGAAGGTTTTTAATACATTCTCCCCATACAATCCAACATTACACCACAGCTCACCCTCCTTTTAGTCCACTGATTGATTCTTCTTTTGCACCTGATGGAAGAACAAGTCACAATGTCACACAACACTTTGAATACATTGTGGAGATTTTGTATCTTTTAAAACAGAGAACTTTAATGTTGCTTCATTTTGATAAAGGCTGATAATCTTGGACCAGCTGCTAGCATAGTCATTAGATTTGTTACCTTTGGACCCAGGGATTGCGGGTTTGAATCCCACCACCTGCTGTAGTACCCTTGAGCTAGGTACGTACCCTAAATTGCTTCAGTAAAATATTGTCCCGCTAGGTAAATCATTATAGGGAGCTTAAGATTGTAAGTTGCTTTCAAGAAAAGTGTCAGGTGAATGAATAAATGTAGTAAAATAAATTGGCATTAATGTTGTATTTTGCCTCAGCCTCATTTTTCCTTTATTGTGGAACAGAGACAGCACTGAATGAGCTGTTGATGGAAACAGAGTAAAGGCCTTATAGCAAATTTTTAAATTTATTTTAGCTTTATCAGAGTTTTTCTTAGCAGTACCTAACCTGTGAATCAATGAAATGATTAAGCTGTATTATTCATTTTTGTGATGTAGTGGGTGCAGTTACGAAAAATTAAAAGTTAACAACCATCCTCTGGTCCCAATTGCATTTGTAAGTTGAGATACAAGAGTAGTCTTACCCATCACAAATAAGTAGCTTCAGGTTTGAATCCTACTTAGTGTGTATGGAGTCTGCATGCAGTCTCATGTTTATATGGGTTTTGACCACAATCTAAAAAAAACGCGGTTAGGTGATTTTAGACGGTCCTTATTGTGTGTCTGTGTAAAGTCTGTGTCTACGAGCTTTGCAATGGACTGACTTCCTGTTAAAGACTGGTATTTGCTCTGAGATAGACAGGCAGGATATTTGTTTCCTTTTGAAATTGCTTCCAGTTTAACTGAGTGTTTAAAATTAAATAATATTGCTCTATCTTTGGATCCTATAAAAACTTGTCAGATGAGTCTCTTTCATCTTTCAGGAGCCAATCCGTCCTCTTGAGAAAAGAGCCTTGAATTTCCTTGTCAACGAGTATTTATTGAAAAATAATTACAAGCTCTCTTCCATCACATTCTCAGATGAAAATGATGATCAGGTAATGAATATGCTGGCAAAGTTTCTTGGTTTTATTGCTTTGTGTAATAATCATCAGGCATATCTATACAGATTAAATAATATTGACAACAGTACTTTTGCACATACCAATGTAACATCTGAATTCAAGTCTAACAAAACTGTAAGCGGTCAAATAAAATATAAATAGCACTGTCAGGTAACTTCATAAAGCCTTTGATGTTGCAGTCTAAGTACCTAGGTAGTATCATGGTCTCACTGTAATACCCTTTATCATGCTATTTACCCTGAATTGCCCTGAAGTAAAATCTTCCCAGCTCTTTAAATTGGTAAAACATTGATGGTTTCACTATAAGTCATCTCGGACAAAGGCATCATCTAAATTCTTATTTTTCACAGCCAACAAATAGATGCTATACAGTATTTAAGGTTAAAATCCTGCTACTGTGCTTGTGCTGGTATGGTTCACTTGCTGGTGCTCTGTGTGCACTGATCACAACAATTGTCTACCATGGCAGGATTTTGAGCTGTGGGACGATGTGGGTTTGAACATTCCGAAGCCCCCCGGGCTCCTGCACCTCTACCGGAATGGGGGAAGTCGCCCAACATTCCCCAGGAGCACTGCAGACATCGGTGTTGGGGTGGAGGCTAAGGAACTGCTAGGAGTATCCATTACCCATGAGACCCTGCAGGAGGTGGCACGCATCCAGGCATGTGACTTAACAGTACAAGGACCATTGTTTGAGCAACCAGAGTTCCTTAAAAGCATAGGAGCTTTCTAGGCTGTCGTAACATAGTTTTGCATGGCCTTCCATTCTGTGTTGATTGCGTAAGGTTCTTGAGAAAATGGACAATATCTGTACAATTTACTTTTTCTTCTTCATGCAGAAATAGACACAGTAACATCACACCTTCATTTTCTCCATCTCCCTTATGTCCTCTTCATTACATTTTCACCTGTACACCTTTTTCCTTGATGTACACAATGTTTATGTGGTTGTGGAGAAACACTGATATCTTACCTCAATTTCAGCATGCAGAGGTAGTACTGGAGTTGCAGTACCAGGTCGACCTGCTGAACAGCGAGAAACAGAGCTTGGCAGAACAGATCAAGCATCTCCAGAGGTACATTAAAGCAAGAGGGACACAGGGCATTGTTTGGAGACCCAACAGTTTCAAGGTGGCCAGCATGAAAAAATAATTTAGAACCATCTAGAGACAAGCATGTGTAACTAGGGTTGTAAGGAGAACACGTTCAAAGTAGTTGGGTTAATGATTTATTTTACTCTATAAACAAAGGATATCAGCATTGGGTTAGTGGAAAATTTCGGCTGCAGTCACATGTACGCTGTGCAAAAAAGAAATATTTAGTACAACTACAAGAGTTCAGACTTATTCCCTGATGGTTTCCAAGATCATTTTTATGATGCAGTTAATTACAGTTTTAAAATGCATCCAATCCTTAATATATCTGAAGAGACACGATAAAATAAAAAGAGAAGAAAGTTTACAACATGTAAGTTAAGATAAATGGATAAATAACACAATGCAATAACTAGTATCAAGTTGAATATATTAATTCAAATATTTTAACATCTTCCTTTGCAGTAAAATAGGAGTTATGTCAAAGCATTTTAAAAAGAAAGTATTTACAAGGAAATAGACTTTATAAAATATTCAGATATCTAACTTTGCCAGTAGTAGCTTGCTTCACACTGCAGTTTTATTCAACACCGATTAAAGTCCTTAAACCAAGACAAAATTTCATCTTAGCACATTTTTTAACTTGTTCTCTTTGGGAAACTATTGATAAACACACACGCTTTCTGAACCGCTCGTCCCATATGGGGTCGCGGGGAACCGGAGCCTACCCGGCACACAGGGCGTAAGGCCGGAGGGGAAGGGGACACACCCAGAACGGGACGCTTGTCCGCCGCAAGGCACCCCAAGCGGGACTCAAACCCCAGACTCACCGGAGAGCAGGACCCAGTCCAACCCACTGCGCCACCACACCCCCCATTGATAAACACTTTCCAAGAAAGAAAAAATACTACATAAATTTAACACAAAATAAAATATGTTTATTGCAGCAGAGACTATGAGCTGTGTACACTGAGTGTCAGCAGAGAAGGGTGGTAGTGTAACTTTTTTTTAGTGTAACATGCAGCCTGAACAATATGTATTTTAATCAATAATATACAGTTCCGTGCAAAAGTTTCAGGCACTTGGGGGAAAAAAGCTGTAAAGTGAGAATGCTTCCAAAAATAATGCTCTTAATTAATACACTTCCTACAAAGCTTAGTAACCATCCATTGTGAACATCCACTTGGCACAGCAGGCTTGGCCAGGTCCCACTCTCTGATGGGTCTGGGGTTCGATTCTTGCTTGGGGTGCCTTGTAATGGACTGGTGTCTCATCCTGGGTTTGTCCCCTCCCCCTCCAGCCTTGCACCCAGTGTTGCTGGGTTAGGCTCTGGTTCACCATAACCCCATTTGGGATAAGTGGTTTCTGTGTGTGTACTTTCTTTCTTTAATGACATACAATCCCTTACTGTAATACTGTAACTTTTTGCAAAAGGAATGTTTGGAAATCTAAAATGTGCTCTTTCCCATTGACACTAATGCAGAAGACATTAAATAACCATCTAAAGCAAATATTTTTGTGAAACATCTAAGTGCGTAAGACTTTTGCACAGTACTGTATGTTTTCAAAAATATTTTATTTTTCCAATGGGGGGCACGGTGGTGCAGTGGAGCAGAGGGTTTGACCAGGTCCTGCTCTCTGGTGGGTCTGGGGTTTGAGTCCTGCTTGGGGTGCCTTGTGATGGACTGGCGTCCTATCCTGGGTGTGTCCCCTCCCCCTCCAGCCTTAAGCCCTGTGTGTTGCCGGGTTAGGCTCCGGCTCGCCACGACCCTGCTTGGGAACAGCGGTTTCAGACTCTGTGTGTGTGTGTGTGTGTGTGTGTGTGTGTGTTTATTTTTCCACCTGAGAATTTTTCTTGTTTGATTTTTATTTTTTACACTTTTCCAAAATCGAACAAAATGACAAAATAAATAAAAAAAGCAAAAGTGAACAAAAGAATTTGTTTCAGATTTGTTAAAATCTGAACAAATGAAAGAAAATTACAGCTCAATTTTTTCTTAAAAAAACAGCAATGCAATTCAGCACTCAAGTTTCTTTTCACCCCATTGTTGTAAATGGATTTCTACGAATTAAGTTCTTGAACAAAATTCATGTGACACAGTTCCAAAAAAACATGCCTTAAATCCATTCTGCCAACATGCACTCTGTGTGGAACCATGGAAATTGACAATGGAAATGTTCTCACTATTTCAGTTTAGACTAGAGATAACGTCCTAGTACGTTTTAAAGAAAATGTTGAAAAGATCACCGCTTAAATCATGGCTCCACTCTAGAACCTCACAATTTTTATATTATTTCTCAAATATTGATTTTAAGAAAAAACAGTTGAGTTGTCGTCTTATTCCAAGGACGAAAAGAAATATCACATTTTTGTTATTCTCAGAAAAGTGAATGGGTCAGCTGGTAGCATTGTAGTTACAGTTACTGCCTTTGGACCCAAAGGTTGCAGGTTTAATTCCCACCTCCAGCTGTAGTACCATTGAGCAGCGTGCTTACCCTGAATTGCTCTAGTGACATTACCCAGCTGTATAAATGGGTAAGTATTTGTAAGTACCTTAACATTGCAAGTTACTTCAGGGACAAAAAAAACATCAGCTGAAAGGATATACTGTATGTTAATGTTTGAACCCCACCTCTAGCTGTAGTGCCTTTGAGTAAGGTGCTTGCCCTAAATTGCTCTGGTTTGTAAATGGCCTGGTAATTGCAGATAACTTAATATTGTAAGTCCCTTTGGAGAAAACTATCAGCCACATTAATTAATGTAAAGCCACTGTGGGGGAAAATTGAGGCATGACTGTTTCGGCCTTTCATTCTGCTCGCATCCATACCAGTTCATTGTATGAGGAGCTTGTAACATGGATGAAAGAGACATACTGTATAGCCAAATGAGGATTGTAAGAGAGGTGTCTGACTAGCTGACCAGCATTGCGAAAGCTTTGTTACCAAATGTTAATGCTCTAGTGCTCCATTGTGGCTATAAGAAGAAAACTTTCCAACTGAACCAATAGTGTGAATAGCATTGAGAACCATACCCTTGAGGCTGAATAAAGGATTTTTGCTGTTGAGAAGTTGGGTGAATCACAAGTTAATGTGATAGCTCCCTTGGAGTGAAAAGTTGAGCAGTGGCATGGGGAACTGGACAAAGAGTAAAACAAAAACTCATGTAATCACGTAAAAATAGTGAGGTAATCTGAGAATGCTGAAGGAAAGGAGAGGACATTGCATTGTTGTGAACTGACATAGAAATTGTGATCTCTAAGAACCTGGGTTAGCCAACTCTGCTTTAAACTGACACACTAGCTAGGGCTTATTGCACAGGGCATGACTAACAAGTTTTGTTTCATCTACAGTGAAATCCACACCCTGAAGAAGAGTATCTCAACTTCCTCTGTGGTCTCCTTGGGTAAAGAGGAACTTCAAAGGTCAGGTCACTTTTCTGACAGGAGTCCTCAGGATAGCCAACATTGTCTGGGCACCAGAGAGGCATCATGGCCAGGAGACATTGTAGCCCATTTAAGGCAGGATGCCAGCCTGAATGTGGACCCTTCCCCTCCTTTGCACCCCAGTGCAAAGTCAAAGAGCCAGAATTTGGAGAGTCATAGCTCAACACACCTTGACCAGCCCAACAGGTGAGCACCCACTCAGCCACTGCAGAGAAACTTCAGCTTTCTACTTGTTTCCTGCTATCCACCTCTGAAGAACGGGCCTGATTGGTCATTATCCACCTCTTTTTAATTTCTCTGAAGTTACATGTACGTTGATGGATTACCCATGCGGCATTTTTAACTGTGTATCTGCAAGTGCCAATCAGTGGAACCTGACCCCTGATGACCACTCAAATGGTTGTGAAGGCACAGTGGTTTGCCAGTGTCTTTTTTGTGCATGTCTGAGGGATGCAGTCATGGGGAGAAACATGTAAATGCCACATATTATTGAGCTGGCCTCAAACCCATGCCCTTCAAGGAGCTCTGGAGCTGTGACATACTGGCTTTACTCAGTGCGTCCCCATGTCTCGCTATTACGCTCTAGATCTTTGAATTTTTCTTGGACAGTGGTATGTGTAGAGCCACTAGGGGGAAACACCGCTCAGGACATTTTTAAGCAACTCTAAAAACATGACTGAGTACATCATTGTGTTAAAATTGCCGTCTAACTCTACACTTTGTATGTCAACCATTAATGGTCTTGAACAGAGAAGTTTTGGCATTTTCTTCTTAAACAAATGAATATATTCATCTCCACACAACCTTGGGTGGCAGGATGTTGAAATGTCCTGACATTCCAGTGTATCACAATATTATGATACAATATTACAACATTTAATACATTTTCAAAAAAAAATTGAGAAAAAGGGCATGGTTAATTAGAAAAATTAAACTGGAATTGTGAAAAAAAAAAATACTTCATTTAAACATTTTAAATGATTTTCAAGCATACAACTCAATACAGGCAGTCCCCAGATTATGAATGAGTTCCTTTCCTCAAGTCTGTCTTTAAGTCGGATTTGTACATAAGTTGGAACAGTTAGGTACGCTTCATGTCTAACGTCAATTTGTCAAATGTTTGTCTTAGTATATTGTATATAATGTACCTTTCTATGCAAAAAAAAAAAAAATTAAAGAAACACTTCTGGATATGCTAAAAAATACGGTATTTATAATTGAGAGAGGGAAGGAGGAGGAGGAGAGAGAATGTGTGTGTGTGTGTGTGTGTGTGTGTGTGTGTGTGTGTGCGCATGCATGTAGGTATAAAAAGCATTAAAGAAACATTAATCTTTGCTTTTCCAATGTTTGTTGACATTTCACCTTTTTCCAATCACTTTATAGCACCCGTTTGTAATTACAAATCATTGTATGTCGAATTTTTAATACAGTAGGCTTTACAGGTATTGTTCGTAACTATGGGTTATACCTAAGTAAGACGTTCCTAACCCTGGGACTGCCTGTATATCATTTAAAAATATTTTTAGAAATGCAGAATTGGAATGAATTGTCATTCTTTACACCTTCCTCCTCCCTCCCTTGAAGATATTATTATTATTATTATTATTATTATTATTATTATACACTTTGGCTGGCTGGAAAGGACCAAAAGTAAAAAAAAGAAAAATAAAAATCAGTCATCAGTCATCAGACCATTTTATAATGTTATTCTCTTCCAAAGCTCCATCCATCATTCATATTTTTATTTTTATGTCTAAATGTATGTGATGTACAAAAGAGAGTTAACGGTACTGTCTTTCACAGTAGATCAATACAGTGACAGGACATTGCAAGGGACTCAGAGAAAAGTGAGAAACCAATGAAAAAATCTGACAGCTACTTTTTCTGCTTTCAGGAATCTCTCACCTGCCTTTCACAAAGCGCTTTTGTCCTTCTGCCGGACGTCCATTGACAGTCGCCTTGGCTCCGAGGTAAGAGCAGCTCTCTTCCCTCTGCACTCTCTCTTCTGCAACAAAAACCCTGTCCAACAATGCTCAAAATATTGCTTCCATCCCCAGAGGTATGTGGGGTGATCAGGCCCACTGCAGTGGAAGCAAATCCTTCATTTTTTTAGCCAGTTGGGCTTTTGTGTGTGTGTTTGTGTGTGTGTGTGTGTGTGTGTGTGTGTGTGTGTGTGTGTGTGTGTTTAACTTTTTATTTCACATGAAAAGCACAGCTGCGGCATCCAAGATTTCAGTAATGTGAAATTAATACTTAGACCATTTTAATTGAATGTAATTAATTTTAATTATTAAAATATTTCTTTTATTGAAAAAAATGATAAAGTATGGATGTGTGCACTTTTTTATAAAGAGTTTACTGTGCAGTATTTTATTACTGTACTTGTTGACTCCAGTTGATTTACCATATTTCCCTCTCTCTTGTAGCCTTAATGTAGATTTTGTGCTGCATTATTAACTATGGTCTGAGCTTATGAAGTCTATGTCCTGTCGTCACAGGTTTCCCACATTGCCAGCAGCGAGGAGAGCCTTTTGCTGACGTTGGGCCGCTGCCTGCCCCACATAGTGCCCAATGTACTGCTGGCCAAGCGAGAGGTATGTGGTGCAGCGCCCCTCGGTGGCCAACTCTGTTGCTGTTCATACAGTAGATGTGTCATTTGAATTTGTGACCGACTCACTTGTGCTCATCTTTTTGACTCCACATTGTGTCCTTCACTTCGGATTGCTCTCTCACTTGTGTGCATGCCTCTCTGCTCCTAGAGAATGGTTTTGCACCTGTGTCAGGTGAGTGGAACACCTCTGCATGACATCACTTCCTGTTCATTACCCCTGTAAACTTGCAGCTGGCTTACTGTGCTATGACATAGCTGCTAGAGTGCAGCAAAGCATTTACCACATGCCAGGTCTTATACACATCTTCTGTATACACACATTTAAAGAACAAAAGTTCCTTTCACCAACCGACAGAGAGTTACGGTTGCACACGTGTGGTTATTGAGCACAGTCAGCTTGTCCAGTACCACTTTCCACATTACACCGGTACCTTCCTGTAGAAGTGAGGCTGACTGGAAATTCATGAGTCATCATGACAGATAGCGTGGTGCAAATCTATGCAGTTGTTAGCAGATATGGGGAGAAGTGGATCTGAAAGATCTGAGATGCATTTTGAGACCCTAGTGGAATGTTAAAGGGGATTCAGCAGTTTGGAGTGACAGAGGGAGCTCATTGCACCACACTGGAGCCAAAACTGAGGTCCTTTGGATATTCTGTTTTAGACCTCTCATGAGGGGGACCACCAGGTGGCCGGTGGTTCGGGAGTCTAGCAGTCTTGCTGGGGTGATCGGACCTGTGGGTATCAGGGTGCGTATCCTTTGATGGTCTTGTGGGGTGTAACCAGAGCCTTGAACTTGAATTAGGCATCAACAGGAAGCCAGAGGAGAGAAACAAATTGCTTTGGCAGGTCAAACGCAACTTGTGCCACAACATCCTGCTTCTGCTGGAGAGACTTGATGCCAGAGTATCTCTGTTAATTCTAAATGTATTAAATTGCCACTGATACCATTGAAAAGATTTGAAGTATCAGTGCACCTCGTAAGCGTAGTAACACACTAATGCATGGTCATTTTTGTACACTCATTGTGGCATTTTTCAATAAGCCTGCCGCTTTAGCCCAGGGCATAGCGGAAATCAGTTGCATCTGGATTCTTTCAGCATCCTTCTTTATACAGGGCATAAGGGAAGCGGTAAATTAGCTTGCAAGACACTAATGTGCCATGCTGGTCAACAGCAGTGGGACCGGGCCATGTGCATTTGGTCAGAGATTCAGTGAACCACTGACTGAACCTCTTCCCTTGAGCACAGACAAACATGTGAACATACTTGGGTCCAGACACAAACACGTGATTATGCAAGCAACACTTTGCAGTGTCAGAGTGCAGCTGAGAGTATTGGCAGGTAGTTCCCACAATGCAGTGCATCACACAGTCTCTCACCAGACCTAATCTTCCCAGGCCCAAAGCGGATGTTGACCTGAGAGTGCCAACCGATGAACCGTTAGTGGTGTTAACAATTGCTGAGTGGAAAAGTGAAAATTTAGCTGTCGGGAGAGCGAGTAATGATGATGACTGTAGATTATTTACTCAGCTGACACTGTTTTCCAAGGTGACTTACAGCGTGAAGCTACTGATAATGATTTACCCTTTGATACAGCTGAGTAATTTTTACACTCTCAATTTAGGATAAGTACTTTGTTCAACTTACACCCTGTGTTGCCGGGTAGGCTCCAGTTCCCCGCGACCCCGCATGGGACAAGTGGTTCAGAAAATGTGTGTGTGTGTGTACTTTTTTCAAAGATACTACAGTCGGAGATGGGATCTGGACCCGAGTTGCAGAAAACTTCATTTATTCATGCGCGCACGGGTGAGCCTCCTGGGGAGGGTCACACCGAGGCAGGCGAGCAGGCAGATGTTTATACACACAGGGGTGGGGCTGTTACGTCCACCACAAGCTTGTCTCTTAGGCATAGAAAAAAACGTTCTTTTATCACAACATACCAGTTACGTTCAGTCATGTACGCAGGTCCTGATTTCAGATACTCTAACCCTATTCTGAGCACACATGCCCTTAACCAAAACCGTTTCTGATCTCACCGTTAAGGCGTTCTCGTACAAGCACATGCTTCCTTATCTTAGAAGAACAGACTCCGTACACACAACAGCTCAAACCGTTTACTAAGTTCACATGATTACTGCACAACAACTTCATGAATTACAGAACAGAATAAGTAAAACAAAATTTCATTCCACACACTTCTGCCCCATCTGTTTTTGGTCTTGCTCTCACCAGTTCTTCTGTAGTTGCTTTCATCAGTGAATCACACATGCAGAGCAGCACCACACACTTCCTTCACACTGCAGCATGTTGACGACAAAAATAAGTCAAGTCACATGACGTGGGACCGCAATTCCTGGCAGCTTACTGTACGCCCTGACTGTGTGTGTAGCCTCACTAGATTTCATTTGTGATAGCCTGTCTGTGGACACAAACTCCAAATGTGTTCAAAGTTTTCAAAAGACAGCAAGTCCAAGTTAAAAGAACTTTATTTTCCTCAACTGACAAACACGATGTACAAAAGTTGAAAGCCTGTGCTCTGCAACTTTCTCTCTTATTTACTAAAGCTTTGAGCAACTTTTCATCCCTTGTTTTAGAAATCCACTGTTATGGTAACCATACCCGACCACGTAAGATCTGTTTATTATTTTCCATTACAGCTGGATATTTCACTGGGGCAGGTTGAAAACCATGCTTAAGAGTCCCTTGGCAGGGACTGCAACAATGTCCGAAACTCCTTTCACATGTAGACGTGTTAAACACCAAGACATGAATCACATCACGGTGAAAAGGACAGAATTTTATTGTAACGCTCATGAGAGGGCGTTGTAAAATTTAGTACTGCTCTACCTAGTGTTTCAGTCAAAATGCTGGAAGACTTACAAAGTATTCTAAAGTTACAGTCAGATGAATTTAGACTGTTATTTTAATTATTTCACTGAGCCTTTTGTCCAAAGTCACTTACAACATCAAGTCTGCACACTGAGAGCCATACAAAAAATATAAATACAAACATATAGCTGGGTAATATTTAAGGTTTAGGGAATGTACCTTGATTAAGAGTACTACAGCAGGAGTGAGATTCAAACCCAATTGCTCTAACTGATCCACTATCTGCAGCCCAGCTCAATTACATAGAATGTATCATGTTGAGGCACAATATTTGCAAGGGTCAGATTGAAACATAAAACCAACATACAGCAGATTTTGAATATGCTGAAACATCTTCATGCATAGATTTTGGATTTATTTTCAGGGTACTGGAGTAGGACTGCATAGACCACATTTCTGAAGTTGGTTGAGTCATTTGAATGACAAGGCTTACAATGGCTTTCAAGCAGTTGCATAAGCAGCCTTCACTGTGAGCTGTGCCTTTGCTCGGATTTTTTTCCTTTTTTTTATTGAAAACCTGTATATTGGAAAAACAGACACACTCTACCTAGTGTAAGAATTCAGTTGAGGGGTTGGGTGCTTGGAACCATTTGGTACACACCAGCTTTCTGAAAGAGTTAAATAGGTGCATTTCAGCAGGATCCCAAGTAGGATCCTCCCGAAAGGTGTCTGTCACATTACTTTAAGAACATTACATTTTACTTTACATTCACATGTATTCATTTAGCAGACACTTTTCTCCAAAGTGACATACATCTTATAGAAAATTCAATGTGTGCATTACATTAGCAGGAAATGAGACATAGATGCAGACAGTGATTCTTAAGTGCAGTTAGTTTGTTCTTTTCCACCATATGAACCAATGTACATCACTCAAGTAGCTGTATAAAACTTTACCAGAATATCAATGATTCCTGATTCCCTCCCTAGTAATATATATATATATATATATATTTTTTTTTTTTTTTTTGGAGATACATATAAACATTTACGTTACATTACAGGAGTAGCTGTGTAAAGGATTGATCCGGACATGATCTTAAAGTTATAGTGCATAAACATTTATACCTTACATGGACTTAAGAGATCATGGCCAAAGTGAGTCTGGAACAGGTGAGTTTTAAGACCCTTTTTAAATGTGGACAGAGATTCAGTAGTTTTGAGGGGGAGGTCGTTCCACCATAACGGAGCCAGAACCAAGAGCCTCCGTGCTTTACTTTTCATGCATGGGACCACCAAGCAGGCAGATGTGGAAGACTGTAGCAGTCCCGTTGGGGTGTAGCAGATGACCAAGTCTTGTAGATATCTGGGAGCAGTTCTATTGATGCTTTTGTAGGCTATAACTAGGGTCTTAAATTTGATCCAAGCAGCTATGGGAAGTCAGTGAAGAGAAATGAGTAGAGGACATACATGGGAATGCTTCGGCAAATCAAACACACACACACACTTTCTGAACTGCTTGTCCCATACGGGGTCGCGGGGAATCAGAGCCTAACCCGGCAATTCAGGGTAAGGCTGGAGGGGGAGGGGATACACCCAGGATGGGACGCCAGTCCATCGCAAGGCACCCCAAGCAGGACTTGAACCCCAGACCCACCAGAGAGCAGGACCCGGTCCAACCCACTGCACCACTGTGCCCCCTGCAAGTCAAACATAACTCTTTAATTTCCTACACTTACCGAAAACCTCCCCGTTATCGCAAATATCGCAGGAGCCTTGGGAAGATACAAACATGGGCAAACACATGTGTCCCAGTGTTGTCTAAAAAGAACCTTGGCATTTCCTGTTTTCCTGATGGGGCAGAATAGCCACCTTCATTAACTTGTGGCATGTCTCACTTTGCCTGGTGGCAAGCAGGCGCTGCAGTGAAAACACAGCGCTCTTGGGGAGGCGTCGCATGTACTTCAATGGCGTCCAGCCCTGAGGCCACACTCAGTATAGCAGCATGTGCCCACAACCTCTCCCCGCCATCCCCTTGGTTGTGTGCCATTTGCACTGCTTTTATGTCCATTTGGTTTCTGGAAAGTGTGGCTGGCACTTCAGGGACGAGAAAATAGCGTGACTGTTTTGTAAATCCTGTACCGTGTGCGTATGCAAAACAAAAATGACAGCTCACCCCCTTTCATCGTCGGGTCTCTTCTCCTCGAGTGTGTTCTTGGTCAAGCTCTAGTCATACACCCTTTGCGCTCAACACAACATTTGAAAGCAGACAGTGTCCCATATGTCAACTTCTGACCCCATCGCGTGCTGTTGGAGCTTTTTATAGCGAAACTGATGCACTCAACAAAAGTCAGTTGTGGTTCTTAAATTTTCAAGAAATATAGATATGAATATTCAAAAATATTTCATTACACAGGTGGATAGTTCTCTCTACCAGTTCATCTGTGCATAATCACACTTATGACAGGATCTGCCCTTGCATGTGACCTGTCATTCCAATATTTCTCTTACATGGTTTTTAAAATAATTTTGACATTGTTATATGTAAATAAACTGTTTTATTTTAATAAAACACGGAATAATATTACACGATGAGACAATAAAATACACATCCCTTGTTAGAAAATGGTGCAGGGTTTATGGCATTTGCTTATCAAATCCGGATTTATTTAATAAAAAACTAAACTACTGATTTTTCAAGTGTTTTACTTGCATAAAACTTTGAAATGTTGAAATAAAGTGCTTTTTAACATTTTGTGTTCCACTTTTCTTTCATTCATTCATTCATTCATTCGTTCGTTTATCTGTTTCTTTGTTTTTAAAATTTTGTAAAATATATTAAGAAAGATCTTTTTGTGATGTACAAATAGCCTGTGTTCTGTTACGATCTAGAGTTATGAGATGCTGCGAACAAACTGGTCTCTAGCATTTTTAGCCCTCTTCCTTCGTTATGAGTGTAAACAAAAACTGTGGTTAGGTGTTTGGGAGAATATTTACATATTGGTGTCTGCACCTCCAGATACTCTTGACATGGCTAAAATTGAGCTTACATAAATGCTCAGCATGCTTATGTAGTCA
Organism: Scleropages formosus; assembly: GCF_900964775.1. Classification (NCBI taxonomy): domain Eukaryota; kingdom Metazoa; phylum Chordata; class Actinopteri; order Osteoglossiformes; family Osteoglossidae; genus Scleropages; species Scleropages formosus. Next base: position 25,175,611 of record NC_041821.1, read on the forward strand.
TACTCATCTTCAAGACATGCATAAACAAGTGGAGCATTGCTTCATGGGGATGTAACAATGTACTTAAATCAGAAACAGCTCGTGTTGAAGGTGCTTTATAGGTTATGGTGATGTAAATTGTAGCCAAGCAGTAAAAAGAAGGCTTTTATTATAACAGTATGTCCAGTGAGAATGGAGTCAAAAACAATTGCGGTGCAATTCAGCATTAAGCAATCGTCAGGAAGTGATAAAATCCATTAAAAACGCAAACACGGATCTTTGTAAGAAAGCAAGTCCGCATCTGACTATAATTAAATCCTGGCGTGGTTTTTTTCTCTGCCAAATATGTGCAATGACGCCCTGCTTTATTCCCCCCAGACGTGGGCTCCCAGTTTCCTCATTAAAAGCTCTTTAAACATATCAGCCAGCTACTTGTTTGATGTCTGCTTGAAATTTAGACCAATGTTGACCTCTAGATCAACCAGGGTAATCTTGTTAGGGAGGGTGCTTTATCACAGTCACTTATTCACTTGCCATCATTTACTGGTTGCCCAAGTAACGGCTGTACTGATTAGGAGCCTATCCTAGAAGCACAAAGTGCCAGATCAGCTAGAGCACATCCTGAATGTGACAGGAGCCCATCACAATATATGAAAATAAATTCACTGAAATTCAATATTGTTAATATCTTTCAGTTTTGTTTACCAGTTGGCATAGCTGTAGCTCTATCGAAATTCTCTGAACCAGTGTTTCTGTTCATATTACTGCTCTTTGCACTGGATTCCATCATGGAACAACAGTCTTTGTGTTTTTACCCCAGACGCCTCACCACATGTAAACAAAGGAGCAATAACAAAAAAACGGAAGGTTCTTGCTTAGGCCAAGAATGCTGAAGCTCCAGTAATGGAGAAGTGGACATGAAACCTCACTGTACTAACACAGAGCAGGGGGATTGTGCTGAGCATGGTTCCTTTCACATGGGATAGTGCAAAAATGCAGCAGCAAAAAGTAGTGGTTAGAGCTGCTACCTTGCCCTTGAGCTACCTAGGTTCAAATCCTACCCGTGTTGTGGTACCCTTGATCAAGGTACTAAGCCTAAATTGTTAGCTGTATAAACGAGTAATTCACTTACTTATCACTGTAAATTGCAGTGGAGACAAGTGTCTAAAGATAAATACAGTGAGTGTAAATGCCGAGAGTGCTGGGGAAAAGGCAAGAGAAGAATGGCAGTGCAGGGCGTGGGAAAGAGGGAACATCACAGAAACCACCCATGCTTAATTAAACTCTATATTAATCCTCTATTTAACTCTGCTCCCTGAAGCAAGAGCATGCAAAACCTCACCTTGAATGAAACCCAGACGCAAAAGAATGTCTCTAGTTGTCCTTGTGCTTTTCCTTTCTTGGTTCCCCACTTGCACTTGAGCCATTCAACCCAGCATCGTCTTCTTGGTAGAAGAACCAGGAATGGTACAGGGGTGCGAATGACAGGAAAATGGATTAACTCAGATATGGGATTCAGATGGGTAAACTACGTGGTCTCTACTGCTGTTGAACTACATGATGTAGTGAGAAGGGGCACTCAGGCTGGCAAAAGGACATACCTCTGAGGGTTCGAGGCCAGCTGGCTGCCCAACTGTTTTGCTTGCTAACGTTCTGATCATGTAACTTAGGAAAATAGTTTGTTGAGAACAGTCTCAAAACCATCGTATGGTTGTCCATTTTCCACCTGTCTGGTCAATAGGTGGGTCTTCAGTGTGTTGGGCAGTCCTTGGAGGGGAAAGACATCATATTAAAATACCAAACTCAATCACTCACCCAGTTGCCATCATTAACTGCTTGTCCAAATGAGGGTCATGGTGATCAGGAGCCTATCTTGGAATCTCAGGGTGCCAGCTGAGCTAGGGTACATCCTGGATGGGACACTAGTCCATCATAGTATATGAAAATAAATTGTAATTGTAATTCAGCATTGTTATTATCTGACCCCAAAGCAGGGCAGTCAGAGGGAGGAACAAGACAGGCATGTGGTTACTCAACATACTGGGAGCAGCACAAACTGGTAGACAGGCAGCTGGACACAGCCTGGTGTTGGTAGGGGCACCAACATTTACATTTATTCCTTATGTAATATTTAGTTGCTGCTTTCTTCCAGGGTAATTTACAGTAAACGCTCTACAATAATTCACCCCTTTACACAATACAATACAATACAATATAACACATTCACTCATTCTCACACACACACACCCACACACAGTATGGGCAGTCATTAATTCCCCTAAAACATGTGTCTGTTGGGCTGCGATAGGAAAGAAACACAAACTTTAACCAGCCTCAAACTTGTGCCAAGTTACAGAGCCCAGAAGCTGTGAGATGAGTGCTACCTGATGCTCCATGTTTTAATCAATGTGTAAGCAAAAGCTGTGAATTGTAAGGCCTTGACTGAAGGGTCATCACAGATGTGGGCTAGTAGATAATTTCACTGCTCAGAGCTCAATAATTGAAGGGTGTAGTCAACTGTGGATTTTTTTGTTGTGATTGTGTTTTACAAGAGAAAAAATGCCTTGTACATAAATTCTGCTAAATGAAAAAATGTAAATGTAGACAAATGGAAGTAGTTTAACACTCACTTTCAAGAAAAGCATCAACAAAATGAATAAATGTAATTAATTCTGAGAAACACTAAGAAACTCTTCAAACCCTTTAAAATAAGCAAGAAGATCCTAAAGTCTGATCTAAACTGTACTGGGAGCTTATATGAGAAGCAAAGAAAATGTCTCATACGTAAATTCATGCTTTCAGGTTCTTTTTACAGAATAGGATTTTTCTTCCACTTGCAAAGACTGGTATTTGGAGTAACTGAGTAATGTGGGGAGTGTGCTGTAGTCATGGACTTCACTGGTCATTCTGTCATAACACTGTGGAGCACAGCACTCTGGATGTGGTTGGGGCAAAAAGGACATACATGCAGCATTCATGACAAACATTTATTGGAACACTGGCACATAGACCCCTTTTTCCTCAAGGACCTTACCTCAAGACACCCTTTCCAGCCTGCTTAGGACCCTCCAGGCTTTCTGTCTATCTTACTGTCACACCATTATTTTCCCCGTAAGTCCCCTCAGTGGTTAAACACTTCACTTATATTTTACCCAGAATCCAACTATTTACAATAAACATTTTCTCACTTAGACTAGCGGGAACGTGGGTTGTTACTGTATGCGATTTTTGACAGTAATGTTTTTATGTATAAAAAAAACTTTTCAACTAATTTTTAAACAAATTTTAATAATTTTTTTGTTGTGTATTTAGAGTTCTTGTCTAGTGTGAACCGCTTGTCCCATATGGGGTCGCGGGGAACCGGAGCCTACCCGGCAACGCAGGGCGTAAGGCCGGAGGGGTAGGGGACACACCCAGGACGGGACGCCAGTCTGCCGCAAGGCATCCCAAGCGGGACCCGAACCCCAGACCCACCAGAGAGCAGGATCCGGTCCAACCCACTGCGCCACCGCACCCCCCTCTTGTCTAGTAAATCACCGGAAATATTGAAATGAAGTTGTTTAATAAATAGCAATGATCTTAATGAGAGGGAGAAGACTGATGAAAAGCATATGGCAATTCATTTCAATTCTTCATTTCCAAGAAAAATATGTATTGAGTTGTATGCTTTAAATTCATAAGAAATATTAACTTATAGTAAATGATTTTTGGTAAATGACCAGTGTAAGTTTCAGTTGGTCAAATAATCAATCACTTTTTAGGTTTTTTTAGTTTTGGGAAATGATATTAGGATGCAGTGGACTGTCCCATAATTCTCATATCTAATCCCCCTGAGGTCTGGCTGCAAGCAGAAAAATGGTACATAAACACATGAGAGGCAGCATGACACTTATTCGTTTAGATAATGTTTGTTTCCGAAGCAATGTACAGTACAGTGGTCAGCTATTTGTCATGATTTATGGCAAATAGCTTTTTAGCTATTTAGCTTTTTGCTGGAGCAGTATAAGATAGGTACAGTACCTTGCTGAAGAACACTACAGAAGGATATGAAATTTGATCATGTGACATTTTAGTACAGAAACAACAGCACTAACCCCTACACCATGTGCTGCCCCTGAAGCATGTGGTGTAGTGGCTTCAGCATTAGAACAAACCTGACTTATGTTCTCTTTATTGTGTTTTCAAGTATTTTTTAAAACTCACTTAATGTGAAACTAATTTTAGTTAATTCTTCCACGTGACGCTGTTCTGCTGTCCTTGTCCCCCAAAACCTCACCCTGCTTGCAGACCCAGTGCTGTGTTGATGTGCCCTGACTCCTGACCTTTCATCCCATTTGCCCCAAACATACCTGCTGACGCCCCCTGTACCCCCCACTCAGGAGCTGATCCCCCTCATCCTCTCCACCGCCTGCCTTCATCCAGAGCCCAAGGAGCGTGATCAGCTGCTTCACATCCTCTTCAACCTTATCAAGAGACCGGATGATGAACAGAGGTGCGCCCAACCTGCTGGGGGTGCTGGCAAGCATGATATACTCCTGTCACCCTGGATAAGCAGCTTGTCTCTGTTACATATAAGATGTCTCCGTTCATTCTCTCCAAATGTACAGGCACTGTAGAGGTCTGACAGGTTTGTTATTAAATTTAGGATTGAGACAAGGCCAATTTTAAATGCCTGATTTTGTGATCAGCTATGATACTGTAAAAGCATAATTGTGGAAGTTCATGTAATGCAAAGTTATAGAAAAGATAAAAAATCAGGAGTGAAGTGAGTCTCACAGAGATGTGTTTTGAGACCGTTTTTGAATGTTGAGTGGAATTCGGCAGTTCTGAGTGAGAGGAGAAGATCATTTGACCACACTGGAGCCAGAACTGGGACACTTTAGGCTTCTGACTTTGGATTTCTTGTGTGTGGGACCAAAAAGCAGCCAAAGGTAGAGGAATGTAGCAGTTTGCCTGGAGCAACTCTTGCAGGTATTGAGGAACAGATTGATGATCTTGTAGACCATAACAAGAGTCTTCAGTTTGATGCAGGCAGCTACAGGAAGCCACTGGAAAAAAGATGAGAAGGAAGGAAACATGGGAATCAGTAGCAAGTAACTCATGTAGCAGAATTCTGTATCAGCTACAGAGGTTTGATGGTGGAGGCCAGATAGGAAAGAGCTGTTGTAGTCCAGGTGAGATATCACCATTGCTTGAACCAGAAGCTGTCTGTTGTTTCTTGTGAGATGAGTGGATCTTGAGGATGTTATGCAGGATGTATCTACAGGAATGGGTTAAGGTATCAGTGTAAGAGAAACAGAGGCTTGAGTTTATCACGATAAGTGAGCTCAACTGATGAAGCAAGTAAAATTAACGAGTTGCCTAGTTTGATAGAGAATTTGTAATAAGGGGATAGACCACCTGGAAGGTGAAGGATCTTGTTGGACAGGTTGAGTTCTAGAAGGTGATCCATCTTCCAAGCAGATCTGTTTGAGAGATAGGAAACGATTTGTAAGAATACATCTGTAGCTGCAGAGGGAAAAGAGAAGAACTGGGTGTCATCAGCATAGAAGTGAAAAGAGGATCCATGGGATGCAATGAGAGAGCCAAGGGAAGAGGTGCAGATGGAAAATAGTATGGGGTCCAGCACTGAGCTTTGTCAAACACCAGCTGAGAAAGAAAGAGGGAACACTGGGAGCTGCATATAAACCATATGGTATCACCTTCCTGAAAGGTAAGACTCAATATTCAGTACTGTTCCTTTGATTCCAAGTTATCCAAGAGAGGAAAGCAGGATCTGGTGGTTAACAGTGTCAATGAAGACTTAGGAGAGGAAGGCTGCTCTAGCTGGCTGAATGACTTTGACACTGCAAGGAGGGCAGTCTCAGTGGAACGGCTAATGTTGAATCCAGACTGATGAGCATTAAAGAGTTTGTTCTGGGCAAGGAATACAGATAATTGGTTAAATAAATTCCCTACTGAGTTTGGGTCCAGAGAGAGTTGCTTTAACAGCAGTGAGTCACGGACAGTTTTGAAGGTATTTTGATGAGGGGATGATGCTGATACAGCAGCCTACTATATTTAAATCAAATTCACACAATTAGTGTTATCCTTCAGCTCAGATGAAGTAGGTTTATCATGGTGGTTTTGCACTATAAGTTGCAGTTTGTGGTGCTTCCCTTTACCCTAGTGATGACCTAACTGCCCTGCCCCCTTCTGTCTTCCAGGCAGATGATCCTCACAGGGTGTGTGGCCTTTGCTTGTCACGTGGGCCCCACGCGTGTGGAAGCTGAGCTCCTGCCGCAGTGCTGGGAACAGGTACGAAAGCTATTTGGCAGCCCCATCACTACATTTCTGATTTCCCATAGTCTGAGGGGTTTATCGATGTGTTTCTTATTAAATCAACTTTATTGTCACTCACCATAACCACAAGTGTACAGGTGGTGAAAATCTTAGGTACATTCTCCACAGCTGTTTAGCATAAGTTACAGAAACATACAAACCGCAAAAAATATATACAATTTACACAATAAATGCCTGTAGAGTATGTCCAGTGTGTACAATATTCACATAATAAAATATACAGTATGCAATATCCAGTGTTGCTGGTAAGCGCAGTGCATAGGAAGTAGAGTGAGTAGTGCACGTGATGGCATTATTAGTTATTTATTGGAGTTCAACAGGCTGATGGCCTGCAAGAAAAAGCTGTCCTGCAGCCTGCTGGTGCAGGATTTGATGCTGCAATTCTATCTGCCTGATGGTAGCAGCGAGAGCAGTCCGTGGCTCAGAGCCACCTGTATCAGGATTCATCTGCCCTGCGTTTTATGCACCTACTTGAGTGATGAACATTGGTGCATCAAGTGAGAAGTAACAAACTAGGTTTACTTAAGAATCACGTCTGCAGCTATGTCTCTTTCTCCTAATTTAATGCACAAATTTGTATTTTCACTGAGATGTACGTCGCTTTAGAGAAAAGCATCTGCTAAATGAATAAATGTAAATGTAAATATCTCAGATGATCCTCTGTGTTTTTCTCACACACCACCTGGTGTAGATGTCTTGGAGGGAGGGAAGCTCACCTCCAACAATGTGCTGGGCTGTCTGCACCACTTTCTGCAGAGCTTTGCGGTTGAGGGCAGTGCTGCTCCCATACCAGGCGGTGATGCAGCCAGTCAAGATGCTCTCCATGGTTCAGGTGTAGAATGATAAGATAAGATAAGATAAGATAAGATAAGATAAGATGACACTTTATTGTCTGTTTATACAGAAATTTGTCTTGCTTCACCAGCTCAGCAATCAATTTACCTCAGACATCACACAAAACAATAAAAACCATTACATGAATACAAATCCACAGAAACAGCATGAATAAATATGCATTTGCATTTAGTGCAGGTACATCAATCAAAGTCCAAACAATTAATGGGGTGTATCTGCTTGTATGTATGTGTGTGTGTGTGTGTGTGTGTGTGTGTGTGTGTGTGTGTGTGCAAATATGTGTGTGTAGGGTAGAGGGAGGGTTACCTCCTTGACCTGCTCTGTTGATTCAATAATGTGATGGAATGAGGAATAAAAGAATGTTTGTACTTATTCCTCTTACAGTCTGGCACCCTAAAACACCTTCCAGAGGGCAGAAGCTGAAACTCCTCATGTAGAACATGAGAATGGTCTGTACTGATCTTCTCTGCCAATTTCAGGGTATGCTTGGTGCAACTGTCGAGGAAAGAATTTACCAAAGAATGACCCACCATCTTTGAGCAAATGTTCAGCAGTCTTAAAATTCTGCTTTTCAGCTTAACTGAGAGGCCACAGAGCCAAACCGGGTTTCCGTATAGCAGAATGCTGCGAATTGTGGAACAAAAGAATAAATAAAGAATCTCCTTGCTGACACCAAAACATCTGAGTCTTCTCAGAAAGTAGATTCTCTATTGGACCCTATTACATATGTAATCCACATGATATGACCAAGATAAGGCATTATCCACATACACTCCCAGATATTTAAAAGTTGAGGACTGCTTTATAGGTTTGTTGTGAATGATGACTGGGACTGGTGTGAACTGTGTGGATCCAAAAAAGATTTCCTCTGTTTTGATGGGATTTAAAAATAGGGGCGTTTTGTGTACACCATTGGACCATTGTGTTCACAAAGGTATGAGGATGTGGTGGCTCATACCGAACTTCCTCAGCCATCTGAGGAAAAAGAGGAGCTGGTGAGCTTTCTTCACCACTGCCTCAGTGCGAGTGGACCATGTGAGGTCCTCAGTGATATGAACACCAAGGAACTTGAAGTTGTTGACCCACTCCACTGGTGTCCCGTTGATGGTGATAGGGGTGTACTCCTTGTCCTGTCTCCTAAAGTCCACAACAAGCTCCTTGGTCTTTTGATGTTGAACGAGAGGTTGTTTTCCTGGCACCAGTGCATCAGAGTGTGCACCTCTTCTCTGTAGGCCGTCTCATCGTTGTCGGTGATCAGATCTACCACCGTAGTGTCATCCACAAATCTGATGATGACATTGGAGCTGTGTGTGACCATGCAGTCGTAGGTGTATTAGTTATGAACAATGGACATGTACAGGTATCCCCCTTTTACGGCCCTAATTAGTTTCTGAAAACAATCTGTATACCAAGAGACTGTAAACTGGGAGGTTCTTTCCCATTATTTTAAATGGCCAAATATTTCCACAAACACCCTTCAAACACTTCAAGTGGCTTCAAGAAATAGTAATGAAAACATTAGTATGACAAGATATTAAAAATAATCAAGAGGGCAATTAACAGAAACTAAGTTAGGGCCAAAATTTTTTTTTTTACTAAACTACTGTACAGTAATTACATGTAAACATACAAAATATGCATACAGTATATTTACATTTTTATTTATTTAGCAAATGCGCTTTTCTCCAAATCAACACACATGTCAGAGAACAATACAAAAAGTGCATTACATCAGCAGAAAGAGAGATTTGGAAGCAGAGATGTAATTTTTAAGTGCAGTCAATTTGTATACATTACACAAATGTTGCATATAGGCTTTTCCATTATTAAACAAATTGTTATGCACAGCGGGGATGCGGTGGCGCAGTGGGTTGGACCGCAGTCCTGCTCTCCGGTGGGTCTGGGGTTCAAGTCCCGCTTGGGGTGCCTTGGGGCAGACTGGCGTCCCGTCCTGGGTGTGTCCCCTTCCCCCTCCGGCCTTACGCCCTGTGTTGCCGGGTAGGCTCCGGTTCCCTGTGACCCCGTAAGGGACAAGCGGTTCTGAAAATGTGTGTGTGTGTGTGTGTGTGTGTGTGTGTGTGTGTGTGTGTGTGTGTGTGTGTGTGTGTGTGTGTGTGTGTGTGTGTGTTATGCACAGCAAACACGTACGTGTTTATTGAGTACGTATGAGTTCGGGGACAAGTGAGTCAGAAAGAGGTGAGGTTTGAGACCCCTCTTAAATGCAGAGAGATATTTAGCCAAGAAAACATAAAAAAAGGAAAACATTTCTCGCAGCTGTAATAAAACTACTTCAAAAACAATGCAAAATTAAGACGTTATCATACATTTCTGAAAAGTCTGTGGCTGATTGGCTCATGACTTCTGTGGAAAAGTCTTTCTCAAACACTGGAAAAAAATGCCTAATACCTGGAGCAGTCGGTGCAAATACTGAACATGGGCGCGGCTTTTCTAGGGCTCTTATAGCAAAAGTCTGTAAATCAGGAGTACTGGACAAGGTATACCTGTAATTGAAATTTTAAGTGTCAGGAATCAGTTTCTGTTGCACACTGTACAACGATCCTGATGTAAAGTGTTTCAGTAATATCCAGCTTAATGCTTTGCAAAGTTTTCAGTAATAATAAATCAGTAAGTTGCATCTTCTGCTGCCTTCATTATTCATTAAGTTGATGCTTTTCTCCAAACAAACTCACACTGTTAGTCTACCCATTTGTATGGTTGAGTAATGTTACTGGAGGAATTTAGGATAATTACCTTGCTCAAAGCGACTACAGACAGAAGTGGGGACCAAACCTGTGACCTTTGAGCCTGAAGGCAGCAGCTCTAACCACATCACTACCAGCTGTTCCACTGTGTTAAATGGGTGTGTTACAATCCACATGGAAAAATTTGTATTTTTAAGGCTCCGCATGTTATGAACACTCCTGTTACAAGTTTTTCTAACTCCATTTTTGCCACTTTTCACTGTTTTCCAAAATTTTTGCAAATTGAATGTCCCAACTTCATGCCACTTTTAGCTGGGAATAAAGAGCAGCCAAACTGAGTAATTTAACTCATTTCTATAGTGTTTACTGGTTGTGTCTGGTGTGTCTGAGTGATCTGAAAGAAAATAAAGAATGCTCCACATTCACAGTTGAAAACTTACTTGGTCGTTGACTCACTCACTTTTGTTAACTGCTTGTCCTTGCCAGAGTCACTATAGTCCTGGAATCACTTGGCACAAGGCATGGAGTGGAGCACCCTGTATGGGATGCTAGTCCATCACTGGTTAACCACACACACGAGCAGTCACATACTGTGGGTAATTTAGTGTCCATTTCACCTGAAACACATCTCTGTGGGCTGTGGGAGGAATCCAGGACACCTAGAGGAGCCGCACAGTGGCACATGGAGAACATGCAAACTGAGGTGGACTGGAACCCACCCCCAAGCAGCCCAAGTGCTGTGAGATGGCAGTGCTACACAGTGCAACACCCTCCTTGTATAAATATGTGGAGAAAACATTTTTTTCTGTAATTTAAATTAATTTTAGTCTTAATCATTCAATTATTTGCATTATACTGTGTACCAAGAATGAATCTGAAATAAAGGTGAAGACCCTGAACCCAAAACTTCTTTAGCAATGAAAATCCAGTTCAAAGTTTAACTAGAGCATGATGGGAAAGTACACCATTTAGCTTCTTGCCTTTGCTGTATAAAATAACACGCTGATACAGCTTGAACAAACGTTCAGCAGTGCTATTTACAGAACATGCAGTTCTGCTGCTGCAATCAAAGGCATCTTGGATTTTAGATAATTACATAAAGGATCATTGTAAGGAACCGTCAGATGGAACACAAGTAGCCACTGCCGCCAACGTGATGATAAACACAAGCAGAGTGGAGTGTAACTGCGTGGTTTTTCTTGGAGACATATGTGTGACGTGGTGACTCTTCCCTTCCCAGATCAACCACAAGTACCCTGAGCGGAGGCTGCTGGTAGCAGAGTCTTGTGGAGTCCTCGCTCCGTATCTGCTGGTAAGAGTGACAAGCAACAGGAGGTGTAGAGGTTAAAGGAACTGGCTGATGAGAAGGCTTCTCAGCTCCAGTCCTAAAACACTGACTGCCCTTCTATGTTTTGTACTTCCTAAGTGTATGAAGTAAAAGTATTGATACTGAAATATGCAAAAATATTTAATTCTCTTTTTTCACCTGTACACCTTTCGACTGTCTGACAGCATAAGCGAAATTCTTGTCAGACCACATGAGACTGAACAAATTAAATTCAAAGGGATTTATGTAATCCTGGAGAGAGTTAACCTTTTGCAGCGATAAGAGCCTCAGTTAGTTCCAAAAGATTTTAATGTACGAGAGATGTGTCCTTTGTTCTTTGCCTTTTATTTATTCATTTTGGAATAAATTTCCGTGAAAAATAAAACTGAATATGGCTGAGGGAGGAGGCTCACAAATCTATATAAATTAGCTGTGATTCTCATGTATTTTCTTTGCTTAATGTCCATTAGTGTAGAAAACATGTCAAAGTGTGTATATTGCAGCTGCAACATGGTGCCAGTTTGCTGCAGTTTCCACTAGGACTGCTGCGCATCCCAGTGCCCCTCCAGCTGCACGGTGGGTGGCGTCTGCTGTCTTGTAAAGTGCACTGATTCTCTTGCAGGATACGATACGCAGTTCGCTAGTGCTGTCCATGCTGCAACAGATGCTGGCAGAGGACAAGTCTGACCCAGTACGGGAGGCCGTGGTCAGGAGCCTGGGTATCATCATGGGCTACATCAATGACCCAGACAAATATCCCCAGGTGGGCTTCCCAGCAACAACTTTATACTGCATTTTTATACAGCACATTAAAGCTATTGTTATAGTTCATCCTGGCATAAAAGGAATAATAGCAGGGTCACATCTCTCGTACTCATGCAGACCAGGCATTCCAGGGTATCATATACATGATTTCCTCATTTTGCATTAAACAGTCTTGTTATACGCAAGTAAAATTTTTAATTATATATATGCTAAGAGTTTCACGTTTCGAAAATACTTTAAATGTTAAAATTAAGAGATTTTTTTTAAATGTTACTTTTATTTGTGGAGGGCACCGAGACACAGCGGGTTTGGACGGGTCCTGCTCTCCGGTGGGTCTGGGGTTCAGGTCCTGCTTGGGGTGGCTTGTGATGGACTGGCGTCCCATCCTGGGTGTGTTCCCTCCCACCCCCAACCTTGCACCCTGTGTTGCCTTTTTAGGCTCCGGTTCGCCGCGACCCCACTTGGGACAAGCAGTTTCAAATAATGTGCTCGTGTGTGTGTTACTTTCATTCACATTTACATTTATTCATTTAGCAGACACTTTTCTACAAAGCAACATTTAACTCAGAGTAAACAAAAAAAAAGCAGGATCTGCTGATTGTCTGTGTCAAATTTCTCAGAGGTTGAGAACAATGAAGATTGAACAGAGGGAAGCTACTCTAGCTGACTGGAGAGCATGATACAGTGCAAGGAGAGCAGTTTGATTCAATGGCCCATATTCATTCCAGACTGACAACTGTCAAGCAGGTCTTTCAGGTCAAGGAATACAAATAACTGGCTATAGGCTGCAGGCTGCAATTTTTGGATAAAGGGAGAAGAGAAACTGGCCACTAATTCTAGACTGAGCTTTAATGCTGAGAGGGTTTCCTTAGCAGTTAGTGTTTCATTTAGCCAATTTACCAACCACTCAGCAGAAAATTAATAATGATCCTGATGCCATTAGAAGGTGATACATTATATCCAACATTTCTTACCTCAATCTGCATTTATAAGAAAATGTGTTTTATCTTGTAATAAGTTTCATGCAGAATTATCACTTCAGTTATTCAAATGAAGTAATAACAAACAATTTGTATTCAGCTGTACTGTTTTTTCTGATTTATTTGTTGAAATTTTTTAAATATATTAAAAAGTAATATTGTGATACACCAGACCGCTCAGTCATTTCAGTATGGGACCACCTAAGGTCCTGCCATGCTCCAGTGCACAATAAAATCGCTGCTGCCACTAATGCTAGTGCTAATTATACTACTGTGCGCTTCAGCTGTAAATGGAATTTCCTTAAGGTTTTGTGCAGCCTGTCAACTCACCTTGAAATAAATGTTACAAAGACTGAATGAAGATGTGACCTGAGCAACAAGGTCACTCTCCTCTCTTTGCGTGTACAGGGCTTCGAGCTAATGTTGCTGTCCCTGAGTGACCCGTCGGAGCGTGTTGTCTGCGCCGCCCACCAGGTCCTCATCCCAGCGCTGGCCGCTTGGGCTACCAAGATGGGCACCTTGCAGAGTCAGCTCCTGACCAGCCTCCTGGCACGCATCGAGGGGCTCATCAGGGTTCGTCTGTCTGTTCAAGTGTGGGTCAGAGTGTGCATTCAACCTATTGGCCCGCACACTGGTGGTAGCTGTGTTTCTAAGTTCTGTGTGAGAGAGAGAGGTCTGACCCTTACCGGAGTGTGTGACTGTCTACCCCTAAAGGAAAGTGACCACGGGCTAGATGAACACAAGCTCCGCACACTCCTGTCAGCCCTGCAATCCCTCACCCCACCCCTGTTTGCTATGGTGCTCCAGAGTGCCCCCTTCACGCCTCAGGCCGACCCTCAGGACGGCGCCCCTCCCATCGAGGGTGAGCAGTCTGACCCTCTGACCTATTTCCTGTCAAAGTTATTGATTACACTGAAAGTCAGTCTGCTTAATACTCAGAGCTGGGTTCACTCTGCAATATCTCTGACTGGAAGTGGCAAACATGGTAAACAGGAGACAGGAGCATTTCAGTGACCCTTAGCTGCCCCCTACTGCAGTGACGCGGTTCCCCCGCCCAGCGTCCCTCCTCCAGGATGTGGCTGTCATCATCGGTAGCCGTGAGAAGCTGACTGTGCTGCTGCAGCTGTATGATCACCAGCTGGAACATGAGGGCACCACTGGCTGGGCCAGTCTGCTCTGGGTTGTCAACCAGCTGTGAGTCCCTGCACCCAAAAGTACATGTTTCTCATCAAGAGCCATGAACCTCCTGCCTGACCAGATCCCAGCCAGATAACTTTGTGTCTCACACTGTCTGGTAACTCCAGTCAACATTCATTCATTCATCCATCCATTCATTCATTTTTGCTGATACCTTTGTCCAAGTACATATACAATATTGATATATATATATATATATATACAGTAAGATAACATTTTACTGGAAAAGTATGTTTGCGCACACACACACACACACACACACACACACTCAGAGTTTGACTTGATGGTGCTCCATCAGTCACATTGAACACGTAAGAACAACAGAGGTTGCAGACATTACAGAGCATTATTTATTAAGTGGCACAGTCTTAATGTAATAGAATTCAATGAAGAGAAAGCAATATATTACTGTAGTGTAGTTCAATTGTTTGAACAGGACCACCCAACTATATCTTAATGTCCTTGAAGGGTTGATATGGATTATAATGAAGCTGATGAGGGACACTGTGTTATAGAAAAAGCTGATTTTTGTCCTGTTGTCTGAGTTGTTGCTTGTCTGGTTGCCCTGTAATCCATCCCAGGAGATGTTATTGATGGGGTGGAAAAGGTCTGTGATCATCTGACATTGTTACAGTCCATATTATTTTTTTCTAGTGCTTAGCACAGCAGCTTTGCTTAGCGCTTATGATTCATGCAAATGGATAAAGTATTTAGCATTTGTTCAAATTTGTCAGCGTAGACTGGTTGTTAAACCTAGTAGGTTAAAACTCTCCTTACCCTTTAGTGAATAATACCAGGATTTGCTCACATCTTTACAGCCCGCACATTTACATTTATTCATTGGGTACATGCTTTTATCCAAAGTGATGTACATCAATTTCACAAAAGTGCATTTCACCAACAGATGAACAGATACAGGTATAGACATGTGATTCTCAAAGTAGTCAGATTGTACAGATTGTATTTAAAACAGCATACATTACATGGGAAGCCACATACTAAACTGGTAAAGATTATGACATTTTTTAAAACACATAAGATTAACAATAACAGTACGTGAGTAGCAGCATGTAGAATTGAAATACAAAGGCAATTGTGACAGATAATTTAATGCAAATTTTTGAAGTAGGTAGCAGATCGTGTAATAACACTAATAAGACACAGGTGCAGCTAACAGGTGTTACCCTGCTACCAGGTTACCACAGCTGATTGGAATTGTGGGCCGGATCAGCATCACCTCGACAACCTGCGTCCATGAGTTCTCCAGATTCTTCTGGAGGTTCTGTCGTACGTTTGGGAGGATCTTCACAAATACCAAGGTACTGTAGATGGATCAGTGGTCAAGTAGAGGGATGTGTGGTTACTTGCACCTGATTTCACTACTGTATTCACATAAATACTGTTGATGTGCAATAATGAGTTGAAGTCAGTATAAAAATTACAGTCTTTTTGCATTTGAATAATAAATATAATTTATAAATACAGAATTAAATAATTACCCAAATAAATGTTATGAATGAATTGTTTTTACAGAACTAAAACACTTAATTTTTCCATTCTGGTTCATTTATACAGCTAAAAATTTCTATAAGAAGTTTAAGGTTAGGCATTTTGTTTAAGGGCAGTGCACTTTACGCATTTTTGCACTTGTGCATGACTGCTCTGCTATCTGTTTCCGGACTGAAAATGTACATTTGTTCCTAGGTGAAACCACAGTTCCAAGAAATTCTCAGGCTTTCTGAAGAAAATGTGGGTGAGTGCAGCCATGTGACTCATAGATTACGGACATTGTTGCAGCACAGTTAGTCCCCTTATCTCTTTAACTTGATTAATTACTGGAACAAGTGGGAGGTTGAAATTCTGATTTTAGTGGCTCTGTATGAATGGGCCAAGAAGAACTGGAAAGAGTGTCAAAAATCTGGAATTGTATTACACTGAACGCTCATATAATGGGATCTAATACAATGAAAAACCACTGCAATGGCTTATGAAAACATAGGCGGAGTATATGGAATATATACATATAGATACACACACACACAAACATTGACCGAAGCTGCTTGTCCTGAGTGGGGTCGCGGTGAACTGGAGTCTAACCCAGCAACACAGGGCGTATGGTTGGAGGGGCAGGGGACACACCCAGGACAGGACGCCAGTCCGTCACAAGGCACCCCAAGCGGGACTTGAACCCCAGACCTGCCCAAGAGCAGGACCCAGTCAAACCCGCTCAGTCAGTGTGTGTGTGTGTGTGTGTGTGTGTGTGTGTGTGTGTGTGTGTGTGTTATGAAATATTTTACTGTTATTCATTGTGGTTTTTTTAATTAATTTCAATTAATTTTAGGTGAAGCATTTTTTCCAGGCACAAACATTTTTCCCAGAGGAAATAATGGCAATAGGACCTCCTAAAAACAGGAATTCACCAATGGGGTCATTTTATTCAATTCAATTCAATTTATTTTTATAGAGCATTCTTCTCACACAACAACACAGAGCACAGGAATAGGATAAACAGTTAAGACAGTTGGCTATATACTAAATTATCCATACAGTTATTAAAGTTAGAAGTATACCTACTGGTCATGGCCATGGAGGAAGGGAACAAAAAACTCCCAACTGAAAGTCAAGACAGAAAAAAACAAACCTCTGGGGGTCTGAGAGTCAGTGGCTGCCTCCTGGGCATTATAGATTAAACAAGACTTCTAAGTCACTTTACAACTAATAACATTGTAGCTGAACGTTAACAATATCCTAGTTCACATAGGAATGTCTTTGTCCATCATGGCAAGTGGTCACTAGCACAGCCAACTAGAAGTACATTTTTACGTCAATTTACAACTAATAATAACATTGTAGATAAGTGTTAACTTGATGTCCCAGTTCACATAGGTATGTCTCGTCCATCATGGCAGGTGGTCATCAACTTCAGTCACCATGGGGTGCTGGGATCAAGGCTGGCCGGCCTTCTCAGGTCTCATCATAGGGAAACAATGCTCAACAAGAAAGAAATTGTTAGTAATTGTTGATTTAAAGAGATTAGACAGCTTAAAACACGGAGCGGCGGGGTTTGGGCACAGCCAACTGGAATTACACTCCTTAGTGATATGCCCAAGTGAACATGTAAGTCTTTAGTCTGGATTAGAAAACTGAGACAAATGGGGCATTTCTGACAATAACTGCTACACTTTTCCAGTGCTCTATAGTTAAAGGTGCGACCTCCTCCTGAGGTCTTATTGATCACAGGTATATTAAGGTAACCTGCATCTAATGAACGGAGATATCGTCCTGGGATAAAAGAATCAATAATCTCACAAAAGTAAAATGTAGTAATGCCATGTACTGCCTTATAGGTCAGAAGTAGGATTTTAAAATCAACTCTTAAGTGTAACTGGGAGCCAATGCAGAAATTTCATTACCGGTGTTATATGGTCGTATTTCCTAGTTCTAGTAACACTTATTGCAGCAGCATTTTGTATCAACTGTAGCCTGGATACAGTCTGGTATTGAGAGCCTGAGAAAACATTACAATCATTCAGTCTGCTTGAAACAAAAGCATGAACCAGTTTCTTAGCATCCTGCCTACATAGGAATCGCCTCAATTTAGCTATGTTTTTTAACTGATGGAAGTAGAACTTGGTAAAAGCATTTACTTGAGATACAAATGACAGCTTCCCATCCAACAAGACACCCAAATCCTTAACACAATCTGTACGCTTGAAACTAATACAATCTGTGGTAAAGATTGGTGTGATTGTGTCAAGAGTTTTGCCACCACTGTCCACCACAAGTACTTCTGTTTAAGTGACATTTAGAGATAAAAATTTTTTACTCATCCATAGTTTTATACTGGTAAAACAATTAGTTAAAGATACCACATGTGATGGGTCATCAGGCTTAAACGAAACATATTGTATAGCTGTGTGTTATCAACATATGAGTGGAAACTTACATTTTCTTTAGGAATGATGTCACCCAATGGTAATATATAGAATGAGAACAATAATGGACCCAACACAGAGCCTTGTGGCACACCACAATGACCCTTTGTTAAGACGGAGCAATCGTTAGATTTCAGTACAAACTGTTTACGGTTAGCTAAATACGAATGGAATCACTTGAGAACAGTACACCTTAGTCCAACCAGGTTTTCAAGTCTTCTGAGTAGGATACTATGGTCTACAGTATAAAACATAGCACTCAAGTCCAAAAATACGCTGCCTGGCCAAAAAAAAAGTCACAAACTCTAATATTTGGTGGACCACCTTTTGATTTGATAATGGCACGCATTCGCCGTGGCATCATTTTGATAAGCTTATGCAATATCGCAACATTTATTTCCGTCCAGAGTTGCATTCATTTCTCGCCAAGATTTTGTATTGATGATGGGAGAGTTGGACCTCTGCGTAAAGTCTTCTCCAGCACATCCCAAAGATTTTCAATGGGGTTAAGGTCTGGACTCTGTGGTGGCCAATCTATGTGTGAAAATGATGTCTCATGCTCTCTGAGCCACTCTTTCACAATTTGAGCCTGATGAATCCTGGCATTGTCATCTTGGAATATGCTCATGCCATCAGGGAAGAAAAAATCCATTGATGAAAAAACTAGGTCATTCAGTATATTCAGGTAGTCAGCTGACCTCATTTTTGGGCACATAACGTTGCTGAACCTAGACCTGACCAACTGAAGCAACCCCAGATCATAACACTGTCCCCACAGGCTTGTACGGTAGGCACTAGGCATGATGAGTGCGTCATTTCATCCGCCTCTCTTCTTATCCTGATGCACCCATCACTCTGGAATAGGGTAAATCTGGACTCATCAGACCACATGACCTTTTTCTATTACTCCAGAGTCCAATCTTTATGCTCCCTAGCAAATAGCAAATTGAAGCCTTTTTTTTTTCCGATTAGCCTCACTGATAAGTGGTTTTCTTAAGGCTACACAGCTGTTTAGTCCAAATCCCTTGAGTTCTCTTCGCATTGTGTGTGTGGAAATGCTCTTACTTTCACTATTAAACATAGCCGTGAGTTCTATTGTTGTTTTTTCACGATTTGATTTCACCAAACATTTAGGTGATCTCCAATCACAATCATTCATGATTTTTTTTCCCCGCTACATTTCTTCCTCGAAGATGATGGTTCACCACTATCCTTCCAGGTTTTAATAATGCGTTGGAGAGTTCTTAACCCAATTTTAGTAGTTTCAGCAATCTCCTTAGTTGTTTTTTTGCTTGATGCAGGCCAATAATTTGACCCTTCTGAAACAGAGTAACACCTTTTCCACGGCCACAGGATATGTCTTCCAACATGGCTGTTTAAGAAATGAGAAGCTACTCACTACATCAGTTAGGGTTAAATAACTTTACATTTATTCACTTAGTTTCTCCAAAGCAACTTACAACAGATACAATGTAGTGTTACTAGCCCACACACCTTATTCACCAAGGTGACTAACACTGCTAGATACACTACTTACAGTGGGTCACTCATCCATACATCAGTAGAACACACTGTCTCTGTGGCACTCACACACTATGGGGGAACCTGATCAGCATGTCTTTGGAATGTGGAAGGAAACCAGAGCACCCAGAGGAAACCCACACAGACACAGGGAGAACATGCAAACTCCACACAGACTGAGCAGGGATCAAACCCACATTCTCTCACACCACCCAGGCACTGTGAGACAGCAGCGCTACACACTGTGCCACCGTGCCAACTTGTTGCCAGCTGAAACATATTAATCAGTGCAGTAATTATCCAATGGAAGGCTCTTACCTATTTGCTTAGTTAAATCCAGGTGGCGACTTTTTTTTGGCTAGGCAGTGTATAACAACAGAGATATGACCAGCATCAGAGGAGATGAGAATGTCATTAACAACATAGGTGAGGGCTGCTTCAGGCCTGTGATCAGGGTGGAAACCAGACAGAAAATTTTCAAATATATTATAATGATTAAGGTGTGCAGGGGGTGCGGTGGCGCAGTGGGTTGGACTGCAGTCCTCCTCTCCGGTGGGTCTGGGGTTCAAGTCCCGCTTGGGGTGCCTTGCGGCGGACTGGCGTCCCGTCCTGGGTGTGTCCCCTTCCCCCTCTGGCCTTACGCCCTGTGTTGCTGGGTAGGCTCCGGTTCCCTGTGACCCTGTAAGGGACAAGCGGTTCTGAAAATGTGTGTGTGTGTGTGATTAAGGTGTTAATCAAATAGCAACAGCTGGTAGCAAAGTGATTAGAGTTACTGCTTTTGGATCCAAGGTCACAAGTTCAATTGCGATCTCCAGCTGTAGTTCTCTGGAGCAAGGTACTTATCCAAAATTGCTCCTGTAGATTTACCCAGCTGCATAAATAGGTAAGTAATTGTATTATTCTAAGTGTATTCATTGTAACATTAACATTTAAGCTGCTTTTTAAGCAAACCTAGTTTGTTTCCTACCACTTGTTGCACCTAGGTTCATCGTTCAAGTAGGTGCATAAGACACAGGATAGACAAATCCTGATACCCACATTGATTTATTTATTTTTTTTATTAAATATTATAAGATTAACAAATGAGCAGTACAATACCAGAATAATGGCTGAATAAAGGTTGTATCTGGGGATGCTTCTGGAGTTACAATGCGTGAACAGTTACACCCTAGATGATCTGAAGAGCTCTTGGGTGAAGTGGATCTGGAAAAGGTGGGTTTTCAGACCCTTTTTGAAAACAGAGTTTCCGCAGTTCTGAGTGACAGGGGAAGGTCATTGCACCACAACAGACCCAGAACCGAGAACCTCCGAGCTTTGCCTTTCGTGCGCAGGACCACCGAGCGAGCAGAAGTAGATGAGTGAAGGGGCCTGGCTGGGGTGTACCGGTTGATCAAGTTCTGTAAATAGCCAGGAGCAGTTCTATTGATGCATTTGTACACAGGGTTTTGAATTTGATATGGGTAGCTATAGGAAGCCAGTGCAGAGAGATGAATAGAGGAGATGCATGGGAGCGCTTTGGCAAATCAAACACAACTCATGCAGCAACATTCTGTAGAAGCTGCAGAGGTTTGATGGCATTAGCAGGAAGGCCACACAGAAGAGAGTTGCAATAGTCCAGACGAGAAGTCACCATGGCCTGGACAAGTAGTTGGGCGGAGTCAGTAGTGAGGTTGGGACAGATCCTACGAATATTATGTATCTGCAGGACCGGGTTGTGGCTTCAGTATGTTGAGAGAATGACAGACTCGCATCAATCGTTACTCCCAGACTCTTAGAAAAGGAGCTAGGCGAAATGAGTGAGTTGTCCAGTTTGATCGAGAGGTCGTGACAAGAGGACAGGCCAGCTGGGAGGTAAAGAATCTCTGTCTTGGAGAGGTTAAGTTTGGAGGTGGTGATCATACATCAATGAAGAGATGTCCAACAGGCAGGCAG
This sequence comes from Scleropages formosus, assembly GCF_900964775.1. Lineage (NCBI taxonomy): Eukaryota > Metazoa > Chordata > Actinopteri > Osteoglossiformes > Osteoglossidae > Scleropages > Scleropages formosus. The sequence goes on from NC_041821.1 coordinate 25,197,146, forward strand.
CAATGCGTGCGGAGATGTCTGACGCACCAAGTGGAAAGGAGAGGAAGAGCTGGGTATCATCAGCATAGCAGTGGTATTTGAATCCATGGGAGGCTATGACCGGACAACAGCAGAAGACCACATCTGGTTCCACTGTTTTTTAGCTATGAACAGGAATCTGAGGCTATGGTGACACAGGCTCACTGAAACTGGACAGTTGAGAAAAGCTGAATGGAAAAACATGTCTCCTGGTCTGATAAATCTTGATTTCTGCTGCAACATGCAGATGGCACGGTCAGAATTTGGCATAAACGGCATGAATCCACGGACCCAGCCTGTGTTCTGTCAGCAGTTTAGGCTGCATCGGTTGAATGCCACAGCCTCTCAGAATATTGTTGCTGACCATGTGCATCCCTTTATGGGCACAATTTACCCATCTTCTGATGGCCACTTCTAGGCACCAGATCTGATTCCAGTAGAGAACCTTTGGGATGTGGAAGAATGGGAGATTTCCAGTATGAATGTGCATCTGCTAAATCTACAGGAATTATGTCATGCAGTCATGTTAACAGGGACCAGAGTCTCTAAGGAATGTTTGCAGCACCTTGTTGAATCCATGCCATGAAGAATTTAGGGTGTTTTGAGAGCAAAGGGGGTGGGTTGTGTCCTACTCAAAATTAGAATTGTGTTCCTGATAAAGTGGCCAGTGAGTATATGCTAAACAAATTATGAATTTGCATGTATGATCTTTCACAACCTGTATGTTCTATTGATAATTTACTGTAAATAACCCTAATGTACAGGTTAAATTGTAAAAATTCATTATGGTAACATTAAACTTTGAATGGAATGGGTCTACTGTTTATGCTGTTGTATATAGTTGTATTACCATTCTGTATTTAAATAACAGTAACCCAGCTGAAAAATGTAATGCAAAGTGTGATATGTGTATTGTATATTTGTGGTGATGTTAATAGGGACATTCACGTTCTATGTTGTTCATGTAACTACAGATGTGACCACTGGGAATGGAGTCCTTACTAAGGCCACAGTGCCCATCTATGCAACTGGGGTTCTCACATGCTACAATCAGGTAAAAGCAGATCTTCTTCGAAGCAGGAACTTCAGAGGAATTCAGGGACATGGTTCTGACGTGTGTGCCTGCTATTGTTTGTGCAGGAAGAGGACCGCAAGCTGTTAGTGGCTTTCCTAGAAGACGTTATGATGACCTTGTCTTTGTCACATGCCCCGCTGGACAGTCTGAAAGCATCTTTTGTGGAACTTGGGTGAGCACCCATAGATATTTACATTTATTAATTTAGCTGATGCTTTTCTCCAAAGCAACTTACAGTTGAGTCAAGTCAAGTGGGTTTTTACAGTCATTCCTCCATATAGCTTGTATATAGTAGAATGAAATGTAGTTTTTCCGGGGCCATGGTGCAACACAGAACCGTATACAAGACTACACAAAGTGCAAATACACAAGTGTGATACGGAACAGTAGATACACAGGACAATAAATACACAGGACATGGGCTGTAAGATGTAAACCATTTTGTAGTGTAGCAGCAAAAAATTAGTGTCTGATGCAGCTTTGTAAAGTGCAGGTGTGCAGTGGTATTGAGTCATGCTGGTTTAGTTGTTTACTTTGCCAGGGGAGTGTTGGGAGGCAGCAACAGTTCCTTCCCCTAGGCAGTCAGATTACTCAACAGTAATCTGCCTACCTCAGGGGAGAAACTTTTCGGGAACCCACAGTGGTCACTGCATGGTACCTTACAGTGTTAGTCTGCCTACAATTATTGACCCATTTATACAGCTGGGTAATGCTAGTGGACCAATTTAGGGTAAGTACCTTGCTCAGAGGTACTACAGCCAGAGGTGGGAATCAAACCTTCAACCTTTGGGATCTTGCACTTGAAGGATATGGGTTCAAATCCTGCCTCCTGCTATAGTACCTTTGATAACGAGAGCCCACTTACGCTAAACTAATGTAGTAAAGGTGATCCAGTTGGATACAGTCACTTGGCCTTGATCAATAATGGCTACTTAAGTAGAGGCTCTGCTCTCAAAACCCACAACTTCATTAAATCTTCTTCTCGCACTATATTGATTTTAAGAAGATAGTTGACATACCTTGCCATGTCTTGCTCCATGGATGACAACGAATACTCAGTTTTTATGACAACACACTCTCAGAAAGGTATAGAGGAGAAAGAGGGAGCCATGGAAAAGAGCCCAACTGGGGGCATGCAGTCTAATGCTATGGATGCAGCACAAGAAGTGGTGGTGTTTGCCAAAAAACACCCAACTGTATACATTATTAAATCATTGTAGGGTGCATCATCCAAATGAATGAATAACTAACTAGAATAACATGTGAGTTATTTTACCATACACTCTTTAGACTATGTCCACCCACTGTTGCTAGTTATCCATGACGAGCATGCTGGTGAGTGGTCCCAGCCACTGTTCCAGTATGACCATGTCTGCATTGCACTGACCATCCATGTCCCATTTCAGTGCTAACCCAGCATACCATGAACTACTCCTGACTGTCCTCTGGTATGGAGTTGTACACACCTCTGCCCATGTACGCTGCACAGCTGCTCGGATGTTCGAGGTAAGCCACTGTTCCAGGATGTGACGCTTGCAGGAGAATGCATGTGCCACTCTAGTGTACAAAACCAACAGCTTCCTGTTGAGCTTGTGTACAGTCCAGTTCGAAGACACATGGACTTTTTGACAAATGAAAGTAGAATACTGCAGATACTGCAGCCAGTGTGTCCAGTATATCTCACATTTTCACTCTTGGTACAATGAGGACGGAAGCTTTATAATCCACAAACAGGCAAAATATGGGCTATTGTCAACTTCTTACAGCTGCAAACTTTTTGAGCATTGTTTCCCTGTGATGAGACTTGAGGAGGCCGGCTGTGACACCAGCCCATGTTGATGGAATCTGACAACTGTATGCCATGGTGGATGAGACGTGCCTATGCGAACCAGGACATGTTAACATTTAGCAAAAATGTTATAAATAGCTGTAAATTTATTTAAAAGCCTTTTTTTAAATCTAAAATAACCAGAGGGGTGGGCAGCCACTGGCACTTTGACCCCCAGAGGTTTTTTTCTCCCTTGCCTTTCGGTTAGGATTTTTTTGTTCGTTTTCTCCATTATTACATAATTACATAGTTATTTAATGTATACCCAACCTTTAATTTGTATTACGTCTGTGATCCTTTGTTCAGTGCTCTGTTTCACTGGGTGAGAAGAGTGCTCTATGAAAATACATTGAATTGAACAGAATTGAATTCTTGAGGTATGACTCATGTTTGGCTGAGTGACAGCTAGAAGTGGACATAATTTGTTCTGGAGGGCGGTACATGAGAGAGACAAAAATTGTAAAATGCAGTTTTGTTATTCATCTGGCAGGATGCTGCAGTGAAATTAAAAATACTACGAGCATTGTCCTGCTGCAGCAAACAATACTGGCAATAATACAAAAACAATTGCAGCATTACACATCATTTTACATGATGATTTTAGAGAAATTCACAAAAAAATTGAATGTTGGTTAAAATGTTCATGCACCACCACTATGTTCATTTAAGTAAGTTTTGGACAAAAGGATGGAAACACATTACTAAATCATCCAAAGCTCATTCCACTGACTTCTTATTCATTCTTCCAAATGAACATCTGAAACAGCATTGTTTTACCCTGTACTGTACTTGGCATTGCTGTTGCCTGCTTTCCTACCTTTCTTTTGAAATCCCAAAAATATCCCCCATCTCCTCAAATCAATGTGAAAAGGTGGTATATATCACGAAATCACAGCATTGCACTCCTGCCATGCAAATGGTAATATGTTTGTTTGCTTGCCCTTCCTTTTGCATGTGTGCCTTTTCACTCAGTTTTTTTTCCTGTTTCCTTTATTTTTGAATGGATCTTTATTTTGTCGTTTTTCTCTTTGTGTTGGTGCCGTGACGCTGTTACTCGCTCTTTCCATGTACGCCATGTGATGTCACATCCCGCTCTGACCAATCATCTCTTGGTGAAGGGTGTGACTGAGACCCTAGTAGCTCAGAGTTATGCCTGCTCTCATCACTCTGGCCAGCGATGCTGAAATGTAAGTGTGCGTGGACCAAGATCGTCTGGTACCTCCCTCGGCCTCTGCATCCCAGGAAGAGTCCCTGTTCTGTCTCCTGCGGCAGCACTTTCACCCTGAGCTCTAAAAAATTCACTGCAAAATATATGTTTCTAAAAGCTCTTAAGTTACAATGCTACCTTTCACAGTCCAAAGAGAAATATGCAAAATAGTGGCAATGATTTTTTTTTTTTTTTTAAATTGGAAGCATGGTATCATACAAATTGGTCATGATACAACTGTATCTGTACAGCAATTGCATTTGATTAACAATAGCTTTTTTTGTCTTTTTTCCACAGCTAAAACAGGTACAAATAATGAATTTATGCATTGACAGTATTAAAAATGAATTGCAAAATGTTGCAAAGAAATGAGTTAAATGTTGTTAATAAATTAATTGAAGACCAAAGCACAGTGTCATTTAGACTTTCTGATTATAATGGGTGGAGAAATAACAAATTCACACAATCTCATTCATAACCATCCAGTTACTGGGCTCCTGATTTCTGTTGTGCTGCCTGCAAGGTTCCTAGGAGGCTTTGGCTAGCAAGACAGCACCTGGCTGTGACACCAACGCTCATTAACGTTTCCCTCAGCTACAGACCTTGTTAGACGAGCTGCTTGAGCCACATGCTCAACCTTCAGGTGTGCTTGCTTGGGCACCTTCTCCTCACCCATCAACAGCGCCACCCCCCATCAAGTTCCCACCCTTGCCACACCCCTTCCCCGCCTCCTCCCCATCTTTGAGCCTCACTCGTTCAGTGTTTACCTACCCGTCTCTCTTTTGCGTTTTGACCGGTTGCAGCTGATTCTTCGAGGCATGAGCGAAGCCTTAATTGACAAGCGAGTTGCCCCAGCTCTAATAACCTTGTGCAGTGATCCCGAATTGTGAGTCAATCCAGACTTGACACTTTCGTACTGACCGTCTTGCTTCTCTGTCCTTTCTGCTGTTGTGTGTGCATTTGTGTTTCATGATGCACGCTTGCTTCTTGTCATTGCCAGTTGTAACAGGTTTGTTTCTCTTGCACTGCAGCTCAGTAAGGATATCCACCATACCGGCATTTGGCACAATAATGGAAACAGTGACGCAAAAGGAGGTACTGTATGGCGTGAGGATGGAAGGCACTACCCTCACTTTCCGTACCTGGCGTTACCAAGGGTAATGCCAGCATTTACCTGTGATTTTCCAGCTGCTCGAAAGGGTGAAAATGCAGCTGGCCTCTTTCCTGGAGGACCCCCAATACCAAGACCAGCATTCTCTGCACATGGAAATCATCGGGACGTTTGGCAGGGTGGGCCCCAATGCGGAGCCCCGGTTCCGGGACGAGTGTGGGTATTTTCTCAGCCTGTCAAAATCCGTCTCCTTGACATTTGTTTTCGATTACATTTGGTCACTAACCAGGAATTCCCTCATTAATCTTTTACCCAATTAAAGCTTGCAGTGCCGCGTGTTGCCGTTTGCTGGGAAATGAATGTCGCCACACTCTTGAAGAGAGGTTCACTTGGTGCTCCTCCAGCAGTGTGCTGTCGAAGTGTCCCCAAGGCCCACTGGCAATGTGTTTGCGGTTCACTTTGTGTTTCAGTTGTCCTTCCGCATCTGTACAAGCTGGCACTGGCCAACAACCTGCAGGCAGCCAAGACCAAGAGGCTGGACATCGCCACACAGCTCTTCGAGGCATACAGTGCTCTGTCCTGCTGCTGTATCCTTTGATCCGTGGGCTCAGAGGGTAGGCGAGGGCTTCTTGCTTATAAATAAATAATAAATATTTATTGTAGTGATGTAGCTCAAAGGAAATAACTGACATGTATAGTATAGTAACGTATTATATGTAATTGAAATGACTTTGTGTTAGCTTTTTCACTTTATTTTTAAATTATTTTCACTTGTCTTTTTAAGAAGTTGTTTGTTGCTGAGCAGAAGCAACCTGCTTTTCCAACTTGGATGGTAGGTGTCACAAAAAAGCAACTAATCATGGTAGGACTGTTGTACTACCATAATTCAACTAATTTCTATGGTGTTCACAGCTTGTATTGTATTGCGCATATTTTTGCCATGTATACTGTATATATACGTATGTGTATTGGCCCATTTTTTCAACCATATAGAACATTAAAAAATGCTTGTTGACAGTTTAGCCTCACCAAGTTAACTTTTAACAAACATGCTGTTGCACAATAAAGTACAATAACACTTTTTCTTGTTCACATTCCCCAGTCATTGTTAGTACCAATCATTTTTTCCTTTTCAAAGTGTTTTTTCAGTGAATTGCTGAAATAACGGCAGGGAAATTGACATTTGTGTCTGCACTTTTTTTTCTGAGCACTCAGCTTTGAAGTGTGCAAACATCCCCCAGAAGGAGAAGGAAAATAAACACATTCTCCATATGTTATGCGCTCCAAATTGCAGGGTAGACACACACTCCGAATGAGACCGCTGTTTGATGTGAACTGGTGGTGGAGGGGAAGGGGAGGGGGAGGAGCAGGGGGTGGCTCGTCCCGTTGCCAGGGGCCTGATGCAGCAGTATTTCCAGCGCTTTCCCCCTGCATTGGCCGTCCGCTTCGCGTCCAAGCTGTGATCGTCTCCCAGGACATCCAAAGGCTCAGACTTGGGTTCATGCTCGCTCCTTGGTGGCCCCACCGCGGGGCGTTGCTCATCCCTCTGTGTGAAGCACCCCGCATCAAGGATCTTATGGGAGTGGGCTCAGCTGCAGAAGCAGAACAAAGAGGCTCGTTGGTGCTCATTGCATCGTCCCGCCTGCCTTGTAGACGCAGCCACTCAGCAAGGCTTACATCTGTGTTCCATTCAGATGACCCAACCGGGAATGCGTGAAACATGATAATGCTGGCAGCAGTCATCACTAGCTGGAAAAGTTTCTTTTAAAGAGGAATGTTCCTCTTTGTAACGGGGAATAACATGTCTGTAATTTGCACGTTTATCCTTTTGAGATTTTTTGTTTTTCCATTTGCTGCCATCATGCAAGACTTCCTGTTAGAGGATGAATTGCTGTTGAATTTATTTTTAATAGCTTTGCTATTAGTTTTCAGCAATCATTTAAGAGGAAGGTCCTTGATCTCCTGCTCCCAGTCATTTCAGAGGAGCTCATGGTGAATCACTTTCTCCCTGGGCTGCGATGTTTACGAAATGACATGGAGCTGCTTTCTCCTGAACATGAGGTTAGTCAATGGATGCTTTCACAAGTGCCTTAACTACACTCCACATAGAAAACATGACTTTCAAACTTGTTTTCCGAGAGCAGGGAATGAATTTACTTTAAAATTGAAGTCCCTGGGCATCTTTCTTCTAGGTGATTTTGACCTCCATGATAAAAGAATGTGAGCAGAAGGTGGAAAGCAGGAGCATCCAGGAGCCACTGGGGTATGACTCAAGTTTTGTGTCAAATATTAATTTGTTCATTTAACTACAAAATGAACCTGCACAATTCAGTTTGTACAATTTGGGGTACAAAGTATGTGTTTAGAATGCACTTAATTCACCTTATTACAATTTACACATTTATACAGCCGGGCAACTCTTACTTCTGCGGCAATTCAGGGTAAGTACCCTGATCAAGGGTGCTACAGCAGGAGTAGAGATTCAGTCCTGGTGTCCCTCTCTCCATACAACACATGTAATAAGAATGCAGTGTTTTTTTTTTTTTTTTTTCTTTTTTTTTCATGCAACATGCTTCATTTCAGCCTACCTTGAGTTGTGACTGTGATTCAGTTTCACTGTTTGAATGGTTTTATCATTTCATTTATTAACAAGTATCATGCGTCTCATTTTTCCCCCATTCTGACAAAATGTTTAAAAGTTCAGTGATTTGCATCTTCTTCTGTTAAGACTTGATATTATTTGAAAAAAATTTCATCAACTTCTTGAAGATTCAATTTATTTTTATAGAGCGCTCTTCTCACACAGTGACACAAAGCGCTTTAACACAGGCATAAGGCAGAAAAAAACAAATACATCAGATAAGAAACAAAGAAAGAAAACAGTTGACTAATGACTACCATAATAGTACTTTTATAGAGCTATAACTGTGCTTACTGGCCACGGAGGAAAGGAACAAAAACTCCCAACTGAAAGTTGGGGGAGAAAAAACCTCTGGGGGTCCAAGAGCCAGTGGTTGCCCACCCCTCCTGAGCATTCTAGATTAAGTAGCAATTCTAAGACAGTTAACAAGTAATAATGAATAAAGATCTCAGATCATGATTATTATAATTGTTGAACTGACACATTTATCCAAGGAGGCTTAAACAACAACTGATCTATTTTTACACCAAGGTGTTCCTTTATTATGTATTAATGTGGCTGCTGCTTTTGCTTCAAAGCAACTGACAACATTAATCTACTTGCAATTATGTATCCATTTATACAGCTGGATAATTCTTATTGTGTTAATTCAGGGTAAGCACATTGTTCAGTGGTACTGCAGCTCCAGTGGAAGTTGAACTTACAACTTTCAGATTAATAGTGCAGCAATTAGGGCTGTTGCCTACCTGCTGCCCCACGGTCATTTAATGTGTTGACACCTCCTCAGGTCTGTGTCACTTGCAGCAAGTCTTGTGAGCGAAGATGCAAAGACCAAGTTTCTGAGCAAGATGGGTCAACTGACCACGTCTGGCGCCATGCTGGCCAACGTGTTCCAGAGGAAAAAGTGATGCTCTCTAGAAATTCTGTGGAATGGATCTCCACTCTCTCGGACCTCCTACTTGAAGTCAATCATCTGCCTTTAACTGTGCCAGTTTTTCAGTTGGCCTTCAAGTTCCTATTTATGTTTCATAGTTATTTCAATTGAGCCTTTAAACAATTTGAATGGTTACTTTTCTGTTTTCAGTTGCTGTTGAGTTTTTCAGACTTAATTCTCATTGTTTCATTTAAGCCTCCAAAGAATTTTGCACCTAGCCTAACTACTGTTTTCATTCTACATCTAATTTACACTTTGTATTTATTATGTATTTATGTATCATTATGCTGTAAATGTGTTTTTTCTAATGGAAGCTGTGACTTCCTTCATTTTTCATTTCTGTTTGTGTTGTTGCCCTGTGTATTTTTGTTTTTTCTATTAAATACAGTAATAATTGTACAATACTCTGTTACAAGACAGTTTTATGTGTCATGAAGAAAGAAAACTGGGGAAAAAAACTCCTGTATTTACAGCTGTATTGGCCTGTTTTTTTTCAACACTCTTTCTTAGTTCTTCTGCCTGTGAATAGCAAAGCACAAAATGCTGGGTTACATAAAAATCAATATCAAGACATCCCATACTCTTTAGTCTTGCTACACTTAACCTGTCTTCTGTCAGAATGAGCATTATTGCCCAGTCAAATATATTTCCCTTAGTTCCAGCCAAATTGTTTTTTCCTAAAATAATATGAATGTTTCCACACTGGAGAGCTGAATTTTTAGAGAGCAGCCAGTACACTGGGACAACATTTGCAGTCAGTTTTATAGAGTTGGCACACATCCTTAGTATATGAATATCAAAATTTATGCCAAAATGATTTTTTTTTTACAAATATATAAACCAGACATGTGGGAAGACAGCAATCTAAAATCTAATATCAGTCAATGTGGTCAAGGCAGCAATGGAGGACTATTGTGAACATGTGGCTTCATAGCCTGGTCTGAAGAACTCCAGGGTTCTTTACACTACTGGAAAAAATATTCTTCTCACACATGTTGTGCACCATATTTCCTGCCACTAAATACCAATTTGCAAAACATTGTGTGTGTGAGAGATGGTAAAATGATGTGACATTGAAAGGTGTGTAAAGACTACTCTTTTCCGGCATACATGTTTCAAAATGGATTGGGTTTGGAAGAGAAGTTCCATCCAGTTTAAATTCTCTGTCCAAATCTTGTGTTCTACTAAATAAAAAATATGTGAATTTTTACAAAGACAGCACTAACTAGGTGTTACTATGCGGTTTGCTGTTTTTTCTGTGATGCACTGTTAATGCAGATGAACTGCATCATTCCATATCGGGCCACTTCACAATTATAACAGCCGAGGTTTAAAAATGCAAAAGTATCCAAAGTCAATAAATTGTTGAATGGTTCAAGAGAAAAACAGGAGAAACACAACAAATGCCCTTAAGGGTTTTTTTTTATGCATTCATGGCAGGCACAGTTATCGAGAGCAGATTTGATAGCTAACATATTTGCATATTACCTACATTTACAATAGCTTTACAGGTCACAGATTGAACATTGCTATACACTAAATTATGTCATATGTATATCAGAAGGGACTCTCCACCAAAAAGCCTTTTCGGTTCAGGAGTAGGAATAATCTGTGTCCAGAAATGGAGGCCCTCACGAGCAATTAGAGATTAAAGTGAAAAAGAATATTTTCACCAAGGCTTTGTATTTATGAATTCCTGCCTGCCTTTGTATTTGCAATTTTTTTCCCCTATTTTTAAATGATGTATCTACAAAAAGGAGCTTAGATTTTTGCCAGGAAGCAATCATCATAAGGCTTCTTAAAAATGTAACTGTGGCATCAGAACATTGTGAGCATGTGGTAATGGTTTGCAACTTGGCAAATGTTGGCGATGCAGTGGTGGAGGGGGGAGTTGATGGAGGTGGAAGTGGGGGTGGGGATGGGAACGAAAGAAAACAGGAGCTCGATGAAAATGAAGATGTGAAACTCTGCTGGAAAACATGCCGTCACAGCGCGAGGTTCTGAGCTGGGAAATGTGTGCAGCTGGTAGCCACTGTCACTAGAAAGTAGGAGAGAGCTCCAGGCTCCAGGCCTTGTGGCTTCAGAGTTTGCTTTTTTGGCTCAGTCTCGCACCTTAACAGCTCTACTCAAGTAGATAAATGGTTAATGCATCACCTCCCCTGGCCATTTGGGAGTCTATGAGCACTGATTTAGATGCATTGTCTCAAACCTCCTGATGGACTCTTATGGACAGGAGTAACCCTCCAAATGACCTTCAATCATGGTATAAGTCTACAGAATCATAGTAGAAACTAATGTAAATTTTGCTTTCTGAACCTAAGGACTGCTTCATCAGTTACTTTGTAGTAGGCTCCTCTGCCACTATTTCTATAGAGAAGACTCCAAGCAGTCATAAATAGTTGTTGAGCTAACTCACTTCATACTTAAGTAGAGCAGGAAACTGTTTTTTCATCTTGATGTTGTTCTAAATAAAATATTACTGTACGTTATTAATAGCTCTTCTCCACACGTGTAACACATGATGTCAAATCAGCCTTCACTCACTTTCATTAGCAGTCTATCAATGCACGAATAAAGAAATTAACAGACGAGCCAAGAGGTTAAGTTTATAATAGAAAATGCCTGGCTGTGTTTCTTGAGAACTTTGGAGGAGCGAGTTTCACTACAATTTAAAGTCCTGCTTTAAGGAAATAACGGCACCGATAGAGCCCACGAGCGTTCAACAGGTATTCACGGTCGCTGGTTTGACTTAAGTTTGTAAAACAAATCCAAAGAATAATTAATCCACTTGGATTTTCTTCTGCTCTCCAAGTAGCCCGTGTCACATGGGAGGGAGGAGCCTGCAGAGCCCGAGAAACTCCTGAGCTGCGACCCATGATCCCATGTGATTCTGTGGGATTCGGGAAGGACGGAGGAACACGGGCTCCGAGCGCTTCTTCCAAGGACACTGATCTCGACACAAGTGAAGTGTGGGAAATGCGGCGCGGGTTCCACCCCCGGCGTGCCTGGGACCTTCCTGCGATAAACGTGACATTGGGAGATACCATGGGCCGCGTGTGAGCGCACAGTGCCGTGGCGTGGGAGGGACGAGGGCGAAGCGCTGCTGTGTGCCGCGCGCCGGCCGCTGTCACAAGGATTCCGATCCGCTGCGTTCCGCTCCGCCGTAAGACATGAGCGCGGATCGCGGCACCAGCTGGATTTCCCGCCGGTGGAGCGCGCGCCTCGCGCTTCTACTGTGCGCGCAGGTAGGGCTGCGATCGGCGCGCCGCGCTCAAAGCTACCGCTTCACCTCCTTCCTCGTTTGTATCCTAATGGTCAATAGAGAGCAAACCTGTAAGCAGCGATTTTATTTATACTGTCCATTAAAAACCATATTGTTGGGAGTTGGAACTGTGATCTGAAGCTTACGGGGTCGAATCCCAGGACAGGTCGTGGATTGGATTTTGCTTGTTGTGGATGCGTAATCAATACAATATAAATATAAATAATGTCTAAAATATATTGCAGGTCCAAAAATTGGTTGTCTCGGAACTCTCATGTGTCCCCAATGAAATAAGTCTGAACATAGTGTTAAACCGGTAATATTTACATTTATTAATTCACCTGACGCTTCTTTCTTCCACCACCACTTAGAGTTCTTAGTGACATTTACATAGCTGGCTAATTTTACTGGAGCAATTTAGGGTAAGTACTTGAAGATACTACAACCGAATGGGGAATTCGAACCTGCAACCTTTGGGTTTAAAGGTTGTAGCGCTAACACTATGCATGTGCTATATTTCTGGTTCTTTCTGTATGTGGCACAAGTCAATAATTCGTTGTATTGCACATGTGCAACAGAATAAAAGGTCTGTTACTAAGTGAAGGGGTGCGCAGCGGGTTTGGCCGGGTCCTGCTCTCTGACGGGTCTGGGGTTCGATTCCTGCTTGGGGTGCCGTGTGGTGGACTGGTGTCCTGTCCTGGGTGTGTCCCCTCCCCCTCCAGCCCTGCACCCTGTGCTGCCGGATTAGGCTCCGGCTCGCCGCGACCCGTTATGGACATTGTGTGTGGGTGTGGGTGTTACTGAGCAAAGGAACCTGAAACACGGCTTTAGCCCTTTAAACTGCTCATCATTTTAGCTGGGCGTCACACTCACGATCCACTACAACTTATGCAAATATCGTGGCCGTTATGCAAATTCTGTGGGGTTTTTGCGTGCAAAAGTTATACTGCAGTTTGAATTCATTTTTTTTTTACTTTCTTTTGTGTAAAACTTTTTTTTTTGCGTAAAGTTGTTGGAATATATGAACTGGTTCCAGATGAACACCCACAGGAATGGCTGTGAAACTGCGGAATGAGTTTGCTTCCCTAACTCTCGAATGCTTTCGTGAACTACCAAGGGCGAAAATGAATGTGTAAAAATGCTACCCCCTTAATTTAAAGAGCATCCTTTTTTAATTTGTATGGGGTTAGGATTAGCTTTTATAGCCTTGCTGGCATTTTCCCCATTTAGGGAAGTTCCCATATTGCACTGCACGTGTTCTTCACCATTCATTCATTCATTCATTGAGGGGGCGTGGTGGCGCAGTGGTTATGGCCTGTGCCTGCTCTCCGGTGGGTCTGGGGTTTGAGTCCCGCTTGGGATGCCTTGCGGGGGCTGGCGTCCCGTCCTAGGTGTGTCTCCTCCCCCTCCAGCCCTACACCCTGTGTTGCCGGGTTAGACTCCTGCTCGCTGCGACCCGCTTGGGATAAGTGGTTTCAGGCAAGGTGTGTGTATTTATTTATTTATTTATTTATTTATTTATTTATTACCTTAGTATTGGGGGGGCGCGGTGGTGCAGTGGGTTGGACTGGGTCCTCGTCTGGGGTTAGAGTCCCGCTTGGGGTGCCTTGCGATGGACTGGCGTCCTGTCCTGGATGTGTCCCCTCCCCCTCCAGCCTTACGCCCTGTGTTGCCGGGTAGGCTCCGGTTCCCCGCGACCCCGTATGGGACGAGCTGTTCTGAAAATGTGTGTGTGTGTGTGTGTGTGTGTGTGTGTATTACCTTAGTCATGCTTAGGTGACGCCCTTCTCCAGAGCGATTTAGGGCTGTTTACCCCTTAACTTAAGCTGAGTAATTTTCGGATCGGTACTCAGCTGAAGGGTACAATAGCAGTAGGTAGAGTTCGAACCTGCGACCTTCCCGTTCAAGGGCGGCAGCACTAACTACAGTTACGTACACTCACTGTGAATAGTGAACACACACAGCACAGCGCAAGAGTGCATGTAAAGTTCATTTTGTCATAACGACCTGTACCTGTTGTAGCCAAATAATCAAATAATCACGAAATGTTTTATTGTAGGGGGTGCGGTGGCGCAGTGGGTTGGACCGCAGTCCTGCTGTCCGGTGGGTTTGGGGTTCGAGTCCCACTTGGGGTGCCTTGCGACGGACTGGCGTCCCGTCCTGGGTGTGTCCCCTCCCCCTCCGGCCTTACGCCCTGTGTTGCCGGGTAGGCTCCGGTTCCCCGTGACCCCGTAAGGGACAAGCGGTTCTGAAAATGTGTGTGTGTGTGTGTGTTTTATTGTAAAGGCTACGATGGCGGTAGTACATTTGAAGATTTGGCAAGTGACCAACCTCATAATAAAGATTATGATCGCTTTGTGCCCACTGTTTTTAAGGATCGGGATTAGGAATTAAATGTAGAATTTGCATTGTACTGTTCCAGTAAAAGTGGTTTTGATGCAAAATTAACATCATTATTACGTTTCTCACCGTCATTACGATGGACTCTTAAGAGTCTTAGTTATAATGTGGGAATAATTTGTAAAAAGATGCTGTTTTTCTGAGGATGTATTTTTAGTACACTACATATAGTTTTTCCATAAACCAAACATGGACTTCAAAACAGCAAGCAGTGAACTTTGTAAATAAATAGTTTTACTTTCGTGACAAGAAACACAGAAAAGGCGGACTGAGGTTTTAAGAATCTTGAGCGCTTTCGCAACATGCAATCATTTCGGGTGCGCCAGACCATAGAGTTATATACAGTAGAGTATGTGGAGTTATTACAACAGCCCCCCCCACACTTTGCATAACCATGGCAACGCGCGCCCATGAAGCGTCAACATTCCTTCGGCTTCGCTGTTTGCCGACGCGGCTCTCCGTGTCCTTGTAGACACACACACACACACACACACACACACACACACACACACACACACACACACACACACACACACACACAGAACTGGAGCCTACCCGGTAACACAGGGCGTAGGGGACACACCCAGGACGGGACGCCAGTCCATCGCAAGGCACCGAAAGCGGGACTCGAACCCCAGACCCACTGGAAAGCAGAACCGTGGTCCAACCCACTGCGCCACCGCACCCCCCAGAATGACAAACATTCAAACAAAAAAAATGCTGCCCCGCGTTTCTTTCCTCCGCCACATATTTTTTAAATGTTAAAAAATATAATGTTCCTCCAATACTTGTGAGACCGCAAATGACAAAAACGTGGCCTCTTTCCAGAGGCTCCCATATTCATAAAAAAGCAGGAAGAGCTGGGAAAATAAACCCTGTGAACCCAAGTTGGCTTCAGTTAATTTCCTAAATGGAAAAAGTTGCAGTGGTTTGCGTTCATTCAAATGATGAGCGGGGATTTATGCGCTCCTTTCCTTGTTGTCAATGGTCGTTTCTTCCAGATGGTATCCTCAAGGCCGAGCTGTAGCTACTTTCAGTACCAAGATGGCAAGACGTGCTGCAACAAGTGTCCACCAGGTGAAAGCACCTACATCCTCACGACATCATGCTCCGTTTCACATCACTGCGCCCTTTGCTCACAACACATTTAGTCACAGCTTTAACAACACCGCTTGCGCCACCCAAACGCAGGGGCTCTGATCTTTTCCGGCCAAGGCTACAGTCATTGTGATGAACTGCTCCAAGAGCCGCACATGTTGAAATCATAGTAAGAGATGTAATGAATCTGAAATATATAGAATTTGTATATATTAACAATTTTGCACTTGTTCTTTGAGGCTGCATTGTGTGCAGTGGTGGTCAGCACAGTGCAGCCCCACCCCGCTCCAGCATCTTCTCTTTATTCTGCTTCCCCCACACACACAAAATGCCTTAGCTGAGTGAGAAGCACGACTGCTTTGTGAGGTGCATCCCTACATCACACCCAGAACTGCTGCCATCACCCTACAGTGTCTGGCACCATGAGGTGGTTTCTTTATTCCATCCCTGTCATTGTAGCCAAACCCCAAACCTCTCTTCTTATTTTTGCTGACTCAGCCATAACCACGATTCCTCTCCCAAGTAGCCCAACATCTTTCTTCTTGCTCTTCTAGGAACATTTGCTTTACAACTTTGCAATGGCAATTCAGGGACCATATGCCGACCGTGTGGGAGCAATGAATATCAGCCAGACTGGAACAAAGAGCCACGATGCCTTCCACAGAAATACTGCGATAAAGGCTGGTGACCTTTTCTACTGATTTCACTTAGACTGCTGTGAGCGCATGTAGTAATAGCAGTAGGGGATGTAGTGCTTAGAGCTGCTGCCTTGCACTTGGGTTCAGATCCCACCTCCTGCTGTAGAACCCTTGACCAAGGCATTTATGCTGAAAAACACTCTAACCCTAAAATGTGTAGAACAACATCAGAGCTGCTTTTCTGACTGTTACTTGGAGACTGGGGTGAAGACCAGGCATGAGGTTCAGATCCCTGTTGCATCAGGCCGGCTGCTGCTGTAATAGTTGAGGCACCGAGACTTACCACTGAAAGGCTGTGAGTTTAAATCCACTGAAGGCTCTTACTACTGGAGACTGAAGTGTGATACTGAAGTAGTGGCAAAGCAGGGCAATTGTTTATTGCATCTGAGCAGGTACACGGATGTCTGATTTCAGTAGATTTACTCAAAGCAATGGTGCAGTTTGGCAACCTTATTAATTTACTTTTATTCACTCAGAAAACACTTTTTTCCAAAGTGACCACACAACAACTGAGGTTCTTTTTTACTGCAGAGAGAGGCTTTGACCCGGTTCGGCCAGAGAATCGCACAGCCCCTGTGCCCTGCCGCTGCCAGCCAGGACGGCAATGCTTCCTGGTCAACTGCGAGTACTGCGAGAAGCTCCAGGTGTGCCCTCCTGGGCATGGATTCACTCGGGAAAGTAAGGGTCCTTCTCCAAATCCAGGGCTGTTGCGCCAAGGCTCCTGGGAATTTAGTGTGGTGAACGGATCAACACGTACATTGTGCTTTGCAGCGTGGCACTGTGCTCTTTGAAGGTGGTGTAGTAGTTAAGGAACTGGACCTGACTCAGAAAGTGATTGCTCAAGTCGCTGCCCATATTTGTTGGTGAACCCTTGAGAAAGGCAGTTAAACAAATGCATGAAGTATTCTGTGGTTCCAATGATGCAGTTAAACATCCAGCTGTTTTAACTGATGGAAATGAAAGTGTCAGTGTGTTTGGGAAGTAAACGGTGCAACGCGTCGGTCTTTTCTCTGGGTCTCACATGCAGGCTCGGGCCGGCGAACGTGCAAGCCTTGCACATTTGGACACTTCTCCGACATCTCTTCTGCCACCGAGCCCTGCAAGCCCTGGACTGAGTGAGTGCTTATCACCCACACGAGACAGCTACCCACAGTCCTTTGCTGCAGTGTGTTGTGGGGAAATACAGTACGTGTGTGCTTCGCAGCGATGGAGTGCACTTGTTTTTACAGTTTTCTTTCACTCCCATTATATTACTGTCATATTTACTTGCTTTACTATTATATTTACTTTTGATTGTTATTTCTTACTGTCACTTTTAATTAGTTGTTAATTATTCTTTATTTTATCGTCCACTTTATGGTATTAATTTTTGTATGCTTTTTTCATGTGTAGAGAGTTCTAGAATAGAAAGAACCTCTACAACTTGATACTTTTCCACAGAACTAGTGATGGGAAGGTAAAAGGCCTTGAATAGCTTTTGTTTTAAGAACATTCTGATGAGTAAGTTTCAGGGACACAACGCAAACACAGACGACAGACACATGAACATCAGCACAGCCACACGTCCTTTGGAAATGTGTGTGGATCTGTGAGGAATAATATTTGATGAAAATTGTAATAAACCAGCTCTTTAGGCTTTCCTGTGCCTGGTTATTAAAACTCCAAAGAACCTCAAATTGAAAATAGATGAATTCCGTCAGTGACCAAGTATAGCGAGTGAAACTACTGTTTTTGGCAGTAATGCTGGATTCAGTTGTACTGTTTTACACTATTAGAAAGTATTTGTATTAGTACAGCTTAATCTGTCTGTTATCAATAATTGTTTATTGCAGCGTTATAGTTGTTCGGAGTCTGTCCTGGAGGGCATAGGGTGTGAGGGAGGGCAGACCATGTACGGGACGCCAGTCTATTGCAAGGCAGTCACACACAGTCATTCTATCACATGTACACGCACTACGGGCAATTCAGAATCATCAGTTACATTTACATTACAGCAATTACCATAACAGGAAACCCGTGTGAACATGGGGAGAACACACAGACTCCACAAAGACTGGGTGGGATTCGAATCCACATCCGAGCGCACGAGTGGGGGTTATGAGGCACCCAAGCTATCCACTGTGGCACCCACTATAGACACCAGATCTAAGTAATTTTAAGCCTCTCTTGAAGTTCTCATACTATTCATACAGCGGTTAAAGTATGGTTTACACTGCGTGGAAGTACACATGCTGTAGAACCATGTATGTCAATGAAGCCCATTATGAAATGCCATACACTCAGTTTACTGCAAGTGTACCGTTAAGTGACATCTGTGAGCACTTACACATGAGTGCGTATTGCGTTCAGCGCGTCAATATCAACCTATTCCTGTGCTACAATAATGCGTAAATTAGTTTAAAATGAGTTTAAAATTCCCCAGCAGATATTCCACACCGCCCTCGCATCACTTCGCCTGCAAAAAGTGTCCCTCCAGAGCATGTATGAGGGCTGTTTTTTTTTTTTTTTAAATTTTCTGCAGCTGCAAAGCCCTGGGAAAGACTGTCCATCAACCCGGAACGGAGAAAACAGACGCTGTCTGTGGGCCTCATGTTGCTGGTACGTGGGCTTCTACTGCCTCGTTTGTGCAGGCGCTTTGAGGAGCCACTAAAGAGCTTTAGCACAGTTTATCTCATACATTGATGCATTCAAGGAAATATTGAAAATCTAAGTTTATGCATGTTTTGACATCTCACATAATAGGAATAATTATAGATAGAATAGAATAATTAACGTAGTAACTGAAATGATTTTACTTAATGGTCTTTCTAAATTTACACTAACTGTTCTTCAGTTTATATACATTCACATTTTCATTATTTGTATTCCTTATATAATTGTTATACAGTCAGATCTAGAATTTTTTGAAACCCTTTCATGGAAATAAGCAAAAACAATATATAAACAGGGGGTGCCAATAATTTTGAAACCTAAAAAATCTGCACTACTCAAGAAAACTGTTCCATTGCAGATGATTTATCTAACTCTATTTATAAAACACTTAACACTTTTATTTTTGGCTCTGTTTTATTTGATTACTTTCTACAGCCTTGGTAGACCTAAAAAACAGGAAACTGTTAACTGTGATGACCCATGCAGTTCTTATCATATAATGAATTTTCAGTATGAATCCTTTCTTGCAGGTGGCGCTACCTCATGGGTTGCAGTGGTCATTCTGTCCTTTGTTATTGTGGTGTCACTTTCCGTCCTCTTCTTGTTCCTCTACAAGGACAAGTGGAAGGATCTCTCTGGTAGGTAGATGCCACTCCATCGCTCATGGCTACTAGACACGGTACAACTGAAAACACGGTGTAAAAAACGGTACCCGCTAGGTGTGTAACACGCTTCCTGATTTCCAGTGAACATCAGCTCGTGTGTGCAGAACCTGAAGAGTAGAACGATGCACCAGGTAAGAAAAGAGACACCTTTTCTGCATCACTTCTGAAAGTACAACATGGTTGCAGCACTTTTGGGGAGGGTCTTGAACCCACATTAGTGTGTTTAAACTGCAAACGGTAAAACAGGAGAAATTGCAACAAATACAATTGTATCTATTAATTTACCTGGTGCTTTTCTGCAAAGCTAAAAAGGAAATGATGTATGTGTTGGTACGACAGTAGTTTTTAATGTGTCAGTTCAGGGTAAGTACCTTAATCAAGGGTGCTACAGGAGGAGGTGGAATTGGAACCTCAAGGCGGCTCTCATTCCCCATTATTCAGGCTCTAACCACTACGCCATTATGCTGTCCCCAACAACACAGATAGTGAACAGCTTGATCGATTGCATGCAGATGGTATGAATGTCATTGTGATGGACAGTTTCAGTAGAATAGGGTGTCCTTCTTGTCCAACCCAGGAGACGGTGCCTGCAGCCTACAGTAACGCTCGTGGCCCGCAGAACTGCGCTCTTGAAGTCTCTTGTCTGATCAACAACGAGAAGAACCCGCCAGACTCTTTCAGAGGCTCGTCCGGTGACAGGTGGACAGATAGCAGCGAGGACTTCGTGACATATGTCCCAGCAGAGACCGCGGCACCGGCGGCTGCGTCTGGCAGGCGGTGCGATGATGGGAACCCCCCCCACGAGAGTGCCGGGACCTGCCGCTGTGGGCTGTCCACAAAGGAGCCTCTGGAAGTGGGTGAAAACGAGGACTGCAGCCAAGCTGTGGCCACCTGCCCCTGTGACCGCAGAGGCAGGACCGCTGGGGCACAACCCCTCCTTACCAGCGGCAGTGGCGCAGATGGGCCAACCCCATGCAACCTCTGCGCAGACGTGTGCAGCCCAAAGGGGGAGGGCACCGCTGCAGGAGATGGGTTGGAGGCTGAGGAGGAGGGAAGCTGCAGCAAGAAGGAGCTTCATGACGGCAGTGTGGATTCAGCCGCTACCAAGGAGCTGCCCTCGGTCAGCGACAATAACCTGGACCTCCCTCTCCATGGGAATAGAGACCTGGACTTGGGCCCTGAACCCGAGCTCCCTAGCCACAGTCTCACATCCGGTAAGCAAACGGTGAACCGCTGTGGAGGCGCAACCAGTAGCGGTTGCGCTCGCTCAGCCACCAGAGTTTGCGGTCGAAAACACAGCAAGGCATATATGGCAAGAAAGAGCAACAAAAATGTCGGAAGTCCATCAAAAAAGTCATAATTATGGTTTATTAGTCATCAGGCTTTGCTATGTTTTACGTCAGTGTGTGTTTTTTTTATTACTGCAACCAATTATTTGTAACTGCATTCATGTTAAGGAAAAAAAAAAAACAGGACACGGATCCAGTTCCTGCATTGCTGTGTTTTTTCAGACACTGAGTAGTGGAAGTTATTTGGCGGTTGAAGGTCAGGTTCTCCCACAAGGACTGGAGAGGGATCTGAAAATATGTGTAGCAACAGTTGCAGAAGACAAAGCAAAAAAAAAAAAAAAAAAAAAACTGATTGGGCTTAAGCAGGTGTCGAGGTCAGACAAGCAGGAGGCGTTTGGTCAGTTTTTCCAAAACTCAACTCAGAGGAAGGGGGTCAGATCATGGGCATCAGTGAAAAACAGAAAACTAGAGATGGAAACAAAAAGGTAAAGAGGAAGCAACACAAATACACCACAATGTCCGGGGACCAGAGACTCACCTTTTTTTATTTATTTATTTATTTATTTATTTATTTATTTGTATATTCCAACACCAAACTAACTATACATAATTACACCAATAATAAACACTGTAAACAAACATGCAATCAACCCTAATTAAATTCTTTTTTCTTTTTGTCATGGTTTACAACAATACTGCGGAGAAGTACACAGGTCCAACAGCTCTGCAGTGCGTCTTGCTTTCTTATTTTTATGTGTTCTTTCAATTACCTTTACAGTATGGTAACATGAAGTTTAGCATATGACCGTTTTGGTTTGTGGATATATTTACCAAAGATTGTACACTGATTTACACACACACACACACACACATTTTCAGAACCGCTTGTCCCTTACGGGGTCACGGGGAACCGGAGCCTACCCGGCAACACAGGGCGTAAGGCCGGAGGGGGAAGGGGACACACCCAGGACGGGACGCCAGTCCGCCACAAGGCACCCCAAGCGGGACTCGAACCCCAGACCCACCAGAGAGCAGGACTGCGGTCCAACCCACTGCGCCACCGCACCCCCTCTACACTGATTTAATTTAAAAAAAGAAAAAAAAAATTAAAAGAAACACACACGCACACAAATTTTTAGTAATGTCTTTACACTATAAACACAAGTGTGAAATCCACTTTTACTTTCTTGTGTCTAGAATGTAAATTTTCCTTTTTCGCAGAACAGAGATTTTTCAATGCTGCTCCGTACTATGAACACAAGTCGTAGGGCTGTCTCTCTCTGTCTCTGTCTAGTGGCCTGTGACAATTATAGCAAAAAGAAAACAACTACCTTGGAAAAGTCACATCACAACAAAGTGTCTGGTCTGAAAATACTACCTATCAAACAGCACAAACTTCCTATATAATATTTCCTTTATTTTAATAGTTATTTAGTGGCCACTAACTCACTGGGCTACTATTCTTCCAACGGTTGAATAAAATATAAGCATACAGAATGTTTTTTGCCACTGCTTTGCTAATCTTTTGCCAGAAGTTACCACAGCAAACATTCCCTCAACACAAGAAGTAAAACAGTGCTGCGGCACACAAAGAAATGCTCAGCGAAATATGCCATCCAAACACAAATATCTTGCTGCTTCCACAGTCCTTTTGAACAGTCCTGGAACAATTGGAACCATATGTGTGCAAACACAACATGTTGTGGTAGATTCTCAGAGCCCTGTGGGAGCCGGAGCTGGAGCCGGACCTCGCCGGCAGTTTTTCGTACCCAGCCACATGTGCGCAAAGCCATTGTGCAAAGAATGCCACAAGTCATGTGGTCGGGGCTGACGGGCCATGAGCTCTTCAAGTCTCACAGTGTTGGTGTGCCAGTCGGAGAGGTGCTTTGGGCCTTTCCCAGGCATCTCCTCAGCACTGAAACAAAGCATTTTAAAGCCACATGGATAAGAATAATTTTCCCCTGTGTGTTTCATTGCAAATGAAAAGTAAATGAGCTTCACCAGGAAACTGTTAACCCTCCAGTACTGTCCAGTACCTTGTGCTCGTGAATCTCATTTCCAGATAAAGAGGATACAGAAGCAGCTTGAATTTTTCATCAGATGGTAATTTGAGGTTGCAGAGCTTCTCTGGACACGTTTTGCTTTTATTCTTTTTGTATTCATTATAAGGGGTTTACAGCAGCAGTGGCAGGGGCGGGGTGGCCCAGCAGACTTGGCTGGGTCCTGCTCTCTGGAGGGTCTGGGGTTTGAGTCCCACTTGGGGTGCCTTGTGACGGACTGGCATCTCGTCCTGGGTGTGTTTCCTCCCCCTCCAGCTCTACGTCCTGTGTTGCCGGGCTAGACTCCAGCACTCTGCGACCCCGCTTGGGGCAAGCAGCTTCAGAAAATGTACATGTGTGTGGGTTTACAGTAAACAATGACCATAGCAAATGATTATATCCCCAAAAAACAGCCCCTTTCACCCTGTTCTCATGCCTCAATTCAATTTATTTTTATAGAGTGCTCTTCTTACACTGTGACACAGAGCAAAGAGATCTTTCAATCCCGCTCTGAACTATGAACGCAAATTGTAGGGTTGTATCCCTCCCACCCCAAAATAAAATAAAATACAATCTTAAAAAATCTTAAAAAAAGAGTGATGCTAAAAAATATGCTTTACATTTGCTAGTCTTCCTTTTCATATCGCTAAAGTGCCTGGAGTGGCATTGCTCAACCTTCGAGAGAGCAGTTCAAGAAAGACTCCAGGGCGTTCAATAATAAATGCAGCCAGTATTTTAATGACAAAGCATGTGGTAGGTAAGCTTGTTGGCTACCCTTACAGCTGCCAACCAGATTTTTCTAATTTTTTTCTTGATGGAGAATTTGGAGTCATCATTAAGGAGATGCAGACCAGGGTCTATGGGAAAGCACGTGTCTGTTAGTGTGGACACAACCAGCACCTTCCACTCAACTGCATATCCTCCTGGGAGGTTCAACATAGTGTGCATGGAGGTGCCCAGAGCCCCATGTGGACAGTCTACTGTAAGGATGTGGAACCAGCACATTTCTTCTTTTAGCTGATATCTTTGTCCAAGATGACCTACAATATTTGGGTTGTGCAGTAAGAGACTGGGTTATTTACACATTTATACAGTGGGTTTTTCTACTCTATCAAGTACCTTGCTCAAGATTTAGAGCCAAGCTTTGCAATATCTCACTGGAGGAAAGATGCTATTAACTAGTTAAAGCAGCTTTAATAATGTTCAATAATGCACTCAGTGATGCCCAAGTGTGATCCAGTGCACTTCTAATTTTTGCCTCCTTAATTCTGCATTTATATGTTGCACATGACAGAGAGATGAGAAGTGGCAGAGATGGCTGATGGTAGCAGAGCACTTGAGCTCAATGTGCCTCTTCACGTCATTGCAGATCACCACTGTTCCCCTTGTTTTTATATCCCAGGTCATGTGACTGGAAACGGCAACACCACTTTCATTTCCAACGGCCAAGTGATGAACTTCAGCGGTGAGGTGCTGGTGGTGTACGTCAACCAGGAGTCGCTGAGCGCTGGGGCAGAGCCAGAAGAGGCCTTCAGCAGTCCTGTGCAGGAGGAGCTGCCCCACATTGGTCCCGCCCATGGGAACAGCACCGCAGGGTGATCGCTGACCCCCCCCACAATCGAGTAGCAGGAGGAGAGAAATGAGTAGAGGTGACAGCAAAATGCACCCTGGGAGATATGGAGGCTGAGTTGAACTTACACACATGTGTATGTCACACTTTTCTCATAGTATTCAGAGGACTCAGGTGTACAGCTTATATTTTATCATATAATAGATATTTTTTATAAGTCCTTATGTTTGTCTTTTGTTGCAGGCAATAATGTTTGGGTTTTCACTCTGTATAGAGCTGCTAACAATAAAAAGTAATAATTGAAACAATGGAAGTCGTCCTCAGGAGGCAGTTTAGGTCAGAGGCAGAGCTGCTCTGTAGAGCTCTGCAATACAGCAATAACTTTTTTAGCTGGATATTTGGTGATACCTTGAAACTGGTTCAAAGGGGCATTCAGAAAGTGAACATTAGTCGACAATGATCTGTGATTTGGGTCTGCTATAAACTCAAGGAAGAAACACTGTCTGGCTTCATTGGGTCATCATGGTAGAACAAGCAAAGGTTCAGATAGGTGATAACAGATTGACATATGAGGAGACAGGAGTACTATATTTTCTGGAGGCAACAGCTCTAGGTGGTTCACTGCTTTGCGTTCAGCAGTCGACTTTTTGAGTTATGTTTAAATCCTGAAAGTAATCAAACTGGGAAACTGCATTGGGTGTGTTCTTTTCAAAAGATATAAATAATGTAACCACTCTTCCGACTCTTTCCAAATGTCACATTTATGAAAATAAATTGTAATCCTACAGCGATTATCACAATTTGATGTTTCCTGCTTGTTTCATAGTGCTAAAGTGCTTAATTTGTTTTTTATTTTTGTCCTGTTTCTATGCAAGATACACTGAAATGATTACTTGTACCACATTTTTGAAATAAAACATCTTCACAAATAATGTGCTGATAAAAATAATTTTCACTGAGCAGCAATCTGTTGTGGTCCTCATTTTATCCCAATTTTTTTTTTTTAAAGGAACATCAATATGCAAGCAAAATCAAATATGCTCCAGTGAAAATAATGCATCCATCATATCATTTTTTATTATTCTTGGTTTAGCTGATGCCTGTGTCCAAGGCCACAAGACAACAATCAAATGACCTGGATGTGGGGCAGCAGGTAAAATAGTGGTTAGAGTCTTTACTTTGCAGTCTAAGGACCTAGGCTTGAATCACACTCGTGCTGTAGGTACCTGTTCATCTCGTCACTGATGCTGCAGAGAGGGCATCTAGATGGCTGTGGATCAGGAGAAGTCAGTCATGGGTCCAAAATAGTACCACCTGGACACAGACTGGGGTGTAATTAACCTGGCAGAGGGTGTGTGATGTTAACAGACCTGAAACACCCAGTGACCCAGGTTACATCACTGATGGCGTATGATATAAATCAAGATCAGCTTTTAGCCCTAAAAAGTTACCCGTGTTTGCCCAAAGGAGGTATGTTATACAAGAGAGAACAGGGTTTTGGTTCTGGATCTGGATCTCAGTCAATCTCAGATCATCACTTCAGTTCTTCTGGTCTGTGCCTGCCTCTGTACTTTCAATAACATAATATGTTCTTAAACAAGAATGCAGGAGATGACAGCATTGTGTAAATGGAAATCAATGACACTGCATGTATATCTTCTCACGCGGTCTGACTCAAGTCACCTGTAATGGGACAGCCTCTTTGGCAGTTCAGCTGATATATTATTCAAGATTAATTAACAGTAACAACCCTCAATTGTTATTCCAAACAATCTCTGGGATAACCCAGAACAATTTTACTTCCCCTGTTCCCCCAGGGATTCAACTTGAAAAGAGACATACTACCTTGAAACTACTACTGTACCTTCAATTCAACAAGACAATCCCAGTTTTACTGCCAGCTTTGGTGAAGCATCACATCCAAAGCACTGTCTTGCATCATTTGAGTCTGTTGGTGAGCAGGATTTAGCCACTGTGATTCCATCATCCAAACCATTCCAACAATGTTTCTCAATCTTCATGTACTTTGGTCCTCAAACATATAACTAGCATAATTAATGCTAATTAATTATGCACCTAATTAATGTGGCTTCACAATTCATTTAAGATTACAGTTCTTAAACAATCTCTGGAAAAACTGACCCTGGATCCCTCTGTTCTCAGTAATTTTTGGCAAATTTCGATCATTTACATTTATCTGATGTGTTTCTTGAAAGCAACTTACAATCTTAAGCTACCTACAAATATTTACCTATGTATATAGCTGGGTACATTACATTTATCTGACACTTTTCTCTAAAGCAACTTACAATGTTAAGGTTACAATTATTTACCCATTTATACAGCTGGATAATTTTACTGGAGTAATTGAGGGTAAGTACCTTGCTCAAGGGTACTACAACCAGAGGTGAGGCTCAAACCTGCAACCTTCAGATCCAAAAGCAGTTATACTAACCACTACACTACATGCCCTCTAAAGAGAGTTCTGTCTGATTACATTTATTTGTTCAGCTGATGCTTTTCTCCAAAGCAACTCACACTCCTAAGAAATTTACAATTATTTATCCATTTACATAACCAGGCAATTTCTTAGTAAGGACCTTGTTCAAGGATACTAGGAGCAGAGGTGGGAATTGAACCTGCAACCTTCAGAACTAAGGGCAGTAGAGCTAACCACTCTATGACCAGCTGTTCCATATTATTGGTAACATGAGTAATTGGTAATGGGTAATTTTACTGAAGCAATTTAGGATAAGTACATTGCTCAAGAATACCACAGCTGGAAGTCTAAGGGCAGCAGCTGCAACTCCTACACTACCAACATGGGTACTGGCCATATACAGAACACATGAACATAACATTATGGAACATAATTCAACAGCTCATAGGAAACATCATGAACACAGGCCAACAGCTACACCTGTTTACCATGTTGTTTACCATGCCACCCAGCACATATACTTAATGTAATTTTTTTCCTTTTTTCACTTTGTTATGCAGGGGTGGGGGAACACAGGGGCGTATGGCGGGTCTGTGGTTCGAGCCCTGCTTGGGGTGCCTTGCAGCAGACTGGCATTTTTCTTGTGTGCCTGTCATATTGCCTGCTGTAGAGAGTTCTGTAATACAAAGTATAACTTCGAAATTTTCCACAGAGTTAGGGATAGGAAGGTAAAAGGCCTCGAGAAGCCTTTGTTTTAAGAAAATATTAATAAGTAATTCTCAGGCTGTATTACAAGATGAGGCAGAGATGAGCTGGGGGAACCCAAATGCAAAGGACACATGGACACAATAACATCAGTGCAGTCATACATCCTTTGCATATATATGTGCATCTGTGATGAATAACATCTGGTGTGAACTGTAATAAGCTACCTCTTGTGCCTCATCATTGACTCTCCAAAGAACCTCGAATTGAAAAAAGTCAACTGTCTACCACAACCAACAGGATCAGTTTCTCAGAGCCAACGACTGTGTACCACTGCCTACCTTGATCAAGAGGGTCTGGGTAATGAATTTAGCTTCCATAGACTATAGTGCTGTCTTGTATTGGACATATGCACAAAGGTGTGCTGGTCACCACATTAAAGTGTCCAAAAGGACTGCGAAGGCAACATTGTAGAGATTTAGTTGTCTCCTCAGTATTGACTTCTGTTTACCTCTCCTGAACTGTCGGTTGGCTTACTTATACTGTAGTTAACCATAAGTGCTGCTTATGTTAATGTCTTCATCCTTTGTCATTTCTGTCTCCAGTATCACATCCTGTAGCATTCCATCATCCCCTGTGACACTGTTCAGTGTTCCGTGTCACTCTTGCGAGAAGAACAATTTATAAAAATAAATTTATTGGAATCTGCTGTGTGCTAACAATGCAGATGCATACAGCTCCATAGCACAACTCCTACTTGGCAGACTGGACCACAGTGTGGTTTACCTCATGCTCATGTATGAGCTGGTTATACAAGAAATGGTGACCATCATGACAGCGAGGAAATGGTCACCAGATGCCACTCAGATGATGCATTGCAGAGGGGCTGCAATGAGACCAGACTTGGAAGTGCTCTGTGAAACACATTTATATGGGGACACCATCATACCCACAAGAACTTTACACTGCTTCTACAAAAACATGTCTTGAGTCACAAGATCCCTGAAGGTTCTTTGTAACCGGAGGAACTGACTGACCAAATTGATGAGAGCTTAATTATACAGCTTAATCCCCCAATTTCTTCAAAGGTCAGGTTCTGTGAAAAAATACAAATATATTATGCATTATTTTAATTATTGTAAGACTATTATGTATATATTCTGTTTTCATCAACAACTTATACAATACAAGGTCCCAATGTCCCTCTGTCCTGGGCATGAGACATGAGTGTATGAAATGTTGAATCCCTTTCACTTGCTTTCCAATCTGTTTCTTTCCTGATGTTCAAACTGCTTCAAGAATTTGCACCACATCACAAGTCTTTCTTTACTGGAGTTGTACATTGCATTGGAGAAAAAACACCCGCTAGACCAGTGGTCAGGGGCATACGTAGGAGTTATGAAAACATCTGAATTCACACACACATATAGATATATATATATATTTTCAGAACCGCTTGTCCCATACAGGGTTGCGGGGAACCGGAGCCTACCCGGCAACACAGGGCACAAGGCCGGAAAAAGAGGGGACACACCAGTCTGTCGCAAGGCACCCCAAGCGGGATTTGAACCCCAGACCCACCAGAAAGCAGGACTGTGGTCCAACCCACTGCACCACCACACCCCTCAGCTGAATTCAGTTCAATATATTTTTATAGAGTACTCTTCTCACCAGAGTCACACAAAACGCCAGTTTAGTTTGACACAAACAGTTAGGTATAACCCATACAGTATAAAAAAATAACAATAGAGGAAGACAGCTGGAAACAGTAGAGAGGAAAACAGAAACTCCCAATCATAGTCAAAAATACAAAACAAGGACAGCCAATAGCATAGTGGTGAGTGCTACTGCCTTTGGCACCAAAGGTGCAGGTTGGAGCCGTACCTCCAGCTGTAGTGCCTTAGAAGAAGGTACTCATAATAAATTGCTCTGGTAAAATTACTGAGGTGCATAAATGGGTAAACAAGTGTAATGTTAACATAGTAAGTTGCTTTGGAGAAAAGCGTCTGCTAAGGGGAGGGGGTGTGGTGGCGCAGTGGGTTGGACCACAGTCCTACTCTCCGGTGGGTCTGGGGTTCAAGTCCCATCTGGGGTGCCTTGCAACGGACTGGCGTCCCATCCTGGGTTTGTCCCCTCCCCCTCCGGCCTTCCGCCCTGTGTTACTGGGTAGGCTCTGGTTCCCCGTGACCCCATAGTGGACAAGCGGTTCTGAAAATGTGTGTGTGTGTGTGTGTGTGTGTGTGTGTGTGTGTGTGTGTGTGTGTCTGTCTGCTAAGGGAATAAAATAGAGTGCTGGGGGTCTAAGTTCCATTGGCTGCTGGGCATTCTATGGTGGTGACAGAGGACCTATGTAAACAGATTGAAGGTGTGTTTTTTTTTTTAAAAAAAAAAAACCTGAACTATAGACTATAATTCATTGTAAAAGTCCAAGATTGCTGGTCTCCATGGCTGTGTTTTACTGTTGAGCAAAGTAGGCCTTCACCAAGCATCCTGGGTTGGCAGTGGTTTCATGGGCACCAGTATTTTGAATAAAACTAAATGTAACATTTTTCAGGAGAGGAAGACTTTAAGAAGAACTGGGTATTACTGGTGTAGCAGTGGTAGTTATACCCATGAGAGGTCATGACAGAAATGTAGATTGAGAAACTGCCATCATAACAATTCAAATAGCAAGAAATATTAACAATAGAATTTTGAATAAAATAAACAGACATTGAAAATTGCAAACCTGAGGACTTTGGAGGGGGGGTCTTGACAAAAAAGCACAGCAGTATAAATAATTTGCTGGAATTTAAAATATTTAGCTTGCAGGCAGGGGTTTGCCCTCCCTTTAAGGATATTGCTGCTATATAATTTAATAAAACCCCTCCTTGAACTGCCACCTTAGCGTGGTGGAGGGGTTTGAGTGCCTGAATGATTTCAGGAGCTATGTTGCCTGGGGCTATATGCCCCTGGTAGGGTCTCCCATGGCAAACAGGTCCTGGATGACAGACGAGACAAAGTGCGGTTCAAAATAAAATAAAACCAAGGCTTTCGTTTACCCTGCCCGGTATGGGGTCACCGGGGCCTCACCCTGGAGCCAGGCCTGGGGTGGGGGGCTCGCATGCGATCGCCTGGTGGCCAGGTCTATGCCCACGGGGCCTGGCCGGGCTCAGCCTGAAGCCATGACGTGGAGCCACTCTTCGGTGGGCTCACCACCTGCCGGAGAGACCGTAAGGGGCCGGCGCGTTGTGATTTGGGCAGTGGTCGGGACCGAGTGCCCGGCCGACCCAAACCTCGGGCACCAGCTCTGGCTTTTGGGACTTGGAATGTCACCTCACTGGCGGGGAAGGAGCCTGAGCTGGTGCAGGAGGTTGAAAGATACCATCTAGATACAGTTGGGCTCACTTCCACTCCCAGCTTGGGTTCTGGAACCACTCTTCTCGATCAAGGGTGGACTCTCCACTATTCTGGTGTTGCCCAGGGTGAGAGACGGTGGGCCGGTGTGGGCTTATTAACAGCCACCCAGATCAGCCGCCATGTGTTGGAGTCTACCCCGGTGAATGAGAGGGTCATCTCCCTGCGCCTTCGGGTCAGGGAACGACCTCTCACTGTCGTTTGTGCTTATGCGCCTAGCGGCAGTGTAGAGTACCAGGCCTTCTTGGAGTCCCTGGGGGGCGTGCTGGAAAGCGCTCCCACTGGGGGACTCTGTCGTTCTACTGGGGGACTTTAACACCCACGTGGGCAGCGACAGTGACACCTGGAGGGGCGTGATTGGGAGGAACGGCCTCCCTGATCTGAACCCGAGCAGTGAGTTGTTATTGGATTTCTGTGCTAATCACGGTTTGTCCATAACAAACACCATGTTCATGCATAAGGGTGTCCATCAGTGCACTTGGCACCAGGACACCCTAGGTCGGAGGTCGATGATCGACTCTGTAGTCGTTTCTTCTGATCTTCGGCCATATGTCTTGGACACTCGGGTGAAGAGAGGGGCTGAGCTGTCAGCTGATCACCACCTGGTGGTAAGTTGGATTCGATGGCGGGGGAAAAAGCTGGACAGACCTGGCAGGCCCAAATACATAGTGAGGGTCTGCTGGGAACGTTTGGCGGAGGCCCCTGTCAGAGAGGTCTTCAACTCCCACCTCCGACAGAGTTTCAACCTGGTCCCGAGAGAGACTGGACACACACACACACAGATTTTCGGAACCGCTTGTCCCATACAGGGTCGCAGGGAACCGGAGCCTACCCGGTAACACAGGGCGTGGGGCCGGAGGGGGAGTGGACACACACAGGACGGGATGCCAGTCCGACGCAAGGCACCCCAACATTGAGTCCAAATGGACTATGTTCCACACCTCCATTGTCGGGGCGGCAGTTCAGAGCTGCGGCCATAAAGTCTCCGGCGCAATTGCGGTGGCAATCCCCGAACACGGTGGTGGACACCGGAGGTAAGGGATGCTGTCAAGCTGAAGAAGGAGTTCTATCGGGCCTGGCTGGCTCATGGGACTCCTGAAGCAGCTGACGGGTACCGGCGGGCCAGACGGAACGCGGCTCTGGCAGTCGCCGCGGCAAAAACTCGGGCCTGGGAGGAGTTCGGTGAGGCCATGAAGGAAGACTTTTGGTTGGCCTCAAAGAGATTCTGGCAAACCGTCCGACGACTCAGAAGGGGGAAGCAGTGTTCCACCAACACTGTTTACAGTGGAAGTGGTGCGCTGCTGACCTCAGCTGAGGATGTCCTTGGGCGGTGGAAGGAGTACTTTGAGGATCTCCTCAATCCCTCCGACACGCCTTCCATAGAGGAAGCTGAGGCTGGTGACTCGGAGGGGGACTCGTCCATTACCCTGGCTGAAGTTGCTGAGGTAGTCAAAAAACTCCTCGGTGGCAAGGCTCCGGTGGTGGATGAGATCCGCCCTGAGTTTCTCAAGTCTCTGGATGTTGTGGGGCTGTCTTGACTGACATCTACCCATTTGGACCAGCTGGGTTCTTCTGTTCCAAAGAATTGCTTGGCTACGCTGATTGCCAGCCACGTCCGGGTGGCTGCTGCCTTCTGAGCGCCAGAGTTCCACCCCCTCAAGACTTTGTCATATGTCAAAACCATCTGCGGATCGATCTTCCTGCACAGGTGGGTCACCAAACGCCAGACCTCCTGCACCTGTCCACAGTCCCAAAAGTCATGCTTGAGAGTTTCGCTCTCGCCACACTGGAATTGCAGGGAGAGTGGGTGGCTGGTCAGTTTGTGCCTGTACAGGACCACTTTGACCAGCAACTTACTTGTAGACAACACTAGTTCAAATCTTGCAGATGGTGGTCCATGTGCCCTCCTCAAGCCCTAGAAGAACTCAAGTTCCTCTCCTCTCAAGCATGTCACCTGCCTCCCCAGATGAGATCGAAAATGTCTTTCGTAAGGCCCTACGCATCGTGCGGGGCAAGGGGTACACCTGTGCAAAGTACTGCAACCCAGAGAGGATGTTCACCTTCAAGGAGAGGGACCTTGTCCTCCACAAACCCATTTTCCATCTGACTTTGGTCAAGCATTCTTCCCAATTGACCTTGGTGGCACCTTCCTAAAAGAAGTTGAGCCCCAACACCTTGAGAGGACCATCGCATCAGGAAAAGCCACTGATGCAGTCTTCTCTGCCAAAAGACTTGATAAGAGACTTGCCGAGGTTCAGCACCGCACTGGAGGCATCCCCAAACCAGGCTGAGCACCCGATCAAGCGACCAGTCTGAGCACAGGAAGAACGTAGTGTGATCCATGTACTGGGCCAGCTTCACTGCCACCCTTCAGCAAGAGCAGGCTATCGATCCCTGGGTGGGCGGAAATGGCGGCTGCCAGCAGCTCGATGTAACAAGCATAGTGGAGCAGGGAGAGTGGACAGCCCTGCCTCACTCCGCTAAGCTGGGACACCCACTCCCCGAGGGAGCCGTTGATGGTAACTCGGCTACCTACCTCGGTATAAAGCACATGCACGCACCTCAGGAAGTTGGGGCCAAAGCCCAATCTCCTCAGGGTGTTAAACAGGAAGCAGAGATCCACTCAGTCAAATGCCTTCTCCTGGTCCAATATTACCAGGGCAAGGGGGATCTTTCAGTCCTCCACCCAAGCAATTGCATTCCGGACCAGGTGCAAATTCCAGAGCACAGAACGCCCGGGCACTCCGCACATCTGGTCACGATGGATCAGGTTAGCTATTACCTTCTTCAGGCACTCGGTCAGGGGTCTCCAGTTTGCAAGATTGGCTTTATCGCATTTCTTGTGTAGCGCCACCCTCCATTTCGCCTAATTATGAGGGTGGTGCCCTGGGTTCTATTCCAATAGAAAACCCAAACTCAGGTATTTCAACAACAAATTTAATAAATTCTCCAAACCCCCATAGAAATACACACACACACACACATTTTCAGAACCGCTTGTCCCTTACGGGGTCACAGGGAACCGGAGCCTACCCGGCAACACAGGGCGCAAGGCCAGAGGGGGAAGGGGACACACCCAGGACGGGACGCCAGACCGCCGCAAGGCACCCCAAGTGGGACTCGAACCCCAGACCCACCGGAGAGCAGGACTGCGGTCCAACCCACTGCGCCACCGCACCCCCTATCCCATAGAAATATTCAAACTGTTATTAACCCCCAATTGGAAATCCCCTCAAAACAAATACAAACATAAATAGAACAACGGAACAGAAAACACACGTACACTCAATATCTTACAAGCACGAATAAACTTGGTGCTACACACTTTTAAATACTCCGGAGTATTTAACACACGTAAAAACCCCTCGTTGCAGGCCTGGACGCAGCTCGTGTGCGTTGAGACCCAAATTATGGGTCGCTTCACTCTTGCGAGCAAAATAGAGAAAAAAAACCCGCAGTTTACCTTATCCCCGTCCACTCGCGTTCGGGGCGGGTGAAAACTCCAGCGATGCCCGAGGAACTTCGCGCGTTACCGGTAGCACGAAGCGCTATCGGGTTCTCCTCCGTCCTCCTCCGTCACACCGGCGTAGCAGTTCGACGAGACGCGGGCTGAGCCTGAAAGCTTGTCGTCTTAACTGTCTCGTCGGACCATGAGGACACCA
Source organism: Scleropages formosus (assembly GCF_900964775.1). NCBI lineage: Eukaryota > Metazoa > Chordata > Actinopteri > Osteoglossiformes > Osteoglossidae > Scleropages > Scleropages formosus. The sequence continues at coordinate 25,231,836 of NC_041821.1, forward strand.
CAGAAACTAGTAAACTCGCCAACACAATCCAACTGCGGAGAAGCGATATTTTCTCTCTGGTTACTCGTCCAGCAACCAGAAAAATATCGCCCCGACACTCTGGAGCGCTCTTTCGAACACACCCGTCTCACATTCTCCTCCGCACGCTCCCCTTTTTTCGACCCTTCTAGAAAAGTCTCGAAACTTTTTCCATTCGTTCCATCCCCCCTGTTCTCTCATTGGTTCGGCACCAAACTGAACCCCCCAATCAACTCACAGTGCGTGCAAAACTAGCACAACGGGTAGGTTGCACCTGTCCCAACAAATGGTGGTAGGGCTTCAACCAAACTAGGACTCCACTTTAATAAAGCTTTATTTAAACCTTCAAAATTAAACAGGCAACCTAGTAGCGCTACAGGGCTACACTTGTACAAGAAGATCACCCCTGTCCTCATACTCTTCATAAGCATGCCCCTCACCAGCACTTCCTTGACAACATGCAAAAAAAGGCCCCAAGATGTCCTAAAACATGGAATAAAATTCCACCAGTAAACAATCGAGGCCAGGAACCATGTGCCAATTCATCTTACTAAGCCCCTCCTACAGCTCGAGCAAAGTGATGAGGCTCTCTAAGCCGCCAAGGGCGCCCTTGGGAACCCCCAATGTCAAGTTCTCTAAAAAGTTTCTTTCTGTTACCGGGTCAGTTTCACTGACTTTAAAAAGATTTCTATAAAAACAAGATGCAACCTCCAACATTTGGGCAGTGATGGTGAAGGACTCACCCTGCTGGTTCTGCAGAGGAGGTAAGCCCTCTCTTGCATTTCAAGTCCTTCACCTTGTTAAAAAAAAGAGGGTACACTTCTCATTACCTCCTTAACTCTGGAGCCAAACAGAAAGACTTCAGCGTGCTGCACATGCAGCCACTTCAAAATAGCCTTTATCTCCACAGCCCTATCATAATTGAAGGTCCCTCCATTACTGTAGCAAAAATAAATTCTCTGGAGCTCCTCCTCAAGCGAGCTGATATCCTGACGTTGCAAAGCGGCATGTCGGATACAATACTTGGTGGTGAGGGTCTTGGTATTCACCTTGATCCCCTCCCACCAATCAGCCACCAAGGGATGAAAATTCATGGAATCCGGCCACAACGAAAAATTCTTATAAAAAAGGTCTCTATACTCCTTTTCTTGGAGAAATTTGATATTCATCTTCGCATCCAGAGCGAGGCAGAGCGTGGAGTCACACACCAGTTGCTGAGACGGCGTCTTTGGAAAGAATGGAGTCCCTGTTCTACGTAAGTTCTATCCTGAATGTATCGTTTGATGGCATACCTGTGTGTTGTGTATCATGTAACATGTTTTGTTTGGTTGCACCTGCTGACATTACAGAACACTTCACTTGCTCGAAATGCGTAACAAATAATGACTTGGTGTGGAAGGTCCGCGATTTAAAAGAGCGCATTAAGAATTTGATTTCTATATGAGAAACAGAGAGTTGGTTGGAGTCGGTGTGTCCCGATGCCTCCGTAGTGTCGAACTCGGCGTTGACACTTACAGGCCCCAGTACAGCTAATGAGAATCCGGGTACCCCGGAGTGCTCTCACGGCGACTGGGTTACAGTTCGGAGTAAGAAGTCGAATAAAGCGAAGCCTAAGCTACAGGTTCCTGGTTCGGGTTCTCCCGTCCAAACCTAAAATAGATTTTCGGCTCTAAGCAGTTCACCTAACAATAATATTAATAATAATAATGTGCTCATTTTGGGGGATTCGATTATCCAAAATGTTAAGGTTCCGGGGCCTGGGAATCGAAATGTAAATGTAAAGGTAAAGTGTTTCCCACACACACAAGTGTCCGACATGGCAGCTCGTGTCAGTTCTCTGGCCAATAATACCGTGTTGACTATGATGGTGCATGTTGGTGGTAATGATATTCGTTATCAGCAGTCTGAGGTGTTAAACAGCTGATTTATTTCTATGTGTAACAAGGCCAGAAGGAAATATTATCTAATAGTGTCTGGTCCTTTACCTAGACCCTTCATGGGGGACATAGTGTGGTGACTGGTGACTTTTAAGAGGTGGTTAGAGACGTGGTGCCACTCCAATCGTATATCATTTGTTAATAACTGGGATGATTTCTGGGGAAAGCCCAGGTTCTTCATGCGTGATGGTGTACACCTCAACTGGAGGGGTTAGTTTGTTCTGTCCCAGAACTTAGCCTGCAAGCTGCAGAACTGACTCATCCATGGGTCATCTCCTTTAGCAGCTGTGTGTATTGATGGGTCTGTTACTCATTCTGGTACCAGTGGTCATTTCTTATGTGATGGAGTTTCTTGTGCCTTGTCCAGTGTGGGCCTCAAAACTTTAAATAAAAGCATTAATGGTTAAGTGCAGCCAAAACATACAAACCATTATAAGGTCAGGGAATTTAACTAGACTTAGTGATAGGAGCGTTTGCACCAGAAAATACATTAAAACAAATATTCTCAACTTACCACAAAGGCCAAACTGTAATATAAAATGCTGTCTGTTAAATATTCGTTCACTAACAAGTAAAGCTGTTATAGTAAACAATTTAAGATTAAATTACAAGTCTGATCTATTCTTTCTTACCGAAACCTGGCTCAGTGACCGATACGATTCCGCTAGCCTAATAGAAGCTGCTCTGGACAGATATGATTATTTCCATAAATCTCGTTCTGTACAAAGTGGAGGTGGAGTCGGCGTTCTTTTCAATAATAGGTTACAAATAACACAGAGAAATCGTGATAATATCACCTCATTTGAAGCTCTACAATTAGATTTCAACTCAAACCCCAATAATTATATTCCTTACCTACCGCCCACCTGGACCGTACTCCTCTTTTCTCGAGGAATTCAGCAACTTCATAACCGATTTAGTCATTAATCATGACAAAATTATCCTGCTGGGTGATTTCAATATACATGTAGACGTGTTGTTGGATACTCTCGCTAATAGTTTTCTGTCTCTCTTAAACTCCGTCGGTTTTACCCAAGTTGTTACCGGTCCTACTCATTCCCGTAACCATACACTCAATCTCGTCATAATCTACGGCATAGATGTTCATCATGTTAATATTATTCCTTTAAACGAGGCTATTTCTGATCATCATTTAGTAACCTTTGATCTATACCTGCCCGTGCCGTCTGACAATAGTAAGACCAAAATCGTGTGGCATATGACAATACACACACATTTTCTGAACCGCTTGTCCCATACGGGGTCGCAGAGCCTACCCGGCAACACAGGGAGTAGGGCCGGAAGGGGAGGGGACACACCCAGGACGGGATGCCAGTCCATCACAAGGCACCCCAAGCGGGACTCGAAACCCAGACCTACTGGAGAGCAGGACCTGGTCCAACCCACTGCGCCACCACGCCCCCTATATGATAATGCTACTGCTAAAATTATTGATCATATTAGAAGCTTGGATTTTGGAACGAGCATAGATATTGGTCAAATGGCTTGTTTAGATTATAATTCGGTGATAAAATTCGCCCTAGACTCGGCGGCTCCACCAAAAAGTAAACTTATTCGAACTGTAAGAAACTCGCCATGGTTCAACGAATCATCTCATGCAATAAAGTTAGAATGTCGTAAATAAGAGCGTAAATGGCGTTCAACTAAACTAAACGTTTATTATGTAGCCTGATCCAATTGTCCAAAAAAATATAAAAAAGCACTTTTTCATGCCAGATCCGAATACGACGTAAAGTTAATTGATGAAAATCACAAGAACCCTTTCTTCCTGTTTTAATACCATCGCTTACTTAACTGGTAAACACAAAGATAAACAACAATGTATTTTTGCTACAATTACTAAATGAATTTATGTCGTTTTTCAATAATAAATTAGTGAATATCCGCAAATCCATAGTGCCCTCTAGTTCGGTTTTAGCAAACATAAGCGCTTCTGACGATGATAATATTATATTCATTGTCACGTCCCACGGCGTCACTGCCCCTCCTGGTCAGAGGCGGCGCCACTCAGTGCCGCTAGGGAACAGCCACGTATCACCTCAGTCTCATAGGACACGGAGGTATAAAAGGAGCCAGCGGAGCAGAAGCGATTGCGGATTCTTAATTAGCGATTTCATTAAGTTCTTGTGGTCCCGCAGTCTGTTTCCTAGGTGTTCATGTTGCAGTCCCGAGTGCCCGTCCTATCGGTTCCTGCCTCTTGTTCTACAGTCCTGGTCCAGAGTTCCAGTCCGGTATTTCGTCACGTCTCGGGGTTGCAGTCATACTCACAGAGTAGTGTTTCACTGTTCACCGTAGTTCAAACACCGTGTGTGTTTCCCGGTCTCGTGTTTCCTGTTTCACTTCCACCGGGTGTCTTACAGTACGCGCAATGCACTTTTAACATCACCCTGCACGTGAGGTCATTTTACGTTTCGTCCGTGTTCGGACGTAATAGCAACGCGCGTCCGTGTTGGACTCCCGTCCGGACGCTACAAATATATTAGTTATCCGCACATTCTCAGTAGCTTCGACGTAATAACTGCAGAGGAAATTACCGTGCTAATTTGCTCTGTGAAAAGTACTAACTGTCCTTTAGACCCAATCCTCACTAAATTACTGAAAGCCGCAGTTCCCGTGCTTGCAGAACCTATTGTTAATACGTCGTTACTAAATGGCTGTGTTCCAAAAGCTCTTAAAATCGCCCTCATGATGCTGGTCAGATCTCTATTCTTATGTTACTAAACTTGAGTGCTGCATTTGATGCTGTAGACCATAGTATCCTACTGAGTAGACTTGGAAACCTGGTTGGACTAAGGTACCGTTCTGAAGTGGTTTGAATCATATTTAGCTAACCGTGAACAATTTGTATTGAAATCTGACGACTGCACCCCCTCCATCTCTACTGTGGTTCAGTATGGTGTGCCACAGGGCTCTGTGTTGGGTCCATTACTGTTCTCACTTTATATGTTACCACTGGGTGACATTATTCGCCTACCCTAGAGTGACAGCTAAAGACTTGAAGAAATCATTGGAACTGGTTAACATCTCTTTTCATGAGTCTACCATACAGAAAACATAAAACAGGCATGGTGTCCATGGCAGGACACCATGAAGAAAGCTGCTGCTTTCCAAAAAAACATTGCTGTGCACCTGAGGTTTGCCAAAGACTGCCTTGACACTCCACAATGGTACAGGGAAAATGTTTTGTGGACTGATGAAACTAAGGCTGAGTTGTTTGGGAAGAATATGCAGTAGAATGTATGGCGTAAAAAAGGGCATTGCATACCAGCCTGGAAAAATCATCCCAACGGTTAAGTACGGTGGAGGGAGCATCATGATTTGGGGCTCTTTTTCTGCTTCAGGGCCTGGACCACTTCACATCATTGAGGGGAAAAATTAATTCCCAAGTTTATCATATCCTACAGGACAACAGCAGGGTGGCTGTGCTCCAGCTGAAACTCAGCAGAAGTTGGATGATGCAGCAGGACAATGATCTTAAACATCGAAGTAAATCCACTACAGAATGCCTTCAAAAAAAGAAAATCTGCCTTTTGGAATGGCCCAATCAGAGCCCAGACCTTAACTCCATAAAAATGTTGTGGAATGACCTTAAGAGAGCTGTTCACACCAGACCTCTTAAGAATATGGCTAAGCTGAAAAGCAGTTCTGTAAGGAAGAGTGGTCCAAAATTCATACTGAATGTTGTGCACATAGGGGGTGCGGTGGCGCAGTGGGTTGGACCACAGTCCTGCTCTCGGGTGGGTCTGGGGTTCGAGTCCCGCTTGGGGTGCCTTGCGACGGACTGGTGTCACGTCCTGGGTGTGTCTCCTCCCTCTCTGGCCTTACGCCCTCTGTTGCCGGGTAGGCTCCGGTTCCCCGCGACCCCGTATGGGACAAGGGGTTCTGAAAATGTGTGTGTGTGTGTGGTGCACATCTAATCCACACTACTGGAAATACTTGGTTGAGGTTATTGCTGCCAAAGGAGGATATACTAGCTACTAAATCCAAGCGTTCACTTACTTTTTCCACAGCACTGTGAATGTTTAATGGGATGTGTTCAATAATGCCATAAAAGATTATAATTGTTTGTGTGTTGTTAGCTTAAGCATGCTGTGTTTGTCTATACTTGTGACTTTGATGAGGATGAGATGGTATTTAATGACCAATTAATGCAGAAAACAAACTAATTCCATAGGGTTCACTTACTTCCCCCCCCCCCTTGCCACTGTATTAAAATACGCTGGGGAATGATGCAGTCCGTCGGGGGCCACAGGGTCGGGACAAAGGGATGCCTGACACTGCCTGTGCCCGTTCCATATCCCAAACTTGTCCCGGATATCCCTGTAGCCCAGTAAGAGGTCAGCGGGGGGCTGAAGGAAAGCATGGGCAGCCTCAGCAGGGACAAAGGGGTTGAAGACGTGGATGGTGATGATTCTTCTATCAGTGCTTGATTCTATATTGCTTCAGCCCCTGTCCTTCTCCTTCTTACAAATTTCTACCACTTTCTGGTAGGCTTTGTTGAACGCTGACATCAATAAATCGCTGGGGTCCTTTCCTTTCAATATAAACAACATGTCCGGCAACCAAGCCAAACTTTCTGAAGGTGACTTCCCTGATGAAACTAGCACAGGCTCCGATGTCCCCGGCAATACATCTTCCTGTGGAGAGCTCTTTTGGCTGGGCAACCCCTCAGAGAAAGCAGTGGGATGCTGCTTCCCTGGAGGAGACGGCCTCACCTGCCCCCCAGCGGCTGAATTCATCCTCGCCGCTGTTTTCTTTACCAAGGCTGTCATCGCTGCCATCTACTTCCTCTCCACCGTCATCATTCTCATTGTTGCTGGTGCCGTTGTCGTCTTCCTCACCAATGTCTAGGATGCCTGTGAAATACTTTTTTGCGCCCTCTAGTGGTAAACCGCGGTTCTACACTTGATCTTAGCCAAAAGGCCGAGAAACAGCTGCTGTATTCTGTATAATGAAATAACATGTTGGGGGGGGGGGTCCTCTCGCAGCCCCTTCTCTTCTGAAATTCTATCTTACAATTACGGCACATCTTTTAATAAATATATTATAATAGCTTGCGGTTCTAACAATAGGAACTATTGTTATATATGCTGTTGTAGCAGGTACCAGTTTTAGAGTGTGCACCGGGAGAAAGCTAGCCCACGCAATGTGAGTTTGTAAGTGCAGTGTTTGAAGTTTATTAAACAGTTACTTTAGAACTGGGATTGTCCCTCTTTATTAAGAAAAAGAGGGAGAATAAAACAGGAGTATTATTTGCTATTTAATTTTACATAAATTATTACGGTTGTGTTTTAGTCTATTGAGTTATTTCCTAGTAGTTACGGTTTTTCGCCGTTCTTTGTCTTAGGGCATGGTTGAGAGAATGCGTGTGACGTAAGAGGAGTACAAGTGTGCATGTGTGGAAGCAGGTGGAGAAACTGGGAGAGGAGCTGTGTGGGCGTTGAAAGTGCACGTGTGGTGTGTTCTTAAAAGTGTTTGTGGCGTTGGTTGTAGATGAGGCAGGTCTCGTCTTATTGATTAGCACCCCAGACCTTTTGGAATCATCCCCAGTACGGTTCTGTGCTCATTCGGGTCATTACAATATATTTACGGGAAAAATGCTAATATTTCTAAATTAGATGTACATGTATTCATTTAGAGGGGGTGCGGTGGCGCAGTGGGTTGAACCACGGTCCTGCTCTCCAGTGGGTCTGGGGTTCGAGTCCCGCTTGGGGTGCCTTGCGACGGACTGGCATCCCGTCCTGGGTGTGTCCCCTCCCCCTCCGGCCTTACGCCCTGTGTTACCGGGTTGGCTCTGGTTCCCCGTGACCCCGTATGGGACAAGCGGTTCTGAAAATGTGTGTGTGTGTGTGTGTGTGTGTGTGTGTGTGTGTGTGTGTGTATTCATTTAGCAGACACTTTTCTCCAAAGCGACGTACAGCTCATACAAAATACAATGTGTTCATTACATTAGGAAAAAGACACATTTAGTCGCATACGCGTGATTAAGTACAGTACAGTAGTTTGTTTCTGTCACGGCCCACGGGAGTAATGCCCCTCCTGGCCAAAGGTGGCGCCACTCACTGCCGATAGTCAACACCCACGTACCGCTTCAGTCTCATAGGTCACGGAGGTATAAAAGGAGCAAGCGTAACAAGGCCACTTGCGGATTCTTAATCAGCGGTTCCATTGTGCTCTCCTGGCAATCAGTAGTTTCTTGTTTCCTCAGTTTGTCTTATAGGTGTTCATGTTCCAGTCCCGAGTGCCCGTCCTGTCAGTTCCTGCCTCCTGCCAGAGACTGTTCTGTTCTGCAGTTCTACTCTGCAGTCATCAAGTCTGTCCTCTGCACTTCTATAACTGTCTGGTTCAGCTCAGTTACGAAATCAGACATGAGAAGATTACAGCATATAGTTCGGACTGCTGGAAGAATCATCGGCACCCCCCCCAGCTCTCCAAGAACTGCACTCGTCCAGAGTCAGTAAAAGAGCTAACAAAATCATTCTAGACCACTCACATCCAGGCCACTTCCTCTTCGAACCATTGCCATCTGGCCGCCGCTACAGAGCACTGAGCACCAGGACAGCCAGAAACAAGAAAAGTTTCTTTCTTCAGGCCATCTACCTCATGAACAGCTAACCCCCCCCCAGAGAGTAAACGAGTGCAATACACAGTGCTATTTATATTATATTTATAACTATTTATCACATCATCTCTCTTACTCACACTCCCTTGCATTTGTATAGAACATACCTGTACATACATACAATGTCTAGTGACTATTTTTGTATATTGGGTACTTCATGTTCTCCAGTCCTGGTCCAGTGTTCCAGTCCGGTATTTCGTATCGTCTCTGAGTTCCTGTCATACTCACAGAGTAGCGGTTTACTGTTCACCTTAGTTCAAATACACAGTGTGTGTTTCCTAGTCCCGCGTTTCACCTCCACCTTTGTGGAGTGCTTTACAGTCTGCACCGCGCACTTCTAATATCACTCTTCACGTGGGGTCATTTTATTTTTCTTCCGTGTTCTGACGTAATAGTAACGCGCGTCCGTGTCGGACTCCCGTCTGGACGCTAGTACTGTTTCTTCCATTATGAACCAATCATGTACATCATATGAGTAGCGGGAATAGTTTATCCGAATATCCAGTTACCAGTATCCTAATCATCTTCCTAATATTTTTTAAACATTTAAGTTAAATTACAGGAGTAGTTGCATGAAGGTTTATCCTTGTTCAACAGTTAGGATCTCAAAGTTGTAGTACATGAAGTGAACATTTATCATCATGTACATCTTACATGACATGGAGAAGTGAGTCCGGAAAAGGTGAGTTTTAAGACCCGTTAATGTGGACAGAAATTCAGCAATCCTGAGTGACGGGGGAGATCATTCCACCACATCAGACTCGGAGCCAGACCCGAGAAGCTTTGTGCTTTATGTGTGGGAATAGACAGTAGTCCCCCCTTCTCCGCGGGGGATATGTTCTAATACCCCCAGTGGATACGTGAAACCGCAGAGAGAACCGAACCCTATATACTGTGTCTTTTTCGTATATAGAAGAAGAAAGAAAACTATGGACTAATGCTGATGTCCTCATAAGTATTGACTTTTTGAAAATAACGTGTTTTTATTAAAAAAAAAAAGGTTTATTTTAATACAAGAACTGCGATACCGCGACAGTCAGTCTGATAACCGACACGGTACTAAGTGACTGCGTAGACTACGGGCGGGTACCGGATACAGCGTGATATGCAAGACAAAGGGATGATTCACGTCCTAGGCGGGACGGCGCGAGATTTCATCACGTTACTCGAAACGGCGCGCAATGTATAACTTCGCAATTGTTTATTTTTGTAACTTTCCCTTTAATATTTTCGGACAGTGGGCAACTGAAGTCGCGGATAATGGGGGACTATTGTGTGTATATATATATATATATATATATATATATATATACACACACACACTCTCTGAAACCACTTGTCCCAAGGGGGGGTCGCGGCGAGCCCGGCAGCGCGAGGCGGAGGGGTGGGGTGACACACCCAGGGCGGGACACCAGTCCGTCGCAAGGCACCCCAACCAGGACTCGAGGCCCAGACCCACCGAGTACAGGCCGGACTCGCTCAGCTGCGCCACCGCACCCCACTCTTGTATATTTATAGTTATCGTTCAAACTCTCATGTATTTCACTCCTTACATTTTGAAAGATTAACAGAATTAAAAAAAAAAATTTTCCAACTTTATTTAGAAAGTTATAAATAATACATACAACCAAAACAATACATTAAAAATCCACAACCAAACAAACCCAGAAGCCTTGACAAATAACACCAGAGACATAGCGAGACTGGGTGTCGACGGGAGTTGCCCCTGTCACTCTTGAGCCCCCCTACTCCCCACAATGGTTAGGGAGTCAGCCTCACTCAGAATTTCTTTGCGGCACACGGCCCATGACTCATGTGAGAGCCAATCAGAACGAAACACAATACCTACAGGTCTAGACGCTACTGTAACGCAACTATTGTATTTGCATGAGTCCACGGCAGCCAGTATGCAAGCAAACAGTATGATTAGTAAGTGTTAGTGCAGTAATAGCGGGCAGCTCACAGCGTAGTGGTGGTTAGAGATCGTTAAGGTGCCTTTGGATCCAAAGGTTGGCGGTGAAATCTGAAAGCTGAGTCACACCCTGCTCTCTTTGGCTTGTTGTGCTCTGCGTTGAAAGCGACACGTGTCCTAGCGATGAAGCCGGGGCTCCGTAAGTGCTTCGTTTGGTCATCTTCCATGCCGTATTTAATCGCGTTCCACTTGAGATGTTTAATTTCAGTTTGTTTCAGGATTGGAGCTATTTTCTCCCTCGGTTTTTCTGAGGGAGTCATTTAAAAACCTCTAATGAATGACTCAGCGCGGCCATGTGCTTCTGTAAGCGTCTCCACGTTTAAAGCAGTGAATGCAGAGTATCGTTTTCAGTATAACAGTGTTTTAGTGTAAATATTTTTAATAATTTATTACATAAAAATAATCTTTTCACGTTAAACGTGAGCAGCACAATATGGTATTCTTTTAAATAAAACTGAATAATTCAGTTGAGTTGTATACTAAGAACTTTGTAAAGAAGGCAATACTTAGTTTTTGGCAGAAGTAGTATACATTTTTTACTACATCCAGAAATCATATCCATATTACAAATCAATTCAAGCCTTTTACTTTCATTTATTCCAGTGGACAGAATATTTTAATTTATAGCTGAATGATCCAAATGTCGGGCACTGTGCTACATGGATTGCAACATACTTCAAATAGAGAATTATAAACTGGTGACTTGAGCAGAGGTTCTAAAGCAGCAGTAGTTCAACAAGCAGCTTTTGGCCTACAGTTTGTCACCAAATTGCAGTGACTGAAGATGTGACATTGTTCCTGAAATAGTATACAGAAATTAATATGTATATTTGCATATTTCTCTGTGTAGTTCTTTTGCTCTCATTCTGCTGTGGTAAAGCTGCTACAGAAGTTTTGTCAAAGTCTGGGAAGGAAGCTGTATTAATATGTCCAGCAATGGCTAAACCTCAGGTCCAGTACAGAGCCATTAGCTGGTACAAGGTAAGCCAAACACACAGGATTAGATGTGTCAAAACTTTTTCATGATGTGTATCCATGTTTTTCCGTCATTACCATCTTCCTGACTTTACTTGTATAATCATAAATTATTAGTGAATACCCTCAGTGCAGTTACCAGTGTATTGGCCTCAAAATATAGCATGGAAGAAGTCTTTGCAGATACGTCATTAAAGTAAATGATAGAGCCAATAAGGCAATTCAAAAAGAGTTTGACCCAAAAACCATTACAGACACAGTTTGCCAGGAATTGAGTTTGGCACCATTCGTTTTCACTTAAATATATGTATGTCACAAGTTACGTATTGGGTAATCTGTGACAAGTTATTTCTGGGTTACACAAATGTGTACTGTCTCATGGCAGCAGTCATGCAGATTTTACTGAAATGAGTGCACTTTGTTTCACTTGAAAAGCACAGCACTCATTCCATTATTCCATTAACTGTCATTTCATACTGTTTTTACATACTTGTAACATAAACCAATTTCATATGAATTCAAAAATTCATTAAGGAAGTTTATCCCTTTAATGAAAGACAAATACAGAAGACCACAGGGTCTCAGCTCTTGCTTCCTCTTATTTTTTCTCAGGTATCTGCAAACGGTCTGAGTGGGATACTACGCTGGGACAGAAAGCGCAGTGAAGTCCTGATGTATCATGGCTTTACCCGGCCTGTACAGTGTCCCATTTCAAACTGCCTCTCCTTGAGCCTGAGAAACCTGACCTGTGAGGATGGCGGGGAGTACCGCTGCACCCTGTGGGCCCCACTGGGACACCAGAGTAGGGAAGGAACAGTCCACCTGAACATTAAAGGTACTTTTACAGGGGAGATAAAGAATGCCTATCCATGTGTGTCAATGATGATGACACATCATCGTCATTGACGCCCGCTCCTTGTATCACAAAGGAAATAGAAAAAGATTTTTTGTAAACCTGGCTTCTATAAAGAAACATATACTGTAGATTTGAATTAAGGGAAAAAATGGAAATTCAAAGTTTCTGGGATCACATAGGCACTATGGAACTTTTCGGGAAATGGTGCCATTGCCCTACTTATTGTGATGTTCAACCAAAGGCCTGTTTAGTTTCAGTCTTTAGCTAAAGCATAAAAGGCTTGTGATGTAGGGCAATGTTTGCAGATGGTTCTAAAAAATTAAATTTATCATGTGAGAATGTGTTTCATTATATCCTTTTACCCCAGGTTGCACCACTGTGAAATATTTAGCACAGGATGAAATGCTGGCATTAGCACCATACTGTGTTGCTCTTTCATTCTTAGTAAGTATTTCTTCCACTTTCACTTTCACTGTAGTCACTGTGAATTGGTGGCCTTGCCGTTAGTGTGTGTGTGTCTATGTGTCAGTGACTGAGTGTGTGTGACTGGCACCACACCCAGGGTGTACCTTCCCTCACCTTCATGCTTCCAGGATAGGCTCTGGAGCACCACAACCTTGCTTTAGACATGTAGCTGTTGATAATGAATGGTTCTGAGAATGGAGACAAGGAATTTCAACATGCTTCACATTGACTCAGTACAATCTTTCTTTCAGATTCTTGTTGGAATATGCAAGATTTTGACCAGGGAAAATACAAAAATCCCATTGGAAAAGTACCTTCAATATGACAAAGTAAGAGAAATTAGTTTATAAAGTGTAATACCTTCATGAAGGGAATGTGGCTAAAAGGCAGAGTAGTGGTTAGAGCTGTCACATTCTGCTTGAAGGAACTGAGTTTGAACCCTGCTCGAATTGCAGTAGCCCTAACCAAAGTATCTGCCCTAAACTGATAAAGTAGAAATTGGCCAGCTGTATATATGGGTAAAGAATTCAAAGTCGTCACTTAGTGTACCAACAAAACATAAGACACCTTAGAGAGAAGCATCAGTTAAATGAGTGCGTAAAAATATGTGGTATGTCTCATATATCTCAGGGAGCTATTTGGTGTACAAAGAAGGCTTTTTGATGTACAATGTTATATTAACCAAATTGTTTGAAATATTATAGGTAATATCTAGGTGCTTCTGAATCTGGCATATGAGTGAGTGGCAAACATCAAATGTCCATACATTTTTAGGAGACACCCTGAATATGTATGGTATTTAACTTTTTTCTTTCATTTTTTACAGAACAGCATACACTGGCTCCTTGTGTTACAACAATTAAAGTTACTCACACACACACATTTTCAGAATCGCTTGTCCCATACGGGGTCGCGGGGAACCGGAGCCCACCCGGCAACACAGGGCGTAAGGCCAGAGGGGGAGGGGACACACCCAGGACGGGACGCCAGTCCATCACAAGGAACCCCAAGCGGGACTCAAACCCCAGACCCACTGGAGAGCAGGACCCGGTCCAACCCACTGCGCCACCATGCCCCCCTGTCAATTAAAGTTACTAATTTTCAAAAAATGCTAACATTTTGTACATAAGTAGTACATTACATATTTAGTTATATTTCCTTCACCTATGTACAAAATGTTAGCATTTTTGAAAATGGGAGTAAAATGCATGCGGACAGAACAGGGCCATCTTCATTCATTTGGCTTCATGATGATTACAACTCTGTTGCTTTTTATAAAAACAGGAATTTTTATTTAAAGTTATTTTAAGGTAGTTTTAATTTCAGTGTAGCCTGAGGTTAATTAAGTGTTACAATAAAAGGTCAACTGTGCCCCAGCTGTGTTCATGAATTGAGGAGAGAGTGAATTTCATTTTGCTTTTGTATTTTCTTTATTTCTCTCCAGTATTGCTGTTGCTTACTGGTCCGATGCAGTTATCATAACCACACACACACACACACATTTTCAGAACCGCTTGTCCCATACGGGGTCACGGGGAACCGGAGCCAACCCGGTAACACAGGGCGTAAGGCCGGAGGGGGAGGGGACATACCCAGGACGGGACGCCAGTCCGTCGCAAGGCACCCCAAGCGGGACTCGAACCCCAGACCCACTGAAGAGCAGGACTGTGGTCCAACCCACTGCGCCACCGCACCCCCTTTATCATAACCAAATAATGATTATTAAAATAAAAATTCTGAGTAACATATTGAGTCAGAAAAAAAACCCAGAGGTGAACCCTGTGACCTGAAAAGCTGTTAATTGGATTCTGAAAATTCTGTGGAAGCCATGTGACTGTGTTTATAAAGTTTTTGGTAGTACTCAGGAGCCACTCAGTATGTACGCCTGATAAATTGTAAACAAGAAACTTTTTCTAGAGTGTGCCTTCAGAGAATTTGGGTTTTCTCTACAGAATAAGCTCTTTGATGAATTGAAAACTGTATTCTGTCTTGCTTTTTTTTCAGATTTATTATGCAGTGAGAAGACAAACTGGTCTTTTTTCCCTAATAAATCCTTATTGTTTGTAATGGGCTCACAGAACACTGCTCAGCAAATCCACTCAGCTTCGCACTGTTGAATTTTGAGGTCACACTATTAACAAGCATCTCATTTCCAGGGTTATGGAGAACTGGATTATTTCTACTAAGTTAAATTCCTCATTTTGTCACATTTAGGCCACAGAAAAAATGCTGCATAGGCACTAGATTAGCAAAGAACACATATTGCAGTCCAGCAAGAGAGAATATGTTTCACTGATGTATGGACTCATTGTAACTAGTGTATATAGCAGTGTAAATCACCTTGGTGAATAAGGTGTGTGGGCTGATATCACTACCTAGTGTTCATTGAATGTGGTGTTGGAGAAAGCATCTGCTAAATGAAGTAAAACTCTCAATTTTAAGGATTTGCATGAATTAATCACTGAAATTCCTGATTATACTGAGTGTTCACTAGGGATATTTTCATTTGAAATTCTCTCTTTAGTGGAATAAGACTAGAATAGAGAAGTGACAGAATGTTGCATAAACATTTAATAAGCAATAGATCTAATTGTATTTATTTTGCAAGCATCAATTTAACAGTTTGAAAGAAATCATGAAATTGATGGTATGATCTAATAATAAAATTGCACAGATGTACTTTTCACATTGACTCTTTTATAATATCCAGTGTATATATTCTATATATGAATATATACTGTAACTATATCAACAAAGTTCCCTTGTAAGGTGACATGTGAATGTAAATCCATCCATAATCCATGGCTAAGACGTCAGTGTCGAGCAGCTGCAGAATCAGCACTGACACTATTGCACATGTGATCATAAGCACATTATTCTTGACGCCACACAACAGCAACCCAACTACACACACACATATTGTCTGAAGCCACTTGTCCTGAGTGGGGTCGGAGCCTAACCCGATGACACAGGGCGCAAGGCACCCCAAGCGGGACTCAAACCCCAGACCCACCAGAGAGCAGGCACAGGCAAAACCTGCTGTGCCACCACACCCCCGCAACCCAACTAGCAAAGGTACAATCTCTTAACATTTCACGTGGTGCCTTTAGTAACACCTAATTTACATTCATATGTACACTGATTCATTTGGCAGTGGCTTTTCTGCAAAGCGACGCACAGACTGTTCAATGATGACATGATGATAAATAACCTAGAAAAATCTCTTTACGGTCATTATGCCAGTACAGCAAATTCTTGACGAAATCTTTTATTGTAGGATCCATAACGGCAGTAACTGAACGTACGAAATTGCTTCTGGCGATTCTCTTTCTTTTGGAGACACCAGAAAATTACATAAAAGATTTTTACATGGGGGGTGCGGTGGCGCAGTGGGTTGGACCACGGTCCTGCTTTCTGGTGGGTCTGGGGTTCGAGTCCCGCTTGGGGTTCCTTGCGACGGCCTGGCGTCCCGTCCTGGGTGTGTCCCCTCCCCCTCCGGCCTTACGCCCTGTGTTACCGGGTAGGCTCCGGTTCCCCGTGACCCCGTATGGGATAAGCGGTTCTGAAAATGTGTGTGTGTGTGTGTGTGTGTGTGATTTTTACATGTACATCAGAGGCTTAAATCCCGGATCAACCCGATTCATATGTAAACCCCGCCCACATAGAGCCCACGGCAAGCAGAACAGCGATCCGGGAAACGATGACGTCAGCGCGTACATATCTAGCATGTGAGTGTGAGTGGCATTTCGTGCGGGTTCGCGACAGAAATAGTGACAGTCCGACCCGTTTGGAGTGACGCCGGTTATGTCTCGGAACCACGGTCCAAACATGCACTCACTAAGGTAAACTCGAGTGTTTCGTTCCTTTTTTTCACAGTCCGTTGACATTGTAGTGTTGACTCGATTTATTGCTTTGTTGTGTCGGCCGCGTGCTCGCCCGCGTGGAAAAGAGCTCATGTCATGATGTTTGTAGTATACTAACTCTGTCTGTGCTCAGATCATTTTTTAAAAACATGATGATTTTTTTTCTAATAATTTCCCTCCCTGGATATAATCAACTGACATGATTCATCCGATAAACCACTCTGGCGTTATTTTGTGCATAAATAAAAGTATACGTGAGGTGCCAAGCTGAGAGGTATGTGAATCACACTACAGTACAGTTCGCCTAGTATCTGTATACTTTACACAGTAACTGAGTCCTGAAGAAACCTTTAGCTGAGTGTTTCTTCAAGTGCGGGTGGAGGTGCAGTGAAGCTGTAAGTGTTGTGTTCACACACGTTGTTTTTCTCTCTCAGGAACTTGTTGCTGGGCCAGTGGTTGTGCGGTGAGCGGCTGAGTGGGAAAACTGTGCTCGTTACCGGAGCCAACAGTGGCATTGGGAAAGAAACGGCCAGGGATCTGGCCAAGAGGGGTATGTACCCCACACGTTTACCATGCTGTCTGTGGCCTTTCCTTCAGGGACAGCAGCTTTTTTACATTTATCAGACACTTTACTCCAAAGCAACTCACACACATACACACACACACACACACTGAAACCATTTGTCCCAAGTGGGGTCGGGGTGAGCTAGAGCCTAACCCGGCAACATACGGTGCAGGGCTGGAGGGGAAAGGGACACACCCAAGGCAGGATGCCAGTCCATCACATGGCACCCCAAGTGGGACTCAAACCCCAAGCCTGCTAAAAAGCAGGCACTGGCCAAACCCGCCGTGCCACCGTGGCCCCCTAGGAATGTATATCTCATAGAAAATACAATGTCTTCATTACATTAGCAGGAAGAGACACTCAGATGTACATGTGTGATCCTAAAGTGGGGACAGCTGGTGGTGTACTGGTTAGCGCTACTGTCTTTGGATCCAAAGGTCACAGGTTTCACCACATCTCTGACTAGTACCCTTGAGCAAGGTATCTACCCTAAAATTGCTCTAGTAAAAATTACTGTGTAAATGTGTATCTTATAATATTTAAAAAAAAAAAAATGGTGGGAGGGTATTGGGATTTGTCTATCCTGTGTTTTATGCACCTACTCGAACAATGAACTTCAGTGCAGCAAGTGGTGGCAACAGACTAAGTTTGCTTGAGACTTTCATGTCTGCAGCTATGTCTCCTTCCCTTAATATAATGCATAAATTGTACTTTTGCTGAGATGTACATCGCTTTGGAAAAAAGCATCTGCTAAATGAATAAATGTACATGTAAATGGATAAATAATTGTAACCTTAACATTGTAAGTCCCTTTGGAGAAAATCATCAGCTAAACAAATAAATGTAAAGCAGAGTTTGTTTCTTTACACCATATGAACCAATGTTCATCACACAAGTATAAAGGTTTATCCGAATATTGGCAATTCCTAATTATAACGTTTTAAACATTTACATTACATTTACAAGAGTAGCTGCATGAAGGTTTTTTGCAACATTAGGATGGACACTTTGCCCTGATATGATCTGACAACTCCATCAGCTGGGCATGACCAATTTATAGTGAATTATTATTATTATTATTATTATTATTATTATTATTATTATTAATAATAATAATAATAATAATAATAATAATTCTGGTGTGTTTCCTTGTACCTGTGGTTGTGTATTGTTTCTGTTTCTTGCTATTAAGTTTAGATGACAAAAAAAGTGCTATAAAGTTAGAAAAGAATTATTGTCAGAAGTTGACATAGTTCTGCCAAAATTTCATTGGTCATAGAAGATATAAAGGGCATGATTAGTCACTGTGATTCAGACTTTAGTTGTTGTGTCATTTTGTTTCCCATGAATTATCTATGAGGAAAAACTAGTTAAAAAAAATATACTTTGTCACTGAGAAAAGGAAAGAAAGAAAATGACAAATGAGGTATCGCAGAATTGGGTTTGTTTAAGTAGTCTCAAGAAATATGTATTGTTCTGCTTTATTCAGGATTTCAATGTTGATTTAAAGTAATAATAATTTTATGTTAACAAATACACAATGCTTTTAGCATGTTCTGACTTGAATTTTGGTCTAAAGAAGTTTTTCATGTACAGGGGGTCCCTGAGTTACGATGGGATTACATTATGTGAAACCCATCGTAAGTCAAAAATGCATTTAATGCACCTAACCTACTGAACATCATAGCCTAGCATATGTGCAGTGGCCATTATGGGCTTGTTGCCTTCCTGCTGGGCAATTATTTTGAGTTTCTCCTCAAGAGTAATTGCCTTCTTCTTCTTCTTCCCACCAGTAGCAGGAGACACAGATGGGCGTTTCTGTGATATTATGTATGCACAAAACAACGTAGATACAGGGAGGTATGTGTATGGTGACCTCGTGACAGAGTGGGAGATGCAGATTGCTGCTGCAGCCCAGCATTGCGACAGAGTATCACACCACATATTGTTTGCCTGGGTAAAAAAATCTAAATTCAAAATTTAAAGTACAGTTTCTACTGAATGTCTATCACCAGCTCACTATCATAAAGTCGAAAAATCGTAAGTCAAACCATCATAAGTCGAGGAGCATCTGTAGTTTCTTTATGCAGATGCAGAACTATGATGGCAGGAAGCATTGAGGGGAAAAAAGAAATCAGTTTCCTCAAGAGTTATACTCACGTGCATTATGATGCAGTGAGAAGAAGTTTCAGCAGCAGATTTTTGTTTTAAATTCTGTTTATGGGTACAGCAGTGCCCATAATAGCTGGAGGATCTCTGATGCACTCCAGACACATTTTACTGCCATCAGGTTATTTAATGTGAATAAGTAAATCATATGTGCACTGAAATACATGTGTTGATTCATTCTACTATGCAGTCTGCTGTATTTATTTATTTTTATCTATTTTGACAGGCGCCAGAATCATTTTGGCCTGCAGGGATATGGCAAAGGCAGAAGCCGCCCAGAAAGAGATTATCGAAGACTCAGGGAATCAAGACGTTGTCATCAGGAGGCTTGATCTATCTGACATCAAGTCAATCAGAGAATTTGCAGAGATAATTAACAAGGGTAAGTCCAGTGAAAAGTTAAGCATCTTACCACTTGTTAAGCAACTTACCACAAGAACTGCACCTGCTGCTCACATCTTTTTCTCTTTTAAAACTTTTTTCATCAACTGCAGACTGTAAATCAAGTTCAGATGGGTTTTTATTGTCATTCCTCCATATAGCTTGTATACAATGGAGCGAAATGTCGTTTTCCGGGACCATGGTGCAACACAGAACAGTACGCAAGACTACATAAAGTACAAATACACAACAGTGTGAGACAAATGCAGGGCAATATATATACAGAACAGAACAGTAGATATACAGGACGATAAATACACAGGATATGGGCTGTAAACTGTTTTGTAGTGTAGCAGCAGTAAGTACTAAGTAGCAGTAAAAATGAATACAAAGTGTCTGACGCAGCTTTACAAAGTGCAGGTGTGCAGTGGTATTGAGTTATGCTGGGTTAGCTTAAATTTAAATAACATTTATAGACATATAATTTGTGTGAGTTTTACCTTGTTGTCTTTCCTTCAAGGGTTTCTGAAATAGTTTTCCTGTATCCCTTGTGGTATTATTATACTGACAAAGTTTTCTGATTTTTTTTTTTTTTTTTTTTTTAATTCAATGTGGATAACACTTTGTCTTAATCAGACTACAGTACTTAAGATGATATGATTACAAGCATGAAAATGTGAGGTCTGGTCTGGATTTTCATACTTTTTTTACTAGAAGAAAAGCAAGTCAACATACTCATCAACAATGCGGGAATAATGATGTGCCCCTACTCTAAGACTGTGGACGGCTTTGAAATGCAGTTTGGAGTAAACCACCTAGGTAAGACTGGTTACCACTAGTTAGAAATCACACACACACACACACATTTTCAGAACCGCTTGTCCCTTACGGGGTCACGGGGAACCGGAGCCTACCCGGCAACACAGGGCGTAAGGCCAGAGGAGGAGGAGACACACCCAGGACGGGATGCCAGTCCATCACAAGGCACCCCAAGTGGGACTCGAACCCCAGACCCACCAGAAAGCAGGACTGTGGGCCAACCCACTGCACCACTGCACCCCACCTATTGAAAGAAACATATTATGTAAACTACAAATTACATTTACATTTATACATTTAGCAGACACTTTCTCCAAAGCGACACACATCTTGTAGAAAATACAATTTGTGCTTTACCTTAGGAGACATAGCTGCAGATGTGTGATTCTTAAGTACAGTTAGTTTCCTTCACCATATGCACTGAAATTTATCGCTTGCAAAGAACTTTACCAGAATATCACCTATTCCTAATCACCTTCCTAGTAGTTTTTTTTCTTTTTTTGAGATACATATAAACCTTTACGTTACATTGCAGGAGTGGCTCTAAAGGATTAATCCGAGCATAATCATAAACATGTATATTTTATGGGCATGAACATTTATACCTTACATGAACTTGATATCATGGGTGAAGTGAGTGTGGAAGAGATGAGTTTTAAGATACTTTTTAAATGTGGACAAAGATTCAGCAGTTCTGAGCGAGAGGGGAGGTCGTTCCACCAGAATGGAGGCAGAAGTGACAACCTCCGTGCTTTACCTTTCATGCATGGGACCACCAAGCAGTCAGATGGTGGTAGAGCGTAGCAGTATGGCTGGCGTGTAGCAAATGATCAAGTCCTGTAGACAGCTGGGAGCAGTTCTAGTGATGCATTTGTAGGCCATAACCAGGGTCTTAAATTTGATCCGGGCAGCTATGGGAAGCCAGTGCAGAGAAATGAGTAGAGGAGATACATGCGAATGCTTTGGCAAGTCAAACACAACTTCGGCAGCAGCATTCTAGAAGCTGCAGAGGTTTAATGGCAGTAGCAGGAAGGCCAGACAGGAGAGAGTTGCAGTAGTCCAGACAGCATGTCACCATGGCCTGGACAAGTAGTTGTGCAGAGTCAGTTGTGAGGTAAGGACAGATCCTCCGGATGTTATGCAGGAGGAATCTGCAGGTCTGGACTGTGCTTTGATGTACTGATAGAAAGATAGACTCAAGTCTATCTTTCTCCCAGACTTTTAGCCGAGGAGGTAGGCAAAATGAGTGAGTTGTCCAGTTTGATCAAGAGAGGATCTCTGTTTTGTAGGTGGTGATCAGTCATCCATGCAGAGATGTCCGACAGGTAGGCAGCTAAGGAAAGTAAGAGCTGGGTATCATCAGTGTAGCAGTGGCATTTGAATCCATGGGAGGCAATGACAGGGCCGAGGGAGGAGGTGTAGATCGAGAAGAGCAGAGGACCCAGTACTGAGCCCTGCGGGACACCAGTTGAGAGAGGCAGAGGAGAAGAACGGGAGCCCCGCCAGACCACTTGATAGGATCTGTCAGATAGGTAAGACTCAGACCATCTTAGTGCTGTTCCTTTGAGCCAAAGCTGACTAAGAGAGGAGAGTAGAATCTGGAGGTTGCCAGTGTCGAACGCTGCAGACAGGTCAAGGAGGATGAGGATCGAGGAGGGAGAGGCTGCTCTGGCCAACTGGAGAGCATCAGACACTGCCAGGAGCGCCGTCTCCGTGGAGTGACAACTTTGAATCCAGACTGATATCCATCGAGAAGATGGTTCCGGGTGAGGAATTCAGAAAGTTGATCAGTTTGCTCATTCTAGAGTTTTAGACAGAAGGGAGAGGAGGGAGACTGGCCTATAGTTTCGGACTGAGTTAGGATCCAGAGAGGGTTTCTTTACCAGATGTGAAATGAGAGTAGTTTTGAAGTCAGATGGGAAGCAGCTAGAGGAGAGCGAGGAGTTGATCTTAGCGATGAAGGTGGAGAGTTGCACAGAGATGGTCTGTAGGAGTGAGGATGGGATTGGATCCAGCAAGCAGGTGGTGGATCTGTGTGATATCAGGAGGTAAGAGACTTCATTTTCTGAGAGTGGCTTGAATTCAGAGAGCATGTCTTCATAGGGAAGTTCAGCATGAACAGGGCAGGGTGATGCCAAGAACTTGTCCATGATTGTGTTGACTTTGTCTCTGAAAATACAAAGCAAATTCATCAGCAGTGAGAGGAGGAGGAGGGTGCGGTGGAGGACACAGTAGGGATGAGAAGGTGGCGAAGAGTCTGTGTGGTTTTTTAGATGCAGACTATTTTGTTGTGGAAGAAGATTGTTTTGGCTGAGGACACAGCAGAGTGAAAAGTAGCTGAAAGTTCTTTGTAGACATCCAGGTCCATGCGAGTCTTGGATTTATACCATCATTGCTCTGCAGCCTGGAGTTTGGTCCTGTTAGTACGTAATGGATCAGTCAGCTGTGGGGTGGTACTGGGGCATGCTGGTCTAGAAGATAGTGAACAGAGAGATTCAAGAGAGGAAGATAGGGCAGAGAGGAAAATGTTAGTAGCATTGTCTGTTGATAGATCTGAGAATTGTGCAGCAGAAGGGAGAGCAGACAGCATGGCAGGGGCAAGGTAAGAAGGCGAGAGAGATTTTAAGTTATGGTGGAAAGTAACAATGGGTGCAGAAGAAGGAGAGGGATTAGTGGTGAGGCATGGCTGGAAGGAGACGAAGAAATGATTGGAGAAATGGAGTGGGGTAACAGAGCAGACAGGACAGCCACAGTTACGGGAGAAGACAAGGTCAAGGCAATTGTCAGCTTTGTGAATAGCAGGGGACTGGGATAGGGAGAGGTCAAAGGACTGCAGGAGCAGCAAAAGGCCACTTGCATGAATGTCCTCGATATGCAGACTGAAGTACACACACACACATTTTCTGAACCGCTTGTCCCATATGGGGTCGCGGGGAACCGGAGCCTACCCGGCAACACAGGGCGTAAGGCTGGAAGGGGAGGGGACACACCCAGGACGGGACGCCAGTCCGTCGCAAGGCACCCCAAGTGGGACTCGAACCCCAGACCTGCTGGAGAGCAGGACCCGGTCCAACCCACTGCACCACTGCACCCCCTGGAAAGCAAATATTTAAACAGTTATGGGAATGTGGGTGTCTTATCAGAACAGTATGAATTCGGTCATTCATCATTTCATACAGAAGTACTCTGTGATTGAAGTAATTCAGGAGAATCAGTGGAGTGCTGTCCCCTGGGAGAGAGCTCAACAAAATGTCGAGGTCATTCAGGAAGCGGACGGGAGGGCCCGGGAGTGGTACAGAAGAAATGAATTAATACACACACACACGCACACACACAAGTTGAATACCGCTTGTCCCGAGAGGGGTCACGGCGAGCTGGAGCCTCATCCAGCAACACAGGACATAAGGCCGGAGGGGGAGGGGACACACCCAGGACAGGACGCCAGTCTGTCACAAGGCACCCCAAGCAGGACTCGAACCCCAGACCCACCAGAGAGCAGAACCTGGCCAAACCTGCTGTGCCACCGCACCTCCCTTTAATTAATAAATAAATACTAATAAAATACTAATAAAAACAAATTACAGTTTATACGCAGATTTTTTTCTGTAAATATTGGAAAAATTTTTTGAGATCTGCAACAATTTGAAAAAACAGACGAACTGCGTAGCATGGAGATATCAAAAAATTAAGAAAAAGTTAGGTATGTCATGAATGCATAAAAAATGTGTAGATACTAGTCTATTTTACCATTTACTACCATAAAATATACACAAATCTATTATAAATAGTTAAAATTTATGAAAACTTGCACACATAAACACTTAGACTGTACATGGCACCATTCACAGTCAAGAGAAATGTAAACAAATGTAAAGATGCAGTATTAAATCATAACGGAATAAAATTAACTAGTACATACTGCACTACTGTAGCAATTAGTCTATTTTATCATTTACTACCATAAATTACACACATTTATTAAGAAAAAATAAAAAGTAAAGATTTTGTAAAACTTTACACACATACCAAAAATGCAGATGATGCGCAGAAGGCTACAAATCCAAAGGAAAAAATGATGTCTAGTACAGCATACAGTATGTCATAAATGCATAAAATATTGGCATATTTGATCTATTTTCTCATTAACTAACAAATATTACACAAATCTATTATAAAAAGTTAACTTTTATAAAAGTTACAGTCCACAAAAGAATTGCGGTTCTGCACAGTTTGTAGGATGACACTGACCATCTCCATGTGAGCAGTGCATACAGTACTGTAAATTTATTTTCTCTTCCTTATGATTTTCTTAACTTTTTTCCTAACTTTATTTTAAGAATACAGTAAATAAATAACAGACAAAATATGTGTTAATCGACTGTTCATGTTATCAGTAAGGCTTCGGTCAACAGTAGGCTATTGGTAGTTAATTTTTTGGGGAGTCAAAAGTTTTATGTGGATTTTCAACTGCACGGGGGGTTGGCGCTCCTAACCCCCGCATTGTTCAAGGATCAACTGTATTTTCATTTTTAATAAATTCAATACCTTTGTCATGGTCACAGACAGGAGATGGGAGGTAGGGTTTGGACGCAAGTGCAGGTGCTGTTGTTTCGGTGCCAAAACACAGGAGCAATCAGAGACTGAGGTCGGGGAAAGGCAAGGACCTTCCGAGGTGCAAACATCGTTCAAGGGGCGAAGCAATAGTCAGGAAACTGGTGAACAATCCAAGGTCAAAAAGCCAGGAGAAGCAGGAGCATTGACCAGGGGATAGGGTACTGGGAAACCAAGACACTGACTCTGCACACCAAAGGATGGTCATTGAAATTCCACATCTGTTGCTGTGATGGCGCCGCCTTTATACCAGGCCGTGCTAATCGGCAACAGGTGCTCTTGCTAAGCTGGTGGGTGGGCGTGACAACTTTTCCTAAAATTTGCTATATTGGGCAATTTTTTAATCCTACAAATTTCTTTTCAGTAACTTCAAAGAATTAGCACACAAAACTTTCATTGGCATTCCATAGTTTTTGCTGTTTATTATTTTTGGCATTTTTTTTCTTAGCTGTGGAATATATTGAAAGGATTGTTTTTTGATAATTTAATGAATCCACAAAAAAGTTAAAAGGCTGATGAATTGCATTTATTTTCTGATCTTTTAGGTCACTTCTTACTTACCTACTTATTGAGTGATCTGATTAAGAGATCAGCCCCAGCTAGGATCATTAATGTCTCCTCCATGGCTCACAGCTGGGGCACCATCAGACTGGATGACCTCAACAGCGAGACGAGCTATGACAGCCGCAAGGCATACTGTCAGAGCAAGCTTGCCAACATCCTGTTCACACGGTCTCTGGCAAAACAGCTGCAAGGTGAACACAGGGCTGTGGGTGTGAGTCGAATGACACCTATTCACAGGTTGCGAGCAGTGTAGGTGAGCACCTGACTTCTGCTCCCTCAGGAACTGGTGTGACGGCATATGCTCTTCACCCCGGCGTTGTGCAGACAGAACTGTCAAGGCACCTCAGTATACCCCTTAAATTTGCCTGGATGGTGGGGCGACCGTTCACGAAGAACTCTGTGCAGGGTGCCCAGACCTCCATCTACTGTGCCGTGGCGCCTGAGCTAGAGAAGGAAAGCGGTGGATACTACAGGTACCCACTGAAGGGGACATTTACAGTTTCTCCTCAGTTGCTTTAAAACCATTTCCTTCAAATTGTTGTGATTGTTACATATTTATACACTTTTTTTCTGAAATCATTCAGTCAGTAGAGTATTTTTGTACAATGAAATTTTTTGTCGGTTCGAAAAATACAGAGCACCAGCATGACCAGTATAACTATCGTACGTTCTGACAGCACGTTCTGTTAGACTGCAGTCTGATGGATACTGCTAGCCACTGAGGTGCAATTACTGTATGTCCAGTACATTATATTGCTGTTGCATAGGGCCACATGACAAAATAACTTTCATTCAGTAAAACATATATGTTTCAATATAAATATCTAAAACACATATTAAATGTACAATGTTATCTGCGAATAGTGTTTTCACTATAAATCAGAGAAAAAAATTGTTCACAAACAAGCTGAAAACATGAGGTATCACGAGGCTCTTGTTTTCCACTGCTACAAAGCATGAACCAGCTTTACAGTAGTCCTGTTTTTAAGAAAGTATTCTGAAAATTTGTATATTGAGCAGTCCTATTAGCTGAAACTGATATATTGAGATCATTGTAAGTGTGGAAACAATGGATTTCTGTGTACCACATGTCAGTAGCACAATTTTTTGCTCTACAAGTGGGTTCTAAATCTGGTGTGTTTGCACTTTTACAGTGACTGTGCGCCAGCGACCTGCACAAGATCCGCTATGGACGAAGAAATCGCTCAGAAGCTTTGGGAACTTAGCTGCAGGATGCTTGCAATAACGTGGGAGTAAAAGCAGAAATGCAAGTGTATTTTCCAAATTGTGGAACTGAGTGTTCCAAATTGTGGCAGTTTAAATGCTTTACAACAGTTAGAACATTTATTGTAAAAACTGACCAACTTTGTGCAAAGGTGATTTATTGAACTTTAGCTTTTCTGTAAGAGAAGCAGTTTCAGATGATGATGATATTACAGACACACTTTCAGAACCGCTTGTCCCATACAGGGTTACAGAGCCTACCCGGAAACACAAGGGGACATACCCAGGACAGGACACCAGTCTATCGCAAGGCACCCCCAGCAGGACTTGAACCCCAGACCCACCGGAGAGCAGGACCATGGTCCAACCCACTGCGCCACCACACCTTAACTGATGATATTACACACACACACACACACACACACACACACACACACACACACACACACACACACACACACACACACACACACACACACACACACACACACACACACACACACACACACACACACACACACACACACACACACACACACACACACACACACACACACACACACACACACACACACACACACACACACACACACACACACACACACACACACACACACACACACACACACACACACACACACACTTTCAGAACCGCTTGTCCCATACGGGGTCACGGGGAACCGGAGCCTACCCGGCAACACAGGGCGTAAGGCCGGAGGGGGAAGGGGACACACCCAGGACAGGACGCCAGTCCGTCACAAGGCACCCCAGGCAGGACTTGAACCCCAGACCCACCGGAGAGGAGGACTGCAGTCCAACCCACTGCGCCACCACACCCCGATGATATTACATTTACATTTATTCATTTAGCAGACACTTTTCTCCAAAGCCACTTCTAATGAACTCTATGTAGTGTTACTAGCCAACACACCTTATTCACCGTGGTGACTTACACTGCTAGTACTGTACACTGCTTACAATGGGTCACTCATCCATACATCAGTGGAACACACTCTCTGTCACTCACACACCATACTTGGGTGGCCCTGTTCAAACAATTGAACTACAGTATATATTGCTTTCTCTTCATTGAATTCTATTCTGTTCAGACTTTGTCACTTTATAAATAATGCTGTGTAATGTCTGCAACGTCTGTTGTTCTTATGTGTTAATTGTAAGATGATCACAGACCCTTCCCACCCCATTTACATTTACATTTTTTCATTTAGCAGACACTTTTGTCCAAAGCGACGTACATCTCAGCAAAAGTACAATTTATGCATTACATTAAGAGAAAGAGACATAGCGCCAATAACATCTTCCAAGCGCCAGCTTCTGGGATGGATTACAAGACAAAAAAACAGCATGTCTTTGGACTGGGCAGAGAAACCCATGCAGACACAGAGAATATGAAAACTCTATACAGACTGAGTAGGGATTGAACTCACATCCTCTCGCACCACCCAGATGCTGTGAGATGGCAGCGCCACTGTGCCACCGTTATTATGTTTATAGTTGTAGCATGCATATTCTAAAGTGGAGAATAAAATTATATATTCATCTCTAAGAAAACATGGATTAACATGGAAACCATGAAACTTAAGGTGTTTGTAAACCTCCAATCATGAAGTTCATGTCTTCAATAAGCAAGGCATTTCTCAAAAAATGTAATAAATTAGAGAATATGCAAAAGGTGATAATGAAATACACCATCACTTCACGACTTAAGCCGGAGAAATAAGGTAAAATGTACCAATACAGCCTGAAGTCTATTATGTTGAATTAGTTTTTAAGTAATCTGTTTGCTAATCATTGCTTAACATTTTTGTATGCTTCATTAGGTCTTAATTTTGTTCTTCTGGGTGCTCTGGTTTCCTCCCACAGAGTTTTCAGGTTAACTGATGACTCTAAATTGCCCATAGTGTGTGAATGTGTGGGTGAATCATTACCATATGTGGCTACTCTGTAATAGATATGTATCCTGTCCAGTTTGTACCCCTCCTAACCCAGCACCCAGTGATTCCAGAATAGGTTCTGGACCAGCATGACCCTGACAAGGGCAAGCAGTTAAGGTCAGTATTAAGTGAGATGTGTGTTCTTCCAAAGTCCACAAGCAAGACTCTTACTTACACTTCAGTTCATTTTTATAGCACACTCTTCTCACACGGTGATGCAGAGCACTGAACAAAGGCATCAGACAAACAAAGACAGCTGACTATATACCAGAGTAATACATTATCTATGCAGTTATTATGATTACGATGGCTGCCCACCCATCCTGGGCATTATAGATTAAGCAGGACTTCTAAGTCACTTTACAACTAATAATAACATTGTAGCTGAATGTTAATGATGTCCCAGTTCACATAGGTATGTCTCATCCTAATGGCAGGTGGTCATCAGCACAGCCAACTAGAATTACATTTTGTAGTGATATGTCCAAGTGAACATGTAAGTCTTTAGTCTGGATTTGAAGACCGATACAGATGAGGCATTTCTGACAGTAACTGGTAGACTGTTCCGCAGTTTAGGTGCTTTACAGCTGTAAAGGGGTACCTTAAAGTACCTGTGATCAATACGTAGGAGATCGTGCTTTAAAGGCACGATCTCCTACTTATTGATCACAGGTACTTTAAGGTAACCTGCATCCAATGAACGAAGATATCATCCTGCGATATGAGTCAATAATCTCACAAAGGTAAACCGGAGCAATGCCATGTACTGCCTTATAGGTCAAAAGTAGAATTTTATAATCAACTCTAAATGTGACCGGGAGCCAATGCAACAATTTAAGTACCGGTGTTATATGGTCGTACTTCCTAGTTCTAGTGACAATTCTCACAGCAGCATTTTGTACCAGTTGTAGCCTGGATACAGTCTGGTATGGGCAACCTGATAATAAAGCATTACAATAGTCCATCCTGCTTGAGACAAAAGCATGAATCAGTTTCTCAGCATCCTGCCTACATAGGAATCGTCTTAATTAAGCTATATTTCTCAACTGAAGGAAGCAAATAGTCAAACTATTTACATGAGACACAAATGACAGCTTTCCATCCAACAAGACACCCGAATCCTTAACACAATCTGTATGCTTGAACCTAGTACCACTTGTGGTAAGATTGGTGTGATTGTGTCAAGAGTTTTGGCATCAGCACCCACCACAAGTATCTCTGTTTTAGTAGCATTTACAGATAAAAATGTTTACTCATCCATAGTATTATATTGCTAAAACAATTAACTAAAGACACCAGATGTGATGGGTCATCAGGTTTAAGCGAAACATATAGCTGTGTGTCATTGGCATATGAATGAAAACACATTGTGTCTACGAATGATGTCACTCAATGGTAACATAGAATGAAAACAGTAATGGCCCCAGCACAAAGCCCTGTGGCACACCATACTGAGCAGTAATTGCGATGGAGGGAGTGCAGTCATCAGATTTCACTACGAGTCAGACCACTTCAGGACAGTACCCCTTAGTCCAACCAGGTTTTCAAGTCCATTCAGTAGGATACTATGGTCAGTGTCAAATGCAGCACTCAAGTCCAGTAATATAAGAACAGAGATCTGACCAGCATCAGAAGACTTGAGAATATCTTTAACAACACGTGGGAGTGCCTTTTCAGGGCTGTGACCAGTCCCAAGACCACTGTGAAATTTTTCAAATATATTGTTATGATAATTAAGCTATTTTACAATTTGGGAAGCTACAATCCTTTCTTAAATTTTGGATAAAAACGGGAAATTAGAGAGAGGTCGATAATTACACGGGTTAGAACCCAGATCTGATTTCTTTAGT
Source organism: Scleropages formosus (assembly GCF_900964775.1). Taxonomy (NCBI): domain Eukaryota; kingdom Metazoa; phylum Chordata; class Actinopteri; order Osteoglossiformes; family Osteoglossidae; genus Scleropages; species Scleropages formosus. The sequence goes on from NC_041821.1 coordinate 25,262,703, forward strand.
AGAGCTCTAATAGAAATTTTAAAAGCTTTTAGAACACAGCTTTAGTAACGACATAATGTAGCGTCCCCCCCACGGAGCTCGTCTAGAAACGTGCTTTTTATGAGAAGCGTACATGTCTCTCAGCAGCAGTCTTAACAAAGACGTTTCGGACAGTACAAGACGCTTCAGAATCCTCCTGGGTCACTCCCAGCCCCCCCGCTGCACCCCATGGTTAAGGGCCCCCCCCCGGGACTCCCCAGAATTCCACTCTCGAACACTGAACATAAATAGAACGACAACCAACCAGAAACCATACACAACTATGTACACACACATAAACACTAATGCCAAGTATTTACACATTTACTCCACTCAGCGCTGTTACAATATTAATAAAAGGTTCTGCAAGCATGGAAACTGCGGCTTTCAGTAATTTATTAACTTAATTTAATTTAAAAACGACATAAATTCATAATTAGTAGTAATGGTATCAGAAATACATTGTTATCTTTGTGTTTACCAGTATGGTATTAAGAAACAAGGGTTTTTCTGATTTTCATCAATATTAATGTTGCGTATTCGGATCTGGTAGGAAAATGTGCTTTTCTATAATTTTTTGACAGTCGGACTAATTAACGTTTAGTTTAGTTGAATGCCATTTATGCTCTTATTATTTACGACATTCTAACTTTATTTTTTTTAATGTATCAGAATGGATTACCAGCCCACCAAAGGTGTCTGGTTGCGCACACTGTCCAACTCGACAGGTAAAAATTTCTCCATTCATCATTTCTGGCAATTAAAATCTTTATTCAATAAATAAATCCTAAAAACTGTCATGCCGACAAAAAATCTAAAATAAAATGTAGCCCCTACGCAAACTGTTCCCATGTTATGTTTGTGTATTTGGTGTGTGTAAAGTTTATTCGTGTAAAACACAGTCGTATAAATATGGAGATTGTTATGGTTTTGTAATTTGATGTTTTTTTGTTCCTATATTGTAAGTTTTTTTGGTGTTTATCAGCAGGAAAAAAAAATGTCATTTAGGGACTGTCCAATCGGTGCTGGTTGGGAAAGTGCTCGCGACCTTGCGGAGCGGGAAATTCGAGGAAAAGAGGTGGAAGAAGAGGGAGTAGGGAGGAAAGTGTTGGAACACCACGTGGGGAGAAAAGGAGTTCTTTTCTTTGGAGACCGGACACTAGGAGAACGAGCCGGTTTGGGTTCGTTCTCGCTCGGGTTTTTTTTTTTTCCGATAAACTACGTGAGCATAACAGCCAGCGGGCGTGCGGTCAGTTGGTTTTGATTAATTAAAAAAAGGGGAAAGAGGAGGAACGGAGCACATGTGGAAGACACCGTTGTTGCACCGAGTTTTTTTTCTTTGGAGTTGTGACTACGGGCAGTGGAAGCGCCGGAATTTTTGCCAGTGCGCCTGGACCGCGGAGAGAGAGAGTGTCGCCAGGACTCAACATCATCGCTCCACCCTCGCCGGAGAGAGAAGGTGTGAGGACAGGTTGCTGTTGGTTTCCTGCATCGCACGGAACAGTGAGTAACCACGGGGTACTTCTCTCAGTGGTGGACAAGGAGCTCCAGTACAGCGCGCGAACGAGACGGTACCAGACTGATTCATATAAAAATCCCGGGTACAAGTATTCGGTTTCTACTCTGTCACTCATTGCGAATATATATATGTGTGGACTAGTTTATTAAATAAATGTTCGTTGGGTTTATATTTCACCTGGATGTTGTGACGAGAGTTAGGACAGGGAACGTGACGTCACAGCCCGTTTTGTCTCTTCCCTTAGGTAAGGTGTATGGTAACACCCTGGGAAAAAACCGGAGGACTCACTGCCCTGAGCGGTGGAATCAGTTAAGTGCTTTTTAATTACTAATGGTTTTAAGCCTTGGGGTATGTCTTTTAGTATTTTTCATAGGTCCTGTCATGCAGTCTTTATATTAGTTGGTTTTGTTGATTTTATTGTTTTTGTAGCCCACCTCAATTCTGGTGTTTTTTTTAGCAGCATGGGAGGTGAATCGGCGGTGTCTACAGCAACACAACTTTGGGATGCATATTCTCTTGCTTCCCCAACTGCGGGGTATGACTCGCTAGGGTGAGGAGAGGCCCAGTTAGCGTCGTGCAGCTACTGTTATATATATATTGTGAGTACAAACCTCCTGCATCGACTTAGCAACCTCAGCCCCTTTTCCGTTCCCAAAAAAAAAAAAAAAACCATTCACACACACACACAGACTGTCGGTTCTTGGGTGTTTTCCTTTTCACAACACATCTCCCCTATTGACATTTTAGTAAAACAGGTGAATGGTACAAATATATATACACAATTAAAAAATTAATAAACACCCACACAGTAAAGAAACCTACACTACACTAAACATAAAATAAAGTGAATAAATAAATAACATTGGCAATAAATAAATTAATTAATACAAACACACTACACACATAACTTGAAAGTGCAATAAGTGCTATAAATTATTTTAAAAAATGTGCAAAAAAATAATGTGTGATAAAAAGGATTAAAAACCCTAAACCTAACACCCGCACAGTAAACTAACCTACACTACACCTTTCTTTTTTTTTCTTTGGCATCCACACACACACACACACACACATCTTCAGAGCCGCTTGTCCCATATGGGGTCACGGGGAACCGGAGCCTACCCGGCAACACAGGGCGTAAGGCCGGAGGGGGAGGGGACACACCCAGGACGGGACGCCAGTCCGTCACAAGATACCCCAAGCGGGACTCGAACCCCAGACCCACCGGACAGCAGGACTGTGGTCCAACCCACTGCGTCTTTGGCATCCATCAGTCTAGAAATACCATGGAATTGCGCCTTGGTTTTGTCCGCTTCACGGTGGTTTGCATCACCGGCCATGACTATGAAGGCCCAATCGAGAGTGATAATCCTTGCCGCAGTTGCAACAGATGTGCTGGGTGCCATTCATATGTTCCACTTGAAGCCTGACCTTCCTGCGTCTTCGCCTCTCCTCAGCCTGTAGTCGCAGCTTTTGTTCGCCACGTCCCAGACCTTGATGAAGTTCCCGCCTCCAGCTGCAACGATCAGTTGCCAGCTCCTCCCAGCCGTTCACATTAATGTCAAGCTCTCTCAAATCCTCAAGTCCGGTTGGACGTACACCAAAGGCCAGTTCCCCATACAGGATGTCTTTCGGGATCCTTCCATCATCCATCCGACAGACGTGCCCTAGCCACCGTAGCCTGCGTTGCCTGAGGATGGTCTGCATGCTTGGCAATCCAGCTTGATTAAGGACGTCACTTTTAGTAACTTTGTCCTTCCACGAGATCTGGAGGATGCGTCTGAGGCAACGCAGGTGGAATGTGTTCAATCTTTTCTCCTGGTGGGCATACAAAGTCCACGTTTCACTTCCATAGAGCAGAACTCCAAGAACGCAAGCACAGTAGATTTTGATCTTAGTACGCTTGGAGAGCATGCCATTCATCCACACTCTCCTGCTGAGACTGGACAGAGTCGTGGCGGCTTTTCCTATTCTTTTATTGAGCTCAGGCTCCAGTGACATGGTATCTGTGATGGTCGACCCGAGGTAATTGAATGCGTGAACGACCTCAAGAGTGTAGTTGCCGATGGAGATTGATGGAGGTTGAGGGGTACTTTGTCCCATAACATTGGTTTTCTCCAAGCTTATTTTGAGACCAAAGGCCCCAGCTGTGCGAGAGAAGCAATCCATCAGCCGCTGAAGCTCTTCCTGTGTGTGTGACACCAGAGCAGCGTCAGCAGCAAACAGCATATCACGGATGAAAACCTTCCGTACCTTCGACCGGGCCTTAAGCCTCGCGAGGTTAAACAGCTTCCCGTCACATCGGATGTGTAGGTAAACTCCCTCTGTGGAATTTCCGAAGGCTTGCTTCAGCAGCACTGCAAAGAAGATCCCAAAAAGAGTTGGAGCGAGCACGCATCCCTGCTTAACACCACTTTTGATGCTAAAAGCGTCAGACGTCGATCCATTGAAACAGACTGTGCCCTGCATATCAGCATGGAAGGATTGAATCAGCTTAAGTAGCTTAGGCGGACAGCCGATTTTGCCGAGAACCCAGAGAAGCCCACTTCTGCTGACGGTATCAAACGCCTTGGTCAGATTGATGAAAGCGACATACAAGGGTTTCCTTTGCTCTCTACACTTTTCCTGCAGCTGCCTCAAGGAGAAGATCATATCAACGGTTGATCGTCCGGCACGGAAGCCGCATTGTGATTCCGGGTAGATCCGCTCGGCAATTTTTTGAAGCCTTCTGAGGACAACTTGAGCAAAGAGTTTCCCAGTAACGGTGAGGAGTGAGATGCCGCGGTAGTTGTTACAGTCACTTCGGTCTCCCTTGTTCTTGTAGAGAGTTACAATCGTGGCATTTCGCATATCCTGTGGTACCACACCTTCTTCCCAGCACTGACACAGTAACTCAATACTATAACACGGCTTGATTTGTCGAAGCACTGGTTGAACACACTCCCCAACAGACACACACCCACCTTACCGTTGTGAGCCCCTACAGTGCCCAAAGAACTACAGCAACATTCCTCGTTAAAGGTGTATATGCCATATATCTATGCAGTTATCACCAAATTATCTTGTAAAATAAATTCGATTGTGCAGAAGAAAGCAGGGCAACAGGTACATTTCCCCTCCTTCTGCTTTTCAAACAGCAAACTATTTTTAATAATTAGTGTAAGCGCAATTCATGTTTTAAAAGTTGTTATGGCTCAATTGAATTCACATGAGGCTGCTCGGTTAATAACTTTTTAAATTCCATAAATACATAATCCACTCTAAGTACATCGATTTGGTGACTGAGATTTTTGTAGAGTGCTCTGATTGGTTCAAGGGTAGCGCGAGGAGAAAGGGTGAAGAAAATGGATTTCTTTGTGAAGAAGGGGCAGTGCTCTCTCTTGTTAGAGCTACATGTGTTTGTTTCCTAATAAACCTGTTGTAAAATGCTACATCTTTCTCCATTCAGTGCCAGCAGTACAATAAAATATGCCTCCACGTTATCAAACCCTACATTTACAGTATATTTTTATAGCTTTATTCAGCACATATGCTGTTGTAAGACTTGCAATATCCCACTAGGAACAGTGTGTCGGCGAAGCTTTGGGTATTTTGCTGTTGAAATAATAGATACAGAGTACATAGAGAGGCCACAGCGTCATGATGGGAGGCTCTGCTAGGTCGCCATATTGGAAAAATGTAGTCGTCAAGAGGCACGCAATATAGCTATGCTACATTTAACTGTACCAGTTACAGAATCAACTAGAGCAAGGAGAAAGGCTTGTCGTTTCACAAGTATGTACTTCACTTTCTTCTGCTGTAAGGCAGGAGTTTATGCTCCAGGCACGTGAGTAAACACAAGAACAAGCCAAGTCCAGACATTGTTTATGCATTAAATGTCTTGTGGTGGGTGGTGACGCCAAAACTCTCAACACAATCACACCAATCCTACCACAAATGGTACTAGGTTCAAGCATACAGATTGTGTTAAGGATTCGGGTGTCTTGTTGGATGGGAAGCTGTCATTTGTATCTCAAGTAAATGCTTTTACCAAGTTCTGCTTCCATCAGTTAAGAAACATAGCTAAATTATGGCAATTCCTATGTAGATGGGATGTTGAGAAATTGGTTCATGCTTTTGTTTCAAGCAGGCTAGACTATGTTAATGTTTTATTATTGGGTTGTCCATGCCAGATTGTATCCAGGCTACAACTGGTACAAAATGCTGCTATGAGAAGGAAGTAAGTAGGAAGTACGACCATATAACACACACACACACACACACACACATTTTCAGAACCGCTTGTCCCATACGGGGTCACGCGGGGTGCGGTGGCGCAGTGGGTTGGACCGCAGTCCTGCTCTCCCGTGGGTCTGGGGTTCGAGTCCCGCTTGGGGTGCCTTGCGACGGACTGGCGTCCCGTCCTGGGTGTGTCCCCTCCCCCTCTGGCCTTACGCCCTGTGTTACCGGGTAGGCTCCGGTTCCCCCCCCCCCCCCCCCCCCATATAACACCGGTACTTAAATCATTGCATTGGCCCCAAGTCTTATTTAGAGTCGATTATAAAATCTGTACATGGCACTGCTCCGGTTTACCTTTGTAAGATTATTGATTCTTATATCCCAGGACAATATCTTCGTTCATTAGATGCAGGTTACCTTAACGTACCTGTGATCAATAAGATCTCAGTAGGAGGTCGCGCCTTTAGTTATAGAGCACCTAAACTGTGCAATAGTCTACCAGTTACTGCCAGAGATGCTTTGTGTGTATCCATCTTCAAATCCAGATTAAATGTAATTCTACTTGCTCGTGTTTGTTTTTCCCACTTATATACCAATGCATATTAAATTGACTTGTTTTAAGCTACAAATTGCTAACAATTTGCTCTTGTTGAGCATTGTCTTCCTACACAAGACCTGAGGAGGCCGGCTGGCTGAAGATGATGACAGACTGCCATGATGGACGAGACGCACCATGCTGAGCTGGGAATTCAAGCTACCATACAGCAACAATATAATTATTACTTGTAAACTGACTTAGAAGTCTGATTTAATCTAGAATGTCCAGGAGGGGTGGGCAGCCACTGACCCTTGGAACCCCAGAGGTTTTTTCTCTCTCGATTTTCAGTGGGGAGTTTTTGTTGCTTTCCTCCGTGGCCAGTAGGCATGCTTATAGCTCTATAAAAGCATTATATTATGATTGTTGGTAATCAACTCTTTGTTTCTTTATGTGATATACCGTATTTATTTTTCTTGCCTTATGCTTGTGTTAAAGTGCTCTGTGTCACTGCGTTAGAATAGTGCTCCATAAAAATAAATTGAATTAAATCTGGATCAGCAAATAGGCCGAAATGTTTAAATATTGAAGTAAGTTGATCTTTGGTTAGAAAAATTGTGTGGTACGGCCACATAACTTTGTTTGACTGCCTCACATAACTGCCAAACATAGCCAAATTCTGGCCACTGGCCTTAACTCCCAATAAAATGTAGAAGATACTAATCCTGTGACTGTGTGTCATGATGTGTAGCGACACGTGTTCACTGTCTTGCGTGTAAAATCTGGGGATTCCAAGTGCTTCGTTATTTTGTGGATTTATTCTGACTAATTTACAGATTCCCAGACAAAGAAAAGGATAAGGAACGATATGAAATATGGATAAGAAACTGCAGATGTGATTGTCTGCCAGGAAAAGGGAGTGTGCTCTGCAGAAAGCACTTCAGTTTGATTGGACCAAACAGATTGTTCGCTTAAGGGAGGGAGCGAAGCTTAAGTAGTGGGGGGCATGTTGGCGCAGCGGATTTGGCCGGCGCATGGTCTGTGGTGGGTCTGGGATTTGAGTCCTGCTGGGGGTGCCTTGTGGCGTACTGGCATCCCATCCTGTGCGTGTCCCCTCCCCCTCCAGCCTTGCGCCCCGTTGTTGCCAGGTTAGGCTCCGGTTTGCCCTGACCCCCACTTGGGACAAGCGGTTTCAGACTGTGCGCGTGTGGCTATAAATTGGCCTGCTGAAGGAGGGACACACCTTGAGTTAATCTATAATAAAGTCTTTCTTTGAAAAAGTTTTTTTTAAATTTTTTTTATTCAAAGCGAAAACTTTTGAAATCTGTTTTGTTTTACTACCAAGATGTTTTGCCCAAGGTAACTGCTCATCTGTATAAATTCCCAGAAAGTTAAGATCTTTCTACAGTTTCACTGTAGACTCCACAGTTTGTTTTTAAATTCTCAACAAGTTTGACAGATTTAGCTACAGAATTTTGTATCTTATACTTAATCAATAGGCACTTCAGTATCAATGAGTATTATTAGTATCATAATAAAGTTTACATTTTTATACTAGATATTGTCCATTTCTTTATAGAACTGGAAATATCCTTCATTTAGTAAAATTCAGTTAAAAATTTATTGACCAAAATTAGATTTGACAAAATTATATACACTGAGCAGCAAACTTTTAAGTTTCTTTGTTGGTCAGATACCATCTAAATGGCTATCATAAATGGCTATAATAACAGAATGCTGAGATTATAGTATTTTGTGTAAATTAAACAAGTCCAAATCCTAGGAAATCTCTGTTGTACTGTATATTAACAGACACTGAATGTGGGGTGAAGAGATTACTCTGTTAATTATGCATAGGAAGGTCTTGATATGGGAAACGAGGTAGGTTAGATATGGCACTTTGTGGAATCTTTCCACAGATTCAAGAACATCAGATAATGCAAAATATACCTTAAACTTTTAAACGTTTGAAGAGACAGAGAGGGAGAGAAGTGAACATTCCACAATCTTAATTTCAGTACAGTACTCAAGCCCAATGTCTAGGTACCAATACTGTATATACATTAGTAAAGTTCCTGGTATTATTCACCTTTCTGTCTAATCGCATGTCTGGTTTGATCAGCTCATTGAAAATATTATTTACCTTTAAAATAAGCTATATTTCATGGAAATTGACAGAAAATTACCAAAGATAGAGCAGCCTTGCGCTTTTGTACAAGCATAAATCATTTTTCCAGTATGGTGGACGATATTCTTTGAGGCACAGATGTTATCATTGAGCTGGGCCTATCTATGTACTGTATATCTATGCTATCTGTGCATATCTATGCTTAAAATTTATGTGTATAGCTTTGGGCATCATGTGTCGAATGGGAGAAAGTCTGCGTTGATTTAAGTTCACGCATGCGCGCTTTTGACTGACGTCAGAGTTTGCGCAGACGCCTTGAATATACAGTACGCGGATATTTGGTGAACCGTCAATCTTTCACAGGAGTCTGTTTAGTAGTGTGGCAGGTAACGCATGCTAGTGCAATAGCGCAAATTGGGAAAGACGTTGACATCCTACCTTGTCTGTTAAATAGCGCTGCTTTGTGACTTGACAGGCGGTGAAAAGGCTGAATGGCTATGGTATGGACCAGGTGATGCAGTTCATACTGTCTTCAAAAATGAACATTTGCACTCTGTTTACTTGTGCAGAATTTCAGAAGACTGCCATGGCAACGGCTATAGGGTTTGCCATCATGGGATTCATCGGCTTCAAACTCGTCCACATTCCCATCAACAACACCGTAATGTAAGTGTGGCGTAATTATAGCGTAAGTAGTGTAGTATAACCACACATATTTGTATCCTACTTTATTTTATGATTTATTCTTTACTGTTTTCATCATTATGTATTTCTCATATTCCTGGAGTATGTTCCTAGTTTCTACTTGTTTGTATTTATGTGTACCACGGAAAGTTGGAAAAGCATTTCACCGCATGTCGTACTAAGCATGGTTGTGTACGTGAAAAAACTTGAAACTAAGTGTGGTGTAAGTATGGTGTGGGAGCCAGGTGCCCAGGACTGCTCGATAACTCCTATATTCCCTTTAATCACCTTAGAAGAATTACATTCAATTAATTTTTACAGAGAGCTCTTCTTACACAGTGACACAGAGCACTGAACAGAGGCATAAGGCAAAGAAAGAAATACACCAGAATTATAAGATTATCATCAGATTGCATGTTCTGCATGTTGAAGACACGGGACAGATCGAAGGAACAGAACGTCTTGATCTGTCTTTTCATTGTACACACTTTCTGCAAGCAGCTTTATTTATTAAAATGACAATCCACAGTTTATAGAAAAGATGTTTGTGTTTGGGATTGGATCCCGTTTATTCATGTCTCAGGCCAGCAGCGAGATACCGTAATTCCTGAAGTCTGCACTCTTAATGAAAAGTCTCACAATCATTTTGGTCTGTCAGTGCTGCCAGGAATGAAATTGTTTTAATTTTCAAACTGCTTTTTAACTTTGCCCCATGTCGCTCTTTCTTTCAGAGGTGGTTAGCTTTCTCTACTGATGGACAAATGTTGGAGGGGGACCCTGGGATGGCTGAATGAGAGTGCGGCTTCTTTTCTATGCATTGTACTGTATTTATACTTGGCTCCATTAATAAATGTGCAAGGGGAAATAATTGAGGGACGTACAAGTGATGACTGAAGGCACAAGTAGTATAAAGGCTGGCTTTTTCACGTTAAAAACCTGATGGCTGTGCTCCCTGCAAGATCTCATGATTCTCAGCAGCACCGGTTTTGCTTGTTTAAGAACCTGACATCCTTAAAATCAGTCCGCAGCAGATGCTCGTCCACTTGCTTGACACCTCTATTTCCTGCGAATTCCCATGCTCCACAGAAGCGGCTGGTCACTCTTCACAGTAACAAGCTTTCTCCCTTCATCAGCACCATGGGGCTCATAAGTGTTGGATGTGCTGACCAGCTTGCCAAACTGAAGCACCTGATGATCTGCATCAGAAACAAACAAGCACAGGTCAGAGTGCTTTCAGTGGTGAAGGAAACAATCTATAGTGTAAAATACTTTGTTAAATGACAGTATGTTTGTTACTTATTAGACACTTTTCTCCAAAGCAACTTCCAGTGAACTCTATGTAGTGTCATCAGCCCACGCACCTTATTCACCGCAGTGACTTACACTGCTAGATACACTATCTACAAAGGATCACTCATCCGTACATGAGTGGAACACACTCTCTCTGTCACTCACACATTATGGGTGAACCTCAACAGCATGTCTTTGGAGTGTCGGAGGAAACCAGACACGGGGGGAACGTGGAAACTCCACACAGACCGAGTGGGGATCGAACCCACGTCCTCTTGCACCACCCAGGCCCTGTGAGACAGCAGTACTACTCACTGTGCCACCCACTATAGTATTTACAGCATCCAAACGCATTCCTGGAATCAAATGTACAGTTCCGGTGACATCAGTTCCTGTGCCGTATGGATGTTTTAACTCATTGCAAGGGTTAGACCAACCTATTTTTTTTTTTTTCTTTTTGTCAGATTAACTTGTTTCCAGCATCTTAATTCCTTACCTTATTCTATTCATATTCTTCAACCCTGCAGTACGTGGAAGCCATCATACTGAGAATTATTACTGTTGTAAAGCTGTCATTGTTTAACTTGACATTGAAATTTCACCGTAGCTATTGCTTTGGCGGGGGTGCAGTGGCACAGTGGGTTGGACCTTGTCCTGCTCTCAGGTGGGTCTGGGGTTCGAATCTCGCTTGGGGTGCCTTTTGACGGACTGGCGTCCCATCCTGGGTGTGTCCCCTCCCCTTCCAGCCTTATGCCCTGTGTTGCCGGGTTAGGTTCTGGCTCCCTGCGACCCCCGTATGGGACAAGTGGTTCAGATGGTGTGCATGCGTGCGCGTATTGCTTTGGCCATCAATACAATGAGAGGAAAAAAAAGGAAAGGCCCATTTCTAAAATGGGCAACAGGCAGTGCAGCAGTTCAGAATATAGAAGAGTTACTGAAAGTGGCTATTGGTGCAGTGATACCCTTATAATCAAGGTACTTATTGGTCAAGGTAAGGTCTTACTGGTCACAATACCATGCTGCATAAATGGGTAAAATACTGTAACCTGCTTTGAATAAAAGCATTAGCCATGCAATAATAATAATGCTGGAAAAAATTACTTTTACAAAATTGCAGCACTTCAGAAAGTAAATAAGGGGTAAGTGAATCCATGCCAGCATGAGGAAAGTGTACACGGTGTGAGAACAAACACCACTGTGGTTTTGTCTCGAGATATTTGGGCTCCTGATCCCCCTTGTACTTTACACCTGAGATGATGACACTCAAGTGCTTTACGCACATTCCTATGAAAAACACGAGGCACTTTCCAGGACACGCAGTAACTCTAGTTGCAGCCTCTCTCATGCAAACTGCACAAACGCTCTCTTACACTTGTTGCCATTAAAATCGCACACAGTTCTCAAAGCAGACTTTTCACGGGAAGAAAACAATGACATGGCTGTAAAATACAGACTAACCCTCAAAGTGAAAATGTCACATAAGACCAAGAGATATAAACATGGCAGCTCTTCAACATCCACTTAACCACCCTAGAAATACTGGAAGAAACCAGCTGGTTTGAACAGATACACTTCCAAAGAATTGCACTGTTCAGTGATGTTCTGAAGATATTGATCTGATATACTGTATAAGAAGAGTGGGAGCCACACAGGGCGGACACAGTTTTGAGTGGAAAGGTTTAGTCCACACATAAATGATCCCCCAGCGATATGCTGTGCTCTACAGTGAGCCACACACAAAGCCTTGGTTTTACTTGGCATTATTATTAATTCTCATTCTTTCAAAATGAAATGCAGACACTCCCTGTATCATGAACACCTCTCATCCACTCTAACATATTCATTAGAGCTCAGACCACTTTATTCCCGAGTGTGGCCGAGCAGGTGGACATGTGGTTACAAGCAGCTCAAAGGTCGCAGGTCCAAATCCCACCTCTTGCTGGAGTACCACTGAGCACGATACTTACCCTAAATTACCCAGTATAATTACCCAGCTGTATAAATTGGTGAATAATTACAGGTAGATTAACACTGTGAGTCCCTCTGGAGAAAAGCACTGGATAAACATAAATGGGACAGCTGCTAGCAGAGTGGCAAGCGCTACTCCTTTTGGATCCAAAGGTTGCAGGTTCGATCCTCACCTCCGGCTGTACTAACCATGAGAAGGTACTTGCCCTAAATTGCTCCAGTGAAATTACCCAGATGTGTAAATGGATTATAATCCAATTATTTATACTATAGAAAAATAATTATATAGTATAAATACTGTAATTGTAACCTTAACACTAAGTTGCTTTGGAGAAAAGCATCAGCTAAATGAGTAAATGCAAATATACCATATATTTTTAACATTGTTCATTCAGTAACAGATTGAGTGCCAAACTGCAACTGTAAAGTGTGAACAAACATTTATTTACACAGTAATCATTAATATTGAATGGCGCTCCATGACTGAGACACCCTTTTCCAAAAGGTATGAAAATGATGCTGTGAGAATGAGCAGTGGGAATGAGGAACAGGTCAGGCGGCTGTAAGCAGAAACCGTGGTCCTTAGGAAAGAGGGTACCGTCACGGTGGGCCCCTTTCAGCTCTCTCTCACACTTCAATTTGCACGCTCTTTCGTCCCTGTGCGTAACAGTCCCGATGCTGTCCTCAGGATGACAAAAATCCCATTCGCAGTCAGCCTCCTTTGGGAGTTCGCTACTAGTATACCAATGTATTTTCTGACTGCATGGGGGACACATAAATGAAAGGAATAATGATGAAAATGATAATAGCCTGTGAGTTCACGTAATCACAGGCTGTCTGCACTACAAGCTGCTGTAACCATCTATTTTACAAACCTTGAGAGGAGGACTGCAAACTAAAGATGACCACACTGGGCTTGTTTGAATTCCGCTCCCAGAACAAAATGTGAGGATAGGTGTGAACCCCGCAGATAAACCTTCAGTACAACATTCTGAATAACTACGTTTACATTTATTTATTTAGCAGACGCTTTTCTCCAAAGCAACTTCCAACAAACTATATGTAGTGTTATCAGCCCACACACCTTATTCATCAAGATGATTTACACTGCTAGATACCCTAGTTTCAATGGGTCACTCATCCATACGAGTGGAACACACTCTCTCTGTCACTCACACACTATGGGTGAACCTGAACAGCATGTCTTTGGACTATGGGAGGAAACCAGAGCACCCAGAGAAAACCCACGTAGACATGAGGAGAACATACAAACTCCACACAGACCGGGGGTCAAACCCACGTCCTCTCGCACCACCCAGGTGCTATGAGACAGCAGCGCTACTCACTGTGCCACCCAATTGTCCAAGTAATTTTCCATCCATCCATCCATCTATCCATCCATATATATTTGCCCAACCCAGGGTCACAGTGGTCCAGAGCCTATCCTGGAAGCATAGGCCAAAAGGCAAGGTACACCCTGGATGGCACACTTGCTTATAATTTATAAACTTATCATAAAGTCTTTCCTAAAAGATATCAACTCAGTACTAGCCTTGCTTCTGCTCTGTTGCCACTGGACTTTCACCCACTTCAAACTGCATGTCATTGCTGTGAAAGCTTATGTTAGTATCTTAGCTGTGTGTTGCATGTCTCCATTTTATTTGTATTATTTTCTAAAAGGTTCTAATGCAGTTGATACAATAAACTGAATTATAGAAAAATAACTGATCTGGAAGATGACGGGAACAGAAAACTCCACCCGTGTGCCTCTCCACTGCAGTTTATGGTCCCAAGAGAGCAGGAAAGTTTTGCATCTTCTGCTTTAAAATCTGTTCCTTGCTTTCAAAATAAACACAGAGCACCCCAGCGCAGCAAAAGGTACTTCTGAGTACCATTATTCCTTTAGCTGACATTTTTACTCAAGTTACTTAGAATTATTGACCCACTTGCACAGGTGGGTAATTTTTACTGGATCAGTTTAGAGTAAGTCTTATAATTAAGGCTACAACTGCAGTTGAGATTTGCACTTGCGACTTTCAGGTCTGAAGGCAAAAGCTCGAAGACTGGCGGGGAAGGAGCCTGAGCTGGTGCGGGAAGTTGAGAGATACCGTCTAGATATAGTCGGGCTCACTTCCACTCACAGCTTGGGTTTTGGAACCACTCTTCTCGATCAAGGGTGGACTCTCCACTATTCTGGCGTTGCCCAGGGTGAGAGGCGGCGGGCGGGTGTGGGCTAATTAATAGCCCCCCAGTTTAGCCGCCATGTGTTGGAGTCTACCCTGGTGAATGAGAGGGTCATCTCCCTGCGCCTTCGGGTCAGGGAACGGTCTCTCACTGTCATTTGTGCTTATGCGCCTAGTGGCAGTGTAGAGTACCCGGCCTTCTTGGAGTCCCTGGAGGGCGTGCTGGAAAGCGCTCCCACTGGGGACTCTGTCGTTCTACTGGGGGACTTTAACGCCCACGTGGGCAGCGATAGTGACACCTGGAGGGGCGTGATTGGGAGGAACGGCCTCCCTGATCCGAACCCGAGCGGTGAGTTGTTATTGGATTTCTGTGCTAGTCACGGTTTATCCATAACGAACACCATGTTCATGCATAAGGGTGTCCATCAGTACACTTGGCACCAGGACACTCTAGGTCGGAGGTCGATGATTGACTTTGTATTCGTTTCTTCTGACCTTCGGCCATATGTCTTGGACACTCGGGTGAAGAGAGGGGCTGAGCTGTCAACTGATCACCACCTGGTGGTGAGTTGGATTCGATGGCGGGGGAAAAAGCTGGACAGACCTGGCAGGCCCAAACGCATAGTGAGGGTCTCTTGGGAACATTTGGCGGAGGCCCCTGTCAGAGAGGTCTTCAACTCCCACCTCCGACAGAGCTTCAACCAGGTCCCGAGGGAGGTGGGGGACATCGAGTCTGAATGGACTATGTTCCACGCCTCCATTGTCGGGGCAGCGGTTCGAAGCTGTGGCCATAAGGTCTCCGGCGCCTGTCGCGGCGGCAATCCCCGAACACGATGGTGGACACCGGAGGTAAGGGATGCCGTCAAGCTGAAGAAGGAGTTCTATCGGGCCTGGCTGGCTCATGGGACTCCTGAAGCAGCTGACGGACAGGTACCGACGGGCAAAACGGAGCGAACCTTTTTTTTTTGGTTATCCTGTATACACATGAATATTATAAAGTAATACATGTGGAATATATGAAGGCAGGTGACATTGCCTTTCAGAAATTTACATTAAATACCCTCACACTAAAAAGGTGTTTATTAGTGGCCAATATTACTTGTTGTATAGCCAAAAACTCAAAACTTTTTCATTTAACATTACTATCAGAAGAAGTGTTAATTGCCTTGTGCAAAAGGCCCAGTTGTAAACGTTTATAGGGTTTAAAAAAAGAATGAGAAATAGCTTGGGGAAAAAAAACACCATAGTAATGCTGAGCACCCTACTGTTTAGGCAAATTGCATGGGATTCCTAGCAGCACGTTAATAGCCTAACGCAGACAAAGCACACACATTTTCAGAACCACTTGTCCCATACACAGTCGCAGGGAACCGGAGCCTACCCGGAAACACAGGGCATAAGGCCAGAGGGGGAGGGGACACACCCAAGACAGGACGCCAGTCCGTTGCAAGGCACCCCAAGCGGGACTTGAACCCCAGACCTACCGGAAAGCAAGATTGTGGTCCAACCCACTGTGCCACCATACCCCGCAGACAAAACAAGCTTTGTTAATTCGTGCACAGACCCATATATATGTATACATATATATATATATATGTTAGAACCCGGGAGAGATCAGTTTGCTCAGTTATAGAAACAACCACAAATTTTCAATGTTGTATGAATTCACTTTATAACTCTCAACCCATAATGCCTTTATGTGTCAGTTCTCACCGCTGCAGGAAAAATGAGGCAATTTTGCTCAACTACTTATTATTGCTAGAAATTGTACAATAGAAGTGACTAAAAGATGCATCCACTGTTAAATTGTGTGGGTTGTATAGTAGTACTGAACTAATGTTCGGTTTCTTGTGCCCTTTTACAAAGAGATGCAGGTGGATGCAGGCACATCACTCAGACTTGTGTGCAAACAGATTTTCTCTTGTATGAGGAAGGCTGCTTTCTTGAAAATTCCAGAATAGTTTGTACAAAAAAAAATACATAATGAGCTGTCAACTCAACCGCTACCTTAACGTGGTTGGAGGGGTTTGAGTGCTTGAATGATCTCAGGAGCTATGTTGCCTGGGGCTATATGCCCCTGGTAGGGTCTCCCATGGCAAACAGGTCCTGGGTGACAGACGAGACAAAGTTCAAAACCCCCTTATGATGACCATTAAATCAAGGTTCTCGTTTACCCCGCCCGGTATGGGGTCACCAGGGCCCCACCCTGGAGCCAGGCCTGGGGGGGGGGCTCGCATGCGAGCGCTTGGTGACCAGGTCTATGCCCACGGGACCTGGCCTGACTCAGCCCGAAGCCAAGACGTGGAGCCGCTCTTCGGTGGGCTCACCACCTGCCGGAGAGGGCGTAAGGGGCCGGTGCGTTGTGATTTGGGCGGCGGTTGGGGCCGAGTGCCCGGCCGACCCAAACCTCTGGCACCAACTCTGGCTTTTGAGACTTGGAATGTCACCTCACTGGTGGGGAAGGAGCCTGAGCTAGTGCAGGACGTTGAGAGATACCGTCTAGATATAGTCGGGCTCACTTCCACTCACAGCTTGGGTTCTGGAACCACTCTTCTCGACCAAGGGGTGGACTCTCCACTATTCTGGCGTTGCCCAGGGTGAGAGACGGCGGGCCGGTGTGGGCTTATTAATAGCCCCCCAGTTCAGCCGCCATGTGTTGGAGTCTACCCCGGTGGATTAGAGGGTCGTCTCCCTGCGCCTTCGGGTCAGGGAGCGGTCTCTCACTGTCGTTTGTGCTTATGCACCTAGGGGCAGTGCAGAGTACCCGACCTTTTCAGAGTCCCACCTCCAACAGAGCTTCAACCAGGTCCCGAGGGAGACTGGGGACATTGAGTCCAAATGGACTATGTTCCACACCTCCATTGTCGGGGTGGCAGTTAGGAGTTGGGACCATAAAGTCTCCGGCACCTGTCGCGGCGGCAATCCCCGAACACCATGGTGGACACCGGAGGTAAGGGATGCCGTCAAGCTGAAGAAGGAGTTCTATTTGGCCTGGCTGGCTCATGGGACTCCTGAAGCAGCTGACGGGTACCGGCAGGCCAGATGGAACGTGGCTCTGGCAGTCGCCGCGGCAAAAACTCAGGCTTGGGAGGAGTTCGGTGAGGCCATGGAGGAAGACTTTTCGTCGGCCTCAAAGAGATTCTGGCAAACCGTCCGGCGACTCAGAGGGGGGAAGCGGTGTTCCACAAACACTGTTTACAGTGGAAGTGGTGCGCTGCTGACCTCAGCTGAGGATGTCCTCGGGCGGTGGAAGGAGTACTTTGAGGATCTCCTCAATCCCTCTGACACGCCTTCCGTAGAGGAAGCTGAGGCTGGGGACTTGGAGGGGGACTCGTCCATTACCCTGGCTGAAGTTGCTGAGGTAGTCAAAAAACTCCTCGGTGGCAAGGCTCCGGGGGTGGATGAGATCCGCCCCGAGTTTCTCAAGTCTCTGGATGTTGTGGGGCTGTCTTGGCTGACACGCCTCTGCAGCATCGCGTGGAGCTCGAGAACGGTGCCTCTGGACTGGCAGACCGGGGTGGTGGTCCCTCTTTTTAAGAAGGGGGGACTGGAGATTGTGTTCCAACCACAGGGGGATCACACTCCTTAGCCTCCCTGGGAAAGTCTATGCCAGGGTACTGGAAAGGAGAATCCGACCGATAGTCGAACCTCGGATTCAGGAGGAGCAATGCGGTTTTCGCCCTGGCTGTGAAACACTGGACCAGCTCTATACCCTCACTAGGGTGCTGGAGGGTTCGTGGGAGTTTGCCCAACCAGTCCATATGTGTTTTGTGGACCTGGAGAAGGCATTCGACCGTGTCCCTCGTGGCATCCTGTGGGAGGTGCTTCGGGATTATGGGGTTCGGGGCTCGCTGTTACGGGCTGTTCGTTCCCTGTATGAACAGAGCAGGAGCTTGGTTCGCATTGTCGGCAGTAAGTCAGACCTGTTCCCGGTGCATGTTGGACTCCGCCAGGGCTGCCCTTTGTCATCGATTCTGTTCATTATCTTCATGGACAGAATTTCTAGGCGCAGCCAGGGAACGGAGGGTGTCTGTTTTGGTGGCCGCAGGATCTCATCTCTGCTTTTTGCGGACGATGTGGTCCTGTTGGCTTCATGAAGTCAAGACTTGTAGCGTGCACTGGGGAAGTTTGCAGCCGAGTGTGAAGCGGCGGGGATGAGAATCAGCACCTCCAAATCCGAGGCCATGGTTCTTAGTCAGAAAAAGGTGGATTGCCCCCTCCGGGTTAGGGGGGAGTTGCTCCTTCAAGTGGAGGAGTTTAAGTATCTCGGGGTCTTGTTCACGAGTGAGGGAAAAATGGAGCGGCAGGTTGACAGACGGATCGGTGCGGCGTCCGCAGTAATGCGGTCATTGTACCGGTCTGTTGTGGTGAAGAGGGAGCTGAGTCGTAAGACGAAGCTCTCAATTTACCGGTCGATCTACGTTCCTACCCTCACCTATGGTCATGAACTCTGGATCATGACCGAAAGAATGAGATCGCGGATACAAGCGGCAGAAATGAGTTTCCTCCAAAGAGTGGCTGGGCGCACCCTTAGGGATAGGGTGAGGAGCTCAGTCACCTGGGAGGAGCTCGGAGTAGAGCCGCTGCTCCTCCGCATCGAGAGAAGCCAGTTGAGGTGGCTCGGGCATCTGTTCCGGATGCCTCCTGGACGCCTCCCTGGTGAGATATTCCAGGCATGTCCCACTGGGAGGAGGCCTCGGGGCAGACCCAGGACACGTTGGAGAGACTAAGTCTGGAGGACTCTGCTCGGACTGCTGGACCCGGCCCCGGATAGCGGAGGAAGATGAAAATGAAAAAAGTTTCAAATTACCCCAATACTTTCAAAAACGTACCAGTTTACATCTACATTTACATTTATTTATTTAGAAGATGCTTTTCTCCAAAGTGACTTACAATGGATACTATATAGTATTACCAGCCCACACACCTTATTCACCAAGGTGACTTACACTGCTAGATACACTACTTACAATGGGTCGCTCATTATACTCCGACAATCAGTTTTACCAGGGAAGAACTGCAAAACATTCGGCAATACACACCACCCAACATTTTACCGGTTTTTGACTATTCTGATGTTTTGCTGGACATTGTAGTCGGAGGTGCAGCGGCGCTACTCAAGCGCTCCAAGACGCGCAAGCGTGGAAAGCAAGCCGGCGCGCTAGTAAATCTCAGAAAGCGTGGCTTTAGAACAGCGCTGCCTAGTATCCATCTGGCGAACCTCCGCTCCTTACCCAACAAAATGGACAAACTTTTCCTCCTGTCCCAAAGAAACAAGGACTTTTTAAACTCTGCTGCTCTGTGTTTCACGGAAACCTGGCTGAATGAAGCCATCCCGGACAGCGCGCTACATCTGCCGGGCTTCCAGCTATTCAGAGCGGATCGTGATGCTGAATCAGCGGGGAAATCGCGTGGCGGTGGGACTTGCTTCTACATCAACGAAAGGTGGTGTACAGATGTAACAGCGTTGAAGATGTGCTGTCCCGATCTAGAGGCGCTCTTCATCAACTGCAAGCCTTTCTACTTGCCGCGGGAGTTTTCCTCATTCATCCTCGTAAGTGTTTACATTCCACCGCAAGCGTGTGTGAACGCAGCGCTGCAACAGCTGGGCGACCAGATCACAGACACAGAGCAACAACACCCAGACTCTGTTATAATCATTCTCGGGGACTTTAATAAAGCAAATCTCTCCCGTGAACTGCCAAAATACAGACAGCATATTACATGTCCCACCAGAGACAGTAATATACTGGACCACTGCTACACCACAGTAAAGGATGCATATCAGTCTGTTCCACGGGCAGCTTTGGGGCTCTCTGATCACTGCCTGGTTCATCTTATACCGACCTACAGGCAGAAACTGAAATCAGCTAAACCTGTAATAAGGACTGTTAAAAGATGGACTGGGGAAACAGAGCGGGACTTACAAGCCTGCTTCGAGTGCACCGATTGGAGTGTCTTTGAGGCTGCTGCTAGCGATCTAGATGAGCTCACAGACTCTGTAACATCATATGTCAGTTTCTGCGAGGATATGTGCATCCCTACCAGGACTCGTTTAACATACAACAATGACAAACCGTGGTTCACTGCAAAACTCAGACAGCTTCGTCAGGACAAAGAAGACGCCTACAAGAACGGGGACGGAGTCTTGTATAAACAGGCCAAAAACACACTGGCAAAGGAGATCAGAGTGGCTAAGAGAAACTACTCTGAAAATCTGAGGAAACAGTTTTCAGCCAACGATCCTGCATCAGTGTGGAAAGGCCTGAAAGACATCACAAATTACAAGACACCACCCCCCAGCACCGTGTCGACTCAACAACTAGCTGACGATTTGAATGAGTTTTATTGCAGGTTTGATAAACCCTGTCTCACACCCCACACCCATTCAGACCCTCTCTCCACGAATCAATTAACACCTCCAGTAACCGCCACCTTCCCCCCTCCTGCACTTTTGATCTGTGAAGAGGTGGTGCGTCGGGTCTTCGTCAAACAGAAGACAAGGAAAGCACCAGGCCCAGACGGTGTCTCACCGGCCTGCCTAAAAACCTGTGCTGACCAGCTGGCCCCTATCTTCACAAAGATCTTCAACAGATCACTGGAGCTGTGCGAAGTTCCTTCCTGCTTCAAACGCTCCACCATCATCCCCATCCCAAAGAAACCCAAAATCACAGGACTTAATGACTACAGACCTGTCGTCTTAACATCTGTGGTCATGAAGTCACTTGAAAGACTGGTGTTGGCCTACCTGAAGGACATCACTGGACCCTTGCTGGACCCCCTGCAGTTTGCTTATCGAGCAAACAGGTCTGTGGATGATGCAGTCAACATGGGACTGCACTACATCCTGCAACATCTGGACAAACCAGGGACTTATACGAGAATCCTGTTCGTGGACTTCAGCTCAGCCTTCAACACCATCATCCCGCACCTCTTCCCGTCCAAATTAACCCAACTCTCTGTGCCCACCTCCATCTGTCGGTGGATCACCAACTTTCTGACAGACAGCCAGCAGATAGTGAGGCTGGGAAAATGTTCATCCAATACTCGCACAATCAGTACTGGCGCACCCCAGGGATGTGTGCTCTCCCCACTGCTCTTCTCCCTGTACACCAACGACTGCACCGCCAAAGACCCCTCTGTCAAACTCCTGAAGTTCACAGACGACACCACACTCATTGGCCTCATCCGGGATGGTGACGAGTCTGCTTACAGACAGGAGGTCCAAGAGCTGGCTGTCTGGTGCAGCCATAACAACCTGGAGCTGAACATGCTCAAAACAGTGGAGATGATTGTGGACTTTAGGAGAAACACCTCAGCATTATCCCCACTCACCATCATGAACAGCACTGTGGCAACAGTGGAGTCATTCAGGTTCCTGGGCACCACCATCTCACAGGACCTGAAGTGGGAGTTCCACATAGACTCCATTGTGAAGAAGGCCCAGCAGAGGTTGTACTTCCTTTGCCAGCTGAGGAAGTTCAAGCTGCCACAGGAGCTACTGATGCAATTCTACTCCGCAGTCATTGAGTCTGTCCTCTGCACCTCTATAACTGTCTGGTTCGGCTCAGCTACGAAGTCAGACATCAGAAGACTACAGCATATAGTTCGGACTGCTGGAAGAATCATCGGCACATCCCCCCCAGCTCTCCAAGAACTGCACTCGTCCAGAGTCAGTAAAAGGGCTAGCAAAATCATTCTAGACCCCTCACATCCAGGCCACTTCCTCTTCGAACCCTTGCCATCTGGCCGGCGCTACAGAGCACTGAGCACCAGGACAGCCAGGCATAAGAAAAGTTTCTTTCCTCAGGCCATCTACCTCATGAACACCTAAATCTCTCCCCTAGAGAGTAAACCAGTGCAATACACAACACTACTTATATTTATAACTATTTATCACATCACATCATATCTCTTCTTACACTCCCTTGCATTTGTAACTAGTGACTATTTTGTATATAATATTGGGTACTGTATATTTTTATATATTTTTCATCCCTTATTCACATACTCTATCTTCTCATCTATCTTGCCACTGTCATTCTGTCTCTGCTGTGGAAGTTCCTGTCATCAAGACAAATTCCTTGTATGTGTGAACATACTTGGCAATAAAGCTCGTTCTGATTCTGATTCTCATCTATACATTGGATGTTAAAGGGCTCAGTATTTGACTTTGTGCAAATATAACTACACATATTCACCTGCAAATATAGGTACATATATCATGAGAGCTGACATGGCATAGAGAAGTTTTCAGCATTTTCACATCAGTTTGCTTTGTTACAGAGGTGCTTAACTTACACTTTTCTCCAAAGCAACTTAGTGTTAAGATACCTTAAATTATTAACCCATTCATATAAATGGCTAATTTTAATGGAACAATTCACAACTGGGATCTGAACCTGCAACCTTTGGGTCCAAAGGCACAAGCTGAAACCACTAAGCACCCAGCTTGCCACAGTTTATGGCATACAAAGACATATACTTAATATGTATACCATAAGCAAAGGAACATTTACCATACACATGTGGAACTATTTATAGTATGTATAACAATGATATATTATATAACATGTTATGTATACCATTCGGGGGTGCGGTGGTGCAGTGGGCTTGGCCAGGTCACACTCTGTGGTGGGTCTAGGGTTCGAGTCCTGCTTGGAGTTCCTTGCGACGGACTGGCGTCCCATCCTAGGTGTGTCCCCTCCCCCTCCAGTCTTGCGCCCTGTATTGCTGGGTTAGGCTCTGGTTTGCTGCGACCCTGCTCAGGGCAAGCAGTTTCATGCAGTATGTGTGTGTGTGAGTGTGTGATGTATACTGTATGTGTCAGTCTCACTATTTTCCCAAATTAATCTGCTCAATGCAATGCTGAATGAAACCATTAGATGGCACCCTACCATTGAATCACTACACTGCAAACTCCTTTACTATGGTAAAATATTTTAAAAAACTGCTAATAAAAAGCAAGCAAAAATCTAAAAACTGTTTTCTACCAAAAAAAAAAGGTACATCAACTGAGTTATACTGAAGGCCCAAGAGGAGCAAATTGGCCAGGTTTTTGTAACTGGCTTCTATATTGATTGATTTTAGTTTATAGACACTTTATGTAAGGTTCTGCAATTTTAATCATTTGCTGAGAAGTCAATCAAATTAAATTAATTGAACCAAGTCATTTAGCAGAGACCTCATACAAACACCATCCTTCCATCGTTCCTGCTTTTGATTTTAGGAAAAAAATTTTGATTAATAACCAATTGTCACCTGTGGGAAGATGTGTGTGTGGGAAGTTCTTCAGGAGAGCAGGTTAGAGCATTCACCTGGCAATCAAATGACCTTGGATTGAATCCAATGCTCTAATGTAGAACCCCTGATCACAGTGATTAATCATGACTTGCTCCAGTAAAATTTACCCAGCTGTATGAACATGGTAAATCACTGGAAGCAGCTTAACTTTAAACTACCTTGGAAAAAAGCATCAGCTAAATGAATAATAATAACACTAACAATAATGATAATAATAAACAGACCCAAATTAAATAATGCAGAGCAGGGTAAAGCTAAATGAAACAGCAAAACCCCGGAGATGCCTAGATTTTGGCGTCACCAAGTTGCCCCCCCAGCACAGAGGAAGTTTCTTCGAGGCCCCACAGAACCTGGAACCCACAACAACTGAGGTACTCGCATTACTGACTTTACGCAACATAGACCTTTGACGTACAGACCTTGACACATGGGGCAAGATGAAGCACGCAGGCAGGCATCGGAGTGCCATAATGTTGTTCTCGGCCGACATCACGGAGACGCATCCATCATCCTAACAGGCAGCCCAGATGAGAGGGACTGCGCAGCACAGCGCCTAAGGCACCCTCTGTTATGATCAAATATGAAAAAACAGACTCCTCTGAGGTGAGCTGAACTGAATGGAACCTGGAGCACATCAACGCAATGGATTCTCTCCCAAGTGTTGTCTAATGAGCTTAATTGCTCTCTGCTGCCTACTGTGCTCTTGGCACGCATGTAATAAATGAGCAGAGGAAAACAATCAAAAGAAAAACAACAACAACACTATTTTAATACTCAGAAGTGCAAGAAGCTTCCTCACGAGAGGGATAAATGGTACGCAGTACGCAAAGGAAAAGTACCAACTACCAAAAGTACCAACATACAATTCTGCATGATTCTCTATGATTATTATGCAGGCAGCAGTGGTTAGAGCCATTGCTTTGCACTCCAAGGAGACAGGTTCGAAATCCTCCTCCTGCTGTAGTACCCTTGATCACAGTACTTGCCCTGAATTGCACCACAAAAAATGACCCTGCTGTATGAATGGGTAAATACCAACTGGTAACATCCAGGGTAACAGGCCTGAGTTTGAAGAACGCGGTGATCAGGAAGAGGAGACGCAACCTCTGGACCGAACCTGTCATTATTATGATTATCATTATATGTCTTCATGAGGTGGGCTTTTCTGGGAGGAACTGCTTGTGGGCTTTGTCTCTCCTCCTGGTCTCCACATCCAGGGACCAAACACACTACTGGAGACCAGAACGAGCGAAGGGGAAACAAGGGTCACAGTTGGCTCTGAAATATGCCTCTGCCCCCTCTGTTACGCATTACCATGGTTACTAGATGTTGCCACATTCATTCACATTCAGACAGTGTAAGGAGGTCTCCTCAATCTTTGCAGGACAGCAGCAACTAACATCTCGATGGTTAAGAATGTGGCTTTGTTTCCAGAAGGTTGCCTGTTCAAGTTCCAGGATGGGTCCTGCCACAATGACCTGAATTGTCCCAGTAAAGCATCCACCTTCATAAAATTGGTATAACTGCTTCTGCTTTACACAAAAGTGTTAGAGAAGCCAAGAAATAACAATCAACCTGTAACAGGCAACACACTGAGATGTAGGGAAGAAAATATACTCTTTGCCTTAAAATATGACCTTCCACTTTTAAAATATGGAGAAAAAAGAAACACAGTTCATGTGCACATGCCTGGCACTGTTTATATTGGAATAACCAGGCAGCCCAGTGCATTATAACATTAATTTAACACATTTTTAACAACTGGCATAGTGAAAACCAAATTAATAAAACACTTAATTTCAGTGTTTAAATTTTTATTTGCACTGTACAATTACAGTACTGTATTCACTAATTAATTATTCAATGGCTACTTGAAAGTCAATTTTATTGTCTTTTCTATCATATGCAGTTTTGTTGGAATATTTTATTTATTTAATAAGATTTTTCTTTTATTTTTAAGGTATTCTATTTTATTAGCAGGACAAAGTAAAAATGATTTTTTTAAAAATTGAATATATAATACACTGTAATGTTGTGTCAATCACATAACCAGAGGCCTGCTTGGGGTAAACTGTTAACCTGTCTTTTTTTTCCCCTTTTGACATCAATGCACCTTTAAATACTGTTTAACCTTTATCCCTCAAATGGACTCAGGCAGCCAAAAGGTGTGTTGTTGACATGGCACTTTGATGACAAACTACGTCATGATGTGGGGTAGACAAATGGAATTACAAGAGAGGTGATGAGATTTTGTAGTTACCACAGTGACGGGAGGCCTTCCCCTGGGAGACAGAGCCCTAAATCAGCCTAAAGAATGCAAAGTTCTACAGCACATCTCTCAGGTGGTTATAGGCATATGCCACAAACCAGATTTCACTATTGCGCTTAAGAGGACCACTACTAACAATGACATCTTCGTTACACTTTGACCTGAGCGATTACAGTGAACATTCAAAGGGCCAACACTCCCAAAGTGTTCCTCTCTCCCACAAAGTGCTGAAAAGTGCCATAACAAAAAGGTTTCATTTTGGTAGACTGTTACAGATACAGTACGTCACATGCTTCCTCCAAAGTAACAGGCCACCGACTGAACAAGTAGGCCGTATGAGCCAACGGAAATGCAAATAGAGCCATGCATCTTTCAGTTCTTTCATTACAACCCTGTCTCTTAACCTCCTTTTAATTATTAGGTGGCAGCTGGCAGTAATGAGTTTCAATCAAAGGCTGTTTATGTGTTATTCTGTCAGCTGCTCTGCCTATGTGTTAGCTCTTTGAACAGACTATATACACATGTTCACTTGTGTGTGTGTGCGTGTGCCCTTGGCAGTGCCCATGCAAAGGCTCCAGCAACACACTGTTGGAACATGTGGCTACAATCCATTATCACACAAGCTCTAGTGCTGTGTCCCACACACATACCGACCTACTCAGCACACACCATCATACCACAGATCCCACAACTAATAGGATGTTTACATTTATTTACTCATCCAATATTTTTCTCCTCAGCAACTTATAATGTTAAGCTTCTTACAATGATTTACCTATTTATGCATCTGCTTCATTCTTACTGTAACAGTCCAGGGTAAATAACTTGATCAAAGGCACTAAAGCAGGAGGTGGGATTTGAAGCTTGGTCCTTCGAGTCCAAAGGTGGCAGCTTTAAAGGCTACGCTACCCAGTATCCAATACCATGGGTAACTGAGTTACTGATGCGAGGAGGCAGTGCTTGTGGTTGTACAAAAAGATGACGAGCAGCACCTCCAGGGATACTGGAGGTCCAGAGTGCACAAGAGCAGCTTGATGGAGGTACAGGGACTGCTTTGTGGCTCAAAGTAACACTCGATCCCTGTGGTCATACCAGTGGCATACAGTGTAAGTGCGTTTCAGCTCCAAACACATGGGTCCACCGACAACAACTAAGTAGCGTCTTTATCAAACTAATTAAGCCTCTGTGCTGTAGTCATGGGGATCCACGGTGTTACCTGAGAGAAGAAGCCATGTTGCCCAGAGGCACAAATCCAGAAGAGCAACGGGTTTAAGTCCTCACAGGGGCCAAACCCTGAGAATCCTGGGGTCCCAAACACAACTAGATGATAATAACATGGGCATGGGCTGCTAAATAGCCTTCCTATGTCAATTAATTTTGCTTCTGCTTTCTCCTCTCCTTCTATCAACACAAGGGAAAGAACAGCTCAGCAAGGGACCTCGCCGACTCATCCGATAGCACTATCCTCGTCTGAGAAGGCGCAACACCTCCTAGATTCAGTTAAGAAAGCATTATTCAGCAGGATTGCTGGCCCAAGGCTTGGCATGTGTGAGGGTCTGCTGGCGTGTGTAACAACACCATGCAAAATGCCAAGTAGCTGCAAGCACATCGCAAGCTGTGACTTAGAAAAAGCTAATATGGCTGAGTGATTACTGATCCTGATAATCTATCCAAATTGCCACTGGATCAAGTCCAGAACAGAGATTAATTAACTAACCTTTCCCCCCAGTTTCTCATGTCTCCAATTAATTTGAGTTTTAGCAATGGCATACAATATTTTCAACTTCCAATAACAGCAGTGTACAGAAAAATTCATGCTCATGACAAACAGCTGTGTCACACACTCCTGAAGGATGGACATGCGGACCCCCACGGAATCCAACACTTTGTCCAACTTCAGGGGAAGTCTCAGTGTCTCAAACCCCAAGTACCTTAGTATAACAAAGCCCACTTTTACAAGTTTGAATTCATAAGCAAACATTATTAGAGTTGGGCTCTACTGACTAAAATTGTCAGAGCATTACCACTGTATCTGAACGTAATTTTAAAATCTCTATTCTTAATACGGGCATCTCTCTATTTACCCAGAATTTTGGTATAATGACTCTTGGCTTTTGATACCCTATTCTTGATTTCCAGAAGAAAATCAGTAAAACAAAATTTAAGTGAAGCGTGTCCAAAAAAATCTGAAAGTGGCACAAATGAAGCAGAAATGCAGTAATGTACTGTAGTTGGCGCGAGTGTACCGTCAACTGTTTCCCATTTGTTTCCTGTCTCGTGATCACTATGTTTTCATGTGTTTGTGCAGTGGCCTTGCAAGAAAGACTGCCAAGACTCCTCCCTCCACACCCTCATACCCCCACAACTCACAATCAACTGTTCTTCTCTTTACTTGTTGGGTACAGTTCATTACAGTAAATTCATGCCTGTTTATTTTAAATTTGATTATGTACTTAGCAGATGCTTTTCTCCAAAGCAACTTCCAATGAACTCTGTGTGTAGTGTCATCAGCCCACACAGCTTATTCACCAAGGTTACTTACACTGCTAGATACAGTACTTACAATGGGTCACTCATCCATACATCAGTGGAACACACTCGCACACCATGGGTGAACATGAACAGCATGTCTTGGGAGTGTGGGGGGAAACCCACTGAGACACAGGGAGAACATGCAAGCTCCACACAGACTGAGCAGGGACCAAACCCATGTCCTCTCGCACTACCCAAGCGCTATGAGACAGCAGCGCTACTCGTGTGCCACCCTGCTGCCCACAGTGTTGTGGGCAGACTGTTGCAGATTGAAAAATTGTCATCTGCACTTTTAACATAAATTTTGTTACTGACCAAGACTTGACTGATGATGGTTTAGTTGATTTATTGAAACTAACTCGACAACCTCCACCAACGTAAGAGCTTGTGTTAAAAAAAAAAAAAAAAGCACAAATATTTAGCATTTAGCTTCCATTCAGTCCTTCGGCAATATTTATTATCACACATTTCAGAACAGAGCCGTAACATAACCATCTCATTTCCATGGACAAAACAAGTACAATTACATCAAAAAAAAGAGAAAACATTTACAACAATATACATGTACAAACCTTGTGCCTCTTCGGAGGGTTGCGAATCCTTATATTAAACAAATTATTTAGTTCTTGCAGCACGCAGCTAACCACAAGCTGGGATAAGTTATATTTGCGCGCCAACCGCATTAAACTAACTCGTCAAATCTAAGTGCAGGGCTTTTGGGAATACAAGACCGTGTCAAAATAAAAGCCCCCTTATAATGACCGTATGCCATTGCAATTATATGACAAAATAAAAGTACAAATACAAAAGGAAAAATTTAGCAAAGTGTAACGATCCGGCTAATGAGTTAGCCCAGATCCTCACGTGGATTCCAGAAAGGCGTATAATTATATAAATCCAGACGGACACGGACAAAAGGAAGCTCTTCTTTTTAATATCTTGTAGGCAACTATGGATGACATATTTCACACAGCTGTCCTTACAATAAAATAAACAACATTAAAGTAATCTCCAAAACGTGCGAGGCACAAAATGTGTACACGGCCAAGTATATCAGCCTGCGCGCGCGGGAGCGAGGACCGAGGGGGAGGAACAACCCCTTAGTCTCCACCATAATACGTCATCATTACATATCCCCCCCACTTAGATCAAGGGCTGTCCTCAGACCACAATGGAAATAAAACATTTACCCCTTCACTGTAGCACATCACTGCATAACAGAGACAAACAGTGGCACATAAAAGAAAGTAAAGACAGTTGCCCAGCATAATACCATAGCCCAACATTACACAGCCAGAACAGCATCCTTTTCGTTTTTTTTTTTTCTCCTCTTTCCACAAACTTCACACTGTTAAAGCAGAAACTGAAACAGAAGATATTACAATAAAAACTTAAAACACACAGGTCTGAACAGTATCTCAAGAACAAGTGGTGCATATTGCAGCCATAACCCCTTCAAACATTTCAATACCCGCTAGTCTCCAGACCAGCCAAAGAAAAACATCTTCTTTCGCACACAAAATACAATAAGACCCCAAAATGACAAACAGAACATCATAAAACATGTCAATACCCAAATTGTAAAGCAAAATAAGGGTTTGTCCATCTGTTAACATCCCATCCACTGGTAACCCTTGGTGTGCGCCTAGGACGGAGGAAGTATGGGTGTGCCGTGTGGGCAGGTTGTTTGGGATGAGTAGGGTGTTGCGAGAATGAGCGTGTTCCCGTATGAAAGGGCTGTGTGTATGTGAGGCAGGAATCACCAGCACATCCACTGCGAAGAGAATACGGATGTGTGTGCATGTGCACAAGTTGTGGGTGCTGGAGGTGAGCGTCAGCGCGGGGTGAGGAAAAGTTTACAGGGGGCGCGACCACAGGACTATTAACTGAGGGAGGCTGTGTCCCCATAGTCGGAGCAGCCGCCAACTGGTCATGGACGTCCGGCTCCGTAAACAGGGTATCAAAGCCAAATACGTCCTGCTCATCAGGGACACAGACCTCTTGCTCCTGCAAATTGGTCTCAGTCAACTGCTGGGGCAAACACTCCAGGTCCTCCTTGTCATCCCAAGTAAAAAATGGAAGTAAATTAGAAACATGGTGAACACCACCATCAGCTGCATCCGCCACCCTGGACAACTTGTAATTCAGCTCAGACAAAACTTTGGTAATCCTGTATGGGCCTTTATAGACTGGGGCAAGCTTGGCCGAGAAACCCGCCGAGGCATCCGACCGAGGGTGGGCTTTCAGTTTAACCAAGTCACCGACCTGGAACGAGATGGCACGCCGATTCTTATCATAATGTTTTTTCTGTGTGGACTGGCTCTCCGCTAGGGACTCCCTCACATGATCATATGCCTCTCTCAGGGCGGAAGTGAGCTCCACCTTGTAGTCCGCTACAGAATCAGCCATGTATTGAGGGCTTGGTGACAACCACAAATCAAGGGGTGTATTGAGGTCTCTGCCATACAAAAGAAAAGCTGGGGTATCTCCCGTACTCTGGTGTGGAGCTGTTCTCAACGCAAAGGATATCAGCGGCAAGTGGAGGTCCCAGTCTCTGTGTTTTCGCCCCACATAAGCACGGATTGCAGTCTTAATAGTACGGTTCACTCGTTCCGTCTGGTTAGACTGGGGGTGGTAGGCTGTAGTCAGCCTGTGGTCTGAGCCCATGGCAGCAACAACCTCCTCAAAGAGTCACTCACAAACTGAACACCTCTGTCAGAGACCAGGTGCGCAGGAGCGCCATGTCTCGCAAACACCTCAGAGACAAACTTGCGGGCCGCAGTCGCCGCTGTAGCCTCTCGAACTGGACAGATTTCCACCCACTTCGTGAAATAGACAATGAAAACTAAAATGTATTCATTCCCACGACCGGATCTGGGGAGGGGACCCATGAAATCAACACCAGCAAACTCCCATGGATATGTAGCGACTACTGGTTTCAGATAGCCTCCAGGCTTCTGATTGGCTGGCTTGGACAACTGGCAGGTCACGCAGGACTGGACATACCTCTTTACATCACCCCTCATACCTGGCCAATAAACTCGTCTCTGTAAGCGCCCAAGGGTTTTGGTAATGCCTAGGTGGCCCCCCATCGGGTGGTCATGAAAATATCTCAGTAAAGTACCACGGAGGAGTCCCGGCACATAGAAACGCAGGGCCTTAAGAGGATGAAGCCGGCAGGAAGCCCTCTTGTCCATGAAGTAAACCAAACCGTCCTGAATGCAAAAATCTGTTGAGTCCACACAGGATCCGCTCTCCAGTTCCGTGAACAGCGATGCGATTACCTGGTCGCCCTGCTGGAGCGACTTAAGCTGTTGCTTGTCCTCCAATATGAACAGTGGCTGACGTCTGAGGTTCAAAGAGCCAATAGTGGCGTATGATGGCAACAGGTCTACGGGCTCGGTAGGATCACTGGCAGGGTTCCGCGAAAGGGCATCTGGAACCAAATTTGCAGAGCCTGGTCTGTGGACCACTTCAAAGTCAAAGTCTTGTAGTCGTAGGCACCATCTAGCTAATCGCCCTGAGGGGGAGGGCCTTGACATCAGCCAACTCAAGCTGTTGTGATCCGTAACAACTGTTACATAGGAGCCCTCAACATATGGACGAAAGTGTTCGAGAGCCCAAATCACCCCAAGGCACTCTTTCTCAGAAGTGGAATATAGGCGCTCTGACTTCTGAAGTGTGCGGCTTGCAAATGCGACAGCCCATTCCAAGCCATCTTCCCCAGTCTGGGTCAACGCGGCCCCGAGGCCAACATCGCAAGCATCCGTATGAACTGTAAAAGGCTTCCCAAAATTAGGTAAAACAAGTACTGGTGCCCTAGTCAGCTGCTGCTTCAGGTGATCAAAAGACTGCTGGCACTCAGGAGACCACGTGAAATGGGCATCCTCCCGCAAAAGAGCGAACATGGGCTCAGCGATACGAGCATACCCTGAAATGAACCTACGATAGTAACTTGTCATACCAAGAAACTGTCGCATGTTTTTAACCGTTCTCGGCGTGGGAAACTGCTTGATTGCAGCAACCTTACTCTCATCAGGACCAATGCCTCCTGGGGTTACCAGGTAACCCAAGTAACGAAGGTTTGGCGTACAAAAATGACATTTAGCCAGCTTCAACGAAAGGCCAGCCTCCGCCAAACGCCCCAATACACTAGCGAGGTCTGTCAGGTGTTGGTCAAAGGTTGGTGAAGCAACAACTATATCATCTAGGTACACCATACAACAGGTGTGTGTGAGCCCTGCCAAGACAGTGTTCATTAGCCTTTGAAATGTCGCAGGCGCATTTGACAATCCAAAAGGCATTACTTTAAATTGATAGAGCCCTTTGTGAGAGATAAAAGCTGACTTTGGTCTCGAATCTGCAGCCAACGAGACCTGCCAATAACCTTGTGCAAGGTCTAGAGTTGAAATGAATTTACCGCGTGCCAAAAAATCCAAAGAGTCATCTACTCTCGGCAGCGGATAGGAGTCCCTCACTGTACATTTGTTCACTTTCCTAAAATCCACACAAAATCTCGGCTCTGTGCCAGGCTTTTCCACTATCACGATTGGGGACGCCCAGGGCCCTGAAGCCGGCTCAATAATATCATCCTCCAACATTTTAGAAATCTGCTCTTCGATAATCTTTCTTTTAGCGGGTGAGGCACGATAGGGAGGAAGGCACACCGGTTTCGCAGTTCCTGTGTCGATTGTATGTGCAACTAATGAGGTCTTCCCCAGCTTTCCACTGAAAAGATATTCAAAGTCTCGTAACAGGCTTGCCAGCCTTTCCTTGTCTGCCGGAAGTAAAGCTGCCTGATCCAACACTGGGATAAAATCAACTTTGGTATCCTTAAATGTCAGGCAAGCTACATGACCTTCCAAGTCCCCAAACTCCCCCTCCAACAGGCCTAGGTCTGGTGCGTAGTTTGCATTGTCTCCCAATCTAACGTTACCTGTGGTCGGATGAATATGAACATCTGCCTGGATCATGAAATCAGTACCCAAAAGAATGGGGCAAGACAGGTCTGGAATCACAGCAAAGCGATGTGTGAACAAGTGACCCAACAAGCTCACGGGCAGCCACACAACACCCGAAGGAGTGCACTGTTTTGAGTCAGCCAACTCAAGTGGGGAGAAAGTCCAAGGGAGAACAATATCCTCATTTATTCCACATTTAAGGAGAGTGGATGGATGGACTGCTGAAATGGACGCGCCCGTATCCAATGTTGCCTTCAGAAAAACTTGGTTAACCATTACCATTGACGACAAAGGGGAGTTCTTAGACTTCCGTGGGCTGTCCTGCACCAAATTAACGGAGTGAGAACCCCCTGTGCTCTGTACGCTGGGCCCCGGTTCCTGGTTCTGGTTTCCACCCCGGGGCCTCTGAAACCTACGTGGTTGAGCACCCGGGTCACCCCTAGTGTCTTGTGGAGCGTTTGGGTTTTCTTGATCTGCCTGAGGACTCGCAGCTGCCCCCCCACCAGGTTCTGTGTTTCCACTCTGCCTAGTTTTCCTACAGGTCCCACAGTTACGCGTGGTGACCCCGGGGGTAAAACATTTGTAGCAGTGCAAGTTTGGTCGCCGGGTCAGCTGAGCAGAAGTGGCAGTCCTGTTAGGGGAGATAGGCCCCAAGGCAGCGTGTAGCTCATGGGCAGTCAGGAGCAGCTCAGTTAAAGTTGTGGGTGCGGCCGCATGGAGGGCCAGTCTATACTGGTCTGAGACATGCCGGCAAATCACCTCGATCTGTTCTTGCTCAGATGGTGGTTGCCTCAGTCGTTTGAACTCAGTCACCAGGTGAGCGACAAAGGTGGGAAGTGATTCATCAGAAGCCTGAACACTGTCTAAAATCCCTCTCCAGATCTTCTCTTCATTGTCTGTTGGTAAGAATGCTTGACGAAAGAGATCTGAGAAATGTTCCCACGACAGTAGGTGGGGCTGCATGGCAGAGTACCACTTCCGAGGCTCCCTCTCAAACAGCCTCGTCAACTCTAGAAAAAACCGAGTATCGGATAAGCCAACCGCTGTTTTGTACAACGAAACAGACTGAAGCCAATCCTCTGGGTCAATAGAATCACCCCCATCAAACTTGGGTGGCACAAGGCCAGAAAGGTGAGCAGAACTAACCAGCGGGGGGTGTGGACATGACCGGGCTGTGCATTCGGAGAGAGTGTGTGCCGCAGTGAGAGTAGTGTGCCCAGGATGGGTACCAGCATTCTGTCCATGCGAATGTTGAGAATCCTCGGCATCTCGACTATTGCGCTTTGTGAGTGTGCGTGTAGCAGGGGTGGAAGTAAACATAGGATGGGCATGTGTGTCTGGTCTCTGTGAGTGTGAAGAGGTCTGGATCTCCAACTGCTGTAGCAAGCTGTGTTGTAAGTCAATAGACATACTAAATGCAGATGTCAGCATATCTACTTGTTGCTGTAACTTTTTTACCTGAGCAGCAAGATGCTGAATTGTGACCGAATCATCACCCAACAGCCCAAGTGGAACACCATCACCTTCACCATCGTCATCCACAAATGCAACAATACGTCTAGCCATTGTAAATGTACTGAGAGAATCAAAACAGAAATGTGACCATGAATAACTGGAAAGAAAATTATCCTAAAGCAGGTTAAAACAGCACATCTGCAATAGGAAGACACTCAGTGTATTACAATACATACGAAAATAATATCATCAAATATCCTTACATGTATTACCCTTAAACTCAGTACTAGGCAGTTTTCATTATTTTACTATTAACATATATTACACACTCACATACAATTAACAACCTTTAACCCCCCTTTTTTTTTTTTCCTAAAAATTTCCCTCTCCTCTCTTTCACGGCACGTAGAACTCCGCAGGAAATGGGAAAAAGACGAGGAAAAATGTCCCACGGTCTGCCCAACTGGAGTTTTAGGTTGCCACACCGTGCACGAGTGAATGAAATATCGTAAATCCGCTAGCCAAAGTGCGCGAGGCAAGGAAATAAAAAGTCGAATTCCAAAAATAGTTCGCCTGCTTCCTTCGTCATCCACCAAAGAGATACTCCAAATATACTCACTGTCCAGTGTCCAAACCTTTCCTTCTATGGGTGTTCATTCACAGTTCGGGCGCCATTTGTAACGATCCGGCTAATGAGTTAGCCCAGATCCTCACGTGGATTCCAGAAAGGTGTATAATTATATAAATCCAGACGGACACGGACAAAAGGAAGCTCTTCTTTTTAATATCTTGTAGGCAACTATGGATGACATATTTCACACAGCTGTCCTTACAATAAAATAAACAACATTAAAGTAATCTCCAAAACGTGCGAGGCACAAAATGTGTACACGGCCAAGTATATCAGCCTGCGCGCGCGGGAGCGAGGACCGAGGGGGAGGAGCAACCCCTTAGTCTCCACCATGATACGTCATCATTACAAAAGGTATTCACAAAGGAAGACAAGTTTTAAACATCAACTGGGGTCCTTTACAAATGTGATTTTTTTTTTCTTTATCGCGCTCTAGTTACAGAGTGACAGTTATAGAAATGCTTTATTTTGGAATATGCTCTTCGTATACATCTAAGAAATCATCAACATCTTAAGAAGAAATGACACAGGAATAATTGGTGTTGATTTCTGAAATGTTCTATCAGCCGTAAGAAAACAGGATTTCCCCTGTAGGACTAACGTTTTCAGTTATCAACTGGGAATAACTTCAGGGAGGGTGTGATGGGGCAGCTGCTACAAACCATTTGGGTCTGTCTTCTCATTCACAGCACCCAAGGCATTGACAAAACACACACTCTGGAGCTGCACACAGACTCAGGGCCACACTGAAAACAAAGCTAAAACTAATCTCTAAGGAGATGGTTCATAATGTGAATTATATCATCAGCAGATCTTTGGTTAATGAGGCCCAACAAGAATTTTCTGAATTGGCAGCGTATGTGGTCAATATGCGTTCAGCGAAAAACTGCAGAAGGGCAGTCTGAAGTCTCTCTCTCTCACTCACTCACTCACTCACTCACACACTCACACACAATGGCAAAAACTGCAAGGAAATAGTGAACCTTCTCTTACTTTCTACCTAATGTTACAGGAGGTTATCACATACTACCAGTGTAAGTCATGGCAGATAAGTTATCTAAAGAAGATAAGCAAAATAACTAGCTACAGAAATGGTAAAACACTGCCGATTTGATCAGAACAACTGAGTTATAGCATATTTAAATAAAAACCTTATTTTAAAAAAAAAATGTCCCCAAAGCCTGAAACTCATAAGTAATTTGTGGAGCAAGGGATTAAAGAAAAATTTCCATATCATCATATGATGAGAAGAAACCAAAGTGTGACCTAGCTCTGAACAGTCAGTAAATACTCAGTACTCATTACTCAGTATTCAGCACTCAGTGACAGAAATCAACCAGGCTGTCCCACATGTGTCTCCTACTGGGAGTAGTACAGTAAAGAAGTCTGAGTCATTCTGGTTCCCTTCATTCAATGTCACGAATATCAAAAAGGAAGAACTGCAAGACACTTGGGTTTCAGCAGCTGAAGGAGGCCTCCATTAGACAAGAAGAGCTCAGCACATGTCTCAAAGGGCATAAGTGGGCTGCTCTTTCAGCTCCATGTTTAAAGGCAGTTTGATTCCACACCTGTGCAAATATTTAAAAGGTACGACAAATACATCAGCTGATATATCTGTCATACTGCGTTGAGGCCGGAGCTGGTTATCATGACCATGTGCACTTATTGATGAATTTACTGTAAAACTATCATGAAAACCAGAACTCAAGATAGATAGAGAGATAGATAGACAGACAGACAGATAGATAGATATACTTTATTAATCCCACAAGGAAAATTATGACCCACGCACATGGCTTTCTCAGGAGTTATGTGATCAAACACTGCCCAAGGTAAGACTCTTGACATGTTCTTCAGCCTTCAGACTCTGAGAACAGGAAGTAGAGGGTGCTACGAATCCTAAAGAGCACAAAGTGTGACACTGAGGGACACACATGGGTTGAAAGTAACCCATTAACAGGAATAAATCATACATAAGTAATAATCAGGAAACAATTGTGTGCATAAGCAACCCAAGTGTAAGCAAAAATAACATTACAGAAATCACACATTTACATTGACTAAAGACATTTTCTCTAAAGAAAAAATACTGCACAATAAAGTCATAAAAACATCAGCCTTCCTTTCAGCATGAACACTCGACTGACAGTTTCTTTATCCCAAGCCAGTTAGAAACGGTTAAAAACAAATTCATCTCCCATCTCAGAAGAGCAAAATGACTATTTGGTTTTAATAATTGGTCAGTGTTCTACTTCAAATATTATACATCACTCATTAATTTTACTGGTGTCCTGTCCAGCGAACTCAGCGAACTCCGCCCTTGGTGGTTCGCCACCATTGCCGGTCCCAAGCCCGGATAGAGGAGGAGGGTTGGGCATGGGGCTAGCAACCCCACCTCGTAAAAATACCCACTGCTACAGAAACAGGAAGCGAAACGCAACGTATTCAATCAAATAGCATCAGAGATGTCCGAAGTGATGTGACGGTGTTGAAACAAAGCCTCCAAAGGGTCCTCTAACGCCTGATGACTCGATCTTTCTTTGATGCAAAAGGAACTACAAGAATTGGCACCTGGAACATCCAAACCCTCTATCAAGCTGGAAAGTTAGCCCAACTATTACGCGAATTCAACACCTATCGAATAGACATCCTCGGGCTGAGTGAAGTGCAATGGACAAACAGCGGACAGTTGATTAGCGATGGCAAATTAATGCTTTCATGTGGTCAATGCAGTCATGACACAGAACACGAGCGTGGAGCTGGGCTCATGCTCTCAAAGCATGCAGCATTGGTCATGACTGGCTGGAAACCTGTATCAGACCGCATGATCTCCGCCCGTTTCTGAACTCGACACGCCAAAACCACCATCATTCAGGCATACGCACCAACTGAAGACGCTGATGATTCATGCAAGGATGCCTTCTACAACCTCCTACAACAAGACCTGGATGCTACACCTAAGCGTAACATCGTCATATTGATTGGCGACTTGAATGCACAGATCAGTAAACAGTGAGGAGGTTTCGAACAGATGACAGGACCACACGGAGCAACTACCCATACTAATGACAATGGCGAACGTTTGATCTCCTTATGTGCAACAAATGCTCTTTGCATTGGAAACACTTTCTTCCAACACCGTGACATTCATAAACAAACATGGATATCGCCTAACGGACAAGTAAAAAAATGAAATTGACTATGTCTGCATCTCTCGAAGATGGCGTTCATCACTCCTGGACATTAAGGGTCAGCGAGCCGCAAATATTGGTTCTGACCATCATCTGCTCACGGCCAAATTCCGCCTCCACCTTAAACGGCTACCGACATGCCCTCAGCGACCCCGGCCATTCAACGTGATGAAGATTAAGGATCGACATGTAATCAGCAATTTTCAACTAGAAATTCGAAATCGTTTCCAAGCACTCGCCGAGTTAACAGACTTAGAAGAGCATTGGAACCAGTTTCAAGAAGCAATTGTAACAAGCTCAGAATCATCAATTGGCCGAAGAAGAAGCACGTACAAAGAACAGTGCATACAGGATCAAACGTGGGATCTCACAGACAAACGACGATAGGCGAAACAGATTCACGATCAAGCGTCTGAAGGTGAAAGAGCTAGAGCCAACGAGGTTCACCGTGACCTCGATCGACAAGTCAAGCAAAGAGCCCGAAGAGACAAGCGCAATTGGATCGATCAAAAAGGCGATGAAGCTCAGAAGGCTGCTGATCGGAATGACACCAAGACACTATACCGGATCATTCGAGAACTACCTGAATCCACCACCAGCCACTGCGGCCCTATCAAAGATCAGAATGGTAAAATGCTCTTAACCAAAGAAAAGCAGAATAACCGTTGGGTTGAACGTTTGAAAGATACACTAAACCAGCCTCTGCCCCCGTTGACATTTCCCGATGACCTTCTAGAACCGGAGGATGATCTACTGGTCAATATTGGACCCATGACACAAGATGAGACAGTTGCAGCAATACGAATGCTCAAATCAGGGAAGGCTGCAGGCCTGGATGAAATAGCACCTGAGACGATTAAACTGGGTGGACCTGAAGTTACAAATCGGCTTACAAACATCCTCAACCACTGTTGGGCACAGTCCCAAGTCCCAGAAGCATGGCGCCAAGTCGTCATCATTCGACTCCCAAAGAAAGGCAACCTTACAGACTGCAGTAACTGGAAAGGTATTACCTTACTTTCTATGCCAGGCAAGGTACTATGTACAGTCCTTTTGAGACGCTTGCGACAAGCTGTAGATGCAAAACTACAAGAAGAACAGGCAGGATTCCGAACAGGGAGGTCATGCAATGAACGAATATTCGTTCTCTGGAACATCATCGAGCAAAGCCTAGAGTGCCAACAGAAACTACCAATCAATTTCACTGATTTCACCAAAGCATTTGACAGTGTCGACCGTGAGACCCTGTGGAAAATCGCCACAAATATGGCATCCCAGAACGCTTTGTTGCCCTGTTCCGCAGCTTATACTACAACTCTAGTTGTTGTGTCCACATTGATGGCGTCACTGAGTTCTTCACCATCAAAACTGGTGTCCGACAAGGATGCATACTGTCTCCACTCCTATTCCTGATTACAACTGACTTCGTCCTAAGAAGATCCATCGATACCCAAATATTAGGGCTTCCATGGAGACAGGAGACAAGACTTGCTAATTTAGATTTTGCTGATGACATTGCTCTTCTTGCCCCAACACAAAAAGAACTGGTGACACAAACCTTACTACTAAAACAAACGGCAGCCCAGGTTGGACTTTGGATTAGCAGTAACAAAACCAAAATTATGCGGATTGGATATGCGCAAGCAAATATACCAGTTACTATTGACCAACACCAGACTGAGCAGGCTGACAACTTCACATACCTCAGGAGCGTACTGACTACAGATGGAGATGCGACACACGACATCCAATGTCGCATTGGAAAGGCAACTTCAGTCTTCCAGTGCCTGAAACCGATATGGCGCACTAGCACAATCAGTTTACAAACAAAAATACGACTTCTCCATGCCATCGTTGTCCCAACAGTGATATACGCCTGTGAGACATGGAAGATGACAAAGAACATCATTCGACGGATAAATGTCTTCCAACGATACCTTCGTCGAATCCTAGGCATCTCGTATCGAGAACATATCACAAACCAAGAAGTCCATCAACAAACATGCACGCGCCCACTGTCGGAAACCATGGCTGAACGACGCTTCCGATTCGCAGGTCATATCTTACGCCAACCACTAACCCGACTCCCAAGTACATCCATGAACTGGATTCCATATAAGAGGAAGCAAAAACCAGGACGCCCAAGGATGACATGGAAAAAGACCTTCATTGAAAACCTAACAGCCATCAACCTGTCATGGGATGAAGCCGAGGCTGCTGCAATTGATCGAGTACGATGGAGAGCGCTTACTGCCCAATGTACCAAACGGCGTGGGAGGATCTAAGTCTAAGCCTGTCGAGCGGGAGGGCCCTGCCTGATGATATCCATGATGACAGCATATCCCAATGTACAGTGTGCGGTTCATACAGTAAAACTCAACCTTTCGTCTCAAGAAAACCTGAACTTGCACCCGACAGCCTCACTTCTGACGTTCTGTATATCCTCTGAATATCTCACCTGGTGTTCACTGGCAAGCGAGAACCTACATGTATGGCTGAAACATACATCTCCCTGAGTCTACTCTTACAGTCTTTTGGCACGGCTCTGTGCTGATGTATGCCCCGAATTGGTTACTGAAGAATGAACAGACTGGTCAATGAAGGACATTGATTTTGTGGAATGAGCTTTTAAGTGTGATGCTGAAAGAGCAGGAGTACCAGGAGTTCAGGAGCACCTAAACAGAACAAGAGCCCAACTAACTGAGCCCTGTGTCAAGTACTCTTCAAATGTACAACTACCAGGTTAAAGACTAGCACATCCTCAGACCTCCTCCAAAAAGTAAAATACTATATCGTCTTTTTTCAGACGGCAGCTATTCAATTAGCGTTAAAGCTGTTTGCAGATTCAAGTGGCAATTCACCAGTTCACCCTTTTCTCAATTTCTGCTAGGTTCCTGCTGCATTCATATAGATAGAAGGATATACTGCATATCACCATGTTGCCTAAATTCACATTTGAGACCTTTTAAATGAACCAACCAGCATGACCTAAATATGTCATTTTTGTATCATGGAAGCCTTAAGAATTAGCATGTTTGCAGTGTTTATATGCATGTGTTCAGAATCTGCTAACATATTAAAAATGTAAATAGTTAATATCACACAACTTTCAGAATACATCAAAAGTGTAGTAATGTTTGGTAATTGTTCTTCACTCCTTGTCCTCTATAATTTCCACTGAATGGGTTCGTAAACTATATTTTGACAACTCCATTGACTGACCACAAGGCTGTTTTCATTAGCATCAATTTTTTTGCTGGAGCATCTTGCGGTAGAGGGGCTTCTTACTGGAAGCTGAACAGCACCCTGCTTAAACATGACTCAGTGAAGGCGAAGCTGAAGAGGCTGATCGCCTATTACTGGGACAAAGCCCAGAGGGATGGTATGTTTAGTTGTAACTGGGAGCTTTTAAAGTTTGAAGCTGGCAAATTTTTGAGAAAATACGGCAGCTCACTAGCCAGATCTAGGCGTTTTGTGGAGGAGGGGATTGTTTCAGAGATCACTACCCTTTCCAGTTTACCTCCTGGGAGTATATCGAATGAGGAGAGGTTAAGGTTAGCTGAGCTACAGAGCAAATTAGATGATGTGTACAAAGCAAGAGCAGAGGGGGCTTTCGTAAGGTCTCGACAGAAGTGGCTGGAGCATGAGGAGCAAATGTCTGCATATTTTTTAACCTTGAGAAGTCGCGAGCTAAACTTAATTCTGTTTTTCAGCTGAACGTTGGGGGTAGTGTTACCAGTAACCCAGAGATTTCCAGCTTTTGTCATAACTATTACTCCACATTGTACGAATCCAAGTTTAGTGAGGGTGACTTGGCAGCCTTTTCTAAATATTTCGGCACCCTACCTTGCCTTAGTGAAGATGAAGCATTAGTATGTGACTCTCCAATTACTGTGGAGGAAATTATGGCTGCCCTTATATGCCTTAAAAATAATAAGTCACCGGGTAATGATGGGATCACTGCTGAATTTTATAAGCTCTTTCCTGAGTTAATTGCTCCCTTTTTGTTTAAGGTTTATTCAGAGAGCATTGCTAGGACTGCTCTTCCCACTAGTATGATGCAAGGCGTAATTTGTTTAATTCCTAAGCCTAAAAAAGACTTGCTCTTTCTTGACAATTGGAGACCAATTAGCTTACTTAATGATTATAAAATTTTTGCCACAGTATTTGCCAGAAGATTTAAGCAAGTGATAGATTCAGTTATTGAGGAAAATCAATCTGGGTTTATTAGTAACAGGTATATTTGCAATAATATAAGATTGGTCCTAGACCTCATTGATCATTCTGATTTTGTTGCTGATGAGAGCTTTATATTGTTTTTGGATTTCTACAAGGCTTTTGATACTGTTGAGCACCCCTTTATTTTTTATTGCTTACGTAGTTTTGGGTTCAGTAATTACTTTCGTAGCGCGATGAAAGCCCTCTATACGAATGGTAACAGCTCTGTGAAGTTGAGTCATGGCACCTCTCAAAGGTTCGCTCTTAAAAGAGGTATTAGGCAGGGGTGCCCAGTTTCTGTGTACCTCTTCCTTCTGGTCGCTCAAGTCTTTTGTCATTTTATTAAGTTAAGTAGTTTGGAGGGTATCTCTATTGCAGGGAGAAGTCTTATTATAAGTCAGCTTGCGGATGATACAGCTTTGTTCTTGAGAGATGTTTCACAGGTGCAACCTGCTGTTGAGTTGATTGAAGTGTTTTCTAAGGCTTCGGGTTTGTGCCTTAACCTTGAAAAATGTGAACTGCTTGCTTTGAAGGATTGTCCTGTAACATCAATTAGTGGCATCCCTGTTAAAGAAAAGGTGAATTATTTAGGGGTTCAGATAACTAAGGATCCACCGGACAGAATTGCTTTTAACTTCTCCCCCATGATTGAGAAGACAAGGACCAGATTCAGTCTTTGGTTGCAGAGGAACTTGTCTTTAAAAGGGTGGGTTCTTCTGTCCAAAGCAGAAG
Source organism: Scleropages formosus (assembly GCF_900964775.1). Classification (NCBI taxonomy): domain Eukaryota; kingdom Metazoa; phylum Chordata; class Actinopteri; order Osteoglossiformes; family Osteoglossidae; genus Scleropages; species Scleropages formosus. The sequence goes on from NC_041821.1 coordinate 25,306,538, forward strand.
GTATTTCTAGGCTCACTTATGTTGCCTCTTCGGTACATTTAGACAGCAAAACTGCTAAAACAACAGACCGGATGCTCTTCGATTTCTTATGGAGAAATCGTGTCCACTATATCCGGAAGTCTGTGGTTGTCAACTCATATAAGAATGGTGGACTTGATTTCTTGGACTTTGCTAGTTTGAACATGACTCTTAAAATTAACTGGATTAGGCAACTTCTGAGACATGATGCCTCCATCTGGAATTTCATTCCGAAGTTTGTTTTTGACCAACTCGGCAGTCTCTCCTTCCTTCTGATGTGCAATTATAACATAGAGAAGTTACCTGTTAAATTGTCAGCCTTTCACAAACAGGCGCTGTTGGCTTGGAGATTAATTTACAAGCACAACTTTTCTCCACACAGGTACTATATTTGGAACAATGCTGAGATCCTGTATAAGGGTAGGAGTATCTTTTTAAGGAGTTGGTTTGAGAAAAATATCCTTCTAGTGGGCCAGCTGATGACCTCACGAGGAGTTCTCATGAGTTACACTGAATTTATATCATGTTTTGGATTTCATGTCACAAGGGAAGAGTTTGGCCTGGTAATGCAGGCTATTCCTAATGGTTCTGTGACTCTGCTTGGAGGTGTCTCTTACCCTGCTGTTGTTTCTGTAGTGAACCCAGTTGATACGCCATGTGGAAGGATCTGTTTTTCGCAGTCTCTCAGAAATAATAACAGAGCGGTTCGGTCTTTGTTTCGGAATGAAGTTGCCACATTACCTTATGTCACTGCTTATTGGAACTCCTTTGTTGACAAGGTCCCATGGGAGAAAGTTTGGCTGTTGACTCACAAATATTTCTTAACCAACAAGGTTAGGGAAATCTCTTTCAGGATTATACACAAATTCTATCCTGTCAAGCATCTTCTTAGAAAATTCACGAGGGGATTGATGTAAATTCTTTTTGTAGCCTTCGCCCAGAGACGGCGCCTCACCTCTTTTGGCACTGCCGTTATACCAAACAGCTATGAGAGATGTCTCAAAATTTATTATTGATAAATTGTGTAAGGATTTTGCTTTGTATTATTAATGTGTACTGTTTGGGTTCTTCTGTTTTGATAAGCACACAGAGAAACAGGCTTATATCATTAATTTATTAATCATTTTGGCTAAATATCATACACAGGTCAAAATTTGCTAATGAAAAGCCTATATTTTCTGTTTTTCTTAAAGAAGTTAAGCAGTACATTGACACTCACAAGGAATGTGATAAGAAGGCTATTAAGCCTTTCTTATTGTGATATTTTAAAGGTCTTGATGTAATATTCGGTTATTGGAGTGTTTTATAATTTCCTTTTTTTTTTAAAAAAAAATTCCCCCTGGCTAGGTTGACTGGTCTGAATTAATGTTCTGGCATTGTGTGTGATTTGTTTCATAAAAAAAAAAAGCCGAGTAGAAAACAGCGCTCCCTCGCGGCCTGCCTGCGCGAGACGGAAGCGCGGTATCGCGAGCTCGTCCAAAAGCGCTCCTCTGCTGAAAACGGCACGCAATCAGGACACGCTCCCTTTGTTTGCTCCCGCATTAGAGCTCACCGCCAAACCCACCCCACCGCGGCTCTCAAGGGCTTTTACATGAGCTGACGAAATGACTCGTGCACGAGATTTCATTAAACAACACCGAAACGGTCACGTTCTCGTCCTCACAGTAAGTACTGTACACGCTGGAAACCCCCGACACATAATGTTCACCCTCAGTACAAAGTAAAATAATAAAAACGTGCAGCAGCGGTTTCCTGTCTGATTGGACTTCCGGTTTATAGAGCGGTTCCTTAGAACCAAGTGGTTCATTAATTATCCTTGACTGGGCTGTGCATTGAATCCCAACATTAATATGATCAACTTTCATACTTGTAAAATTCATCTGAGATGTTGTCAGTTTACAGTTATCCCTGCGCTGATGAGAAGAGTAAAGATGTTTATCCATAATTTATAACACTTGCCCCTGGAAAAAAATGACATTGTAAAACTTAATTCTGGTTAACTAATTACTTATCATTACTTAATAGTTTTTTGGCTCTGTACAATTAACTGACAATGAATAATATGTGTCAATTAAGGTGAATAATAAATTGTACTGTTCTTTAGGGGAACTGAATGAGCAAATAAGAGGAAACATTTGTGACTTTTTCATGTGGGAAAAAGAGGCAGCAGGTGGTGTAATTAGAACCAATGCCTTGCAATCAAAAGACCCAGGTTTGAATCCAACCTCCTGCTTCAGAACCCTCTATTGAAACTGTAAAAATGACCCAGCTGTGTAAATAATATCCATATCTTAACAGGAGAAAAGCCTCTTCTATGGTTACAAATTTTGACTAATTAAAAGCCTGAATAAAACAAAAAGTTTATACACATATAATATATAAGCACTGTATAATAAACATTAGTATTAATAAATCAGATACATAATTTATTACACACACACGTGTGTGTGTAATTTATTACAATATATACTATATATAACATTTAATATTTGAAATGTATTTTAGAATATTTTATTTATACCAATATAAATGCATTAATAAATAATATATGTGCATTTATGTATATAATTATATATTGCTAAGATTTAAAATTAAAAACAAAAAAAACAAAGGAATCATCTAGGCTATGAAAACTGCTCCAGTACAGAGTATGACAATTAAAACATGAAAAGAGCATTGTAGGGTTTGCTGATATTTAACAATCACTGACATAGGAAGGTCTATGTAAATTGCGTTAATTCGTTTTTTGATTCGAAATTGAAAAACAAAACGTGAATTATGATGCCTTCATTTGTTTTTTGTTTTAAAAATGAAAAACAAAACATGAATTAACTATGTTTAAAAACCATTTTTTTCCCCTCAAAATGTAAAATATTTAAAATATGCCTCATTTATAGTTTTTTAATTCTTGCCATCTTATTTTTTAACTGAGTTATTTCATTTTGTGGTATTCTGGAACAACCCGTGTATAAACAAATCAAAACCATTCATAATCCATCAGTGGCTTCATCAAACATGTTGGCTTCGCTCCGAGTTATTGATCATAAGTTAATATGGATCACTACTGCTTTTCAAAAGCAGCATATGAGTGACAAGTAAGGAGGATGACATGCCCACTGAGAAAATCGGCAGGATTTTTCAGGTGCTACTTCTTAAGAATCTTATTACTAATTAAGCACAGGTGTTAAAAGCACCATGAAGTTCTAGTTTATATTTATTTATTAGGAGAAGCGGCTGGTCACTCTTCACAGTAACAAGCTTTTTGCCTTCATCAGCACCATGGGGCTCATAAGTGTTGGATGTGCTGACCAGCTTGCCAAACTGAAGCACCTGATGATCTGCACCAGAAACAAGCAAGCACAGGTCAGAGTGCTTCCAGTGGTAAAGCAAACAATCTATAGAGTAAAATACTTAGCTAAATAACAGTATGTTTGTTACTTCATTTATTAGACACTTTTCTCCAAAGCAACTTCCATTGAACTCTATGTAATGTTATCAGCCCACACACCTTATTCACCAAGGTGATTTACACTGCTAGATACACTACTTACAATGGGTCACTCATTTGTACATGAGTGGAACACACTCTCTCTGTCATTCAGACACTATGGGTGAACATGAACAGCATGTCTTTGGACTATGGGAGGAAACCAGAGGAAACCCACGCAGACATGGGGAGAACATGAAAACGCTACACAGACTGAGTGGGGATCAAACCCACGTCCTCTCGCCCACCTAGGCACTGAGACACTGCAACGCTACTCGCTGTGCCACCTGTTCTAGGTTAGGCTACTTGTTAGATTGGAAATATTGTGCACTTCAGGACATTCATAATATTTGGTATTGTGAGATTTTGATTTATACAGTTAGTATGATTAAATGAAAAGAAAATTAACAAACATCCTTTTCTTTTTTGTGTGTGCACAGAAACAATAAAAAGCAGTTCTCATTTTTCTGCTTTCAGTATGAAATCAAGAAATGAATGAACATAACATAATTCGCATTTTGTTTTTCAATTTTGAATCTAAAAACGAATGAATGTAACGTACATGGACCCTGCAACCATGGCCACAATTGACTTGCTCCTCTGACATTTTTTGTTTTGCCCTCTAGTCATGAACAATAAAAGACTCTTCTCTGCGTTGCCCTCTAAGCAGTACTCTTTGTGCTGAGATGTTGGAGGAGACCCCACCATGATGGAGACTGCAGCTCCTGATGAAGCTGAGCTGTTGCCCTGGTGACACTTCTGCAGGTGGAACATACGCTGCATCGCAGTGTCGGACAGGACAACCCTTTGGTTGGCCCCTCGGTGTCTCCTCCCATGCTGCGCCACAATGGCACAAACGCACAAGAAATGTCTGTTGCGCAGTGCACACACTGCTGGAAACAGCTTATTGTCCACACACTTGTAATACAATGGCTGCCGGTTGGAATCTCTGGGGGGTCTTGCTGCTGTACCATCGAGCAAAATGCAAACAGTAAAACACCCAGCTGTAGAAAAGAGAATAAACTAAGCAACAAAATATGACCGACTAATGGTTGGCACTTCCAGGTTTTGTTTGGTTTTTTCAATAAAAACCACTATAAATCATGTAAAGCTTGGCAAGTGTAAAAAAAAAAAATGGCATGTAGACAAGAGGCATCAAGGAAATCTTACACTCAGCAGTGCTGCAGCAAGCATTTATTTCTCTCTAATACCACCAAGGAAAATTGACTTGGGCAAATCCAGTGTATGTAACCAGCCAGCGTACTCCTATGATATCCCATTTTACATGGCCTTGACATGTGTATGTGAAAAAGAAGAAAAACCTGATGGCCTGTTGACAGTCTTGTGTGATGGACGCCCATCAGTCAGGGACCAATGTTTCATTGAAAGACAGCACAGGTCTTCAGCCCAAAGGGGACATCTAATCATTTCCACTAACTGATCAGGGGCACAGGGCTGCAGCGGTTCAGGGGAATCGAATGAAAGCACCGGCTGCGCAATGTGGTAAACAATGCAGGAATAGATGCCAGGCCATCACAGCAATCACACACATTCAGGGCAGTTAACAGGCACTTATTCACCTGCCCCGAATGGTTGGACACAAAGTGCACTGGGGAAAACCACACAATCAAAGGGGAACATGTAAGCTGTGAATTCCGATCTGCAGCTCTGGAGTTCTGAGTGGAGCAGAGCTGTAGTCCCACCCTTTGGAGAGCATACAGCCTTCAAAATCCCCACACTTTCTCAAGTCTTTTTACAGGCAAGCTCCCGACACACCTTCACTGGGGCCGCACAAGAACGAGGGAAAGATGGCAGTCCTGGTTAAATAAACCACAAGCTGAAGGATTTGTGCATCAGTTGTCGTGAGTCAGCCGTCACAGTGCAGACAGTTTACATTCAAGGATCACAAATAAGCTAATGAGTGCTGAGAAAGGAACATCAACTGAGATTTAGTGCCCTGTGTGACTTTGCTGAGAATGCTCCATAAAAATAAATTTCAGTGAAATTTATTCACATTATCCACTTTTCTCTACAGCAACTAACATTGTTAAGCCATTTACCCTGATTTACCCAGTTATAAGGGGGGTGCGGTGGCACAGTGGGCTTGGCCAGGTCCTGCTTTATGGTGGGTCTGGGGTTTGAGTCCTACTTGGGGTGCCTTGCAACAGATTGGCGTCCTGTCCTGGGTGTGCTCCCTTGCATCCTATGTTGCTGGGTTAGGCTCCGGTTTGCTGCGACCCTGCTCAGGACGAGCGGTTTCAGCCAGAGTGTGTGTACGCATTTATATAGCTGGGTAATTTTTACTGGAGCATTTCAGTATCTTAAGTCTCTTGTTTAAGGGTACTACAGCAGGAGGTGGGATTCTAACCCGGCTCCTTCTTGCCCTAATGCAACAACTCTAAGCACTAACCCTAATGACACATTAAGAGTACACATACTGCTTTGAGTGTGCAGTGTATGAGATGTGTATGTGCTGCACTTTTAAAAAGCACATCTGATGGATTTGAAGTTGGGAATGCCACACTTGGTAGCTCTGCTCCTCAGCTGAAGCCCAGAAGCGAACAATTTTGGTTGCTCGTAATCATGAACCGTACACACCCAAACACTCGTTTCCATGGCGTCCAGTTATTCTGGCAGGGGGCCACATTTCTACCCATCAGGTTCCTGTAAAACTATGAGCTATTAGTATTGCTGCTGTGAAATATATTAATATCAAATTAAATAAATCATACTGATATGATCACCATCAGTGCCATCATACCCATCAGGCTTATTGTAAAGTAAGAACAGCACAGCCACTTATGTGCTCCCCGTTCCCCTCCACACATATACAGTACATAAACACACTTACCAAGGTTCCACTTAAGCCCCGTGGTGACAGTGAGACAGGGCCCCCCTATAGGGATCAGGCTGCACCACTCCCCTTCCAGTCCTGTGTCCACCCTTAGCTGGTGCCAGACCCCCTATGGGTACATGGACGAGAGCTGAGGGGTACTGGAGTGCAGCATGACGGAAGTTTCACAAAAACAATTTTTAGAAAAATGTAAAGTTTTTGGTGAGGATTTTTTTTTCTTTTGAATATTATTACTTTAGTAAAAGGCTGGATTTATGTCCATTTGAGCGAAAGATCAAGCTAATGAACTATATCTATATATATTTACATTTTTTCCATTTAGCTGATGCTTTTCTCCAAAGCAACTTACAATGTTAAGGCTACAATTATTACAAGCTTACAATTATTTATCCATTTGTGCAGCTGGGTAATTTCACTAGAGCAATTTAGGGTAAGTACGTTGCTCAAGGGTACTACAGCTGTATGTGGGGATCCAACCTGTTGCCTTTGGATCCAAAGGCAGTAGCTCTAACCGCTAATGCTACCAGCTGTCCCATATATATATATATATATGTGTGTGTGTGTGTGTGTGTGTGTATATATATATTATACACATATATATACACATATATATGTGTATATCTTAAATATATATAAAATATACACATACAATAATATTTTTATTTTACATTTATTTATTTAGCAGATGCTTTTCTTCAAAGCGACTTCCAATGAACTCTATTTAGTGTTATAGGCCCACACACCTTATTCATCAAGGTGACTTACACTGCTAGATACACTATTTACAATGGGTCACTCACCTATACATGAGTGGAATACACTCTCTCTGTCACTCGGACAGTATGTGTGAACCTGAACAGCATGTCTTTGGACTGTGGGAGGAAACCCACGCAGACACGGGGAGAACATGCAAACTCCACACAGACTGAGCGAGGATCAAACCCACGCCCTCCCACACCACCCGGGTACTCTGAGACACGCTACTCGCTGTGCCACTATGCCGCCCAATTATTTATTCACGAAAAAAGTGAAAAGGTCATCAAGGTCATGTCATTCTTAGTTTTTCATCTTCAAGCCTATAGCAAACTGGTCAATATTTCAATTAAACTATTATTAAAAGTATTTACACAGGCCTAGTCTTTCAACAATTAAGTAACAAAAAGATTTATTAATTGAAATAAGGTCTGGAGTTTCATTTCTTAAATTGGGAATAATCAAATAATCCTGCCTGTAATAGATTAATGTTGCACGTTAATTTATGGTGTCATGACATACCAGAACTTGAGACAATGTTTGGATTAATATGAACTCATAATCATAACTTCATCTGTACTGAAGAATTGCTTGACTTTTACCTAAACTGGAAGATATTTTTTGCCATGCTGAACCAGTTGTGAATGACTTCATTCCATGAACAAGTCCATGTTAAATATATAATATACTAAAGTATAACTGAATATTTCATAAGGCATAGAAAAATATTACCCTAATTTACTGTATTGTCAATATCGTTCATTTCTGTGGCCGAGGGACTGGCCGTAAATTGTGGAAAGGATGCATCACATATTACGACTTCAAGAAACTGAAAAATCTGCCAATTTCTCTTAACGAAGGTCCTGTTTCTTTACCATCATAATTCTTCAAAACAGTTTTAATTTTTATTTATTTTTAAATTTTCCATGCTTTGAAAATTGATGGGGCTGTTGAGAACTATATTGTTGTCTCCTCATAGAATACAGGCAGAAATTAAATACACGAAAGGTCTAAGCAATCGTCTGACCATTGATATCTGGTTATCTCATGGATGGTAAACAGGAAGAGGGAATATAGTGCTGTGTGTAAATGGGGCCACGAGCACCAGAGAGGGCCCACTGGAGCTCACAGGGAGCTGCACTCTTACCCCTTTGAGCAGACAGGCCAGGGAGGAACCCTGCAAAATGAGCACCGGCAGCTCTGTCATCTTCTGGGCATGGAAGAGAGTCTCCACTGAGGCCATGGTCTGGTCCAGGCGCCCAGCCAAGCCGCCAAGGGTCACCACCGTGTCCACCTGCAGAGGCCCACATCTGTGTCAGAATCAGTGTCGTAAGCTGCACCAGTACTGTAAACTGCACCAGGAGGATTTTAAATCAAAGGCCTTACACTTTGTCGAAGTCACAGTCTCAGTGCCGTAATCTGTATGGTAAAGAATAGTATAAAGCATGCAGTATTTCGTGTCACGGTGACCACTACAAACTACCCAGTGTGTATTTTGTAGTAGTACTCACTGTGTAGTGTTTATAGCAAAATATGCAGTTATCTTTTATACTTAAACACTTTTCAATTGATGGGAAACAAAAAGATGCTTTTTAGAGAACCACGTTTATACTTGCATACTGTATATCAATTCCATGTCAAAAAGATGTTTCCGAGACTACAGAACAGTTCAATAATAAACTCCCAACGAAAGCCTTTAATATAGTAAGTCATTCGCTATATGTAAGCAGATAAGTTTTGTTTATATGACAGGTTAACACTGAGATGTGGAAGACAGGACACGGACCTGCATGCAATGTTTTTGCTCTATGTTTCACATTTAATAACTAGAACAGATGGTAATATACAAGCACAAGTTATAAGAGTGCAGAAGGTCTCCTGGACATGAATAATTAATAGTTACAAAAGAAGACTGGAAAAAATATATCCGTAAATATAAAGAAAAATCTTAGATATGTATTTATGTATAAAAATATTTATACATATTATATATAAATATACACAAGATTTTAAATATATATATATATATATATATATATATATATATATATATATATATAATATTTAATATATATTAAACATATATTTAGAAATAAAATTGTTTTCTGTCAGAAATGTGTTTTTCTGCACAGCCCATCATATTAATGGACAACTTCCAGTGATCAACAAGTCATAGTTATACAAAATATTTGCCTCTCCTGAAGGCTAAACGATTTGTTATTTTCAGCTGCGGGAAGGACCTGGGGAATTGCGTTACCATCATATGGCAAACGCTGAACGCAATCAAGCAATCAAGTGCAATCAAAGTGGCTCTTGATCTGTCGCCAGATGGATTCATTTCCATAATGAGGGACAATTATATACCATCATCCCGAAAAGCGCAAGGGACTGACATACACTGTTTGCACAATAAATGCACTAATAAACGTCTGAAAAGTTATTTGCTCGGTAAATGTTTCAGTTTTCCTTAGAAAGAAAACAAACTTCTCAAAATGACACATGCAAAACTAATTTTGGTTTCCAAAAATATTGATAAATTGAGAAAAAGAAAACCAAACATGAGTATCACCAAGAAATATTCTTCAGTCTTAGGATACTACAGTACAGCTATTACAGCCTATTATCTTGTTTAAAAGCATCAGGGAAGGCTGCTCAAAAGAACATTGCTTCATACAGTACATCCAGAGGAGGACAGTAGGGCAGTGCACCCTTCATCCTTGACAGCTCCTGGGCTGTGGGTTTCAATAAGGCTGAATCTGAATCTGTGTGGAGTTTGCGTGTTCATATTGCTTTCCTCTGGCTGCTCCATTTCCTCCCACAGTCCAAAAACATGTTTCAAGTGAACTGGTGACTCCACATTACCCAACATTAGTTCACTTGTGCGCATCTCTGACAGAACTGGTGTTGTGCCCACAGTGTACACTGCCTGTGCTCACAGGACAGGATAGGTTCCAGACCACAGCGACCCTGGACTGGACAAATGGTTATTAATAATGAATGTATGGATGTATACAGAGAGCTGACATTATGTAGTATGTAGTAACAAAAATTGACATGATTTTGACAAAAGGAGATTGCTGAAGCACAGGCGAAATACAGCCAAAAAGGAATGATAAAATCTTTGAGTCATGGTTTTGAGGAAAAATAATGCACACTAATTTTAGCATTTAGTTGTAGAACATATAATGAAATATGTAATCAATGCACACAGATGCCATGGCAAATATGGGTAAAGCAGCAAGCAGCATATGGACCAAAAAACATGCTCATCTCACACTCCAACCTGGACTCACTGTCACACCCTGACAGCGCTGTGAGAGCCCCATCATCCGTTCTTCTTTTGGTCAAATCTGGTCTTCCCAGGATGCCTTCCATTTCCCTGCCCACTTGTGTCACATTATATCAGAGTGCGGCACTCACTGCAATGTCGGCCCAATGCACACCAGGCTCGAGGGCTTCCTTTGATGCGCTAATGTTTATGGCATCCGAGGGCCACTGAGCACAGTGGTGGCAGACAGAGACGGACGGGCAGCTACTGCGATGGGAAAATTACTTGCCTGCAGATGGTACCTTTTGATCTCCTCCAAGAGTATGGCGAGGCACTTGGTGAAGTCTGTGAGATCCTGATCCGCCGTCTGAATAATTCTGCACTTCTACACCAATGCAGAGACAAGACAAGGACAGCAAGTGAACTGCACTAGCACAGGTAATAAAGGCTGTGCCACGAAAACAGAAAGGTGGCAGTGACAGAACAGGTCGCTTGCTCTCTGAAACAAATAGCGGCACAGAAGCTATGGAAGAATGACAGGGCAAACGGTGGTGCAGTGTTTGGAGCTGTTGCCTTTAAATTCACAGGTGACAAGTTCAAATCCCACCTACTGCTGTGGTACCCTTCGGCAAGGTACATACCCTAATGCTCCAGAAAAAATTATCCAGCTGTAGAAACAGGTAAATACAGCTGTACGAACAGGTAAGTAATTGTAATTATTATTATTATTGTAATTATTAACTAATTGGAGGTAGCTCAACACTAAGTTGCTTTAGAAACAAATGTCAGCTTAGTGAATACATGTAAAACAAATCAAGATACAGTATATTGGACATAGTGGTTAAGGGCACAGGCTTGTTCAGTTACACAAAATAATAAAGCATAAAGGAGTTTTTACACAGCTTCACATTATTCTACTGGCATTTTCACGTGCCTGCTTGAACATGTTGGAGCAGTTATGGTTAAAAGTAAATTTGTTTCTCATAGTGAGAGCTTGTGAAGTCACCTTAAAAATGTTAAAATCCAAATGTTCAGAGCACAAATTGAAGTGTCACAATCGTAACAGTAAGACAAAAAAAATAAATAAAAATTCAAAAAACATTTGCCACGGTCTGTCACACATTTCAACCTGAATGGGGTAAGAGAACTGTATGCGCTTTCAGCCGCTCAGCAGCTCTTCTCCACTTTCCCTACAAAGATAAGGCGTGTTCACTGCAATGCACTGTCTCTTATTCTGTATAATCCCTTCAAAATGTCTTCAGATGCTCGCATTATCCAATTAGCTCTGGCCAGTGTCTTAAAGGGCCATCAATGTACCTGGGAAATGTCATGTGGCTCCAGGGGGTGAACCAACGGTTCCTGACAACCTCATGGCACTTATATGGATATAAACTGCATTCAGGCAACCTTGGAAATAATTATCTGCACTGCCAAGAATGATGAAAACAGCAGGCAACAAAAGAACTTCCCTATAACACCAAGTCCAGCTAACTGCAATTCGAAGAGAAAAGAAATAAGGTGAATGTACAATAAATTTAAAAAAAATACCTTTTCCTCATAGAAAGCTTTGACTTCAGGCTTAATGGAATCAAAATCCCCACTGATGTAGTCTGGCACAAAGCTGGCAAGATGACATGGAAATAAGAGTCATGCAGGTATATTACTGTACAGAAGCACTTCACAGTGATACTGGCTTTGTTAACTGGCAGGGACACATCATTTCAAAGACAACAGTAGAACAAGAAGAGCACCAAAAAACACTTTCAAACAGCAGTAAGCAATGCTTCACCATGCTGTGTAATTATATATAGCATTTAAATAATTATGCTATATATGGTATAACTATATTTGCAGTTTATACAGTATACTACATGCAATATAAATATGTTAATATGTAATTATATAACATACACCAGTCAAAAACATTAAAACCACTGACAGGTGAAGTGAATAACATTGATTATCTTGTTTAAATGGCACCTGTCAAAGGGTGGGATATATTAGGTAGCAAGCGAACAGTCAGCTCTTGAATTTCATGTCTTGGAAGCAGGAAAAATGGGCAAGCGTAAGGATCTGAGTGACTTTGACAAGGATCAAATTGTGATGGCTAGATGACTGGGTCAGAGCATCTCTAAAACGGCAGGTCTTGCGGGGTATTCCCAGTATGCAGTGCTTAGTACCTACCAAAAGTGGTCCAAGAAAGGACAACCGGTGAACTGGCAACCAGGTCACGGGCAGCTAAGGCTCACCGATGTGCGAGAAGAGCGAAGGCTAACCCGTCTGATCCAATCCCACAGAAGAGCTACTGTAGTACAAACAGCTGCAAACCTTAATGTTGGCCATGATATAAAAGGTGTCAGAACACACAGTGCATTGCAGCTTGCTGCGTATGGGCTGCGTAGCCGCAGACTGGTCAGAGTGCCCATGCTGACCCCTGTCCACCACCGAAAGCACCTACAATGGACACCTGAGTATCAGAACTGGACCTTGGAGCACTGGAAGAAGGTAGCCTGGTCTGACGAAGCACGTTTTCTTTTCGATCATGTGGACGGCCAGGTGCGTGTGCATCGTTTACCTGGGCAGCAGGATGCACTATGGGAAGAAGGCAAGCTGGTGGAGGCAGTGTGATGCTCTGGCCAATGTTCTGCTGGGAAACCTTGGGTCCTGGCATTCCTGTGGATATTACTTTGACACGTATCACCTACCTAAAGATTGTTGCAGACCCTGTACACCCCTTCATGGCAACGGTATTCCGTGATGGCAGTGGCCCTGCCACACCGCAGAAATTGTTCAGGAACATGGAATATGACAAAGAGTTCAAGGTGTTGACTTAGACTCCAAATTCTCCAGATCTCAAGCCGGTCGAGCATCTGTGGGATGTGCTGGAAAAACAAGTCCGATCCATGGAGGCCCCACCTCACAACTTTCAGGACTTAAAGGATCTGCTGCTAACGTCTTGGTGCCAGATATCACAGGACACCTTCAGCGGTCTTGTGGAGTCCATGCCTCGATGGGTCAGAGCCGTTTTGCTGGCACAAAGGGGACCTACACAATATTAGGCAGGTGGTTTTAATGTTTTGGCTGATCAGTGTATACTATGTATAGTAAGTTCATTACTAATAAAAATTCTGATCACTTTTCAACTAGTTATTGGAAAGGAAAATCATTCATCCGTTTTCTACTCCTCTTTTCCATCTGATGATCAGGGTTTCATGAAAATGATACGGTTTATTTAAAGTTTCCTGTGGCCACTGCAGAGTTGCCAGGCTTTTAATTTGTGAGTGAAAGATGAATCCTCTTATTGTCACCGAGGGACTTTGAATACAGTACAGTGGCGCACGATCAAAGCCCATCAAAACCAACACAAGCCACTGAATGAAAATAACATGTACACAAAATGAAAGGCGAGACCAGCTAAAATATTTAATATAATGAATACATTTATATTGATATTCAAATTATTATCCATTAACAAGGTTTTCTCACAAATGATGTATTCTGTTAAATTCTCTATACTATTCAGTTCTCTATTAGTAGAATGCCGTTTGATCTCAGCTCAGACAATGACATTAATACTGCAAATGCCCCAAATCACTCATATAAAGCATTTCATCATATATCATGGTAAGTGCTTCTCTAGATTTTGTGACTTCTGTTACACAAGCCTCATCTAATGAGCCCATCTTGTGTTTCTTTAATAGCCTTGTAGTAAAACATCCACCTGATTGCTTGTGAGTTGTGTGTAACAAAGGGAAGCTGTGTCTCTAATCAATTATATGGGACTTTACTGTGTCAGAGTAGAGTAAAACCACCATTAATAGAACACAATCTTCTGCTTTCAACTGTTTATTATATTACAATCAGTTAAAATGAATTAAGAGTTTAAACAGTTAATCCTAATTCGGGATAAATTTCACATGAGGATTAAATGTTAAAACTTTATACCAATCATTCGAAGACATCCAAATGAACATCACACTTTAATAATGACCAACAAACTTCTTCTGGTGAATAATATAAAATTAATCTGTGATGAGGTTGGTACTCCTCCAGTAACTTTATATAAGTCTACAGCTGCATAAATAAGGCCTCAATGCTCCAAATGGGATTTTTATTCATTAATGGAAATTAAACCTCAGTCTCTCATGATTTACTAATGAGCGAGTCTCTAAAACTTAGTTATGAAAGAAACAGGAAAAAAACAAACACCTTGTGGATTGTGAGTGGCAGCCTGGCAATGCCTCCGATTTTTTGTCTTTAAGTAAAATTTAGGTTAAATAAAATTTTTAAAGTTTCTGGTTGGAAATGGTCCAAAATTTGCACTGTTACCTATAGTCATAATTAAATTTTGATAGCTTTTCTTCTGTACATAAATCTAAACTGTTTGTTGAGTACAGGCAGAGCGTTATAGAAACTTCTCAACGATGGTGATGGGAAATGAAGAAACGTATTCATAGGGCTGGAAACATATGATTTACAAGGACTATTATTTGTTACCTTATACAACTCTTCTAAGAGCTTGTCTGGCAACTCCCACCAGTTTAGATCATCCAGAACTAGACATAAACTCAAACTTAGACTGCCATACAAGTGCTGCACTGGTGAGTAAAAACTGACATATTTCAATAAAATAATTAGATGGCCTGAATAGTAACTGGAAATGAAAGAAAGCATCTTGTATCATATGGTAAATGAAACCCCTTGGTCAAACTGGCCGCCTGACCACGCTGATGACAGGTCCATGTTCTGCTATATTGGGTACAGGCGGTTTAGAGCTTACACTAATCAGTATTTCAGGGTATTTACCCTCTTTCTGGAGCACTGTTTAGATTTTCCACCATCATTCACAATTTAATGACAGCTGGCAAACTGCTTATGTTTGATTTAAGGAAGTCCACAGTTTCATGATTATCTCTTTCTCTCTACCTCTAACAGACGCATTGACAGCAGGTTTGTATTCTTTAAAAGCAAAAAGGTGTCTTAAAGCCTTCTTCATTTTTGTCACACCAAATATTCAAGATACACAATCACTCAAAGGAATAAATACACTTTGACAATTTCCTTATCCTCTTACACCTTTACATCTTGGGAAATAATACTACTTTGTGAGTAGTCCCCTGCTACTCACAAAGCAGGCAACTGCCTTGACCTTGTCTTCTCCCATAACTGTGGCTATCCTCTATTACTCCGCTGCATGTCTCACATCCTATCTTCATTTCCTTCCAACCCTGCCTCACCACTAATTCCTCTCCTCCTTCTGCACCCATTGTTACCTTCTGCCATAACATAAAATCTCTCTTGCCTTCCTGCCTTACATTTACATTTATTCATTTAGCAGACGCTTTTGCCCAAAGTGACGTACATCTCAGCAAGATGCCTTGCCTCTGCCACGCTGTCCGCTCTCCCTTCTGCTGCACAATTCTCAGATCTATCAACAGACAGTGCAACTAATGTTTTCCTCTCTGCCCTATCTTCCTCTCTTGACTCCCTCTGTCCATTATCTTCTAGACCAGCATGCCCCAGTACCACCCCACGGCTGACTGATCCATTACGTACTAACAGGACCAAACTCCGAGCTGCTGAGCAACGATGGTGTAAATCGAAGACTCGCATGGACCTGCATGTCTACAAAGAACTTTCAGCTAACTTTCAGCTGTGTCCTCAGCCAAAACAACCTTCTTCCACAACAAAATACAGTCTGCAACTAAAAAAAACCACACAGACTCTTCCCCACCTTCTTATCCCAATTGTGTCCTCCGCCATCCCCTCCTTCTCTCACTGCTGATGAATTTGCTTTGTTTTTCAGAGACAAAGTCAACGCAACCATGGACAAATTCTTGGCATCACCCTGCCCTGTTCGCGCTAGACTTCCCTGCGAAGACATGCTCTCCGAATTCAAGCCACTCTCAGAAACTGAAGTCTCCGACCTCCTGATATCACACAGATCCACCACCTGGTCGCTAGATCCAATGTCATCGTCACTCCTATGGACCATCTCCCCACAACTCCCCACCTTCATCTCCAAGATCATCAAGTCCTTGCTCTCCTCTGGCTGCTTCCCATCTGTCTTCAAAACTGCTCTAATTTCACCTCTGGTAAAGAAACCCTCTCTGGATCCTGACTTGGTCCAAAACTACCTGCCTTTTTTTTTTTTTGATTCTAGTGTGGTCACCCCACCGAGACGGCGCTTCTGGCAATGTCCGATGCTCTCCAGTTGGCTACAGTGGCCTCGCTCTCCTTGGTCCTCATCCTCTTTGGCCTGTCTGTAGCATTCGACATTGTAATCCACCAAATTCTACTCTCCTCTCTTAGTCAGCTTAGGATCAAAGGAACAGCACTAAGATGGTCTGAGTCCTACCTATCTGACAGATCCTATCAAGTGATCTGGCGGGGCTCCCGTTCTTCTCCTCTGCCTCTCTCAACTGGTGTCTGCAGGGCTCGGTACTGGGTCCTCTGCTCTTCTCAATCTACACCTCCTCCCTTGGCCCTGTCATCGCCTCCCATGGATTCAAATACCACTGCTACGCTGATGATACCCAGATCTTCCTCTCCTTTGCCGCCTGCCTATCGGACATCTCTGCATGGATGTCTGATCACCACCTACAACTCAACCTCTCAAAAAAAAGAGATCCTACACCTCCCAGCTGGCCTGTCTTCCTGTCATGAACTTTTGATGAAACTGGACAACTCACTCATTTTTTCATTTCTCACTCAAGTCTATCTTTCTCTCAGCACATCGAAGCCACAACCCAGACCTGCAGATACATCCTGCATAACATACCTACATCCATCCTCATCTCACAACCGACTCTGCACAACTACTTGTCCAAGCCATGGTGACATCCCGTTTGGACTCCTGCAAATCTCCCCTGTCTGGCCTTCCTGCTTCTATCATCAAACCTCTACAGCTGGTACAGAATGCTGCTGCCCGAGTTGTCTTTGACTTGCGAAGCGTTCACATGTATCTCCTCTACTTGTTTCTCTGCACTGGCTTCCTATAGCTGCCCAGATCAAATTTAAGACCCTGGTCATAGCCTACAAAACTATCAACAGAACTGCTCCCAGGTATCTACAAGACTTGATCATCAGCTACACCCCAACCAGACCGCTACATTTTTCCACTCCTGCCCACTTGGTGGTCCCATGCACAAAAGGTAAAAGATGAAGGTTCTCGGTTCTAGCTCCGTTCTGGTGGAATGACCCGCCCCCCGACTCAGAACTGCTAAATCTAAGTCCACATTTAAAATGGGTCTTGAAAGTCACCTCTTCCAGACTCACTTCACCTATGATCTTTTAAGTTCATGTAAGGTATAAATGTTCCTGCATTATAACTTTAAGATCATGCCCGGATCAATCCTTTACGCAGCTACTCCTGTAATGTAACATAAATGCTTATATGAATCTCAAAAAAAAAAAAAAAATTACTAGGAATGTGAACAGGAATCGCTGATATTCTGACAAAGTTTTATGCAGTTACTCGTGTGATGAACATTGGTGCATATGGTGAAAAAACTAACTACTTTAGAATCATGCGTCTGCATCTATGTCTTTTTTTCTGTTAATGTAATGCACACATTGTGTTTTCTATGAGATGTAAAACACTTTGGAGAAAAGTGTCTGCTAAATGTATAAATGTAATAAATACAGTAATTTTGGATGCAAAGACAAAATGTAGAAGCTCAACTAGTGAAACAAACAGATCCCGAGAAAGAATACCAGGATAAACTAAGAGCATACAGTGCATTCAGACCCCTTTTCTATTTTATATTGTTCTTTTGTTATTTTGGACTCTAAGCAAGGTGTAGAAACATCTCAGATATGATCATTAGAAATGGGATGCACCTGAGCTACATTTCAAGTGTCATAGCAAAGGGTCTAAATCCTTATGTCAATGTCATTTCTCAGTTTTTTGTTTTTAATAAATTTGCAAAAAATTTCTAAAATCTTGTTTTCGCTTTGTCAATATGGGGAATTGAGTGTAGACTGATGAGAAGAAAAAATAATTTAAATCATTTTAACAGAAAACTGGAACATAAAAAATGTGAAATGGAGAACACACACACACACACACACACACACACACACACAGTCTGAACCGCTTGTCCCATATGGGGTCACGGGGAGCCAGAGCCTAACCCGGCAAAACACGGCATACGGCTGGAGGGGGAGGGGACACACCCAGGACAGGACGCCAGTCCATCACAAGGCACCCCAAGCGGGACTCGAAACCCCAGACCCACTGGAGAGCAGGACCCAGTCCAACCCACTGCGCCCCCCGAAATGGAGAACAGCGTCTGCTAAATGAATAAATGTAAAAAGTGAAGGGGTCTGAATACTTTCTGAATGCACTGTGCAAGTTTTGATCGGGTGAATTTTACTGCAGTTTTACTTGCAGATCAATATGCAAAGAGGAATCTCTAATTTCAGCTTGTGCTTAAAACACTCAGTAATGACTTCAGAAGAAGAAACCGAGGATCTAAAGTGCTCCAGGGAAAGCCGGAAAACCATTCCGACACAAACACATAACTCGCTGAACGAATCAGTCCAACTTCCTTGTGCACGTTAACACACTTAGCCAATAAAACTCATTCTGATTCTGAACTTTCCAACTGCTCTTACTACGTAATGCCATTTCTCGAAGGGTCCACTGAAGGCTGGAACATGGCGCCGGTGCGAGGCGACGTGTTGATTGCTCCTCCTCACAGACTAGTTAGTTTAGTGTATATTATTTTGTTTGTGTCACTATTCCTCCAGCCAGTTTACTCTCTTATTACTTATGACCGCCAAACACTTCTGCAAATAAGTGAAAGAGTGCAATTAGATGCAATTCTTAACGTTAGAAAGCCGAACTCACTACCTTTGCTCTGCCGCGAACAACGTCACGACCGTGTCCCACCTGAGATCACACAGAAGACGCGATCTCGGAAACGGGGCCGCAGGGCCAGCGTTCAGGTGAGAACGAAACGCCGCGGGCTATGACCTCCGATGCCCAGCATTTTCCTGTCCAACGTTCAGTCTCTGGACAACAAACTGGATGACCTCAGAGGGTGACTTAAATTCCGAAGAGATTTACGAAACTGCTGTGTTTTCTGCTTTACGGAGATGTGGCTCACCGCCAGCACACCAGACCACGCGGTTCAACCCAAGGGCTTTTCAATTTACCGTGCAGATCGGACTGGTTCATCAGGTAAAAAAAAGAGGAGGGCCGTATGGTTTCTTATTAACGACGCTTGGTGTACGAATGTGGAAGTGATTGCACAGAACTGCACTCCGGACCTTGAATACCTTCTGATCAAATGCCAACCATTCTACCTGCCCAGGGAGTTCTCGGCTGTGCTCATGGCCACAGTTTACATCCCACCCCAAGGGAATACACACAGCGCTCTGAATGAACTGTACCACGTCATGACTAAGTACGAGAACAAGCACCCAGATGGCCTGTTCATTATCTCTGGGGACTTTAACCAAGCCGACTTCAGGAGTGTGTACCCAAAGTACCATCAGGACATCTCCTGCCCCATCAGAGGCTCAAACACCCTCGACCACTGCTACACTTCACACAAAGGTGCATACCGCTCCCCGCTGCGTCCACACCTCAGGCAGTCAGATCACTCCTCGATTATGCTGTTGCTGGTCTACAAGCAGAAACTCAAGCGAAAGGAGCCTGTGATGCGCACTGTGCAGTGCTGGACACCAGAAGCGGAGAAAAGGTTCCAGGACTGCTTTGACTCCGTGGACTGAGACATGTTCAGAAACTCATCCTCCAATCTGGACGAGTATGCCACAGTGGTCATGGACTTCATCTACTACTGTGTTAGTGTCTGAACTTGCGCGTTTCAATCCCGAGACATGGACACGTACACGAATGAGCTCCGCAAAGCCATCGCCAGCGCGAAATGGGAATATAATAGCAAGAAGGTGGAATCAGAGTTTAATTGCACTCAAGATGCACGTAGGCTGTGGCAGGGAATCCAAACTTTAACAGATTATAAACCACAGAGGTGGTCATTGACAGGTGCCGGTGTGTGTCTCCCTGACAACTGAATGCATTTTATGGCCACTTCGAGATCGAGAACAAAGATCCCCCGCTGCGCATCCCCACAGTACATGATAACGCGGGTCTCACCGTCTCTGTGGCACAGGTGAGAAAAACCTTTAACCGAATCAACATCCGCGAAGCTGCTGGTCTGGACGGAACTTCAGGACGAGTTTTAAAAACATGCAGTGAGCAACTGGCTACTGTCTTCATGGAGATATTTAACACCTCCTTAAAAAGCTCAGCTGTACTCACCTGTTTCAAAAACACCACCATTATCCCCATTCCTAAGAAAAACAAAGTGAACTGCCTTAATGACTACCGCCCAGTGGCACTGACCCCCATTGCAATGAAATGCTTTGAGAGGCTGGTGCTGGGACACATTAAGAACACCATCCCAGACACTTTGGAGCCACTGCAGTTTGCCTACCGTCACAACAGATCCACTGAAGATGCAATATCACATACACTTCACACCATTCTGTCTCACCTGGATAATAAAAACTGCTATGCAAGGCTACTATTTGTGAATTACAGCTCGGCATTTAACACTGTCATCCCAACCAAGCTGATCCACAAACTACTAGGGCTGGGACTGAGTGCCACATTGTGCAACTGGATCCTGGATTTCCTCACCAACAGACCCCAGCGTGTGCAGATTGGCAGCAATACCTCCTCCCCACTGATCCTCAACACTGGCACTCCACAGGGAAGCGTCTTGAGCCCAGTGCTATACTCCCTGTTAACACATGACTGTGTAGCCAGTCACAGCTCCAACACCATCATAAAGTTTGCTGATGATATCACCATTGTGGGTCTAATCACCAACAACGATGAGACGGCCTACAGAGAGGAGGTGAGGCTCCTGGCAGAGTGGTGCCAGGACAACAACCTGTCTCTCAATGTCAGTAAAACTAAGGAGTTGGTGATTG
This sequence comes from Scleropages formosus, assembly GCF_900964775.1. NCBI lineage: Eukaryota > Metazoa > Chordata > Actinopteri > Osteoglossiformes > Osteoglossidae > Scleropages > Scleropages formosus. The sequence continues at coordinate 25,327,886 of NC_041821.1, forward strand.
ACTTCAGGAAACAGGACACTGTTCAGGCACCCATCTACATAGGAGGGGACATTGTAGAGAGGGTCAACAGCTTCAAATTCCTCAGGGTCACCCTCATTGCCAAACTCACATGGACTGAGCACACAGCATCAACCATCAAAAAGGCCCATCAACGCCTCCACTTCCTCAGGCGCCTGAAGAAAGCCAGGATGCCCACTACAGTCCTCACCACCTTCTACAGGTGTGCTGTGGAGTCCGTCCTCACAGGGTGCATTACATCCTGGGGTGGCAGCTGCTCCATACAGGACAAGAAAGCCCTACAGAGGGTGGTCAAAACAGCTCAGGAAATCATCTGCACACAGCTACCAGTAAGAGCTAGTTAGAGAACCTGGATGATTCTGACTGCACTGAACAGCCCAGCGCCACCACAGTATTACACAACCCTGTCCTCATCACACAAGACATATAGTCACCAATTTTGTTCTTTTGTTTGTTATTGATGTCTGTTTTACAGCAATCACACCTATGATATACTGAAACCTTTTGAACATGAGCCTTCCATTTATGTATATGGACATATCTGCAATCCCTTTCTGTACGGTTTCTACCCATATGTAACCCTGTGCTGTCTGTAAATAAAATTTTAAATAAAACAGAAAGAACACGGACAAATTAAGCATGCAGTCCCACCGTAATACCCTGAGCAGGGCACAGCACTTGAATTACTCCAGGAAAACTTTTAAATTGAGGACATGGCTAAAATTAAGCTGCATTTGGAGGGGCAAAAAAAAAAAAAAATTTTCTGCTAGGCAGCAAATTATGTCCATGACAATAACAAATTACGCATGAATGACTTTTTTTTTTTTTTTTATACATCCACTCCTCTTGACAGCAATCCTTCTTACTCAAGAAAGTGAATTTGCATCATGATTAAATGTCTGAGCCAATATGAATTGTTTTTTCTGTGAATTACAGAATAAACACTAGAGCATTACTGACCACTCTCCGTTTACCTTCCAGAGAACCATGTTTTTGCCTTGGACCCAATACCCTATTCCCTGCTTTGATGGAAATTGCAATCGAAGGCCTCCAAACTTGCACACTAATGTGACTCTGGGGATAGCTTGGTGGATGGGGTTATGGGAGACATACAACCCTTTATCGTATTATGATCTCAAGATTCAGCAGATTGTCTCACAAGATGGAAGACTTAACTAGTACTAGTGATTGCCACCCTGCTGGACTCAAATTTACAACTCAAAACACCATGAGCACAGTGCAATGGGTAAATGAGATATGGGGAGCTGCAAAGACCATCATATGCAAAGCAGCTTCCAGGTGAGTTGCCTACAGAAGTTTCCATGGGTTTGCAACAATAACAGATTACAAACAATTGTTTACAAAATAATGGGAAACGTCCCACAGTGGCCAACCCTGAAAGGTCACTTGCCAAACGTCCATGATGTCACGGTGCAAAGATGGCAAAAGACCATGCCACATTTCTCAAGAAGAGGTTGGTCTTCAGAGGACGACGCTTGTTGCTACAACTTCGTGCGGACAGCTTGATCTAGATATTATGCTGTCGGCCCAATTATTGTCCTCGTCCACTATGAAAAGAGTTCAGAATCGCAGTGGTAACGTGAGGGGCCTTGGCTATAATCTCCACAGAGCAAATTTATGGGAAAAAGCAGAAACAGGACAGATACTTTAAACACTCAATTTCAGAAGATCATCAGTCCCTAACTTTATAATTTAAAATTTTAAAGTGAAAGCAAACTCTCAAAAAAACTAGTATAATAGCTATACATATTATTAATTTTCTGACTGTTGCATCTTTTTTATTCAAAAGAAATAGAGCTTAAAAGATTTAGATGTGCATTTCGCTAATGGAAATGATTTTTAGAACACATATTTTAAGAGATAAACTGACATGTCTGTTTGAAGATGATGAACTTGGATACCAACATGAGCATGTTTGCAATCATTTCACTGAAGCTTAATGTGGTAAACAGATCATTTGGCCATTTGGGGATGAAATATTTTATATCCCCCAGATACCCTTCTAAATAACGACATGCTTTTGAACCATGTGGGATATTTCATTCAGTGGCTTTCAATTAAGAGGCAGAATTTTAAAATGACTGTTACTCAGTACACACAAGACAATTTGCTAGCTGTGCTATAAAGTCAAAAAGCCATCCAGTTTGAAACAGTTTCTGCAGATAAAATTAACCAGGTTAGAATAATCAATTGGCCAAGTCTGCTGTTTTCGTTTGTCAAGTTTGAAAGCATAATAAAAAGGAGAGCAGATCTGTGAACATGATGCAGTGTAAATATGTTCACATTTTCAGAACCGCTTGTCCCATACAGGGTCACGGGGAACCGGAGCCTACCCGGCAACACAGGGTGTAAGGCCGAAGGGGGAGGGGACACACCCAGGACGGGACGCCAGTCCGTCGCAAGGCACCCCAAGCGGGACTCGAACCCCAGACCCACTGGAGAGCAGGACCCGGTCCAACCCACTGCGCCACTGCGCCCCCACCAGTGTAAATATGTAAAATTGGCAAATTCTCACTTTTGCATGGTACATTTTGATTATAAAATGATTTATGACCAATTTCTCACCTTTCCTGGTTACCGGCAGTCAGCTGGTACAAACGATTGGCTCCTCCGTCCGCGCATGCCCTTATTGCGGCTGGACAAAGATATAACACACACACACACACACACACACACACACACACACACACAGTGAGACAAAAATATGATCAAATGGCTTATTTAAATTTTTAATAAGAGTAAAAACATTTCTGACACAAGTCAGGGGCGCTTTTATTTGCTTGGGGAATGAATAGCCCCATTAAATAGAGGAACTAACGCTGTTCCTTTGAAGTTTCTCCACTATAGTAATATAGGAAACTAAAATGTTAAAGCTTGCATCTGAAATGGAAATGCAATCACCTTAAGGACCTACACATTTCATAAAAACCAAATTATGTATGCCGGCATGTAAAGTAACCATACTTCATAGCAAAGCCCATTTCCAATTCACTCTTCATCGCCCAGTGAGAAAGTAATGCAAATAAGGGGCAGCAGGGCATCGGAGTGGTTAAAAAGTCCATGCTCCTGTCCCCTTGAGGGAGACATTTAACTGGAATTGCTCCAGAACAACTACTAAATCCTTGTCATCGGTATTGCCCATCAAACTCCTATATTTATGAAGGGCTGATACATACATAGGATATGTAAAATTTTGTACACCCGATCCTCACACAAAGGGGTACATTTGTTCAGTGGAATCCCCCATTAGGCGCACTGCCATTGTGAGGGGATCAAAAAACAATGTATTGTGCAATAGACAGACAAATGAATGGTTCCTAGATGACATTTGTTGCCTAAAACTAATACCAAAATGAAATACTTTTTGCATGACAATAACACCTAAATATTTTAGTATATTTGTAACCAAAACTATTATTTCTAGCTTGACTTTTAATGTTATCCTTTCATTTATTCATTATTGGTAACCATTTGTCCAATGCTGAGTCCAGCTGGTTCAGTGAGTTTTAGGGAATGAGACGAGGCAAAATGTGTTACAAAAAAGCACTTTATTCATATTTGTATTTCATTGTACAAACAACAACATTAAAATATGAATAAATTATCTGCCAATTGCAAAAGAGTGATTGCTGAAACATGTAAATCAGAGTACACACACACACACACACACATTTTCAGAACCGCTTGTCCCATACGGGGTCACGGGGAACCGGAGCCTACCCGGTAACACAGGGCGTAAGGCCAGAGGGGGAGGGGACACACCCAGGACGGGACGCCAGTCCGTCGCAAGGCACCCCAAGCGGGACTCGAACCCCAGACCCACGGGAGAGCAGGACTGCGGTCCAACCCACTGCGCCACCGCACCCCGCTGTAAATCAGAGTATGTTTGTTTTAACCAGGACTAGTGAACAGAGGATGTCCCATTGCAGTGTTCTAAGTGCAAGGTGAGAGAAATCGCCAACTGGGCTGCTGACTACACTCACATTACTGTATTCCCAGTGACTGGCTCCAGCACACGAACCAAGTCAGCACTGCGCAAGCCAAGATAATGCCAAAAGCTGGAGGGGAAAGAATGTGCAGAAAGGCACTCTAATTAATCCTTCCAGAACCTTCTATGGAGAGGTATTACACAAGCATAACTAGGGTGCACAAACTGGTATCGCAAACCATAGCAGAAGCGGGTGTGCACGTCGAAGTCCAAAGACCACTGAGATGCCTTCAAAGCAAGATGCCATTTGGCTTCGGTGCATTGATCTTGTCAGAGGACAAGGAAAATTCTAATCACAAATAATTTTGCAGTAAAAAAACTGAACTAACATTTAATAAACCAGACATCTCAGGATTGCTGGATAGTCCAACTGCACTTTACACATCAAGAACTTACTTTCACACTGAAAGCCATTTGTTCACTTGAGTGAGGAACTGTTTTTATCTCTGGTAATCCTGTAAAACTGCGTTTCTGTGGACGAAGCCATCAGCCAAGAGAGAAAACCATATCTGCCCATTACATTTACTCACTTAGCAGATGCTTTTGTCCAAAGCGACTTACAACGGATACTATGTAGTGTTACTAGCCCACACCTTATTCACCAAGGTGACTACACTACTAGATAGCGTAGCATCAGTGAAACACACTCACTCTGTGACACTCACACACCATTAGAGAGGGAAACACAAGAACGGAGCTCGGAAACAAAACGTTTTCCTTTTTTTTTTTTTTTTTTTTTTTTTGCTCGTATTCTTCGAGAACAGGAGGACACTCATCTGCCCCAAGTACTAACTTAAGCAAAGTTAAAAATAAAAAAATAAGAAAAAATGACCCAGCTGTATAAATGAGTAAACAATTGTAGGTAGCTTAACAGTGTAAGAGTTAGTGAAATGAATCAACAAATGTCAATGAGTTCTCTATCTGCTCTTTATTCAGCATATTTTGGCCATGATGAAAAAGTATTAGTTTAGACTCCTCGTTTATTACGATGACACAGCAGGTCTAATGCTGCCTTAATCCTGACCCTGCAGAACAAATGCTGGCTGAGTGCACATATCAATAAAATGTCAGATTCATTCCCTTTAGACCCATTTCCTGCCATTTTCTTTGGGACTCAAAACATTTATGTCCGCATTAAGTAATTTAATTTATTTAATGGAAGGTAAAATGAAGCAAAGTGATTCATAATGTGCTGTTGGATATTTCTAGCAAATGGGTCTTTATCAACAGGTGTTTCTGTTAAAACTGATTCTCAGACTGCTTGTACATTATGTCAGAACTCTACACATGACATCTGTGATTCCTTCCTCAGCAATAACCAAAAAAGTTACACTTACAGTGTCTTACAAAGGTATTCCAGCACCTGGAAAGTTAGCACCATTTTCTGTATTTGAAAAGATAGATACAAATTATGTATCATTATTTTTTTACTGAGATCTATTTCATATCAACAGCCTAGTTCACAAGCTATCCTCAGGTATTAAAAATAGAATGTAAAACGGAAACGTTCATAAGTATTCAAACCCCTGTGTTGCAAATACTTAAAGTAGCAAATTGTTCTCAGACAAGACACATTTGCCTCTTATTTAGACATAACCAAATAATTAGTTTCTACCAGTGAGCAATTAAAGCAAAGGTCACATTTTCTGGATATGAAAAATCACTCTGTGTGTAAGGGTCATTAGTTAGGCTATGAACCAACCCACAGCGACAATGAAGATTAAAGAGCATATCACAGAAGTACAAGATCAAATGATCCAAATGGATACGTCAAGAAAACTGGATTAAAAAATATATATGTATACGCACGCACGCACGCACTGTATGTATACCAAAGTGCCTGGATGTCCCAGTGAGCACTACTGGATCCATTATGAGGAAGAGGAAGATGTATCACACCACTTAGTCCCTGTGTAAAGAAGGAAAGTGGACAGAGAAATTGAAGATGGGCTCAAAACGAACTGCCTAAGCAAGACGTAAATTGGTAAGAGAAGCAACAAAGACACAAGCCATCACTTTGAAGGAGCTACAGAAGTTAGTTGCTGAAGCTGGAGTACATCTGCATGAGTCCCCAGTACCAAGAGCTCTCCGTAACACTGGCCAATCTGGGAGGGTGGCAACAAGGAAGTTATTACTCAGGAGTTGATCTGCTGCAACTCATCTTTTTTTTTTTTTTTAAGACCTTCCAAGGTTCTTTAGAGTCTGAATGATGAGGCACAAAAACAGCTGAAATACAATATTTTACTATTATAGTTTTGCAGAATCTCACCAGATGTTACCCACTGCACACAGCTGTCCATGTATATTTCTTGTAGCAGACACAAGAACCAGAAAATCCATATTATGTCCAATTTACCAGAAGCAGAGGTACCGTCTTCCAGAAACATCTACAACAGGCCCCATCGCAGCAATAAAAAAGCATGCAAGTAGTATATAATGGGATGAAAACTAAATACAGAAATGAATACCATATAGTGAAGTACACTGCAATAATGAAATAGATTAAACATAATTATAATAATCTGGTATAATAATCTTAACTGTTTGGTCTTTTAAAACACTGAGTCAGGTAAGTAACAGACTGTTGGCATCGACTGAAGCAAAGCTAAATGTACTCAAATAGAAAATGAGTGCATTTTGCAGTACACCACAGAAATACTGCTTTCAGTAATTCCTATTTGAAAACCGCTTCACCCTCCAAATGTCATGATATAATAAATGTTACAAGAGATACAGTATGTAGTAGGTCTGCAGGTGCAGTAACAGTGAAGGACTCACTTTTGACTGCAAAAGCAATTTCTCTGGTTCTCAGCTTTTTCCTAAATAATGCTGGCAGTGCAATATTCATTTCTTTGGGAAAATATATTTAAAAACAAAAGTGCAAGTCCCGCATTTTATCATGCGCCACCTTATGACGCGACGAACGGCTCGGGAGGGAAACAAACACTCCATTCAAATCCCCAGGATGCAGCAGGCTCTGAAGAGTCCGACACGTCACATGATATTTTAAAAAAGACAAAATCATTATCAGAATAACAAATTAATTCACGTCCACACCATTTGCAAAACTACTCCATTACTAATCCTTCAAACAAAGCATTTTTCTTAATGATTCAGTATTGTGCGCAGCCATCCGAATCTACACATTTCAGCGATTTTGTACAAAAAATAGTCTCTCTTTGTCGAAGTGCATTAAGACAGTAGAAAGGAACAGACAGCCCAACACACTACATGCACTATTATCCCCTGAGGATGTTATAAACAAACAAACAAACAAACAAACAAATAAATAAAATCCTATTTGTAATAATGCGTTAGATTCCAGACTTTTTGCTTTGTGAAGTAATCAGAAGGGTGTCACAGAGTAATTTATGGCTCAAGAGCTGGTCCAGTAACTCTCAGCGTCGAGGTCTAAAGGTTGACAAACATTACTTTAGCTTCCAAAGCCACAGCACTTTCCTGTCAAGTGTGAATTTGCCATAAATCACTGGCCTGCTGTCCTCTACTCAGGGATTATAGGCTTGTGCCATTGGTCAAGTGTATCCAAGGGCCCTGGAATACTGCAGCCCTTCGCTGGGCACCATAAGGTGCTAAGAACGAACACACACACACACACTTTCTGAACTGCTTGTCCTATACGGGGTCGCGGGGAACCGGAGCCTACCCGCCAACACAGGGCGTAAGGCCGGAGGGGGAGGGGACACACCCAGGACAGGACACCAGTCCGCCGCAAGGCACCCCGAGCGGGACTCGAACCCCAGACCCACTGGAGAGCAGGACCCAGTCCAACCCACTGTGCCACCGCGCCACCGCGCCACCGCGCCCCCTGCTAAGAACACATCCACTGGGAAATCTATACCTTTCCTCCAGAGCACGTAGAACAAGTCTTCATCCAACGGCTGGTTCAGGATCAGCAAGCAGATCTTCTGTTTGCCTGGAGGAGGTACAAACATGATTACATTGATTATGATTACAACGATCAAGGGCTTAGAACACACCAGAATTTTCTCTTACAAATGTCTGCTGATATTTTTACAGTAGATTGATTTCCCATTTGGGTGGCAATACGCTAATATACAATTCATATTCACATGAACACACTGGAACTGAAATTACTAGGCAGTCTAGTGCATCACTATTATTTCAATGTAATTTCCAGAACTTAAATAAATAAATGAAAGAGCAAAATGGGTGAGAAACACTTTGTTTACAAAGGGATTTACTTTCATAAAACTTTTTTTAAATTGTATGAGCCAATTTGGTTTCGTAAGTGTCATCATGTCATCATCCTGTCAAACATCACAATGAGTCATTTTTCTCTTGAGCGGTTGGATAAGAATTTGGGTGTCCCTTTTATTTCTAAAAAAAAAAAATACATTTTAAATATTTAAATGAGTTCCAAGTATGCAGCTCTCATGGTAAAACATTTTATTTAGGTGCAATAAACTTAACATCATGGCATGATTTAAACAAAGAAAATCCTGTATGTGATGTACTGAAAGGACCGGTCAGTTGAGAGACTGCCTTCCACCCCTTCCCCACATCAGAGCAGCTATGCAAGGATAACCTTACATTACATTTCTTCATTTAGCAGATGCTTTTCTCCAAAGTAACTTCCAATGAACTCTATGTAGTGTTATCAGCCCACACACCTTATTCACAAAGGTGACTTGACTTACTGCTAGATACACTACTTACATTCATCCATACATGAGTCGAACACACTCTGTCACTCACACACTACATGGGTGAACCTTAACAGCATGTCTTTGGACTGTGGGAAGAAACAGGAGCACCTGGAGGAAACCCATGCCGATACAGCGAGAACATGCAAACTACACACAGACTGAGTGGGGATTGACCCCACGCCCTCCCACACCAACCAGGTGCTGTGAGACAGCAATGCTACTTGCTGTGCCACCTTGTACAAAAACGAGAAATGTAATCTTTTGAAAGCTGGCTGATGACAAATGCAATGTCGTATGCAGATATGTTTCTCCCCAATCGGGACTGATGGGTTTTCAATGGGCACCCAACCGATTTTGCAGCGACCCTTTCAGAGTCACTGTGAGCTTTGACACAAAAGCTTCTGCTTTGTCCAATTTGCGGGCCGACAGGAAGCGCTGCGAACCCGCCAATTTAATGTTCCTGGTTATGTCCTTCTGGGCCACTGCCAGAGAAAAACACTTCTTACACAAGGTGGTCTAAAAAGAGGAGAGTAATCTTCTCCACCATGACAAATAGGAGCATTAAAACAGCTTCCGCTCTTACCATCCTTTAAAGTCAGGTGTTGGGACCTGCAGCCGGAGCAAACCCCATTGCTGGCTGTGAGCCAGTGTGACGGGTCAGTGAGTGGACTCTCCTTCCAACGAGCTTGAGATCCAAACCACAACGCTCTCCTGTCAATTTGGAGATGGAGTCACAGCTGTGGATTCACCTGTGCTACTTCACATTGCGCTGAATGTTATGGCTGTGTGTGCGCTCTGCAAACTCTTACTGTGGGCTATAGCTCAGAAACGTGCAAACCATAGGGAACTGCTGCTGTGGAGCATCGTCTCTTCCCACAAAAACCACGAGTGGCTGCTTTGAGTCAAATCTGGCTCGATGGCACTAGGGGATGACCCCCTAATAAATGTTACCCCTGTAATATGGGTAACATTTCTGCTCACAAAATTTAGCATTTACTACTCACATTAAAACATAATTTATTATACGGGGCAGATGGAGAGGAGGTCTGTGAAATTATACATTTATACACATCTAATTGAGTTTCTCGTCAGGTCTGCACAGGACCAAAGTGTTTAAAAAAAAAAAAACACCTTTCATGGGACCCTTGAGCAGCCAGCTGTATGAATGAGTAAATAATTGGAAGTTATTGAACTCTGCAAGTTGCTTTTAGGGAAGTGTCAGCTGAGTGAATAAATGTCATACTACTCTGGGCTGATATGGGTTCAAAGTGACTCAATGGTACTTATCCTTAGAGAGAAAAGGAGGGGTAGAGAAGAACATTGGGCTTTCTAGGTGATTAGGCAGCAGGCCATGCACTTCAGTGCACAGTGCACTTTTTCAGCCTGAGGGCATATAGCTCTAAAGATGAGCCCCAAGCACCGCTGCTCACAATAAGAGACCCTTCTCTCCCCATCAGAGCTGGCCCTATCTAATAAGTTACATATGCGGCTGCTTAGGGCCCCACAGCTGCCGGAGGGGCCCCTAACAAATTAGGTGTCCAATAGAGTTTGTTTGCAAGAGAACCGCTATGTCACAAATTCCAGGACTGCAAACTGGTGAACGGCAATCATGTCACAGAAAAGAATATACCTGTCAAGAGTGGAGAAGAGAAACAGAATAACAGAAGAAGAACAAAGAAAGCTACAAGAGCTCCATGAAGCTGCTTAATATGTTCTAGTTAACTACACACTTCTTATACAGAGGGACAAATTGTTAAAAGTAGATCACTTTTGCGTCAGACACAAGGGAAGTGTTGCCACACCTTATGATGACCTATGTATGAACTTGTAAATAAAAGGAGGCAAACTGATCGGGGAGACATCCAGGTGTACGGAGCTCTCCCATCCGCCGATGTTGTCGTGAAATGTCTCTACGTGTCTGAGTGTTTTGTGCGGATCTCCTGCGGCTGATCGGTTCCAGAGAAGTAAACATAATCTCTTTCACAGCTTGGCACCCAACATGGAGTGGTTAACCTCTGCTGTCATGACCCACTGTTGAGGGAATCCCAAAGAGGAGCTGCTGTCCAAGACTTCCGTGGGGGAAGAATAACAACAGGAGTTTAATCATTTGATGTATAAATTACTCTGAGTATAGAGAGTTCTGATATTTTCTTTTATTGTTGCTTGTAATTGGATCGGCATCTGTGTATTGCACAACAACTCAATCCACTAACTAGGGTGAATACTTGTTTACAAAGTCTGGGATAATTAATAAACTGGATGTTTATTCTGTTATGAATTTATTGATGTTTCATGCATGCTATTACAAGGAATACTGTAGGTGATACTGCATGATGCTGGAAGTGGTATTGAAATAAATGGTACTCTAAACCACTTATCCAACTGTGCAAATGAAAAGAGTGAAAGCTATTGTGCTTGAGCATTCCTGCTTTATATTTGAAGGCTATTCTGCAAGGGGGGGCACGGTGGCGCAGCGGGTTTGGGTGGGGCCTGCTCTCTGGTGGGTCTGGGGTTCGAGTGCCTTGCGACGGACTGGAGTCCCGTCCAGGGTGTGTGCCCCCCCCGGATGTAAGAAGCAGATGTAAGTATTCTCTATTTGGTCTGCCCGTCCCACTTCCCTGTCCCCTTCACAGCACCAGATACTGCTGATTCAGATGCCTGACCCCCGAGGCCCTGACCAAGATGGGAACTACAGGGTGGTCTTGGTGCAGAGGAACTGGGAGAATCAAGAACCAACAGACGTCTGCAATAGCCTTCCCGATCCCAGAGAGGTTGGTGGTCAACATTTCTGGGAGGCTATCCAGGACCTAGATGACATCTACAAACCCAGTGGTGGTGAATGGTCCCAAGCTCTGAGACGCAAGCTCAGGAGGGACTGGAACAGCGTGTGAGACGAATGGACTGGTTTGAACCGAGATGCAAACTGCTTCAGTGGTGAGTGGCAGAGTCTTTGCACTCAAATTCTAAAAAAGTACAAGTGAGACACAGACTGAACATAGTTGAGTCAAGCCAGACAGAAAGATGAAGAGAGTATCAGTGAGTGGGAACATCGTTTTAGCAAAATGACGATCGGTCATTCAGGTATACAGAATGCACAGGAACGCAACACTGTAATGGCATGTCTGTTTGTGAATGGTCTGAGATTTGAATTGCAGAAGAAGTAAAAACATCTTGCATTGGCTGCCATGAGGCCAAGCTGGAAGATCTGAGATGGTATGCAGGGCACGCAGAAAGAAACCAGAAAGAACAGAAGGAGGAGAAAGCGAGCAAGCTGATGGCAGTGCAACTCTCTTTCCATGAAGAACGGAGTAACAACACTGGCAGGGGCCGCGGACACGGGCAGAATCGTGGCCAAGGTAGAGGGAACCCTGGAAAAGGGAGAGAATGGTCATGGGGGGGCCTGATCTCAGGGCAATGATGGCAGATGCTGCATCTGCGGCAAGGTGGGCCATTGGAGAGGAGAAAGCCCCAGTGGGCAGCAGATGGCTCAGAACTGCTCTTGCCCGGCGCCCCCACCGATGGGAGTGACAGCATTCAATCACAGTGCCTAAGACGAGGCAGGGACAAGTGGTGAAGGAACGGGTCAATTCACAGCTCTGATCTGGTGCCCCACGTTAGACCTGATGATACAGCTGATGGTCTCGCATCAACCCATTTCCTTCCTGGTGGACACAGGTGCGAGAGTCACTATTAGAAAACAGGAGATGCCAGGAGTTCCCCACAAATGGAAACCAGATCCGCATCAGGAGTAACGCAAAGCCTCGAGGAAACAGACTCACTGCCTGTGGGAATGACAAAAGACATTGCTGTGACAAACAATCCGTTGTTCCTTAGTGAATGCTGTCCGGTGAACCTGCTAGGTCAAGAATTGCTTGCGAAGCTCGGTGTGACTGTCTCTGTGACCGAAGAAGGTACCAACATCACATCTCCAATATTGGGACTGTTTTCCCAGCAGATGTTATTGCAATACACTGTTTGGCTGCTTGACGAAGACACACTGCTTTGAAGTAAGGTACGTCACAGTTTAACACAGCCCACATTTGCCCTGCATGGCACACTTCCTTGCTGAAGAAACTGCAGAGGATCGACAAGAACAACGGAAGTTTCTGGCCAACAAATCTGAGAAAGAGACAGTCATTCTGTCTGATTTGTTCCTGACAAAGGACTGCGCTGCAGCCTCTGGTGTTCTGACTCTGGCCCAAAATACGTGGTACAAGGGGATTTAGTTCCACACATATCACTGGGGAAGACAGGAAACCTAGAATGGAAATAGAAGGTAGATGGGTATCTCAAGATGGGGCGGTGCAGAGATGCAAAGTTCAGATGGAGGCTAGAGCGAGTAGAAAAGTAGTAGGAAGGTATGTGAAAGAACAGGAAAAATTAGGGGAGGTGAATGACTGGAGATATAAAAACAGCAGCTTCAATGGTAAAACATCCAAAATCTAGTTTTTTTTTTTTTTTTAATACAGGACGTAAGGGGGGGGGGGGTGAATGAAGCAATACATCCAAGAGCTCCAATTGTTCCAAATCCAACTACCGCATTGTCCTCAATTTCTCCCAATGATAAATTAGTTTTCTGTTGTAGATCTAGCAAATGCCTTTTTCCCTTTCTCTGCTCGCCCTGACTCACAATGGAGATGCCAAAACCCGTCGCCAAATCACAATCACAGATGCTGTCCGTCCTGGGCATGACTGGATATTTTCACCTATGGTTCTAGGACCATGTGCAAAGAGCTCGACCGTTACTTAATACGATAAACGGTAAAGGCCTTTCTCTGACAGACGTACTGACGCGGACAGATGACCTATTTAATTTGACTGATTTGAAGCAAGCCTTGATGGTTGCCCCGGTGATTGGGTTGGGGCGACAAGGGATGGAATTAGCCGACACACCACAAATAAACCTTTTCCCCCTTGCAGTGCTTATCCAGGAATGGCTAAGGCTTCCCATGGCCTGGACCATGTCTCGCGAGATGCCATGGTGACAACAGTATCCAGTGCCCAGTGTCACTGGGAAGCCCCAGGATTTACCACCTATACATTGGCATGCTGTCAGAAACGTGTAACATGCATGAAGTACATTTGCAAGGCAACCTTGTTACCCATGTCAACCACTCCTCTGCCGGATGGACCTTTTACACACACATCCAGCCCGATTTCACTCCAAGCAGAGGATACAAGTATTGTTCAGTAGCGGTTGATGTTCCCCCCCGGTAGGCTGAGATGTTTCCTTGGAAATGGCAGGATGCCGAGATAAGGTGTTCCTATACACCTTACTAATCAAATTATTAAGATTTAGTTGGCTAAGGTGTAAAGACACTGGGCTGTCCTGGCCTGATGCACTGCCTATAGTTTAAACAGCACAACATGGGAGAACTCACAGCTGGGAGTATCTCCTTTTGAGGTTCAGGCAGGTTTGTCCAATGCCGGCCCCCATGGCAGGTGGTCGTCTAACATTAGAAACTGTGGATGGTGATTTACGGTCCTATCTTACAGGGCTGAAGAAGAGTCTAAGTGCAGTCCACCAAAAGGTTTGAGGTTGGTGGAGGACGCGAGTGCTGACTCGCTGACTGTGCCGATACCCAATAACTGGGTCCTGGTTTAGGCCCTGCGGAGAAAGCACTGGGACCAACCCTGGTCGAGATGCCCCTATCAAGCATTGCTCACTACTCCACACGCAGTTAAGATCGAAGGCCCTAAAGGACTTGTCTGAGCCTGACTTTGTTATGCCTGTGAAGACCAGGGCATTGCAGTACCAGGATAATCTCCTGTGACAAAATGACGACAGGGGGAACTTTATGTGAGCATTTCATGCTCAAAGGGGGGAGTGTGGTGTGAAAATTTAAGTAGTTAAAATGTACACGTGACTAATATGTTCTAGTTAATACATTTAGAAAATACATGTTGTTCTAGTTAATACATGTTGTGCCTTGGCTTCATACTCTGTGTGACTGCTTAACGTAATGAAAAATGTTGGTAGGAAAACAAGACGTAAAGAAATTTTCTTGACCTTTAGGATGCATCCCAACACACTTCTTAAACAGGGACAAATTGTTCGGAGTAGATCGTAAAGAAGTTACAAAAGTGTTGCCACACCTCATGATGACTTACGTATGAGCTTGCAAATAAAAGGAAGCAACACAAACCGATCAGACACCCAGCTGTCCGGAGATCTCCCATTAGCTGATGATGTGAAAAGTCTCTACGTGTCTGAGTGTTTTGTATGGATCTCCTGCATGATGCTCCAGCATAGCGTGAGCATGTCCTTGAAGAACATTTGGTCTTTGCTACTATCCCGGGCACTTGACAACACATTTGAAACAACAGTTGAGATGTTGCACTCTGCTCTAACCTGCTGTAGTCCCAACTGTATTTGTTGAGCTCCAAATGTGTCCCACAGAAGTTTAGCTTGGAGGACACATATTCCTTTGTGCACACCCTTCCTAGCTATTGTTTTCACAAGGTGAAAAATTTCAACTTTATTAGCCACTTCTTTGTACGAGGGACTGTCACAGAAGGCAGATGACACTGTCTCCGGAGACTTTCACAGGTTGTAGCTCTCTGATGTTACTGTTCCTTAGGAAACCTATTTGTACCTTTTTCACCACTGTTCATAAGTCTACATGCAGCCCTTCTCTACATCGAGTAAGGTTTTTTTTTTTTTTTTTTTTTGGGTGGAAGACCAAGTCCTCTCCAATTTGACAGCCCTGTCATTTGGTGGGTAAACCAAGTCCTGATTTTTATCTGATTCAGGATTAGCTGTGTCAAACTCTGCATCACGGGGCATATTGGGGCCCTTTGGGACACCTGATTTCAGGCCACAGATATTCTCACGTGTCCTTCCTTGAATTTTGAATGCTGAATATGGAACTTGTCTATTCTCATGTGCGGAGTTTCATCGTTGAAGACAGAGTGCTTCAGCTTTTTTGAATTTAGCCTCCATTCCAGCAGAACATGCAGTAAGATTCGTAGTGTTAAATTATGGAACCATTATCCCTGTCCAGAGTGGTAAGTAACAGGAAAGCCTTGTGACATGAAGAACAATTTGTCACCACTGTCAACAGCTAAGAACTTGCATTCTTCACACAAGGTGACTGATTCTTTTAGTGCTGAATGGGCATTCATTGAGGTTTCCTTCATCATTACATTCAAACTTCAGCGAGTGGCAAACCTCACATTTACATTTATCTGATGCTTTTCTCCAAAGCAACTTACAATATTAAGGTTACAATTATTCACCCATTTATACAGCTGGGTAATTTTACTGGAGCAATTCAGGGTAAGTACCTTGCTCAAGGGCACTACAACCAGAGGTAAGGCTCAAACCTGCAACCTTTGGGTCCAAAGGTACTTGTTCTAACCACTACGCTAGCAGCTGTCCCCATACCTTTCAGAAAAATCTTTTCTTTCAAAAGATTTTGCATGTCTCAAACATCACTGCCTTCAGCATCACTCAAAGCAACTACAAAATTGGCCTTAAGATCTACAGCCTCAGCAAGCAACACCAACACTGTGAGCTTTGCTATAGCTCTTATGTCAAACTCTGACTCCTTCCCCCTGCCTCAAATGGATGCTGTGCTGTAATTAAACACACCGAAACAAAAGTACTAGGTCAGGGTCCCAGAATCCTTTGGGGCAGGGAGGAGGGGTGTGTCTGACATCACAAACTGAGAATTATAATACTATTTTAAGTTCATTACCAAAAATTTTCATTTTCAAAAAGAAAAAAGATATGCAGTCTAAAGTTTCTTTACATAACTAGACACAAATGCCACACCAAAGAGTAAGCCCAGTTCTGGGTCCTAGCACTCTATTAGCAGAGACTGGGAGGTGTCACCACCCACACAAATAACTTCAAAACAGAAATGATACAACAAGCAATTTTCCAGCACATTTTTATTTCTTTCATTTTTTTTTGTCAAGCTGACATTGATTTAGAAAAAAATACAGGTGTTATGTACACAGGACTCTTGGAAAGATTACAGTGAATTTGTAGATGTTTCCAGTTTAACTGTTCATTTAAAAAAAAACACCACACAACAACAATTGATGTAAATTGTTCTGTGCTGATTTCTTCACTCGTATCAACCTGGGTGAAGCAAACCGTCGCTTGAAAGGCACAAATGTAACACTAAAGACTGAGCCAAAATTCAAGTCTCCAAGCATTTTTTTCTTTTGGGGGGGAATGTCATGTGAACAACCATCATCATCGCCAAAAAAGTTAAACATGGAATTGAGGTTGAATGATTTAAAAGTTTTGTAATACACTGTTTCGGGGGGGGGGGGGGGGGGGGCGGCGCTACTTTCACGGAGCTACAACATAGTTGTAAGTTATAGGCAATGAATTTTAGGCGTTTGTATAGGAATGTGTCGTTTAGACTTGTTCCTGTAGAACGAAGTAGCAGCTTTAGATAATGTGTGGTATTTTATTGACATTGTTCCTTTTTTATGTACTAATATTTTGTTGTTCATTTTATATTTGCATTTGCCCAGAATTCAGTTACAGTTTCTTTTCTTCTGTATTAGTGCCATTTGTATTTATTAATACCATTGTTCTTATAAGGCTGGGAGGTGTGGTGGTGCGGTGGAGCAGTGGTGCAGCGGGTTGGCTAGGTCCTGTTCTCTGGTGGGTCTGGGGTTCGAGTCCTGCTTGGGGTGCCTCGCAACAGACTGGTGTCCAGTTCTGGGTGTATCCCCTCCCCATCCAGCCTTGCACCCTGTGTTACTGGGTTAGGCTCTGGTTCACCGCAACCCTGCTCAGATTATAAACCACGGACATTGAGAAGTGCCGGTGTCTCTCTCCCTGACGAATTGAAGCATTTTACAGCCGTCTTGAGCTCGCAAACAAGTACCCCCCAGTACAAGCTCCAACAGCAATGCATGACTCCAGTCTCACCGTCTCTGTGGCACAAGTGGGAAAAACTTTTAGCAGAGTCAACATCTGCAAAGCTGCTGGTCTGGACAGAATTTCGGGGCGAGTTTTAAAAACATGCAGTGAGCAACTGGCTACTGTCTTTATGGACATATTTAACACCTCCTTAAAAAGCTCAACTTTACCAACCTGTTTCAAAAACACCACTGAAGATACAATATCACATACACTTCACACCATTCTGTCTCACCTGGATAATAAAAACTGCTATGCAAGGCTATTGTTTGTGGACTATAGCTCAGCATTTAACACTGTGTAATGATGACGTATTATGGTGGAGACTAGGGGTTGCTCCTCCCCCTCGGTCCTCTCTCCCACGCGCGCGCAGGCTGATATACTTGGCCGTGTACACATTTTGTGCCTCGCACGTTTTGGAGTTTACTTTAATGTTGTTTATTTTATTGTAAAGACAGCTGTGTGAAATATGTCATCCATAGTTGCCTACAAGATATTAAAAAGAAGAGCTTCCTTTTGTCCGTGTCCGTCTGGATTTATATAATTATACGCCTTTCTGGAATCCACGTGAGGATCTGGGCTAACTCATTAGCCAGATCGTTACAACTGTCATCCCAACCAAGCTGATCCACAAACTACTAGGGCTGGGACTGAGTGCCACATTGTGCAACTGGATCCTGGATTTCCTCACCAACAGACCCCAGCGTGTGCAGATTGGCAGCAATACCTCCTCCCCACTGATCCTCAACACTAGCACTCCACAGGGAAGTGTCCTGAGCCCAGTGCTATATTCCTTGTTCACACATGACTGTGTGGCCAGTCACAGCTCCAGCACTATCATAAAGTTTGCTGACGATACCACCATTGTGGGTCTGATCACCAACAACGATGAGACGGCTTACAGAGAGGAGATGAGGCTCCTGGCAGAGTGGTGCCAGGACAACAACCCGTCTCTCAATGTGAGAGAAACTAAGGAATTGGTGACTGACTTCAGGAAACAGGATACGGTTCAGGCACCCATCTACATAGGAGGGGACACGGTAGAGAGGGTCAACAGCTTCAAATTCCTAGGGGTCACCCTCACTGCCAAACTCACATGGACTGAGCACACAGCATCAACCATCAAAAAGGCCCATCAACATCTCCACTTCCTCAGGCATCTGAAGAAAGCCAGGATGCCCACTACAGTCCTCACCACCTTCTACAGGTGTGCTATCCAGTCCGTCCTCACAGGGTATATTACATGCTGGGGTGGCAGCTGCTCCACACAGGACAAGAAAGCCCTACAGAGGGTGGTCAAAACAGTTCAGGAAATCATCGGCACACAGCTACCAGCAGTTCAGGACACCTACACCACACGTTGCCTCAAAAAAACGATGCGCATCATGAAAGATCAGTCACCCCAGACGGGCACTTTTCTCTTTTCAGCTGCCTGAAAAGCGGCTCAGGTCTATTCAAATCCACACTGCTAGGTACAGGAACAGCTTTTACCCCACTGCTGTAAGAGTATACAACACTCACCAATGTGCCACCTTTTGTAACTAGAGTTGGACTGCTCCTTCCAAGCACATTGGTAGATTACATTGTCACTTTAAGCATTCTCATGTTCTGAGTTCTCTGGCTGACTACTGTTATTTATTGTTATTAGCATTATTCATTGTTTTGTGCGGTATTTCTATTGTTTTTGTTCAGTCTGTGGAGAAGCATTCAATAAGAATTTCATGATACTTGTACACGGTACTTGTACGTATGACCAACTTGAAACCTGCATTTGGGCTAGAACATTACCTTAGCATTTAACACCTTATTAGGTCATCTGTTTCACCTAAACCTGATCGCTGAATAGGGTCTGATGGCATGGTGAACATGCAAACCTACTGATATACACAAATACCGCTCTTAAGTGGGGGGGCTTCTCGCAGCACTGTCACTTCTTACCACATTCTAAGATGCTGGGGGAACCAATTATTATTAACTACCAAGATACTGTTTTATTCCACACCTGAAACACATTTGGACTGTGGGAGAAAATCTGAGCACCCAGCAGAAACCCAAGTCACAGAAATAAAACATAAATCAGACTAAAACAAATTGCTATATCTTCATATGAGCCTGACTTATTTTTAAGCAGCCCATCCATCCATCCATCCATCTTCCTCCGCTTTATCCGGGGCCGGGTCGCGGGGGCAGCAGTCCGAGCAGAGTCCTCTAGACTTCCCTCTCCCCGCACACCTCCTCCAGTTCCTCTGGGGGAACCCCAAGGCGTTCCCAGGCCAGCCGGGAGACAGTCTCTCCAACGTGTCCTGGGTCTGCCCCGAGGCCTCCTCCCAGTGGGACAAGCCCGGAACACCTCCCCAGGGAGGCGTCCAGGAGGCATCCGGAACAGATGCCCGAGCCACCTCAACTGGCTCCTCTCGATGCGGAGGAGCAGCGGCTCTACTCCGAGCTCCTCCCGGGTGACTGAGCTCCTCACCCTATCCCTAAGGGTGCGCCCAGCCACTCTGCGGAGGAAACTCATTTCTGCCGCTTGTATCCGCGATCTCATTCTTTCGGTCATGATCCAGAGTTCATGACCATAGGTGAGGGTAGGAACGTAGATCGACCGGTAAATTGAGAGCTTCGCCTTACGACTCAGCTCCCTCTTCACCACAACAGACCAGTACAATGACCGCATTACTGCGGACGCCGCACCGATCCGTCTGTCGACCTGCCGCTCCATTTTTCCCTCACTCGTGAACAAGACCCCAAGATACTGAAACTCCTCCACTTGAGGGAGCAACTCCCCCCTAACCCGGAGGGGGCAATCCACCTTTTTCCGACTGAGAACCATGGCCTCGGATTTGGAGGTGCTGATTCTCATTCCCGCCGCTTCGCACTCGGCTGCAAACCTCCCCAGTGCACGCTGCAAGTCTTGACTTGATGAAGCCAACAGGACCACATCGTCCGCAAAAAGCAGAGACGAGATCTCGCGGCCACCAAAACAGACACCCTCCGTTCCCTGACTGCGCCTAGAAATTCTGTCCATAAAGATAATGAACAGAATCGGTGACAAAGGGCAGCCCTGGCGGAGTCCAACATGCACCGGGAACAGGTCTGACTTACTGCCGGCAATGCGAACCAAGCACCTACTCCGGTTATACAGGGAACGAACAGCCCGTAGCAACGAGCCCCGAACCCCATAATCCCGAAGTACCCCCCATAGGATGCCACGAGGGACACGGTCGAATGCCTTCTCCAGGTCCACAAAACACATATGGACTGGTTGGGCAAACTCCCACAAACCCTCCAGCACCCTAGTGAGGGTATAGAGCTGGTCCAGTGTTCCACGGCCAGGGCGAAAACCGCATTGCTCCTCCTGAATCCGAGGTTCGACTATCGGTCGGATTCTCCTTTCCAGTACCCTGGCATAGACTTTCCCAGGGAGGCTAAGGAGTGTGATCCCCCTGTAGTTGGAACACAATCTCCGGTCCCCCTTCTTAAAAAGAGGGACCACCACCCCGGTCTGCCAGTCCAGAGGCACCGTTCCCGAACTCCACGCGATGCTGCAGAGGCGTGTCAGCCAAGACAGCCCCACAACATCCAGAGACTTGAGAAACTCGGGGCGGATCTCATCCACCCCCGGAGCCTTGCCACCGAGGAGTTTTTTGACTACCTCAGCAACTTCAGCCAGGGTAATGGACGAGTCCCCCTCCAAGTCCCCAGCCTCAGCTTCCTCTACGGAAGGCGTGTCGGAGGGATTGAGGAGATCCTCAAAGTACTCCTTCCACCGCCCGAGAACATCCTCAGCTGAGGTCAGCAGCGCACCATTTCCACTGTAAACAGTGTTCGTGGAACACCGCTTCCCCCCTCTGAGTCGCCGGACGGTTTGCCAGAATCTCTTTGAGGCCGACCGAAAGTCTTCCTCCATGGCCTCACCGAACTCCTCCCAAGCCCGAGTTTTTGCCGTGGCGACTGCCAGAGCCGCGCTCCGTTTGGCCCGTCGGTACCCGTCAGCTGCTTCAGGAGTCCCATGAGCCAGCCAGGCCCGATAGAACTCCTTCTTCAGCTTGACGGCATCCCTTACTTCCGGTGTCCACCACCGTGTTCGGGGATTGCCGCCGGAGACCTTATGGCCGCAGCTCCGAACCGCCGCCCCGACAATGGAGGCACGGAACATAGTCCATTCAGACTCGATGTCCCCCACCTCCCTCGGGACCTGGTTGAAGCTCTGTCGGAGGTGGGAGTTGAAGACCTCTCTGACAGGGGCCTCCGCCAAACGTTCCCAACAGACCCTCACTATGCGTTTGGGCCTGCCAGGTCTGTCCAGCTTTTTCCCCTGCCATCGAATCCAACTCACCACCAGGTGGTGATCAGTTGACAGCTCAGCCCCTCTCTTCACCCGAGTGTCCAAGACATATGGCCGAAGGTCAGAAGAAACGACTACAAAGTCGATTATCGACCTCCGACCTAGGGTGTCCTGGTGCCAAGTACACTGATGGACACCCTTATGCATGAACATGGTGTTCGTTATGCATAAACCGCGACTAGCACAGAAATCCAATAACAACTCACCGCTCGGGTTCAGATCAGGGAGGCCATTCCTCCCAATCACGCCCCTCCAGGTATCACTGTCGCTGCCCACGTGGGCGTTAAAGTCCCCCAGTAGAACGACAGAGTCCCCAGTGGGAGCGCTTTCCAGCACGCCCCCCAGGGACTCTATAAAGGCCGGGTACTCTACACTGCCACTAGGCGCATAAGCACAAACGACAGTGAGAGACCGTTCCCTGACCCGAAGGCGTAGGGAGACGACCCTCTCATTCACCGGGGTAGACTCCAACACATGGCGGCTGAACTGGGGGGCTATTAATAAGCCCACACCAGCCCGCCGCCTCTCACCTTGGGCAACGCCAGAATAGTGGAGAGTCCACCCCTGATCGAGGAGAGTGGTTCCAGAACCCAAGCTGTGAGTGGAAGTGAGCCCGACTATATCTAGACGGTATCTCTCGACTTCCCGCACCAGCTCAGGCTCCTTCCCCGCCAGTGAGGTGACATTCCAAGTCCCAAAAACCAGAGTTGGCGCCTGAGGTTTGGGTCGGCCAGGCACTCGGCCCCGACCACCGCCCAAATCACAATGCACCGGCCCCTTACGGTTTCTCCGGCAGGTGGTGAGCCCACCGAAGAGCGGCTCCACGTCATGGCTTCGGGCTGAGCCCGGCCAGGCCCCGTGGGCATAGACCTGGCCACCAGGCGCTCGCATGCGAGCCCCCCCCCAGGCCTGGCTCCAGGGTGGGGCCCCGGTGACCCCATACCGGGCGGGGTAAACGAAAGCCTTGATTTTTCCGTCATAAGGGGTTTTTGAACCGCGCTTTGTCTCGTCTGTCATCCAGGACCTGTTTGCCATGGGAGACCCTACCAGGGGCATATAGCCCCAGACAACATGGCTCCTGGACTCATTCAGGCACTCAAACCCCTCCACCACGGTAAGGTGGCGGTTCACGGAGGAGATTTTTAAGCAGCATTTAACATTTTTTATGATCACTGTTAAAATGTTTTAACACACTATGCCCTGCATATAACTATGAGTGAAGACAAAAGGTCAGTGAAGAGTACATGACAACGGCCACATATTCCCTCCCTCACCCTTCCATGGAACTGGGCCTTTCAAAGGATGCCTCAGTCAGACACTATCATTGCCTCAACCACATTTTCATCACATTCATGTATGAAGTCACCAAAGGAGGAATAATTGCACAATAAAGAATGAATGAATAAAGAAAGTCTTACACTACCCCCTCCGACTTAAGCTTAACAAGCAAATCTGAGTTACATACAGTATATTTATTTAGTTGCCGCTTTTCTCTAAGTTACCTATAGTCATGAACCCATGTGTTTAGCTGGGTGATTTTTACTTGTGTAATTCAGGATTAGTACCTTCCTAAAAGGTGCTACAGCAGGAGGTTAGATTAAAATCTGTGACCTTCAGATCCAACAGCAGCTCATCTAGCCACTGTACTAATCATGGCACCCCACCTTTGTTTTTTCTGGATCACTACAATTTACAATATTTAGCAAAAATATCTGAGTACCACACACACACACACACACACACACACACACACACACACAATTCAGAATCAGAGTGAAGTTTCAGAGCTACCTGAAGGCAACAAGCAGTCCAAAGGTGTGAATACGTCCTCCATTGCCTTCCGTCAGAACAAAGAGCACTTCCAAGTCCAGCCACACTGGAAAAAAAAACATTTCAACTTAACAGTGACCATAATCAGGATCTCATTTTACTGTTGCTCTGATGTTTTGTTTATTGTCTGCCCCATGTTTATTTAAGAAAAGTCAGTCAACGTGGTTTTGTTTAACATAAATGCATGAATGTACGAAGACATATAAAACTTTTCATTCGGTGTCTGAAGAGTTATTCATGTTATTAGGTTTAGAGAATTTAAAAAAAATATTAAAGTGCAGACGGGTATTCATCAAGTGTTATGACACCACTACTACTCAAAGGAGTGGCATCAAACAAACATTCCAGAGGACAATCGACCCCACCCCGTGATCCTCCATCTGGCCAAAGTGATTCCAGCAGGACTCAGTGTAGTTTGCGCCCATCCAGTATGGCCTTTGCCCAACTCAAGACAAGCCTGGTACACTGGGCCAAACGATGGCAAGAGGCACTAGGAGCTGCCAGACAGACAGCGCCCAGGGCCGAGCCAAAAGATGGAAGTACAAAAAGGTGCCATTGCAAAAACAGGTTGAATGGCACTGCCCTCCTCTAGCACTTGGCTAATGACAGCTGGAAACAGTCAATAAGAGACATTCATTTAAGAAAGTGTCAGTATTTAGCTACAGACAACTGGATTTCCTCAGCTAGTGAGAGAACTTGTCACGCTTACGAGCTCTCCACGCCAAAGAGACATCTTTGAGGGTCCAATGTTATTCTGTAACCAAAGGAGAGTCAGAAAATAGGCACAGATATTCACGAGTACCTTTTTAAAAAATTAAAGGCTCACTCTTCCTATGCAAAAAATGTACAACACAAAAATGTTTACTGTTCATTTTCTGAGTACACAGCAAATATTGCAACAAAAGTTAAAAGGAAGAGACATATAAAAGCATTGAAGACCTGTTCTCAATATTCAAAATAAGTACATAATTTATAGGTGTTTTTATTTTGCTTTTCTCTCCAAGTGACTCTTTTGGCTGGCAGCTTGTGATGAACAGTGATGAGCTGAAAGGGAGGCAGAGAAAAAGCCCAATTTGTTGAGGGCGTTCTGCTCGAGCAGCTGCGACTACCAGGGCCCACCTGTGAAAGAGCGGTTAGAATGGAGCCGTGGGCCCAGCCAGCCAGCTCAGGACACATGCATTACAAATCTAGAGAAGAGGGGGAAGGGAAAAAAAAATATAGTGTGCTGCTGGAAACTACATGTCACGCCTCAGCAATCTGTGCCATCTGACGTAGCCTTGCAGGGTGATAACACACAGCAAAAACACACAATCACACCATGCATGGCAAGAGCACACACTGCAGAGGTGCAGAAGACAGAGAATGCAAATAAAACACACAGTAGGCAGGTGCTGTGCGCAACATATTTTTATTGGCCATAACATGTATGACAGTGCCTGCTTACCACATGCACCCTTTGTGCCATGTGTAGCCTGTTAGATGTGTTATTACCATCATTAGGTATGGACACAGCAGATGACTGAAGTGGGAAAGCAGCTCATTGCACCGAGCTCTGCCAGGGGTATGATCTCTGCATCACACAGAGTTTTTGCTTCTGTTACTGGCTCACCAAGGGAGCAGGACAGGAAAAGGACCTTGACTTGTCTTTTAGAGACCATGAATGGCCATCTGTACATGCTGAAGTCTTCTCTGCCTCCACCTCCCCCGGCATCCAGGAACAAAGCCTCAGGCTCATTCATGGGATCTGCCTCACTCCCGTTACATTCCCAGGGACAGCAGTGAATCAGTTATGGGGTTATGGGGGGGGGGGGGCATAATTTCTTCAAGCAGTGAATTGTGCTTATTGCAGCAAGGTGATTATGCTTATTTATTTTGTATCACCTACACCTGAGTTTCTCTCTAAATATGTGGCAGACACATGAAACAACCTTTCTGCTTCTAGGAGAAAAAAGGAAATTTGATCTAGAGCAGTTAATTGAATTATTAACTTTTGAAATGTGTAGACACCCTCTCGGAACTTCATGTTACTTGATCACACCTGTGAAATATCGGAACCTTTAGCCCTTGTGGCGAATTAAGTACATATGTGTATATTTTTTCACTGTTTCAGTGCACCACTCAAGTATCCAGGGTCTGTGCTAATGTGACCCAGTTCTATTATATTATTTAAAAAATAATTAGAAAAGCAGATGCCTCCCCGGGTTTAAAAGACCTTCTGTAAAATGTGTACATTGACCACAGGGGCAGGTTCCTAAAATACAGCTTTCCTCACCCAAATGTGGGATGTCAATCAAGGAGCAGAGAGGTGAAGGTGGGATATACACTGTGTGCTGGAAGATTGGCCCCTGGATAGGCCAACACTGCCAGTCAGCGAGGCCCCCCCCTGCACCCCCACACTCCGCATTAAATTTCCATTTAACACAGCCTCAAAACTGACTGACTTCTTCGCAGACACTTCTCTGGACTCCGACAGTTCATAGTTCTCGATGCACATGCAACCTCATTAAATCAAAACTAATTGGAACATGGGGCAGCAGGCAATGCGGTAATTAAGCAAATGGACCTACAACATAGAGGTTTCAGGTTCGAGACCCTGCCCTTGAAGCTGAATTGCTCCACGAATTCACTTGCTGTATGAACACAAACCTCAGCGGTGTGGTATTATTATTCATAAAAGCATTAGAGATCAGAGATACATAGAAAACAGAGAGCGGTGTCCACTCCAGCAAGGACCACAGGTGGTGTCCATAGGGTAAAGCGGGAGGGACCCTTAGTGTCACTCACACAAAGTGTTTGCAGAAAGATTCAAACCTGAACCCTGCTGGAAATAGCTGTGTGGAATAATGGTAGGCAGACTCTTTCCCAGGAATTTAACATACAAAAACATCTTTAACAAAAACATTGAAAGGAAAAATCTATGGGCTCCGTGTTTTCGCTCCAGTCGGACAGCGAACCACCTGATTCAAGTTACTGTCTTTACTGAGCTCACTTCCCAGAGCATCCTGTGGAGAGCTGCAAAGCCTGTTGAACTGTACCCTTTAGCAAAGCAATATGAAAAGCCCTGATGCCCAGTAATTAAACTAATGGTCATTCCAATCCCAGAGACTCAGCTGCACTAGTGAGCCAATGCCAGAACCTGTGGGAGTGTGAGCACAGCAGGGCCTGTAGTGAGTGCGAGATGTCCCTCAACAGCAGCAATCCATAAGAGACCTCTATCAGCCCTCTCCGTGGCTTCTGCGCCCTCCATTTCCAGGGTCAGGGAGAAGCTACGCAGCTCTGATCCAAACAGTCATTGCTGCGGTCATCTATGGTTATTTATTTAACTGACGCTTTTCTCCAAAGTAACTCAGTGTTAACCTACATACTATTATTTAACCATTTATAGAACTGGGAAATTATTTACTGGAGCACTTCAGGGTAAGTACCTTGATCAAGGGCACTACAGCAGGGGACAGGGTTCAAATCTGGGGCCTTCGAGTGCAAGGTGACAGCTCTAACCACTAGGCCACCTGTTATAGGGGGGGATCTAATGACCTGCAAATGTATAATCACAATGTCGAACAACAGTCCATTGAGTAGTACGCTACACAGTTTTCTTACAATAATTAAAACCTGACAAATACCTTTCTACAGTTTACATTTTTCATTTTCTAAAAAGTAACATTTCCACTATTCAGAGAATGAATTCAAAGTCAGGTTTCATAAATTTATGATGTTAAAACCACATTGACTGATTATTTTCTTCTATAAACATGGAGGCAAAATAATTAAATGTATATACGCATACAAACACACACCACAGTAACAACAAAATGAATACAGCCAATAAGTGTTCACTCTAGCTCTGAGATAAAACAAAAAACATGCCCCCTTTGAAAAGCATGACTGCCCATCCTAGGACTGAACATAGACTCAGATGCTGCTCCTGAGAAGAAATAGATTCGGTGAAAGATTTCGCTTTTCGAGGCACACGAAACGTATCGTGCGCAGCAATGGTAAGGAGGCTGACTGCAGCAGGAGAGCCGTACCCGAGTGTCATTAACAACCTCAGAACGGACCACAGCATTCGGAGGAACAAAGAGACATTGTCTCAGAATGAGAAGTCTATTGAATTTTGAAATGTGTGGAGACGCTTTTGAAACTCTGCGCTACTTGATCACACTTGGGAAACACAAGAACCTTTGGCCCTTGTAGTTAATGAAGTACATATGTGTATGCATTTAATAATATGTAATGTGAAGATATTCGCAGGAGTGTCAAAACTGCCTCACAGTGTCATCCAGCAGACAAGGCAAAACTGCCTGGGCCCCCACCAAGGCTAGAGGTACTGGTGCGTGTGCCTCAACTGCAGTCGATGCATGATGGAAACCACCAGAGCTGTCCTAATCCAAAGGCTGTCCCTGAACGCACACAGAATCTCTCAATCCTGGCACAAAATTAGCGACTGGAATACTTGACCTTGGAATTCACAGAGACAGGGGAGGCGGCGGCTGTTCCTGCCATCTTGGCACCAGCTCCTCAGTCTTGAACTACTACCCTCCATCAAAAAATCTTTTCCAACCATAAGCCTGTTACATATGCAGATATAGCTGTGATGTGAAAATTCATTCTTCCATTCAGCCATTATCAATAATTGCCCATCTTGCACAGGGCTATGGTGGTCCAGAGTCTACTACAAAAGCCTAGGGTACAGGGTGCCCACTCATGACAGCAGTATGAAAATGCTGGCCAGAAATCCATAAGCAGCTTAATTTCTCAGAACAGAATGGTGAGAGCTACCTACTGTACCTAAATACATTTGATCTTATGCTGTATTTCATGAAGGGATTGCTGTATGTACTGAGCCCTGTGCTCTGCTCTGTGTTTGGGTACCTCACCAGCATTAAGGGGGTTACACTGGAGTTCTCTCACTTCAGATCTCGCACACTGGTACTGCACCCCCATTAACCTCCATCCGGGATCGCAGCCTCCTTCTCAACGGCCAAATGCCTGCAGGTTCCCTTTGAGTGAAGAGGCAAGGCTAAGCTACTCAAGTCAGAAGAGGAGCCACTGGCCCTGTTAGGCATTTCTTACGGATATAGTGTTTGGTCATGTTCTACACTCCTAGTGTCAATTCCTTATGTTCAGTGTACAGAAATTTTAAATCCTCTTCTAGGTCCTTGAGCTGTATGGGCTATATCAAGTAAATCACACACAGATTTACATTAGCTAGTTCAACAGCAGTTGCCATTTTGACACCTCCAGATTTATTACAAACAAATTAATGACATGGATGCTTAGCATTCCTAAAACAAAATACTTTCTATCACTGACAAACACTATAAAACACAGTGCAGCATACGATTACTGCTTCATCCAGAGGAATGGAAAATAAACATTAACTGGAACACAATGTTTTACCTTGCATACTTTATTAATTTGTACCTTTACAAGTAAATAAATAATCTCAGCAAGTTCTCCAAGTGGAAAATGCAGCAATACTAGGATATGCAGTTATTCTTTAGTTTGAGAGTGCTATATTAAGGAACAGAGAACTGACAGCTGTAATATTCAACTACAACTTGGCCCCAATTTAGTGTCACCCACACCAAGGGTAAGTTTTAAATGCCAAAAATCTAGGCTACTTATAAGTAACCCATTTATTAAAGTGGGGAGTGACAGAGTCCAGCTGTGGGCTTCAACCAGGACTGTTCTTACTGATTCCTTCTAGATTAATATTTATTCACCTAGCTGATGCTTTACTCCAAAACATGTAGTGCTAAGCTACTGACAATCAATCATTTACTTATTTATACAGCTAGGTAATTTTTCACTGGAGCAACGAGGGAAAGCACCTTGTTCAAGGACAGTACTACGGGGGGGGGGGTGAAACCTGACGTTCAGATCACAGGAAGACTGCACTCTTCCTGCTATCAGCTACCTACCTCACTGTCACTGCATCATCAGCATCATCATTATTATTATTATTATTATTATTATTATTATAGCAGGTGTAGCGGTTCTGGATGCAGCCTAGCTAATCATTAGCTAACTGTCACATTAGCCTAATGTGACAGTTCTCAGTTGGAATGATATTCCTACAACAATACCCCCGACCCAAGCACACACGCTGTACAGTGAAGTGTATAACATTACTTTATTAACTAGCAAAGTACTTCCGCTCCTCCATGACCATGTCACATGCATGGCATTCATTGGCGTGCAAACCACGCACGTGCCCGAAGCCCAAGTCGCCTGAGTGACTTAAGATTTACAACAGTCTAGTGATTTCACAACCCTGGCAACCTGCAATACCAAAGAAGACAGTTTCAGAGAAATAATGGATTGAAATTTAAAAAAAAAAAAAAAAAACCATCAGCGCGCGCAGGGCAGGCTACCTGGCACCACCAAAAAACACCGTAAATTATCAATCATGTTTGCCAAGCACGTCAACCACCGTGAAAACACAAACGAGGAAAATTTCCTTGATTTAAGTGCAAAAATTCAATAATGAATAGGACGACACGTTTTACTGCTGTGCACTAAAATATAAAAGCACAGTCTCCCTCCACCGGACGTTCCCTCTCCCGCTACTCACACTGCGCTTCAAACACGAGCTCGAGACGCACCGACTGCTGCAGAAGCTGCCACTCCAAACAAGACGAGCGCTCCCGGTGCATTTAAGGGCAATAAATCTGGAGTTCGCCCCCTAGTGGCGCCAGCTCATTAAGCCGTTCCGAAAGTACAGTACATGGGCACAGTACCGCGTACTCATCGGACGCGTGTTCAACTCCAACTGCCAGTGACACTGATGCAACGTGAAAGATTTTGCAAGCCTTGTCAATTCTACAAATGATGAAATGTGCAGCTTCTGTAACTTAAAGTAAAATATGTAATGAAATAAGATTCGTTTTTTACAGAATACTTCGGAATACTTGTTAAAATAATATTCTAATTAATAATATTGTGGCGCGCAGCGCCGTGGGTTTAAATGGGGCAAATAAGGACGCGGAGGCAGCGTTCAAAACGAACGATTTATTTGAACACCAGCATAAAGAAAATAATGCTCTCAGTCCAAGGACCCCGTTTCCTCCAGAAGCTGCGCTTACAGACAGACAGCATTAGCATCCCTAAGCTCTCCCTAACACAGTGGCAGACATAGTCAACCCACCATTTCCCCCCGACGTAGCCCCAGCGGTTACGGACATTATTTACAGATTTCCCATAATGCAACTATTTACATTAAATCAGTAACGCGGGTCGTTACAATATGCCTTCGTTCTGCTTGACAAATAAATTGAAGATCATGTCATCTAAATAAGTGTAGTAAAACGTTAATCAAGATAACCCCAAGTATTCTGTAAAAAAAATAGTAATGAAAACATTAGTGTGATATTAAAATTAATCAAGAGGGCAATTAACAGAAACTAAGTTAGGGCAAAAAATATGAAATTTTATTTTTTACTAAAGTTAAACTACTCAGTAATTACATGTAAAACATACGAAACACGCATACAGTATATTTACATTTTTATTAATTTAGCGAATGCTTTTCTCCAAAGCAGCACACAGTGGCGGATTTAGGCATGGGCGACATGGGCAGCCGCCCAGGGTGACATGATCTTACCGGGGGTGGCGCAGGGCTGGCGCGCAAAAAAAAAAGAAAAAAAGTGCGATCAGGTTTTTACCGCTTATTTGCACGTCACGTCTGCGCAGACCGATCGGCGTATGACATGAAAGTACCGCGGAAGCGTCTCGCGAGCAGACTGCAGCTCCATATGCTTTCAAATCGCTCTTGCGGTACTTTGATGTTATACGCGACAGCACAGCACAGGCACTATTTAGTCGAACACACACCTGTACTCTTACTAAGAAATACGAGAAGGATGGGCGGGGCTAGTTGACATCACTTCAGGGCATCCAATGGTGACACCTGAGGTAACATCTGACCCTGCTTGACCTGCTGATGTTTATACATGAAAGGGGGTTCTCAGAAATGTACCCAAATTTGTGGACTGCTCTCAGAATTTGTCTCTCTTCCGGTGACCATAGCTGAATCAGAGAGGAGCTTTTCAAAGCTAAAACTTATAAAGTCTTACCTCAGGTCTACCATGTCACAGGAACGCCTCAGTGGTCTTGTTGTTATCAGCATTAAATACAATGGGTGAGGAGAACATGACTCAGTTGGAGGTTCTGCGGCTATGTGCGTTGGAATGGGTCAGGCCCAGCTCCGGATATGAGATGAAAGCTGGGCCAAGTGTTATTCCTGGTGGGCCCCGGTGGTTGGGGGGGGCTGCTGGGGTGTGGGGGTGTTATCACTTAAATGTGTGTGTGTGTGTGTGTTTGTTTGTGGTTGTTGTTGTTTGTTTTTCATTTTTAAAATAATTTTTTTTCATTTATTTTGCAACGACACTTGTCAGCAGCAAAACTCTGTCCATGCGGTCGAGGCCTGTAAATGAGCCTGGCTACAAGCATGTTTTTGAAGACCGCGGTCACATTCTAATGCTACTTTCCAGCTTTTAAAACCTGTTGAAACGAAAGTGTCTTTTTCAGCGATAGCAGCACCAAACACTTGACATGGAAAACAAATCATGCATCGCACTCTACAGAATATTCAAGCGAGGATCGTGGCTGATACCAAGCGGCCGAAAAGCATCTCTCCCTCCCTCCAAAAAGAGTTTGGGGATATGATTTCAGAATTGGCTGATGAGGATTTGCCCTGTTTAAATAATTTGGGACAGAATTGCTGCATTTGTGAGTGGGTGTAATTGTGTTTTCGACACCATCGGAAGTTGCTGATGAACTTGACTCGTCTATTCCTCCGACCTCATTGCCGCAAATGGATGAGGTAGTAGCTGTGTCCTGGTGAGCTAAAGTGGTTTTCTTTTGTCCTTTCAAAACAAAAAATCTGTACATGTTGTGTTGTCTTGGGCTACTAAACTGTGTAATAGTAATAAAGTTCACTAATAATTCTAATACAGTTCACTGGCTGTTTCTATCATTGCTTCGTAATTCACCACGTCCGTTAACCTCAAAAGTGAAGCAAAGTGAATGAGGCTAAGGCTATTTGTCTTGACAGCCAAAAAAAAAAAAAAAAGAAAACAAAAAAAAAATATCTGGAGCTGAACTGAATACTGCACCAATTTTGTGATTGGTTATGGGGTGTGGGGCCAGGGTGGGCCAAGCTTCTGTTTGGGTGGGCCAGGCCCACCATGGCCTCCTCGTGGAGCCAGGCCTGGAGTTGGTGCTTTTACTGATCTCCGTGGTTGTCACCGGGGGAGTCATGGTGGTCGTCTGGCAGGCAGTTGCTAGGCGCACGGTCGTCAAGTACTCGGTCATCAGTTATGGGTTCGTCAGGGACACCAGGAACTGCAGTGACAAAGACAAACATTTGAGTAACTGACGTTAGACACGAACCGTACCTCACTGTTCTGACTTACGTACAAATCTGACTTAAAGACAGATTTAGGAACGGAACTCGTTCATATTCCGGTGACTGCCTGTATTAAACTGTTATGCACAGCATATGTTTACCCAGCACTTAAGAGATTGGAGACAAGTGAGTCAGAAAGAGGTGAGGTTTGAGACCCCTCTTAAATGCAGAGAGATATGTAGCCAAAAACATAAAAAAAGAAAAACATTTCTCCCAACTGTAATACAACTACTTTAAAAACAATGCAAAATTAAGAAGTTATACATTTCTGAAAAGTCTGTGGCTGATTGGCTCATGACTTCTGTGAAAAAGTCTTCCTCAAACACCAGAAAAAAATGCCTAATACCTGGAGCAGTAAGTGTGAATGCTGAACATGGGTACAACTTTTCTGTGGCTCTTTTACCAAAAGTCTGTTAACTGGAAGTGTGTACATGAGAGTATACCTGTTTTAAGATATTCAGCATTTACTAGATAATTAAAATCAGGGCACTTACATATGAAACTGTGTTTTAACCAAAGTGAGAAGTAATGAAATGCATTATTAATAACATCAAACAATATATTAGGAAAAAGGTAATTCACCTACAAGACACTGTATGTGATCTGTGCAACCTTTTCATTTCTTCCCATAATAAAAGTGTTTCTCCCTGTATGTTGGGGGGGTAATGCTCTTACTGGCCTTCAGAAAATTTTATTCTGGCATTTTCTTTTTCCTTTCTGGCTGAAGGGCATCGTGTGGCCAACAACATCAAATGGCCCATGAATAAATGATGGCAAATTGTGTAAGTTTTACAGTACATCTCCCTTTGGTATCGTGAACCTTTTCCTAGATCCCAGAACAGTCTTATGTGGTTCATCTTGCTCACTTTTTTGTATTTTACATTTATTCATTTAGCTGATGTTTTTCTCTAAAGTGACTTACAATTGTTTACCCATTTATACAGCTGGATACTTTTACTGGAGTAATGTAGGGTGTGTACCTTGCTTAAGTGTACTACTGCTGGAGGTGGGGATCTAACCTGCGACCTTTGGAACCAAAGGCAGTAACTCTAAGCACTACACTACCAGCTGTGTTCTATGGGTCTCTATATGAGACATTTGAACCCATGTACTGTCCTACACTGCTGTTATAATTTATTCTTAGTGACTGTTACTGATTGTGTGGACTGACATCTTTGTCTTTGTACCTAGGCCTCTGCGTGGACACATAGGTGAGAACATATCCGTCTGTCACTGTACACACAGACACAGTTACTCTGACATAATTCACCTGACACTTTTCTCCAAAGTGACTTACAGTGTACCTTCATCAAGGTTGAGACAGCAGGAGGAGGGATTTTAACCTGAGCATTTGAGTGCAAAGTGGCAGCTCTAACCACTGTGCCCCCTGCTGGCCCCTCACTTACACAGAACTGTACCCACAAGCATGTACAGATCCTCACATGCACCCTCATACAAACCCACAAAGCCACTCACATACACACGTGTGTATCTGTCATTTCAGAGGCTTCACCCTGACTTTCATTTTCATTAAACCCTCAGACACCCAAAAAAAAGAAAAAAACTCAAGAATATGTGAAAATTTCTTTTAAAAAAATTGTAAATAACTAAAACAAATAAGTAAATGTAATTGACATATGTAAAAATAAATATGTTAAGTCTTTTCTCGATGCTTTTGAAAAGTCGGACTACATCTTGTTTATTGCCTTTCAGGGGATATTTTTTGTCCATGTGCACACACACACACGCTTGCTCTTCCTTCACTCTAAACTAAACATCTGTCCTCTTTTCACCTTGCTCTGTCTGGTTTGTCACTACTTGTTTCTCACAGCCTTTTTGTTACCATAATGACTGTAATTTGCCCATAGGATCCCCTGTTGCCCCATCTCCACCGCTGCACCCACTGATGTTCCCTTTGTCTTCCAGGGCCATTGAGAGCATCTCCACGCCTGTTCCAGCAGCTCTGCTCCACGTCGCTTGCCTCTATCCTGCCCTTTCCCTTTCCTTTCCTTGATGCCGCTGCAGGTTCACAGCAGCTCCTGTGTTCCCCCACTGTGGAGGGACCTCCATCCTTCCTTTCACTGTGAAGGATTGACAGCTATTTGTCCCCTACGTCTACGTGGACAAACTGTACCGGACTCTTGAGGTGACAATCCTAGTGATTTGCACCTTTCTCCACAAAAATTATATACACACACACACACACACACACATACACACACACACACACACACACTCTACAATCGCTTGTCATGAGCAGGGCTGCTGCCAGCCAGAGCCTAACCCGGCAACACAGGGCACAAGGCTGAAGGGGGAGGGGACACACCCCAGACAGGACACCAGTCCTCCACAAGGCATCCAAAGCAGGACTCAAACCCTCGGCCAAACTCGCTGCGCCACCAAACCGCCACACCACCACACTACCCCACAAAAATTACATTTATTTATTTTATTAAGAGGGCTAATATTCTTTCAGGGGGCTTGGAATTCTTTAGTATGCCCCTCTTCTAATTTTGCACAGTTTTTAAAATATTTACGTATTTGTTTATGAAGGGGGGTGCGGTGGCGCAGTGGGTTGGACCACAGTCCTGCTCTCCGGTGGGTTTGGGAGTTCGAGTCCCGCTTGGGGTTCCTTGCGACGGACTGGTGTCCTGTCCTGGGTGTGTCCCCTCCCCCTCCGGCCTTACGCCCTGTGTTGCCGGGTAGGCTCCGGTTCACCGTGACCCTGTATGGGACGAGCAGTTCTGAAAATGTGTGTGTGTGTGTATTTGTTTATTTTTATATAATCACTTCAGAGCAATCAGAAGGCAGAAGAGTCCTGCATGGGTCTAAAAAATAATGTTTGTATGTGTAAAAAAGAGAAGGATATTGCAGAATGTTGTACATTCAGTGTTGCAAGTTTAGCTCTGACCCCTGCATTTTACTTTTAATTATTCAGCTGATGTTTTTCTCAAAAGCGATTTGCAGTTGAATTATTTACAGTTTGAATAAATGTCAAATAGATTTTTTTGGACAACACAGTTTTTGCTCTCTACACCTGTCTTTCTTTCCCTCTCTGCTTCCCACTTCACTGGGTCACTTGTTCCAGTCTTTGTTTTGATAATATGACACGCTGTATTACTGGGGTCATATTTTGGTTTTAACTTATGGTAAAATTATTTGTGTTTCCTTTTAAAATTACTACCTGGGATTTTACCATAAGTAAATTGGAGGAATTCAACATGTTCAGATATCTGAATGTTCTCTAAAGATAGTGAACCGAAAGATGAATACTATTTTGTGAGAAACATGAACTGATATACATAATAGTAATAATAATAATAATAATAATAATAATAATAATAATGTAACAACCCACATCACCAAGACTTTTGGCGGGAAACCGGTCTATTGTAAATACTTGGATTCTGGGTAAAGTGTAAATAAAGTGTTCAACTACTGGGAGGAATTCCGGGGAATATACTGGGGTGGATGCGTTTGTGAGGCGGTGGAAAAAAAACTTAAGGTGCTAAGCAGACTGGAAAGGCTGGCTTGAGGAGCAGGTCCTCGAACTGAGAGCATTATTTCCCTGTGTGCCAATATTCTAACAAATCATTTGACATGAACACTGCCTGTGTATCCTTCTTTGCCCCGTCCAAACCGTAAAGTGCCGTCCACCCTACTAATAATATAATATTGTTATAATGTAGATGAATGCTCGATAGTCCAATCTTTGTCTTTCTCTTATGTGTATGGTTACATTGATAACATGTTCCTGTTTTGGGTTTCATCTTGCTGTGATCCACTGTAGCAAAAATAAATGTCTATATAGAAGTTAAGTGGCCCCTGGTGTTCACCTGTTCTGAAGACTGAAGGCATACTGCCATCACTGGTATGTTATCACCAAGAGGACACCGACATTCCACATAGAACTTTGAGTCTCAGCCTTGGCAGGAAGAGATGTGGTCTGCAAGCTGGCTGCAGCAGATGCACAAAGCCGCAGAGTACCAATTCAAGCAAGAGTGATAAGGGAAGCTTGGAGAAATCTGAAAATGAATCAGAAAACACACTGCAAAAGGAGGAATTTGCCAACTAGCTCTGTGGGACTAAAAACACAGACAAAGGCTCAAGATAGCAACAGTAACTGATAATTAATTTGTTGTGGGAGATACTGGGAGAATATGGCAAAAATTACAGTTACAATGATATGGAATAACTTTGGAGTTCGGTTCATTTCATTACTTCAAGCAAACAAAAGAAAAAAAAACAGTCCAAACAGTGATTGTAAAACCACCACCAGCAACATTTATACCACAGAAAGACAGTGATGCTTTAACAAGTCCTTAACCATCAAGACAGTTAAGGCAATCAGTTATTATTATTACTATTTTGTATTATTACTAGAGTAGAGTTTGCCCTGGATAGCTTTATGCAAGGCGTTGCTTCATTGAAGTACAGCTGGACCTTTTGTTAGACCACATGATTCCTACTTCTAAGTTCCTTTTCTACAATCTTCACTCATCACTTTCTAGACCTCCTCATTGGCTTTTGTATTAATCCATCAAAGTTATGCAAGAAATATATATTTTTATATGTTTAACACTGGACTAGTTGGACCAGTTAAGGGAAAACAAGTGGCTGAAGAAAAAATCTTGCTGAAGTAGTGACATGCAGTTTTACCCTCTTCTCCTCAATGTGGAGAAATGAATGGGTGTCACAGCCAGTGGCAGTGCAAACATGTGTTACTGTATTTCTAAACGCAGATGAAAAGACTGATATTCTCAAGTGCGGAGTGAATATACTGTATATATGTGCAAGAAAGGAAGTGCAGATGTGACACAAAGAGACATGTAGAGTGTTTGTGTAAGGGAAACTGACTGAGGACACAGAGACGTGACTTAGAAAGGGCAGGACAGGGTAGGGGCATGGGAATCGGGCAAGACTAACGCAGACAGGACTAGAACTCTGGATTGAAACAGACACACTGTGAATAGGACTTCGGACGCAAGTGAAAAAACACAAAACAAGAATTGCTATGAGACTGCCAGGAAACACAGTAATGAGCTGATCAAGAATCTGCAACTAGATGTTTGTCCTTCATTGCTTTTATAGTGCTGGGGATCTGGTGCTCTGTGAGTTGAGGTGTGCTGGCCAGGCTGAGTGGATGGCTAGGGGGTGATGCTCCCATGTTCACCCGTAGTCTGATTCTAAGGGATCATGACAGTGTGCATATTTACTCAGCTAGTCATTTGTTGTTTATTTATTTGTGTAAACAAATAATGTGTGCCCCAAATACACACAATTTCTCCACAGAATGCGTGGTCTTGACACAAATCTCAAGTGAATGCGTTGGATCATTGAGAGGTTGCTCCTTAGACTCAACTTGCTGCGATGGTATCTGCTTTTGTGCTTGGCTGATGTAATCAAACACTTATCTTAACCGGCCCGTTCGGCCCCTGTCGCCACCAATTCCACATTGCCCTTCAGACTGAGATAAACCATAAATAGTTGAGAACATGTTTACTCAAACATCCAGGTCAAACACTGATATGGGGCCTCATTATAGGTCTATGGCCTTGTCCTGGGAAGACTGCTGAGCTCTGCCCCCCCCCATGTGGGACCACTGTGAGACCACCGTGAGACCTTGCTGTACCCTGTCTTCTTCAGTCCAGGATGAAAACTGACAAATCAAACCTAACCTTTCAGCACTGCATCTCACAATAACTGCCTTTGTATTTCCTGCACAGGAAAGGATTGGGGGTGGGGCTGGGGGGATGCTTTCTGTGTGCTGTGGCCTTTCAGAGATTTTTTTTGTACTACTTACCTTTTTATATGATAAATAATGCAAGGGCCAAGTGGAATAACAAAAAACATTCACACGTGCTGTAATGCAAAAGTGAATAGGGAAATGTTGGATTTTTCTGAGTCGTGGAAAAAATCAATATCAGCATGAAGTAGTCAGGCAATGCAAAGCATTAAAACACGTTTCAGTTCTGGTTTTTGACTGACTGCAGTGTTTGATTCAAAAGAAACCCCATCTCTGATATCTGAATAATAACCAGGTGCGCATTTATAGATGTCATTCTGCTCAGTGATGCCCACATTATGTGCAGTGTTGTCGCTCAGCCAGTAATTTCACTAGTTATTAAGAAAGTTTTAAAAAGAGGAAAAGGGTACTGTGTTTAGAAAATTTCCCATTCAATTAAAAAGAGAATTTTGTGGAAATAAAAACTATCTACGTGCATGTTTCATCAAAAGCATAAATCAGTGAAACATTTTCTTTATTTTCAATATTATGCTGTTGTTTCTTCCGCCAATCATACACACCCGCCTTGAAAACGAAGAATTCAGACAGGCTTTTGGCTACTGAAGATCAAGAACGTCTCATGTAGATTGACCATAACGTTTATTGAAACAGTATTTAAGTTAACAAGGAATCAACATGCAATACATGGGGCAGCTGGTAGCACAGTGGTAAGAACATCTGCCTTTGGCCCACACGTTCAAAGCTCTGCTTTAGTACCGTTAAGTAAGGTACTTACAACATTTCTTCTGTAAAATTATCTAGCTGTATAAACAGGCAAATAATTGTAAGTACTTTGACATTGTAACTTGCTTTGAAGAAAAGCTTCAGATAAATGTAAATACTTATTGTATAAGACATTTATGCCCTTAGGCTGATCTTCATCTGTAAATAAATTGCACGTCTAAATGGAACATACTGTATATAAAGAACATTTTACACATGTGGTACTGATAATGTTAAGAACTTTCCGAGTTTGTAATTTTGCCCTTTGATAATTTTCATTAATAGATATTTCAAATGTTTTCCCAGGGAATCAATTTTCCCCTAAAACGTCAACATCACTGTTTCAGATTTGATGACAAATGTGGTTGATGAAATCCTTCTTTTTCATGTAATATCCACAGCTCCGAGTTGATGAGCAGATGTTATCTAGTCTTCACGGTCGACAAAATAGTTCTATATTTTAAATTTCTTATAAATATGTTTTATTTCTAACTAATATACCTGTATTGGGTATTAGTAAACTTTGTGTGAAGTGTAGGGTAAAGAATGGGATCCCACACCAGAGATGAGCACAGACGCCCTGGTGTTTTGCTTTGGGTATGGTTCTTTACTGTTTGCTCGTATTCACAATGTGCCAGAAATAGCTCTGCCAGAGAACTCAGAATCCTCAGGCATGCTCATGAGATACCCCAGCTCACCAAAGGAAGTGGCTGGGAGAGAGTGAGAGAGAGAGAGAGAGAGAGAGAGAGAGAGAGAAAGAGAGAGAGAGAGAGACAGTGTGCCGCACTGCTCTGGTCCTGTCTGACAAATCTTGCTGTAGACCCCTTCTCTGTGGTGCTGTTTGGGTTGCTGTCATTAATATTAAAGCAGACTCTTTTATAAAAAGTAACATACAGGTGGTCCCTGACTCACAATGGGGTTACGTTCCGCGAAACCCATCGTAAGTCAAAAATAGCGTAAGTCGAAAATGCATTTAATACGCTTAACCTACCGAACATCATAGCCTAGCATATGTGCAATGGCTATTACGGGCTTGCTGCCTTCATGCCGGGCAATCATCTTGAGTTTCTCCTCAAGAGTAACTGCCCTCTGTCACGCCCCCCTCGGCACAATGAGGAGCACCTGTGGCTGATCAGGGGAAAGGAGACGCAGTGCACACACAGACACGGAACCTTGTTCAGCATTATTACTGATCTGCGTACCTTGCCTTTGCTTTCCTGACTTTCCTGACTTTCCTGATTCCCGATCCCTCACCTCCCTGAACCATCGCCCTCGCCCTCACCTCCCTGAACCCTCGCCCTCGCCTCCCTGAACCCTCTCCTGTATCTCCACAACTTCCTGGCTTACCACGACTCCTTGCCTGTTCCCCGGATTACGTGTCTCAGATTCTCCCTTTGATCTTCGTTCACACATCAGTGACCCTTTGCCTGTTTTTTGACCATGTTTCCTGGATTGCGTCCTGAAAGCTCTTCCTGTGCTCTGCACTTGGGTCCGGCACTCCTGCCCCAGGGAAACTCCGTGACACCCTCCTCTTCTTCTTCATCTCGTGACAAACTGGGAGATGCAGATTGCTGCTGCTGCCCAGCATTGCGAGAGTATTGTACTGCATATCGCTTGCCAGGGAAAAGTCAAAATTCGAAGTATGTTTTCTACCACGTCTATCGCCAGCTTACCATTGTAAAGTTGAAAAATTGTAAGTCAAATCATCATAAGTCAAGGAGCATCTGTACAACTTAATAAACAGTGCCGTTCACCAGTAGAGATACAGACACATGAAGTCCAGTGAATTAGTCTAATTGACTGTTTTGCTACACTGTTTAACACTGTTTGACTGTTTCGCTACACACAGGTAAC
This sequence comes from Scleropages formosus, assembly GCF_900964775.1. Taxonomy (NCBI): domain Eukaryota; kingdom Metazoa; phylum Chordata; class Actinopteri; order Osteoglossiformes; family Osteoglossidae; genus Scleropages; species Scleropages formosus. The sequence continues at coordinate 25,369,437 of NC_041821.1, forward strand.
TGCATCCAGAATAGAGGATTATTCCCTCACCCAATCCTTGTTACACTGGTCACACAAATGTCTTGAGTAAGAAACCAACTCTCAGCCCGAATTAGGCTGGGGACCAACTGTGTTTACCCATTTAAACACCATAGAGTTTATAGTGGAGCAATTCATGATAAAGACAATATAGCAGTGGCAGGACTGGGATTCAAGCATACAACCTCTAGGTTTCAAGTCATTATTTCTAACCACTTCACCACTGACTGTCCTGTAACAATAAAACCCAGACACTAACAGTATCCAAAAAGCCTACAGCTGAAAAAAAGACAATCTCTTCAGATGCTCCAAAAATAAAAGGGTAAAACTCTGTTGGTACAGCAAAAAGTACAGATTTTCCAGAAATTTAGTTAAGTACAAGGTAGTTCCATTTGCTGCGTTACTACCCACCTTTGGTGGTTAGCTCATTGGAATTTTCTCTTTCAATATGTTTGTCATTAGGATATTTCTGATAAAGACAAACCGTAGTGAAAACCGTAGTGACCAAACGTCGATTTGTGTTGAAGTTTAATGTTTACCTCCCCCACTGATGCCTAATGTCAGCCATGGCTGAAGAGAATGCCTTGGGAGGTGTTGGGTTTCTTTACAATGTGTTTCTTGGTGTGACATGTCTCAAAAGAGCAGCTGGGGGAAAAGTGAAAAATTACTGAAAGGCCAAGAGCTGTGTTGTTTTTTTTGCAGTTGTGAATGTTGTTTTATGAAGACACAGCACCCTGAGGACTCATGACAGGGCTGGATTAGCCAGGCATCCAGTAATTTTTTTTGCCTTTAACTGAACACTACTTCCACTGACCTTGCTAATATAAAGGCATGAGATCTTAAGAAGTGAGTTTCCTTGCCCTACGGAAAGGAGCTGTGCATCTGATTTTGAAATTTCTACACCTTTGTATGAGAAAGCTAAGAGAATACAATTCTTCTCATTTTGCGTTTCACTTTTTTTAAACTTTAGCACATGAAAGAATGTTTCGGCAAGAAAAGAAAGGAAGAGACAGAGACCTTCAGTACACCTTTATGCCTTTCAATGGAGAGTCTGTTATAGATCCTTCAAAAAATCTGTGGAGTCAGACAGTTCCATTTTTTATACTATATTTCCAAGTATATTTTGTCAACTAAAGTAGTTTTAATAGTGGGAAAAAAGTGAAAATGTATTGCATTTTGAGGTCTTGCAGCCAATCAATTTATAAATGACAGTATTGCATCATCCCAAAACAGAGCAATTTTTTCATGTCCTATATGGCTGTACTACAGATGGGTCGGGTTATTATTTGCAGTTGAGGTACACATGTCAGTGCAATTAATGGTTATTGGGAATTAAACTATATAACCTTTAGTAGGTAGGTTAGGTAGTTTCTTGTTTAACTAACTATGAACCTATTCTTTATTGATAACTTAGAATGATTGACCCATTTTTCCAGCAAAATAGGCTTCCTTGTGAAACCCGACATGGACACGTACTGCTGTAACATCCGGACACGGATGAAAAATATAATGGCCCCGTGTACAGAATATATTTATAAGTGCTTAGTGCAAACTGAAAAATGCAGTGCAGATATGATATAAGGAATATGGAGCAAAGACACAAATGGGATACTTGTGCAAGTTAATAAATGAAACAGGGATACATGATTAGAATGTAGAAGTTTCTTGATACACAGTGGTGTTTGAAAGTTTGTGAACGCTTTAGAATTTTCTCTATTCCTGCATAAACCTGACCTAAAACATGATCAGATTTTCATGCAAGTCCAAAAAATAACGAGGACTCAATTAAACAAGTGAAAAAAAAGGATTTTTGTTGTTATTGTTCAGTGTTCTCCAGATGGTAGAATCACAAAAACTAGGATTAGCCAATGTAAAAGAGGCCTTTAGTTTCCTAGACGTTACCCTGGGTTGCTCTGTGACCTCCCAGACTATTAAACACCTTGCTCTTGGTGTGATCTTTGTTGGTCAACCACTCCTTAGGAGGATATCAATGGTGCTGCACAAATTTCCTCCATTTGTGCATAATCTGCCTGACAGTGCACTGGTGCAATCCAAATTCTTTAGCAATGGTTTGTAACCTTTTCCAGCTGAGCATACACAACTCTTTTTGTGAGGTCTTCAGAAATCTCCTTTGTTCATGCCACGACACACTTCCACAAACCTGTGTTGTGAAGATCACACCTGTGGGTGTGCAGTAAGGCAGGGCCTCTCCTCCATCTATTTTTCATCCCATTGATAGAAACACCTGACAAATTTCCCCATTCTAAGGGATCACATACTTTTGCCACACACAGATAAGTAACATTGCATCATTTTCCTCAGTAAATAAAGGAACAAGTACAATGTATAATGTAGAAGGAAGTATTGTAAAGAAAAAAGTATAATAAAGTATAATGTTTTAGTCTCAGTCCAGGGGTGTGGTGGTGCAGTGGGTTGGACCGGGTTCTGCTCTCCAGTGGGTCTGGGGTTCAAATCCTGCTGGGGGTGCCTTGCGATGGACTGGTGTCCTGTCCTGGGTGTGTCCTCTGGCCTTATGCCCTGTGTTGCCGGGCAGGCTCTGTGACCCTGTATGGGACAAGTGGTTCAGAAAGTGTGTGTGTTTTAGTCTCAAGTGGGGGGTGCTGTAGCGCAGCGGCTTGGTCGGGTCCTGCTCTCTGGCGGGTCTAGGGTTCAAGTCCCGCTTTGGGTGCTTTGTGATGGACTGGCATCCTCCCCTGGGTGTGTCCTCTCGCCCTCCAGCCTTATGCCCTGTGTTGCCGGGTTGGGCTCCTGCTCGGGACAAGTAGCTTCAGCCAATGTGTGTGTGTTTGTCTCATTTGTTTAATTGGGTTCTCTTCCCCCCTCACCATTCTTAACAGCACTGTGTCAGCCATGGAGTCTTCAGGTTCCAGGGTCCTACAATCTCCCAGGACCTGAAGTGGGACACCTATATTGTATGTGCACTGCTATAACTGTCTGGTTTTGCTGAGGTACGAAATCGGACAGAAATAGGCTACAAAGGACAGTCAAGACGGCTGAGAGGATCATTGGTGCATCCCTGTCTATCCTTCCAGGCCTGTACAAATCCAGAATGAGGAAGTGGGCAGGGAAAATTGTCACTGATCCCAAACACCCCGGGCACAAACTCTTTACACTTCTCCCCTCTGTCAGGCGTTACAGAGCACTGTCCACCAGAACGTCCAGATACAAGAACAGTGTTTTCCCTCAGGCTATCACTCTCATGACATTCATTAACACTCTCCTTGTCACACCCACAACCTCGGGACTGATGCCCACACCCAGCCCTGATCAGGGAGACAGGGTACAAAGAGGCTGCTCCTGCACAGCTGGTCGCAGAACCTCATTGAGCGAAACCGCATCTCCAGTGCATCAGCGATATGCAGCCTATCCCTCCTCCAAGTCTCCTTCATTCCCTCCCCTTGTTCCTGCTCTCACGTTCTCGCTTCTGACCCTTGGCTCTGCTCTTTTGACTATGTTTTTTGTCTTATCCCAGGAGCAATGCCTGCACATTGATCAACCCATGTGTGTCCTCAACAACGCCTCTTGCCTACTCCTTGTTTGTGCTTCAAATAAACGCACCTGCAATAGGGTCCTCACCTACTCATCTGCCTCACGTCTTCGATCATGACACCCCTATAGGTTTCCTGTCAGTGCAACAATATCCCATCACTTTCGTAATTTACTTCTTATTTATTTACATGTTTTGTATTTAAATTACTATTCATACTCTCGTTTTGTATACTCTGTAAATGTGTTATTTATTTATTTTGTAATTCTGTGTCAGATGTTTGTTTGTCTGTAAATACTGGAAGCATGTAGAACCAGAGCAAATTCTTTGTGTGCAGCAGCACACTTAGTCAATAAAATTCATTCTTATTCTGATTCTGATTTATGTAGGTTTAGGACTTGCACAAAAAATCTGATCATGTTTTATGTCATATTTATGCTAAAATGGAAAAAATTCTAAAGGGTTCACAAACTTTCAATCACCACTGTACAGAACAGGAACATGGGAACTGGACAGGTGCACAAAAGACTGGCGCAGACAATACACAGGATGCGGGACTCAAACACAAAAACCCACAGAACAGGACTTGGAGAAACCAGTGAGTAAACAAGGATGGGTGTGATTGCTAGGATTGCTGGCGGAGGAGGAGAAACTGGAGACTGCCTCTGTAAGGTGGATGTGCAGAGCTTTATTTGGGACACATGAAGCGTTAGGGCACAGTCTGGAGTGGGGAGAAATTGCAACTGGTAAGTGACTTGGTTGATTCCTTTCACAATTTTAAAAGGACCAACACACCTACGTGCCAGCTTTTCGAAAGAAGGCACAATTTTATGTCATGTGCAGGGAGTCGAACTGTCCTGCATCTTCTGTTGCCTTTTTCTTTTAGGTTGACAGGCAAATAGGCAGATTTCCACACATTTAGATTTACATTTATTCATTCAGCAGATGCTTTTCTCTAAAGCGATGTACATCTCAGAGGAAATACAATATGTGCATTAGATTAGCAGGAAGAGAGACTCAGATGCAAACGCTTTGCACTGTTCTCCCTGCGTGTTATGCACATCCAGTTAACGCACTTTACAGCAAGCCAAACTCGATTCGTACGAGCCAGGATATGAGCGTCTTCTTGCTCCTTTATTGTCTCCAAATGACAAGTGAAAATGCGAGTGAAACTATAATAAAGAGAAACAGTAAAAGAAACTTAGTCTAATTACAACAATCGTTATAATAACCAGTTGAGTTAACTCATTTGCCGATACTAGCACACATGACACAGCGCGAACTCACACGCGTTTCACAACAGGACAGTAACGTCGAGTTATGACTGAATAAACAGAGTTTACACTACAGAGATTAATCTTAAAAGCAAGTAAACATCTTAACCAATAATGTCTGCAAGAATTTTACAACTTACAGTTATTGCTTCCATGGGCGTAGGAAAAACACACACAGAACTCAGACGCTTCCACTATGCCTATCCCGACAGTAGTGCATCATGGAAATATCACACGTGCACAAATCGCGTATTAACGTATGGAGATAAAGGTTCCGCTCAACAAAGCAATTAATCACATGAACTAAACAAATCTGTGGGCAGAACACGCGTGATTCCCAAGTGCAGTTAGTTTCTTACTTTCCACCATATGAACCATTGTACATCACACAAGTAGCTGCATGAAGGTTTATCCAAATATCAATCATTCCTAATCACCTTCCTAGTAATAATTCATCCCTCTATTTCCTGCCTGCTTTTCCTACAAGGGTCGCAGTGGCAATGGGCAATAGAAAGGCATTGCACCCGACCCCCATGTTGGACCTTGCAGGTGGTGGGCCCACATGACTCACCCACATTGCCTTTTCAGGCTGAACCTGGTCGGGTTACATGGGCTGCCCAGCCACCAGGCGCTTGCCTAGGAACACTACCCGCAGGCCTGGCTCCAGGGGTAGGTTCCAGTGACCCTATTCTGGACAGGGTGAACATTCTCCTGTCTACTTTTTTCATGGGGATTTTTGGATTGTGTTAGTCTGGATCTTCACACCAGCCCTGTTTGCCTTGGGGGACCCTACCAGGAGCATACTGCTCCCGACGATATAGCTCTGGAGATCCCTAGATCACGCAAGCCCTTCTGCCACGACAAGGCCAAGATCCAGGAAGGGCCTAGTAATTATTTAAAATATATATACAGATATATTTCTAAGTTTGGTAAGAAGACACAGTGCACATATAGCATATACAGTATATTGACCACTGTAACCCACCACTGGAGCAGCATTTAGTGAAATGGAAAAATATATAGACAGTCCATATAGTGCACACAGTTTATATATCTGAGGTGCTACATTTCTATTTATGCTATTATATTTTTTCACAAGATGTACTATGAAAAGGAAAAATTGAGGAAAATTCTCTTTCTGCGATGGGGTGGAACAGGACTTTAGAAAAGACCATGGCTTCTGGCAACTTTTTACAATCAAATGGTCACACTTTGTTGTGCTGGAAGTGGGAATGGGTCATCTTTACAGTTCTTAAAAGGTTTTCCTACCCCTATGTAGGTGAACTTCACCCTTGCATTTGAAAGTCTGATGTTCATACCTAAGGGGACAAAAGAGCATTATAGCAAACATTTTTTTCATGCCAACTGACGACAAGACAACAACATTGCCATGTCACCATATCTGATGTTTCCAGCTGCAGTCATTTTTGGTAACCTGCAGTGTGCATCTATTCAGCCTGAAATTTTGCAGATGGATTTTGATGGATTTTTAAGACTCTTCTTTCTGCCTGAAGCCATTGCGTCATCATTCTCTGCCAAAGAAACACACATTTCCTTGTGGGAATCAAAATCTATCACTATTCAAAATGTGAGCATATCTGATTGCAACACTGTAGCCATCAACAGTAAGAAGACAGGACTGCATGTTGGGCATTTCAACAACACGGTGATGACATCTCATGTAGAAATAAAGTGTCTTGTGCATCACATGGTCTTTGAAAGTGTTTCTTGCCAATGCAGAAATCTTCCACACAAAGCACTCATGCCAAGCTGGAATGTAAGTGCTGTGACAGCTTATAATAATGAAAGAATATGTCTGACCGACCCAGTGTCATACCTTGTCACATGTGAATCTAGTATTACAAACTTCTCAAAGCACTTATTGCTGGAAGAGGAACAGAACATTGTGGAGAGCTTTTTATAAGGAACACTGCAGACACTTGATGAAATTTGTGTATTTGATAACTATGTGCTCTTTACATTTTTATACTGTACAGATCTGAATAAATACAATGACTGTAAATTTATCTCAGTCCCCCACCACGCTTTCTTGTAATTTTTTTATTTACATTTATTCTTTCAGCTGACATGTTTCTCCAAAACAGCTTACAGCATTGAGCTACTTAGAATTATTTACCCCTTTGGACAATTTTACTGGAGCAATTCAGGATAAGTATCTCACTGAAGGATACTGCAGCTGGATTCAAACCTGCAACCACTGAGTCCAAAGTCAGCTGCTCTAACTACTGCACTACAAGCCACCACAGTCTGGTTTGTACTTAACCGCAGCCAGTTTCTGCCTGTGGCCTCCTTTTTGAACTGGTGTGTGGCATGGTCCTCAAGGTTGACCTTTTTCTTTCCCCTCAGGATTTTGTACACCTGGACATTCAATCCTTCTAACCTTTCAACAGGATTAGTTTTAGACTTGGTGGTTTGCAAATGGAAATTCCTTGTATGTAGTCTTCAATTATTTTTGGCTTGGAGTCTGCTAGACAAGCCTCATCTGCTCAGATCTAATTAGTGGTTGTTGTGACTCCAGAAGAGGTTAGACATGAGGCGCAGGTGAGATGTAGTTCTTAGCTAGGGAAAATGAACTAAAATGGACTTATTTATGCTCGAAGGGTTTAAAAACTTCCCTATGGTAAGATGGAACCTCTTGATCCACAATCATTCAAATCAGGAAAGATGTACAAGATGTTCCAGGTGAGCTTATAAATCTGGTTTCAAGTGTGCAGTGTAACAGAGGAATCACCACACTATGTTCCATGGAATCTTCAAGCTTTTGGGCAGCGATGGACACCCTGAGTTGTCATTACTCAAGGAATTCAGCACTGAAGTCCTGTCACTTCTTTAACTTCAGCAATCATAAAGCTGAGCTTCTGGCTGTTCATTTTTTTTTAAAGAAGCTTCCACATGCAGAATAAATAGACATTGGTGTTATAACAGGGGATGGGGGTGCGGTGGCGCAGTGGGTTGAACCACAGTCCTGCTGTCTGGTGGGTCTGCGGTTCGAGTCCCGCTTGGGGTGCCTTGTGACGGACTGGCGTCCTGTCCTGGGTGTGTCCCCTCCCCCTCCGGCCTTACGCCCTGTGTTGCCGGGTAGGCTCCGGTTCCCCCGTGACCCCATATGGGACAAGCGGTTCTGAAAATGTGTGTGTGTGTGTGTGTGTGTGTGTGTGTGTGTGTGTGTGTGTGTGTGTGTGTGTGTGTGTGTGTGTGTGTGTGTGTGTTATAACAGGGGGTGCGGTGGCGCAGTGGTGCAGTGGGTTGGACTGGGTCCTGCTCTCCAGCGGGTCTGGGGTTCAAGTCCTGCTTGGAGTGCCTTGTGTCGGACTGGTGTCCTGTCCTGGGTGTGTTCCCTCCCCCTCCAGCCTTACGCCCTGTGTTGCTGGGTAGGCTCTGTGACCCCGTATGGGACAAGTGGTTCAGAAAGTGTGTGGGTGGGTGGTGTTATAACAGTTAGCACTGACATTCAGAAGATCCTCCAAAGTGGCTCCTTTAAGCAACAGTTACATTATGATTGACATAGCAAAATAGTGGATTGTTCTCCCACAGCTGCCTTGTCAGTAGAAGAGTCACATAAAACCTATCCTGACTTCATCGCTTTGCCATCAGATCCATCTGCATCTTGTGGACAATGTGTTGAGCAAAAGGTGCACCTGTCTGTGTTGACAAATTGTTTCCGACTACATTTGCTGTCATTGTGTTCCCAGACAGCCTACAGTCATCCAGCAGATCAGCTTTCCTTGAGCACACAGGTGTAAATCAACAAATGTGAGATGTCTTCTTTCAAAGACACAGGCATGGGCACCAATTTGTGTCTTCTGACATGCTCCATACTGGCTGCGGCCTCTCCATGTGCGTCTGCTGCTGGCATGTTTAATATTCCCATCTCACAAAGGTGTCAGTGAATAAAGGAAAAAAGCCAGTTTTTAGCCTTTCCCAGGAATTTTTCACCAAACATACAAAATATTCCCTGGCTTTGAATAGTAACGTCTTCTTCAAAGTTATCAGGATCGTTCATGAAATCTGGAAGGTAAACAAAAGAACTGGCATCATTGAAATCTGTCTCTTCTTATATACTTTGCTGATTTTGTTCAATTATGGCTAGAAAATCTAGAACATCTAGAAAATGCTGCAGATAGTCCTCAACTTATGACAGGGTTTTGTTCCAATAACCTGTCATCAGTTGACTTTGTTATAACTTGCAAACCCCCTTATTGGCCTACTGCAAGCGTATTTAAACAATTGATTTGTACCAATTCTACATTGTGTGATAGAGATTTCTTATATCATTTCACTAAGTTCACATGTTAGTCAAGCTAAAATAGAACTAATAAAGAATAAAAATAACAAATATACGTCTGCATTACAATGATATTTTACATTTATTTACTTAGCAGACACTTTTATCCAAAGTGTCTTCCAACAAACTCTGTGTAATATTATCAGCTGCACACCTTATTCACCAAGGTGGCTTACACTGCTAGATACACTACTTACAATGGGTCACTCATCCATACATCAGTGGAATACATTCTGTCACCCACACCCTATGGGTGAACCTGAACAGCATGTCTTTGGACTGTAAGAAGAAACCCACGCAGACACGGGGAGAACATACAGACTCCACACAGACTGAGCAGGGATTCAACACATGTTCCCTTGCATGATCGAGGCGCTGTGAGACAGCAGCGCTACTCACTGTGACACCGTGCTGCCAAGATATTTTGTAATTATATTTTCACGTTCATTTTTAAATCTGTTTTCTTTTCTACACCATCAGAATTCTCATGATTTCTCTTGCTAGCCATTCGTAAAAAACAACTTAATGGAATCAAGGAAACGTGCTTTAAATAAAACACATATGCAACATCTATAACCACTTGTCCCAAGGCGAACTGAAGCCTAACCCAGCCACACAGGGTACAAGGCTGAAGGGGGAGGGGACACACCCTGGACAGGATGCCAGTCCACTGCAAGGCACCCCAAACAGGGCTTGAATGCCAAACCCACCACACAGCAGACTCCAGCTAAACCTGCTGCGCCTCTGCTACCTCCCTTAAACAAAACCATTATTTTTATTTTTTTTAATTTTTTGTTCAGTTACATTAAAGAAATTTATACTTATCATTAGCTTGATGAACAGTTATCTCATTGCTTGGAATTATATGAAAACACAGACTGAACATAAATATATATATGTTCAGTTTAGAGTATAGTTATTTATGGCAATACATCACTTTTCCATATAAAATATTAATTGTAAAATTAAAACAGAAATCAGCTAACACATTGGGATTCGTTGTATGGAATCTGTAAAATGTGTTTTTGGAACAGCAACTGAAATTTTTTTTTTAGTCAGTTGTTCTTGAATAATATGAATGCCTAACTAAAATATAAAAAAATGGACATTAACTAGAACTAAACGTAAACAGTTAGTTTTTTCATCACAAAATCAAGTTTGCATAAATGCATGTATGGAAAACTGAAGCCTTGGGAATTAATCATCTCACATTTAAGATTTTGATGTGTTAGTCAAGTTTGTAAACGTTCAGGCTGCAGAGTGTTCTCATTAAAATGCAATTGTAGAACCCAGACTTTTTATTAATTGTCACTGATCAGCCAATATGAATATTGTACTCTGCATGGCCTTAGGCTAAAATGCCTCATTATAAACCTCTCTCTTTTAAGTGAGGATGCCTGCAGGGAACCCAACACCGACATAATACAAAGCACATGCTCAGATATATTGACACATGTAGGAATATCTAGAGGGGTTATGAATTTCATTTGTAATTCCCCCTCACACCCTCAAACACTGGTAGGTGTACTTTTTTCTGAGTTGTGTTCTGTGGTTCAAAACCAAGCTCTTGTCTCACTTACCTTCATGGTAATTCTCCAGAGAGCGTCACTAATGAGTAAACTCCACAGAGAAAACATAATCATCTATTAAGATATTCTGCTTTTCATGATGATATGCGCTATGTGTGTATGGGCGTGGTGTGTGCTCGTAAATTCAGTCATTTGTACTCTGGCTCTGACGCGAAAAGACATTCAGCTAATATGCTCATTAGTTGCAGATGGACATGTTTCATAAAATTGTTTTTTTTTTTCCAGAGAACATTTTTGTAATATCTAAGTAAGGTAAAACTTATTGGTATCAATAAGTCTGCTTTTGTTCTCAAAGTAAACTTGAGAAGCAATCAAAGAGCTGCAAAGCCAGTGGTTAGCACTGTGAACATAGATGATTTACTTTAAACATCTGGCAGACACTTTTCTCCAAAGTGACTGAGGGAACACAAAAAGTACATTGCACAGCAGAGCATTAGATCCATCAACTCTTTGCCCTGAGCAGGGTCATGGTGGTCTTGAACCTATCCTAGAATCATTGGGCGCACAGCGTGTGTGTGTGTGTGGGGGGGGGTACACCCTGGGCAGGATGCCAGTCCATTGCAGGCTAACCACAATAAACATTCAAGGAGCAATTTATTGTCACTAATCTGCATATCTTTGGATTCTTGAAGGAAACCAGAGGACACAGAGCAAACCCATGCAGACATGAGGACCCATGTTCTCTCACACCAAGGTGCTGCAAGGCAGCAGTACCACTCGCTGTGCCACAGTGCTAATCCACATTAGATACAGTAACATGATTATTTCAGCATAGCTTGTGTGCTTCGCACCACCAATTCACTGATCGGGATTACTCAAGTACTCACCTGTACAAATGAGAGTAAATCGGCAAAGACATAGATAACAATGAACATATTTATATCACTGCCAGCAGATAAATAGAAAAATGGGTCCAGAAGAGATTCAGCAGTTGTGAGGCAAGGAATTTGTTACACCGGTTGGTTTTTAGATTTTTAACCCTTATGAGTGGAACAAGCAAACAGTGTTATTACCGGTGTGTCAGAATTAATAAGGTCCTTTAGGAATCAAGGTACCGATCTTTGGACTGTCTTGTTGGCTGTGACCAGCACTTTGTTACTTAATACTGGCAGCTACTGGAAGCCTAGTAAAATAGAAAGACCAGAAAAATAACAGATGACCTAAAATATAAGACGAAATTAGAAAAAAATTTAATCATATAACACATTTCTGGATCACTACTGTTTCTACTTTTAGATACACACACACATTTTCTGAACTGCTAGTCCCATACGGGGTCGCGGGGAACCAGAGCCTAACCCGGCAACTCAGGGCATAAGGCTGGAGGGAGCACACCCAGGACGGGACGCCAGTCCATCGCAAGGCACCCCAAGCGGGATTTGAACCCCAGACCCACTGGAAAACAGGACCCAGTCCAACCCACTGCACCACCACACCCCCTCGCTTTTAGATATATATTCTTTAAATTTAAACAAAAAAAAGCATTAACATAGAGAACAATACAAACAAGAGCAGGTTTAGCTATCCACAAAACATATGTCAAAACATGAAAAATATCAAGGGTACACATTAAAAGAGAAATGCACAAGTCAAATACGGATTACAAGAAATTACCTCAAAACAGTCGAAAGCAAAATTTAACAAGTATTCCTAATTAATTTGTCTTTTTTAAATCTTTCTCATCATCAAGCTCTTTTATTTAACAAACTGTAATCACTGTTTTATGAGACATTTCCACATGTCGAGGTATGTGGTGGTGCAGTGGGTTTGGCTGGGGCCTTCTCTGTGGGGGGGTCTCAGGTTTGAGTCTTGCTTAGGGTGCATTGCGGCAGGCTGGTGTCCCTTCCAGGGTAGGTCCCCTCCCCATCCAGCCCTGTGTTGCTGGGTTAGCTATGTCTTGCTGCAACTCTGCTCAGGAGAGGCATTTGTAGACAGTATGTGTGTACCACATGTCAATATTAAAATGTCATTTTGAAGTTTCATTCATAAACTAAAGAATTTATAAAAAAATTTCTGAGGACACTGTCCAGAGAGAAGTTCAAATAGTTAAAGAGGACAATTTTATTTTACTTTTTATGGCACTTCATTGAATGTCATGACATTTGCAAGTAAAATCTGCAAAGAGCAGGTGTGGGATTTGAGAAGTTAAACTTCAGGGGGAGGATTAGGAAACAGTAAGTGTCAGGACTAAATGAAATTTTCTCCAATGACAGGAACTCCAAGCCAAGTTCAAGTTCAAGCTTATTGTCATAGATACAAGTACCATGTACAAGTATCATGAAATTCTTCCTGAATGCTTCTCCACAGACTATGGACAAAGACAGAGACAATAGAAATACTGCACAAACAAAACAATGACAATGACAGTGAGTAGTGCAACAGCAATAGCAATAAATAATGGTAACAGTAATAACAGTAATACCAGTTGACAGCCAGAGAACTCAGAATGAGAGAATGAGAATGAGAATGCTTAAAGTGACAGTGTAATTTACCAATGTGCTTGGGTGGAGCAGTCCAACTTTAGCTACTAAAGGTGGCACATTAGTGTTGTATAGTCTTACAGCTGTGGGGAAAAAGCTGTTCCTGTACCTAGCAGTGGGGCTTTGAATAGACCTGAGCTGCTTTCCAGATGGCAGAGAAGAGGAAAGTGCCCGTGCAGGGTGACTATGATTTTTCATGATGCACATCGTCTTTCTGAGGCAACGTGTGGTGTAGGTGTCCTGGACTGCTGGTAGCTGTATGCCAATGATTTCCTGAGCTGTTTTGACCACCCTCTGTAGGGCTTTCTTGTCCTGTATAGAGTAGCTGCCACACCAGTTATGTAATACACCCTGTGAGGACAGACTCCACAGCACACCTGTAGAAAGTGGTGAGGACTGTAGTTGACATCCTGGCTTTCTTCAGACACCTGAGGAAGTGGAGGCGTTGATGGGCCTTTTTGATGGTTGATGCTGTGTTCAGTCCATGTGAGTTTGGCAGTGAGGGTGACCCGTAGGAATCTGAAGCTGTTGACCCTTTCTACAATGTCCCCTCCTATGTAGATTGGTGCATGCGCCGTATCCTGTTTTCTGAAGTCAATCACCAGCTCCTTAGTTTTACTGACATTGAAAGATGGGTTGTTGTCCTGACACCACTCTCCCAGGAGCCTCACCTCCTCTCTGTAGGCCGTCTCATCGTTGTTGGTGATCAGACCGACAATGGTGGTATTGTCAGCAAACTTTATGATGGTGTTGGAGCTGTGACTGGCCACACAGTCATGTGTGAACAAGGAATATAGCACTGGGCTCAGGACACTTCCCTGTGGAGTGCCAGTGTTAAGGATCAGTGGGGAGGAGGTATTGCTGCCAATCCACACACGCTGGGGTCTGTTGGTGAGGAAATCCAGGATCCAGTTGCACAATGTGGCACTCAGTCCCAGCCCTAGTAGTTTGTGGATCATCTTGGTTGGGATGACAGTGTTAAATGCTGAGCTATAGTCCACAAACAATAGCCTTGCATAGCAGTTTTTATTATCCAAGTGAGACAGAATGGTGTGAAGTGTATGTGATATTGCATCTTCAGTGGATCTGTTGTGACGGTAGGCAAACTGCAGTGGCTCCAAAGTGTCTGGAATGGTGTCTTTAATGTGTCCCAGCACCAGCCTTTCAAAGTATTTCATTGCAATGGGGGTCAGTGCCACTGAGCAGTAGTCATTAAGGCAGCTCGCTTTGTTTTTCTTAGGAATGGGAATAATGGTGGTGTTTTTGAAACAGGTGGGTACAGCTAAGCTTTTTAAGGTGGTGTTAAATATGTCCCTGAAGACAGTAGCCAGTTGTTCGCTGCATGCTTTTAAAACTCGCCCTGAAATTCTGTCCGGACCAGCAGCTTTGCGGATGTTGATTCGGCTAAAGGTTTTTCTCATCTGTGCCACAGAGACGGTGAGACTGGGGTCATTCACTGTCAATGTCCGTATTTGTGGTTTATAATCTGGTAATGTTTGGATTCCCTGCCACATCCTACGTGCATCTTGAGTGCAGTTAAACTCTGGTATGCACCTTTGTGTGAAGTGTAGCAATGGTCGAGGGTGTTTGAGCCTCTGGTGGGGCAGGAGATGTGCTGATGGTACTTTGGGTACACACTCCTGAAGTCGGCTTGGTTAAAGTCCCCAGAGATAATGAACAGGCCATCTGGGTGCTTGTTCTTGTACTTAGTCACGACGTGGTACAGTTCGTTCAGAGCGCTGTGTGTATTCCCTTGGGGTGGGATGTAAACTGCGGCCATGAGCACAGCTGAGAACTCCCTGGGCAGGTAGAATGGTTGGCATTTGATCAGAAGGTATTCAAGGTCCGGAGTGCAGTTCTGTACAATCACTTCCACATTCGTACACCAAGCGTCGTTAATAAGAAACCATACGGCCCTCCTCTTTTTTTTACCCGATGAACCAGTCCGATCTGCACGGTAAATTGAAAAGCCCTTGGGTTTGACCGCGTGGTCTGGTGTGCTGGCGGTGAGCCACGCACATCTCCGTAAAGCAGAAATCACAGCAGTTCTGTAAGTCTCTTCAGAATTTAAGTCGCCCTCTGGGATTGTCCAGTTTGTTGTCCAGAGACTGAACGTTGGACAGGAAAATGCTGGGCATCGGAGGTCGTAGCCGGCGGCATTTTGCTCTCACCTGTATGCCAGCCCTGCGGCCCCGTTTCCAAGCTCGTGTCTTCTGAGTTGTCCCAGGTGGGTCACGGTCATGATGTTTTTCGCGGCAGAGCGAAGGTAGTGAGTTCAGCTCTCTAACACAAAGAACTGCGTTTGGTCGCACTGTTTCACGTATTTGCAAAAATGTTTGGCGGTCATAACTAATAAGAGAATAAACTGGCTGGAAGAACAGTGACACAAACAAAATAATATACGCTAAACTAACAAGTCTGCGAGGAGAAGCAATCAACACGTTGCCACGAGCCTGCGACATGTTTGCTGTACCTGAGCCATAATTAGGTGTTACCGTTCTGAGGCTGAACTTTCATTAGCTGACCTGCTTTTTCCAGGAAGAGAGGGTGATCTCTCAGGATGCCATGTAAAGTCTTCAGTATCTGAGTATCTCAGTGTGCAGCAACGGGAAATCTCGTTCGCTGAACTTAAGGTTACACCTCATTCTTCGTGGAGAGAGTTCTGCCTGTGGGGCTGCCACACTTTCCTCAGTAGAATCATCACTTGAACACCTGGGTTCCACACCCACCCCAGTTTGCACCTTTTACCATTCGTAGCCATATCGTCCTTCTGCTGTGTGATGTTGAGAGTTGTGGCCTTGGAGTATAAAGGTACTTGCTCCCCAGGGTTGTGTGTGCGATTACTCCTCCTCTATCACGAACATGGGATTACACCTCTCGCTTGGTGGCACAGTCCCCATGTGTCTTGTGGGAGACACAAAGACATCTTCATTTCCTTTCCGCCTCTTCTACATGATTGAACACTTCTTTAATTACTCCCTTTTATGGAAATTAATCCATAATGAAAAGAAGAAGAAATGTTGCTTAGCCAACACATTTTCCCTCAAGGTGTAACGATTTATTTAGCATATTTCACCGGGAGAAAGTGACAAGGGACTGAAGTGCAGTTGTGCGTGCTTTGTCAGAGCTACATTACAGAGTTCTGAAGGGAATATCAGCTCTATGCTCAACCATACACCGATTTCGCTTTTGAATCAAATTCCAAACTTTACTGAATATTGTCGTCATTCACAAAGCACCTTGGCTTGTGTTCTGGGGAGGGCAAGAAATGAAAAGAAATAAAGAAATAATAAACTAATCCATCTTCGGTGGGCTCACCACCTGCCGGAGAAACCATAAGGGGCCGGTGCATTGTGATTTGGGCGGTGGTCGGGGCCGAGTGCCCGGCCGACCCAAACCTCGGGCGCCAACTCTGGATTTTGGGACTTGGAATGTCACCTCACTGGCGGGGAAGGAGCCTGAGCTGGTGCGGGAAGTTGAGAGATACCGTCTAGATATAGTCGGGCTCACTTCCACTCACAGCTTGGGTTCTGGAACCACTCTTCTCGATCAAGGGTGGACTCTCCACTATTCTGGCGTTGCCCAAGGTGAGAGGCGGCGGGCGGGTGCGGGCTTATTAATAGCCCCCCAGTTCAGCCGCCATGTGTTGGAGTCTACCCCGGTGAATGAGAGGGTCGTCTCCCTGCGCCTTCGGGTCAGGGAACGGTCTCTCACTGTTGTTTGTGCTTATGCGCCTAGCGGCAGTGTAGAGTACCCCACCTTTTTAGAGTCCCTGGGGGGCGTGCTGGAAAGCGCTCCCACTGGGGACTCTGTCGTTCTACTGGGGGACTTTAACGCCCACGTGGGCAGCGACAGTGATACCTGGAGGGGCGTGATTGGGAGGAACGGCCTCCCTGATCCGAACCCGAGCGGTGAGTTGTTATTGGATTTCTGTGCTAGTCACGGTTTATCCATAACGAATACCATGTTCATGCATAAGGGTGTTTATCAGTGCACTTGACACCAGGACACCCTAGGTCGGAGGTCGATGATCGACTTTGTAGTCGTTTCTTCTGACCTTCGACCATATGTCTTGGACACTCGGGTGAAGAGAGGGGCTGAGCTGTCAACTGATCACCACCTGGTGGTGAGTTGGATTCGATGGCGGGGGAAAAAGCTGGACAGACCTGGCAGGCCCAAACGCATAGTGAGGGTCTGTTGGGAACGTTTGGCGGAGGCCCCTGTCAGAGAGGTCTTCAACTCCCACCTCCGACAGAGCTTCAACCAGGTCCCAAGGGAGGTGGGGGACATCGAGTCTGAATGGACTGTGTTCCGCGCCGCCATTGTCGAGGCGGCAGTTCGGAGCTGCGGCCATAAGGTCTCCGGCGCCTGTCGCGGCGGCAATCCCGAACACGGTGGTGGACACCGGAAGTAAGGGATGCCGTCAAGCTGAAGAAGGAGTTCTATTGGGCCTGGCTGGCTCATGGGACTCCTGAAGCAGCTGACAGGTACCGATGGGCCAAACGGAGCGCGGCTCTGGCAGTCGCCGCGGCAAAAACTCGGGCTTGGGAGGAGTTCGGTGAGGCCATGGAGGAAGACTTTCGGTCAGCCTCAAAGAGATTCTGACAAACCGTCCGGCGACTCAGAGGGGGGAAGCGGTGTTCCACGAACACTGTTTACAGTGGAAGTGGTGCGCTGCTGACCTCAGCTGAGGATGTCCTTGGGCGGTGGAAGGAGTACTTTGAGGAGCTCCTCAATCCCTCCGACACGCCTTCCATAGAGGAAGCTGAGGCTGGGGACTTGGAGGGGGACTCGTCCATTACCCTGGCTGAAGTTGCTGAGGTAGTCAAAAAACTCCTCGGTGGCAAGGCTCCGAGGGTGGATGAGATCCGCCCCGAGTTTCTCAAGTCTCTGGATGTTGTGGGGCTGTCTTGGCTGACACGCCTCTGCAGCATCGCATGGAGTTCGGGAACGGTGCCTCTGGACTGGCAGACCGGGGTGGTGGTCCCTCTTTTTAAGAAGGGGGACCGGAGATTGTGTTCCAACTACAGGGGGATCACACTCCTTAGCCTCCCTGGGAAAGTCTATGCCAGGGTACTGGAAAGGAGAATCCGACCGATAGTCGAATCTCGGATTCAGGAGGAGCAATGTGGTTTTCGCCCTGGCCGTGGAACACTGGACCAGCTCTATACCCTCACTAGGGTGTTGGAGGGTTCGTGGGAGTTTGCCCAACCAGTCCATATGTGTTTTGTGGATCTGGAGAAGGCATTCGACCGTGTCCCTCGTGGCATTCTATGGGGTGTACTTCGGGATTATGGGGTTCGGGGCTCGTTGCTACGGGCTGTTCGTTCCCTGTATGACCGGAGCAGGAGCATGGTTCGCATTGCCGGCAGTAAGTCAGACCTGTTCCCGGTGCATGTTGGACTCCGCCAGGGCTGCCCTTTGTCACCGATTCTGTTCATTATCTTCATGGACAGAATTTCTAGGCGCAGTCAGGGAACGGAGGGTGTCTGTTTTGGTGGCCGCGAGATCTCGTCTCTGCTTTTTGCGGACGATGTGGTCCTGTTGGCTTCATCAAGTCAAGACTTGCAGCGTGCACTGGGGAGGTTTGCAGCCGAGTGCGAAGCGGCGGGGATGAGAATCAGCACCTCCAAATCCGAGGCCATGGTTCTCAGTCGGAAAAAGGTGGATTGCCCCCTCCGGGTTAGGGGGGAGTTGCTCCCTCAAGTGGAGGAGTTTAAGTATCTCGGGGTCTTGTTCACGAGTGAGGGAAAAATGGAGCGGCAGGTCGACAGACGGATCGGTGCGGCGTCCGCAGTTATGCGGTCATTGTACCGGTCTGTTGTGGTGAAGAGGGAGCTGAGTCGTAAGGCGAAGCTCTCAATTTACCGGTCGATCCACGTTCCTACCCTCACCTATGGTCATGAACTCTGGATCATGACCGAAAGAATGAGATCGCGGATACAAGCGGCAGAAATGAGTTTCCTCCGCAGAGTGGCTGGGCGCACCCTTAGGGATAGGGTGAGGAGCTCAGTCACCCGGGAGGAGCTCGGAGTAGAGCCGCTGCTCCTCCGCATCGAGAGGAGCCAGTTGAGGTGGCTCGGGCATCTGTTCCGGATGCCTCCTGGACGCCTCCCTGGGGAGGTGTTCCGGGCTTGTCCCACTGGGAGGAGGCCTCGGGGCAGACCCAGGACACGTTGGAGAGACTATGTCTCCCGGCTGGCCTGGGAACGCCTTGGGGTTCCCCCAGAGGAACTGGAGGAGGTGTGCGGGGAGAGGGAAGTCTGGAGGACTCTGCTCGGACTGCTGCCCCCGCGACCCGGCCCCGGATAAAAGCGGAGGAGGATGGATGGATGGATGGATAAACTAATCCATACATTTTATATGCATTAAATATTTTAATATTTGAGTTTAATTATAAAGGCATGGCATATGTTATGCATTGCTAAAGATGGCCCTCTTAGTCAGTTGGGTAGCAGAGATGTTAAGAACAGACTCTACTTCACATACTTGAAGGCTTTATTAGATTACGCCGCAAGAGGTGTTCAGGTTAAGAAACTTAAAGTGAATCTTTTCAGTAAAATATACACCTTTGGGTTAATCTTTGGCTAAGCCAAAATAATAATTCTATAAAGCCAAGACGGAAGTTAAGAGCTACAGACGATGATGACTAGACTGCAGACATGTGTTTTGCTTGTTTTGAATTTTGCTTTGGCGTATTGAGCTCTTATAAATTGCATTTGGCTCTTGTAAACTCCTACAATGTAGGTACATTTTTTCACTTACATTTCTTCCTTTTGCTTTTCAATGCCTTAAACTTTTGCTTCCTTACATTTCCCTTTTCCATGCTTGCTTTCCTTTCTCCAGTCTTTCTTTCTGTTGCCATCCTGTTTAGGTTATTGTCAATACCTAGTCAACAGGTGTTAGCACTGCAGTCAAATGTATACAGAAACATTTGAGATTCTTCTATATTTTCACAGAAGAACCACTGTCCCAGTACTGTTTTTGATGAACAGTGCATGTTATAAGGTATATATAGGTACTGTAGACATAGGTTAAAATTAAATATAGATTTACTTTTATTGTTTATTGCTGTTAGCTGTTAGGGGTTAAAGGACCTCTTTGCATAGTCTGTGGACCTAATTAAAACTAATTCCACTGCTTATTGTTTGTAAAGTTGCAGAATTTCTACATCGTAGGTATGTTCCATTGAACAGAACCAACACATCTTCACATTTCCAGCAAGCACTGTTGTCAGAATTACAGTAATCATGCTTGCCTTTTTCAAGCACAGGATGGGTTGCTGGAGAAGCCAGTAAATTTGCTTTAGGTGTGGAAAGCAGACTCTAGGTGACCATCCACGCACTTCAGCTCCATAACAGGATGAGCTTGAAGCTATGACGTGGACATGACTGACACTTTCATCGCCTGGCTTATTCAAGTACAACTAACTAGTCTGTTGCTATGACATCAACCAAGGAGTCAAAAATGGTGGAAGTATCTCTAAACAGCTCCAGGTCAGCTGTTATGAATAGTACGTTTTGTTGTTATATATTTAATGCATATATTCATTTGGCAAGTGATAAAGTTCCTGTGCTGATGGTTTGTTTCCTTGTCCTGTGCACATAAGTTACTTAGTTAATAAATGTTGTTAGACTTACTTTGAAAAAAGTCGGCTAAAGACATAAATTGAAATCTAAAGCTGAACAAAGTGCGATAAATCTGAATTAACTGTATCACCCTCTATGTCTACATACCTGCAGTTGCTAAACGGTAATGAGCCATAAAAGTTGTCTCATCAAATAGCTACTAGACCCTTGATATTTTGCAGAATAATTTTACAGCTTTTTGACACAGCTTTTACAAACATTTCTGATCAAATTTAATGTAAAAAAGATCAAATACAGACAATAGGAACAATGATTCAAAAATTACTGGACTGTACATTAACATTGGCAGGGTTCTGTAATATTTGTGCTGCCATTATTATTATTTGGTTTTGCATTGATTGAATATACCACATTTTGTGTAGTTATAGTTTTCATTGTTTACTGTTAAATTTTTGGAGGCACTGTCCTTCCTCCCTTCCTCCTGTCCCTCAAGCAACCAATACTAACATAAATTAAATAAGCATGCATCTGAAGTCTCATTTCTGACTGTACTTTAAGGTGCTGCTGTGATGGTGTCAAAGGATGCAGTAGTCCCTGAAATATGGAGGGAAGAAAACAATTTGACTGCAGCCCATACTACAGGTGTCCAATCTCCTGTTTGACAATGGCTGACCAGAATGAAAAATCTCTTATCTGCCTTCAGATGGCATTCTCCATTTTAATCCAAGAGGCTACTTTTGCCCCCTCCCACCACCACCACCACCAGCACACAGGGTCAAACACTGTTTTGTTCATTCAATGCAGATGATGTTCCTAAAGAAAAGCTGCTAGTTGTTCAATGCCCCAACCAAGGAGAGAGGGTCACTGCACACATGTGGTTTTGTGCCAGCAGAGTTGGTGAACGAAGATGCTTGTAGGAAATATCTCTTAGTATGAATATGGAAAAGTCACAGAGCTGATCTCGTGTAGGTGAAACAGAAATAGATTTTTGTGTAAATGCTGTTGAGACAGGTATGATAGTGTGACACAAAGCACCAGTGCCTCACAGCACTGTGAGTTTACACATGGGTTTAAATCTGTCAGATTTGCATGTTTTCTTTGTGCTCTCATGGGTTTCACTGGGGTGCTTTGGTTTTATCCCACTGCCCAAAGACACATGTTTCAGGTGAACTGGGGAATCTAAGTTCATTAGATGGATGAATAGATGGATGGTTATTGCATTTCTTTTGTTTCATGTTACACTCTCGTAAAATGGGGTTTTATTTTGGTTTCATTTAAAACTATGCCAAGAACAAAGTTTTAACTTCAGTTATGCTTTGTTCTAGCACAATGGATGTATCACATATGTGCTGTTCAGCAGCGGGGACCTGACAACCGCTACCATTATATTCTTTCTGCCCATTTCTATAATAAATTTTTTGTGGATCCAATATTGAATGTGGAAGCTATTAGTTAATACATTTTGAAAAGAATATTAAAATAAACAAAACCTGAAAAGCATGGAGGAGGAAAAATATGTTGTAAATTAGTAACTATAAATAGATGATACTTTAGATGTATGCAAAGCTGATGAATTTTTTTCAGAAGGGGATGTCAGTAAATTATTTTTAGATAAATTTAAACATGTATATCTTAGCACTGTCACATTGTCCAATTTAATTGCATTTAAATTAATTCTCTCTCTTGCCTGTTGGTCCTCGACATCACGGCCGTGCTGTAGCATTGCACTGCGTACGTACACACACACACACACACACAAAGACATGCACGCGCGTGCACACACACTTTCATCTGTTCTGCACTTGCAAGTCAAAGGGAAAAGCAGAGGCTGTAGTTCTCAATCTGTATCAGCCTCCGTGCATTTACACATCTTCTTATGAATGAGTACCACCAGAAATCCATTATAAACTTCGCTCACGTAAGATGCTGATACAGCATTACATTTATACATATACAACAGAAAATACACACACACACACACACACACACAGACACACAATCTGAAACTGCTTGTCCCATACAGGGTCGTGGGGAGCCGGAGCCTAACCCGGCCACAGGCCAGAGGGGACACACTTAATACAAGACACCAGTCCATCACAAGGCACCCCAAGCAGGACTCAAACCCCAGACCCACCAGAGAGCAAGACCTGGTCCAACCCACTGTGCTACTGCACCCCTTACAGAAAATCCTATAATGCTTAATTTTAATATGAAAATGAGCAATACTGTGAAGATGTGTTACAACTGTGGAGATGGTAAGGAAGAACCTCGACAGAAAATTAAGGAAATGGAAATACAAGGAAAACATCCTGGAATGTAATTCTGACTTTTTAGAGGGATTAAAAAAGTTTTATTTAATAAACTGACCACAGATGATAAGAATAAAAACAAAGTGATTTGGATAATTCATCACACTGGCAGCCAGCTGGTGACAAAATGCCCAGGTTTGAATCCCACTTCCTGCTGTTGTGCCCTTGATAAAGGAATTTACCCTGAACTGATACAATAAAAATTTTCCAGCTGTATAAATGGGTAAATCAGTGTGAACACCGTGAAATTGTAAGTTGGGAAAAGTCCCACCTAAATAAATAAATGTAAATGTAAACAACGACCAATGGTGACAAGTCAACTTCAGAGTGGTGGGTGGGACTTTGTATCTAAATCTTGTGTGTTTACACATTGGGGAAGCTTTGCAACTGGCTGCAAAGCACTGAAGGAGGACCACAGAATGATAAGTAAGCAGGAATATTAAGTCATTTTCAGCACTTTCTTCATCATCTTCACCTTGGTCAACCTAAAACAGTGATTGTCTTTCTTCAGAACACTGAAAAGCTGCTATGTGAGAAATCATTAAAAGGACCCTTGTCATATTATTTGATGCTTGAAGACTCGTGCACTTTCCTTCAGTGCTAACAGTATTGATTTTGGTCTGACATTAACTACTGATACCTCACTCCTGCTGGCTTCCAATACCTTTGAGTGACCAATTAGTTTCTCCTTGTTGAAATTTACAGGTCATTACATGTTCCTGATGTACCATCCTAAATGATAAAATATTCTTATGCTCACAAGGAAGAAGGAAAAAGAATCAGCTTAGATTCATGTTTCAGAATCAGCACAAATCATTATTACTTACTCAAACCAGACCTTAAGGTATTTTGAGAACATTTGGCAAGTTTTGGCTTATGGAAGGTCTGGATTTGGATAGATGTGAACATGCACCACATTGCATTCCTGCTGTGTTTTCACTGGGCACGCATGTGGAGCAGACTTTCTTCACTATGTTTACAATAGACAGTTCTCCAGTATATTGACCTGGGCTTGTCATTTTCTCTCTGAGAGTTCTTTCAGTTCTTACTACTAAAATATTTAGTAGTCTCAGTCTTTTCCCTTAAACTATCTGAATTACTGCATCTCTGTTCTGTCTGGTGTTCCGGCCTTTAATATACAAGGTTGCTCCTCAAGTTGTGTTTTACCTGCCAAAATGTACTTATGTAACTCCTTTCTTGTCTCTCCATTTGCTTCCTGTACCTCCAACACTGGTTATACCTTACAAAACCTTTATTAGGTCTGCTCCCTGAAACATACAGGATCTGATTGCTCACTACACCTCTGCCACACTGCTATGTTCTTCCACCTCTATGTGCTTGGTGGTCCCATACACAAGAGTTTGAAAATCAAAAGCACAAAGGTTCTTGGTTCTGACTGCAATGCAGAGGAATGACTTCTCTCTGTTACTCAGAACTGCTGAATCCCTGACAGCGTTAAAGAAGGGTCTCAGGAGAAACCTTTTGCAGGCTCACCTGTCCCCTGATGTAGCGTCCGGACGGGAGTCCGACACGGACGCGCGTTGCTATTACGTCCAAACACAGACGAAATATATAATGACTTCACGTGCAGTGTGAGGTTAGACGTGTACGGTGAGTATTGTAAGACACTCGGTGGAAGTGAAACAAGAAACACGAGACCAGGAAACACACACGGTGTTGGAACTACGGTGAACAGTGAAACGCTAATCTGTGAGTCTGACCGCAACCCTGAGACGTGACGAAATACCGGACAGGAACGATGGACCAGGACTGAAGAACAAGAGGCAGGAACTGACGGGACGGGCACTCGGGACTGGAACATGCACACCTAGGAAACAAACTGAGGGAACAAGAGACTACCAATCGCCAACGAAGCACAAGAGAACTGCTGATTAAGAATCCGCGACTAGTTCTGCTCCGCTGGCTCCTTTTATACCTCCATGTCCTACGAGACTGTGAGGTGATAGGTAAGCGTTAGCTAGCGGCACTGAGTGGCGCCGCCTCTGACCAGGAGGGGCAGTGACCCCGTGGGATGTGACACCTGAATCGCCTATGCGCTTGATAAATGTGTGATGTCTTACCTATTTATTTAAAAAAAAGAAACAAAAAATTACACACAACTACTCATTTAATGTATACCGTTTTTTACTGCTGTATGTGACAAATTGACTGAGGGACATGTGGAACATGGGGTGTACCTGCATACCCGGGGACAGCTGCAGTTTGTATGCAACCGGCATGACTCAGCGCAGAACCTTGTATGGGCTGATGTATCGTGGGCTCAGCTTCCTCGAGGGCAGACCCAACTGGAGGTGCCGGGTAGAGAGCCAGATGTGTTGCCCAGGTACAAAGGACAGGGTCTGGCAATGGTGATCGGCCTGTCACTTGTACCACTCCGCTCTTGCCCAGAAGTGGTCTCAAACGGACCCCCATGTCTCGCTGCTGTCTTGGTGCCAGTCGTCTGCTGCTGGTACCTGGCTAGGAGGGGTCTGTCACCGGAAGACAGCCTGGTGATACCCCAACACACACTGAAACAGGAACAGCCCTATGGCGATGTGGCACAGCACATTGTGTGCGTATTCTGCCCAGGGCAGGTACTGAGCCCACTGATGTTGCATCTGCGCAAAAGAAGTGCACAAGTATCAGGCAATGTCCTGTTGGAGCCGTTCTGCTTAGCCATTAGCCTAAGGGTGGTATTTGGAGGTAAGGCTATCCTTAACTTCCAGTCACTCCCAGAAAGCCTTCCACAGCCTCGATGTGAACTGGGGCCCCTGGTCTGAGACGATATCCTCTGGCAACATGAACAGCTGTAACACCTGGGTGAAGAGAACCTTGGCTGTCTCAAAGGCGGTTGGCAACTTTGGAAAAAGAACCAGGTGGCAGACCTTCGAGAACCGGCCTACTAAAGTGAGGATCATGGTCTTACTGTCCAAGAAGGTCCACCAGGAAGTCGATTGCCACATGGAATGAAGGACAGGAGGGCACAGACAACGGTTCCTGGAGGCCTGCAGGCTTCAGAGTTGGGGTCTGGACCTGGGAACAGGTGGCACAGACCTCCACATAGTCCCTAGTGTCATCTGTCATGGAGGGTCACCAGAAATGCCCCTGCAAAAGGGCGAGAGTCCTCCGGACACATGGGTGGCCAGAAGCAGGAGAGTCATATGTCCACTGCAACAGCGCGGAACGCATTCAGGTGGGCACATAGTCCTTCCCATCACGTTTGTCTTCAGGAGCCATTTCAGAGGCCTGGGCTGCCTGTAGCTCTTGAAAGAACTGCCAGTGCACCAGAATAACCAAGCACCCTTTGGGGAGGATACTCTTGGGGTTCTCTGGTGCAGGCTCTGGGTCATGTATCTGGGACAGAGCATCCGCCTTGGTGTTCCTGGACCCTGGCTGGCACAAGATTGAACCAGAACCAAGTAAAAACTCAGCAAGCCTGGTGAGTGTTCAGCCTGTGCGCCTTTTCTAGGCACTCAAGATTTCGGTGGTTCATCAGCACCAGGAAGTGGTGGACCGCGACCTCAAGCCAGTGCTGCTATTCCTTGAGCACCAGCTTGATGGCCAGGAGCTCTCTGTTCCCCATGTCGTTCTTGCGTTCGGCCAATGACAGCTTGTGGAAGAAAGAAGCACAGGAATAGAGTTTAGACAGGCTCCCCTGCTGTTAGGAAAGAATGGCCCCTACCTCCATGAGTAAGGCGTCCACTTCGACCACGAACGGCAGGGAGGGGTCGGAGTGTTTGAGCACCAGAGCCAAGATGAAGCGAGCCTTCAAGTGCTGGAACGCCCCCTCTGCTGGTTCATTCCAGGGCAACCGGGGACCTTTGCTTGCAGTGAGAGCAGTGAGCGGTCCTGCGAGGGTGCTGAAACCATGAATAAAACAGCAATAGAAATTTGCAAACCCCAGGAAGCACTGGAGCACCTTCACCATGGTGGGTCGATGATGAGGGGCAAAGAGTGAGGATGCCAGACAGTGATGGCATTCAACCTCTAATAGTCGATGCAGGGGCACAGACCCCAGTTTAAAAAGATTAAAAAGAAGCAGGCAATGTGGAGGGCCTGATGATCCCCGTGGTCAGGGCGTCTGTGATGTACTCCTGCATTGCTTTCTGTTTGAGTAAGGACAAGAGGTACATGTGGCTCCTGGGGGGAGTGGGCCCTGGTAGGAGATCAATCGCACAATCCCATAGCCTATGAGGGGGGGAACTCAGCTGCTTGAGCCTTGCTGAAGACCTCCCGGAGGTTCTAGTACTCCACTGGGGGGGAGCCCTGCCACCCCCTCTACTGACGTGGTGTGACATGGAAGCCACAAACAGAAGTGTGAGCACTGGTACCCCAAGTCACCAGTTCCCCCGTACTCCACCGGAACACTGGGTCATGCCATACCAATCAGAGAAACCTTGAATTACCAGGGCGTCTGGAGCACGTATCAAAAAAAACACCAGGTCCTCTTGGTGACGTGCCCTAATCGTGACCTGGAGAGCCTCTGTGCATGTGTCTACCACCCCCGAGCCCAGGGGCTGGGCATCCAGAGTGTTGACCCGTAGCGAGAACTTGCAGTCCTGGTCAAAGATGTTATTCGCTTGAACGAACTCTACATACATGAAACAGCTGGCCACCCTAGAGTCAACCTACGCTCGGGTATCCAGTTGGTTCCCCTCCCACGCTATGTGTATGGGTACTGTGAGTTGCCCTGACCGGCCCCAGAAACTCACCTGCAATCCTGTGCAAGTTCCTCGTGGGGGCTGCACCGGGCAGGCGGAGCGGAAGTGGACTGGAGCACCACAGTTAACACAGAGGCGATCCTGGAGATGACGCCGTCTCTCCTCGGGGTCCAGCTTTTCCTGCCCGAGCTGCATCAGCTCCAGGTCATTGTCCTGGGGGGCGAGGGCTGGGGCGGCCGTCCACCACTTTGGGGCCCGATCCCAGGAGAGGTTGTCTACTGCCACTGCCATCTCCACAAAGCGGTCAAATATCCACTCCACCCTACGATAAGCCAGCTCGGTCTGGAGCCACGGCTGGAGCCCATTCCTGAAGTAGACCAGGAGGCAGGCAATGTTCCACCCCTTCTGCCCTGCCAGCATCCAGAATTCCAGTGCATACTCGGCCATGATCCGTTTTCCCTGTCACATAAACAGGAGGCGATTGCTGGCGGAACGGGCAAAGAGCGGATGATTGAACACAGCCTCAAACTTCTTATGGAAGACTGCATAGGTGGTCTTCTTGCACATGCGCCAACCCTCCATCACCCAAGTGTGCGCTGGACCGGTAAGCAGCACCACCAGCTAGGCAATCTTTGCCTCATCAGTCTGATACATGTGCGAGGAGGAGCAGAACACCAGCTCATATTGCATCAGGAAACCTTGGCAGTGATCCGGCGACCTATTGCACCGTTCAAGGGTGACAATGTGAGGTCCAGGCAGCGGGTTGATCGAGGGTGCTGGAGTAACTCCTCCCAGTGGCGTGTCCTCAGCTTCCTCCATGGACTGAAAGAGACACTGGCCTGGAGAGCAAAGATCAGGCTTTTGAGCTTCCCCTTAATCCACTTAAGGGATTGGTCATGAGCTCCTAGCAGGACACACCGCGTTGACCTTGCGCTGCACAGCTGGGCGAGCGCCGCTGGGTCTGTGGGTAAGACGTAACCTTCTGGCATGCCGCCGGACGGAAAAGAGTGACGAACTGAAGAGCAGTGCTCGATGTGGTTTTATTGTGCTAAAGGAGGGTCATACAAAAGAGTAGTCAGAGAGCAAGCGAGGGTCAGGCGATTAGCAAATGTCGTCAAAGGAAATAACAAGAATCGTAGTCAGTGAAGCCAGGCAAAAGATCAGAGAACCAGGGCAACAAACACAAAAGGAGTGAGACACTATATGGGAACGGAGCACTGTGGTTGCTCTGGGAAGAGGTTACACATGGAAGAGCTTCCGGGGTAGCCTTTTATCCTGTGTTCCCTCAATGAACCACAGGTGATGCTTATGGACCAGCGGATGAAGGCGTGACAATAACAAACTATTTTCTTTCTGACAACAGAAAAAGCACTTGTTTAATTCTTGTAATTGGCATAAGACTGTCTATGTATTTTTGGGGAAGGGGTGTGGTGGCGTAGTG
Organism: Scleropages formosus; assembly: GCF_900964775.1. Taxonomy (NCBI): domain Eukaryota; kingdom Metazoa; phylum Chordata; class Actinopteri; order Osteoglossiformes; family Osteoglossidae; genus Scleropages; species Scleropages formosus. The sequence goes on from NC_041821.1 coordinate 25,398,612, forward strand.
GGTTGGACCGCAGTCCTGCTCTCCGGTGGGTCTGGGGTTTGAGTCCTGCTTGGGGTGCCTTGCGACGGACTGGTGTCCCGTCCTGGGTGTGTCCCCTCCCCCTCTGGCCTTACGCCCTGTGTTGCCGGGTAGGCTCCGGTTCCCCGCGACCCCATAGGGGGCAAGTGTGTGTGTGTGTGTGTGTGTGTGTGTGTGTGTGTGTGTATTTTTGGGGTTGCATGAGATTTTTTAGAACATTGCACAATACAGATATTGTGTGCTGAACCAGACCACTTTTACATTAGGATTAGAATTAAGGTTAGGGGATGGGTTTAAAAAATGATAGCTTTGTAAAGTTAAAACACTAAAAAATTAGTTATAGATATAAAAAAGAATTGACTATGTGTCACTGGCACCATGTGTCTAGCAACCGCATGCTTGATGACCCCGCCTCAACCCCCTGTGACGACCCCGGAGACACAGTATAAAAACACCCGCTCCAGCACTCTTGGCTGTGGAAAGACCAACTGAGAGACGTTCTCCTCACTTATCTTCCAAGGCTGACTGTTCTGCTCTGTTCTCTGGGTGCTATCCCTTGGTGACCCTCACCTCTGGCTATCACCCCTAGTCCAACGGGCTGGTGGAACGACTGCGGCAGGATATCAATTGCTTCCTCCGCAGCTGCTGCACCCATCAGCAGCACCAATGGACCTGTATCTGCCCTGGGCCAAGTATGCCCACCTTGACCACAGGTCTGTCACTGTTCCAATGTGTATTAGGGTACCAACCTGCTCTGTTCTCTTGGTGCCCCAGCCCAAGCAACGTACCCTCAGTTGACGCCTGGCACTAGGCCAGTGGGGAGACATGGTGTGCCACCAAGGCTCATCTCTGGCGTAGTGCCCTCCACTACAAGCAGCAGGCAGACTGCCACCAGCGTCCCCTCGCCTTCCAGCCAGGGCAGAAAGTGTGGTTGTCCACCCAGACCTGAGATTACGCCTCCCCTTCAAAAAGCTCAGCCCCCGTTTCATCGGCCCCTTTGAGGTCCTTCGCCAGGTCATGCCTGTCTCCTATAGGCTCCAGTTGCCCCTGGACTTACGAGTCCATCCCACCTTCCACGCTTCCTTTCACGTTGCTTTTGCTTTACTATATTTATTTAGATTGTTTATCACTGAACATGGTTTTCCCAGTGTTAGTGGAGCACTGAGTGGATCGTATTCAAGGTATTGGTATTCAAGGTATCAAGATACATTCAACAGAATGTAAAACGTGAAACACAGCTTGCTTTGCAGGTTCACCATGAGTTTGCAGTGGGCTGGTGTAAAGCAAAAACATAAAGGACGTGAGATTAAACAGGTTGAGTGGTGCCATAATGCACTGTAGCCCTTTCCCGTCCCACCACTCTCCATCAGGACATACGCTTCCCCACTGCTTTCATAGCTTTTAAGGTCCTGTTAGGTCCTGGGTGCATCAAAGCAGATGGACACAGGATGACATTATGTTTTTGTTGTTTCATTCAGGCTGGCTGCTGAGAACTGACGACTGTTGAATGAGCTGGGAAAGGAGGCATTTGGTATTCCCCTCACAGGAAGTCCACTGTTGATGGATGGTCCCACACTTGGAGGCCCATCCAGCTTGGGAATCATTTAATGAAACCTTACTTTTCCCTGCTCTTTTGTTCTCCCAAGGTCAGCCAATGATAAAAAAATGCATTTTTGGCTTGACACAATTGGTTTCCCTTTTCCTGGTCAAGGTGGTGGTCTTCAAATTTGGCCTTGCAATGGCGCGCCAAGTGGCAAAGAAATAACTGAACAATTAATCCACTGCATATTTTCCCAAAGCTAAATTTATAATTGTGTTTGTTGCTCATGGGCCAGAGGAAAATTAAAAAAAAAATGATTTGCACTGATAATTTCCCTTTTTATCCAGTGAGCGTTCTGTCCTCCTCATTTTGTATCATTACAGCCTGTGTAAGATCACCTATTTAACTTTGAAAGTGTGCAACACGATTCAGCTCACAGTACCACAGTGAAGTGGGTGTTGTTTTTTAAATAAAATCTGAATTTAGACAAATTCTTGTGCATTCCACTACATTATAATGGATACATTTACACAGCCTTACATCTCTTGACAGTCTTTTCAAACAAGACATTTTTGCTTACAGTGTGAAATCAAGACATTTGCAGTATGAATTGGTATTATATTTTATTTGTGCTTTTTACCACTTGACCTTCAAGTGTTTGAATCTTCAGAAAGAAGACTAAAATTAAAATGCTGAAGAATGAGTTGGATACATATATATAGCCATTAATTATATAAACTGTATACTAGTTTTGGTGTAACCAATCACCTGTATATAGCACAAATACAAAATTTGTTTTTTTTTAGTGATTTTTGTTAGTTCACAGTAAAACCGTTCCTGTTGATCTCTGTCTGTTAATGCACCTTAGGGTTAAGAGGCAGCTCTGCACAATAAAGACCTCTCAAAAGGAATACAATTGGGGAAAGGCATAGAACAAGAGGTTGGACAGCAAAAGCTTTGAAACAAGTTTCAAGTTTCAAGTTTATTGTCATAGGTACAAGTACCGTGTACAAGTATCATGAAATTCTTCTTGAATGCTTCTCCACAGACTATGGACAAGACAGAGACAATACAAATACTGCACAAACAAAACAATGACAGTGAGTAATGCTAATAGCAATGACAATAAATAACAGTAACAGTAATAACAATAATACCAGTAGACAGCCAGAGAACTCAGAACGTGGGAATGAAAATGCAAATGCTTAAAGTGACAGTGTAATCTACCAATGTGCTTGGAAGGAGCAGTCCAACTCTAGTTACTAAAGGTGGCACATTGGTGATTGTTGTATACTCTTACAGCAGTAGGGTAAAAGCTGTTCCTATACCTAGCAGTGCGGGTTCAAATAGACCTGAGTCGCTTTGCAGATGGCAGAGAAGAGAAAAGTGCCCGTGCGGGGTGACTATGATCTTTCATGATGCACATCATCTTTGTGAGGCAGCGTGTGGTGTAGGTGTCCTGGACTGCTGCTAACTGTGTGCTGATGATTTCCTGAGCTATTTTGATCACTCTCTGTAGAGCTTTTTTGTCCTGTATGGAGCAGCTGCCACCCCAGGATGTAATATATTCTGTGAGGATGGACTCCACAGCACACCTGTAGAAAGTGGTGAGGACTGTAGTGGGCATCCTGGCTTTCTTCAGACACCTGAGGAAGTGGAGACGCTGATGGGCCTTTTTGATGGTTGATGCTGTGTGCTCAGTCCATGTGAGTTTGGCAGTGAGGGTGACCTGTAGGAATCTGAAGCTGTTGACCCTCCCTACAATGTCCCCTCCTATGTAGATGGGTGCATGAGCCATATCCTGTTTCCTGAAGTCAGTCACCAGCTCCTTAGTTTTACTGACATTGAGAGACAGGTTGTTGTCCTGGCACCACTCTAGGAGGAGCTTCAATCCTCTCACACCATAAACACGCATTGCAACCCATTCAAGATCATCATGTAAGAAGTGGAAAGTAGATTCCACTGTTAACATCTTGTGTATATCAGGTACAGGCAATTATAAAAGACACGAGTGCCTTTAAGTCAAGGACTGCTTAGTATGTTTTCACGAAGACAATATTCCAAGTTCTTTACAATGGGAAGGTGGTGAGAAAGAGCCACTGCTCAAAAAGCCTTTTCTGAGACATGCAAAGAACACTGTGATGACTTTGAAACCATGTTGAAAAAAAGTCAGATAGAAGCAGATTATACATTTTTAGTTTAAAAGCAAAACATCTGTCAGAAAGCAATGTAACCCGATCAACCACAGAACACCATCCCCACTGTAAAGTATGGCGACAGCAGAATTTGTATTTGGGGCTGTTCTTCTGCAAAAGGATCTGCGAAACTGATCAGGATTTCAGGAAATGTGGAATGACTGAGTGGAAGAATCGAGATATATGTTCAAGATTGGCCCAGTGTATAGAATGAAGGTAAACTTTCAACACAATGTTACTCATAAGAACAAACCCAAAGAAGCAAAGGAGTGGCTACAGTCAGACCTCTTCAGCCATCTAACCTACCATCATAGTTTGCTTGAGCTTAGCCACTGCAAACCTTTCACCATTCTAATGCGATTTCTTAATATTGTGCAGTATTATATGATAACCACAGTCCTTTTTAATCTTTATAAAACAAATACAATTCCTTGTTAAATCAGTTAGATGGTCTTTGCTGTCACTGAAACATTATATCTGAAATGTACATTCAGCTTCTTTGTCTGAGATTATACCAATCAGGTTTAATGAAGGTGTGCAAAAATCAAAGATATGCATTTAAGCCGCATGTTCCAGAAGAAACTCTTTCTCAGTGCCTTAGTACTTGTGTATATTTATACAGATGCTTCACTATTAAAAGGGGACAGGTGGTAGCGTAGTGATTAGAGCTATGGCCTCTGGATTCACAAGTCGCAGGCTTGATCCCCACCTCCAGCTATAGCACCCTTGAGCAAGGTACTTTCCCTAAATTGCCCCTGTATAGCTAAATGGGTAAATAATTGTAAAGTGGTGTTAACTGTAACCTTAACATTGTAAGCTGCTTTGGGGCAAAGCATCAGCTAATGTCCTAATGATGTTTAAACTTATAATTTTTTCTAAGCGATCTGCATTCGGTAGAATTTGTACTTTGAATTTTGAATTTCAATCTGCTGCCGCACTTGTGATATGCAGTACAATACTCTCTTCAGTGCTGGGTGATGCAACGAGCCGCAGCATCCACTCAACCATGCTCACAGTCTCTATAGCAATCACGTGAACCAGTGCAAACAACTAATGCTGTGTTGAAAGCGTTGTTTTATTTTCTGTTTTCGTATCTCTATGGTAGCCATTAGCTGACTGTCTTTTTTGTTTGTATCAGTTTTTCTTGCTCTATGCCTGTGTTAAAGCGCTCTGTGTCACTGCATGAGAAGAGCGCTCTATTAAAAATAAAAATAATACACACACACACACACACACACACACACACACACATTATTTTCAGACCCGTTTGTCCCAGACGGGGTCGCGGGGAACCGGAGCCTACCCGGCAACACAGGGCGTAAGGCCAGAGGGGGAAGGGACACACCCAGGACGGGACGCCAGTCCGCCGCAAGGCACCCCAAGCGGGACTCGAACCCCAGACCCACTGGAAAGCAGAACCCGGTCCAACCCACTGCGCCACTGCGCCCCCCATAAAAATAGTAATAATAATAATAAAAATAATCTCATCATGTCTACTAAACACCCGCGTCTCTCCTGCTTGAATTTGCCCAGCTCTAGGCTATGGTAAGTGTTGTGAGCATGTTTAAGGTAGGCTAGGCTAGGCTATGACGTTTGGTAGGTATGGTACTGTATTCTTTTCCGTCTTACGATTTTTCCACTTACAATGGGTTTATTGGACCATAACCCCATTGCTAGTTGAGGAGCATCTGTGTATAAATATATATATATATTATATATACATATATATATATATATATCTATATGCACACAGGGGGTGCGGTGGCGCAGTGGGTTGGACCACAGTCCTGCTCTCCGGTGGGTCTGGGGTTTGAGTCCCGCTTGGGGTGCCTTGCGACGGACTGGCGTCCCGTCCTGGGTGTGTCCCCTCCCCCTCCGGCCTTACGCCCTGTGTTACCGGGTAGGCTCCGGTTCCCCGTGACCCCGTATGGGACAAGCGGTTCTGAAAATGTGTGTGTGTGTGTGTATATATGCATATACACACTATATAGATACAAATACATTTTCTCACCCCCACATGGGGTGGTGTGTGTGTCTTTCTCAAGTTGGGGTCCTCTACCAGAGGCTTTGGAGTTTGAGGGTCCTGTATAGTATCTTAGCTATTCCAAGACTTCAGATGTTGTTCCCGGAATCTGCTGTAGACACTCTCCCAGTTTGGGGGTCACAGCCCCAAGTGCTCTTATAACCAATGGGACCATTCTGGACCCTTCCTGGATCGGGGCCTAGGAGTAGTGGAAGGGCTTGAGTGATCTAGGGATCTCCAGAGCTATATTGCTGGGAGCAGTATGCTCTTGGCAGGGTCTCCCAAGGCGAACAGGTCTGGAGTAAAGATCCAGACTAACACGACCCAAAAACCCCCATGAAAAAGTAGACAGGAGAACATTTACCCTTCCCGGAATAGGGTCAGTGGGACCTCCCCCTGGAGCCAGGCCTGGGGGTAGTGCTCCTAGGCGAGTGCCTGGTGGCTGGGCAGCCCATGTAACTTGACCAGGCTCAGCCTGAAAAGGGAATGTGGGTGGGTCACTGGGCCCACCACCTGCAAGGCCCAACGTGGGGATTGGGTGTGATGCTTTTTAAGTGGCAAGAAGGGGCAGGGAGGTATGTGGCCCTTTGCAGCAGAAACTGGCTCTTGGCATGTGGAATGTAACCTCAGTGGGTGGGAAGGGGCTGACACTGGTGTGGGAGGTTGAGAGATACCAACTAGATATGGTTGGGCTCTCCTCCACTCACAGTGTTGGCTCTGAAACCAAACTCCTTGACAGAGGGTGGTCTCTCTCCTACTCAGGAGCTGCACAGGGTGAGAGACACGGGGTGGGTGTGGGGATACTCACAAGGCCCTGGCTGGCTGCCATACAGTTGGAGTTTTTCCTGATGGACAAGAGGGTTGCCTCAGTGCAACTCAAGGTCGCAGAGAGGAAAACTTTGACTGTTGCGTGTGTTTATGCACCAAATAGCAATTCAGAATATTCCATCTTCTTGGAGAGGGTGAGTGGGGTTCTGGATAGGGACCCACCTACAGATTCCATAGTCCTCCAGGAAACTTCAATGCTCATGTTGGCAATGACTGGGAAATCTGGAGTGGGGTGATTCGGAAGAACTGTTTGTCCGATCTAAACTCGAATGATGAAACGTTATTCGACTTTTGTGCTAGTCATGGTTTGTGCATAACAAACACCATCTTCGAACACAAGGATGCTCATAAGTGTACTTCGTCAATGATCGACTTTATAGTTGTTTCATCTGACTTAAGGCCACATGTTCTGGGCACTCGGGTGAAGAGAATTACTGAGCTGGATCAGAGGGTGGGGAAAACTGGTGGACAGACCTGGTAGACCCAAGTGTATAGTGAAGGCGTGCTGGGAACGACTGTTGGAGGACCCTGTATGGAATGATTTCAACTCCCACCTCCATGAGAACTTTTCCCATGTCCTGGAGGAGGTAGATGACATGGAGTCTGAATGGACCCTGTTCAAAACCTATATTGTAGAAGCAGCCAGGCACAGCTGTGGCCAAAAGCTTGTTGGTGCCAGTCATGGCTGCAACTCAAGAACCCGCTGGTGGACACTGGTGGTGAGGAAAGCTGTCAAGCTGAAGAAGGGGGCCTTTAGGGCCTGGTTGGCTCTGGGGACTCCTGACTCAGCAGATAGGTACCAGCAGGCAAAAAAAGTGGCAGAGCTGCGGTTGCAGAAGCAAAATCCAGAGCATGGGAGGAGTTTAGAGAGTTTATGGAAAATGACTATTGGTTGGCCTCAAAGAGGTTCTGGAGAACTATCCAGTGGCTCAGGAGGGCTCAGAGGAGCTTTGCTGAAGCTGTGCTCAGCAAAAGTGAAGAAACTCTGACCTCTAATAAGGACATTGTTGGGAGGTGGAAGGAGCACTTTGAGGAACTCTTAAACCTGAGAGATATACTTCCCTTACAGGAGTCAGAGCCAGAGGCTTTCAGGCTGTCAGAGTCTATTTCCCTGGGAGAAGTCACTGAGGTAGTTGGAAAGCTCCACAGTGGCAAAGCACTTGGAGTGGATGACATTTGCCCAGAACTGCTTAAGGCCCTGGATGCTGTAGGGCTGTTATGGCTGACTCGCCTCTGCAATGTTGCATGGACTCTGGGGACAGTGCCTTTGGATTAGTGAACCGGGATGGTGGTCCCTATCTTTAAGAGAGGGGATCGAAGAGTCTTTGCCAGCTCTTTTGGTATCACACTTCTCAGCCTCCCTGGGAAAGCCTATGCCAGGCTGCTGGAAAGGAGGCTCCGGCTAAGAGTTGAACCTCAGATTGAAAAGGAACAATGTGGATTCCGTCCTGGCCATGGAACAGTGGAGCAGGTCTTTACCCTCTCACAGAAAATTTAGGGGGTATGGAAGTTCGCTGATCAAGTCTACATGTGTTTTGTGGACTTGGAGAAGGGCTATGACCGTGTTCCCCGAGAAATTCTGTGGGAGGTGCTAAGGGAATATGAGGTGCTGGGGCCATTTCTGCAGGCCATTCTGTCTCTGTACAGACGGAGTGATAGCTGTGCCTGCTTATTTGGCATTAAGTCAAGCCCGTTCAATGTGGTTGTTGGACTCCGCTAAGGTTGTGCCTTGTCCCCACTCCTGTTTGTGGTTTTCATGGGCAGGATATCAAGGGGTAGTCAAGGTCAGGAGGACATTCCATGTGGGAGTTGGAAGGTGATGTCTCTGCTTTTTGTGGATGATGTTGTCCTTTTGGCAATCTCACATGGTTGCCTCCAGTGCACACTGGAATGGTTGGCAGCAAAGTGTGAAGAGGTTGGTATGAGGATCAGCACTTCCAAGTCTGAATCCATAGTTCTCTCACAGAAAAGGATAGGATGCCCCTTTCAGGTAAGGAGAGAAAATTTACCCCAGGTGAAGAAGTTTAAGTATCTTGGCGTCTTGTTCATGAGTGAGGGGAGAAGGGCACGTGAGCATGAGGGTAATCACCGAAAGAATAAGATTGCAGATACAGCCGGCTGAAATTAATCTTTTCCACAGGGTGTTGGGACTCACTCTCCGTGACAGGGTTAGGAGTTCGGACATCTCGGAGGAACTCAAAGTAGAGCTGCTACTCCTCCACATTGAAAGGACCCAGTTGAGGTGGTTCGGGCATCTGATAAGGATGCCCCCTGGGCATCTCCCTTTGGAGGTATACCAGGAATGGCAAACTGGGACAAGGCCCCAAGGTCGGCCCAGGACCCACTGGAGGGATTATATTTCGCGGTTAGCCTGAGATGGCTGGGGATCCCCAGGGCTGAGCTGGAGGAAGTTGTGGGGTACAAGAGTGGCTGGGCCTCTCTGGTCTCCCTGTTGCCACCCTGACCCTAGAAGGACAAGCGGGCACTTGGATGGACCACTCTGGACTTCACCTTCCACATCCGTTCCAATTCTACTTTCAGTCCTTGGTACTTTTCAGTCTTCTCATGCTCCTGCTTTCTGATATTGTTACTGATATTATTCACTTGGGATTGCTACATCTATCACAATTGCCCTCATCTCCTTTGTCAACCACCACTATGTCTGGTTGGCTGGCCAGCAACTGCTTGTCAGCCTAGAACTTGAGGTCTCACAGGACCTTAGTTCTGCTGTTTTCAACCACCTTTGGTTTTGTCTCCCGTTTGGACTTAAGGACTCCCACTCTATTTTCTGCACAGATGTTCCTGTACACCATCCCAGCCACTTGTTAATACCTCTCAGTGTACGTTGTTCCAGCTTGCATCTTACACCCTGCTACTATGTGCTGGACTGTTTCTGGGTTGTCTTTACACAGCCTGCACCTTGTCCTGTCTGCTGTGGTAGACCCCGGTCTCTGTGGATCTGGTGCTTAGAGCCTGTTCTTGTGCTTCCATGATCAGAGCCTCTGTGCTGTCCTTCAGACTGGCCTTTTCCAGCCACTGGTAGGATTTCTTGATGTCAGCCACTCCCTCTATCTATTGATGGTACAGCCCATGGAGGAGCTTGGTCTTCCATGATGTCTCTTCTTCTTCCTCATAACCCTGTGTCTTCTGCTGCCTGAGATACTCAGCATACTCACTTAGTTTATGCTGGGGGGCCATTTTCCTGATGTACTCTTCGATGCTCCTTGTTTCATCCTGAATAGTGGCTCTGATACTCACTAACTCTTGGCCCTCCTCTTTTTGCTTATCGTACAGTCTCAGGGTGCTGGACTTTGGGTGGAACCCTCTGTACACTGTGAGGAGTTTTTGTGTCTTGACATCTGTGGCATCTATCTCCTTCTGTGGCAAACTTATTATTCCAGCTGGGTATCGGATGACTGGTAGAGTGTACATGTTGATGGCTTGGATCTTATTTCTACCATTGAGCTGGCTTCTCAGGACCTGTCTTACTCTCTGGAGATATTTGGTTGTGGCTGACCTCCTTGCTGCCTCGTTGTGGTTCCCATTGACCTGTGAAATACCCAGGTACTTGTAGCTGTCCCGTATGTCTGCAATTCTGCCTTCTGGTAACTCCACTCTGTCAGTCCTGATCAACTTCCCTATCCTTGCTACCATTCGACCACACTTATCCAGTCTGAATGACATCCCGATGTCATTGCTGTATATCCTGGTGAGGTGAATCAGTGAATCGATGTCTCATTCAATCCTGGTATACCGCTTAATGTCATCCATGTAAAGGAGGTGGCTTATGGTTACTCCACTTCGGAACTTGTATCCATATCCACTCTTTGTGATTATCTAACTGCCGGGTTTCCGGCCTATGCGGAACAGCAGTGGGGACAGTGCATCACCTTGGAATATGCCACACTTGATGATAATGTTAGCAGCTCATTCATTTGTGCTACCAGGCCTTCATGGAGTGGAGTTAGCTTCTTCAACCAGTAAGTGTGGATCATGTCAGGTCCTGGTGCTGTCCAGCTCTTTATACTTGAGACTCGTTGTTGGATGTCTGCCTTTGTGACAGCGACTGGTTCTGGCTCTGGGAGCTTGCTGTGGTGTGCTCTCAGGTCCACCAGTCACTGGGTATTGATGTTGTATGATGCCTCCTTCTCCCATATATCCTTCCAGTATTGCTCAGTCTCAGCCTTGAGTAGGTCTGCTCTTGTTCCCTTGCAGCTGGGAGTACACTCTAGATACTTCTTTGGAGAAGAGACTATTTATTTTCCTGGCTTTTGCTTCTCTGGTATATCTCTTCAGCCTAGCAGACAGAACTGTGAGTCTTTGTTTGGCAGTTTCCAGGGCCTCACTTTTTGCTGTACTTCTTTCATCACACCATTCTGCACTTCTGTCAGCCGGCTAACATTGCTCTGGGTTTCCGAAATCTTGGCCTCGAGCTTCTTTGCCATGGGGGGCACTCTCTGCATTTTGTGATCTTGATCTCATAGTCCAGCATCTCCAGGATTACTGTTGCAGTGGCATATACAAGCTCATTGGTTTTTGTGATGGTGGTAGTGGGGATAGTGAGCAGGGCTGTGTTGACATCTGCAAGCATCTGTTCTGAGGGGAGTTTGTCAGTGAGCCAGGGAAGTTATTATTATTATTATTTTATTTTTTATAGAGCACTCTTCTCACGCAGTGACACAGAGCGCTTTAACACAGACATAAGGTAAGAAAAACAGATACAAACAAAGAAGACGGTCAGCGGTGAATGGCATCTTGGATCCCCGACTCGGCATGGAACACCTCGATCGTCACGGCAGATGGACATCATCCTCTGTCAGCATGGGATTCGTCTGTCACCACTAGCCAGCCTCCTCAGGTCTTATGTAGCTAGGTAGTGCTCAACGAGAAGATAGGACAGAGTTAGTAATTTGTTACTTAAGTAAATTTAAAATGCATTTTTGTAAAGGTGATAAAATAAATAACCAAAGCAGGTTGAATTACATTACGAGGTGGAATGCCTGAGTGAACATATAAGTCTTAAGTCGGGATTTGAAAACAGAAATAGACGGGGCATTTCTGACAGTAAAGTTAGGTCCAGGGATTGACTGTATTCAGTCTGGCCATGATTTGTATGGTCAACTCAGAGGACTCAGTTCTCATGGTTAGTAGGGTTGTGTCAGCTAAGAGTAAAGCATCAGGTAAATTAAGAAAATTCTCTAAAAATTATAATAATCTGAAGTACATACCCAATTCACTATAATATCAAGTAAATGTATTGGTGTCACATCCAGAGGTGACACAGAAACAAATGTATATTACTGTAATGTACTAAAATGTACGGAGGGGGGTGAAACACTCAAGTGCACAGATCAAAGTTAGGGACTGAAGTGCAGATTTGATAGGAAAAACACAAAGCAAATTGAAACACAGGGCTTTTTATACAATGACTGTTATTGGAACAGGACCAGTACAACGAAATGTGGCTTAAACAGAACTGAGACAGAAGACCAGGACAGTGGTATGGTGGACAAGCACAGAAACTGCTGTGGCAAGAACTTTGGAAACCAGCAAGTAACGAAGTAGCCAGGGTTACTTGAGAACTGCACTAAATAGGTGATCAAGGATCCACAAGTCTGTAGGCTTCGTGTTTGCATTTTTTAGCTTCTTCGGCGATTGTATCATTGGAAATAGCTGCGTTGCATTCTGCTTATTGATTTGGGCCCAGACCTTTGGTGGTTACTTTCTCTACTGCTTGTAGTGGACATAACAGTTGGAACATCTAAATGAACTTTACTCATGTTCTGTTACAATGGGTATTTTTTCACTAGTAACATTATTCATGTGAAAATATTATGGAATAATAATAATATAAATGCAGTTCTGTATTATAATAATATTTTAAAGCTGCACTATTATTTTCACATTCACTTCTAAATCTGTGTTCTTACACTTTTCTGTGCCACCAGAATAATCATGTATTCGCTTGCAAGCCATTGTAAAAAAGTAACATATATGGAATCATAAATGTTATGCTCTGTAAATTACGTATTTGTAAATAAACCACAATTGTTGACTGTCACAAACAGGGATGGGAGACAGAAGGTAGGGATTTGGACCCAAGTGCAGGTACGTTTATTTTGGTGCAGTCACAGGCTGAGACAGAGAACGGAGGTCCGGGATTGGCGTGGGTCTTCCGAGGTGCAGACGTCGTTATCCAGGGTATAGCAGATCTCAGTAAGTGGGTGAGCAAGCAGGGGTCAGAAGCCAGGAGAAGCAGGAACACTGAACTGGGAACTGGGAACTGGGAACTGGGAACTGGGAACTGGGAACTGGGAACTGGGAGTAGATCGCTGAATCACAAGCCAGGCAGGTTGGTGCTGTAAGATTCCGCAACTCGGTGTGATGACGGTGTTCCTTCTATAGCTGGTCATGCTGATCAGTGGCAGGTGTGGACGTTTGCTGATGAGGGTGTGGCGTGACACTGAGTCAATAATAAAATGGTGCCTTGTATCAGTGCAACTAGATAAGCTTACTATATAGCAGAACAATATTTAGACATTATGATTAAATAAAAACTCAAAAATAAAGCAATAAGGTTGATGAGATGGCTGTTTTAAGTCCACATTCTTCACAACTCACATATGTCATAAACTGAGGACTACCTTTACTCCGATTCTCATTTTTGGAACTTTCACTTAGTAATCCAAAAACATCACATTGTGAAAAAAATATGTACTTTCTCTTCATAGGATGCAAATTACAGCAAAGCACAATGTGCATAAAGGGACACCACAGCTTCTATTTGTGCCTGGGTCATGTTTGCAGTGAAATAATATTATATGGCTAGTTCAGAGATGCCTAAGGAGGACAGAGATGCACAGCAGGCACCAATAATTGCATTTGCTCAGACAGAGACTGATGAGGTCATTCTTGTCCCAAAGTGAACTTCTCCTGTTTACATTCTGCCTGAGCTGCAGCACATCGCACTCCATTGCAAAATTTTGGTTTTCACAAGGACACATGAAGATGAAGTGATAAAGCTGAAAGGTGAGCGACATCTTTCAGTGTTTGTATTGCTTGTGGTACAAGTTTTTCTGGATAAGGTGTCCTAAGTAAAAAAAAAAAAAAATCTAAAAAAAAGTACACAAGTAAACAAACATTAAACTACAATTTCTAATATACAATGTATCATTACACTGATATGATGATATCATGATTATTTTATAACATTACATATATATCATTACTATCCTTTTAACCATTTTCATTAACTGCTTGTCTTGAGAAGGGTCACAGTAGTCTGCAGATTGTTCTGGAATCGCTTGGAACAACACTGAGAGGGGGTACACCCTGGACAAGACTTCAGTTAAAATATTATCAATATATAATTCATTATATACTGTAATTCACTATACTGTCATTATATTAAATTATATTTACATTGATTATATTGATTGATTATATTATATTTACATAGATTTGCATTGATTCCCTTCGGTGGGCTCACCACCTGCCGGAGAGGACATAAGGGGCCGGTGCATTGTGAATTGGGCAGTGGTCGGGGCCGAGTGCCCGGTCGACCCAAACCTTGGACGCCAACTCTGGATTTTGGGACTTGGAATGTCACCTCACTGGCGGGGAAGGAGCCTGAGCTAGTGCAGGAGGTTGAGAGATACCGTCTAGATATAGTCGGGCTCACTTCCACTAACAGCTTGGGTTCTGGAACCACTCTTCTCGACCAAGGGTGGACTCTCCACTATTCTGGCGTTGCCCAGGGTGAGAGGCGGCAGGCGGGTGTGAGCTTATTAATAGCCCCCCAGTTCAGCCGCCATGTGTTGGAGTCTACCCCGGTGAATGAGAGGGTCATCTCCCTATGCCTTCGGGTCAGGGAACGGTCTCTCACTGTCGTTTGTGCTTATGCGCCTAGCGGCAGTGTAGAGTACCCGGCCTTTTTAGAGTCCCTGGGGGGCGTGCTGGAAAGCGCTCCCACTGGGGACTCTACGCCCACGTGGGCAGCGACAGTGACACCTGGAGGGGCGTGATTGGGAGGAACGGCCTCCCTGATCCGAACCCGAGCGGTGAGTTGTTATTGGATTTCTGTGCTAGTCATGGTTTGTCCATAACAAACACCATGTTCATGCATAAGGGTGTCCATCAGTGCACTTGGCACCAGGACACCCTAGGTCGGAGGTCGATGATCGACTTTGTAGTCGTTTCTTCTGATCTTCGGCCATGTGTCTTGGACACTTGGGTGAAGAGAGGGGCTGAGCTGTCAACTGATCACCACCTGGTGGTGAGTTGGATTCGATGGCGGGGGAAAAAGCTGGACAGACCTGGCAGGCCCAAACGCATAGTGAGGGTCTGTTGGGAACGTTTGGCGGAGGCCCCTGTCAGAGAGGTCTTCAACTCCCACCTCCGACAGAGCTTCAACCAGGTCCCGAGGGAAGTGGGGGACATTGAGTCCGAATGGACTATGTTCCACGCCTCCATTGTCGGGGCGGCAGTTCGGAGCTGCGGCCATAAAATCTCCGGTGCCTATCGTGGCGGCAATCCCCGAACACGGTGGTGGACACCGGAGGTAAGGGATGCCGTCAAGCTGAAGAAGGAGTTCTATCGGGCCTGGCTGGCTCATGGGACCCCTGAAGCAGCTGACGGGTACCGACGGGCCAGACGGAACGCGGCTCTGGCAGTTGCCGCGGCAAAAACTCGGGCCTGGGAGGAGTTCGGTGAGGCCATGGAGGAAGACTTTCGGTCGGTCTCAAAGAGATTCTGGCAAACCGTCCGGCGACTCAGAGGGGAGAAGCAGTGTTCCGCCAACACTGTTTACAGTGGTAGTGGTGCGCTGCTGATTGAGGATGTCCTTGGGTGGTGGAAGGAGTACTTTGAGGATCTCCTCAATCCCTCCGACACGCCTTCCGTAGAGGAAGCTGAGGCCGGGGACTTGGAGGGGGACTCGTCCATTACCCTGGCTGAAGTTGTTGAGGTAGTCAAAAAACTCCTCGGTGGCAAGGCTCCGGGGGTGGATGAGATCCACCCCGAGTTTCTCAAGTCTCTGGATGTTGTGGGGCTGTCTTGGCTGACACGCCTCTGCAGCATCGCGTGGAGTTCGGGGACGGTGCCTCTGGACTGGCAGACCGGGGTGGTGGTCCCTCTTTTTAAGAAGGGGGACCGGAGATTATGTTCCAACTATAGGGGGATCACACTCCTTAGCCTCCCTGGGAAAGTCTATGCCGGGGTACTTGAGAGGAGAATCCGACCGATAGTTGAACCTCGGATTCAGGAGGAGCAATGCGGTTTTCACCCTGGCCATGGAACACTGGACCAGCTCTATACCATCACTAGGGTGTTGGAGGGTTCATGGGAGTTTGCCCAACCAGTCCATCTGTGTTTTGTGGACCTGGAGAAGGCATTCGACCGTGTCCTTCGTGGCATCCTATGGGGGGTACTTCGGGATTATGGGGTTCGGGGCTCGTTGCTACGGGCTGTTCGTTCCCTGTATGACCGGAGCAGGAGCTTGGTTCGCATTGCCGGCAGTAAGTCAGACCTGTTCCCGGTGCATGTTGGACTCCGCCAGGGCTGCCCTTTGTCACCGATTCTGTTCATTATCTTCATGGACAGAATTTCTAGGCGCAGCCAGGGAACGGAGGGTGTCTGTTTTGGTGGCCGCAGGATCTCATCTCTGCTTTTTGCGGACGATGTGGTCCTGTTGGCTTCATCAAGTCAAGACTTACAGCGTGCACTGGGGAGGTTTGCAGCCGAGTGCGAAGTGGCGGGGATGAGAATCAGCACCTCCAAATCCGAGACCATGGTCCTCAGTCGGAAAAAGGTGGATTGCCCCCTCCAGAGGGGGTGTGGTGGCGCAGTGGGTTAGACCACAGTCCTGCTTTCTGGTGGGTCTGGGGTTCAAGTCCCGCTTGGGGTGCCTTGCGGCAGACTGGCATCCCGTCCTAGGTGTGTCCCCTCCCCCTCCGGCCTTACGCCCTGAATTGCTGGGTAGGTTCCGGTTCTATGGGACAGGCGGTTCTGAAAATGTGTGTGTGTGTGTGTGCCCCCTCCAGGTTAGGGGGGAGTTGCTCCCTCAAGTGGAGGAGTTTAAGTACCTTGGGGTCTTGTTCACGAGTGAGGGAAAAATGGAGCGGCAGGTTGACAGACAGATTGGTGTGGCGTCTGCAGTAATGTTGTCATTGTACCAGTCTGTTGTGGTGAAGAAGGTGCTGAGTTGTAAGGCGAAGCTCTCAATTTACCGGTCAATCTATGTTCCTACCCTCACCTATGGTCATGAACTCTGGATCATGACCGAAAGAATGAGATCGCAGATACAAGCGGCAGAAATGAGTTTCCTCTGCAGAGTGGCTGGGTGCACCCTTAGGGATAGGGTGAGGAGCTCAGTCACCTGGGAGGAGCTCGGAGTAGAGCCGCTGCTCCTCCGCATCGAGAGAAGCCAGTTGAGGTGGCTCGGTCATCTGTTCCGGATGCCTCCTGGACGCCTCCCTAGGGAGGTGTTCCGGGCATGTCCCACTGGGAGGAGGCCTCGGGGCAGACCCAGGACACGTTGGAGAGACTATGTCTCCCGGCTGGCCTGGGAACGCCTTGGGGTTCCCCCAGAAGAGCTGGAGGAGGTGTGCGGGGAGAGGGAAGTCTGGGGGGCTCTGCTTAGACTACTGCCCCCGCGACCCGGTCCCGGATAAGCGGAGGAAGATGGATGGATGGATGGATACATTGATTCCCAGTTTCCCTGTTTCAGTTCCGGCTCTAAATGCATACCTTATTTTAGACTTTCTTGTTTATTTTTGGAAGCACCAATATCTATATATTTTATAAGCCAAGGTCTGGAAGGGACATATTTATCCTTAATCCACAGGAAGTTTCAATAGGTAGCTTCTTGGTTTCTCTCTTTTAAATGTACCCTTACAAAGTGTTAATCACGTTCGCATGGACAAGAGGGGTGGAAGTAGATACAGGTTAGGTATGTGTCTGCAGCCTCTAGGGAACATAAAACTGTCTCTGACCTTGGGCTCTAGGTTGTTTTGGGCAGCAAAACTATTAATTTCATGGTTGGGGCTGGGCCCCATGTATCAAATATGGCCTCCTTGGGTCTAGCCTCTCTTATTAGCTGGTTAAGGAACAGAATTGATGCCTTTTTAGCTGGGGGTTTGAAAACATGCATAAATGAACTTACTGTGCCTGAGCTGACTACTGTGTTTTGAACTTCCTAGGGACCTTACACCAAGGTTGCGGTTACAACCTGCTGAGATGTGCCGTGTCTTCCAGCAGATAAATGGGCTCTGAACTGTCTCACGTGGAACCTTCTGACTCTGCCACCTTCATGGATTGGCTTTTTCATTTTTTGTTCTGTCTGTCCTGAAAACTGTGCACGTGTCTAACAGACAAGAAACAGACAACCGAAAAAAGGCTGAAAAGGCAATGCTGTGGGTATGCAATCAAAACACCTATATACATTGTGAAATGAAACTGTTTCCACTAAGCTCTCCTGGGGGCTCATTTTCTCAACATCTGTGTTTTGTGCTTAGTACAAAACTGTTGATATCGATATGATGTATCATAGTGGTGAAAAAGGGGGTTCAATTCAGAATGCTGATAGCCCACTAAAACCTAACAACACCCTTGTACTTGATTAACTAATTCAATTTGAATTAAAAAAAAATAATAATAACAAACAGCATGTGGATAACGCTGCTTTATAGACTGGAGATGAGATGATATCAAATATATACAATTTCACTGTCTAATTCAAATTCTACATAGAAGTTTAAAGTTTACAGCAGTATATATTTTACCCAGGGTTCAGGTTTATAAAAGGAGTGATTATTTTTGCAAATGAGTCTATGACAGTAGCATTTTGAGTCTTTTAATGTGAACAGTTTGTTTATTGCTATTTTACAGCACAATACATTCCATTGCATGTTGCAAGAGCTGTTTTAAATCTGATTAAAACCATTTCTATATACCTTTTTATATTACCTTCTTTTAATAAGCACACTCCGTTTTCGAACACTTACAATATGAATGAATGAATGAATGAATGAATGAATGAAGTTAATTCAAGAGATTTTCCTTTCAAAGGTGTTGATTTTTAATATTGGATACAGTACTAAAGCACCTTAGGGCTACTAAAGTTCTGTGTCAGAATGAGCAGAATACCATAAATCCAAGACCTGGATTGCGTATTGGAAAAAATAAAAGAACAAAAAGGACTGAAATTTCCTTCTCTGCCAAACAATCGGCTGCATTTGAATAGCAGTTGCAAATCTGCACTCTGCATTCATTTTGAAATGGGTCAGAATTAATGAGGTACGAATAGCCAGGGCAAGCCTGTGTGGCGGAAGTGCCATATTGCCAGTCCTCCTTTATTTAGGGAAGCAGACGCATAATGTTATTAGCAGTGTGCTAATTCAGATTTAATCTCACCTCTCGGGGCAGTTTTGTGGGGAGCGTATAGGGAAGCCGATGGAAGCCATATGCTTTTGAAGGACGTGAAGAGCGGCAAATGCATGGCTCTATTTCAGCAGACTGCCTGCCAGCCTCATTTAATGAACACACTGTTGCTACTGGGTGGAAAACAAGGCCCATAGAGACATAACACGTGTCTGCTGAGGAGGAACTGGTCGTCATTTCAAACCGCACACCATTTGCCAGTTACTTAGACATCTGATTTATTGAATGTGGTTAGACAAAAAAAAATTTACAAAATACATTAGTTTCTAAATATGTACAGTATTCAGATTGTCTTTGCTGTAAGACAATTTCATGCAAAATTTGTTCATCATGACCAAATAAAAAAGAGTAAAAATGTTTTATTTGCTGTTATCAGCCACTTTTTAAATGAGTGCAAAAGTATGGATATATCTAACATTACACTGACATTACACTGTGTCTTTATACACAGGTATAGATGAAGGGAGGGTGAAGCCAGTCGATCATGGCTGAGCTGAGCTGCTCACTGGGTGTAGGGATCAAGTCAATCTCAGTGCATGTGGAGTGCACATGTGGAGTGCTCTCTATGTTTCTAACCCTCCCAGACATGCGCTGACAAACCACTTCTGGTCCTCCTTTGACTTGGAAACTATGCATAAGGTGGTTGTAAGTTGGACTCAGCTTGATGGCACGTTCACCCATAGAATATTTCAAGTATGTACATTATATAAGTTCTTCTATTTTATATACTTTGTGTTGTTTTATATATTAAACAAGCAGATCAGCTAAATTACTTAAATGTATTAATTTGAATAGTTAGGTGTTTGTATGGCAGGAGTTCATGGTAAGAGTCTTGCCCAATTACATGATAGCTGCAGTGGCACAAGGGGCCTTGAACCAGAAACCTCTAGATTGCAGAGCCATGTTCTTTAGTGCTGTACTGCCAGCTCCCTCCCCAGTCATGTGACAAACTAATTGCTCTGAGTACTTTGTTGCACGACTGTAGTAATGTACCTATATGGTGACCATGCAATGCTTCTCTTGCTGCTCTTAATGTCATCTCAATAACTTCTAATTGTTTCACAACTGCAGAATCACGGACTGCACTGTAACATAAAAATAAGAAATTGCACCCAGAGGCAGTAGTATAATTATGCATTCTAATTACTTGCTGTAGCATGACTGGTAGGCTTATCAAATATTCTGCAGAAACCAACCAGAGGGCTCTACCAAAGGCGCTGTTATTGTTATCTGGGTAATTAGAGGAAATTTTTTTAGATTTGTGTTAGAGGCGCGCGCACAAAATACAGACCTTATGAAACTGTTATAAAAAATGTTGTCAGCAGAGTCTTGGGAGCCACAACTACCCGCGTGCGCGCGTGTGTGTGTATGTCAGTGTTCATCGCGTCTCTCCCGATCGGCCCCGTTCCGGCTCTTCTTCCCCTGCTCCAGTCTCCCGGGGGCGCATTCGGCGGACCGTACCAAGCCCAGAAAGGCGGGGGCGCGAGTGCGGGGACGTGCGGGCCGAGGGTGCCGCAGGAATTACAAGTTCAGCACCTGGACAGCGATCGGATAGCGACTCCATACTTTCTGCCCGCGACTCTGTTCTCCAGATAAAGGCCCGCCGAGCGCGCGCGCGCGGGCTGATGTGAGCGCGGCGGGAGGGAGGGAGGGACAGGCCGCCATGCGGGGCACGAGCGCGTCTTGAGGAGGTCCCAGGGCTGCTATATGAGGAGCGCCTGCCAGAGTCTCCGCTCAGAGCGCCGAGGTGTGCAGCAGCATCCTCATCCTCTCCTGTTCATTGGAGCACCTCATCCTCCTGCTTGGCCGAGCTCCTCTCTCTGGACGCAGATCGCGCTGTTTACCTCTTTGCCCCCGTTTGTTTACCGCTGGCAGAAGCGGGCGAAGATGCCGAGGCTTCCTGGATCACGGATACGGCTGATGCTCGGCATCCTCTGCTGGATCGGCGCCTTCACTGCGGCGCTCCAAGCATCCCGTGAGTAACGGCGGGGAGAGCGGGGACGGTGCGCTCTCTGGGGGCCCTGCACACCGTGCTCGCGTTATGGTACTCTGGGTACTCTGTCTGTGTTTATGAGACAAGTGAGTGCGTGAAAGGCGCAGATCGCCGTGCGGCTCCAGCGCGCTCCTGCCTGTGTGTATTGTTTCTTTGTTAGCGTCTGTTCTGGACAGAGTGTTTGACCGAATCGAGTGTGTATCCGAGAGCGCTGACTGGATGGGCACGCGGCGGGCCACTTTCTTTACCCCCTGCGATTGCTTTTAAAATTAAATTCCCATTTAAATTCACTCATGTCTCCAATTGCCCATTTGAGAAAAGAATGTGTGTTATGGGTTTTATTGTGTCTAAATGTTATAATCGACGGGTCACACAGAAAGTAGTCCTTATGATTATGGATTGAGACCTACCCGAAAAAGTGGGGTTTTTGAGCTTCATTCTGAACACTGCACTGGAGATTGAATAGGATGATGATGAGCTTTAACGCTGTGTGCTTTGTTATGTTGTAAAATACACGCAACTTTGTACCGGAGTCTATGAGAGTGCCTATGGGTGCAGCGATACCGGGTTGGAACACGTTGCTATGAACTTCCAGCATGACATGTCACATTTATTTGCATAGGACATGGAATGGAAACAAACAAACAAACAACCAGAACAACAAAAAAAGAATCAAGAAACTTTGAGATTGAAGCAGTGTTCGGGCTGTGCTGGTTCCAGGTGCTTTAGGAGTGAACCTGGAGGATGGATGCAGTGTCATACCAAGACCTGTGTGCATGTGTTCTTTGTCCATCTCCTTCTCATTGTCTATCATTGACAAGGTTTGGAAAAAGAAAAACAGCAGCTGACAAATGAGACTATGTGATCACCAGTGATGCATGCAGTATTTTAAGAGAACTTGGATGGAAGGGCACATGTGAGACACAGCTCTGAGAAATGCCCACATCTGCGGAGAGTCAGTCACATATTTATCTGTTCTCAGAATGGGGATTTATAAGAAGTCAGCTGCCTTACTGCACATGCTACGTGTCTGCTGCAAATATACTGTATATGATTTCCCATTATTCCTTAAGCAATATAGATGTATGAGTATTGAAAATATTATGAATTTTAAATTTTACTTGAAAATCTACATTTTCTCTTTTCTGAGAATATACATTTTATGCTAAATAGATATTATTAAGCAATTTTAATAATTACTTTTAAGGTGACTCATGCCACATAAACTCAGTTCTCTGCCAAATTAAGGTAGAAAGAATGAAAGCTACCTTTTTGTGTACCTTGAAAAGCAACTGTCCACAATGTAAAGAAAAGAATCAAGAGGAGAGATATTAATATTTTCTCTGCATGCAGAGAAAGTTCCTTCCTTGTTGCACACACATCAACACTAATGACGTATACAGTAATCACAATTGTTCACTGAAAAAGGACTGCTGCTTAAGTGAAACGCTTCTGTAGCAATAATGTGACAGTTAACAATTTTCTGCATGGTGCTCTCAGTATATAATACAAAGAAATCACTGTTGCATCCCATTCTTTTTCTTAATGTGTTTAAGCAATAATAAATCAATCTAACTGAAGACAAACAATGCCACATATTTTTGACCACGTATTTCCAATTTCCCATATTGCACCATCAAAAACTGCAGAAGAATGTAAAGATGGCTGAAACAGCAAACTCCAGTGCTCGTGATGATTTCTTATTAACTTATTATTTTGTTCTATACTACATTGTGAGACCATATCTTTAAGGGCCAGGTCTGATTAATGTTGCACAGGTTGGAGTCACTTGTGGGGAACATTGAGCCCTAAAATCACAGAGATTCTTCGAGTTATTAAACAGATGATGATATGTATGTGTAAAAAAATCAGCAGTAATACTCTTTACAATCAACAGGTCATAAATAATCAACATGAACCTCAATTTCACTGAGCCATTCTCCATCAGCATGCTTATGCAATAGTGAAGGGCTGAGTGAGAAACTGGATGTTTGCAGGGCTATTTTATCATTATGTCTTAAAAAGTACAGCGGGACACAGTGTTGCTGTTTTCTTGCTGCAGAAAATCCCAGTGAGACCACTTGCGTAAAGATGTTCTCTTACCTCTGGCTTTGACATGTTTCACAAAGTATTAGGAGCAGATGTTTTGAAATACCGAAGGCCTTTTGTGTTAATCAGAATGACAGGTGGCACATGGTTTCAAATGGCTACAATAACTGTATTAATAGCATGGAGTAAGTTTTTTAGTTTGCCACTCCCAGTTTAGAGCAGACTCTGGAGCACTTTGACACTGGCTTGGGAAAACAATGAAAATGAATGATTGAGTATTTGAGACTGAATGCATAGATAGATAGATAGATAGATAGATAGATAGATAAAGCAAGTCATGCTGATTTGTTTTTGCCATTTGTTTGGAAGGTGTTATTTTCTGTTGACATATTACCTCACACAGCCTTGAGCAATTTCCAGTCTTAGTGTTTGTGTTCATCATTTGCAGTACTATTTAATTGTATAAGTACCTAAGAACAATTATGCAGGCAAGAAAGTGATAAACAAACTGTAATTTGATTATCAATCAAGCAGTTCAACTGAGCAGCCTGTATACTTTTAGAGTAGCCTATGTACTTTTTCATCATCATCATCATCATAATCAATAATAATAATAATAATAATGATAATAATAATACACACACACACATTTTCGGAACCACTCATCCCATACGGGGTCGCGGGGAACCGGAGCCTACCCGGTAACACAGGGCATAAGGCCGGAGGGGGAGGGGACACACCCAGGATGGGAAGCCAGTCCGTCGCAAGGCACCCCAAGTGGAACTCGAACCCCAGACCCACCGGAGAGCAGGATCCGGTCCAACCCACTGCGCCACCACACCCCCCATAATAATAATAATAATAATAATAATAATAATAATAAATTGTAGTTAACAGAAGTGTCAACACTTTTATGCTGACATGGATTCTTTGTCTACCATGACTACTTTCTTAAAGTACTCCTTGGGCTGTATACATTTCAGGACACAACTGAGTATATCTGGAGACGGTGGCCTGTTGCACTGCTCTGTATGACTCTTGCTTCTGAATATCTGACCAGGCACATCTGCTGCAGGCTTCTGGTGTGTTACAGTAAGAGTTTAACAAAGTTTCATTGTGTCCCCATTTGATATTGATGTAAAACAATTCACACACACGCACACGCACTTTCTGAACCGCTTATCCCATACGGGGTTGCGGGGAACCGGAGCCTACCCGGCAACACAGGGCGTAAGGCCAGAGGGGGAGGGGACACACCCAGGACGGGACGCCAGTTCGTCGCAAGGCACCCCAAGCGGGACTCAAACCCCAGACCCACTAGAGAGCAGGACCCAGTCCAACCCACTGCGCCACCGCGCCCCCCCCCCTTCGTGAAACAATTCAAGTTATTGGATTTAACTGATTAATTTGTGATTTCCCAAGGCAAGTCATATAATATGAAAATTTTTCATAATGTAAGTCCATATATTTTGTTTGGGATGATGTTTAATTTTATTCATTTCAGTTTATTATGGCATGCTGTTATTTCTAATGTTAAACCACATTTTGCTTACAATGGGATCTCAGAAGGAGTATTTGAGTTTTAAGGTCTTGTTTAAGTGTCTTGACAAGTTTTTGTCATGGTACAGTGGTTCAAAATATCTAAGTTTTTTCACTTGAAAATTTTAAAGTTTGTGGAAGGGCAGAGGAGTTGGAGGAGAGGGGATTGTACTACATTTATAGTATTTGTTTAGATTGCTTTAACCTGCTGTGAAGTTTTCTGGAAACTGAGAGACAGAATAAAGCAGGTTGCAGACAATGTACGAGTGGACCATCTGTTCACTGCATCTCAGGGCACTCCTCATCCCTGGTGTAAACTGAGAAGCCTCCATCCACCTGGTCCTCCTAGCTTAGAAAATGGCAGAAAAACATTTGCTTTGGAGAATTTCCATGACCCACCACTTACAATACAAATACACTGTAGCTGAATCACAATGGACTGATATACTTATTTCCATTTACAAACCGGAGTTGTAATTGTTAATTTGCTCCTTTTCCTCTCATTTTCTGAAACAATAGAGCAAGGACAGCACTCAACGCTGAAAGCTTTTTGCTATATTCATAGTGTTCAGTACCTCTGTTGCAAGGACTTTACTATTATTATTACCTTATCATTATAATTAAAAGACTGTGATACCAAAAAATGTCCAGATTTCTTCATTATATAGATAATCCACCTTTGTATGCAGTACCATGAAATACAGGCTCAAAGGCGTATCTGAGTGAACGCCATGTCTGATTTAAAATGCAATCTCTGGTGCTGAATATATCGTGGGATACGGTTGGTGGATGCTCTAATTTCATAAAAATGGTCAGAGACCATGCTACTACCACCAGAAAGGATGCTTTATGTATGATCCTCTGGGCCACAGGAAAGTTAATGAAGATTTAATAGGCAAGTTAACTTTACCTAGTGCTGTAGAGGGGAGTCATAGGTTCATACAAAGACTCAGGAAGGGTGGAAGACACAGGGGACTCTGGGAAGCAATTCTGATGGTAACAGGGTGTAGAAGCAGTGAGAATAGGCTTAATTCATAAGTGCAGATAAGTCTTTATTTCCTTAGACTCCCCACGATGTACACAGTGAGAGCT
Source organism: Scleropages formosus (assembly GCF_900964775.1). Taxonomy (NCBI): domain Eukaryota; kingdom Metazoa; phylum Chordata; class Actinopteri; order Osteoglossiformes; family Osteoglossidae; genus Scleropages; species Scleropages formosus. Next base: position 25,424,327 of record NC_041821.1, read on the forward strand.
CTTTTACAAGTACTGGTACGGACACACACACACGTTCATAGAAGAAGAGGAGGTGACAGCAAGAGAAGTTTCCTATCAATACAGACATTTTTAACCATGTTAAAAACCATTCTGGTAAAACTGCTGTGTGCTCAACAGCATGGATGCAATTGGACTGTATTCCTTTGAGCTGATAAAATGGCTCATATTCCCTTTCCATGGTTTTTCACAGTGACTGGGAGCCTGTGGGGCTGTGGGTGTTGTCCTTAGGGGGAACTGAAAAATGATCTCCTCCAAGTATGTTACATCATCTGATGAAGCCTGCAGCCCCAAGAAATGAAAAGATGCGGGTGGCTCACAGCATGCACCTTTTCAGGAGGTGTCTTCGTGTGTTTACCCCTCCAGAGTTGTTGTGGGTGTTGAAGAAACATAAGATTCAGGTAATTGGTCACAATTATATTAGGAAAAAAGGGGGAAATATTCTACCAACAAAAGTTTCTGATAAGAAAATATTGTGTATAATCATAGAATATATTCTGTTGCAGGTGCTAAATAACATAATGGTATAACGTTCTTCATTCCAAAATTGTTTTTCAGAAGTAGTGAAAGGACTTTACTATTACTATGGTTATTACTTTATTGTTACAGCTGTAAGAGTTGTGTCCTTTAAAAGGTCAGAATTTCTTCAGCCTATGGATAATCCACCTCATAAAATACAGGGGCAACTGAGCAATGACTACTCTGCATAATTACTGTGCATAATTCGAAATATGTTTTTCAGAGATGGAGCCAGGCCTGGGGGGGGCTCGCATGCGAGCGCCTGGTGGCCAGGTCTATGCCCACGGGGCCTGGCCGGGCTCAGCCCGAAGCCATGACATGGAGCTACTCTTTGGTGGGCTCACCACCTGCCGGAGAGACCGTAAGGGGCTGGTGCATTGTGATTTGGGCAGTGGTCGGGGCCGAGTGCCTGGCCGACCCAAACCTTGGGCGCCAACTCTGGTTTCTGGGACTTGGAATGTCACCTCACTGGCGGGGAAGGAGCCTGAGCTGGTGCGGGAGGTTGAGAGATACTGTCTAGTTATAGTTGGGCTCACTTCCACTCACAGCTTGGGTTCTGGAACCACTCTTCTCGACCAAGGGTGGACTCTCCACTATTCTGGCGTTGTCCAGGGTGAGAGGCGGCGGGCAGGTGTGGGCTTATTAATAGCCCCCCAGTTTAGCCGCCATGTGTTGCAGTCTACCCCGGTGAATGAGAGGGTCATCTCCCTGCGCCTTCGGGTCAGGGAACGGTCTCTCACTGTCGTTTGTGCTTATGCACCTAGCGGCAGTGTAGAGTACCCGGCCTTTTTAGAGTCCCTGGGGGGCGTGCTGGAAAGCGCTCCCACTGGGGACTCTGTCGTTCTACTGGGGGACTTTAACGCCCACGTGGGCAGCGACAGTGATACCTGGAGGGGCGTGATTGGGAGGAACGGCCTCCCTGATCCGAACCCGAGCGGTGAGTTGTTATTGGATTTCTGTGCTAGTCACGGTTTATCCGTAACAAACACCATATTCGTGCATAAGGGTGTCCATCAGTGCACTTGGCACCAGGACACCCTAGGTCGGAGGTCGATGATCGACTTTGTAGTCGTTTCTTCTGACCTTCGGCCATATGTCTTGGACACTCGGGTGAAGAGAGGGGCTGAGCTGTCAACTGATCACCACCTGGTGGTGAGTTGGATTCGATGGCGGGGGAAAAAGCTGGACAGACCTGGCAGGCCCAAACGCATAGTGAGGGTCTGTTGGGAACGTTTGGCGGAGGCCCCTGTCAGAGAGGTCTTCAACTCCCACCTCCGACAGAGTTTCAACCAGGTCCCGAGGGAGGCGGGGGACATTGAGTCCGAATGGACTATGTTCCACGCCTCCATTGTCGGGGAGGCAGTTCGGAGCTGCGGCCATAAAGTCTCCGGCGCCTGTCGCGGCGGCAATCCCCGAACACGGTGGTGGACACCGGAGGTAAGGGATGCCGTCAAGCTGAAGAAGGAGTTCTATCGGGCCTGGCTGGCTCATGGGACTCCTGAAGCAGCTGACGGGTACCGACGGGCCAGACGGAACGCGGCTCTGGCAGTCGCCGCGGCAAAAACTCGGGCTTGGGAGGAGTTCGGTGAGGCCATGGAGGAAGACTTTCGGTCAGCCTCAAAGAGATTCTGGCAAACCGTCCGGCGACTCAGAGGGGGGAAGCGGTGTTCCACGAACACTGTTTACGGTGGAAGTGGCGCACTGCTGACCTCAGCTGAGGATGTCCTCGGGCGGTGGAAGGAGTACTTTGAGGATCTCCTCAATCCCTCCGACATGCCTTCCGTAGAGGAAGCTGAGGCTGGGGACTTGGAGGGGGACTCGTCCATTACCCTGGCTGAAGTTGCTGAGGTAGTCAAAAAACTCCTCGGTGGCAAGGCTCCGGGGGTGGATGAGATCCACCCCGAGTTTCTCAAGTCTCTGGATGTTGTTAGGCTGTCTTGGCTGACATGCCTCTGCAGCATCGCGTGGAGCTCGAGAACGGTGCCTCTGGACTGGCAGACCGGGGTGGTGGTCCCTCTTTTTAAGAAGGGGGACCGGAGATTGTGTTCCAACTATAGGGGGATCACACTCCTTAGCCTCCCTGGGAAAGTCTATGCCGGGGTACTGGAGAGGAGAATCCGGCTGATAATCGAACCTCGGATTCAGGAGAAGCAATGCGGTTTTTGCCCTGGCCGTGGAACACTGGACCAGCTCTATACCCTCACTAGGGTGTTGGAGGGTTCGTGGGAGTTTGCCCAACCAGTCCATATGTGTTTTGTGGACCTGGAGAAGGCATTCGACCGTGTCCCTCGTGGCATCCTGTGGGAGGTACTTCGGGATTATGGGGTTCGGGGCTCGCTGCTATGAGCTGTTCGTTCCCTGTATGACCGGAGCAGGAGCTTGGTTCGCATTGCCAGCAGTAAGTCAGACCTGTTCCCGGTGCATGTTGGACTCCGCCAGGGCTGCCCTTTGTCACCGATTCTGTTCATTATCTTCATGGACAGAATTTCTAGGCGCAGCCAGGGAACGGAGGGTGTCTGTTTTGATGGCCGCAGGATCTCGTTTCTGCTTTTCGTGGATGATATGGACCTGTTGGCTTCATCAAATCAAGACTTGCAGCGTGCATTGGGGAGGTTTGCAGCCGAGTGCGAAGCGGCGGGGATGAGAATCAGCATCTCCAAATCCGAGGCCATGGTTCTCAGTCGGAAAAAGGTGGATTGCCCCCTCCGGGTTAGGGGGGAGTTTCTCCCTCAAGTGGAGGAGTTTAAGTATCTCGGGGTCTTGTTCACGAGTGAGGGAAAAATGGAGCGGCAGGTTGACGGACGGATCGGTGCGGCGTCTGCAGTATTGCGATCATTGTACCGGTCTGTTGTGGTGAATTTACCGGTCAATCTACGTTCCTACCCTCACCTATGGTCATGACCGAAAGAATGAGATCGCGGATACAAGCGGCAGAAATGGGTTTCCTCCGCAGAGTGGCTGGGCGCACCCTTAGGGATAGGGTGAGGAGCTCAGTCACCTGGGAGGAGCTCGGAGTAGAGCCGCTGCTCCTCCGCATCGAGAGGAGCCAGTTGAGGTGGCTCGGGCATCTGTTCCGGATGCCTCCTGGACACCTCCCTGGTGAGGTGTTCTGGGCATGTCCCACTGGGAGGAGGCCTCGGGGCAGTCCCAGGACACGTTGGAGAGACTATGTCTCCCGGCTGGCCTGGGAACGCCTTGTGGTTTCCCCAGGGGAACTGGAGGAGGTGTGCGGGGAGAGGGAAGTCTGGAGGACTCTGCTTGGACTGCTGCCCCCGCGACCCGGCCCCGGATAGCGGAAGAAGATGGATGGATGGATGGATGGATGTTTTTTAGATAGCACAGCTTTCTATAAAGATTAAGATTGTTAGAACCAGGTTTCGTACCGCTGACATTCTAATAAAGTGCAAGAAGTTAGTTAGAAGTTAGTACGTATTATCTTTATTCCCCGTGTATACATCTGGTTTACAATACATTCCTGTCCGAAGTGTTTTTCATGAAGGTAGTTTTCGCATGAGAACGCTGGCAAGAAGTGTTCATTTCAGTGGTATTTTACTTGTGATCATCAGTGATCAAACAGCAACATTTCTACACTATAATTCACTTATAACCAGAGCAGCTCTTACAAGGAGTGAGCTGGCTTTCCACATCTAGAAGCACGGTGTCATTTGAAAGCAGAAAACCATTAACCTTTTCTTACGACACTAAAATGATGGTGGCCTGCGATGTGGGCCAGTAAACAGATGCAACGCTGTGCATTGTAGCCCCAGGTTTGTTCACTATGCCTTACACTGTGACATAACCCGGAATGCATATGCTATACTTTTAATTTATAAAGTTGCATAAAGAGATGTGTTGCAATATGAAATTTAATAGATGTCATACATGCAATATTTCAGGTCAGTTTCAAATGTTTACATGCAGCCTACTTGGCTTGTGAATAGGAATATTTTTGGATTATGTAATGGACAATATTTGAGGAAGCAGGGAATAAACTTGAGAGATCTTACTGTTAAAGGGTTTGCAGCTTCAAGATTGCAAAATTTCTAGCATTTCTGGAGTGCAAGCACCATTGACTAAGGTCCTTAAAGAAGTTACTTTGGATAAAAGTATCTGCTATATGAAAGAAAATAAATGTGTAATGTTTAACAACTTCTGATCAGTGTGTTTTTGTATTATGCTGAACTTTGGACATGTTTCAGAAACGTGCCACTTTCCACTAAAGCCATGTAACTGGTACAGCACCCAGATGAATGTGTGACACAGTTCACTTTTCTGTACATCATTCTCATTCGGTTACGGTGACCTGCCAGATTGCTTGATCTGAGCATGGCATGCAGGGCACTTACTTGCATTCACTGTGTGTATGTTGCTTCCAGGATGCTAAATGGTAATTAAAGCCTTGCTTTTGGATTTACACTTGCATGATTTTGCCGGTGGCATTTTTTATTAGATTGAAGTACTTGAGCTGCCTGCTTTAGGCCTAAGACAGAAATAACTGTTGAAATTACTTCCTGCTTAGTCCGCAACTGGAAAAGGCAGAATTTATATAGATTCATGTTTTGAGTTAAATTAAAGTGGATGTTGAAAATGCTGTAGATTGAGACTTGATCCTTTGAAAACAATAACTTTATTATTTTGTGAAGTACTATATTAAATTGTACTGAGTAAATTGTAGCCATTCGTAGCATTTATTAATGACTCTGCTGCAAGTCCATTTGCATCTGACATGTGCTGTTTTTGCCTTTGCTTAGTGCAGTACAACAAGGATAATAATTTCTGGGAAATCACTGGTTGGTTAATGTATTGATTATGCTCACTGTTTACCGTTCCTGTAAAATGATAGGAAAAGAAAAAACTAAGCAATCATTTTGAATCTAATATTACACCAACCTTCTTGTTCTCAGACATGAATTTTGACATTTAAACAGTGTATGGAAGAGGTACCGCAAGTAGCACTACTGTCTCACAATGTCTGGTTGGTGTGAGAGGACTTGGCTTCAATCCCATCTCAGTCTGTGTGGAGTTGACAGGTTCTCCCCATGTCTGCATGGGTTTCCTCCTTGTGCTCCGGTTTCCTCCTTCAGTTCAAAGACATGCTATTCAGGTAGACTGGTGACTCTAAGTCACCCGTAGTGCGTGAGTGGCAGACAGAGAGTGCGTTTAACTGGTTTATGAATAATTGATTCACTGCAAGTAGTGTATCTAACATTTTAAGTCTCCTTGGGTGGATAAAATGTAGGCTGATACTAAATAGTGTTCATTGGAAGTTGCTTTAGAGAAAAGCATCTGCTAAATGAATAAATGTAAGAGGGTATCGGTTTCATTTTGTAACTTACATGAAGTTTAAAAGTTTTGTATATAAAGAGATGGCAAATCTGAAGTGGCAAGTGTGGAAAGGTTCTTATGTTTGCATGGGGTAAAGACAACATCACCACAATGAAGCAGGTGCCATGTTTTCTTAAAAAATTCTTTCTGGGAAGTGTGCTCAAAAGAGGAAGGTTTTTGTGCTTTCACTGGGGCTGCATTTTCACAGCTTCTCCCAGACTATGATCAGTCTAAGATAGGTACTGAATTGTAAGGAGCCATGTGTCCGTGGTGGGTGCATAACCTGTCAGAGCCACTAATTGAGTCATAGGGCACAATTAACAGCTGCAGGGAAGAGCTGCACCTTTTAAACATCCACATTATTGAGTGAAAACCCTTTTAGATAGCTGTCCTGCTTAGAGTTGCACATATTGTGCATCTGTGTGTGATTTTTCTGCAATGGTCTGGCGTCTCATATAAGGTGTACCCTGCCGTGCATCTTGTGATTCACTTGATGGACTCCAGACCACAGTGACTCTGCACTGGACAAGCCGTTATTGATAATGGATGGATGAATACAGGGATGCATGAATGGGTGCTTTCATGGATCCATAGAAGGATCGATTAGTGAATGATGGTCTTGTGCAAGCATGTTGCATAATTTCATAGTAGGTCATTTGATAATGCTGTAGAAGTTCATATGTTTAACAAAAAAAAATATAGTTTGTAAGTGTAAAATGTTTTCCTTAAGTCCAAAATATTTACACTTTGGAAGAAAAGAATAATAATAATACCCTGGAGATTTTTTTACCCTTTGCCGTACATTTACATTTACATGTATTCATTTAGCAGATGCTTTTCTCCAAAGCGACATACTGTACGTACATCTCAGCAAAAATACATTTTGTGAATTACATTAAGAGAAAGAAACATGGCTGCAGACATTTCATTCTTAAGTAAACCTAGTTTGTTACTTTCCACTTGATGCACTGATGTTTATCACTGGAGTAGGTGCATAAAATGCAGGATGGATGAATCCTGATAACCTTCCTACATTTTTTTTTAATAAGATACACAAACAAACATTCACATACATACAATGCCAGAGTAGCGGCTGTGTAAAGGCTTATCTGGGGATGATCATGAAGTTATGGTGCATGAACGTTTATACCATACATGAGCTGGAGAGATCTTGGGTGAAGTGGGTGTGGAAACATAACTGACAACCACATGGCTCAGTGGATACTGAAAAAACCCAGCTTTGCAGTCGATGGGGTACAACTCTGAAACATTTTAATGGCTTCATACTGGTCAGTTCGTTCGCAGAAGCTTTATCCATTATTTTAGTAACTAGCCCAAAAAATTGTTGCTTTTCTAAATTATATTTTCCTCATTGTCAACAATGACATATTTCAAAATGCACCTCAGACTAGTGCTAGGATGTGGCTTATGACTTTTAGCACAAGACCTGATTGTCACGTCCCCAACCACGTGCCCAACCACCACACCTGTACCAAATCACGGAGTCCGAGTGTAAAAAGGCTGCCCAGACAACCCCAGACTGCAGAACCTCATCTGAGCAACCGCAACTCTATGCGATCTCTTTGTGTGCTCTCTCGTGCTCTTTCTTGCTCCCACCTCCGCTCCCCTTGGTTATGACTATGCTGGTTCCTCGACCTCTTGCTTCTGTCCTTTCCACTCCGGTTCCCGAAAGCTTCCTCAGATGACGAACGAAGATTGACCGACCCTCGCCTGTCCCTGACTACTCTTTCGCCTGTCCCTCAATAAAAGATACACCTGCACTTGAGTCCTGTCTGTTGGCTCCTTATTGGACCATGACACTGATGACATCAGCACAAGTGGCAAAATGGCAGCAAAGCAAGGAGCAAAAGGTTACAGAGCGCAGGAATGCTACTTGGCATGGTGGGTGTCATTTTCACAGTCCCAGGGTGAGGCACAGGCCTGGAGAATCTGAGATTTATGCCGCCTCTGATTACCACATAAAAGTGTACAGACAGCATATTAAGAAATACAGCTGAATTTACCACAGTGCTTTACAGTGTACTTTGTAGAAGAGCCTTCATTTTTTGTTGTTGCAGTTTGTAATTGTAATTATTCCATATTGAAATGTTTAGTATTTGACTAGGAAGCAAAGATCAAAGAAAACTATGAATAAGTAGTAATAAAGTGCCTTGTACATGTTTAAGGTGCATTTTATATGCACATGGTTTTTATGCAACACACATAAATCCAGTGAAGCAAAATGCATTTTCATTATTGTGTGCAACAAGATAATAAAATGAACCATATCGAAGCACAGTTTAAAAAAAAGCAATTTATGTTGCCAGTTGTATCACCGAAAAACGTAGAGATTTGGTCAAATCTTTGCCAGCTGCTATTTCTCATCAAAAAATCATAACATACTGAAAAGTTTCTCATTTTCTGCAAATTTTTGTTTTGTTCTAGGAGTGGAAGTTTATTGTTGCATGATGTTTGATTTCATAAGGTGTTAATGTGCCATTGTTTGTGGATAAAGGTGATGACAGGCAGGAAATTATGCTCCCATGACTAATGCATCTGCAGTGAGGCCAAAGACAAAGACCATGAAGCTGTCTTGCCCAAAAACAAGGCAACACGCAAGACAATAAATCATGCAAAGTTCTGTCAGACAGGCTACGGCATACTAGAGGTGAAGCTTCTTTGATTTTGCTGTCTTTGCTGTCAGAGCTTGTAATTATCAAGGTGAAAGCCATCAACGTTACTCTCGGTTAATTAATATTTTGTCAAGCTGGATGACTTGCTCGTACTTTTGAATTGTTACTCAAAGTCTGTATAATTTTGTAGAAACCTTCCTATTGTCCCTTCAGGTCACTCCTTTGGAGATATCTCCAGCACCATCTTCAGGTAGCTGCTCCTATTGTGCCCTTGCCACAGAGTGGGTCTAACGTTAAACCCTCTGTCAACAGTGTCATGGGTGATTTTGTGGCTGCTCTGACTTTGTTCTTCAGTGGTCGATTCACTTTGATTTACTTACATGGCAAAATGCAGGACTCTATTTCCCTTCCATTAGCAGCCTGGAAATTGAATGAAAGCGGATGAGCTTGGGGAGGCAGGATATGCATTCCCAATTATCAGTGTCGTGCTGCCCTCTCCACTGCACAGAATTCTGGAATCTTACCTGACAGAGTCTATTCACTTTTTTTATTTCCATTATTATTTACTTTTCTATTTATCCAATTGTATACCTTTTCTCATTTTTACCCTACTATATAAATTTATTAAGAGTGTCCCAGTTCACCACTTCCGTTTAAATTATACACCGATGACTGTTGATGTCATAATTTCTTTTGGATTATTGAAAATGCAAGTGCAGACCTGCGTCAGCAATATGAGGCAGATGTGCAGATGAAGGCAGAAGAAGATACATAATGCATGTTTATTGTGTTGGCCATAGAGGAGGAGATAGACAAGATAAAATTTGATACAGTGGGTGTGGGTCGTGATTCAGGTTATGGTCTGCAATGCAAGGATCAAGGTCCAAAGAGCTGTCAAAGTCAGGTGATCGTAATCTGAAGGAACGTGGTCATGGTCAGTGGAATGAGAGCCGACATCTGAAAGGTCTTTGTCTAAAACTTGAGGGGCTTGATCTAAAAGATTGTGGTCGTGGTCTGAGGAACAAAATTCGAGACTCAAAACCTCTTTTTCCAAAAAGGCAAGGGCTTGATCCAAAAAGCCGTGGTCCGATGAACGCGGATCTTAACTGAAAAAGCAGGGAACGCTGAACTAGTAGCAAAGTGCAAGGAAAGGTGTATGGTCTCAGAATTTGCAACTTCTTGTGGTCGGAGTTCATCCTTTTATATTGTGCTTAAATGTGACATGGGTGTATGCAATGAACTCACGTGTGACCAGAGTCGTGCCCACTGTGGTCATCTGGGGTATGGCTTCCTGGGGTCAGGACAGTGGAACACAGTCACCAAAATAGTTCATCCTCAAATTCTCTGAAAATTGCACCCTGGTGTCCCTGTTGATTGACAAAGTTAACCCAAATTTATTCCAACAAAGTGTAAATAATCTACTAGAGTGGTATGATCAGAATGTCATCAACTTCAAGAAGATGGAGGAGGTTATTTTTAGTTGGATGGATTCTCATCCATCTCTAATATTAATTTGCAATGAGGCGATTAAGGAGGTTACATTGAACAAATACCTTGAGGTACATATAGATTCAGCCTTTTCTTTGAAAATACATATTTAGGTTATCTTCAGTAAGGTACAGCAACACATTTACTTCCTCTACAGATTAAGATCTTTTGGGTCCAACAGGCATATTCTAATTTTTTTGTTTTTCACATCAGTAGTTAAGTGCATCATGCAGTACTGCGGTCCAATTTGGTAAAGATAGAAGTCTTTCAAACTTAAGGCCTGGTTGTTCAATTTACTTCAGATTTACTCAAAGACTGAGGACCAGGCCATTCGGACAGTATTTTCTGGCAGCTTGCCAAAAAACATGGAAGGACTTGCACCCAGTATTTCTTCGGACCCCTTATATGTGCTATACAGCAAACACTTGGTTGTGCCCTCAAGCAGATGATATAGTCCTAAAGTGCAGACTCACCAGGTTTAGGAATTCTTTAATTCCTGAATCAGTTAGGCTGTTTGCCCAAGACAGCGATAGAGAGGCAAGTTCAGTCTAGCCCACAATAACAACTGGGCAGGTCAGAACAGAAAGTGTAATAATTGTGCAGTATTCTTGGTGGAAAATCAGGGTGTGCCATATGCTGGACATTGTAATATACAGTACGTGTTGATATCATGTGTTTAGAGTATGTGTCATTCGGAAAAGCATTGTGTCATGTGTCACAGGGACGGTACCCCTAGTGACCAGAGGTAGCACAACTCGGTTCCGTTAGTCCAGACCGAAACACCTGTTCACAATTTGTTAATCAATGTAGATGTAATGTAATGTAATGTGATGTAATCAGTCAAATACAAAAGCAATTGAAAAACTGAGGCAAGATTGCAGATTCTTCTGTTGCATCCAGCCCTGAGTCCGACAGGGACATAAAGTGTAATGATCCCACATGCAGAGAGTATTTAAAAGTGCACAGTGCAGACTGAAAAGTAGAGTGTAGAGGTGGAATGATGTACAGGGAACAAAGACAAGCAGAGTATATTCTCACAAAGGTGAAAAGTAAAACATGAATCTATGAGTCGGACCTGAATACGGAGGTGTGACAGAATACTGGACCAGAACACTGGATCTGGACAGGAACACACTAGCCTAGGCAGGTGTAGACAGGACAGACACTCAGGCCTATGGAACAAGACTTTGGAACTGGGTGAGTGAATAAGGTTTGCAAAGAAATTGCAGAACACAGATTAAGAATCCACAAACGTGCTTCAGTTATTTGTTCCTTTTCTATGTAACTGATTAACAAAGTATTCGGGTCTAGACTAATGGAATCAAGTGATGCTTCCTCTAGTCACTAGGGGTATTGTCCCTGTGGGTCATGACACATTGTGTGTTATTTATTTGTTTATCTATCAATTTACTCTTCTACTTATTTATTCTGAATTTTATTTTCTTTATTGCTTTTTTTTCTTACTTATTAATTTTCCTTTTTCAAACATCCTTGTGTATTGCCCTATTCTGCAATACATTATTGCCCTGAAGGGTACAGCTGCTATGGTGCAAAACAAATCTGAGAAATCTGGCAAAAAATAACAGTACCAGTAACAGTACTTTATTGTACTGTATTTCCTTATTGTATCTTTTGATAAGTTTACGTATTGTACATATTCTTGTGACACAGCACTGTTGTAGAAAGTTCTTGGAAAAACAAACAGTTATAGACAAAAAATTATTTTTACCTGTGATTTTGTACACATAAAACAAAGCTTTATTGTGGCTCATCACTGAGCTTCAGAGAAGCCAGAAATAATGTGAACAGGATCAATTTCAACAGCTGGATCACTCAACACTCTTGGTTACATATAATGAATTGGATTTTGTACCTTTCATCCTTCCTTGGGAAAAAGTGACTATGGATGCGATTAATGCAACTAAAAAGTGTTCATATCAAGACTTTCTGATAGACTTTCAAAACTTTATGTTATATAGTTTCTCTAAAAGGTCCACATATGTCCCTCCTGACCTGAACTTAGACTGTCCAGTCATTAAATATACTTTAAAAACAGCACCCAAGATGATCTTTATAGGTCCTGCTAATATACAGTGCATTGATAATTGGAGGCATAGAGAAACTCAGATATGTGTGAGAGAAAAAGATTTTATGATTTTAATATTAGTCTAATTTCACCAGCGATGCAAAACTGATTAAAATGGCCTGTCTGAAAACTTGGCTTTTGCATGGAAACAAAAGTTAATAAAGTCAGTCATTCATATGATGTTTGCTATTTCATTTCAATATATCAAGCCTTTGGGGCATCACTCCTAATTATATTGCTGTGACCTACAGGTACTGCTCATCAAAATTAATCTAAGCAGCACACAGTTTATATATTTATATCAAGCAGAAGGTTATCTGTTTTCAGCTGGAAGGGTGACTGAGATAAGAAGGTGCTGGAAATCTAGTGAGAGAAGATGCCAGTTTTACAGCAATGGAATTAATTGTATGGGTCATGTCCTCAAAATGTCTGAACTCTTTCCTTCTGGAATCTGTTAGATGTTTGAATTTTCCCTCTGAATTTTTAAATTCTGTTATGCTAATATATCTTTTTAGGACAAAAAAAATGTTATGCAAAAAAAAAAATCTGGTCCCTGGCATCTGCAGTGATTGATTCATTGAGTCATGTGACACTTCAGGTTCTTCCCACAATCTCCCCTCCCACAAACCCCCTCATTCTCATCCTCTTTTGTCTGCATCAAAAGGGATTTCAGGTTCGTGATGCAAAAAAAAAGCCCCTGGATCACATTTGAAGTTCCCTCCCCTCCTCTCCGCCCATTGTTGTTTAACGGTTCAAGGCCTCCCACCGTCTTCTGCAAACCGCCCTATTATCGGTCATTGATTCACAGAATGACTTCAGCGCAAAACAAAACCGTAAACCTGCTTGCTTTTTTAAACACTCCTCAACTACCTCAAGCACTCCCCCCGCAGGAAACCTTTCTATGGGGCATGCTGTCAAAGACAGTTTTTTCCTCAATGCATTATTCATGGGTGAGTCGGAGCAGATGCCGCGGTTGGTTTGATGGGGTCGAACACAAAGGGAACTGGAGGAGAAAACATGCCGAGCTGCTTAGTCATTAGCACATAGTGTTGCTGTTTATTTCAGTGACAAAAATGACAAGTTGAACAACAAAGGCAATCGCCCGTGCTGATTCTGCACTCGGGAACACCTGCACACTGGAGAATTTAGAGGTTTAATTCAGTGTGCATTTGTTTTAGAAGAACCGGTGTAAGGTTATTCTTTACATATCACTGTGTTCTGTAAAGACAGAAGTTTAATTACAGAACTGTAAACTGCAGAGCAAATGCCTGATGAGACAGGACAGATACAGAACACATGGCACAGAGGCTGGTATTATGCTTTGCTTTGGTTTTTTGAAAATGTGAGATGTTCCAGTAGAAAATAAAGTGTCAAAAAGTCTTCAGACAAGCCATGCTTTGAACATCAGGAACATTAAACAAAGCACAGCTAAGTCTAGCAGTGTCCCACATTGGACAAGAACAACTGGTGTTCCTCATTGCAGCAGGTACTGTACTGGGTAGAGCTGCTGCCTCGTAAGGATCACAGCTCCTGCTGCAGTTGAGAGAGGTTCTTACCCTGAAATCTTTCAGAGAAAATTGCCCCACCGTACAAATGGATAAATCATTTAAAGTGCCTTTTAAGTACCTTAGTATACAACCATAACATTTTAAGTTGCTTTGAAGAAAAGCAACAGCTAAATAAAAAATGTAAGTGTGACATTTATAAGAACCCTTGGTTTAATAGGCATTTCAACATTCTTCTTCTTCTTCTTCTTTGGTCCTTAGCTGGTGATTTGGGGGCAGGTCGCCCTCTCAACCAATATGCTGCTGTAGGTGCCGCTGGATTCCGTATGTCATTCACGATACGCTTCCACTTCTGGCGATCGGTGGCGATAATTCTAGCCTCGTTGATGGTCAGTCGCTGGTTCTTTAGATCTTCTTCAACATGTTTAAGCCATGTTTTCTTTGGCGCTGCTCGTTGAACCCTCCAGTGGACAGGTCGTTCTCGCCAGAGGAGCTTGTGTGGCAGCCGATTGGTGTTCATTCTGCATACATGGCCAAACCATCGCAGTCTGCGTGTTTAGGTTTACTCTTCGATTGAGGGTTGATTGTTGCACTTTTTCCGAATTATCTCGTTACAATGGCGATCACGAAGAGAGACACCCAGGATCTGTCTCAGGCATCGCATTTGGAAGACTTCGAGCTTGTTGATGTCTGATTTGAGCAGAGTCCATGTTCCCGATCCGTATAGGAGGATTGGCAGGATCAGTGTTCGGAAGAGGCAAATTTTGGTCTTGGTGGAAAAGTTAGCCTTCTTCCATAGGCACCATTTGAGCGAGGCGAATGCTGCTGTTTCCTGGCCAATCCTGCTGTGGACTTCGGTGGTGGATGCCACTTTCTTCTCCTGCACCAGTGATCCTAGGTATTTGAATACTTGGACCTGCTCGATTTGGATTCCATCGAGGTGGACATTGGCTTGTGATCCATTGGTGGTCATAACTTTGGTCTTGTCTGCATTGATTCTTAGACCGTAGTATGGACGATGCGGGCGATTTGGCACAGAATGTCGGTGGCCTCTGCATCTGTGTTGGCGAATATGGCACTGTCGTCCGCGAACATCAAGTCGGTCAGGAAGTTGTTTACGTCGTATTGAACTCCGCATCTGCCCTTGAATGCAGAGTTCAATACGACGTAAACCATCTCCTTGAGACTTTGGGAAAATCACTGATTCCCATTTGGCTGCCATGAATAACAGATCTTTCAATAACAGCTAATTAAAAATGTTGTTTCCATGTTCCAAACTCTTAAATATAACAATATACAGTAAATATAGTCACAGTTTATTCCCCTAAGAAAATCTACAGATCCCATCAGCACTTCGAATGAAGGAAAACCCCTAATATCTAGTGACTTGTTGACTATTTCTACTTATGTGCTGATGCTCAAGTGTTTGTTTTTTCTTCCAGAACTTCAAGGTCATAACAATTTGCCACTAAAATTAAGGTGTTCTGGAAAAATGCATTTCTTAGATTTTTTGTCAGAATCTTGTGTAAGTGTTGTCCTTTTTACTCATGCTTTCTACACTTGAGGCCTGCGCAATTTGAAAAACTGCATTTCTTTCTGAAGACAGGTATTACTGAAATGTGCATGCTTGTCCTATTTAAAGCCCTTTGATGAAGGCCTGAGTAGAAAGTCATGAAGTAAAAAGCTGAATGACAGTGCTTTATTTCTCAGTAACTTTGGAAAGTCTGAAAACCTGTGTTGAAAGCAGCTGATCTTGGATGTGAAAAATTTGGCAACGGTAACAGAAATGTCAGACAATGAGTACATGCTAATGGCACACATTTCTTGACAATCCTACCCCTAAAATATATACCCAGTGACATGTTCCAGTTGTCCACAGCTCAGCCAGCAGCACTTGGCTCTGATTAAGCACCCGGCTTTAATCGGAGCAGTCGGCTATATAAAAAACCTCTCAATCTCATTCTAATTGTGGAATCTCACCCGAGACAGCTGTCCACTCTGTGTCTTCAAACCCACCTCGCTTTGCAGTTCCCAAGTCTCGTTCCTCATTGTTCCCAGATCGACCAATTATTTGCCCGTCGCTGACCACGAGAACATGTCTAATCCTTTGGCTTTGAATGAATGATCCTGCACTTGGGTTCAGCCTCCTCCGCATCCTTTGTTTGCCATGACAGAAGATTCCGTTTCTAACATTATGCTAAATTTACATTGCTTTTCTCCTAAGTGACATACATCCCATAGAAAATACACACACACTTTCTGAACAGCTTGTCCCACACAGGGTCACAGGGAACCAGAACCTAACCCAGCAACTCAGGGCAAAAGGCTGGAGGGGGAGGGGACACACCCAGGACGGGACGCCAGTCCGCCGCAAGGCACCCCAAGCGGGACTCGAACCCCAGACCCACCGGAGAGCAGGACCGTGGTCCAACCCACTGTGCCACTGCGCCACTGTGCCACCTCCATAGAAAATAGAATTTCTGCATTACCTTAGGAGAAAGAGACAGAGCTGCAGATGTGTGATTCTTAAGTACAGTTAGTTTGTTTCCATCACTGACGTTCATCACACAAGTAGCTGCAACATAGACCCAGCAGAGATCGAACTACTGTGGCAGGTTGTCTCTGCTCATGGAGCAGTCCACGGATCCCATGAACAGATACTATAACAACTGTCAGACTTATTGCAGGAGGTCTTGCGTCTGCTCTGACGGAGAAAGGATCCAGAGTCCGAGACGACGCCCACTCCTGTGCCTAAACCCATGTTATCATCAGGCACCATCCCAGTCCCAGCAACCGAACCCCGGCTTGCCACACCTACGCCCTATGATGTCAATCCGCAGAAATGCAGAGATTTTTGCTGTAGTGTCAGCTGGTTTTCTCAAGCTGGCCGCATGTCTACTGCCCCGATTCCAGCCGCATAACTTACTTAGTGTCATTGCTGATGGGCTTCGCCCTTGACTGGGCTACTGCAATTTCAAGTCATTGTGCATCTGCCTCGTATGAACTATTCAGGAAGCAATTTGAGGCTCTCTTCGACCACCCCGCTGCTGGTAACATAGTCGACTGCTGACCCTGCAACAAGGCGACCAGTCCATCTCTGACTACACCCCGCAGCAATGCAGTGTAACATGGCAGCACAGCTAGCATGCTTCCTGCAGGGACTGAATCCCCGGATCCAAGCTGAACTCACCTACCAGGGTAAAGACTTGACTCTGGACCAGTAGACTGAAGACGCCATTGCCGTGGACAACCTGGCCATGAGCGCCTGCGACACTTGCAGCATGCCGCAAGGGACCTTGGATCTCTGTCTGACACTCCAGAAGCCATGCAGGTTAGTCGAGGACACTTGACCCCCTTGAGAGACAGTGGTCTTTGCCTCTACTGCGGCTGTCCCGGCCACTTCCAAACAACCGGCCCTGAGCGGCTAACCACAGGAATCCCCCAAATGTGACTCTTGGTGAGTGACCCCTTCCCTCTGGCCTCACAGCTAACTGTTCCGATTGTCCTGCCTTGGGGAGGGGTAGCCAACCTGGTAATCACATGCTCGTTTGTAGACTCTGGAGCATCCAGTTGCTTTCTGGACATAGCTTTTGCTAGCTCACATGGCATTCTCACATGAGACTGTGATGTAGTGTTATGGATCAGTACACTGGATGGACAACTGCTGGGGAAGGGTGTGGTGGAATCCTGTACCGAGGCAATAGAACTTCAGGTAGGGGCTTGCCACAGGGAGTTTCTCTCTTTTTTTTATTGCATCCCATGACAAACCAGTTATTCTGGGGTACACCTGGCTGGCCCTACATGACCCCGTATTCTCATGGACCATGGAAGAGCCAGTTTCTTGGGGAGAGCGGTGCGCCTCCTCCTGTTTGTCCGTACCCTGTAGAGCCACCTCTATTGAGAGCCCTGGGTCCACACAGCCCCTAGCTATGCTAAAAGAGTACAGGGATCTCATGAAGGCCTTCAGTAAGGCCCTGAGCATATGTCCTGCTCCCACATTGGCTATGGGACTGTGCCATTGACCTCCTGCTGGGGACCTCTCCGCCAAGAGGCCATGTATACCCGTTGTCACTGCCTGAGCAGAAGACCAAAGAGGAGTATGTGATTGAAGACTGAGGTATTACCCAATCATCTACTGCGCTGGCTTCTGCAGGCTTCTTTTTTGTGGGGAAGAAAGATGGTGGGCTGTGCCCTTGTATAGATTATTGCAGCCTCAATGAAATAAAGGTTAAATGCCCCCATCACTTACTGTTAGTCATGGCGGCACTGGAACGGGTATTAACCAGGTTGGACCTGTGTACTGGAAGATGGCATTTTGCACCGCTCTGGGTCACTATGAGTATTTGGTGATGCTGTTTGAGTTGGCTAATACTACCTTGGTTTTTCAGGCCTTTGTGAACCATGTGTTGTAGGATTTGGTGAACAAGTGTGCTCTTGTATATCTGGATGACATAGTGGTGTTTTTATCTTCCGTGACTGAGCATGTGGAACACATTCATCAGGTTCTTCACCATATTTTAGATAACGGCCTCTTTGTCGAATGCCTCTTCAACCAGCAACGTGTGGCCTTCCTGGGCTTCATTCTTGGCCCGAATGGGGTGACAATGGACCTGGCCAAAGTTAGGGGAGTTCTAGACTGGCCCAGTCCAACCTCCATAAAGGCATTACAGAGGTTCTTCGGGGTTTGCTCATTTCTACTGTTAATTCATTCGCGGCGTCAGCAATATTGCTGCTCCCGTCATTTCTTTGCTAAAGTTATTGGGATCCCTGCTCGTTTGGCAGCGAGAGGCCCTTGAGGACTTCCGGGAACTAAACCACTCCATTACTCAGGCATCCCGATCCCTCGTTACCTTTTGTTGTCAAAGTGGATACTTTGAGTGTGGGTGTAGGGGCGGTTCTCTCTGAGACAGGGGATCCCTGCAAAGCTCAATCCTTATGCATACTTCTCCCGTAAGCTGTCGCCTACCAAGTGCAATTATGACATTGGGAATAGGGAGTTACTGGCCATTAAGCTGGCGCTAGAGGAATGGAGCCACTGGTTGAGGGGGCCGCTCAGCAGTTTTTGGTCCTTACAAACCACCGAAACCTGGAATACCTAAGAACAGCTCGGAGGCTAAAGCCTAGACAAGCCTCTTTTTCACCAGGTTCTCGTTCAATGTGTTGGATCGTCTGGGCTCGAAAAACACCAAGCTTATCCAGGCTTTATGACAAGGACCCAACCCCCACCTCACAGGAGACCATCCTGCCGATGTCATGTTTTGTGGGTTCTGTGCGGTGACAGTTTGCATGACACCTCCAGAGGACCCAAGAGGAGGACCCAGGCCCAGCGAACACCCCTGAGGGCAAGGAGTACGTCCCAATGAGTACATCCCAATGGTCAGAGCTGCTCCACTGGGCAAATGATGCCCCGGCAGCCGGCCACCCTGCTATATAAAACACCTCTCAACCTCTTCCTGGTTGCGGAATCGCAGTTGAGACAACCATCAGATCTGCATCTTCAAACCCACTTTGCTTTGCGTTTCCCAAGTTCCGTTCCTCATCGTTCCCTAGTCCCGCGCCATGTCTCTTTGGTAAACGACTGCCTGTCTTGTTCCCCGACCACGACTTCGGATCCTTGCTTCTGTTCAGTTCGCCAATCGACCGACCATTCGCCTGTCTCTGACCACTAGAACACGTCTAATCGTTTGACTCTGAATAAACGATGCTGCACTTGGGTCCAGCCTCTTCCACATAATCTGTTTGCCATGACACCAGTTCAAATTATTTAGATGTACACTGTAGCTGGACTACAGGGAAAGTCACCGGCATCAAAATCTGTAAGGGATATTATGAAGAGATTAAATTTCTGTTGTTTCTGCCATGTGTGTTAAGTTTTTAAAGGTAATCTGCTACAATAAGAAAATAAGGTTGAAAAAAATGTGAATGTGCAGTGAATGAGCGGAACTGAACATACCTTAAACTATGAAATATGAAATATGCCATGACACATGAAAAATGTGTGTTATGGCAAGCTATTTAATGCATTGGAAATGGTTTAACAAAGTTAAGTTGCTTTGGAGAAAAACATCAAATCCATTCCATTCCATCTTCCTCCGCTATCCGGGGCCGGGTCGCGGGGGCAGCAGTCCAAGCAGAGTCCTCCAGACTTCCCTCTCCCCGCACACCTCCTCCAGTTCCCCTGGGGAAACCACAAGGCGTTCCCAGGCCAGCCGGGAGACATAGTCTCTCCAACGTGTCCTGGGACTGCCCCGAGGCCTCCTCCCAGTGGGACATGCCCAGAACACCTCACCAGGGAGGTGTCCAGGAGGCATCCGGAACAGATGCCCGAGCCACCTCAACTGGCTCCTCTCGATGCGGAGGAGCAGCGGCTCTACTCCGAGCTCCTCCCAGGTGACTGAGCTCCTCACCCTATCCCTAAGGGTGCGCCCAGCCACTCTGCGGAGGAAACCCATTTCTGCCGCTTGTATCCGCGATCTCATTCTTTCGGTCATGACCATAGGTGAGGGTAGGAACGTAGATTGACCGGTAAATTCACCACAACAGACCGGTACAATGATCGCAATACTGCAGACGCCGCACCGATCCGTCCGTCAACCTGCCGCTCCATTTTTCCCTCACTCGTGAACAAGACCCCGAGATACTTAAACTCCTCCACTTGAGGGAGAAACTCCCCCCCTAACCCGGAGGGGGCAATCCACCTTTTTCCGACTGAGAACCATGGCCTCGGATTTGGAGATGCTGATTCTCATCCCCGCCACTTCGCACTCGGCTGCAAACCTCCCCAATGCACGCTGCAAGTCTTGATTTGATGAAGCCAACAGGACCATATCATCCACGAAAAGCAGAAACGAGATCCTGCGGCCATCAAAACAGACACCCTCCGTTCCCTGGCTGCGCCTAGAAATTCTGTCCATGAAGATAATGAACAGAATCGGTGACAAAGGGCAGCCCTGGCGGAGTCCAACATGCACCGGGAACAGGTCTGACTTACTGCCGGCAATGCGAACCATGCTCCTGCTCCGGTCATACAGGGAACGAACAGCTCATAGCAGCGAGCCCCGAACCCCATAATCCCGAAGTACCTCCCACAGGATGCCACGAGGGACACGGTCGAATGCCTTCTCCAGGTCCACAAAACACATATGGACTGGTTGGGCAAACTCCCACGAACCCTCCAACACCCTAGTGAGGGTATAGAGCTGGTCCAGTGTTCCACGGCCAGGGCAAAAACCGCATTGCTTCTCCTGAATCCGAGGTTCGATTATCAGCCGGATTCTCCTCTCCAGTACCCCGGCATAGACTTTCCCAGGGAGGCTAAGGAGTGTGATCCCCCTATAGTTGGAACACAATCTCCGGTCAACCCTTCTTAAAAAGAGGGACCACCACCCCGGTCTGCCAGTCCAGAGGCACCGTTCTCGAGCTCCACGCGATGCTGCAGAGGCATGTCAGCCAAGACAGCCTAACAACATCCAGAGACTTGAGAAACTCGGGGCGGATCTCATCCACCCCCGGAGCCTTGCCACCGAGGAGTTTTTTGACTACCTCAGCAACTTCAGCCAGGGTAATGGACGAGTCCCCCTCCAAGTCCCCAGCCTCAGCTTCCTCTACGGAAGGCATGTCGGAGGGATTGAGGAGATCCTCAAAGTACTCCTTCCACCGCCCGAGGACATCCTCAGCTGAGGTCAGCAGTGCGCCACTTCCACCGTAAACAGTGTTCGTGGAACACCGCTTCCCCCCTCTGAGTCGCCGGACGGTTTGCCAGAATCTCTTTGAGGCTGACCGAAAGTCTTCCTCCATGGCCTCACCGAACTCCTCCCAAGCCCGAGTTTTTGCCACGGCGACTGCCAGAGCCGCGTTCCGTCTGGCCCGTCGGTACCCGTCAGCTGCTTCAGGAGTCCCATGAGCCAGCCAGGCCCGATAGAACTCCTTCTTCAGCTTGACGGCATCCCTTACCTCCGGTGTCCACCACCGTGTTCGGGGATTGCCGCCGCGACAGGCGCCGGAGACTTTATGGCCGCAGCTCCGAACTGCCTCCCCGACAATGGAGGCGTGGAACATAGTCCATTCGGACTCAATGTCCCCCGCCTCCCTCGGGACCTGGTTGAAACTCTGTCGGAGGTGGGAGTTGAAGACCTCTCTGACAGGGGCCTCCGCCAAACGTTCCCAACAGACCCTCACTATGCGTTTGGGCCTGCCAGGTCTGTCCAGCTTTTTCCCCCGCCATCGAATCCAACTCACCACCAGGTGGTGATCAGTTGACAGCTCAGCCCCTCTCTTCACCCGAGTGTCCAAGACATATGGCCGAAGGTCAGAAGAAACGACTACAAAGTCGATCATCGACCTCCGACCTAGGGTGTCCTGGTGCCAAGTGCACTGATGGACACCCTTATGCACGAACATGGTGTTTGTTATGGACAAACCGTGACTAGCACAGAAATCTAATAACAACTCACCGCTCGGGTTCGGATCAGGGAGGCCGTTCCTCCCAATCATGCCCCTCCAGGTGTCACTGTCGCTGCCCACGTGGGCTTTAAAGTCCCCCAGTAGAACGACAGAGTCCCCAGTGGGAGCGCTTTCCAGCACGCCCCCCAGGGACTCCAAGAAGGCCAGGTACTCTACACTGCCACTAGGCGCATAAGCACAAACGACAGTGAGAGACCGTTCCCTGACCCGAAGGCGCAGGGAGATGACCCTCTCATTCACTGGGGTATTCTCCAACACATGCCGGCAAAACTGGGGGGCTATTAATAAGCCCACATCGGCCCGCCGCCTCTCACCATGGGCAACGCCAGAATAGTGGAGAGTCCACCCTTGGTCGAGAAGAGTGGTTCCAGAACCCAAGCTGTGAGTCGAAGTAAGCCCGACTATATCTAGACGGTATCTCTCAACCTCCCGCACCAGCTCAGGCTCCTTCCCCACCAGTGAGGTGACGTTCCAAGTCCCAAAAACCAGAGTTGGCGCCCGAGGTTTGGGTTGGCCAGGCACTCGGCCCCGACCACTGCCCAAATCACAACGCACCGGCCCCTTACGGTCTCTCCGGCAGGTGGTGAGCCCACCGAAGAGCGGCTCCACGTCATGGCTTCGTGCTGGGCCCGGCCAGGCCCCGTGGGCATAGACCTGGCCACCAGGCACTCGCATGCGAGCCCCCCCCAGGCCTGGCTCCAGGGTGGGGCCCCGGTGACCCCATACCGGGTGGGGTAAACGAAAGCCTTGGTTTGATTGTCTTCATAAGGGGCTTTTGAACCGCACTTTGTCTTGTCTGTCATCCAGGACCTGTTTGCCATGGGAGACCCTACCAGGGGCATATAGCCCCAGGCAACATAGCTCCTGGTGTCATTCAGGCACTCAAACCCCTCCACCACGGTAAGGTGGCGGTCCACGGAGGGGAAACATCAAATCAATAATAATAAAAAGTAGTAACAAAAAGTTGCAGCATAACGTATGTATTTCAGTATTTAGCTGGATCTTTTTGTCAGTTATAAATTAGTAAGAATGGTATGGTACTGGTATAATAATACTAGCAAAAAGTACTGAATACTGGAGTTATTTAATTTTTTTGATTTTAAATTTGAATTTTGGCCTCTGCTGATCTAATGTCATGTGAACTGCTTCCATGACAGCATTGAAATCCCTAGTTGACAGTTGGAGATATCTGGGCAGATTACAGAAGTGCTGTATCTAGGCTCAAGGCTTATTTCTCATCTTCAGTGCTGATGACATAATTTTGAGTCTCAGGATTTTGGCCCAGTGAACTCATGTCTGCCTACTCTTACCAACACCGCAGGTGAAAACCTTTGCAAAAACATACAGAAATCCATGGACAGTGCATCCAATATGTGCTTGTATAATAGGTTTATGAATGCCATGCAGAGTACGTTTTTATGGAATTTCAGCAACATTTTCCCATAGGACCACATTCTTCACTTAGTCCATTGCAGTTACTTCTGTCTAATTATCTTATCTTTGCTTATATGAAGTCCCTTTACTACTTTAAAATCTGTTTCTTTGCATCTAAACATGCATATTAATTGTTTTAAGATGTACTGTGGATTGCTGAAATTCTTCTGATATATTCTTAGATTTTAACACTCTTTTATTTTATTTCTGAAAACTGCAGACTGTTTGATAAATCGGACTTTTTGGATGTTTGTAATAATACCCACAAGGATGCATTGCATATGAGATTTGCAATGTTTGCATAACACATGTATTAGGGACTAAAATCACAAACTAATATGATTACTCCTGCAAGCGCCTGGCAATTTATTACGATTTTACTGAAGTGCCGTTTGTCAGTTAATAAAGCAAACGCAAATGGGATTATGTAGCTTCAGCATCTCCCAGTTGTTCCCCTGACTTGAAAAATGTTAAGCTGTGTGAATGGAGCACGAAAGCTGCTGGGCCAAGCCAGTCTGAGGCATTGGCATGGATGGATATAGTGTGTGTGACAACCTGTATTGTATGAGGTCTGTTTTGTGCTGCCCACTTGTCACATCTTCAAGACAGTGACACTAAACCTGTACTTATGTGTCCCAAAAGGAATGAAATAGTGTTTATATCCAGAGGAATATATATGGCTTGTCTAGAATATAAGGCAGGGCAGTTGTGCAAAGATATTAACTTAAGGATGTCCAAAGGCAAGTAATGTGAGACCACCTATTTCTAATACGGCCCATTTAAATATTGTTACCAGTGCTCAACGCTGTTTATTTTATAAATATCTCAAGTACTACAGCAAGAAGCCTAAAACATCCTGTTGAGTAATCCTGGTTCATATATAATATTTTGCAGGTGAGAAGAGGGTTATAGGAGTTCTCTGAATCTTCAGACTTGCTCTCCAGTGCATTGCTATAGAGGGAACCATGTGATAAAAGACTGGATCTGCCATTACATTCACCCTAAATAAATTCTTCATTTTCTCCCTCTGAAGTTTTACACCTGTGTCCTACTTCTTCCCTGACCAATACCTTTTGTTGTACCCCATTTGCCAATAATCCCCTCTGTCATCAGCGCTGCTTAGTTAGAGGTCGGCTGACTCAGAGACCCCCTTGTAGGTACCATTGTTGCGCTTTTATTTAGCTGCTTGTCAAATTTACAGGAGTTTGCTGAAAATGGTTCCTGTAAACAGAAATGTGAATGATAATGTCACAAGTGCCACATGTAATGCAAACAAACATTTTTTTTCACTATTTGTGATTCTTTCTCCTATAACAAGTCAGCGTATTGTGGCGCGCAGTGCTCTGGGTTTGGATGGGGCAAAGAAGGATGCAGAGGCAGTGTTCATTACGAACGATTCATTTGAACGCCGGCACCAGGGAAATAATGCTCTCGGTCCGAGGACCCCGTTTCCTTCAGGACCTGCGCCTACTGCCTGCCTTGACAGCCTGCTTTGCGCCCCTAGGCTCTCTCTTCTTTCTCCCCAGGCAGATGCAAACACCCCCTTTTATTCCCCGTGCATCACCCAATCCTAACCAATAACAATAAAGCACCTTTCCCACTAAAAACAGTAACACGGGTTGTTAAATTATATTTTGACATGAACAGATCTAAAAATGCTAATCACATGTCTCACATACATGCATTAATGCGGCTGTTATTTAATTGACAGTTTGCGTCTCCCTGACACTGTGCTTCATGGGCCATGTGTAAAACTGGCAAGCAGGTTCTTGCATGCTGATGCATGTTGCTACAAGCTGTGGATAATCCTTCCTCTGATCTGGAGTCAGGGGTGCGGTGGCGCAGTGGGTTGGACCGCAGTCCTGCTCTCCGGTGGGTCTGGGGTTCGAGTCCCGCTTGGGGTGCCTTGCGACGGACTGGCGTCCCATCCTGGGTGTGTCCCCTCCCCCTCTGGCCTTACGCCCTGTGTTGCCGGGTAGGCTCCGGTTCCCCGTGACCCCGTATGGGACGAGCGGTTCTGAAAATGTGTGTGTGTGTGTGTGTGTGATCTGGAGTCAGTTTTAGTGAATATATCTGAAAATAGTGCTTCATAACTGCTCTCATTTTGGACACGTCATAGCAGCTGTTGTGTACCTTGTGAAGTCTGAAGCGTAACATACTGCATTTTCATTTGTGGGCGATGGTAGAGAAGACCATTGTCAGAATATTTTGCCTGGAGAATGTGTCATTTCTTGTGTTGTACAGCCCTTTGCTTTTATGAGTCGTAGCCCCTGTCGCTCAATTGAAAAGGAGGTCGAGGGTCGTGGTGGTCTAAATTAACGGAGTCCCTCGTGCCGTGATCTGGACATGACAAGGCTGGTGGGATTCATGCTTTGGGCCTTCAGATGTCAGTTTAAAACTCCTGGGACCTGATCCCTCTTCCTAACCCCTCACAGAGCTGTTACAGCCTCCCCTAAAGCACAAGTAGTTTAACCCTCTCTTTCTGTCTGCCCTGTGTTATAAATCATTCACAAGGGCCGTATCATCTTAAGGACACCCAGCCACATGTCCTCAGATTGCTACGTCATTGTGTGGATGGCACCATGCGTGGTGGCAAACAGCTTTAAAAGCTCTGTGTTTCTGTGCTTTCTTTAGGGTTTCTAGAATGTCGTTTCCCTTTGGCTTCTTGTTTTTTTCAGTCATGAGCTCTGTTTTATGACTGTGTGTCTTTTGTATTACAGTATTCTCCTGATTAGTGATTGTGGGACTGAGTTTCCTCTGCACCACCTCACACACACACACATTGTCTGAAACCACTTGCACCAAGCAGGGTTGCGGCAAGCCGGAGCCTAACCCAGCAACGCAGGGCGTAAGGCTGGAAGGGGAGGCGACACACCCAGGACAGGATGCCAGTCCATCGCAGGGCACCCCAAACAGGAATAGAACCCCAGACCCACCACAGAACAGGACCTGTCCAAACCCACTGCACCGCCCCTCTACTCCACCTTTATTCCTTTATTCCCCCTCCTCTACAAATCCATCCTATAGATGTAAGAGTTTATTCATGTAAGAATTTATTTATATTTACAGATTTTTACATTTATTTAATTTTACAGCAATTAACAAAAGTAAATTGAGGGTATTAAGTCTTCAGTCACATGTTCTCATTCAGTGATAGTTGTCACGTCCCACAGGGTCACTGCCCCTCCTGGTCAGAGGCGGCGCCACTCAGTGCCGCTAGTTAATGCTTACTTATCACCTCACAGTCTCGTAGGACACGGAAGTATAAAAGGAGCCAGCGAAGCAGAACTACTCGCGGATTCTTAATCAGCGGTTCTCTTGTGCTCCCTTGGCGATTAGTAGTCTCTTGTTCCCTCAGTCTGTTTCCTAGGTGTTCATGTTCCAGTCCCGGGTGCCTGTCCTGTCAGTCCCTGCCTCTTGTCCTCCAGTCCTGGTCCATCGTTCCTGTCCGGTATTTCGTCACGTCTCGGGGTTGTGGTCAAACTCACAGAGTAGCGTTTCACTGTTCACCGTAGTTCAAACATCGTGTGTGTTTCCTGGTCTCGTGTTTCCTGTTTCACTTTCACCGAGTGTCTTACAATACGCACAGTGCACTTCTAACATCACACTGCACGTGAGGTCATTTTGTACATCGTCCGTGTTCGGACGTAATAGCAACGCGCGTCCGTGTCGGACTCCCGTCCGGACGCTACAGAAGAATCCGCCTGCTAATATGACTTTAGCAGAATGGCGTGAACTGGCGGAGCTGACAGAGGCGAACCAAGAACAACTCCGGGTTTGCACAAACGTCGCTCGCCGCATCACGGATCAATTGGAGTGGTTGACACGACTCCTCAGTCGCTGTGGGCATGGCGCCGATCCGACCAGTTCACAAACGCATTATGATTGGCAGACATGTCTTCTTGATGCCCCCTCGAGTCCCTGCGCTGAGCCTGCGGTTGCCCTATGTGACAGGGAGCCGGCTAAAGCACGCATCATTGTCAGCTGTGCAAGGCTCGAAGAACAGTGCGTCAGGCAAGGAGTAATACGACTCAGTAACGGGCGTTTGACAGAGGAGGAAAGGAGGCGCCGTTTTCTGCAACGCTTGTGCTTTTACTGTGGAGCTGCGGATCACGTTCAGGTTTCCTGTCCAGTGCGGCCACCCCGTGGATCCCAACGGACCGACTTACTGGTGAGTGATGTATCTCTCCATACCTCCCTGTTGATGTTACCAGTTACAGTATCCTGGGGTTTCCAGCGGCAGGAGACAAAAGGTATGGTAGACAGTGGCGCTGCAGGGAATTTCATGGATCGTGATATTGCCGTGTCCTGGGGCTTGCCCTGTGCCCCATGCTCCAAACCTCTGGCTATTAGAGCTATTGATGGCGCCCCAATCGGGTCTGGGAGTGTAGAGCAGCACACAGAGCCCGTTACTCTGCAGGTAGGGCCACTCCATAAGGAACAAATATGGTTCTATCTGATTAAGTCCCCTGATCACCCCATTATTCTGGGATATCCGTGGTTAGTCGCCCATGACCCTGTTATTTCTTGGAGTGAGGGGAAACTGCTGTCTTGGGGAAAGCAGTGTCCCAAACATCGGGAGATGTCTTGTAACTCCACATCCATAGAGAGCCCTAATGCAGATCTGCCCCTGCAGATTCCAAAGGAGTATGCAGATCTAGTGGCGGTGTTTAACAAACACAAGGCAGCAGAATTGCCCCCTCATAGGCCTTGGGATTGTGCTGTAGATCTTTTGCCTGGCACTACACCCCCTAGGGGGCGGGTATACCCTCTTTCCCGACCTGAACATCAGGCAATGGAGACTTATGTAACGGAGGCACTAGAAGCCGGACTAATCCGGCCGTCTACTTCTCCAGCTTCCGCTGGCTTTTTCTTTGTTGAGAAAAAGGACGGGGGTTTGCGCTCATGTATTGATTATCGGGGGCTAAATGCCGTTATGGTGAAGTACCCGCACCCCCTGCCTCTTATCACGTCGGCCCTCGAACAGGTTTCCGGTGCTGTCATTTTTACGAAACTGGACCTTAGGAGCGCATATAACCTGATTCGCATTAGGGAAGGGGATGAGTGGAAGACCGCCTTTAGCACCGCCCTAGGCCATTATGAGTATCTGGTCATGCCTTTTGGCCTGGCGAATGCACCTTCCGTATTCCAGGCTTTTGTTAATGAAGTACTCCGAGAGCTGATTAATCGCTCAGTATTGGTGTATCTGGATGATATTCTGATCTTTTCTCGGTCCCGTGAGGAGCATATTGTACATGTCAGGGAGGTGTTGCAAAAGCTAGCAGCGCATAGGCTGTACGTGAAAGGGGAGAAGTGCCAGTTTCATGTGCGATCTGTGGATTTCCTGGGGTACATCCTAACACCCAATGGGGTCTCGATGGATCCACAGAAGGTCTCGGCAGTTCTGTCATGGCCCCAGCCAAAGACAGTAAAGGACCTGCAACGGTTCCTAGGCTTTGCGAATTTCTACAGGCACTTCATAAGGAACTTCAGTTCCGTTGCAGCCCCGTTGACTGCTCTGTTAAAAGGAGCCCCTAGGCGCCTGACCTGGACCCCTGAGGCTAGTCAGGCCCTTGAAGACCTAAAGAAGCGTTTTACTTCTGCCCCAATCCTGAAGCACCCTGATCCCAAACTGCCCTTTATTGTGGAAGTTGATGCTTCCGAGGCAGGGGTAGGGGGCGGTGCTCTCACAGCGCCAGGGAAATCCCCTGAAGCTCTATCCATGTGCGTATTTTTCACACAAAATGTCACCTACTGAAAAGAATTATGATGTAGGAAACAGGGAGCTCTTAGCCATAAAGATGGCCTTGGAAGAGTGGAGACATTGGTTAGAGGGGGCTACTCACCCATTTTTAGTGTTGACTGATCATCGGAACCTGGAGTATGTGCAGAAGGCAAAGAGGCTCAATTCCAGACAGGCGCGGTGGGTCATGTTCTTCACCAGGTTCCGTTTCACGGTGACCTATCGTCCTGGCTTCAAGAACGGCAAGGCCGATGCCCTGTCCCGTTTGTTCGAGGTATCGCCTCAGCTCTCCCCACCAGACACCATCTTGTCCCCGAAGCAGTTTGTGGCTCCTATCCGTTGGGCTTTATTTGACGATATCCAAGCGGCCCAACGTCAAGAACCCGGTCCCAACGAGCAGCCCCAAGACAAAGAATACGTCCCGTCCACCGTTTGGTCTGAGCTCCTACACTGGGCCCATGATGGTCCAAGTACAGGACACCCAGAGGTCAACTGAACCTTTAAGCTCCTCTCTGAACGCTTCTGGTGGCCATCCATGAAACAGGACGTAAGAGACTTCGTCCTTGCCTGCACCACATGTGCCCAGGCCAAAGTCCCACGGCAGCTGCCAGCAGGGCTTCTTGAACCACTCCCAATTCCCAACCGTCCATGGTCCCATATAGCGGTGGACTTCCTTACTGATCTTCCGTGTTCTGATGGAAACACCACCATATTGGTCGTCATAGATCGCTTTTCCAAAGCCTGTCGACTGATCCCTCTGAAAGGTCTGCCCACAGCCCTGGAGACCGCGGAACTGTTGTTCCAACATGTCTTCCGGCTGTATGGCCTGCCAGAGGATGTCATCTCGGACAGGGGACCCCAGTTCACTTCAAGGGTCTGGAAGGCCTTCTTTGCCCGCTTAGGAGTCTCAGTCAGCCTCTCCTCTGGTTACCATCCACAGTCTAACGGGCAAGTGGAACGCCTCAACCAGGAGATTGGACGTTACCTGCAGAGCTACTGTGCTCAGAATCAAGCAGATTGGAGCAGATACCTCCCCTGGGCAGAGTACGCCCAGAACTCCCTGGTCCACTCGTCCACAAACTTAACTCCTTTCCAGTGTGTGCTTGGTTACCAGCCTCCGCTGTTCCCGTGGACGATGGAGACCAGTGGATTGCCAGCTGTGGACGACTGGTACAAGAGGAGTGAATCGGTGTGGGAATCCGCACGTGTCCGTCTCCAGGAGGTGGTGTCCAGCCAAAAGGAGAAGGCCGACAAAAGGCGTAGGACTGTATTGTACCAACCGGGGCAGAGAGTGTGGTTGTCCACCCAGGATCTCAAACTACATTTGCCCTCGAGGAAGCTTGCCCCCCGTTTCATCGGCCCATTCAAGATCCTGAAGAGGATCAACCCGGTTTCTTACCGCCTTCAGTTGCCCTCGCATTATCGTATCTGTCCCACGTTTCATGTTTCGCGCCTCAAGCCCCATTGTGTTTCCACCCTGCAGAGCCCAGCAGTCTCTCCACCTCCACCGTTGGATGTGGATGGTTCTCCTGCTTACTCCGTCAGGGCCCTCCTGGACTCCAAGCGGAGACGGGGTACGCTGTTCTATCTGGTCGACTGGGAGGGCTATGGGCCGGAGGAGCAGTCTTGGGTACCAGCACGGGACATATTGGACCCGGCTCTTATTGGGGACTTCCATAAGTCTCATTCGGATCGGCCTGCTCCGCGACAGCGGGGGCGACCGCCTACCCGTCGGCATCCTGCGGCTGGAGCCGCCTCTGGAGGGGGGGTACTGTCACGTCCCACAGGGTCACTGCCCCTCCTGGTCAGAGGCGGCGCCACTCAGTGCCGCTAGTTAATGCTTACTTATCACCTCACAGTCTCGTAGGACACGGAAGTATAAAAGGAGCCAGCGAAGCAGAACTACTCGCGGATTCTTAATCAGCGGTTCTCTTGTGCTCCCTTGGCGATTAGTAGTCTCTTGTTCCCTCAGTCTGTTTCCTAGGTGTTCATGTTCCAGTCCCGGGTGCCCGTCCTGTCAGTCCCTGCCTCTTGTCCTCCAGTCCTGGTCCATCGTTCCTGTCCGGTATTTCGTCACGTCTCGGGGTTGTGGTCAAACTCACAGAGTAGCGTTTCACTGTTCACCGTAGTTCAAACATCGTGTGTGTTTCCTGGTCTCGTGTTTCCTGTTTCACTTTCACCGAGTGTCTTACAATACGCACAGTGCACTTCTAACATCACACTGCACGTGAGGTCATTTTGTACATCGTCCGTGTTCGGACGTAATAGCAACGCGCGTCCGTGTCGGACTCCCGTCCGGACGCTACAATAGTGAATAAAACAGTTTTCATTTGTATGTGTTTCGGAGCTGAGGGGATTGGCATCTTTTTCTGAGAATCAATTTATTTGTGCTCCCAGGATGTCAAATTGCCAGTATTTACTGGTTATGGATTTGTATTATCAGCATACTAATTTGTAAAAACAGATGGCTGGAATACCTTGCACCTTGTGTTACCGGGTTATGCTCCGGTTCGCTGCGACCCCGCTTGGGACAAGCAGTTTCAGACAGTGTGTGTGTGTGTGAGATGGATGGAATAGCGACCAGTATCCTTGTGTGTTGAGGATTAGTGCTGGTGAGCCTCAGAGTGCTGAGACACCACACATGTGAGTGACTGTCGTTACGTCAGTCTGGTTACACTCACTCCACCACCATCTGCTTCTCAGTAGGAGAGCAGGTTCAGTTGCTTGCATGCTGTGGATAAGCCCATGTTCTAAAGTGCTCTAACAAAGGGGAGGAGGGTCACAGAGCGCTGTCTGCCATTGCTCAGGTTCTGAGTCAGCAAATCTGAGAAAAACGACCCCAGTTCCATCCAGTGGTTGGAGATCGAGGCCAGGAGCCCCAGTCAGAACTTTATTGATAGCCACGGTGTCCAAGCTTCCAAGGTGTGGTGTAACAGGAAAAGCTGGCATCGGGTTCCACTGCTGTTGTTGGGAAAAAGTATATCAGTCCAAGTGATCTGGATGCAGACATGTCATTCTTGAGTATAGTCAATTTGTCTCATAGCACTCCATAAAGCAGCATACATTATACAAGTAGTTGCACATAGTTTTCTTCAACAGATAACACAGTATGCGTTTATCAAGGGCATACAGGGTCAGAAGAGAAGTGAATCCAAAAGAGATGAGTTTTGCGATCCTTCTTGAATGTTGAAAGAAATTCAGCAGTTCCGAGAACAGAGGGACATCATTCTGCCACGCTGAAGTCAGACCCGAAAACCTTCAAGTTTCTAATTTTGGACCTCTTGCATGCAAGACCACCAAGTAGCTAGAAGTGGAAAAGTGTGGCACTCTAGTTTGGAGCGTATGTGGGAGCAGAGCCGCTGATGGTCTTCTAGGTCTTTAACTTGATGCAAGAATAAATGTAAATGCACATGTAAGCCCTTTGGTTGCAACTCAGTGGTTTCAATCACTATGCTCTCCACTGTGACCCAAATGATGCATCACGGACCCAGAGACCTTACGCTCCTGTGTATTCTGCGTGTGAATTTAGCACCACTGCTATTGATGTGAAAGGGTAAGCTGTTCTTAGCAATGAATAATGAAATGGGTTATCCATGACTCAGAGGTTTAATAATTAAAAAAAACCAAAATGCTTCCATAATTGTAAAATTGAAGAGCAACCAAGTGGCCTGGTATTGCATTTAGAAATTTTTGGTTTAATTGCATGGCATATCATGCAAAGAACAATTGCTTCTTCTAAGTGAAGATTTAAATTGATAGAAAAGGTATAATTAGTGCCAGGGTGTGCTTCTCATGATGGCTGCTGAAGGCTTTTAGGCTTGTTTTTCTGCCACACCAGCTGAATATTTCACTGACCCTCTTCTGTGATGTCCTGCCAATTGCTTGCCACGGATCTGCTCCTTCTGTGAAGATCAAACAAAGGGGTGATCCTCCAGACGCTTGCCCCCTGCTTCTGACCCTGCATGTGCCCCGAGCTGCCATTTCCCTCACTGTGTCTGCGACTCACCACAACACCATTCAGACATCCTTTCAGAGGCTTTGTTTACTTGCCCCCATTGGAAAGCAGTGGGGTACGGTGAAACATGCTTCTGGAACAAGGGCTACATGGTCTAAAACTAACCGTGGAGCAATTAAACTCCCAGTGTGCCAGGACTACCTGAAAAGAGACTTGTCTTCAGAGAAAAGAAAACTGAAAGGTTTGTGAGCAAAGGTTTAATATCCACACACTCAAATGCTGGGTGTTGTTCTCTTTCCTGGACAGTGAACCAATGGACAGGCCACAGATACGATGTGCTCAGCCATCCATCACAATAGGCTCTTTTTTCCTGCTCTGTGTCAGGATCACTGTCACCACAGCTCATGGATAAAGCTGGGGAAACCACAATAAACTCCCTTCGTATCTGACAGTCCACTGTGCCATGACAGGTGTGTCTTCTGAACCATTAACAGAGTGCAAGCTTCTCAAAAACAGTTTCACAAAAGCTTGTTTGAAAACAGAGTTCCAAATTAATGAGCTCTACAATGGCAAATGTTATCCTGTAATTGTGTGTGTATATACTATATATACACAGCCTGAAACAACTTGTCCCAAGCAGGGTTGCAGAGAGCTGGAGCCTGACCCAGAAACCCAGGGTGCAAGGCTGGGGCGGGGACACACCCAAGACAGGCCGCCAGTCCATCGCAAGGCACTCCATGCTGGACTTGAACCCCAGAACCACCAGAGAGCAGGCCCCAGCCAAACCCACTGCACCACCACAGTCCTATATATAAAATCTCATAGAGGTAATACACACACACACACATTTTCAGAACCGCTTGTCCCGTACGGGGTCACGGGGAACCGGAGCCTACCCGGCAACACAGGGCGTAAGGCCTGAGGGGGAAGGGGACACACCCAGGACGGGACGCCAGTCCATCGCAAGGTACCCCAAGCGGGACTCAAACCCCAGACCCACCGGACAGCAGGACTGCGGTCCAACCCACTGCGCCACCGCACCCCCTCAGAGGTAATACAACACAGCTAAATTTTACTCCAGTTTTCACCTCTAGTTTTTAGTTAGGATTTTCCTCAGCAAGGAGTACTAGCCCATCATATTTCATGCATGTGTGACACAAAGGAAGCTGGAAGTATAGTGGTTAGAGTGAGAGTGGTTTTAGAGGAGCATAAAATTGCTCCTCTAAAAATGGGTAAGAAATTGTAAGTTTATTTAGCAGATGCTTTTCTCCAAAGCAACATTCAATGAACTCTATGTAGTGTTAGCAGCCCACGCACCTTACTCACCAAGGTGACTTTCACTGCTAGAAACAGTACTTACAATGGGTCACTCATCCGTACACTCATCCAAACACACTCTCTTTATCACTCACACACTATGGGTGAATCTGAACACCATGTCTTTGTACTGTAGGAGGAAACCAGACCACCCACACAGATATGGGGAAGAACATACAAACTCCACACAGACTGAGCGGGGATCAAACCTACATCCTCTCATGCCACCCAGGCACTGTGAGAAGGTAGCTCTACTTTCTGTGCCCCTGTGTTGCCCTGTTAAGTAGCTTAACAGTGTAAGTTGCATTAGAGAAGAGCATCACCTAAATTCAGTAATGTAAACATGTTTGTGCACAGAAGACAAAAGAGTTGAATGGGACTGTAGTTGATGTCTCTAACCCTTCAGCCTTGCTCCCTGTGTTGCCGGGTTAGGCTTTGGCTTGCCGCGACCCCGCTTGAGATAAGCGGTTACACACATTTTGTGTGTGTGTATTTGATGAAGAAAATTAACACATGTTCAGCTGAGAGAGATGTAGGGGAACTGAATAAAAGCAATAGGGTTTCTGAGACTTAAAATAGCTCTACATTGCTTGCTGAATAATATGCCTCATCAAGTTTTTTCTTGATAATTTACAATTAAAATAGGCCAACTTTAGTTAATTCTGTTACAGTCTTCGAAGCTACCAGTTGTTAATCCCTTGCCCTATTTTGCCCAAGCCTTGTTTCCAACCAAATTAGCACAACTCAGTAATTAAACTTTTGAGGGTCTGTTGTTATCCTCCGTTTCCCATTCTGAAGGGGTTTTCGTGTTCCAGGGAGCAAATATTCATTGCAATTAATATTGTCCCCCCCCCGCAGTCCATTGTAAATACTTTGTTAAGGCAAACAGTCCAGATTGGGGAAGACAGCAGCAATGTTGAATGATTTATGAATATGGAAACGAGATCCCCTCACTCTTAATGCATTCGATACAATGCAGAGCAGCAGTGTCAACAGAACACAGACCCCAGTGGTGATTGACTGGATTTTTTTATTTCTGCCTGAGGTCCAACAGGCAGAAACATATTCCCATATTGGAAAAAATGTCATCTGTGGATTGGTTTGGAACAGTCTGAGTGACACCACACTGCCAGCATTTCCCCTTTGGACTTTTTTTGCCCTGTGTGATGCAATTAAGTCTTATTGTTTGTAATGTGTGCATTTCAAGCTCAAAGGAAGTATGCTTATGATACACAAAATAATATTCCTGCCAACATACACATGTAAGAAGTCAAGAAAAAGACAATTAAACAAGGACACCCTGACCCTTCCCTTGGGTAAATGGTCTAGCTATCTTTTTTCTTTTTTGTTAAGATTTGTTAAGTGATGGGATGGGGAGCAGTGGTCACGTGTAAAGTCTGGAAATTGCTATCAGTGCAAATAAATTAAAACAAGTAGGCCTGATAGGCAACTAATGGGAAATAGGGGAGTGATGGGCCAGGCTCACCGATGCTGTAATTCCTGTTGCTGTTTGCTGTAGTGGACTGAACCAGATGCGAACACTATAATGTGATATCACAGATGTCAGGATGATGCTAGCATGCTGGCCATGCAGTACACGTGAAACTAATGCAGCCAGTGATGGGTGGCAAATGTACACTCCTCTTTTCCATCCATCCATCCATCCATCCATCTTCCTCCGCTTTTATCCGGGGCCGGGTCGCGGGGGCAGCAGTCCGAGCAGAGTACTCCAGACCTCCCTCTCCCCGCACACCTCCTCCAGTTCCTCTGGGGGAACCCCAAGGCGTTCCCAGGCCAGCCGGGAGACATAGTCTCTTCAACGTGTCCTGGGTCTGCCCCGAGGCCTCCTCCCAGTGGGACAAGCCCGGAGCACCTCCCCAGGGAGGCGTCCGGGAGGCATCCGGAACAGATGCCCGAGCCACCTCAACTGGCTCCTCTCGATGCGGAGGAGCAGCGGCTCTACTCCGAGCTCCTCCCGGGTGACTGCGCTCCTCACCCTATTCTTAAGGGTGCGCCCAGCCACTCTGCGGAGGAAACTCATTTCTGCCGCTTGTATCCGCGATCTCATTCTTTCGGTCATGATCCAGAGTTCATGACCATAGGTGAGGGTAGGAACGTAGATCGACCGGTAAATTGAGAGCTTCGCCTTACGACTCAGCTCCCTCTTCACCACAACAGACCGGTACAATGACCGCATTACTGCAGACGCCGCACCGATCCGTCTGTCGACCTGCCGCTCCATTTTTCCCTCACTCGTGAACAAGACCCCAAGATACTTAAACTCCTCCACTTGAGGGAGCAACTCCCCCCTAACCCGGAGGGAGCAATCCACCTTTTTCCGACTGAGAACCATGGCCTCGGATTTGGAGGTGCTGATTCTCATCCCCGCCGCTTCGCACTCGGCTGCAAACCTCCCCAGTGCACGCTGCAAGTCTTGACTTGATGAAGCCAGCAGGACCACATCGTCCGCAAAAAGCAGAGATGAGATCTTGCGGCCACCAAAACAGACACCCTCCATTCCCTGACTGCGCCTAGAAATTCTGTCCATAAAAATAATGAACAGAATCGGTGACAAAGGGCAGCCCTGGCGGAGTCCAACATGCACCGGGAACAGGTCTGACTTACTGCCGGCAATGCGAACCAAGCTCCTGCTCCGGTCATACAGGGAACGAACAGCCCGTAGCAACGAGCCCCGAACCCCATAATCCCGAAGTACCCCCCACAGGATGCCACGAGGGACACGGTCGAATGCCTTCTCCAGGTCCACAAAACACATATGGACTGGTTGGGCAAACTCCCACGAACCCTCCAACACCCTAGTGAGGGTATAGAGCTGGTCCAGTGTTCCACGGCCAGGGCGAAAACCGCATTGCTCCTCCTGAATCCGAGGTTCGACTATCGGTCGGATTCTCCTTTCCAGTACCCTGGCATAGACTTTCCCAGGGAGGCTAAGGAGTGTGATCCCCCTGTAGTTGGAACACAATCTCCGGTCCCCCTTCTTAAAAAGAGGGACCACCACCCCGGTCTGCCAGTCCAGAGGCACCCTTCCCGAACTCCACGCGATGCTGCAGAGGCGTGTCAGCCAAGACAGCCCCATAACATCCAGAGACTTGAGAAACTCGGGGTGGATCTCATCCACCCCCGGAGCCTTGCCACCGAGGAGTTTTTTGACTACCTCAGCAACTTCAGCCAGGGTAATGGACGAGTCCCCCTCCGAGTCCCCAGCCTCAGCTTCCTCTACGGAAGGCGTGTCGGAGGGATTGAGGAGATCCTCAAAGTACTCCTTCCACCGCCCGAGAACATCCTCAGCTGAGGTCAGCAGCGCACCACTTCCACTGTAAACAGTGTTCGTGGAACACCGCTTCCCCCCTCTGAGTCGCCGGACGGTTTGCCAGAATCTCTTTGAGGCCGACCGAAAGTCTTCCTCCATGGCCTCACCGAACTCCTCCCAAGCCCGAGTTTTTGCCGCGGCGACTGCCAGAGCCGCGCTCCGTTTGGCCCGTCGGTACCTGTCAGCTGCTTCAGGAGTCCCATGAGCCAGCCAGGCCTGATAGAACTCCTTCTTCAGCTTGACGGCATCCCTTACCTCCGGTGTCCACCACCGTGTTCGGGGATTGCCGCCGCGACAGGCGCCGGAGACCTTATGGCCGCAGCTCCGAACAGCCGCACCGACAATGGAGGAGCGGAACATAGTCCATTCAGACTCAATGTCCCCCACCTCCCTCGGGACCTGGTTGAAACTCTGTCGGAGGTGGGAGTTGAAGACCTCTCTGACAGGGGCCTCCGCCAAACGTTCCCAACAGACCCTCACTATGCGTTTGGGCCTGCCAGGTCTGTCCAGCTTTTTCCCCCGCCATCGAATCCAACTCACCACCAGGTGGTGATCAGTTGACAGCTCAGCCCCTCTCTTCACCCGAGTGTCCAAGACATATGGCCGAAGATCAGAAGAAACGACTACAAAGTCGATCATCGACCTCCGACCTAGGGTGTCCTGGTGCCAAGTGCACTGATGGACACCCTTATGCATGAACATGGTGTTCGTT
The DNA here is from genome assembly GCF_900964775.1 of Scleropages formosus. Lineage (NCBI taxonomy): Eukaryota > Metazoa > Chordata > Actinopteri > Osteoglossiformes > Osteoglossidae > Scleropages > Scleropages formosus. Next base: position 25,462,856 of record NC_041821.1, read on the forward strand.
ATGGATAAACCGCGACTAGCACAGAAATCCAATAACAACTCACCGCTCGGGTTCAGATCAGGGAGGCCGTTCCTCCCAATCACGCCCCTCCAGGTATCACTGTCGCTGCCCACGTGGGCGTTAAAGTCCCCCAGTAGAACGACAGAGTCCCCAGTGGGAGCGCTTTCCAGCACGCCCCCCAGGGACTCTAAAAAGGCCGGGTACTCTACACTGCCGCTAGGTGCATAAGCACAAACGACAGTGAGAGACCGTTCCCTGACCCGAAGGCGTAGGGAGATGACCCTCTCATTCACCGGGGTAGACTCCAACACATGGCGGCTGAATTGGGGGGCTATTAATAAGCCCACACCAGCCCGCCGCCTCTCACCTTGGGCAACGCCAGAATAGTGGAGAGTCCACCCTCGATCGAGTAGAGTGGTTCCAGAACCCAAGCTGTGAGTGGAAGTGAGCCCGACTATATCTAGACGGTATCTCTCAACTTCCCGCACCAGCTCAGGCTCCTTCCCCGCCAGTGAGGTGACATTCCAAGTCCCAAAAACCAGAGTTGGCGCCCGAGGTTTGGGTCGGCCGGGCACTCGGCCCCGACCACCGCCCAAATCACAACGCACCGGCCCCTTATGGTTTCTCCGGCAGGTGGTGAGCCCACCGAAGAGCGGCTCCACGTTGTGGCTTCGGGCTGAGCCCGGCCAGGCCCCGTGGGCATAGACCTGGCCACCAGGCGCTCGCATGCGAGCCCCCCCCCCAGGCCTGGCTCCAGGGTGGGGCCCCGGTGACCCCATACCGGGCGGGGTAAACGGACGCCTTGATTTTTTCGTCATAAGGGGTTTCCTCTTTTCCAGTCTTCAAGATTTTTTTTAACCATTAACACTGGGGAAAGTTTCTATCTCTGCTTGCCAAATCATTTCCTGACACAAGCTGTCTTGCTGTCAACAGAAGTCTCTCTCAACTGCAATGCCATAAATCTTTAAGAAATGGCAGAGGGAGCATATCAGCTATGGACATGGCAGTTCAAACCTTAGGAGAGTCCCGGTGGTCATACCCTGAAGCAAGGTGTGTTAGCTAAATGGCTGTTGTAAAATATCCAGCTGTATAAAACTTATAAAAAAATAGCCTTGGAGCAGCTCCAAGCAAGCAGCTAAAAAGTGATTATGATGAAAAATGACAAAAGGTACTGCCAAAAAAGAACATGCACAGAAGAAGGGTAGAAGAGAGAAAAGTTTTAACCGAGGATTCCCATTAAATGTGCTCTGAAACACAAATGTTTGTCTGCTGTCTTTTGGTAACGGCATTTGTTTGTCACAAGAGAAAGTTACACATGTCGGAAACCATGCTGGCTGAGGCAGGCACAATCTCACATGAGCACTTGTTGTGGTGTGTCATTTTTGCTGGCACTTTGCTTGCTCTGTGTTGCATATCCATTAATCCTCTGCTAGAGATTTTTCAGCTTTTTCAGCATAACTCTGTCACCACTTTGGGATACTTCATTACTGTCTTTCTTTCAGTCACACACTATTTTCTGTGCTAGTTTTGCTAGCACTCGTGGTATCACTATGTCCAGCAGGACAAATTCTCCTGTCGTCTCACTAGTGCCTCGAATGGAAGCAATACTTAAAAGACACAGTGACCCAAGTCAACACAATATCTTTGATTATTTTGTTTTCTTTAATGGTCTCCTATAAAAATACCCATGGCCAGCTGCTGTATCTAGCCTCTCTGCTTTCAAAGTTGTGGTTGGTTTTAAATTACACTATATAATATTTTGTCCACTTTCTAGTTAGCACTGTATTGTGCTTCCGGCCAACCTAGATTTGCATTTACACTTATTCATTCAGCAGATGCTTTTCTCCGAAGTGATGCGCATCTCAGAAAACGATAAATAAGTGCACTACTGCAGCAGACAAAGATCCAGATTGCAGACATTTAACTCCAGAACCACACAAGAGAAAAAGTCCGGAAGAGATGTGTTTTGAGACCCTTCTTGAACCTTAACATATTGCTGGGTGCAGGGCTGTAGCTATGAATTTTGAAAAACTATTATTCTCCTCAAATGCAATGAATTACAGCTGAAATCTTTGTAGGCCCTATGCAGGTGTGGGGCATGTGTACTTTTTGGACCTCTTATTTATGTCTATGACAATTACTCTTCTTACATACATTGTTCTCAGGAAGGCTGCCTGCTGAAGATGTTACTGCTGTTAATCGATTTTCCCTACAAGTTTACCTTGGTTATGCGGTGGCGCAGTGGGTTGGACCACGGTCCTGCTGTCTGGTGGGTCTGGGGTTCGAGTCCTGCTTGGGGTGCCTTGCGACGGCCTGGCGTCCCGTCCTGGGTGTGTCCCCTCCCCCTCTGGCCTTCCGCCCTGTGTTGCCGGGTAGGCTCCGGTTCCCCGTGACCCCGTATGGGACAAGCGGTTCTGAAAATGTGTGTGTGTGTGTGTGTGTGTGTTTACCTTGGTTAGTTCCACAACTGTGTTTTTTAGCCCCACTCCTTAGTCCTACAACCCTCTATATGTATATCCTTGGGATTTCTTTATGATCAGTTTTCCAGTCTTCCCTGAGGTCAAGACTAAGTTCCTCTTTAGCAGATGGGACGGGGCTATTCATAAGAATGCATTCTGAGACACAGCACATGGAGAAATGGCTGTCAGGCTCCCAGAAATCTCCTGCACAGGCAAGTTCTTTTGTGTTTTAGTCATGTGAACTGCACTTCAGTGAGTGTTGTATCAAACAGCACTGCAATATAGTAAATAGAAAATCCATCTATTTTCAATAACTGCTTATCCTGAACAGGGTCATGATGATCTAGAGACTATCCTAGAAGCATGGGATGCAAAGCTGAGGAGGGGATACCCTGAATGGCACACGAGTCCATCACACGGTAACCACACACACTTACTCACGCTATGGGTGTCATTTGCATGTCTTTGGACTGTGGGTGGAAAACTAGAACAGTTGGAGGAACCCCAATCAGATAAGGGGGAAACATGCAAAGTCCACGCATATTAAATGGGGATTGAAGCCATGTTCTTTCGCAGCACCCAGGCACTGTGAGACAGCAGCGCTACTCTCTATGCCACCCTTCCACCAGCTTCACATACAATGCCTGGGAATTAAAAATTAAAATGTACTTTTATCCTAGTAGCTGTTCTGTTTGCTCTAAAGGCATAGGCATAAGAGTAGAGGAGTAAAATGACACACATGCTTTTTGCTGGTTTTACCCAAACCCTGCTCTTCTGCTGGCTGGCACCTTACCTTTCCTTCTAGGGAAAGGTACAAGCAAGTGCTGATTTACTTGGGCTACCGTGGCTAAAAAATGAAGCCTTTAGCTATAGTATGAATTGAATAGCACAATTTGCAGTGTGGCTCTGTAGTTTGGCAGCTTTGAAAAACACTGCTCCAATGTCCAGCACAGCTGGCAGTATTTTCTTTTTCCAGATAACTAATGCTACAGTATATGAGTTAGATATGGCAGTTTCCTGGATATTTCTATGACAAACATTAGTGGTATGGTCATGCACCACAACCACACCCCAGCTGAACGCACCTGGCGGACATCAGCAGGAGCAAGTATAAAGGAAACCACAACACCACTCCCAGGTTGCATAACCTCTATGAGACAACCGTCCTCCTCTGTGTTCTCAACCTGTTTCTACAACCTTTTCCCTATTTTCCTGCCTTGCCACCCCAGCCCTGAATCCTTGCCCCCAAGTCTCAACTCCCTTCTCTTCGATGAATGCTTTACAACCCTGATCTTGGCTATCCCTCAGAACAACATACGCCCCATTGTTTCTTTGTTCCATGCGTGTCCCCAAACATGTCTTTCACCTTGCCCTTCGGACGAATGAACAAAAGATCTCGCCCTTGGGTCCTACCTCCTATCTCCTGCCCTGGGGTGCGTGACAATAAGATCTGGGGAGAAGGGTCCAAAAGAGGTGAGTTTTGAGACCTGATTAGGTGTAGTGAGTCATCAGCTGTCATAGATATCGAGGAGCAGGTCCATTGATGGTTTTGTAACCACAGTTTTGAATTTGATACTGGGAGCTATAGGGAGCCAATTCAGAGTAATGAAGGGGAGGATATATGGAAATGCTTTGGCAGGTCAAACAGAACTCATGCATTCAGAAATATTCTGTATCAGTAGGAAAGGTTTGAAGGCAGAGGCTGGAAGGCATGAGAACAGCCACAAAACACATCAAAGCCAGAGAGGAGAGACTTGCAGTGATTTAGGCAGGATGTTTACCATGGCCTGGACCAGGAGTTTGTTGTGAGATAAGGGTGGATCCTGTAGATGTTATGCAGGCTGCGGCTTTGATGTGTTGAGAAAAAGACAGACTTGAATCAATCATTACTCCCAAGCTCTTAGCTGATGAGGTAGGCAAAGTGAGCGAGTTGTCCATTTTGATCGAGAGTTCTCGAGAGGAAGACGAACCAGCTGGGAGGTGCAGGATTTTTGTTTTGGAAAGGTTGAGTTGTAGGTGGTGATTAGACATCCAACCAAAGATGTCTGAGAGGCAGATGGAAATGCATGAGGAAATCTCTATAGGTTTGGGTGGAAAGCAGAGGAAGAGCTGGGCATTGTCATCATAGCAGTGGTTAGGAGAATCTGTGGGAGGCAATGACAGGCCCAAGGGAAAAGTTATAGAATGGAAGAGCAGGGGGCCCAGTACAAAGCCCTGTGGGATGCCACTTGAGAGAGGCTGAGCGGATTATTGGAGCCCCGTCAAACAATTTACATTTACATTTACATTTATTCATTTAGCAGACATTTTTCTCCAAAGTAATGTACATCGTAGAGAAAATACAATTTATGCATTACGTTAGGAGAAAGATAGACATAGTTCCAGACATGCTTGTTTCTTTCCACTTTATTCACCAATGTTCATCGCAGGAGTAGGTGCACAAAACTCAGGATAGGCTAATCTGATCACTTTCCTACTTTTTTTCTTTCAAACTTGGTAGGACTTACATAATCGGTAGGATTCAAACTATTTCAGTGCAATTTCATTGATGTCAAGCTGCCATACTTTACTTAACAATTAGCTGCTCATTGGTATAAAAATTCCCACTCTTGTGGTTCTATAGCTGGATAGGTTTCAACATAAAATATTATACCTCATGTATGGAAAAAGCAATACAACCTAGAACTTTATCTGAACATTATTTTCTTGGAGTGTTGGAGCCGAGTTAAACTTCATTCCTGTTAATATCACTAAACATAATAATTTCAGATGCATTCAGTGTTGCATTGGAGTATTGTTCAAAATGCTGCAAATGGTGGCCCGGATGTATGGTGATAGAGATCCTACAGTAGGTTATAATGTTATGTTGTTTGCTTTTTGGTGACATGGTTGCACAGCAAGTAACACTGTTGACTCACAGTGCCTGGGTAGTGTGGGAGGATGTGGGTTCAATCCACGCCCAATCTGTGTAAAGTTTGCATGCTCTCCCTGTGTCTACATCGGTTTCCTCTGAGTGCTCTGGTTTCCTCCTGTAGTCTAAAGACATGCTGTTCAGATTCACCCATGTAGTGTGTGAGTGACAGAGAGCATGTGTTCCACTGATGTATGGATGAGTGACCCAGTGTAAGTAGTGTATCTAGCAGTGTAAGTCACCTTGGTGAATAAGGTGTGTGGGCTGATAACACTACATAGAGTTCATTGGAAGTTGCTTTGAAGAGAAGTGTCTGCAAAATTTATGTAATTTTCATCAACCGGTTTTCTGATGCACAGTTGTGGTTGCTGTACATAAATTTTTCATAGTACTGTCATGCCTATGCTCACTGCAAGCACCTGGTCGCAATCAACACAGCCAGGTATAAAGGGCACCAATCCACCACTCCCCAGTTGTGAAATCTAATCGAGACAACCGTCCACTCTGCGCTTTTAAACCACACACCCACCTTACCTGACCGGCTCCTTGTGTCTCATCCTTATGCCTCGTTTCCCCTTGCCTGTCTCTTCATCCCTGCATTCTGTCTCTCACGGGCATGACCATCGCTTGTCCCTTTGACCATGTCTCTGGATCATCCTTGTAAAATGTTTGCCCCTCAAGTTTTAACCTTTGCCTGCCCCAACCACAAGATTTGCTTTGCTCTTTCAACATTTGAATGAGCAATCTTGCATCTGGGTCCAATCTCCAGTTCCCCAATGCGCCAGTGTCACAAGTACAAAATATACACCACAGTAAGAAATTTTCTTTCCTACTTGTTTACAGAAGTATAGATGGTTTTACACCACATTAATGACACTAGACAATGAAAAAATATGACTATATGTGAGAAAGTTAAACCTGCTATGTACAAAAAAGAAATTGTCTATTTAGCTACAACTTTCTTTAAGTATGTAAATATATTTTTGGGATTAGTTCAGAAGGATTCTGTAGAAAACCAGGGATATCTAAACACTTTAAGAGCTGCCTTTCCTTTGTGTTCTTGTTTTGTGCTCTGGAGGAGAAACAGTTTTGTGGCTAATGGGTAAAATCAGGTCTCTAATTGGAATCAATGATGGCAGGCTGGGCTGAAAGTTTTTCGGGCAAGTTTTGCACATACAACTTGGAGTCACTCAAACTTCTAGAGGTAACACAGCTCTGACTTGACTTGATGTCAGCAATTTTAACAATCTGATGCTTTGTATGACTTGGAGCTTTTGAGAGTAGGTGGCAGAATAATTTATTTTGTCTGTAATTTCATTAAAGCTTCAGCAAAAGAAGATGGATGGTCTGAGTATGGGAATCTGCATGAGGCTTCAAGGTGTTGTCAGAATGGTGAAACCTGATGCTGCCTTGATGGGGAAAGAGTAGTGGTAGAGTGAGGTGGGAAGTGGTTGATTTGTAAGGTGTTGGGGAGGGGCAAATCTTGCTGTCTTTCAAGTAACAAAGAGATGCCAAAAAAGGCAACAAAACTGAGAGTCAATACTGGCTGGGGTTTGGTTTCTATTCAGGCAATTCAGCCAATATCTGACAGTAAAGCTTTTCAGAAGTATATTGATTTCTCTGGATTTACTGGGGTGTTTGTACACAAGATGCACTTGAGTCTAGGGGTATGAAGAAACTTTGGCTGGCACACAATCTCCCTTCTTCATAAGATCACATATACATCCCAGAGAAATTTGTGCATTACTTTAGGAGAAAGAGAGACATAATTGCAGACGTGATTTTTAGATAACCTCAGTTTGTTTCTTTCCACTATATGCACGAGTTCATAGCAGGAGTAGGTGGACAAAACTCAGTAAACACTTTACTTACTTGAATAGAGAACTTTAAAGAAGGGAATAATTAAAACTTTTTTGTGTTTTTTGAGAAACACACACACACACACACACACACACACAAACACACACATTGCCTGAAGCCGTGTGTCCCAAGCGGGGTCACGGTGAGCTGGAGCCTAACTCGAACCCCAGACGCACCAGAGAGCAGGCCCCGGCCAAACCCACTGCGCCCCTGTGCCCCCATGCACCACTGTTTTGAGAAATAGAGACAGACAATGATAACATACATATTCACAAACCTGGTCAGAGGGCACAATAATAATGTATTCTTTCAAAAAGCACTGTTCCTAGCATTGAAGTTAAGAAGAGTATTTCTGTATTTAAAACATGCTAGTGAAAAAAAGTTAATTTTTAAAGAAATTTAATACCATGGTCTATCCCTGTGATGGAATAGTGTACTGGCCAGCATGTAATCCTCCTAGTTTTGCATGCAATGGTTCCAGGATAGGCTCCAGACTGCTGCAACCTTGACAAGGAAAAGTGATTAATGAAAATGAGTAAGAGAGAGTGCTATGGTGTACTGGTGTATACCTCAGGTTTCGTCCTGCCTGCTCCTGCTGTCAGAGTACGCTTAGTCATCAGGTATGATCTCAGAATACATTTTATCTATATCGTTTCTGTGCGTTTTATATACACCAGCATGCAGCGGGTTCATTTCAGTTGCAATGTTTAAAAAAATTATACTTGTATGTTTTTTACATTTATACATAGCATGGTACATGGGCCATTTATAAAGCCTTACGTTGGTTTTATGTTCCTTGCCCACAGTTTTTACGTGTATCTGTTTAATTAGAAATGCATGTCACAGAATGCAGACTGCATGAAACTGCATGGCGGTGTTTTAATGCAAACACTAAAACAGAAGTGATTCAGCTTTCCAGGGATTTTCCCAGTACTTCAGATTTTTACAAAATATATTTAAAGAGGCTTGAAGTTTGGGTCTCAAACATACAAGGAATTATATTGGCTTAAACTGACCTGCATTTATGTTGAAGATATTCAGTACACACACACACACATTTTCAGAACCGCTTGTCCCATACAGGGTCGCGGGGAACCGGAGCCTACCTGGTAACACAGGGCGTAAGGCCGGAGGGGGAGGGGACACACCCAGGACAGGACGCCAGTCTGTTGCAAGGCACCCCAAGCGGGACTCGAACCCCAGGCCCAGCGGAGAGCAGAACTGTGGTCCAACCCACTGCGCCACCGCACCCCCCCAGATATTCAGTAATTGACATTAATTTAAATTTATTTGAAACAACAGTACTTTAAACAGTATATTTTATATAATTTTGATTGTTTTGTTTACAATCAGTACATATACCAGTATAGCAACTGGTAATGCACAAAAAGAAAACAAAAAAAATTGAACAATGTCTTTACAAGTCCTTTTTATTATGATTGCTGGATTTATTTCTTCTTGCAGAAATTAACCTTGTTTATGTTTTACTTTTTGTTTGGTGCATGTGTTTTTGTCACTCTCTAATTGTACTCATAATAATGTATTCTAAGAGAGCCAAATGTTTCCTCTTTTTCCCAAAGTCCCAGTCATAGCAGGTACTCTACTATCAGCAGAGACTGATTTACTGTGATGAAAATTTGAAGGTTTCAAACTGAGACAGTCCATCAAGAATGGAAAATAATTCTTCAACAGACTCCTTTGCTTTCATTCAGTGTGTCAGTTTTTTATACTCAGTTCAACAAAAACAACAAAGCAGCAAAGAACAGCAATCTAATGCTGATAAAAAATGTCACTAGACACTTGGCAGTTATTCAAGCTGCACGTGAGTGTGTTACATGTTTGAAAGCAGCATGAAACCAGAGGAAAAGGGGGAAATGAATTAGCAAAGTTCTCAAATGACAATTTCATTTGAACTGAAAAAAACTGGTTTTCATTAACAAGACCATCACTCTAGAAATTACTGGAATAGTGCAATTTGTTTCTTTGGTAGTTTTTTAGAGCTTTTACAGAACACTGGGAAACGTTGACTGCATTCTAAAATTCATGGATTCCATGAGGGTGGCAATTACATGTTCATCTGTACACTGAATTGACTTTTTTCTAGATGGAACTATTTCTAGTATTTCATTTTACATTGCATCGGATCATTTTGAAAATTTTGTTACAAAGGCTTTTCAGTATTATGTCAGCAGCAGCAGCAGATACTGTAGGTCGTCCACTTCATTGTTATTTGAATTACGTGTCTGTTGCTATAGTAGGGTGTTTGTCTGTGGTGCTTTGTCTTGATCTAGAAACATCTTGTAACATCACACACATTTACATTTATTCACTTAGCAGACACTTTTCTCCAAAGCAACTTACAATGGATACTATGTAGTGTTACTAGCCCACACACCTTGTTCACCAAGGTGACTGCTAGATACAGTACTTACAATGGGTCACTCATCCATACATCAATGAAACACACTCTCTCAGTGTGTAAAAGTTTTGACACTGTAACACTTGCTTGATTGTTTATCTGGCATTTTCTGATGGTAGTGTGTTTAAAAAAAAGCATCTAGATTGTGGCTCAGTGCCTCTTCTGAATGATTTTTATTTCAGTTAAGCAATGTTATATGTGAAGGAGGTCAATGTGGAAATAATTGGACTGTCTTAGAATATGTAAGCAGTGAATTGTCATTTGCGGCTAATGCATGTAGCCTACAGTTCATGTTGCAGCAAAGGTGACTACATGTCATGTTCTGTCTGATAATGAAAATCCCCTATTATTGGCATTTTGAAATGCCATTGACTTCCTAACAAGAGGCGTTTCATGACTGTGGTGAAATGGCAGAGCTGTAGCATCAGGAGAAAGAAGATTTGAACTGAGGTGGCCCCTGTGAAAACTGAACCTAAGAAGACCATCAGCTCCTAGTAATGCAGCTGTGGCACAGTTTTGACGGATGCTTAAGTGGCATCAAAACAACACAACAACACGGGCCTCCTGGCGGCGTTGAATATTCTGGAGCAATGACAGCTACGGCATATGAATATGGGTGTTGCTGTATGACAAACCCTTTCATGCCCGCTCCATTTACTGAGGGAGGGTGATAGGAGCCCCATCCCATAATATGTGGCAAATTAAACTGTCACTGTTTGTTATGTGAGACTAATAAAAGTGCTCTTCCTTTCTCCTCTTGCTGCACAGCTTTGGGCATCTTTAGTAAAGCCAGTCCTCACAGGTTTGTATCACGTGTTTTTCTTTCTATTTTTTTAAATTAGACATATATCTTAGGGTTCATTCTCTTCATGAAGCAGTAGCTGAGGTTCTGGTTGAGGAAGTAGACTTTTTATCTGAAGGCTACTGGTTCAATCCCTACTGTGCTCAGTACTGAGCAAGAGGCTTAACTAAAAGGGTCCAGTAAAACACCTCATTGAATAAATTAGCAAAGAAAAAAGGCAAGGAACCAAATAAAAATAACAATATATTTATACATATAGCAGGTGGAGAATGATTACTATGTAGTATTTAATGATACTGTGACAAAGCACCATAGGGTTAGATGGGGTGAAGAAGGATGCACTGGCAGCGTTCATCTCAAACGTTTTATTTGAACACTAGCACACAGGGAAATGATGGTCTTGGTCCGAGGACCCCGTTTCCTCAAGAGCCTACTTCCCGCTGCTGCCCGCCCCACAAATGTCCCACTGTCCAATGCTGTCTTAAACTTTCCTCCAGTCACAAGTGCAAGTCCTGGACGCTCAGCGCTGATTGGTGGGGCGGGAGCAGTGGAAACAGCCTGCCATGGTGGCACACTTGGGAACCAAGGTGGCCATCCTTGCCCCTTGTCCGCCCGGCCACGGTCCCAGCACAGCTCTTTTCCACGCACATGACACGTACCAAGCCTGGTGGCACCCACGTGTTTTTTGCCGACTGCCTCGTGCTCTCCGCAGCTGACCAGCTTTCGTGGGACCATCAAGCCAACTCTCCGCAGTTGACCTGTGCTGTTTCAGCTCTGTCGTTGGAGGTGAACCTCCCTCTTGCGTCCCTGGTTGTCTTGCCGCTCTGTCACATTTTGGCAGAGGACCCGAGTAGGACGCCCTGCTCGCCACTCGTGCCTCTACCGCCTCACCGCACACCGAGTCCGCTGCAACGCTTGTGACACCAGCTGCCTCTTGCTGCGCAGCCCTACTTCTTTTGTGGCGTTTGCTCTGCCACACCGCCCTTTTTTCAGAAAGCTCATTGGGGCTTAAGGCAGGCTTGGCGCGTTTGCGAAAGCGGCGAAATCTTAATTCAAGGGCAGACTCGCTTTGGTGGGATCGCTTAACTCGGCCACGAAGCCTTGCTTGTCCACAGACAAGGCATGCTGCTCTGCGTCGTCTGTTCTCTTTTGGAAGATGTCATTCTCCGCAGGGCGATTTTCCCCAGCACCCGCACTTGGTGGCGATTCGCTGCCTCCTTTTACCACATTTTCCCTGGGTGCAGGGAGACCCCACTCAACCTGCTCGCTTGTCTTTGGCGGCACCTCACAGCTCTTCCCTACCATTTTCGCCACAACGTGTACTTCTCTAGGGTCCCCCTGGCCACTCGTGCTGTGCAACAGCTCTTTTGGTTTGACTTCCACCGTCGCAAGTTCTTCTTTCGCCCGACGCTGTTCTGTCGTCCCACTGGCTTCTGTTCTTATGCCAATTTCTTCCTCTCTATCTTTGGTGTTCAACTGCTTCTGAATCCAGCCTCTTATCGTTTTGCCCCATCCCACTTCTGACATTAATGCGGTGCGCAGCACTGTGGGTTTGGATGGGGCGAAGAAGGGTGCACAGGCAGCGTTCATCTCAAGCATTTTATTTGAATACCAGCACTCAGGGAAATAATGATCTTAGTCCAAGGACCCCGTTTCCTCAAGAGCCTGTGCACCATGCCAACCTTCCCAGCTTGCTTAGCGCCCCCGGGCTCTCCCCTTCCCACTGGTAAACATGGTCACCCCATCATTTTCCCCAGAAGTGCCTCAGTGGTTGAACATGTACATTTCACATTTTTCCCATAATGCAACTATTTACAATAAGCGCATTCCTGCTCATATACCAGTAACGCAGGTTGTTACAATACCTTTGATATGCAATAATTGCTGTATAATATTTAAGTGACACCTTTGATGTACAACAATTACTATTTAGTATTTAGGTGACACCTTTGATATACAGTTATTACTGTTTAGTACTGAGGTGACACCTCTGATATTCAATCACTACTATATAGTATTCAGATGACATTTTTGTAGATTCTAGATGCACTACACTACAATCATTCACCCATTTACGGAACTGAGCAGGACTATGTAACAGATGCACATTAGATAATTCAGCGTCACTAATTCACCTGAAACACATCTTTGGAGTTTGGGAGGATATCGGAGCACCTGGAAGAAGCCCACACAAATACAGACTGAGTCGGATCCAAAGCCATGCCTGAACACACCTGAGATGCTGACAGTAGCATTTTTAAGGGCCTTTGAGGAGATGGAGAAATGTTCTGGACATGGGTTTCTCATTGGCATGGACTTCCCTCTGATAGCATGATTGAAAGTACTTTTCTCTTTCTGTGTCCCTGGTTCTGAGTCCAATCCTGGACCAGGTGAAGGAACGCAGCTTAACCCCAGGACTGCTGACAAGACAATTTAGCACAGCTTGACTCTGGGACCATGGAAAGGGTAACAGAGCCAAGCCAGTGAGCTCCTCTTAGTGCTGCTCTTACCCTGGCATTGCATCAGCTGTTGACACTGTGGATCCACTGTGGTTTTATTAGTTGCTTGTTGCACAAGGTGTGGTGAAAACTGAAAACTTGAAAACTGCTGTCGCTAAAAATAGACTCTGGATTTATTTGCATTCCTCCTTTTATTGCATTCACGTGTCTTGTCACCTTGCGTTGGTATGGACTCGCCCACACTACTTCACTACTGTAATTTCTGAATTTAGTTGTCACATACTGGTCAGGTTTAGAATCTCTCTATGTACATAAGAAAATATTAGACTCCTGTCTCTAAAACTTAAGTTTCATAAAATCATTATGAACATAGTGAAAAGTTTTTTTTTCATAATTATAGTACATCTATAAATGTCATTGCACTTAGGAGACAATGCTTTCATGACAATTAACCCAGTCGAAACATACAAATCTTAGGTTTCTAATTAGTGGTGAATCATGGGAAGTTTTTTCAGGTCAGTGTCCAATTATGACGATAAAGAGGAATGGCGAATGAGTCTATCACCGTGCTATACAAACTCTGTATGAATATGATTGAGAAGTAATGCAGCACACACACACACACACACACACACACACACACACACACACCTTCTGAACCGCCTGTCCCAGACAGGGTCGCGGGGAGCCGGAGCCCAACCCGGCAACTCAGGGCGTAAGGCTGGAGAGGGAGGGGACATACCCAGGACGGGACGCCAGTCCGTCGCAAGGCGCCCCAAGCGGGATTCGAATCCCAGACTCACCGGAGAGCAGGACCTGGTTCAACCCACTGTGTCACCACGCTCCCCTGAGTAATGCGGCAGATTATAGGAATTACAGGACATTAACACTGCCAGGATGGCTAGAAACCTGGATACGAAGGTTACTGTGGCTGTGGTCTGACCCCACCCTCCTTCAGTAATTATTGAAGGTTGAATGTCATTTCACTAATTTCTCGTGCCCTACTCTGTATATGTGCACACTTTGCATAAATCTAGTAGTGTGAAGTGGTGTGAGGTAGTGTGCAGAAGGGAATGAGCCTGGGAGTTGCAGTCAAAGGCAGAAATACGGTTAAACTCTTGGCAGAGTATCTCATGAAAACGCAACATGCACAACTCCAGCAAAGCTTTACTGACAGTGTAATCAATGCACTTTTACTGCCAATAGAAACACATGTCAATACGTTGTGTTTGCCAGTGTCTTGTTGGCTGCCCAGTAATCTGACAATAAAATACTTTCGAAAATAACACAGATCCTACCATATACCAGGCTTCTTAAATTGTAGATACCTACCCCCTATACAAAAGAAAAAAAAAATCCAGAGTGAATTTTTCAGATATGTATTTTTGGAAGATAGTCATCAGAATAATGTAGTATCAAGGAACAAGTTCAGTTTTTTTGGGAAGGCTTGTATCTGTAATTTTCAAATGACAGATGTTCTGCCCGCAGATTTGTTTAGTTCATGTGATTAATTGCTTTGTTGAGCGGAACCTTTATTTCCGTAAGTTATACGCAATTTGTGCACATGCGCTATTTCCATGATGCACTACTGTCGGGATAGGCATAGTGGAAGCGTCTTGAGTTGTGTGTGCTTTTCCTACGCCCGTGGAAGCAATAACTGTAAGTTGTGAAGTTCTTGCAGACATTGGCTAAAATGTTTACGTGCTTCTAAGTTTGACCTTTGTAATGTAAACTCTGTTTATTCAGCCGTAACTCCACGTTACTGTCCTGGCTTGTAAAACGCGTGTGTGAGTTCGCGCTGTCTGTGTCATGCTAAGTGTGCTATCGGCAAACGATTTAACTGGTTTTTATAACGATTGTTGTAATTAGACTAAGTTTCTTTTACTGTTTCTGTTTATTATAGTTTCACTCGCATTTTCACATGATTTGGAGACAATTATAAAGGAGCAAGACGCTCATAATCCTGGCTCGTGAGAATCGAGTTTGGCTTGTTGCTGTAAACTGCGTTAACGTACTGGGTGTGCACAACACGCAGGGAGAAGAGAGTACAACTTGTTTATACTTTATATAGGTGCACACACACACACTGACTGAAACTACTTGAGCCAAGTGGGATTGCAGGGGACACACACCCAGGATGGGATGCCAGGCTATCGCAAGGCACCCCAGGCGGGACTCAACCACAGACCCACCAGAAAGCAGGCCCAGGGGACAGGTCAAACCTGCTGTGCCACCACACCCCCCTTCACAGAGGCAGTGCAATTTAATTTATACAGGCAGTGCAATTGTTTGTATTTTATATGTAGTGCAAGTACCACACACTGACTGCCAGCAGTTTTTTTAAGAACCAATAAATTACTCAATTATATTACATACAAATTAGACATGACTATATTTTGACATTTTTTGTTTGTGTTGGATTCTCAATTACCTTATCATTAGTAATACTTGTTGTCGAGCGGGGGAAGGGAAAAACAAATGACAGGATTGCATGAAGCATGACAGTATCTTCTCCTGTGGTCAGGACCATGATTAATTTCTGCATCGGTGGTCCTAAAGGACTGTGTTTACTATATTGAGCTCAATTCAATTGCCTCCCTGTTCTTACCTTTTCTGAAGCCAGAGGCACTAAGCAAGTGGCAAGGAGTCCTCCTGGTGATGTTTAATTTGTATCAATCAGGCTGAAAAAAGCAGAAAAAAGCAGTATTTTAAGTGGGTTCCAGGAAAGTTGCTCTTAAAACCCACAGAGAAAATAGTGGGGTAAATGCTAAGTATGTGCTAGAGGAAGAATATAGTATAACATATGAAACGTGTGTGAGTGTGTGTCTGAGAGAGCGATTTGGTATGTTCCTCTTGATTGGTACAGATGTAGAGTTTTGTGTTTATCAATGGAATTATCACACACACATCTTCAGAACCGCTTGTCCCTTACGGGGTCACGGGGAACCGGAGCCTACCTGGCAACACAAGGTGGAAGGCCGGAGGGGGAAGGGGACACACCCAGGACGGGACGCCAGTCCATCGCAAGGCACCCCAAGCAGGACTCGAACCCCAGACCCATCAGAGAGCAGGACTGCGGTCCAACCCACTGCACCACCGCACCCCCTCAATGGAATTATACTTTATGGAATTCTACAGAAATATACCTCAGTGATTTAGACATACTCTGACAATCATTATTTGAGGAATTTATATATTTTGCCATAAAAATACAACAATAATCAAAAAAGTATTGCACAGAATATTAGAGCAGACTATAGAATGAAAACAGGCAACATACATGTGTCACACTGAGAAACCTGAATGTCACCTGAAAGCCTTTTTCTCACTGGAAAACCCTTGCTTCCAACCACAGTGCTGGAGAGAGAGGGAAACTGATACATGAGCCAAGATTCATTGATACTAGGGAAAGACAAAAACCTGCCTTTTGACCGTAATGTGCTACCAAAATAAGAATTGAGTAAAGTTTTAAATTGGGGCAAGTGAAATTGTTACTGTTCTTGTTTCTGTTGCTGGTATAAATATACAACCAGGAGAATACAGACACAGAAATTCTGCTAGTTATATATCATATAGAATGTTTTATCATAGAATCAGAATGAGCTTTATTGCCAAGTATGTTCACACATACAAGGAATTTGACTTGGTGACAGAGACTTCCACAACACAGACAGAATGACACTGACAAGACAGATGAGAAGATAGAATATGTGAATGAGGGATAAAAAATGTATAAAAACATAAAGTACCCAATATACAAAAATAGTAGTAGTAATACTAATAGTAATAGTAAAACCATAGTGCCAAAGTTCTGACTTGTTTACATTACATTTACCTGATGCTATTCTCCAAAGCGACTTATAATGTTAATGTTACAACTATTTACCCATTTATACAGCTGCGTAATTTTACTGGAGCAATGTAGGTTAAGGACCTTGCCCATGGGTACTCCATGCTAAAAGTCAGGCACAAACTTACAACCTTTGGGTGCAAAGGCAGTAGCTCTAACCTCTCTGAGATGTACATTGCATTTGAGAGAATGTCTGCTAAATGCATAAATGTAAATGTTAGCCAAGGCATGTTGGGTTTTTCTTTTGGTTTTTTGGTTGGAAACCAGCTGGGCTTTCAGCGTAATTAAATGAGGACATAAAGGAAAGTTTGGCTGCTGGATGCTTTTGCTTTTTATGTTTTATCCTTCATTCTTAGATACATTGATCTTTCCTCAGCATTTTGCTCCATCATTTGTTTATCTTTGTAGGAAAACATTTCAAACTACAAATATGAACTTTGTTCATTTATACATGTAACCACTAGAATGTGCTAGAGATAAATCCAAGTGAAGCTACAGTATTCCTAATTAAGTATGTAGCAAATATGTTAATCAGCCAATTATAGTAATAAACATAGCAATTCAGAACCATGGCACTTTTTAATGTCAAAATTAGCTTGATGATTATTTGAACAAGATATTCAGTGATTCTGCAAAGCCACTGACTGGCCGAAGCAGCTTTAAACAGAAGTGTGGATGGAACTCTTTGGTTTTGCTTCTCAATTCCTTCAATGTACTGTTCTGTTCCTTCACCCTATTGCTCTCTGGTGCTCTCAGTCATGACTCTGCCTGTACTGTGGTGAATGGTCTAAAATTTGCGTTGCGTTGTGGGACTCCAGGATCATGGGCTTTATTTGTTTGATACTCGCCCCTTTGTGAACACATATACACAATACACACACACAGCACATATGGTGTTTAATTTTTAAAACTTTTCTTTCACTGTGCCTGTGCTTTTGGGAAGATGGACTTTCCGCAAAGGAGGCCGCTGGCTTGGTTTATTGGCCTTCTCTACAGAGGCAGCTGGGAATAGATGGATTTTCTTTGGCTTTGTTGGGCCTGGTGTTACTCTTTTTTATGTGATGGAAGCCTTAAATTTGAAAAACACATAGAGAATTCAGGTCATTTGAAAACATTCACTTTTCAGTTCCAGTGGTCTCTGCAAACAGTTGTCTTTTTTATTACATTCATTATTAATGTTTTATTATTAACTTAATTCATTTCAAATATAATTATTATTTAACATTTTAATAATTTTTTTCTAATTTAAAATACTTCGATCTGCTGTCAAAATTACCTTCACTTGACAAGATCAGTAGATGGTACATCTGTATCCTGAGGTCTGTAGCTCCTCAGCTTTGGCTGCAGTGTGGTGGAATGACTTACCTGTGCCCCACAGAACTTCACATGCTTCAAATGCTTCTTAAATTTATGTCACACCACCTATCATAATCCCATGTAATTGTGTTTCTTCTAAATTCAACATGAGCGTGTAATGTGTTTCCACAAAAATTATGGAATTGGACTAAGTCAGTCTGCTTTGACAATTACATGTCTGCATTTACATCTCATTGTCTATTTTGAAATACACTTTAGTTTGCTCTGAGTACATCACATCTGAAAAAAGCGTTTGCTACATAAATAAATGTAAATTTGAATGGAATCATGTAAGAGTCTAAAGCCCCTGGATGGTTATTATTGATTAAACATTATTTTGTCTTGTTCTGACTGCACTGCCCATGAACTTTGTGTCATTGAAGCCAGATTTTTTAACGCACTGTAAAGTACAGTACGTTGCTGAAGTGTGTAACGGTAGTATTAATCACGGCCAAATCCAGGATCTCAGTAGGCAGTTACTGTGAGCAGCCCAAAAAAGAGAGAGGTGTAAAATGAGAACTGAGCATCAGGAACACTGACATTTCACGACCGTGCTGAAAGCACCAAAGAGCAATTACATGACTGGCACTGTGGAACTGTCAGCGACGTCTCCCTCTCTCATTGTTGCCAGTGGGAGTGCCTGACCAGCCACTGGATCATCATTCTCCTGTGAATCCAAACTTACATGTCCATTACTGCGACAACGGGAACTTATAGAAATATACAGTAGGGGTGCATTTACATCACTAAGAGAAAAAATATATAATGTGACTTGATGGGTATTGTGAACAGAGGTATTCATTTAGTCTGAAAATCTTTGAAGTTTTCTTTCAGTCTGAATGAAAGCCCTCCATAAGAACTTTTTTTTTTTTTTGGAAATAAGAATTGAAATCTTTTCATAAATCTCTTATGGTAAACAGTTTCTTCCTGCCTCCTAGAACTGGCTAATTGTGGACAAATTGCACAGGTTTCATGGATCCATCTGTCAGGACAGGCAGCCGGAAGTGGAAAGGACAGATTTAATTTGATGCTTGGATACCCTCCCTTAAGCTCACAAGGTCGGATTCCCTAGGGCCTCAACAATGTTCACCCCTCATTTTCAGGGGTAAAAATAACTGAAAAATGTCAGTTTAGGTGCTCCAACTGCTAATAACAAAGCAAAGTCTGCTGGTAAAATATTAGGATTATCACTGCATACCATTTATCAATCTGATTTATCAATATTCCTTTTTTTGCTGACAACACAAGAACATAGCCCAGTCACTGACATATTACACACATGGTAAACTAGGGCATGGAACCTGCAGTAGATTAATCAGGGAGGTTAATTGTCACATATTATTTTAAATGTCTGGGCATAGTGTTTGTTTACAGATACGGCATTTGACATTTCAAGATTTCCTTTCACATTTTAATTGCAAAATTTATGCAACGTTTTTGTCACGGTTGCGCGTAGCGCGGACGGACTCAAGTGCAGAGTTCTCGGGTCGACGTGCACGGAAGCCGAATCAGAATCCATAATCGGTGTCGAGGGGCAGGCGAGGGTCAGGCGATCAGCAAACGGAGTCCAAAGGGCTAGGCACAGAACGTGGTCAGGAAAAAATAGGCAAAGGGTCGAAGTCGGGATGGGTTTCTTGGTAACACGGTTCGCTAGGAAGCAAGGAGGCAAAACAAGGTTCCGCATCTGGGCTTCCTCGGCTTCCCTCTTTATAGTCGTTCCCATCAGGGAACGGCAGATGTGCCAGATGCGGAGAACGTGACAGTTTTCCACATAGAAAAATTGGATTTCAGTTTTTGAAATTATATGCTACTAATTTTTGAAAAAAAAGATACATTTACATTTATTCATTTCGCAGACATTCTCTCGAAAATAATGTACATCTCAGAGAACAATACAAAGAGTGCATTACATCAACCAAAAGTGTACATCTGATATAGAATAAGGATAGCTTGAAATGAAGACCACTGCATAGAAAAAAAGAAAGATATAAAATAAACCAACAAAACAAAGTTAAATTGCAAAACAATACATCAGTTTAAATCATACAGGCAAGTAATAGTTTTCTTAATTTGTTTTCAGTGACAGTTAAAAAATCTCCAGAATGAAACATTGCAGGAGCATTCAGAAGTGCTTTCATAATTTGAATAATTTTAATACTAAAAAATTGAGTTATTGTGGCACTCTCTGATGGACTGGCATACTGTACAGGGAGTATCCTCCTTTCTGCTGTGTGCTAGTGATTCTGGGATAGCCTCTGCACCACTGCATTCTTGGTCGGGAAAAGAGGCTTTAGAAAGTGAATGGGTGACTGATATAGTGGCTTTAATATACAAGCTATGTCCATATATAACAGTGTCAGGTACACATACTTTTCAGATTAAATTTGAACATGTCAGGGTATGCAGTTGGCCAAACATGGACCAGAAACAGTCAGTTGTGGAGCCACAGGCCATTCCCCTTATTTTTATAGCAGTTGACAATGGAGTGTCATTTATGCAAGAGTCACAGTTTGGTAATGTGTTATTTTGTGAATATCATGCTAAAAAATGTCATGTTCTAGTTTAAAAAGGTGGGGCTTACAATTTTCCAGACAGCTCTGTATTTTAGCATATGCTCAGTCAGATGTATCCCTGGAGTCACTCCAAGCCATCCATCCAGTCACTCCATGCAGATGAGAAGGCCAGCTCCAGTGGAGTTCTTGGCCCTGGGGGTGGGGGGAGGTGAGGTGATGTTTACTGATGCTGCAATGGGGGGTGGTGATGCTCAATTGACCACTGAATGCGCTTTATGGTTCTGCCAGAGGACAGTGAATGTGTCGGCCCAGTCCGCAGGCTGCTGTCCACAGGAGGCCCCTGCGCACATGCTGGAGGCGCAGACACCAGCAGGGCACCAGTCAAGTGGAGCACGGAGAGGGTATATGTGCTGCAGGCCACTGTTGCTGACTGAAGTTTATTTCTGAACTGGCAGTTCTCCGGTAAGGCTCAGTGAAAACTGTAGCTGAAGTGTAAGCTGGCACCGCATTTAGCTTGAAATGGAAACAGTTGGAATTCCAAAACTATATACTGCATTCTCTCAGTTGACAAAATTAATCTGTTTCTGACAATGGCAATATGGATATATGGAAATTTTTGGATACTAAATGCCTAATATTCTCCATCATTTTAAATTGGAATAATAATAGTAATACATTTCCAGTGCATCCAAAAACCCTAAACCATTTTCCCTAAATATCAATAAGACACTGTAAAAAATATACAACTATCAAACTGTGATTTTGGCACGATATAAACCACTTCATGAAGTAATTAATCTGTACTATATTTCTTGGCAGTATGCATCTCGGAACTAATTGTGTTGTCCTTGCATACAGTAGACAACAGCAACAATTAATAATGAAGTTTATATTAAAAATAAGTGCAGACAACAATTTAAAATGAACAATCAAGGCAATTTACTGAAATGAACTGTTATGGTGCTCTGAGGGTGAATAGAAGAACAGTTGATTATAAGTTTTTGTGTGGAGGAAGAAGGTGGGACTGTTACTCATGCTCTGCGAACACAACTGACCAAAATAAACACGAGGCAGGAAACAAGAAGGAAAGAGCTGATGGTACACTAGCGTCAATTACAATTCATTGCTACACTTCCACTTAACTTGAACAGCTTTCAGTTTTTTTTGGACAGATTAATTTCGTTATACTGAATTTTTGTTCTGTACACAAACAACTCTGTATCAAAACTCTGAGCTGGTATACCAATATTTTGGATAAATAATATGGTGGCACAGCGAGTAGCGCTCTTGCCACCAACACCTACAAGGTGCAAGACAATGTGGGTTTGATGGTATTCACTCTGTGCTGAGTTTGTGCATTTCCTCTTGGTGCTCTAATTTCCACCTATTCCAAAGACATGTAGTTCAGATGGATTGGTGATACTAAATTGTCCATAACGTGTGAATGGGTGAGTGCATGTGTCTGTTGCTACCCTGCAATGGATTGGTATCCTGTCCACAGTATATCCCTCCTCAACCTTTTGTTCAATTCTTCCAAGACAAGCTCTGGGTCTAAAGGCTTCCGACCTTGTTCAGGACAAGCAGTTACAGAAACTGGATGGAGGGTTTCTCGGTGAGGTAGTGTTGCTGAAAAGAGAGAGCATTGCACCCACAGATTTCTTGGATGACAAAGTCACAGACACATAAATGCAGTTCCATTGAATAAATTCATTGTTCTTGTGAGAAATGCAAGCTATTTACAAATCCAAACAGACAACATACAATATAGGGCTAAACACAATTGCACAAGGGCTATACAACTACTCATCCTTAATATCAAGACCTTATTCACACATTTTCTTTTTTCTTTTTTTATTCGGAGCTGAATTACTGTATATGCTACAAACCCAACCCCTTTTACAATAAACCATAGTAACACAGGATATGTAAACACAGAATATATTACGAGACATTCATTTGAGACAAACGGCAATCAGATATCAAAAAAGATACATAAATGTATATTTCGCACCACAGTTACTGCAAACAACGGCCAACATGCTGCATTGAAGAACCCGACCATAATGGTGCATTCTCTTGTGCCATTATGGCCGGGTTATTCAATGCAGTATGGGCAGGGTAGGCACTTCTTATGAGACACTATAAAGCAATTTGAAAGGGATGCCTGCTGTTGGGCAGTATGTAAACAGCAAGTAAAAGAGGTCTTTTGTAAAAGCCCTGTATGTAAGATTTTGTATGAGAACACCCTGCCACTAGGTTTGTGTCTCCTGCTGCAAACTGCATTGTGTTCTAATAACTAATCCAACTAGTTTTAGCACAGCCTGTTTGTTCTCCAAATAACATCATCACCAACAGGTCCTGCTGCACTGGCTTTTGTGCAAGGGATTGTGCGATTCTGACGCGTCCGGTGTGCTGTGTGTCTGTGGCTCCACCAGAGACTGGACTGAGAGCTAATTTCGGAAAGCTGCACTAATGAGTGAACTAAATGGGGCACCAGTATAGTCCCTGCAATGCTGACATTCGTTGCCTTGGTGAGTTATTTGGTACTCGGAGCTTGGATGGTCTTCAGGGTGGTGGCGCACACCTTTGCGCCATTAATAATAATCAGTGATTATGAATACGCTCTTCTAATTGTCAACCTGTTTGGCATGTACCTATTTTTAATGGTGACAGTTTGACTGAAGAAGTATGGGTTTGGCTTCTTGTTTATTATTTATTACTCTAAATAATAATTTAGTGATTATTCTTTTAACTTTTTTATTCTTATTATTTAGTTGATGCCTGTGTTAGATTTCTACATTTAGTAACCCATTTATACAGCCAGGGTCTTTCAAGGTACCTCTCACAGCTGTGCCACAGCACGAGTATAATTCAAACCTTTGAATTGCAAGCCAATGGCCCAAACCATCAGGGCCCCTGGTGCTTCAGCTAGTAAGTCATTCTACCGACAGTCTGTGTCAATGGCATCTAGCTGCGCCTCTGCAAACATCTGTATTTGTTTCCAAGTTATCTTTAATAATTGAGACTGTGGTATGATGTCAGCCTGAATGAAAAAAGTACATTTCTTTTTTCTTATTGCATGAGAGACAGGGAAACAAGCAATAGTAGCTGGGCTATTTGTTGCATTCATTTGACTTCATGCTCATGCTTGATTAAGAAGATTGCTTATGACAATACATTTTATCAGGTTGTGTAAATTAGTACATATATGACAAAAGGATCAATTGAACAAAAAATATTAGTCTGCAGTGTCTTTTCAATTGTTAAAGACACTAAGTGTAATGCTGAAGGCGTGAAAATGAATTTTGTCCTGAGTTTGATCAACTGAGATGGACCGGAAAACATACAGTAATGGATATTAACATAATATTTTGTTCCTACCAAACTGACAGCCTATATGAATTCATTCATAAGCTAAGATTAATATTCCAGTCAGCACTGAAATTTTTCTCTGTTTGGAAAACTTTTTTCTTCTAGTATACAAATACATTCTCAAAAGGGCGACATGGAAAAGAGGTCAGTTCACACAACAGTTTATGATCCTTGTCCATCATTTCCATTTCTGCAGTGAAACCTAAAAGGTACAACTTTTGGGTGTTTTAACTGAACTTAACACCATTTTACACTGAACTGTAATGTGAAAAAACACATTTTCTTACACAAAATTTTTAAAAACAAAATACAAGGACAGAAGCTTTACAGTTTTTTTTTTTACCTTTTGGTATGTAAAAAAACATTTATATTATGTTTCAATAAATTAAGTGTGGTGCAGTTATGGACTTAAAAATGGAGACGAAAAGAAAGTAAAGGTCTAGGGCATGCATTAATACTCACGCACACATTGACTGAAACCGCTTATCCCAAGCAGGGTTGCAGTGAGCCAGAGCCTAACCTGGCAACACAGGGCGCAAGGCTACAGGGGGAGGGGACACACCCAGGATGGGACACCAGTCCGTTGCAAGACACCCCAAGTGGGGCTTAAACCCCAGACCCACCAGAGAGCAGGCACAGGCCAAACCCGCTGCGCCACCACAGCCCCCCTCATTAATGCTCTTTAATATTTATTATTACATTGATTAAATTAAGGTGCTCAGGTACCTAAACAGAAAGAAGTTTTAACACAGTCCATTGCTTTGTCAGGTCACATATTTTGTGGTAATTACAGCCTTATTACTGCCTTTTCCAGCAGACTAAAAGGTACAGCAATGACTTATCTCTCCCACAGTGCTGTGGACACACAATATGCAAATGCATATGTGCCTCCATAAGTGGCCGTGAAGTGAGGTGGCCCTTGGACACACTCTCTGGAAGATCCATAAAGAAGAAGAGAAACTCCCTTTCTTGCATTTAGGAGAATAGATGTAGGTCTAGGTGCATTAGATGACTATCTAGGTGTGGTCCTGTTGTGGAGGTTACATGTCTTACATTAAACTGCTTTTTTTTTGTTTACTCATCACTCTCAGGTTGTTTCAGTGAGGATCTCTCAAATGCACTCTAATACATGCTTAAGTGCAATACATCAATAAGATGAGCCTAGTGAAAGCATTCATATAACCCCTCTCCCCCACCTCTCAGCCTGTAACCACATCCCTGATAAGTAGGCACCTCCACAGGACAGAAGACAGCTTCGCTCGTAAGCAAAGGGTTTCTAAATTGTCCCAGGGGGGCGGGGATGGCTGCTCTGTCGCACTGTTGACCTAAGTACTTGACCTGAATTTCCTCTGTATCCAGCATGAAAGTGAAAAATTATAAGCTAGGTTACTTCCTTTGACTATAAGTGTCTGCTATGCAATTTTAATAATAACAGTAATAAGAATAATTTTAGTAGCTGGACAGCAGCACTCTGACACTCTCATTTTGCAGTGAAGACGTTTGACATGTAACCTTTCTAGGGGAAATATTGGTGACTGGGGTACCTGCTGTGATGTAAAAGAGATCTCTCTGTTCAGTGGCCCTAAATGTCTGCAGATTAGACAGTAACAATTCACACACTAACACCAAATCCCTGACTTTTCCCTGTCCCAGTCAGACACTAACACACTGGAATGTCTATGCCAGTATAGCGCGCTTGGATCCAAGCAGCTTTTAGGAGCTTTTTGTGTTCATCTTTGTGCCCGCAGTGGATCAACATGCTGTCTTACCCTCAAAGGACCCAGGCTTGAATCCCACCTTATGCTGCAGTACTCTTGAGTGTGTTACTCTGCAAAATAAGAATATCCAGGTGTAGAAACAGGAAACTAATTGTAACAAGCTTCACACTATACTGTGAGTTATTTTGGAGAAGAGCATCAGCTAAATCAATTCCAAGAAGTAATGAAGACTGTTGAAATGACAAGCGGTAGTGTTTTCATGAACGTATTTTCTGTTTTCTGAAGAATTTCTAGATCACATGGAGATGGGAATAGCTGTAAATTCAAGTGTAAAATTTAATTATGTGTGCCCAGTGCAGTTGGTGCTGATTACAAACATGCTGATGTGGTGATCTGGTGACTGGTCAATGCTGGTGCACTGGAACCTGGAGACATGGGAAACCCTTGAGGATGAGCAGAATGAAGGACTTGTTGAACATGGAAACACAAAGAATCTGAATGACACAGAGAATTTCTGGGTATGAGGACACAAAGAACTTGGGAGATGCAGGACTTTGACAGCTTGAACCTTGACCGATGAACACAACAGACTAGGAGCAAGGGGTTAGTACACAAAAACAGGACTCGCTTTCTAAGGTAACAGCAACTCAGATCTTCATCCTGCTGCTGAACTTGTAACTTTTTGGAACATTTTCAATGATTACACACACACACACACATTTTCAGAACCGCTTGTCCCATACGGGGTCACGGGGAGCCAGAGCCTAACCCGGCAACACAGGGCGTAAGGCTGGAGGGGGAGGGGACACACCCACGTCGCAAGGCACCCCAAGCAGGACTCAAACCCCAGACCCACTGGAAAGCAGGACAGTGGTCCAACCCACTGCGCCACCGCACCCTCTCATTTTCAATGATCAGTTCATTGCGAATCAGGTAAATCAATTTCAGTCAGGAAACTGTGGGTAAGGTGTTTGATCACTGGTATTACTGTACAGGTTTGTTGAGAAATATAAAGACTTTCTACTTTACCCTTTCATTTTATGTGGGGGCTGCATGTGGTCTCAGTAGACAGTCTATGTGTAACGTGTTAATAAAGAATGACTGCATTGTTTGAGACTGGTGGTGGGGCATTGAACAAAATGCATGGGTGTTACTAAGATACTCTGCTGTAGCGTGAAGGCTTTTGATGGATTGTAAAGCAAAACTGTTGATGTTTTGAAATTGGATGCTGCTGTGATTAACAGTGGAAAGAAAAGCACAAAAAGTCACAAATGTTGTGACCGAAAAATGTGCATTTGCCTGAAACAGATATGTCAAACAGCTCATTAGTGTCCATTTCCCCTCATATCATACTAAGCAGAGTACTGTGCTGGAAGAGATTTTTTAAACAAAGCAAGGTTTAGTTGCCAAGTTCAAAAATAATTTTTGTGTTTTGAACTGAAATGGAAATTTTACTTCGTATAACGGAAAGTGTTTTACATCAGTCCCTATGGCTAAAAGATGTGCTGTGCCTGTGTGTTGATGGATTAGTGTTGAAGTGAATATTTGAGTATACGAAGGTGTGTTTATGAGCATGCTGCAATGATCTGCCTACTGTGTGTACTCTGCTTCATGGATCCGGTCCCAGAACAGTGCAAACTTGACTGTAAACAGTCCAGAGAGAGGCTGATGGAGGGATGGGTAGACTCTGCCAGGGATACTTGTCCTGCTTTCCTGTTTCCTCTGCCATTATCTTTATGCAGGTAGCTTATTCAGAAATGATTACCATGGTGGCGATTATAATTCTCACGGCTCAGTATGACCTCAATGGAACCAACAGGTTTTGGTGAGACAACTGCAGGGGAGAAGACAAATCAGGCTGCAAAAATGGCTCAGGCAGGGAGACTTTGTGTAAATTAAGGAAGCAGAGTCCCCAAAAGCCTCCTGTCACTTCTGAGTAACTGTGTGAGTTGGGCGTTTGACTAACATAATCAGGAGCTGCTTTTGGCAACAGAGGCAGTGGCATTCCCAAGTTGACCTTCACGAGGGGTGAAGGCAGGGGAAGATCCACAAAGTGACTCTGTTATGCAGGAAGACTTTCATTACTTGTCTGGCAGCTCTGGGGTGATGGAGCTGTCTGAATATATGAATACAGAAATGCTGGAATGCAGCTCAAGTACTCAGATACAGAAACAGCTGCTTTGGCAACAGTCCTGCCTGGCTAGTTGTTTAGATGCTGGAATCCAAGGGCATTTACATTTAAATGTAATCATTTAGCAGACACTTCTCTCCAAAGCGACATACATTTCAGAGAACAATACAAAAGTCCACTATTTCAGCTGAAGGAGAAATTTGGATGCAGATATGTGATTGAGTACATTTGTCACATAACACCATATGCACCAGTATACTTTACACGATTAGGTGAATATACAGTATGCTTTCCATTACAAAGCAAATTGTTATCAAACATTATTAAATTTAAAAAAACATGTATACGTTTATTGCACACTTATGAGATCTGGGGAGAAGTTAGTCCGAAACATTCAAAGTTTTAAACCTTTTTGAATATAGAGATTCAGCAGTTCTGAGTGAGAGGGAGAGGTTCTGCCACTACATCAGAGCCAGAACCAAAAACCTAAATGTTTTTGATTTTGGACCTTCTGTGTGTGGGACCATCAAACAGGCATATTTGGAAGAGCGCAGCAGTCTGGTTGAGGTGTAGTGAGCAATCAGATCTTATAGATAATGGGGAGCAGATCTGTGGATGGTTTTGTAAACCGTCCTGAATTTAATGCAGGCAGCTATAGAAGCCAAAGATGACTTTGGCTTAGAGCTGGGGTTAGAACTGCCACCTTGGACTCAGTGGAACCAGTCAAATCCCAAATCCCTTTTGTTATAGTACCCTTGATGAAGGTACTCACCCTGAATTGTTCCAGTAAAAATTACCCTGCTGTGTAAATGAGCAAATCATTGTACTAGGTTAATATCGTAAGTTCGTGGAGTCAAATCTAAAATCAATGGGAGGGCATTTAAGTGCTTTTGACCAGTCAGCCATCTGAGCTTTGCAATGTTGCAGTTCAACTTTCAGAAAAACCAGAAAGCCAAGTCAGGAGGGCCGTGGAGGCTGAGATGTGGGAAAAATCTGGGTTACTGTGAGCTGGTGAGAGGAACGGTACCTGCTGAAAGCCTGCCTGTTTGCTGGCCCATCTTTTAGTTTAATTACAGTGCATGTGAGTTTTTAGTTTAATTGCAATACAATCATAGATGTACCAGTGCCAGGCAATGCATGGGAAAAGCGATGTTGTTCTTTTCTTCAGAGGTACCTTAACAATGATTTCATGTTAGTCAAAGACTGGGAGAAAGTTAGGGTAGCACTGTTACAGTACATCCCTGTGCTCCTTATGCAGTTATGTAGTTCGCACATTTCTCCTAAATTACTTACATTAATTTAGTTGATGCTTTTTCTCCAAAATGCATTGCAATTACTTACTCATTTGTACAGCTGGGTGATTTGACTGGCGCAATTTAGGGTATATACTTTTCTCACGGATACTATAGCCAGAGATGAGATTCAAAACTGTGACCTGTGAGTCTCAAAGCAGCAGCGCTAACCCTTATGCTACTAGAAGAATTGAGAGGTTAAGCTGATTAACTATTTAGCCAGTTATACAGCTGAGTAGTTTTTACTCAAACAATTTAGAGTAAGTACCTTGTTCAAGGGTTCCACATCAAAGAGTGAGCTTTAAACCTGTTTCTTCCACGCCACGGCAGAGGTTCTAACCGCTGCTTTACCTCTACTGACCTCTCCGTTTTATTTACTTTTTAAATTTTCAAGTTTGCAACATTGTTGTTAATGAACCACATCAATAACAGTGACAAATTACATTGTTAAGACAATAAGTGTAATTCATTTTTAATACTTTGTATGTGGGGAGTGTGGTGGCACAGTGGCGCAGTGGGTTTGACCAGGTCCTGCTCTCTAGTGGGTCTGGGGTTCGAGTCCTGCTTGGGGTGCCTTGTGACGGACTGGTGTCCCATCCTGGGTGTGTCCCCTCCCCCTTCAGCCTTACGCCCTGTGTTGCCGGGTTGGGCTCTGGCTCCCCGTGGCCCTGTATGGGACAAGTGGTTTCTGATGATGATGATGATGATGTGTGTGTACTTTGTATATGATCCCACATGGTTATACTTTAAGCCCATATCTGCACTTCATGATACAACTTTTAAGGTGCTTTATATTAGATAGATTCTGCTTATGATATTTGTTTGTAATTTGCTCTGAGCAGAGTAATTTCCCGTGAGCCTTTGCTTATTTTATTATGACAACGCATTGCAGATACAATTTCTGATGAATCAAGGCATGGAAATACTCATTTTGGGTGTGCATAGTTCACTCTGGAGTGATATCATGCATGTCTTGAATGAATGTTGCTGCGATCCTTATACTAAATATCACTTATGGCCCATGGAATGCTTCCTGTGTGTTTGCTCTGACACTTTTGCCATTTAAAAGAGACCATTTATTTATCACTTTTTTCCTGACACTTTGGCTTGGTACTGATTTAATAGCTGTCTTGGGCTGTAAGGACTGGCGAGCTGAACTGGTAATGATGGATGACGAATGGCTCCAGAAAGCGATAGCGGCAATGAGGCTGTGCCGATGAAACGCCGTCTCTGTTTAACAAGCAAGCCCCTGGGTGATGAATGTCCACAGCCTATCTGGGCTTTAATTGCCGCAGCAGTGATTACAACAACGTGTTTTCCTTTGAGCTACCTCAGATTCAAGGCTTAAATGTGTTTTCTCGATTTCATCTCATTCTTATCTCATTCAGTTTATCTAATATTAGAAGAAATACTACACATTACCATTAAAATACTTATAAACAGCTTTAAAAGGAGCAGGGAGTCATTTTTCAAAATGACTGAAATGTTTGCTTTTTGGAGGTGTCTAATTTTAAAAAAAAACTGCATACCACCTACCCCGGAAAAGAAAAAAGGCTTCTGGCATGTGGACACAAGTGCTCTCTTTCTCTCTCTGTCCGTCTCTCTCTCTCTCTCTGTCCGTCTCTCTCTCTCACTCTCTCTTTCGCTCTCTCACTCTCCGTATCTCTCGCTCTCTGTGTCTCTCTCGTTCTCTCTCACTCTCCGTATCTCTCTCCCTGTCTCTCTCCCCTTCTCTCTCACTTTCCATATTGCTT
The DNA here is from genome assembly GCF_900964775.1 of Scleropages formosus. NCBI lineage: Eukaryota > Metazoa > Chordata > Actinopteri > Osteoglossiformes > Osteoglossidae > Scleropages > Scleropages formosus. Next base: position 25,493,752 of record NC_041821.1, read on the forward strand.
TCTCTCTGTTTCTCTCTCTCCCTCTCTCACTCGCCGTATCTCTCTCTCTGTCTGTCTCTCGCTCTGTCTCTCTCTCTCCCTCTCTCACTCGCCGTATCTCTCTCTCTGTCTGTCTCTCGCTCTGTCTCTCTCTCTCTCTCTCTCTCTCTTTCCATCTCTCTGTCTCTTTGTCTCTTTGTCTCAGCAACTCTCTTCTCCCAAAAATGAAAACTACTGTTTTGGATGAATGTATATCCGGTTAACACCGGAATTAGGTTTAGGATTGGGTTGTCAGGTCTGGGTGCCAGGGAACTGAATGCCTGACTGATTTATCTCTGAGTAGGTCTTTATGTATCTGCAATAATTAACCACTTGCACACTTTTACTCAACTTTAAGAATTACAGTAAAAAGCACCCCTGGAAAGGGAAACTCCATGCAGTTGTGGATGAAACCGTCCCACTTTCTTTGTTTTAGTGTGGTAAAAGAAATAAATAGGTGAAAGTTGTGTTGATGTAGCGTTGCATCACAGTTCAGTCAAGATATTCTGTAAATGCCATGGGGGGGGGCTGCTGGTGTGTGTATATGTATCTTAGGGGCGCGGGGGCACTCCAGACATGGTGTAGTGAGAACCTTAGCACTCAACAGGGCAGTACACACAACAGAGCTTCCTTGTGTGTGGTCAGACATGGTTGTCCCATACCTAAATTCTGCAAGTCAAACCACTGAATGAATAAAGAATTACACCTGACTTTGTAAGGGGGTGGGGGGCACAGCAGGTTTGGCTGGTGTCCACTGTGTGGTGGGCCTGGGGATTGAGCTCTGCTTGGGGTGCCTTGCGCTGGACTGGTGTCCTGTCCCGTCTGCCAGATAAGACTCTGGCTCACCTCAGGATAAGCGGTTGTAGGCGATGCATGGAATCAACTTTACTTTGCTTATTTACTTTTTTAAACAAAAATATTTTTCAAGTTATTTGCAGTTCTGTGTAGAGAATCACATTTTTTGTGAACAATAAATATAATTTTGTTGCAGTTAATTAACATTTTAATTAATATACATTAGCATCTTTTTTTAACAGAATTGCTTCACAAGTTTGTAATAGTTTTATGTTTCTGTATGGCTCCTATGACATAGTGCAAATCCTTGAATTGCTGAATAACAGTATAAAAATATAATCCCTGCTCTTTCCTATGGTTATCACAGTAAATCCCACTGCACGCAAATGAATGCTAAGAACAAGACTGAGTGATTGTCTGGCAAAAGCAATTAATCTTCACCCTTTTTTTCATTTTAAACTTAATGAGTGAAAGGGAAGAGTGGAAAAAAACATCAGACACCCTATTTAAATACGGAATGGTGAGTTTATTTTAGTGGCAATTTACTATTTGTTTGCCAGTCTTCCTGTGACCTGACATTTCTAAGCTCTGCTTCCTGAAACCACCAAATTACTGAACAGTACAGAGGTTTCATCTTTTCAAGCGTTTTCTATGGGCTGAATTTGTTGGATATATTTCTGAAAGAATGTATCTTATATTGAAAAGAGAAATTAAAAAAAAATCTTTGCATTTTGAATACATTGTTGTCTGCTTAAATTAAACCCAACTTCTTGTAATCTTTGACATTTGCTTATTTTTTTTTTTTTTTTTAAATGTATTCTTTCAGATGCTAGAGTTGTCTCTGCATTCAGGTTTGCACGTCAGTACATTGTTTTGTTACGTTGCATTATGTTTTACTTTTATATATTTGGTGTGACGCTAAAGGTAGGTCGAGGAATACATTTACCTCACCTAAATTTGCAGATGTTACAGAAAGTTTACCTTGGCTGATTATCTTCTCCACAGCAGCTTTCAGCAGGATAATTGAATTAATGGATTTGCATAAGTTTGTGTTGATCTGGTATTGGCAAATGGCATTTAACATTTGAATGTAATTATTTTCCGAAATAAAGAAATTAATGTCTGTCTGGCCATTTGCCTTTGCAGTTATTGGCTGCAGACACTTTCTGAGAAGTGGAAATTGTAAAAATGAGCATTTTGGCAGTATATTGGTTCTCATGTAAAAAGAGCTTCATCAGAATGAGAAAAAGCTTCAGGATTTATTCTATTTTTATTTCTAAAATTAAATTTCTGTAGTTTTTTTTTTTTTTTTTTTTAAAGGCAAGGATCGTATATGCAAGTAATGGGAATGTAAGATAGATCTAATTTTACTGTATGGTTTAATTGTTTTACTATAACACAATGTTACAGTAAATCATGTAAATAGTGTAAGGCGTAGCTTTAGAGAGCTTTAGCGTTTTATCAGACAGTGCCCCTCAACAATGTTTCATGGATTATCCAGGTTATGTATTTATGACAGCCTTCCATTTTTTATTTGAAATGTTGTTTATGCTTTATGATTAATCAGCAACTTACAGGGCAAAACATTTCAGCTGCTTCCATATGGTGCTGCGCTCCTGTGGGGCCACACTGACAGTGCTGAAGTGGACTTGGACTTGCTGCAAGTCATGTAGCACATTCAGCTTATTTGTATGAAAAATTAATTTAATCAATGTCCAAAGTTACTTCCTAGTTTAGGATCGTTTACTGAACTACTGAGGATGATTTACCCATTCATACAGCTACATAATTCAGTTCAGGATAAGTATGTTATTCAGATGTGCTGCAGCAGGAGGTGAAATTTGAACCTAAGCCGTATGAGTGCAAGGGAGTGGCTCTAACCACTACATCACTCGCTGCCCCTGTTAAAAGTTAAAACTAAATATCATAACTTTCTCACCAAGACCTCACTTGTTCTCACTTAGATCATGCACGAACTGCTTAAAACACCTGGTCATATCCTTCTCTTGTGTCCTCCCAATCATCCAGGTTGTTTTGGACGTTTTCCAGTTCCCCTAATAAATTACATTGAATTTATTGTGACTTTTTTATTCATTTTTATTCTCAGTTGATTTGCATGCATTATAAGCTCATGAGAGAGGCTGCTGTATTAGTTGTTTAGCAGTGTGGAAGTCAAAGAGAACAGCAGCTGAAGCATTTTTCATAGATCAGAACCTCTGATTCAGCACTCAGGAGTGGAAGTATCTCCATGCGTATTTTCTTAAATTATATTAGCACTGTTTTAGGAAATATGAAATGAAGGGAGCTGCGTTAAATTTATGTCAATGGATTTTTGCAATTAAAAAAATTTAAAAGGGTTAAGCAGGGCACTTAGATAGCTCTGCTGTTAAAAAAAAGAATACTGAACTGCTCTACTATAATACCCAACTGTATAAGAAAAGGTGCAGTTGTACAGAGTTTTGGATAAAAGCTAGTAATAAGAAATAATGAGCCCTCTGTGGACAGGAAGGTCACTCCCTTGGGTTTTGGTTTGCGGCCAAAGAAATGGGTATCATGGTATGCTACACTAACTGCACTTGGTATCTTACTGAAGACACAATATTCTCATGTTGATCCCCAGTGACAAATCTTAAAAAAGGGAAAAATTACCACTTTCAACATTGTCAAGCAGACAAACACATGTTTAGATTAGTACCCTCAAATGACTGGATTTATGAGAAGAAAAAAATGTAGCTCTATATTGCTAACGTGCAAAGCAGGAGCTTAGAAACAATTTCTGAAAGAGCTCTCATAGTTATATTGGAATAATCACTGTGATCAGATTTAAGTCTCACTTTAAATCGTGCAAGTGGGGACAAGTAAAGAAGGAGTAAATAACCTCCCCGCCCCCAAATTTTCTCAAGTGAAATTTGAATGTAGTTAAGCACAGAACTTTGTGAAGAATGTTCTTGTGTTAATATATGTGTAACTTATAAATGATTAATTTGCCAACAAACCAAATTACACACACACACACCACCTGAGCTGCTTGTCCCATACAGGGTCGTGGGGAGCCGGAGCCTAGCCTGGTGGCGCAGGGTGCAGGGCCGGAAGGGGAGAGGGCACGCCCAGGGCGGGACGCCAGTCCGTCGCAAGGCACCCCAAGCGGGACTTGAACCCAAGGCCCACCGGAGAGCAGGACCACGCCCCCCCAATTTCATGCAATATATGTTTATATACCTATCAATAAATGTGTTTGTGTGTTTTCCTTAATTTTCATCAACTAGATCTTCAGTGCAAGGTTATGGTGGTTGGGAGCCTCAAGCACATGGAGCCCTAGGATAGGCAGGATACACCCTGAACTGGATGCCAGGGCAAACACACACTCAGTCATTTACTCATGTGCAGTACATACACACTGCAGATAAAGTATAGTGACCAATTCCCATGAAATATGAATATTTGGCCTATAGATGAAAATTTAAGAACCAGGAAAATTATGAAAAAAAATTTGCAAATATAATTGTTGTACTACTGGATGAATTCATGCAAATGAATTCTGTATTTATTTTCCTCTGCGTGAAAACTGCATATATCTCCAGCCAAAAATAGTAAATACTAGCAGCCTCGCTTTCATGTTAGTTGTCTTAGGCAAAAGCTTCAGCAAAGTAAAATAAAAAAAAAATATGATGATGATAGTGACAATAATAGTACTCACATGGCAAAGGTAGGAGGGAGATAACAAGTGAGAGTAAACACATAGACACCGTGGGAAGGCCCGGCTCCTGGCACTTCCTGCATTTCACAGGGCTAATCTTTCATGTTGCTCGCTTTCATAAATGGTACCGAGTTAAGAAGCCATTTCAGCCGATTTTACAACTTCATTAAACTGACATCAAATGTGAGTCGCAAGACACTGACACTTGGGCTTTTGTATGCAAGGTTTCATGGCTGTACAAATGAGACTGGGTGTGAGTGCATCAAAGCCGGGACTTCTGGAAAGTGACTTTGATCTCCTATGCTTGCATCTCGGCCCTTGCAGAATTATTTATTTATTTAAGTGTTTTTCATTGGATGAAGCTCAGGCTCCCCTGCAGAACTCCTAGAGTTCAACATCCATCAGAATCTGAATGGGGATTTTTTTGCCATCTGTTGATTACATTTACCCATTTATAGAGTGGGGTAGTTTTACTGGAGCAACTTATGTTAAGTTCCTTGCTCAAGGATACTACTGTCAGAGATGAGATTCAAACATGCTAGATTCTGCCTGCTTTCTGGTGGGTCTGGGGTTCAAGTCCCGCTTGGAGTGCTTTGTGTCGGACTGGCATCTCGTCCTGGGTGTGTTCCCTCCCCCTCCCCATCCCCATTCAGCCTTATGCCCTGTGTTGCTGGGTCAGGCTCCGGCTCACCGTGACCCTGCTTGGGACAAGTGGCTTCAGTCAGTGTGTGTGTGTGTGTGTGTGTGTGTGTGTGTGACACAGGTCAGACGTTCTGTTTGTGGTTTTACAAAAGTTTAGTGACATTCTTGGTTTTACGGCAAAATACGGTTGACAGATAACAAGTCCGTTAACCTCCTAGGGATCTGTAGCAGAGACAGGGTCCAAAACAGTACAAGTTTGCAAGACACAAAAATACATACCATGTTTATTTCCATATTTATATATCTATACAAGTATTCCACAAGGCTGTAATCTTTGTGTTTGAAACTTAATGTAAATGTAAGAATAAATACACACACACACACACAGTCCGATACCGCTTGTCCCAAGCGTGGTTTTGGCGAGCTGGAGCCTAACCTGCTATGCAGGGTGTAAGGCTAGAGAGGGAGGGGATACACACAGGATGGGACACCAGTCCGTCTCAAGGTACCCCAAGCAGGACTCGAAGCCCAGACCCACCGAAGAGCAGGACCCGGCCAAACCCACTGCACCACCGTGCCCCCCTTGAAAGTAAGAATATTTAACACACACACACACACACACACACACACACACACACACACACACACACACACACACACACACACACACACACACACACACACACACACACACACACACACACTTACTTTCTGAACTGCTTGTCCCATATGGGGTCACGGGGAACCGGAGCCCAACCCGGCAACTCAGGGCGTAAGGCCGGAGGGGGAGGGGACACACCCAGGACGGGACGCCAGTCCATCGCAAGGCACCCCAAGCGGGACTCGAACCCCAGACCCACCGGAGAGCAGGACTGCGGTCCAACCCACTGCACCACCACATCCCCCACATAAAGTAAGAATATTTAATATTTAATTTTATTTTGTTTTTGTCAAGCACTCTTTTCACTGGAATGCCAGAATTGATGCACTACATACACTTACTGGGCACTTTATTAGGAACACCTGCACACCTGCTAATTCACGCAATTATCCGAACAGCCAATCATTTGGCAGCAACTCAGTGAACTGAATGCAGACAATCAATGCAGTCATGCAAATACGAGTCTTCAGTTAATGCTCAGCTAGCTCAAATGTCAGAATGGGGAAAAAATGTAATCTCAATGAATTTGACTGACTGGGGGTGTGGTGGTGCAGTGGGTTGGACTGCAGTCCTGCTCTCCAATGGGTCTGGGGTTCGAGTCCCGCTTGGGGTGCCTTGCGGTGGACTGGCGTCCCGTCCTGGGTGTGTTCCCTTCCCCCTCTGGCCTTACGCCCTGTGTTGCCGGGTAGGCTCCAGTTCCCCGTGACCCCGTAAGGGACAAGCGGTTCTGAAAGTGTGTGTGTGTGTGTGTGTGTGTGTGTGTGTATTTTTGGTGCCAGACAATCCCGTTTGAGTATTTCAGAACAGCTCATCTTCTGGGATTTTAACACACAACAGTTTGTACAGTTTACACAAAATGCTGTGAAAAACAAAACACATCCAATGGAAATTTTGTTGATGAGAGAGATCAGATAAGAACGGCCAGACTGGTTCGAGCTAACGGAAAGGCTACAGTAACTCAATTATGGGTTGAGTATTACTCTTTACAACAGTGGTGAGAGGAAAAGCATTTCTGAACACACAACACACGGGTGTCACAGTGGCGCAGTGAGTAGCGCTGCTGTCTCACAGCACCCGGTGGTGCAAGAGGGCATGGGTTTAATCCCCGCTTAGTCTGCGTGAAGTTTGCATGTTCTCTCTGTGTCTGTGTGGGTTTCCTCCAGGTGTTCCAGTTTCCTCCTGGAGTCCAAAGACATGTTGTTCAGGTTCCCCCATGGTCTGTGAATTACAGAGAAAGTCTATTTCACTGATACATGGATGAGTGACCCACTGTAAATAGTGTATCTAGCAGTGTAAGTCACCTTGGTGAATAAGGTGTGGGCTGATAACACTATATAGAGTTCATTGGAATTCACTTTGGAGAACAGCATCTACTAAATAAATATAAATGTAAAGTCCACATTGGGTTACACTCCTGTCAGCTAATAACAGGAATCTGAGGCTGCAGTGGGCACAGGCACACCAAAACTGGACAACTGAACAGTGGAGGAACATCACTGGTTCTGATGAATATTGGTTTCTGTTGTGACATGCAGATGATCGAGTCAGAATTTAGGAAAAAAACAGCATGAATCCATGGACCCAACCTGCCTTGTGTCAAGAGTTCAGGCCAGTGGTGATGGTGTAATGGTGTGGGAATGTTTTCTTGGTATACATTGTGCCCCCTAATACTAATCAAGCATCCTTTGAAAACCACAGCCTTTCTGCATCCCTTGATGGCCACAGTTTACCCATCAACTAATCACTACTTTCAGCAGGATAATGTGACATGTCACAAAACACAAGTATCTCAAACTGGTTCCACACTCATGACAATGAGTTCAGTATAATTCACTGGTCTCCCCAGTCACCAGATCTGAATCCAGTAGAAGACTTTTGAGTTGGGGTTAATACCTTGCTGACTCCATGCCACAAAAAAATCAGGCTTTTCTGAAAGCAAAGGGGGTTCCTTCCCAGTGTTAGAATAGTGTTAAAGAGTAAAGTGGCCAGGGAGTGTATACTATTTATACATTCAAATATTACTACATTTACAGTACAGTCAAGAATTTACATACTATTCTTCCCCAGATGTTCCTAAGTTATTTTTTTTAATAAACACTAACAAGAATTCAACAATAAGGTACACAGCTGTAAATGTCATTGGAAGTAATGTGGCTGAAAGGGCAATGCTAACTGTAACTTTGCTGCTCAAAAAGCTCTTGTTAGTCTCTTCAGGTGAAGTACAAAAGGAAGTCTATTCAGTTTTTGTGAAGAGAGGAAAAGTTCAGCTTCCCATTGGTGTGGTGACCAGGTATGACATGGATGTTTGTGGGACCATCCTGCTAACCTAGTAACTTTTATTGGAAAAGGTCAGGAAATAGGAAACCCAAAGAAAGCAAAATTCGTTAAAAAAAAAAAAAAAGGAAGATGGCTTTCAGGAATGCTGAGTGCTGCTCTGAAGGGCTTTCTTCAGTCGGAAGACCAGAGTGACTCAGTCTTTGTAGAAGAAGATATGGAATCAGTTTGTCACCTCTCTGCAGCTGTCATATATACAATATACATATACAAAAATCTCCCTCCCACCCCCACATGGGATGGTGTGTGTCTCCCTCAAGCTCGGGTCCTCTACCAGAGGTCTTGGAGTTTGAGGGTTCTGTGCAGTATCTTAGCTGTTCCTAGGACTGCACTCTTCTGGACAGATGTTGTTTCTGGAATCTGCTAGAGCCACTCTCCCACTTTGGCAGTCAGCTCCGAGTGCTCCTATTACCACTGGGACGTCTCTTGACTTCATCTTCCACATTCATTCCAATTCTTACTTCAGCCCTTGGTACTTCTTGATCTTCTCATGCTCCTTACATTTACATTTATTCATTTAGCAAGAGCTTTTCTCCAAAGCGACGTACATCTTAAAGAAAACACAATTTGTGCATTACATTAGGAAAAAGAGAGACATACTGTAGTTGCAAATGTGCGATTCTTAAGTACAGTCAGTTTGTCTCTTTCACCATGCACCAATGTTCATCACACGAGTAGCTGAATAAATCTTTATCAGAATATTGGCGATTGAGGATCGCCTTCCTAGTAATTTTTTATTTTTTTTTGAGATACATATAAACATTTACATTATATTACAGGAGTGGCTGTCTAAAGGATTGATCCAGGTATGATCTTAAAGTTATAGTGCATGAAGTGGATGCGTGAAGGTTTATCCGTTGTTAAACCGTTATGATCTCAAAGTTATAGAGGATGAACATTTCCACATTACATGAATTTAAGAGATCATGGGCGAAGTGAGTCTGGAAGAGGTGAGTTTTAAGACCCTTTTTAAATGTGGGGAAAGATTCAGCAGTTCTGCGTGAGAAGGGGAAGTTGTTCCACCAGAACAGAGCACCACCGTGGTTTACCTTTCGTGTGTGGGACCACCAAGCGGGCAGAGCGTAACAGTCTGGTTGGGATGTAGCGAATGATCAAGTCTTGTAGATACCTGGGATAGCCTGCCATAACCAGGGTTTTAAATTTCATCTGGGCAGCTATAGGAAGCCAGTGCAGAGAAATGAGTAGAGAAGATAACATGGGAACTCTTTGGCAAGTCAAACACAACTTGTGCAGCAAGTTGTTCAAATTGGCATTCCTCTATATACAGTAGCTTGTACACACACACACACACACACACACACACATACACACACACACACACACACACACACACACACTATCTGAACCACTTGTCCCAGACAGGGTCACGGGGAACCGGAGCCTACCCGGCAACTCAGGACGTAAGGCCGGAGGGGGAGGGGACACACCCAGGACAGGACGCCAGTCCGCCACAAGGCACCCCAGACCCACCAGAAAGCAGGACGCGGTCCAACCCACTGCGCCACCGCACCCCCGCGCCCCCAGCTTGTATACAGTGGAACAAAATATCATTTCTCCAGAGACTATGGTGCAACACAAAACAGGAGTACAGGACAATAAATACACAGGACAAAACATAAAAAGGGCTGTACTGAAGGCAGTTTGTAATGTATGGAGTCATGCTGGGTTAGCTGTTTGACTCCACCAAGTGGGCGTTGAGAGGCAGCAGGGTGTTGAGTAATCTGACTGCCTCAGGGAAGAAACTGTTGCGGAGTTTGCTGGTGGTGGCACGGATGCTCCTGTGCCTTCTGCCAGATGGCAAAACGGTGAAGAGTCCATAAGAGGGGTGAGAGGTGTCATCCACAATGCTGGTGGCTTTGCGGATGCAGCATTGTTGTATGAGGAGTCAGTGGTGGGTATAGAGACTCCAGTGATATTTTCAGTTGTTCTCACAATTCGCTGTAGGGTCAGCAGCTCAGCTGGCAGCGTTCTGTATCAGCTGTAGAGGTTTGAGGGCAGTAGCAAAAAGGCCAGACAGGAGAGAGTTGCAGTAGTCCAGGCGGGATATCCCCATGTCCTGGACAAGTAGTTGCCCAGAGTCTGTTGCGAGATAAGGACGATCCTGCAGATGTTATGCAGGATGTATCAGCAGGTCCGAGTTTTGGCTTCAATGTGCTGAGAGAAAGTTACACTTTCAATCATCACTTCCAGACCCTTAGCCGAGGAGGTAGGCAAAATGAGTGAATTGTCCAATTTGATTGAGAGATTGTGACACGAGGACAGGCCAACTGAGAGGTGTAGGATCTCTGTTTTGGAGAGGTTGAATTGTAAGTGGAGATCAGACATCCATGCAAAAATGCCTGACAGGTAGGCAGCAATGCACGCGGAAATGTCTGACGCTGCAGGTGGAAATGAAAGGAAGAGCTGGGTATCATCAGCGTAGCAGTGGTAGTTGAATCCATGGGAGGTGATGACAGGGCCGAGGGAGAGGTGTAGATTGAGAAGAGCAGACGACCCAGTACCGAGCCCTGCAGGACACCAGTTGAGGAAGGCAGAGGAGAAGAATAAGAGCTCCGCCAGACCACTTGATAAGATCTGTCATATAGGTAGGTCTCAAACCATCTTAGTGTTGTTCCTTTGATTCCTGCTGACTAAGAGAGGAGAGTAGAATCTGGTGGTTGACAGTGTCGAATGCTGCAGTCACGTCGAGGAGGATGAGGACTAAGGATCCTTCTTTCTGATATTGCTGTCAATTGGGATTCCACATCTATCACGGTTACCCTCTTCTCCTCCTTGTCGACCACCACTATGTCTGGTTGGTTGGCCAACAACTGCTTGTCAGCTTGGAAGTTGAAGTCTCACAGGACCTTAGCTCTGCTGTTTTCAATGACCTTTGGTTTTGTCTCCCATTTGGACTTGGAAACTCCCACTCTGTATTCTGCACAGATGTTCCTGTACACCATCCCAGCTGTTTGTTATTGCCTCTCAGTGTACGCTGTCCTACCCTGCTACTATGTGCTGGACTGTTTCAGGGTTGTCTTTGCACAGCTTGCACCTTGGGTCCTGTCTGCTATGGTAGACCCCAGCCTCTATGGATCTAGTACTTGGAGCCTATTCTTGTTCTGCCATCTTCAGAGCTTCTGTGCTGTCCTTCAGACCAGCCTTTTACAGCCAGTGGTAGGATTTCTTGATGTCAGCCACTCCCTCTATCTGTCGATGGTAGAGCCTATGGACGGGTTTGGTCTTCCACAATGTCTCCTCTTCTTCCTCATCACCCTTTGTCTTCTGTTGCCTGAGGTACTCACTTAGCAGTTTGTCCTTACTTTCTGATGTGCTCTTGGATGCTCCTTGTTTCATCCTGGATAGTGACTCTGACAGTCACTAACCCTCGCCCCCTCTTAAATATACATAAAAAATAAAAAAATTCCCCACTTGCCCCCTTTTGCGGGCGGTCTTACTCCTTCAAGCTCTTGTCCTCTACCAGAGGCCTGGGAGCTTGAGGGTTCTGCGCAGTATCTTAGCTGTTCCTAGGACCGCACTCTTCTGGACAGAGATCTCGGATGTTGTTCCCGGGATCTGCTGGAGCCACTCTCCCAGCTTAGGGGTCACAGCCCCAAGTGTTCCGATTACCACGGGGACCACTGTTGCCTTTGCCTTCCACATCTTTTCTAGCTCTTATCTCAGTCCTTGGTATTTCTCAAGCTTCTCATGTTCTTTCTTTCTGATGTTGTCATCGCTTGGGATGGCGACATCTATCACTATGGCTTTCTTCCTCTGTTTGTCCACCACTACTATGTCCGGTTGGTTAGCCATTACCAGTTTGTCAGTCTGGATCTGGAAGTCCCACAGGATCTTAGCTCGGTCATTCTCGACCACCCTTGGGGGTGTATCCCACTTTGATCCTGGGACTTCCAGCCCATACTCGGCACAGATGTTCCTGTACACTACGCCAGCCACTTGGTTATGGCGTCCCATGTATGCCTTGCATGCTAGCATCTTACACCCTGCTGTTATGTACTGGATTGTCTCAGGGGCATCTTTGCACAGCCTACACCTGGTGTGGTAGACCCCGGTCTCTATTGATCTTGTACTTAGAGCTTGTTCCTGTGCTACTATGATTAGTGCCTCTGTGCTGTCTTTCAGTCCAGCTTTGTCCAGCCACTGGTATGATTTTTCGATATCAGCCACTTCTTCAATCTGCCGGTGGTACATACCGTGTAGGGGTTTGTCCTTCCATGATGGTTCCTGTTCTTCCTCGCCCTCCTTCTCGGGTTTCTGCTGCCTGAGGTATTCACTAAGCATCTCATCAGTCGGGGCCATCTTCCTAATGTAGTCAAGCATCTTTATTGTTTCATCCTGGATAGTGGCTCTGACGCTCACTAGTCCTCGGCCTCCTTCTTTCCGCTTAGTGTACAGCCTCAGGGTGCTGGATTTGGGGTGAAACCCTCCATGCATTGTCAGGAGCTTCCTTGTCTTGATGTCAGTGGCTTCTATCTCCTCTTTTGGCCAGCTTATTATGCCAGCGGGGTATCTGATGACCGGCAGGGCGTAGGTGTCGATAGCCCGGACCTTGTTCTTCCCATTCAGCTGACTTCTCAGGACTTGCCTTACTCTCTGCAGGTATTTGGCAGTTGCTGCTTTCCTTGCGGCCTCTTCATGATTCCCATGCGCCTGCGGGATTCCAAGGTACTTGTAGGTGTCCTCAACATCTGCTATGTTGCCTTCTGGTAGTACAATCCCCTCAGTTCTGACTACCTTCCCTCTCTTTGTTACCATCCGACTACACTTATCCAATCCGAATGACATTCCGATGTCATTGCTGTAGATCCTGGTGGTGTGGATCAGGGAATCGATGTCTCATTCACTCTTGGCATACAGCTTGATGTCATCCATGTAGAGGAGGTGACTGATGTTTACTCCATTCCGTAGTCGGTATCCGTAGCCAGTCTTGGTGATGATCTGGCTGAGGGGGTTCAGGCCTATGCAGAACAGCAGTGGGGACAACGCATCTCCTTGGTAGATGCCGCACTTGATGGTGACTTGCACAATTTCCTTGGAGTTGGCCTGTAGGGTTGTTTTCCACTGCCCTATTGAGTTCCTGATGAAGGCTCTTAGTGTCCTGTTTATCTTGTATAGTTCTAAGCATTCCAGGATCCATGAATGAGGCATCGAGTCATAGGCTTTCTTGTAGTCAATCCAGGCGGTGCACAGGTTGGTCTGTCTGGTCTTGCAGTCTCGAGTGACTGTTCTGTCTACCAGTAGCTGGTGTTTTGCTCCTCTGGTGTTTCTACCAATTCCTTTCTGGGCCCCGCTCATGTATTGAGCCATATGCCTGTTCATCTTAGCCACTATGATACCTGAGAGCAGCTTCCATGTTGTGCAGAGGCAGGTTATCGGGCGATAGTTGGATGGGACCGCTCCTTTCTGGGGGTCCTTCAGGATCAGGACTGTCCGGCCTTCTGTTAACCATTCAGGGTGGGTCCCATCCATTAGCAGCTGGTTCATTTGTGTTGCCAAAGTTAGCTTCTTTAGCCAGAAGGCATGGATCATGTCAGGGCCTGGTGCTGTCCAGTTCTTCATACTTGAGACTCTTTCTTGGATGTCTGCCACTGTGATGGTTACTGGATCTTGCTCAGGGAGGTTGCTGTGGTCCGCTCTTAGATCCACTAGCCACTGGGCTTTGTTGTTATGTGATGCCTCCTTCTCCCATATGTTTTTCCAGTATTGCTCAGTCTCCAACCTTGGTGGGTCTGCTCTCATGTTATTACCCTGCCACTGAGAGTATACTTTGGATGGTTCTGTGGAGAACATCTGGTTTATTCTTCTGCCCTCTATCTCTCTTGTGTACCTCTTCAGGCAGTTAGCCAAGGATGTGAGTCTTTGCTTGGCAGTTTCTAAGGCCTCAGGTATAGACAGCTTGCTGTACTTCTTAGGCAGGGTCTTCATCACACCTTTCTGTAGTTCCGATAGCTGGCTAAACATAAAACATATATGTATATAACAAAATCAAAAACAAACAAACAAGTCAATGTTGCATGATTGTGTAGTACCCTACTACAAACATATACTGTACTACTGTATTATATACCTTATATTCCTTTTACATATACATACATACATACAGGCATGTGGGCGTAAAAAAGTATATGTGTGTGTGTGTGTGTGTGTGTGTGTGTGTGTGTGTGTGTGTGTGTGTGTGTGTGTATGTGTGTGTGTTTACGTTCTGCTTATCCCAGAACATTCATTTCAGTGTCTTTTTGTTTTTAGGAGCTTTTGTAAATGGTGCAAATGGTGGAAATTTAAATGCAGGCGATCGACTCATTAGATTAAATAAAAAGATGGTCTGCAGTAAAGGGCAATGACACACTAGGCTGATGGTGGTTGCTTTATGTTTACTGTCTTCTGATTGTTTCTGGGTTCAACGTGTTTAAAGATGCTATTAGGAGGTGCAGGTGGGCCTTGTTTATTTAGCAGTTTAGGACTCTTTTCCCTGCACATCCTGCTTTCTTGCATCGTATGCTTTTGAAATGTCAGTAACAGACTGCTAAAGGTCACACTGAGAGTCAGCGACTTCTGTCATTTCAGCTGACTCTGACGCAAATGCAGTTTGGTTCACACAGGGAAGATAACTTTAATGACCTTGGGGCCCATCAAAGCTGGGGACCATCACCTTCTAGGTTCGCAACCAATTATTTTTGTAAAACTGCTACAAAGAAAATAAAAATCATGGTAATTTTACTGGTTGCGTGGTCTGGGTTATGCAAAAATTTCTTAAAGTAGTGATGCATTGAGCATATTGCTAGTAAGTGACAGTCTTGTCCTTAACACCTCAATGTTACATTTATTTGTTTAACTGATGCTTTTCTCCAAAGCAATGTATGAAGTTTAAAGTACATTACAAGTATCTATGCATTTATACAGCTGTGAAATTTTTTTTGCTGTAGAAACATAGGGTACCTTGCCCAGGGGTACTACAAGTAGTAGACAGCATTTAAATTGAAGAATTTCAAATCTGAAGGCAACATCACTATTCACTGGGCGATCAGCTGCCCCTTGTACCTTGAGATACATATTTGTTCAGTACTGTGGGGAGGGGACTGGTTGCTACAGGAGGCCACTCTTCACAGGCTTATGTAGACATAAGGCTTAATAGATAGAAATCACTTTGGACTGCATACCAAATAATAACAATGCACTAAGCTTTTACTTAATAAAATTAAAAATGAGGTTGAATTCATGACAATGTATTGTCCTGCAAAAATTATAAAAAACCCAATGTAATTGTTTTCGGTATACTTTAGAGCACCACTTTTTACTTGTTTTTAACGTAAAATTGTTTTACTGAAATTCAGTAGACAGTTTTTTTTTTTTTTACAGGATGTGCAGTCTGAGATAATGAGCTATTTCATTAGAAGCACTTTTTAAAACAATATTTTCCTTGTGCTTATTAGCTAGCTATTTCGGCAAGTCGTATCATCATGGCTAACATTTGAGCCAATTATACCAGCTGTTGTTGTCTTTAGGATTAATGACCTTTAAATGCCCCAGGTGTTGGTATTTAATTTGTTTGATTGATTTAGAGTCGAAGAGTACAGATATTCCATTGTCTAGAATTTCTCTTTTTTTCCTGCCTAATCAGGCAACAGACTGTGGTGATATGAAATATCACATGCCTTAGAAGAACACTCCATGTCATATTAATCCATCTTCATGGGACACAGCCCAAAGTTTACGGTTCCTAATTAGGGGAGATGTCAAGATAGCCAAAGTTCCACTGACAGTGCTGAAAGTATTCTTGGAACAGCTGAGAAAGCAAAGAAACTGTTTGCTTTATTTTGAAGTTTCTAAGAGTTTGTCATTTTTTTTGCATGTAGGCTTAATAGTGCTCATCTAGTTTAGCTATATCTGGATACGGTGAAAAATATGATCATGTTAAAGTTTCAAAATAATATGCAATATTGTATTGTGTCAATTAATTATAAAAATATTTATTTGTCAGATTTGTAAAACAGTATGCCAGTGTGCTTATTTGGTTCAATATTCAGATACGAATTGATTTTGGCATATAGGCATTTCTGTCTATTTCTTGGAATAATTCCAGACCTTTGTAATGGATCTGATTACAGCAACAGATGGTTGTTTTCATTTCATCACATTATTTGTTTGAATTAAGAGCTTAGGATAAACCGTGGGATGTGAACATGACAGTGAGATGTTAATTTAGCTGCTTGGTGCAAAATATTATCTGACCTGATAATGTTTTAATTTCTTATGCTGTATAAAGGCATTTCATATTTAAAGAAAATACTCGTTAACTGAACTGTTTACCTTAACATAAGGGAACGTAGTAATATCGGGAGGGTTACATTTTATCATTGGATGGGGCAGTGGCAGAAACTCTAAATTTACAACAGTAAATTGAGGATAAGGATACCCAGTGAGAGTTATGTTGACATATATTTTATGCTTTTTCTCCAAATTGACAAGAAGTCACTTTTAACCCATACTATTGAGGTGATGCCCTTTTTGTGTAAGATGACTTACAATGCTAGCTACCCTACACTGAAGTTCCTACATTTATTCATCCATTTTTACACCTGAACATACAGACACAAGCAATTTGGAGAGATCAAGAGACAATTTGGAGAGATTTTGGACTGTTGCAGGAATCCAGAACAGACAAACTGAGCTGGTTTTGAACCCACATCAGAATTTGCAGCTTCAGTGCTGTGGCACTACCTATAATTTGTAGATTTCCACGGGTGGTTTTGCCCCTTCTTGTGGGGCGGAACATGTCCACAAGCTGTAGTCAAGCAGCAGAGTGCTAATAGCTACATGCAATAGACACTGTGCAACAGCACTCTGTGTTAGCATAACTGTTATCTATACACAGGTGTGGGAATGCAAAGATCCCATTCCCTACTATGCTTGGTGAACTTTCCAGACTATTTCACTTTTCAGCACACCATTCTGGAAGACAGAACACCTGACCAGCTTTCAGTCCATGCTGAAGTTAATGCAATCTCATCAATGCCCTGTTTGAACTGTAAAATTATGATTGCTGGGGGGAAAAAATATTTTGAAATTGTTTCATAACTGTCTTATATAGGCTGGGGGTGAATCCTACAAGAGCAAAAATTAGTTGTAGCAAGAAGAGGAAAGGTGAAGTATCTGCAAGGTAAAGGGCTGAACCACATTTGTACAGTCCTTGTTTGGGTAGCGTTTGTACCCTATTTCTCAAGAATTTATTCTAATAAGATCCAGAGGTGGAGTATCTGCCCAGCAGAATTTCAAAAGCCAGGCCGTACTACTGGTTCCCCACACAAGGCTAACTTAGCCTCACCTGAGAAGAGTACATGACAGTGGGAGGATATCACAGATGATCGAAATTACCTTTTACATTCTAATCCCAATGTTTTGAGTGGTCAGCACTGTCCACTCATGTGACAGGTTGTTGACCATTATTAAAGCATATGAATGGCAAAGTACTTTTCTGTGCTCAAAGATTCCACAGGTCTTCCAATTGTACCAAGCATTTGTGACTGTCTTTAAAAATGTTCCAAAAATTATTTGAAATATCGGGTACTTTGTTAGTTTAAATTGTGTTTTAATGCAAGTATTTTTTTCTCCCCTCTGTCAGTGCTTTGTAGTTAGTTTTACTTTCATATTTTATAGTTTAGTTTTCAGTGCATGCAAACATCTGTGCATTTAAAGTAAAAAGATATTTCCTCCTCGTTTTATGAAGTATTCAATGGGTTAAATTTTTGAAGGAAAGTTTCTAGTGTATTAATTACGAAAAATTTCAAGCAGCCAGGCAAAATTGGGTTTATGAGCAGAAGCCCAGGGCTGACTGCAGATATCCTTCACTGGGGGCATCAATCACCGGAGGCTGAAAGGCCAACAGAGGCACCAGATGGCATTGGGAATACGAGAAGTAATTAACCAGGGTGTAAAACTGCACTTTCATAATTGATTACCCGATAGGTGCATTCCAGTGCCACACAAAAGTGAAGATTAATACATGATAAGTTCTCAGAATGAAGTAATGTGCCTATTGGGAATGGTGTGTGATTATCTTTGTCTTTTAAGAGGGGCTCATTTGATTTGATGCATGATGGTCTCATGTGCACGATCCCTGGGACTAATGTAGTAGAAGTTCTATGAACACATTATTTCTATAGTTTTGTTTCAGAAACATTTCATTACAGGGATTAAAATCACATACTGCACTATAAAATGCAATATTGTAATGTTATTATGTAACATGCATTAATTAAAGATAATTTAAAATTTTAATACATACAGACACATAGACTCATTTCCTTAACCAGCCAAACCACATGAGGTTTTCTCTGATGACAGTAAAAAATGTAAAGACAATGGAAATTTTTTGGAAAAAGAAGGCACCATAATGTAACCTCTATCTGAGTGTGAAAATCTTGTAACTAATTTAAAAAAAATTAAAGTACACTATGTTATGTGCTCCAACCACAATTAAAAATTCAGAATATTTGGTGATATTCATAACTGTGCAGAATACCTAAAGCTACATATTAGAGGAAATATGAACACTGAAATGAAATGTTTTACTGAATTTTCTGCTCTATGACCTTGATTACGCACCAGTTCCCATTTAGTCAAGGCAAAGCTTTATAAAAAATAAGGCTAGAGAAAAAGTTTAATCAGAATTCAAGCAACTTGTGAGGTAAAAAGAAAAGTGAATGCATGAGCATTACACTTTTCAGACTTTCAGAAGTGTGTTCTATTCCATTTCACAGTGTGGTTTCTCCTTTCAGCTCCCAGCTTCTTCAAAGGCATGATGCACACAAATGCGGCAACAATCTGGACAGCTCACATAACCACAGTGTGAAGAACACATTGCCTTTGCTGTCATGCAGTCATGTTCAAAGTGATGGCAAATTAAATATTACTGTGGATCATGGTATGAGATTGACCCCACTTTTCTGTAGCAGCTTTTAGGCTTTATTTTACTACGTTTTTACGTTATTAGCCAGTGCATGCGCTCTCCGTGTTTTTCTCATTACTAAACCTATTATTAGTGAAATTCTTGAATCAAGAAGCCTTGGTTCATGTTTGTGAGACCTCCCCCCTTTATTGTTTATGAAAGAGTGTTACTGAAATGAATCATGGCTCATAATTACATTTACATTTACATTTATTCATTTAGCAGATGCTTTTCTCCAAAGTGACATACATCTCATAAAAAATACAATGTGTACATTACATTAGCAGAAAGCAAGACAGATGCAGACACGTGATTCTAAAGTACAGTTAGTTTATTTTCCACCATACACACCAATGTACATCACAAAAGTATAGCTGCATAAAAGTTTATCTGAATATTGACAATTCCTAGTCACATACCTATTCTTCTTCTTCTTCTTCTTTTTATTATTATTATTATTATTATTATTATTATTATTATTATGGGGGGCGCGGTGGTGCAGTGGGTTGGGCTGGGTCCTGCTCTCCGGTGGGTCTGGGGTTCGAGTCCCGCTTGGGGTGCCTTGTGACGGACTGGCGTCCCGTCCTGGGTGTGTCCCCTCCAGCCTTACGCCCTGAGTTGCCGGGTTGTGCTCCGGTTCCCTGCGACCCTGTATGGGACAAGCAGTTCAGAAAGTGTGTGTGTGTGTGTGTAATATTATTTTTATTATTATTATTTTAATGACACGAGTGGCTGCGTGAAGGTTTCTCCGTTGTTAAACTGTTATGATCTCAAAGTTATAGAGCATGAACATTAATACATTACGTAAATTTAATGTGCAGAGTCTGTTGTGAGATTAAGATGGATCCTGCAGATGTTGTGCAGGATGTGTCTGCAGGTCTGAATTTTCCTTTAATGTGCTGAGAGAAAGATAGACTTAAGTCAATCATCACTCCCGGACTCTTAGCTGAGCAGGTAGGTGAAATCAGTATGTTGTCCAGTTTGACAGAGAGTTCATGATACAAAGACAGGCCAGCTGGGAGGTGAAGGATCTCTGAGAGGCTTTATTCAGCCATTACTCTGGCATTGTACTTGCTTATTTGAGTATCTTCTAATATTTAAAAAAAAAAAAAAATGGTGGGAGGGTATTGGAATTTATCTATCCTGCGTCTGTCTTATGCACCTACTCGAACGATGAACCTTGGTGCAACAAGTGGTAGGGAACAAACTAGGTTTGCTTGATACTTTCATGTCTGCAACTATTCAAGATTCAAGAGTTTATTGTCATGTGTACAGTAAACAGTTTGTTACACCATACAATGAAATTCTTACTCTGTGAATCCTCTCAGCAGCCTATGACATAAATTAGAAGGACGTAAGGAAAGAAAAGCACAAGAAAAACACAAGAAAAAAAATCCAAGAAACGAGCTTATATACGTATATAAAGTATGCAGCGCACAATGTAAACATGGAAGTCGTACATGTGCAAAGTCCTGCAGAGGTAGATCGGGTCTATTCGTAGTTGGGGGGGTGTGTACTTGTGTATGCAAGGTTTGCGGAGGTAGTCTGTGGTCTCTGATGTTATTGGTGTTGTGGATGTGTATGTGTGTGTAGGAGGGATAGGGGGTAATTGACACCTCTCAGGCTCAGAGGGTGAACTGTGTCTGCTGTGATGAGTGGAGAGGCAGTGGATGGGTGTCATTCACAAGCCTGATGGCCTGTAGGTAAAAGCTGTTTTTCAACCTTGAGGTTCTGATTTTAACACTCCTGTAGCATCTGCCTGATGGTAAGGGTGTGAAAAGGCTGTGCTGGGGATGGCTATTGTCCTTAACGTGGTGGAGGGGTTTGAGTGCCTGAATGATCTCAGGAGCTATGTTGCCTGGGGCTATATGCCCCTGGTAGGGTCTCCCATGGCAAACAGGTCCTGGGTGACAGACGAGACAAAGAGCGGTTCAAAACCCTCTTATGATGACCATTAAATCAAGGTTCTCGTTTACCCCGCCCGGTATGGGGTCACCGGGGCCCCCCCCGGAGCCAGGCCTGGGGTGGGGGCTCGCATGCGAGTGCCTGGTGGCCAGGTCTATGCCCACGGGGCCTAGCCGGGCTCAGCCTGAAGCCAAGATGTGGAGCCGCTCTTCGGTGGGCTCACCACCTGCCGGAGAGGCTGTAAGGGGCCGGTGCGTTGTGATTTGGGTGGTGGTCGGGGCCGAGTGCCTGGCCGACCCAAGCCTCGGGCGCCAACTCTGGCTTTTGGGACTTGGAATGTCACCTTACTGGCGGGGAAGGAGCCTAAGCTAGTGCAGGAGGTTGAGAGATACCGTCTAGATATAGTCGGGCTCACTTCCACTCATAGCTTGGGTTCTGGAACCATTCTACTCGAAGAAGGGTGGACTCTCCACTATTCTGGTGTTGCCCAGGGTGAGAGGCAGCGGGCTTATTAATGCTTATTAATAGCCCCCCAGTTCAGCCGCCATGTGTTGGAGTCTACCCCGGTGAATGAGAGGGTCGTCTCCCTACGCCTTCGGGTCAGGGAACAGTCTCTCACTGTCGTTTGTGCTTATGCACCTAGCGGCAGTGTAGAGTACCCGGCCTTTATAGAGTCCCTGGGGGGTGTGCTGGAAAGCACTCCCACTGGGGACTCTGTCGTTCTACTGGGGGACTTTAACGCCCACGTGGGCAGCGACAGTGACACCTGGAGGGGCGTGATTGGGAGGAACGGCCTCCCTGATCTGAACCCGAGTGGTGAGTTGTTATTGGATTTCTGTGCTAGTCGCGGCTTATCCATAACGAACACCATGTTCATGCATAAGGGTGTCCATCAGTGCACTTGGCACCAGGACACCCTAGGTCGGAGGTCGATGATCAACTTTGTAGTCGTTTCTTCTGACCTTCGGCCATATGTCTTGGACACTCGAGTGAAGAGAGGGGCTGAGCTGTCAACTGATCACCACCTGGTGGTGAGTTGGATTCAATGGCGGGGGAAAAAGCTGGAGAGACCTGGCAGGCCCAAACGCATAGTGAGGGTCTGTTGGGAACGTTTGGCGGAGGCCCCTGTCAGAGAGGTCTTCAACTCCCACCTCCGACAGAGCTTCAAACAGGTCCTGAGGGAGACTGGCGACATTGAGTCCGAATGGACTATGTTCCACACCTCCATTGTCGGGGCGGCGGTTCGGAGCCGCGGCCATAAAGTCTCCGGCGCCTGTCGCAGCGGCAATCCCCGAACACGGTGATGGACACCGGAGGTAAGGGATGCCGTCAAGTTGAAGAAGGAGTTCTGTCAGGCCTGGCTGGCTCATGGGACTCCTGAAACAACTGACGGGTACCGGCGGGCCAGACGGAGCGCGGCTCTGGCAGTCGCCGCGGCAAAAACTCGGGCCTGGGAGGAGTTCGGTGAGGCCATGGAGGAAGACTTTCGGTCGGCCTCAAAGAGATTCTGGCAAACTGTCCGGCGACTCAGAAGGGGGAGCGGTGTTCCGCCAACACTGTTTACAGTGGAAGTGGTGCGCTGCTGACCTCAGCTGAGGATGTCCTCGGGCGGTGGAAGGAGTACTTTGAGGATCTCCTCAATCCCTCCGACACGCCTTCCGTAGAGGAAGCTGAGGCTGGGCACTCGGACAGGGACTCGTCCATTACCCTGGCTGATGTTGCTGAGGTAGTCAAAAAACTCCTCAGTGGCAAGGCTCCGGGGGTGGATGAGATCCGCCCCGAGTTTCTCAAGTCTCTGGATGTTGTGGGGCTGTCTTGGCTGACACGCCTCTGCAGCATTGCATGGAGCTTGGGAAAGGTGCCTCTGGACTGGCAGACCGAGGTGGTGGTCCCTCTTTTTAAGAAGGGGGACCGGAGATTGTGTTCCAACTATAGGGGGATCACACTCCTTAGCCTCCCTGGGAAAGTCTATGCCGGGGTACTTGAGAGGAGAATCCGACCGATAGTTGAACCTCGGATTCAGGAGGAGCAATGCGGTTTTCGCCCTGGCCGTGGAACACTGGACCAGCTCTATACCCTCACTAGGGTGTTGGAGGGTTCATGGGAGTTTGCCCAACCAGTCCATATGTGTTTTGTGGACCTGGAGAAGGCATTTGACCGTGTCCCTCGTGGCATCCTGTGGGAGGTACTTCGAGATTATGGG
The DNA here is from genome assembly GCF_900964775.1 of Scleropages formosus. Taxonomy (NCBI): domain Eukaryota; kingdom Metazoa; phylum Chordata; class Actinopteri; order Osteoglossiformes; family Osteoglossidae; genus Scleropages; species Scleropages formosus. The sequence goes on from NC_041821.1 coordinate 25,516,973, forward strand.
GTTTGGGGTTCGCTGCTACAGGCTGTTCGTTCCCTGTATGACCGGAGCAGGAGCTTGGTTCGCATTGCCGGCAGTAAGTCAGACCTGTTCCCGGTGCATGTTGGACTCCGCCAGGGCTGCCCTTTGTCACCGATTCTGTTCATTATCTTCATGGACAGAATTTCTAGGCGCAGCCAGGGAACGGAGGGTGTCTGTTTTGGTGGCCGCAGGATCTCGTCTCTGCTTTTTGCGGACGATGTGGTCCTGTTGGCTTCATCGAATCAAGACTTACAGCGTGCACTGGAGAGGTTTGCAGCCAAGTACGAAGTGGCAGGGATGAGAATCAGCACCTCCAAATCCGAGACCATGGTCCTCAGTCGGAAAAAGGTGGATTGCCCCCTCCGGGTTAGGGGGGAGTTGCTCCCTCAAGTGGAGGAGTTTAAGTATCTCGGGGTCTTGTTCATGAGTGAGGGAAAAATGGAGCGGCAGGTTGACGGACGGATCGGTGCGGCGTCTGCAGTAATGCGATCATTGTACCGGTCTGTTGTGGTGAATTTACCGGTCAATCTACGTTCCTACCCTCACCTATGGTCATGAACTCTGGATCATGACCGAAAGAATGAGATCGCAGATACAAGCGGCAGAAATGAGTTTCCCCCGCAGAGTGGCTGGGCGCACCCTTAGGGATAGGGTGAGGAGGGGAGGAGCTCAGAGTAGAGCCGCTGCTCCTCCGCATCGAGAGGAGCCAGTTGAGGTGGCTCGGGCATCTGTTCCGGATGCCTCCTGGATGCCTTCCTGGGGAGGTGTTCCGGGCATGTCCCACTGGGAGGAGGCCTCGGGGCAGACCCAGGACACGTTGGAGAGACTACGTCTCCCGGCTGTCCTGGGAACGCTTTGGGGTTCCCCCAGAGGAACTGGAGGAGGTGTGTGGGGAGAGGGAAGTCTGGGGGGCTCTGCTTGGACTACTGCCCCCACAACCCGTTCCCGGATTTGCGGAGGAAGATGGATGGATGGATGGATGGATGGATGGATGGATGGGTGGATGTTAATGGCTTTCCTGATGGTTCGGACCTGGTATAGGCTCTCCAGTGATGGTAAGGACGTTCCAGTGATGGTTTGGGAAGCTTTCACCACTCAATGTAATGCCTTACGATCCTGTACTGTGCAGCTTCCAAACCACACTGTGATAGAGCTGGTGAGGATGCTCTCGGTTGCACACCTATAGAAGCTTCTGAGGATTCAGTCTGGCATGCCAAATTTCCTCAGCCTTTTCAAGAAATGCAGACGCTGATGTGTTTTCTTGCCCAGATGTGTTGTATTGTGAGACCAGGTGAGATCTTCAGTAATGTGAACACCTAGGAATCTGAAGCTGCTCACCCTGTGTGGATCTGTTCCGTCTATATGTGAACTGGAGAGGGTCCAGAGTCTCCTTCTCTTAATGTAATGCATAAATTGTACTTCTGCTGAGATGTACGTCGCTTTGGACAAGAGCGTCTGCTAAATGAATAAAAGTAAATGTAAATGTAAATGAGACTGAGTTGTAAGTTGTGATCAGATACCCAGGCAGAGATGTCCTATAAGTATGGCAACGATTCACTAGGAAATGTCTGATGCTCCAGGTGGAAATGAGAGGAAGAGCTGGGTATCATTGGCATAGCAGTGGTAGTTGAATCCATGTGAGGTGATGACAGGGCTGAGGGAGGAGGTGTAGATTGAGAAGAGTATAATGGGCTCAGTTTTAACCGACTGGAGAGCATCTGACACTACCAGGAGCGCTGTCTCGGTGGAATGCCCTACTTTGAACAAACTGATATCCATCGAGGAGATGGTTTTGGGTGAGGAATTCAAATAGTTCATCACAATTTGCCTGTTCCTGAGTTTTAGACAGAAAAGGGAGGAGGGAGGCTGGCCTGTAGTTTTGAACTATTTGGACTGAGTCAGGATCCAGAGAGGGTTTCTTTACCAGAGGTGAAACGAGGCCAGTTCTGAAGGCAGATGGGAAGCAGCCAAAAAAGTGCAAGGAGTTTATGATCTTGGAGATGATTGTGGAGAGTTGTGGGGAGATGATCTGTTGAAGTGACGATGGGATTTGATTCATGCATTAATTACACGAGTCACACCGCTCTGTGTGACTCTGTGTAATTAATTTATAAAATAAGGCAAAATTGAACTTCATCAGTGAAGTTTATAATCACTCACTGCAATGGCCAGCATTACCAAATATAGATGATCTGTCGTACTACAATAGTAGTCATATTTTTCAACAATGATTTGATCACCTTTCTGACGAGGACCCTGGACTTTGACTCACTGTAAAGAATGAACTCTAAACTCTAGTGAATTTTGACACACACGCACACACATTTTCTGAACTGCTTGTCCCATACAGGGTCGCAGGGAACCAGAGCCTACCCGGCAACTCAGGGTGTAAGGCTGGAGGGGGAGGAGACACACCCAGGACGGGACACCAGTCCGCCGCAAGGCACCCCAAGCAGGACTCGAACCCCAGACCCACCGGAGAGTGGGACCCCGTCCAACCTACAGCACCACTGCACCCCCCTGAATTTTGACAAACCTTTCAAAATTCTATTAATGATAAAGTTCTGTTTGTTTTGAGCCTGCATTTAGTATACTTTTTTGTTCAATGTAACTTACAATGTTAGGCACTGCTGTCACGCCCACTGCCACTTACCCCACGTCCATTCCTGCGGGCAATCCGGGCAGCCCGGCATAAAAGGACCCAGCCTAGCCAGAATAAACCACGGAACAACTGCTACCCTGTGCTGTGTACCCTGCTCCTGACTAGCTCCTCTTCTTTCCATTTTATCCTTACTACTAGTCCCCCCATTTACGATCCCTGTCTTTGTTTATTCCTGTTAACGACGAATACGAATCGCCTGACCCTCGCCTGTCCCCGACCATTCTTCCTGGATTCCCCACAAAGGGGAGCACTCGCACTTAAGACTGCTTGACTGTCACAAGCTCCACCATAACAGCTGCTAGAGTACAAGGCCACGCCACTAACCACTCCATCACCTACTACCCAGCTAAGGACTCAGTTTGGTTTTCTTGTTCTGAAAAATGATAAAATGATGACATAGAAAGATGTTGAGCTTAGCCAAGTGGACTTGCTTACACACTTAGTCATTCAAACAATATAGCAGAAATTACATATGCGGAACATATGTTTACTGTACCTAGCGCATAGAAGAGTCTGGCAATAGTGGTTCTATGTCTTGTCTAATTATACAATAGTTCTGAGTGTTTCATATTTTCTGCTGTCTACTTACTCATGGGGGGGGGTGCGGTGGTGCAGTGGGTTGGACCACAGTCCTGCTCTCCGGTGGGTCTGGGGTTCAAGTCCCGCTTGGGGTGCCTTGCGACGGACTGGCGTCCCGTCCTGGGTGTGTTCCCTCCCCCTCCGGCCTTACGCCCTGTGTTACCGGGTTGGCTCCGGTTCCCCGCGACCCTGTATGGGACAAGCGGTTCTGAAAATGTGTGTGTGTGTGTGTGTGTGTACTTACTCATGGATGTAACGCTATAATTCTCAAGTTCTCTGAGTCCCTATTTTGTGGAGTTTTGAAATTTCTGTCAATTAACTTTTAGAACTCCATGTAAATGGCGCAGAGCTGAAATGGAATAAAACGCAACCTTTTCTAATCAGGAACAGACCATGTGAAAACATACTGTAACGCTGAGAAAAGTGTGTCTAGACTGCTTACGCTGGAGAGCAAGACATAAACGCACATTTTTGTTTTACTTAGCTGTCACTTTTCTCCAATGGAATTTACAGTGTTAATCTACCTGCAGTTATTTACCCATTTGTACAGCTGGCTAATTTTACTAGGGCAATTTGGGGTAAGTACCTTGCTCAAGGGGTACTACAGCCAGAGGTGAAATTCATACCTGTGGGTCCAAAGGCAGTAGCTCTAACAGCTACACTACTAGCTGTGCATGTTTCATTTACCATCAATATACCATACCATGTACATGCATATTTACAGTTATTCATTTAGCTGACATTCTTCTCCAAAACAAGGCTACTTAAGGCTACTTACAACTATTTACCTATTTATACACCTGGGAAACTTTCACTGGAGCAAGGGTACTATAGCTGGAGGTGAGAATCAAACTTGCAACTCTAACCACTACACTAGCAGCTGACTCATTTAGTAAACATTTTTCACCGATGAAACTGACAGTGATTTAGGTAACACCTTCATCAGCAGTGACTTAAAGCATAAGCTACAGTACAGCGACCAGCCATTCACAAATACTCCAGGGCAGTGTAACACACAAATTATGGGAAATTTTGAGTCACTATTGTACCTGAAACACATCTTTGGACTTTGGGAGGGAAACCATATGAACACACAGAGAACATGGAAACTCCATAAAGGTTAACTTGGGATCAAAGCTACATCCATTTGCACAGTCCAGCTACTGTGAGGCACCAGTGCTGCCTACTGAGCCACTGTGTTTTTGCTATTTTCATTACATCAGTACAGTACAAGTCACAATGTTGCCTGTGACCTTTTTTTTGGATGGTGCTATGCTGCTAGGTCCATTGTGTTCGGTGTATGATTGTGTGGCTGGATGTTAAATAACCTCAGAAATGTGCAAATAGCACACTTGTGGAGTGAGGTGGTTGAAGAGGTGGAGGTAGAAAGCTTGTCTAGCAGGCTAGGGTTCAACATGAAGCAGCGATGACCCCGCCACTCCAGTAATGAGACACGCTTGCAGGTGTGAGGTGAAGCCCTCCCACTTCACCTACCTCAGTCTGACAGCAATTAGCGATCATTAAGAGTGACGATGGACCGACCGACTGCAGAGAGTCGTTCACTGGGTGGGGGAGGAAAAGCTGCTGTCGTGTGTCACCTTGTCCCAGAGGGAGGAGCTCTGGGAAGGCTGGGAGAGGGGACTCTCCCCCTACTTGCACCCCCCACCCTTCGTACCCATAATGGAACTTTCTACACAGCACCTGAAAAGCCCCGGGGGTCGGTGATGTGTTGCATTTGTTAATTAAACACCTCAGGGAGAAATGGGGGCCATTCTGGGAGACAGTTCGAAGTGTCGTCTTGAGAACACCAGAATAGCCATGACTGCAGTGAACTACATCTGCAGATGGTTAAACTAATAACAAGTAAAGTCGGATATACTTTCCGAAAGGAGCTATAAGTAAAAGAAAGAAAAAAAAAAAAAACTTGCAGTAATCTTTTTCTTGGTACTGTAAATGTAGATCTCAAGTCAGACTAGCAACTTCTGAAACACATTTTTAATTTTAGTATTTTGCCATGTTACCTGAGCCTCTTCTCCCAGTCAGTGTAGTCCTTACTTATACTAGAGAAAACAGAGTGCAGCATAAGGTATTTACTGCCTTTGGAGGAAAAAAGTTTTTAAAAGTACCTTTCTAAATGGATTTCTGTGACTTTCATCAAAATAAAGTGGTGAGAAATTTGCCTATTTCATTCGTGTCCTCGGTGTAATTTAGTTAAACATCTACAATGTCTTAGTTCCTCTGTGATTTATTCTAATTTCATTTTAAAAGGTGGCAGAATTACAAAGGGGTTGTAATATTTATCACAGACTGTATGAGAGTGAATTTAATTGAGTCGAGATTCGGCACTCAGCAATTGTCTGTTTGAAGCTATGAGAGGATCCGTGATCTCAGCACTTATGTCAGGAAGTTTCTTTTCACTGTTTTATCTATTACCAATTTAACTTCACATGCTGCCATTTTTTCCGGATCATTCTTTTACTGGTAAATCTGTTACACGGAAGTTCCAGAGTTTGGACAAAGGTTGTCTCTGCAGATGAGCATTCTGCAGTCCGACCGTTTAGCTGAGAGTGTTACTCATCACACCAAATTACCTGAAGTTGTATTTGATCTCATCTCACTCAGTGCAGAATGGAAATTGAATTCATTGTTTTACAAGACTTTGAAACAAGTTTATGCAATAAGGGTCGGATGTGATATAAATTTGTCTGTGCATTAAATTATCGTCAACATGGCGGAAAATATGTTATTGACGACCGAGTTTCTTTTGTAGCAAAAAGAAATGTGCCGATTATAAATATGTAAATTCAAGGCTGTATTATACTATTCTTAGGAAGGAATGTTTTCCAGATATATATATATATATATATATATTTTTTGTTGGTAACATTGTTTTAAAGTCACGTAAGTTCTAAATTATATCATTGAGCATGCATATGCTTTCTAGTAAATTATAAGCCAGTTAGTCAGCTCTGGGAGCTTTTTCAGATATTATAGGATCCTTAGTATACAGAAATAAAATTTGACTTGGACAAATCTGTCATGTAAATAATAAATAATACTACAAATAAATTTTTCCTGAAAAAACTGAAAATTTAACCTTAAAAGTAGACTGCATGATCATTCAATTAACATACAGTATGATGTTCTGATGTGCTTTTCCTTGGTGATTTCTACATTTATGATCATTTGACATAAATACAGCTTATGAAAAGATGTCTAGAGGTAAAGGATTGCAACATTAAGTTGCCTGAACCCCAGTGGTTCGGATGGTCACCAAAAGAGGATGGCCAAAAACTCAGGATTTCTGGTGATCAAGTGATTTACTATATACATAACCAAGATGTATAATAGGGAAAAGGTCTATATATTGTATTTTACAAATCAAAAGACACATGGGGAAATATGTATAATTTACAGTGGGAAAATATTTATTATATTTACAATGATTTCACCTTTTTCTGGGGGGCTGTGCATGGATGGATGCCAGGCCAGTACAATGCTGTTCGGAGATAATCACTCTGTTCACAACTGGAATGAGCAGGGAGAAAAACAACAGATAAATAAAGGGATGCAGAGAGCAGCCCAGAGCAGGACCCATGTGTAGTGAGAAATGGAAGCTGTCAGCATCTCTCTAAACACTCCAGTTTCCCACCTGCTTTATTATCATTTTTTCACACTATCGACTGAGAAATAACAGAAGAGTATGGTATTTTTTGCACAGTTAGAGTAATTCAGGGTGGCATACTAAGGTGATTTAATTGCAGTGCAGTGAGGTCACCTTAAATGTAACATATTTCTGTTGAAAGTGCTTCTCTGTTGTTCCCTTGTACTTGATAGTTAAATATCTATGACATATATATATACAGTGTCCTCAGTTCTTGTTGAATGTGGGTACCTTTCATGGAAAGAATTGTGCTCAGTGTGAAATCATGACTACATTCAAACAAAAAATGCATTTTGATTCCAGTTGTGACCAGTTACTTGAGCAGCTGACTAGTACTATACAGTAGTGGTTAAGAATCTATTCCTTGCTACTGCTGAAGGAACCGTGAAAAGTATAATTACCCTGAAATGCTGCAGTAAGATAACCTGGTGTAGAATTATTTTAAATATTACATTTACATTTATTCATTTAGCAGACGTTTTTATCCAAAGCGACGGACTGTACATCTCATAGAAAATACAATGGGTTCATTACATTAGCAGAAAGAGAGACTTAAATGCAAACGTGTGATTCCAAGTAGTTAGTTTGCTACTTTCCACCATATGAACCAATTTACATCACACAAGTAGCTGGATAAAACTTTATCCGAATATCAACGATTCTTGATCACCTTGCACCTTATATATATATATATATATATATATATATACACTTTATTTTGGGAAAATATATATATATATATATATTATATATATAAACATTTACATTACATGACAGGAGTAGCTGCGTGAAGGTTTTATCCATTGTTTAACGGGTATGATCTTGTGTGAAGTGAGTCTGAAAGAGGTGAGTTTTAAGACTCTTTTCAAATGTGGACAGAAATTCAGCAGTTCTGAGTGAGGGGGGAGGTCGTTCCACCACATTGGAGCCAGAACCAAGAATTTTTGTGCTTTTGCTTTTGGACCTTTTGTGCATGGTACCAACAGGCAGGCAGAGGTGGGGGAGTAAAGCAGTCTGGTTGGGGGGCAGTGAGTGATCAAGTCTTGTAGATATCTGGGAGCAGTTCCATTCATACTTTACCGTAACCAGGGTCTTAAATCTGATCTCGGCAGCTATAGGAAGCCAATGCAGAGAAACAAGTAAGGGAGAGACATGGGAACACTTTGCTGAAATATTGTAAATCTGTTTGGATTAAAGGATCAGCTAAGTAAGAAAGGTGTCATGCACAGCTTGGATTCAACAATAGGGACAGCTGTGGTCAGAATGAAGTGTCTGACAAGAGAAATGCATCAAGGATCCTTTTTGTAGCTTAGAAATAGGTGGAATTGTAAGAAATGCCACAATATTTTTTCTCATCTACAAAATATAGGAAAATAAAACAAATCTGAAGTGTCTGCAATCTCACAATGTTTCATAAACCCTGAAGTCCATATCTTTTGGTTGAAGCTTTGTCTGTATAATTTTATTATTTTTGAAAGTATGTGCAAAGTGTGGATATTGGATGTGTGAAGGAGTACTTAATTTTTTTCCACAATGATCCACATTATCTTCATAGTGCATCTTATAATATTTCTCCTCTGACTTCATCTCAAAACCAAATACCTTATGAATGAAAAATAAGTAAAGAAAATGTTTGTTTGTGAAAGCACATACACTATTTACAAGAGGAAAAGTGTTCCCAGATCAGGGTGTTAAAAAAAAAAAAAAAAAAAAAACTAGATTTTATTAGATGCTACCTGATAGAAGTTTATTTGATACCCATACAGCTTCGTTCAGATGCTGTGGTTCAGTTAAATTACTCTAATTTAGGAGAAACATGTTGAAATTGTGTTACTAAGTTATATTTTGAAAAGATGAAATTTCAAAAGAAGCTGTTACAAACAATGATGCCAGGAGACGGGAGGTAAAATTCAAGTCAAGATCTTTATTTGTGTCCGAAGGGCAAGAGCAGGTGTCATAGTCTGGGACAAGCGTGCATGAAAGAGCCCAGGAGCAGACATCGCTCTGGAGACAAATTCAGTGTTGTCGTCAATGGTTTGAGCGGTAGTCAAAGCCAGAGAAGTCAGAAGCTGGGGCAATGATTTGGGAACAGAGATGAAGATTTGGGTTGCGAGTGCGCTGGGGATGGTTGTCTCATTGAGATTCCACAACCAGAGTCAAGTGCCTTTCTTTGTACTTGCTCCCCAGATTCCTGCCAGCTACATTCTGTTGGGGTGTGGTCCGGGGCGTGAGAACACAAACACACACACACTGGCTGAAGCCGCTACTCCCAAGTGGGGTCACAGTGGGCCGGAGCCTAACCCAGCAACACAGGGGGTAAGGCTGGAGAGGAAGTGACACACCCAGGACGGGACACCAGTCTGTCACAAGGCACCCCAAGCGGGACTTGAACCCCAGACCCGCTGTGCCACCACACCCCCTGGCGTGACAACAGTGTCTTAAGTATGCTGTGTTGATATAGTGCTATCATACCTATAGAACAAGGGCAGAAATGAAGCAGTTACTCATTGAAGGCAAATTTTCATGGGATCAATGTAACATTTCCCTTTTGTTGAGGTATAGTACACTCTTGAATGGTCACCTTATGTTGTGATAGTCCATTAAAAATTTGGCATTAGAAATCATCCCTGGCACCTGTGACCTTTAAGTCATGGTCTGCTTGTAAACTGTCTGTTTTCTTCATGCATAGTCATATTTCTCTTCTCTGGCATATTTATAATTATTCATCTGTCGCATTTATTCTTGAGTGACGCTCCTTGCAAAGTAACTTGGAGGTCTGTCAAGACAATAAGCTCATACAAGAAAAATATCACCCCCCACCAGCTTTAAATGGTACATCTTGGCATGTCTATGAGCAACAGTACAGAGCTTCCCTTAAGGTCTTACACAGGTTTAACTGGTTGCTTAGATAAATGAGAAGGTCAGCATAGCGCATGAATCAAACCCATTGCATCCAGCACGTGATAAGGAAGCCCTGTCGGTGCATTGATGTGAACAGATAATTTTCCACGCTTGTTGCCCCTCGCCCCCAGGGTGAGAGTAATCAGTCAGGCGGAAACCAACCAGGAAAATCATGCCATAGGGAGAGGGGTGCAACCAGCTGGGTAAACAGCTATAACTAACAAATTTTAAACACATTCAAAGTAACGAGTTATATGTTACATTTTCTAATGAATTTTTAAAACAGACATAATATTTTAAGCATTCCCGGTAAAGGTGGTTTGCAAGACATAACTTCATGTTTGTGGTTTAAAAATGATCCTTCAGAATGTTGCCAGGACAACCAATGCACCTCCAGAAGGACAGTAATGCACAATGATTCTGTGGGCCGGATGACTCCTCATCTTAAGCAGATGCATTACACTGATGAAAGATGACCCAGACCAAACAAATTGCCAAGGACTGTGGGTAAGAAAGTTTTTGACCTCCTTGAAATTAAATCATTTGCTATAGGAAAATACCCACAGTACTCCCTCAGTTACATGAATAACTAACTGTAAATTGCACCTGCACTGTACACGTTCAGGAGGGCATGGTGGCAGGGTGGTGTGGTGTGGCATGGTGTGGCGTGTTCAGCCAGTACCTGCTATGTAGTAGGTCTGGAGTTCGAGCCCTGCTTGGGGTGCCTTGCAATGGACTGGTATCCCGTCCTGGCTGTGTCCCCTCCCCCTTTGGCCATTATTAAAACAGAATTTTTTATCACCTTTAAATGTAACCGTTTAAATTTTAATTGTCACCCTGGTGGGGAAAATAAGAAATAAAGATTTCTTGTTCTTTAAAATTTCTTGTGTGTTGTTTATTCCAGCACCCTTGAGCATTAAAAATAATTGCGTAAATTTCAGTCCCAGTTGCAGTTCCTGTGAAGTAATTCATGTTATTCCTATGCAGGAGGCCAGAATATTTTTCTTTGCTTCTTGGGTTACCCAGAAACAGGGCAAAGGCACTGAACGTGGAAGTAGCAGCAAGAAATCTGGAATGCAGAAACACTCCAGGGATGTTCTTGTCCAGCACAGTTAATGATCAATGGACATTTAAATGATTGCTACTCCTTTTCTCACAGTATGTTTCAAGTAGCATCTATTAACATGTTTGAAATGCTGTATTACTTTAATTCATTAGAACTTTGCCACTGCTGTTTCTTCCTTGGACATTGGCCAGTTTTATTAAAGATAATTTGATAGTGTAACGACCCGCTTTACTGGCGTTCGAGCGGGGAATGTGTTTCTTGTAAATTGTTGCATTATGGGAAAATGTGGAATGTAAGTATGCATCCTCTGGGGGAAATGATGGAGTGATCGTGTTTGCCAGTGTGTTGAGACAGAGCCTGGGGGCGCGAAGCAGGCTGGGAAGGCTGGCTTGAAGTACAGGTCCTTGAGGAAACGGGGTCCTTGGACTGTGGGCATTATTTCCCTGCGTGCCAGTGTTTAATAAAACGTTTGAAATGAACGCTGTCTCTGCGTCCTTCTTCCCCTCATCCCAACCCATGGTGCTGTGCGCCACAATAGTAAAAATTTAGCCCCTGCTTCCTGTTTAGTGACCCAGGCTTCTGGCGTTCTACTCCATTTTTTTTATTCCATTGCAAAATATACTCTTGCTACATGCTGCCAAATTACTGACTTTAACATGGCAAAACAGAGGGCATAACAACCAAGGATCTTATTTATAAAATGTGTGCATGTTTCATTCTAATTGTAAGCATATGTTTAAATATAATAATGATGTCATTGAGGAAATATTACTGCACTCTCTTGTGCAACCATTTCAGCATTGAACATGTCATGGGAAGGAACAGTTTGCACACATGGAATGATGTTTGTGCTCAGGTAGTTCATGACATCTGACTTTCAACTCATATACATTTTACTTTTATACAGAATCAAATGTGTGTATAAACATAATTATCCTGAATTGGATCCAAGGTCTGGATTATAAATAATCAAATGGCTGTGTTATTTCTGGATTTATTTATTCAGTGTCTCTGACAAGAACATGATTAAAATATGCCACAACTGTAATTCCACTCATCTGACTGCTGTGTTCGGAGTAAAAAATTTGATCTGTTTAAATGATCAGCAGTGATATACAGTAGATGCTTACATGTACAATGAAGAGACATGCAAACAAGTGAAGAAATTGTACTCTGCCTTCATCCAGCAGGAAAGTGGGGTGTTAATTTATCATTTTAATTTAACATTTCTGGGTAAAAGGAGAAAGCGTGGCAAGTAATGTATTTGTTGTAGCCAGTGGATCTGGGTTGAAATCCCCTGTCATGCCGTCGTGCCTTTGGTCAATGACTTACCTTGAAAGGCTGGAATAAAAATTACCCTGTGGTATAAATGGGTCACAAATGGGTTTAGAGAAACATGTTAGCTAGTTCCAAGATGCCATTTATCAACATTATCATTATTACTTGTTACACACTGGCTTATAAATTGTTACTTTCTAGAATGCCCAGGAAGGGTGGGCAACCACTGGCCCCTGGACCCCCAGAGGTTTTTTTCTCCCTCAACCTTCAGTTGGGAGTATTTTTTCCTTTCCCCAGTGGCCAGTAGGTATACTTATAGCTCTATAATAAGTTCTTCATTATGGTAGCTATTAGTTGACTGTCTTCTTTGTTTGTATCTGTTTTTCTTGCGTTATGCCTGTGTTAAAGTGCTCTGTGTCACTGTGTGAGAAGAGTGCTCTATAAAAATAAAAGTAAATACAAAATAAATAAATAAACAGAAAAAAAGCCACAAATCCATTTTTAACCCTTTATGAAGACCAGTCCCTCCTCCTTTCTCTCCCTGTAATCATTTAAATTTTTCACTCTGCACCCAAGCAGAACTGATGTAAACAAGCTTATTCCTGGGTTCCTCAGTTCGCAATGAGTGGGGATTTCCTGCTAGTCATACTTTTATGGCCTTAAGTTTTCAAATGGCATCCATCAGTAATCAGCCAGTACCACACTGATGTGCCCTGGCAAAACTAGAGAGCTTTGAATTCATATTTGTATTCCCACCCACCCCAGCTCCCATCCCCAATGCATTTTCCATCATTTTTACCCAGTAAAAACTTGTAGGTAATTATGATTTCAATATGTGTAGTTTCTCTTCTGTGCCCCGTTTGCACCCAGTTTTCTGCATGTTTTTGCAAAGGTCATGCAAGTCAATAAATTATGCAAGTCACTAAAATGTGAGTTAAATTAATAAAATGTGGAATACTGACAATTCAAAACAGTACACCACTCAGAGCTGTGGCTTCCGCTCTTCTCTCCAGTGTAAAACCACTTTGACCATCATATTCTACACTTGCTGAATGTCATACCAGCATGAACACCACTCAGATCAATAACCAATCAATCAATACACTTACCAGTCAATAATCAATCAATCCATCTGTATATTATCCCTTGATGTTATCTTCCTGCTGATTTCATTTAATAATACTTTACATATTCCCAGCCCATGGGTGACATCTATTTTGCAAATGTTTTAACTGCACTGCAGTTATCCCCAGTAATTGCACCACTCACTGCTAAATGAATAAATAATGGTATGAATAATCTGAGCACAGTAACACCAAAAAACTAACTATATATTCGCAAACAGCAGTACCGGAAAAACATCTGAAAGCAATGAGGGTGGGTATTTTGTCACTTTCACATTCTAGACAATCTTAAGTATAGGTAGTGTATGTCTATAAAAAAATCATCTCACATTGCATTAAATTTGATTAAATCCTTATCTGAGCTGTAAAAATAGATCACTTATGTTTTACTTATTGACTGAATAGATCAATGATGTTTTACTTATGATTTTGTCCTCGTTGTTTCTAATTTTGGTATTATCCATACAAATGCTTTCTTTTGATTTGGCTTTATTTTGTGTCATAGTGATATGTTTCATTTCAGTCAAACCAAATCATAAAGTTGCACTATTCAGGATGACCATGAGATACTTGAATTATGCAAAATTTTGTATTTACTTTTGCTAGAAAACCAAATCCAAAACTATCTATAACTAAAGACATTTACATTGGATAATTAAGAGTACAAACATTATGGCAGTCTCACTGAACATAAGCCTTAATTTGTAGTTGTGTTTTAAAATATTTGTTAACTGAAATATTGAGATTTTTTTTTTTTTTTTTTTGGCATTAAGGCCCAGAATTCCCCTTTTCAAAAGAATTCCTGCAGAGTTTTAATATGAGCATAAGAAACAGAAATAGTGTGAGACAAAAATAATGTTCACAGATGAATGACTTCATTTAATCTCAAAATTCTAAAAGGATCTGAGAAAGACAACATATTCTCCATCTGAATACAAGATACTGGTGACTGGAAATGCTTTTTAAAATTTCAACATCAAGAGCAAAAAAAGTTTGAGATATGGTTCTTCTGTATTGAATTTTGGCCTCTGAATATAGGAATCTCTCCATTTACAAAATGAATTTGTTCCTGAAAATGTTGCAGATACTGAAATTCTGCATACCAAAAGGCTATTTTCTATTATTTTGAAAGGGAAAAATAATGTGTCCCTAGCCCATCTGAAAACCCCAAACCAATGTTTCCAAATATCACAAAAAACTGTAACAGACATCTATAACTATCAGCCCTTGATATCAGCATAATATAAAGCACTTCATGATTATCAAAGTCATAATGAGGTATTTGACGAATATGTTACCAGGCAGAACATTTTGGAAACTGTTTTTGCTTGAAGACAGAAGCAAGCATTTGTTAATGGAATTTGTTAAAAAAAAACAAGTGCAAACAGTTTGAAATCAACAAAAAAGGCAATTTGGTGAACTGTTACTGTGCCAAATGAGAGAACAGTTGATTGAGAGATGTGATGGGTGGAGGGGGGAGGAGGTTTGGCTGTCATTCTTGCCCTGCTACTGCACAGACATGTGAAAATAAAGTAAACAGACAGGAAACCAACAGGAAACAACTGATGGTATACTAGAGCCAACTATAGTACATTACTTAACTGATTTTTTGTTCTGGAAATCAAAAATTGGGTATCAAAAGGGAAGAACATTAACAAAATTTTGGTTACAGTTTGTTAATTAATGGATGCTTATATATTTACCCTGGGAAAACAGAAGAGGAAATAACTAGTTATTCTTTAAGCCCAGTCAGTTGGTTTTTTGGAATAAGACACGGGATGGATAAATCAATGACATAAATCTACTTCTCGAAAATTTTCTAAACACAAAACAGAAAGAAATGTCACATGAGCACACATAAGTCCAAATTTAACTTAAAAGAAAACTTGCTGAGATTACATGTTGTCAATGGAAGAATGAGAGGTTTGAAGGAATGATGATTACATTTTAGAGGTTTCAGATATTCACTTTCATGTATTGAAATACAGCCCACTTGGCCATATGACTTATTAGTCATTAAGAGCCATATGGCTTGAAATAGACTCTTTGATCAGGCTTTGTTACTTCCTACTTGGGAAATTATGTGTGCATTGTGCATTATGTTTTGCGTTGGAAGTGCGTCGCTGCTGTTTGTGGTGTTTCTGGTAAGTGTATTTGTTTTGCTACCGCTTTTTCCTGTCGCGCATTTGTGTCGTGTAGCTGTGCAGATTGATAGATACAATCGGTTGTGTACTTGTGTAGTGTTCCGTGCCACTGCAAGTATTTTGTTTATTAAGTAGTATTTACTGGTTTCTTAAGACATCAGTTCTCCGGATCATTCCTGTGTACCGTAGAGTGGACGTGAATCCGTGAGTTCGATTAATCGCATCTGGTTGGTTGTTTGTTTCTGTCGCCATTGTTGGTGTAGTTTTGGTTTCGATTAGCAAGTCAGCTGATAGGCAGTAGCCCAGTTTAAATAGCAGCTGGTGACCCGTAGCGGCAGCGGCAGCCTCTTGGTGTGAAGACTCGGGGTGCAAAGACAAGGGAGTCTACCTGCGGGAGTCCACCAAGGGAGGCCACCGTTACAGTTGTCCTCAAGGGAGCATACGTCTAACATGTCAGCCATCATAGTCTTCTACGGTAAGCGAGCCGTGCAATTTCGCTACTGTATCTGGTTTATCCTCACCTGTCAAACCTTCCATCTTGCTTTACTTTCTATATGGGACTTTGGAACTGCCAGTTTGCTGTGAGAAAAGCTGATTTCATATCAGCCTACACCTCCCCTCTCTCACTGGACCTCCTGGCCCTAACTGAAACCTGGATCACCCCAGACAACTCAGCCACACCTGCAGTACTCTCTACTAACTACTCCTTCTCTCACACCTCTTGTTCCTCTGGCAGAGGTGGAGGCGCAGGCCTGCTCATCTCTCCACAGTGGGAATATTCTGTTCTCTCTCTTCACCTGCATGATCTGTCTTCCTTTGAATGCCATGCTGTCTTTATCACTGCACCAGTCACTCTTGTTGTGGTTGTCCTTTATCACTCTCCTGGCCCTCTTGGCCGCTTCCTGGATGACCTTGACATCTTGTTGAGCTCTCTGCCAGGGTACAACTCTACGCTGATTCTCCTGGGTGACTTCAACCTGCATGTTGATGACATTTATGCAAGCGGCCTTCTATTGCTCCTACAGTCCTTTGATCTCTCCCTGCACCAATCCCCTTCTACTCACAAAGCGGACAACTGTCTTGACCTTGTATTTTCCTGCAACTGTGGCTGTCCCGTTCTCTCTGTCACTCCGCTGCATGTCTCTGACCACTTCTTCATTTCTTTTCAACCCTCCCTCACCACTAACTCTTCGTCTCTTCCTGCACCCGTTGTCACCTTTCGCACCTGCCGCAACTTAAAATCTCTCTCACCTTCCTGCTTTGCCTCTGCTACTCTGGCCGCTCTCCCTTCTGCTCCACAATTCTCAGTTCAACCTACAGATGATGCCACTAACACTTTCCTCTCTGCCTTATCCTCCTCCCTTGATTCTCTCTGTCCTCTGTCTTCTAGACCAGCATGCCCCACTGCTACTCCATGGATGTCTGATACGTTCTGTGCTAACAGGACCAAACTGCGGGCTGCAGAGCGAAGATGGCGTAAATCCAAAACTCCATCGGACCTGGATGCTTACCAGTCACTCTTAGCTGCTTTTCAGTCTGCTGTCTCTTTAGCTAAAACCTCCTTCTTCCACAAGAAAATGCAGTCTGCATCCAATAAACCACAGAGACTCTTTGCCACCTTCACATCCTTTCTGTGTCCCCCGCCACCTCCTATTCCCTCTTCTCTCGCTGCTGAAGACTTTGCTTTGTTTTTCAGAGACAAAGTCAAAGCAATCACTGATAAATTCTCAGCATCAACCTGCATGGTTTACGCTGGACCTCCCTCCAAAGCTATCCTCTCCAACTTCAAGCCGCTCTCCGAATCTGAAGTCGCTGACCTGATATTGCGCAGAGCCACCACCTGCTCGCTTGATCCGATCCCATCATCACTCCTTCAGAACATTTCCCCACAACTCTCCTCCTTCATCTCTTCTGTCATCAACTCCTCTGGCTGTTTCCCATCTGCCTTCAAAACCACTCTAATTTCACCTCTGTTAAAAAAATCCTCCCCAGACCCCAATCTAGTTGAAAATTACAGACCGGTCTCTCTCCTCTCCTTCCTGTCCAAAACCCTTGAGCGGGCAGCCAGTGATCAACTGTCTGATTTCCTCAGCCGGAACCATCTCCTTGATGGTTATCAGTCTGGTTTCAAAGTTGGTCACTCCACTGAGACCGCCCTTCTGGTGGTACCTGACGCTCTCCAAGCTGCTAGAGCTGCCTCCCTCTCCTTGGTCCTCATCCTCCTCGATCTGTCTGCAGCATTCGACACTGTAAATCACCAGATTATACTCTCCTCTCTTAACCAGCTTGCGATCAAAGGTGCGGCACTAAGATGGTTTGAGTCCTACCTCTCTAACAGATCCTAAGTGGTCTGGCGGAGCTCTCCTTCTTCTCCTCTGCCTCTCTCAACCGGTGTTCCACAGAGCTCGGTATTGGGTCCTCTTCTTTTCTCCATCTACACCTCCTCCCTCGGTCCGGTCATAGCCTCCCATGTACTCCCAACACCTCCAACTCAACCTCTCCAAAACAGAGATTCTTTACCTTCCAGCTGGCCTGTCCTCCTGTCACGACCTCTCGATCAAACTGGATCACTCACTCATTTCTCCTAGCTCCTTTGCTAAGAGTCTGGGAAGAATGATTGATGTGAGTCTGTCATTCTCTCAACATATCGATGCCACAACCCGGTCCTGCAGATACATCCTGCATAATATTCGTAGGATCCGTCCTACCTCATTACTACTTGTCCAGGCCATGGTGACTTCCCGTCTGGACTACGCAACTCTCTTCTGTGTGGCCTTCCTGCTAATGCCATCAAACCTCTGCAGCTTTTACAGAATGCTGCTGCACGAGTTGTGTTTGATTTGCCAAAGCGCTCCCATGTATCTCCTCTATTCATCTCTCTGCACTGGCTTCCTGTAGCTGCCCAAATCAAATTCAAAACCCTGCTTATTGTATGCGAAAGGCAGAGCTCAGAGGTTCTCAGTTCTGGGTCCGCTGTGGTGGAATGACCTTCCCCTGGCACTCAGAACTGCAGAGACTCTGTCTGTTTTCAAGAAGGGTCTGAAAACCCACCTTTTCCAGATCCACTTCACCCAAGATCTCTCCAGCTCATCTATGGTGTAACTGTTCACGCATCGCATCTGCAGATGCATCCCCAGATACAACCTTTATTCAGCCATTACTCTGGTATTGTACTGCTCATTTATGTATCTTATAATATTTAATAAAATTAAAAAAAAAATGGTGTAGGTATCGGGACTTGTCTATCCTGTGTCTTATGCACCTACTTGAAGTAGTAGGGAACAAACTAGGTTTGCTTGAGACTTTCATGTCTGCAGCTATGTTTCGTTTTCTCAATGTAATCCATAAATTGTACTTTTGCTGAGATGTACGTCGCTTTGGACAAAGCGTCAGCTAAATGAATAATGTAAATGTAAACTGTGGAATTCAACAGAAGACAAAAATAAAATAGCCATGGTAGATGGCTGTAAGAGATGAGACAGAAAACAGGAGATGCAGTCACCCGTTGCTGTGGGCTTTTATTTGCCTTAGACAGTGGAGAAGGAAGGAGATGAGAAAGGGGGAGCAGGGAACAGGTAGGGAGAGGTTTCATGCTGGACGGGGGGGCTGGGAGAGTCGGGTCGGTCGGGCCGCAGGCATCGTCTCAGGGTTTGGGTCTGCAGTCACCTCTGTCTGGTTCTCCTCCTTGGTCTCTTCCTCTTACTGCTGGGCACCGGGGAAGAAATAGGGGATGAAATCAGCCCCGGCTGTGGCTGCTTTGCCCTTGTCTCCGCCCCCTCCCTAGGCGGCCTCGGCATGCTACACTGGCACATGGGACACAGTAGACAGATGCATGTTTAAATATATGGCTCTGCATCTATGAAGCTCACATATTCTTCCTGTGTTCACACAGGTTTCCTCCCACAGTTCAGAGATGTGTTTCAGGTGGATTGGTGACTGCATTGTCCCGTTGTGTGTACTTGTGTGTGAAATTATCCCATTGTCTTGCGATGGACTGAAGTTCTGTCTTTCACAATCTATACATCAAGGATAGGCTCCATACCACCATGATCCTTTGTTGATCCAGATATTTATAATGCAAAATGAATATGTGTATGTGAGTTGAACTTTTACATATTCTGCAACATACTGTGGAGTTGCCTTATTTTCTGGATCTAATCAAATATTATGAGATCATACTACAAAAACAGCATTTTATGAGTGATCTCAGCCGTCGCCTGTAAATTACATTTAAATACATTTATTTGCTGTCACTTTTTCCAAAGCTAACACAAAATGGTAGGTTTGTGTGCTACTTATATCTGCTTATAAATATTTCTCAGTTTATGCAGTGGGATAATTTTGACTAGGGCAGTTCAGGGTAAATACCTTGCTTGGCAGTATTACAGCAGGATGGTGGATTTGAACCAAAGTCCTTCAATTATAAGGCAATGCCTGTAATTTCAGTACAGATGCTCCTCTTCTTATGATGGTTCAACTTGTGATTTTATGAAGTTTCAATGGTACAATAGCCATACGCATTCGGTAGAATACGTACTTCAAATTTTGAATTTTCATCTGTCTCTCTGCTTCTGATATTCGGTATGATACTCTTTGTCGATGCTGGGCAATGGCAGCGAGCCGCAGCATCCACTCACCCACGCTCGCAGTCTCTGTAGCGATCACACCAAGGAGTGTAAACAACCAATATTGTGTTGAAAGCATTTTATTTTATTTTTTTCACATCCCATCATGTCTACTAAACACCCATGTGAGTCTCTTGCTTATATTTGCACAGCTGTAGGCTATGGTAAGTGTGCTAAGCACGTTTAAGGTAGGCTAGGCTAGACTATGATGTTTAGTAGGTGTGGTACTGTATTCTTTTTTGACTTATGATTTTTCCACTTACGATGGGTTTATCGGAATGTAACCCCATTGTTAGTCGAGGATCATCTGTATAGTCATCCTAGTGTTACTTCAGTAATATCAATGATAAGTAATATATGCCAAAATTTTGGCTGAAAAGTGGCTGGATTTATTTTAAAAGTGTCAGATTTTTTTGATCTCTACTATTTAGCACAATGGAATTTTTAGACTTTAGATTGGCCCATGCAATACATTGAAATTCTTGTATATTAAACAAACTGTATATTATACAATTATAAATTGTATATTATACAAATATTAAATACAGTTTTGAAACATAAAGAAACCTGATCATTAATATTATTATTTGTTCCTCCTATGCTGAATGGAAGCCGTAGCCGCAATGCTAATGAGTGAGCTGCAGCTTTTTGCAAAGACTGCCTCAGCACTAGTACATTGCAGTTTCTGTTGCTAGGAGCACTGTTCACACAGGGGTCAAAAGAGGCTAACAGGACCAAGTCCTGATCGACAGCCCAAGGCAGCTGTGAATTCAAGTACACGGTGATCCATTTACAGCACTGTAGCCTTGACCTGTCATTTTGTTCAAGATCGAGGTAAACTGATCAGGGCACCCCCTGCCACAGGGAGAGTGAATGGAGGGCAAACAGAGTTCACCAAACAGAAGCCAGAGGCGGAGGTGCTAGGTATGCTTTTGTGCTGCTGAAATGAAGATTTTAAATACCAACATTTTAAAAAAAGTATCTTTGATTGCACCCTGTAAAGTAACTGATCTAGAATTCAGAATTTTAAAAGGAAGGAAGAATTACAGCATATGTCATACAGCTTGCAATTCCTAAAGCTTCACTCATAAAAATAAAAAAGCAAAGTTCCATCACAGAGGTCTTATTACTAGTTACCTATCCAGTGTGCTTCATTATGGGCCACTGAAGTAAGTGCTGGATGGGATTTGACAATATTGTGCTCCTGAGTCTTTTGCTGTTAACTTACAAATCTGTTGGTAATTCAGATTTAATAGGAGCCCCAGGGCTGTAGTGGTGAGCAGAACAGGCGCAAACTCTGCATATCTCCTTATTTCATTAAACATGTGGGATGAGGACAAGTAAATGGAGGCGAAACATACATTGTTAATGGTGCCAATAAACTCATTATGTGAGCATTATGCAGCTCAGTGCTGGCTGGCAGACAGCCCTCTCACACTTCTCTCACTGCTCACCGTCTGTGGGTCAGCTCAATAAAGCCAAGGTGAATAAGTCCTGTGATTATTCTGCATGACACTCACTGTATGTGGTTCCTACAGGTTCAATTTTCTTTAAAAGAAAATGCTATACATTCCCCCACTGCATGCAGACTTTTTTGGACCTCAATTCAGCGTGAGAGGCTGAGTGAATAATAGAGTGTGCATGGACACACTCACACATTTAATAGTTATTAGTAACTACTAAATAAGTAATAATTATGTAATTGTTAGTACTGCAGGATTTAATAGTAATTAGTAACTACTACATAGCTAACAATTAACTAATTGTTACTAAATGCAAATGTAACCTATTGATTAGTTAATTACTCTTCCTTATTAGTTATCATTAGTTACTGCAATGTTGATGAAGCCCTACCCATTAGTTCTGCATTAGTTCCTGCATAACTACCTATTAACTACCTATGAAGTATGGAACAGTATTCTAAAGTGTTACCCTCTCACACACATGCAAACTGAAATGTCACTGTGACTATAAATGAAATTCTTCGAATTCTTGGAACTCATTTTGTAATTAGCTAGTAATTTCCCAAATGAGATTGTAATATTGAGAAGAAGCATCTGTAGTGGTTATAAAAAAAAAATACGCAATCATTAGATGACTGCTTAACACATAAATGATTCAATAAAAAGGGCAAATATTGGTCATGTATTCAGGAAGCATAGTTGAATATTTAAAATGGAGATTGTGAAGAAACTACAGATATTTTACTCTATATAACATCGGATGAGCATGGGTCTGTGTGAAAAGTGTAAAAAGTTAAATTACATTCTTAATGGGAACTTGATTCTGCATGCAACCACACTGATAAATTAGTGTCAGTGTGGGAATCTACAGTACATTCTGTATTTTTATTTTCCAGTGTTTACATTTCCTTCCACATCTATGCAAAACTCAATTTGAATGGCTTTGCACTGAACCAGAGAACACACACACACACACACACACACACACACACACACACACACCGTCTGAACCACTTGTCCCATGTGGGGTTGCAGGGAGCTGGAGCCTAACCCGGCAACACAGGGCGCAAGGCTGAAGGGGGAGGGGACACACCCAGGAGGGGACGCCAGTCCATCACAAGGCACCCCAAGCAGGACTTGAACCCTAGACCCACTGTAGAGCAGGACTCAGGCCAACCTGCTATGCCACCACACCCCCTGACAGAATATATAACATTCCATTAATGTGTGTTTTTAGTGAGGTGGTTAGTAGTAGGGGGTGCGGTGGCGCAGTGGGTTGGACCGCAGTCCTACTCTCCGGTGGGTCTGGGGTTCGAGTCCCGCTTGGGGTGCCTTGCGACGGACTGGCGTCCCGTCCTGGGTGTGTCCTCTCCCCCTCCGGCCTTACGCCCTGTGTTACTGGGTAGGCTCCGGTTCCCCGTGACCCCGTATGGGACAAGCGGTTCTGAAAATGTGTGTGTGTGTGTGTGTGTGTGTGTGGTTAGTAGTAGATTACATGTGGCCTGTTACTTCTAATTAGATACATTTCTGGAGAAATTGTATTTTGAAAAGTAGGTTTAAGCAGCAGTACTTATGCTTGGGGGGCGGGGTGGTGCAGTGGGTTGGACCAAGTCCTGCTCTCTAGTGGGTCTGGGGTTTGAGTCCTGCTTGGGGTGCCTTGCAACAGAGTGGTGTTCCATCCTGGGTGTGTCCCCTCCTCTCTGGCCTTACACCCTGTGTTGCTGGGTAGGCTCCATGACCCCGCATGGGACAAGCAGTTCAGAAAATGTGTGTGTACTTATGCTTGTCTACATTTAAAAAATTATGAAACACAGTGAGTAGTGTTGCTGTCTCACAGTGCCTGGGTTGTGCAAGAAGATGGAAGTTTGATCCCCGCTCAGTTGGTGTAGTTTGTATGTTCTCCCTGTGTCTGTGTGGGTTTCCTCCCACAGTCCAAAGACATACTGTTCAGGTTCACCTATAGTGTGTGTGAGTCACAGAGAGAGTGTGTTCTGCTAATGTATAGATGAGTGACCCATTGTAAGTAGTGTATCTAGTAGTGTAAGTCACCTTGGTGAATAAGGTGTGTGGCCTGATAACACCACATAGAGTTCACTGGAAGTGGTTTTGGAGAAAAGTGTCTGCTAAAAAAAATAAACATAAATGACTAACGAGTAGCCTAACCTGGATGTAAAAGTGAGCTTCATTGGTGGTCTTTTCTTTGAAAAAAATGCCCACTCGAGAGCCATTTGGGGGGGCGTGGTGGTGCGGTGGGTTGGACCGGGTCCTGCTCTCTGGTGGGTCTGGGGTTCAAGTCCCGCTGGGGGTGCCTTGTGACGGACTGGCGTCCCATCCTGGGTGTGTCCCCTACAGCCTTATGCCCTGAGTTGCCGGGTTAGGCTCTGGCTCCCCGCGACCCCATATGGGACAAGTGGTTCAGATTGTGTGTGTGTGTGTGTGTGTGTGTGTGTGTGTGTGTGTGTGTGCCATTTGCGCAAATGATAAACAATGTGATACAAATAGCAACATATTCAGAGATTGCAGACAATCTAGTACAACATGGTGCTGCAAAGGGTTGTTCTGAAATGACTAGAAGATTTTATGCACGGCACAACATTGTAAGAAAAGAACACTCTCTTGCTGCTTTTGAAAAGCACCTAGTGATCCACATTAACTTTTGATCAATAACTCGGAGCGAAGCCAGCATGTTCGATGAAGCCACTTCAATTTGTATACATGCGGATTGTTCAAGAATACCACAAAACGAAATTACTCAACGTCAAAAAATAAGATGGCAAGAAACTATAAATGAGGCATATTTTAAATATTTTACATTTACATTTTTACATTTTGGTTTTTAAACATAGTTAATTCATAATTTGTTTTTAATTTTTAAAACAAAAACGGAAAAAAAAACTGCATTTATTTGAACCCGTCTATGATATCCCATCTTATTTGATATTTAGCTTCCCTTCTCCTTTGTTTTTATTCATGATGTCATCAGCAGTTAGTCAATGTCGACTCGACTTTCATGACATAACTGTTAACTGTATAACTTTAAAAAATCTAAAGTTGTGCAACCCCTAGTGAATTCTGGAGCAGTTCAGATCTGAAATATCACCTTAAATGACAACTAAATTTAATTAATACGCTTAAAATATAAACTTTGTTTTTTATTGTGAAAAAGTTTATCTAAATTGTTCTTAAACCACGTTACTTTG
Source organism: Scleropages formosus (assembly GCF_900964775.1). NCBI lineage: Eukaryota > Metazoa > Chordata > Actinopteri > Osteoglossiformes > Osteoglossidae > Scleropages > Scleropages formosus. The sequence goes on from NC_041821.1 coordinate 25,541,697, forward strand.
TGAGTTTCTCTATTTTCCGATTATTTATTTTCTTACATTTAATTTAACTGCATGGTCTGTACTATAGCAAATGTTTTATTTTTTCAGCATGTTAATAGTGACTTAAGTGTTGCCTAATATTGTAAAATAAGTCACATTTCAGAGCCGCTTGTCCTATACAGGGTCGCGGGGAGCCGGAGCCTACCCGGTAACACAGGGCGTAGGGCCGGGGAGGGGGAGGGGGAGGGGGGACACCCAGGATGGGACGCCAGTCCGTCGCAAGGCACCCCAAGCGGGACTCGAACCCCAGACCCACCGGAGAGCAGGACTGAGTCAACTAAGAAAATAAATTCTGTTGCAGTCAGTAGTGTTTGTATCTGACAAATACAACATACTTATCATTGTCATTTAGGAGAAAGGTGTCTGCGAAATTAAAATAACCTTTAACTTACTATCAACTAAACCTTGAAAGTTATACAGGTTACCACATTAGCTTAATTTATTTGAAAACAATACACTGCTGGGCTGAAGTCTTTAATGTAATGATTTTAACTACTATTGCAGATTTGTGAGTGAATATTACTGCATTAGGGGGGCGCGGTGGCGCAGTGGGTTGGACTGGGTCCTGCTCTCTGGTGGGCCTGGGGTTCAAGTCCTGCTTGGGGTGCCTAGCGATGGACTGGTGTCCCATCCTGGGTGTGTCCCCTCCCCCTCCTGAGTTGCCGGGCTGGGCTCCGGTTCACCACGACCCTGTATGGGACAAGCGGTTCAGAAAATGTGTGTGTGTGTGTGTGTGTGTGTGTGTGTGTGTTACTGCATTACATAATTTAGTTGTGGAATGTTCACAAAGGTATGTTAATTAACTAATTATTAAAGGGTATATTAAAAATGTTTCGAGTCCTACTTGGGGTGTCTTTTAGGGGACTGGCATCCTGTCTGGGATGTACCCCCTCCCCCTCCAACCTTGTGCCCTGCATTGCCAGGTTGGGCTCCAGCTCGCTGTGACCCTGCTTGGGACGGGGAGGAAGCACACCTGGAACAGGATTCCAGTGCACTGCAAGGCATCCCAAGCAGGACTTCAGCCCCAGACCTGCCAGAGAACAGGGCTTAGATTGTAGACAGTGTATGTGAACTGATACAGTCAAGGTAGGCCAGCATGCATGGACCTTGAGGATAGTGCCTTTGGATTGGCAAACTGGGGTGGTGGCCCCTGTCTTTAAGAAAGGGGACCGGAGAGTGTGTGCCAACTATCGGGGTATCACACTTCTCAGCTTCCCTAGGAAAGTCATGCCAGGGTGCTGGAAAGGAGGCTCTGGCCGATAGTTGAACCTCAGATTGAAGAGGAACGATACGAACTCTGTCCTGGCTGTGGAACAATGGACCAGCTTTTTACCCTCTCACAGATGACTGAGGGGGCATGGGAGTTTGCTAATCCAGTCTACAAGTGTTTTGTGGACTTGGAGAAGGCCTATGATTGTGTTCCCCGAGAAATTCTGTTGGAGGTGCTTAGGGAGTATGGGGTACCGGGGCCACAACTGTGGGCCATTTGGTGTCTGTACATACGGTGCAAAAGCTGTGTCCGCATACTCGGCATTAAGTCAAGCCTGTTCAATGTGGGTGTTGGACTCCGCCAAGGTTGTGCCTTGTCTCCACTCCTGTTTGTGGTTTTCATGGACAGGATATCAAGGCGCAGTCAAGGTCAGGAGGGCATTCTGTGTGGGAGTCGGAAGGTGACGTCTCTGCTTTTTGCAGATTATGTTGTCCTTTTGGCACCGTCACATGGCAGCCTCCAGTACACACTGGAACAGTATGCAGGCGAGTGTGAAGCTGCTGGGATGAGGATCAGCACCTCAAATTCTGAGTCCATGGTTCTCTCACAGAAAAGGATGGCATGCCCTCTCCCAGATCCCCCAGACTGAGCTGGAGGAAGTTGCGGGGGATGGGGTGGCTGGGCTCCTCTGCTTTCCCTGTTGCCACCACAACCTTAGAAGGACAAGCGGGCACGAAAATGCATTGAATCTTCATGACACGTTCTTTGAAGAAATCCAGTTTTCACTTAAAAATATCTTTAGATCTTTTCACTGTCTTACCAGCTACCTCTTTAGAAAATTATTTCAAGCTTTTTCAAATCATTTTCGGTTTTTCTATTATTCAATGATGTCTACAGTGTGAATCAGAAAAAGTATCTGAAGCAATTCACTTTTTCTATCAATCTTTTTCTTGAATGATCCAGTTTGTGCAGTGACTTTTCCGGTACTTGACTGTAGATAAATTTCCAGCGTTGATTTTGAGAATTTATTTGGCTTTAAAGGCTCTGCTATATTTCCCTCTAATTGCTGAAAGGCAGGCATATATTTTACCGCTAGTCTGCTGAAAGCCATAATGTGAAGCAACTGGCAACGTTTTCAAATTACTGGCCAGTGTTATAAAACTGTTGGACAACCACAAAAAAAAAAAAAAAATCTTGACAAGGATAAAGCAGTGTATTGAAATTTCCTGCATGTCATGAAAGCTCAGGAAACATGAACTTCTATATCCTGCTTCCTTTACCACACCTCTCACTGCAGTTCACATCCTTTGCCATTACAAGATTCTTATATGCACGGTGCGCTGGAGTGTTCTGGAACTGTTTCTCTTACCTTACCTCCAAGACTAAGTATTGACAAGGTGTTCCACTTCCCAGGATGTTAACATGTCTTGTTTCTTATTAAACCCTGCCAGTCTGTTCTCATTAATAAGATGTGGATTGTCCCTGGCCAGCGATGGACTCGTGTCTTGAGATATGGATGTCTTCCCTGTTAAATTAGTGCCATTCATTTTTATGCAGTTGTGACTGACATGTTTCATCCAAATGATTGTTAAGCAATAATTGATATGAGCTATTTGTGTTTTGGTTCAGTAGATTGCTCATCTTTTTTGTTTTTTGCTCTCTTTCTCCTTTTTGCTTCTCTGTGGATGGGGCTTCTTTTCATGAACTTCTGTCTCTTCCTCACTTGTGACCCACAGGTAAGTGTTCCAGATTCTTTAATGAAAATATGACTGCTGTCAAACCTGTGATGTAGGGATAGCTGGTAGTGTAGTGGCTAGAGTTGTTGCCTTTGTGTTAAAAAGTCATGGGTTTTGATCCTCACCTTTGGGTGTGGTATCCTTGAGCAAGATACTTCTCCTAAATTGCTCCAGTAAAATTACTCTTTAAATGGGTAAATAATTGTAAGCTACTTTTGAGAAAAGCATCAGCTAAATTAAAAATTGTGATACATAATGCCAGATTTGTATGTTATAAATGAATATATTATTATTATTATTATTATTATTATTATTATTATTATTATTATTACGGGTGCAGCAGGTTAGACCGAGTCCTGCTCTCCGGTGGGTCTGGGGTTTGAGTCCTGCTTGGGGTGCCTTGTGATGGACTGGCTTCCCGTCCTGGGTGTGTCCTCTCCCCCTCCGGCCGTGCGCTCTGTGTTGCCGGTTTAGGCTCCGGCTCCCCGCGACCCCCATATGGGACAAGCAGTTCAGACGATGTATGTGTATTATTATTATTATTATTCTTATTATTATCTAGTCTAATCTATCTATTAATTAGACCAGCCTTGGTGGGAATGAGAGAATATTATACCCTTTAAATAAAGATATGTTTATTAATTTGTTTTAATTTTCAGTATAGTTAAAGCAGAAGCATCTTTAAAAACCTGACATTCTTCCCTGTGTATGTGTTCTTATAATTTATATGAACATAATAGTCTGCTTGAAAGTCTTTGTGTGTGCGTGCATGCATGTGTGTGTCAGAGAGAAAACTGGCTCTGACTTTAAAAACCAACAGCAAAAATCTTATTTTTTACAAGGATCCCAAAAAATGTTAACTATACCAATCTGAATGATTGACTGTACTGCCATGTTCATAAAATCAATATCAGAAAACAGAATTAAATACAAAAATCCTTCCTATATAAGAAATAAAGTTTAAATCAAACAATTTTCTGCAGAAACAACTCTGATAATTAGCTTCAGCCCACACAGCAAAGTTTATTTAAATTGCTTCATTCTTGCCACGATAGTATGATTGAAGAAATCTCTGTTCAATTATTAATATTCAATTTAAAACCAGGTGTGCACTGGCCATCACATATCCATGGTACCAGCTAATAAACACAAGCACATTTTAGAAAAGTATGTTGTTCTTGGGGGGGGGGGTGGTGCAGCAGGTTTGACCGGGTCTAGCTCTAGCTCTCTGGTGGGTCTAGGTTTCGAGGCCCACTTGGGGTGCCTTGTGATGGACTGGTGTCCCATCCTGGGTGTGTCCCCTCCCCCTCCAGCCCTATGCCCTGTGTGCTGCTGAATTAGGCTCTGGCTTGACCTGACCCTGCCCTGACAAGCAGTTTCAGACTGTGTGTGTGTGTGTGTTCTGCAGTGTGATGAGAAACAATGCAATTTTGTGAAGGTGATCTGGCATAATGATTACAATCAAGACACAATTGTGGCTTCTAATGAAAACTGCCAAACCCACATCATTAATAGTGCATTACAAAAGACGTTACTAGAGCAGTGAATGGTGAGACTTGATTACATTTAAAAATCAACAATAGTGCATTAACCTCATTGAAATAAGCAATGTGGTGTAGTTTTTACTGTTTCAAATTAATGTTCGGAACAATTACAACTTTACAATAGTAACCATTAAGCCAAATCTAACGTTCAGTTTCATCAAAATAATAATGAAAGCCAAGAGAGGGACGAAGAAACAAATCACTGCACTCCAGCAAAGCCGAGGATGAATATCTAACCACTGAGTTATTATACATAGACATACAGTGATCAGGCCTCTTCACATTTGTTATAGCTATGTCTTTCATGAGGAGATAAAAAAAAATGTTTACAGCTTTCATTTTTTTTTCACCTCAGAACATTTTGCATATAGGATTATCTCATGTTTTCAGAATGCTTTTTTATTTCACCAAGGATTGTCATTTTTGTAATCTACCTGACATTGTGAATCTGTCGTTTTTTGTAATCCAGCAGAATAGCTGCTCATAAATGGCATCATTTTAAAAGCAATTAAAAAAAACTATGCTCTGCCACATACATAAAGTAAAATGCAAACTTAGTGTTATAAATCTTTCTCACTTTAAAGAATTGCTAACAAAATTGCCATATTGCTAACAAAATTGCCTTTAACTAAATTACCTACAAGTTTTTGTGCACCTTGACCTTTAGTTTAAAATAACTTATTATTTTTTTAATTATATTTTTAAAATAATTTTTTTATAGCTTCTAAATAAAGGGACTGTATTCAGGGTTCTCCAGATCTGTTCAGGTGAAGACAGCCTCCAAACACGACATATGTTAATCTTAATTAAAACATTATTTTATGCACTTTTAAATTCTTCTTTTTTTTTTTTGTAATTTGTGACCTAAGAAGGGAAGGTGTCTGTGTGACTCTTCTATAGAGAGAAGGGGATGTACACACACACACACATTTTCAGAACCGCTCGTCCCATACGGGGTCGCGGGGAACCGGAGCCTACCTGGTAACACAGAGCGTAGGGCCAGAGGCGGAAGGGGACACACCCAGGATGGGACGCCAGTCCGCCGCAAGGCACCCCAAGCGGGACTCAAACCGGAGAGCAGGACTGTGGTCCAACCCACTGCGCCACGACACCAGAAGGGGATGTATGTCAGCATAATTTACCTGAGACAAGGGAAGGTTGCTGAGGGGGCACAACCAGCTGTCTAGCTGACAGACCAATAGATCATGTGAAAATACTTCCCGTAAACTGATGCAGGTGAGGCACCTGGACATGTAGATTCTCTGTAGGGTAATACCCTAGGTTGTGAGGCCAGGTGCCAAGCGTCTGCTATTTTAGGGTCCATTTGATATGTTGGTGAATACAGTTGGTTCATATAGTATTAACTGGTCAACCTTGTGGACAACAGGACACAATACAATGTGGATGCAATACAATGCAAGTCCCTGTGTTTAGACATATCCCTGGAAAAGTTGAGCTTAATGACAAAAAAGTGACTCAGTGAAAAGGAAGTCTATGACCAGGATTACTGGCCTAAGTTAGAAAATGACACAGCTCAGACTGATGCCATGATTCCAAACATGATCTGAATTGTAGAGACTGGGTAATGCTTGCGCAGAACAGTCTAACCAAAAGCCTCTTGATGACCACAACATCTTCTTGTTATAACAGTTTTTGTCAGTGACAAGTAAAATTAGACCTTCTCTAGCAGCTGCATCTCTTCCCTAATTTTTCTCACATCCATGCATACTTTGTATTAAATAAAGTAATGGTCTTGGTCTTTTCACTGTAAGGACAAAACAGCAAGAAAAGCAACCTATTTACATTCAGTACTGGACAAATATTGTTAATTTTTAATTAGTTTGTTCTTATCCAACCAGGTATGGTCATTACTATGAAGTAATGTTAGTAAGTGTTAGTAAGTGTGATTTGTAAAATCTTCCACTGTTTTTCTAGCTTGAATCATGTAATTATTTTGTATTATGTAGTTTCATCACATTAAGACCACTTTATCCATGTTATTCATTAAGATGATCAAAAATGACTTAATATGTAAGAAGATTTTATATATTTTTTTCCAACTCAGGAGCAGCTCCATTGTTCCATTATCAGTGGTGTGTTTCTTATGCTTTTTGTGATTATCACCCTGTAAGGTGAGACACAGTGGAAAAACAAGTAGAACTGCTGTCTCACAGTACGTGGGTGGTGCGAGAGGACATGGGTTGGATCCCAGCTCAGTCTGTGTGGAGTTTGTATGTTCCCCCTCTGTCTGCATGGGTTTCCTCCCACTGTCTAAAGACATGCTCAGGTTCCCCATTGTGTGTGTGTGTGTGTGTGTGTGTGTGTGTGTGTGTGTGTGTGTGTGTGTGTGTGTGTGTGTTTTCCACTGATGTATGGATGAGTGGCCCTTTGTAAGTAGTGTATTTAGTAGTGTAAGTCACCTTGGTGAATAAGGTGTGTAGGCTGGTAACACTACATAGTATCCATTGTAAGTTGTTTTGGAGAAAAGTGCCTGCTAAATAAATAAATGTGAAGCGTGACTGACAATTATTTGGTCACCGTAATTATTGATTGCTAGTCATTGATTCAGATGTGATACTGCACAATAAATTAATGCAACAAATGAATGGGGTGCAATTTCTTGCTACACTGCTTGCTGAAAGCTGAAGTATTATACTAGAAAGATAGAATATTATACTCCCTTCCTGGATCGGGGCATCGGCATGGCGGAAGGACTTGCATGATCTAGGGATCTCCAGAGCTATGTCGTTGGGAGCATTATTCTCCTGGTAGGGTCTCCCAAGGTAAACAGGTCTGGAGTGAAGATCCAGACTAACATGATCTGAAAAACCCCTATGAAAAATGGGAACAAAAGAATGTTTCCCCTGCCCGGAATAGTGTCACTGGGATCTACCCCTGGAGCCAGGCCTAGGGATAGTGTTCCTAGGCGAGCGCCTGGTGGCCGGGCAGCCCACGTAACCTGACTAGGCTCAGCCCGAAAAGGCATTGTGGGGGAGCCATGTGGGCCCACCACCTGCAAGGTCCAACATAGAGGTTGGATGCAATGTGTACCAGGCGGCGGGAGGGGGCGGGGTGGCGCATGGCAACGCTGCTCCTCACGACAGAAACTGGCTCTTGGTGCATGGAATGTTACCTCACTGGAGGGAAGGAGCCAGAACTGGTGCAGGGGATTGAGAAATACAAACTAGATATAGTTGGGCTCACCTCCACTCACAGTATTGGCTCTGGGACCAAACTCCTTCATAGGGGATAGTCCCTCTTCTACTCAGGAGTTGCACGGGGTGAGAGGCGCTGGGCGGGTGTGGGGATACTCACAAGCCCCCCGGCTGGCTGCCATACAGTTGGAGTTTGCCTTGGTGGACGAGAGGGTCGCCTCAATGCGACTTAGGGTTGCAGAGAGGAAAACTTTGACTGTTGTGTGTGCTTATGCACCAAACAGCAGTTCAGAGTATTCGGCCTTCTTAGAGAGGGTAGGTGAGGTTCTGGACAGGGCCCCACCTACAGACTTCATAGTCCTGGTGAGGGACTTCAACGCTCATGTTGGCAATGACTGGGAAATCTGGCGGGGGGGTGATTGGGAAGAACAGCCTGCCCGATCTGAACCCGAATGATGAAATGTTATTGGATTTCTGTGCTAGCCATGGTTTGGCCATAACAAACACCATGTTCGAACACAAGGATGCTCATAAGTGTACTTGGTACCAGAGCTCCTTGGGCCAAAGGTCAATGATTGAATTTGTAGTCGTTTCTTCTGACTTGAGGCCACATGTTCTGGACACTCGGGTGAAGAGAGGTGCTGAGCTGTCAACTAATCACCATCTGGTGGTGAGTTGGATCAGATGGCGGGGAAAACTGATGGACAGACCTGGCAGGCCCAGACATTTAGTGAGGGTGTGCTGGGAACAGCTGTCAGAGGACCTTGTCCAGAATGATTTTAACTCACACCTCCGGGAGAGCTTCTCCCATGTCCCGGTGGAGGTAGGGGATATGGAGTCTGAATGGACCCTGTTCAAAACCTCCATTGTGGAAGCAGCCAGGCACAGCTGTGGCCAAAAGCTTGTTGGTGCCAGCCAGGGCGGCAACCCGAGAACCTGCTGGTGGACACCAGTGGTGAGGGAAGCTGTCAAGCTGAAGAAGGAGGCCTTTAGGGCCTGGTTGGCTCTGGGGACTCCTGACTCAGCAGACAGATACCGGCAGGCAAGGCAGCAGCGGCTGCGGTTGCAGATGCAAAATCCCAGGCATGAGAGGAGATTGGAGAGGCCATAGAAAAACGACTTCGGCTTCAGAGAGGTTCTGGAGAACCATACAGCAGCTCAGAAGGAGTCGGAGGAGTTTTGCTGAGGCTGTGTTCAGCAGGAGTGGAGAAACTCTAACCTCTGATGAGACATTGTCGGGAGGTGAAAGGAGCACTTTGAAGAACTCTTAAACCCAAGTGATATGCCTCCCTTACAGGAGTAAGGGCCTGAGGATTTAGGGCTGTCAGAGTCCCTTTCCCTGGTGGAAGTCACTGAGGTAGTTGGTAAGCTCCACAGTGGCAAAGCACCAGAGGTGGATGAGATCTGCCCGGAACTGCTTAAGGCCCTAGATGTTACAGGGCTGTCATGGTTGACACGGTTCTGCAATGTTGCATGGACAGTGCCTTTGGATTGGCAAACTGGGGTGGTGGTCCCTGTTTTTAAGAAAGGGGACCGGAGAGTGTTTGCCAACTATTGGCGTATCACACTTCTCAGCCTCCCTGGGAAAGTCTATGCCGGGGTGCTGGAGAAGAGGATCCGGCCGATAGTTGAACCTCAGATTGAGGAGGAACAATGCGGATTCCTCCCTGGCTGTGGAACAGTGGACAAGCTTTTTACCCTCTCACAGACAGTTGAGGGGGTATGGGAGTTTGCTAATCCAGTCTATATGTGTTTTGGGGACTTGGAGAAGGCCTATGACCGTGTTCCCCAGGATATTCTGTGAGAAGTGCTTTGGGAGTATGGGGTACCGGGGCCGCAACTGCGGGCCATTTGGTGTCTGTACATTGTACATACGGTGCAAAAGCTGTGTCCGCATACTCGGCATTAAGTCAAGCCTGTTCAATGTGGGTGTTGGACTCCACCAAGGTTGTGCCTTGTCTCCACTCTTGTTTGTGGTTTTCATGGGCAAGATATCATGGTGCAGCTGAGGCCAGGAGGGTATTCTGTGTGGGAGTAGGAAGGTGATGTCCCTACCGGTCGATCTACGTCCCTACCCTCACCTGTGGTCATGGACTTTTGGTCATGACCGAAAGAACGAGATCGTGGATACAAGCGGCTGAAATGAGTTTTCTCCACAGGGTGTTGGGACTCACTCTCCGTGACAGGGTGAGGAGTTTGGACATCCAGGAGGAGCTCAGAGTAGAGCCACTACTCCTCCACATTGAGAGGAAACAGTTGAGGTGGTTTGGGCATCTGAAGGGCTCTTTCCTTTGGAGGTATACCAGGCATGGCCAACTGGGATGAGGCCCCGGGGTCAGCCCAGGACCCGCTGGAGCAATTACATCTGGGCTGAGCTGGTGGAAGTTGCGGGGGACAGGGGCGGCTGGGCCTCTCTGCTCTCCCTGCTGCCACCGCGACCCTGTTCGGACAAGCGGGATAGAAGATGGATAGAATATTATAGTGTTGTACAGTGCTGAAATTGACAAGTGTAGATATGCAGTACGAAAACTGTGAATGTAAATGAGATATGTGGTAATACATTGAGTCCTCTTATTAGATTATGTCAAAAAATAATTATAATCTGCTATTCGCAGATAAAGGGGGATGCGGTGATGCAGTGGTGTAGCAGGTTTGGCTGGGGCCTGCTCTTTGGTGGATCTGAGGTTTGAGCCCTGCTTGAGGTGCCTTGCGGTGGACTGGCATCCCATCTAGGGTGTGTCCCTTCTCCCTCCGGCCTTGCGCCCTGTGTTGCCGGGTTAGGCTCCAGTTTGCCAGGACTCCGCTCAGGACAAGTGGTTGTAGACAGTGTGTATTCTCATATAAGTTCTTTTTCTAATGTTGTCCAGTACATTTGGATTTGTGTTGTTGTAACTTTACTAATTTCCTATTACTAATAGTTCCTGAGGGACTATTTATGTTTCAGTGTAGGACAGTTTTCTTTATTTGTCAAGATTTACCTGTGAAGCATACATGGCATATGCAAGACCCTTCATGAAATTTCCATGAAAGGCTTCCTGTTATCTTATAGAGCCACTGAATCTTAAAAAATCAACAGTAAAATTAAAATATAATAATAATAATAATAATAATAATAATGCAAAATATAAAAACAGTATGTTCAGTACTGGCTCATGCTTGCAATGACCATGTGGATGATTTAAAAAAACAAAAAACAAAAAAAAGAAGAAGAAGAAGAAAACGTAGATGCACATTTAAAAGCGTCATGGACTTAAGTGCAATTCTTTGTGGACACATCAAATCTTTATTAATTGTTATTCATTCTATTTTAATGTTTTACATTACATTTTCCTTATGACATGACCCATCATTTGCAGGGATTTTGGGGTGATCTTGCAATGGAAATAGGAAGAATTGAAGTGTTTCTCTATAAGATATGGAATTTCACTATCCTGTTTTTCTCTACAAGGGGGTGCAGTGGCACAGTGGGTTGGACCAGGTCCTGCTCTCTGGTGGGTCTGGGGTTCAAATCCCGCTTGGGGTGCCTTGCAACGGACTGGCGTCCCGTCCTGGGTGTGTCCCCTTCGGCCTTACGCCCTGTGTTGCCGGGTAGGCTCCGGTTCCCCGTGACCCCGTATGGGACAAGCGGTTCCGAAAATGTGCGTGCGTGCACGCACACTTTACACATATTGTCAGAATGAATAATAACAAGTCTTACATTTTGAGAATCTGTATGGTTGGGGTGTGAATGCTAGTACAGAAGAGATGCTAATAAAACTTAATTAATTCTGTAGGGTGTACTGTGTAATTACCAGGACTTTTGATTTCCGTGAAGTAAGAGTTGGGAATCATCTGAATGTCATATTTCTGTACAGTGAGCTGAACGAGTTACCTTCTGTTAAACTCTAAAGCAGTAAAACAGCAGGTTTTTGAATGATGCTACAGTAAATACTTCACAGACTGGTTTTGGGCTTAGTACTGCCAGTACATATTATACATATATATATTCAGAATCAGAATCAGAATCAGAACGAGCTTCATTGCCAGGTATGTTCACACATACAAGGAATTTGTCTTGGTGACAGGAACTTCCACAGCACAGACAGAATGACAGTGACAAGACAGATGAGAAGATAGAGTATATGAATAAGGAATAAAAAAATATAAAAATATATAAAGTACCCAATATACAAAAATAGTCACTAGACACAAATGCAAGGGAGTGTGAGTAAGAGATATGATGTGATAAATAGTTATAAATATAATATAACTAGCATTGTGTATTGCACTCGTTTACTCGCTGGGTGGGATTTAGCTGTTCATGAGGTAGATGCCCGGAGGAAAGAAACTTTTCTTGTGCCTAGCTGTCCTGGTGCTCAGTGCTCTGTAGCACTGGCCAGATGGCAAAGGTTCGAAGAGGAAGTGGACTGGATGTGAGGGGTCTAGAATGATTTTGCTAGCCCTTTTACTGACTCTGGGCGAGTGCAGTTCTCTGAGAGCTGGGGGGGATGTGCCGATGATTCTTCCTGGAGTCCGAACTATCTGTTGTAGTCTTCTGATGTCTGATTTCGTAGGTGAGCCGAACCAGACAGTTATGGAGGTGCAGAGGACAGACTGGATGACTGCGGAGTAGAATTGCAGCAGTAGCTCCTATGGCAGGTTGAACTTTGGGCATAATAGTAAATTTAATTCAGTTCAATTTGGTATTTCAGTGATTATGGATTGGATTTTGTAGTTTTTTGTTTGTGTGTGTGTGTGTGTGTGTGTGTGTGTGTGTGTGTGCGTGTGTGTGTGCGTGTGTGTGTGTGTGTGTGTGCGAGACAGAGAGAGAGAGAAGCAGGAGGTGAGGAATTTTAATTCTATTGGAGAGTTTTATAAATTACATGAATTTTAGAGTTTTGCAATGTGTATTGTGGATTAAATATTTCTTACTGGAATTCTACGTTCTATTTTCTTGAATTGTTATGTTGTTAAGGAGGCAACTAGAAACATAAATGACATCTCCAGGGAGATGATTGTTTTTTTGTCCATGACATGCACACATTGATGCTTACAACTGAATTTTTCACTGGTAGATATGCCAAAATCAAATATTTCAAACACAGAAGTCCAAGGCAGTATTACATTAACATTTTGAGATGAGATTCATTCTTAAACAGTAATCCTCAGTACTCCTCTCACATTGCAACACCTCTCAGGTACCTCTTTTTCACGATCCAGCTGGGGTATCACAATCGTATTACACTTGTCCGTATGACCATGTTCTTGTGAAACAGAACTGGACCTTGCTTATTAAAACAGTTCCCCAGTGTTTCTACCAGCAAAAGGAAAAGTGATCCCATTGTACGTCGACTTTGTCAGGGAAATTATGAGCATCAAGACAATTAGATTCCATATGACACAGCAACACATAATAAGTACTTCCAGTATTGGTATTCACATTTAACCATTTTCAACGCATTATTTATTATTCAAAGTGCATAAAGCAGCATACATACTGTTAGTTTTCTCATTTCTCGTGTCTTTTAAACTTAATAAAATGGCACACACTCACAGAAGATTGGTAAACACATATAAAACTGGCTGAGCTAATAATTATTAATGCTGTTGTTACATTTACATTACTTCATTTAACAGACACAGACACACACACACATTGACTGAAACCACTTGTCCCAAGCGGGGTTGCAGTGAGCCAGAGCCTAACCTGGCAACACAGGGTGCAAGGCTGGAGGGGGAGAGGACACACCCAGGACGGGATACCAATCTGCCATAAGGAACCGCAAGAGGGACTAGAACCCCACACCCCCCCTGAGAGCAGCACAGGCCAAACCCACTGTGTCACCACACCCCCTGTAAGTAGCTTACATTTACATTTATTTATTTAGCAGTCGCTTTTCTCCAAAGTGATGTACACTTCACAGAAAATACAATGTGTACGTTACATTGGCAGGAAGTGACACTTTGATGCAGACATGTGATTCTTAAGTACAGTTAGTTATTTTCTACCATATCAACCAATGTACATTCAATTCAATTCAATTTATTTTTATAGAGCACTCTTCTCACGCAGTGACACAAAAACTCACCTTTTCCAGACTCCCTTTACATTACACATGTAGCTGTGTAAAACTTTATCAGAATATCCCTGATTCCTGATCACCTTCCTGGCAAGAATTTTTTTTGAGATACATACTGTATAAACATTTACATTACATTACAGGAGTAGCTGTATGAAGGTTTATCCATTGTTTAACAGGCATGATCTGTCATGTCATATTCAGGGACCCAGCCGATGAACGCAGGTGCATCTTTACTCAATGTGATAGGCAAGCGGACAGAGACAGGCACAGGTCAGTCGATCTACAAACATTGCTCAGTGGGACAGGCAGGGGCAAAAAGCAGGAGGACAGAAACACAGGGTCAAGTAGCTAAACAGGAGAAACATAAGGGTACAGGATGATCATGAAGTGCTACGGTTTTGTCTGACGAGGTTCCACACTTAGAAATGTCCGGGTTGCCTCCTGATCAGCTGCAAGTGTGGTCAGTTCGACAGGTGGTTGGAGGCGTGACATGATCTTCAAGTTATAATGCATGAACATTCGCACATTACATGAACTTAAGAGATCATGGGCAAAGTGAGACTGGAATAGGTGAGTTTTAAGACCATTTTTAAATGTGAACAGTGATTCAGCAGTTCTAAGTGAGAGGGGGAGGTCATTCCACCACAATGGAGTCAGAACCGAGAACCTTAGTGCTTTTGCTTTTGGACCTTTTGTGCATGGGACCACCAAGTGGATAGATGTGGAGGAGCAAAGTAGTCTGGTTGGGTGTAGTGGATGATCAGGTCTTGTTGATAGCTAGGAGCAGTTCCATTGATGCTTGTGTAGGCCAAAATCAGGGTCTTTTGATCCGAGCAGCTGTAGGAAGCCAATGCAGAGAAATGTGTGGAGTTTGCATGTTCTCCCTGTGCCTCTGTTGGTTTCCTTCGGGTGTTCCGGTTTCCTCCCACAGTCCAAAGACATGCTGTTCAGGTTCCTCCATAGTGTGTGAGTGACACAGAAAGAGTGTGTTTCACTGATGTATGGATGAGTGACCCATTGTAAGTAGTGTATCTAGCAGTGTAAGTCACCTTGGTGAATAAGGTGTGTGGGCTGATAACACTATATAGTATCCATTGGAAGTCACTTTGGAGAAAAGCTTCTGCTAAATAAATACATGTAAATGTAGATCAGTAGAGGAGATACATTGGAACACTTCAGCAAGTCAAACACAACTCATGCAGCAGCATTCTGTATCAGCTGTAGAGATTTGATGGCAGTAGCTGAGAGACCAGACAGGAGAGAACTGCTGTAGCCCAGACGGGATGTCACCATGGCTTGGACAAGTAGTTGTGCAGGGAGCTAATTAAATGACTATGATACCAGCTGCCCAGATTTGATAGATATTTTCGGTACTATTTTGTTTGCACACCTGGCTGGAGACAGAGCTGGAAAGCGTGCAGGCCAATCTGTTGAAAAAAGCCCCATTCCCATGTGACTCAGCAGCTTCAATAGAGTTTTTTGTTTCTTCCAACTTTCACACTGGAAACCTTTTCTATGCTTTTGTTCAGACAAGAGATAAGTACACTCCCTGCGAGGAGAGCCGTGCTTTGGCACAGTCGCATGCTTTTTTTAGTAATTCGATTGCAGAGCCGGTGGCTGCGGACCTTGATAAGATTCCCTCGTTGAGCATCCAAGGTTTCCTAAAATTGGATCTAGTGTGTTGTATGTTCAGGCAGAAGTTTCGACTGTTCCAGCAGGCTTATCCAATCAAACAAAACAGAGTCAGACTAGAATTTCATGCTTTTGTTGGCTGCTGTGCTTGTGGATTTTTTTTTTTTGTCTATGCCGCAAATTAGCAGATTGGTTGCCATGTTCATTATAGGTGTTTATGGAGTGTTGCCACCCAGGCCCAGGGCTCAGAGGCAAGGCTTCAGTGGCGGCTTGGTGGTGATGCTGGTTACTTCCTTGGTCCAGAGAGAAAGAGGTGAGGGGGAACAGCTGCCCCATCAGGCAGGCTGTGGTGAATGTCTGTCCAACTGCTTCTCCAGCTGCTGAATGATTAATGGAGCTGCAGACAGCCCAGGAAGGCTACTGTATCTCCAGTGGAGAAGAGAATTAGCAGTACTACCTAAAACACAACGTGACTACAGTCAGCAGTTAGCAGAGCGTACCCCTCGGATGGAACCTCATACCTGTTAGATTCATTTTCTAGTGAAATCATGATGTAGTGCAGAACCAAGATAAATAATGCTGTTATAAATAATATTGTGTGTGAATTTCACTCTTCATTTTTACCAGTATTTATTGAGCTTTCAACATGATATGGTTTATATTGAGTATTTATTGATACTTTCTTGGAGGGGGTGTGGTGGCGCAGTGGGTTGGACCGGGTCCTGCTCTCGAGTGGGTCTGGGGTTTGAGTCCCGCTTGGGGTGCCTTGCAGTGGACTGGCGTCCTGTTCTGGGTGTGTCCCCTCCCCTTCTGGCCTTATGCCCTGTGTTGCTGGGTAGGCTCTGGTTCCCCGTGACCCCGTATGGGACGAGCGGTTCCGAAAATGTGTGTGTGTGTGTGTGATACTTTCTTTCAAAGCTACTTGTGTTATTTAGACCAATCAATTTCAAGAATGGCTTGTCCCGAGCATGGTTGCGGCGAGCCGGAGCCTATCCCAGAAACACTGGGCACACGGCTGAAGGGGTGGGGGCACACCCTGGATGGGATGCCAGGCCATCGCAGAGCAGCCGTTTAAACACCTTGATAATTATTACTGGGGAAATTTAGGGTAAGTATCTTGGTCAGTGATACAACAACAGGAGGTGGGAGAAGTGGGATTCAGACATGGAGCTGCAAGTTCAAGGCAGCAGCTCTCACCACTGCACCACGTGGTGCCTTGTCTTTCTTTCTGAACAATGTGAAATTTATGAAAACCAGTGTATTAACAAATGTACATTACTAGAATCCAAAACATCAATATTAGATGACTCCATGCAGGTAGTTTTTTTTAGTACCTCAATAGTGTTTTATCACATTTTTCTCTGCACATCTAAAAACAAGTCTTAATTTTAAACCATGTCTTTGATGCAGTTTCACATGGCAACATTACTACTAAACAAAATGGAAAAATTAAGCTATTTGAAATAAAACCATCCTTGAAGGAAAAACCTTTATCTAATACTGTAGTCTATTAAAACTTTTTGATGTTTTAATAGTGCATATAAAGATAATAAATTACTTACTATGTTGACATAATTATCCATTATAACATGTAATCGTTTCCCTGGCATCCCTTCACATAGAAAACAATTTGAATTATTTCATAGGGGTTTGATATTTTTATTAACTTTATGGGTTCTCTGAAATTAAGTTTTGTTATGTGCCACTTATTTTTAATCATCCTTTGCAGCCTCTACACTGTTTAATTATTATGACCATAAAATATCTATAAACTGCCATAGCTTATTATTACTCTGTTGTTTAATGACATGTCCAAAGAGTGATACCATCTCATTAATTTTTAATTTTTAACAAGGCACCTGTAGAGCTTGCTATGGGCTTGTGGTTAGACTGTGAGATGTGATTGACATGTTTGTGACAGGCTTTTGACAGTGTGGCATGTGGAATAAGACATGTACATCAGACTGAAAGCAAACCCTATGAGAAGGCCAATGTCTGACATACCAAGAGAATCACTCCACCCCCACCCTCTTCTCTTTGGGTACCTTGGAATGAAGAACAAGCTTATCCCTCTCCTTATTTCCGTTAACCTGTGCAAAGGTGGCCCATTGGGAAAGCCTACAGCTAATTGCACTTTGTTGGGGTCACTGAAACCAATGTCATTAGCTAACAGAGTTCTCTGGTAATTACTTTCTGTTTCCGCTTTGTATGAACACAAGACCGTACATGTAAACGGTGTAAATGAGCCAGCCACCACCTCTCCATAACCTCTTCTTTCCCCTGCCTTGCTCACATTGCTCTTGTGGAAGCAATTTCATATGCTTTTTAACTGCAGCATGGATCTAAATTGGATTTGTTGCTGTTCAGTGAACATTGGAGGTGGTGGGGTGGTGGCTTCCACGCGCAGGAAGTTCATGTGAGCTTTACAGCACTGGCATGAAACACTGCACAAAGTTCATTTGGCTTGGAAGCAGCAAAACATGACTTGGAAGATGTGAGCAGAAGGTTATGAGGGTGTGATTGGAATAAGTTTAAAGATTTAGTCACATGCACAGCAAGGTCTGTTCTTTTCTGCTGGGCAAACAGATGAGGCAATCCATACTTATCCAAGAAGATGCACTGAAACATTAATTACAATACCCACAGGGACATGTCATTGACAAAGATATTGACTCAGATTTTCCTAATGGCAGAATATTACAATATTAACAAACAAATTCAAGTTACTTCTGTACTGTTCTGTCATTAAACAAAATGCAGGAAACAGTTCAATACAGTATTTACATTCTATTTTACCTACTTAGTTTCTTCACAAATAAGCCGTGTGGCTGTCAGGCTGAAACAAAGGGCTGAGAGAGAAAATTATTCCCTTAATAACAAAGAAAATATAAAAGAAAACAAACAAACACTTTCTCAACCGCTTGTCCCAGACAGGGTCGCGGGGAACTGGAGCCTACCCAGCAACACAGGGCGTAAGGCCGGAGGGGGATGGGTCACACCCAGGACAGAACGCCAGTCCGCCGCAAGGCACCCCAAACGGGACTCGAACCCCAGACCCACCAGAGAGCAGGACCTGGTCCAACCCACTGTGCCACTGCACCCCCTAACAAACAAATAAGTTATACTTGTAAATGTTTCATATAGACACACACACATTTTCTGAACCACTTGTCCCATACAGGGTCACAAGGAACCAGAGCCTACCCAGCAACACAGGGCATAAGGCTGGAGGGGGAGGGGACACACCCAGGACAAGATGCCAGTCCACCAAAAGGCACCCCAAGCAGGACTTGAACCCCAGACCCACCAGAGAGCAGGACCCAGTCCAACCCACTGCACCACCACACCCCTTAACAAATAAACAAATAAATAAGTTACAGTTGTAAATGTTTCATATAGACAATTTTGTAATAAAGAACAAAATATTCAAAAATTCGAAGAAAGCTACACACAGACACATTTGTTTAACATACCTACATTTTTGAATATGGCAAGTGTAGGACATTGCACAGGTGTGTCTGTCAGCCACATTCGGTGAGTTATTTATTATTTGAATGATTGCAGTAACAGCAAACATTAGGGTATATGTGTGCACATTTTTCCTAAATTTTTATAACAGCACTATTTTCAGGAACAGATTAATTTCACACAGGGATGCCTCTGTCCAAATTGCTTGTACATTGTACGCAAAGTGAACTGGGTATATACATTGTGAATTAGTGTGTTTTGTAAGATGGAGCAGAATACTTTTAATAATACAACATACTGACTGTTAACAAACCTTTTGTTTTTTAAATATATTTATTCATTTTGGTCATAGTAGCTGTATTTAATTCTAGCTAATATTTGACTGTGGAGTTACTATAGTGAATCTTACACAAGTGAAAATGGAAGCATCTGCCCAGTTTACACATGGATCTAGGAGCTGCATTCCCACATGCAGAACCATTAAAAGTTCAACACATCAAAGGATATAATGAGATAGTGGCTTTGCTCGCTAGACACTGTCTAATTTTGTTTGGATGGGACCTCCTTGTTGGTATCCCATCTTAGGGAAACACCAAGAACGCCTTATGAGAGTGATGTAGTATATAAATAATGTGGTTAGGTTGTCTAACTTTGCAAATGAAGCCTTAGAAAAAATTGATTTCCTTTTACAGCACTGAACAAGATTCAGTTTTCTCAACTGTTTACAAACTCTTTTAAGCATTTCAGCAGCCTGGACTCAAAGATGACATGATGCCATTACTTCCACATGCGGTTTTATTCTTGAACAACTAAACAGTTTGATAGACAGGGTAGCCAGATTGACTCAAAACATAAAACCAAGATTTCTCAGTATCAATGCTGTAATTTTGTTTGTCTCTGCAATGATGTTTTGATGTTAGTGCCACCAGCCATTGAGATGGATGGATAATTACTGTTGCAAATCAGTAAGCAGCTTCAGGGAACACATTTTTTATAAGTGTCATTTGCCTCTTGTGTCATTTGACCTTAGTGAAGATGTGGCCTGTGACCTACAGCAGTATCGCCATTCAGCTGCTCTGTTAACCTGTCTATGTAACAGGCTCAGATTAGTCAATGAGAAGTTCACAGATAAACTACATTTACATGTGCCTGTAGTTTAGGACAGCACAAGACCTTATAACAGCCAGTTAAGGTCCTCAGAGCGGTGCTGCGTTAGTGTTTTTGAGCAACTTAGTTCACCAGAGTTTCGACAACAAAACAGACAGCTGCAGATAACAGTGCAAAGCACTTTGGATGGACATCACCTAAGCAGAATAAGTGATAAGTCCCTTTTACCTTTATCTTATGGGATCACAGACCAACTAAATTCACTCACAGAATGCTAATTTTGCAGTTTTGGAGAAGGAGAAGGAAAAGAGGCATTACACAGTGAAAAGACAAAACTTGCTCTCTCTTGTTAGATAGATTTTCATTGCTTTATCATTTTCCACTTTTCATGATATGAATTGTATTGTCATGGTCGCGTCAGAGGGAAGCGGCGGACCCAAGTGCAGAGCGGTAATCGTGGTGTCTTCGGGGAAATCCAAGAGAGGAGGTCAGAGGACGGGCAAAGGGTCTTCGAGGTGCGAACGTCATAACAGGGAGGATCCAAAGGGCAAGGTCAGTGTGCAGGCAAGAGGTCGATAATCCGAAGGAGGCAGTAGATCGGGGGAACAAGGGACGGGTTCGGGGAAGGCGTTCAGGAACAGGAAATGGCTGGAGAAGGTCGCTAACGAGGAGGCAGATCAAGGTTCCGCATCAGCTGGTTGTCCGACGCAGCCTTTTATGCTGCGGTCTGCGTTGGGTCACAGGTGTTCCGTGTTGGTCCGAAGGTGTGGGCGTGGCAGTACCCCCCCCCCGAGGATCGGTCCCGAACACTCGAGGGTGACCAGGGGGACGGCCTCGAGGCCGAGGTGCGGGCCGATCCGGATGACTGCTGTGGAAGTCGGCAATGAGGCTTGGATCAAGGATGTCTCGTGCCGCTACCCAGCACCGTTCCTCAGGTCCGTATCCTTCCCAATCCACCAGATACTGGAGTACCCCTCCACGACGGCGGGAATCCAGGAGCGCCCGTACCGCATACGCTGGTGCACCACCGTCAGGCAGGAGAATTGGGTCTGGAGGCGTGCTTGCGGGCTGGTGTAGGGAGGTGGCCAAGGGTTTGAGGAAGGATACGTGGAACGTCGGGTGTGTGCGTAGGTGTTGGGGCAGTTGCAGGCGATAAGAGACCGGGGTAACTCTGCGGATAATCTTAAAGGGTCCTATGTACCTTGGGCTGAGTTTCTTAGACATATACGGTCCTTGGAGACCCCGGGTTGACAGCCACACCCTCTGTCCGGGTGCAAGGGAGAGGTGCCGCCGATGTCGATCGGCTTGATGTTTGATACGGGTTTGTGATTCTTGGAGATGTCGTCTGACAGCTGCCCATACCTCGCCGCTGGTTCGGTACCAAGAGTCCACAGCCGGCACATCGCTGGATCCCGGTTGCCATGGGAACAATGGTGGCTGGTACCCCAAGATGCACTGAAAAGGAGAGACACCTGTAGAGGTATGGGTGAGCGTATTGTGGGCGTACTCTGCCCACGGAAGGTATCGAACCCAGTGAGTTGGGTGTTCAAGACAATAGCTTCTGAGGTACCGACCGATGTCTTGCTGTAGCCGTTCAACCTGCCCATTGGCTTGAGGGTGGTACCCCGATGTCATACTCACTGTGACCCCGAGTTTCTTCCAAAAGGCCCTCCACACACGCGATGTGAACTGAGGACCCCTGTCGGACACTATGTCTTCGGGTATACCGTAGAGCCGGAATACATGCTGAAACAGCAACTCTGCTGTCTCCAAGGCAGAGGGGAGCTTGGGCAAAGGAATCAAGCGACAGCCCTTGGAAAAACGATCGATCACGGTCAAGATGGTGGTCTTACCATCTGACAGTGGGAGGTCCACTAAGAAATCTAAAGCTAGGTGCGTCCAGGGACGGTTGGGTACCGGCAGGGGTTCCAGGAGCCCGGCTGGACTCTGATTTGAAGCCTTGGACTGAGCACAGACTGGACACGCCCGGATGTAGTCCTGTACGTCCTCCCGGAGGGACGGCCACCAGTAGAGCTGCTGGATCCTAGCCTGAGTCTTCCCAAACCCTGGGTGCCCTGCCGCTGGATGGTCATGGGCCCATTGTAGGAGAGTCGTCCTCAGACCTGGTGGAACATATTGTTTTCCAGAAGGTTTACCTGGTGGTTCGGGGTCCCCTTGTTGGGCTTGGGCCAGGTCCTGAGTGAAGTCCCACTGAATGGGTGCTACAAAGCAGGACCTGGGCAGGATGTAGTCCGCTTCCGTTACCTCCTGCGTTTCGTCATGCAGCCGGGAAAGAGCGTCCGCTTTGATATTCTTGGGACCTGGTCTGTAAGTGACAGTAAAGTTGAACCGAGAAAAGAACAGCGCCCACCTGACCTGACGCACGTTGAGGCGCCGGGCTGTCTGCAGATATTGTAAATTCTTATGATCCGTGAATACCAAAAAAGGGTGTTGTGCCCCTTCTAGCCAATGCCTCCACTCTTCTAGGCTAACTTAATTGCTAGGAGCTCTCTATTTCCTATGTCGTAGTTTCGTTCAGCCTCAGACAGTTTCCTGGAAAAGAATGCGCAAGGGTATAATTTTACAGGCTTACCTTGCCTCTGAGAAAGGACAGCGCCTACCCCTGACTCAGAGGCTTCAACCTCCACCACGAATGGCAACTCAGGGTCGGGTTGATGCCGAATGGGGGCTGTAGAGAACTTGGATTTGAGGTTCTCGAAGGCTCGTTGGGCTTCTGGGTTCCACGGGAGACGAGGGGTTTTACTCACTGTAAGTGCTGTCAATGGTGCGACGATCGTGCTGAAGTTCCTGATGAACCGGCGGTAAAAATTGGAGAACCCCAAAAATCGCTGGAGAGCCTTAGTGGTGGTTGGGCGAGTCCATTGCTGGATGGTCTGGACCTTACCCGGATCCATAGCAATGCCATCTCGGGTAAGTATGAACCCCAAGAAGGAGACCTTCTGCTTGTGGAATTCACATTTCTCCAACTTCACATATAATCTGTTCTGCAACAGTCTCTGGAGCACCTGTCGGACAGTCAATACATGCTTGGCCAACGTATCAGAATAAATCAGGATATCGTCAAGATATACCAGGACGCCTTTGTGGATCATGTCCCCGAGCACATGATTCACAAACGCCTGGAATACACTGGGTGCGTTCGCAAGAACAAAAGGCATAACCAGGTATTCGTAATGACCCAGGGTGGTACTGAAAGCAGTCTTCCATTCGTCACCCTGCCGGATACGGACTAGATTGTACGCACTTCTCAGGTCTAGCTTTGTGAACCATTGCGCCTGCTGAATGTTCTCAAGCGCGGCTGAGATCAAGGGCAGAGGATGTGGATATTTCACACAAATATTATTCAACCCCCGATAGTCAATACAGGGGCGTAACCCCCCATCCTTTTTCTCGATGAAAAAAAACCCGGCAGACGCGGGGGACGTGGATGGTCGAATAATTCCTGTCTTTATGGCTTCGGTGATATAAGTCTGGAGGGCGGATTGTTCGGGTCTGGACAACGGGTAAATGCGACTACGCGGAGGCGTGGTACCCGGCAAGAGATCAATTGCACAGTCCCACGGGCGATGCGGTGGGAGCTCGGATGCGCGTTTCTTGCTAAAGACCTCCGCAAGATCCGTATAATGGGCGGAACCTTCTGTCATGGTCGCGTCAGAGGGAAGCGGCGGACCCAAGTGCAGAGCGGTAATCGTGGCGTCTTCGGGGAAATCCAAGAGAGGAGGTCAGAGGACGGGCAAAGGGTCTTCGAGGTGCGAACGTCGTAACAGGGAGGATCCAAAAGGCGAGGTCAGTGTGCAGGCAAGAGGTCGATAATCCGAAGGAGGCAGTAGATCGGGGGAACAAGGGACGGGTTCGGGGAAGGCGTTCAGGAACAGGAAATGGCTGGAGAAGGTCGCTAACGAGGAGGCAGATCAAGGTTCCGCATCAGCTGGTTGTCCGACGCAGCCTTTTATGCTGCGGTCTGCGTTGGGTCACAGGTGTTCCGTGTTGGTCCGAAGGTGTGGGCGTGGCATGTATGGTATGGTGTGGGGCTCATGGTATGGTGGGTAGTGCTGTTTAAAATAGCACAAGTCTTTACCCTTGTGTTGACTGGAAAGAATAATTTAGAAAAGCTGTTGCTGATCCCGGGGGTGCGGTGGCGCAGTGGGTTGGACAGCAGTCCTGCTCTCCGGTGGGTCTGGGGTTCGAGTCCCGCTTGGGGTGCCTTGCGATGGACTGGCGTCCCGTCCTGGGTGTGTCCCCTCCCCCTCCGGCCTTACGCCCTGTGTTACCGGGTAGGCTCCGGTTACCTGTGACCCCGTATGGGACAAGCGGTTCAGAAAATGTGTGTGTGTGTGTGTGTGTGTGTGTGTGTGTGTGTGTTGCTGATCATTTCGTGTTGTAGTCTGCCGGTATATTGAATGTATGTATTTTCAATGATATTCTGTTGCCACCATGGTCACCTCAAACTGCTTAACAAACTAACATGTAAACGTACATGTACTTAATTGAAGTACCTTTGGCAACAATTGCAGCCTCGGGTCTTCTTGGGTATGACGTGACAAGCTTTGTACACCTGGATTTGGGAATTTTCTGTTTTTCTTCTTTGCAGATCCTCTCAAGCTCTGACTGGTTGGATGGGGACTGTCAATGAACAGCTATTTTAAGGTCTCTCCAGAGGTGTTTGTTAGGGTTTGAGTCTGGACACTCAAGGACATTCACAGAGTTGTTCCTATGCCACTACTGTGTTGTCTTTGCTTTGTGGTTAGGGTCATTGTCCTATTGGAAGGTGAAACTTCAGCTTGGTCTGAGGTCCAGAGCACTCAGGAGCAGATTTTCATAAATGATATCTCTGTACCTTGCTCCACTCAACTTTCCTTTGACCCTCACTAGTCTCCCTGTCCCTGCTGCTGAAAAACAATCTTACAGCATCATGCTGCCACCACCATGCTTCACCGATGGGTTGGTATTGCGCAGGTGATGAGCAGTGCTTGGTTTCCTCCAGACATGATGCTTAGAATTAATTCCAAACATTTAATCTTGGTTTCATCAGATCTTCAGGTACCTTTTTGCAAACTCAAAGCTGACTTTCATGTGTCTTTTATCGAGGAGAGGCTTCCACCTCGCCACTTTGCCATAAAGCCCAGATCGGTAGAATGTTACAGTGATGGTTGTCCTTCTGGAAGTTTGTCCCATCTCTACACAGGATCTTTGGGGCTCAGCCAGAGTGACCATCAGGTTCTTCATCACCTCTCTTACCAAGGCCCTTTTCCACCAATTGCTCTAGGAAGAGTTGTGGTTTTTCCAAACTTCTTTGATTTAAAAATTATGAGGCCATTGTGCTCTTGGGAGCCTTCAATGCTACAGAAATTTTTTTCTAGCCTTCCCCATATTTGTGCCTCAACACAATCCTGTGTCTAAGCTTTGCAGGCAATTCCTTTGGCCTCATGGGTTGGCTTTTTGCTGTGATACATGTTGTCAGTTCTGGGATCTTACATAGACATGTGCTCCTTTCCAAATCATGTCCAATCAATTAAATTTACCATTGGTATATTCCAGACAAGGTGTGGAAACACCTTAAAGATGAACAATCGAAATTGGATATACCTGAGCTAAATTTAAAGTGTCATAGCAAAGGGTATGAATACTTATGTCAATGTTATATTTCAGTTTTTTTATTTTTAATAAGTTTGCAAATAATTCAACAATCCTGTTCTTGCTTTGTCATTATTGTCATGATGACCACAAGGAATTAAAGTCAGACCCAAGTGCTGGAGCCATTTATTTAGTGCAGGTGATACAGGGACAGACAGAGTCATGGTCTAGGACAAGCAATAGGGTCGACGATAACCGGGAAGATCGAAAGACAGGGTCTGAAAAACGAGGCAGGAGGTCAGAAGCCAGGAGAGTGAAACAAAGGGTGTACAGGGTAAGCACAGGTAAGGGACACGAGAAGACAAGGAGGCACAGTTGTGATTCTCGAGGCTGTTGCACTTGCTCAGTGAGGTTCCACGAACCGATGTGTCGACGCAGCCCTTATGTAGCCCTTCCCTTGATCAGTAGCAGGTGTGGTCCTCTGGCGTGGGTGTGACAATTATGGGGTATTGATTTTAGATTGATGAACAAATAAATTAATTTAAACAGTTTTAGCATAAGGCTGCAACATGAAAAATGTGAAAAAAGTATAGGGGTCTGAATACTTACAGAATGCACTGTACAATCATTTTAGAAATTGTGGGGCTCTACACTGAACTGAAGCATCAGTTCAATATTTACTGGTAAGAAGTTTTTGCCTGGAGCCTCTGTCAGTTAAACTAAAAAACATTTTATATGGTTCCCTTATGTTAGTGTTGTCATTGCATTAAATTGATTGACTTTTGCTTCTTTTTGTAGCAGTTTGTGTATGCCTCTTTGAAATCTAAACTGACAGAAAAATACCATGCTGTATAATAAATTTTTAATTTGAAATATTATTGCTGCAAAGTAGAAACCTTTAAGTAAAACTGATAAATTACTGTTTTGTGCCCATATTATAGCTCATTTTGAAAGATTTTTGAAAATAAAGGCTTGGTGTTAACTTATATGCACGTTGACATTATATGTTCATTTCCGCAGGCATTTTTCGACAAAGCAACATAACAAATGGTTTAACAAAGGGTAAACAAAAGTGAATTTCACCAGCAGAGATGCAGAGTAATGTAAGCTATTCTAAAATGTGGAAAATATAACCATGTTTATATACCCACGTACTAGAAGGGTTATAAGAAACTATACTAACATACTGTAAACCATATCATGTTGAAAAACACAGTTATCTTGAGAGAAGTGGAATTCAGTAGAATGTATTGCCTCATTCAGTCAAGAGGCAGGCTGTGGTTCGCAGTGACCTAAACGATATTTGACAGCTCTTCTGCAGGGGATGGCTGCCTTGCTGGATGACTCCAATCAGGCTGAGGTGCAGTCAAGTGTTTAACTTGGCGCAGCCATGTGCAGTCAGCAGTGATGCATGCGAACTTTTATCTACTACTTTCTCCAACTCAGCCAATGAGAACAAGTACTGATGCTTGAACAGGAGAGTTCATGGTTGAATCGCTGAGATCCACAGGTCTTTGTTCTAATGTGGATCTTAAATACAGCTAATAATAATAATAATTCATGGGAACCACACACTTTTTGCACAAAGTATTTGGATAAATTTCCTTGGTCTCCTGTTGAGACTGCTGAGGTCTATATATATGACAGACATACTGCAAAAAGATTTCCAGTAGATTCTGTTTGTTTGATAAATAAAGGTACATCTCTATTCTAAACTGATAGGCACCATTTTGTCCAATTCAGAGTAAGCAAAGAAAAGTTTTTGTACTCCACAGGATAATTCATATTTTATCCCAATTGCTGGTTTTACTGGTGTCTAAATTCCCTCCTCACTTTTTAATCTTGGTAATTAGTTCTCAGGGAAAAAAAAGTCATTTTACTTCAGAAGTTTATTTCCTTGAGGGCTGTGAAAAGAAAAAGATGGCAATGTCTTCAAAGTTGGCTCACTGAGTTTTTACTTTCTTTTTCTGAAAGTACTGTGGCTCTAAATGTATTCTCCAACATTAAATTTATGGAATGTTTAACTCAAGTGACATTTTCAATGAAGGCAAATATGATTAAAAATGTTACAGTAAGCTACAAAAGGTTTGCATTTACATTTATTCAACAGACTTGTTTGTCCAAAGCAACATAAACCTCAGAGTAAACGTATATTTAATACCAAGCAAAGGGCAGACACATAATTGCTGAAGCACAGTTAGATTTTCCTGTATGCACGTGACACAAAATGCTGCCTGTCTCGAACAGAGTCTCATTGGATATATGAAGGCAATCATGACTAATGTTCTAATGCAAATTTAGGGAGCAGTCAGGAAATAAAGAGACTGGTGGGCCTGAAAGAGATGTGGTTTGAGACCCTTTTCAAAACCTTTCTGGAGGAAATACAGTTCTGAAGGAGCTCACCCTGACTTTGGATGGTTGTCCTCCCTCCACTGAAATGGGTTGCAAAACACACAGAGCTGCTTTTCCAGTTTCATGCTTAAATGACATAATATTTCCATTGTGTTAACAATTTGTTGGAGCCTGCATTTCCACACTTAGAATTACTGCTTAATTTTGTTTGTGTGCAAAAATTTTGCTGATCAGTCTACATTGAGTGGGATGTTAATTTCTTGGATGGTTTCAGGGGGAGCATGAGTGCTGTGTATGAGAGCTGCTCAGTGCAGAACAGTCAGTGCTTGACAGCTTATTAGCATTCAGCTGTGGTTCCACCTTGTATAAATATCTGCCAGTTATTCCAACAAAATAAATTTTAAAAGATTTTGATGGACAATTATTGACTTTTTTGAGAAGTGGTTAGTAGATCAGCAAGTGCCGTTGGAGGTTTTCTGGTTTGAGCCATTCTCCCAGCTCCAGCTCTAGTATCCTTGTGAAATGTACTTAACCTAAATTTCTTCACTAAAATATCCAGCTGTATACATAAGTCAGCTATTCTGTTGTTTGGAATATGTGGTAGATTTTTGGAAATACCCTGTAAGCAATTTGTAAAATATGTAATACACATATAAATTCTTCATTGTATTTTTTTTTTAATTGAAGATGTATATATTTCTGATTCAAGTATCTTCAAAATCTCTATGTATTTTGTTGGTATTAATATCAATTAATAAGCTATGTTCTCAAGCTACTACTGGACTACTCGTACTATCTTTTGAAGTGTGTAAGAAGCAATTTTAACATATTTTATGATGTACTGTTTAACAAATTAGAGCTGTTATAATGGGTTACATAGCCCAATACTGAGACAGAACACCAGTCTTTAATGGTTTGTTGTTCATGTCAGCACTTTCAGTCCACTGTTTGATTTTTCTGGGGATTTCGCCAAACTCTGTCATCTCTACATGATAAGCCATTACTGACACTTGCTTACTCTTCCCAGACATCCTGTTCTGTCTCTTTTAGTAAGTAACACACATTACAGCCAAACGTTATTTCTAGATGTTGCCAGTGCTTTCATGTGGCTTTCTTTTAGTGAGTACAGTCAATATACACATATTACAATCCCGATAAATAAATAAAAATCTGGAAAAACAAAATCTATATTCCAGACACAGGGGGTGCGGTGGCGCAGTGGGTTGGACCGCAGTCCTGCTCTCCGGTGGGTCTGGGGTTCGAGTCCCGCTTGGGGTGCCTTGCGACGGACTGGCGTCCCGTCCTGGGTGTGTCCCCTCCCCCTCCGGCCTTACGCCCTGTGTTGCCGGGTAGGCTCCGGTTCCCCGTGACCCCGTATGGGACAAGCGGTTCTGAAAATGTGTGTGTGTGTGTGTATTCCAGACACTGTTGTTACAACCCCAGGAATCTAGGGGTGACTGGGGTGTAACATCAGATGACTAGAGACTAGTGGTAACAAGGAGCCAACAAACACAAACAACAAGGAAGTGCTTCAGTGCAAGTTCTTTTTACTGTGCAAATAGGTGCGAAATTCAGGTGACTACGTACAATATTTACAGAATACAAAGAGACTGGGGGGAAAAGGGAACTAAGACCCTACCAAAGGAGATGTAAATGTAGGAAAACCCAAGTAAAGAAGGGCAGCTAGTAGTGTAGTGGTTAAAGTGTTTGCCTTTGAATCCAAAGGTTGTAGGTTTGATCCCCACCTCTGGCTATAGTGCACTTGAGCAAGGTACTTACCCTAAAACTATTCCAGTAAAAATTTACATCCATCTTCCTCCGCTTTTATGCGGGGGCAGCAGTCTGAGCAGAGTCCTCCAGACTTCCCTCTCCCCGCACACCTCCTCCAGTTCCTCTGGGGGAACCCCAAGGCGTTCCCAGGCCAGCCGGGAGACATAGTCTCTCCAACGTGTCCTGGGTCTGCCCCGAGGCCTCCTCCCAGTGGGACAAGCCCGGAACACCTCCCCAGGGAGGCGTCCAGGAGGCATCCGGAACAGATGCCCGAGCCACCTCAACTGGCTCCTCTCGATGCGGAGGAGCAGCGGCTCTACTCCGAGCTCCTCCCGGGTGACTGAGCTCCTCACCCTATCCCTAAGGGTGCGCCCAGCCACTCTGCGGAGGAAACTCATTTCTGCCGCTTGTATCCGCGATCTCATTCTTTCGGTCATGATCCAGAGTTCATGACCATAGGTGAGGGTAGGAACGTAGATCGACCGGTAAATTGAGAGCTTCGCCTTACGACTCAGCTCCCTCTTCACCACAACAGACCGGTACAATGACCGCATTACTGCGGACGCCGCACCGATCCGTCTGTCGACCTGCCGCTCCATTTTTCCCTCACTCGTGAACAAGACCCCGAGATACTTAAACTCCTCCACTTGAGGGAGCAACTCCCCCCTAACCCGGAGGGGGCAATCCATCTTTTTCCGACTGAGAACCGTGGCCTCGGATTTGGAGGTGCTGATTCTCATTCCCGCCGCTTCGCACTCGGCTGCAAACCTCCCCAGTGCACGCTGCAAGTCTTGACTTGATGAAGCCAACAGGACCACATCGTCCGCAAAAAGCAGAGACGAGATCTCGCGGCCACCAAAACAGACACCCTCCGTTCCCTGACTGCGCCTAGAAATTCTGTCCATGAAGATAATGAACAGAATCGATGACAAAGGGCAGCCCTGGCGGAGTCCAACATGCACCGGGAACAGGTCTGACTTACTGCCGGCAATGCGAACCAAGCTCCTGCTCCGGTCATACAGGGAACGAACAGCCCGTAGCAACGAGCCCCGAACCCCATAATCCCGAAGTACCCCCCACAGGATGCCACGAGGGACACGGTCGAATGCCTTCTCCAGGTCCACAAAACACATGTGGACTGGTTGGGCAAACTCCCACGAACCCTCCAACACCCTAGTGAGGGTATAGAGCTGGTCCAGTGTTCCACGGCCAGGGCGAAAACCGCATTGCTCCTCCTGAATCCGAGGTTCGACTATCGGTCGGATTCTCCTTTCCAGTACCCTGGCATAGACTTTCCCAGGGAGGCTAAGGAGTGTGATCCCCCTGTGGTTGGAACACAATCTCCGGTCCCCCTTCTTAAAAAGAGGGACCACCACCCCGGTCTGCCAGTCCAGAGGCACCGTTCCCGAACTCCACGCGATGGTGCGGAGGCGTGTCAGCCAAGACAGCCCCACAACATCCAGAGACTTGAGAAACTCAGGGCGGATCTCATCCACCCCCGGAGCCTTGCCACCGAGGAGTTTTTTGACTACCTCAGCAACTTCAGCCAGGGTAATGGACGAGTCCCCCTCCAAGTCCCCAGCCTCAGCTTCCTCTACGGAAGGCGTGTCGGAGGGATTGAGATCCTCAAAGTACTCCTTCCACCGCCCGAGAACATCCTCAGCTGAGGTCAGCAGCGCACCACTTCCACTGTAAACAGTGTTCGTGGAACACCGCTTCCCCCCTCTGAGTCGCCGGACGGTTTGCCAGAATCTCTTTGAGGCCGACCGAAAGTCTTCCTCCATGGCCTCACCGAACTCCTCCCAAGCCCGAGTTTTTGCCGCGGCGACTGCCAGAGCCGCGCTCCGTTTGGCCCGTCGGTACCTGTCAGCTGCTTCAGGAGTCCCATGAGCCAGCCAGGCCCGATAGAACTCCTTCTTCAGCTTGACGGCATCCCTTACTTCCGATGTCCACCACCGTGTTCGGGGATTGCCGCCGCGACAGGCGCCGGAGCTGCGGTAAAAATTTACCTGCTGTATAAATTGGTAAACAGCTGTAAGCTTCTAATAATTGTAACCTTAACCTTGTAAGTGGTTTTGGTGAAAAGTATCAGCTAAAGAAAAAATGCAATGTAAGCTCTCCTACCTATGAAACTGCCCAAAAGGGTCTTCAGCATCTAGGTAACCCTAACTAACCTACTATACACACAGATTGTCTGAAGCCACATGTCTTGAAGAGAGTTGTGGCAAACTGGGGACACTCAGGACAGAGTGCCAGTCTATTGCAAGGCACCCCAAGCAGGACTTGAACCCCAGACCCACCAGAGAGCAGGCACTGGCTAAACTTGCTGTGCTACCATCCCCCCAACCTCCTATTTCTACCAAAAATCAAAAGGGGGTAGCACCTACCTCTTCCCTAATATAACAGTGTTTGAGTGACAAAGAGAGTGTGCTTCACTGATGTATGCATGAGTCACCCATTGTAAGTAGTGTGTCTAACAGCATAAGTCACCTTGGTGAATAAGGTGTGTGGGCTGATAACACTACATAGAGTTCATTGGAAGTTGCTTTGGAGAAAAGTGTCTGCTAAATAAATAAATGTATGCATAATCTGTCTAGACAGGTGGCTCAAACCTACATGCTGGATATGTAGGTCATGTGATATGCTTACCTGTCAGCTTTTTCCGCAAGACAATAACACAAAGTCAGTAGACAACAAATCATAACAACGAACTTCTATCTTAAATTGCTGCTGAAACCTACCTAGTATGTTTACATTTACAGCATTTATAATTCTTTATTGTTTGCATGTATTGTATTTATAATTTATTTACACACACATCACCTAAAACCAGTTGTCTCAAGCGGGGCCGCAGCAAACCAGAGCCTAACCTGGCAACACAGGGGGCAAGGCTGGAGGGAGAGGGGACATACCCAGAACAAGACATCAGTCTGTTACAAGGCACCGTCCCACTGCGCTCCGCAGTTTATTTATTTATTTTTTTATTTATTGTGTGGGTAGCTATGAGTTATTTCTATGTAGCATCATGGTCCTGGAGGAATGTTGTTTCTTTTCACTGTAGGCGATACTGTACTGTACCAGCTGTATATGATTGAACTAACAATAAAGCTACTTTGACTTTTAACTTTAACTTTGACTAAACCAAAGGTAGAACAGCAAAACAAACACACGAAGCAACAGCACCAACAAGCCAAACACAAGCCACATGAGACAATAGTCTAAGTCTCGTGGGAAATGGTGGGGTTTATAAGATGCACAGAAGCACAGATCTGGGGAAGCCTACAAAAAATTTCTGTAGCATTGGAGGTTCCCAAGAGCACAGTGACCTTCATAATTCTTAAATGGAAGAAGTTTGGAACAAACACAACTCTTCCTAGAGCTGGTTGCCCAGCCAAACTGAGTAATCGGCAGAGAGGATGACCATAGTTAGAGAGATGACCAAGAACTCGATGGCTGATGTGGCTGAGCCCCAGAGATCATCTGAGGAGATAGGAGAAACTGTCAGAAGGGCAACCATCACTGTAACACTCCACCAATCTAGACTTTATGGCAGAGTGGCCAGGTAGAAGCCTCTCCTGGATAAGACACATGGAAGACTGCTTGGAGCTTGAAAAAAATGAATGCACAGGACTCTCAGACTGTGAAAAACAAGATTCTCTTGTCTGATGAAACCAGCTGTAAGCGTCATGTGTGGAGGAAACTAATCACCTGTGCAATACCATCCTAAAGATGAAGCATGGTGGTGGCAACATGATGCTGTGGGGTTGTACTTCAGCAGCAGGGACTGGGAGAATAGTGAGGGTCAAGGGAGAACTCAGTGGAGGAAAGTACAGAGATATTCCTGATGAAACCCTGCTCCAGAGCTTTCTGGACCTCAGAGTTCCCAAGCAGTGCCTGGATTTGAACCCTAAGAAACATTTCTGGGGAGACCAGAAGATATTTCTCCACTTTTTTATTTAGTTATCGTATGACCAAAGACAGATCTTCAACAACATAGGGCAAGCTTTAAGCTGTAAAATTGGCTTCATGTAGCCAAAGTTTAGCATCTGTGTCATTGATGTTCGTCAAATCCACTGGTGTTGGTGTGTATGTGGGGCAGTAATCCAGCAGATGTTCTGTAGTTTGTTGCTGCTCTCCCCATGGGAATCCAGGGCTGTCTGCTAGTCCCATTTTATACATGTGTGCCCTGAATCGGCCGTGCCTGGTGCATAGTCGGTTTAGGCGCTCTCAGCAGTGTCAGTGTAGCTGGCTTCCAGGCAGTTCAGAGGATGGCACTGGGATAAATCTGTGTAACCATGAGTCACAGTCCTTAGTCCATTGCTTTTGCCACTCAGCTTCCGCCCAGGCTTTCAGTGACATGCCACTGCTGCTGTCAAGCAGCTGCGCCATGCACCGATGGAATGGTCTTTGAGATTTCAGACGGAGTTGCTTTGTTGGCCAGAGGTAATGGTGGTTAGGTGACTGTAAAGCAATGAGCTTTCATCGTTTAATGAGTATTTTGCTAATGCTATGCACTGTGCATTTCTCCTGATATCAGGAGAAGGTATGCTGCTTACAACAGATTTGTAATTTGTTGGTGTGAAGAGGGTACAGTTCATAAGTATTACTCCAGGTATTTTGGGAAATTGTTTCAAGAAATGGTATTCCCTTTGCATGTAACTTTCAGTCTGTACTCTGCTAAGGCATTAGTGAGGTGGAAGCAGCTGCATACAGTCTTACTGGCACTGAGCTTAGGTCTCCAGTTTTGAAAGTAGTCACTTTGTTTAAATCAGAACTTAATGTCATTTCTATTTCTTTGAAGTTTTTTTACTGCAGTTCATAAAGCAATGTCATCTGCGTAGATGAACTTCTTGGATGCAGTTGTTGGTATATCAGCAGTATATACATTGAACAGCACGGGAGCAAGAACTGATCCTTGGGGAACATCCTTTTTCAGGAATCTTTTCTTACTGCTGTCCTTCCCTACTGTCATTGTGAAGCTTCGGTTGGTTGTCAGAGTTAGTATAAACTTAACTAACATCTTGTCTGGAATTCCTTGGTGGAGTTTCAGTGCTAGAACTCTGTGCCAGACTGTGTTGTATGCTGCTGACAAGTAAACAAACACAGCGCCACTTTTTAGGCAATTCTGAATGTTCTGCTCAGTGTTTTCAGTTAGTATCATGACTTGGTCAGTGGTGCATCAACCAGCTTGTTCATCCTGCAGCTGTGAGTCAACTATTAGCTGGATGCAGTTATAGACTAATTTCTTGAGTAGTTTGTATGTAATGCAGAGCAGGCTTATAAGTCGGTAGCTACTAGCTTCTTCTGGTGGTTTATTTGGTTTAAGTATGCCAAGCACTTCTGCGTGTCGCCATATTTTTGGAATTTTGTTTTCTTTAAGAAATATGTTATGGAAGATCCTAAGCCAATTGATGGTCTCTTTGATAGCATTTATGATGATTTCTGGTCTATGTTGTCCGGGCCTGGAGCTTTACCGGGATTGAGGCGTCTGATTGCAATTTCCGTTTCTTGAGGTGAAAACTCTTGATATAAGCCCATATCTGCTGAAAGTTTGTGTAATTCTTCTTTTAGTTCATTGAGCACTTTATGGGTAAACATTTTATCACGTTCTGCAAATTTGCCATTTTTAATAAAATATGTAGCCGGGGGCGCGGTGACGCAGTGGTGCAGTGGGTTGGACTGGGTCCTGCTCTCCAGTGGGTCTGGGGTTTGAGTCCTGCTTGGGGTGCCTTGCGGCGGACTGGCGTCCCGTCTTGGGTGTGTCCACTCCCCCTCTGGCCTTACACCCTGTGTTGCCGGGTGGGCTCCGGTTCCCCGCGACCCCGTGTGGGACAAGCGGTTCAGAAAATGTGTGTGTGTGTAAGTAGACATTGACATTCTTCATCCCACCTGGGAACAAAGTTTTCTTACACTTCTAGGAATGTGCTTTTTGGCTTTTTCCATAATAATTTTTTATGAATTTATTGCATAATTCATTTAAGTTATCTTTAGTTGGTTCTTCAAGACTGCTTATAGCTTCTTCAACGTCCTTAGCAAAGTTGTTCCAGTCGGCTTTCCACAAATTCCAACATTTAACTGGATAGCTTGGTGTGGGCATGATCAATGCAGGTTGTTGTATTATAGATGGTCTATGTTGTGATCTTGGGAAAATACCCAATATTGTTCTTGTTGGGCTGATGGTTTTTGGGTTGTCACATTTTGTTGTGAAAGCGAGGTCTGGATTTATGCCATCTTCCTGAGTGAAAACTGGCTGGTTGCTTGTTCTCATAAAGAAGTTGAAGGTCAGCATTTGATGCCCAGTTAAATACTTCTTCTCCACAGGCTGAATTATTGCAGACGTGTTGATAATTAAAGTCACCAGCATATATTGCTGGGTGGCTAAAAACTGTGAGAGATGTAAAAACCGCTTTTGGTGGTTTGTACATGTTCACTAATTTGACTCCATCGATATGCGCAGTTATCCATTGAATATTGTTGTTTCTTGACGAAGTTGTCACCTCAAAAATTTATACATCTGACCTTGCTAGTGTGGCCATACCATGATGTTCCTCATGTATAGCTTTAACTAGGTTGAAGCCAGGTATCTTTACCTGATCATCGGAGTTGGTGTGCGTTTCTTGAAGTAAGATTGTAACTGCATTATGTTCAGTAGCAAGCTGCTTAATGATATCACATTTGGCAGGTGTCAGTCCTTCAACATTAAGTTGTAGAGCTGTTGGGCCAATCAAGTCTTGGAAGGCTTTTCTCTGCAAAGTTTTTTTTGTGAAGTTGCTTGCATGGTAGTAGTGAGACCAGTTTGATCAATCTGAAGAGCGCTTAGCTGTCAGGGACGTTGCCTGAGGGTCACCGGGAGAAGGTTGCTCTTCTTGATGCCCAGCTCTCCACTGACGATCCCCATCCAACCTGACAGAGCTTGAGTGCATCTGCAAAGAAGAATGGCAGAAAATCCCCAAATACAGGTGTGCAAAGCTTGTTGCATCACCCAAGAAGACTCAAGGCTATAATCACTGAGAAAGGTGCTTCAACTAAATACTAAGTAGAGGATCTGAATACTTATGTCAATGTGTTATTTCAGTTTCTTAATTTTTAATAAGTTTGCAAAAATTTCTGAAATCCTGTTTTTAGCTTTGTCATTTTAGGGTTTTGAGTGTAGATTGTTCAGGGAAAAAATAATTTAAACGATTTTAGTATAAGGCTGCAACATAAAAAATGTGGAAAAAGTGAAGGGGTCTGAATACTTTCTGAATGCACTGTACACTCTTGTCCATGAAACTCATTTATTCATTAACTGAATTCATGAATTAATTATTTAGTCGTCATGCAGAATCATAGTAGTCCACAGTCTGTTCCAGAAGCACTGATAAAATTAAGGTAAATTATACAGATTAATTCACTCATCATCATCATTTTGGATATATTTTGATATAGTGCATGTATACTGTATATGTACATATTTATATATGTCCAAATTATGTATAGCCACAGGGGGCGCGGTGGCGCAGTGGGTTGGACCAGGTCCTGCTCTCCCGTGGGTCTGGGGTTCGAGTCCCGCTTGGGGTGCCTTGCGACGGACTGGCGTCCCGTCCTGGGTGTGTCCCTTACCCCTCTGGTCTTACGCCCTGTGTTGCCGGGTAGGCTCCGTGACCTCGTATGGGACAAGCGGTTCAGAAAGTGGGTGGGTGTGTGTGTGTGTGTGTGTGTGTGTGTGTGTGTGTGTGTGATGTATATCCATCCATCCAATTTCAATAATCACTTATCCTAAGCAGAGTCACAGTGAGCTGAGCCTATCCTAGAAGAATTTGGTGCAAGTATTAGAAAGGGGTACAGCCTGGATGGGACAATGTATAGTGTGTGATGTTGCACAATTTTACTGTAAGAGATGGCATATGTATATACAGTAGTATGCTTGTTTTTTTTTTAGCCCAGGTATAGGGCAAATGTTCATCTGCCTCATGTAAGCATACTGCTGTGTCCAATGCAGTTGTTTTGATGCTGTTTCCTGCAGCAAAGTGCGATGAACCTTTGGCTACGCCCCTCTCCCATCAAGCCTTCACCAGCTCCTCCATGTTTACCAGTGGGTATGCTCCAGGATACGCCAAGCTGAACAGGAGAGGAGGTATGTTAAATTTCCCACTGATGGCACACCATTTAGGTTTATGAAAACCCATGCTATCCTCTTCCAGTAGCATCCTCCTTATAAGTTCTCTGCACAAAGTATACAATAACAACAAATCCTTGATTTGATTTGGCCAGTTTTATTCTCTAGTTAAACTATATGGCTGCATCCTCCTCTTACATGATTCAGTTTTTTTTTTTTTTTTCTCCCTCCACATGTTACTAATGCAGCAAAGCAATTGCAATGGAGTAGTGAAACAAACATTTTCTATTTTCTGTACGCTTTGTAATCTTTTTCTTGCAACTACATTAGTAGTGTGTGTATGTATGTATACTGTATGTATACACAGACACACACTATTTATGTAGCTGCAAGAAAAAGTTTGTGATTTTGTGAACCCTTTGTAATTACTTGATTTCTGTATTCATTAATGGAAAAGTGTGGTATGGTCAAGTTATGATAATATCATTAACAATCTGCTTAATCTAATAACACACAAGCAATTGTACCTCTATTTGTCAATGCTGAATACATGATTTTTGAAATTCACAGTCCTATTGGAAGGAGTATGTGTATAGCTAGGGGGCAGCTAGCAGTGTACTGGTTAGCACTGTTTCCTTTAAACCCAAAGGTTACAGGTTCAAGATTTACCTTTACCTGTAGTACCTTTGAGCAATGTACTTATGCTGAATTGCTCTAGTAAAGCTACCCAGCTGTATAAATGGGAAAATACTTATTAGTGACTTAACATTGTAATTTGCTTTGGAGAAAATCATCAGCAAAATGTATAGTAAAACCTTATTTGTCACTGCAACTGCAGCAACTGTATTATAAATACATTAACAGACACACATGAAAACTGTTTATTGTCCCTGCTATGGTCAGCAACAATGTGAAAGACTTTCAAGATTTCCTCTTTCTGCAACCTACAATAATCTCAGAAAGATTTTAAATTGTGGAAATCCATTGCTTAATTGATTTTAAATGATTTGGCACTATATACTACTAAAAACTGTGAACGGACGACATGTCAAATAAGTGCCTTAAGTCTTTGAAATTAATTTTCTGATTATTATTCCATTGTTACTAATATCTGTGAATGTTATATTTTGTGTTTTTCATGTCTTTAATGTGGCTGAAATATCCTTGGTTTGCTTTCTCTTGAAAAATAAATTCTGAATAACAGTAGGACTAACCTACTGAAATAAAGTGAAAAAATATATGAAATTAAAAAAGAAATAAAACAGTGCAGAAAGCACATTCTTTTTTTCTTTGAAGGGCTGGGCTGTGATGAGTGTGTTTTTAGTTTCTCAAAAAAATGAATAGGATTTAAGATGAGAGATTTTATACACCAGCAAATTCTTATAATACAGTCCATACAAGGCCCTGACATAGAACAGGCACCTGATCTGATGGCAGAGAACGCCTCCTGAGATAATCCTTTCAAGATATTTAATCCGACAGACAGTAAAAGACTTGAGATAAGAAGCAAATGCTTGTAAGTTTTTTCTTGTTTTGTTAACCAGTATGGCACTCAGCATTCTTGTTTTGCACACTAGTGCCAGAAAAATTATGTGGTCACAGTTGAAGGTATGCCGCTCCATTCCAGTTGCCCAAAGACCAGCCTCTTTCCCTCAACCCATTTCACAAATCCCAGTGTTACCAGTCTTTTTAAAATTATTATTCTTTAAAATTTAAATACAGAATAGAAAAACAGTAAAAATAGAAAAATGTATGACAGACTTATATAAGTCTTTCCTAGAACACTTGGGTCCATGAACAATTCTAAAACGTAAAGCTATTTCTAAGCATAAAAAAGCTTTTTACTTTTTATCTGACTAAAAATCTATTATTGAATTTCCACAACATTTTAAACAGAGTAGTCCAAACCTTTCCCACTGAATGTTTCCGAAACAACCATTGTAATGGAGCATTAGACGAGAAACTGCTGCCTCCAGTTTTTTTTCCTGTTCTTTTTTTTTTTTTTTTATGGCAAGCACTGCCATAGCAGGTTGTCTTCAGTGTATTCTGGGTAGTGTCACTGTACACTTCTTATTACACACACCATTCAATGCTTCAGCAGAGCTGGCTGCTCCATTACTGCTTGCTGTTATAACACAAAGGAAATATGTGTCTTTGCCTTACAATTTAGGTCCATTATTTTGTGCACTTTTTTATTGTTATCCTTAGTTTATGGCTGTGTTTCCTTGTGTATAACTTCTGTTTGTTATGCCTCTCCTTAATTCTTATCATAAGTCATCAACCTTACTTTTGTAACAGTGCTTGGAAGTGATGTGGAAGTGAATTCTCATTGACCTTCTTACTAATGACATGTAATACACCATGAACGTAACTGAAAATATGAAGTGGCAGTGTACATCACCTCTTTCTGATTCTCCACATACAATGTTCTTGTTTTGCATCTTGATGAACCTTTATGCTTAGTTAAACAGCAGTCAAACGAGGAGAATTAACTCAGTTTCAGATGTGACACAAGTGTGATAAGACCACCAGCAAGCAGTATACTATTAGCATGTGTCGCCACGTCATCCTTGCCGCAGTGAGCTAACACCTCCTGTCCCATGCTTGCGGTGGGCACTCATCCTGGTACTTGAAGGATGGGACCCCAAATGAAAGCTCATTATCCAGCCCCTCTAATGATAGGCACCGTCATGAAGGACTGTCACGGTTAATGAATCCCGCCCACACCCCATGTGAGTCCCTGACTCTGTCCCTTGTACCCAGTGACACATCGCTGAATCTGACTTCTGATTGGCTGAAAGAAATTGTGCAGTGATAAGGCTCATTAGTAAAACATCTGCTGAAAAGTAACATTGTCTAAAATGCATAACGTGTTCTAAAATGAATGATGGGGTTTGAACAATTGGCCATGGTTTCCCACAGGAAATGAATATTTTTCAAATTAAAAGTCAAGCTAACAGCCATTATTGAACTGACATCGTAAGGAGCCTCTTTGTAGGCTTATGACATTAAATGGCACCCTCAGCAGCACAGGTAAAAATTTTAAATAGCATCTTCTATTGGATCTCAAGCATATATCTGCTCAAGGCTGCCAAGTGAAGTGCAAGCAAATTCACTCTCCTTTAATTCCCATTGTGACAAATGTCTTGTTCATGGGGAAAAAAAAGGGCATTGAGTTAGGCCTTCTCGTTTCAGTAGACTTTATTCTGGAACTTTTAGGCTGGGAGAGGTGTTAGGAAGATCAGAAGCACAAGTGGTTGTTCTCAGTTTCTCGCTCCAGAACAACTCCTTCCTCACTTTTAAATGGGCTTAAATAGGGGAGTCATATGGTCCATATACAGTATGGCAGTGGTAGTGTTTTCTGCTCCATTCTGTATATGTGTTTTGTGTTCTGTACACTCTACATCTGTCTGTGAGAGCATTGTTTTCCCATATGCCACATGAAACATTTGGCTTATTCTTTTTTGTGAATTACAAGGAAATGTCTGAAATGCTCTAAACTTTAGTCAGGCATTAGATTCCACCCCTGCTGCACCAATTTTTGTAACAATTTAAGCATCTGATCAACAGTACTGAAGGTGTGGACCCTCAGAGGGGTGTGATTCCTGGGATTACTACTACAAAATGTTTGACACACATTTTTTCTAATTGAACAATATTCCTTCTCTTGAGTAAACTCATTAATTTGCATTTTATTTTACTGTTCTACCAGGAAACAGTGTCATTCGGTGTGCCTCATCCGTGCTTCATTAACTGAATCAGTTTGTACCTCAGTGCTGGTTAAAAGCCTTTGCTTTGGGCTGTCAGCAAAAAACATGGTGCAGTGCAGAAATAATTCCTGTAATTGCTTGCCTGTTGCAGCTTTGCTAGACAATCAGGTTTTAAAACAGAAACTGTTAACAGTTTCTCCAAAAAAGTTTTCTTCCCCCGAGAAAGAAAAAAGTGTCCTGCATACTGACTATAGTCCAGTGAATCATTAGTGAGCCATAACAGAAAATATTTTATTATATCCTGTTTCTCTCTTTTATACTGAACATCACTTGTATTAAAGTAAGTTTTATATTTCAATTAATCCAAAACAAGGGTTAAAAGGATCAGTTTTTAATGCAATTACATCTTTCACTTAGTTCTGTTGTCTGCATAAGTTATGAGGTGGGATGAAGGGACAGCTGGTAGTGTAATGGTTAGTGCTGCTGTCTTTGTATTCAAAGATCTTGGGTTGAATCCCCACTTCTGACTGTAGTCCACTTGAGCAAGGTACTTACCCTAAATTGCTCCTGAAATATTACCTACCTGTATAAATGGATAAATAATTGTAACCTTAATATTGTAAGTTAGTTTCGAGAAAAGTATCAGCTAAATTAATAAATGTAATGATAAAGCGATGTTTGGATGTATAAAGGCTGAGCACAGAGAACTGCTAAAGCTCAACAACAGAAAGGCTAAAGGGCATTGGATTTCAAGAAGTTCAAAGATCTACAGTGCTCAGTGGCCACTGATAGAGTGGATGTGCTGGGGATGTACAACTACAAAACAGAGGACAATGTTGCATTTATTTTCTCAGGAGGCTCAGGTCTTTGTAAGTATACAGGCCAAATATTCATTACTTTGTGGCAAAGCCTTCTATAAAGTTGCACGCTGGAGCAATAGCATTTTTACAAGTGATCACTAGAGTCACATTAAGCCACAATTGGGGAAAAAAGTAGACAGCTAATTGATTAGTGGTTAGAACTCCTATTTACAGGTAATACTTTTTGTATTGCATTGGTGTGTCTCCTAAGGCATAACCTGATTTAAATATATATCTATATTTGTAATCCACCCTATTTCAAAAACCACTTGTCCTGAGCAGAGTTGTGGTGACCCAGAGCCAATCCTTGAATCATTAAGGGCAAGGCTGAGGGGGGTACACCCTGGATGGCATGGCAGTCCATTGCAGCGTACCAAAACACACACACACTGTCCCCCACCCATTAAGGGCAGATTAGAGACACCAGTCCACTTGAGCTGCATGCCTTTGGGAGGAAACCCACACAGACACAGGGAAAACATCCAAACTTCATATCAGCTGAGCAGGGATTGAACCAATGTTTTCTTTCACCACCCACATGGTGTCTGGCAACAGTGCTACTTGCCACACCAACATGACACCTGTTTTTATATATATTAACATGTTAATGTTAACATTAACATGCCACATTATTGCAAATGTGTGACTCTACATTTGCATTTCTGTTCCAATATACCTGCATTATAATTAAATGAATTACTTTTGTATGGATGTTTTTGCATCATCAAAGGAACAAAACCCATTCCATTTCTCTACGCACAAGCAGATAATCAAGATGTGATTCCTGTGTCAAAACATTTTTTAACCTATTTGCTGTTTGAGAGAAAATGTCTTCTGTTTGTTTTTCTCATATGTGAACGCAATACAGTCCAGAAAACCAATCTGGTGTTTTGTTTACACAAACACAATTGGATCCCAGGAATATCCAGAGGTCTAAAAATGTAGATATACTTATTTGGGACTAGCCACAATGTGTTTCTTTCAGGCAACGATTACCAGCTTCCCTTGATGTAGGCAAAACCAATTACATTCGATTCATTTTGATTCATTTTCTTCTTTAAACTTATTTTTTGTTAAAATAAAAAAAAAAAAATCTGCAAAAAATACAAAATCTTCAGACTTGGGAAAAAACTAATCAGAAACTTTTTATTGAACTGAAAAAGGAGACAATCCACATGAATTAGTCTCAAGAGAGAGATATTTAGTCTTTTTGCCTTCACGTGCACTTGTTGTATCTACATTTTACCAAACCATTACAGCCATTGCTGTGTCTGAAGACTTGTCTGGAATGAGTGGCTTGTTTACTGTTCATTGGATGTGGCTGAAAAATATGGTCACACTGCGAGTTCAGACAGCTCGAACCATGTTCCTGCTGGGCCGTTCCTGGACTGTATAAAGAAGTGCCTGTCCCCTCGGGGGTGCAACGATGAGGTGATGCAAAACCTGTGGCAGGTGTGCCCTGCATGTGTCTCAATATGTCCACCTCCTGCCTTCGAAAGTGGAGCTCTGATCCTCACCTACAGGAGAGATAAGATCCTAGTGGGGTGGTTTGCCTACTTCAAAGTCATTTATATTTATATTTATATTTATAGAAAATAACATTAAAATAGGTTCCCTCAAAAATATATATTAAAAAAGAAGTTACTAGTTAACAAGTAATGTAGTGGTTAGGGTGGTTGTTTTGCAGTCTCATGGTCCAGGTTCAAATCCCATTACTGCTGTAGTACCCTTCATTGTGGTACTAACCTTTAAGTAACACAGTAAGAGTGTTCTATTATGTATTTAGAGTCTTTTATCTGACATTATTACTTACCTTGGAAAAGGCTGTAAGCTAAGAAAAAGGTTAATAACAGCAATAACTACATAGAGTGTGCTGAAAGTTGCTTATGAGAAAGGAAAAGGTGTGCAAGATGGGGGGTGGTTGAAATTGCCCTCACAGCCACAAAAAGGGCCTGGGCAACAGTGGAAGAAGGGAGATGGGGCAGCAGATGGAAACTTCTGAGATCAGGCTTGGATGTGGATAATGGGTTATGGATAATGAATAATGGATAACGAACAATGGATACCTGTGGG
This sequence comes from Scleropages formosus, assembly GCF_900964775.1. Classification (NCBI taxonomy): domain Eukaryota; kingdom Metazoa; phylum Chordata; class Actinopteri; order Osteoglossiformes; family Osteoglossidae; genus Scleropages; species Scleropages formosus. Next base: position 25,586,108 of record NC_041821.1, read on the forward strand.
CACACACACACACACACATTTTCAGAACCGCTTGTCCCAGACAGGGTCACGGGGAACCGGAGCCTACCCGGCAACACAGGGCGTAAGGCCGGAGGGGGAGGGGACACACCCAGGACGGGACGCCAGTCCGTCGCAAGGCACCCCAAGCAGGACTCGAACCCCAGACCCACTGGAGAACAGGACTGTGGTCCAACCCACTGCGCCACCGCACCCCCTTACCTGTGGGCAAATAGGTGTTATTGATATGAGATGGATGTAAAGGTATTCTTAGGGTTTAATATGTGAATTTCTCCCCAGACTGCAAATGGCCAAGTCCCATCATATAAATGGGCTCTCAGTTTTATTTCACACCTGTGTTTTATCTGTTAGTGACTTCAGCTGTTATTTTGAGCAGGTTTCAACAGGATTTCATGCTGTTTTTAAAAGAAATCCCTCCTAAACAGAATGAATGAAATTCCACAGATCAGTCACTACATCGCATATGTGACATTCACTAAACAGGTGCCTGACAGTAGTTTTTAAATATAAACGTAAAATCTGTTTGAAGGTGCCAATCTGTCACATCCCACGGGGTCACTGCCCCTCCTGGTCAGAGGCGGCGCCACTCAGTGCCGCTAGGTAACGCTCACGTATCACCTCACAGTCTCATAGGACACGGAGGTATAAAAGGAGCCAGCGGAGCAGAACTACTTGCGGATTCTTAATCAGCGGTTTTTATTGTGCTCTCTTGGCGATTTGTAGTCTCGTGTTCTCTCAGTCTGTTTCCTAGGTGTTCATGTTCCAGTCCCGAGTGCCCGTCCTGTCAGTTCCTGCCTCTTGTTCTTCAGTCCTGGTTCATTGTTCCAGTCCGGTATTTCGTCACGTCTCGGGGTTGTGGTCAAACTCACAGAGTAGCGTTTCACTGTTCACCGTAGTTCAAACACCGTGTGTGTTTCCTGGTCTCGTGTTTCCTGTTTCACTTCCACCGAGTGTCTTACAATACGCACAGTGCACTTTTAACATCACGCCGCACGTGAGGTCATTTTACATGTCGTCTGTGTTTGGACGTAATAGCAACGCGCGTCCGTGTCGGACTCCCGTCCGGACGCTACAGAAGAATCCACCTGCTAATATGACTTCAGCAGAATGGCGTGAACTGGCGGAACTGACAGAGGCGAACCAAGAACAACTCCGGGTTTGCACAAACGTCGCTCGCCACATCACGGATCGATTGGAGTGGTTGACATGACTCCTCAGTCGCTGTGGGCATGGCGCCAATCCGACCAGTTCACAAACGCATTATTGGCAGACATTTCTTCTTGATCATCTTGATGCCCCCTCGTGTCCCCGCGCTGAGCCTGCGGTTGCCCTATGTGACAGTGAGCCGGCTAAAGCACGCAACATTGTCAGCTATGTAAGGCTCGAAGAACAGTGCGTCAGGCAGGGAGCAATACGACTCAGTAATGGGCGTTTGACAGAGGAGGAAAGGAGGCGCCGTTTTCTGCAACGCTTGTGCTTTTACTGTGGAGCTGCGGATCACGTTCAGGTTTCCTGTCCAGTGCGGCCACCCCGTGGATCCCAACGGACCGACTTACTGAGTGATGTATCTCTCAATACCTCCCTGTTGATATTACCAGTTACAGTATCCTGGGGTTTGCAGCAACAGAAGACAAAAGCTATGGTAGACAGTGGCGCTGCAGGGAATTTCATGGATTGTGATATTGCCGCGTCCTGGGGCTTGCCCTGTGCCCCATGCTCCAAACCCCTGGCTATTAAAGCTATTGATGGCGCTCCAATCAGGTCTGGGCGTGTAGAGCAGCACACAGAGCTCGTTACTTTGCAGATAGGGCCACTCCATAAGGAACAGATATGGTTCTATCTGATTAAATCCCCTGATCACCCCATTACTCTGGGATATCCGTGGTTAGTCGCCCATGACCCTGTTATTTCTTGGAGTGCGGGAAAACTGCTGTCTTGGGGAAAGCAGTGTCCCAAACATCTGGAGATGTCTTGTAACTCCACATCCATAGAGAGCCCTAATGCAGATCTGCCCCTGCAGATTCCAAGGGAGTACGCAGATCTAGTGGCGGTGTTTAGCAAACACAAGGCTGCAGAACTGCCCCCTCATAGACCTTGGGATTGTGCGATAGATCTTTTGCCTGGCACTACACCCCCTAGGGGGCGGCTATACCCTCTTTCCCGACCTGAACATCAGGCAATGGAGGCTTATGTAACGGAGGCACTAGAAGCCGGACTAATCCGGCCGTCTACTTCTCCAGCTTCCGCTGGCTTTTTCTTTGTTGAGAAAAAAGACGGGGGTTTGCACCCGTGTATTGATTATCGGGGGCTAAATGCCATTACTGTGAAGTACCCGCACCCCTTGCCTCTTATCACGTCGGCCCTCGAACAGGTTTCCGGTGCTGCCATCTTTACGAAACTGGACCTTAGGAGCGCATATAACCTGGTTCACATTAGGGAAGGGGATGAGTGGAAGACCGCCTTTAGCACCGCCCTAGGCCATTATGAGTATCTGGTCATGCCTTTTGGCCTGGCGAATGCACCTTCCGTATTCCAGGCTTTTGTTAATGAAGTACTCCGAGAGCTGATTAATCGCTCAGTATTGGTGTATCTGGATGATATTCTGATCTTTTCTCGGTCCCATGAGGAGCATATTGTACATGTCAGGGAGGTGTTGCAAAAGCTAGCAGCACATAAGCTGTACGTGAAAGGGGAGAAGTGCCAGTTCCATGTGCAATCTGTGGATTTCCTGGGGTACATCCTAACACCCAATGGGGTTACGATGGATCCACAGAAGGTCTCAGCAGTTCTGTCATGGCCCCAGCCAAAGACAGTAAAGGACCTGCAACGGTTCCTAGGCTTTGCGAATTTCTACAGGCACTTCATAAGGAACTTCAGTTCCGTTGCAGCCCCGTTGACTGCTCTGTTAAAAGGAGCCCCTAGGCGCCTGACCTGGACCCCTGAGGCTAGTCAGGCCCTTGAAGACCTAAAGAAGCGTTTTACTTCTGCCCCAATCCTGAAGCACCCTGATCCCAAACTGCCCTTTATTGTGGAAGTTGATGCTTCCGAGGCAGGGGTAGGGGCGGTGCTCTCACAGCGCCAGGGAAATCCCCTGAAGCTCTATCCATGTGCGTATTTTTCACACAAAATGTCACCTACTGAAAAGAATTATGATGTAGGAAACAGGGAGCTCTTAGCCATAAAGATGGCCTTGGAAGAGTGGAGACATTGGTTAGAGGGGGCTACTCACCCATTTTTAGTGTTGACTGATCATCGGAACCTGGAGTATGTGCAGAAGGCAAAGAGGCTCAATTCCAGACAGGCGCGGTGGGTCATGTTCTTCACCAGGTTCCGTTTCACGGTGACCTATCGTCCTGGCTCCAAGAACGGCAAGGCCGATGCGCTGTCCCGCTTGTTCGAGGTATCGCCTCAGCTCTCCCCACCAGACACCATCTTGTCCCCGAAGCAGTTTGTGGCTCCTATCCGTTGGGCTTTATTTGACGATATCCAAGCGGCCCAACATCAAGAACCCGGTCCCAACGAGCAGTCCCAAGACAAAGAATACGTCCCGTCCACCGTTCGGTCCGAGCTCCTACACTGGGCCCATGATGGTCCAAGTACAGGACACCCAGAGGTCAACCGAACCTTTAAGCTCCTCTCTGAACGCTTCTGGTGGCCATCCATGAAACAGGACGTAAGAGACTTCGTCCTTGCCTGCACCACATGTGCCCAGGCCAAAGTCCCACGGCAGCTGCCAGCAGGGCTTCTTGAACCACTCCCAATTCCAAATCGTCCATGGTCCCATATAGCAGTGGACTTCCTTACTGATCTTCCGTGTTCTGATGGAAACACCACCATACTGGTCATCATAGATCGCTTTTCCAAAGCCTGTCGACTGATCCCTCTGAAAAGTCTGCCCACAGCCCTGGAGACCGCGGAACTGTTGTTCCAACATGTCTTCCGGCTGTATGGCCTGCCAGAGGATATCGTCTCGGACAGGGGACCCCAGTTCACCTCAAGGGTCTGGAAGGCCTTCTTTGCCCGCTTAGGAGTCTCAGTCAGCCTCTCCTCTGGTTATCATCCACAGTCTAATGGGCAAGTGGAATGCCTCAACTAGGAGATTGGACGTTACCTGCAGAGTTACTGTGCTCAGAATCAAGCAGATTGGAGCAGATACCTCCCCTGGGCAGAGTACGCCCAGAACTCCCTGGCCCACTCGTCCACAAACTTAACTCCTTTCCAGTGTGTGCTTGGTTACCAGCCTCCGCTGTTCCCGTGGACGATGGAGACCAGTGGGTTGCCAGCGGTAGACGACTGATACAAGAAGAGTGAATCGGTGTGGGAATCCGCACATATCCGTCTCCAGGAGGTGGTGTCCAGCCAAAAGGAGAAGGCCGACAAAAGGCGTAGGACTGTATTGTACCAACCGGGGCAGAGAGTGTGGTTGTCCACCCAGGATCTCAAACTACATTTGCCCTCGAGGAAGCTTGCCCCCCGTTTCATCGGCTCATTCAAGATCCTGAAGAGGATCAACCCGGTTTCTTACCGCCTTCAGTTGCCCTCCCATTATCGTATCTGTCCCACGTTTCATGTTTCGCGCCTCAAGCCCCATTGTGTTTCCGCCCTGCAGAGCCCAGCAGTCTCTCCACCTCCACCGTTGGATGTGGATGGTTCTCCTGCTTACTCCGTTAGGGCCCTCCTGGACTCCAAACGGAGACGGGGTACGCTGTTCTATCTGGTTGACTGGGAGGGCTATTGGCCGGAGGAGCAGTCTTGGGTACCAGCACGGGACATATTGGACCTGGCTCTTATTGAGGACTTCCATAGGTCTCATCCAGATCGGCCTGCTCCGTGACGGCAGGGGCGACCGCCTACCCGCCAGCGTCCTGCGGCTGGAGCTGCCCCTGGTGGGGGGGGTACTGTCACGTCCCGCGGGGTCACTGCCCCTCCTGGTCAGAGGCGGCGCTACTCAGTGCCGCTAGGTAACGCTCACGTATCACCTCACAGTCTCATAGGACACGGAGGTATGAAAGGAGCCAGCGGAGCAGAACTACTTGCGGATTCTTAATCAGCGGTTCTATTGTGCTCTCTTGGTGATTCGTAGTCTCTTGTTCCCTCAGTCTGTTTCCTAGGTGTTCATGTTCCAGTCCCGAGTGCCCGTCCTCTTAGTTCCTGCCTCTTGTTCTTCAGTCCTGGTCCAGTGTTCCAGTCCGGTATTTCGTCACGTCTCGGGGTTGTGGTCATACTCACAGAGTAGTGTTTCACTGTTCACCGTAGTTCAAACACCGTGTGTGTTTCCTGGTCTTGTGTTTCCTGTTTCACTTCCACCGAGTGTCTTACAATACGCACAGTGCACTTTTAACATCACGCTGCACGTGAGGTCATTTTACATTTCGTCTGTGTTTGGACATAATAGCAACGCGCGTCCGTGTCAGACTCCCGTCCGGACGCTACACAATCATCATAGTGGGAGAACCCTCATAAAGAAATGTTAATGTATGAAATACACCTGGCCCTTTTGCTGGTTCACTTGGGCCCTGACCTTAAAATCCTGTTGAAGCACTTGAAAGCAATGCTGGTTTGCACTGAAAAAAGTGATTATGTATTTCATACTGTGTTTTAAAGTAGTGTGTCCTGAGCAGAGTGAATTATGAAACAATTCAAAATAATTCTATAAAATTCTTACTGTGCTGAAGCAGTACTCTGTCGAAACATGAGATGTAACAGTAGACATAATGTACCATTTTGCATTCAGAAGAACAGCCCGTCTCCAGAGGCCATATTCATAAAAACTTCTGAGTGCTGGATGTTGCCCTTAAGTGGAAATTTAATGAACAACACAGCTCTTTGCCTAAGTTTGGGTCTGCCCAAAAACTTTTTGAATTGGTAGAAGAGAGCACTACTTAATTTGTGAAATAGAAACGTAAAATATTTTGAACTTAAAAAAAAATGAAATTGTCAAGAAAGGTTTGAAAAATGAAACATGGAACAGATTTAAAGTTTTCTTTTTTTGGGGGGGGGGTGGGGCGTTTTTAAAACAAGTCTTTGTTTTATAAATTTAAACAAATAATTTCTTACTGAGGGGGTGCAATGGGTTGGACCGGGTCCTGCTCTCCGGTGGGTCTGGGGTTTGAGTCCCACTTGGGGTGTCTTGTGACGGACTGGCGTCCCGTCCTGGGTGTGTCCCCTCCCCCTCTGGCCTTATGCCCTGTGTTGCCGGGTAGGCTCCGGTTCCCTGCGACCCCATATGGGACAAGCGGTTCAGAAAGTGTGTGTGTGTGTGTGTAATTTATTATTATTGATGGCCATAATGTATTATTAAAGTAAATTTAAAGTGAAATTTAACCTAGTGCTACCTACAGCATTGTATATTCTGAAGTGTGTCTTACCTTGTGTACTCTTTGCCAAATGTCTGTCACTGCCACCACAATAACCGCTCAAAATCATTTACAAAATTCTACATTTATTCACTTAGCAGAGGTATTTCTCCAGAGTAACTTACAATGCATACTATGTAGTGTTACTACCCCACACCTTATTCACCACAGTGACTTACACTGCTAGATACACTACTTACAATGGCTCAGTCATCCATACATCAGTGGAATACACACTCTCTGTCACTCACACGCTATGGGGAACCCGAACAGCCTGTCTTTGGATTGTGGGAGGAAACCAGAGCAGCCAGAGGAAACCTACACAGGCACAGGGAGAACATGCAAACTCAACACAGACTGAGCAGGGACTGAACTCACATTCTCTCACACCACCCAGGTGCTGTGAGACATTAGAGGTACTCACTGTACCACTGTGCCACCATGCTGCCCATTCTGTTTGGTCAGTGTATTAAAATTAATCCAAAGTTAAGTGGTGTTTTGCTGAACCAGCTCACTGTTACATTAAAAATGACAAATTCTGACATGAACAGAGCTTTACCCCTCGGATAATGTTGAAATCTTACTGGTATGCAGCCAAAGATTACACCTGCTGTAGACATACTGTTACAGTCCATTTGGGAGTTCTGTTGGTGCCCAAATATATCAATCACAGACACGTTCATAATAGTTCTGTTTAACTTTATGATCCTGTGCATAATCTCTTCACATTTTTCAATCCAAGACTTTAAACAAAGGAGAATAGGAGAGAGTAAGATGTGATAATCACTACACAATGTGCTTTTCAAAGGACTGGATTGGAACTTATGGCAGGATCCCTTTTGAAAAAGCATTGCTTTGAAGACTCCTTGCACCTTAAAAATGGGGAGCAGGGGGGAAGATTGAGTTTTTCAGATTATCTCTGGATAAAAAACAGTTCAACAAATTAAGTGTTTGGCAGATCTTTGATAACGTACATGTAACATAATGTACCACAGCTGGTGGTATAGTGGTTACAGCTGCTGCTTTTGGACCCAGATCTCTATCTCCGGCTGTAGTACCCCTCAGCAAGGTACTTACCCTAAAATTGCTCCAGTAACATGACCCAGCTCTGTAAATGGATAAATAATTGTAGGTAGACTGACATGGTAAGTCGCTTTGGAGAAAAGCGTCAGCTGAATGAATACATGTAAATGAAGACATAAGCGAGGGTAGCTGGTAGCATAGTGGTTACAGCTGCTGCCTTTCCCCTAAAGGTTGCAGCTCTGAATCTCACTTTTTTCTGTAATACCCTTGAGCAAGGAACTTACCCTTAGTTGTTCCAGTAGAATTACCCAGCCGTGTAAGTGGGTAAATAATTGTAAATAGATTAACAGTATAAGTCGCTTTGTAGAAAAGCATCAGCTAAATGAGTAAATGTAAATGTAAGCAGTATGGGTTCACAGCAACCTTTGGTGTTCCTATGCATTAACATCATGTTTCTATGTGTTGTGCATCAGCTACCTCTTCTTTACCAGAACAGGTATTTATTTAATAAATAAATGTAAAGGTAATGTAAAGTTACCCCCACCCCAACATTATTGCTCTTCTCGGAGGCCTTGACTAAATAGCCCTGTAGGGTATTTCTGTCCAGTTCTCTGATTTTTCTTAGTTTAAAAGAAAATGTAAGATTTTTTTTAAAAAAAAAATCTTATCACTCACCACATCCCAGCCAGACTGCTACATTCTTCCACCTCTGCCCATTTGGTGTTTCCGCACAGAAGAGGTCCAAAATCAAAAACACGAAGGCTCTGATATGATGGTTCTGGTTCAGTTCAGGCCTTTCTTTGTCACTCAGAACTATTGAATCATTCTCAAAATTCAAACATTTACAGCTATTTACATTTACTCATTTAACAGACGCTTTTGTCCAAAGCAACGTACATCTCAGCAAAAGTACAATTTACGCATTACATTGAGAGAAGGAGACATAGCTGCAGACATGAAAGTCTCAAGCAAACCTAGTTTGTTCCCCACCACTTGCTACACCGAGATTCATCATTCAAGTACTTGGATAACGTATACTGATTTGTGCACAAACACAGAGCGAACATGTGAACTCCACACAGACTGAGAGAGGTTCCAACTCATGCGATATTTCACTAAACGGTAGCCATAAATCACCAGACAGGCATGTAATGTAGAATATAAACACCATGGTAATAGTAATAACAGCAGAAAAATAAGAAAAAAGAAATAGTGGATTACAAAAAAAAGTTAAAAGACTACTAAGTGAGACGATGTTTAAAAAGTGGAGGCTCCAAACCTCTCCTTGTAACAAACATGTCTCTATCCCCATCCCTTTTCGACAACTTGTCTTCCATGATTTGTGTCCATTATTTAATTAATGCCTCTTTTTTTAATCATGAATGATTATGTTCACTTGGGATTCTAGCACCCAATATCATTGAACACTGACAGCTCAGTTCAGCATGTCGTTCTGATATTTACAAACCTGTTCGAAGCACACCGGATTGGTACAATCCCTCCAGTGCATCCCCAGAACTACACTGGGCAAACTTTACCTTCTTCCCTGTGTCCCTTTTCAGTTGGAACAGATTAGAACAGTTAGCCTATTTCCACACTGAGACTCAGAGGTATTGACTTTTCCATCAAATTTTTTGTTTATCTTGTCAAACTAGAGCCATTACAATCCAGTAATTGAATTATACTGGACTGTCCACATTGCCGTGCAGCTTCCAATCAGTTGATGTAGTTGCTTTGTTTTCCCAGTCTGTCCCTGAACACTGTCAGAAAATCCTCTTGTGCCATTTAAATTTTTTACTTCACTGCACCTAAAGTATCACTCCGAGAGCTGATGCAGAAGAACATTAATTAACTCCATAATACTTAAAACACTTACACATGGATTCAAACTGCAGGCAAAGACTGATTCTACAGCCTTCTGTACCTTCAGGTCATCTGAATTGACTTTAAACTATATTTCAGTTGTTATAAATACATTTCTCAAGCGAGCTTGCCGAAAAGTCCTTTCCTCTTATTTGTGAACGTCAAACCATTTTGAAAGAGTTGTGTATTTACTTCAAGTGTCAGTAACACTATAACACTACTATATGTTCACTATATTACTGTACCTAAGTGATAATGAGAAATGCATCCAGTGGTTGCATCCATAGAAACATGAAATTGAATCCTGAGGCAAAAACTTCTGGGATGCTAACAGTGGGAGAGGAAGAGGTAGGTAATACTCTCTTTTGCCCACCAGGTTCCGGAGGCTGGTCTCCACTGGACAACGACCATTACCAATGGCTGCAGGTGGACCTGGGTGGAAGGAAGCAGGTGACTGCCTTAGCGACACAGGGCAGGTACAGCAGCTCCGACTGGACAACACAGTATCGGCTGCTCTACAGTGACACAGGAATGAACTGGAAACCGTACCATCAGGATGGGAACATCTGGGTGAGTAACCATGGCAATACCATGACAACACCATGGCTTGTTTATTCATGGGTTCGATTTCCTCACAGCAGTTTTCCAGTGCTAAACCATGAGTGAGTTCCCAGTGTATCTTTGTGTAGAACATGCTTTAGGTTAAAATGGTACTGTGCTGAAAGCAGCTGAAATTTGAATTGTGGTAAAAAGAATGTCTATTTGTTGTCCATCCATCCATCTTCCTCCGCTTTATCCGGGGCCGGGTCGCGGTCTATTTGTTGTTTCCCTGAAAATAAACATTTCAGATGTTACGGAACACTAATTAGCTAAGGAAATTTAGTTGTTACTCTATTTATTGGAATACATGGCTATTTCTTGTATGCCTAAACCAAACCCTTAGGTGAAACAGAGGCAATGGGGCGTAAAGTGGTTAGTGCCTCTACCTTTAGACTCAAAGGGCCTAAGTTCATATCCCACATCCTACTGCAGTACTGAAGAGCAAGATATTTTTAAATTACGTTACCCAGCTGTATAAATTGGTAAATGACCACTAGCTGTTTTGGAGGAAACACACACACATCATCTGAACTGCTTGCCCCATATGGGGTCGCGGGGAGCCGAAGCCTAACCCAGCAACAGAGGGCATAAGGCTGGAGGGAGAGGGGACACACCCAGGATGGGACACCAGTCCGTCACAAGGCACCCCAAGCAGGACTTGAACCCCAGACCCACCAGAAAACAGGGCCTGATCCAACCCACTGCACCACTATGCCACTGCACCCCCTGTTTTGGAGGAAAACTTTACCTAAATTAATAAAAGTTAATGTGTACTATGTGATGGTTGAGAGTGAGCTACTATCTTGGCTGTATTCCTGCAGACAGCAATGGTGCCCATAGAGGCTGCCAACTGTAAGAGCACACTGGACCACAGTTGTTGGAGTATTCTGTGGTTGAAACCCAGTGATGTGTTTGTGTTTTAATGATCCTGCACATCAGGGGGAATTCACAAGCTTCTCCTTTCACACCCAAACCTGAAGCAAAGTAAACAGAAACAAACAAGGTGATATAAAACTTGGAATGGAGCAGATATAAGTGTGGAAGACACTGCACATTTCTGTAATGGTTTTGGTAAACCTGTCAGGACTCAATGGTCCCAGCAATTACAGAGCTGAAAAAAGATTACACAACAATAATAAGATTCTTGATACAAATTCTAGCTCCTGTAGTCAGGCTGTTAATGAAGGCAATCAACAAATTATTGTATTCTTATTACACAAGACTGAGTGAGGAGAGAATGCAATCTCATTCTGACAGTACTTCACTGACATTTTGTGTATTGTATTTGGGTATCTAAGATTGCAGTTAGTGCTGCAATCCTCTTAAAATAATCTGTCTAAATGCATGCACACACACATATAAGGGCACTGCTGTGGCTCAGCTAGTAGCACTGCTGCCTCACAGCACCTGGGTGGTGTGAAAGAACCACCTCCCCACTCCATCTGTGTGGAACTGGTATGTTTTTCTCATGTCTGTGTAGGTTTCCTCTGGTTGCTTTGGCATCCTCCCATAATCCAAAGACATGCCGTTTAAATGAAGTGATGCCTCTGAATTGCCCTCAGTGTGTCATTGACTGGGAATGTGAGTGGTTACATTTACTTTTTTAGCAGACTTTTTTTCTCCAAAATGACTGCCAACAAACTCTATGTAGTGTCATCAGCCCACACACCTTATTCACCAAGGTGACTTACACTGCTAGATACACTGTTTAAAACAGGTCACTCCTCCATACATCAGCAATGGTGAACCTGAACAGTATGTGTTTGGATTCTGGAAGGAAACCAAAGCACCCAGAAGAAACCCACACAGACATGGGGAGAACATGCAAACTCCACACAGACTGAGCAGGGATTGAACCCACACCCTCTCACAACACCCAGGCACTGTGAGACAGCAGTCCCATCCAGGGTGTATCCTCTTCAGCTTTGTGTTCAGTGTGCCGCTTCCAGGATCGGCTCTTGACCACTATAACCCTGATCAGGACAAGTGGTTATCTCAAATGGATAAATATTTACACATTAACAAATTATATACGGTGACATGTTGTGGGATAGAGATGAGCACATGCACAGGATTCAGGACATCATGTTTCACACCAAAAGCAGGTTTATTTTAAACCAAAAGGAAAGAAAAAAGAAGAGAAGAAATAGGGGTGCAAACCAACAACAAACCCAAAAACACATTCTCTAAGCAGTCACCTCCCTATAAGTCCTCAGGTCAGCTGTATTTATGGTACTTATGATGCACCTGTGCGCCACAGATGCCGATCATTTTTCAATTAGGGCATAATTGATAACTGTATGTCCTAATGCAGAGTTGCATGTGCATGCTCTTTTTTTAAAAAAAAGGTCTTCAGCAGAGAATCCAAATTTTGACAAATGAATGAATGCAGTGTAAGACTTTCTTTAATCTTTGTCTGCAAAACCAGTCTGATGTGGATAACGTACCAAACAAAGTGATGCAATGTGTGACACACACGTCACTGTGTTTATCAGCTGACACTGTCCCTGCAGGAGCTCTTCTCAACTTGCTGACAGTCTTTCTCTTTACGCTCTCCGTCATCACGTTACCCCTACTTCAGGCACTCTCTGTGAAAACAACTTTTTTGTGTTTTTGTAGAGCAGTTGATTTATGTCATAAGGGAGTGCTGTACATCATATATGGCGTTTAGTTAAGAGACTTGTGTTATTTTCCATCTTGCGAGCGGCAACAGTGGGAAATGAATGTGCCTGCTGTCGTGGTGTCAGCGGTCAGCCAGTGGGCTGGAAGCACATCAGAGGTCAGGGTGTGTGCCTGCCGCCCCTCTGTATCACTGGGCCTTTAACCAAAGTGTCTGTTTTGTTGTCCCCAATGACAAGGAAAACAGGACACAGACTGTCCATTTTTCCCGTCTAAATGCTTCCCTTACCCAGACAGCCCAGACAATCTTAAAAGCACTTTGAAACATGATTTTAATCATTGTTGGTATTTCTGCCAGCTTCAAAAAAATCCTGTAGCTTTATGCCTTTTGACAACCCAATTTTCTTTCTCTTTTCCTTCCGCATCTTATAGTTCCTGGGATTTTTTGACAGGAATGGAAAAGAATAGAAAAATAGATTTTTTAACATTACAGGAGAAGTAATTCCTGAATCAAAACCTATCCTCTGCTAAGGCATGATGAAATGGTAGCTTCATACTCCAGCAGGGTAGCGCTATTTATCATCTGCACTGTGATGTCTGCATTGGGCACAGAGCTCCAGTTTGCTTCAGTCCTCCTGATAGGCAGGCAGATACTCTACCTTTTTCAGGTAGCTGATGTGTGTTTAGTGGGTCTGCCTTCATTCAGTCTTACCTAAAGTATGTGTCACCTGAAGCTGATGGTGTCTTGTATTAAGTGATGGAGGAGTGTTCAAAAGAAACTGTTTATCAAGATTAATTTGATTAATAAGGAATTCAATCTATTACATGTGCATTTGTTTTTGTTTTTTTATTCCAAGTCAAAGTATAACTGAGTAAACCAAAATGCATTTTGCAGCAAATGAAGAGTTATGCATGCAGACACGTGTTGAAGCACAGGCAGTTTGTCCAATACCACTGTTTTGATCGGTGCACATTATGTCAGTAGCTGAACACATAATTAGATAATAAGAAATGCTAAGGTGATCATAGCAGACCATTTGGGTTGTAATATGCCACACTTCTAACTGTAATGCTTCTGGGAAACCTAAGAATAAATTAGACAACCTAGATAACATGAGAGTTTTTAAGTACACTAATATAATTCTTAGTACACATTCTATATGCTTCATAAACATACTCAGAATTTATGTTTTTACTTGCTTATTTCTGTGTCAAAAGGTAATTATGGAAATTCTTTAAAAAAATATGACGTGAGAACAACTTCTCAAGGCTATTATTCCAGTTTCTTCAAGGTAAGATCATCAGTGTGGAATGACCAAAACATTTATTGTCTGAATGCTTGCTCATATTAACAGAAAAAAATCTTGACATAGGTCTGTGAAAAAAGAAATGGTGTCAACATGTCATTCTTTACTTTTTTCAAGGTATGGCAGTAGTAGTTCACAACTGGGACCATGACAGTTTGACCGTTGACAGCAGCTGTAACAAATAAGGGTTTGACCATCAAAAGTCAATTTATCCACAGTGGGATTTAGCTACTGGCGGAGTACTGCACAGATTAGATGAAGCGAGAAGATGAAAACACCCTTATTTGCAACATGCATTAACAACTGTGAAGACCTGAGTTAAAAAATCCACACTCCAACCTAGTGGATCCAAAGGACCTTCACTTCTGCAAGCTGCCATGTTCTGATGGAGACTTGTACATATGTGAACCCAAGTTTCGAGTTTAATTGTAAGTGGAACAGGGGGAATGGTGAACGTTTGATGTCGTGTGGATGTGACACTTGTCTGCAGCAGAATACAGAGACTTGAAAACACAGTGACCATGGGAATTGAAGGATAATGAAGTTTTGAGACTTGTAGACAAAGAGAAGCACAATGAGGAGATATGGGGAGCACACAGAAAACAGGTGCATCTCAGGCAGGAACACAGGGCAGATCAAACTCAAGCAAGTAAGCATGCAGAGAAGATTGCGAGCTTGGGCTGACATTCCCAAAGGTCTATAAAGGTGCTTCACTGTTTCAAGGAATGGTTTTATACAGTATATTTATGGAGTTTAGATGTGCTGAATCCTGCTACCTCGTTTTGTGCGAGAAGCCCTGGTGGTCAGTTGGAGAACCTCTCCCAGGGGATGTGACACTGTATTTTGCTTTGGCATGTCATTTCACCATACTGCAAAATATAAAACAGCGCAAGGTCATGGGACATTCTAATCATAAAATGGGAAGAGTCTGTTGAACAGCTGTAAACTATGAATCAGTGAGGTGTGATTAAAGACAGAAATGTCCAATGTGCCTGTCAGTCAGGCATATGAGAACAGCAGCATGTCACATAATGTAACACTCCGTGATGAAGCATGAAATGCTGCAAATGCTGAATTACACTGAAAATGATTCTTTATTTTAAATAATTTACATGAAGCTCAATACATTTACAAATAATTAAGAGGAAAAAAATCTTTAAAAAATCTGCTCTACCTTTGCAATCAACTTTTTAGTGTTTAGTGGATTGGATTTAGTGGTGAAGAGACGTAGTCGGGTTATTAAAGGCATAGCTTTAAAACCAGGTGTGAATTTAAAGTAGAGTAATTGCATAAGCAAAACAAACCAAAAAAAAAAAATGAATGAATGAATTAATTAATTTATTAATTAAAAAAAATAAACTAAACTTGACACCCTATAAAACATTTCTTTCACTGTGAAAATGACTTTTAAACTGAAAGGTGAAAGTAAATACCACATGGATGTGGAAGCACACAGGTATATTTAACATAATTTTTTCAGTTAATTCACAATTAAAATTTTTCTAAAACATTTCACCTGTTACTGAGAATGTAATTGCTTGTGTTTTTATCTGTGAGCCCAAAGAAACATTTCTGCATTCAACAGGCCCCAAATCCATATTCTTTGTATGGTCTCAATTAATCCTAATTAAGAGATTAAACACTGGGGGCATGGGGATTTCCTGTAATTTCTGGCCAAGAATTTAAATGAATGTACTGCAGTGATGGACAGTTATTAGATAAAACTGAATACTGTAGGCATTTGAACTGGTGGATTACTGCATGTCTGTGGAGCCATTCCTTAAGTGTCACAAACTGTTCTGCAGTTTTCTATCTTTACAATCTAGAATATCTGTGTTTTTGTTTAATCTAGTAGTTTTTTTTTATAATAAGGGAAAGAAAGAAGGGAAGTTTTGAGAAGGGACCACTGCTGAAACACCTGAAAAATTTGAACAATTTCAAAACTGAGTATGAGCATGAGAGTCACAATAATAGTGTGATTCAATGACTCTTTGGACAGAGTCACCTGCTAAGCAAATTTAACGAAACAAAAAGGAAATCTGAGGGTCGCCCCATTTTTACTTTTGGATATGTACATGTTTTTCCTCTGGGACGTTGCGCCTCTGTTTTCTGGATGCTGGGATCAGATGAGCTCTGATAAGGGCTGCCCTTTGAAGAGCTTACTGGCAGCGTCATTATTTCAGAGCGATGATGCTGTCACGCTGACCTTCAGCATCAGAGCTGTACATCAGCTATGAAACCTCCCAAGATAATAGGCTGCATACTGTATGGATTGATGTATCACACAGCATCCCTGAACTCCAAAGCGCTCGCCTGGAACGTCCACCTTCCAGAGGATGCCATTACTTTGAAAACAGTGTTATTGCTAATACGAAGAATTCTAAATCCTCCATGAAAACCCAGGAACAGCTATAACTCTAATATCTCTCAATACCCAAAATAGAAAAAGGTTTGCTCCTGTGACTGTTTTTTAATTTCTTCATTTAATGTAATGTTATTATAATAATACAGCCTGCAGGTTGGAAATAGCTAACTTATTTCTGCTGCGTCCTGATGTGAGACCGACAGAAAATTGTACTACTGTAACACCCGGACATGGACGTAGAGTAGAATAACCCCTCCATGCAGAACCTAGTTCAGTGGAGGTGAAACGATGAACACGGGACACACAGACACAAAGTATATTCTCACAAAGGCTAAACGTGAAAGACAGATCTGTGAGTGGGACTCGAACAGGGAGGTGTGACGAAATACTGCACTGGAGCACTGGACCCAGACAGGAGCACAAAAGGCAGGTGCAGACAGGACAGGCACTCGGGCGTGGAACATAAACACCTGAGGAACAAGACTTGAGGAACTGGTGAGTAACTAAGGTTTGCAAGGAAAACACAGTAGAACATTGATTATGAATCCTGCCATAGCTGTTTGCTCTGTTTATATGTGACTGATTACCAAATTGTAAACAGGTGCACAGGTCTGGACTACTGGAACTGAGTGGCCCCTCCTCTGGTCGCTAGGGGTATTGTCCCTGTGGGTCATGACAATTTCTTAAATGTGTTTGTATTTATTAAACAAACACAATAATCAAATGAATCAAAATTTTGTATTAAATTTATTCTAACGTTATGTATTATATATTTGTAACATTTAGCTAAGTGGGGGCAGGGTGGTGCAGCGGGTTTGGCTGGGTCCTGCTCTCTGGTAGGTCTGTGTGTGTGTGTGATTTAGTTAAGTACTCTATATGTGGGGGGGGTGTAGTGGTGTGGTGATGCAGTGGCGCAGTGTGTTTGGCTGGTCCCTTGCTGTGTAGTAGGTCTGGGGTTTGAGGCCTGCTTGGGGTGCAGTGGCCCTCTCTTTCTCCCT
Source organism: Scleropages formosus (assembly GCF_900964775.1). Taxonomy (NCBI): domain Eukaryota; kingdom Metazoa; phylum Chordata; class Actinopteri; order Osteoglossiformes; family Osteoglossidae; genus Scleropages; species Scleropages formosus. Next base: position 25,603,257 of record NC_041821.1, read on the forward strand.
GTGTTTGCCTCTCCTACTATGCAGAGGAAGAACCTGGCAACCCACCTTTGTTTCCTCCGTTGACTTGCCTTGAAAACCACACGAGTGGTTGCCGTGGGTTAGCTTTGAGTTGGTACTTACCATACCATACTCTATACGTCAGGTTTAAGATGATATCTTTGTCCACTTGCAATTTACATGTATTTATTTAGTAGACACTTTGGAGAAAATACTACTTCTGATATAGCTTTTTTCTTCCTCTCCCTATTTTTAATCATACTGAGTGCCTTGTTAAATGCCATAGCAGGTAAGACCTTGGAATGATAAGAGGACATTTTGTTTGCTTTATAAATATTCTGCACGAAGACCTGACAGCGCCCATAGCCATACCTAACTGTGTAGGAAATGAGCAGAACAGACAGCAGCAATTAAATTGAAAGATTTGTGTTGCATCATGATATAGCATATTAAGTAGCATTCCTAAAGGTTTAATTAATCATTGCTTCTTGTTTTATTTTAATGCTGCCAGCCTTTGCTGAAATACAACAGTAAATGACAACAGAGTCACTTCACCTGAAGCACATTATTTTTTTAGAAGTTGTGGGAATTTGACACTGGTTAGGGTTAGGAATTATGGTTAGGATTCAAGGTTAAGGTTAGGGTTGGAGTTAATGCTCAGGTGATTGTTTGAGTTAGAGCTAGGGGGATTTACTTTTAACTGCAAAAATATTTGGTCTTGTTTCTTCCAAAACCTCCAACTGTCAAGGGCATGAAAATAATGGGGGCTCAGCTAAGCAGGGGGAGCTCACTGGGCATGAGACCTAGCCCCAGTACCCCTCTGGTACTACACATGACAAAACCTTCTTAAGGCATTTCAGGAGCTGTCAAGGGTAAGACTCCATTTTGAGTCAAGTCTCACCTGACCAAGAAATGTGGATTTGTTGAAAAGAGCCCAGTGTCAAGTTAAACTCTGTATACTCTGTGTATATTTCTATTTAACCCACTAATTCTCATGACATTTCATGAGTTTGGACTGCAATGATTTAAATTTTGCTTGTAATGACCTTAAATGAAAGTTTTTCATGCAGTTTTACACATTGTATAACAGTGTGCTGGGACCTATAACTGTAGACAGTGTTCAAGAGATATAAATGGCAAACTCATATGAGGCTCTCAAGCTGGTGTTCTCCAATTCTCCAGATATTTTTATTGATGTGACAAACTGCATTCATTAGCTTGATGTTCTTTTCATCTGAAGAAGAAAGGTTTCTATTACTGCAAATGCATTACTTCAGAGAGAAGGAATATATTGTATACTGCTGCGACCAAGTAGACCTTCCCTCTGGGATTAATAAAAAGTTTAATTAATTAATTCATTCATTCAATTAAAAAAAAAAAAGATTTCTGTTGACCTTAGGCATTCACCTCTTGAAGAGTATGCACCACAGTTGCTGGAAACCAGTTTGCAAAAGTGCCACCCTTTGCACCCCAAATGAGGCTGACATCCCCTCAGGAGTAAACCGCAAACAGCTACATGGGAAGGCGCTGCATTCCTTCAGATAAATGTTTTTTAACAAGCCGCTTCGCTTACGCCTACTTTCGCCGACCTCTGTGACCCCCCCCAAATCCCTGCTCATCTTTAGGTCAAGTCCTCGGCTCTCCTTCAGTAGACCCTGCAACTCTTTGGATCCCTGGCCTGTTGACTACATGAACAGACGTTTTTCAGCCTTGAAAAGGGTGAAGAGACTAATCCTGAATGATTGAGAACAGTGGCATGAGATACCGTGTGGGAGGAGGCAGAAGGGCCAAGAGGCCTGATATCACAGTGATTTTTGACAGTTCTTGTGAATACTCCAAATAACATTCTAATCAATATACAGCAGAAGCATATGGAAGCAAGCGTGTGTTAGCACTACTACCTTTGTACCCAAAACTCACAGGTTTCATTCCCACCTCCAGCTGTAGCACCCTTGAGCAATGTTTTTACCCTAAAATGCTCCTGTAAAATTACCCACTTATATAAATAGGTGAATAATTGTAAGTTGCTTTGGAGAAAAGCATCAGCTAAATTAATTAAAATCACCAAGGTTTAGATATGCTGCTTTTCATATTAAAGCCAGGGCAGCTAGTACTGTAGTAATTTGAGTTACTGCCTTTGGACCCAAAGGTTGTAGGTTTGTGCCTCACCTCCAGCTGTAGTACCCTTGAGCAAAGTACTTACCCTACATTGCTCAAGTAAGATTATCCACCTGCATAAATAATCTTAAGTACCTTAACACTGTACATTGGAGAAGAGTGTCAGATAAATGTAAGTTGCTGCATTTAATGATAGACCTTGACCTGTAAAATGTGATTTGCCCTTAGCTTTTGTTTTACATGATTGTGCCTGCTGCCTTCTGAAGCCTCTGACACTGAAGTGAGCAAAGATGTTCATAAATGAAAAAGAAGAGCATGAGTCAGTGGCAGCAGGAGAGCAGATAATAATGGCAGTCCAGGCCATTGACACCTCTCCACACCCTGTCAGGATGAGTGATGTTTTCGCTATGTACCTGATTAGTCTTTCACGCATGGCTGCAGCCTTAATGACATATTTTGTAGTTTTTATTTATTTATTTATTTATTTCTGGTGGGGGTGCAGTGGCGCAGTGGGTTGGGCCACAGTCCTGCTTTCCGGTGGGTCTGGGGTTCGAGTCCCGCTTGGGGTGCCTTGCGATGGACTGGCGTCCTGTCCTGGGTATGTCCCCTCTCTCTCCGGCCTTACGCCTTGTGTCACCGGGTAGGCTCCGGTTCCCCGTGACCCTGTATGGGACAAGCGGTGTGTGTGTGTGTGTGTGTGTGTGTGTGTGTGTGTGTGTGTGTGTGTGTGTGTGTGTGTGTGTGTGTGTGTGTGTGTGTGTGTGTGTATTTATTTCTGGATGCATATGCTGTCACGTCCCACGGGGTCACTGCCCCTCCTGGTCAGAGGCGGCGCCACTCAGTGCCGCTAGTTAACGCTTACGTATCACCTCACAGTCTCGTAGGACACGGAGGTATAAAAGGAGCCAGGGGAGCAGAACTACTTGCGGATTCTTAATCAGTGGTTCTATTGTGCTCTCTTGGCGATTAGTAGTCTCTTGTTCCCTCAGTCTGTTTCCTAGCCTATTGCACCCTCTATTCAAGTTGGAAAATGAATCCTTCGTTATACGGGCCATATTCCTTCCTGAAAACAATCTGTATACCAAGAGATTGTAAACCGGGAGGTCCTTTGCCGCTATTTTAACTGGAAAAAAAAAATTATGCATTCCTGGACTTTACATGCCCAAATATTTCCACAAACACCCTTGAAACACAAGTGGCTTAAAGAAATAGTAATGAAAATATCAGGATGATAAGATATTTAAAATAATCAAGAAGGAAATTAACAAAGGCTAAATTAGGGCAGAAATTTAATGTTTGTACTACACTAATGTACAGTAATTACACAAACATTTGCACATACACAGTATTATTTTATACATTTATAGGCAGTCTCCGAGTTACAAACGGCCGACTTACATACAACCGTACTTGCGAACCACTCTCTTACTGACCGGAAGCCTTTTTTTTTTTTTTTTTTTTTGCAAGTAATAGTGATTCCTCAAAGAAAAATGAAACGATCACGACTGAAACTAAGTGAAAGGTGAAACGCCAATGTCAATGAACAATGGAAAAAAACTAATATTAAAGTTTGTTTAATCCGTTTTGCACACGCGCGCACACACACTGTCTCTCTCGGCTACAAGACCCTTCCCGGTTGTGGAATCTCACTCCAGACAACAACCCCCCCCCCCAGTTGTGGAATCTCACTCCAGACAGCAACCCCCCCCTTCCCCTGCGCGTGTTCTCAAATCTCTCGTTCTCCTGCTTCTACTCTTCAACTCATGTCCCTTATCGTGCCCCAGTCCAGTTTCATGTCTCTTTGATCACGACTGCCTGCCTTCTCCCTCGATCCCGATTTCGGATCTTCAACGATCCTGCAAGTTGGGTCCAGCCTCCTTCGTGTCCTCTGTTCGTCATGACGGTAGTAACATTTATTATCTCTTTCGATGTCTATTATAAATATTGTAGTTACACTTTCTTCTTCTAACTGTATCGGAAGTATTCCTTTATGGATAGAAAGGTATACGATATGCTAAGGCAATAAGACAATCACAACCTAACTGTTCCGACTTACGTTAAAATCCGACTTAAGACGGACTGAGGACACGGAACGCGTTCGTAATTCTGGGACTGCCTGTATTCATTTAGCACTTTTTCTGAAAAGCAATGTACTTCTCAGAGAACAATACAAAAAAAGTACATTACACCAACAGAACAAGTTCTGCATGAAGACATGATTCTTGAGTACAGTCAGTTTGTCACATAGTGCAGCATAAACCACTATATATTAGACAAGTAGCTCTATACAGGCTTTTCTCTCTCTCTCACACACACACACACACACATTTTCTGAACCGCTTGTCCCATACAGGGTCGCGGGGAACCGGAGCCTACCCAGCAACACAGGGCGTAAGGCCGGAGGGGGAGAGGACACACCCAGGACAGGACGCCAGTCCATCGCAAGGCACCCCAAGCGGGACTCAAACCCCAGACCCACCAGAGAGCAGGACCCAGTCCAACCCACTGCGCCACCACGCCCCCTATACAGGCTTTTCAGTTACTGAGTAAATTATTAAAGTTATAAAACACAAGCGACACATACACGTTTATCAAGAGAAAAGTGAGCCAGAAAGAGGTGTTTTGAGACCCTTCTGAAATGTGGAGGCATGTCATCAAAAAATCACAGAAATAAAAGGTTAATATTTTTCAAATCTGTAATAAATAACTTGAAAAATAATGCAAAAATAAGAAGTTATCATTCTCTGTTGAAAAATTGTGTACCTGATCGGCTCATGACTTCTAATTTAATTGGGGAAAAGTGTGGAGCAGATCAACGAGCAGATCAGGTCAGACTTTCAGCCCAGCACACTTTAACCACTGTGGCACTTGCCGTTCCATCAAAGTTTTCATTTTGCTTGTTTTACTAGTAGGGGGTGCAGTGGCGCAGTGGGTTGGACCGCAGTCCTGCTGTCCGGTGGGTCTGGGGTTCGAGTCCCGCTTGGGGTACCTTGCGACGGACTGGCGTCCCGTCCTGGGTGTGTCCCCTTCCCCCTCAGGCCTTATGCCCTGTGTTGCCGGGTAGGCTCCGGTTCCCCGTACGGGACGAGCGGTTCTGAAAATGTGTGTGTGTGTGTGTGTGTGTGTGTGTGTGTGTGTGTGTGTCCCACCAGACAGGAGAAGTACACCCCCTCATACTGGGAGCAGTCGGTACTGAACATGGGTACAGTAGCTACAAGTTTTTTATGGCTATTACACTGAAAATCTCTAAACTGGCAGTTTGTATACCGAGGCATACTGTACCTGTACTCAACAAATACCGTATGTTGAGTTAGCATTGTACTATAACCTGAATAAACCAGTGCTAGTATTTTCATTGGACAGTACAGTCAAGCCTTGACTTTTCGCAGGTTTAACTTTCGTAGATTTCATTATTTGCGAGTTTGTCATCAATAATTAAATGGGATTTTTTTGAGAGTTTTTCGGGCTACTGCGGAACCTCGTAGACAACGTGCATAGACTAGAAAATGTAAAGAAAACCCAAAAAAGTTTAGTAAGTCATAAATATATGTATTATTAAGCCATTTTACCATTTACTACTGTTTGGGGATGCCCAACATACTGTTGCAGTAAAATGTATTGTTTTACTTTTTTGTGTGTTAAATATGGTCAACAGTATTAAAAGTTAAGGTTTGGGGGGGCGAGATAGTCGCGGTTTTTCCACTTTCACAGGGGTCCTGCACTCCCCTCCCCCATGAATGTGGAGGGCCGACTGTACATTCACATGTAGCAGGCAGCTATTTTCGTCACGAGCCAGAATGATTGAAATGATCAGGAGGGATGGCGCTCCAGCTTCACGCAACCGATCAGCACACGTCATCCCAAATTACTGAGCTGCAATCCTATGAAAGGGTGGGGGCACCACTAGGTTGCGCATTACTAATCAGCATTATTGTCGCAATAAAAAATCATAGGTAACAACATCAAATTTAACAATGTATACTACATAAAAAGGAATTTATTTTCAATTCATACACAAAATTGTGTATAATTTAAAATGTTATATTTTATTATAATCATAATTATTATTGTTCTTTAGCAGAAATCTCAAAGAGCCCTTAAGAGGCGTGCTAATTATAGTGTGAGGTTATGCAGCTTTTCAGTGACACCTGATGCTTTGGAGCCGAGATGGTTGAAATCCATTACAGTCACTCCACCCTTTCTGTTTTTGTGTGATGTGCTTTTCATATCAGCTGAGGGGTGAAAAATCACTACGTCTTTCTCTAGAGTAAAAGCAAACATCAGTCTGTGGGGAGAAAAACATCTTTCTTTTGTAAGCTGACAGGTTACAGGGGCAGAATTCTGACATACTCTTGTGCCTCAGTTTATTTCTCTGGTTCATTCTTAAAGCTTGTGTATAACATGATACACTGAATAAATCAGTCAACAGAGGACTGTATACTCTGCAAGTGAACAAAACAATCATGAGGCAACAGGTGATATAGTGGTGAAAGTCACCACCATAGCCTCAAAGAACTCTGGTTTGAATCCTGCCGTAGTGCCCTTGAGCAATGCACATATCCTGCATTTGTCCAGTAAAGGTTTTGCATAAATGGTGAAATTATTGTAATTGTTTAACATTATAGCTTGTTTTGGGCAGAAGATTCAGCCAAATGGAAAGATTAATGCAAATAGCTTTTTTGTAAACTTTTGTTTTGTTTGGGTAATTATTTCATACATGGCATCATGGTATTACTTCCTCAAAAACACACCAGTAAATAGATGCTGTGAAAATTGAAAGAAAAGTGTTAACCTTAGGGGGGTGCGATGGCGCAGTGGGTTGGACTGGGTCCTGCTCTTCAGTGGGTCTGCGGTTCAAGTCCCGCTTGGGGTGCCTTGCGACGGACTGGCGTTCCGTCCTGGGTGTGTCCCCTCCCCCTTCGGCCTTACACCCTGTGTTACCGGGTAGGCTCCGGTTCCCCGTCACCCCGTATGGGACGAGCGGTTCTGAAATGTGTGTGTGTTAACCTTATTACTGGCATATACAGTGTTGTGGTATACAGCACCGGGGGTTTGGATGGGGAGAAGGACAGAGAGACAACGCTTATATGAAACATTTATTTGAACATCAGCACACAGAGAAATAATACACTTGGATGTATTATTGGACCCATTTCCTCCAGGACCTGTGTCTCAAGCCAGCCTTCCAAGCTTCCCGAACACCCGAGACTCTCTCTCAGGACTCTAGCACACATGGTCACACCATCATTTCCCCCAGAAGTGTCCCTAGTGGTTGCACACTTACATTCTGAATTTTTCCCATAATGCAACCATCTACATTTAATAAATTTTCCCACCTAAACACAGTAATTCAGGTCATTACGGTATGATATACTGATATCTTTCTGGTATATATGCAAGAGTAAGATTAAACGTAGATATGGTCAACGTGTGAAATCAAAAACAAATCCTTATTATATTATGAAATTTGCCATCTCTTCTCTATCAAACACTTTTTAGAACAGTTTATATAAGTGTAGACATTTCAAAATATGTTCTTATGTTTTATTGGATTATGACCGATATAAATCCTCTATAAACCAACCATTTTTTGACCTGTGACACCATAAATGAGTCAAAATATTAAGTCATCTATTGAAATTAGCTCATTCTTTAGATATTATAATGACTTTATTCATAGATTCCTCTGACATATAAAGGCCTTTGGACAAAACCACTCTTGCAGCGCTTGGTATTACATGAAAAAAAAAGAGAATTATATTGCAGCGGGGGTTTTTGAATCAAGAACTTCTGATATTTTTTTAATAAACATCTTGTAGAATGAGGAAACTGGGGGCGATGCTTTGCAGGATTCTGGCATCGCCTCCATCATTAAGAGCCCTGTGAGTCCCCTGTGACAACGGACACAAAGGCAGTCCCAGGCCCATTCATTATAACATGCAAAGCCAATAAAAGACCAGTACAGCTGGACTGATGCCTGGGTCCAGGGTTGTTGCCTTAACAATACCCCAGACTGAAAGCTTAGGGCTGCTTCCCATTTAACTAATTGGTTAAAAGCTCTTTTTTTAATGTCCTTGCCTAAGGAAAAAGCAACAGTAAAGGGACTGTAGGTTTGACTCTGTAGATTTCCATCTGCAATGTAAGTGGAGTACCGAGGACATGGATTAACAATAATATTTATTCAAAGACCCCAAAGACTCCTTTTCTACAGCATATTTAATCTTAAACCTATATACTAAAGTACTTACTACAGACACTATACTATTAAAACAGTAAATTAGTCTACAATCTAAACAGTATCTAATCACTACATAATAAAAATAATAATAATAATAATAAGAAGAAGAAGAAGAAGAAGAAGAAGAAGAAGAAGAATTTAAGGAAACAAGAAAGGTGCCCTTTATGTTGGGGCCATTCATGGCTGCTGAGTGGTTGTCAAACATGTGACCAAGGATGCCTCTGCAGCATCAAATCTCAGTCATAGCAACCTTTTCACTGCAGGAATTGCTACCTGAACAACAAACTAAAGTTTGAAGCCATCGCTTCACAGCAGAGATCTTAATCCTTGTCATTCCCTCTTTACCCCACCACACGGGTGACCTCTGATAGGACGAGACAAGTCACAGGTCCTGCTGTCAGAGGAGACTCAGACACCAGTGTCTGATCTCTTTGATACTATGTCTCTCATGTCCTCCTCGAAACCAACTCCCTAATCACATCATCTACTGTGAAGGACTCCATGGGCTCTCCGTTTCAAAAACCATATTTACAGTCAGCCGCAGAGGAAAGCACTTAACAAGCTGGGCAAGAACCAAAAGGTTGTGTCTGACTGTTGCATTGAATGTGAATCTACAGTAGAATTGACAGTCTGACCATCACAGTGAAGGTGAATCTACACTTTCAAAAACTGTTGTTCAATGAAGTATAGGTCAATTAATTCTTTTTTATGAATATGAAAAAGTTGGAAACACTCTAAGGATACATTCCTTCAGTCTTTTGTGCAATAATTTAACTCTGTTCCTTATAGACAATAAATTTGAGTATAATGGTGTAAATCTGTGGACATTTTTTGTATGGGATTCTTTGCAGAACCAGTAACTCTTCCCTTAGGTGCTACTGCAAAGAAGAGGGTTTGACTATAATTAAGAAGGTCTCTACTTCCATTTAGTGCTGATGTAAAAAACACCAGGAGAGTGGTCTGATGTCATGGAAAGGTCCATGCAAGTGGCTCAGAGCAGGGGATACATGCATACTTTCTTAGAGATAACACTTCAATCTTGCTCAGCAGGCGGTGTGGTAGGTGGAGCTGCTGGTGCCTACAGTACTCTGTGCCCTGGTTCCATTGCAATGGCCATTATGGGCTTGATGCCTTCATGCTGGGCAATTATTTTAAGTTCCTCCTCAAGAGTAATTGCCCCCTTCTTCTTCTTCCCACCAGTAGCAGGAGACACAGATGGGCATTTCTGTAACATGGGGGGTATCTGTAGAGTGACCACATGACAGACTGGAAGATGCTGATCGCTGCCGCTGCCCATCATTGTGAGAGAGTATCACACCACATATCGCTTGCCAGGAAAAAAATCAAAATTCAGAATTGAAAGTACAGTTTCTATCAAATGTCTATCGCCAGCTCAGCATTGTAATGTTGAGAAATCGTGAGTCGACCCTTTGTGAGTCGAGGAGCATCTGTATTTGTTTGCTAAAATTGCAACCAAAACGTTGGTATGTAGGTTAGAGACTTTCTTCTCAAAAATCATCAAAGTGGATTTATTAAAGCCAGGTTTAGCTCAAAAAACATATTCCATGCCTCAAATTGTATAAACTTTATTGCTGTAAAACAAGAACCTGCTTTGATTATCTCTCTTTTAAAAAGAAAAGAAATTTGACAGGGTAGAATGCAGTTTATTTGCCATCATGGAGAGACTCATTAATCTAAATAAGATGTTCTATTCAACCCTTTCAGTACAATCAGTACAAATGGATTTCTGTTGGAAGAGGGTGCTGTCAAAGCTGTCACCTCTCTTCTTTACTGTTTACATTTGTGATTGAATCTTTAGGAGAAGAAGCTCTAAGGACATATCCATTTAAAGAGTAGGGGAGGAGGACTATCTGATATCTCTGTATGCTTATGACATGCTACTATATCTGAGTAATCCTGAAGCATTAGTTGTGGTGCGTTTGAAGGTCATATTTTATTATAGTAAACTTTCATGTAATAAATTCAATTTTGCCAAATCCCTATCTATACTCTTAATTCCAGCTGGTGTTTTCCCTTTCAAGTGGAAAACTCTGGTTTTAAATTTCCAGGATTTTTTTTTTTACTCCTGGTCTTACTGATCTTCTAGACACTATTTACCATTAATGAAAAAGATTAAAGAAGATCTGGACTTTGTACTAATGTCAACATTTTACAGTATTAATAGGGCAAGCTCATTCCCAGCATCTACCTCACGCCAGTGTGCCTTCAGAGGATATTCCCAGGGATGTCTCTGGTGTGTTTTATATGCAAAGCCTCTACGTGCACTTTGATACAGTGATTCTGGAAACGTGAAAGAAAAAGTCTATCGGTATGGGGTTCAATGCAACCATTCAAAAAACTCTGGACAGAGTTTGATTTATCTCTTTCTATTTTCTTGTTAAACTACCACCAACATTCTTCTTCTGATGATTTTATGGTTCGTAGGCATGCAACTCTTGCATAGTTGGCAAGGAACTGTCTTCTAATTTTGTGATTTACATTAGAAGTTCCCTCTGCAAATAGGTGGATGACTGAGGTTTAAATTTCTTCCACTGGAAAATATGTGAACACCAACATTTAACATTTGATTTGCATCACAACTCTAAGGAATTCTGATATGTCTGGACACCCTTCTGGAAGTTATTACAATGTGCTGCATGATTACACCTGTAATAAACTCCAACCTTTTGACCTTGACTCTGAAGTCTATGTATATGGATATATTTGCAGTCCTTCTGTGTACTGTCGCTACCTGTATGTTGTTGTATCCTTGTGCTGTCAAATTCAAAAAAAAAAACAAAAAACTTGCACTCTAAATTAATGAAGTAACAAATGCATTAAGCTTTATAAACACCAGAACAAAATTGACTTTGGCTGTGGCAGTATACAATGTACATTGTAAATCAGTGTAAATAGCTTAACATTGCAAGTTGCTTTAGAGAAAATTGTCAGCTAAATGAAGCATAAATGTTTCTCTCCCCTCTACAGGCATTCCAGGGCAATGCAAACACAGAGAGTGTGGTTCGCCACGACCTGCAGCACGCTCTGGTGGCGCGCTATTTGCGCTTTGTCCCACTCCAGTGGAGCAGCGAGGGCTGCATAGGCCTGCGCATCGACGTCTATGGCTGTGCGTACTGTGAGTGTCCATCCTCCTGTTGCACTCAGATTATTCATTTGCACCTTTGACTTCCAGTCATTGTGCTGTCAGTGTATTTTCATTTTTGCTGAAATTCTCCAGGTTCTTTAAGGTGCATTTCAGTCCATTGTGAATCATAACAAAGCATGTGTGGTTTGTGTCTTCTACTCTATTAAAATATGTTGATACGAACCGTTGCAGAACATTGCCTGTTTTAATAGGGGTATTTGTCATCATCTTCTCAATCATTACCACCATGTTCTCGCTTTAAGAAAGTCATTAAAACTAATAAAATGATAAATATGACTTGCAGCACATCTTGCATGCTATCTTTATGTTCAGAAATATTGATGACATGTTCTAATTTCATTTGACATGATTCCCATAATTAAATCACTGTAATTGAGTTGCCTTTTTTTTAATTTTGAAATTGATTTGGCCTTATATTTTGCAACTCAAGCTTTTCTCATGTAGCTGAGTGAAGGTGAAATTATATCCATTGCCAGTCCACCATGGAGGCGAGCCTGCAGCATCATCTGAAGAGGGCTCACAGCCCTCATTCAGAAATATATGAACAAATTTAAGTTAATTTTGAAAATACACACACCAACTGAAACCGCTTGTCCCAAGCAGGAGCCTAACCAAACAACACAGGGCATAGGGCTGGAGCGGGAGGAGACACACCCAGGACAGGACACCAGGCCATCACAAGGCACCCCAACCGGGAATTAAACCCCAGAACCATCAATAGAGCAGGCTGCTGCTCTACCATACCCCTAGTCATTTTGAAAAGTTTTTGTTTAATTAGTTTTGTTAATTTAATACTTTGAAATTAATACTATGCACCAGTGTACTGTAAGCTGCATGTTTTTCCGACATGAGTCAGTGTGCTCTGGATACAGAAATCATGCCCATGTTTGATGGATTATGTTGAAGCAATAGTAAACACAACATTGTTTAGTACAAATTTGGTTACCTTCCTGCTTCCCTGTGATCTCATGCTGTCGATCATTGACAATGATAAAGGTGGGTGGCTCCAGATAAACACAATCCTGCTTTTAGCAGTCACCATCCTGACCATTCAGCCTGTCTGCCTGTACAGTCAGCTCAGGTGCAAATCAGATGTGTGCTTTATGAAGAGTGATTTTCTGCTCAGCTCTCGCAGAAAAACAATAATGACATAGCAGGGTCTGACTTGCCAGCAAAATGGCAATGTGTTCACATCCCCTGACATCACTGATGGGATAAAAATTGTGAAAGTACATGTTATGATGGTACTGAGAAATTGCTTTTAGGATGTGTGCTGTAGGGCTGGAGTCTCCATAACAGTGCAGACCCCACTGCCCAGTCACACATTAGCCAGGTAATCTTGTCCCAGCAGGAAACGTTGGACTAATTGAATCTGTCCCTTTGGCCTGTCTGAAGAGGAGTGGACTTGAACACTGAGATTGCTGTCGGGTAGCTTACCTCCGTCAACTCCATAAACACACAGACTGATAAAACATCTACCAGGGGTCAGGGAGAGCTTATGCTTCTGAGCTTGAAAGCGATGGGCTTGCTGTAGGCTGTTCCAAGCATTACCGGTTCCTTCTCTCTGCATGGAAGATTGGAGCTCGTGGGAACTGTTTTGTCAATAGGACCTTGTCTCCCTAGGGAAGGAGCAGTTGAACATATGCTACATAATTAGATGATGATTAGCAGTCCTGGCTTTGTTTAAGGCAGGAACAAAGACAATGAAAGTCTTAACTGGCTTTAAAGCCATGACTTTGTGTCTGTAAGAGTATGAAACATCCAGATTGTGTGTCAAAGAGCAATCATTGATCATCATGAATTAATCATTTTGAATTAATCATCAGCTTGGCTATAATTGCACAGTCAAAACATTTATTAAGCCCTTTGTAAACACAGTACTCCTTAGACAAGGCTTGTTGTCTTGGATATAATTTATAGAAGTTTTTCATGTTTCAGTGTTTGTTTTTAATAATTTTATGTTCTCGCAGCTGGATATGTGTTATAATAGTCGCTCATTAGCTAGGCACGTGCACATGAGCTAAATCTCCTGAGAAAGACATGCTTCTGAGCTAATGTATTGCCGTCACGCCATTGAAGGTGTTTAGCATCGGTTTCCCACCAACTGACAGCAGCTTAACACATGCACCCCCGTGTAACAATTGGAGCTCTTCTACCCTTGAGATTCCTGCTTCTTGTGCTTACAGCGTTTGTCAGTCATCTCCACTTAACATGTAGCTATCTCTGTGCATGTCCTCAGTAAAGGCTCATTTTTACATTTTAACCCTCTGTGTGTTTGTAAGGTGTCATGTACTTTCACAGACCATTTACACAAAAGCTTAAAATTTCTTATTGTGTAGCTGATGATTTTCTCCAAAGCAGCTTACCACGGTATGTGTATACTAAGAATCTTTCAGTTGTTCATCCATTTGCACATGCAGGCAATTTTTACTGGAGCAATTCAGGGTAAATACCTTGATCAAAGGTACTACACAGGAGGTTCATTTGAAATCTGGGTCCTTTCAGGGTCAGGCAGCAGCTCTAACCACTATAATAATGTCTGCAAACAACAATGACCAGTTGTAGGTATTATGAAAAAAACTGGACTGAGGACTTGTGGGAGTGGCGTTTGTGGGGAAGAAAAAGCTAAGAGTATGGCCTGGATAAAATTTCTTGTCCAAACCCTCTTTTTGGTTTAAGTCTTGTTGTCTCTGGCCACCTCCGCCTCACAACCAGCCCCATTAAGTAAACAAAATGTGAATGTGAATCTTATTTCTCATTGAAAAATATGTATCTTCTTTTGGGAAAATCCAATATGCAGTCTTCTGTATTTATCCTTGTAAAAAGAGAAAGTCTAACTTCAGTTTCCCCATTGGTAGAAAAAATACAATTCAGTATATGACCCCATTCATTTAGCTGGCTAACGATTAATTTTCCATTGTGTAATATATTGATGGTTTTATTGTCTGATTGTATACAATGTGATTGCCATTATCCTTTTTATACTGCACTGTAAAAGTCTGTCTTATTTTTGAATTAGCTCAGCAGCACCCTAAGCCAGTGTGACAATTGCCATAGAATCGCTGCTCTATCTCCTCTCATCCCCAGGGGCGGATCTGATCAACTTCGATGGGCAGGGGGTGATCTCCTACCGCTTCAAGATGAAGAAGATGAAAATTCTGAAGGATGTCATCTCCCTGAAGTTCAAGACATCAGAAAGCGAGGGTGTCATTCTGCACGGGGAGGGGCAGCAGGGTGACTACATCACCCTGGAACTGAAGAAGGCCAGGCTGGTTCTGCTGATAAACCTAGGTAGGCCATTGGCAACAAACATTTGGATACCTTTCAATTAAATTTTGACTTACGGAGGTGGAAACCATGGCCCATCACAGGTTCCATAGGGTTGGAGGTAACAAGCTGTATGGTGTTAGCTAAGGAGTGAAAGTGGAGAGACAGACCGTCAATCAAAGAGAGATAAGAGAGCATTATGAGGGATAGGAGAGAGATCAGAGAAGCAAAAGCATGAATAAAGACACAGGAGCGCAATCAAAGAAATGGTTGGCCAGTCTCTGCTCCCTTGCTTCAAGATGAAAACAATCTTCATTTGAAACCAGACAAAAAAATATGTGAGCATACCAGTGCTTCAGTCATACACACTAGTAGTGCTGAGATGGTAACCTGACTCAGATCCTCAGTGATGTCCATTTTGCTGACAGCAATATCATCTCCTGGAATAAATACTTTTGTTCACACTATGCCTGTTACCTGGAGAATCCATGTGTATGGATGAAATGTGACGAAAAGCATATGTATATGGAAAATTATCATGCAGAAGTAGATGCAGAGTGGTGTTTTATTGACTGACGCTGCAGTTATTCCCCAAACTCAAGGCAGCAATCAGTACGGCTCCATTCTGGGTCACACTTCAGTCACGAGTGGGAGTCTCCTGGATGACCAGCACTGGCACTCAGTGGTCATTGAGCGCTACAGACGGAATGTCAACTTTACCCTGGACCGGCACATACAGCACTTCCGCACAAATGGCGAGTTCGACCACCTTGACCTGGACTATGAGGTGAGAACCTGTGGACTGTGCCGCTGAGTGGCATTATCAGCTAAAGTGTGTCTGAACAGAGATTTTGTGGTTGTGTTTTAATTGTAAAAAGATGTAGCTGTGTAAGTATTTAGTGCATCAAATACTTACTAATACTTTTAAAATACTCTAAAAAGTAATTTAAGTAACTGAACAGTAATGATTATAATACACACCCTGTGTGAAACCACTCCTCCCAAGAGGGATCCTGGCAAGCCAGAGCCAAACCCAGCAGCACAGGCCACAGGGGCCATACCCCGGATGGGATGCCAATCCATCGCAGGGCACCCCAAGCAGGACTTGAACCCCAGACTCACCACACAGTGGGACCTGGCCAAGCCTGCTGTGCCACCACACCCCCCCATCATAATAACAGATATTTTATAAATACATTTGTTTGATGTTTTTTTTCCCAAAATGACAATGTTAAACTACCTACAATTATGGATAATTTTACTTAAGCAATTTGGGGTAAGTACCTTGCTCGAGGGTATTGCAGCAATAGGTGAGATTCAAACTGGTAAACTTTGGAGCCAGTGCCAGCACCTCTAAGTACTATGCTATCAGCTGCCCTCTACATTGATTTCATTAAGTGTCTTGCATTCACTTTAAACTATAGCGGAGACTATAAGAGATTCTGTGACAGCCCAAAGTTATTTTTGGTCCTTAACCACATTCTGGTATCATGTTGAATAACAGGTCTAATTTATGCAGTGAATGCTGTATATTTTACTGAAGAAGTCATCCTGAATTTTCTCTGTTTGACTGGCCGTCCACAAAGACATAGATTCTGAATCCTAATAGCCATAGAAGCTGCCATTTCAATCTCATTCAGACTTTTCAGGTTGCTATCGGGGCAGTAAATCTGAATGCCTTCCTACCATGCACGGTTTTCAAAAAGATTTGTATGAGAGAAGGTCTATAGTCATTGTCATATTTTTTCAATGTTCATTGCAGGCTGAGTGTTTCAAATACATGAAGTTGTTAGCAGTTACTCGGTCTCCATCTGACAGAAGTGCTGAACTATGGGACCTGTCTCTTGTTCAGCAATGCAACAAGTTTACCTTGTGATGGAAACCTTTTACGTCTGTGAATACCTTTGAGAGTTACATTACAGAATAAATATGAAAGGCCCCAGACCAACATGATACTCAAGCAAAGCTGTATAATATAATCTTAGTGTGTGTAAAATGCAGAAAATTACACAATGATAGCATGTGACACTCTTTATAGTTTCAGGTGCTTGGGTATCTTGTGTATTTTTAATGGTTAGACAAATTTAGAGATCTGAAGACATTTAGAGCAGTTTCCTTTGAATGAAATTGCGCCTTTTTGTGCTAATGATCTTGTCATCTGTGCAAGATAATACTTCTTTGAATCTAAATAGGAAGATTTTAAAATATAAAATGAAATGTATAAAATGAGATAGGAACAAACCTTGGAAATGTTGGGGAAGGATTAATTGGGAACACGGGGTGGGAATTGGGGGGATGGGAGGGTGCAGTGGTGCAGTGTGCACCCTGCTTGGGACAAGCGGCTTTAGATGGTGCGTGTGTGTGTCTGGGTGGGAATGGGTTGCTACTTTGGGGATTTACCAGATATATCTATAATGTAATTATTTTATTTATAATATGATCAAAGACAGAGCTTCAGCAACATACGGCAAGCTTTAGGTTGTAAAATTGGCTCCATGTAACCAAAGTTTAACATCTGTGTCATTGATGTTTGTCAAACCCACTGGTGTGAGTGTGTACATTGGGCAGTAATCCAGCAGATGTTCTGCAGTTTGTTGCTATAATTTAATTTAATGTTTATTATGTCATTATAGGGGGGTGCGGTGGTGCAGTGGGTTGGACCACAGTCCTGCTCTCCGGTGGGTCTGGGGTTCGAGTCCTGCTTGGGGTGCCGTCCTGGGTGTGTCCCCTCCCCCTCCGGCCTTATGCCCTGTGTTACCGGGTAGGCTCCGGTTCCCTGTGACCCTGTATGGGACAAGCGGTTCTGAAAGTGTGTGTGTATATATCATTATAATTTAATGATTTTACATCAAGTTGGGGGGGCATGGTGGCGCAGCAGGTTTGGCCAGGTCCTGCTCTCCAGTGGGTCTGGGGTTCAAGTCCTGCTTGGGGTGCCTTGTGACAGACTGGTGTCCCGTCCTGGATTCGTCCCCTCCCCCTCCAGCCTTGCGCCCTGTGGTGCCAGGTTGGGACAAGCGGTTTCAGACAATGTGTGTGTGACATCAGTGAATTTTCTTCTCTGTCACATGCATGTGTACTGGTTTATATGGTGGTATGTGACAAATTTACTGTACTCAAGAATCATGCATCTGCATCCAAATCTCTCCTTCTGTTGATGTAGTGCACTTTTTGTATTGTTCTCGGAGATGTACATCACTTTGGGGAAAAGGGTCTGCTCAATGGAATAAATGTAATTGTAAATATATGGGAAGCAAGGTGACATAGTGGGTAGCACTGGTACCTCACAGTGTATGGGATTGTGGTCTGAGACTTGGATTTGAATCCAGCTCAGCCTGTATGGAGTTCGCATGGTCTTGCTGTATCCACATGGGTTACTTCCAAGTTTACGCCCACATCCTAAACACATATTTCAGCTGAACTGATAACTTTAAGTTGCCCTTACTGCATGAGTAAGTGTTTTACATGTACAGATGAGTAGGTGACAGTAAGCTGTGGCAGATTTTCCAGGAACTGTAGGCAGAGTAGCTATTGGCAAACAAATTTTTAAGATTTATGGGAGGGAGGGAAAAAAATGAAAAAGTGGTGAAATAGGGGAGAATATTGTCAGAAAGAAATTTAATGCAACTAAAACTCCCAAGTTACTTTTTGAAAACATAATCCCCAAATGTCTAGGCATTTCTTAAAGCTTCTTTCTTCAGTTTCACCATAAATTATACTGTATAATTTAGCACTGGAATACTGCAAAATCCATAATTTCAGTAAATCAATGTAAAATGCTAGTACATACTGAGATTCATACATCATGTATTACTGTAATAATTAAGCAACATTTTTTTTTGCTGTTCAGTATCTGTTACCTTCATAATGTGGAAAGCAAGGAGGAGATTAGCTGATAATCTGAGGTATGGGCTGATAATGAATTTCCTTGCATTCTGTGTCCACAGCTGAGCTTTGGCGGGATGCCCTTCTCGGGTAAGCCCAGCTCCGGAGGCAGGAAGAATTTCATTGGCTGTATGGAGAGCATCAACTACAATGGTGACAACATCACTGACCTAGTCAGGAGGAGGAAACTGGACACGTCGAGTTTTGTAAGAATCTGCAGTTTTCTGTTTTGGGGAGTCTGGCTTTAAGCATAAAGGGAACCTCAGATGAACATACTGCACAAATACACTTCTTAATGATGCCTTTTCTCCGAATGAAAACCATGTCCTTAGGATATAACATTGTTGGGTTGCTAGTTCAACAAGAATTTATGATGACCTCTGATGTGTTTGTGGTATTTATTATATCTGGGAGAAGATTTTGCGGCTGTGATCAAACAGGAAAGCACAGAGTAAACATGAATCCCAGTCTTCTCTAATAACCAGCTATAATTGCTTGCTTGCAGCTTCATGAGAAAATTGAAATTATTACCAACATCTCGTATTCTTTGCCTAAACAAAGCATAAATTACTTATGGTTACTCAGTAAAACATGCAGTAAGATCAGAAAAGATGAAGGATGTTACAAGTGGAAAATGATTTCCGGTGTGTGACCAAGTTGACATACAGTGTTTATCAGCATTGGACGGCAAGCTTCTCATAGCCGTTAAATTAGCGTTGCCTTCCTGATGTTAATTTTTCACATAAAGAAGCACTTTCTTGCACAGTGACACAAAAAATTAACTGGATGAAGGTATTGGCTGAGCAAAATATTTACAACAATGTGTTGCTTAATCGTGCAGTATTCTTTGATTCAGCAGTGGCAGATATGATGAACAATGGACAGTGTATTACGAAAGAGTGACAGTTATGTATTTTCTTGTTCTAAAATGAAGAAAAACTTTTTGATGTGTCAGGAAATGGTATTGGTTCAAAACAAAGGGAAGCATGAGATTGGAATGTGGAAAAGGTTATAGCAGCAAGTTTCAAGTTTATTGTCATAGATACAAGTACCATGTACATGTTATTATTATTATTATTATTATTATTTTTATTTTTTATAGAGTGCTCTTCTCACGTAGTGACACAGAGCGCTTTAACACAGGCATACAGCAAGAAAAGTTGACATGTAAAAAAAAATTGACATTTACATGTATCATGAAAATCTTCCTGAATGCTTCCTGAATGCAGCAGGAGGATCAAAGAAATGTAACAATATTTTTAAAAATACAGCTGGTTTTTTACAAACCCCATTTCCAGAAAAGTTGGGACACTTTCTAAAAATGCAACAAAAACTAAAAACTAATCTGTTCATTCACTTGAATTTTTATTTAACAAACAAAAGGACAAAGATAAGATTTCAGTGTTTTAACTGATGAACTTAAGTCGTTAAATATAAACAAATTTAGAAATTGATGCCTGCAACACACTCAAAAAAGTTGGGGCAGAGGTATGTTTACCACTGGGTCACATCACCTTTTCTTTTAATTACACTTTGTAATCGTTTGGGAAGTGAAGAAATCAGTTGTTGTAGTTTTTCAAGTGGAATTTTTGACCATTCTTGCTGTATGCAAGACTTGAGCTGCTCAACAGTCCGTGGTTCCCGTTGTCTGATTCTTCATGAAGAATCTTCTGTCTCTTCATGATGCACCATCCATTTTCAATAGGAGATAGATCTGGACTGTAGGCAGGCCAGTCAAGCACACGCACTGTACGCCTCCGAAACCACACTGTTGTAACTCATGCAGAATGAGGCCTGGCATTGTCCTGCTGAAATAGACATGGAGTTCCTGGGAAAAGACGTCATCTTGACGGCAGCATATGTCTCTCCAAAATTCCAACATAAGCCTACGCATCAATGGTGTCTTCACCTATATGCAGATCACCCATGCCGTGGGCACTGATGCACCCCCATACCATCACAGAGGCTGGTTTTTGCACTTTTCATTGGTAAGAGTCTGGATGGTCTTTTTCATCTTTGGCACGTAGAATCTGATGTCCGTTTTTCCCCAAAACAAGCTGAAACGTAGACTCGTTGCCATGTTCCATGTCCTGATGTGAAAGGACGGACGCAAGTGCAGGGCAAACAGGAAGTTTATTAGGAAAATCCAATAACCGTGGTCACAGACAGGCAAGAGTCACCAAGGGACAATCGTCGTTCAAGGGGAAGATCCAGGAGGCAAAGCTAAGAAGAAGGCGAGGGTCTAGGAACACAGGAAAGCCAACCAAGTAGGAGGGTTCGGGGATCGGGGAGCAAGGAGTAGGGATCACAGGGCGATGAGCAAGGAGCAGGAGGGCGAGGGGCGAGGAACAAGGAATGATGAACAAGGAGTCACAGCAAGGTGTGTCGTGAGAAGCTTGGGCGCGAGGTGAACAAGGCTCCACGCCAGCCTTGGTCCTGTCTCTGCCTTTTATGCTCCCGTCCTGACTGGTTCCCAGGTGTAGCTCGTTGCACCGGTAGCGTTGGCGTGGCAGTATCCCCCCCTCCAGGTGCGGCTCTAGATGCTTGGCGAGGGCCCAGTGGACAGCCCTGGGGTCTGGGAGCAGGCTGGTCCACGTGTTCCCTGTGAAAAGTAGAAATCAAGTCAGGGTCTAAAATGTCTAGAGCTACCACCTAGCTCCGTTCTTCTGGCTCACACCCCTCCCAATCTACGAGATACTGAAAGGTCCCTCCTCGGCGGCGAGAGTCCAGCAAGGAGCGGATGGTGTACACCGTACCATCCCCATCCGGTAGGGTTATTGGGGCAGGCACTGCCGGCTGAGACTGATGTAGCAAGGTGGCCACCGGTTTCAAAAAGGACACATGAAATGTTGGGTGAATTCTTAGGTGTTGAGGCAACTGAAGTCTATATGACACAGGCGTTATCCGGTGGAGTACTTTAAATGGGTCTAAATACTTGGGGCTGAGTTTCTTTGAGAGGTAGGTCCCTTGGAGACCCCGAGTGGACAGCCACACTCTCTGGCCTGGCACGAAGGAGAGAGGTCGCCGGCGGCGGTCTTCTTTCTGCTTGATACAGGCCTGTCTTTGAAGAAGATGCTTCTTTACCGTCTCCCATACCTTCCCGCTGTTTCTGTACCATTCATCCACAGCAGCCACGTTACTAGAACTGGGGTGCCACGGGAACAGGGGAGGTTGATAACCTAGGATACACTGAAAGGGGGAGCACCCTGTGGAAGTATGTGTCAGTGTGTTATGAGCATACTCAGCCCATGGGAGGTATTGGACCCATTGCTGAGGCTCGTCGGAGCAGTAGCTCCGAAGGAACCTGCCAATATCAGGTCAGACTTACTGTGACCCCCTAGCTTCTTCCAGAAGGCCCTCCATAGCCTGGAAGTGAATTGGGGCCCCCGCTCGGAAACGATGTCTTCTGGGAGACCATAAAAGTGAAAGACATTGTGAAACAGCAATTCAGCTGTCTCTAGGGCAGTGGGTAGTTTCGGAAGGGGAACCAAGCGGCAACCCTTCAAAAACTGGTCTAGCACTGACATTATTGTGGTATTACCTTCCGAACTCAGTAGGTCTACCAACAAGTCTAGAGCTATATGGGACCACGGGCGGTTAGGAACATGCAGGGTTTCTAGGAGACCTGCGGGTTTCTGGGTAGACGCCTTTGATTGAGAGCAAGTCTGGCAGGCCTGCACGTAATCTTGCGCATCCGCCTTAAGTGACGGCCACCAAAACTTTTGTTGTAACAGTGTCCGAGTCTTGCTAAACCCTGGATGCCCGGCTGCGGGATGGTCATGTGCCCACTGGAGGATGGTGGCTCGTAAGCCTGGAGGGACATATTGTTTGCTGGCGAGTTTACCTGGGGGTTCTGGCTTGGAAGCTTGTGCTTGGCTCAGGTCCTGAGTAAAGTCCCATTGAATCGGTGTTACGAAGCACGTTCGGGGTAGGAAGTAATCGGGTTCCTGGTGCCCGTGTCGCTCCTCAATTATTTGAGATAGGGCATCTGCTTTGGTGTTCTTGGACCCAGGCCTGTAGGTGACTGTGGAGACAAAGTGAGAGAAAAGTAGCGCCTACCGAGCCTGCCGGGGGTTTAGGCAACGGGCAGACTGTAAGTATTCAAGGTTTTTATGAACGGTCAAAACAACAAAGGGTTGTTTGGTGCCCTCTAACCAGTGCTGCCATTCTTCTAGCACCAATTTTACAGCGAGCAGTTCCTGATTTCCGATATCATAATTCCTCTCTGCTGCAGGCAGTTTTCTAGAGAAGAATGCACAGGGGTACATCTTACTGGGTTGGCCTTGGTGTTGAGATAGGACCGCTCCCATTCTGGTCTCAGAGGCATCCACCTCCACGACGAAGGGCAGCTCCGGATCTGGTTGGCATAGAATGGGCGCTGATGTGAACCAATGCTTGAGGTCATTGAAGGCACACTGGGCTTCTTCCGTCCAGGGTAGTCAGGGTCTCTTGACAGCTGTCAAGGCCGTTAACGGGGCAACGATTGAGCTGAAGTTTCTAATGAATCGACAATAAAAGTTAGCAAAGCCCAGGAAGAGCTGAAGCGCTTTAGTGGTAGTGGGACGGGGCCACTCTAAGATGGCCCTTACCTTTCTGGGGTCCATCACTATTCCATCACAGGTGAGTATGAATCCAAGGAAGTATACCTGTTTTTAGTGAAACTCACACTTTTCTAACTTCACATACAAGCGGTGTTGTAGCAACTTTTGCAGTACCTGTCTAACCAGTTGAATGTGGGAGTTCAGGGCCGCGGGGTAGATCAAGATGTCATCTAAGTAGACGAGGACCCCGTTATTTACCAGGTCCCCTAGAACATGGTTGACAAATGCCTGGAAGATGCTCAAAGCATTTGCTAGACCAAAAGACATAACCTGATACTCATAATGCTCCATGGTGGTGCTGAAAGCGGTCTTCCACTCATCCCCTTTTCTTATCCGGATGAGATTATAAGTGCTTCTAAGATCCAGTTTCGTGAACCATTGGGGGTGACAGACTTGTTCTAAGGCTACCGTGATCAACGGCATTGGGTATGGGTACTTTATTGTTATGTTGTTTAAACCCCGGTAATCAATTCAGGGGCAGAGTCCCCCATCCTTCTTCTCGATAAAAAAGAACCCTGCGGACGCAGGTGAGGTGGATAGACGTATGATCCCAGAGGCGAGGGCTTCAGAAATGTACTGTTGTAGAGCCTGTAGCTCGGGGCGTGACAAGGGAT
Source organism: Scleropages formosus (assembly GCF_900964775.1). NCBI lineage: Eukaryota > Metazoa > Chordata > Actinopteri > Osteoglossiformes > Osteoglossidae > Scleropages > Scleropages formosus. Next base: position 25,627,140 of record NC_041821.1, read on the forward strand.
ATATTTGGCTGCGTGAGGGTGTGGTACCTGGAAGGAGGTCGATCGCACAGTCCCAGGGACAATGAGGCGGCAGCTCCGCTATTTGGGTTTGACTGAATACCTCAGCCAGGTCGTGATATTCTTGTGGGATGGGGCTTTGTCGATCGTTGTTGACCCCTTCTATGGAAGTGGCCCGGCGTGTCAGCTTCAGACATGATTCCTCACATTGGATCCCCCAGGAGACCAATTCTCCAGAACTCCAGAGGAACACTGGGTCATGGCAGGACAGCTAGGGAAAGCCAAGAATGTCAGGGACATCTGGCGAGGTTATTAGATAAAATTGGATAGTTTCCTGATGACACGCTCCCACCGTAGCTTGCACTGGTCCAGTCTGTGCTTCTACATTGCCCCCTCATAACAGCTGACCATCCAGTGCATTAATTCTCAGACACATCTGGCACTTCACTTGAGGTATTTTATGCGTTTTGGCAAATGTGGTATCCATAAAACTACCCGCAGCTCCTGAGTCAACCATAGCCTGAGCCACCACCTCCCCTAGTGCCCCAAGATAAAACAATGGGTACAGTGAGACGGTTGGAGTGCAGGGTTCCACTCACCTGGTTAACTGGCTGCACAGGGCATTGAAGCCGGCGATGTCCTGGGGTCCCGCAGTACAGGCAGAGCTGCTCCTGTACTCTCCTCTGGTGTTCAGCTGGGGTAAGGCGGCCATGTCCCAAATGCATCAGCTCCGGGTCCCCACTGCTGTGGCTGTTTCTCTCCGGGGGCGGCCTGGTCCTGGGTTGCATATCCCGGCCAGCCGCAGTCTTAATAAACCGGTCCAAGGTCCACTTTTCTCCTCGGAAAGCCATCTCCTTACGTATGCGCGTGTTCAGCCCTCGTCTAAAACATGCTAGTAAAGCGGGGCTGCTCCAGCCACTACATTCTGCTAGTGTGCGGAATTCGATGGCATAATCGGCCACTGGTCGGTCCCCTTGTCTAATTTCAAAAAGTTTATCACTGGCGCTTTCATCAGAAAGAGGTAGTCCAAAAACAGCAAGAAATCGGGTCTTAAAATCTTCCTATGTACAGTGCATGCAGTTTTCCCATGCCGCTGTTGCCCAATCCAGTGCCCGGTCTGTGAGCAGCGAGATCAGGTACGTGATTCGGCTGTGATCCGAACTTTACACATGCGGTAAGCTGGAGAACACAAGCTCACATTGCATGATAAAACCTGCGCAACAGGCAGGGTTACAGTCATAGCGTGGCGGAGGTAGCAGGCGTGGGTCCTGTTGCGGCAGCGGTGGAGGAGTTGGAGTGGCATCTCGCTGGGCAGGCGCTGCACACGCAGGTGAGTGCGGCTGCTCCTCTGAGGTGAGCAGTCCCTGTTCTTGCAGCACGCTTACCAAAACCTGGAAGCCTTCAGTGAGCCTCCCGAGCATGTGTTCAGTTGTGCCCAAACATGCTCCCTGAGCGGAGAGGGCTCGCTGGAAACGTTCCGGCTCTGCTGGGTCCGTATTAGAGGCGGAACCTTCTGCCATGTTCCATGTCCAGATGTGAGAGGACGAACCCAAGTGCAGGGCAAACAGGAAGTTTATTAGGAAAATCCAATAACCGTGGTCACAGACAGGCAAGAGTCACCGAGGGACAATCGTTGTTTAGGGGGAAGATTCAGGAGGCGAAGTCAAAAAGAAGGCAAGGGTCCAGGAACACAGGAAAGCCAACCAAGTAGGAGGGTTCAGGGATCGGGGAGCAAGGAGTAGGGATCACAGGGCGATGAGCAAGGAGCAGGAGGGCGAGGGGCGAGGAACAAGGAACTATGAACAAGGAGTCACAGCAAGGTGTGTCGTGGGAAGCTTGGGCGCGAGGTGAACAAGGTTTCGCGTCAGCTTGGTCCTGTCACCGCCTTTTATGCTCCTGTCCTGACTAGTTCCCAGGTGTAGCTCGTTGCACCGGTAGCGTGGGTGTGGCACTCGTCTGACCACAGGACACGTTTCCACTGTCTTTCGCTCCACCTCAGATGACTTCAGGCCCAAGGAACTTGGCAGCGTTTGTGCACAAAATTAATAAATGGCTTCCTGTTTGCATAATTCAATTTCAAGTTGCATTTCTTGATGCAGCAGCGGACTGTGTTGAGCGACAATGATTTTTCAAAGTACTCCCGAGCCCGTGTGGCTATGTCCATCACGGTAGCATGATGGTTTCTCAAACAATACCGCCTGAGTGCTCAATGGTCATGCGTATTCAGCAGCGGTTTCCAGCCTTGGCCTTTATACACCGAGATTTTCCCTGACTCCCTGAATCTTTTCACAATATTATGCACTGTAGATGGTGAAAGACCTAAATTCTTTGCAATCTTGCGCTGAGAAACACCGTCTTTGAACTGACTGACAATTCTCTCACGAAGTTTGGCACAAAGTGGTGAACCGCGACCCATCCTTGCTTACAAAGACTAAGTCTTTAGTGGATGCTCCTTTTATACTCAATCTTGATAACCTCACCTATTACTGGTTAAACTGCTAATTGTGGAACCTTCTAGAACAGTGTTACTTGTAACCTTTTCAGTCTTGTTTTGCCTCTGTCCCACCTTTTTTTGAGTGTGTTGCAGGCATCACATTCTGTTCTTTTTTATATCTACAAAATACAATTAGCTTTGTCGTTGAAAACACTGAAAATGTTTTCTCTGTACTTTTATCAGTTAAATGAAAGTTCAAGTGATTGAAAAAATTACAGTTTTTAATTTTCGTTGCATTTTTAGAAAGTGTCCCAACTTTTCTGGAAATGGGGTTTGTATTTTTTACTATGAGCTCTTAAAAGGTACTTAAAATTACCGTTTAAGAATATATATATATATACACAGAAGTCGTCATTTTTTTGTTAGTTCCGGTTGCTGGAAAGGTTATTTACATTTACATTTATATTTATTCATTTAGCAGACACTTCTGTCGAAAGCGACCCACATCTCAGCAAAATTACAATTTATGCATTACATTAAGAGAAAGAGTCTTAGCTGCAGACACGTGACTCAAGTAAACCTAGTTTGTTACCTACCATTTGTTGCACCAAGGTTCATCATTCAAGTAGGTGCATAACACACAATCAGTTTATTCGCGTCAGTAATTGATTTTGGGGGGATGCGGTAGCGCAGCGGGTTTGGCCTCTGCCTGCTCTCGGGGGGGTGTGGGGTTTGAGTCCTGCCTGCAGTGCCCTGCAATGGACTGGTGTCCCATCCTGGGTGTGTCCCCTCCCCCCAGCCTTGCACCCTGTGTTGCCAGGCTAGGCTCTGGCTCAGCACAAGCAGCTTCAGACTGTGTGTATATATGTGTATACATGTTTTTGACCACTTTAGAACAAGTAGCAATAATTTTCATTACAAGATTTTGTGTTCTACGGATCAAATTTTTTTGTTAAAATTTTGATTATTTGGCACTTTCTTTATGAACTTTTCATTATCTGCTAGGACAAGGTGTGTTTAACTCCTCCCCATCCTTGTCCACAGCGCAATCTGAGCTTCTCCTGTGCAGAGTCCCACACGTTTCCTGCATTCTTCAATGCCACCAGCTTTCTGCATCTCCCTGGGCGCAGCGAGCACCACACCGTCTCCATTAGCTTCATGTTTCGCACCTGGAACCCTAGTGGCTTGCTTCTCTTTAGCATACTAGCCGATGGAACACTAGAGGTGGGCCTAAGTGACGGCAAGGTCTCCATCCACGTCGATGTCACACAGAAGAAGAACACTCGCATTGAGATCTCATCAGGTGAGCCCTGCCCTAGCCATCCATAGTCACATCTCTTCTTTTATCATTCAATGTTAGTCCACACATCTATAAATGGACACTTTTACCCATCCACTCAACTGTTTAAAACTCACAATGAGTCAAAAAATACTTTCATATGTTAACTAAAGAAGAAAGGAACCTTAAACATTCATTCTGGTTGCATACTACTTGCTTTATAATGCTGTATTTTGCTTTCAGTCTCCTGTAAAATCACAACAAAATCAGTCAGAGCACATTTTTTTCCAGAGTCCAGAATTTTTTTTACTCTGTACCTATACACAAAAGCTTTCAAATAAATCCAATTTAAGGTCATGGGAACTCATGTAAATGTTGACACTTATTTTATAAAGAATATTTATGTTTTTTTATGTTCATTATTTGCTACACTTGTGCAGCCATCTGAAGTTATTGCTATTGTAAGAGGCTCTAAGCAAGTAAGGTGAAGTGGGGCAGAAGGTTCAAAATCTTCCACTTTTGTTTGGTCATTCATCTTAGAGGTCCTGAGGCTCCCCTGCATTGTCCTGTACAATCCATGACTGTCAACTAAGGCCCTGCAGAGAGCAAGTGTCACCCTCTTATCAAGAAGCCTAGTTATTTGGAGGTTGCGTCTTACATTCATAGCCTTTCAAATAATCCTTATCCACAGGGTCACCCATTTCTTCTGTACTGAACTAACTTTGTGAAGCACACTCATAAATGTGCAGGTTCTTTTTGCAGCTGGATAATAATACTACTTGTCATTTGTTTGAAGATAATCCTGAAAGCTAAACTTGCCTATTATATCTTCAGAACTACAATGTTTACAATCGTATGTCTATCAGATTGACTGAAGCTCCTCCTACTGTAGATTTGATGCCTTCACTGTTAGTTTCCCTTGCTAGCAGTTGCCTATTTTGTCTTTTGAGAATTATACTTGAAACACACACTAATGTATTCAAACTTTATAAACAGTATTTATGCTTCATCTTCATAGCTGTATCGTCACATTATTTGAATACCTGAACATTATACTGGATTGTTCTTAAAAACTACCTCAGCATAAAGACATGCAGAAGACTATGATGAATATGCTTGTTGGAATCAATCAATCAATCAATTTCGGTCAGTATTTGGTTAAAAATATATGTTGACTACTTTAAAACAAGCAACAAGAGCAATTTTATTCATCATATGTTTACACTACAACATTTTATGATGACTGCTAAAGGTCATAAACAGAAGAAATAATCCACTTAAAGGGGCCATTGGCCATAAGCATCGTAGTAATATGTGCTGCTATGAATTTCTTAAAGTGTTTTAAATACAGAAAGTCAGTTAAACATGTAACATGAATTAAGTATGGCTTCAGGAGCCTGAACTGTTTCTGTGTAGAGGAGAAGTCCTCTGGACTTCTGACATCTGTGGTTCATTGGCTCCGTAGCTGAGCACTGACTCGCTCTGTGGTCCCACTCTGTCCAGAATTCCCATATACAGGGAACATGTCCATTTACCGCAAACCATCCTGCTTCTCAGCAGGAGCAGACTGCTTACCCACCAACTGCTTACCCACCAACTTTCCGTAAATGGTCTTTGCACTTATGAATAAGCATTTTAATATTCTTTAAAATGAGCATGCATTTCCTAATGGTCTGTAGTTAAGCATGCTTCCTGAGGGGGTTCATGTGTAATTGCCTTATCCTACTGCCTTTACATACTCATGATTTTCCCCGAATCACATTACTCCTCCACGTAGTCAAGGAGGAATGAAGTTAATGGGGTCCTTTTCTCTCTTTATTATTATGGGTGACTGAGTCTGTCAGAAATGCATAAGGCTTACAGTCAGATATTATACATTCTCTGTAGGTGTGTTAAATTTCTGAATTACTGTAAGAGGAGTAGTTGTTAGACTTTACTGTTGGTGAGTTGTGAGCTTTCAGTGTTGTGAACATCTAGACAGAGCTGTTGAGAGCAGAACTTGAAAAAATTCAATTTGAGGATGTTCCCACAAAATAATACTACTACTAATAATAATAATAATACACACACACACAGGCTGAAGCTGCTTGTACCAAGCGGGGTCACAGCAAATCAGAGCCTAAACCGGCAACACAGGGCACAAGGCTGGAAGGGGAGGGGACACCAGTCCGTTGCAAGGCACCCCAAGCAGGACTCAAACCCTAGACCCACCAGAGAGCAGAACCCACCCCACCCCCCTCTCTAATAATAATAATAATAATAATAATAATAATAATAATAATAATAATAATATTAATAATGCAACAGACAAGACAGGAGACAACAGATGCAGTGCCTGTCTGTGAAGGGGTTTTTTTAGTCTTGGTTTAGGGAGAAAGAAGGGGATGGAAAAGTGGGGACAGGGAACAGGTAGGATGAGGCTTTGCGTAGGTCAGGGGAGCTAGGAGCCTTCAGTCAGTCCGGACAGCATCATCTCCGGGCTCGGGTTCAAATTTATGCTCCTCTGCGTGGATTCGCTCTCCTTCTCCGTCTCCATCTTTCTCTCTCGCTGCCGGACACAGGGGAAGAAACAGGGAGTGCAATCAATCCCAGCTGCGACCACTTTGTCCTCATCTCCGCCCCCTTCCCCTGCTGCCTCGGCATGCTACACTCCTCCACCACCACTGTCAGGCCTCCGGCGGGGCCCCGTGGGACCCACTTGCACCGCCCCACTCCTTCCCCACCGCGAGAGGAAGTCGGGCACCACCTGGTCCCGACCTGGCCAGTGGACAAGCCAGAAGCGGTGGGGCTGCAGGCCCAAGTACCAGCGAGTGAGGTGGGGGTGGAGTCCTTCATAGTGTGCAGCCACTGCAGGGGGCGTGGTCGGTACACAGGGCGAATTCCCGGCCCAGGAGGTAAAAACAAGGGGAGATGACCGCCCACTTGATCACCAGGCACTCTTTTTCAATGGTGCTGTACTTGCGTTCTGGGCCTGTCAGCTTGCAGCTGAGGTACAGCAGAGGGTGCCACTCCCCTTTCACCTCCTGGGAAAGGACCGCCCCAATCCCTCGTCGAAGGCGTCTGCCTGTAAAAGAAAGGAGAGAGAAAAGTCAGGACAGGTGAGGACAGGACTCCTACACAGCGTTTCCTTGATCTTCTCGAAAGCACTCTGGCATTGCTCCGCCCACTGGACCAGATCCAGGGCCCCTTAGCAGGTGAGATCTGTCAGGGGTGCAGCCAAGGTGGAGAACCCCGGGATAAACCGACAATAATCATTTGCGACCCCCAAGAAAGATCTCACCTGTTTTTTCGTCTTGGAGACCGGACAAGCTGCAATAGAGGCTGTTTTGTTGATCTGGGGCTGAATCTGTCTGTCCACCAAGAGGAACCCCAGATACCGTACCTCTCTCCTTCCAGCCGCACACTTCGCTGGGTTTGCTGTGAGGCCCGCTTCCCTCAGGGCCTGTAGGACCGCCTTAAAGTGAGCCATGTGCCACGGCCAGTCAGGGCTGTACACAATGACGTCATCCAAGTAGGCCACGGCGTAGCTGGTGTGAGGCGTGAGGACCTTGTCCATGAGTCGCTGAAAAGTGGCTGGGGCCCCCTCTAAACCGAAAGGGAGCGTGACAAACTGGTGCAAACCAAAAGGAGTAGAGAAAGCCAAGGTCTCCTTGGATTCTGGAGACAAGGGAATCTACCAGTAGCCCTTGGTGAGACTCAGTGTCGAACAGAAACAAGCAGATCCCAGCCAGTCCAGCAACTCATCCACCCGGGGCATGGGGTAAGCATCAAACTTTGTGACCTCATTGACCCATCTGTAATCTGCACAAAAGCGGATAGAGCCGTCTGGCTTAGGGACCAATACCACTGGGCTGCTCCAGTCACTGTGGGATTCCTCGATGATCCCCAGTTGCAGCGTTTTTTCGAGTTCGTCCTGTATCATTTTTTGCTTATAGACAGGAACGCAATATGGTCGACTACGCAACGGCCCGCCCCCTAGAGTCTGAATATGGTGCTGAATGAGAATCGCCCGACCCAACAGAGGGGAGAAAATGTCGGCAAACTCCTGTTGCACCAGGGCCGCCTCCCTCCATTGGGGCTCAGTGAGACCGGGACCTAGTGTGAGGGGGAGGGGTCTTTGCCCAGGTCGGGCAACTCCGGGCCCAACTCATCCCTTTCCAGGTCCGCGGTGGCTAGGGTGGCAAGCGGTGCCTCTTGCCAGCATTTAAGGAGATTGAGGTGGCATATCTGCCATGCCCGCCCACGCCCCCCCCCCCCCCCATGGGATCGGAGGACCTCATATTCAACGTCCCCTATGCGCTGTGTGACCATGAAGGGCCCTTGCCACTTAGCAAGCAATTTGGACTGCAACGTGGAAAGCAGTACAAGTACTTCCTTGCCCAGGGTGAAATCTCGTAACTGTGTCCCCCTGTTGTAGGTGCACGCTTGTTGGAGGTGTACCATTGACAGGCGTCCGAGAGCGTTCAATTGCTCTCTTAGATCAAGGACATGTAGCAGTTCATTTTTGCTGGGGCTGGGCCCATCTTCCCAGGCCTCCCTTACACTGTCCAGAACCCCCTGGGGACACTGGCCATACAATAGTTCGAAAGGGGAAAAGCCTGTGGAGGCTTGGGGCACCTCCTGCACTGCAAACAATAGGGGCTCTAGCAGCTGGTCCCAGTGTCTGGGGTCTTCAGCCACAATCTTTGCAATCATATTTTTCAAAGTTCTGTTAAACCGCTCCATCAGCCCATTGGTTTGGGGGTGAAAAACACAGGTGCAAACTGGCTGATCCTCCAGCAGCTGATACAGATCCATGAGTGTGTGAGACATGAATGTGGTGCCCTGGTCAGTGAGAATTTCTTTTGGAATGCCCACCCTGGTGAAAAGCTTAAGAAGTGCCTCCGCCACCATGTGTGCCGACATATTCCGTAGGACAACTACCTCTGGGTATCGCCTGGCGTAATCAACCACCACAAACACAAAGAAAAAACCCCGCGCGCTCCACTCTAAAGAGGCGATGAGGTCCATTCCCACCCAGTCGAATGGAGTGTCCAGCAAAGGGAGTGGACACAGCAGGGCACGCGGTATGACAGGTGGGTTCACCCAGCGACGGACATCCCCACGAATACCCGGACAATAAAAGGGGCCTAGGAGCCGCCCCAGTGTCTTATCCTGCCCAGGTTGGAATGGGCCGTGTGGAACAACATCTCCCGGCGACTGCAGGGTACTAACAGCTAGAGGCTGTCCTCCATAGTATCTGGGCCCTAGTGCACGTGGTAATAACGATCGTTAATCACGCAGAAATACAGATATGTAAGCGGCTGCCCGGGGTGCACTGGTATCCTGTGAACACACCGGACCTTCACCATACCCTGCTTATGCCATGCCCCCGGCAGCACCAGGCTTTTATGGACCATGGTCTGCTGGCAGATGGAGTCCAACAAAGCCCAGTAGATAACCCCTCGGAACCTTACCGGAACTTGGTACCAAGGAGCTGGACGGGGAGCGGCTGCACCGGCGGCGTTATCGACGGCCTCTGCGGCACCGACATCCATAACGGGTCAATCCCGCTGGAGATGTCCCTGGTCTCCACAATGCCAGCACTCCGGTCGATGTAATCCGGATGCCAGAGGGGTCCCTCGGGGAGAGGAAAAAGAGGGGGCTAAGGGAACAGAGGGAGGGGTTTTACAAGACACGGAGTTTCCAACCGGAGGGCGGCCCCCAGGAACAGAAGGACATGTGGGAACAGGGGCGGGGCAGCAGGCCGGGACTCAGGCGGTCTTGTGGCACAGGGAGAAGTCGGGGCCGGTGGGGTTGGAGGGTTGCTGCGGGATGCGGCCAGGTGGTTCTCAGCCAGGCGGATTGTGTCCGTGAGGGTCTCCGGCCGGTGGCATTGGAGCCAGTCCACGGTGGGAGCCGGCATGGCCGCCATGAACTGCTCCAGGGCCACGTCCTCCACAATCCACTTCTAGTCTTGTCAGTCTGGCTTCAACCATCGTCTGGCGGAGTCCAGGAAGCGCTGGGCGAAGAGGAAGGGCCGGGCAGACTCGTCTCACCTCAAGTTATGCAGGCGCTGGCGGTGGCCCTCCGTCGTTAGGCCGACCCCCTCCATCATGGCATCTCGGAGGGCCCTGTAGTCCGTGGTGGCAGCAGCCGGGACTTGTCGCGCCAGCAGCAACACTTCGCCCGTGAGAAGGGGAGTAAGCCTCAGAGCCCATTCCTTCGGAGTCCACCAGCAGGCGTGGGCGGTGCACTCGAAGATTTCCAAGAAGGTTTCGGAGCGGGCAGTCCGCGAGGGCAGCCAGGGCTTCCACCATGGCCCAGCGCTCTGTGAGCTTGACCGCCACAATCACATCCAGCAACTCCCGCTGGTGCAGCTGCAGCTGCATCTGCTGGAGAATGTGCTCCAGCTGGTCTCCCTCCATCTCGCTGGCTCCAGGTGTCGTCACCACTGCAACAGACGAGGCAGGATACAACAGATGCGGTGCCCATCTGTGAAGGGGTTTTATTTAGTCTCGGTTCAGGGAGAAAGAAGTGGATGGAAAAGGGGGGATAGGGAACAGGTAGGATGGGGCTTCGTGCGGGTCGGGGAGCTAGGAGCCTCGGGTTGGTCTGGACTGCGTTGTTTCCGGGCTCGGGTTCGAATTCGTGCTCATCTGCGTGGATTCACTCTCCTTCGCATGATGGCGCCGCGGATGGCCGCCTCGGTGTGGAGCTCCACAGTTGTTTTACTGTTTTTGTTAGTTTGCCCTGTCTTTAGTTATACTCCGACAATCAGCTTTACCAGGGAAGAACTGCTGAACATTCGGCAGTACACACCACCCGACATTTTACCGGTTTTCGACTATTCTGACGTTTTGCTGGACATTGTAGTCGGAGGTGCAGCGGCACTGCTCAAGCGCTCCAAGCGCTCCAAGACGCGCAAGCGCGGAAAGCGAGCCGGCGCGCTTGTCAAGCTCCGAAAGCGCGGCTTTAGAACAGCGCTGCCTAGTATCCATCTGGCGAACCTCCGCTCCTTACCCAACAAAATGGACGAACTTTTCCTCCTGTCCCAAAGAAACAAGGACTTTTTCAACTCTGCTGCTCTGTGCTTCACGGAAACCTGGCTGAATGAAGCCATCCCGGACAGCGCGCTACATCTGCCGGGCTTCCAGCTGTTCAGAGCGGATCGCGACGCGGAATCAGCGGGGAAATCACGTGGCGGTGGGACATGCTTCTACATCAACGAAAGGTGGTGTACAGATGTAACAGCGTTGAAGAAGATGTGCTGTCCTGACCTAGAAGCGCTCTTCATCAACTGCAAGCCTTTCTACTCGCCGCGGGAGTTTTCCTCGTTCATCCTCGTAAGTGTTTACATTCCACCGCAAGCGTGCGTGAACGCAGCGCTGCAACAGCTGGGCGACCAGATCACTGACACAGAGCAACAACACCCGGACTCTGTTATAATCATTCTCGGGGACTTTAATAAAGCAAATCTCTCCCGTGAACTGCCAAAATACAGACAGCATATTACATGTCCCACCAGAGACAGTAATATTTTGGACCACTGCTACACCACAGTAAAGGATGCATACCACTCTGTTCCACGGGCAGCTTTGGGGCTCTCTGATCACTGTCTGGTTCATCTTATTCCGACCTACAGGCAGAAACTGAAATCAGCTAAACCTGTAATAAGGACTGTTAAAAGATGGACTGGGGAAGCAGAGCAGGACTTACAAGCCTGCTTCGAGTGCACTGACTGGAGTGTTTTTGAGGCTGCTGCTAGCGATCTGGATGAGCTCACAGACTCTGTAACATCATACGTCAGTTTCTGTGAGGATATGTGCATCCCTACCAGGACTCGTTTAACATACAACAATGACAAACCGTGGTTCACTGCAAAGCTCAAACAGCTTCGTCAGGCCAAAGAAGACGCCTACAAGAACGGGGACAGAGTCTTGTATAAACAGGCCAAAAATACTATGGCAAAGGAGATCAGAGTGGCTAAGAGAAACTACTCTGAAAAGCTGAAGAAACAGTTTTCAGCCAACGATCCTGCGTCGGTGTGGAAAGGCATGAAAGACATCACAAATTACAAGACACCACCCCCCGGCACCGTGTCAACTCAACAACTAGCCGACGATTTGAATGAGTTTTATTGCAGGTTTGATAAACCCTGTCTCACACCCTACACCCATTCAGACCCTCTCTCCACCAATCACTTAACAACTCAAGTAACCCCCACCTCCCCCCCTCCTGTACCTTTGATCTGCGAAGAGGAGGTGCGTCGGGTCTTCATCAAACAGAAGACAAGGAAAGCACCAGGCCCAGACGGCGTCTCACCGGCCTGCCTAAAAACCTGTGCTGACCAGCTGGCCCCTATCTTCACAAAGATCTTCAACAGATCACTGGAGATGTGCGAAGTTCCTTCCTGCTTCAAACGCTCCACCATCATCCCCATCCCAAAGAAACCCAAAATCACAGGACTTAATGACTACAGACCTGTCGCCTTAACATCTGTGGTCATGAAGTCACTTGAAAAACTGGTGTTGGACTACCTGAAAGACATCACTGGACCCTTGCTGGACCCCCTGCAGTTTGCTTACCGAGCAAACAGGTCTGTGGATGATGCAGTCAACATGGGACTGCACTACATTCTGCAACATCTGGACAAACCAGGGACTTATGCGAGAATCCTGTTCGTGGACTTCAGCTCAGCCTTCAACACCATCATCCCACACCTCCTCCTGTCCAAATTAACCCAACTCTCCGTGCCCACCTCCATCTGTCAGTGGATCACCAACTTTCTGACAGACAGGCAGCAGATAGTGAGGCTGGGAAAATTCTCATCCGAAACTCGCACAATCAGTACTGGAGCCCCCCAGGGATGTGTGCTCTCCCCACTGCTCTTCTCCCTGTACACCAACGACTGCACCGCGAAGGACCCCTCTGTCAAACTCCTGAAGTTTGCAGACGACACCACGCTCATCGGCCTCATCCGGAATGGCGACGAGTCTGCCTATAGACAGGAGGTCCAAGAGCTGGCTGTCTGGTGCAGTCATAACAACCTGGAGCTGAACACGCTCAAAACAGTGGAGATGATCGTAGACTTCAGGAGAAACACCTCAGCATTATCCCCACTCACCATCATGAACAGCACTGTGGCAACAGTGGAGTCATTCAGGTTCCTGGGCACCACCATCTCACAGGACCTGAAGTGGGAGTTCCACATAGACTCCATTGTGAAGAAGGCCCAGCAGAGGTTGTACTTCCTTCGTCAGCTGAGGAAGTTCAACCTGCCACAGGAGCTACTGCTGCAATTCTACTCCGCAGTCATTGAGTCCGTCCTCTGCACCTCTATAACTGTCTGGTTCGGCTCAGCTACGAAGTCAGACATCAGAAGACTGCAGCGGATAGTTCGTACTGCTGGAAGAATCATCGGCACATCCCCCCCAGCTCTCCAAGAACTGCACTCGTCCAGAGTCAGTAAAAGGGCGAGCAAAATCATTCTAGACCCCTCACATCCAGGCCACTTCCTCTTCGAACCCTTGCCATCTGGCCGGCGCTACAGAGCACTGTGCACCAGGACAGCCAGGCATAAGAAAAGTTTCTTTCCTCAGGCCATCTACCTCATGAACACCTAAATCTCTCCCCTAGAGAGTAAACCGTGCAATACATAATGCTATTTATATTTATAACTATTTATCACATTTCTCTTACACTCCCTTGCATTTGTATCTAGCGACTATTTTTGTACTATTTTTGTATATTGGGTACTTTATATTTTTTAAATATTTTTTATCCCTTGCTCACATACTCTATCTTCTCATCTGTGTCTTGTCACTGTCATTCTGTCTGTGCTGTGGTAGTTCCTGTCACCAAGACAAATTCCTTGTATGTGCGAACATACTTGGCAATAAAGCTCGTTCTGATTCTGATTCTGATTCTGATTCTTCTCCATCTCTCTCTCTTACTGCCGGGCACAGGGGAAGAAATAGGGAGTGCAATCAACCCCAGCTGCGACCCCTTTATCCCCATCTCCGCCCCCTTCCCCTGCCACCTCGCTGTGCTGCAAATCATAATAAATGTCATCTGGAGCAGAGGACACAGAGAAGGCAAAACCAAAGTGCATGACTGTTCAGGCGGTTGACATTCAGGGCCAAGGGGATAGACTCATTGTTGGGGGGGGGTTGGGCAAATGCTCGGTCGATCAGTGGTCAGGCTGAAAGCGAAGATCCGTAGAGGAAGGTGGGAAATGAGGCGAATGGTCCAGTGCCAGGGAACGAAGAACAGGAGTCGGGGACGAAGGGGAACAGGACATGGAACATGGTGAGTGCTGTTAGCACAGAGGGGATGGCTGTCTCAAGTGAGATTCCAAAACTGAGAAGTGGTTGAACAGTGGTTTTTTTAGCCAAGTGTTCCAACTGAAATCAGGTGCTTAATTGGAGCTCGGACAACACCCGTAAAGAGGGCGACCTCTGGGACAGGGCGCCGGCTGCTCTGAATGGTCTCTATGGAAGTCGGTGATGAGAGATAGGTTGAGGATGTCGCGTGCCGGACCCAGCTGCATTCCTAAGGCCCTTCCTAGTCTGTCAGGTAGTACAGACCCCTGATCCAACGTTTGGAGTCCAGAAAGGCACGAACGGCATAGGCAGGTGCTCCATCTACCTCCATAGGACATGGCGTTAGGTCTCTTTGGGTGGCCTGGAGCAGGGAGGTACTGTAGGGCTTGAGCAGGGAGACATGAAAAGTGGGTCATATTTGTAAGTGTGGTGGCAACTATAACCGGTCTACTGACTGGGTTGATGCATTGTAGGATCTTGAATTGCCTAAAGTAGCGGGGGCTGAGCTTCTTGGAGGGCAGCTAGAGGCGGATGTCCCGGGTGGACAGCCACAACCGTTGTCCAGGTTGGAAGAACAGAATGCAACGGTGTCGGTCAGCCTGTTGTTTATAGCAGTGAACGCTTTGGTGCAGATGTTCCTGGACCACACGCCAGACCGCTTCGCTGTTCTGGAACTAGGAGTCAACAGCCAGAATATCAGAGGAACCAGGGTGCCATGGGAACAAGGGAGGCTGATACCCAAGGACGCCCTGGAACGGAGAGACCTGTGGAGGAATGTGAGAGGGAATTATAGGCATATTCGGCCCAGGGTAGGAACCGTGCCCACTGGTCCTGGTCCCGGCTGCAGGAGCTTCGGAGGAAGCGGTCAAGGTTTTGATTTAGCCGCTCCATTTATCCGTTAGCCTGGGGATGATTCTAGGAGGTGAGACTGACGGAGACACAGGGTTTCTGCTAGAACTCCCTCCATACCTTGGACACAAATTGCTACCCACGGTCGGATACAATATTTTCTGACAACCCGAAGATGTGGAAGACATTGCGGAAAAGATGTTTGGCCATGGCCAGAGCAATGGGAAGCCGGGGAAACGGGATGAACTGACAGGATTTGGAAAATCTTTCTAAGACCACCAGGATCACACTATTATCTGTGGAGGGAGGTAAGTCCATCAAGAAGTCCACTACTACATGGGACCAGGGCTGGATGGCACTTGGAGTGGCTCCAACAACCCTACAGGTTTCCGATTCAGGGCCTTAATTTGTGCGATGTACAAATTCCTGCATGTCTTCCTTAAGGGAGGGCCACCAGTACCTCCTTTCAAGCAGAGAGAGTGCTCGTCGACAACCTGGATGGCCTACTGGGGGATCACGTACCCAGTGGAGCAGTTGGGGACGCATCCTGGCTGGGAGATACTCCTTGCCGTCTGGAATATTAGCAGGACCAGATTCCTCTGGTTGGGAGCTCTGGAGGTCTTGCGTGAACTGTCAATGCACAGGCGCCACAAAGCAAGTGCTCAGCAACATGGTCTCCAGTAAGGCTGGGGTCAGGTTTCTGTCGTACAGCCTGAACAGAGCATCAGCCTTGGTGCTCTTGGAGCCGGGACTGTATGAGATGTTGAACTGAAACTTGGTAAAGAGAAGGGCCCAACAGGCTTGTAGAGGCTTTAGACGTTGGACTGTTCTAAAGTACTCAAGGTTCCAGTGGTCTATAAGGACCAGGAACAGGTGAGCAGCCCCCTCCAGCCAGTGCCTCCACTCCTGTAAAGCCAGTTTAATTGTGAACAGCTCTCTATTTTCGGTATCATAGTTGCGCTTGGTGGGTAACAGCTTACAGGAAAGGTATGTACACTAATGGAGTTTAGCAGGAGTCCCTTGTCTCTGAGACAAAACTGCCCCTACACGCACAGTTGAGGCATCTGACTTGACTACAAAGGGCAGTGACGGACTGGGGTGTTGAACAACCAGAGCAGTCGTGAAATGCCACTTTAGGTCCTGGAAGGCCTTAAGGGCTTCAGGCTACCAGGTGAGCCGGGGCCCCTTTGCCTTAAGGAGCAAAGTTGGGGGGACGGCGATACGACTAACGCCGAATGAATCGGTGATAGAAGTTTGCAAACCCTAGGAACCTGTAGAGCTTTTGCGGAGGCCGGACGGGGCTAATCGAGCGCTGCCTGAACCTTAGTCAGGTCCTTTGCCAGCCCATCCATGCGTAGAATGAAGCCGAGGAAGGCCATGCACTGAATACACATAAAGGCATTTTCCCCTTTGACAAAAAGCCAGATGTTCCAATTGAAATCAGGTGCTTAACTGGAGCCAGGTGCTGCTGGCTGGTGCGAGCATGGTCATGACTATGTGTGTGTGTGTGTATATATATATATATATATATATATATATATATATATATATATATATATGGGGGAGGGCGGTTTCAGCCAATGTGTGTGTGTGCATGCGTGTGTGTGTATAAATATATAGTACATTTACACACATAAGTTTCTGCCTCATCCCTCTGGGCGGTTCGCTCTACCAGAGGCCTGGCAGTTTCAGGGTTCTGCGTAGTTTCTCTGCTCTTTCTGATATTGTGCTTTTCTGGACTGAGAGCTCTGGTCATGTTCCAGGTACCTGTTGGAGCCACTCTTCAGGCCCTGGTATTTCCATTCATTTTTTTCATACTTTCTTCTTTCTTCATTTGGGACCACTACCTGTCTCACCACTGTCAATGTCTTTTCTTTTTCCACCACTATAATGTCCAATATTCGCCAGTACTTGCTTGTCAGACCAGATCTAGAAGACCCACAGGATCTTAGTCCTGTCATTCTAAACCATCTTCTGTTGCGCCTCCCACTTGGACCTGGGAAGGTCCATCCCACACTTTATTCAGATATTCCTGTACACTATGCCAGCCACTTGGTTGTGCCATTCAGTGTATGCTGTTCCCACCTGCATCTTGCACCTCGCCAGTAGGTGTTGTATTGTCTTGTGTAGAGGCTGCCACCTTTTCTTCTGTTTGGTATGGTAGACCCTTGCTTCTACTGATCTGGTTCTTAGAGTCTGTTTCTGTGCTGCTGTGATCAGTGCAGCCATTTCCAGCCACTGGTAGGATTTCTGGAAGTCAGCCACCTCTGCTTTATACCAATGGTATATTCCATAGAGGGGTTTGTCCTGCCATGGTGCTTCTAATGCTTCTTTAACCACCTGGCCTGTCTGAGGCATTCTCTTAGCAGGTATCTCTCCAAGAGCCATTTCTCTGATGTATTTTGGATGTTCTGGTTTCATCCAGGATAGTGGCCTTGACACTCACTAAGCCCCATCCCCCTTCATTTTAACTGATGCACAATCTGAGTATTGGACTTTGGGTGGAATCCTTCATACATCGTGAGGAGTTTCCAGGTCCTGCTATTGACAGCTTCCATTGCCTGCATGGGCCAGCTCACTGTACTGGTTGGGTATCTGATGACCAGTAGGACATAGGTGTTGATTGCTTGGATCTTGTTTTTCTCATTGAATTAGTTCTTCAGGATCTGTCTCACTCTCTGGAGGTATGTGGTTGTTGTTGTCTTTCTTGCTTCTTCATCGTGGTCCCCATGTGACTGTGGGATCCCCAGGTATTTGTGACTGTCTTGTATATCTGCTACATTGCCATCTGGTAGTTCAGTCCATTCAGTCTTGGTTATCTTTCCTCTTTTTGCTGTCATGCATCCACACTTCTCCAGACCAAAAGATATCCCTATGTCTTGGCTGTAGATCAGCGAGTCGATGTCTTGCTCATCTACTTGTAGCTGTCCTGCTGCTGCATACAGTTCTATGCAGTCTCAGTAGCTGGTTGGCTTAGAGATAGTGTGATGCAGGAGACAGGAGTTCACATCCCAGTCAAGATGAGCCTCAAGTAAGAGTATCCAGGCTTAGGCTCCTAATACTGTGAACAAGCCTACTTCGGAACATGAGCGAGAGAAAAATAACTGACACTGTACCAGCTCGGACATCACCGGATTAACAAAGTCCGCATCAGGTGTTGGAGAACCAGGACAACCTTATGACAGCTGGGCTACTGGAACAAGGCATTCATTGATATGGACTGAGAACATGGAATGAATGGAGCGGTACTATAACAGCAGACCCGAGGAAAAGGTTTGCATGCACCATATGTGGGGAACTATGGATGAGCAGAAGACCAATAGCCACACTAACCAAGAAGCACCTGGTAGCTCAATGCTCAAACATCAACAGAAGGTGCTACTTGAGATTGACAGACTGCAGCTGAACAGCCATGGTACTCAGTAGTGTGCGTGTGTGTGTGTATAAACATTTTTTCATATTCTCCATCTAAAAAGGAGAAGGGGGATTTATTTATTTATTTATTGTTTGTTTTGTTTAATCTGCTTCTGAGTTTGTTAGGATGAAATTAGTAATAGTTGATTGCAGCAAGGGTCAGTACAGAATCCATCAACAGTGTACTTGTGCATGTCAGCCAGAAGGATTTGAGATGGGTCTTTCAGTAACTTTCCCTGGGATGCTCTCCCATGGCTAAAATTCATGCAGCAGAAAAAGCAGCTGCTGACCATGTGGCTGGAACAAGGCTGTGATTTTTTTTTTTTGTTTCTTTATTTTCTCACAGAAATTGAATTTACTTCTTATTTTTAATCAGTTTTAATGTTCCTGAGAAGCTTGTTTTTAGTATATAAGCAAAAGTCAAACATTTTATAACATCTCCCCTAACCATGGCAGAGTGTCACAGTGAGTGGTGCTTCTGTCTCACAGTACCTGGGTAGTCCGAGAGGGCGTGAGGCATAGAGTTTGCATGTTCTTCCTGTGTCTGCATGGGTTTCTTCTGGGGGCTCCAGTTTCCTCCCACAGTCCAAATATATCCTGTTCAGGTGTATTGGTAACGCCAAAAAAAGTAATTCATAGTACGTTTGTGTGCGTGTGTGTGTGTGTGTGTGTGCGTGCGTGTGTGTGAGAGAGGGAGAAAGTGTGTTTTACTGGAGTATGAATGACTGACTAATTGTAAGTAGTGTATTTAGCACTGTGAGTTACCTTGAGAGAATAAGATGTGGGTTGATAACACTACATAGTGTTCATTGGAGGTCACTTCATAGAAAAGCACTTGCTCAACGAATAAACGTAACACCAGGGCAATCAGCAGGAAACTGACAAATTGACTGAGATCCAGCTTTGTGGACTTTGTGTCCTTGGATATATTTCATACTGCATCTTGCAGACAGTAAAAGTCCAGGTGAAGAACATTTAGTACCAGCAATATGCTACAGAATCAGTTTGTCGCATTCTGCAATTTTATGGAGCAGATCTAAGATTAGGTTGCTAGGCTGTTCCCTGCTTATCTTGGATGGGGGAATATATAAAGAATTTTATCTGTAACATTATGTACATTATTACATTGTTTTGTATAATCTGGGATTTTCACAGGTTACTCTATATCCATTGACTCCTTATTTATCACATTGCGCATCTAGCGGAGAATGAGGTTAACTCTTTTTCTTCGTTGTAAATGTAGTGTAACTATATTTTTAATATGGAAATGCATTCTCTTCATAGCATAAAACCTGCAGCTTTAATGAGAGGCTAGAAGGAAGTCAAGCAAAAAGCTACCTTTCTAACCAGCTCTCTGATTTCTCATCTCAAATTGATCTTCCATGTAATAAATGATCCTAGTTTTTTTCCTGTTTTAAATGATTTTTTGAGTGATTGTTAAACTGTATTCCACTAAGAAATCAAACCTTTATTTCACTGAATCTTTGTCTTTATCCTTAAAAAGGTTATTTCATGTCTCTGTTTTTCTCAAAGTGTTGGTGATCGAAAAATAGAACAAATGAAATGGTTTCTTTCAACACGTTGAAGTTCTTCAATAGCTGGAACAAATGTCCCTCAGTGGTTTTTGTCCGCTGTTAAGATTTTTTTACTGTTTATTAACAGTATTTGTTTGTGTTACAGCTATAGCTTCAGATGTTTGGTGTAAATTTTACTGGAATCATTTGTCAAACTGACAGTGGTGTTGTACGAAACTTAAATTTTATCAGTTTCTACAGGTGTAAGTGGAATTTAGCAGTGTAAAGTACTCGGCTCAAGGATTTTGCAACAGAACCTGTTCAGGCATTTGAATTGGTAATCTTCTTGTTACATGTCTTTAGTCACTCTTACACGAAATTGTGTTCATTTTTGGGCTGGTGGGATACTGAAGGTGCTGTCACATATGAATGTAATATTCTGAATGAAGATATCTGGGATATTTAATGAAAATGGAAAAGTAACATTTTAAATCTTTACATTAAATTGAAGATTTAGAAGTTATTCTAGGGATTGCTTAAAAAGTAGCCTTTAAGATATTTAAAAGAGTTTTACACACACATAATGTCTACAACCTCTTGTCTGGCAACGCATGGTGCAGGGCCAGTGGGGATGCCAGTCTGCTGCTGGTCACCACAAGCAGGACTCAAACCCCAGACCCACCACCAGGCAAACCCACTGTGCCACCACACCTCCCCTCTCATGGAGTTTTTAACAACTGAATGAGCTTTAACAGCTGATAAGTTGATATTGTTACCAACAGTATAGCCAATGTTAATCAGGGCACAGCTGGTAGCATAGTGGTTTTTATTGCCTTTACACCCAAAGCTCACATTTTCACCTCTGGATGTAGTATTCTTCTGAAAGATACCTACCCTAAAAATTGCTCCAGTGAAATTACTCAGATGTAGAAGTGGGTTAATGATTATAAGCATCTTAACATTGTAAGTCACTTTGGAGAAAAGTGTCAGATAAACGTAATTAGTCAAAGAATAGTGACTGCCACATGTATCAGTACAGAAGATCTTAGTTTCCATTGAAACTGTTGACTCTTCTAGTCCATAAAATCTAAAATGAAACACTTCTAAAAATGTATTAATAATTATACACACGCTGGCTGAAACCACTTGTCCCAAGTGGGGTCGCGGTGAACCGGAGCCTAACCTGGCAACACAGGGCACAAGGCTGGGGGGGGTGGGGGTCAGGACGGGACACACCCAGGACGGGACGCCAGTCCGCCACAAGACACCCCAAGCAGGGCTTGAACACTGAACCCACCAGAGAGCAGGACTCGGCCAAGCCTGCTGAGCCACCCCACCCCATAATTATATATACACACACACACACACATTTTCAGAACCGCTTGTCCCATACGGGGTCACGGGGAACCGGAGCCTACCCGGCAACACAGGGCGTAAGGCCGGAGGGGGAAGGGGACACACCCAGGACGGGACGCCAGTCCGTCGCAAGGCACCCTAAGCGGGACTCGAACCCCAGACCCACCGGACAGCAGGACCGTGGTCCAACCCACTGCGCCACCGCACCCCCCACTTAATTATATATAATTATTAAATATATTATTTAAATATAAAGGGGTGCCATGGCGCAGTGGGTTGGACTGGGTCCTGCTCTCCGGTGGGTCTGGGGTTCAAGTCCAGCTCGGGGTGTCTTGCGACGGACTGGCGTCCCGTCCTGGGTGTGTCCCCTCCCCCTCCAGCCTTTCACCCTGTGTTGCCGGGTTAGGCTCTGAGACCCCGTATGGGACAAGCAGTTCTGAAAGTGTGTGTGTGTGTGCATTTAAATATAGTTTTTTTTTTCCGTTTGAATATTATTAATATCATCATTTGTTATATGTTATTTTAGGAAAGTGCTATGTATGTCCACAGCGTGTTACTCAGTATTTCATGTAGTGAACACCAGTGATCGTTCTGCATCACTTTGCTAACAGTTGAGTTTCATGTGTAGACAGGAAGAATATATAAAACCTATTTTTATTTATTTTTTTTTTTGCATCTTTACTCCAGAGCTCATACATACTGATCGATTTGCTCTATGTGCTACACTTCACTGCCGTTCAGTGTCTTAAATGCGCAAATGACAGTGATATTTATGTTAAAAGTTAATTCACATCAAAGGGCAAATTCTTTCATTTCTTATCAGTATCCCTTTGAAAATCCTTTTTGTTCTTCTTCTTTTTGTGGTTTCCAGATGTTGTTTACTTTTTCATGACCTAGCTGTTCAATTTGTAGATGTTCACGGCAGCCACCATGGTAAACACATTCCATGAAAGCATTGAAACAGTCTGTGAACTTGTTCCAACCTTCAGCGTTATTTACTTTTTCCCTCATTTTGTGTTTCAGAGGCATACCTGACAATAAGTCAGCTGGCCTAAAAATAGTGAATGGGTGTTCTGTTTGTCTATGGGCTCCGGATTCTGTGGGGATTTTCATGAGCACTGTCAGGAAGTTCATTCCACTGCTCATCTACCAGCTTTGATCCTTCAAATTGCCAATCAACTTTGGTGCCACCAGAGAGGTCTAGCTCGAGCGATTTGCCGCGCCCGCTCATTCCCATTAAAGCGTGCATTAGGTCTAGGTAAAATACTGGGAGGAGGGTTTAATTAAGTTATGAAAAGTGAAGTCAACATATCTTTTGGTGGGAGGAAGGCTGGAGGTTGGCTTATCTGCTAATGTAACTGCCATCAGTGTGTCACATACTGTAATTGCTTTATTTATAGGTTAGGTCCTTGACAATGACTTCATTAATGCAAATGTAATTTCCTATAAAATTTTACATTTTGTTTGTCAATAGCATCTTTACAGTCAAAGAAAGAGCCAGTAGTAGAGTGATTAGCGCTACTGTCTTTAGATTGCAGCTTCAGTCTTCAGCATGGTAAAATTACCCTGCTTTATAAATGGCTAAGTAATTGTAAGCTTGTAATAATTGTAACCTTAACATTATTAGTTGCTTTGGAGAAAAACATTAGCTAAATGAGTAAATCTAAATAAAACAAAAAGAAAAATACATATTCTTAAACCACATTTCCTTAAAAATAAGAGACATAATTGAAATTCAATGGATGTTCATTAAAGAATAAATTTAATGTGAAAATATTTCCATGTCAGGTAGCTAATTAATTGAAAATAGCTGACTTCTGCTGGTGTTCTAGATCCCTGTGCAGTGTCTGGTTGGACAACGGCTGCAATTAATCAAATGTGTGTTGTCTGGAATATGTGCTAGGAATACTATGAGAACCTTGAATGCTTCCTTCTGATGACATAATTACAACTGTCTGTTTGTGGTGGGATCATGGATTCCCATCTTGCCTTCCTTAATCACAGAGAGTGCAAACTATGACAATGACAGTTTAACGATGACAAATCAGACATTAAACTGTCCGTTGACAGAGGGCTGGCAGCTGGGGACAGGGCTGGCACCAAAGTGACTTTACCACGGCTTTGGGTTGCAAGGTTTATTAAATCAGCCGTAATGAGCCAGCGTCAGTATGTAATAGGACCTTCTACTGCACTGAGTGACCTTTGACCTGCAGCTGTGTGAACAGTCAAGGATCCACATCAGCTCTATGAGTAAAAATGATCACAGGGCCAGCTCATGGGCTACACGCACCTGATTTCATCTTATATTCCAAAGGATGTTTGTTATTGACCTCCACATTCTTTTTTGATTTATTTACTTATTTATCCAATAATATTTCTCCAGGGGGGGTGCCATGGCACAGTGGGTTGGACTGGGTCCTGCTCTCCGGTGGGTCTGGGGTTCGAGTCCCACTTGGTGTCCCTTGCGATGGACTGGCGTCCCGTCCTGGGTGTCCCCTCCCCCTCCAGCCTTACGCCCTGTGTTGCTGGGTTAGGCTCTGGCTCCCCGCAACCCCGAAGGATTATAAGCGGTTCAGATAATGTGTGTATTTCTCCAGGATGCAGAGGTGATATCTACTATGTGTTTCTTTGTCATTAAAAGGCAGTCGCAAAGTGTTCCAGATTTTCACACCAGTGCGTGTAGCCTGAGTTTATGAACATGAATCACTTACTTAATAGTATTACCTGACATCTGTATTAAATGGTGCAGAGAAATAGGATGTGTTAAGCATGCAGTTTCAGAGGTATCACATGTTATTGTATAGCTGCTGCAGTTTAATTTCAATAAAGCTTTACCATTACTCATGTTTGCAAGTTTTCTCCCACAAAGGTTACCTAAATTCAATAAAATGTTTCAAACCTAGCCTTAATCCTTCAAGAGGTTATAGAATAGTGCATGGGAATATTATTAGTATTGCCATTGGTCCCCAAGTTACACCCTACGAGACCTGCCAGTACCTGGTCTTACGATGACCATCCCGTTAACCATATTATATTTGGTCAGAGTATTTGGGTGTCTGTCAGTGACTGTGTTTTGTCTGTAAAACTTTTCAATTGTGATTCCCTTCCTTTTTTGTTGAAAATGACCAGCAAGTGAAAAAGAGAATATTTGTTACTCATTAATGAATACTACCCAGTATTCACTGCAGTATTCAGAAATAATTACCTGATCTGTATTTCACTTTATAATTATAGCACTATGATTGTTATTATTATTGCTGCTGTTTTATTTTAGGTGTATGTTCATTGTTTTCAGACCGTTCTCATTCCTGTAATACATACAAGGGGATTTTCAGCTCGTGGCAAATATAACCCCATTGTAAGAGTTGCACCACCTGTATTATTTGTTTGTTTGATTGCCTATTTTGAATCAGAAACAGTGACTTACTCTTAGATTTGTACCATCCTGACAGTGAAAGGTCTTGTTATGAGAACCGAATGGGCTTTGACATGAATGACCTCAGGTAGGACTCATTCTTTCACTACAACAGGATCAGTCTGTTGCTGAAGGTGTTCCTCTGTTCAGTCAGAATGGCATACAGAGAGTTTGTCATTATCCATGATAGCTAAGAGTTTGCTTAGAGTTCATCTCTGTACTACTCCCTCCAGAGAGTCCAGCCAAGCTCCCAGAACTGAACCAGCCTTAATGACTAGTTCATTCAGTCTGCTGTTATCACCTGTAGAACTGCCATTGTCCAGCATACATTATAGAAGAATCCACCAACTAAACAAGACTGACAGAATATCTGCAACAGAGACCTGTATAATCCAAGAGACCTGAGCCTGCTGAGAAAGTAATAATGAGTTTTTGTATACAGCGCTTCAGCAAACCAGCCTGTTGTCCACATGCACCCCAGGTACAACTCCACTTCTACTCCATCAATGGTCATTGAATGTTGTAGATCATTGGAAGGTGGTCCTCCTGAAGTTCACTGCTCTTTAGCCTTTCTGTTGTTGAGCTGCAGTTTGTTTTCTTAGCATTAAACAAAGTCTTTCACCAGTTTTATTCGCTTGTCATCCTGGCCATCATTTGTACACCCAAATATTGCTGTATCATCTGAGAACTTTTGCATATGACACTGTTCAGTATTGTGCCTGACATGCTAGGTGTACAGGGTGAAAAGGAAGGGAGCCAAGATTGTCCTTTGAGGGAACCCCATGTTTAATGCACAGTCCTGTAACCCTAAAAACTGGTCTGTCAGTCAGGTGGTCCAAAATCCAAGACAGTAGATGTATGTACCTTACCTAACCAAAGCCTCTCCCTATGTCATGCCCAGGCTGTATGTGTTAAAGGCACTGGAGAAATCAAACAAGATGATCCTGACACTATCCGCCTTGTCCTTGGGACTAGGCTCCATTTAACAGGGAGATGACAATCACCCACTCTCATATAGTCCACATTGGTAAACTGGAAAGCTTCAGAACCAGGAGGTGCTTCAGGTGTTGAAATTTGTTTACATACTGTGTTGTTCCAGTTTAGAGGTGACACAGCTAGTGCCACCCCTACCTGCATTATTTAGGCATAGGTTCAAATCCAGCTCAACCTTGCACCCAGTGTTTCTGGGATAGCTCCATGCTGCTGCAACCCTAAGATGTTGCTGTTGCTACAAATGTATTAAACAAATGTTGCACTGATCATATATGACCATGTTATTCAGTTTTATTTTTTCCCTGCAAATTTGAAACTGTTTAGTCACAATGTTTTTGAAACCTTTAATCTCTTGCTACATATACCTGTCATGGTCGCGTCAGAGGGAAGCGGCGGACCCAAGTGCAGAGCGGTAATCGTGGTGTCTTCGGGGAAATCCAAGAGAGGAGGTCAGAGGACGGGCAAAGGGTCTTCGAGGTGCGAACGTCGTAACAGGGAGGATCCAAAAGGCGAGGTCAGTGTGCAGGCAAGAGGTCGATAATCCGAAGGAGGCAGTAGATCGGGGGAACAAGGGACGGGTTCGGGGAAGGCGTTCAGGAACAGGAAATGGCTGGAGAAGGTCGCTAACGAGGAGGCAGATCAAGGTTCCGCATCAGCTGGTTGTCCGACGCAGCCTTTTATGCTGCGGTCTGCGTTGGGTCACAGGTGTTCCGTGTTGGTCCGAAGGTGTGGGCGTGGCAGTACCCCCCCCCCGAGGATCGGTCCCGAACACTCGAGGGCGACCAGGGGGACGGCCTCGAGGCCGAGGTGCGGGCCGATCCGGATGACTGCTGTGGAAGTCGGCAATGAGGCTTGGATCAAGGATGTCTCGTGCCGCTACCCAGCACCGTTCCTCAGGTCCGTATCCTTCCCAATCCACCAGATACTGGAGTACCCCTCCACGACGGCGGGAATCCAGGAGCGCCCGTACCGCATACGCTGGTGCACCACCGTCAGGCAGGAGAATTGGGTCTGGAGGCGTGCTTGCGGGCTGGTGTAGGGAGGTGGCCAAGGGTTTGAGGAAGGATACGTGGAACGTCGGGTGTGTGCGTAGGTGTTGGGGCAGTTGCAGGCGATAAGAGACCGGGGTAACTCTGCGGATAATCTTAAAGGGTCCTATGTACCTTGGGCTGAGTTTCTTAGACATATACGGTCCTTGGAGACCCCGGGTTGACAGCCACACCCTCTGTCCGGGTGCAAGGGAGAGGTGCCGCCGATGTCGATTGGCTTGATGTTTGATACGGGTTTGTGATTCTTGGAGATGCCGTCTGACAGCTGCCCATACCTCGCCGCTGGTTCGGTACCAAGAGTCCACAGCCGACACATCGCTGGACCCCGGTTGCCATGGGAACAATGGTGGCTGGTACCCCAAGATGCACTGAAAAGGAGAGACACCTGTAGAGGTATGGGTGAGCGTATTATGGGCGTACTCTGCCCACGGAAGGTATCGAACCCAGTGAGTTGGGTGTTCAAGACAATAGCTTCTGAGGTACCGACCGATGTCTTGCTGTAGCCGTTCAACCTGCCCATTGGCTTGAGGGTGGTACCCCGATGTCATACTCACTGTGACCCCGAGTTTCTTCCAAAAGGCCCTCCATACACGCGATGTGAACTGAGGACCCCTGTCGGACACTATGTCTTCGGGTATACCGTAGAGCCGGAATACATGCTGAAACAGCAACTCTGCTGTCTCCAAGGCAGAGGGGAGCTTGGGCAAAGGAATCAAGCGACAGCCCTTGGAAAAACGATCGATCACGGTCAAGATGGTGGTCTTACCATCTGACAGTGGGAGGTCCACTAAGAAATCTAAAGCTAGGTACGTCCAGGGACGGTTGGGTACCGGCAGGGGTTCCAGGAGCCCGGCTGGACTCTGATTTGAAGCCTTGGACTGAGCACAGACTGGACACGCCCGGATGTAGTCCTGTACGTCCTCCCGGAGGGACGGCCACCAGTAGAGCTGCTGGATCCTAGCCTGAGTCTTCCCAAACCCTGGGTGCCCTGCCGCTGGATGGTCATGGGCTCATTGTAGGAGAGTCGTCCTCAGACCTGGTGGAACATATTGTTTTCCAGAAGGTTTACCTGGTGGTTCGGGGTCCCCTTGTTGGGCTTGGGCCAGGTCCTGAGTGAAGTCCCACTGAATGGGTGCTACAAAGCAGGACCTGGGCAGGATGTAGTCCGCTTCCGTTACCTCCTGCGTTTCGTCATGCAGCCGGGAAAGGGCGTCCGCTTTGATATTCTTGGGACCTGGTCTGTAAGTGACAGTAAAGTTGAACCGAGAAAAGAACAGCGCCCACCTGGCCTGACGCGCGTTGAGGCGCCGGGCTGTCTGCAGATATTGTAAATTCTTATGATCCGTGAATACCAAAAAAGGGTGTTGTGCCCCTTCTAGCCAATGCCTCCACTCTTCTAGGCTAACTTAATTGCCAGGAGCTCTCTATTTCCTATGTCGTAATTTCGTTCAGCCTCAGACAGTTTCCTGGAAAAGAATGCGCAAGGGTATAATTTCACGGGCTTACCTTGCCTCTGAGAAAGGACAGCGCCTACCCCTGACTCAGAGGCTTCAACCTCCACCACGAATGGCAACTCAGGGTCGGGTTGATGCAGAATGGGGGCTGTAGAGAACTTGGATTTGAGGTTCTCGAAGGCTCGTTGGGCTTCTGGGTTCCACGGGAGACGAGGGGTTTTACTCGCTGTAAGTGCTGTCAATGGTGCGACGATCGTGCTGAAGTTCCTGATGAATCAGCGGTAAAAATTGGAGAACCCCAAAAATTGCTGGAGAACCTTAGTGGTGGTTGGGCGAGGCCATTGCTGGATGGTCTGGACCTTACCCGGATCCATAGCAATGCCATCTCGGGTAAGTATGAACCCCAAGAAGGAGACCTTCTGCTTGTGGAATTCACATTTCTCCAACTTCACATATAATCTGTTCTGCAACAGTCTCTGGAGCACCTGTCGGACAGTCAATACATGCTTGGCCAACGTATCAGAATAAATCAGGATATCGTCAAGATATACCAGGACACCTTTGTGGATCATGTCCCCGAGCACATGATTCACAAACGCCTGGAATACACTGGGTGCGTTCGCAAGACCAAAAGGCATAACCCGGTATTCGTAATGACCCAGGGTGGTACTGAAAGCAGTCTTCCATTCATCACCCTGCCGGATACGGACTAGATTGTACGCACTTCTCAGGTCTAGCTTTGTGAACCATTGCGCCTGCTGAATGTTCTCAAGCGCGGCTGAGATCAAGGGCAGAGGATGTGGATATTTCACACAAATATTATTCAACCCCCGATAGTCAATACAGGGGCGTAACCCCCCATCCTTTCTCTCGATGAAAAAAAACCCGGCAAACGCGGGGGACGTGGATGGTCGAATAATTCCTGTCTTTATGGCTTCGGTGATATAAGTCTGGAGGGCGGATTGTTCGGGTCGGGACAACGGGTAAATGCGACTACGCGGAGGCGTGGTACCCGGCAAGAGATCGATTGCACAGTCCCACGGGCGATGCGGTGGGAGCTCGGATGCGCGTTTCTTGCTAAAAACCTCCGCTAGATCCTGATACTCGGGAGGAACTGGCACCTGCAGTGCCGATTCTGAGCCTTCTATAGACGTAGCTCGACAGGGTAGCTGTAAGCAGGTTCTCTCACATTGGGGTCCCCAAGCCACCAACTCCCCAGTACTCCACTGAAACACTGGGTCATGCTTGGAGAGCCAAGGGAACCCGAGAATCAGGGGCAACTCCGGAGACGAAATCAAATAAAAACTCAGCATTTCCTGGTGACATACACCTACTCTCACAGTTACAGGGGCTGTCTGGTGGTCCACAAAACCCTTACTGAGGGGCTGGCCATCTAGGGCGGTCACTTTAAGACGCCCCCCAATGGGTTTGGAGGGAATGCTATGAGACCGAGCAAACTCAATGTCCATGAAACACCCTGCTGCTCCCGAATCCACCAGTGCTTGCATCTGTACCTGTCCTGCTCCCCAGGATAACATTACAGGTACCGCGAGGCGGTTACAACAGAGGGTGCCACTCACCTTGATCTCAGGGCGGACCGGGCACTGG
This sequence comes from Scleropages formosus, assembly GCF_900964775.1. Taxonomy (NCBI): domain Eukaryota; kingdom Metazoa; phylum Chordata; class Actinopteri; order Osteoglossiformes; family Osteoglossidae; genus Scleropages; species Scleropages formosus. The sequence goes on from NC_041821.1 coordinate 25,656,806, forward strand.
AGACGGAAGTGACTAGGGTCACCACAGTAAAGACAGAGGCGATTTTGTAGTCTTCGCTGTCGTTCGGGGAGGGGCAGGCGCCCCAGCCCCAGCTGCATCGGCTTTGCTTCCTCCTGTTTGGGACCGCATCTTTCTGGAGCCGGTTCTGAGGCTGGTCCCTGGGTTCTGATCTGATTATCTAAGGTTACCGCAGTTTCTATGAACCGATCAAGGGTCCATCTTTCTCCTCGGAACACCATTTCACCACGGATGTGTGGGTTTAGACCACGGCAAAAACTAGCCAACAAGGCTTTCTCTCCCCAATCGCTGCGTGCTGCGAGAACACGAAATTCTAGGGCGTAATCTGCCACGGGTCAGTTACCTTGCTGTAGATTCAGGAGTCTTTCACTTAGCTGTTCCTCCGGTTGAACCAGTGCGAAAATGGCGAGGAAGCGGCTCTTGAACTGCGCATAAGTGCTGGGGAGGCCATTTGTCCAGACTGCTGTCGCCCACTCAAGTGCTTTGCCCGTGAGCAGAGAGAGAACGTAGGCGATCCGGCTTTGTTCTGTGCTGTAAACTGGGGGCATACTGGAAAAAACGAGCTCACATAGAAGCAAGAAGCCTTCACATTGTGCTGGGGTCCCATCAAAGCGGGTCGGGGGAGACAAGTGGAAACCGCGTGAAGGAGAAGGAGTGGCGTTCGACGAGTCAGGCGCTGCAGGACCGGCTGCGCGTTTCTCAATGGGTTGTGTGGGCGCACGCGACGTATTCAGCACGCTTACCACCTGCTTGTAAGAGGCGATGAGGTTGTGCAGCGTCTGTTCCATACCTGCTAAGCGTGCTTCACGCGAGTCCAACTCCGCTTGGAGATGGTTCAGCTCCGCTGGATCCGTATAACAGGCGGAACCTTCTGTCATGGTCGCGTCAGAGGGAAGCGGCGGACCCAAGTGCAGAGCGGTAATCGTGGTGTCTTCGGGGAAATCCAAGAGAGGAGGTCAGAGGACGGGCAAAGGGTCTTCGAGGTGCGAACGTCGTAACAGGGAGGATCCAAAAGGCGAGGTCAGTGTGCAGGCAAGAGGTCGATAATCCGAAGGAGGCAGTAGATCGGGGGAACAAGGGACGGGTTCGGGGAAGGCGTTCAGGAACAGGAAATGGCTGGAGAAGGTCGCTAACGAGGAGGCAGATCAAGGTTCCGCATCAGCTGGTTGTCCGACGCAGCCTTTTATGCTGCGGTCTGCGTTGGGTCACAGGTGTTCCGTGTTGGTCCGAAGGTGTGGGCGTGGCAATACCAAACTCAGTATAATAATTTTTGGACACCTGCTACCAAAAGTCCGTTGGCTTAGTGCACAGATGACCGGGAGGGCTCTTCATTAAATCCCAGGTATATCATAGTTTTGGCAGCCTGCAGTCAAGTACTTAACAGCAGATGTTCCTTTGAAAAGTCCAGAGGTCTCAGATGTAGAGTTTATTCACATTTTCAGAAGGAAATCTGCACATTTTTTTTTTTTTTAATCATTATGTGTTCATGGCAGTTATTGTGTTTGCAAGGCACCACTCCTTGGTTTTTATTCATTTGGGCAGTTCAGGGGTTAAGCCATTCAATCCTATCTTCAGGGCCATCTGTGTGAATTATATTTCCTTTAGTTTGTATTAGAATCCAATTGTCCTTTATTCTAATCCTATGTCACATGGTGTGGGAGAGGATGAAATGGGTTTTTTTCACTTCTGTGATGAGTATAAAAACAATTAATTTAATGTTAATCTAATGTTTCAAGTTTGTCAGACATGTTCAGAATACATGGATATAGTATTTATGTTGAATTATTTGTGTTCTATATATACGCACAGTGCTGTAGCAAGTAGAGCTGCTGCCTCACAGCACCTGGGTGGTGTAGGTTCGAGCTCCTCTTCAGTCTTCGGGAGGAAACTGGAGCACCTGAAAGAAACAAACATGGAAAAAACTTGCAAACTCAACACACATCACCTAACACATGCCTGAATGGTCCAGGCATTGTGAGGTGGCACCATTATTTACTGTGGCACCCTGTGTGTATGTATGTGTTACCATTGGCATAGCATGTGTTCAGTGATGAGGTCCAATGTTCAGGACTGAATTTTGCTGGTCCCTGTCCCAGGTGGAATGTAAGTGTTGTGCATTTGAGAAAGGAATCAATGCATATACTATAATTCATTTTACAAACAAAGGAATTCAAAAAACATAACGCAAACCCACTGTAATTCTCTGAGGTTTACGCAAAGGAAATTGAGTAGAAGTCCAGAAAAGTCTCTTGATAATATTTTTGCAAAAAGCAAGCAAGGCACTTTAACATGAAATTCCCACTTTGTGAAAACAAGCTTTATAAATGGGTACAATCACAATCCACTTTGAATGTCAGCACCTGCTAAATCAGAGAACAATTCTATTTTATCAGACCTCTAGCTTTCTGCACAATTTAATGGCGTTCCCTGCTTTTATCCTCTTTTCCCCCTCTCCTCCACTCCTTGGCTGCAGGTTCGGGTCTGAATGATGGCCAGTGGCATGAAGTCCGCTTCCTGGCCAAAGAGAACTTTGCCATGCTGACCATTGATGGAGACGAGGCCTCAGCAGTACGAACTAACACACCCATCCAGATTCAGACAAGGGGCTCTTACTATTTTGGAGGTGCGGTTTCTGGCCAAGAAAAATTTTCTCCCTGTTTCAACTGGCTTCTGGTGGTTTTTGAATGAGCTAAATTAAAGTATACTGTTGCTGCACCATACTTGCAAGGATGTTCAGTAATAATGGCAATAATGTTTGTTAAAAAATATATTGCTTTTCATTGTTTTGCTTTCCATTTACCATATAGCCATAAAAAGAACAGTAGTGGTTAAGAAAAAAAAAAAAATCATTGCTTTAGCTATCTCGGAGCAATGTGCTTCACCTGTAGATGTCGGACTGTTCCATAAAGTTGGTCAACACTTATTATCAAAGTCATACAGGTCTGTCTTTGGCAAACCAGAGCTGCTTGGCTGTTGGTTAATTATGAGAGATTGTGTGACTGATCCATCTTCCAGAGGAGTAAATGAGAAAAGATGCTGGCTGCAGTCATTCTGAGCCTAGAAGTTCAATTAACAGCTGAAAGGGGATATGATGAGAAAGGTTCAGCCATTATCTACAGTCTTTAATTGATCAGTGGGGACCAAAGTTTCTTTATCAATCACACTCTTTTTGTCTCCTGTAAGGGGTTCTGAAAATTAGGCACCACATTCAACAGCACAGGTGGAACAGAACCTTGGAACAACGAGGAACAGAACTTTGTCATGAGAAGATTAAGTCCTAGGAGAGGTCCAGTTTTCTGTTTTAATTAAATTATCAGTAATCATTGGCATTAATTAAGTGTGGGTAAAATTCCATAGAAAGAATTCACATACACATTGGCGGAAGCCGCTTGTCCCAAGCGGGGTCGTGGTGAGCCGGAGCCTAACCCAGCAACACAGGGTGTAAGGCTGGAGGGGACACACCCAGGACAGGACGTCAGTCCATCACAAGGCACCCCAAGTGGGACTCGAACCAGACCTACCAGAGAGCAGGACCCAGCCAAGCCCACTGTGCCACCACACCCCTCACTACAGAAAGAATTTGTCAGATTAAATTATATGTAACAGAATACTACAAAAGCATGAATTTTTAAAGGCTGATTTGCAAAAACAAGAAATGTTTATGATTATCTTCACTGCTTGCAAGAAACTCTACACAATGAAGATTATTATGAATTTCTAAAGAAGTACATCTGCTATAACTGAATACCTGTTATTGCAGTTCCTTTGCAAGTTAGTTTTCATGAATCACATCCAACTTATTTTGAGTACATAAGCAAAGGACACTACACAGAAGACAAAATTAGATATTAAAATGTTTGTAATGTTCTCCCCGAAGAAACATGAAAGAGACAGTTCCATATACATTTAGCTCAGAAACAGTAAGACTGTTTCTCCATGGAAAAATTATGGCATTGTGCATTGCAGCAAGTTCAGTATCCATACTTCAAAATTTTATTTCCAACTATTCGCTCTCACACATACACACACACACCACTTGTCCCGTACAGGGTCGCAGGGAGCCAGAGCCTAACCCAACAACACAAGGCAAAAGGCTGGAGGGGGAGGGGACACACTCAGGACAGGACGCTAGTCCGTCGCAAGGCACCCCAAGCAGGACTCAAACCCCAGGCCCACCAGAGAGCAGAACCTGGTCCAACCCACGGCGCCACTGCGCCACCACACCCCCCCTCTTTAAAATATTATTACCCATAAATAAAAGAATTGTATCATATTAACTGACTAAAGAGCTTTGCAGTACTCTCTTTCTCTATATATGGATGAAAAAAATATATGAATTATATACACCTTTAGCGCGGGGGCGCGGTGGGTTGGACCGGGTCCTGCTCTCCAGTGGATCTAGGGTTCGAGTCCCGCTTGGGGTGCCTTGCAACGGCCTGGCGTCCCGTCCTGGGTGTGCCCCCTCCCCCTCCGGCCTTACGCCCTGTGTTGCCGGGTAGGCTCCGGTTTCCTGCGACCCCGTATGGGAAAAGCGGTTCTGAAAATGTGTGTGTGTGTGTATACACCTTTACATTCATCTGGAGACTATCCAGAATGGGCGTTATAATATACCTTTAAAAATTTCTGATGCCCTCACCTTCTACTGGTTTGCAAAAGCATTGTGTATACTAAAGTTAAAATTAAACGGATAATTATTCAAATTATTCACATTTCTTTTTAGCTGGCTATCTACCATATAACAGTACAATTTTTAAAATATAAAACCATAGTAATATATATAAATCAGTTCTTTGTATTCTAGTATGACTAGTTCTCCACTCTGCATCAGATGGATTTAATGCTTGCAAATATAGTATTCGGTGACCAGTTAATCAGGAAAACAGTAAAAGTGGGTCACCTCTGACATATGGTAATTTTAGAGCCAAAACCAAGGTTTTTGTATTGACCGAGAAAATTATTTTTTTGTGTATAGAAGATCATGTTTATTTTAATGAACTTATGACATGAGCACCCAGTGGTATTTTTGGCATTGCCATTAGTAGTTGACAGTGAACATGTGTCTGAGTGAGATAAGAGTATGACAGCTCCGTTGGCATGTGGCAGGTTGCCGGTTCGGCCCAGAGCATTTCTGTTATGCATAGCATTCCTTTTCAAAATTGGGGTCAGGCAAGTCCTTGTGAGCGATATCCATTATATCAGAATGAAAGTCACCGAAGGTCAGCATTGGGAAGAAGGAAGAAGACATTTCAACTATGCGTGGATGGACATCTATGGAAAGATGAGCTAAAAGACATTCCGTAGAGGAAAACGGGGGGTTGGGATCATTAGAGATATTAATGTGGTACAACCAGAGGTAGCGAGGGATATGTGGCCTATCAAAATGAAAATCAGGGTCTGCAAATGAATCATGTCATGCTTTATACATAACACAACACTTTTTAAATTCTACTAAATGTAGTTGGAATATAATAGTTTTTTCTTTCAAAATGTCTTTTTTCTTGATCATTATGCCTCTGCATTCAAAACATTGATATATTGTAGTTTTTCACAGTGGTCTGTCACTTTACCCATATGAGTGTTGAAAACATCCAGGATCTGTCTTGCTTTAGATGAGTGAGATAGTTGGTGTTCTCTTTCCTTCTTTGCTCACAGTGACACCTACAGTCAGCCAGGTGCCTACATGGCTAGGGTTGAGCGAGTGGCACGAATTAGTGTGTTACTTCATCTGACAAGGACTGTGTTCACTTTTACCAATTTTCTTTGTATAATGGTATCGTAAATTATAACAGTGAAAACACACAAGAAATAAATAACCCAGCAATCCATTATAAGTAACACACATGTTGGCTGAAACCACTTGTCCCAAGTAGGGGTTGCGGCAAACCTAACCCAGGGCGCCAGGCTGGAGGGGACACCAGTCCATCACAGGGCACCCCAAGCAGGACTTGAACCCCAGACCTGCTGGAGAGCAGGACCTGGTCAAACCCTGTGCGCAACCTCCCCCCCCTCCCATTTTCAATAACCAATAGTCTAGTTCAGTGTAGAAGTGATCCAGAGTCTGTCCTTTAAGTATAGGGTACAAGGCATTGTGCAATCTGGATTAGACAACAGTCCACTGCAGGGCAATCACACACACATTGACTGGCACACACACACACACACACACACACATATTGAGGACACTTCAGAGTGACCAGTTTGCATGTCTTTGTACTGAGGGAAGAGACTGGAAGATGCTCATGTGAACATGGGGAGAGCATGCAAACTTCATGCAACACTGAACTGGATTGAGTCCATATCTGAGCCCTCAGCCCAGGAATTGTGAGATAACCTGCTCTGTCCACCATGGCACCATGCTCACATATAAATAAATAATAATGAATCTTGAGGGCAGTTTCATCAGATGGGTGGTTTTACAAGATACACAGAATGGATTCTGATCATAAAGACCAGCTCAATATTAGAATTGGGATACAGAGGAAAAACAAGTAATGTTTTACACAAAACAGGATGCATGGCCAACACAGGGAGTTCCACATGTACCAGCATCACACTTGATGTTGCACACATGGTGGTGCAGTGCTAATCAAGAAACTTCTCTCTGATCTTGATCACTCTTGTTTTTCTTATTGAAGGAAGTACAATCTTCACTTAATAAGGTCACCGGTGGATGCTTGCAGCCTTAGAAATTAAATACAGGTCTCTATCCAAATCATGAAGGCTTTTCTTGTGAGAGAAGGGTTATGATCGGCAGGTATCTACTCTCTTTGGAAATGCAGATGTAAGACCAGGAGCTGTATATTGGATCAGGGTTGGTGGTCTTGAGGGTGAGCTGTGCCACGACTTCTCCCATCTCCTGTCACTCATGGCCCTGGTGGCCTGGCAGGTAATCCAGAGCATTGGCAGCTGGTGAGATGATGCTCTGCTCTCTCCTCCCACTTCCCCCGAGTCCCAGCCAGATGTTTGTCTCTGTGATGCCCCTATCCCATGTCCCAAGAGAACATGAAGACAGGCATACTCTTCCTTCATCTCATTCCATGGAGCCAAGCTCCAAGCCCCAGATATCCACTCCAGCAGGTGTGAAAGGCAGATGTGACAGATGGTCAGGACAAACTTGAGGAGACTCTTTTTATTTTGCTGGCATGTAGCTCACTGTCAGATGAAGATGAAGAAGGGAAGTAACAGTAGAAGAAGATGAGGTAATGACATTAATGAAGATATTATTATTAACTGGTGACAAAATACCAAGTGAGCATTTTGGACTTTCTAGAGGTGAATGATCATCTTGGGATGAGACTAAAGGCATTCAGAATGATGAAAGATCAGTTGGTAAAGTAAATAACATTTTGCCAAAGCTCTAGGTGAAAGGAACTGTTTTTGACACTTTTAGGTTCAAGGATTTAACCAGCATTGGTTCTCCCATGCAGGAGGTATCTTAATTATACTAGCTTTAGGAAAGATTGATAAATTGTTACGAGTACTCATACCCTATGAATGTACTGTAAACATCATATTTCCCTCGTTGTAACACATTTCTCTTTCCACAAACAAAGTATGACATTTGTTTGATCGCAGTGCATGCTGAAGACGAGTACATGTGAAGAGAGGGCATAGAGCTGAGTGACAGGCATCACATTCTTCTGTGACAGAGGCACACTGAACACAGTGCTCTAATTATAGGGCTGCCACTGCTACTAAGTCATATCTGCAGCCTGTGAAGCTACTCTTTGCTTTGGAGTTAATCTTTGTTCACAGTGCTTTTGAAGCACTATTGAAGGCAAAGTACAGTATTTCGTAAATAATTGTTGTCTTAAAATACGCTACTGTGTAGGATTGCTTGCTTTGAATCTTCTTTTTCTTGTTCATTTCATTGTTCTTGTTAATTGGCATTTTTTTTTCAAGAAAACATGTCTAAATTTAAAAAAAAAAAAAAAAAAAAAACATTAACCACTTTGATAATGTCTAGGCATCTGAAAATGTAAGGTTCATGAAATCGTTGTAGGGTCTTGGGTTAAAAAAGAGCGGGGCAAGATGAAAAGTCAAAACAAGTTAAGCTCTATGTTCAAATTAGCAGGATCTTCAGATGTGTAGTTTCTTTAGTAACTTATTTCATATATCCTCCAAATACCATAGTAATTTACATACTGAGTTTCAGTATAGGAGAATAGCCAAATCTACATGTGATCTTGATGTTTCCCTTCAGTAAACCCTTGTGAATGCTTAATCGTACATGTGTGGTGTGCTGTGTAGTCATCTGTGAAAAATTGTACCACTGAGGTAGAAGGAATGATACAAGAAAGAACATATGGGGAGATCAAACGTTGGAAGTAGACAGCAGCAGGCAGGTGGCAGAGCATGGCAGGCAGGTAGTTTTGAACTGGATTCAGACTGTGCCTTGCAGCCAATGCAAGGCATGACGTAGGAGTAGAGCTACTTAAAATAACAGATATTATCTCCAAGTGAGAGGAAAGACCTGAGTGTGGCCTTACTTCTGCTTCCTACAGGATATTTCTTGCGAAGCAGCTCACCACCCATGCAGCGCTCCTTCCAGGGCTGTATGCAGCTGATCCATGTGGATGAGCAGCTTGTTGACCTCCAGGCCGTGGAGCAAGGAAAGCTGGGAGACTTTGAGAACGTCAGCTTGGAGATGTGTGCTATCATTGACAGGTAACGTTACATCACTCCCCTGGCTTTTTATAAAGCTACACTTTCTCACATGCATTCTTTACTTCATCTACTATATTTACGGAAAAGGTGCCTTTATTAAGAGCAATTTATAACTTGATTAATCAAGGAACTCATTGCATGGGATATAACGTCTTGTCATGTATGTCTTGAATGATGATTTATTCTTGAGATTATGACAGTGAGATTCAAGTTTTGTTCAAGGGCACAAAAAAAAACAGAGAAATTCTTGCCTGTGATGATTGCTACATCGTTCTGGTAATGTAGTTGACATTTTAGGACCTTCTCAATCATCAGTCTTATAACACCCCATTACCTGACTCCAGCATGGCAATTTCATCTTGCACATATTCAGCTTAGGTGACACCTCACCCTATTCCTGACACAGTCACTACTCCTCTGTCTCACACCTTCATTGTACCTGAATCAACTGTCACCCCTGAGTCATTTGTGCCACGTCTGAATCACACTCCAGTGGTGAGTGTGTATTGTGTGACTTCCCAATACATTCCAGGCCAAATGTTTACTAACAATCCCAAGTCAAGGGGCACATGTGTGACTGGCCAGTTGTTGAAAAATTCATAGGAGGTTGGGAAAATAGCACCACAAATTGCCACCATCTGAACCCCAGTGCAAATACGTTGAAATGACTGGTTGTGGTCATACACGTCTCAATTTAGATATGTTAATAGTCCTGCGTGGCAACATGCCAGCCTTGTAGGATCTCGGGACCTTCTGCTTATGAGAAAATAGTCTTAACCAGGATAATGCATCTCGCTAGAATTCAGATTGACAGCTAGTCATTTATACTTTTTATTAGAATTTTCATAGTTAATTGATTGCTTGTTATTGTAGTACACTGTTCACTTAAACAGAATTTAAAAGAAAAGTTTCAAACATTAGTTTCTGTGCAAGTAAACATTGAGCAAGGCATCCCATGGGGCTCTACGCTTAGCCCTTTACTATTCATTATTTAGGCCTTCTTGTACCCCTACTAGAAATTTCTACACAATTTTTACATATGTCTGGCTTTAAATTCCTTAGTGCAGCACCTTCCACTAGTCCACCTTCTATCTTTATTAAGGATAGTTTAGCCAAAACTAAACAATAGACTAATATAAAGCTCAGGTGCAATAGATGTGAAATTTTGATATGGCACATGAAAAAAATGGTTGGCATTTCTTTTCCAGAGATTAACTGGAATAATACATTTTCCTCTTTTAAAAATCCTGGTACAGAAACAAAGGCAGCAAAAATACAAAGTAATATTAGAAACAGCTGCAAATGTAAATCAAGGCTTGCAGATTACCATGTTTCTCAAAAGTGATCAACTGCCATTGTTCAAAGTCCAGTGTATACTGGATTATGTACCTGTAAACTGTCATTCAGGTCAAATTAAAATTTTATATGACAAAAGAAAATTTATCACGAATATCTTCCACATACAATGAAAAAATGAGTTTATATCACACTTGCAAATTATAAGTGAGTTATTAAGAATAAAAAATAAATAAAACTGACAAGACTTTAAAAGATTTCAGTGAAATTATGAACACACCGGTTTTCCATTTAGTACAATGTTTCTGCATATTAAAATCCTCCAACCTATAATTATATTAACATCCCTTGGGGGTATTAACAGAAAGCTCCGTTTTACTTTGCAACCAAAGTTAGGCCATATTAACAGAGTAACAGTTTGTCCTATTGATAGAACATGTGACCCAGGGAGGTATAAAAGGAAGGAAGGAAGGAAGGAAGGAAGGAAGGAAGGAAGGAAGAAAGAAAGAAAGAAAGAGGAGGGGGTGTGACAACACAGTGCAGTTTTTAACTATACACTCAGCCCTCATTTAAGTCAAAGTCAACTTTATTGTCACTTCCACAATATGTTTATAACATACATTTGAGTGCAATAGCTTTTCTCCTGGACCACGGTGTGACATGGAAGACAACATATAAACATATACTGTTACTACTACAGTACAATTCACAGTAACGAACTACTAAACTAAAAACACTGGAATAAAGTGTAGTGATGTAGTTGCTACAATAAATAGAAAAGTAAACATATTTAAAAGTGGTAGTGCAAAAAAAGTGAGTTTTTTGTGCAATAATTGTTTGGAAAGACGGGTAGTGTGTAGGTCGATGTGGAATGTATTAAACTCATAACTGGAGTACACACACACACATTTTCTGAACCGTTTGTCCCATACGGGGTCGCGGGGAACTGGAGCCTACCCGGCAACACAGGGCGTAAGGCCGGAGGGGGAGGGGACACACCCAGGACAGGACGCCAGTCCATCGCGAGGCACCCCAAGCGGGACTCGAACCCTAGACCCACTGGAGAGCAGGACCTGGTCCAACCCACTGCACCACCATGCCCCCATAACTGGAGTACAATTAAAAAAAAAAATTTACAAAGGCTGATAAAAGTATATGACCTTTTTTCATGCAGTGTGCTTAGTATTCAGTGCAATAGCATTTTTGCCTGTTACATGCCTATTTTACTTTCACGCTGGGTTTATTTTGTACCACAGCTTGTATCAGAGATAAGTAAACACTTGGTGTCTCAAACCCAAAATCCAAAATGTTTCTGTCCCAAAGTGGCTTAGGTCTTGCAATTTTCCTTTATTAAATAAAGAATATTCACACAATTTCCTTTACTTTCCAATATTTTTCCTTTTTAAATATATGTTTACACATTTCTCATGACAAAACCAGTTACTGTATATACTTTTTTACATTATGCTTCCTCACAAATCAGCCTATTAAAGTAATTAATAATCACTAATGAAACAGTACTGTTATTACTGTTGATTTATTTATGTGATGATTTTGTCCTAAGTGACCTACAGTTTTAAGCAGCTTACAATGATTTACCCATTCATACAGTTAGACAATTTTTACGATATAATTTGAGGTTTAGTACCTTCATCAGGGTACTACAACAAGAGGTGGGATTCGAATGTGGTAGAAATTAACTGTGGTAACCTGGTAGTCCTTGTAGAAATCAACTATAAATATATAATTATCAACTCTGTTTTTATCAGATAAACAGCTTCTATGACATAAATACTTTTACCCTTGCATAAAAAACCTTAATTTCATGGCCAAATGAATATCATGCAGTGATTAAATTATAAAAAGGTCTCCATCCAGAATATGCCCTTGTCACTCCCTATGCTTTCTGAATAGATTTCAGACCTCCTCAGCGCTGCACTGGACAAGCAGTTAATGAATGAGTGAATGGAGGGATAGATTGATAGAAGTACATTAAAGAATAAGCTAGAGATTTTGTTGAAATATGTAAAATATGTTGATGTTTTCATATATAAAATACCTTTACATTTTATTCTGGCATTTCAGTTCATTACATTTATTTATTTAGCAGCTTCCAACAAACTCTACATAGTGTTATCAGCCCACACACCTTATTCACAAAGGTGATTTACACTGCTAGATACACTACTTTCAATGGGTCACTTAGTTATAGTTCAGTAGAACATGGTGGCACAGCAAGTAGTGCTGCTGTCTTACAGCACCTGGGTGGTACAAAAAGATGGGGGTTCAGTCCCTGCTCAGTCTGTGTGGAGTTTGCATGTTCTCCCATGTCTGTGTGGGTTTCTTACATTATGCACCCGTTCAAAAAGATCTTCAGTGCTTACATATTTAAACTAAAAAAAATTATTAAATTTTTTTTTTTGCCTTCTGACCGCATAAAAATTATACTCTCTCATACCTTCATGATCTTCTGCAGTCATATAAACAAGAGGCAGCTATCTGAATATTAGACAAAATATTTGTACATTTGTGAAGAAGTATTTTAAAAATGTTTCCCTGGCTCTGCTATATCAATTAATCCCATTTCAGTCATGAATGCAACATTTATGTCTCTAACAATCTTTTTAATACTTTTAGTATAATCTGCCTTTAGTCTAATAAATAGCCTAAATTAGTTGATAGTCCTTTACTCTAAGGCTTAGTTATTAAACTCTTAACTTAATGTCATCTAATGTAGACTCTTTGAGGTCATTGTGGATACGGTGCTCTGGAGCCCATTCTGAAAGTGTAAGGCATGAGACAAGGTACACCTGGACAGCTCATTGCATCTTTGAATTACACTTTATAAATATAATTTTATTAGTTTTGTTGTAGCTGTTGCTCCCTTTGGTTACAGCTCCAAAGCATTATTCAGGAAGCTGTGTATCTGCAAAGCTACAGTGCATCACCAACCGTGCACACCAGGGTAGATGGTGGCTGACAGAGTAGTCTACTGTCACACTCAGCATCAGAGGTGTTGTTGGGGGTGGTGGGGACATTGTTCAAGAAGCTCAAATATGGTTTTCCCCAAGATGTACACCATGCTGTGAGCACAGCTAAGCCTGCTGGGAGCTGAAATAGAACCTCGAGGCTAGCACAGGAGGAGAGACACTTGTCATATAGAAATGTAGTTCCGATAAAGACTGCTGCATTTATAATATTTAGTTCACTGTCTTAGGTTGATCAGGACTTTAGCTTTCTGCTTGATTGAGTTTGTTGTGTGTGTTTGGATGTTATCTCATCATGTTGAAGATCTGTTCAGTTTCAAATGGAAAGCTTCCAACAGAAACTGAGAATAAGACAAATCTTAAGTTTTCAGTCTTTGCCAGTTGGTTATGTGTAATTATTTTATTAATAACATCAGCTTGATTTTTTCCCCCCACAACACCTCTACAGTCATTATATCCTATTACCCATTGCCACATACCCTAATGTAGGGTTGTGACAGCTCAGAGCCTATGCTGGAAGCATAAGGTGGTATGATAGGCAGGCATACACAGTCACTCACAAAGTCACACAGTATAAGCAATCTAGAATCACCAATCCTCCGAAAACATATCTTTGGAGTGAGGGAAGAAACCAGAGCACCTAAAATAAGCCCATTTGAATACAGGGAGAATCCTGTGTGACCCACTGCACCACTATCTGCCCCATGCCTTGTGCAGCATTATAAATTGATTATGTCTGCTCTGTACACTATATTCTCCTTCAAAATGCGAGTTTCCACAGTCTCTGACTATCCCTGCCATAACAAGTCATTCTAGAGTTCTGTTTCTGACACACCTTGTCAGTTCAGGCAGCAGGATGGAGCATGGACTCATAGTGAAAAAAGTGCTTTTACTCCTGTTATTTTAGAAGTCAGAGGTACAGTTAAGGGTTTTGCAAGGGCATGGATTGTCTCTGGAATGTGGAGGATCAGCTTTCTCAGGGGCAGGGATGTACACTCTGGTCAAATGCTTCTGGATGCCAAGTACCTTCATACTGCAGTAAGAAGGTTTAATAGGGGATCAGCAATGAAAACTGTATATACGTACAGTTTGGATGCCTGTCCCTGGCAACACACTTCGAGAAAGAGAAAAATCAACATGAATTTCTGAGGTAAATACTGTATTCTGAGAGGGCTTTTCACTCCAAAGACTTCTCTTGTAGCATAAATAGACCGAGATAAATGTAATCCCAACAAAATGATAACATGCCTTACGACAGACTCATTTAGTAATTAGCATGATTTATTTTACTTGTTGCACTGAGGATAAAGTGGTGTGTTCCTTAGCAATCTACCGCTATTAAACTCTTTCAGTCTGTCCCATTGGAGGACGAGCAGAAATCACCCCCTTAATTATTTAATTGATATGGAACACTCAGTTAATTTACTCTAGTTTGTTCAGGCTCTGTGGTTAAGTGAAGCAGTCACTGGGAGCTGCTTCAGCAATGCAGGTTCTTGCAGGAATCAGAAACGGTGAATTATTCAACTTAAATGTGATCAATGTTAGGTTGGGTGGCTGAAAACATAATTTGCAATTGTTGTATGTGAAATAAAAGAAACTTGGAAGTTTGAAAACTTGTTTTTATTAATACAGTAATCACTTAATAGGAGTTATTAAAATCTGTGATTAAATTTTGTTTTTCTGTTTTGTTTCTAGGTTCTTAGATTGTGTCTAAATGCTAAACTCTTAGCACTTTTAGCCTTTGTATATGGTTAAGCATTTTCGTTAGCTGACCGCTGTTTTTTTCTTCAAATCACTTGCTTTCATATCGAACTGAATATACGTGCCTTAAAGTGGGTGACATAAAGTGATTTATCATGAATGCTGAATATTCCAGAATGTTGAATAACCAAAGGTTCAATAATCGAGACTTTATAGAACTGACTGTGGGAATCGTGACACATGGCCATGCCCCACAAACATGTTGTTCGTACTGCAAACCGGGTTTGAACAAAGAGCTGAGAGGAGCATGGCAACACATTTAATTAACTTTTGAACAACAGCCTCTTAGAGGTTATGCAATAAGGTTATCCATATGCCCACAGCTGACTGCTGCAATGCAAGGGGGTTTCATGTAAAAGGCCAGATGTAATTGACTTATTTTTAAGGGTGCCATGGTCACTGAATTACTATGGTAATTACTCTTTGGACAGAATCAGCAAGTTCACCTTCTATCTGGCTTGACAGTGTAATAAGTTTCAGGCAGCTCTAGCTGATTGCACCGGCTGGCTAGTCAGCCCATCCGCTAGCTGTGCTGCAATTAAGGGTACTTCTCCAGTATTAATAGAGAGCCTTGTTAGTTTGACCTTAGCACATTGTTAGTTCTCATCAGAACAGGTGTGATGAATGCCTCATTCCTTAATATTGGTGCTCTTGCCTAGGGCACTGCTGAAGAGGAACCAAACTGCTCCTACAAACAAACTACAGAGAAACCAGACTCAGCTAGAAATGTGTCAGTTGGACAGGAATGAGGGAGAATCCTTCAGGATGGATAAAATACTGAGGGGTTCTACAGTTTTTTTTTTTTTTGTGTTAATTTAGAATCAGTATCTTATTTCACTTAGACCATTTCCATATCTGTTTTCACTCCACCTTCTGCTCATCTTTCTTTGTGATCATATAGAATATTCTGTTATGACATATGGATGTCATTTTAAGTATCATTTTCATGTTTAATTCCTAGTTTTTGAGGTATTGCAGATTGTCCAGTCAATCACTAAGATGGTTCCCCCCCCTTTTTCTGTTTACTGCGGAACTTTTAGCTGTTGCCAACAGTCACTGCTACACAGGGTTGCAGGACAGAAGGGGTTCTGTCAGAATTTGTTTAAACTTGGTTTTTAACTGTGTATGTAGATGAGCTTCTAGAAATCCCCAGGGATTTCTGAACATGGTAGGAAACAGAACACAACAGAATATTACTGCTGTAGTGTAGCAATCAAAGAATGTTTAAGACTTGGAAAATATTTTCTTATTGCTTTTCTGCTCTTCCAGCACTGTTATTCAAAGCTACAACTTCACTCATTCTTAAAGCTGGATATTTTACTAGAGTAATTAAGGTTTAAACCTTTTCTTAAAGGCACTGTGCAACACCAGTAACCCTACTGAGATTTGACCCAGCAACCTTCTGTTTATAATTCTGTGTCCTTGCCAGTTACAGCCAGCCTTTATCATATGTCTATTTTTTGTGCCTGCTCCCATGCTGATAGAATGTTGCATATTTTTCACGTTAATTTTAACAGGACATTCAGGCAATTAACAGGGATGGTAATGAAAGTAAAATCTGGTTTCTAATATGCACCTTCAAACAAATGGTATTAATCTTGTTGTGGATTATGTGGCACACTTGATTCTAATCTTGTGCCACCTCTCACAAAAGCTCCCACTTCTGCTGGGAGACAGATACACGATTCTGATTGTTGTGACAGAGCAAGAAAAAAAAAAGATTTGCAACTTTTCCCGACTGAAAAGTGAAGGTTCAGTATCCTGTCCTTGCACACACCTGGCAGACGGGTCCTCTTCTGTACCGTTTTGTGTTGTATTGCTTGGAACATTGATTGAGAGCTTATGGATATTAGACCAGCACAGGTTATGTGTAAATGTGACAGCAGTTATGTTTAGCAGGATTTTTTCTTTAGGCTCTGTGGACTTATCTGTACTCCCAAATCAGCTCATTCATCTCTTAGAATTTGTGAAAGGGGGCACGGCAGTGAGGTGTCACAGCGGATTTGGCCTGTGCCTGCTCTCTGGTGGGTCTGGGGTTTGAGTCCTGCTTGGGGTGCCTTGTCATCAGCTGGTGTCCCATCCTAGGTGTGTCCCCTCCCCCTCTAGCCTTGCGCCCTGTGCTGCCGGCTTAGGCTCTGGCTCACCGTGACCCCGCCTTGGGAAAAGTGGTTTCAGTCAGTGTTTGTGTGTGAATTTGTGAACAAATGAGATATCCCACCATAAATATATCCTCAGTCTTCACTGCTGTCCCAGTGGCTTGTGCTCCTGTGATAGTTGTGTGTCATAAAGGATACGGACCTTGCGGGACACAGGTCTTCTCTAAGCAATGAGAGAAACAAAGGGAAAATCTGTGGGAAAAATGCATACAAATTTGTAAGGTGAATTGAAGATGTTTTTCCCTGATAATTTCAGTTTTGTAGCATTCCAAGACCTGATCTTCCTCCTAGTTGTCAGTGGAGCTTTTTGTCTTACTCTTTTTTTTTTTTTTTTTTTTTAATTCAGAGTGTCTGATTTCTTTAATTTTTTCTAGGTGTTTTTTTAATGATAGTATTTTATCATGCTTGTGTTTTTGTTGCCCACTCAGCATTTGGATCTTAAGCAACAGTTTAAAAGAAAAAAACAGTTAACACTTATGTCTGAGCATGTTACACTTTGGGTGACTGGAGCACCAGCGAAGCAGTCATCCTGCAGCCAAGGCCATGGACCCACTTATGCTCATCCCCACCTAGATGTGCTCTTATCACATTGGAGGGTGGGAGTGGACACAGATAAATAAACTGAAATGCTACCATTAAAAAAGTGCACATTGGTACGGGCTGCACACTTTTTTATGTCCTCTTAGACATCAAACCATCATTACAGAGTGAAAATGCTGTCAATAACAGCTAGAACCATGACCATTGCCTCACACTGCTGTTCTGGTCAGTTATGCATCTCTGATTATATCAAAATGGAATATGAAATTTGACTTTAAAACTATCATCTTTTTCTTTCCCCTCCCTTGGATCTGGTCAAGACAGACAACTTCCCTGATGGAGTAAAATTTTGAATCTGTAGCTCCCTCATAACTTCGCCTAGGGGATTACAATAGACTTCAAAGTAGCCTTTGTCTGCTGGAGTCGGTCTTCTGATCATTCTACCAAAGCATGCAGGCTGTGCTCAGGCTCTAAGCAGATGATGTCCCTTAACTGTCACAGCCACTGGGTCGTATGGGAAGTCACAGTGATGAGCCCTTGTGCCCCCTTTTTGAGAGGCTATCAAAGAGTCACACACTCTGCACCTGTTACTGGAAGTGTGTAAGCGTTGAATAGTGTTAATTCTAAAGCTAAATTATAGAAATCCTTGTATATTTTTGGAAAAATCTCATATGACCTGGGATTATGTGAAAAGAGAAGATCCTCTTCAAAAAACAACCAAATTCAACAAAGGTACAACAAAAATAACACAAAATAAGGAAATACAATTATAAATAATGAGGAGACAGATTCTTTTTTATTTTATTCTTCATCTGATAATAATGCACCTAGATGCAGAGGTGATATTGTCAAGGCGAACAGAGGACATGGAGGAGGCTGGACCCAAGTGCAGGATAGTTTATTCAAAACCAAAGGACTAGGCTGGTTCTTGTGGTTGGGGATGGGCAGATGTTCGGTCCAGTGGCAGACAGAGCTGGAGCAAGGATCCAAGGTTGGGGTCGAGGGACAAAGCGAGCAGTCATGACCAGGGAGACATGTACCTGGGCTAGGGAGCGAAGAGGAGCAGGACAGGAGACAAGGTAGGTTCAAGAGCACAGAGGGGACAGTTGTCTCAAGTGAGATTCCAGAACTGGGCAGTAGTGGAGTGGTCCTCTTTATAACCAGTTGCTCTAACTATAGCCAGATGCTTCTGCTTAAGGTGTGAGTGTGGTCATGACAGATATCTGCTATCTCTGTTAATAGGTAGAGGTGTAATAGCATGTGTTTCTTTCTGTTATTAGCAAAATTTTCCACATTTTCATGCTAGTGCATACAGCCTGAGTTTATGAACATGGATCACTGACTTCATTACTGCTTGCTACCATCTCTACTGAATGGTCCACAGATATAAATAGGATGTGTTTAGCATGAGGTATTAGATGTTATTATTGTATAACTTCAAGAAATCTTTACTTTTACTCATTGACATCTGTGTTTGCAACTGTTCTCACACATTGGCTGGCCATGCTACTGCAAGGCATCGTATTTTTCATTGTTTGGGTCACAGTCATTTGTTTTGTTTACAAACTTTTAATGTATGAACCTTCTAAGAGTTTCCATTTATTTAAAAGGGTTAGAAAGTGAAAAAGTTATCGCTATTATTATTTTCACTGTTAAATTTTAAAACTAACACCATTTTAAGACTACCACCCCCTCTAGTTTTTATTTGTTTCTTTGGTTGTTTGTTTGTCCATGTCAAATAAAATTCTGTGGCTCAACTGTCAACTTGAATGTATGATTCCTGAGAACTGATCAAGTGTCTTGAATAAATTTGTTTTTGTGGAAAAAAACACTATCATATATCTCACAACATCCCGCATATAATGTAATTCATTGACTTTATCACATGGATGTGTGGATAGATTCTGATGGGCTTAACAGATGTTATATCATACCAGACACAAGAGCAGGGGACTGTTTGCAGGCTGATCACACTCAAATTTTCACATATTTTTCCCAAGCATTGTGCATGTTATGCTCCCTTTCCAACATTTATTACATGGATGTTTGTTCATTTAGCTGACACTTTTCTCCAAAGTGACTTGTGCTGTTGAGCTACTTACCAGTATTTACCCATTTAAACAGGTGGATAGTTTTTACTGGAGTGGATTAGAGTAAGTACCTTGTTTAAGGCTACTATGGCATTTGGTGTGATTACATCTGAAAGCAACACCTCTAACAGCTATGCTATCGTCCAGTTTATGTCGTAGCTGAGAAGAAGAGCCTTTCCTGGTGAGTACTAAACCAATGTCCAGACTGTGCTGACTAACAGATCTGCAGCTGTCCTCCAGTCCATCAAATCAGCTTGGAAAATATTTACCCAGGCTGCCTGTTCCCGGGGTCCCTGTGGCCCTGTCCCTTGATAAATACTCCACACTCCCATGCCTGCTTGATGAATACACAATAAGCCATGTACTGTTTCGCATGCTGGGAGTCCACCTTCATCCTAAAAGGCCTGCAGTTCCCCCATCCGTTTCTTTCCCCCTTTCAACTATGCACTAGCATTCAAAACTTTGGAATCACCCAAAACTTTTCATGTTTTTAAAAGAATTAATACTTTTTTCTATGAAGGTACCATTAAATTAATTTTAAAAATATAGCCATAGCATCCTTAATGTTGGAAATGGGTATTATGCCTTAAAAAGACTGATTTATAATTCATAATTAAAATTATTAATATTTTTCACATGATTGCAAAGCTTCATTTTCAGCAGCCATTACTTTCTTAGCTCATCCTTAATTAATCACATTTAAATGCTAATTTGTTAATAGAGAAATCTTTATAATCGTGTTAACACAGCTCAAACCTGTTATTGTGCTCAGTAAATCAAGTAAATTGTCTTTCCTTATGTAGCCAGGTACTGGCTGTCATGTCTGGTTCCGGAAGGAAGCAGCGGACCCAAGTGCAGAGCGGTATACGTGGTGTATTCGGGGAAATCCAAGAGACGTGGTCAAAGAACAGGCAATTAGTCTTCGAGGTGCAAACGTCATTACAGGGAGAATCCAAAAGGCGAGGTCGGTACACAGGCAAGAGGTCGATGCTCATAAAGAGGTACAAGATCGTGGGAACAAGGGACGGGATCAGGGAAGGTGTTAGGGAACAGGAGTTAGAAGAGCTAGGAGGTCACAAACAACAATGCTGAACAAGGTTCCGCATCAGCTCCTGGTCTGACGCAGCCTTTTATGCCTCAGTCTGTGCTGCATCTCACGTGTTCCGTGTCGGCTCGGAGGTGTGGGCGTGGCACTGGCATTCCTAATGTTCATTTCTGGGTTCAAAAATGGAAAAAACAACTTTCTCAAGAACCACATTAGTCTCTCGTTGTTCTTGCAAAATGAAGGTTACGCTACATTCAGATTGACAAGGAACATGTTTATATGATGCACTCGTTGTACTGTTCTTGGGGGATGCAGTGGTGCAGTGGCTTTGACCAGGGTTTGCTGTGTGGTGGGTCTGGGGTTTGAGTCCTGCTTGCGCTGCTTTGCAGTGGACTGGCATCCTGCCTGGGGTGTGTCCCCTCCTCCTCCAGCCCTGTGCCCTGTATTGCCGAGTTGGGCTCCAGTTCACCATGACCCTGCTTGGGACAAGCAGCTGTAGACTGTGTGTGTTTTTTTGTCTCTAAGATTTTCTCCAAGTAGTACATTGGCACAGTAAGTAGCACTGCTGTCTCACAGCGCTTGCAGGTGCTCTCATTTCCTTCCACAGTCCAAAGACATGCTGTTCAGGTTCACCCATAGTGTGTGTAAGTGACAGAGTGTGTTCCACTGATGTATGGATGAGTGACCCATTGTACATTCACATTACATTTATTTAGGTACTTAGCAGATGCTTTTCTCCAAAGTGACTTACAAAGGATACTATGTAGTGTTACCAGCCCCCACACCTTATTCACCAAGGTGACTTACACTGCTAGATACTCTACTTACAATGGGTTACTCATCCATACATCAATGAAACACACTCTTTCTGTGTCACTTGTAAGTAGTGTATCTAGCAGTGTAAGTCACCTTGGGTGGATTATATATGGGCTGATACTACCATATAGTGTTCATTGAAAGTCACTCTGAAAAAAGCACCTGCTAAATGAATTAATCAGACATACATTATTTTGGAGAAAGCATATGCTAAATGAATAAATGTAAGAAACTGAAGATTCCATACAAAGGTGCCAACTACTGTCTCCAGAGAAAAGGGCAAACTGGATCTAAATAAGATAGAAAAAGAAGGGGAAGGTGCAGATGCAAAACTGTACAAGGGGATAAGTATCAGTATCCAAGTCTGTAGTTTGAGAAACAGATGCCTTACGGGTCCTTAGTTGGCTTCTTCCTTAAATAGTACATACTTAATGCCAATGTCATTTGCAACAGTGAAAAGACAACTACAAGATGCTGGCCTTAGAGGCAGAGTTTCAAAGAAAAAGCCATATCTGAAACTGGCAAATGAAAAGAAAAGGTTCAAACTGGCAAAAGAACACAGGCATTGGATGGTTGATTACCTGAAAAAAGTATTATGTACAGATGAGTCTAAGTTTGAGGTGTTTGGATCGCGGAGGAGACATCTGTGAGTTGCAGAGCAAATGAAAGGATGCTGGAGGAGTGCTTGGTGCCTTCTGTCAAGTATACTGGAGGAAATGTAATAGTATGGGGCTGCTTTGGTGCTGCTAAGATTTACACAGAGTGCAATGAATAATGAATCAGAAAGGTTACTACTCTATTTTACAGTTTCATGCTATACCCTGTGGTCAGCACTTGATTGGTGCAAGTTTTATCATGCATCATCCAAAACTGTGAAAAGCTATGCAAAACCTTTTTGGTGAAGAAACAGGAAGCTGAAGTATTGTCTTTTGTCGACCGGGTGGCACAAGGGCGGAATCTTTAATGAATGTAAAGTTTGATACATTAAACAGTCACATGAAATAAAAATAATGTGATGACATTGTCAGTATATTGACTATTATTTCTCATCAATTTAATTTTCCTTTGGTGAATAAAAGTATCCATTTCTGTCAAAACCATGAACATTTCTAGATGACTCCAAACTTTTGAATGCTAGTATGATATATTTTGGAGGCAGGATGCTGAGGACTGTTTGGAGTATGAAAAGAGTGCCGTGTTTGTTTCTGTCAGTGGACATCTGGGTTTGTCTCGGTTGCAAACAGTGTGTTCATTGTAGGAGAACCAAAGTTACAGTAGTCAATTTGAAATAGTCAAACAGGATGAACCCTTCCTAGTAAATAACCTGGAAAAGCTCCTCATTGACTTTGCTTTATCATACACATGAAGTGTTGTACACCTCATGTATAATTTGAGTGAAGCAGCATGCCAAGCGTCCACCTTGCGTTTTTACGCTGTGGCAAACTCTACCTCATGCTGTTAGCACTGTTGGCAGGGCATACAAAGAGTGTCTGGGCAAATGCATTATTCATACACCAAAGGCACATGCAGTAGACATTGCATTTGATGTTTTTGGTGATTGTATTCTTATTGAACTTCAGTCTCAGCACTGTTCTTGTCAATGGAGCATTTCTACCTTTTTCCTGCATAGAATTATTTATTATTTATTTTTCAAGAGAGTACTACTGACGTTTTTTTTTCGGAACCGCTTGTCCCATATGGGATGGTAACTGAGTAGTACATGAGGGTGACTGAGCATACAATGGACACATGGTCCCTGTGTACTTACTTAGAGGTTTGGGTAAACGATTTTGATTTTATGTGCCACATTTTACTTGGGTCATATATTTTATTTTACTTTTTTAGTCCTGAAGCACAAAACTATAGTTGCAGTACATCTACAAATGTATCAGGGAGTGAGACTTAACACTGTGGTGTCAATGTTATATACGGTTCCATTTTTACAAATTATCCATATCTCTCAGAATGCCTGTCTTCATAGCAACATGATGTAAATCAGTTAATTTTCTATCATGGTGAAATGTTTTTTCCTAAATTATTTGGCCTTAAAGCTCTGATGGTAAATATATATGTACTGATGGGCAGAAGGAAAACAAACTATATATATAGTATGTATGTATGTATGTGTGTGAGTGTGTGTGTGTGTGTGTGTGTGTGTGTGTGTGTGTGTGTGCATTTGCACATGCTATTGGAAGAGATAGTAAGAGATACTATATGAATGTATATAATATTAAGGAAATGAATCAAGCAGCATCAATTCTCCTGCAGTGCCAGTCATTATTAATGCTTCATGAATTATTATTGTTGCATTCCTAAGAGTTTATCTCTGTTTCAAGAATGTTCAAAGGATGTTCAAAATACCAACTCAGATGCATTGCTATAATCCATCACATTTCCTTCATAGTCTAAGAAATGTGTGCATTCTTCAGGGGTGATGTGTCTGAGTGCCTTTGTCAACAATGGCCAATTCTTGAACTGCAGGAGAAGAAATGAAGGTCTGATAGAGGCCAGGGAAGGAGTAAGAGAGGAAGGAAGAAGAGAAAAGTGATTCTGTTTGAGCAAAGGAAACAGTTTCTGCAAACAGGCTCTGAGGGCACAAGGCTGGGGACATGTGAAATTTCATATGAATTCTACAGTAGGAAGGACTGCCACAGTCCCTGGCTATGCTCATCCAAAGGCATTCCAGCAACTGACTCACATAAGGAGAGTACCACAGACCTGCCAATAAATGTTCCACAATAGGAAATGTTTGCCATGAATAAGTGGCCTCCAGTTTTAAAGCTTACACTTCTGTTTCTCTTTCATTTCACTTTTTTTTTACATGTCTCGGCTTGCCCTCCCACCAGGTGTGTGCCTAACCACTGCGAACACGGAGGCAGGTGTACACAGACCTGGGACAGCTTCAGCTGCACCTGCGATGGAACAGGGTACACTGGAGCCACCTGCCATACCTGTGAGCACCAGCCTTACTGCTCATACCACTAAAGAATGTCAGCCAGAGCTGTCAAAGATAATAATTATAATAATAATAATAATAGTAATAATAATAAGAAGAATAAGAATAATAATAATAATAATAATAATAATAATAATAATACACCTCTTTATACTGGAATTTGTGTTAAGTACTGATCACATCAAGTTAGTGTAATGTTTGAAAGAAACTGATACACAAATACCGTGTACTACAGACATTCTAAAAACGTGAGAAAACAGGAAAAGTTTAAAGGTAAAAGAATGTGGTAGTGCCTCTTTTGAGAAAAGTCATGGATTAAGAAAGCAAACCATCTGCACAGTATATCCTGCACCAGATACTGATCTACATTTGGCAGAAATCTGTGTGTTTTGAGGAAAATCTGCAGGTAACATGATACAGGCACACATGAAGGTGATGATGGAGTTGCTGTACCACCCATCTCCCACACATCAGTTAGGAGGGGATAGTTACTGTGTCCAAAGGCAACACATAACAGCTTCATCCACAGCAGCTGTTTAAACCACCACATAAAGGGCAGTCTGCCCCTCTCTCTCTAAAGGGGTTACTTTCTTCAGCTTGCAAACAATCAAGCTACTTTTGAAAATTATTTAAAAAAAAAAAAAAAAAGCAAAATGCTTTAACACCACTTCAGAAATCTACCCAGAGTATTCGTATTCGCATGATCGTTCAGGATGACTTGTCTGTTTTTCTTCAAATTTGACAGTATGACATCCTCCCATCCTGCAAAAGGAGTGTCACTCTTTGCACACGCATCAGTCTGTAGCAACAGCAAGACAAGAAAAGAAACATTCCCCCATATGTAAATTCAAATTTGTTCACTGAAGGAGTCCAGCAGTTTACTGTGAAATTTAGCACCTGTTACGTCTAACCTTTAACCTTAATTGCTATGTTTTTCTGGATGTGGAGCACATATATAATGAAACAAATGTTTGAAAAAGATAACGAAATGTTGCTGAAGTCAAGGAGTTCATGAAAAACTTGTACAACACATATTGAAAGTATGAAAGGGGAAATGCATATACTTTGTTTTGAGGGGCTGGTGTGTTCCGCTGGAGAATAAACACCATTTGCGTGGTAGTGGAGGTGATTCTCCAGGATATGGTGTGGTGCTCACTTGCTATTGTTTTTATCAAGCATCCTAATATTCAACAATAACATTTCTGTCAGGTACTTCAGTGCCAAATTGTTCAGTCGCACTGCTTGGCACAGACCGTTGGGCCTCAGCAGCATTTATTGTAAACTCCTACCCATTCATTTTTAAGAAGAGAATAATACACCCATCAAGTGCAGATTGAGCGAATGTAAAATGCATCTGTTTCATTTCCATTTTTTTTTTCTTGGGATGCAAGAGTTCGTGGACACTCATGGCAGTAATAAACCCTTATTTATTTGTATGTTTGATGTGTCTAGCAGACATTCATATCCAGAAAATGTACATTACACAGCTTGTTTTCAAACTTTAAAGCTCCCATACAGAGGGGAAACATGTATTGTAATACATTTTTAATATGTGTAAGTATTGAAAATAACCTAGAATAAAGCAGTATGTTTGGAGAAAATGTATTACCCATGATAAAACATGTATATATGATTATATGTAGTATATGTTGGCAAATATGTTTCTGAAAATATTTTTCAGAACCGTAACATCTGAGCCCAGAACTGCACCTATTTATTGCTCTGCTGCCTTGTTTACTAAAACCTATTCATCAAAAATGGAAAGAAAACAATAATCACTAAATGCAAGTCTTAATATGCCATGGGAATCATGCCTAAATTTATAATGCAGGGCTGTTAAAGAAATATGAAGAGAATTAAGTCCCCGCATATTCTAAATTTTGATAAATCTTAATTTCAATATTTAACAGAAGTTATTGGGTATGTTGTAGAACACAACATAACTGTTATATAAACATACTTCATCTGATAACGTGCTAATAACACATTTTCATTATTATTTTTGTTGCCTGTTTCCTGTGCAGCTGTTTATGAGCAGTCATGTGAGGCATACAAGCACCTTGGCAGGACATCAGATACCTACTGGATAGACCCAGATGGTAGTGGTCCACTTGGTCCGTTCAAAGTGAGCTGCAATATGACAGGTAAAAGAAATCTTGGTTTTATACACACACACACACATTTTCAGAACCGCTTGTCCCTTACGGGGTCACGGGGAACCGGAGCCTACCCGGCAACACAGGGCGTAAGGCCGGAGAGGGAAGGGGACACACCCAGGACGGGACGCCAGTCCGTCACAAGGCACCCCAAGCGGGACTTGAACCCCAGACCCACCGGAGAGTAGGACTGCGGTCCAACCCACTGCGCCACCGCACCCCCGGTTTTATACTTATACTAAACATAATAAATTCCCAGTGTGAGAGATTTTATCTAACTGCCTTCTGTCGTTGTGTTTGACTTTTGTATACATAAAATCAGTAAATAATAACTACAGGGAAATAAAGAGACTCTTTAACATGGAGTTTTAATAAACAATTCCATTAATATTTTAGTATTGTGCATGGATTTTTTAGGAGGTCACTATTGTATATGTTAAGTAGTATTTACTACATAATATGTGTTTTAATCATGCTAACCATCCCTTCTTTTGTTAAGGAAATGCAAGTATTATATTGAAACGTACATCAGAGAAACAAATAGTGAGGAGCTGGGGGGCACAAAATGTGAATAAAATATAAATTCATATCCTAATATAAATTAACTTTAGGAAACCTTCTGAGTTCTGTATAAACAAATTTCACAAGAATTAAACATGAGTTCATAATTATTCAACACCATTGTTCCGTATTTCTGTAGTATACATGAATTAAGAGGAGATTAATAAAGCAAATACAAGCAAAAGTTTATGAAGTCTCTTCTCAACTGCATTTGTTGAATTTTTGGTACTGACCAAATTTAAAGAGTCTTCCATTGGAATGTTGTACATATTGTACATCACAGTCGGTTTCCAGGGTCTCTCCCTATTGACTCCAGTCCAGCAGATTTTATATGCTACCTTCAGTCAGAGTTACATATTGATCATGGCATTAAGCAAGATATAAAGAACAAAGGTGAGGGACATTACAAAGTAATTTCGGTACTCGGCCAGAAATGCTCAAGCTAAAGGTAATTTCGGTTAATTACTCGATCTTCTAGTTTCTCTCAAATTGGCAGTGGTAAATAGATGATTTTCATTTTTCAGAAAATTGTGTTTTCGGGTAATACAAAAAACCAAGTCTGAAGCTCCCCAAGGGCAGGGTAGGAATCCCCTCACTTCAGAGGCACTTTTACAAAAACACCGTGGACACACACCACTGTGGACAAATACTATGGACCACACCATTTGTGTAATGGAGGTGTGAAATAATAGCGGAAGGTCCTTGGTAAGAGCACAGCGATCAAGGGCCAAATGTCATCAGGGAGCTGTGTTCTTGATGCAGATAATGGGAAAACAATGGATGCTTGTTTCTAATGGTAGAGATGGGCAAACATTCCTGAAGATCCAGGAATAGGTGATTTGTATGAGTGAACACCTTGACGGTACATTGGTGTGGTAGCAGATTAAATGGCCCATGTCTTATACTGTTCAGAAGTTTCAGAAAATTTGCTCTCAGGATCCATCATGATTTATCACCATCATTGCAGGTTCTGCAGGCGTGCTTTGCTTTGGGTACATTTCAAAGAGGAGTAACTGAAGAACAGAGCATTTTATGGGCTTTAAAACATGTAAAATGAAGATAAAACAAAAGTTGAAATGACCTTTCCCTTCTTCCAAATGGTACTCTTAGATCTGAATAGAGCTTTCCACAATATTTACATAACAGCTCTAGAGTTTTACATTTACATTTATTCATTTAGCAGACACTTTTTTTCTAAACCAATGTACATCTCATAGAAAATACTATGTGTGCATTACATTAACAGAAAGAGTAATGAAACAATGAAAGTTTGTATGGTAAAGGAAGACCTAATAAAGCACAAGAGCAGCAGATACATAGTGGAGAATGGACAGTGGTTCTAGATCACATGTTTTCAGTAGTATGTTATGTTGCTATGATCCAATGTAACTACTATTGCCAAAAAAAGTTTTAATTGTTAAAGAAGGCCAAATGAAGACTGGTTCAGCATAAGAGCAGCAGTGGACAATGGACAATGGTTCTGAATCATATATTTTTTTTTAATACTGTTATGTTCCTGTGACCTAAAGTTGGTGCTCTTGCAAAAAAAAAAGTTTAGGAAAACCTAGTAAAGACTGGTCCAACATGAAAGCAGCACGTAGACAGTGGACAATGGTTCTGGACAGTGGTACTGGATCATATATATTTAATACTGTTATGCTATGTTGCTGTGAACAAATGCTGCAAAAAAAGTTTTTATTGTTAAGGAAGATCTAGTGAAGGTCCAGCAGGAGAACGTGCAGTGTCTGTATGTGACACTGCCAGTCTCTCTTTACCGCACATTGTAATGTGCTCTGTGATCTACTCCTGCCACAGAGGACAAGGTGTGGACCACAGTGGCCAACAGCCTGCCAGCCCAGATGCCAATTAGCGGCTCGAGCCGGGAGAAACGTATGGTCTTGCAGCTCAACTACAGTGCCTCCATGGAGCAGGTCACGGCTGTCACTAGCAGCGCAGAGCATTGCGAGCAATATGTGGCCTATGTCTGCCGCTCATCCCGTCTACTCAACAGTCCTGGTGAGTGGACAATGTGTCTCCGTGTGCATGTATAACCATTTGTATTGATATGTATATTTGTTACTTAATGTAGGTACATCAGGTGCAACAGCCTCATTTGTATACACACCCATTTGTCTTTGTGTAACATGGCAGATAATTTTACAGCGGGACAAAATTGCCAGGAAAATAATCCGACCTCCCTTATTCAGCAGGAATTCCAGTTAATACAAAATTAAACCTATTGCCACTGATGTGCTCCAGATTTACTAGGGGGGCTTCCACTGAAGTCTTTTAATAGCGTCCTATCAGATTGAGGCATTATTCATCAATAGATAAATTTGTGAATTTGTTTGATTGTGAATGTGAATCTGCGCTAGGCTAGATAGTGCTCTTTTCCTCATGGACATATACAAAAATTTGTGCTATGAGGCATGTAAGATTTGCATTTTGTTTTTTTTTAAATGATCCTACTGCTAATGCACGCAGTGGCTATTCGGCTTTGTTGGAAGAAAGGAGTTGGAGGTGGATGTTCTCCAGAGCTGAACGGATTCTTACATTTAAGCTGATTTAGTTCATTTCACCTGTAGCTCAGGTGTGGATTTTGCAGCTTTATTGTCCCTTCGGATTCATACTAGCAGCTATTTCTCAGCCATGTCTGGCACTAAGAGTGAAGTTCTTCTGTCTGCTAATTTGACTCAATCAGGAGGATGATTGTACATCATCATTTCTTTCATCAGCAGTTTTTAACTGATTTCAACTGATTGTTTTAGGCCTTGAATAAACTTTATCTAGATGAAAAGAATGTGCAATTATATTTGAACTTTCTCATGTATAAGAAATATATATAATATACTGAATAATAATGATCAGAATATACTGTGGATACTTTTTGAGCTACTCTCATATACAGGGCCTTGCAAAAATATTTAAACTCCTTGAAAGTTATCTGCACATCAACACTCAATACTTATGTAAGCAGCATAATTCTGCTTTTGTTTTCCATTAAAACATCAGACAAATTAAATAAAATATTTTGTCTTTGACAATTTAGTGTTGGTCATATGAGCTCACCATTAATCTGACTGGAAAAAATACAGTATGTGTAAATTGTAATACAAGCAATGCTGATATCTTTGAAGGGGTTTGAATACATTTGCAATCTGTATCTTTATAGAGTGTGTGTATGTGTATATGTGTATGTATATGCACAGTATTTGCTTTTGTGCTTTTGCTGTATAACGGTAAGGCAGATTGGCTGTTTGGAAATTCTGGAGTTTTCATCAAGGGTATTGATGTTTTCATGTGTGACTAGGGCCATTTGCTGGCACTTCTGTTTTGAAACACTCTCACATATTAACTGTGCTTCCTGCACCACAAGATCAGATTGTTTCCACAAGTGAACTGTCTCTCTGATGTTTATCTTCAGCAGGAAGCAGAAGCCAGTGTTTTTAGTGTTATGTATGGCTGTATCCTTCTTTCACTCTGCAGTTATATAACTCATATTGACCAGGTCATTACATTTCAAGCTTGATTATCATTATTATGCAGATGACACACAAATTTATGTCAGAATGAAAAGAGAAATGCAGCGAGAAGCTCCCCTGTGACCAGTTGCTTGAGAGTGATCAATAGCTACAGAAAACTTGGTTCTCTGAAACTCAGAAGCAGTATAGTTTTAGTTTTGCTTATAGGCCATTAACCATCCCCGGTGAAGTGGGGGTATGTTCTTTGTCCATCAGTAGATTTCTTCCAAACCTGTTAACAGAGCCTTGAAAAAGCCATTTCTGGATCAGACCCTTTGATTAGGCACATATTAGAGATGCTGAGAATATAAGAAACTATAGGTTCTGAGATGCCGATGGATGTTTCCGAGGCCATGGTGGTGGGAGCACCACTTTGCTTTGTGTAGAACTGCTGGTCCAACAGGCATTTGATATCATAACTTTCTTTCCATTCTCTTATGCTTCATGAGGTTCACTAACTTCCCGTCATGGATATTATCGATTCTAAACACCTGCGCTGCAACATCACTCAGGTCTTCTACAAGCTCGCTCAGTTGTTTCCTGAATAAAGTCTACAGTATTGTAACAACCTGCATTACAGGGAAGTGTTACATTTGAGCAGGAAAATTGGTTTATTGTAAATAGTTGAATTGTGGGTAAAATGGAATTGTGTTCAACCGCTGTGGAAACTTACAGTGAATATAAGGGGGTGAGTGTGTTAGCCCCTGAAAGAAGAGGAAAACCTGAGGGGTGCTAAGCAGGCTAGAAAGACTGGCCAGAGGTACAGGTTCTTGAGAAAAAGGGATCTTTGGACTAAGAGCATTATTTCCTTGTGTTCGTGCCTATATCTCTTGTTGTGTGCTGGTCTTCCAATAAGTGCTGGTAACAAATGCTGTCTGTGCATCCTTCTTGGCCCCATCCAAGCACAGCACACTACAGTATTCCTGTACATGAAATATTCTGATATGGAGTGACAGTTTTTTTTTTACTTCATATTAAATGGTACTACTTTTTCAAATCTATATTTATTATTACTTAGAATGTCACTACAAGCACAGTAATCCAGCCGATGGACCAAATAGCAGGTGCTTATTTATTAAAAAAGACAGGCAAGCAGATGGTCAAAGACAGGCAAAGGTCAGTCAATTTTTGAATATCATTCCGAGGGATAGGGAGAGGAAGAAACCAGGAGGACAGAAGGTCAGGGGTAATGGAAGGGCCACGAGATGACCGTGGAGCGCTGCAGTTTGCTTAGACAAGGTTCCACACTCAGGAATGTCTGGGCTGCCTCTTTATCCCTTGCCTTCTGATTAGCTGCAGGTGCTGTCAATTGGGCAGGTGGTTGGAGGGCAAGACATAGAAGATGAAGAATCTAAAACAATAAATCCATAAATAAGTGAACACAGCTCTTATATGAAAAGGTGGATATGTAAAAGACTGGAGCAAAAAATAACAATAAAACATATGAACAAAATTAAAGTAATCAGTAAATAATAACAATTGAAACATTCATGGAAAGGTAAGCAAATTTTTTTTTTAAGAAAAACTTTTAGTACATCTTATTGATGCACACACACACACACACACACTTTCTGAACCGCTTGTCCCATACAGGGTCGCGGGGAACTGGAGCCTACCCGGCAACACAGGGCGTAGAGCTGGAGGGGGAGGGGACACACCCAGGGCGGGACGCCAGTCCGCCGCAAGGCACCCCAAGCGGGACTTGAACCCCAGATCCACCAGAGAGCAGGACCCGGTCCAACCCACTGCGCCACGTCACCCCCCCTTATTGATGTATTTTTTATTAAATTTTAATTTCCTTCCTTTTTTACTTTGGTTTCTTATACACAAAGCAGATATTTTAATTAAAGGCCACATGTGCATGAGCCAATATATTATAATTTATCTCTATGAACAGGGACATTTTTCTCTACACTTGGGCAAAATAAGATACAATAATTTTATGAATTATGGCACCTTTCACCATTCTCTTGTGTGATCCTATGCCATTACTATAAACACAAAATAAACGCAAACACAAAATAAAGTCCAAATACACAAGATGGTACCAACCACACTGTCACAATACTAAATTACTTAACATCAAACTGCTATAATGAAGCAGCACCCAGGTTTGGGTAATCAGAGAAAGTAAACAAATCTACATATCCACTCATTAATGGAGGTTTGTTTTGTGACTCTGGTTCATTTGCTATAGTTGTTTTTTCTGCTACTCTCATTGATTGCTTGTGATATGTGGCATCGTTAATGGAGTTATTCCTGTCTTCTGGGTGGTATTGTATAGTGTAGGACAGCTATTGTCTGTTTCAATTAAGGATATTTACAGGTTAGGGGCTATAATTGACAATTCTGCTGGGATACTGTGGACTAGAAAAATTTACATGCTAGGTAATGTGGCCAACACCACTATTGATAGTTTCCACAAAACAGTGATTGTCCATTATTTATGAAAAGTAAAATAGAGCCTATTATCTGGGCACAAATCTGGGCCCAGCAGCTGTTTGCATGTACAGTGTGGTTGTGCTATGGTTTTTATGGAAATTCAGTTATTAATTGTCAAATGTGCTTTTTAAAAAGTATGAATGAATGAATGAATGAATGAATGAATGAGCTTTAGTGCCAAATATGTTTACACATACAAGGAATTCCTCTTGGTGACAGAAACTTCCACAGCACAGACAGGATGACAGTGACAAGACACAGAAAATAAAAGTAGAGTGGGCTAATAAAAGATAAAAAAAATATATAGAGTATAAAGTACACAATATACAAAATAGACACTAGAGATTATATGTTTGTACAGGTATGTTATATACAATGCAAGGGAAAGTAAATAAGAGATATGATGTGAAAAATAAATATAAATAGCATTGTTTATTGCACCAGTTTACTCCCTAGGGGGCATTTAGCTGTTCATGAGGTAGATGGCCTGAGGAAACAAACTTTTCCTATGCCTGGCTGTCCTGGTGCTCAGTGCCCTGTAGCGCCGGCTAGACGGCAAAAGTTCAAAGAGGAAGTGGCCTGGCTGCGAAGGGTCTAGGATGATTTTGCCAGCCCCTTTTCTCACTCTGGATGAGTACAATTCTCGGAGAGTGGGGGGGTGTGCTGATGATTCCTCCAGCCATCTGGACTATCCACTGTAATCTTCTGAGGTCTGATTTTGTAGCTGAGCCGAACCAGACAGTTATAGAGGTGCAGAGGACAGACTCGATGACTGCAGAGTAGAATTGCATCAGTAGCTCCTGTGGTAGGTTGAACTTCCTAAGCTGGCGAAGGAAGTACAACCTCTGCTGGGCCTTCTTCACAATGGAGTCTATGTGGAACTCCCACTTCAGCTCCTGTGAGATGGTGGTGACCAGGAACCTGAATGACTCCACTGTTGCCACAGTGCTGTTCATGATGATGAGTGGGGATAATGCTGAGGTGTTTCTCCTAGAGTCCACAATCATCTCAACCATTTTGAGTGTGTTCAGCTCCAGGTTGTTATGACTGCACCAGACAGCCAGCTCTTTAACCTCCCGTCTGTATGCAGACTCATTGCCATCCTGGATGAGGCCGATGAGTGTGGTGTCATCTGCAAACTTCAGGAGCTTGACAGAGGGGTCTTTTGCAGTGCAGTCGTTGGTGTACAGGGAGAAGAGCAGTGGGGAGAGCACACATCCCTGGGGGGCGCCAGTACTGATCATCCGAGTCTTGGATGAGCATTTTCCCAGCCTCACTAGCTGCTGCCTGTCCATCAGGAAGTTGGTGATCCACCAACAGATAGAGGTGGGCACAGAGAGTTGGGTTAATTTGGACAGAAGGAGGTGTGGGATGATGGTGTTGAAGGCCGAGCTGAAGTCCACAAACAGGATCCTCACATAAGTCCCTGGTTTGTCCAGATGTTGCAGGATGTAGTGAGTGAAATGAACAAGGAACAAAGTAAATAAAATTAAAACACAGGGTTATAGTGAAATGCTATCAACAACTGCTTGTCCTAATGCAGTGTCCAGAGCCTTTCTTAAAAGCATAGAACTTGAGCTGGGTTACACTCTGGAAAGAAGGCCAGTCCATCACAGCACAGTCACACACATTCATTCTCTTTCTCTTCTCTCTCTCTCACAGACACACACAGACACACACACACACACAGGTCAGTTCACCTAAAATATGTGTCTTTGGACTGTGGGAGGAAACTAGAGCACCCAGAGGAAACCCACTGTAACATGTGCTGAACATGCAAACACCACACAAAAAGAGCAGGGTTCAGACAGACCCATGTCCAGGAGCTGAGATACCAGTACTACCTGCTGTGCCACTCTACTGCCCCATTAAAATCCATTCCCAAACCATTCCTTGACTTTCCATGTCGCTTGTCAGAAATGACAAAAGGCACTTCCCATGTTCACTGAATGCCTTCCAACATAGTTTATTTACTGTGGCTTAATCTAGGTTTTTGATTCCAGTCTCGGTTTTATGCATAAATCAATTGTGTTCTGAAAGTGCTGGTGGCTTGGCTTTGATGTCTTTTCAGGAACATGGGATAGACATATATTAATACATTAAAAGGGTATGAGATCAGTGTTGATTATATAATTATTTAAATATTACTGTGGGAAATGTACCCTTGAATTTGCGAGATTCTGTATGCACTTTTTTATAACATAAGAAAAGCTTATGTGTGCTATAGGCAGTATAATAAGGTGATTGTAGACAAAATCAATATTAGGCATACTTATTATGGTACTTCTAAGTTTTTTAGGTTTTAAGTTCATTCTTTTTTTAAAAAAAACCTGACAATTAAATAATAGCTTAAATACCACATTATCATGCCAAAAGTTTATTACCCAGCTTGTTCAAAATCTGTAAAAGTACACACACACACACACACACACACACACACACACACATTGACTGAAACCGCTTATCCTGAGCAGGTTCGTGGCAAGCCGGAGCCTAACCCGACAACACAGGGCGTAAGGCTGGAGGGGGAGGGGACACACCCAGGCACGAGGCACACCCAGGCACAGGCCAAACCCACTGTGCCCCCCTCTCTGTAAAAGTATTGCTCTCCTAAATAAACTTTCTGGGCATATTCTACCAACAGTCTGTTAGAATATGTTCAGAATTTTAGTGTACATATGCCTGCATGTTGTGAGACCAGTCCAGTTTGTTGTTGATCCCAAGTACTTGTAGGAGTGAACTACCTCTTTAACATGGCAAAAATCAGACCAAAGAATGACAATAAACCAAAGGCTTGCCAGATTCTAGTTCCATAGTTCTACAGTACCATGTTAGAGCATGTGTACCTGGCACCACATAGATAGATAGATAGATAGATAGATAGAAAGTTTGTTCATCCTGGGCGGGAAATCGGTTGCATGTAACAGCCGACACAAAGAAATACAGACACCGCACAAAGATATAGAACATAGACTTGCGACAAGGTGCACAGACAATACAAATTAATTAATAAGTAAAATTAATGTAAAATAATGTAATTGTAGCGTCCGGACGGGAGTCCGACACGGACGCGCGTTGCTATTACGTCCAAACACAGACGAAATATATAATGACTTCACGTGCAGTGTGAGGTTAGACGTGTACGGTGAGTATTGTAAGACACTCGGTGGAAGTGAAACAAGAAACACGAGACCAGGAAACACACACGGTGTTGGAACTACGGTGAACAGTGAAACGCTAATCTGTGAGTCTGACCGCAACCCTGAGACGTGACGAAATACCGGACAGGAACGATGGACCAGGACTGAAGAACAAGAGGCAGGAACTGACGGGACGGGCACTCGGGACTGGAACATGCACACCTAGGAAACAAACTGAGGGAACAAGAGACTACCAATCGCCAACGAAGCACAAGAGAACTGCTGATTAAGAATCCGCGACTAGTTCTGCTCCGCTGGCTCCTTTTATACCTCCATGTCCTACGAGACTGTGAGGTGATAGGTAAGCGTTAGCTGGCGGCACTGAGTGGCGCCGCCTCTGACCAGGAGGGGCAGTGACCCCGTGGGATGTGACAGTACCCCCCCCTCCAGGGGCGGCTCCAGCCGCAGAACGCCGGCGGGTAGGCGGTCGCCCCCGCCGTCGCGGAGCAGGCCGATCTGGATGACACTCATGGAAGTCCTCAATAAGAGCTGGGTCCAAGATGTCC
Organism: Scleropages formosus; assembly: GCF_900964775.1. Taxonomy (NCBI): domain Eukaryota; kingdom Metazoa; phylum Chordata; class Actinopteri; order Osteoglossiformes; family Osteoglossidae; genus Scleropages; species Scleropages formosus. The sequence goes on from NC_041821.1 coordinate 25,693,524, forward strand.
CGTGCTGGTACCCAAGACTGCTCCTCCGGCCCATAGCCCTCCCAGTCGACCAGATAGTACAGCGTACCCCGTCTCCGTTTGGAGTCCAGGAGGGCCCTGACGGAGTAGGCAGGAGAACCATCCACATCCAACGGTGGAGGTGGAGAGACTGCTGGGCTCTGCAGGGCGGAAACACAATGGGGCTTGAGGCGCGAAACATGAAACGTGGGACAGATACGATAATGCGAGGGCAACTGAAGACGGTAAGAAACCGGGTTGATCCTCTTCAGGATCTTGAAGGGGCCGATGAAACGGGGGGCAAGCTTCCTCGAGGGCAAATGCAGTTTGAGATCCTGGGTGGACAACCATACTCTCTGCCCTGGCTGGTACAATACAGTCCTACGCCTTTTGTCGGCCTTCTCCTTTTGGTTGGATACCACCTCCTGGAGACGGACATGTGCGGATTCCCACACCGACTCACTCCTCTTGTACCAGTCGTCCACAGCTGGCAACCCACTGGTCTCCATCGTCCACGGGAACAGCGGAGGCTGGTAACCGAGCACACACTGGAAAGGAGTTAAGTTTGTGGACGAATGGACCAGGGAGTTCTGGGCGTACTCTGCCCAGGGGAGGTATCTGCTCCAATCCGCTTGATTCTGAGCACAGTAACTCCGCAGGTAACGTCCAACCTCCTGGTTGAGGCGTTCCACTTGCCCATTAGACTGTGGATGATAACCAGAGGAGAGGCTGACTGAGACTCCTAAGCGGGCAAAGAAGGCCTTCCAGACCCTTGAGGTGAACTGGGGTCCCCTGTCCGAGACGACATCCTCTGGCAGGCCATACAGCCGGAAGACATGTTGGAACAGCAGTTCCGCGGTCTCCAGGGCTGTAGGTAGACCTTTCAGAGGAATCAGTCGACAGGCCTTGGAAAAGCGATCTATGACGACCAATATGGTGGTGTTTCCATCAGAACACGGAAGATCAGTAAGGAAGTCCACCGCTATATGGGACCATGGACGGTTGGGAATCGGGAGTGGCTCTAAAAGCCCTGCTGGCAGCTGCCGTGGGACCTTGGCCTGGGCACATGTGGTGCAGGCAAGGACGAAGTCTCGTACGTCCTGTCTCATGGATGGCCACCAGAAGCGTTCAGCGAGAAGCTTCAAGGTTCGGTTGACCCCTGGGTGTCCTGTACTTGGACCATCATGGGCCCAGTGTAGGAGCTCGGACCGAACAGTGGACGGGACGTATTCTTTGTCTTGGGGCTGCTCGTTGGGACCGGGTTCTTGACGTTGGGCTGCTTGGATATCGTCCAATAAAGCCCAACGGATAGGAGCCACAAACTGCGTCGGGGACAAGATGGTGTCTGGTGGGGAGAGCTGAGGCGATACCTCGAACAAACGGGACAGGGCATCGGCCTTGCCGTTCTTGGAGCCAGGACGATAGGTCACCGTGAAACGGAACCTGGTGAAGAACATGGCCCACCGCGCCTGTCTGGAATTGAGCCTCTTTGCCTTCTGCAGATACTCCAGGTTCCGGTGATCAGTTAACACTAAGAATGGGTGCGTAGCCCCCTCTAACCAATGTCTCCACTCTTCTAAGGCCATCTTTATGGCTAAGAGCTCCCTGTTTCCTACATCATAATTCTGTTCAGTAGGCGACATCTTGTGTGAGAAATACGCACATGGATAGAGCTTCAGGGGACTTCCCTGGCGCTGTGAGAGCACTGCCCCTACCCCGGCCTCAGAAGCATCAACTTCCACAATAAAGGGCAGTTTGGGATCAGGGTGCTTCAGGATTGGGGCAGAAGTAAAACGCTTCTTTAGGTCTTCAAAGGCCTGACTCGCCTCAGGAGTCCAGGTCAGGCGCCTAGGGGCTCCTTTTAACAGAGCAGTCAACGGGGCTGCAACGGAACTGAAGTTCCTTATGAAGCGCCTATAGAAATTCGCAAAACCTAGGAACCGTTGCAGGTCCTTTACTGTCTTTGGCTGGGGCCATGACAGAACTGCCGAGACCTTCTGTGGATCCATCGTGACCCCGTTGGGTGTTAGGATGTACCCCAGGAAATCCACAGAGTGCACATGGAACTGGCACTTCTCCCCTTTCACGTACAGCTTATGTGCTGCCAGCTTTTGCAACACCTCCCTGACATGTCCAATATGCTCCTCACGGGACCGAGAAAAGATCAGGATATCATCCAGATACACTAATACTGAGCGATTAATTAGCTCTCTGAGTACTTCATTAACAAAAGCCTGGAATACGGAAGGTGCATTCGCCAGGCCAAAAGGCATGACCAGGTACTCATAATGGCCGAGGGCGGTGCTAAAAGCGGTCTTCCACTCATCCCCTTCCCTAACGCGAATCAGGTTATATGCGCTCCTAAGGTCCAGTTTCGTAAAGATGGTAGCACCGGAAACCTGTTCGAGGGCCGACGTGATAAGAGGCAAGGGGTGCGGGTACTTCACAGTAATGGCATTTAGCCCCCGATAATCAATACAGGGGCGCAAACCCCCGTCCTTTTTCTCAACAAAGAAAAAGCCAGCGGAAGCTGGAGAGGTAGACGGCCGGATGAATCCGGCTTCTAGTGCCTCCGTTATATAAGCCTCCATTGCCTGATGTTCAGGTTGAGAAAGAGGGTATACCCGCCCCCTAGGGGGTGTAGTGCCCGAAAAAAGATCTATAGCACAATCCCAAGGTCTATGAGGAGGCAGTTCTGCAGCCTTGTGTTTGCTAAACACCGCCACTAGATCTGCATACTCCCTTGGAAGCTGCAGGGGCAGATCTGCATTAGGGCTCTCTATGGATGTGGAGTTACAAGACGTCTCCAGGTGTTTGGGACACTGCTGTCCCCAAGACAGCAGTTTCCCCTCACTCCAAGAGATAATAGGGTCATGGGTGCATAACCATGGGTATCCCAAAATAATGGGGTTATCAGGGGACTTAATCAGATAGAACCATATCTGTTCCTTATGGAGTGGCCCTACCTGCATAGTAACGGGCTCTGTGCGCTGCTCTACACGCCCCGACCCGATTGGAGCGCCATCAATAGCTTTAACCGCCAGGGGTTTTGGGCATCGGGCACAGGGCAAGCCCCAGGACGCGGCCATATCATGATCCATGAAATTCCCTGCAGCGCCACTGTCTACCATAGCTTTCGTCTGCTGCTGCTGGAAACCCCAGGATACTGTAACTGGTAATGTCAACAGGGAGGTATGGAGAGATACATCACTCACCAGTAAGTCGGTCCGTTGGGATCCACGGGGTGGCCGCACTGGGCAGGAAACCTGAACGTGATCCGCAGCTCCACAGTAAAAGCACAAGCGTTGCAGAAAACGGCGCCTCCTTTCCTCCTCTGTCACACGCCCGTTACTGAGTCGTATTATTCCCTGTCTGACGCACTGTTCTTCGAGCCCTGCACAGCTGACAAGGTTGCGTGCTTGAGCCGGCTCACTGTCCACAGGGCTGTAGGGCACCTGCTGCCCTGGCGGCGTCGGGGTCCGGCTGGAACCGGAGTTGCTCCGGTAATCCGGCGAGAACTCCTGAGAGAGTGGTCTTGACAATCGGGGGCTGGATGTCTTCTCCACTGGAGACCAGGAACGCACCTGAAAACTCTTGGTGCTGGGGAAGAACTGTCTCTCTGTCTTTCTGTCTGGGCTAGGGGGTGACTCAGGAGAGTAGGGCCCTGGGAACAGAGAGGCTGGACTGGAGATTGAGTATTCTGTGTAATTCTGGTTCTCACCTCTGCTACCTTGCAAAGCCTCCTGGAAGGGAACGGACAGCTGCTCAGTAGCGCTGATCCCATTGGTCTGCACAGGGCTCGTGGGCTCCGCGCGAGGACCCGAGGAAGCATAAAGACGATCAAAAAGACATGTCCGCCAATCATCATGCGTTTGCGAACTGGTCGGATCGGCGCCCCGCCCACCGTGACTGAGGAGTCGTGTCAACTGCTCCAACTGATCTGTGAGGCGGCTAGCGGCGTTCGTGCAAACCAGGAGTTGTTCTTGGTTCGCCTCTGTCAGATCCGCCAGCTCACGCCATTCCGCTGAAGTCATACTAGCAGGCGGATTCTTCTGTAGCGTCCGGACGGGAGTCCGACACGGACGCGCGTTGCTATTACGTCCAAACACAGACGAAATATATAATGACTTCACGTGCAGTGTGAGGTTAGACGTGTACGGTGAGTATTGTAAGACACTCGGTGGAAGTGAAACAAGAAACACGAGACCAGGAAACACACACGGTGTTGGAACTACGGTGAACAGTGAAACGCTAATCTGTGAGTCTGACCGCAACCCTGAGACGTGACGAAATACCGGACAGGAACGATGGACCAGGACTGAAGAACAAGAGGCAGGAACTGACGGGACGGGCACTCGGGACTGGAACATGCACACCTAGGAAACAAACTGAGGGAACAAGAGACTACCAATCGCCAACGAAGCACAAGAGAACTGCTGATTAAGAATCCGCGACTAGTTCTGCTCCGCTGGCTCCTTTTATACCTCCATGTCCTACGAGACTGTGAGGTGATAGGTAAGCGTTAGCTGGCGGCACTGAGTGGCGCCGCCTCTGACCAGGAGGGGCAGTGACCCCGTGGGATGTGACAGTAATTATAAATTAGCAGGTATCATGTACCATTTACTGCAGTTAATAAGGCCTGAAAAACTGTCCTGACTCAAGTTGTGTCTGGGGTGGGGGGGAACATCGGAAGAAAGAGGCATTGTATTTGCTGATGGCAGCTGGCATAAAAAATCCCCAATCATTTCCTGGCACGTGGTAGAATGAGCTAGTGGCTGAAAAGGTTCCAGGACAGTTTTCTGTGAAGAGGATTGGAAGTATTGGTTATGGTGGCCTCCAGTTTTGCCACCATCCTCCTCTCTGCCACTGCCTCGAGTGGGTCCATAGTCCATCCTGTGATGGAGTTGGCTTTCCTTATGAATTTGTTCAGGAATTTGGTCTCATCTGCACTAAATTTGCTTCCCTCACAAACCACAGCAATGAAAAGTGCATTGGCCATAAAAGACTGATAGAACATCTCCAGCTTCCTGCACACATTGAAGGTCCTGATCCTCCTCAGAAAAGTACAGTATGTTCTGACCTTTCTGACCTTTCGATAACAAAACCCTTCAGTATCATCTTGTACTCTGATTCATGTCCATTACTGATGCACCCTATGATCGAGGAGCTGGTGTAGAGATCATCTCTACTGCATGTACTCCCAATTTTTAAAGTGGTTTAGTCTCTGATGTGATTCTGTTCTGTGCCCCTCCCATTTTGAGATTGCTGTTCATTCCAGATAATTTCAAACAGAAAAGGCTGCATCTCCATTAACACTGCCATGGCCTTGCTGAAGTTCCCCTGTCAGCTTTCAGTAGCACGGATGGTGTCTCGGCATAAGTTTACAGGTTAATATGTATGCTCTGTATGATTTATCGCTGAGCTTCCTAGTCTTGATGGACCCCTACATATAATATCTTGCAGAAGAGATTGTCTTTCTTGAGCTGTTAAATCTCTTGCAAAATTCAGACCAGCTCCTGCTAAGGGCTTGATAAATCGTGTTAATACTGATTTGTGTTGGGTAATATCCGTTGCTGAGAATATTACAAAACTGCTCCAGCTACATTTCTATAATATTCCTTTAATTTGATCTTCACACACACACACACAGAGGCTGAAACCACTTGTCCCAAGCAGGACGTAAACCCCAAATCCTCCACACAGGAGGACTCAGTCAAGCCCGCTGCACCACCACCGTAGAGTGGTGTCCTTTCTAGGGTGTGTCCCCTCCCTCTTTGGCCTTGTGCTCTGTGTTGCCGTGTAGGCTCCAGCTTGCCGCGACTCTGCTAGGTACAAGCAGTTGTTGACATAGATTGATTACTTATTAAAATATTATTTAATTGCTTTCACTTTTAATGTGATTGAAATCAAGAACCCCTCAAGAAGAGAGGGAGAGAACCACTGCTGCTGTTATGGTACTGTCACGTTCTCCGCATCTGGCACATCTGCGACACCTGCCGTTCCCTGATGGGAACGACAATAAAGAGGGAAGCCGAGGAAGCCCAGACGCGGAACCTTGTTTTGCCTCCTTGTTTCCCTGCGAACCATGTTACCAAGAAACCCATCCCGACTTCGACCTTTTCCCTGTTTCTTCCTGACCACGTTCTGTTCCTAGCCCTTTGTACTCCGTTTGCTGATCGCCTGACCCTCGCCTGCCTCTCGACTCTGATTATGGATTCTTATTTGGCTTCCGTGTACGTCAATCCGAGAACTCTGCACTTGAGTCCGTCCGCGCTACGCGCAACCGTGACAGAAGGTTCCGCCTGCTACCAGGACTCAGCAGAGTATGCACAACTGCGTACAGTGCTCACCAAGCAAGGCGAGTTTTTGGGAACGCAATCCCAGTCGTTACAGCGCATACAAGAAAAGGTCGACGGATTAATCCAGGTCCTCCAAACCGGAGGTATTCTCAAACCCGCCTTCCAGAGTGCACCCGCGACTCCTGCTGAGCCTGTCCCGCCCACACCCCCCGAGGCTTCGGGGACGGTCACAAGGATCGCGACCCCAGAGAGGTATGACGGTTCACCCGATCAATGTCAGGACTTTCTGATGCAGTGCGAGTTGGTTTTTGAGTGTTCTCCGCGCATGTATCAGACGGACGCAGCTAAGATCGCTTTTGTCTTGTCGTTGTTAACCGGTCCAGCCCGGGCGTGCACTCGCCCAAGAACTACCTATGACATTTTCCGCGAGAAGTTCGAAGCGGTTTTTGACCACCCGCACACGGGGCGCGCGGCGGGTAATTATCTCATGCGTCTCACCCAGGGAAGTAGAAGCGTGGCTGAGTACGCTCTTGAGTTCAGACCCCTCGCGGCCAAGAGTGGCTGGAACTCCCCTGCCCTCCTCACCTGCTTCTTCGAAGAGCTGAATCCCCGGATCCAGGATGAGCTCACGTACAGGGGTAAGGAGGGGACTTCGACCGGTTTGTGGAGACAGCCATCGCCATCGACAATCTTGGCAGGAGTCGACAACCTCTGGGGACCAGCCCAGCAGAGGACCAGCTCAGGAAAGAAGAAAGGAGACGGCGCCAGGTGGGGAGACTGTGTCTCTATTGCGGGTCCCCGGAGCATCTCCGTGCCGCGTGCCCCGTGCGACCACCTCAGGGGACCTCCACAGAAACGAAGGCGAGTCCAGGGGAGCACCGGGGACAGCTACGTCTGCCGGTGAGTCTTTCCTGGGGGGTAAGCCGGGTGCAGACGAGCGCCCTCATAGATTCCGGAGCCGCAGGCTGTTTTATGGATGTAGGCTTTGCCCAAGCGCACCATGTCCCTATTAAAACATGTGAAGTCACCCTGAGTGTGAAAGCCCTGGATGGTCAACCCTTGGGTGATGGGGTGGTTGATACCCGGACGGCACCTCTCTTGCTCGAAACAAGCGCGTGTCACCAACGAGAAACTCACCTTCTTTCTGATCCGAGCTCCAGACACCCCTATCATTTTAGGTTACCCCTGGTTGGCACGTCATGACCCCGTCTTCAGGTGGAGTACTAAGGAGCTGGTTTCTTGGGGAGGATCCTGTCACGCATCCTGCCTCACGCTTCCTTGCCGGGCCACGTCGGTGGAAGGGGTAGAGGGCCTTCCCCCGCCGGTCATACCCCCGGACTATGAGGATCTACAAGAGGTCTTCAGCAAGGTCCGCGCTGCCGAACTGCCTCCTCACCGGTCCTGGGACTGTGCTATCGACCTCTTGCCAGGTACCACACCACCTCGGGGTCGGGTGTATCCCCTGTCGTTGCCGGAATAACGGGCCATGCAGGAGTACATCAGGGAGGCCCTCGAAACTGGTCTGATCGGCCGTCAACGTCACCAGCAGCGGCGGGGTTCTTCTTTATCGGTAAGAAGGACGGGGGACTGAGGCCGTGCATAGATTACCGAGGGTTGAACGCCATAACCATCAAGTACCCGTACCCCTTACCGTTGATTACCTCGGCCCTGGAGGGGATCCATGGATCGACCTGGTTTTCGAAATTAGACCTCCGCAGTGCGTATAACCTCATCCGGATCCGTGAGGGGATGAATGGAAGACAGCCTTCTCCACTTCACTAGGTCACTATGAGTACAGGGTCATGCCTTTTAGCCTAGCTAATGCCCCCTCAGTTTTCCAGGCCTTTCTCAACCATGTGTTGGGCGATTTCCTTCATCACTGCGTCATCGTCTACCTGGACGATATGCTGATCTACTCGAAGACCCGAGAGCAGCATATCCAACAGGTCCGGGCGGTCCTCAGGCGGCTCCTACAACATCGATTGTATGTGAAGGCAGAGAAGTGTGAATTCCACCAACGCCAAATCTCCTTCCTGGGCTACATCCTGAGCCAGGAGGGAGTTTCCATGGACCCCAGGAAGGTGGGTGCAGTGACCTCCTGGCCTCGACCTACCACAGTAAGGGCGCTCCAGCGCTTCCTTGGGTTCGCCAATTTCTATCGTCGGTTCATACGTAATTTTAGCACAGTAGCCGCACCCCTTACCGCGTTAACTGCAAGCAAGGACCGAAGACTCCCTTGGGGGGCGGAGGCGGAGAAGGCTTTCCAGGAGTTAAAAACACAGTTCACCTCCGCCCCAGTGCTGAAACAGCCGGACTCTTCCTTGCCGTTTGTGGTGGAGGTCGACGCCTCCTCGGTAGGGGTGGGTGCAGTCCTGTCACAGCGGCAAGGGGACCCTCCCAAGTTGTACCCCTGTACCTTCTTCTCCAGGAAGATGACCCCTGCCGAACGGAATTACGACATTGGGAACCGGGAACTCCTTGCTATCAAGCTCGCGCTTGAGGAGTGGCGTCACTGGCTGGAGGGTGCAGTCCATCCCTTTGTGGTACTCACGGACCACCGAAATCTAGAGTACCTAGAGACCGCAAAACGGTTGAACTCCCGCCAGGCCCGATGGGCCCTGTTCTTCACCCGTTTCCACTTTACTGTTTCCTATCGGCCAGGTTCCAAGAATGGGAAGGCTGATGCTCTATCGCGGGTTCATGACCGCGAACCACTGCCCCCCAACCCAGAGGAGATCCTACCCCAGGGATGCGTGGTGGGTCCGGTCCACTGGCAACTCCTCCAGGACATCCAAGAAGCCCAGGACAGCGAGCCAGAACCGCCCGGGAGGCCAACCGATCGTGTGTATGTCCCCAGTTCCTTCCGCGCAGCGGTGCTGAAATGGGCCCATGAGGCTCCAGAGGCCGGGCATCCCGGGATCCGCCATACCTTATTCCTGGTCCAAGGACGGTTCTGGTGGCCTTCACTGTCCGATGACGTCAGGGACTTCGTCCAGGCCTGTGCCACCTGCGCTCAAAAAGGCAGCGGGTCTCCTACAACCCTTGCCTACGCCGACCCGACCCTGGACCCATGTGGCGCTGGATTTCCTAGTGGACCTACTGGTCTCAGAGGGTAAGACCGTGATCCTCTCCGTCATAGATCGTTTCTCCAAGGCTTGCAGACTGGTGCCCCTTCCGAAGCTGCCTACCGCTCTCGAGGTATCGGAGATCCTATTCAAGCAAGTATTTAAACTCTACGGACTCCCCGAAGACATAGTTTCCGATCGAGGTCTCCAGTTCACCTCTCGGGTATGGAAGGCCTTTTGGAGCCGGCTCGGAGTGACGGTCAGCCTTACATTGGATACCACCCGCAAGCCAACGGTCACGTAGAACGCTTACAACAGGATGTTGCAAGGTTTCTCCGAGCCTACTGCTCCCAAAAACCCCACCACTGGGCTCGCTACCTGGCCTGGGCAGAGTATGCCCACAACTCCGCGCCTCATTCATCCACAGGTATGTCCCCCTTTCAGTGTGTGTTAGGCTACCAACCTGTCCTATTCCCTAGCGAGACCTCTCCAAGTCCTGTTCAGGCTGTGGAGACATGGCACAATGAGAGCACCCACGTCTGGAGGATGGTTCGGGCCCACCTGCTCCGCAGTGCGGAACGCCACAAACGTCAGGCTGACCGGCACCGGCGCACCCTTTCGTTCTTGCCCGGACAAAGAGTTTGGCTCTCCACCCGAGACCTTCACCTGAAGATCCCCTCCAAGAAACTCGGGTCCCGCTACATCGGCCCCTTCAAGGTAGTGCGTCGTGTCACGCCAGTTACCTACCGCCTTCAGTTACCTCCTGACCTCCGAGTGCACCCAGCGTTCCATGTTTCCCTCCTGAAACCGGTAGGGGTGTCCTTGCATCAGCCACCAGTAAAAACCACACCACTGTCGACACTACCCCTCGCAGGGGACGATGTCTATACGGTCCGAGCCCTGCTAAACTCCCGCCAACGGAGAGGTCGACTGCAATATCTAGTGGATTGGGAGGGGTACGGTCCGGAGGAGCGTTCCTGGGTAGCTGCTTCGGACATCCTGGACCCCGAACTGGTGGCCGCTTTCCACAGGGACCATCTCGAATGCCCGGCTCCGCGCCCCCGGGGGCGTCCTCCTTCCCGGCCCAGGGCGTCCGGAGCCGCCCGTGGAGGGGGGGGGGGGGGGGGGGTACTGTCACGTTCTCCGCATCTGGCACATCTGCGACACCTGCCGTTCCCTAATGGGAACGACAATAAAGAGGGAAGCCGAGGAAGCCCAGACGCGGAACCTTGTTTTGCCTCCTTGTTTCCCTGCGAACCGTGTTACCAAGAAACCCATCCCGACTTCGACCCTTTGCCTGTTTCTTCCTGACCACGTTCTGTGCCTAGCCCTTTGTACTCCGTTTGCCAATTGCCTGACCCTCGCCTGCCCCTCGACTCTGATTATAGATTCTGATTTGGCTTCCATGCACGTCGATCCAAGAACTCTGCACTTGAGTCCGTCCGCGCTACGCGCAACCATGACAGGTCCATAACCTTGTATTAATTTATAAAAATGAATCTGTATGAAAAGAAACCAATGGAATAGTCATATAGATATTTGGTTTTCACAACAATTTCATTTCATAGCAGCCATACATTATTAAATCTATGAAGAACTTTCCAGGATAATTTTAAATACATCATGGCCCCATCAAGATGTGGCAAATACCTCAGCAGTACACACTGTGAAGCAGCAATGCTATAAAATAACTATGATGTGGAATATGGCAGATTGTACAGTTGCTGTACACACACACATTTTCAGAACCGCTAGTCCTATACAGGGTCACGGGGAACCGGAGCCTAACCCGGCAACACAGGGCGTAAGGCCGGAGGGGGAGGGGACACACCCAGGACGGGACGCCAGTCCGTCGTAAGGCACCCCAAGCGGGATTCGAACCCCAGACCCACCGGAGAGCAGGACTGCGGTCCAACCCACTGCGCCACCGCGCCCCCCTGCACAGTTGCTGTAATAAGCAGTATATTTGTATACTGTATATGAATTTTCTATAGCAATTTGCACATTTTTAAGTAGCCTAAAAAATCATGTATTAAGCAAACAATTACACTTGAGAGGATCTTGAAGCAACAGCAGTGAATTGCTGTAATAAATTATGGATTTCCGAAAGGCTATTTTGATGAAGTTACTTCAATTGTGAAACATTTTGAATGTTGGAAGACCTTGTAATTTATATAGATTACAATGGTTTCAATTTATTGTGTGAATTTCTTCACAGAACAGGAGACCACATTCAGTACTTTTGTTTGTTTTCTGCTCTGGATGGATTGAATATTCTCTTTTCCCACCCACACAGCTCAGTATATTTGTCAGTGAATACAGTAACTATCAGTCAAAGAACTGTATCCATTAAACTGCAAAAAACTTCCCCCAATAATTCCAAATGTCTTTTGTGCAGTTATAAACATAACTTAATTATGCTGACAGAGGCTGAAAAAACAAGTTTAATATCAAGCCAGCATCTTCCGACTTGTTCCAAAATCATTTCAATGCAACTTCTGAGATACCTTTACAGTAAGTGTAAAGATCAATATAGCCACTGATACAACATGTAATTAGCTTATAGTTAGTGTATTAAAGGTATTAGACACTGCATAAATATTTAAATTGACTGCAACGGTACAATATGTACCACACTGGACTAATTTGGAACCATATGATGGATTTTCTGTTACAAGAAACAATATGTATCTGCAGTCGCTCTGGTTTTTGCCTAATGGTCTGGAATGATAGAATTTTCTAGAAAAAGATGGTTCCTCTCTAAAGCAGAAGGTCATGCTCTCCCCTGTGTACAGACAGACACCATGTTGTAGCACATCCCCCAGTGTATGTATGAGGGCGTACGGTACATTAACTCAGCATGACAAAAACTGTGAAGAAACATATTTTTTGATAATGTACATTCATCAGTCATAATAAATTCAGATCTTCATAATAAGACCTTTGAGAAGCCTTTCCTGTAAGTGTGCAAAACAATGTAGTCACACATTCCGGTTACATGTGTCAAGATTATATTTATTCAGTGTAAGATAAGGTTTTCAACAATCCTGGAGGTATATTAGGAAGATATGTAAATGTATGCAAAATAGTGGTAAAACAACACCTTGAGGATGGAGCCAAAAATAGAAATGACCAGCACTGTCCTTGTAAATAGGAAATGAGCTTAAGGAGAAGCTATTTGTCTTGTGTTCTGTTTCGGGGACCGTAGATTGAAACGCAAACAGGTGAAGCATGTCAAAACTATATTCTCATACCAGCAGTGCTTGAATAGTGATAAACACCATTGTAAAGGTGTGAAGACTGCAATCTGAGGATGTGACGTTAGAAAGATGTATCTTGGCATCCTGCCATATTGACTCCCGAAATTCAGTTCTGTCTCTCACAATCATGAGATGGTCTCAGCAAAGAGGGATGTGTGTACATATTATGTATTCATTGACTTCTAATGATATGATCTAGGGAAATCTGTGTTTTTTGTGCTGGTTGTTTAGCATGGAAAAACAACCTTACTATTTCCTAAAAACATAACCCTCTTCTCACTGGCGACAGTATCCCAATCGACTTATCCTTATAGTTTTTGCAAACTCATGATGGGAGATGGAGTCAAAACCTAAATCTTGTTTGTGATTTCTGCTTTAAGTTATTAGTTTTCAGCATATATGCTCTTCTTTTTTTTTTTTTTTTTTTTTTTTGCTTTTTCACAAAATTTGGCAGCATTGTTTCACTGTACATTTTTTAAAATCCCAAGGAGTATCATTTGAAAACTTTTTGCACCTAGTAATTTACACAATTCAAATGTGTTATAGATCACAGTAACAAGATCTAATGTTCACTGGGCAGGGTGGGGAGGGGACTTGAATAGAAAACAAAAATGGGTTTATAGATCATTTTAGTGCTGTACAAGATGAGGTTCAGGAGTGCAGTCACTGGGGCATCTGGGTATAGTGTAGAGTTTGAAACTCAAGATGATCACACACCATGCCTGAGTCACATACTCTGGGTATTGGGTCTCATCTGACTCGTCTCTTTGGAGAGGGAGTTTGAGTACTAGATTAGCAGTGAAGTAATATTGCACAGGTGTGCTTCGGGTCATGACCTCAATGACCATACTGTTTTTCATTGGTTCAACCTTTCCATAAAAACACTTTCACACCCATGACCTCGCCCTAATCGACCGCACCTGCCCCAAAGCAGAGCAGCAGGGTATAAAAAAGTTTTTCCTGCTCTTCTGGGTGCGGAATCTCATCTGGGAAATACACATCTCCTGCGCTCTGCAAGAAACGCAGTCTACTTACCCATCTTTCCCCGGCCCTCATTTTCCTCCGTCCCTCATCTCTTGTTTTTGACATCCGCGTCTCCCGACTTCAGCATCAGTTCTTTGACCTCAACTCCAGATTCACCCCGAGAACCACATCTGCACATCAACCAACCCATGCCTGTCTCCAACCACGACTCTTGCCTGTTCCTCTGTATTGGTAATAAAAGTCCCACACTTAGGTGCACACAGACTCCTCAGTCTCCTACCCTCGTCATTGAAAATCACATAATAATTCCAACCTATCTTACTTACTAATACCTGTGAACCTACACAGGTACAAAGGCTTTGATCATCCAGTAAATTTGCGATGTTAAATTTTAGTCATAATTTTGCTTTCAGCCGCAACAGTTAAACTATTCTTTCATTTCCCAAGAACTGCCATAATTATTTGAAGGAAAAAAGTACACAATTTGTCACTAAAGGTTTAACATGATCATAAAACAATGGATTATTATAATATGTCCTGGCAGTGGGTGGTGTATTTATGTCACAGACACCAGTTTCATGTTCTCCAGTTAACCCACTCACACAATCAGGATTAGAACCACTTTAGCAGTTTCTGGAAAACTGCTTAGGTTCCATTACCATTATGTCACAGTCTTGCCTGATAGGCTGAGGCTTTATATTTAATTTTTGTTCACGTCTGGTTACAGCTAAGAAATGAAACGGAGGAGTTCTTTAACCGATTCTGCACCACTCTGTCAGGTTCTTTCTGCTCTCAGCTTGAGACCCCTTTCCTCAACTAAAATAAGAGCAATTTACAGACATGCTTATCTTAGGGTACAGCTGTATATTTTTATGCTGCTCAGTGTTTTACAAGGGAATTTAGGAGGAACCTTGATCAGAAGCACATCAGCAGAAACTTCCATTCAAAGTGAAGCTTCATAATGTTCTATGCATAATTGCACATCTGTTCTTCCAGTCAGAATGATGGGGCTGTTTGGGAAAAGTGGGGTGAAATAAAGGAGTAAATCATCTGCTCCCTGGCAGTGAATCTCTAGATGACCAGCAGCACAGTGATGAATACTCTTGCACAATCAGTACTAACCCTGCTTTTTTCTGGGACCCAAGGTGAAAAGTTGTTTGGGTGAAATAGTATATTTACAGTATTAGACCTCTGCTGAAACCATGATCATATAACCATGCTCCTGGAACTTCCTACCATTGCCATATGTGGACAAAAAGGACAAAAAATGTCCTTTTTTAATCTTGTGCATACGTGGCTGTTTTTATAAATATTTTTCAGCAGTTGTATTGCTGAAACAGTTAGCTAGAGAGTGTGAATTGCAGGGCCTTTGGGAATTGGAAAAGTGTTGACAAGCTTGATAAACATTACGCCGATGTGACAGGTTTTTGAATTACCAGTTCAGTTAGGTGCCATAATCTGCTGTTACTTTCGGTTGCATTAGGGTATGTTTTTGTGTTGATAACATCATCTCAACTTGAGACCATGTCAAAATGTGCTAGACGTTGCTAAACGACAATGCTTTGCTGGATGCCGTGAGAGTGTCAAACTCTCTATTGAAGTTTTGTTCTTTTGTTCTCAGCCCTGAGCCCTGTTTGTGCTTACCATCATGTTTAGCTCTGAGGTAAAGTGAAAAGTCTAAAGACGGATCTTACCGGGATTTTCTCCCAGCCAAAATCTTACATCCCACCTCCAAACTTCTACCTCTCTTTGTCTCAGAACCCAAGCCTTATGTCTGGTTTCAAGTGAGATCGTTGCCAAGCTCTCACCAATCAGCAGCAGTATGTTTTCTTGGAATGCCTTCATAATTAGCTGGCTGTAAGACAGCCAGGTGTCCACTAATTAGCTGACTGAACCAGGTTGACTGAAAGTACAACTGCATGAGAAGAACACCAAGTTTGCTAGGTATGACAAAAATACTGTAACTATGAATCTTTTTTCCTTTATTGTGAATGTTTTTTCACTGTTTAACAAATGAGAAAAGATTAAGACATACAATTTACAGCAACCGAAACTTACAACAGGCATCCAATTTACCTTATTTTTTAAATTTTTTTGTTATTATTTTTTATTTATTTTTGAGCATCAACATTCAGCCCTCATCAACGATCACTCATACCCCTGTGCACAAACCGAGGTCCACAGAAATGGTTTACTGAGTCTAGTGTGGAAGAACTTGACTGGCCTGCACAGAGCCCAGACCTGAACCACACTGAACACCTTTGGAATGAACTGGAATGGAGACTGCAAGCCAGACCCCACCGATGCTGTTGTGTCTGAGTAGGGGCAAATCAATGCAACCATGTTCCAAAATACAGTAGAAAGCTTTCCCAGAAAGTGTTGAGGCTGTTATAGCAGCAAAGGAAGAACCAACTACATATTAATGTCTATGGTTTTGAAATTAAATGTTCTAAAATATGGGTGTGGTGTTTGTGTGTTCCCATACTTTTGTCCATGTAGTGTATTACTCTGTACTAGTATTACTTTAACATGAATAAGTTGTGAAATTAGAGAAAAAATTATAACAAAACCCTGTTTTCATGCTGCACTCAGAAAAGCTGATGGACTCAAATGCAAGTACTTTGTAGTTTTAAGGAGCAGACTAGCAGTGGCGTCAGGGACAGGCGAGGGTTGGTCGATCTTCGTACTTTGTTCAGGGAAGCACACAAAAGCCAGAGTTGCAGTCACGGAGTAGAGGGTCGAGGAGCCAGAGAAACCAAACTGGAGAAGCACAGGATGGGGAAGGAGAAGGGAACAAGACAGGAGACAAGGAGAAAGGGACTTTGTTGTAGATCGCTAGGAGCTCCGTCTTCTCAAGATAAGGTTCCACAATCGGGTGTTTCCGCATTACCACTTTTTTGCCCATCCTCCCTAATCATCCACGGTTGTGGTTGTCAAGCACGCAGTTGGGAGCATGACACTGTTATACAGTGTAGAATACATGCTTGATAATTGTTTATATATTATTCTGGTTCATATAATGCAATAGAGAGGGATTTTTGAAAACAATGAAGTTGAAGAACCCCATCATAAATTGAGGGCTATTTGTAGAGATTGACGTTCACACAGCATGGCATTGCGCCTGTACAGTTTTCTTTATTATGCTACATGTGTTATACATGTTAACTTATTATCAGTAACTGCTTGCCCAAGTACAGGTCACAATAGTCCAGAGAGATCCTTTCTTGGAAATGTAGGATGCAAAGCCTGTCAGGCTACACCATGGATAAGATGCTCATGTATTGCAGAGATTTATTATAAAGAATAGAGTTTACTATTCATTTTGTTGACAAATTTGTCCAAGATGACAAAAAAATTTGTGTACTATGCCACTTAAAAGGATTTACTCATTTATATAATATGGTTAAGGGTACTAAAGCAGAACCCCCAAAATACAAGGAAATGTCTTTAAATACTTTATTTCTTGGTGTCGTTTTCATCGAGGTGGGGAGCCATCCTTCCTTTGTCCAATAAATTCATTGAACATAACACACTAATACTCAATTGACAAAGAATAAATAACATTATTTCTTAAGGAAACGTTTGGATGTCCTGGTACAGTTATACTGAATGGTGAGGGTCCACCTGTGGTGGAAAACATCTTTACTTGGCCATGGTTCATCATTGACCATATAGAAATGTTCCATCAGCTCTGGGTGTGACGGGGTAGAGTATCCTGGAACTCATCATTCTCAGTGGAACACTCGGGCAAAGAGGATACTTTGGAAATCATATTGCCCTGAGGACAGAAAGCTATGAAAACTCTTGAATGCTGCTTAAGTGCTGGATTCCCAATGGTGGATGAAACTCCAAGTGAAGTACTTTTTCTTGATAAAGGATGGAACTGTATGGACTTTGCCTTTTGGGAGGTTTTCATCTCCTCAGGCTCAGGCAGCTCATAGAAGCAAACAGTTCATCTCCTCAGCTTTACAGCCACCTTTTAACACCCCACTGATGCAGGTGGATTTTGAGTTTCATGCCTTTTCATCCATGAATTTCATTGGCTGAAGTTCCTGGGGGGTTTTTTGGTGAAGATGCCCTCCCTCTTGCAGTGCATGAGCTCATCAGTTTCTGTGCAAAAGTTCTAAAATCAAATACTGTTCATCACCTCTAAATTTTGGTGTTTATGCAGCACACTCCCATATGGACAGATACCATAAGATGGTAATATTCTTGAGGCACGAAAATCAAAATAGAAAAAGGTGAAAAGAGCTCAGAATTTTCCCAGTGGGATGGAATGATGTGACTGTGAAGTAAGGTAAACACTGGTTTGTTCAGCACATTTTCAGAATGTTAATCAGACAGTTTTGTGTTATGCTGTTTGACACATCTGGAGTTTGACATGTATGGATGCACTCTACTGGTCAGAGAGAGGCCCCTATCAGTCGATACAGCCTTAGGAGGAGTTATTTTCTGTTATACATTTTCTCATACAAAAATTTTGCATAAGAAAATGTATTATATTTGTATGTATAAGAAAATGCATTGCTTTAAAAACTGGACTTGAACTGTGACTGGGTCTGTTACTTCATTTTTATGCAAAAAATTCTGTAAAAAAAAATCCAAACCACGTCTGCAAAAGATAGGTTGTGACCTAATTACTTTGGGTGAATTGCAAAAAACAGAAACACCAACAAAAGCAAAGACAATGTGACACATGCAGGTGACCTGTCCAGGTGCCCTCTGAACCTCTGAGGCTATAACACAGAACTTGTCTGAGTTCTTGTGCTCAGAATTATGGTGCAGTTTCATTCATGTGCAAAGGTATGCCTGTTGGTCTGTGTTCTGTTGAATGGAGGTCAGTGCTGTTGTGTTGGGTTATGTCTCATCTGTGACTAGCAGAAATCTTTTGCCCTCTGTTAATTTTCCAACATCCACCTCATGCAAAGCACTTGTAAACCACTGCCACATGCACATCAGTAGGGAAGGAGACAAACCTGTTGAGTGATCTGTCCAAAACAAGACTCTGGTTAGTGATATATTGACCAGATATTTTAGTTAATCCTAGTCTGATGGTGGGTGATGGTGGATGGTGGCTGTATGGTGGATGCAGCAGTGTGCCAGTGCTGACTCAAGCTCCTAAAATTCAACAACCTGGGACAGACAGTGTAAAAGGGTAAATAGATGTCACTTTGTGTGTTGAGTTCCTCACTTGTCACTGTGGGTTACTACAGTTCTGAATTGCTTATAATATGAATCATGATTTCATGAGATTTCTGCAGATAAAAGTATTAAAAAACACAACATTTAAAAATGAAAACAACCTTCCTTTCTAGCATTGTGAGTAAATATCAATGAAGGTGTTTTATCTCACAGGCTGTAGACCTGTGTTGGTTTTCTGCTTTCAACTTGGAATCACTGCTGTGTATTCTGCCTAGTGTTTCAGCTGGCCTAATGAATACTTTTTAACCAAGCTGCTAACTGTGTTTCTTAAAGTCATTTCTAAAGTCTGCTATAATAAATTATTGGTGAAATATTTTGAAACAATGGGGGTGCGGTGGCGCAGTGGGTTGGACCACAGTCCTGCTCTCTGGTGGGTCTGGGGTTTGAGTCCTGCTTAGGGTGCCTTGCGACGGACTGGCGTCCCGTCCTGGGTGTGTCCCCTCCCCCTCCAGCCTTTTGCCCTCTGTTGCTGGATTAGGTTCTGGCTCCATGCGACCCTGTATAAGACAAGTGGTTTCAGATGATGTGTGTGTGTGCCCTGACTTACCTAAAAATGATTTTACATGAGTCAGGGCAGTGAAAGAATATTGTGGAAGAGCTTTCTGACATCTATCCACTAATAACTTTCTCAGCATGCTCAATTATTTTGCTGGTCTGGTGATGCTGATGAATACGATGGGAAAGTATTTTTAACATCCAAGCTCATCTATTAGACCCTCACTCCAAGCAATTGTCCTGTTCACCATGCTGATGTAAAATGCCTGCCATATTGAAACTGTGAAAAAAGCACTATTTTTGTGCTTTTTTATGCTTTATTAATTTTAATGTACTTTGATTTTTTCCAAATGTGCCTATTGCTACTTATTTATGTAAATGCCCCCTGTTAAGCGATGTCCAAAATAACCAAATCATTAACGAGAAGGCCAAAAAACTTTTGGTGGCAGGAAACTCCAGAATTAAAGCAGTAGTGGACTCTCATCTACACATAATTTGTCATGGCTGGTTTTGGAAGGAAGTGGCAGACCCAAGTGCAGAGTGGATTTCGTGCTTTATTCAAGGAAATCCGAGAGACTTTGTCACAGGACAGGCAAGAGGTCTTCGAGGAACAAACGTCGTAACAGGGACAATCCAAGAGGCAAGGTCGGTACGCAGGGAAGAGGTCGATGATCAAAAGGAGATACGAGGACTAAGGACTAGGTGTTATGGGACAGGGAAAGGACTCAGGGATCAGGGAGGAGTAGAGTATCAGTAAGGAGGTCGCAAACTACAAGGCTGAACAAGGTTCCGCATCAGCTCCTGGTCTGACGCTGCCTTTTATGCATCAATCTGTGCCGCGCCCCAGGTGTTTCGTGTTGGCTCGGCAGTGTGGGCGTGGCATAATTCTTTTAGTAGACCCTCTTTCTCACTGACATAAATGGCCAGAGTGGCAAAAACTAACACTTTCTGCGTATCAGTAGTTGACATCAGTAAAACTAACTTTAGAGATTAGTTGCTAGTGCTAGCTGTCATGACTCCGTCCAGGAAGTAGCCGTCAGACCCAAGTGCAGAGCGGATGGTGTTTATTAAGGCAACTCCAAAAGACGTGGTCACAAGATAAGCAAAGGGTCACCGATTAACATACGTTGTTGAAGGGGCAATCCAAAAGCCGAAAATGCGAAGAGACAAGTGATAGGTCGAGGAATACCAAGAACGGAGTCATAGGGATTCAGGAGAAGGGGTGGGGAGCAAGGACTAGGAAGGGCAGGACAGGAAAGGTAAGAAGGCAGATGCACAGGAGCCACGCGAGTAACAAGGCTGAACAAGGTTCCACATTTGGCTGTGCTCCGAGCCCTCCTTTTATGCGCCTGTCCCCTGATCTGCCGCAGGTGTTCCTCATTGTATCGAGGTGGAGGGAGTGACACTAGCACTGCAGTGGATTTGGATTTGACAAGAGGAAAGGATTTCTCTGGATGCTGGAACTACCAAACACTATTCAATGCAGCTGTTTTAAATGGGGTAGTTTGGCAGGAGTTGAGCAGCTCATGGAGGGGAGTTCTGGACATAATGAGTGTCCCAAATGGACACAGTCTCCCAAGCCTGAGCGATCAAAACCTGAATCTAAAACCTGACACAGGTATTTATCTATAACTGGTACTGCAATAAGATAGAGTTCTTTTCATGCAAAACTATAGCATTATACAAACTTGTCAACAAATGCTTCTGGATGCATTTAATTTTGCCAGAGAGTTACCAGAAACAATTGCACCTCACTATTTGTTTTTCTTCTTGCTTTGGACTGAACTGCTTTTTAACAATATATGCTGCAGGTTTGAGCTGCATTCAGCCAAACCCCGTTTTGAAGCCACAGGATAGAATTGTCACATTTCACTGACAAAACATATATATATATATATATATATATATGTTTATATTGAGCGGCTGGATAGTGTAGTGGTAAGATCGCCAAGCCCCAAGAACAATGAGCTCTTGTAAGCTGAATGCAAGAGCAGCTGACCTAAGAGATAAGATCATGGCTAAGAAGGACACCTGGAGCCTCTGTGGCCGATTACCAAGACCAAGTGAAGTACCTACTGAAAGTCTACTAGAAGATGTGAATGCAGCACTACGAACAATCCCTACTGAGACCAACCAGCTGATGTATAACAGAGCAACAGTGATCCTTGAGATGCTTGGATACAAGATGAATACCAAGCATAAGAAGCAGTATCCTCCATGGAAAAGAAGGCTAGAAGCCAAGATCAAGGCAGCACGAAGGGAAGTAAGCCAGCTATTGGAACTGCAGAAAGGCGTGATGAAGACCCTGCCTAAGAAGTACAGCAAGCTGTCTATACCTGAGGCCTTAGAAACTGCCAAGCAAAGACTCACAGCCTTGGCTAACTGCCTGAAGAGGTACACAAGAGAGATAGAGGGCAGAAGAATAAACCAGATGTTCTCCACAGAACCCTCCAAAGTGTACTCTCAGGGGCAGGGTAATAATAACATGAGAGCAGACCCACCAAGGTTGGAGACTAAGCAATACTGGAAAAACACATGGGAGAAGGAGGCATCACATAACAACAAGGCCCAGTGGCTAGTGGATCTAAGAGCAGACCACAGCAACCTCCCTGAACAGGACCCAGTAACCATCACAGTGGCAGACATCCAAGAAAGAGTCTCAAGTATGAAGAACTGGACAGCACCAGGCCCTGACATGATCCATGCCTTCTGGCTAAAGAAGCTAACTGCACTCCATGAGCGCCTGGCAACACAAATGAACCAGCTGCTAATGGATGGGACCCACCCTGAATGGTTAACAGAAGGTCGGACAGTCCTGATCCTGAAGGACCCCCAGAAAGGAGCGGTCCCATCCAACTATCACCCAATAACCTGCCTCTGCACAACATAGAAGCTGCTCTCGGGTATCATAGCGGCTAAGATGAACAGGCATATGGCTCAATACATGAGCGGGGCCCAGAAAGGAATTGGTAGAAACACCAGAGGAGCAAAATACCAGCTACTGGTAGACAGAACAGTCACTCGAGACTGAAAGACCAGACAGACCAACCTGTGCACCGCCTGGATTGACTACAAGAAAGCCTATGACTCAATGCCTCACTCATGGATCCTGGAATGCTTAGAACTATACAAGATCAACAGGACACTAAGAGCCTTCATCAAGAACTCAGTGAGGCAGTGGAAAACAACCCTAGAGGCTAACTCCAAGCAAATTGCGCAAGTCACCATCAAGTGCGGCATCTACCAAGGAGATGCGTTGTCCCCACTGCTGTTCTGCATAGGCCTGAACCCCCTCAGCCAGATCATCACCAAGACTGGCTACGGATACCGACTACGGAATGGAGTAAACATCAGTCACCTCCTCTACATGGATGACATCAAGCTATATGCCAAGAGTGAACGAGACATCGACTCCCTGATCCACACCACCAGGATCTACAGCAATGACATCGGAATGTCATTCAGATTGGATAAGTGTAGCCGGATGGTAACAAAGAGAGGGAAGGTAGTCAGAACTGAGGGGACTGTACTACCAGAAGGCAACATAGCAGATGTTGAGGACACCTACAAGTACCTTGGAATCCCGCAGGCGCATGGGAATCATGAAGAGGCCGCAAGGAAAGCAGCAACCGCCAAATACCTGCAGAGAGTACAGCAAGTCCTGAGAAGTCAGCTGAATGGGAAGAACAAGGTCCGGGCTATCAACACCTACATCCTGCCGGTAATCAGATACCCCGCTGGCATAATAAGCTGGCCAAAAGAGGAGATAGAAGCCACTGACATCAAGACAAGGAAGCTCCTGACAATGCATGGAGGGTTTCACCCCAAATCCAGCACCCTGAGGCTGTACACTAAGCGGAAAGAAGGAGGCCGAGGACTCGTGAGCGTCAGAGCCACTATCCAGGATGAAACAACAAAGATCGTTGACTACATCAGGAAGATCGCCCAGACTGATGAGATGCTTAGTGAATACCTCAGGCAGCAGAAACCCGAGAAGGAGGACAAGGAAGAACAGGAACCATCATGGAAGGACAAATCCCTACACGGTATGTACCACCGGCAGATTGAAGAAGTGGCTGATATCGAAAAATCATACCAGTGGCTGGACAAAGCTGGACTGAAAGACAGCACAGAGGCACTAATCATAGCAGCACAGGAACAAGCTCTAAGTACAAGATCAATAGAGACCGGGGTCTACCACACCAGGCAGGACCCCAGGTGCAGGCTGTGCAAAGATGCCCCTGAGACAATCCAGCACATAACAGCAGGGTGTAAGATGCTAGCAGGCAAGGCATACATGGAACGCCATAACCAAGTGGCTGGCATAGTGTACAGGAACATCTGTGCCGAGTATGGGCTGGAAGTCCCAGGATCAAAGTGGGATACACCCCAAGGGTGGTCGAGAATGACCAAGCTAAGATCCTGTGGGACTTCCAGATCCAGAGTGAAAAACTGGTAATGGCTAACCAACCGGACATAGTAGTGGTGGACTAACAGAGGAAGAAAGCCATAGTGATAGATGTCGCCATCCCAAGTGATGCCAACATCAGAAAGAAAGAACATGAGAAGCTTGAGAAATACCAAGGACTGAGAGAGGAGCTAGAAAAGATGTGGAAGGTGAAGGCAACAGTGATCCCCGTGGTAATCGGAACACTTGGGGCCGTGACCCCTAAGCTGGGAGAGTGGCTCCAGCAGATCCCGGGAACAACATCCGAGATCTCTGTCCAGAAGAGCGCGGTCCTAGGAACAGCTAAGATACTGCGCAGAACCCTCAAGCTCCCAGACCTCTGGTAGAGGACCCGAGCTTGAAGGAGTAAGACCGCCCACAAAAAAAGGGGGTGAGTGGGGAATTTTATATATATATATATATATATATATATATATATATATATATGTATATATAGATATATGCTTTGTCTATTGGCCTGAGTAGTAATGACAGAAAATGTGTCAAGGAGCAAGAACCTCTTGTTTCTCAGAAAGGATGTTCAGGGATAAAATTCATGAGTAACCTGCATCTCAGTCCCTGTCATGTGATAGGATTTGGTTTTGGGGAGGTGCTTGTGCACTACATTTAGACGACTCTGTCAGATGCAGCAAAGGTGTGTGACTGTGTGTGCATTTGTGCATGTGTATTACAAAATGACGCTTTTTCAGCGTAATATCACTACTGTCATAAGTCATACTGCAGAATTGTTATTGTTTTTGAGTTATGTTAGACATAACCAGGCCCACAAAATAATTCTGAAAAGATTGTGTACTGTGTTGGTAAGCTGAGGCTGAGTAGGGATTGCAATCCTTTTGAAATGATATCTTTACTATTTCCCTGAGCTAACAAATTGCTTTGTAGTCCTTTACTCGGATGCAAGACGTAGTCTCATCACATTAAATTGAACTCAGGTGATGAGATTCTGCAATGACTTTCCAGTTGTTCAGTATTTCAGTTGAATAGACTATTGAACTGAACAAAATGTAGCACTGTAAGGCTTTTCTCAAGGACTGGATAACTTGGGTCAACAGTTTTTTTCTACTTTCTATAAGTAAACACTTCTGTTAGCCAAGTGCTGCATAGTGCACTCAGCCGTTATATTTTATTAACGTTACATTAAAACTGCTCAATGTGATTTACCTATTTCTAAAGTTTTGAAATACACCACATGAACTGGAATTTAAAGACAGAGCTGCGTTGGGAAATATCTCATCGTAAATACTTATTTGTAACACTGTACATATTTAGCTGTTCCAGATTTACATCGAGATAGAAATTGAATGCCGCTTAATCATATAAATGAAACCCTTGATTGCATTTTTTCTAAACACACATACACACACACACACATATATACACTGTCTGAAACCACTTGTCCCGAGTTGGGTCATGGTGAACCGGAGCTTATCTCTACAACACAGGGCACAAGGCTGGAGGGGGAGGGGGAGGGGGCAGACCCTGGACGGGATGCCACTCCTTTTCCCCAAGCGAGACTCCAACCCCTGACCCATTTTTTCTAAACAATTTAACCGTCTTATCAAAAGTGTGTATACATATTTAAAAGTTAGTAGTTCAGCAGTTCAGCATGAAATTAATAAAAGTTTTCCACAAATATCTACTGTTTTAGTTAATCTGACAAGGGTGGTAGGCATCAATAAATATAGTGTCAGTTTTCAATTAACTGCTCAAAATATATCAATTCTTGTTAACTTTCCCAGCAAGCCTTGAGTTTGGGAGCTCAATAGCTGAACAAACTCCAGAAAGATACATGATCCCTTATACCATGGTTTCAATCCCTTATACCATGCTTTCAATCAATTGTTTGTTTTTTGTTTGTTTGTTTGATTGTTTTTCCTATTTGCTGTCGGAATCCTTGGAATTGTATCTGACCGTGCAGCCAGCATTCTGGAACATTGTATCCCACTGTAAGAGACGAGGCAGGAAACAGGAGATGCAGTCTCCCGTAGCTGTGGGCTTTTATTTGCCTAGACAGCGGAGGAGGAAGGAGATGGGAAAGGGGGAGCAGGGAACAGGGAACAGGTAGGGAAAGGTTTTGTGCTGGCTGGGAGAGTCGGGTCGATCGTGACGTGGGCTTCGTGTCAGAGTTCGGGTCTGTGGTCGTCTAGGTCTGGTTCTCCTCCTCGGTCTCTTCTCTCTACTGCTGGGCACTGGGGAAGAAATAGGGGATGAAATCAGCCCCAGCTGGGGCTGCTTTAACCCCGTCTCCACCCCCTCCCCAGGCAGCCTCGGCGTGCTACACCCACCTTGTCTCTCATTCTAAAATCTTATACATGATCACCAAAGACGGAGTAGCTAATTATTCATTTCGATTATCCTCTGAAAAACGAAATCAGAATCAGAATGAGTTTTATTGAGGAAGTGTGCTGACACACACAAGGAATTTGGTGTGGTTCTAAGTGCCTCCAATACTTACAGACAAACAAATAGCTGACACAGAATTACAGAATAAATAAATATCATATTTACAGAGTATACAAACACAAGAGCATAAATAGTAGTATACAAGTGGTCCCCAATTTATGATGGTTTGACTTACGATTTTTTCAACTTTACGATGGTGAGCTGGCGATAAACATTCAGTAGAAACCGTACTTCAAATTTAGAATTTTGATTTTTTTCCGGGGAAGGGGGGCGCAGTGAGTTGGACTGGGTCCTGCTCTCCAGGGGGTCTGGCGTTCAAGTCCCACTTGGGGTGCCTTGCGACGGACTGGCGTCCCGTCCTAGGTGTGTCCCCTCCCCCTCCAGCCTTATGCCCTGAGTTGCCGGGTTAGGCTCCGGCTCCCCGCGACCCTGTATGGGACAAGCGGTTCAGACGGTGTGTATGTGTGTTTTTCCTGGGCAAGCGATATGCAGAGCAATGCTCTCTAACAGTGAGAAGCAGCAGCTGCGATCCACATCCAGTTTGCCACGCAGAGGTGTGTATTGGGTGTGTTATTTGTACTTTCGACTCATGATATTTTAGACTTATTACGGGTTTTGCAGAGTGTCACCCCATCATACATTTACATTTTACATTTACTTATTTCGGAGACACTTTTCTCCAAAGCGACATACATCTCAGAGAAATTGTAAATTGGGGACCACCTGTACATACTAAAAAAAGTAAATAAATCAGAATTAAATTACCAAAAGTAGTTGGATAATGTTGCACTGACAGGAGACCTAGAGGGGAGTGTTAACTGTTCATGAGAGTGATGGCCTGAGGGAAAAAAACTGTTCTTGTATCTGGTCGTTCTGTTGGACAGTGCTCTATAACACCTGCCAGAGAGAATGAAGAGTTTGTGTCCAGGGTGTGTGGGATCATTGACAATTTTGCCCGCCCACTTCCTCATTCTGGACCTGTACAAGACCTGGTAGGCAGGGGTGTACTAGTGATCCTCTCAGCTGTCTTGAGTGTGTTTTGTGATGTTGGCTGTGGCTGCCCCATGGAAATGTGTGTCAAAACCTAAAGTTTCAGAAGTTGTTCTCTAGCAAGACTTACTGTCAAAGAAGATCTGAACAGTAAGTCTTCCTGGAGACCCTAACTCTAACCCCTAGCCCCAACCCTAACTCTATAGGGTGAAATTTAAACTGACCCAATCCTTATCCTCCTTGAGGAAAAAATATGCACTGTCCAAAAGCTTCATCTCAGTGGTATAGCTTCACTGTAAAATCCTATGCCGGTTTTGCATTGATGCCTGGCCCATTACTCTCTCAAAGTGGAGATATCTTTCGGGACCCTTTAATTCACTCGGTGTGCTCCATGCTCAGCAGTGTTGAGACAGGAGTGTGACATTCGTTTCCAGAAAGGACAGAGGCAGGTAATGTCAGGGGTAGCTGGTAGCATAGTGGTTAGAGCTGCTGCCTTTGGATCCAAATAATCATCATCATCAAATACATCATCATCATCAGTAACATTGCTCATGTTTTTACCCTCAAGTCTGTGGAGCCTTTTTCCATGTAGTGGTATTATTATTATGAACCTTTTAGTTTTTGACAAACTTAGGTAAGTTGAAAATGATTGACAACAATTTTCCTGTTTGTTCAGCAAAGAAAAATTCTGGGTAAATATTCGTCTCAAGAGTACTGCAATAGTAGGGGCTTCAATCAGGGACCTTCATGTCTTTGGACTGTGGGAAGATACCGCAGCACTTCAGGGGCAAACCTTGTACCAAGAATGATCCAGAGACATGGTCGAAGGGACAAGCAATGGTTGTGGCTGTGGGAGACAGGATTCAGGGATGAAGAGACGGGCAAGGGGTAACGAGGAGACGTAAGGAGCTGGTCAGGTAAAGTGAGTGTGTGGTTTAGAAGTGTAAAGGGGACAGTTGTCTCAACGAAATTTCACAACTGGGGAGTGGTGGATTGGTGCCCTTTATACCTGGCTGCACTGATTGCCACCAAGTCCTTGCAGTGAGCATAGGTGTAACAGTACTATGTAAAATGTATGTACAGCAACCACAACTGTGCATCAGACAACCGGTTGATGAAAATTACATTAATTTTGCAGACGCTTTTCTCCAATGTACTCTATGTAGTGTTATCAACCCACACACCTTATTCACCAAGATGACTTACACTGCTAGATACACTACGTACAATGGATGACTCATCCACACATCAGTGGAACAGACTCACTCACTCTGTCACTCACACTACTCGCTGTTCTACCATGCCACCCATTGACCGGTTTAAATACACACACACACACACATTTTCTGAACCGCTTGCCCCATTCGGGGTCGCGGGGAGCCAGAGCCTAACCTGGCAACACAGGGCGTAAGGTTGGAGGGGGAGGGGACACACCCAGGACAGGACGCCACTCTGTCGCAAGGCACCCCAAGCAGGACTTGAACCTCAGCCCCACCGGAGAGCAGGACCTGGTCCAACCCACTGCGCCACCGCGCCCCCCTCTGGTTTAAATATATATTTTTATCACTTAATAGTCATGGACTCCACAAGGCCTCTGAAGGTGTCTTGTAGTATCTGGGACAAAGACATTAGCAGCAGACCCTTTAAGTCCTGTAAGTTGCAAGGTAGGGCCTCCACGAATCAGACTTTTTTTTCCAGTACATCCAACAGATGCTCGATCGGATTGAGATCTGGGGAATTTGGAAGCCAAGTCAACACCTTGAACTCTTTGTCATGTTCCTTAAACCATTCCTGAACAATTTTTGCAGTGTGGCAGGGCCATTGCCATCAGAGAATACCGTTGCCATGAAGAGGTGTACAGGGTCTGCAACAATCTTTAGCTAGGTGGTACGTGTCAAAGTAACATCCACATGAATGCCAGGGCCCAAGTTTCCCAGCAGAACATTGGCCAGAGTATCACACTGCTGTAATTTAGAAAAAATTCCAGATAAGTAAATTATTGAAATTGTCAGCTATTGTGGATAAAAGCATGGCTAAGATGAGTTGTAATATAATGATAAATGAATTCATTGGTTAAAAAATTTTAAAAATGCATGAACATTGGCTAAATCAGTAACAGAGCTATGAAGTCATAGCATAAGGATGGATTGTATTAATATTAACCAGACCAGGAAGTAATTAATGGTTAGCTAAATAAATGTAGCGCAGCAAGTAGGGCAGGTACTGCTCACTGTGTAAGCTACAGGTTCAAATATGGGTTCCAATGTGGCTGAGTTGGTGTGGAGTTTGCATGTTTTTCCAGTACCTGTATGGGGTTCCCAAAAAATTGGTGGCTCTAGATGGCCCATACTGTTACTGAAGAAATATGTTACTCTGCTGTACTGTATAAATATGTGAATGACTGCAGGGCATTTACTGTAGTGTATCATTTACCTTTACCTCCCAGCTAGCCTGTCCTCCTGTCACGACCTCTTGATCAAACTGGACAACTCACTCATTTCGCCTAGCTCCTTTGCTAAGAGTCTGGGAGTAACAATTGATGCGAGTCTGTCATTCTCTCAACATATCGAAGCCACAACCCAGTCCTGCAGATACATCCTGCATAAAATTCGTAGGATCCATCCCTACCTCACTACTGACTCCACCCATCTACTTGTCCAGGCCATGGTTACTTCCCATCTGGATTACTGCAACTCTCTTCTGTGTGGCCTTCCTGCTAATGCCATCAAACCTCTGCAGCTTCTACAGAATTCTGCTGTTGTGTTTGAATCGAACTGCTCCCAGCTATTTACAAGACTTAATTAACCGGTACACCCCAGCCAGGCCCCTTCGCTCATCTACTTCTGCTCGTTTGGTGGTCCCGTGCACAAAAGACAAAGCTCGGAGGTTCTTGGTTCGTTGTGGTGGAATGACCTTCCCCTGTCACTCAGAACTGTGGAAACTCTGTCTATTTTCAAGAAGGGTCTGAAAACCCACATTTTCCAGATCAACTTTGCCCAAGATCTCTCCAGCTCATCTATGGTGTAACTGTTCACCCATCGTAACTCCAGAACCATCCCCAGATACAACCTTTATTCAGCCATTACTCTGGTATTGTACTGCTCATTTGTGTATCTTATAATACACACACACACTTTCTGAACCGCTCGTCCCATACGGGGTCGCGGGGAACCGGAGCCTACCTGGCAACACAGGGCGTAAGGCTGGAGGGGGAGGGGACACACCCAGGACAGGACGCCAGTCCGTCGCAAGGCACCCCAAGCGGGACTTGAACCCCAGACCCACTGGAGAGCAGCACCTGGTCCAACCCACTGTGCCACCGCGCCCCCTACTATCTTATAATATTTAAAAAAAAAAAAAAAAATGGTGGGAGGGTATCAGGATTTGTCTATCCTGTGTCTTATGCACCTACTTAAACGATGAACCTCCATGCAGCAAGTGGTAGGGAACAAACTAGGTTTGCCTGAGACTTTCATGTCTGCAGCTATGTCTCCTTCTCTCAATGTAATGCGTAAATTGTACTTTTTGCTGAGATGTACGTCGCCTTGGACAAAAGCGTCTGCTAAATGAATACATGTAAATGCCCCACAATACTACCAAGATCCGGCTTTCCTCCTTCTAGTTATTTTGTCCCAAAGTTTGTTTTTCTTTTTGTTTTTTTTCTAACATGTACAGTATGTTCTGGACAGAATGTGCTGTGTGAGCTCTTTCTTTATGCTCCTGATTACTAAGCTGTTGATATTCACAGGTTCATTGTCTTTTGTTGTAGCCACAGCACACTGGTGATAATAAACTCAAATGCTTTTGTGGGTTCAAGGTTCGAAGTCTCTCATTTTAATAAATTAAAAACAACGACATGGCAAGGGAGGGAGAGTGTTGTGGTGCAGCTGGTTTGGTCAGTGCCTGTTGTGTGGTGGGACTGGAGTTTGAGCTGTGCTGCCTTGTAACGAACTAGTGTCCAGTACTGGATGTATCCCCTCCCCCTTTGTCCTTGTTCACTATGTTGCCAGGCCAGGCTCTAGCTCACTGCAACCCCACTTGGGGCAAGCATTTGTTGACATGGCATTTCAAAGGAAACTCTTATGCCTGCTGCAGAAAAACAAGGGGCCATACAGGCTTCTGACAAATCTTTTCCATGACTGTGTGGCTTATCTTCTGAATTACATGTTGGGAGAGAGGTACACTTCCTGTGCTCTTGTGGGAAGAGCAAGAAACTGTGGTGTTCAAAGCTACAGCAGTGCACTCATTGCCTCTTGCCCCAGTGAAGAAGGTGACAGAGGAGGGAAGTGTTTTATGGCTCTTTCAGCAGGACCTGGTATTGTTTTCATTTTGTAATAATAATAATAATAATAATGGTGGGGGGCGCAATAGTGCAGTGGGCTTGGCCAGGTCACGCTCTCTGGTGGGTCTGGAGTTTGACTTGTGCTTGGGGTGGCTTGCGGCAGACTGGCGTCCTACCCGGGGTGTCTCCCCTCCCCCTCCAGCCTTGCGCCCTGTGTTGCCAGGTTTGACTCCAGTTCACTGCCACTCCGTTCGGGACAAACAGTTTCAGACAGTGTGTGTATATGTTTATTTTTATTTTATTTATTTTTATTTTTATAGAGCACTCTTCTCACGCAGTGACACAGAGCTCTTTAACACAGGCATAAAGCAAGAAAAACAGATACAAACAAAGAAGACAGTCAACTATCCATCCATCTTCCTCCGCTTTTATCCGGGGCCGGGTCGCGGGGGCAGCAGTCCGAGCAGAGTCCTCCAGACTTCCCTCTCCCTGCACACCTCCTCCAGTTCCTCTGGGGAAACTGCAAGGCGTTCCCAGGCCAGCCGGGAGACATAGTCTCTCCAACGTGTCCTGGGTCTGCCCCGAGGCCTCCTCCCAGTGGGACAAGCCCGGAACACCTCCCCAGGGAGGCGTCCAGGAGGCATCCGGAACAGATGACCGAGCCACCTCAACTGGCTCCTCTCGATGCGGAGGAGCAGCGGCTCTACTCCGAGCTCCTCACCCTATCCCTAAGGGTGCGCCCAGCCACTCTGCGGAGGAAACTCATTTCTGCCGCTTGTATCCGCGATCTCATTCTTTCGGTCATGATCCAGAGTTCATGACCATAGGTGAGGGTAGGAACGTAGATCGACCGGTAAATTGAGAGCTTCGCCTTACAACTCAGCTCCCGCTTCACCACAACAGACCGGTACAATGACCGCATCACTGCGGACGCCGCACCGATCCGTCTGTCAACCTGCCGCTCCATTTTTCCCTCACTCGTGAACAAGACCCCAAGATACTTAAACTCCTCCACTTGAGGGAGAAACTCCCCCCTAACCCGGAGGGGGCAATCCACCTTTTTCCGACTGAGAACCATGGCCTCGGATTTGGAGGTGCTGATTCTCATCCCCGCCGCTTCGCACTCGACTGCAAACCTCCCCAGTGCACGCTGCAAGTCTTGACTTGATGAAGCCAACAGGACCACATCGTCCGCAAAAAGCAGAGACGAGATCTCGCGGCCACCAAAACAGACGCCCTCCGTTCCCTGGCTGCACATAGAAATTCTGTCCATAAAGATAATGAACAGAATCGGTGACAAAGGGCAGCCCTGGCGGAGTCCAACATGCACCGGGAACAGGTCTGACTTACTGCCGGCAATGCGAACCAAGCTCCTGCTCCGGTCGTACAGGGAACGAACAGCCCGTAGCAGCGAGCCCCGAACCCCATAATCCCGAAGTACCTCCCATAGGATGCCACGAGGGACACGGTCGAATGCCTTCTCCAGGTCCACAAAACACATATGGACTGGTTGGGCAAACTCCCACGAACCCTCCAGCACCCTAGTGAGGGTATAGAGCTGGTCCAGTGTTCCACGGCCAGGGCGAAAACCGCATTGCTTCTCCTGAATCCGAGGTTCGACTATCGGTCGGATTCTCCTTTCCAGTACCCTGTCATAGACTTTCCCAGGGAGGCTGAGGAGTGTGATCCCCCTGTAGTTGGAACACAAACTCCGGTCCCTCTTCTTAAAAAGAGGGACTACCACCCCTGTGGGCCAGTCCAGAGGCACCGTTCCCGAACTCCACACGATGCTGCAGAGGCGTGTCAGCCAAGACAGCCCCACAACATCCAGAGACTTGAGAAACTCGGGGCGGATCTCATCCACCCCCGGAGCCTTGCCACCGAGGAGTTTTTTGACTACCTCAGCAACTTCAGCCAGGGTAATGGACGAGTCCCCCTCCAAGTCCCCAGCCTCAGCTTCCTCTACGGAAGGCATGTCGGAGGGATTGAGGAGATCCTCAAAGTACTCCTTCCACCGCCCGAGGACATCCTCAGTTGAGGTCAGCAGCGCACCACTTCCTCTGTAAACAGTGTTTGTGGAACACCGCTTCCCCCCTCTGAGTCGCCGGACGGTTTGCCAGAATCTCTTTGAGGCCGACCGAAAGTCTTCCTCCATAGCCTCACCGAACTCCTCCCAAGCCCGAGTTTTTGCTGCGGCGACTGCCAGAGCGGCGCTCCGTTTGGCCCATCGGTACCCGTCAGCTGCTTCAGGAGTCCCATGAGCCAGCCAGGCCCGATAGAACTCCTTCTTCAGCTTGACGGCATCCCTTACCTCCGGTGTCCACCACCGTGTTCGGGGATTGCCGCCACGACAGGCGCCGGAGACCTTATGGCCGCAGCTCCGAACCGCCGCCCCGACAATGGAGGTGCGGAACATAGTCCATTCAGACTCAATGTCCCCCACCTCCCTCGGGACCTGGTTGAAGCTCTGTCGGAGGTGGGAGCTGAAGACCTTTCTGACAGGGGCCTCCGCCAAACGTTCCCAACAGACCCTCACTATGCGTTTGGGCCTGCCAGGTCTGTCCAGCTTTTTCCCCCGCCATCGAATCCAACTCACCACCAGGTGGTGATCAGTTGACAGCTCAGCCCCTCTCTTCACCCGAGTGTCCAAGACATATGGCCGAAGGTCAGAAGAAACGATTACAAAGTCGATCATTGACCTCCGACCTAGGGTGTCCTGGTGCCAAGTGCACTGATGGACACCCTTATGCATGAACATGGTGTTCGTTATGGATAAACCGCGACTAGCACATAAATCCAATAACAACTCACTGCTCGGGTTCAGATCAGGGAGGCCGTTCCTCCCAATCACGCCCCTCCAGGTATCACTGTCGTTGCCCACGTGGGCGTTAAAGTCCCCCAGTAGAACGACAGAGTCCCCAGTGGGAGCGCTTTCCAGCACGCCCTCCAGGGACTCCAAGAAGGCCGGGTACTCTACACTGCCTCTAGGCGCATAAGCACAAACGACAGTGAGAGACCATTCCCTGACTCGAAGGCACAAGTAGATGACCCTCTCATTCATCGAGGTAGACTCCAACACATGGCGGCTAAACTGGGGGGCTATTAATAAGCCCACACCCGCCCGCCGCCTCTCACCCTGGGCAACGCCAGAATAGTAGAGAGTCCACCCTTGGTCGAGAAGAGTGGTTCCAGAAACCAAGCTGTGAGTGGAAGTGAGCCCGACTATATCTAGACGGTATCTCTCAACCTCCCACACCAGCTCAGGCTCCTTCCCCACCAGTGAGGTGACATTCCAAGTCCCAAAAACCAGAGTTGGTGCCCAAGGTTTGGGTCGGCCGGGCACTCGGCCCCGACCACCGCCCAAATCACAAGTTGACAGTCAACTAATGGTTACCATAATGAAGAACTTATTATAGAGCTATAAGTATACCAACTGGCCACCGGGGAAAGGAACAAAAACTCCCAACTAAAGGTTGCGGGAGATAAAAACCTCTGGGGGTCCATGGGTCAGTGGTTGCCCACACCTCCTGGGCATTCTAGAAAGTAACAATTTGTAAGCCAGTGTGTAACAAGTAATAATGGTAATGTTGGTAAATGGCATCTTGGATTCCCAGCTCTGCATGGAACGTCTCAGTCGTCATGGCAGATGGGCATCATCCTCTGTCAGCACAGGCTTCGTCTGACACCACTGGTCGACCTCCTCAGGTCTTATGTAACAAGGTAGTGCTCAACAAGAAGATAGAACAGAGTTAGTAATATGTTACTTAAATTTAATATGCATTTTTATAAAGGTGCTAAACAACCAAGGCAGGTGAAATTACATTTCGAGGTGGAATTCCTGAGTGAACATGTAAGTCTTTAGTCGGGATTTGAAAACAGAAACAGACAGGGCATTTCTAACAGTAACTGGTTGACTATTCCATAGCTTAGGTGCTCTATAACTATAGGCACGACCTCCTACTGAGGTCTTATTGATCACAGGTACTTTAAGGTATCTAATGAACGGAGATATCGTCCTGGGATATAAAAATTAATGATCGCACAAAGGTAAGCCGGAGCAATGCCATGTATTGCCTTATAGGTCAAAAGTAGGATTTTATAATCAACTGTATAAGCGACAGGGAGCCAATGCAACAATTTAAGTACCGGTGTTATATGGTCAAATTTCCTAGTTCTAGTAACAATTCTCACAGCAGCATTTTGTACCAACTGTAGCCTGGATACAGTCTGGTACGGACAACCTGACAATAAAGCATTACAGTAATCCAGCTTGCTGGAAACAAAAGCATGAACCAGTTTCTCAGAATCCCGTCTACATAGGAATCGCTGCAATTTAGCTATGTTTCTTAACTGAAGGAAGCACGATTTAGTCAAAGCATTTATATGCAATACAAATGACAGCTTTCCATCCAGCAGGACACCCAAATCCTTGACACAATCCGTATGCTTGAAGGTAATACCATTTGTAAAGATTGGCGCGATTATGTCGAGAGTTTTAGCATCACCGCCCATCACAAGTACCTCTGTTTTACTGGCATTTAGAGATAAAAAAATTATTACTCATCCATAATTTTATACTGATAAAACAATTAGCTAACGACACCACATGTGATGGATCATCAGGCTTGAACGATACATAAAGCTATGTGTGTGCGTGTGTGCGTGTGCGCGCGTCCATGCATGCGTGCGTGCGTGTGTGTGTCAGTAAGTGAGTGAGTGAGTGAGTGTGAGTCTGAGTATGTGTGAGTGTGATAATGGTCTGATAATGGTCTGATAGACAATATTCTGAGTCTTGAATGCGATGTATAGAGAGCCTGCATTTGACTAGACAAGTCAAACACAACCCGTGCAGGAGCATATCAGCTGGAGAGGTATGATATCAGAGGCAGGAAGATCAGAAACACAGAAGCTGCAGTATTCCACGGGGTGTCCAGGAATACGGATAATTGTTTTTCACAATGACAAACATATATTCAGCAATTGTTTGCTGTGTTTGCTTGCGGATATACAACAGAATATCCAATACAGTAATGGTCATAAATCAGGTCTCTTCTTATACAGTTCGAGATGCTGATTAAAGGAGAGCTACAAGGTTGTACCTCTTCCACACTAATTGTTTTCATGCATCCAGAACTAATGAGACTTTTTTATTTATGCAGTGGCATTTAGTTGCCTTGATTTATCTGCAAGTCAAGAGCTATGCCTGCGCAATTTGCCATGTCGTGGTAAAGTCCAATTACGAGGCACCAGGCAGTAACACTTGAGTTTGTTGTTGTGCACAACATGGAAACGAACACTGAGAGAATTTTAACCCATTGGAAGACAGTGTAAAATGTTCACCTCAAATAATGTCATCATTAATCTATGTTCTTATGGTGTTTCTTGCAACCTGGAGCAGCAACGTGGTAGATGGTGGTAGTTATGAACCTGGATTCAAGTTTTCAGCTAAAAGTCACAGTGAGTAACTTGGTGGAGTCAGTAAAGGTTTTCACAATGACTGTTATCTCAGCCTGATGTGGTCTGATTAGGGAAATGCCAGGAGCCACGTGTACCATCTCCTTTCCCCATTTCCAGTCCACCTCTTCCAACACCTGTCTGATGTCTCGATCTCCCCATTACGATGTCCCATTAGCATCATTCATCACCATCTCTTCAGCTTGTGCTCAGCATACTCCATGGCTCTCCCATGCCCACTTCTTGGTGTCTCTGAGACATCTGGTGGCTTTGTGTACCTTTGTGTCTGATGCTCAGCCAGCACCGAGCTGCTGCCCAGCTTCTGCATCCTAGCCCCCAGCACTGCCAGTGAATGTAACAGCGGTACAGGGAACAGCTTGGGAAAGAAACAAGAACAAAGTGATGTGTGAGATATCCACACACCCCTCAAGCTATGTAGAAATTTCATTCTATCACAGCAATTCTTTATGCGTACTTAATTCAGTGACCACAGAGTCAAAAGACAAGGGTTTCTCAGTGAAAGTTGCTGCAGTGCACAGAAATCGCATGTTGTTCCTTAGTTCCAGTGCACATGATGCACCACAAAAAAATTATCTTGACTTCATCACATATCATGACATCACAGGTCAATTTGACTGAAAGTATTATTAAATTCTTGCCGTGTTCTTCTCCTCCATGTGTTCTTCCAACTTATCAATATTGATACTTTTTGTTAGTTTATGGTTAGTGTATGACATCCCATTGCTGGAGTGGCACTTCTATCAGTAAGTTTGCCAGCAAGGCTGATGAAGTGTGTGTTAATTATTGTCAAGTGTAAGCCTAGATAGTACATTTGCTGTGTTTGAGTGAATGCAACCATAGCATCACATTTTCATTCACTGCACTGCCTGGAAAATACTTGAGAGGATCCAAAAATTACATCTGATCAGTTTATGCACTCCTCTGTTATAAAATGTCAGCTTTTGACATTTTGCTGCCATGAAAGAACAAGCAATTTCAACTTTATGCAATTTGGCTAGCTCGGAATGAGTTAATTTGAATCTCCAAACTCACCTATTCTTTTTTTAATTGATTTAATTTTCCAAAAGCTTAATAAAATGCAGAGATGGCTTGTTGGCAAGTTTAATTGATTATTTTATTATGCATGGCAGGTCCCTCAGTTAAGCCGACTGTAAATCGGAAAGGCTGGAAGGTGTGAGCTCAGAATATTCATGAGGGATTAGAGAAACCAGCAAAGCTTGTCACCACACAATGGTGTCAACACTAATGAGGCCGCCTGAGAAATGATGGCTGTGAGAATTCCACCATCAGCAGATGAAGGAGCACGAATCTTGGGTGGCAGTAGAGCAGGTATTGAAGGGAAGAAGAACTTGTAAAGTTTGTTTGTTTGTTTGCTTGCTTGCTTGCTTACTTGGTTTTTTTGTGAGAACCTTTCTGTGGGGTTATGTGTTTTGAAGGGTTCTTCACTGATTACTAAGCAGAGTTTCCAAAGACAGCAGTGTCGCCTGAACAGTTGATTGGGAAACTTTGTGGTCACTGGTCGCTGGTTCTTACAACAACAGCAAATCCATCAGTGACCCTGTCTCAGTCCTGTTCCCATGCTGACGGAGTGCTTTCTGTGCACTCTGTCAATCCATACCTTAAACATGCTGAAATCAGTCAACACCTGTCTGCCACCATTTACAGTGAACAAAACTTCAGACTGAAAAAGGGCTCAGTCTCTCCAGGGGAGGAGGCAAACATTGATTATGGAGTTCACAGCTACAGCTCACAGTCAAAGTGCTTCATTTAACTGAAGTAATGCTTGTAAGTTTGTATTTTCAATAGGAATTAGATAGCTGGCAATAAACACTGTAGATTGTATGGAATTTATTCAAAATAATCAATGTGATCCATTTGGTGTCTCACAGCCCCTTCTGGATTCATGACTTCAAATAGCCCATTGTGTGTGGGGTCTTGGCTAGGTCCTGCTCTCTGGCAGGTCTGGAGTTCTAGCCCTTCTTGGGGTGCCTTGGGACTGGCATCCCATTCACTTACATTACATTTATTCATTTAGCTGACACTTTTCTCCAAAGCAACTTACAATGATTTACCCATTTATACAGCTGGGTAATTTTTACTGGAGCAACTGAGGGTAAGTACCTTGCTCAAGGGTACTACAGCCAGAGGTAAGGCTCAAACCTGCAACCTGTGGGTCCAAAGGCAGTTGTACTAACCACTACACTACAGGCTGTCCCCTACTACACTGCAGGCTATCCCCATCCTTGGTATGTCTCCTCCCCCTCCAGCCTTGCACCCTGTGTTGCTGGGTTAGTCTCTGGTTCGCCATGACCCTGCTCGGAACAAGCAGTTTCAGCCAGTGTGTGCATGGTTTGTTGCTCTGGTATATAAATGCATGACTTATTGTAAAGAGTGGTGGAGTGTATCTAGCACTGTAAGTTTCCATTACATTTACATTTATCATTCCATCACATTGGAGCCATAACCAAGAACCTTCTGGCTCTTGATTTTGGAGCTGACTGATCAGGTCCTGAAGGTACATGGTAGTTTCCTTGGAAAAAGATTAAAGGTGTCAGCTAAGGAGAACAGATTAATCATTGTACATTGCTTTAGAGCTGTCTTCTAAATGAACATATGTAAATATCCACCTTCTCAGTTTAGTAACCTCTGCTCCATTCAGAGTTACAGCAACAATGCACTTTAAATTACTTAATCACTGCTTCTACAATTGCAAGAAAAAGTTTATGAACCCTCAGGAATTATTTAGATTTTTACAATAATTAATCATAAAATGTGCCTTTCTTCTCATCAGTATGGAGTACATTTTATGAGTGTAATTACAGGTGCTGTATATTGATATGACCACTCAAATTTTATAAAAGTCTACAACTTGGGGCTGTATGCTGGTGTGTATCACTCAATCAGTGTTCATGCTGCATTTAAGAATCACAAGCAATCTTTTCCCACTAGTCTTTTCTGAGAACATTACAGAAATATGCTTTGTTAAGAAAAATTGAACATGGGTAATCGGTTCATCTTGGAACCCCTGTAGATTTTTTTCTTGGTTTTCTCATTACCAGCCTTAAAGGAATTTTATATCTCTTCCTGTTGTCTTGCCCAGATGTACAAATTGTATATGATTGTTCTTTGTACATATATTTGCTGCATATACCTCAGTTTTTTCGAGCTCTGTGTTAAGGTCTCAAGATAAACTGCTATGAGAGTACTCAGCAAAAATAATATGAATTTGATTTATTGGAACTAAATTTCAAATTCAGCTGGAAGGAGAATTAGTCAAAGATTTTAAGGTTGAGGATCTTGGTCACGCGGGTGTCCTACACCCACACAAAGGGCAACTTGAGCTCAGACCAGAGTTTGCAAGTGGTCCCCGACTTACAATGGGGTTACATTCAGCGAAACCCATCGTTAGTCGAAAATATTGTAAGTCGAAAATGCATTTAATACACCTAACCTACCGAACATCATAGCCTAGCATACGTGCAATGGCCATTATGGGCTTGTTGCCTTCCTGCTGGGCAATTATCCTGAGTTTCTCCTCAGAAGTAATTGCCCTCCTTTTCTTCTTCCCACAGTAGCAAGGAAAAATCAAAATTTAAAATTCAAAATATGGTTTCTACTACATGTCTATCGCCAGCTCACCATCAAAAAGTCGAAAAATCATATGTCAAACCATCGTAAGTCAAGGAGCATCTGTAAACTGGGACATATAGGCCAACCGTGTTGTTTTGGTTGACAGGTGAGTTATTAGGGGTTGGAATTAAGAGAGCACAGGGGTCTCTGAGAAGGGGGGATGCATGAAGCTGTCCATCAAGTCAATTGCGAGGGGCATGACCTTGGCGCTTCTGAATGACAGCGGTTCTCACTTTCCCGTCACCCATTTCTCCCAGCCCGAAGCCAGAATGCCACTCTCTGTTGTTGGTTTGCCCCCGCTGGGGAAATCTGAACCACTTGCACGACAGGCTGCTTAAATAGTTAGAAATATATATCCTTTGATTAACGGGGATAAAATTCTGTGTATGACAAGTTATTGCTCATGTGATATATTGCTTATGTGATGAGTGAATTATGCATGTGCGTGTGTGCTGACATATATGTTTATATATTTCAACAGCAAATAATATGCTTTATATTATTGTGCAGTGAATTTCTTTTACCCTCACTGTACGTTATATGTCTACCAATTAGGCTTTCAAATAATTCCAAAATCATTTATAATCACACTAAAATTTGACTATATACACTTATTGAGACATACACACTGAATATATTTTAATTTGTATTATAACTTTCTTGTTTTTTATATTTTTATTATTTTAATCACGACCAGACATTACCACAGGGTATTATACTTGCAAAAGAAGAACATTTTGGTCTCCCTGGTAACTCAGATTAATTCAGATGATGGTGATTTAGCTTCAGAATGAGAATATGACATTATACAGACTGAAGACACAGAACACAGAAGTGGGACACACTAATGCAAGTGCAGCCTGGGAGCACAGGCATGCCCACCTGATGATGTCCCTGCTTTATGACGCGTGGCATCTAAAGATTGCATCTCTACAGATCAGCCTCCATCTGCTTCCTTTTATTTTTATCTCTTCACATTTACTACCACACCAATGGTTTTGGGCGTTGGGCTTGCATGTGTCAGTCTGCATTGTATCACTAGCACTCAGAAGTGCGCTCCCCCGGTTTTTATTTAGGTGATTAATTCATTAATGTACCATTTGCATTCCCCTGACATATAGCACTATGGAGATGATACAAAGCCATTCTGTACGCCTCCATGATCAGGAACACCATCTGTTCTATGTATGGTCTGCTAGACTGGCTTTTAGGTTGCTCCACGAAAAGTCACAGAGGACCAACAGTGCGGCTACTCTTCTATATATAGTGACTGATTGTGAGGCAGAGGTGGACACCTGGGCAGGAAGTCAAGGCACCAAAACCAGGTTTTATTGATAAATTCCTAGAACTAGAGATCTAACCCCCTCAAGGGGTACCATAGAACAATAACAAAAAAGCATACGTCAAAAACAGCCTTCTCCAAAACACCAGTCTTAGAATAGAAATATATATATATATATATATATATATATATATCTACAGCAGGGGGGCGCGGTGGCGCAGTGGGTTGGACCAGGTCCTGCTCTCCGGTGGGTCTGGGGTTTGAGTCCCGCTTGGGGTGCCTTGCGGCGGACTGGAGTCCCGTCCTGGGTGTGTCCCCTCCCCCTCTGGGCTTACGCCCTGTGTTGCTGGGTAGGCTCCGGCTCCCCGCGACCCCGTATGGGACAAGCAGTTCAGAAAATGTGTGTGTGTGTGTGTGTGTGTGTGTGTGTGTGTGTATATCTATAGCTGAACATGCTAAACTTTATCAATTTTCCAACATTATTCATTTGCACTGGGGTAGATTTCAGAATTATTTATCACATTACAGTGAGAGGCAATGTAAAATCTTTGCAAAAATTTGTGTCTATGTTTACTTGCACGTCTCCCTTCACATTTTCACAAAGTGCGCTCCATACACATACCTCAGAGGTCACTTACAAAACTCAAGGCAATTATTCAAAATGGTACCAGCATTAACTTGCAATTTAGACATAGCAGCAATTTAATTTATCCCAAAAGGCCCCTTGGCATTTATATAATCCATTAGGTGTTTTTTTTTCCTCATTTTGTATACAGTACTGCAGATTATTTACAATACATGGGGCATCTTATAATAAAGCTGCTATGCTCCAGCCAAGCACTTAAATTCCTTTCATTGCAGTTAAGGAGAGAGAAGGAGAAATGGATGGCCTTCTGGCTGTACTGTTCCTGAAAACTACAACGGTGAACAAGTAGTTTCACCCATCATTCAAATAAAAGACTAGATCTGTCAGTTTAACTAGGGAAGCGTAATTATGCCGACCTACAGAAACAAGTAGTTCTGAAACAGTGGGGAAGGTAAATAAACACAAGCTCTGCTTGAAAGCTATAGATCTGGGTCCCCACAGTTCTGGCATCTTGGGTTTGGCTCCAGGAGGACTTTGCTGGGCTGTGTAGATCTGTGCCTGTCTCTGAGGAAGGCATCAAGACAGCACAGGTAGTTCAATTCAGTTTATTTGTACTACTACTACTACTACTACTACTACTACTAATAATAATAATAATAATAATAATTATGTATGGATGCCAGCCACATCCTCTCTTAATTTTTGTTATTCAACATCACCATTTTTTGATTCACAAATCTGAAAATACTCTTCTCCTCAAAACTTTTGCTCATCATAATTTTTCAAGGTGCAAAGCAAGCACCTGGCATGGAATCTTTGAGTTTTTTATGGCCTGATCTTACATGATATTTACATTTATTCATCTAACAGATGCTCTTCTCCAATGAAAAGAATTGTCAGAAAACAATGCAATAGTGCATGACACTAACAGAAGGCGTGATGTAGACACAGATGCATGATTCTTGATTATGGTCAATTTGTCTCATAGTATTATATATACTGGTATACGTAACATGAGCATATAGATTTTTTAAAAAATATTATTAAAGTGATATTGGAGTACACATTTATCAAGCAAATAGGAGACCTGGGAGAACTGACACTGAAAGAGTTGAGTTTTGAGATCCTTCTTTCAATCTCTTACCCATGGGACCACGAAGTGGGCAGGGGTGGAGAGGTGTAACGATCTGGTTAGGGTGTAGCAAGTGATCAGGTCTTGTAGGTTCAATTTTTTTTTTTTTTTTTTGGTAGTGATTTGGTGTGCTCACTTTATTTTGGCGGCACTGGGCGCACAGCAAGTAGCATTGCTGTCTCAGAGCGCCTGGGTGGTGCGAGAGGACATGGATCCAGTCCCCGCTCAGTCTGTGTGGAGTTTGCATGTTCTTCCCGTGTCTGCATGGGTTTCTTCCAGGTGGTTCAGTTTCCTCCCACTGTCCAAAGACATGCTGTTCAGGTTCACCCATAGTGTGTGTGAGTGACAAAGAGAGTGTGTTCCACTGATATATGCATGAGTGACCTTTTGTAAGTAATGTATCTAGCAGTGTAAATCACCTTGGTGAATAAGGTGTGTGGGTTGATTACACTACAGAGAGTCACTGGAAGTCCCTCTGGAGAAAAATGTCTGCTAAATAAATAAATGTAATGTAAATTTTTCCACACCCAGATGGGACCCCTTACACATGGTGGCTGGGCAGGGGCAGTGAGAAGCACTTCTACTGGGGCGGCTCGGGACCCGGCATCCAGAAATGTGCCTGTGGAATCGAGCGTAACTGTACGGATCCCAAGTACTACTGCAACTGTGATGCCGACCACAAGCAATGGTGAGGATCT
This sequence comes from Scleropages formosus, assembly GCF_900964775.1. NCBI lineage: Eukaryota > Metazoa > Chordata > Actinopteri > Osteoglossiformes > Osteoglossidae > Scleropages > Scleropages formosus. The sequence goes on from NC_041821.1 coordinate 25,737,772, forward strand.
CAAACCTTCTGATGTCACTCTGCACTGTCAAAAATTCAGTGCTTATTTTGCCAGGCTGGTTTTTTTTTTTCCACCACACAACAATTTGCATGCTGGGAGGTTTTCCAGTGATGGCAACATGCGGTAAATACCCTGAGAGTCACTTTTTTTCTATTTCTGTGCCTTAGTGCAGTGGTAAAGCTTTCAGTGACAAGGACAATCATTCATGTTGGAAATTGTTTCCTGTGCTCTCAAGTTTCTATATTTATTACCAGCTAAAACAATGCAAGGGAGTGTCAGTCAGTCTTTGGGGAACTTAACAGCATTCTGGTTTCTCTATTGTGCTGATGTTAAAATAGTCCAGAAGGCAATATAGATCAAGGGTCCCTACAGAAAAATCTTCTGTTTGTTATCATCTAATACAACCAGTAGATTTGGTATACTGCCTGTATACAGCTAGTGGGAAAGTGGTTAGGATCCGAGGGTTGCTGCTACATCTCTGGCTGTACCCTTGAACAAGACACACACACACACACACCTTCTGAACCACTTGTCCCATATGGGGTCACAGGGAGCCAGAGCCTAACCTGGCAACACAGGGCGTAAGGCTGGAGGGGGAGGGGACACACCCAGGACAGGACGCCAGTCTGTCACAAGGCACCCCAAGCGGGACTCGAACCCCAGACCCACTGGAGAGCAGGACCCGGTCCAACCCACTGCGCCACCACGCCCCCCTTGAACAAGACACTTACCCTAAATTAAAAATTACCTAGCTGTAGAAATTATTAAAAATTAAAGTTGCTTTAGAGAACAGGGTCAGCTAAAACAATACATTGTATGAACTGCTTGTCCCATACGGGGTCGCATGGAGCCGGAGCATAACCCAGCAGCACAGGGTGTAGGGCTGGAGGAGGAGGGGACACACCCAGGACAGGACGCCAGTCCGTCGCAAGGCACCCCAAGCGGGACGCAAACCCCAGACCCACCGTAGAGCAGGACCCGGCCCAACCCACTGCACCACCACACACCCCCCGACTAAAACAAGAATTAAGCTTAATAATAATCTTATAAATAAATAAGTTTAATGATTAATCTTTCTATCCAAAACTTTCTTGTTCTCAGTGTAAGTGCATGAACAGTGACTGTGAATTTCTGTGTCCAAAGGTAAGTTTGAAGACCTTAACAATTCACTGCTAAATCCATAATGAATCTACTAAATTTAGCAAGTTTTTAAAAAATATTTTGTGATGTGGTCATGCTTGTAGTGGACTGCTTGTCTTGAAGACCTCTTCCCAAAAAAAAAAAAAAATGAGTGTGTTTGTAGTTAGTTTGATAAACACTTTTTTTTTTTTTTTAAAGTTTCAGAAGTAGCAAGTACCAAAGGTGTGTTTTTGCTGTAACAGTACTGCTTATCAGGATTATAGATATATATTTAGCTGATATTATTTTATAGTACATCTGTTTTTTCTGTAGTTAGTCATTAGCAAAATAGAAGTGTGATAATAATGTAAAACAGTTAAAAATACTGAAGTATGTGCAAGGAGAACTGAACAAAAACAGACATGAAATGAAGGTGGACAGAGAAGACAATAATTAAATTTTTGAAAAAAAAAAAAATATATATATCTATACGTATACACACACATTTATACTGCATATGTTTTTTTTATACATAAAAATATATATATTGTTACACACATCTTTTTGCATGTTTTTTCCTGCCCCCTTCAAGGAGAGAAGATTCCGGGGTTCTCAAATACAAGGACCATTTACCTGTGATCCAGGTGGCTGTGGGGGATACCAACCGGCCAGGCTCAGAAGCAAAATTGACTGTTGGACCGCTCCGTTGTCAGGGAGACCGTAAGTTAGAAGCATTGTGTTTTCTAGTTCCCAGTGGATCAATTGCAACGAACAGTTAGTTTCTGGATCTCTTATACCTGCACAGATATATATATCCTGATGAGAACTTTTTGTGGTCATTTTGTCTGTGGGGTTAGTGTTTAACAGCCTAACTGCTGTGTCCATTATGTTCTGCTGCTTTGAAAAACAGTAACAACATCTAGATTTTATGAGGCTTAACACTGTGGTTCTTACAGTACTTTAATCACTGAAATGGTTAAAGTATTGTGTATATTATGAATAATGTGAAAATTATTATTATTATTATTATTATTATTATTATTGCTTTTTCTGGTAGCATAGGGTGTGAGACAGGGTGTAGCTTGGCCTAGACCTCATACTTTACAGGGCAGTGGACTGTTAACATATTCTCATTCACTCACACATTATTGTTATATTCATCCTCATTATTATTATTATTATGCTGCTTGTTCTGATTTAATTATTGTTTTATACAGCTAGATATATTAGAGAAGAAGTTTTGGTTAACCACCTGACCCTGTGGCTCTTTCACAGTATTTGGGGTTGGCAGTCATCAAATTTTAAGCAGACACTGACTTGTAAGCCACTTGTCCTTGATTATCACTCATCGATGAGCCAATATGTCCTCCAAAGATCTAGCTGAGGGGGTATAGCCACTGCTACAACTTAGCACCGTAGCATTTGTGTTGGATCATCAGGAGTTGGAGAACCATTATTGTTCCAGAACACATGAATTATTTACCAAATTTCAAACAGTCCCCATGCATTCCCAGAATGCATTCTTCCAAGCAAATACCAATTGCTGACCTGGGGTGGAGCCCAAGGGTGGCCTGCCAAATATAGCTCTATTAGAGCAGGACAAAATTACGTGCTTCCACGCCTCATTATTTGCCTTAATTACCATATACTTATTACCTTTATCGGTTCCGTTTGATTACAATCACCTGTGAGACAAGGACGTTGATGATTATGCATTGCCAAATGTGCTGATTGCTCTGCACCTGCCTGCATCTCGAAATCCAATTTAAGTTTATTCAGTGGTAGAGAAAGAACAGAGTGTGGAGCGTAATGAGTGGAGCGAGGTTTTCCCTGTAATCCAGCCTGAGCTCATTGCTATTATCTGTCCTTTGAACCCGTACTGCTGGGTACAAGAACAACTTTTACCCCACTGCTGTAAGAGTATACAACACTAACCAATGTGCTACCTTTAGTAACTAGAGTTGGACTGCTCCTCTCAAGCACATTGGTAACATACGCTGCCACTTTAAGCATTCTCATTCTCTTGTTCTGAGTTCTCTGGCTGTCAACTGGTATTATTGTTATTACTGTTACCATTATTTATTGCTGTTGTACTACTCGCTGTCATTGTTTTGTTTGTGCAGCATTTTTATTGTCTTTGTCCATAGTCTGTGGAGAAGCATTCAGGAAGAATTTCGTGATACTTGTACATGGTACTTGTACCTATGACAATAAACTTGAACTTGAAGTCAAAGAAACAGACTATGCTGGAAGCATCCCTCTGTGTTGTGTATTCCACAAGCTACAGGCTTGTAGAGATATCTGGTGTTCTACCAGATGCTGCTGTAATTTGGGTGAAACCATTGCATATAATAGAACAAACATTACTGTTGTTTAGTCTAATGCAAGATACAAGGCAGCTGAGGGTGCTGAATATGGAACAATATTTTCAATGCAAACAGTGCTCCATGACCACCAATATGTTTTAAAAGTTATTTGGCTGATGCCCATCTAATAGTACAGCAACATTTTGTGTTTTTTTTTTTTTTTTTTTTTTTTTTTTTTTAAAGATTGGTCAGTGATTCCAGTTTTCTCCTCTTTTTACAGACTTTTCTTTTTTTGTGTTGCAGTGTTTGCTCTTACATATTTACATGTTAGCGGGTGCCGTGGCACAGTGGGTTGGACCGGGTCCTGCTCTCCGGTGGGTCTGCGGTCCAAGTCCCGCTTGGGGTGCCTTGCAACGGACTGGCGTTCCGTCTTGGGTGTGTCCCCTCCCCCTCCAGCCTTACACGCCCTGTGTTGCCGGGTTAGGCTCCGGCTCCCCGCAACCCTGTATGGGACAAGCAGTTCAGATGATGCGTGTGTATTTATATGTTTTAATCCCATGAATGGTTCAGTTCCATTGACTGAGGTCCAAAGGCATATAGGTGGAACGTGTTTACATTTTGCTCACTTGTACTTTTTTCATTCCCTTCTGTTGGAATTGATGTTATTTTCAATTCAAGGTTCTTTAGAATTTTCACTAACAAGTCACAATAAGCTTAACATTTATTTGTTACTGTTCTTATGAGATGATATCCGTCATAGATATGCCTTCTCACCAAGCATTTGCCGTCATGGTTCCGCACACTTGCATGTCTCTGCTGTGTCTTTTTAGACTGTTCATCCTGTCTTATCTCCTTGTACCAGACACAAAGGTTTTCTTCACAAAATCCTATTTAAGTGAATTTTACCAACAGCAAAAATAATCTGTTGCAGAAACTTCAACAGCAGGCCAAATCCCAAAAATGAAACACAGAGTTGAATACGCTACAGTAAATAAAGCTTACTACTTCCAAGTAAATCACATAATAAGCATAATTAAAGGTTAAAAAAATAAATACTCCACTCTAAAAGAGGGGGGTGCGGTGGTGCAGCGGGCTTGGCCAGATCCTGCTCTCTGGTGGGTCTGGGGTTCAAGTCCTGCTCAGGATGCCTTGTGATGGACTGGCATCCCGTCGTGAGTGTGTGTCCGTGTGTGTATCCATGTCCCCCCAGCCCTGTGCTACCAGGCTAGGCTCCGGCTCACTACAACCCTGCTCAGAACAAGTGGCTTCAGACTGTGTGTGTGTGACTTCTAAAAGAAACACAAAGACATGTTCTGTAAACAGCAAATGTCAACACTATTGAAGGTCAAAAGTTGAGGGTGCTTTTAACAAAGCAATTTGTTTCATTTGCACACCTAAATATTAGGGCAGGGTCCTGGTGCACATGAGCATAGACATTTACTGATAGTCATATACAAACTGCAATGCACAACCACCAGTTCATCTGAGGACAATGTACTGGATTGGGACTGTAGGAATAATTGAAAGTACACCCAAATATGTGCACAACAGACAGAACGGTTAGGAGCTGAACCTGTGGCCCTGGAGAAATAAGGCAACATCAGTGCCTTCTGACTAAATACAGCGAAAATCAAAACTTCTCTTTGGTGTCGATTTCATTTACAGCGTCACACGCCACATTATTCACAGTAAGATATATTAACAACAAAAGTTTTTAATACTAGTCCTGGCACCTGCTGTGCATTGGTTTTTATTGAACCATTAATGAACAGACCCCAACTGAGCTGTTAAAATGAAAATTTCTTTACATCAAATACATTAGCTGAAGTGTGGCTGAGAAGTTTTCAGTCATATTAAGCACAATTGCAGGAACATCCATTATAGGGGAGATATTAGATAACTGTTAGGTGCATTTGTGCTAATCAAAAATTCATGTTTTTTGATTGTTTACAAAATTTTGAAAAAGTAGAAATTACCATTCAAAAGATTTACATTTACATTTATTCATTTAGCAGACGCTTTTCTCCAAAGCGACGTACATCTCATAGAAAATACAATTTGTGCATTACATTAGAAGAAAGAGACATAGCTGCAGATGTGTGATTTATAAGTACAGTTAGTTTGTGTCCTTCACCATATACACCGACATTCATCATATAAATAGTCGTATAAAACTTTACCAGAATATTGCCAATTCCTAATCACCCTCCTAGTAGTTTTCTTTTTTTTGAGATACATATAAACATTTTTGTTACACTGCAGGAGTGGCTCTATAAAGTATGATCGTGAACATGTATACCTTGCTGGCATGAGCATTTATACCTTACATGAACTTAAGAGATCATGTGTGAAATGAGTCCAGAAGAGATGAGTTTTAAGACCCTTTGTAAATGTGGACAAAGATTCATCAGTTCTGAGCAAGGACGTCGTTCCACCACAATGGAGCCAGGACTGAGAACCTCCTTTTGTGCATGGGAATACCAAGCAGGCAGATATAGAAGAGTGTAGCAGTCTGGCTGGCGTGTAGCAAATGATCAAGTCCTGTAGATACCTTGGAGCAGTTCCATTGATGCATTTGTAGGCCATAACCAGAGTCTTAAATTTGATCCAGGCAGCTATGGGAAGCCAGTGCAGAGAAACGAGTAGAGGAGATATATGGAATGCTTCGGCAAGTCAAACACAACTCGGGCAGCACCGTTCTGTATCAGCTCTAGAGGTTTGATGGCAGTAGCAGGAAGGCCAGACAAGAGAGAGCTGCAGTAGTCCAGACAGCATGTCACCATGGCTTGGACAAGTAGTTGTGCAGAGTCGGTGTGGATACTCTGTGGTGTTACCAGCCCACACACCTTATTCACCAAGGTGACTTACATTACTAGATACACTACTTACAATGGGTTGCTCATCCATACATTAGGGGAACACACCCTCTCTCTGTCAGTCACACACTGTGTGGGAACCTGAACAGTGTCTCTTTGGAGTGTGGGAGGAAACCCACACAGACATGGAAAGAACGTGCAAATTCCACACAGACTGAGTAGAGATCGAACCCACGCTCTCTCGCACCACCCAGGTGATGTGAGACAGCAGCTCTACTTGCTGTGTAATAGATTCTGCCAGGAGCACCGTTCCTCTAAAGTGACCAACTTTGAATCCAGACTGATATACAATGAGGAGGTGGTTCCGGGTGAGAAATTCAGAAAGTTGATCACAGACTGCTCGTTATGAAGTTTTAGACAGAAAGAAGAGGTTGGGAGACTGGCCTTTAGTTTTGTAACTACATAAACGGGACACAGTATTTTTACTTTTACAAGAAACCATAAATTAACTTAAATAAATAAATAAATAAATAAATAAAATCGACAACTGCAAGAACACACAACTGATTGCTTCTTGCTAACCGTACAACTACACGACGAGAGTGCACATTGGGATATAGCGCTAGCAGCAAATAAATTTATCATAATCACAATGAACTGCGGTGACGATCCTCTAACACAAAATATAATTCAACCAAAATTATGTAGCTTAGTGTCATAAATGTTTGTTGAAGTCACTAACTCAATGAAGCCACAGACACTGTACTCTTTGCATTTTGTGAAACCAAACAGAAAAATAAAGTTATTTATTTAGGTTTTTGCCATTGGGGGCATACACCAAGATGCACAAATTATGCCGAATTTCCATTTATACTTTTAATTGAACATATTTTCAGTTGCACCTTTCAATCAATAGCTCAGTCATGACTAAAGAAATACAAAGCCAATTTACAATTTAGTATACAATTCACAATTTAGTATAATTACTAAATTTTTCAGTTTTTTTTTTATTTCTGCCACTAAAGAAAATAGCATATTCTTTCTGTAAACAATGCAAAAGTCTTAACCTCTCCTTGGGGGACTGGCATCAATTAAGCCTCTTCTACTTTTAGAGATACAAAATATTTCCTCGAGGGCAACCAATTCACAGAGCCTAATTACACTCAATTGCTTTACGTAAATGAAAAGAGGCCAATAGTTTCTGAAAAGAAAGAATGAGAGCAATATATTAAAAGAAACCTAATTTATTCTGCTTTTCTTTGTAAGCTGTTGAGGTGCATATACAGCAGACAATGACAAATGAGAACTACAAGTTGCAGCAATTAGGAGAATTAATCAAAGGTTTTATCATTTACAATTTCTCCTTTTTTTCCTTTTTGAAGAAACTATAATTAGAGAAACATGCACTGGTGAAAGTAGTAGATATAATAAGGATATGGAGTGAGCAGAATCGTTGATATTTTACTGACGACTGATCAGCAGGTTTGTTGCTGCTGGAACTTTCCACAGCAAAGTGCAGAGCTCAGGACTCACAACTGGCTGTCAGCAATCATTGCCTGGTGGAGGGTTCTTTTTATTGTTCGTTATGGGCAGTGAGCAGCATGTGAAGCCACAACCCAGAACTCTGGCATCGCCTCAATGTTTTCTGCTTTTATGAAAAAAAATAAATATGCTGTATTACACTTACCCATCAGCAACTTGGGTATTTACCTGGTCAGCTTTTCTGGGAGAATCTAAAAATCCAATTAGTATCTTATTTAATGTGCTACTTGGAAGTCTAATTTTATTATTCCCCTGATTTTTTTTTCTTTTTTCACTGTTTTTTTTTACATTTTCATTCTAATGCATAGATACATAGATGTATAGTCCATTCGGAAAGTATTCAGACCCCTTCATATTTTTTTATATTGCAGCCTTATGCTTAAAACTATTTAAATGATTTTTTTCCCTCATTAGTCTACGTGCAGGGGGCACAGTGGCGCCGCGGGCTTGGCCGGGTCCTCCTCTCTGGTGGGTCTCAGGTTTGAGTTCCACTTGGGGTGCCCTGCAACGGACTGGTGTCCCATCTGGGGTGTGTCCCCTCCCCCTCCAACCTTACGCCCTATGCTGCCGGGTTAGGCTCCGGCTCGCCGCGACCTTGCTCAGGACAAGCGGTTTCAGACAATGTGTGTGTGGTCTACACTCAGTATCACATATTGGCAAAGCAAAAAAATGGGATTTTAATTTATCTATTTTTGCTAATGTATTAACACTAAAAACCTGAAATATTACATTGACGTAAGTAGGTCTATTGCAAAAACTGAAGGTATTGTCATGCTCACAATTCCACCCCATACTTCACATCACTTGCAGCCTCTGGACAAGTGTGTTTATGGTCAATTTACGACTTATTACAACAGATCTCTTGATGGTTGGATAAGCTCAAACCCAGGCAGAACAACCAGTATATACCAAATCCCTGGATGTGTGTGAATGAAGCTTTCATGTCAGCAATGACACCATGGACTATCTCTTCTGGATTCAAGTCCACAGTGATTTTCCCTTACAACAGAGATATTTTCTGTGATGCAGAGCTTGAGTCATCCGTGGTGTCAGGTAGGCTACACCCTGAGCTGCAGCCTGCTGCTCCAGATGATTTACCCATGGTTTCAACCTCCATCTCTGCTGAGCTGCCTTTACCATGCCCTACATAGCCAAGTGTTTCACCAAGCAAGCCAGGTGTGCAGCCCAAACACACAGGATATGTGTCTCCTACTAAAATTCTACCCTTACCCACAAGTCAGCATCCCAGGGCACAAACAAAACAAAAGCACATAAAAACAAGGATACTGACTGATACACCTGGAAAACAGACAATTGAAAGGGCTCAAAAAGAAAGGAAAAATGAACAGAAGGGGAAAAATAAATTATCAAAGAACAAGGAACGCTCAAGAGGAAACCAAAGCAAAAAAAAAAAAAAAAAATCTGTACAGCAGCTCTAAGGACAGTGATATCCCTATCCCACTTAATGACACTTCTGAGTATGAGAGCTCTGAGGATGCGAGAGGTGAACCTGACATCTCAGGTCTGTCAGCTGGTGACTTTGTAACAGTTGATTTTGTGATCAAATGCAGGAGCAAACCTTACATTGGCTTGATTGAGAGCCTTGAGTTTGACAAAGTGAGTGCAAGATTTTTGAGGAGAATCAGGAATAGCGCTAGGCAGTGAGAAACAAACCTTTGCGCTCAAAGAAAATGATGAGGCATCTTTTCCACTGAGTGATGTGCTGATGAAGCTACCTCAAAAGGCTGGAGGAATCAACACACATTTTCAGAACCACTTGTCCCACACGGGGTCACGGGGAACCGGAGCCTAACCCGGCAACTCAGGGCGTAAGGCCGGAGGGGGAGGGAACACACCCAGGACGGGACGCCAGTCCGTCGCAAGGCACCCCAAGTGGGACTCGAACCCCAGACCCACCAGAGAGCGGGACCCGGCCAAATCCGCTGCACCACCGCGCCTCCCTCTATTGTTATTAAGCTGCTTGAAGCTGCTTGTTAATTAAATTATGTTCAAGTTTAAACTATAAAAGTCTGATAGTCAATTTACCCTCAGATGGTTTAACTTACCCAATGACTCGGATAAACTTACCTCTAACCTGGGGCAAGCTGAGTCACATGACCACTTTTTTTTTGAGAAGTTGTATTTCCAAGGCTGTGTCAAAGATGCATTCTTATAATTTTAGCTGATAGCAGACATCCTGAAATATAAGTAGATGGTAGATGTTTTAAGTAGATAAGTAAATCAATAGATTAATAAGCAGATGTTTTTATTTTGCCTCTTTCTCATTTTTCCTTGCCTAGAGGACAAGATAAGTAAAAATTAACCCATCTTACCCCACTCTCCCCTACCGCATGGCTTTGATGAGGGCAAAAAATGAATTTAAATGATTTCAGTGTAAGGCTGCAACATAAAAAATGTGGAAAAGGTGAAGCAGTCTGAATACTTTATGAATGAACTGTATCCTTTATTCACAAATAAATGGTATTTATATTGCAAAGCCAAAAAGGCACAAGTATTCGCTGCTGCTTCAAAGTCTGTGAACCCTTTAGAATTGTCTCTGTTTCACAAACCTTCAGTCACCACTAAATATTATAAAGGCAAATAAAAGAATTGTAACTTTAAACAGTATGCTTTTAAAAATGAAAGTTTAAGAAGTACAGAATATTAGTCAGAATTTTAATTTTTAAATATTCATTGAAGATCTATTTTTGTATTTTATTTGAAGTGTTTTGCCACTAACCTGGAGGGTGCAGTGGTGCAGTGAGTTGGACTGGGTCCTGCTCTCCAGTGGGTCTGGGGTTCGAGTCCTGCTTGGGGTGCCTTGTGACGGACTGGTGTCCCGTCCTGGGTGTGCCCCCTCCCCCTCTGGCCTTACGCCCTGAGTTGCTGGGTTAGGCTCCGGTTCTCTGCGACCCTGTATGGGACAAGTGGTTCAGAAAGTGTGTGTGTGTGTGTGTGTGTGTTGCCACTACTCTGTTTTGCTTTTAAGCATTCTTTGGAGTATCAACTCCAGGTGTGCTATACCATGTTCTCCCATGGTTTCACCAATGCCTCTGCCCATTTTGTCCATTCATGTCCCAATCTCGTTCATTGTGCATGCCCATATCTCAACTCATACCCAAATATTCCTCCATGATCCAACCTTGTGTCAGGCCAGGACCCCATCCCTTCAGTGAAGGTACCCCAGTCATGTCTGGCCTGGATGTGTTTCTAAAAAACTTGGTTTTAAGAAAATAAAATCTAGCCATTGTGTCTACAGTGTCACTCACTCCTCCAGATGTCATCCATGACATCCCTCATGCTCAATGATTTGCCCTCCTGCTGTCAGTCTGACACTGACACCTTTTGTCCTCTTTTAGATATGTGTTATGTACATATGAAAATGCTCTGAGAGAAAAGTTTCAGTATCATAGTTGAATTATGCAATAATCTGACATAATGCATGCAGCCTGTTTCTCCATGATCTAAACTGCATGTTGACACCGCGACTGGCTTCTAAGAAGCTGTGCATGCGTTAATAAATGCTCCACTCCGATGGATGTCTTCTAAGCATTTTTTTTTTTTTTTAAATTTTGGGAGTTGACAATGTTAAAAAAGAAGGTTAAAAGAGACAGAACAATAATTGGTTAGCTATTTCAAAGTTCCTGTATTGCTTTTGGCCAAGGAGCTTTGAGCTGGTGCTCTGAACCCATTTATCAGGGCCAGAGATTGTAGAGTCCTTCCCCGGTGTTGCACAGCAAATGAAGTATTTAGAGCTCTGGGGTTGCTCCCAAGCTTGGAGGTGCTGGGTGAGCTACTTTCCTGTCACACAGCACCTACTCCTTCATTCAGACACAGAGGAACCCCCTGGCTTCCATTCACACACTTTGGAATCTCTTTTCTGCTGAGGTTCTTTACAGCACAGAAATAATATCTCTTGTTTCCCAGGGAGAGCTAGACTCTCACAGCTGTTTCTGTTTGTGGATTTTGGGCCCATACAGCTGTAAATTAAATGAAGCAATTCAAATTTAAATGAACTGAAGGAATGAGAAATAAAAAAGAAATTTAAAATAACTTAAATATCAGCCTGATTGGGCAAAACATGTAATAGAGGAGTGATACTGGATTATTAAGGCTTGGAGTTTTTAATAAAGTGATTCCTTGACACTGCAGCCTTTTGGTCAAGAATTTGTAGCCAAATTGGAATCAAATGGGTGGAAATTAGGGCACATGGTCACTGTCACCATTTCCAATAACAATTTGGTTTAAAATACTAGAAAACTGTTTCTGCTCTTCTTAGTAGGTTTTTTTGTCTAGTGGCCCACTTTATGTTCTGACAAATTCATGTAACAGGAAAATACTCCTATGAGGAACAACAGTAAAGTCCCTTTTGACTTCAGCTGAAAGTTACCATAGATAAATACTAAAATTAGTAAAATTCATGTACAAACATTTTTGTAAACTGCAAAAGCTACCTGAAATGTATTTGCTGCAACTTTCAAAGTTATTTCATTGTGTCTACCTGTCTCAAAAAGAATCTCAACACAAGTGCACTTAATTAGTTCAACAATATTGCATTATGTATTAATGCAATTGATAATGATTTAATTTAATGTACATTACATTGTACATTGCAATCTAGATTATAAGTAATTTTTAAAATGATGTTCAAAACCTGAGATGTTCATTTGTAGTGTGATGGGCCTGTTTTTACAGTCACAATGTTGTGCTTATGCTACTGGTTAAACACCAGCTGAGGTCTTCCTCTGTAAAGGTGAATTCTTTTTTTACTCTTTCGGAGTTTTATTATTACATCTATTTTTTACTGATTTGTGGAGGGGTTTTTTTTGCATTTCCTTATTATTTATTTATTTATTTATTTATTAAAATTTTTTTGCACTGTACAAATGTACTGAGAATCCACAATCCAGCAATGAGTATTACTGTTTATCCATACTTTAAGGTTAGGAAGGCGTTGCTGGAGCTAAACAGTCATTGGCAGTAATGCCATCTGGTCCAGTTGCGACACACCTCTGCCAGTTAAATGATGAATGGGCTTCACTATGGACCGAGGCACACAAACAGGAGCTCACCAGATTCTCGCTTGCCCAGTGATGGATTAGACAAGCCCTGTGCCATTACTCCTCGTGATTGCACCTGACCCAGCTCGTCCCTAAGAAGAAGAGTTTTGTGAGCCTGTTCACTGTCTGCATTTGGAGAGGACAGAATGCTTCTATGATGGAATCAGCCCATCTCCTGCACTGCTCCTGCCTTTTCTGTGGTAAATGGGTTGTACCAAGCAGCAGCTATTCTACTGGCTATGGAGATTGACTTGTTTAAGTATAGCAAGGCACCCTGAAGTTGAACCTTTAAGAGTTCAGGAGTTTCCCATTGGTGGACCAAAGAAGCCCATGTAGATACAGGCTTTATCTTCACCTAAGCTTGCAGTTTTCTCTCTCCCATCCATCCATCTTCCATCCATCTTCCTCCGCTTTTATCCGGGGCCGGGTCGCGGGGGCAGCAGTCCGAGCAGAGCCCCCCAGACTTCCCTCTCCCCGCACACCTCCTCCAGTTCCTCTGGGAGAACCCCAAGGCGTTCCCAGGCCAGCCGGGAGACATAGTCTCTCCAACGTGTCCTGGGTCTGCCCCGAGGCCTCCTCCCAGTGGGACAAGACCCGGAACACCTCACCAGGGAGGCGTCCAGGAGGCATCCGGAACAGATGCCCGAGTCACCTCAACTGGCTCCTCTCGATGCGGAGGAGCAGTGGCTCTACTCCGAGCTCCTCCCGGGTGACTGAGCTCCTCACCCTATCCCTAAGGGTGCGCCCAGCCACTCTGTGGAGGAAACTCATTTCTGCCGCTTGTATCCGCGATCTCATTCTTTCGGTCATGATCCAGAGTTCATGACCATAGGTGAGGGTAGGAACGTAGATCGACCGGTAAATTGAGAGCTTCGCCTTACGACTCAGCTCCCACCACAACAGACTGGTACAATGACCGCATTACTGCGGACGCCGCACCGATCCGTCTGTCAACCTGCCGCTCCATTTTTCCCTCACTCATGAACAAGACCCCGAGATACTTAAACTCCTCCACTTGAGGGAGCAACTCCCCCCTAACCCGGAGGGGGCAATCCACCTTTTTCCGACTGAGGACCATGGTCTCGGATTTGGAGGTGCTGATTCTCATCCCCGCCGCTTCGCACTCGACTGCAAACCTCCCCAGTGCACGCTGCAAGTCTTGACTTGATGAAGCCAACAGGACCATATCGTCCGCAAAAAGCAGAGACGAGATCTCGCGGCCACCAAAACAGACACCCTCCGTTCCCTGGCTGCGCCTAGAAATTCTGTCCATGAAGTTAATGAACAGAATCGGTGACAAAGGGCAGCCCTAGCGGAGTCCAACATGCACCGGGAACAGGTCTGACTTACTGCCGGCAATGCGAACCAAGCTCCTGCTCCGGTCATACAGGGAACGAACAGCCCGTAGCAGCGAGCCCCGAACCCCATAATCCCGAAGTACCTCCCATAGGATGCCACGAGGGACACGGTCGAATGCCTTCTCCAGGTCCACAAAACACATATGGACTGGTTGGGCAAACTACCACGAACCCTCCAGCACCCTAGTGAGGGTATAGAGCTGGTCCAGTGTTCCACGGCCAGGGCGAAAACCGCATTGCTCCTCCTGAATCCGAGGTTCGACTATCGGTCGGATTCTCCTTTCCAGTACTCCGGCATAGACTTTCCCAGGGAGGCTGAGGAGTGTGATCCCCCTGTAGTTGGAACACAAACTCCGGTCCCCCTTCTTAAAAAGAGGGACCACCACCCCGGTCTGCCAGTCCAGAGGCACCGTTCCCGAACTCCACACGATGCTGCAGAGGCGTGTCAGCCAAGACAGCCCCACAACATCCAGAGACTTGAGAAACTTGGGGCGGATCTCATCCACCCCCGGAGCCTTGCCACCGAGGAGTTTTTTGACTACCTCAGCAACTTCAGCCAGAGTAATGGACGAGTCCCCCTCCAAGTCCTCGGCCTCAGCTTCCTCTACAGAAGGCGTGTCAGAGGGATTGAGGAGATCCTCAAAGTACTCCTTCCACCGCCCGAGGACATCCTCAGCTGAGGTCAGCAGCGCACCACTTCCACTGTAAACAGTGTTTGTGGAACACCGCTTCTCCCCTCTGAGTCGCCGGACGGTTTGCCAGAATCTCTTTGAGGCCGACCGAAAGTCTTCCTCCATGGCCTCGCCGAACTCCTCCCAAGCCCGAGTTTTTGCCGCGGCGACTGCCAGAGCCGCGTTCCGTCTGGCCCGTCGGTACCTGTCAGCTGCTTCAGGAGTCCCATGAGCCAGACAGGCCCGATAGAACTCCTTCTTCAGCTTGACGGCATCCCTTACCTCCGGTGTCCACCACCATGTTCCGAACCGCTGCCCCAACAATGGAGGTGTGGAACATAGTCCATTCTGACTCGATGTCCCCCACCTCCCTCGGGACCTGGTTGAAGCTCTGTCGGAGGTGGGAGTTGAAGACCTCTCTGACAGGGGTCTCCGCCAAACGTTCCCAACAGACCCTCGCTATGCGTTTGGGCCTGCCAGGTCTGTCCAGCTTTTTCCCCCGCCATCGAATCCAACTCACCACCAGGTGGTGATCAGTTGACAGCTCAGCCCCTCTCTTCACCCTAGTGTCCAAGACATATGGCCAAAGGTCAGAAGAAATGACTACAAAGTCGATCATCGACCTCCGACCTAGGGTGTCCTGGTGCCAAGTGCACTGATGGACACCCTTATGCATGAACATGGTGTTCGTTATGGATAAACCGCGACTAGCACAGAAATCCAATAACAACTCACCACTCGGGTTCAGATCAGGGAGGCCGTTCCTCCCAATCACGCCCCTCCAGGTATCACTGTCACTGCCCACGTGGGCGTTAAAGTCCCCCAGTAGAACGACAGAGTCCCCAGTGGGAGCGCTTTCCAGCACGCCCTCCAGGGACTCCAAAAAGGCCAGGTACTCTACACTGCCACTAGGCGCATAAGCACAAACGACAGTGAGAGACCGTTCCCTGACCCGAAGGCGTAGGGAGATGACCCTCTCTCATTCACCGGGGTAGACTCCAACACATGGCGGCTAAACTGGGGGACTACTAATAAGCCCACACCCGCCCACCGCCTCTCACCCTGGGCAACGCCAGAATAGTGGAGAGTCCACCCTTGGTTGAGAAGAGTGGTTCCAGAACCCAAGCTGTGAGTGGAAGTGAGTCCGACTATATCTAGACGGTATCTCTCAACCTCCCACACCAGCTCAGGCTCCTTCCCTGCCAGTGAGGTGACATTCCAAGTCCCAAAAACCAGAGTTGGCACCCGAGGTTTGGGTCGGCCAGGCACTCGGCCCCGACCACCGCCCAAATCACAATGCACCGGCCCCTTACGGTCTCTCCGGCAGGTGGTGAGTCCACCAAAGAGCGGCTCCACGTCATGGCTTCGGGCTGAGCCCAGCCAGGCCCCGTGGGCATAGACCTGGCCACCAGGCGCTCGCATGCGAGCCCCCCCCCCAGGCCTGGCTCCAGGGTGGGGCCCCGGTGACCCCATACCGGGCGGGGTAAACGAAAGCCTTGGTTTTATTTTCTTCATAAAGGGCTTTTGAACCGCACTTTGTCTCGTCTGTCATCCAGGACCTGTTTGCCATGGGAGACCCTGCCAGGGGCATATAGCCCCATGCAACATAGCTCCTGGAGTCATTCAGGCACTCAAACCCCTCCACCACGGTAAGGTGGCGGTTCATGGAGGGGTCAAAATGATCCTTTGTGAAAATATTTTAAAGGTTAGGAGGGGGCTGCTAGTAAGCATCTGTGCAGCAAGCTGAAGACTTGAAAGTCAGATTGACAGTTTACACACAAAAAGGTTCAGTCAGAAAGCCCATCCCGGACAAACATCTTGAGAATTCTGCCATTGACTTCTGTTCTGTTGTGTTGTAAAATGATGGTAACCCCTGGTTCATCCTTTAACATTAAAAACAACCTGCTACAATGGTTTAGGGAGAAAGGCAGTGATCTACTGCACTAAAGCCAAAACCTTGTGTTTTCTCTGTAGGAATAACTGCATGTAAATTATTTTGAACTGTCACATCATTCTGCGGGGCTTTGTGCCGAACCATTGTGTAAAAGCTGAGAGTTGCCAATTCTATAGATAGCTGAGAGATGGTTGTCCACATTGTCTGTGTAAAATGCACTGCAGGGTCCAAGTGTTTGCATTTTTATGTTTAGAAAAAGGACAAGTTGTAATAGATCTCCTTTTCTGATGACTTGATGTACTTTACATTACAGAAAAAATTATCTGGAAGTGCTATTAGTTTTATTCTTCATTGCTGAGTTCAGTGGCAAGCTGGCCATTATTCAGTTCCATTCGATTTTTATTCTAATTTTTTTTATTGTATTCTTGGAAAATAGCAAAATGTTAATATTCCAGGTTCTTTTTCTCTATATTTTCAGATCACAGCACAGAATGGTGTCAAGATGACTTTGGTTCACAGTGAAAATTTGCAGTCTCTGCAGAGCTGTGTTTGATCAAGATGCTGGTAATATGAAAGAACATATGTTGATCAAATGTGTCTGGTAAAGGATTCAAGTTCAAGTTGTTTTTATTGTTATTCCCATATATAGCTTGTATACAGTGGAATGAAATGTCATTTCTCCAGAGACCATGGTACAACACAGAACAGGAATATAAGACAGTAAATAAATACACAGGATAGGACATGGACGCGGACATGGGCTGTGAACTGTAGGCAGTTGATTGAGCCCTGAGGAACACCTTGACTTAACAGTTTGCCATTTCCCCTCCAGTGGATGTGACAGCTGCCCTCGGTTTCTGGCTGGATTCAAAAAGCTGGCTCCATGTGGTTAATAATTGATACCTTTCCAAATGTTAAGCTAATGTAAATCCAAAACCATTTGAAGTGGGTGAGAAAGGTGGAATGTGGGGTTTGCTGACTGTGTCATCTTGTGGTTTTGCTGTAGCTTAGCCATCAGCATTCTGCACTTCTCCAGATCAGCACACAGCCGATAAAAGCCCATATAGCCTCTTTCATTCCTGTCTACCTAAGCTCCTGAGAATCTCTAACTGACAACCATAGAATCTCTCAGTTTTCAGTTGCAGTTGCAATGCTAATGTCTTTAACTGACTGTGAAGTAGGAAAATGAGATTCCTGCTTGGCTGGTGATGTCTTTCAAGTTTTTGAAGAGACATACTACTGGATAAACTTCTTTGTCAGTATTTCACTGTGGAAAAAGCAGATGAACAGAATAATTTGGCTTAGAGCCCTGGTCCTATTAGATGCCAGTCCAACATCTTGCCTGAAATTGCCAACCAAGAAATACTTATGGTCGCCTTAGTACAAGTATGACATTTTTACAGTCCTAAGCAGAGCAGCTGTGCCTTAAACACCAGGCTTTTCAGATTACCCAGTGGAAACTCCACCTTTTTTGTTGAGCTGGCGATGAGCATTTTACAGTTGTGGCATGAAGAATACTGGGCTTTATTTACTTCTTGAATCTTATGACAAGCTAAAATATCCACACTGTGGTAAGGGGACATGTTCACCAAATTAAAGTTCCAGGGGTGGACTGAAGGAGCAATAGTTTGAAAAGAAACAGTTTTAAAAAGTCACTGATAACATCCCTGCTGTTCACACACTTCTGTGAACCCAAAGGATGTTCATGGGCTTTCTGACAATGAGTTCACGATCAACGATGAACCCAACAGCCCTTGCAGGGTCCAGCCCAGGTTGTTTCTCCTTCAAGCACATATGGTGCTTGAATTAGACAAGCATCACTTTTTATGCTGATAGCTAAGCAGCAGTGAGAAGTATAGACTGGAAATAAAGTGCATGTTAATTTACCCCTAGGCCCAGTGCTGCCATTTTTGCACCTATAATAGTTTTCCGAATGTACCGAAAATGCATGTATCTTTTTCATTCCCATTTAATACTATGATGATAGTAGAGATGCAATGTTATGACAGTTTCAGACTGTGATAAATGCACTTTTACCTTGAATTCTGCTACTCTAAGGTGACTAAGGAATACTTTTAGAAGTATTAAGTCTTTCATTAAGTATTGGAATAAAATTTTAAGAATAAATTTATTTTTAAATATGCTCAGTATCCTAGTTGTACAATGTCTGTTGACACGAACTTGCATTGTCAGTTACTGTGGAAGCCAAACAGGAGATCGGATTTGCCCTTATGGTCTGATGCTAGGGGTGCACATTTGCAGTTGGTTATGGGAAATTGATTGATTTTGACTAACAGGATATTCTTACTTATCCATGATATGCTTAGAACACATATAACAGTCATCTTGACCAACAGGAACATGGGGAGCTGATAGCCAAAAGGCCATTCTATATCTACCTTGAGATACAATAACATTTTCTTGTGAGTCATGATTTGTGTTGAGATATGCTATTTAACTACTATATATAATATGTTCAAAACAAATGAAAGGAAAGGATTTGTAATTTTTCAAAACAGGATAGCACAGGGCCCCTGGTCTCAATTTGTCTTAGTTGACCCTCTAATCTTCCTTTGTCAATAAAGCATCCTTTGCTTTATTAGTCACGTACCTTTGACTTGAAAAACAGCCATTACAAAACTAGATAGCATTTCTACCAGAAACACCTCTGACAGAGTTTTACAGAATGGAATATGACTAAAACATGTTGTGAGCAACGAGGATGAGGGACAGGAGGTAGGTTTGGACCCAAGTATATTTCCATGCCGAAACACAGGAGCAAACAGAGAACGGAGGTCGGGGACAGGCGTGGGTCTTCCGAGGTGCGGACGTAGTTTTCAGGGGCGAAGCAAACTCAGTAAACAGGTGAACAAGCAAGGTCAGAAGTCAGGAGAATCAGGAACAATGAGCAGGGAATAGGGTACTGGGACCAGACTGCCGAATTACAAGCCAAGCAGGTAGGCATTGTAAGATTCCACAACCCTATGCCATGACAGCACTCCTTTTATACCTGGTCGTGCTAATTAGCAGCAAGCGTCGTCTCTTGGCTTGCTGACGAGGACGTGACACATGTATGTCAAGTCAGCTTTGGCAAAATGGCACTGGTCACAAGATTCGTTTGTTTTGGAATATGCAGTCAGCTGTTATATATAATATGTTCAAAATAGCTTGAGTTTTCAGTTTTCCAGTTAGATTTTCCAGTTCCAAGTTTTTCCTGATGCTCACCCTTGCAGTTGTTCAAATAAAGCCTCTGCTAAAGCCTATGCCTTTTTTTCTTTTGAGACTTTCCTACTTTTCTTTGGACAAAGGTTTCTAACAAACTGATAAATGTAAATTTCTGAAGCTTTGTGTCAGCATAACATAAAGACAGAGGGGCTGCACTATGGTAAATCAAGATAGTGTTGACACCCTTAGAGTGTCTGAGCTGTTTTGGAATAAGTTTGAATCCCACTCAGTCGGAGCAGAGTTTACATGTTCTTCTCGTGTTGATAGAGTGACCAAGAATAACATAAAGGCAAAATCAGTATCATCTGTATCACCTATTCTGCTCTAGTGGTCATGTGTTTTTACTGCTTTTCTCATAGCTGAGCTCTTAAGTAGGTGTTAGTTTAACTGAATTGTGATTGTAATCTATCACACTGGGATATTTGTCTTTGCAAGAGATTATTTTTGAGGGGAGTTGCTTTAATTAAAGGAATTGGTAATACAGTATTACTGCTTAGTTTACAGGGGGGAGTGGTGGTGCGGTGGCGCAGTGGGTTGGGTCTCCAGTGGGTCTGGGGTTCAAGTCCCGCTTGGGATGCCTTGTGACGGACTGGCGTCCCATCCTGGGCGTGTCCCCTCCAGCCCTACGCCCTGTGTTGCTGGGTTAGGCTCTGGCTCCCTGCAACCCCAAATGGGACAAGCGGTTCAGATAATGTGTGTGCTTATTTTACATATCCCTTTTCAATGAACAATGTGCCTTTTCAACAAGGGGGGCACTTGGTAGTGTTGTGGTTAGCGTTGCGGCTGAAGGTCACAGGCTCAAGTCTCACCTCCAATTGTAGTACCCTTTAGCAAGGTACTTACTTTAAGTTGCTCTAGTAAAATTACCCAGCTGTACAAATGGGTAAGTACACACACACACACACACACACACACACACACACATTTTCTGAACCGCTTGTCCCATACGGGGTCGCAGGGAACCGAAGCCTACCCGGTAACACAGGGCATAAGGCCGGAGGGGGAGGGGACACACCCAGGACGGGACGCCAGTCCATCGCAAGGTACCCCAAGCGGGACTCGAACCCCAGACCCACCGGAAAGCAGGACCCGGTCCGACCCACTGCGCCCCCCCCGTTCAAATGGGTAAGTAGTTGTAGGAATATTAACATTGCAATTTGCTTTGGAGAAAAGCATCAGCTGCACGGGTACATATGATTACACAATTTTACTATAGTGCCACAATGGTAAGCAACCAAATAACTGAATCAGTTGCAAATTTCTATTTTTCTGTTGATATTCATATGAAAATTAATTATTTGCACAGACAGAGAACTGCTACTTTTTTTTAAGGTCCAGTTGCAATACTGGGGAAAAATATACTGTATCTATATCAAGTTGATCAAGTTCAACATTGAAAATTAAAAGGAGTTGAAGCTCCATTTGTTCAGTAAGTAGATGAAAATAGCTGCAGACATATGCGGATATGGAGAAAGAAAGAGCGGTGACACCCTGCTCTGTAGTACTTTATGGACACAGGATCAGAGCTTTAATAGCATTCACTTTCATGGTTGTCAGGTTCAGAGCTCATTTGAAATAAGCTGTGTTTCCTGTCAGCTCAGGAGGAGTGTAATTATTATGTTTGGCAGGGATTAAGGTCTTTGTTCTGGCAGTGCCTTTCATTAAATAATATGGCTGAAGAAATTAGATTGTTTCTGACAGTGAGATCCACACTGGACTTCGGACTGTGTGTAATAACAAATACCACCAAGACTTGTTATGGAGTTTGGCACCAGAGAAAGGGGACTAGGAGATGGCACCTCACCTGAGTGGAACTGAGCCAAGACTGACCACACTGGAACAGCGAGTTGTGCTATTTAATTAACCCTCCACACTTGTATTAAGAACAGATGATGAGATTGGCAGAAGAACTGAACCATAGACCATATTGTGGTTCACACCATGCTGACATTTGTCATTAAGGAATATTAAATTTAACAACTGGCAATGAGTGGTATGGAACTATTACAATTTTTGCGGTCCTGTCTTCTGTAAACATCAGCTTATTGCAAATTGTTCCCCAAACAGCACACTGTGTAAATTAAAATAAATGAGTAAATTAGTGCAAAAAGGATGCTTTCAAAACAAATTATTGGGAAAATAAATAAAACCGGGGGGGGGGGGCGTGGTGGCGCAGTGGGTTGGACCAGGTCCTGCTCTCTGGTGGGTCTGGGGTTTGAGTCCCGCTTGGGGTGCCTTGCGGCGGACTGGCGTCCCGTCCTGGGTGTGTCCCCTCCCCCTCCGGCCTTACGCCCTGTGTTGCCAGGTTAGACTCCGGTTCCCCGCGACCCCGTATGGGAAAAGCAGTTCTGAAAGTGTGTGTGTGTGTGTGTGTGTGTGTGTGTGTGTGTGTGTGTGTAAATAAAACTGATTACACTACTGTCACCATAATTTTATCAATTAATCTGGAACATTATTTTAGCTGTGACTTAAAACAGTTGACTCATATGAATGGATTCATAGGGTGAGAGGGGTGTCTAGTTAGCCCAATGTATCATAAGCATAATTTTTTTTAATGATTTTGACATGATTGTAATCTTATTATAACCAAATAAAAAGGTTTCTTCAACATGTTTTCAGAATTTTATGCTTGGAAATCACTTAAAAATTTCAATTAGAAGTTTTTATTTTTATTTTTGTAAATCAATTTCAGTCTCATGTTGCTGATTAACCAACTACTGAAGAGAAAAATTACTAATCCTAATGTCATGTTGCAATATCACACAGCCTTTCCGGCACTTCCTTACCAAAGCTGCATATATAATAAAATATTTTTAGCTTACCGTTAAAGGATTTATGCAGGTAAATCGCTTCAAACACTGAAATAGAGTGAATAGGCTGACCGGGACAAGTGGTTAATGAAAATTAATGAAAGTAATCACTGGACTGTCTAGTCAATCCAATAAGTGGTCAGCCAAGATGCAGTCATGCACTGATGAATTGTAATGCAGCTGAAGATACTGCAGTTATGAGGCTGTTGACTTCCCTCTGTGCTGCCCTCCCTCCCCTCAGCCCAGTAATCCACTCAATGTCTTCTGCTTGCGAAGGAAACCAGAGAGAGAGGAACTGAGGTGTTCGCTCCTGCTGTTGTCTCAGGCATGATTGGCAGCCCATTTCCAGGGGAGCAGCCATTGCTAAAGCACTAATGTGGTATTATTACGTACCATTTTACTATTCAGCTGTTGGCTCCATTCAGAGAAGTCTTCACGCTGTCCAGCTAAGAGCAGAGAAAGATGGTAGAAAAATTAGAGTTTGTATGATCTGTGTTCCCAAAGAAGCCTAGTCATTTTTCTTGTCCATTTTCTCCTTTCTCCTCAAACACTTTGCTCAGAATTGTCATGTTATGAGGTGAACATGGATAACCCTTGTACAAAAGCTTCATACCATACACTACACTTGCTTTCTTCTAAAGATGAGCCCAAGCAGAAGAAAGACCAGACTAGAGCTTTCTAATAATGTATAGTTGTTTTCTATTGTATTTCTATTTCTATCTATTGTTTTTGTTCATAGTCTGTGGAGAAGCATTCAAGAAGAATTTCATGATGCTTGTACACGATACTTGTACCTGTGACAATAAACTTGAAACTTCAAACTTCAGACACTCAGAGATGCAGTTTGGTCCAAACATGTGTAACTGTGACAACTGCCAGACCTACGCTCTTCCAATTTAAATGAAAGATAAATAAATCTTTGTCATACCGCTGAGAAACCATCCTCTTTGTTTAAGAAAGTACTTTCTGATTCACAAAGCAAGTGGGAGCAAATAATGCAATCGCAGAGAAACCACAGTGGATGGGTCTGAATGCCATGGGTGCCAGATAATTACTGAGACTGTTTCTGGGCTTCCCAGATAAGGCCTCCCCACCCCTGTGGGTCTTGAAAGTTTGCTTTGTCTCTTCTGCACTGCACCAAAGCTAGAATTATATTGTTGCTTTCAGCTGGCTTGTGGGACAGCGGGTGGGGACAGAGGGGCAGACAAGGGGGAGGGTACAGAGATGGATATGGGGAAGGTGGGGGACTGATCCAAAGGGTTTTTTCTTGGATTGGCAGCTCTCTGGGAACAAAAAATGTCCTATATAGGCTGTTTATTCCTAGTGAGTTTCTGGAATCTGAAGGGAACAATGGACATGCTGTCTGGGTGGCCTTCTTTGAGCGAGAAAGGCAGCCGGAAGGCAGTTTCAAAGGTTAATCTAAGATAGTAAGTATACACCTCCCTTTTTGAATGTATGTTTATTAATAAAAACAAACGATATGCATGCAAGTTGTACAAGTAAGATATTACCTACATGTTTTACCCCCCGCAAAAATGTATAGCACTGTGGAAAAAGTATACTGTTTCATCATCAAAACTAAATAGACATAAGGAGACATGATGGCAGTTTTTAAATTTCAGTTAATCTGGGGAAAGGATTTGCAATTTTTCAAAACAGGATAGCACAGGGCTCCTGGTCTCATAATTTGCCTTGGTTGACCCTCTAATGATATACTTAATCCTTTCTAACTGGAACAAGAAAAGGTCCCTAAAGCAAGGTGAAGCTCTTAGGTATATTTGCAGACTTAAAATCTAATAAAAATAACAATCTAACAAAATCTTCCTCTGTAATAAAGGAGAAGCAAAGGCCAAGGCATCCTTTGCTTTATTAGTCACTTACCTGGGACTCAAAAAAACAGCCATTACATTTTTACCACAAGCCTCTCTGACAGGGTTTTATACAGTGCAATATGACTGAAACATGTATGTCAACTCAGCTTTGGCAAAATGGCATTGGTCACAAGTTTCATCTGTTTTGGGATATGCAGCCAGTTTATTCGTACTCTAATGGATACGATGGAGAAGCAAATTCTTCTTTATTATACTGTCCTTACAATAAATCTTACAAATTAATTTTGTCAAACTGGAATAGCGGTTCTTTTTGGGGCCTTTGCCATCACTGCGCTTGCCTGACATTTCAGGACTGTTACAACATATGGAGAGTTGACTCCCATTATTTTCTGCTGTCCAATTAGTGAAGGGCTGATTTATCCCTACTTCTGCAAGACAGACCACTGTGAATTCAACCCGAGTACTGAAGAGATGGCGAACCCCCATCAATACTGCATGTGGCTCCTTGCCATTTTATTTCAACAGCTGAATCAGACTTACAGTGCTATTGAACAAAATAAAATGTCCAGTTTTAATGTCCAAGCTGAAATGTACTAGTTATGTCAGGACATAGTTGTTTTGACACTTACAGGACTATGAAACCCAACAATTTTTCCTGTTTGTGTTCTGTTAAATTCTAAGGTTGCTTACTTCAAGAGTCACTGCCAAGCTAAGTGAAATTCAGTGATTACATTCTGCTGACCAGTTTGCTTTCAGCTGGAATTCCAAAAAGTCCAAACTTTGTTGCTTGGCTGTATTAAATAATGAAAGAATATAAAATAATTAAATAGAATTATTAAAAGACAATTTATTAAAGAGAATTATTAAAAGCCAGGGGCTATTCTTCCACAATGTCATGCAGGCAGCCTAGTGGAGTGTGTAGCACAGCATTTTACACAGCCCACATTTTCAACAGAAAATATGGAAATGAGCTGATCACAAATAGGGATTTTGGAAGGTTGGACATAAATCTGCTTAAGAACTTTTTCTCCAACTCAACAAGCTGTGAATTCCAGGCTTTGCATTTATAGGTAGTGTCAGTAACCAGTGTAGTAATAATCATTAATCATCATAGCGGTGCTTAAAAATTACGCGTTTGCCTCTGGGATTGGATCGCAGGGTCCACAGCTGCAGAATGGACGAAGTAAAATGTTCACAGGGGGGTCGAAATGAAAGACTGATGCAGGACCTAATTTGGGGTGAAGGCTGATTTTATCCTTGAGACAGCTGAGGAGGGAAGCTTCGTGGTTTATGCATTTTTGTCAGGAGTCTTTTGTCGGTCCATTGAGGCATGCAGCCATAAATAACTGCTTAATCGTATGCAATAACAGCACAATGGGACATCCAGGAGTTTTCTGGTCTTTTTTAATATTTTGCAACAGGATAATTTAGTAAGTTCTGCAGGCCCTAAAAAACTTCTTATATGACAGAGCACAATCAAAGGTGGCATCTTTTTTCAAAGATGCAATTCTCTTGCAAATACTTGCTCCAAAAAGTGTTCTGCAGAAGCTGTCATTTATGTCTATGTGATGACAGAAAAGACGATTTTAGATATTTTTTCTCATTTGCACTCAATTTAATTCACAATAAATAATGTCTTTGCCGTCTATGTCCAATGATCTTTCTTACAGCAGTGCTTCAGTCATATTCTCATTGCGTCTTCAGACATGAACTGTAATGGGAAATGTAGCGCGAGAATTTGCAGTAATAAGCTTCCCATGCACATCTGTACCTCATGAAGAAATTCCTGAATAACTCAGACTGATAACTGTTTGCAGAGAGCTGTCTCCATCAGCTACCCAGTAAAGAACCCTGCTGTTGTCTTCTGCGTTGTCCCCAAAACAAATGATGGTGTTCATGGGGGTGTCAAATCTTGGCGAGACTCAAACCCCAGCTTTCTGTGCCATGGGCAATCACCTCACTGCTTCACGAAAAGAATCAAGCACTCAACTGTGACTTAAGGGTCATTACAATATCCTGCGAACAAGCCTTTTCTGGGATACATAGTGTATCATAGCTCTTTCAGCAAATGACATATTTCCTTTTTTTTTTTGCATGTTTTTAACAGGGAACTATTGGAATGCAGCATCGTTCACTACCCCCTCCTCCTACCTACACTTCTCCACTTTTCAAGGGGAGACTAGTGCTGACATCTCCTTCTATTTCAAGACTTCAGCACCATACGGCGTCTTCCTGGAGAACTTGGGAAACACTGACTTCATCCGCCTGGAACTGAAATGTGAGTTATTCTTAAGTAACAAACTGCAAACATACAGGGATAAACCTCAAATAATATAAAAAAGTTTTTTGCAGTAAGGGGCATGCAGTGACACAGTGGGTTTCTAGGACGTGCTCTGTGGTGGGTCTGGGGTTCAAGTCTTGCTTGGGGTGCCTTGTGGTGGACTGGTGTCCTGCCCTGGGTGTATCCCCTTCGCTTCCAGCCCTACACCCTGTATTGCCGGGTTAGGCTCCAGCTCACCGTGACCCTGTTTGGGCTAGGTGCTTGTAGAGAGTGTGTGTGTGTTTACAGTAATAGTGGTAGTACCCACTATAGAACATTGTGGTTCATCTTCAGAGCCCCCTCTTGTCCTCTACAAAGTAGGTTATACCTCTTTACAGAATCTCCATAGTTTGATATCAGCAGTATAGAAAATTGCTATGACCTTAAAGAAAATCTTCATGGATAAAGCTCAGGTGAAATAAAGTTGCAGTGGCATTACAACAATGTGCAAGTCGATTGTGAAATAACTGCTGTCCCAGGGATAATGGGAAATTTATAGGTGGTAAAGTAAAGGCCTAATGTCTGGTGTTCAGAAGACAAGCAAACTTGGCAATTTGAGTGTAGAATCTACCAACTGAGGTGAAGTTTTCAGTGTGCGCAAAATGAAAAAGGGGCAGTAGGAAGACATCTCTGTGTGTGTGTGTATACTCACAAACTAGCACTCAAAAGCTTTGAATCACCCAGAAATTTTGAAGTGGTACCATTAAACTGATCTAAAAAATGTAGCCATTTCTAATGTTTCATGAAACTGAAGATTTCAGGTATCCACTACTGCCTTTGGAGAAATGGACAAACTGGATCTAACCAGCATATAAAAAGAAGCAGAAGGCCCAGATGCACAACTGGACAAAAGGATACGTACATCAGAGTCTATAAATTGAGAAACAGACAGCTTGCAGGTTCTCAGTAGACTTCTTCACTGAACAGTACATGTCAAATAGTGGTGTCTGCAACAGTCAAAAGACGACTCTGGGATGCTGGCCTTAGAGGCAAAAGCCATAGCTGAACCTTGCAAAAAGATAAAAGGTTCAAATTGGCAAAAGAACACAGTTACTGGATTTGTTGTGATTGCTTCATCACATTATGACTGACCTTCACCTTTCCCTGCTGACCTTTAGGGTTCAATTTATGTTGGACCTGTCTAGTCTGGTAAAGCTCTCATTTTTCAGCATTCTGGAACAACCATCCAAATCCACATTCCAGTTAGGTGAATTCAGTCTGGAGAACCAAGCTTCCAGAAAGTCTTTCGTTGCCTTTTCCTAGATCAGGCCAGAACATTCTGGTTGTCCCAGCTGAAGTTTTTTTCCTGGGATGCTTATGCCCTACAAACTACTAGTACTACTATCTCTAGTACTATGTTTCCTGGAAAGCCCACAGAGAATTCAAACCATTGCTTGTTACTGGGTACAACAATTGTAACAATCTCAAAAGCAAGTCGGGGGGGGGGGTGTCCTTTGGTTATAGCTTCCGCCTTCAGGCTTGAAGGGATCAAATCTTATCCTGAATTGTTTCAGTAAAAGTTACCCATCACACTCTTCCTTGACTCCTCCTGGTGGTTTTGCAGTAAGGCTCCTCACAGATAAGTCTGTCCATCACTAATTTTGCACATATCTGTCAATCTGGCAAAAGTAAAGGCTCTTAATTATAAGGCCAGAGCAGGTGCTGAGCAGGGAGGGATTGAGATTGAATTCAGATTTGTAATGGAGCAAGCGAGGCAAGCAACAGGTAGCAGAGGAGGGTGTTACTGTGGCAGACCATCAGTCAATCAATCAGTTGATCAGTTAGGCCTTGAGAGCATGGACAAAAGAGAGGGCAGGGAGATGAGCTGGGCAGCATGAAGTGGCAGCCTGGATGCACTGCTCACCACCTTATCATAAGGTACACTTGCAAGGGATCACGGGAAACGAAACATTGCATGGTCTCTGCGGTACAGATAAGCTAAACTGGCATGTATCATAATGCATCAGTGTGGGTGGTAGAGCCAAATGAAATCGTTTTAACTTGAAGATTCTTTCCATGAACTTGGTGTAAAGACAGATTTTGCAGCGTGTAACTCATAAATTATGTACTTCCCTGGTTGTAGGACACTGAGCAGACTTCACTGACCTCTTAACATCCATCCATCTTCACATGTCACATATCCAGTAAAGGGGCTTGTTGGTTCTGAGTCAGTGCTGGGAACACTAAGGACAGTTTAAATTCCCCAATTTAACTTAAATGCATCTTTTGGCTGTAAGAGGAAACCAGAGCACTCACAAGAAACCAAAATGAAAAGAATGTGCAGTCTCTGGATCACCAAAAATTTTGTAGCTTCAGTTTGGTATGTAGCTTTTGACTGGATGTTGCATTGTATTTTTACATTTATTTCTTTAGCAGATGCTTTTGTCTGAAGTGTGCAGTTGTTAGGAACGTGGTCGTCAGGCACGCCAGTGACAGCTAGATACACTACTTAGAATGGATCACTCATCCATACATCAGTGGCTTACTCTATCTCGCTGTCACACACTATGGGTGAACCTGAACAGCATGTCTTTGCAGTGTGGGAGGAAACCAGAGCACCCAGAGGAAACCCACGCAGACATGGGGAGAACATGCAAACTACACATAGACTGAGCAGGCTCAAACCCATGTCCTCTCACACCACCCAGGTGCTGCAAGACAGCAGTACTACTCGCTGTACAACTGTTCCACTTTGCATTAGTGAGATGCATTGAAAAATACCTGTGAGTGCCCTGTTAATTGCAATAGATTTATTTTTAAAAAGCTCCTGCTTATGGAGGTCCTCCAGCTTTTTATTTTTTTTTTTTTTTTCTGTACTCCCCCGTTGCTGAATCCTGGACCAGATTGCTTGAAGTTGTTTTGGCGCCATCTGTTGCCCGCCGCTGGCTGGCACCAGAGGCATAGGCAGCAGACCGACAGTCTTGCTGGGTTGTGGCTGAGATGCTCCAGTCGAGGGGACTGAATGTGCCACCCTGCCACCCCTCCCAGACTGGCTCTATAAAGAGGAGTGTCCTGGGACTGCTGTGGCCCTGGGACAAGGAACCTCATTATAGGGACATCGAGATGGTTCTGAATATTCATGTTTTATGTCGAGGTGTGACTGAGCTTCACATTTCGGATGGGAGATAATTTATTGAGCCTCTGCACTGTTGTAGTCAGGAATGATCATGCGTGCTTTGCCCCAGCTCTGAACTGGACCCAGATTTTAATTTCTGCACACATACAGTCTGAATGTTTCATTGCTTTCAAATATCATCTAACCACAAACAACAACTTTACACAAAAAAAGATAACATGGCACTGGATACTTATTTCATAATATGAAAGAATACCAATTAAATGATCTAATGTTATTATACTGAAGTAAAGGCTTTTTACATTACATTTTAAAAGTAACTGGTACTTATCTTTTCAATGCTTTTTCTTTCTATTAAATTTATGAATATACATTTCTCATCCTATCTCTCTATTACAGAGAGTTAATAATTCATCAGTTTTGGTTAAGAGCTGTTTTATCAGTTTGTTAATGAGAGTATTATAAATCTGCTCAAGATTCATAATGTAGATGTCACACTACAAAGTATGTATATCTAAATGGCAGTGAAGATAAAGGAGGCAGTAGGCTGGGTAAGAAAGACTTAAATACAGCAACATAGACCCTTGCAGACTAATTTTGTGTTCTGTTAATAAATGAATGTCAGGTCATTTCAGTTTAAAATGTGTAGTGGTATTTTATTAACTGATTACAAACTGTTTTTATAACCTTACCAATTTCTCACTAACCTTAATTTGTTCATTTACCTGCTAGGAAGAGCATGATGTGTTTTTTATAGACTTACTCTTTAAAGAGTGGGAGACACTGCAGAAAATCACCTTTCATTTCTGCCTATTTTCTTTCTCAGTTGTTAACACACATCAATCTCCAACTATTTAGAATCACTTGACAAGGTCATTCTGACCTCATGTGTTTTTTTTCCCCACTTTAATAGGATCATTCTTTTGACCCCACCATCTGTTGCATTTTGCTTTTTAAACAGGTCATACTGATGATGGAGATGCTTTCGATTTGGTAACTACTGTCTTGAAATCCATGCAAGAGGCCTGTTTGCACCGATCTTTCTCAGTGACTTCACTGCATGACAAGGGGACTCTGAGTACCCTGACCAAAGTCTACAGAATTCGCTAAGAGGTGTACCACAAGGTCCAATACTTGAACTTCAATTTATTCTCCTCACCATTCTTGATGGATAATTGCTGGTTCCTGTAAAAGTTTTGGATATAGGTTATAACTAAAAACACTCTGCCTGGAAGATTCACGGGGTGCTGAAAACCACCGCTCCCTCCCACTTTTCATTGCATTCTGCAGGTACAGAATAGAAATGTAGGCCATTATAGTTCCACAGCAGAGAAATTTCAGAAAATAGAGAGGAAGAAAGTACAATTAAAAACAAAATCTGAAATGTTTGAAAATGAATTTATAATTTGAATTCTTCTAACAATGTACAGGTGCATTTATTTTCTATTTCCTTCATATGACTTTATGCATGTTGTAATTATACTGCGCTATTAATAATTCATAAAATTGTCTGAGTTACACCACCTCTTTAAAGACATGTGTAATCCAGCAAGAATACTATTGAAGTGCTTATTTTCTGATAGAGTAGCAGTTCAGAAGGTGTGTGTGTGTGTGTGTGTGTGTGTGTGTGTGTGTGTGTGTGTGAGAGAGTATTGGAGTCTTTCTACATTTGTATGTTGGCATTTTCCTATGAGCTGTTATGTAATACAGAGAAGATACAGAATAATTCCAGTATATTTCTTATCAAAACATATTCTGATCAAAAAATTCTGTCTGGAAGCAAAGAAGCAAAACTGGTGCTCATTGGATACAAAGGAATCCAAATAAACCAAGCAAAATCCAAACCCTTTGTGCCTGGAAAAATCTTTCTTGAGGACACCACATGTTGCTGATTTAGTTCCAGCTCACTGTAATGTTTTGGAGGTTCCTGACCAGTCTTCAGTTAGCCAAGGATCTCCTACACTGGAGCCATAATATTCTGTGTCCGAGAAAAGAAAATCCTTTTGCTAGCAATGGAGGATCCGAGAAACAGGGGCTACTCAGCCCATTGGACGTTTTCACTTCAATTGCACTTTCAGCCCGCATAACTAAACCATAAGTCTTTCAGCTCCCTGTTATCCATTTACTTTTCACCATGCACATGACACTGGGGTATAATGGAAGTGTTCTTGCTGATGGGCTAGGGTCCTCATTACATTTACATTACATATATTTACATTTATTCATTTCGCTGACACTTCTCTCCAAAGCGACTTATAATGTTAAGGTTAGAATTATCACAAGCTTACAACTATTCACCGATTTATACAGCTGGGAAATTTTACTGGAGCAATTTAGGATAAGTACATCCACATCCGGTGTGCCTGGAGTTTGCTAGTGGCAAAAGAAGGGCTTTGCTATTGTGCTGATTGTGGCACCATCAGAGCGCTACTGCAGACTCTGTCATCTGCTGAGGGGAAAGCTCAATTTTTGTAAACAACAAAGTGACAATCCTCTTAACTACCCTGACTCCAAAGCCCATTAGGTGACAGAGATAGAAATTAATGTAATACAGATTCAAGGAAAGAAATAAGCACCGAAATGACTGCCCATAAGAGGAAACCATCTTAATCCTTCATATTGAAATGTCACTGTATGCAGCCAGGGCCTCACAATCATGGCAATTGCTATGGATTTAAGTGCTGTGAGGGTACGGTATGGAGTGACTACAAATGGGCCAGACCCGGAAGTGCTGCACAAGTGAGGTCCTCTGGAGACTCCTGTGTGTCAATAAAAGGGAAACAGCAAGTGACAGACAAGCAAGCAGAGGATGTGGCCATGGCAAGTTGGCTGAGTGCTTTCGACAGTCCCTGGAGGGGGATTATGCTCTGCGGTTCTTGGCCGGGGGGTATTGGGTAGTGACATGCTGCAGGTCAACATGACACTCAGGTTCACAGCTACCCCAACAGGCACTCCTATGACATGGTCCCCCAGGGACCTGACATTTTCTGATGGATGGCTGTCTCTAGGATCGCCTGCAAAGTCATTTCATCAGGTTTACATTTATTTATTTAGCAGACGCTTTTCTCCAAAGCGACTTCCGATGAACTCTATTATTCTATAGCTCTACTAACTCTATATCTCTCTCTTAACTCTATGTCCTTATTATTTTCAATTTCATCTCCAAATCAATTGCTGCATTTACATGTATATTCATTTAGCAGACACTTTTCTCCAGAGCGACATACATCTCACAGAAAATACAAGGTGTGCATTACATTAGCAGAAAGAGATATTTAAATGCAGACACGTAATTCTTAAGTAAAGTTAGTTTGTTTCTTCCCACCATTTGAATCGATGTACATTGCACGAGTGGCTGTATAAAACTTTATCCGAATATCAATGATTCCTTCCTAGTATTTTTTTTATATATATATATATATATATAAACATTTATGCTACATTACAGGAGTAGTTGCGTGAAGGTTTATTCATTGTTTAATGGCATGATATCATTGTTAAAGTGAGTCCAGAAGAGGTGAGTTTTAAGACCCTTTTTAAATGTGGACAGAGATTCAGCAGTAAGTGAATCTCTCAAGTGCATGATTACTGCCAGGCACTGTGAATAATGAAATGGGTAAAAAATATGTGAAAAAAAGCACTACACTAACGAGAGGAGATGCGTTCACCGCTCAAAACACGTGGGAACTGGGAAGATGCAGCTTCCTACCTTGTCTGGCTATGCCGACTTGCACTTAGTGTACAGTATTTCAGATGTTTTTATGTAAGTGCTATCCATAAATAATGTGTATGTCGGGAATTTTTTACGGAAATCCGGATTTACGTAAATCAGATTTATGTGAGTAGAGGGCTGTCTGTATCTTGCTTGAGGTTACTAGAGCAGGAGGTGTAATTCAAACCTGCAACCTCTGATCCCAAAGGCAGCAGCTCTAGTTTTGCACTAACCAAAAAAGAGAGCATATTAGTTTGACTTATGGAAGCAGATTGTATAAATGCCCTCCATGCAAATCTGGATTCATCTGTGATTTCATAGTTAGAAGTTAGAAAATATTATTTTGCACAAACTATTTTGTTATTTCTTGTGCATTTTCTTCTCAGGCTGCAATTGCTGTTGTCCATCCATCCATCCATCCATCTTCCTCCGCTTATCCGGGACCGGGTCGCGGGGGCAGTAGTCTAAGCAGAGCCCCCCAGACTTCCCTCTCCTCGCAAACCTCCTCCAGCTCCTCTGGGGGAACCCCAAGGCGTTCCCAGGCCAGCCGGGAGACATAGTCTCCCCAACGTGTCCTGGGTCTGCCCCGAGGCCTCCTCCCAGTGGGACATGCCCGGAACACCTCCCCAGGGAGGCGTCCAGGAGGCATCTGGAACAGATGACCGAGCCACCTCAACTGGCTCCTCTCGATGCGGAGGAGCAGCGGCTCTACTCCGAGCTCCTCCCGGGTGACTGAGCTCCTCACCCTATCTCTAAGGGTGCGCCCAGCCACCCTGTGGAGGAAACTCATTTCTGCCGCTTGTATCCACGATCTCATTCTTTCGGTCATGATCCAGAGTTCATGACCATAGGTGAGGGTAGGAACGTAGATCGACCGGTAAATTGAGAGCTTCGCCTTACGACTCAGCTCCTTCTTCACCACAACAGACCGGTACAACGACCGCATCACTGCGGACGCCGCACCGATCCGTCTGTCAACCTGCCGCTCCATTTTTCCCTCACTCGTGAACAAAACCCCGAGATACTTAAACTCCTCCACTTGAGGGAGCAACTCCCCCCCTAACCCGGAGGGGGCAATCCACCTTTTTCCGACTGAGGACCATGGTCTCGGATTTGGAGGTGCTGATTCTCATCCCTGCCGCTTCGCACTCGGCTGCAAACCTCTCCAGTGCACGCTGTAAGTCTTGATTCGATGAAGCCAACAGGACCACATCGTCCGCAAAAAGCAGAGACGAGATCCCGCGGCCACCAAAACAGACACCCTCCGTTCCCTGGCTGCACATAGAAATTCTGTCCATAAAGATAATGAACAGAATCGGTGACAAAGGGCAGCCCTGGCGGAGTCCAACATGCACCGGGAACAGGTCTGACTTACTGCCGGCAATGTGAACCAAGCTCCTGCTCCGGTCATACAGGGAACGAACAGCCCGTAGCAACGAGCCCTGAACCCCATAATCCTGAAGTACCCCCCACAGGGTGCCACGAGGGACATGGTTGAATGCCTTCTCCAGGTCCACAAAACACAGATGGACTGGTTGGGCAAACTCCCATGAACCCTCCAACACCCTAGTGAGGGTATAGAGCTGGTCCAGTGTTCCACGGCCAGGGCGAAAACCGCATTGCTCCTCCTGGATCCGAGGTTCGACTATCGGTCGGATTCTCCTTTCCAGTACCCCGGCGTCGACTTTCCCAGGGAGGCTAAGGAGTGTGATCCCCCTGTAGTTGGAACACAATCACTTTCTTAAAAAGAGGGACCACCACCCCGGTCTGCCAGTCCAGAGGCACGGTTCCCGAATACACGCGATGCTGGCGTGTCAGCCAAGACAGCCCCACAACATCCAGAGACTTGAGAAACTCGGGGCGGATCTCATCCACCCCCGGAGCCTTGCCACCGAGGAGTTTTTTTGATTACCTCAGCAATTTCAGCCAGGGTAATAGACGAGTCCCCCTCCAAGTCCCCGGCCTCAGCTTCCTCTATGGAAGGCGTGTCGGAGGGATTGAGGAGATTCTCAAAGTACTCCTTCCACCGCCCGAGGACATCCTCAGTTGAGGTCAGCAGCGCACCACTTCCACTGTAAACAGTGTTGGTGGAACACTGTTTCCCCCTTCTGAGTCGCCGGACGGTTTGCCAGAATCTCTTTGAGGCCTACCGAAAGTCTTCCTCAATGGCCTCACCGAACTCCTCCCAGGCCCGAGTTTTTGCCGCGGCGACTGCCAGAACCGCGCTCCGTCTGGCCCGCCGGTACCCGTCAGCTGCTTCAGGAGTCCTATGAGCCAGCCAGGCCCGATAGAACTCCTTCTTCAGCTTGACGGCATCCCTTACCTCTGGTGTCCACCACCGTGTTTGGGGATTGCCGTCGCGACAGGCGCCGGAGACCTTATGGCCGCAGCTCCGAACCGCCGCCCCAACAGTTGAGGCGTGGAACATTGTCCATTCGGACTCAATGTCCCCCACCTCCCTCGGGACCTGGTTGAAGCTCTGTCGGAGGTGGGAGTTGAAGACCTCTCTGACAGGGGCCTCCGCCAAACGTTCCCAACAGACCCTCACTATGCATTTGGGCCTGCCAGGTCTGTCCAGCTTTTTCCCCCGCCATCGAATCCAACTCACCACCAGGTGGTGATCAGTTGACAGCTCAGCCCCTCTCTTCACCCGAGTGTCCAAGACATATGGCCGAAGGTCAGAAGAAACGACTACAAAGTCGATCATCGACCTCCGACCTAGGGTGTCCTGGTGCCAAGTGCACTGATGGACACCCTTATGCATGAACATGGTGTTCGTTATGGATAAGCCGCGACTAGCACAGAAATCCAATAACAACTCGCCGCTCAGGTTCAGATCAGGGAGGCCGTTCCTCCCAATCACGCCCCTCCAGGTGTCACTGTCGCTGCCCACGTGGGCGTTAAAGTCCCCCAGTAGAACGACAGAGTCCCCAGTGGGAGCGCTTTCCAGCATGCCCCCCAAGGACTCTTAAAAGGCCGGGTACTCTACACTGCCGCTAGGCGCATAAGCACAAACGACAGTGAGAGACCGTTCCCTGACCCGAAGGCGTAGGGAGACGACCCTCTCATTCACCGGGGTAGACTCCAACACATGGCGGCTGAACTGCGGGGCTATTAATAAGCCCACACCCGCCCGCCGCCTCTCACCCTGGGAAACGCCAGAATAGTGGAGAGTCCACCCTTGGTCGAGAAGAGTGGTTCCAGAACCCAAGCTGTGAGTGGAAGTGAGCCCGACTATATCTAGACGGTATCTCTCAACCTCCTGCACTAGCTCAGGCTCCTTCCCCGCCAGTGAGGTGACATTCCAAGTCCCAAAAGCCAGAGTTGGCGTCCGAGGTTTGGGTCCACCGGGCACTCGGCCCCGACCACTGCCCAAATCACAATGCACCGGCCCCTTATGTCCTCTCCGGCAGGTGGTGAGCCCACCGAAGAATTGCTGTTGTTTTCCACTTATTTTCCTCAGGATATTAATTCAGGAGAAGAAACATCCTGTCTCGAAAGTTTGACCACAAGAAATGTTTAGTTTATAAGAACTGCTAGCCATCTTATTATAATAACCCGAGAGATGTGAAATATACAGGTAATACGCAGATTTGGACGGCATGGTCACGATGTAAGATTTTTGACAGATACTACTGATAAATCATTGCTCACTGTGATGCAGAAAGTTAAGCCGCAGACTATTCCACTGTGAGTAGCACCGCATGCATACAAAGGAAATAGCTGGTCAGATCTGTCTAGTATTTAAGCCATTTTTAATGCAAGAATTATAATCTCTTTAACACCCTGCTATTAACCTCTACTAAATCTTCGGTGCAGTCCCAAAGCACTTATATTGTCGGTGTAAATGAGATTTTTTTTTTTTTTACCTCAGCAGTACATTGTAAAGCTACTAATGATTGTCCTATTAAGTACACTAAAAAAGTATGCAAATATAGTAATCATGATTAGTTTTTAAAAAGGAAACAAATTAGGGGCACTTAAGAAACTAGTCAATTGTGCTGTACTCCACAGCGCCCACCATGGTGTCCTTTTCCTTTGATGTGGGAAATGGTCCGGTAGAGCTGGCTGTGCGGTCACCCACCGCACTCAATGACGACCAGTGGCACCGGGTCAGTGCTGAGCGCAACGTGAAGGAGGCCGTCCTGCAGCTGGACCAGCAGTACCGAGAGGTGCGTCCAGCACCTCCCCAGGGCCACACGCGCCTGGAGCTCTACAGTCAGCTCTATGTGGGTGAGTGTTCTACCCCCGTGGTTTCTCATACCCCACCAGTTACCCTCTAACGTCAAGGTGCCTGTGGCTTCTCTGGATGTCTTGGAGTGAGAAGTGTGACATCATAATGCAGATTCTGAATAAAGTGGGACAGCAGCTCATGTGTTTCTTCATACTGGCTAATTGTTCAATTACAGCGCAGTAAAATAGCTCTCGCTGGGGGGTCCAACAGAGGGAGGTACATTGACAGAATCGGGCTGTTCCGAATCTCAGAGGAACTTTTATCTCTAAACTCCAAATAGCACAGTTTTACCTGTTCAATTCCTAAACATAAACCCATCTCACCATGCCTTTGTGCTGCAACTCTTCAGCGTGACCAGGAAAACACAGGGTGCCTTAAACTAATGCATCACAAGTACACTCATGCATTCATTAATTTGAATTGCACGCATCTGTTTCAATAACTACTTTCACTTACAATATAAATTTATTTCTGGTATTTTTCACTTCTGTATATTTACAATTTGTCTGATAATGAAAATGATTTTTACAATCTTTTAAAAACTAGACTTAAGTTTCTCTGTAATTTTCTTTGTATTGTTGTGTGTTGTATCCACACACATGTCTGAATGTAACCATAATGAATGCTCCAATGTGTTATTGCCAGCATTCACTATAGTTACATTCAGACATAGTTAGCCCTAACCTCCTGACCCTAACCCTGGAACCATAACTTACTTGATTACCCAGTACTTTTCAGGAATGACAAGCACAACAGTTACCAACTGGATATCTGATTATTTGTCTTCCTCATACATTGAACAAACTGATCAGAGTCTCTCTGGAGATCAGAGGTAATATCCTTGCCCTAAGATGCTAAATAAATAGTAATAAAATCTTGAAATAAATGTTTTTACACAAAGGCTCTTAAAGCAGGGGTGCTTTGAGGTTGGATATCATCCCTGTTAGAAAATGGAACTTTCTTTTTACTACTACATTTCACTGTTCATATTTAAAGAAAGAGGAATTTATCTAGTGAAAATGTAAAAGAAAGTACAGTTGTCCCTCCAAATTCGCGAGTTTCATATTGACGAATTTCATTATCCACGAGTTGGTCTTTGTGGGGGGTGTGGTGGCGCAGTGAGTTTGACCGGGTCCTGCTCTCCGGTGGGTCTGGGATTAGAGTCCCACTTGGGGTGCCTTGTGACGGACTGGTGTCCTGTCCTGGGTGTGTCCCTTCCCCCTCCAGCCTTACGCCCTGTGGTGCCGGGTTAGGCTCTGGCTCCCTGTGATGCCACATGGGACAAGCGGTTTCAGATGATGTGTGAGTTGGTCTTCAGTAATTAAATGGGTTTTTTTTTTTTTTTTGGACTTTTGCGACCTCGCAGAAGATGCTTGCAAGCTAGAAAATGTAAAGAAATGTTCAGCAATTCACAAAAGCTTATAATATGTGCATTGTTATTCTATTTTTATGTATACAACACTGTATACAGTACAAAAAGAAAAAAGTGAAGACCCTAGACCCTAGGGGCTCAAAAAATTATTTGGGAATTTTCAGATTTGCGAGGAAGCTGCACTCCAGCCCCTCACAAATACCGAGGGCCAACTGTATATTTAATGCTCCATCTGCATATTACTCGGCATTTTCAGAGCTCCCAGTTTGTGTGTTACATTTATTGTACATAACAAAGGTTCAAAAGCAGTCATATGAGGGACAGACCTGAGCTGACTGACATTTCGAAAATTTCATTCATCAAAAAAGTGTCACAAAGCACACAGTGGAAAATCTGTTTTACCTGAATTAAGCCTTGTGCTTGTATATTAAATTGCTGAAATTATATACTTATAATGCACCTTCAAATCAAATGCATTTTGAAAGACAAATTATAATGTTTGCCGACGATTGTGCTATGGACAGGCTTTTGTATGCATTCCAGATTTAAAATGATAAAACTAATTCTCATTCACTTGTCAAAAGATAAATTCTGGTTTCATGCTGCTAGTAACTGAAAGAAATGGGCATACTGCAAATGATTGCATTTTGGTGTGGTCATGGTGTGTTTTTTTCTGGCCTAGCTGAGAGAGGTGCCCACCTGTAACCTGTAAAGTATTGTAACAGTGTAAATATCACCTAAAGCATTTGAAATAAGGGCAGCATGTGGCGCTGTGATCAGAACCCAGGGATTCGAAGGACCCAGGTTTGAATTGTTTCCACTTGTATTTCCTTTGAGCAAGGTACTTACCCTGTACTGGTACACTAAAATTCATCTAGCTCTATAAATCAGTAGATAACTGTAAGATGTTATAAGCTGTTTTGATGAATTGTCATCTAATTGTATACATAATATAAATGTAGCAAAGGTGGTCAATGGAATTGTAAAGGTAATGTAGCTCAAGTTAATTATGGAATAAGGTCATGAAGCCCCTAAAGTACATAGCAGAATGTTTTACTTTATTGATCTTGCTGAGCATTATGAGCTGTGGGTATATGTCTTAAAGCACAGTACCGTTGTGAAAACAGCCTGTCAATCCTGCAAAAATCACTTGAGGTTGGCAATTTAATCTATATGAAGAAAATTCTAATGAGTGATCATTTATTTTAACATTAAAATAAACTTCTGCTTTTTAATGAATGCCTGAGCCCGAAATAAAAACATTCTTGTTCAAAATAAATAGAATTTATGTCTGCATTTACGTGTGAAAGTAAAGCCTGCTTTGCGACCCTAATAAACTAAATCCTTTGTGTGTTGTGTGCCGTTAAACTTCATTCCTCTTTAATTTTGTCCTTCCCTGTCGGTGTTGTTTGCTACAGGCACTCTTGACTTTTTTGCCCGTTTAGTATTCGTTTCCATTTATATTTACCTCTCCATCCATAAGCAATGTATGCTCATCACTCTGGATACTGCATGTCTGATTAACACTTTATTTGAAGTTGATATATTTTAGCTCCAACCAAAAGTCTCATGTTTATTGCATAAAATGTTCCTTGAATAATGTAAGACTGCATAAATCACTTTTTATTTCAACGTATATTCTGAGTATAATTTGCTGTTGTTGCTTTGCATGTGTAATTTTCTCACCATTTCTGCAGCAGTGAATTGTCCCCTGCCGTCTCCCTGATTGGATTGCTTGTTTACTCCATTTCACTTCTTCACTGTTCCTCACCTGTGTCTGAGCAATCAGCGAACTCTGCAGGAATACAGCAGCTCTTTGTGTCCCATGATAGGTGACCCTCACATTGAGCTCTTGTCCTATGCAACTTGCAATATTACATTAAATTTATTTAGCAGATGCTTTTGTCTGCAGCAACTTTCGATGAACTCTGTGTAGTGTTATCAGCCCACACTTATAAACCAAGGGGACTTATACTGCTAGATACAGTACTTACAATGGGTCACTCCTCCATACATCAGTGGAACACACTCTCTCTGTCACTCACACACTAGGGGTGAACCTGAACCACATGTCTTTAAACTGCAGGAGGAAACCCACGCAGACACAGGGGAGAACATGCAAATTCCACACCCAGCAAGCACAGACCAAGCAGGGATGAAACCCACCTCCTCTTGCACCACCGAGGTTCTGTGAGACAGCAGCGCTGCTCACTGTGCCACCATGCCACCCATTTTACTGGGGCAGTTTAGGGTGTGTGCTTTGCTCAAAGGTACTGGAATTTAAGCCTGGGTCCTTTGAATCCAAAGGTAGTGGCTCTAAGCACCATGCCACCTGCTGCCCCAATTCAGTGCATGAGTTTTCATTTATAGTACGGCAGCAAGTAGCCCTTATGCTGTTTACATTCTGAGCAGGAATGGAGTGGATGTGGAGCTTTTAGCATTCGTTTGAGGGCTTCATTTGCTCTCAGTGCCCCAATCCTGCTTTCCGGGCTCCTGCACAGTGAAAAATGTCTTGAGGAAACACCTTCCAGCTTAATTAGGGACTAGCAAAGCTCTTCTGGTGACAGGAATTAGCCCACCACTGTGAGCATGTGTGAATGGTGGCATAAATAATAAACACTTTAATTGCTGTCTGTTATGATATTAATGTATTCTATTTACTGGAGAGGAGACAATCTGTTACCACAAGTGGGTTTATTTAATTCTCCTTTAATAGTCAGCAAGGTCAAAACTTTGGTTTTGTACACAGAAGTGCTGTTAATTAAGGTAACTGAACTCTGAAGTAACATGTTTGCCCTGTGGAGCGAAAGACATACAGCGACGAATGAAATTTTAATAAAACTCATATTTTAGCCAATACTGGACAGACAAGCTTGATTTGTTAATTTATTGTTTTTATTTTCACTCATTTCTCATTGAATGACAAAGTGTATGGATTTTACAGATAACTAATTTAAAAACCATTTGCACATTCTGCTATCAAACAAAGGATGGTTAGGCTTCACTTCCTATTCACTGGATTTCATACTGTTGGTAACTGTGCTTTAAATCGTGAGTAGTTTGAAATGAGGTCAGATGCCTGAGTAGGAAAACTTAAAACATTCACAATGAGATTCTGTTCATGGATTTGTTTGTGTATTCATTTATATTGTGTATTTATAAGATTTTTTTTTTTTATCACATTTAAAGCATACAAAGTGCTGAGTGATTATCACACAGCTCTTGTCCTGTCCTAACATTTGACTGTGACCTGTGAGCCTAAACTGTACAATTTATTGTTGTGCTGTCTAAAGCAATTGGTGACAACATCCTGTATTAGATACAGCAGTCCCTTGATTTAACGAATGAATACGTTCCTGAAAATGATACCATTATTTTAAATGGAAAATAATAATGCATTCCCAGTCCACTCAAAAACTCCAAGTCAATTTTGTCATATATCACTGAAACTCTATAATTTGCTTATTTAAAGATCAACGCATGATTTTAGCTTGATTTACATTAATTCATTTAGCAAATACTGTTCTCCAAAACGATACAAATCGGCATTACACTAACAGTAGAGATCTGGATGCAGACATGTAAATCACTTTGTGATTATCAGACACTTAATGAGGACATTAATTGGTCTGTTTCTAAGCAATACAGTTTGGGAACTAACTGTGTTATCCTTATGTCCAGTAAAAAGCAACAAACATTCAGTAATGAAATTTATGTAAAAAAAGTTGACAATTAAAAATAAACAAGAAAATGTAATGAATTGTTACTGTACTCACCAAGTGAAGAAAGAACAGTTGATAGTGAGGTCAGGTGGGTGGAGGAGGGAGAAAGGCTTGGCAGTCATTCTTGCACTGCCACTGCACAAATGCATGGAAACAAAGTGAACACAAGACCAGAAACAAATGAGAAACTGCTGATGGTATACTAGTGCCAACTACAGTACACATTCTGCTTCATTTGTGCAATTTTCACCTATTTTTTGGACACACTTCCTATAAATTCACACGCACACACTGTCTGAACCACTTGTCCCATATGGGGTCGGCAGGAGCCTAACCCCGCAACACAGGGCAAAGGGCTGGAGGGGACACACTCAGGACAGGACACTGGTCTGGCACAAGGCATCCCAGGCAGGACTCAAACCCTGCACCCCCCACTAAGCAGGACCCAGTCCAGC
This sequence comes from Scleropages formosus, assembly GCF_900964775.1. Lineage (NCBI taxonomy): Eukaryota > Metazoa > Chordata > Actinopteri > Osteoglossiformes > Osteoglossidae > Scleropages > Scleropages formosus. The sequence goes on from NC_041821.1 coordinate 25,781,296, forward strand.
CCACTGCGCCACTGTACCACTGCATACCCTCCCTATATATTCAATTATACTGATATTTCTTTAGGAAATCAAAAATTGGGTATTAAAAGCCCAGAACTGTTACACCTGTTCAATAAAGAGAATTCATAGATTGAGGACACCTGTATTTACTTTATACTTATGAATATTCTTGTTCTTGTGACCCATTGCAATTTATCTATTATCAAAAACTACTTGCCCAGAGCAAAACCTATTCCAGAAAAGGGTAACAATCTCTCCAATCTTAGATTCAAATCATTCCCTATGTATTATATTTAAGCAGATACTTTTCTCTGTTGCAATTTACCATGATTTATGCATTTAAAATGCTGTAAATTTTTCACTAAAGCATTTTATGGTAAGTACCTTGAGAGTGCTGCACCAGAAGGTGGGATTTGAGTAGGGGTTTTCAGTTCCAAAGACAGTCGCTCTAAGCACTATACCACCTGCCTTCTTTCACTCACACTTCTCATGCTGTATCAACTTCCATATTCCTCATACTGTATCAACCAAAAAGGTGCTGCTGGAGGACAGAGGGGTTTCCTGGGATGCATCCGCTCGCTGAAGATGAACGGCGTGACCCTTGACTTGGAAGAAAGGGCAAAGGTCACTCCAGGAGTGAAGCCCGGCTGCTCAGGACATTGCACAAGTTTTGGAGTCTACTGCCGCAACGGGGGCAAGTGCGTGGAGAAGTACAACGGCTACTCATGTGACTGCACCTCCACAGCCTATGACGGTCCCTTCTGCACCAAAGGTGACACATGAAGCCCCATTTTCCTGCCTTTCTTTGCTGGTATTAGTCATCTGAGAGCAGTAACATCTGGTCAGATTTTGCGTTACAAATTTGGAAGACATTCACCTTCAATAACCGGTTGTCCTGGTCAGGGTCACGACAGGCCAGTGCCTATCCCAGAGTCACTGGGCACACGACCAGGGCGGGGGGTCAAATCCTAAATGGGACAACAGTTTATCACACTCACACACACTAGACATTTTAGTGCCTTGGCCACTGCCATTTGAAAACCTAGAGAGAGCCAGGAGTTCACATCATTTGTCTCCTTCTCTGTTGGGTTACAATAACAAAGTACAGATAGATTGCAAATAAGTCCACATACACAGAGCTAGGAGTCAACTTCAAAAGGTTACATTTATTAATTTAGCACACACTTTTCTCCAAAGCATTGTGTATATCAGAATAAACAATACAGCACTACATTACTCCAACAGGAGGAGAAATCTGGATGTGCAAACATGATTCTTAAGTACAATCAATTTGTCTCATACCATCATATAAACCAGTATATTAAACATATATACATAACTTGTATTACAAGTCTGTTATTATATACATACATTTGTATTACAGGTTTGTTAAGGACATAGGTGGTCATGGGAGAAGTGAGTCCAAAAGAGATGTGTTTTGAGACCAGTTTTGAATGTTTATAGGATTCAACAGTGACAGGAAGAGCTCATTTCACCTCAAAGCCAAAACCAAGAACCTTTCCTTTGTGCTTTTAATTTTGGATCTCTTGAGGTTACAATATATTATAGGTATGATCACATATCACTTTCTAATAATTTCCAGAAGGTTGTCCACATCTTCCAGAATTCATTAGAATTGTCATGCAGATCACCCGTCAGTTTTTCAAGTGGGACAACATTTAACACCTCAGTCATCCACAGATTTACAGCGAGAACTTCTGGTGTAGACCATTGCATTAAAATACATTTCTTTGCCAGATATGTAGGAATTACATGTATCAAGCGTATGTGATAATCATATGTAGCGCCACCCTCCATTTCGCCTAATTATGAGAGTGGTGCCCTGGGTTCTATTCCAATCAATGTAACCCACTCAGGTATTTCAATTTCACAACAAATTTAATAAATTCGCCAAACCCCATAAAACCCAAAGAAATATTCAAAAGTTATTAACCCCAAAATTGAAAATCCCATCACAAAACGAATCATGCAACAACCAACATAAGAAAAACACTTACTTCTTCACACAGTACACTCAATATTACAACAACGAATAACCTCGGTGCTACACACTTCTTCGACGGCGACGCACAACAGACTAGAACTTCCTTACAGAACCTTCTTTTCTCGCATGCACACAATAATGACAATGAATCAATCAATGCCTCGAATACTCCGGAGTATTTCTAACACACGTAAAAACACCCTCGTTGCAGGCCTGGACGCGGCTTGTGTGCGTTGAGACGCAAAATTTATGGGTCGCTTCACTCTTTTGAGCAAAAGGGGAAAAACCCGCAGTTTACCCTATCCCCCGTCCACTCGCGTTCGAGGCGGGTGAAACTCCAGCGATGCCCGACCCGAGGAACTTAGGTCTTAGCGCTTCGTGCTACCGGTAACGCGCGATCGGGTTCTCCTCAGTCCGCCTCCGTCACCGGCGTAGCAGTTCGACGAGACGGGCTGAAAACTCGTCGTTTTAAATGTCTCGCCGAGCCACAAGGTCACCACAGAAACTAAAACTCGCCTACACAATGTGACAATCCACACGAAATGATATTTTCTCTTTGGTTACTCTTCCAGCAACCAAAAAAATATCACCTCCTCACACTCTGACGCGCTCTCTCGAACACCTCCTTCTCACACCCTCTTCTGCACCTTTTCTCTCGACCCTTCCAGAAAAGTCTAGAAACTTTTCTCATTCGTTCCATCCCTTTCTTCTCTTATTGGTTCGGCGCCAAACCGAACCCCAATCAATTCACAGTACGTGCATACTGGCATAACGTGTAGGCTGCACCTGTTCCAACATTTGGTGGTAGGGCTTCAAGCAAATGCTCAAAATCGAACATACAACTAGTAGCGCTACAGGGCTACATAATATAATTAAAAGAAGAACCCACACACACTGAAACTGCTTGTCCCAAGTGGGGTTGCGGAAAAACCAGAGCCTAACCTGGCAATGCAGGGCGTAAGGCGGGAGGGGACACACCCAGGATGGGGCACCAGTCCATCACAAGGTACCGCAAGCAGGACTTGAACCCCAGACCCGCCAGAAAGCAGAACCCGGTCAAACCCGCTGCGCCCCCAGTCCAGTAAACTTGTATCTTATCACATTGCTAGAATAAATGTAACAAAGTGCCCAGAGAGGTTTAGCATTTAAAACAGACCTGCTATTTACTGTCATACCATAAACTTGTAACATAAACTTAAAAAACATGTGCCTGTTCATGTTTGTCTTTCTATATTCCATTCATTTTAGAAACTACTTGGTGATCTAGACACAACCATAGGCTGCAGCTGCACAGCATCAGCCTCAAACATTGCGTCCACACCTGGCCAGAGAAATTGTATTGGTGTGTGTGTGTGTGTGTGTGTGTGTGTTTGTGTGTGTCTGTGTGTTTGTTTTTGCACTGCTACACCATGCAGCATCCGCACTATCATGGTGGCACTATCAAGACCATGTCAACAGTGGGAAAGGATTGTTTTTTCAAGATCATGCAAGGAAAAGATCTTGTACAAGCTTTGCAATAACACCAAAACATGTCATAGACTCTCAATCCAGCAGCAGAACTTCTAAAGGAATCTTCAGAAGTTCTGCCTCTGAACTGAGACTCTTATGATATTTTCGGTGTTATTCAAAGCTTATAAATCTTCTCTTCTTCCCAGTTGTGTTGATTCTGTCCTACGGGCAACCCTTGTGAAGCGCTTTCCCCATTTATATTGCTGTCCCAGTCCTGGCAGACATCACTAACCACGTTTAACAGCCTCACATGCCACCTCCGCCACTGCAGATCATTTCAGTTGCACAAGGAGATGGAAGTGGCGTGTAGTCAGTGAGCCTGTCTGCTCGTTTGCTGTCATGTCCACTTCTCCTCAGAGACAATGAGCACACAGTGCTCCCTTTTGCTGTCAGTTTGCAAACATGACCCCTCGATCTCCACAGCTTCTACATTAAATGAAGCAGAACTTCAACAACTACAGATAACTATGATTCTCAAGGATAAAGCATTAAAAATCAATGTTTCCTAAATTGTTTAATGTAGCAGATGATGAAATAGTTGTATAGTTGTATTACTATGATCTTTTTTCTACCAGCTTGTCTTTAGCAATTCTGTGTTTTATTCATTTTATGGAGTTTATCATGCTGTTTCTGGAAGCTTACAGCAATGAGAAAATGTTGTAATATTTACTTTGACATCTTTTAACACGGTTATAATGTAATAATAGAGAAATTCAAAGCCTCGATTTCACTGAGTTTCATCAGGTTGGTGTTCCTCAGTATGCCCCCATGGAAGTTATATCCTAACTGTGTGTGTGTGTGTGTGTGTGTGTGTGTGTGTGTGTGTGTGTGTGTGTGTGTGTGGCACAGATGTTGGGGGCTTCTTTGAGGCAGGGACCCTGCTGCGGTACAATTTCCTGCCTGAGGTCGCCTCTGCAGCAGTGATGGAGGTCAGAAGCCCATCTGGAACCCTAGGGTCAGAGGTCAATCTGACACGAGAGGATCTGGCCTTCAGCTTCAGCACCTCCAGCGCGCCTTGCATCCTGGTCTACATCAGTTCCAGAACCCAGGACTACCTGGCCATTGTACTGCGCCAGAATGGTAAGGCACTTAGTCCCACGTGAGGAGGGGAGGAGTCTCTGTTGGGTCAAAGCCCTTAAGGGATTATGTTTAACAGCCTAACAAGCCACTTCTAACACAGTTACAAGTGGAACTCTCAAATGTACATTATCAGTCAAAAATCTATCTATAGGAAGTGCATTGTTTAATTTGTGTCAACAGCAGTGCAGCATCCTGTAAAGAAAAACAGGCTGCATGAACCTGCCTTTTTTGTATTAATGCCTATGTTCAGGAAGATGGTGAATTTGCAAAACAGCCTTGTGATGATCAAAGCAAATATTCATGAATTTTTATGTTAAATGTGGAGAAGGAGCAGCTTTAACCAGAGCATAATTGTCTCATTGGGTGTAATGTGTCACGCAACATTATAAACATTTCAGCCTTTATAGGTCTGAGGTCTTAAGAACTTCTTGATTCCTTTGTTCATCTTTGTAGAGTCAACAGAGGGACTGCCGGGGGGGTGGTGGGGTGAAGTGAAGGGTATCGTAGCACATCGTACTTACCAGACTGGACAGGTTTTGGTTGTCTTCACCAGTCAATTCCACCTGAGTGGTCCTGTCCAGGTGAAACCAGTTGTGTGGGTGCACTAAAAATTGACAACCTGACTTCTTTGCCCTTGCCCTGGACAGGTACACTGCAGATCCGGTACAACCTGGGCGGCTTAAGGGAACCTTTCACCATCAACCTGGATCAACGCAATATGGCCAATGGGCAGCCCCATAGTATCAACATCTCCCGTGTGGAGAAGGTCATTCAGCTGCAGGTGAGACCCTCAAGGGCTGGCTGGTGTATGGGGGAGATTCCTGGACCAGAATCACAGGTGCAGGCTCTCTGTATATCACAGACCAAGCATCAGGATCAATTTGGGTCTTTCTGGACCAGAACCACAGGGCTGGTTTGGGTTTTACTGTGGAGAGACTTTCTGGAGACCTACCAAAGCAGAAACATAGCGCTAATGCAGGACTCTGGTTCAGAACCTCCAGAACAAAGCCATTATAGCAGCACTGTGGACATCATCTTGGCTCTGGTGGAGTTCAAGCCCCAGTGCCTGTTGACTGGATATATTACTTACATATACACACACACACACACACACACACACACACACACACACACACACACATACACACACACACACACACACACACACACACACACACACATATTTTCAGAACCGCTTGTCCCATACAGGGTCGCGGGGAACCGGAGCCTACCCGGCAACACAAGGCGTAAGGCCGGAGGGGGAGGGGACACACCCAGGACGGGACGCCAGTCTGTCGCAAGGCACCCCAAGCGGGACTCGAACCCCAGACCCACTGGAGAGCAGGACCCGGTCCAACCCACTGCACCACTGCACCCCCCCTACTTACATATACTGTAATTCTAATTTAATTTTAACAAATGCTATAGACCTCCGCATATTCTTTTTAATATGCTCCGGTTCCCCGCGACCCCGTATGGGACAAGCGGTTCAGAAAATGTGTGTGTGTATACTCTAAAGTGCACAAATGTTAAACACTCAGTATCCTATTGTGCATTGCAGTTTCACCATCTGGTGGTGATCATTGGCTGTGAATGACAGAGGGCAGGGTGTTAAAGTGAAGTATTGATTTGCTGGATGGAGATTCACAGTTAAACATGTCTAAATGACAGCTTTAGAGTTCGGAACAAGACAATCAATATAAAGAAATTTCTCGCCATGTTAAATAATAAACCAAAGGGATCTCCTTCCTTCTTTAACATCGAGCCAATGTGAGATTTTTTACGCACCACCTGACTTCCTCACTGTACACGTAACAATATGGTAACATTTGTAAGTTAAATTAAGTTATTATTATTATTATTATTATTGTAACATCTGAACATGACATGGGCATGGATGTGTATTACTGTAACATCTGGACACAGACATTAAGTGTAGTGATCTCAAAAGGAAAGTGTTTATACAAGTGCACAGCACAAATCAGTAAATGAGGTGCAGCGGTAACACGATAAACACAGGACAAAGAGACGCACAGAGTGTTCTTACAGTAAATGGGACAGGGTTATAGGACCGGAGCTAATACACTGAAACATGACATAGACAGGGATGGAACACGGGACATGGACAGGATCATGGAGAATCGGTGCAGACAAGACACAAGATCAGGACTGGAACAGAAACACACTCGTAAAGGGACTTTGGAATTTAATAAAGGAGAAAAAAATTATTGCAGTGCAAGTGTTTTCGAGTGTTTTTCAAGTTCCATCCAGCTGTAGTTTATATTTTTATGGTCTTTCTTGGAAGTTTGGATATTCAGCAACAGTAGGCCTACAGAACACATAAAAAGACATTTATCTCTCCAGGTGTGTCCTACTGATTCTGGGTAATTACCTTGATGGAACCACATCATGGAACTCTAGTAAAAGACATTGTACTTGAGTGCTAACTGAATTGCTCCACCGCACCATGATCTCAGCATTTCAGTGCTTCCTTTTCTCTCTGGATTTCTTGTCATGGTGTCACAGCATTTTGTCTTTGTGTGGACACTTATGCCATTTGTGTAGAGTCTTGTTATCTCTGCACATTGCCAGTAAAGGATGTGCTGCCCCCCCTCCCCAATCCTCCAATGCGGGGCCTGGCCATCAAACTGACCCATATCAAAGAAGCAGAACATTTCACTCAGCATTCAATAAAAGTGGGAGCCACCAGCGAACACTCAGGCTAACCGATTGGTTTCTGTCTCCACTGAACAAGTGGAACACGGAGACAGGCCTGCAGAACGTGTCAAAGGGGCCAGGGATGGAAGTGCATGTGCCAAGACAGTAGCTCGAGAACCAGACCATGAGTATCCATTAATTCACACTTGCAGTTCATTGCAGTAGGGACCGGGGAGGACTCCCACCTCATGATTAATTAGCCCTGAATTAATTAGCCCCGGAGCCCTAAAGCAGCTGTATAATAGCGGTACATGCTAATTTATTTGCCAATTCTAACATGCTAATTTGCTAATGCTAACATGCTAATTTGTTTTTCATGCTAAGGGTTAGACTCAGAGCTAATTGTGCCCCCTCATCGTTCACTTTTTCTCTAACGTGACCAAACACACGGGAAAGGTCAGGTGTAGACTGATGAGAACACGTATTTCTTCTTCTAGGGGAATGAATTTCAGTCAACAGATATGCGTTGAACCCCCTGGCAGCACTAGAACTAACGACATTGCAGTATCTCTCCAACATGTCCTATAATTGAAAGACACCCATAGCTTAAGGCAGTAGGGATGATAGTCGCACTCCTCCTAACTACCTGGAATGATCTGTTCTGGAGCTGAAGGTCGCTAAGAGAAGAACCTTCAAATGCAGTTGAATCATTTTCTATTCATTTTTTGAAGAAAGGAATGCTGTGATTCTGAATTATGGTACTGATGTGAATTTATATTTCCTGCGTAGTTAAACACACCAGCACTGTATACAACAAACATGTGGCCAGTTGCTTTGTTACTGTTAATATGCTATTTAAGTCCTAAATATTTTATGGAAAATGGTGATCACAAGATGACACCCTGGAGTGTTTCCTCAGTCTCATAGGATGAAATAAACACCACACTGAGATGTTTTTTTTTTCTTTACACTATTCTTTCATTTTTACTTTTTATTCTATTCTTCTCTTTTATTAAATATTGCACTTTTATTGGTCTCATGCTGAGGCTTTGAGTTCATGAGAGGTGTATGTTTAGCAGTGCAGCCTACAGTCTTAATTGTATTAAGACTGTATACTGATCTTAATATGTGAGGTCACCACCAGCCTCACACATATGGATGTGTTAAGTGATGTCTTTTAAACGGGCATCATGAAAAAGTGTCTTAACCATCCCTGTGCACCTCTCTGGGTGTGCTGTGCCTGTCGATGGTCTTGCAGGTGGACCACTACCCTCCAGTGAGCTACTCCTTTCCCGATGCCTCTGACACCCAGTTTAACTTGATCAAGACTCTATTCCTGGGAAAAGTTTATGGTAAGTGGCATTTGCACTGACAAATTAATGTGCTTATGTCTCATGCATTGCTTCACTGTAGTGGCTTGGAGCTCCATTAGCCCATGCTTTGTATCTTTTATTTTTCCACTCATGATAACCAGCTGCTTAAGAAATGCAAACAACATTTATTTTACTCCATTAATTTTCCTCTACTTCTTAAGTATATATGGTTCTGATGTGTGCTATGCTACTGGGGGCGCGGGGGCGCAGTGGGTTGGACCACGGCTCTCTGGTGGGTCTGGGGTTCGAGTCCCGCTTGGGGTGCCTTGCGACGGACTGGCGTCCCGTCCTGGGTGTGTCCCCTCCCCCTCCGGCCTTACGCCCTGTGTTACCGGGTAGGCTCCGGTTCCCCGCGACCCCGTATGGGACGAGCGGTTCTGAAAATGTGTGTGCTATTCTGTAGGAGTTTGTGTAGACCGTTGGGGACTATATCAGTAGAGCCTTTCCAGAACATTCTTCCCTCAGCTTGGGGCCTTTGTGTTGATGTCACTGTGATACATTTAGGATATGTATTTCTCTAAAGAGACTTACAATTTTTTACCCAAGTAAACTGATGGGTAATTTTCCTGGAGCTATTCAGGGGAAGCACCTTGCTCGAAGATAGTACAGCTGGTATTTGAATCCACAATCTTTGGTTCTAAAGGCAGCAGCCTTTACCATTACCCTATCACTTGCCCCAGGACTGCTTAAACTGGTTCCTCAATGTCTTAATTTTCTTATTCTTCCTTTCCCAAGGTTTATAGTCATTTGAAGACAATCCGATTGTTGTGCAGTATGTCCAAAACATGGTATTTGTGGTCCTCCCTGGTTTGAAGACCCATGGGTTTGTTTTTCTGGCTGTTCATGATGGTCTTTAAAGTCTCCTTCAGAGCCAAAGGGTAAAGATCTTGATGGTCATACTAGTTCTGTTCAAAGTTATATTTTAAGTATTCACCTCTTTTTTATATTCACAGCTATTATATTTATTTCATTTAGCTGATACTTGTCTGCAATGCTACTTCCAATGTGTCACCAATTTAAACATCATGGTAATTTTTACTGGAATAGTTTAGGGCAAGTAACTTGCTCAGGCATACTACAGCAGGAAGTGGAGATTATACACCTGCAACCTTTGAACCCAGAGGCAGTGACTGTGATTTGCCACTTTGCCACCTGCTGGTCCGATTCTCAAAGTTAAATTCCACTGTTTGTTAAAATAAGATCACAAAAGAGCAGCAAAATAATGTGACCGCATCTCATCCCCTTCCTATCATGTTTGTACTAGGGTTATCTTCCAGTGGTACAGTGGCAATGATCCTACAGTGAAATTTCACCTGTTAGTCACTGGCAGTGACAATGTGTGTTACCGCAGTCAGATCTCCAGCAGAAATGCTGTCCACAATGGAGGGCCATTGAGCTTGACCTCATCTGAGATGATCTGATGAATGGAGCTGGTGTGGGATATACTGTAAGTGAAATGGAGAACTTTGTAAGGCCATTGTCTCCTGGGAGCTTATCGAATCCTGGCAGGATTCCGGGAGCTATTAGTGCTAAATGCAGGAGCCTGATGAAGCACAGTGGCACTGGGAAGGGCCCAACACCCGCCTCGTGTCCCTCCCCCACCTCCTAGCCAAGGCTGTCATTGTTTGCTCTATGAAATTTGTGATAGTTGTGTGCTCCCTGTATATTCTACAGGGATTTGACAGGAGGTTCCAGGCTGAAACCAGGTTAAAAAGTGCTGAATTTTGCATTGCGCTGCTTTCTACTTTGTCTGCTTTTGTGCTATGGGAAGAGGTGTGTTTCAGTGATTGGGGTGGAGTTGGAGTCCCAAAATGTTCCTTTGGCCACCACAAGGGGCACTGTATAGGAATCTGCTGTAGTACTTTAAGACAAACACCAGGGGGAGCCAAACAAACATTATTGTACTTCACGGAAGATAAGGAAGAATGAAATAATTCATCCTTATTTATTTATTCCCCAACCCCCTTGAAGGAAGCCTTATGTGCCCCCTCCATTTTTTCTGTTTCACTCAACTGAGTGCTTTTGCTAATACTTTTTGCATCCCTACAAGTATCTTGCAAGTTACAGAATTAACTCCGAGGGTTATTATTAGATATAACTATTTGATTATGATTAAAATTCTGAATAAGGTAAGCTCTTAAAATATGATGCAATGGCAACTTTTAAAATGTGCAATTTTTAAACTTTTTCAAACTTATTTAATCTTGTCTCACTGAAGGTGCTTTGTCTGTTCGCCAGAAATGAACACCGATCTGACATTTAAGTCTGGGTATAAGTCATAAATTCAATATGAATATAAGTCCTGACTGAGAAGATCTGATATGCAAATATGTGTGGTTGATTAGAAGTCTTGCTGCCATTTGTGGTCCTTGGCTTCTTGTGCCCTTCAGCTGCACATTTGGGGTCTTTGTTATGGTGCACCACCCCCTACCTGTGCAGGTGTGGGTTTCCTGGCTGGCGACACTTCTCTGCTGTGGACAGATTCACCTGCACAGGCTTTCTTCCTAGACCCCTCTGACTGTGTGTTCTGTCCCATGTCTTCCTGGGCTTTCTATGTCTCTGAGATCCAGATCACCATGACCCGCACTGGACAAGTGGTTTTGATGATGGATGGATGGATGGATGGATGGATGGATGGGTGGGTGGATGGATGGACGGACGGACTGATTGTTACCACATTTGATGAGAACTCGGTGCAGTTTTCAACAAGGATATCTGACACCATTATTGAGCTCTTCTTCCCAGCTGTTTCTAATGTTACAGTGAGACCACTGATCTCACAGGAACATGCAGCCTCACTCAGGATACTGGTTCAGATCAGAGCACATGGAAATGGGGGGGGTATTGGGTACATGGATCAGTTTCATCCAGAGAATATCCGCGACAGACAATGACATTAACCCCTTGCTCGGATGCTCCCAGCTGCACCCCCCTCCACCTACCACCCCACTGCTCACAGAGCTCCTGCACAGAAAGTATGATAATTTCTGCTTTTCATTCTGTCCACAGCACTGCACTACACCACTGTCCAGAGCTTTGTGATGAAGCCATCTCTAGAGGGAGTAAGTGAAGGCGAGCTAGTAGTGTGGTGGCTAGAGCAGCTGCTTCTTTTGGACCAGTAGGTCATAGGTTCAAATCCCATCTCCCCATGTTGTATAGTACTCTGAATTGCTGCAGTGAATACTACACACCTGTGTCAGTGGGCAGATCATTGTAGGAAGCTTAACAGTGTCCCTTGCTTTACAGAACAGTTTCAATAAATGTAGAAAAAGCAGAGATGTGACTTTTGTCATTCTTGTATTTGGGTTTTGACATATCTTACCGAGTCATGTTTGGCACAGCGATTAAAGGTCCTTGCTTGTTCTTGAAAGACCAAGGTTTGAATCGTATTTCCTAATTTAATACCCTTGATCGAAGTACTTACCCTGAGTTGAAACAGTAAAAATGACCCAACTGTATAAATAAGTGTAAGCAGGTAAGCGCTGTAAGTCACACACACACTGGCTGAAGCCACTTGTCCCAAGCAGGGACACAGCAAGCCAGAGCCTAACCCAGCTGCACGGGGCACAAGGCTGGAGGGGAAGGGGACACACCCAGGATGGGGCATCAGTCCATCACAAGGCACCCCAAGAGGGACTCAAACCCCAGACCCACCAGAGAGCAGGACCCAGCCAAACCTGGAAGTTCTCACACCTACCTATATCAGCAAGTTATTATGGTCACGTTATCTTCTGTGGGTGATGAGCTCATTTATTGTGTGTGTGTGTGTGTGTGTGTGTGTGTGTGTGTGTGTGTGAAATTTCTGTCAAGAAGTTTAGAGTCTCACTGCGGCTATCAAGAGTATTGTATGATGTGCACTGTTGTTTTTTTTTTCATAATGTCATAAATCTGTGCCAACAGCTCCCCTGAGCAGCAGATTGTTTTCTTTTATGTACACATTACTAGACTTTCGTTAAGTGGAAATCTACAATGGAAATTGGAAAATCTGCAATAGCACAAATTTTAATTAATTAAACCATAAATCCTGTAGAAAAAAATTCTGAAGTATGCAAGAGGGCCTGTAGGTGGCATAGTGGTTAGAAGTGCTGTCTTTAGGCTCACTGAGTGCAGGTTCGAGTCCTACTGCCTTGAGCACAGTACTTGCTCTGAATTGCTTCACTATGTTACTGTACTGTTCTCCCTGGCCTGCTGTTGTGCACACCCAGTACGTTAACGCAGTTTAACAGCAAGCCAAACTCGATTCTCACGAGCCAGGATTATGAGCGTCTTGCTCCTTTATTGTCTCCAAATGTGAAAATGCGAGTGAAACTATAATAAACACACACACACACACACACACATTTTCAGAACCGCTTGTCCCATACGGGGTCGCGGGGAACCGGAGCCTACCCGGTAACACAGGGTGTAAGGCCGGAGGGGGAGGGGACACACCCAGGACGGGACGCCAGTCCGTCGCAAGGCACCCCAAGCGGGACTCGAACCCCAGACCCACTGGAGAGCAGGACTGTGGTCCAACCCACTGCGCCACCGCACCCCCCCTACAATCGTTATAATACCAGTTAAATCATCTGCCGATAGCACACTTACTTAGCATGACACAGCGCGAACTCACGCGTTTTACAAGGACAGTAACGTGGAGTTACGGCTGAATAAACAGAGTTTACACTACAGAGATTAATCTTAAAAGCAAGTAAACATCTTAACCAATAATGTCTGCAAGAATTTTACAACTTACAGTTATTGCTTCCACGGGCATAGGAAAAGCACACACAACTCAAGACGCTTCCACTATGCCTATCCCAACAGTAGTGCATCATGAAAATAGCGCACGTGCACAAATTGCGTATAACTTACGGAAATAAAGGTTCCGCTCAACAAAGCAATTAATCGCATGAACTAAACAAATCTGCGGGCAGAACAGTTACCCTGCTACAAAAATGGCCCAACCAGCTACAAAAAATCTGAGCCAACTTTTCTCCAAAGCACTGATTTACCCATTGATGCAGGTGGGTAATTTTGATCTAGGCTACTAAAGCAGTTGGTGTCATTCAAACCTGCAACCTCCAGTTCCAGGAATATCCACTCTCACCACTACATAACCTGCTGCCCCATGAAGAGCCATAATAAAACAATAAAAATAAACAAAGAGATTGCAGATTGATTTATGTGGAAAGTGTTTAATATGCCAAATAATACAGGGTGACTAAAGAACTCAACATGTCCAAAAATGTATGACTCAGTAAGTATTAAATGCATATCATTCAGTTTTTTTTTTTTTTTAAATCTCCCTGCATTTAATGCAAACCTTGTGTTCAGGAAAATCCAGCTCTCTGAAAGCAGTCAGTCTGCCATATCACAATTCCTACAGGAAATTATAATAGTAAAAATACCTCTGATACCCAACGTAAATATGACATCTGTTTCTCTGCTTTCGTACTTGACATGAAGACAGGTGTTTGTGAAGGTTGCCATAGTGAGGCGACACTCTGGTTATGAGTCGCTTTGGCTGTGCATAGACCGAATATGCATACTTCATGGGCCTGTTTACATAAACATAATTCACCTGTAATTATGCTTGAACACGGCTCTTTAAGCAAACACTGGAATTCCTGCTCTGCTGCTACAGTATGAAAAAATGGCCAGAGGTCTGGCAAGCGGAGGTCTCTGACCAAGCACGATCTCAGCATCGATCTGAGATGTTGGAGCTCTCAGCTGCAGTAGAGACAAGTCCATCAGGAGGAGACACGAGGACGGCTTCCTGGGTACATTACAGACATAGATACCACCTGCGTTTGATGCACTGGAGCTGAGCAGACCTCCAGCTCACTTACCTCCCGTAGTCAGTGGAGATCGATGCCTCGCTCCCTCATGCTGTGTCCTTCTTTGTGTGCTCAAGGACATCTAGATGAGCCCCCATAATGGGAGTATAAAATCTGACTTCTCACTCTGCTCTGAACTGGGGCTCACCTGAAAATGAGTTTGTGCTTGTCAATGTGTGCCAGCATCGTGCCACCATTCCTTTCATTCACAGACACTCCTATCAGCAGGGATTCTATTTTATTTGTTTGTTTGTTTTGAATTTCATGCCATTCATTTTTAAAGCTCTTTATTTACTAAAGCAGTTAAACTGCTTTGTTCAAGAAGGGGTACAACAGCAGGGGTTCTCCTGCGCCCTTGGTTTGTGCCCTATTTCATGTCCATGACCTATGTCCTATTCCATTTGCTTTAATTGTCACACATAACAGGGGCTTCCAAACACCCACCCAAGCCCTTAACTGTATTCTTGCACTAACTTCAGTTATAGTTTTCCATTCTTTCTGCTGATGACAGCCGTGTAAAGTGCAATAACGTCACGTTTAGATTAGTATGCATTATACAAAGCAGCATCTTAAGGAATACGTGGTAATTTGAACATCCTGGCTGCTACGTGATTGCAATTCCATGGGCATTATCTCGGCTGCATGACTGCGATCATCTGTCATCATGGTAGATATCATTTCCTCCCTAAAGAAGGTGACGCTTTCATCATTCCGAGACTGTGAGACCTTGTTAGTTGGCCCCCTGTGTTGCCTGTCACTGAGTGTTCTGGGCCAGAAGCAAGGGGAAGACAATTGTCTGTAACAGCATTTGCATTTTAGGGAGGAAAATAAAGAACGCTTTTGATGTGAGTGGGTCAGACGCTGGCGGAGGAGTAATCATGCAGAGAGGAATATGAGCGACACGGGGAACATCTAAAGTGAGGCTGATGAAATTCTTATAGTGTGATTGTTGGCTTTTATTGGCAGTCTTAAACACAGACACGTTCTTCTTTATCCGCTGATACAGAAATGGCTCAGAGTTCTTTAAACAGCTATGTAACTTGTTCATTGATTGCCAGTATCACTAATTTGATCACTTAGAGTCACCTGTTCACTTCATGCACTTCTTTGGCCTCTCAGAGTGCACCAGAACCTGGTGGAGGCTCATGCCAACAAACGGAGAACATGCAAACTCCACACACACTGAGCAGGATTCAAACCCTTGTCTGAGCCCACAGCCTAAGAGAGGAGGCATCAGCGCTACCTGCCGTGCCACTTTGTAACTCATTCTAGTCACTGTATAGCCAAGCTGACAGTTTAAAGTAAAGGTTAGTTTTTTATAATCTTGACATTTCAAAAACTTAACATTGGAAACTGGTGTAATTTCCATTAGGTGCAAGTCCATTTCTGTACCCACTAAGCGACCTGCCTACGTTACTATGTTTTTTAATCTTGAATTACGTAAAAATGGCAATATTCTACTCATAAAGACTTCAATCTGAAAAGCATATGAATATTTCTCTTTGCACCCATTGCAGCTCAGTACAGTTTCTGTGCATCTTTGTAAGCCAAGCCTATTGTTGCTGACGGGAGTGTTACACGCTCCGTATTGACTAGAGTGAATTATTTGGCTCCTGTGAATGTTGAGGTATTAGGGTTACTTGCCGAGGGCAATCAGATCCTTAGTGTGGGTTTGTCTCTGTCTCTCCCAGAAGGTAATCAGCCTTTACTTTGAAGACAGCCCGTCTCAGCGATCCCGTTATTTTGAATGCGTTGTTATCCGGAGGGGCTCAGTATCAAGAATTTGTGGAGTCAAGTATATAAATAATAAATAACCGTAACACTCTGCTGATGGACAACGAAAAAGAAAAAACCTTCAAAAAGGAAAATATATTTTTAAATAATTTATATGCATCTTTGTAGTTCAAATTATAATTTTGTGGGCCTAGCAAACAAAACTCAATAAGGAGAGAGTTTGGAACATGCTAAGATAATATTTTTGAAAATAGGTCAGTCATTTTTTAATGAATTACTTAAAATCACATACCTCCTGGTATGTTTTTTTAACGAGGCTGCTTTCCCTAATTTAATACATCTGGTTATATTACTGAACTGCCCTGTGCAGGGTAACTGTTTCTAACTAAAATTGTATATGCAACATTATTTATAAAACACATTAATACAACGCAGAATACAATGAATTCCACTACTAGCAGAACCTCAACATTGCGGAAGAGTCTCAGAACACATCTGTCACACCAACCTCTCTGTTGATCTCCTAATTGCTCCATAAACTTGCATCTCACCACCCGTCATGATCACCTCCGTATTTCCTGTCACTTCTATATTTAGCCGCCGTGCAATGTAGCCGCCCTGTAATGTATGCCGGCAAAGGCAGTGGTACCAGACAAAATGATGAATATTATTTGTCTGAATCTCTTCATCTGTTGTGCAATGCACCTTTGTTTAGTCTAGGTTGTACACTGACTTGGAGGAAAACAAATGAATCCATAACTGTCAAAGCAGGTGATGAACTTATTCAGAAGACTGGTCTGGATGAAGAGTTTTCTGGGGACTATTGTGACTTATTAAATTTCTCCTTGCATTTTGTGCACTTGCTGTAAATGAAATCCTTGGTTCATGTGGATGGGCTGATTAATGCTCACACCCATTTCCAGTAAATGTAGAGCATTTGCTGAACTTGTGAGAGTGCTTGTGGAATATTGTAGACCTGTTTTGCAGTGTTCTATCCATGCTGAAGTCTTCCCTCGAGCCAGCCCACTGAACCTGATTTATGTATGAATATTATTGCATCATTTGTTATTATTAGCGCTGTCGCTTTCCCAGCCCCCTTTCTAGCTGGGCTCTGTCAGTCGACTGCTGCATCCGAACAAGCACGCTGACGTCACCAGCATCCCGCACCGGTTCCAGATCCGTGTTCCGCTCCAGTTTTTCTACAGTCAGGTATGAATGGGAGCAAACCAGAGGCAGTGAGCTGCACTCTGAGCTGAGGAGGCAGGCAGACGCAGGCAGACAGAGTCCTTAAGGTGGCTGCAACTGTTGTCTGTTGCTCTGCGGAAGATCCGAGAGGCACGCAGCACAGCACCGAACCCTAGCCGCGTCTGCCGGGGCACGAGATTTTCACCAGCCTTCCACCATCCCCAGGCTAGTAGGTACCACCGACTTCACCTTTCGTGCCCTCTGGCTTTCATCCAGCATTGGGGTCAGTTGGACATTTAACTCCATGTGTGTTCTGATGTCTCGGTTTCTATTGTATTCCAGCCTCTTTGTCGCTAGTGATAATTAGGATTGTCCTTTCAGTAAGTGGTGATGATAGACAGGCATCATAGCTAATGGTTGCATGTACTGGTTTATGTGCAGAGGATGTGATCCGGAGGGATATCTTGGCGCTGGTGATGTCGGAGGGCAGGAGCTGGTGGTCAGGCCCCTGTATGAGGACACAGCAAGGACGGGAGTCCAGCCCCATTTAAAATAAGTGGGCCATTCTCCGCTGGCTCCTGACAAATCTAACCTGTGCGGCATCTCCCTCTCTTGTCTCGGGTTCTGGCAACCAGGTCATCTTCAGCACAGTTGTCACCTACATATTGCCTTAATCCTGTAGAAGATGTCTCTGCTTTTTATAAGTATTTATAACAAAACTCACAAAAGATGTGGAGCTTTTTCTCCAGACAGGATAACATCCATTGAGACATCTGGGAATGGCTGGTGTCAGACAGAGGTCCATGCTGGCTTATGTGTCAGCATGAACTGGCTACTTCTACTTCCCTAAACACTTTTCCTTCAGTGCTGACAAATGTCAGGTCTTCCACGGGGTTCCTTTTTGGATCGTTACCATGGTAACGCCATTGATCCTTACTCTAGTTCCTTTTTTTGCTTTGCTGTCTCTGCAGGCCCCCATACAACTCCCCTGCCCTACAAGGGGGTCTGTGTTTATAGTAAAGGTCTGTAACAATGAATCAGTCCTTCTTCACGGATACCTGCAGAGAACTCACTTTAGGGTAAAAATCTGCCATTTATGCAGAATGTAGACTACGCACACTAGTTGAACCTGCTTGTCACAGTGGGGTCGCAGCAAACCGGAGCCTAACCCAGCAACACAGGGCACGAGGGAACTCACCCAGGATGGGACACCAGTCCGTACCAAAGCACCCCAAGCAGGACTCGAACCCCAGATCCAACAGAGCGCGGTACCCGACGCGCTACCATTCCTCCCGACTTCACATGCATATATGCATATGCAGTATACATGTACAGTATATATAGCATATATATATAAACATATATACACATGTATACTGTATGTACTATATATACACATATATAAACATATATACATATAATAAGTGTGTGTGTATATATATATATATATATAGTACATACTTATTATATGCATTTTATATATTATATACACACAGACAGTCAAGATGGTCAAGATCGTCGATTGCGAAAGTCGAAATTCACCTGTGTTGGTCAGTATGGGCTTGCCGCCTTCATGGTGGGCAATTATCTCAAGTTTCTCCTCAAGAGTAATTACCTTCCTCGTCTTCTTCCCACCAGTAGCAGGAAACACAGATGGGCGTTTTGTAGACATGAATGCACAAAACACAACGTAAATACAGGGGGGTATTCAAAAAATGCTGGAAACACAGAACACTGTAGAGTATCAGTTGTATACACTAGTAACCACGTGATAGACTGGGAGATGCGGATGGATCCAGCATCACGAGAGAGTATCGCACTGCATATCACTTGCCTAGGAAAAAATCAAAATTCAAAGTACAGTTTCTACTAAATGTCTATCGCCAGCTCACCATTGTGCCAAACCTCATAACTCGGGGACCGTTTGTATGTGTATATATATATATAGACTTTATATTATAAATGTGTGCATGTATATAAATGTATATTTACATACATGATTTGGATGCAGGGGGTGCGGTGGCGCAGTGGGTTGGACCAGGTCCTGCTCTCTGGTGGGTCTGGGGTTCGAGTCCCGCTTGGGGTGCCTTGCGGCGGACTGGCGTCCCGTCCTGGGTGTGTCCCCTCCCCCTCCGGCCTTACGCCCTGTGTTGCCGGGTAGGCTCCGTCTCCCTGCGACCCCGTATGGGACAAGCGGTTCTGAAAATGTGTGTGTGTGATTTGGATGCATATTACGTATCATATCTATTATAGTTATTCCATTATTATTTTTACATTTTTAAACATGGGGGGCGTGGTGGTGCAGCAGTCTGGCTGGGTCCCCCTCTCTGGCGGGTATGGAGTTTGAGTCCTGCTTGGAGTGCCTTGCAATGGACTAGCGTCCCGTCCTGGATGTGTCCCCGTCCCCTCTAGCCTTGCGCCCTGTGTTGCCAGGTTAGGTTCCGATTCGCCGCGACCCCACTTGGGACAAGTGGTTTCAGGCTGTGTGTGTGTGTGTGTGTGTGTGTGTGTGTGTGTGTGTGTGTGTATTTATAAACACTATGTATATATGTGTGTGGTATTGATAGCTCCTCATCATACATATTTAACTAGAAACACAGCATACATGTATATTGTAACGACCCGCGTTACTGTGTTTAGGCGGGAAACCTGTTCAATGTAAATAGTTGCATTGTGGGGAAAAATGTGAAATGTGGGTGCGCAACCACTGGGGGCACTTCTGGGGGGAAATGATGGGGTGACCGTGTTTGGCAGTATGTTGAAAAGGAGAGTCTGGGTGTGCTAAGCAGGTGGGGAAAGTTGGCTTGAAGCACAAGTCCTGGAGGAAACAGGGTTTGCGGACCGAGCGCATTATTTTCCTGGAGCCGACGTTCGAATAAATCGTTCTAGATGAATGCTGCCTCTGTGTCCTTCTTACCCCCATCCCAACCCACAGTGCTGCGCGCCGCAGTATATTATGTATAACACATATTATGTAGGTACTGTAGGCTTGTAATATTATGTTTTGGACAGCCTTTCTCTGATAGTTATTGAAATGTCAGACGTAGAAACTTAATGTGAATGGAGTCCTCATTGAAAAATGATGGTCCAGAGACTTGTGTGACAGGTGCCACAGTGTGGTGTTCAGGTCAGGCAGCTCACCAGAGCTATTCTTTAAGATCAGTCTCCATGGTAGAGTCTCTTAAAATGGATTTGACATGTTTCCATGTCATTGTTACTACAGCTCTAATTTTGAAAAACACTGAGCAGATTGCTTGCTCTCCATCAAAGTCTAGAGAAACACAGTTGACAGCATTTACATTTTGATCGGATGAGAAGCTGTCAAATTGTGAGCAATGAGATGGATAAAATTTGTGCAGTGACAGTGCTGAGTTGGAATACCAGATTATGCCCATCACCCCCCATAGGTACAATAGTTCGTGGCACCATGGGGTTCCAAAACCCCCTCCTTAAGCCCTCCTTTCCCAGGATGAGTCCTCGAGGTGCCCTCTTCTCCTGTCCCAGTGTTGAACATAACCACCAGGCTGCACCTGTGATCGGCGTTCTGTATTTGCAGGAGTTCTCACCTCCGCTTTGAATATTAATATCCCACCTGGGGAGAGAATGCGGTAATGTATGCTCACCTCGTCAGTTCAGTGACACATGAAAGGATCACCTTGTCAATGGCCTTTAGTCTTCCAGTCAGGCTAGAAGAATGGCCAGAGATGAGCGTGTGACCTATTAATGATTCTCAAATTAAATAGTCTCAGCTGGGGTAATACAAAGATCGT
The DNA here is from genome assembly GCF_900964775.1 of Scleropages formosus. Classification (NCBI taxonomy): domain Eukaryota; kingdom Metazoa; phylum Chordata; class Actinopteri; order Osteoglossiformes; family Osteoglossidae; genus Scleropages; species Scleropages formosus. Next base: position 25,802,429 of record NC_041821.1, read on the forward strand.
ATGGCATGTGCATGTGTGTACAGTGTATTGTATGAGAATCCTTGGCCCAGCACCTCTGACTGTGATTTTCTATTCCTACACAATAGCTCAGGTGACTGTAACACAAGAAATTAATAGATCATTGCACTGGTTACCTTGAAGGTTGTTACTGACATCCTCAGAACTTAAATTCACCTTTTTCATCCTTCATTAGCAGACCGTGCTGCTTTTGCTAGAACCATATATCCATAGGGCCCTAGTTTTTTGGGTGCCCTGAGCAGGATTTTAATTTACTTCCCTCTTCCCCCAGTGTAATCAGTACTGCGTATCTCATAGCGTATATAATGTATTTTTATTGGTAAGTTAAAACTTCCTGTTTCATCTGTTGAGTTAGTTTGATGCGGAAATACAAGGGACAGAATAACTTTGTTTCAGTAAAGGAAATGTTTTAATGAGACCAAAATGCAAAACTGCAGAAACAATGTAGTGCAACAACTGAATTTTGCTGTACCACACTGACAAAGTGAAAAGATAGCTGTACTTACAAGAACAGCACTACATATAAATACTTATAAATTACAGTAAAAATGCAGATACAATAAAAATAACAGTTCGCAGTCCTGGAATTTGTGACATAGTGGTTCTCTTGCAAACAAACTCTACTGGACACCTAATTTGTTAGAGGTCCCTCCGGCGGCCGTGAGGCCCTAAGCAGCCATGTATGTTACTCATTAGACAGTCCCAGCTCCACATGTACAAATCAGGTCAAAATTAAATAGCACTCTGAAGATCTAAGGGATTGCTGTCTACTGAAGGGTGTGTCGAAAAAGACAGCCTGTGCAGTTATAGGAATCTCTTCAGTAGGCTTTATATTATGGATAGAATTCATTGGGACCCACGGCTTGTAGTGATTGTGCTTAACATATGTATTCCAGGAAATGTGAATTTCCGCTGTGTTTTAGATTTACATTTATTCATTTAGCAGACACTTTTCTCTAAAGCGACGTACATCTCAGAGAAATACAATGTGTGCATTACATTAAGAGAAAGAGAGACATAGTTGCAGACGTGTGATTCTGAAGTAAACTGTTTCTTTCCACTTTTTGCACTGATGTTCATCACATGAATAGGTGCATAAAACTCAGAATAGACAATTCATGACCACCTTCCTACAATTTTTTTAAGGGTACACAAACATTTAAGTGCAATAAATTGTTGGAAATCGTAAAAAATAAAAATAATTAAAAAACTGAAAGAAATGAATTGTTTTCTAGGTAGAGTTAGCAATCCAACGTGGAGCTTTATGTCTTAAGTCCATATTTAAACTTTGTGTTGCTTAGAGGTGCTTAGTATGCTAATGCTTCAGTTTCAGCAGATGCAAGATGTTTTTTCCACATCACCTCATCTTAGGGCTTTGGCTATAAGGACTCACTGTGTCTCCACAGACACTACATGACGGTGACACAACAGTGAGCGTGAACAAAGTGTGAAGTGTGCAGATTTAATGAAAGGTTACTGAGAGGCAGACACCAGTCTGTGCCTCCTAGGGTCTTGGTTCACAGGTTTCATATGATTCATTCACTATGACTGCTAGAACTTGAACCTGGAACTTGGAACACCTGACTCCCTGTGGCTGTGATCAAGCCTTTGATCAAGTCCAGTTACCTGGAAACTGGACATACTACACAACATCTAAAATAAAGCTGTCATACAGGAATATTATACGGGTGTAGTAATTACTATTATTAATAATAAACATTTAATGCAAGTAAACGGGGGTGCGGTGGCGCAGTGGGTTGGACCACAACCCTGCTCTCCAGTGGATCTGGGGTTCGAATCCCGCTTGGGGTGCCTTGCGGCGGACTGGCGTCCCATCCTGGGTGTGTCCCCTCCCCCTCCGGCCTTACGCCCTGTGTTACTGGGTAGGCTCTGGTTCCCCGTGACCCTGTATGGGACAAGCAGTTCTGAAAATGTGTGTGTGTGTGTATGTGTATTATAAGTGGGCAGGGGGTGTGGTGGCACAGTGGGTTGGACCGGGTCCTGCTCTCTGGTGGGTCTGGGGTTCGAGTCCTGCTTGGGGTGCCTTGCGGTGGACTAGCATCCTGCCCTGGGTGTGTCCCTTATGCCCTGAGTTGCCAGGTAAGCTTTGGTTCTCTGGGACAAGCGGTTCAGAAAATGTGTGTGTGTGTTATAACTGGACCATCCGGGATAAGTTTGTATATTGTTTTCAAATATTTCAATACATTTACTCTATTGCAATACATTTACGGCTAAGCCTGGTGGGCTATTTTGATTAGTTAATTGCTGTCAAATTCAGTACCAGAGTTTGATTTTTTTCATTTGTGGTGAAAGAGTCTTTTCATTGTATTCCTGTACCTGCCCGCATCAATTTCAAGATCCCAATTATGGCTTGCAAGATCATCAGTGGAGCTGCTCCTCAATAACTACCAGGCCTGATCTTTCACTAACCCCCAACCAGACTGCTATGCTTCCCCACCTCTGCTCACTTGGTCCCACTCACAAGAGGTCCAAAACCAAAAGGTTTTCGATTCTGGCTCCAATGTGGTAGTGTCACGCACAAATGCATGGGGAGACAGGAGGTAGGACCCAAGTGTGGCTTTTTCTTCTGATTTGTGGTGAGGAGGATAAAAGAAGAAGTCATGGTCGGGGACAAGCATGGGTCCAAGCAAGGTGAATAAGTCATCCTTGGGGCAGATCCAATTTCATTGTTGAAGGTCCAGGTGTAGGTAAAACCAAAGATGACAGGGAGTAGACTTAAACGCGAGGAGAGTGGTTGTCTCTACAAGGTTCTGCAACTAGGGAGGGGAGTGGCCTCCTTTATACTTGCTCCTAATTCCTGCCAGGTACGTTCTGCTGGGGTCTGGTCCGGGGCATAACAGGTAAAACGATGTCCTTCTATCACTCAGAACTGCTGAATCCCTCCAACATTCAAGAAGGGTCTCAAAAGACATCTCTGTTTTGGATTTACTTCTCTCCAGATTTGCTTTCTTCTTCATAACTTGTTTTACACTATCTAATACAATTACCTTTGTATTTCTTATCAATTCTATATGCTAATACTCAGGTAACACTATTTTTAATGTTATCTATTTTAGAAAAATTTTGTTCTGTCTGCCAATTCTATATGCAGCTACCCAATAGCGGTATTGGACAGGCTAACTGTGCCATGAGAATCGCATGTCTGTATCTATATCTATCCTCCTATTGATGAAATGCACTTCTGTGTTCTCTGAGTTGTATGTTGCATTGGAGAAAACCTAAACGAATAAATGTAAATATAAATGGAACCTCTTTCCTGTTTTAGTTAATACTTGTTGCCTGAGCATCCTAGTCATTTTAATAAAATGCTTTAAACAATTGAATGATCATCACATAGATACTTTGTTTCTAAATTCTTAGTGTTGAGGAGTATGTACATTATCACTAATAATCTTGGAGGTTACAAAGTCTGCAACCAGGCTAGGTTTAATCTTTGTTATCAGTGTTTTTGGAAAAATGGGCCCCTCCAAATTTGTATATTTATCATGGCGTCGGACGAGAAAGAGCGATGGACTCAAGTGCAGTGCTCGAAGGGATTGGACAAAAGAGTAGTCAATGGACAGGCGAGGGACGAACATCATCAATAGGAGTAATCAGGACTGTAGTCGGGAAAGCCATGCTTGAGATCAGGAAACCAGAAAGACAAAAACAAGCAGGGAGCAGAACAGAGGCCAGCAGTTGCTCTGGAAGAGGTTCCACATGGAAGGGCTTTCGGGGCGCCCTTTTATCCTGTGATCCCTTGACGAGCCGTAGGTGGTGCTGATGGACCGGTGGGCGTGACAGTATTAGAGTTCAGGTGTTGTATTTTCTGTTATCTTATGGAGAATAAGGGCTCAGCGATACTGGCTCTTCAGTCTGCTGCCGACTGATATGTGGATGTAACATGCTCTCCTTTATTCACTGAATTAATAAATTATTATTTTATTGTTATTTAATACTAATTCTTATATATATTTTTATTGTACGTTACATTTTTTCAAACCAGTCCACTTTTGCTTCCTACTTTATGTAATGATCCTAATTTTCTTGTAAATAAAGTGTGGGTGGAGTATGCACAGAGGTGAACATCTGGTATTGCTAGTATCACTGGTGTCTGATTTGCAGATTGAATATCTGAGAGTCTGCCGGCACATTGAGTGGAAGCACAAAGAATGTCAGGGGATATTTTCCCATCAACCTATTATTGACCCATCCTCATCGTCTATCCTGACAGAATACAAGTAAAATACCTTCAGTGTTCTTCAGCTGTTTGCGCATGGGATCATAGCCTCTCCATTAAAGCTTGGCAGCACCCTCACTTGTGTTATAATGGGAGATCTGGCACAAAGCTCATGTTTGATGTCCCGGGTACAATCAGTATACCTAAGGTGAGATGGAAGGTATTGACTGGCCAGCAAGGATATTGGTGTTCACTCTTCCATCAGGTGTAACTTGAATCAGAGAATATCTCTCATCTGACCTTGTTTCCCATTGTGACCATGACCAAAATCCAACTTTTGGTCTTATTCTGTTTGTACTTTTACCAAAGGCTATTTTTTTTTCTAAAAATATTTGCATGGTTAAGTGTTCTTTTCTTGTTCAGTTATCACAATGATTTATTTTTGTGTTATGAGTATTAAGGTATGGAGATTTTGGAGTATCCATTGATGACCTAGGGCTATTGTGAACTCAGTTCTTCTTCAGTTTCACTTTCTGTGACAAAATAATCATTGTTGAACTGTCCACTCTCCCCCTTTGTCATCCCCTCTTTCTAGAAACAGGCCAGATTGATCCAGTCCTGATTGAGAAGTACAATACACCAGGTTTTGTGGGCTGCCTCTCGAGGGTGCAGTTCAACAGCATTGCACCCCTGAAGGCTGCACTGAGATCGCGTGTCTCTGCACCTGTCTCCGTGCAAGGGAAGCTGGTGGAGTCAAACTGCGGAGCTTCACCCCAAACCATTTCCCCAATGTCAGCCGCCACAGACCCCTGGCACTTGGACTCAGGTAATGAGATGTCCCTACTAAGAGATGAGTGCAGATCACTTGAAACAATTGCTTCTAGACCAACTTCTAGATGTAATTCATATCAAATAATTAACCGTGACTAAATTTATAGTTTAATCAAATTTATACTTTAACATGTTTAACAATTTTTTTAGGCAGCGGTGGTGTTTTCGGAACTGCACAATGAGATAATAGATACCTTCCTTATTTAGGTTACAGAAGAACTATAAACTGACTAATAAGTTATTGGCTGTAAAGTATCAGTGATAGTCAGAGAATCAGTAGTATGAATATGAGTTTTGTAAGAAATACAATAAGCTTCAACAAAGAAAGAAAAACTTGGTTTATTTGGTGTATCTATTAATGAAGTTTAACTTCCATCAACCTGTATTAAATGTTAGGTGTATTGAGAGCTGTCCCTGCCTGTGTCTCATAGCTGTGCTTTCAGTCTTCTCACTGACTGGTCACCTAATGAACTTATACTATATCACATCTTTGAGCAGTTCATTTCCGATTTCTTCTCATCCATGAGCTTTTTCATAGCACTAGTGCCGTCAACCACAGTTTTCAAAATTAACGCATGTTTGTGGATTTAAGGTGCACACACACACATTTTCAGAACCACTTGTCCCATATGGGGTCGCGGGGAACCGGAGCCTACCCGGTAACATAGGGCGTAAGACCGGAGGGGATACACCCAGGACAAGACGCCAGTCCGTCACAAGGCACCCCAAGCGGGACTCAAACCCTAGACCCACTGGAGAGCAGGACCGTGGTCCAACCCACTGCGCCACCACACCCCCTCGGATTTAAGGCATTCACACCAAATACAGGATGTCTTGCAACAGCATTTTGTTGAAATTAAAATAATGTAAATTTGGAAAATTCAGATAATGTAAACAAAGCAAACACTTTTTCTGTCTCCCTATGTTATTAGAATTAGGTTCATGTTATTAGATATTTAGAATTAGCTAAATTCAAAATACATTCAAAATCTGAGATAAAGATTACATCTGGTTAGGTCAGGATAAAATATACATTAAGTACCATAAATGGATGTTTAACCATGTTCTTTTTGTTACCATCTTATGTTTACATTACATTTATTAATTTATTCATTTAGCAGACGCTTTTTTCTAAAGCCATGTACATCTCATAGAAAACACAATGTGTGCATTATATTAGCAGGAAGAGAGACTTAGATGCATGCCCTTGATTCTTAAGTGCAGTTAGTTTGTTTCTTTCCTACTTGAAAGAAATCTTTCCCTTTCCCGTTTCAGCTACAGGAGACCCTGAAAGAAGTAAATTCAGACACACAAAGACTTTTTATGACAACATCAGCCGATGGGAGAGCCCCGGAAATAGGGTGTCTCCCCAATCAGTCTTTATTGTCTGCTTTTATTTGCCAGGCTCATACATAATTCATTACAGGACGTTACAACAGGTGTGTTTAATGTTTTCCCACCTTTTTGCCTAATAACTTTCCGCTGCTTTGATTTTTAAATTCCTCACCCTAAAGCTGAACCATCCAACTCCCATCATCCAGTTTACCTAAAACTGACCTTGCTTCGGGCAAGGCAGATCCACCAGTGCAACTGAAGTGGGCAGTTGGAATCGAGCTACGCCGGAATGCACAGTGGCCTAGCTGGCTCATCTTCAGCTGGTTGTCTTGGTGGCTTATTAGCCCACTGGCCCATTAAGCAGCATGGCAGGGTTAGAGCCCGAGGCTCCCTTGCTAGGAACACTACAGAGACCTGCTGTTTCTTCATTATAGATTCTTTTATTTATAAAAGACCCTAGAGTACTCAACTAGGTATTCAGTTAAACATACAGAAAAGTTACCACTTACTCACTTTTGGTAATCTGTCCTGGTCAGAGTTGTGGCGGTTCAGAGTCCTGAGTTAAACCAGAATCACTGAGCGCAAGGCAGAGTGTACCTCCCGTGGAGTCTTCTTAGAATCCTCTCTTTTGTCCTCTCTCACAGTGTTCTCTTGTCAACCTTTCTTCCAGTAAGCTGTCTCTGGCAGAGGCTCATAGAAATATTAATAGAGGCTGTTTAGTCGTTCCCCCCACTCTTGTTCTATTCAGCAGTGGAGAGCAACTCGGTCACCTGTCCCTTTTCTGTGATGGCCTTATTGTGAATTAAATGAGGTCAAACAAAAACAATTTACTATTGTCTGTGGCAAAGATGCAAACTCGAATTCCAGTCAGCATACGGCGTTGTCATTTTTATTAAAATACATGGGTGGGTGTTTTAATGCCCTACACATATTATTGACTGAGTGCGCTCTGGGCTATTGATTCTGCTGGAGGACATTAATGAGACAAGCTTTCTGTGAGGCATAAAAGCCACTCGTAAAGCTGATTTGAAAAGCATGGAGACTGGCTGACTTATGGTCTTGCCATTCTCGCCCATCAGAAGCCGTCAAGACACTCCTTGCTTGAAGAGAACAAGAAAATCCAGTGGTCATGGAGGCAAAGGGCAGAATGAGTTCAACCCCCATCATTCAATGAAACCGCTTGAATTCATCAGTCCATCATGTGATAGATGTGTGCTGCTGGCCAGGACTTGGGACTGATGGGCCATGTTTGGCCTTCAGCTTATATTTTGTTCCTCTCCCATCAAACATCCATGATGATGAAAGAAAGTCCACCCCCCCGCTCTGGAGAGTTGTTTGTTATGTCCTTGGGGTGCTGAAACAAGCCTTTCACTCCAGAACTGAACATTGTTCAGCTGTGAGACACTGCAAATCCCCCCATTTGTCTGTCTCCTTCTCACATCACAATCTCATTTTTGTTGCAATGCAGCATTGCTTGCAATCAGTTGCATCAATTGATGTCTCCACTGAATGGGTTTTCTTTCTTTCTGTAAAGGGTTATTTTGAATGACAGTGATACATCCTGCAAGAATAGCGGTTGCAACCCTTGATCAAAACAATGAATAAACTTATTGAAATTTAAAAAACAAATAAATTTGTAATATTGGTGAGTTTTGGTTAGTGGAAGAGGTAAATGAGGACTGTGATGTTCTTGGACATTGCAAACTTTTCTTTAAAGACATGCCACTCCTGTTATCTATCTATCTATCTATCTATCTATCCTGCAGCTGGTGGTGATTTCCCATTCAACGAGGAGAGAGTCGTGCCAGATGGTGTCAACAGGAACTCTGCCATAATTGGAGGTTAGATGTTATAGGTCCATAGCCCCTGACTTGTGAAGTTTATGAAGGTTCAGTTTATGGGGTTTGAGTCTCTACAGAATGGTGTTTAGAAATTACATCATTACATCATGATTACATCAACAATATATTGAACACCTTTATTGATTGATTCACTTCAATAGACACTAATCATTTCTTTTAGTTAAAGTGTGGTTGTTACCACTGTCATATTTTTAAAAAACAGTTAAGAAACTATGAGTATAGTCTGTGATTTTCCACTTCTTGTACTCTAGTATGTATTGACACATACAGTATTATGACCAATCCTCATGCCCCCCAAACTTCCTCCCTATGCAGGTATCATTGCAGTGGTTATTTTCACCATCCTCTGCACCCTGGTGTTTCTCATTCGCCATATGTTCCGCCACAAAGGCACCTACCACACCAACGAAGCCAAGGGGGCAGAATCCGCCGATAATGCCGATGCCGCCATCATTGTCAACGACCCCAATTTCACAGAGACCATTGATGAGAGCAAGAAAGAGTGGTTCATCTAACAGGACACAGTCAGTGAAGTGCTCATGGCTGGGTGGGAGGGATAGGGTCTGCCTTGACCTCTGCACCTGGTATGCCGGCGTTTGAACATCAGGACGAGGAGAGAGGAGCAAGAAGAGCAGTAACATGCCAGCGGAGGAAATGTGTACAGTTACTGGTTTGTCTCTAATGTATTTACGCTGTGTTTGGAGTTTGAGGAGTCCTGTCAATAATTTGCTAGCATTCAATGCGGAGTCATCCTTTAACATTACTCTTTGTAAGCCTCAGATTTGAAAATATGACCAAATTTCTTGGTCCGCAGGACAGTAATAAACCTGGCCATCTGGGGAAATTTTATTGCAGCGTTTCAAACTGTCTGCCAGCAGTCACACAACATTGGCTCTCAGATTCAAATAAAAACTTTGCATATAATCCAGTCCTAAAAATGTATGCCAAATTTCCTCTGTAAATAATACTACAAAATATGTATAACACAGAGGTTTACTTTACAGTGACATCAAATTGTATCCACACAACCTCTATAGCCAGTACGTATAGGAACAGGATTTGAATGTGAATATGACATGCCTTCATTGCACGGTACCACAAAGACAATATTCCTTCAACTCCAATCAGCTGTGTTGTTTTAAGTTGCCAAATATTTATGTATATTTATGTTTATGTAGAGCCCATACTGACACTATCATAGAAAGGTTAATGTCACCTGTATAGAGTAAATAAATTTTTTGGGAGTGATACGGTGAGGTAATCCCACTATATTACTGGCAGAGAGTTGCCACTCTGGCTTCATCCATCTGGGATGCAAATCAACACAGTTCTGTCACTTTAGGCCACTCATTCCAAGTTGCCTTCAGGACTGAGCTGCCTAGCCATCATTTTAGCATGATTTTACACCTCGCATTACAGGAAAAGGTGGAATCTCATGTGTCGCAAAGGTTTTGAATGAGGTTTCACACACAAAAGTGGTTAAGACTCTGTGCTTTGGTTGATGCTGGGCAGGTGCCCCACAAAGAAAGAACCATTTCTCAAGTGTCAGAAATGTTCTTGCAGGTGACACCACATTTCTTTGTCCTGCTTTCATTTATTCACCTGTTGATTTTTGTTTACTCTGTCTGGATGTGACTCTCATGCCTGGGTGCGGATATGGGTTTGAGTGCTGCTGATTTCTGAGGCCCAGGTTGCTGGTTTCAATTAACTGCTGTAAGCTACTCAGAAGTTAGAACTGTAAGTAACAAAAAAAACGTACATGAAGCCACAGAACTCCAGTGTTTTCACTCCCAAAAACAATATTGTGTTATGTTAAGTTTAGAGAAGTCTCGTTTTCAGTTTCTTTGTCTATACAGCTGTCTCGTTGCTCCTGTAAGGAAGAGTGTGTGGTGACATGTGACAAAGAACTACATTAGTATAGGACACGTTGAAGCTGTGAAACTTCCTTGCGAGCATTAAAAGCACTTCGATCCAAGTGTGTTTGTATTTGAGGTTTAATTTTGCCATAGACACGGAGTTAAAAAAATTAAAGCCGTCATTCTGAATGTGAACAGGTCCTTGGGGCTGGGACCATCTGCCTTTATTCCTTTCAACTAAAACACAGTGTGACCTTAACTTTGACTATCCGTTATGAGTGAGTGAAAAAATTTTGTGTCAAAAATGGTTATTTAATTTTGCTGAATGTCAATCTGGGGATGTTTTGTAGGAAATCAAAAAGGGACGTATTACCCGAAGGCCATGTGGTCTGTTCAATGAGCGTAAACACCAAGGTCTTGAATTGGTTAAATGTGGTACCGTCTCCCAATACTCCTCAATGCCAGGCAAGCAGCATGCGACTGCTGATATCTCCATGCTGCAGCTACAGACCACAATGCAATTTGCTTGCTAACGATGTGATGTCATGGGTTGTTTTATTTTCATATTTGCCAGGCCAGTGCAAAAGAAGTTGTCACGGCAACCCTTTATCTGAACAGTGAGTCTGGGGCATCTTAAACACAAAGTCTTCTAATGGAAAATATTAATACTCAATATTGCATCTCTGATGCAAATTGTCATTCTGGCATTATAACAAACTTGGAATTTTTTCTATTCCCTTAAAAGGCATCTTAACAGGTATTTACACTTGGCTCTTTGTTATTACTTTTATATTAGTTTCCCATTAAATAGTATGCAGACTCTTTGGGTGTCTCCTCAGTAAATTCATGATAAAGGTTATTAAAAAACAACAACGTTTTTAAAGTGCCAACGTGTTGTGTTTTTGTTAATACTTTCAACACCTCTTCTTGGGAAGGCTGACTCTCCATCTGTGATTTCCATTGTGTAAAGATTAATGTTGCTTACTGTTATGGTTCTTGAAGGGACATGAATTTTCCTCATGTCTGTGAGGAAAGTCCAAGACAAAACTTCTTCACAGCAGCAGCAAGCGTCTCAAGTTGCAACTCAGAGCCACCTTCCAGTCTTGGGGATATCTGGGAATTCTCATAAAGAGTTCAAATGTAGAATGTTAAGCATATTAATTTTTGCAGGTTCAGAGAGATGCCAGTGTTAGACAGTCAGAGATGTCCAACTCTCAGGTGTGGGTGTGCCTCCACCCCAGAGACCCAGTAGCACACAAGTGAGGTGTCAGTGAAAAGCGCCTCAGCAACAGAGCTGTTTCTATGAAAAATTATAGCCCATGCCTCCACCACTGACTGCAATATCACCAAGGGTTCTGTTTTGTCATAATCTGGCATTAACTGTAGCAGGATATGTGATGAAGGAATCCAGATTTCAATCAACAGCAAAATAATCAGATTGTTTGTGAGGAGAGCATCTCAGGCTGGATTTGTGAGGTCATTCATCTGCTCGGGTCAAGCTGAGTTATCACTCTGAATTTCTGCACAGTTGAAACCCAGTAAAGTCAGGGTAAATATTATACTGTTTCCTACTATGCTAATTTAAGAAGACGATGATCCATTCGAGTAACGATATATTTATAAATTTTTATGGAGATATTTTATAGATTGGCACGGAAATGTATGTATGTTCTCCATGCGTAAGACAAGAGGTGTATTAGAAGTAGAAGGTGCCTGTGTATGGCCTGGGAAATTTCTTTGCACTGATCAATGACATGTAAAAATCTGTGCTTTAGTCTGCTGCCACCTGTGGTGAAACAAAATAGATCCAAATAGGTTTTTTTTTTTTTTTTTTTTCAGCGAAAGTATGTTAAGGAGACAGTGTTCCCATTTTGTATTTCTGGTTTAGCAGCATGGAACAAATCCACTTCTGAAATGTATTCACTTGTGTAACAAAAGCATATATAACAAAATCTTCCTGTAAATAATAATATTTTAGCTCTATTTGTACATCTCAAATAAAATGTAAATATCAAGGGAAGATATATTGACTTTTGAATCAAGGTACATTTGATTACTCTTGGGTTTTCCATCAAAATCATAAATGCTGACCCACATTTTCACTGATGGGTAAACATTGAAGATATAAAAGTGAGCATTTACAGAAGTGAGGTAATTAAAAATATTATCAGTATATTTGCTGTATATTTTTTATGAACTATATTGCCTGTGTATCTCCATGGCAGCATGAAGACAATATAAGTAATTGTAGACTTGTGGAGATATCTTATATAGACATATAATCTTGAGGATACTTTTTAGAACTTAAGGTAGTAAGACAAGGAAGAAGACAAAGAAATTTTATAGACACTATTCAGCTGATCTTCTGTCGAGTTTTTTATTTGTTACAGTATTAGTATGTTACTGTAGTAAACCTGTGTGTGAAGATGAATCAACTTCAGGCATGCCACATACAATGAGATAATGAATAATCATACTCTAAATATGTTCTTAAAGCCAGCTTTGGAAAGATATTTTAATCTATTTTAGAGGGAAGGCTAAGGGGTCCAATGTTGAAATACTAAAGTGTAAAAAGGGATCACTGTCTCTTTAAAAGATTACCATCTTTGTATTTGAGTTTTAATTATTTGTTTATAGTCTGAGTTCCTTCTTTCTAAGAGTATTCTGTCAGGCCTTATTTGAAATATATAATGTGGTTTGGTACAAGCATAAAGTATAAGCATTAAAAAGCCTTGCCAGAAAAAAAAACACTGTGTTGTTTCTTTATATTGCACAAGTCAATTTTGACTTTCTGTCATTTGCAGCGAATTGGTCATGACTGAAGAAAAAGAATAATACAGTAAACAAAAATTCATGTTAATAAGGGTTTCCTCTAGGTCTCTAGACAGGTGGTAGTGTAATGGTTAGAGCTGCTGCCTTGGGGTCTAAAGGTTGCAGGTTTGAGCTCCAGTTATAGTACTCCTGAGTATGGTACTTACCCTAAATTGCTCCAGTAAAACTACTCAGCTGTGTAAATGAGTAAGTAATTATAACCTTGACATTGTAAGTTGCTTTGGAGAAAAGTGTCAGCTAAATGAGTAAATGCAAAGATACATTTTAGGTGAATTATTGACTTTAAATTGTCCATTGTGTGTGTATTTATGTGTGTGTCAAAGAGAGAACAACGACAGAGCTAGTGAATGAATCTGAGTGTTTGCTTTGCAATGGACTGGTATCTGATCCAGGGTGTATCCTGTTTCACAACCTATGCTTCTGGGATAGGTGCTGGACCCTCACAACCTTGCAGTGGACAAGCAGTTTGTGGCATGCCCATTCTTCAGATTATGTTCCTAATCTCTCACCCTATTTAATCCATCTCCCCTGACAGTGAGCTGGGACCTAAGAACAGAGAGAGAGAGAGATTACCTGCACCTGACCAAACACTGAGCATAAGACCTGATGCCCCACCAACAACCTTATTCCTGAATACAGATCACTTTTGTAAATAAACAAGCACCTGTTTTGCCCTCACCCCAAGTCCCCGGAGTGGTTTGTGCCACAGTAGTGCCGAAACCTGGGATTGCACCAGCCGCTATGGGCAAGAATCAACTGGAGCGCCTCCTGTAAAAGAATGCATGACCAGCAGTAGTAGTCAATGGATGCGCTGTTGGCAGTTCAGCTCATGGAACAGAAGACCCTGGTTGAAGTCCTGGCCATCATCACCGATTGCACAAACAAACCACCAAATCCTCCAGTCCACGTCCTGAAGATTGCTCTCAAAGATGACCCGGAGACCTTCCTGGAGATTTCTGAGCAGACCGCTTGGGCCTGTAGGTGGGCTCCAGATGAGAAGACACTTCAACTCCTCATGCCACTTTTGACAGGGTGGCCCTGATGACAGTGCACCAGGTCCCTGCTGCGGCTGCCACGGACTATGGCGCCGGACATGGGGAAGGCCATCATGAAGAGGGTCGGGCTCACTCTAAAAAGACATCAGAAATGGTTGTGCAGCTTGCAGTTTGAGGTAGCAGCCCGACCCTTCTCATTCGTGCAGCGCGTCCTCAGTTCTGCCCAACGGTGGTTGCAGCCGGATTGGAAGGAACTGGAGAAGATCATAGACGTGGTAGCTCAGGAGAAATTCATGTCTGCGATGCCACCCACCACTGTCAACCTGCTGCAGTTCCACTGCCCGGAATCTCATTTGGAGGCAATTCGGCTGGCAAAAATCCTCCTCACCCTCAGCTCATGGTCCACAGCTCTTGGGTCCTGACGCCACCCAAGCCCTGTCCCATAACCTTCCTCTTCCACCCCATGCCCTGCCCCATCCCTTTCCCTTTTTCCCTGCTCTGGAAATCCCCTTCAGTTTCCTTAGCCCCCACGTTTGCCAGTCCACGGCACCCCCCCTAAGGTGGCTGGAAGGCAGTGACTAGAGTGTGGGAAACATGGCCATATCCACCATGAGTGTCCTGTTATGGATTTCGGGGCTGCAGGACTTGGTACAGATGCCGCGAGTACACTCGCTCTTGGTCCACCAGATAAGTACCATGTGTCAGTAAGGATCCAAGGGGGTCTCTGCAGGCCTTTGTTGGACTCTAGATGTCAGCAGATGATTGTCTGACATAGCTTAGTTCTGCTGGGGGCATTGGGTTCACATAGCTTAGAGAAGGTAAGATGTGTTCATGGGGACATGCAACAGTATCTGACCGCTCAGATTACCTTCCTTATAAGGGAACAAAAGCATAGTGTATGGACAGTCATTAGTCTCCATCTCTCCTTTCTGCTGATTTTGGATACTGATTGGATGGGTTCATGACTGTATCTCCATACTTAAAGCAGAAAGGACCCGGTGTAGAGGTAGGTGTGTTCACCATCTTCCTGCATTAGCGAAGCAGGGGGTGGTCTTTCTCGTGCTTTAAGTTGGATACCTAGCTACTAGGAGGTCCGGGGCTTTCCCCTCAGGCAGGTCTGAGACAACACACTTTGGCAGGCTCATGACCAGGTTGTTAAAATTGATGGGTGTTCAGCAACTCTCTTACTTTTGTATGCTTAATGATAGATATTATAGGGTGCACCTATAATACACTGACACTGAAGAGGAGGTACTGTAATTATTAGTCCCACAGATCTGCCGGAAATTCTATTTCAGGCGCCCCACTATAATCCAATGGCAGGTCACCTCAGTTACAATAAAACACTGTACTCCTTGCAGGCTTGCATTTTTTGGCCTGGTATCCATGGGGATGTCTGCTGGTACTGTTTGGCCTGTCCTGAGTGCCAAGAGGTGAACCCGTCAGTGGTTCTGCATTAATCGTTGTGTCCACTCCTGTTAGTGGATGTGCTCTTCGATAGGGTGGGCATGGACCTCATTAGACCGCTGGAGCGTAAAGCATGGAGTTATAATTTTGTGTTGGTGACTGTCAATTATGCAACTTAATATCCTGAGGCAGTTCCATTGCGTAATGTGTCACCACATATGGTCCCTGATGCACTGTTTCATGTGTTAACCAGGGTGCGGGTCCTTAAGGAAATCCTTATGGATCACGGGATGACATTTGTGGTCCATACTCTATTTGAACTCTGTGGTCTGGATATTAAATCAAATCTATTTGCACCTGCGTCTTCCATCTATAAACAACTGGTCAGGTAGAAAGCCTTAAAAAAAATATCATACAAAAAGGACCCTAAAAATATGCTTTGTCGGTTTGTGGTTGAGGACCCATCACTGGGACTTGATGTTAGACCCATTGTTGTTAATGGTGTGGGAGGTATCCCTCCATTGGGTTTTACCCCTTTCAGTTATTGTACGACCAGCATCCAAGACCCGTGTTGGACATGATTAGGGAAAACTGAGAGGCGGGCCTCAGCAACTATCCAATATATCGTGGACTTCTGAGTGAGGTTAATGGCATTGAGGCACTTGCTCCAGGACCAAGAAGAACAAGACAACAAGACAAGAGAGACAAGAGAGACTTTATTGTCATTTCAGCCATATAGGGCTGGTACAGTACACAGTGAAATGAAACAACATTCCTCCAGGACCATGGTGCTACAAAAAACAACACAGAGTTAGAGTAAGAGTCAGAGTTAGAGTTAGCTACACAGACTACATAAAATGCACATGTACAAGACTTGTGCAAACAGCGCTAGACATTTGAACAATTATTAAAACAAGACAATAGGCATAATAACAGACAGTTCAGCACCGACCAGTGCGCAAGTTCCAGTGTCATTCCAGTCCCTCAATATTGAGGAGTCTGATGGTTTGGGGGAAGAAACTGTTACACAGGCTGGCCATGAGGCCCAAATGTTTTGGTACCTTTTACCAGACGGCAGGAGGGTGAAGAGTTTGTGTGAGGGGTGCGTGGGGTCATCCATAATGCTGGTAATTTTGCGGGTGCAGCGTGTGTTGTAAATGTCCGTGATGGAGGGGAGAGAGACCCCAGTGATCTTCTCAGCTGTCCTCACTATCTGCTGCAGGGTCTTGCAATTGTCAGAATCAAGAATCAGAACGAGCTTTATTGCCAAGTATGTTCACACATACAAGGAATTTGTCTTGGTGACAGAAACTTCCACAGCACAGACAGAATGACACTGACAAGACAGAGACGAGAAGATGGAATATTTGAATAAAGGATAAAAAATATAGAAAAATATAAAGTACACAATACACAAAAAATAGTCACTATACATTATATGTATGTACAGGTATGTTCTATACAAATGCAAGGGAATGTGAGTAAGACATATGATGTGATAAACAGATTTAATTATAAATATAAATAGCGTTGTGTATTGCACTGGTTTACTCTCTAGGGGGGGGGTTAGCTGTTCATGAGGTAGATGGCCTGAGGAAAGAAACTTTTCTTGTGCCTGGCTGTCCTGGTGCTCAGTGCTCTGTAGCGCCGGCCAGATGGCAAAGGTTTGAAGAGGAAGTGGCCTGGATGTGAGGGGTCTAGAATGATTTTGCTAGCCCTTTTACTGACTCTGGACAAGTGCAGTTCTTGGAGAGCTGGGGGGGTGTGCCGATGATTCTTCCAGCAGTCCGAACTACCTGCTGTAATCTTCTGATGTCTGATTTCGTAGCTGAGCCAAACCAGACGGTTATAGAAGTGCAGAGGACAGACTCGATGACTGCAGAGTAGAACTGCATCAGTAGCTCCTGTGGCAGGTTGAACTTCCTCAGCTGGCGAAGGAAGTACAACCTCTGCTGGGCCTTCTTCACAATGGAGTCTATGTGGAGCTCCCACTTCAGGTCCTATGAGATGGTGGTGCCCAGGAACCTGAATGACTCCACTGTTGCCACAGTGCTTTTTATGATGGTGAGTGGGGATAATGCTGGGGTGTTTCTTCTAAAGTCTGCAATCACCTCCATCGTTCTGAGCATGTTCAGCTCCAGGTTGTTGTGACTATACCAGACAGCCAGCTCTTGGACCTCCTGTCTGTAAGCAGACTCGTCACCACCCCGGATGAGTCCAATGAGTGTGGTGTCGTCTGCAAACTTCAGAAGCTTGACAGAGGGGTCTTTTGCGGTGCAGTCATCAGTGTACAGAGAGAAGAGTAGTGGGGAGAGCACACATGCCTGGGGGGCGCCAGTACTGATCGTGCGAGTATTGGATGAGAATTTTCCCAGCCTCACTAGCTGCTGCCTGTCTGTCAGGAAGTTGGTGATCCACCGACAGATGGAGGTGGGCACAGAGAGTTGGGTTAATTTGGACATGAGGAGGTGTGGGATGATGGTGTTGAAGGCCGAACTGAAGTCCACAAACAGGATTCTCACATAAGTCCCTGGTTTGTCCAGATGTTGCAGGATGTAGTGCAGTCCCATGTTGACTGTATCATCCACAGCTGCTCAGGATGCTCTCGATTGTCCCTCTGTAGAATGTGGTGAGGATGGGGGTGAACACCAAGGAATTTGATGCTCTTGACGATCTCCACAGAGGAGCCGTCGATGTCCAGCAGAGAGTGATCGCTCCGTACTCTCCTGAAGTCAACAACCATCTCTTTTGTTTTCTCCACATTCAGGAACAGATTGTTGGCTCTGCACCATTTCATTAGCCGCTGAACTTCCTCTCTGTATACTGACTCATCATTCTTGCTGATAAGGCCCACCACGGTTGTGTCATTGGCAAACTTGATGAGGTGGTTCGAGCTGTGCATTGCTACACAGTCGTGAGTCAGCAGAGTGAACAGCAGTGGACTGAGTACACAGCCCTGGGGGGCACCAGTGCTCAGTGTGGTGGCGACACGCCCACTCTTACAACAGGGGTCCTTAAGGCACGCCGTTACACTGCAGCGTATCTCGATAATTTCATTATTTATAGTCCTGACTGGCCACGCCACATGGCCAATGTTCGGGCATTCCTGCAGTCCTTACAGAGAGCAGGCCTCATTGCATACCCAGTGAATTGTGGCATTGAGAAGAACAAGATATGGTATTTGGATTTCCTCTTGGGGAACAGGCAAATTCAGCTCCCCACTTAGTCTGTGTAGCATTTCCATGTTCTCCCTGTGTCTGTATGGGAAATGTATCCTTCGGGTATTCCAGTTTTTTCCCACAGTCCAAAGACATGCAGTTCAGGTGAATTTGTGACACTAAATTGCCTTTAGTGGGTGAATAAGTGTGTGTGGGTCTGTGTGTGTCTCTGGCTATCCTGCGATGGCCTGACATCCTATCGATGGCTTAACCTCCTCGCTCCCAATGTTTCCAGCGTAGGTTCCGGTTCACTGCAACCCTGCTCAGGACAAGTAGTAATAGGATGGATGGATGGATGGCTGGATGCCTGGGTGGATGGATGGATGGATGGATGGATGGATGGATGGATGGATCTCAATATCTACAGCTTCTGCTATGTGCACAGCAGGGTATGCTATAACTAATGAACTTTCTAGTTACAGTACTAATGTTCTTATAGTCCAGTGTGGATATTAAAATATGAGCTCTGACAAATATACTGGTTCTTTGGACAAGAGGACACTAACTCAGGACTTCTGGATTCAGTGATCTTTACAGTGGATCTCTTAGTCTGGGCAAAGTGTTGGGGAGAAAGAGATGAGGGCCGTCTTGGTCCTTATCTGTGTCTTGCTCCAGGGTAAGTCTTTTTTAACTGTCAAACAAGGGCTTAAACAGGAGAGTCAGAGCAACCGGGTATTTGTTTATTGTAACTATGCATATGCATTAGAGTTGCATGGTTGCCAGCGTGGTAAGCTAATGTAGGTGTTTGCGTGTGCCTATGTATGTGCGTGCATGTGTGTGTGAGATTTTCCATACATGCTAATGGTAATGCGTTACCCCCTATTCTGTATGTCTGTTTTGTGTTCTGTATACTGTGTATGTGCTCTGCGGGTTTGGAAATACTCTGGACACATTGTTGAGTCCAAGTGAAGTTACTCCGCCTTGTGGCTGCTTTGTACAACTGCACCTGATTGCTACCAAACCCTGCTGGGCAACTCCCTGTGACAAATGAGCATTTCTAAAATGAGATGAAAACTGCTGCATCAATGTCCTTACATTCCATGTTAATAAACACACTGGTGACATATTACAAATTAAGGAAGCTGGGAGCATGGTGGTTAGAGCCCCTACACTCAGAGGACTCAGGTTTGAATCTCACCTCTTGCTCTAGTGCCCTTGAGCAGGGTACTAACCCCAAACTGTTCCAATAAAAAAAAAATACCCAGCTGCACAAAAGGGTAAGTCAGCATTACAAGAAATGCATCTGTTGAAACAGTGGCTAAAAGAGCTAACATATTTGACCAAAGCAAATTAAAATGGCAGTTTTAGACAATATAAAGGTGCTTAATGTAAAACTTGTCTTTTCTGCAGGGTTCGCTTGGGGAATTGGGGCATACACGCTGAAGAGTGTGGTGTGTTGCTTGTTTCAAAGTGGGAGGTGCATGGAGATGATGCGGTGTGAATGACCCGTTGGCAGGTTTTCAAGTTTGGAGGTGATGGAGTTCCTGACCATAAAACCAATGCCAGAAAGACATCTCTCAGTCTCTGGCTTGCCTGCCAGTAGAGGGTGTAGCCTGCACCATGTTCTTGAAGGCTGCCTTCCTCTGAGAAGTAGACTTTGCTGAGAGCATGATGTCGACATTTAGCCTTGAAAGTTCATGGGCAACTAGAACGGAGCATTGTTCTAGACGACCGCTGTCTGCTGTATCAAGCATGGTTCTGATGTTCTACCATGCGAGCTTTAGTCCTAGCACACTTTGTGAGGCAGGTGTATACCTTTTCTTTTTTGTTGCTCGACCATGTTTGAAGATGCCTGTTGACCGTGGCTAGCCAACTGGAGGAAATGGAAAGGAACTTTGGTTAGGCCACCTTTTCAAGGCCCCTCTCTATGTGGAGCAAGCAGTGCTATCCCTAGAGAAGGCTGCTTGGTTGTTCAGGGTGCTGCCAAATGATGTCGTCGTCTCCGGGGTCAACATCAGACGACCCTTACACCTGGACTGCCTGTATGCAGGATCAGAACTGCAGCTTCCAGTGTCATCTTCCACCTGCCGTTTCACCCCTTTCCCATCGCTGCAGGGCTTAATGATGATGTTGCTTGTAGACATGGGCATGCCCTTCGAGCTTGCGCAGTGGAGTTTTTAGGTGGAGTGCAGTGTGCGCAGTACTGGCCCCACCCTTTATACCTGGGGTTCATCTGCCATGGCCTAGCAAGCTGGGATGGTGACAGCAAGGTCCCCGGGTCTGAGGTATTATATCGGAGTGTCCCTCTCCTAAATGGATGGCCTGACAGGGCTAATGAGCTTCATCTGCCCAGGTTTGGAGTTAGACTTGTCCTTCTCTTAGACTGGCTGCCAACCAAAGCTAATGAGCCCGGTCTACCCATCCAGGTATACCGCCGGACACTCAGTTGTGCCATGACATAGCAAGCTCTGCGAAAATGGAGGGGAACCGACAAAAAGGTGTTGCTACGGACAAAAGTGCACAATCACTGCACTGGGAAGGAAAGGTGACATATTGCGCATACACTTTCCCTAGATGAGCGGGACGTCTGGCACAGACCTTAGCCCCCTCAAAAGTTATAGGATATGAATAAAATGATGAAATTATTAATGAAATGCCAAGAAAGTATACATAATGATGTCAGAAAGTGTTCCGGGGTGACTACAGACCAGTCTCCCTCCTCTCCTTCCTGTCGAAAACTGTAGAGCAGGCAGCCTGTGATAAACTATCTGAATTCCTCACCCAGAACCATCTCCTCGATGGATATCAGTCTGGTTTCAAAGTTAGTCACTCCATGGAGATGGCGCTTCTGGCGGTGTCTGATGCTCTCTAGTCAGCTAGAGCCACCTCCCTCTCCTCGGTTGTCATCCTCCTCAATCTGTATGCAGCATTCGACACTGTCAACCATCAGATTTTACTCTCCTCTCTTAGTCAGCTTGGGATCAAAGGAGCAACACTAAGATGGTTTGAGTCCTACCTATCTGACAGATCCTCTCAAGTGGTCTGGCAAAGTTCTCGTTCTTCTCCTCTGTCTCTCTCAACTGGTGTCCCGCAGGGCCTGGTATTGGGTTCTCTTCTCTTCTCGATCTACACCTCCTCCCTCGGCCCGGTCATAGCCTCCCATGGACTCAAATACCACTGCTATGCTGATGATACCCAGCTCTTTCTCTTTGGACTGTGGGAGGAAACCAGAGCATCTGGAAGAAACCCACGCAGACATAGGGAGAACTCCACACAGACTAAGCATGCATCAAACTGTACTTATTGTCAAACAGGGGCCTAAAGAGGGGACTGGGTGTTTGTTAATGGTATGTGTCAGGGTGGCATGGTTACCAGCATGGTAAGCAGGAGTGTGTGTTTGTGTGATGCTCCATATATGGTAGTGTCATATTTCATTCTGTATTTGTGCATGTTGTGTTTATATACTGTACCGCATCTGTGCATGTGTGCTTTGTCTTCTTGTATGTTACCACATTATCACTATTACAGCCATAAATACTTACATTGAAAGTTTAGACTTGTGTATAAATATTTATGATGCATTATATTAAAGTGATTTAAACAACGTTCATATTTAGAAATTTATAAACATTAAAAAAGCAAACATGCTTTTCACAAGTAAACACATTTAGTAACTATTTATTGGACATTGATTAATGTATTCTCTGTAAATATAACACTGCCAAAAAAGATCAGAATATGTGTGCTTTTGCTAAGCAGATCATTAGGAGAACAGCACTGCCACTGGTGTTTCAGAATTCAGGTTTCGACAACAGGACTGAATTAAAAACCATTCCGTTTTAGTACAGTATCAGGGCCACGCACCTGGAGCACTGTAAGCTATGGAAAATGCAAACACTTCAATGTTTTCAGCGTATTAAAATTAACGAAAGTCCAATAGCCATGCTGGACTGCACTAAGGACGAAAGTGAGGCGAGGAACCAATGTTTTGTTCGGGTCTTGTTCTATACGGGAGGGCTTCTGCGGACACTGCTTGTAGTGACGTAACCAGTTTTTTTTCCCTACACCGCAGCAGTAGCAGAGACTGAGTACGGTGCGCGAGCGCGGCCAAGCGACCGAGGGGCACTCGGGGCTTCGGAGCCTTTTCGCAGGAGAAGGGGGCTCCAGTCAGCTCAAAAATTAATTTGTGGGAAATAAAACAACGCGTATTTGTGTCTGTGGCTTTACATTACTCGGAGCACGACATCGATCGATCCGGGCCAACGGAATAATGGTAAGGCTAAACATGTTGTATGGAATTCCAGTGGCACGAGTGGGTGTTTTTATGTTGCCAGATATACTAGTTTGTGAATAAACAAGACGGGCACCACGGACTCGGGGAGCGGGATGTCGAGCTGTCGACTGCCTGGACTCGCAGGGCCACGCTCCGTCCAGCCAGCGGCGGCGGCGGCGGCTCGGTCCCCGGAAGGTCTCCAGCCAGTTCGGTCGCACGAGGAGCGAATAAAGTCTAGAAGGACGCGCATTGGCCGCTCGACAACATTTCCGCGCGGCGTCGCGTCCGTCGCATCTCCGGGAAGAGCGAACCGCCTGCTGCTCTGCTCACTGCTGCAGTTATTGTTAGAGAGTGCGCCGCTCAAACTTAGTTGTACCGCGGTCTAGTGCAGCTTTTTTTCAAATTCAAGTCAACCAACGCCCCTCCGTCATTCAGCTGATCAGTATAGTTCCTTTAGTTTACAGAGTGTCGTTTTTTTTAACAAACTTCAAAAAATACACCCGAATACTCGAGCAGGAGGCGAACTCTTGTTTTTCTCCCCCACTGCACCGGCCGCTCCATGTATGGGGGCCCTACTAGCTAGGTTAGCTGAGCTGGGATCCATATATCTGTCCACATAGAGTACAGCACAGTAAGATTCAGTGCAGTAGGCAGATTAGTCTAGAGAGGTTATTAGAGCTGCTATCTTTGGACCCACAGGTCGCAGGTTTGAGTCTCACCTCCTCGAGGCTCCAGCTGCTTTGAGCAAAGTATTTACCCTGAATTGCTCCAGTAAAAACTACCCAGCTGTATGAATGGGTAAATAATTGTAAAGTCGCTTAACACTGTAAGTTGCTTTGGTTTGGAGCCTCAGCTGAATGAATAAATGTGAAAATGTATGTAAGTACAGTACATCAGAGTACAATTAGAGTACAGTTCTGTCCCTCTGCCACCTTCCAGGTGAAGGCCACACTGGGGCTGTCATATTAATACACCCTTAATTAATATATGAATTTGTCTTCACATAGGTTGAAAACTTGGGACAGTGAGCCTGAAGGTAAATCTATTTTATAAAGAAGCAGTTCATACAGTAGTAGTTGGAGTTGCTGCCTTCAGAGCTGAAGCTGACCAGTTATGCCACCTAATGCTGTAGTGCTCTGAAAGTTTCTCTTGTTAAAATTACCCTGCTATATAAATGAAAAGTGTCCCCAAAATGAGTAAATTTAATCTTAATATGCTGACTTGTAAAGGAAATTAAATGTGAGGATGGCCGTGATGTAGCACCGATGCTTGTTTGAAGATGTGTCTATAGACTATGGTGTGCTTGGAGGACAGTCACCTTGCAGACTAGACTTTCGTTTAAAAAAAAGTTTCTTTCAGAGATATCCAGGCTTTTTTTTTTTTCTTTAAGGATAGGTCTTTGAAACTGGGGCCAAAAGGATAGAATTGCCTAGTTGAATGCAAAATACTCTAAATTTGTGAAGCCTTCATTTGTGTCGTCGGTTATCTGAAAAGTTTTCACAAAATCTGGCAGATTTATTTATTTTTATAGAGCGCTCTTCTCGCACAGTGACACAGAGCGCTTTAACACAGGCGTACAGCAAGAAAAATTGATACAAACAAAGAAGACAGTCAACTAATGGCTACCATAATGAAGAACTTATTATAGAGCTATAAGTATACCTACTGGCCACCGGGGAAAGGAACAAAAACTCCCAACTGAAGGTTGAGGGAGAAAAAAACCTCTGGAGATCCACGGGCCACATAATATAATAATAATACCTTGGAAGGCACCGCAGCTAAAATGAATGTAAAGAGTGACATGTCATGTTTAATTGATGGCTCCACCTGACAATATTATAATGTATGCTAGTTAATTTTAAGATTGATGCAATAAATTCCAGGATTAAAATCCTCCATCCGTCCAATTTCCACTTCTTCTGAACAGGGTTGGGAACCGGAGCCTATCCCAGAAGCAGTGGGCACGTGGCTGATGCGGTGGTGTACGCCCTGGATGGGATTCCACCAGTTTAAAATGAAAGATTAAAAATATTAAAAAGTGTTA
Organism: Scleropages formosus; assembly: GCF_900964775.1. Taxonomy (NCBI): domain Eukaryota; kingdom Metazoa; phylum Chordata; class Actinopteri; order Osteoglossiformes; family Osteoglossidae; genus Scleropages; species Scleropages formosus. Next base: position 25,827,220 of record NC_041821.1, read on the forward strand.
CCCAGTTGTGTTGTTTGAATCCAGCTCTCATGGCTGTATGGGCTGTTTCAATTCCTCTAAGTTTCATTCTAGTACAGTTTTGTTTGTGGTCTGGCCCAGAATACAAGCTATACTTGTAAAGAATGAGGCAGTAGCAATTTTTACTGATTGTTATGAGTGAATTATTATCATTGCTTAAGTGTCAGTGTTACTATAATTATGACAAAATGGATTATTTTCATTAATATTCTGATTAAATATATCTGTGAAATGGCAAGGTGACAGTGTATTAATGTGTATGATTCTGGGAAACCTTCAGCAGCGCAAATGTGAATACATTATTTTTATTTAAGCATTTACTAATTTAGCTGTCTCTTAGCTTAAAAATGTATTTTTTTAGAGAAATCTAAAATTATTTACCCACTTATACAGCTGGATAATTTTTACTGGAGTATTTCAAGATAAGTACCTTGACTAGTGATAGCACTGCAGTAGGTGGGATTCAAACATGTAACCCCCCCCCCCAATTTATGCATTATGCATACCATCTTTTTTTTTTTTTTTTTTAAGTGGTACGGTACTTGCCCACTTATTTTATACACACTGCGGTATTAAGGGCAGTTTATGCGTTTCCACAATAACGGGGTCATATGCTGGGCAAGTAAGGACAGCTGTTATGATTTCATTTTTCCTCTCTCCCATGTACACAGGTCACACTTTGGTACAAAGCACAATGGTATAGAAACTGCAGTTCTGAAATTTAAGCCTATTTTAGTGTAGTAAAGTTTCCTAAAGTTAAGTGTAAGGTCAGAGTACTGAATTTCTTCAATGGTTAATTCGGTGTGTCTCATAACACACATTGAAGGTTCCCGAGACCTTACTGTGTCCTGCATTTTTAGTAAATATGGAAATTTGATCCTCTCAATTTTTGTATCATACCAATGCAGCCACATAGAACAAGCTTTTTCTGCAAATTTCTTCAATTTTTTTAAAAAAATTTTAGTGAAATGCACCTTTTTTCCTCCAAGTTGTACTTTACTTTCGAGGAAAGCATCTGTTAAACGATATAAATCCAAAAGAATGTCACGGCAACATTTCTGTCCAAAGACATTTAACCGACTGTAAATCCACAAAAAATCAGCACGAAATGCATATTGCCCAGTTATTCATCACCAAGGGTACCCTTAATGGTGGATTTCGGTGTGGCCGAGGTTAGGGGTACAGATAATGGATCATTGTAATGCACCGAGAACTTCTGTTCTTAGTGGGAACAGCAAAAGAAACAGCTCTTCAGGGTTTGTGGCAAGACCCTCTTTAATGTTTCTTACTCTTCATTACCATCATCTTCCTACATTACTGTGGATTTCCTCAGAGGAGATTCTTGGCTACCCTGACCCCAGGATGCCAGGAACTGCCTGGTTTTGGTGATAAAAATCTGGAAAAAAAAGTTTTTTTTCATCTTGCTTCATAATGCTAGAAGCAAATTATTTTCATTGCTGAGGTCATGACTGGAATTCGTTTAATTTTTGGTACATTGTTTTGATAATCTTACGTTTTGTGTTAAGTGGTAATTAAGAAAAAAGTTCCTAAAATTTCCAGCCTGACACTGGTGTTGGCCAAATGCAAGTAAAGGGATTTTACATTTACATTTATTCATTTAGCAGACACGTCTTCTCCAATGCGATGTATGTCTCCAAGAACAATAGAAAAAGTGCATTATATCAACAGGAGGAGACATTTGGATGCAGACATGTAATTCTTGAGTAAAATTTGTCACGTTCCACCATATGAACCAGTGTACATTACACCTGCTGCATATAGGCTTTTCAATTATTAAATTATGAAGCATTTTTAAACCTACACGTTTATTGAGCACTGGGAGAAGTGAAGCTGAAAGAGGTAAGTTTTGATTCCCTTCTTAGATGTAGAGTGAGATTTGGCAGTTCTGAGTGAGAAGGGGTGGTCTTTCCATCGCATCGGAGCCAGATGCAGACTGATTGGGTTGTAGTGATTGATCAGGTCTTGTAGATATCACCGATAGGTTTTATGCAATGGTTATGCAAGTGTAATGTCTTTCAGCATTGCAGCATGTGCTGTTCCTTTTCGGCTTCAGCGCACGGTGGAAGGTCAGATTCTGTAAGATATTTCCCGTTCAGGTCAACAAGTCGCGCACCTACGCAGTTATATTACATTGGCCTGTAGTTTAAGAGGGTTCATCTTTGTACATTAATGTGTTGCAGCCGCATGCTGTTTGTGTTGTGCTGCCAATGTCCGTGTCTTCTTGGATTCTGACTTTTTGAGCAGGAATGCTTTGTTATATGAGAGAAGCCATGGACTTGGTTTGTGATAAATATTTTTGTTTCACTCTGAAGACAGTAAAGAGTGAGGTGCCGCTTAAGGTTAGACATGACTTTTCATGTAATTTGTAAAGGTGATGTGATTAGGCATGTTTCATGATATGATGTGAATGAAGAATTTGTAGTCACACCTGGCTCTGAAGTGGTAAATATCATAATCCTATTTTTATCAATTGGTAGAAATTGGGCACATATGTAGATTTAACAAGTCTTCACACCAATTAATTTCATATGAAGGTGGCATAAACCAGTTTCCAGATTATTATGCTGTGTATTCAGTGTTCTGTTATAATAAAATCTATGTGAGAAAATATGAGAGGTTTCTCATTGCATGGCGTTGGCCAATAGTGAAATATTTCAGCAAAACCATATGCTATGCTGCTCTGTCAGGTTTTCCCCTTCCTTGTCACTTTCTGGTTCTACAGGATTTTCCCATTATTAAACAGAAAATTAATTTATTCTAATAAAAACTGTGTCCATTGTTAAATTACTAACCTTGAAAGCTAAACATGGCTGTTTATTTCTTTAAGGTTCCACCTCAAATTAATGTATTTAGTGACACTACCTTGTTGCAGAAGAATGTTTAAGGTTTTTTTTTTTTGTTGTTTTTTAAATGTTTAAGCTCGAATGTGGTTTCTGTCTTTTCCACGAAAGCTGTTTAAAGCCTGATATGAGCCACATTTTAACAGGTTGTCCCTGAAAAGGCCGTTGAGCATTAAATTTTTTCGTCCTTTTAAGGTGTTTCCAGGAAACATGGAACAAATGATCATTTTGTAGGGATCCCATACATGTCATTAAGCTTCTTTTCCCCAAACACCACCACAGAAAGGCTGGAAGTGCCTCTGAAACCGCCATCCTTTCTGTTGCTAATCGATGGCAGTGTTGCCTTTTTTTCCTCGTAAATGGGCACGTCTCTGGTCCCGCTGCTAAACAATTAATAGCAGCTGTGAAGGGAGTTTTGTTGGAGGGGTGTAAACCCCTGCAAGGCCTGTCCACTCACCGCAGCTCTCCATCTGTGCCCTCTCCCAATGAGAAAGGCGCCACATTACCGATTCTGCTCCAGGGCTCTGTTGCCATGGTTACTGGGCGAGAACACTAGGTTGCAAAAAGAAGGTGGTGCCTTTTTAGGGAGAAATGATGCTGGGATGTGTCTCGCTGTGTGCTCTTCCCTGTGTTCATGGGGAATACGGTATGGCTCATCGTGACAATCTGAGTGGTTTTTTTTTTTTTTAAACTCATTAAACCATAACTGACCTTAAAGGCCACCTGAAAGATCAGTCCCAGTGAAGAGTAATAAAAAGAGATTATTACTTATACTTTTGTTATTTAAAGGTTGGAAACTTTATTGGGCTTTGTTTTTTTTTTTTTTTTCCATTTTAAATAACAAATAATGACCCCAGTTGTATGGCATGGACCTTAGTGTTCTCAAAGTAATAGAGTACTTACTGTGGGCTTTGACTTGATTAAATATTTCTGAAACGAGCATCTGTCAGGTATAATGACTGGCTGAGTATGAGGGCAGTGGTGGATCGAGTGATGCTGTGAGCCGGTGAGCGCAGCCAGGTGCCTACCTCGTCTCAATGGCAGGGATTAGGACCCCATTTCCCATGTCGGAGATCAGAGCAACACAAAGCTCCCCCAGCAGATGGTTTGTCATCTCCCATCTGTGCGAACGTGATGAACAGGCTGTCTGTGAAGCCTGCTTCGTTACCACCATGGGCAGCTCAATGCGACCATTGGAAAGGTTCTTCAATGTGCAGGGACATGCAGCTGGAAGAAGCAACAGCCTCTTGTGTGCATCGTTTTGGAGACACTTGGTTGTTTTTGGAGTTGAGTTTAGATGATAAAAACAAAGAAAATAATGGGCGCAGGTGGCACAGCGAGTACTGCTGCTGTCTCACAGTGCTTAGGTGGTGTGAGAGGACGTAGGTTCGATCCCCGCTCAGTCTCCCCATAGCGTGTGAGTGACAGTCTTCCACTGATGTATGGATGGTTTTGAGTGTTTTAGCAGGCATTGTAAATAGTGTATCTAGAAGTATAAGTTACCTTGCTGAATAAGGCGTTTAGGCTGATAACACTACAGAGTTCATTGGAAATCGTTTTGGACAAAAGCTTATGCTAAATCAATGTAAATAATGTAAAAATACATCACCTTACCCATTTATGTAGCCAGTTTTTGGATAAAACAAAGGTCAAAGAATGGTTTTGATAAGACAATAATTTTGTTAGGGTTGGATGTTATGATGAGTTTTAAAGCTCAAGTGAAAAGTGTAAAGGTGAAAAAGCTAATATGTGGTCACCTTCTAGTTAGTTCTCAGGTGTGGGAAAGAAATAAGTTCTATATATTACTAAAGGTGGCAGTAGACTATTTTAGATGTAATTCTGTGTCATGTTGGTTATATTTTCTGCTTGATTTTAATCCGTTTTACATATTTTGCTGCAAATATTCCAATTTCCTCTTTGAATTCATTATTATTATCATAACCGTTTGTCCCAGACGGGGTCGCGGGGAACCGGAGCCTACCTGGCAACACAGGGCGTAAGGCCGGAGGGGGAGGGGACACACCCAGGACGGGACGCCAGTCCGTCACAAGGCACCCCAAGCAGGACTCGAACCCCAGACCCACCCGAGAGTAGGACCCGGTCCAACCCACTGCGCCACCACGCCCCCTCTTTGAATTCATTAATATTTTTTATTTAATTGATGAAATTGACACTTTTCAGTTTTGAGAAGTGTCAATTTCTACATGAGTAGAATCGCCAAGGAAAGATCAGCCTTTGGAAATGAAAATGAATATGATTACTGATGTTGCACAGTTGTTGTTGTTTACTTTTCTGATATATGCTCTGTTCCAATTCAGAATTGAAATTCACTTTTTTGAGTATTTCTTTTTTTCTTTTCTTTGAGTGTGTTAGCAAGCATTTCTGTATATAGGTACTTGGAGTGCTGAATCATGTTGACTATTGCAATTGCATGGATAGTAGGTACCTGGTATACCTGGTACCCCTGGGGTCAGTTAACGTGTTTCTAAAGCCACAGGGTCTGGGGCCTCTGCTGCAACTGAGTGGAACACCAGGGTGAGGGTTTCTATATTTAGGAAGGGGAGAACCATTTCTGGGCAGCACTGCTCCTGCCAGCCCACAGAACCGTGGCCACCTGCAGTGCAAAGCACAGCAGCATGTGAACATGTGAGACCCTATCCAAGTCTCAACCTTGATCCCCAGAGCTCACATAACAGAGCTGGAGAGGGAAATATGACCAGTGTGGCTTGTGTGTAAACAAAGACCTTGACTATGAGTTCTCGTCTTGGTAAATGGATGCTTTGTACAACCCATTTGGCATAGCACTCCTAACAGTGAGGTGCAGTAAGGGAGTTATCTGTGCGAAAATGATGAGTAGGATGTGCTCTGCGTAAGACTTTTGGTGGTGATGCTTATTATTTTTATAATTTCCTGCAATGCTTGATGGACAGCAGCTTGCTACTATGACCTCAGAATATCGAGGACTGAGATCCAGCCACCTGTCGGGAACCGTCAAATTTGACAGTTTGCTCTTCCACTTAATCAGTCAAGAGCATGGAAGTAACAATTTACTCAAGTCTCTGCTTCTTCCAACATGATAAAGGGATAAACCCCATTCTGCAGGTACCTCCTGCATAACAATTACACAATCTGCCGATATCTCGCAAGGCTCCTGCTCCAGACCAAAGTGATATCTTGCCTGGACTGCTGCAGCTCCCTCCTGACTAGTCTTCCAGCTTCCACCACAAGTCTATCCAGCTGATTCAGAACATCACTGCACAAGTTGCTTGACTTACTAAAGCATTCTCATGTATCTCCCATTGTTTTCACGTTGCTGTTCATATCAAGGGTCTAGTTATGGCCTGCAGTGAAAAACTGTCAAAGGGTCAGCAACCCAATACCTTCAAGGCCTGATCACTCCTCACACCTCAGCAAAATTACTAGACTTTTCCATTTCTTGCTGCTTGGTGATCTTACTCACAAGGGATTCAAAATTAAAAGTCTGCAATTTCTTAGTTTTGGCTCTAGTGTGGTGGAATGAGCTCCCTCTATTCCTCCGAACTGCTGAATCCCATTCAGTATGTAAGAATATGAATTCCCATCTTTCATACTCACTTCTCTCATGACATCCTAATAAGTGCATGACTTTCATCACCATCTCAGCCACCCTTTTATTTGCTGTCAATTCTTCAGGTAGTTTTGGGTATTGTGCACTGCAAAAGGATGGTAAGGAACAAGATTAGTCAGCCGCATTTCTGTTGGTAAAGTTTTTTTGCCTGTTGTGAAATGTGCTTTGTTTACTCTGTATTGTACATTGCTTTTAGGAGAAGCATTGAAATGAATGAATACATGTAGAATGTCTGTAGATATTCTCAAAATTACAAATTGTGCCCTGAGAATGATCAGGCATCATACTGGATTCAGTCAAAAAATCCATGGCAAAAAAATGTTAAAATATCTTAATTTCATCTTTCATAACTAAGTTTAATTTTTTATCTTCTGTTTGGCTATCTTTACACGCAGTTCCATCTCTTACTGAAAAAGCTGTATGTAAACCAGGCCCATACTTTCATAATATTTCTAAAGTAGTGCAGGTTGTCTATATTTATACTCTGAGACATGTATGATCTAGTTTGAACACTGTTTGCTTCCTTACAACTAATCGCATAAATAAAACTCTAGAATGAAAAAATAAATGTAAAGCTTTGGCTGCTGTGATCTTATTTGACTGCATAGGTGTGTTTCATATGAAAATAGTCTTAGCAGAAATGCGCAATTTCTATTTTAACAGGGTTGTTCTTTTCCTTTCTTTGGAATGTTATTACAAAGAATAAAGGCAGCTTTTGATGCCTTGACTGCATTGTGTGAAAGTTATTTGAGGAATGTTGGCTCTTTCTAGGATGATATCCCTAGCAACAGACTGTGGAATTTACTGGCCGAGCAGATAATTTAAAAGCCAGTTCACACCCTTGGTGCACCAGGTAGCATAATGTTCAGGTACTTGGTCTAAAGGTTGCTCTCTTTTCCAGATAATACTGTAGTTTACTTGAGTAAGAATTTAACCCTGAATTCATACAGTAAAATGTCCAGCTGTATAAGTGAGTTTATGGAGAAAAGTATCAAGCCCCAACCCTAAGCAAGTAAATAACAATTTATACAGATGTTTATTTACCCTGTAATTTGGATAACCAGGCATTTTGTTCAACCTTTCACACTATGGAGCATGTTGACCACCAGTTGTTTATAAAAATAGCTGTCACTTTCCCCCAAGGCAACTTAGTGTTTTGCTGCTTGAAGTGTTTACTCTTTTATACAGCAGGGTCTTTTTTTCTGGAGCAATTCAAGGTAAATACCTTGCTCAGGGATATTACAGCAAGAGGTGCAATTGCAAGCTGAGTCCTTTGAATGCAAGGCAGCAGTTCTACCCATATTGTGACAGTATGTAACAAACAGCTCACATATTTAGATTTTCTGTATAGTAGTCTATGAAGGTGAATTTCATAGCTTTCCTTTTTTACACAGCTGGACTTTTAACTGAACCCTTTCAGGGTTTCTTTTAGTTTCTCAGAATGTGAAAAGGACATTTTTTCTGGCACTTGATCCAACGAATGCTGACACTTAATTTAAGATCCTTAACCACAATACTGCCATCGTAGCTAGGGGTGAGGGCGGGTGAAAGTCAGTCTTGTGCAGTGACCCCATTGTCTCTGTGACATCTGCAGGGCGGTTGTGCTGATGGTCATTCCAGCTCTGTGTGTTTCAGGTCTTCTGGTGCAGTGACCTCCTGGTCACTGTGTGAAGGGAGCCGCTGAAGCCCCCACGGGAACCCTAAGGAGAGGGGACTCTGACATTCTTTTGGTCCTGTGCCATCATACCTGCCACGCCTCATGGAGTAGCAGCTCCTTGACCATTTTCATCACATACGAAGATCAGGGAAAACAGTGCCGGGGTCAGTTTTCTCAAAAAGTGGATCCGGCAACCGAGAGAACATGTCATCCAACAGGAACCAGAACCCCCATGGGCTGAAGCAGATCGGGCTGGACCAGATCTGGGATGATCTTCGGGCAGGGATACAGCAGGTGTACACCAGACAGAGTATGGCCAAGTCTCGCTACATGGAGCTCTACACGTATCCTGCTGTGTGCTCTTGAGGTGGACAGGTGGGGTGGGACAGTATAAAAGCAGGCAGCACCTTTTGGTCATGAATTTGTTGCCATTGTCTCTTTCATTTCGCGGTTAGAAAGAAAGTGTAATTTTTACATTAGAAACCAGGTAGACCGAAGGATATGGTTTACTTAACAGGGGAGCCAAAGGCATGGTGCTGACTACACCCTAAACCCAAGATCAGTACCTGAGCTCTGTATTGTGGAGATTCATAATTCATCTTCCTGAGGTTTGTTCAGGAGAAGTGCGGTTACGGCACATGGTACACATTTATTGCATTGAATGGACAAACTGAAGTATGTGGAGGACAAAACCCTGAAGTAGCTAGGTACTGAATTTCTCAGAAATGTTGGCTTCCTCTCATTCTCATTGTCCCCTTATGGTTCCATTGACTTCATGGTAAGCAGTTTCTTGCGGAATTCAAGCAGTGTGGACCTCATCCAGAATTAGTTGGAGCAGCAGGTGGTGGCGCTGGGCTGTTGGTGCTCCATACTTCCCCTTTGTGTGATGTGTGGAAAGTAGAGGCTGAACAGTTGACAGTTGGGACAAAACTGCTTGAATTCAGAATTTTACAAAACAAACGTAATGACAGGAAAGTACTGTTGGTTGCTTACAAATGTCCATGTTGAAATGATTCAGTGCTAGGATGAGCTTGTGGAGAAGAGGTGTCATTTCAGACAGTCTGTTCCATTATGAGGTTGAATTTGAAATGATGCTGTTGTAGGCAAACTAAATATAATGATCTTAACCCACCTGGCAGACATGTTTATAATTACTGCACAAGTGTACATCAGTCGAACCAGGCCCGAGGGGCAGGCGTCCCTGCTTCAAAGCCTTCCAAGAAGACCCCCAGCCCCGGTGGGGCACAGTTTGTGGGGCTGGAGCTCTACAAGAGACTGAAGGAATTCCTGAAGAACTACCTGACAAACCTGCTCAAGGTAGTGTACTCTCCTCATAGTGCTTGTGTGGCGCCACGCATGATGACATGTTCATTAGTTTGTATAAATCAGTTTTTTTGTGTGTTCAAGAGAAAATGTTCACTGTTACTGATTACAGCTCAGCTTGATGCTTAAATAGTGACATTTATGAATGTTAGTCACAACTGGTCATATTTTGTGCCTTGTTCATAAATTCTTGATGGGGTAATCTCACCATACTGGCCTCTGAATGAAAGCAGCCTTTAAGTGTTCTTTTGTTCCTAGGATGGCGAGGACCTGATGGATGAGAGTGTGCTGAAGTTTTACACGCAGCAATGGGAGGACTACAGGTTCTCCAGCAAAGTCCTCAATGGCATCTGTGCCTACCTCAACCGCCACTGGGTTCGTCGTGAGTGCGATGAGGGTCGCAAGGGCATCTATGAAATCTACTCGGTGAGAGAGGCACCTGGTGATGCTTCATAGTGTAAAGGTTGGTGTCTGCTTGGTTGGCTCACTTGAGCTACTTCCTTTGTGTTTCAGCTTGCCTTGGTAACGTGGAGAGAGTTCTTATTTAGACCCGTGAATAAACAAGTGAGTACCCTGTCTGGTGTTCCCCAGAAATGTGGTGGTGCTGAATTGCCGATCATTACATTTACATTTATTAATTTTAGCAGACACTTTTCTACAAAGCGACGTACATCTCCTAGAAAATACAATGTGTTCATTGCATTAGCATTAGCAGAAAGAGACACTTCGATGCAAATGTGTGATTCTTAGATACGGTTAGTGTCTTTCCACCATATGAACCAGTGTTCATCACACAAGTAGCTGCATTAAGGTTTATCCAGATATCGACAATTCCTAATCACCTTCCTAATAATAATTTTTTTTAAAACATTTACATTACACGATCAGATCACAGAACATTTTCAGAACTGTGCAGATGATTTTTTTTTGATTCCCCACAGGTAACAAACGCAGTGCTGAAGCTGATTGAGAAGGAGCGAAACGGGGAAACCATAAACACGCGGCTGATCAGTGGTGTGGTCCAGTCCTACGGTGATTGATGCTTGGCCACTATGATACTGAATTGGCTGCTTCATTGGTTGTCCAGCTCAGGTGTGAAAAGGAGTATATGGGAACATGGTGGTGGAGTGTAGCAGGGGAACAGGTTGTGTTGTGCACCTTTAAATTCCACGCCAAAGTAAGGAGGGAGCAAAGGTGGACATGTTTTGCTGAAGCGTGTTTCCCATTCTAGTTGAACTGGGTCTGAACGAAGATGATGCTTTTGCTAAGGGACCCACGCTGTCTGTATACAAGGAGAACTTTGAGACCCAGTTCTTGGCAGACACGGAACGCTTCTACACCAGGGAGAGTACGGAGTTCCTGCAACAAAACCCCGTGACAGAGTACATGAAGAAGGTAGGGAATTGGTGGATCGGTTATGAGAATGTGTGTCCCAGCTGTCTGGGCTAAGATTAAAATGATTCTTTGTTTGTTATCGATTACCATTTAAGCATTTAAGAAAAAAACCATTCTGCGATTGGGTGCATGACCGATAAAGCATTAATAGTTTAAGACTGTGTTTTAAGGGATAGTTGGGGCCCATTATATTCTTTGTGTGTGTTTCTGTGTGTGCACATGCAGGCAGAGGCACGGCTTCTGGAGGAGCAGCGTCGGGTGCAGGTGTACCTCCACGAGAGCACGCACGATGAGCTTGCGCGCAAGTGTGAACAGGTGCTCATCGAGAAGCATTTGGAGATCTTTCACATGGAGTTCCAGAACCTGCTGGATGCTGACAAAAATGAGGGTGAGGAGATTGTGCACGTCAGGAGAGCACTAGCAACTAACAGGACACAACTTAAGCGGCCTGTTGAGGAGGACCCAAAGGTTGCTGGATCTAGTACCATGAGAACCTCCTGTTGTTGTCCCTTTAAAAAACCACTGAAGTGGATTTAAGAGAAACATCAGTTTAAACAACCTAATAATAGATAAATCGAGACTGTTAGCTTTGTTATTGCTGTGTCCTAGTAGACCCCACTGTCACTGAATTGAATTGAAGACTTTATTGTCATTGTATTGCTGTGCAATACAACAAAACTATAGTGGTATTCCGTGAGTTCTTTAGACAGCAATATAAAACACAAGACTTAAGTATAAAAATAAAAATTTAAACAGATAATACAGTAATAAATGAATAAAGAATACAGTATAATACAATAAAAATCAGGCAGTGTTCAGCTGTTTCACAGCTCTGAGGAAGAAGCAGTTTTCATCTGTGTGTGTGTGTGTGTGTGAGAGAGAGAGAGAATTGTCCTGTATCGCCTTGCAGAGGGGAGCAGTTTAAAGAGGTGTTGTGCAGGGTGACTGGTGTCCCTGATAATTTTGGAGGCTCTGCTCTGACATCTGGACAGATAAATGTCTTCGATTGCTGGTAGCTGTGTGCCCATGATGTTTTCAGCCGTCCTGATGACCCATTGCAGAGCTTTCTCCTGTGCAGCTGGCATACCGTGCTGTAATGCAGTACATCAGTACACTTTCCACTGTACATCGAAAGAAATTCACAAGAAGTTCCTGGGGCAGTCTCGCTCTTCTCAGTCTTCTCAGGAAATAGAGTTGTGCCTTTCCAATGAGTGTGTGGCCCAAGAGAAGTCTTCTGTAATGTTCACCCCTAAGAATTTGAAACTGGGGGCTCTCTGCACAGCCTTGCCATTTATGAGCACAGGACTAGGGTCAGTTCTCTTTTTCTTCCTGAAGTTCACCACAATCTCCTTTGTTTTCCTGGTGTTAAGAAAGAGCTTGTTGGAGCACCAGGCTGTCATTCGTGATTACTGGACATTGCCAGCGCTGGGTTTGCTTTCCTTCTCTGACCTGGTCTCCTTTTGATCTGCAGACCTGGGTCGCATGTACAACCTGGTTTCCAGGATCACCGATGGCTTGGGGGAGCTGAAGAAGCTGCTGGAATCACACATTCACAACCAGGGTTTGGCTGCTATAGAGAAGTGTGGAGAAGCTGCTCTCAATGTACGCACATTCACAACCTTGTTACCTGCGTTATGCCTGAAGTACATTTGGAGATTTCACTGAAACCTAGAGGGTGATGTATTTCAAGTCAACCAGTTCAGTTCAATTCAATTTATTTTTACAGAGCGCTCTTCTCATGCAGTGACACAGAGCACTTTAACACAGACATAACGCAAAAAAACAGATACAAAGAAGACAGTCAACTAATGGCTACCATAATAAAGTACGAGCTATAAGTATGCCTACTGACCACTGGAGAAAGGAACAAAAACTCCCAACTGAAAGTTGAGGGGAAAGAAAACCTCTGGGGGTCCACGGGCCAGTGGTTGCCTACCTCTCCTAGGCATTCTAGGTTAAGTAACAATTGTAAGCCAATTTAACAAGTAATAATAATATTGTTGCTAAATGGTATCTTGCATCTCCAGCTCAGCATGGAACATCTCATTCATCATGGCAGTAAAAAAAAAAAAATGTATAAATAATAAAAATAAAATGTATAATTTGACAAGATTTTCAAAGAATTACTGAGCACATACGATACAGGTTAGGTGATGCAAAAATTTCATATGACAACAGAACATTGCCTGGATCAGGCCAGGGGATGTTCTTCTGGGCTACTGCTTCAACAGGCAAACCTTTGTGCTCTTTTCACGTTTCAGATGTTCTCAGAGTATTTTTCTGTGTCCTCTCAGGATCCGAAAATGTATGTGCAGACAATCTTAGATGTTCACAAGAAGTACAATGCACTAGTAATGTCCGCGTTCAACAACGATGCTGGCTTTGTCGCTGCGCTGGACAAGGTACGATGGTGATGGTTTCCTTTGTGATGAATCAGTGCTGCATTGCACCCAGCAGCTCTTCACTCTTCATTCTGCCCTTTGGTTACTGTAGAATGTGACATCATTAGGTTTCTCAGTCAGTTTGCATCTCATCTCTGCAGGCTTGCGGGCGCTTCATCAACAACAATGCTGTGACCAAGATGGCTCAGTCGTCTAGCAAGTCGCCTGAATTGTTGGCCAGATATTGTGATTCGCTGCTGAAGAAGAGGTACCTAAAACTAGGGCACAGTGCTCCGAAGCAGTTGCGGGTTGGTCATAGAAGTAGCGTGCAGTCCAGCATTTTGGTTTCAGATATCATTAATCCAGTCCAGTATTAATACTCAGGTCTGCACCACACACATTGGATCACATGGGTAATTCACCCTGTTCCTAGATTGCCTTCTGTAGTTTAACCATGAGAAATTAAAGCTTTGTCTAATGGCTAAATTAGCTGTGTGCGATTTTTTTTTTTTTTTAAATTTAATTTTTTTTTTTTAAAAAAAGCTCTTTAGAACGTATACGACATGTGCATATACAATGCATACAAATGCAACACTGGATCACAGTGACATGCAGAATATGGGTACAACTGAGAGTAACACACACACACACATTTTCAGAACTGCTCGTCCCATACGGGGTCGCGGAGCCTACCCGGCAGCACAGGGCGTAAGGCCGCAGGGGGAAGGGGACACACCCAGGACGGGACGCCAGTCCGCCGCAAGGCACCCCAAGTGGGACTCGAACCCCAGACCCACCGGAGAGCAGGACTGTGGCCCAACCCACTGCGCCACCACACCCCCTCTGAGAGTAACATTGAAGCTGTAACTGCAAACATAATACACGGGAAGCAAATAATGTTTCACAGTAGTGATCAGCTGCCGTTGTCCAAGTCAGTGGTCCTAAGATTTAATCACAGGTGAAAAACATCTTCCATGTATAAAGAGAACCATTAATATAGACCACAACTAAAAATTACTGTTATTAAAAATAAATAAAACAGACAAAACTCAGAGATTTCAATGTAATTGTAAACAAGACTGAATTTACATTTAGTTTAAGCATATTAATAACTGCCAACTTAAAATTAACATTTGGGATGCTAATTTAACTGGAAACTGTTAAATATAAATTTAAAATAGTTAACCCTTTAAAATAGTGTTCCGAAGAAGTACAGCCTGTCTACCGCCAGAAAAGTAGCAGCTTCCTTCCATTAGAGAACTTGTCAGCCACCAGCTATGTTTGTGGTTGTCACATATATTTATGTACATATATTTATTGGAATGACAACTCCTAACTAGTACCTTTGCAAATGTACTGCAGCTGGAGATGAGTTTCAAACCACTACAGTACCAGTTGCTGTGGTACTCTTAGTAAAATGCAGAAAGTGAAGAAAACACTATGAAGAAATTGCGGATATATAAGAAACATGGTGAAACACAGGAACCAAAAAAAAAAAAAAAAACGCAAAGCCCAGTAAGAACAGAAGGAACAGAAGTTTTGCTCTCAAGTCTGTCCTTTAGATCAGCAGGAAAGCAGTGGTATACGCCCAGCAGTTAAACATGCAGATCTGTCCTTCATGGAGACACCATAATCAGGCATGAAAATATGAACTTTGGTAGATTTTCCATTGTTTGGAAGCTTTAACGCCTTTTTCAGTTTGGTGTCTTTTCCAGATGATTTCAGCAAGCAGATTGGGTAGAATTGCAGGTGGGAATCTTGATGTTGTGTTTTTTTTCTGCAGCTTCCTTGACGGTCTCTTTGTCGGAAGTCAGAGCAGAAAGCTTCTCGAAAAGGACGGACGTTTAAGTCAGGAGTACGGTTTAGGAGTTAGTGTGCAAAATCAAACGCGGTAGGAGGCAAATCGGCCAGCAGTCCCACCCAGGAACGTAGTTCGTCCTGCGGAAATTGAGGATCGTTTCCTTTGGCGTTCTCAGGCAATCCATCAATCTTCAATTTATTGACAGTTTTTAAATTCCAATTTGTCCAGTTTCGCTTGATTCAACTCGGCTTTCTTCTACAGTGCATTTACTGAGCAAACTTCGCATTCTGCCGTATACTGTATTCAGCCTGGACACAGCGAGTTTCAGCACTGTTTGTGCGATCAGTTAGAGCAATGAGTTTTGTTTCCAAAGCTGCCGCAAAGATGGAAAGTTTCTCTGATTTGGCATCGATTGTACATTGACAACGTCCATCTGTGTTTCCAAGGTTGCTTAGCTTCCATATTCTTCCATCGACCGAATGTCTCATTCGTAACGCTCAGATGGGACACTTAATGGAATGATATCTCTCTCATCCATGTCACCAAATCTACCCCCGAAGGTGAACCGGCACGACTAGCTACAGAACAGGCAGGCAAAGCCTCGATCTCCACCTCTTGATCAAAAACTTCCAATGCGTCCACAGCGACCTTCTTTACTTTTGTGATTTCGACCCCTCTTCCCTCAGTGGTCCCTGCTTTAATTCTTTTCCCTTTTTGAGAGTGTATAGGGGAAGAAATCACAGTAGTTAGATTTTCTCATTATTATTATTAGCCAGGACACATCAGAATCTATTAATTGAGAACTTAGTCACCATAGAGTGAAAAGTTTACAAGTTGTGGGTCTCTGGAGTGGAAACAAGTTTCCTGTGGCCATTTTGAGAGATGGCCACGTGACCAGTTGTGTACGATATAATGTGTATAACATGTTGTGTGTTATTCTGTTCCAGCTCTAAAAATCCAGAGGAGGCTGAGCTGGAGGATACCCTGAACCAAGTGGTGAGTTTGATGCTTGTGAAAAACTGCCTTTAACAGCCGTGTTATAATGGCCAGCCTTTAATACTGGCGAATGTCACATGAAGCAAAGAATCAAAGGTACGTTTATTTTTCATGCTTTTATAAGCATTGCTTCTTGTTCACTTAGAGGCAGGGTAATTATAACATAAATCAGACTGACCTAATTTGTGTTTTTTCAGCACACAGAAATAGACTTAATAGGTGTACAAACTAGAGAAGATGGAGATGCCAACCCTTTGTGACGGAGCACACCTGTCTGTGTCCAAAGGAGTGAATTTGTTCTGCGAAACCACAAATGCCCACTGACGGGATCAAGTTCACATAGTTATAAAAGAGGTTCCTGGGCAGAAAATGTGTGACCTAAAATTAAGTTTAAAAAAAAAAAAAGTAAAATAAATAAAAGGTATCCATCCGTTTATGACAGTGACAGCACAACCTATTATAATATTTGTAGCAATAATTATTATTTCTAGCTTGCCCTTTATTGTTATACTTCCATTTGTTTTTTTGAACTGTTTGCACATCCAGAGCTGCGCGTCCAGAGTTGACCTCACAAGCACAGTAAGAGAGACGTGGTGCACGGGATGGAGACATTTTGATAATTTGGCTCATAGACGTTGATGATATAAAGAAATGAAGGTGTGAGAAGCACTATCACTCTTCAAATCACATGTACACTGTGCCGCCAAGGTGCTGCAGCATTGTGGCAGTGTAGGGATATTTGTGTTTTTCAGGCTGTTCGTATGATTATGGCCACAGGAGCAGGAAACTAGAGGGGAGGGGAACCGATGTGCCCGTTGCTGTTGTTCATTTATTTATTTAAATTTTATTTTGCAAACCCTTTCCTGGCAGCAGGAGGACACGTGTCCCTAGCAGAGAGAAGCTGCTTTGCAGAACTTCCTTGTGTTGTTTGCCAGATTGTTACGCCTCAGCAGTGTCATACCCCAAACACAAAGTCTCACACACCTTGAATCTGTCCTCAGTCCCGCTCTCTGAAAGAACCCAGTCACAATGAGTTTGGCAACCAAGTTAATAGTTATGTTTCTAGTTTTTTTTTTTCTGTAAAGACTTCACGGATTGCAGTTGGAATCCCTTCTCTTGCTGTACTTACCCTGAATAGCTTCAATAAAAACTGGCCAGCTGTATAAACTGGTAAATCATTGTGAGTAAACTAGCAACGAAAGTTGATTTGTGAAAAACTGTTGAATAAATCTGTAAAATGAAATAGTGAATCTGCTCTTTCAGTTGTAATATTAGATTGATATTAATTGATGGTTGTGATTGGTTTAAATTGTTAGTGTGACAGCATGTTATCCTCCCACAGGGCCTTGCGATGGACATAATTATTTCTGCACAAAGTGAAATGAATTTGTGTTCTGTAATTTTCAGTGCTGCCATGAGTGTTTATTCCATGTTTCTTTTGTTGTCGTTGTGTGAAATATGGCTCTGAGATGATGACCCGTGACACAGGAATCACATGGGGTTCACTGTACGTGTGTGATTGTACTGCCTCTTGTATTTGTTGGAGTCATACAAAGTACATTTGAAGTAAAATGACTGCATATCAGGCAAAATTGCTGATGTACTGAATTTATAAACCCATAGTATGAATAAAGGCGATATATTTCCACTTTTTTTTTAATAAAGATTTTAGGGGGAGTATTGTATGTGAAGAAGGAGTGTATTGCCATTTAGCTCTGAAAAAGACAAGCTGCTGGAATCTGATTCAGTGCATCCCTGTCTGGCATTTTCCCTCTCAGATGGTGGTCTTCAAGTACATTGAAGACAAAGATGTGTTTCAGAAGTTCTATGCCAAGATGCTGGCCAAGAGGCTGGTGCACCAGAATAGCGCTAGTGACGACGCCGAGGCCAGCATGATCTCCAAGCTGAAGGTGAGGACACTTGTCCTGTACCTAAGTTCACGGAGGTCTTCTTCCCCCTTGAACGAAGGTTTAGTCTGTGGAGCCTCAGTAAAGCAGTGTCGTGTTCCTCATACACCTCCTGGCTTCTAATCCTTTTTTGTAGTGTTATGTTGAAATAAGTGCTTACTTAATTCTTTCACGTTTGGTTTGTAGCTTTTTTGAAATCTTCAGTATTCAGTAATGTAGTGTACATAGGAACTCTATTTAGCCCTTATAATCAGTGTGGCACCTTCACTGAACGTGAACGTCTCTGTCCAGCAAGCGTGTGGCTTCGAGTACACGTCTAAGCTGCAGCGCATGTTTCAAGACATCGGCGTCAGTAAGGACCTGAACGAACAATTCAGGAAGCACCTCTCCAACTCTGAGCCACTGGACCGTAAGTGGATGTCACTGTCTCCCTGGCTGTTATTTTGTGGAAAGGTGATCAGGAATTGTCTGTTCTGAGTTTTATGCACCTATTCATGTAATGAGCAGCGGTACATAAAGTGGAAAGAAACAAACAGTTTACTTAAGAATCACACATCTGCACCTATGTCTCTCTCTTAATGTAATGCACAAATTGTACTTTCTTTGAGATGTAAGTCGCTTTGGAGAAAAACTTTGCTAAATGAATACATGTAAATGTTAGCAGGGTCATCCAGTGCACCCCTTCCCCCGGAGTGGGGGCAAGCATTGCACTTTTTTTGGGGGACTGTTGTGTTGTAACACTGCGTGGTCCTTGTGTTTCAGTGGACTTCAGTATACAGGTACTCAGTTCGGGCTCCTGGCCATTCCAGCAGTCCTGCACATTCGCTTTACCATCCGAGGTAAGGCGGCTGCAGTCCATTTGGAATTTTACCATAAAGAACTTACAGAAATATTCGAAGATTGGGCTGCCTTGCATGTACAGTTTAGATAGTTTTGTGTCGGGATTTTCCAGTCGTTCAGATCTTTGCTCAGTACAGAGTTCTGTAGCTTCCTGACGTGATGTGTAGTCAAGTCAAGATACCAGCCTGCTGTTTTGCTTTATGTTGCACCTCTGTAACCCATATTCTTTCTTATTTTTCCTTCTACCGCCTACCCTCCTTCAGCTTGAGAGGAGCTACCAAAGATTCACCGCCTTCTATGCCAGCAGACACAGCGGCCGCAAGCTCACCTGGCTGTACCACCTGTCCAAAGGGGAGCTGGTTACCAACTGCTTCAAGAACAGATATACCCTGCAGGTGGGCAGTCCACTCCTTGCATTCCTTGCTTTCCATCTCATTTTATCAGTAGAAATTGTGCAGTTGAAAAGCAAGCTGGGATTGTGTCCCAGTCTGGGAGGTTGTGTATACTGTATGTGTACACGGCCCCCTAACCCCTCTCCCCGCGCCCAGGCATCCACGTTCCAGATGGCCATTCTACTGCAGTACAACACAGAGGACACGTACACTGTGCAGCAGCTCATCGACAGCACACAGATCAAAACGGTGAGTGTGGACACGTGTGTGAAACTCTGTTCCAGCAAGACACCTTTTTCCTGTAATGGATGTTGAGCATTTGTTTGTCTACACTCTCTGCTGCTGTACACTGCAGTGTGTATATTCATGTGCTGCTTTTTTCCCTTACAGGACATATTAGTGCAAGTTTTGCAAATCTTGCTAAAGTCCAAATTACTGGTAAGTGTAAAAATTCACAGAGCTTCTAACTATTGCATAAGATAGAACATAGAATCATGTGCTAATCTCTAATTATTTCTTCTGAACAGGTCCTGGAAGATGAGAATGCCAATGTGGATGAAGTAGACTTCAAGCCAGAAACTTTAATAAAACTTTTCTTAGGTTATAAGAAGTAAGTAGTACGGTTTTGTGATCCTTGTTATTATTGAAGAAAATAAGTGTTAAAGCTTTTCCTTTAAAATTAGTATCATGTAGGCATTGTTGCAATAAAAATAATGTATGTTGTCAAAAATGCGTGACATGTGACATTGTGCTCCTTTCTGCAGTAAGAAGTTGCGGGTCAACATTAATGTGCCAATGAAAACAGAGCAGAAGCAGGAACAGGAAACCACTCACAAGAACATCGAGGAAGACAGAAAGCTGCTTATACAGGCGTGTGTCTACCACACACAATCCAGTCCACCGCAGCACATACTCATATGACTTATTTCTCATCTCTCTGTGCAGGCTGCCATTGTCAGAATCATGAAGATGAGGAAGGTGCTGAAACACCAGCAGCTACTTGCAGAAGTACTGAACCAGCTGTCATCCAGGTTTAAACCGCGGGTCCCTGTCATCAAGGTGCGCCTGATTCTGTCCTGGTGCTAGAATGTCGCCAGCTTCAGCCCTTTTCCTCATGCCTGTGAGCCACGGTGCGGCTGTTTTGTAATGTCGTCTCGTCTCTTTTAGAAATGCATCGACATCTTGATAGAGAAGGAATATCTGGAGCGTGTCGACGGGGAGAAGGACACCTACAGCTACTTAGCATAATTTTTTCCCCACCCCCTTCTAAGTGTCTCTTAAGTGAAACGTCATTACTTTTGCCATTTGGAGAATGGGGTAAGGAGTGCAGCACAGAAGAGGAACAAATGAGCAAAGTAGAGTCTGTATGGCAGCTGGTGAAGTGGGAGTGAAGCTGGGCTTCCCCCCTCGAGTGGAGACCTGGAGAGCTTGTTGGCCTCATACCCTGACGTTACTCACAAACTGCTCAGGATCAACATGACACCTTTTCATATGTAAATATGGACAGCAGTACTTCACCTTTACATTAAGATAGATTCTATACCCTCTGTGGGGAGGGGCTCGCATGCTACTGCATATCTGCTTTTAAGTTAAAGTATAAATAAAATTATCAGCTTTTGAGAACTGCTGCTTACAGTGGCGGTTGTCGTTTAAGAGAATTTCTGAATGCAATTCCGGCAGGACTTTCAGAGAGCAAAGGTGAGTCTGTGCCCTCTGTACTGTCTAATGTGCGTTGTTCCTACAGCGAGAGACATTTGTATAGTGCGTTTCATTTTCTAAATGTGTGAAATAAAAATTGTTTCTCTATGCCGTTCATGTCAGAGTGCTCATTTGGACTCAAGTCCACCATCAGTCATTACTGACAGACCACTGCCAACACCAGAATCTTGTTAGTAAATGGTCCGTTATCACTACGGCCCCTTACTAGAAAGCACATTAACCCAAAAACTGAAAATACTTCCTTCACAGGAAAAAATTGATAGAATCTGCTGCCTGCTAGAAGTGTGTGTGCGCACACACACACAGTCTGAAACCACTTGTCCCAAGCAGAGGGTGCAAGGCTGGAGGGGGAGGGGACACACCCAGGACAGGACACCAGTTCATTGCAAGGCACCCCGAGCAGGACCCAGCCAAGCCTGCTGCCCCAACAAGCCCCCCTTATAGAAGTAAAGAAAATTTAAACCCCAAATATTTCACAGGCAGCCAGAGCTCAGAACTTGTGTTCTTGAGAGGCTGCATCTTGGGGTCATGACTGTTCAACTCGGCTCACAGTAAGATATTGGGCTTAAGTGCATCATGCTGCAAATCATTTTACTTACCCTCCTGTTTTTTAGTCCATGGCTCCATCTGGGACCTGCCTCGCCAGTCAATACTGCCCACCCCAACGGATGTAGAAATGAGTGCAAACCCAACTAGGCTCTGCAGTGTTAAAGGGAAATGCACAAATCATACCTGTAATCAGTCAGATCTTTATATGAATCAATCACTGTGGAAAGGGGGTCCTTCAAATGCTGCATGGGTACCAGGCTGCAGAGTAAAAGGAATAATGTACCGCTACAGAACTCCTCTGCGATTTTCTGAAAGTATGCGATGGTTCCACTAATTATATATCATACAGCCAATTACATATGCAGAAGTTCTGGGGAAAACACAGTATGGCTCTAATCATGGCAAAAATGTACTTCTGGTGAAAGAAAGATGAAACAGTTGACAATCACCTTAATTTCATGGAGCAGTAGGACACCACCTTATTCATATAGTTATCCCCTACCTAAATTGTGAGCCAGGGTTGGCTTGATACTCAAAGTTGGCACATCAAATATGATGCATGGCAGGCATCATGAATTCTCCATGCAGCTACTAATATGCACCAGCAAAAACAGTGGTTTTGTACGAAGTGACTTTACTTTGACAATCACATCTGCATCTGTCTCAATCGTGAAATCCACTTTTGTTTACTTTGACTTTTGTCACATTGGAGAAAAACATTTGTTAAAGGGATAAACATAAATGTCAGCAGCCAGAACAGATTTGCAAAGTGGGAGGCAACAGTGGGGCTGTTATGACTCCCTCTCTCATTGACCTGATCGTGGCAGCATGGGGGCAGTGAACTGGGGTGCCTCATACACGTGGCTAGTTGTTCTCTGAGTTCCCTGGGCAGGAACAGTGACAATACAGCATAAACAAGAAAGTCCAGTAAAAAAAAAAAAAAAAAAAAAAAAAAAAAAAAAAACATGGCCAGGAGTTAGACCAGGGTGTCGGGCTGTCATCTATAGCGCCTTGACCCCATCTTTTACAAGAGAAACATTAATACTGTATGAGGTAATGTAACATCCAATACAAGTGTAATAATCATAATTAGAAATGCAAAATAAAACAATGTAAGCTGCGTGTTATTTACAGACAACCCGTGCATCAACTCAGAGCTGGAGGCATCACATGGATGTGGAAGATAACAGAGGTGGAACTTCACCGATAGCTCAAAACCGGTAGATATAGAATGTGTAGGATCATCTATAGCTTGTTCACCTTCTGTGCACACTTGTAACCCTAACTTAACAGGACCTAAAAGAAATCTCAAAATAAAGCTACAAATAGATCAACCCTTTATTTACAATAACTTAACAGTACGGCAAACAAAAACTAAAGAACACCAATTGCACTGATAAGTAATAACTAAAATTAAAAACACCAAGCTATGTGCATGTGATAGAGAATAATGAACACTGGATGACCTTTTTTTTTTCTTTTTTAAAGATGGGGGGAAAAAGACATAATTTGATTATCATTTTATTATTTTACACTCATGTTGCTGTAAACACAGGAATGTTCAAGTATTGTAGACTGTGTTGAAATGTTCCAAAAAAAAAAAACACCTTTATAAAAAAAACTGGTTTTTAAAATGTGAAAAAGGCAGTAAAAAGTCAACTGAGAACCACTGTTATAATTTACTATTAGAACCAATATGAGAGTTCCACAAGTTCCTGGTGTATCAAATAACCCATTACGCAAAAATGCTGCACTTAAACATCCTGAAGAGTGTAAGGCATTTCCTGAAGAAGAGGTAGAGGGATTCATGGAATTTCCATTTCTCTTTCAATACCCACGTACTTGAGAGCATCTGCCTGGCTGTACCTGAGTATTACAGAAAAAAAAAAAAAAAAAAACAAGGTACTTAGACCCCATAGCATAGTGCCTTGGACCCCCCCCCAGACCCAGTGGTACACCCAGGGTAGGCGATTATTTATTTATTTATTTTTTTAATTTATTTATTAAATCTTGAGCATTGGCCATAACACTCAATGTTTATTTTAATATTAATGTTCCAAAACAGTTGTTTTCTTCACAAAAATGTTTAAAATTGTTAAAAATTATGTTATTCATGCGGAATTGATGAATGCTGTCAACCAGCTTCTTGCTGCCACTGTATCCTCTGCAGGTGTACAGTGTGTCTTTAGCACATTCAATGTAAACTTAGGAACAGGCTTCGCACATAATACGACAAAACTCATTTTTCTCTTCACGGCCCAAAATAAAACAGCAGTACTGCTGGGTGAGGCGTAAGGAACCCATATTTCTAGTAAAAGTGTTGGTGTCTCAAGGACAACAATACCATAATTATCCAAAAGGTGTGGTGTAATTGAATTTAACATGTACTTTGTGCTGAGAGTTTCCTGTAATTTAAGGTTGTTATCAAATAAACTTAAGATTTGATGCAAACTAAATATATAGGGAAAAAAAGAAAATCAGTAGACTTGATTTAAATAAATTATTCAAAACATTTGAACTAAATCATGATTTACATTGATCTGCTTGATTTCGATCACCTAACCATGGGTACACCTACTGCAAAACTCTGTTGAAACACTAAACCAGCCCAAATCACACACATTTAACTGGACGTGGCAAAAGCTCTGAACTCACCTGTAGTCAAAGAAAAGTTCCTCACCGGTTTGTATGGCTCTCTTTGCAAATATTCCAATTCTGTGATCTCCATTTACCATCATGACTTCCAAAAAAGGAGGAGAACAGTGACCACATGGTACTGAAATAATTACTATTATTTTCACCATGATTAAGAGCTAACAATAACAACGAACTAGTACTGAGCGGTAACAAAAAACTCAAAAAATCTGCAGAGGTGCCAACGTATCCATAAGATCAAAATTAGAATTGTGTAAACAATGGTATTATCTATAGTGCTATATGGACATGAAAAATGAACATTAATAACAGGATAGAAAAAAATCATAGACTCCTTTGAACTGTGGTACCAAAGGAGACTTTAAAGATACAGTGGACAAGAAAACAGATAAATGGGTAGTGGATCAAAATCGGCCAGAACTGTTATTGGAAGCAATAACACAACGACCTTACAGAAACCACACCAGACGTCCTCCTTTACCTTTTGCATAGCAGTTGGGATTGACGGAATGATTGGCGAACCTGATCTTGTTGCCCTTCCGTGTTGCATCGACCACAAAATCTGCAAGAGAAGAGAGACTTGAGTGTGATGGGCTACAAGACACTGGGAACGCTGGAAAAGGCAGCGGTGAATGTGAAGGAACTCATTACCGTTGTTCAAGTTGAACAGGAAGCTGCACATGTACTTATCATACACCTTTCCTCTGCGGTCAGCTTCATCCTGGGAGATTATCTGTTAAACAGTAAATCATGTAAACAATATGAGGGCTACATCTATACAAATCTAACAAATAAATCTATAAAGGCAGTCCATTATGTTAGCAGATATCATGAAGGTCCATTATGACCCTTCTTCACCTCTGCAATTTATCAGAAATTGCAGGCACCAACACCCCTATGCAGAGTTAACTAGGCATCACTCTACACACCCCCTCACTCTCCACACTGATCCCCCACAAAACCAGAGTAAATTTCCAGTTACAGGAAAAGCTCCTTGCAATTGGATCTGTCTATAATTTCACTTTGTCAACGTAATTTAGAGCTTCTGTGAGGCGAACCATCAGAGCCAAGATCCTTGTCTACTGGTCTCCCTTCAAGCACAGGTTCCCTACCCCAAAAGGAGAGTATAGCAAAAATATGCGTTACAGAAGCTTACATCAGCTAAAAGCAATAACTGTAATTACACTGGATGGAAAAAAATAAACTTCTAATAAAATAATGTTTAAAAAAAAAAGGTAGGAGCAGCATGACTCATGATCATACCTCTCCACAGTACTCAGAGATGAACTCATTCTTCTGCACGGGCTCCTTGATGAAGATGCCCCAACCAGCCACATCAGACGGGGCCAGCAGAAGGTGCTGAAAGACAGAGAGCAGGATGGTTTTAATGGTTCATCACAACACTTTTCCTCGCGAGGACCTCAGCTGAGACAAACTTGGCCTGTATCAAAACTCAGCACATGGGTTTCCATCCACTGACCTCTGGTTCAGGCCCTCACCTTCTTGGCCCCACGCTGGATGCTGCAGTTCTTACAGGAGACATTCTTGCTGTCCCAGTGCTCGGCGGCACCGCACGTGAGGCACAGGTCGGGGTCACACTCACGCACTGCTAGGTAGCAGGGGCACTGCTTGGTGTTACACTGTGCTTTGCAGCGGCAGCCAGGGAAGCGGTTCTGACCTGTAGCAACAGGCATAAAGAGGATGGTGTTCCATCTGCTTCACATGCATTTTACACACAATCCTCACTCACATTTATTCATCCACCTGATGCTTTTCTCCACAGCATCTTACAACGTATTTGCCATTTATACAGCTGGGTAATTTTTACTAGAATAGTTCAGGAGAAGTATCTTGCCTCAAGGGTACGACAGCAGTAGGTGGGATTTGAACTTGGGACCTTCAGATCCAAAAGCAGCAACTCTGTCCAATACTCACTCAGATGCCTCATCGACAGGTTATTTCAAAAGCAAGTGTTTTTACACCAAAAGAAAAAGCCTGGAAAAAGCTTAGCTTGTCATGTTTACTTATATATTTAATAAGAAAATGATGGTAGAAAATTTAACTGATGTTTATAGAGTGTTCTTCTCACGTGGTGACACAGCACAGAACAAAGGAGCAGAAGCATAATACAAATAAAAGGTTGGCTATACATTAAATTACTACATTAACTATGCAATAATTACAGGTGCAAGTATGCCTACTGGACACGGAAAAAAGGAACAACAAAAACCCAACCGAAAGGCAAGGGAGAAAATAATAATAAAAAAAACCTCTGGGGGTCCAAGTGCCATTGGCTTCCAAACCCTCCTGGGCATTATAGATAGAAAAAACTTTTAAGTCAACTTAAGCTTTTTTTAACACCGCTGCTAGATGCTAACAAGCAGAGTGTAATAAAAGTAGACTGTCACTATGACCTCAGCAGGACGCTAATTCCATACTGTGATCTAAACTGCTCCCCAGCACGTTTCTGCTTCTGGACATACTCTTGGTTCCATCTGCACATTTCTACTGACACCCGTCGCCTCAATCACACCCGAGTGACAGATATAGATCTGTGTGTGTGTTGTGTGTGTGTGTGTGTGTGTGTGTGTGTGTGAGAGAGAGAAGAGTCCTGCCCCTGCTACTCACACTCAGAGCTGCACTGGCAGAACTTCTCACAGAAATTCTGTGCGGTGACGCAGGGGCAGGAACTGTCGCAGGCCTGCTTCGGATGGTCACACGGCTGGTAGTTATACACATGGTTCGAGGAGCCATCTGGGGGAGCGATGTTGAAGTGTCACTCAGCAGTTTAAACAGGTTACGGAGATTCATTAAATATATCTGGATGAGTGCTCACAGGCGCTGAACTGTACCACTGAAAGTCCGAGGTCGTGTGACAAAAGCAGGAGAAACAAACCTTTTTTCAGCTGAATTTTCCTACAATGAGTGGCCCACAACCTACAGCAGTGTGGGGGGGGACAAATTAGACTTTTGTAAATTAGATTTTTTGTCAAAGCTCAAGAAAGTTAAAGTCACACTCATCGGTTAAAAAAAAAAAAAATAAAGAAAATCGGTAATGGCAGGAAGCAGGTCTGTTGTATGGTCCTTACCTGTGTTTCCTCTTCTTCTTCCGGGGAGGAGTGTCAACATCTTCTGTAGGAGCACGTGCAATGATACTGGACTCTTTAACCCGGAACTCGTAAACCTGGCCATTATTTTACAACGTAGCCATTATTTCAGAGGTGCACACACTGGCAGACAGACAGATGGGCAAAAGGTGAAGACGATAGTCCAGCTGGAACATGCACTGCATCTCACCTGTCTGCAGCTCTTGGTCCCGATGAGCCTGGCAATGGCGCAGAAATTGTCGTAATAAGTGCCAATGAGCACACGGAAGAGGGAGGCCTCAGCCCCACTCCAGTCCACATTCTCCGGCACCTCAGAGCTCAGCTTCAGTTTCACAGGCGTCTGACATCGTGAGCTGCCTTCTGGGAAAACACAGAGGGTACAGGGTGTGGTGGATGAGCAGTACTGCCTGCCGACTACAAAGAACTCCGTCTCTGACTCACAGCTCCATTATTCTGGCAGATTATTATGCAGGCAAATATCAATTAATTACATCAGCAGAGGTATCCATTTATTTTGATTTATAACTTATTAATTTATAACTCTCACAATTATACTTTCTGCTATGTAGCTAACACTTACTGCATATACTGTTAGAAAAAAGTGTTCACATAATCAAAGGATCGCATAAATATGTAAGAGCATAAACAGGTAAATGGAAAAAGGAAGAGAGGAGACTGGTTCTCACTCTCACACACACACACACAGAGACAGACACACAGAGACAGACACACAGAGACAGACACACAGAGACAGACGGCCCTCTGGGGACTGAGGCACCTGATATCAGCATTAACGGAATGAATGCAACAGACGCCTGCAATGGAGCCCTGGACAGGGAAGTGGGAGGAAGATACTCGAGTCCTTTCAGGTGAGCTTAATTCATTATTTAAGAAAATCATCTCAGAAATTCAGCACAGCAAGTCTGTTAAGAGAAGCACCACAAAAGCTTTGATTTCACATCCTTGCTGTGTGGAGAAAAAGCACACTGCCTACACGAATTGAGACAAACCACTGCGATTCCCTGACTTCCACAGCAGCGTGCACTCACCTGAGGAGCTTGTGGTCTCCTCCTTCCTGTCATCGTCCTCCTTGTCATTGCAGTCCCCCGGTGTGTCACTGTCCACGTCGCGCGTCTCCCCACTCACCGTTGGAGTGCTAGGTCGGCTGCTGCCGTTGGGGAACCTGCCCCTACGGCGCCCCGTTGGCCGTTTGGAGGGTGTCTTGGCCCGCTCCCGGTCCCTCTCGCGCTCCGCGGCTCCAGCCCCCATCCCCGGGCCAGCAGGGCACTCCCTCAGTACACCGTCCTGCAGTAGAGGAGAGAGGTTCACCAAGAAAACTTTTACAATGGATTTCATCATCCCAAAGGACAGGTCTCATGGGAGACACAGGGCCTCCTCTAAAATCACAGTAAAGATCTTTGTGTGTGAGCAACACAACTGGTACATGACAGAAGCATCTGGTCAGCACATGGCAGAAGTAGATTACATTGTAGAAGGCTCAAAACTGCGCCATAACACTCTACCAGGGTCACTTCCAATCATCTGTCTAAATATTTTGTTTCAATCACAATCACATTAAATGTAATCTCAGTCACCTTGGCTTATTCACATTTCATAACAATGAAAACTCACCATCTTTACTGTTTCTCACAATTTGCACATTTATAACACACACACTACTGCATTTTCACACATTTACATTTATTGATTTAGCAGATACTTTTCTCCAAAGCCACATCTGAGAGAACAATGCAAAAAGTGCATTATACCAACAGAAAGAGAGATCTGGATATACAGACACTTGATTCTTCAGTACATGAGTAGTTGCATATATCGTTTTCTTTTTTAATTATTAAACAGATAACGTAGCACGTGTTTACTGAGTACACAGGAGAAGGGAAAAGTGATTCCAAAAGAGATGTATTGTGAGACCCTTCTTGAATGCTGGGATTCATCTGTTCCGAGTAACAGAGGGAGATCAGTACAGAACAATGGAGCCAGAATTTTTGTTCTTTTGATTTCAGACCTCTTGTGTGTGGGACCACCAAGTGGGCAGAGCTTGAAGAGCGTAGCAGTGTGGCTGGGGCATAGCAAATTAGCAGGTCTTGTAAATAAATGCTGTTATCAGTGTGTTCTGTGTGATCTTGGATGCAAAGGAAACACTTACCTGTACCAGGTACATGTAGCAGTCAAGGCCGCAGGGTTTGCTGTCCACCAAGTTTTCCATGTTCTTCCTCTTGTATGTGTTAGGAGTCGCATGGAAAGCTAAAAGCGACAAAAGAGACATCCAGAAGGACAATCGACATCTGAGAGATCGCAGGAAAGAGAACTGAGATTTGCAAACTCTTCCCATGATGTGAAAGTGGTACTGGTCCACAAACCCTTATTTGCAATTCCAAAATTCGGAAACCTCTGAAAAATGAAAGTTTTTTCCAAAGTAAGGCCTTCTATAAAAACCTGCAACCGGTAAAAACAAAATCTGCAGGTGATGACAGCCATGCCAATACTGATATTTCCTTTTGTCCAAGATCCTCAAGCATGTAATGAAAATTTACTATACCATACATACAGGTATTTAGAATAGTTTAAATCTGTATGTGTGATGTTTTACTGAACATTTTCCTTAGAAATAAGAATTAGTCTACAAATATTTATAGTCTATATTATCCCACTCTTTCATTTACCAGTTTATTACTATATAAATAACAGGTATTTGTAGTTTTTATTTATCCCATTTAGTGTGAAAACTCATATTTTTGACTGCAGAAATATGACTGAGTTCGATTACAGAGCGATGCCCTTGACCCCACTGGAGTCATACATATGTAATATACGGTATATACCATTTTTCTTTACTTAAATCTGAAAATTTAAAACTCCGAAACACATTTGAGCCCAAGTGTTTCAGATAAGGGATTGTGGACCTGTAGCAACAGGTAAAACCTGCTCCAAGAAAGATGGCGTGTGACAATGGGACTTACGGTGAAGGAAGCAGTCATACTTGAAGCAGCGGCGGCAGAAGAGCGTGTGGAAGGAGTGCAGGCTCTGTTCACGCTGCACGGAGCGGGCGTTGGGCCCATCAATGTTGGGAGTGCACTCGGGAGGCAGTGCCCCAGGGAGCTGCTGCTCAGTCAGTTCCTTGTACCTGAAAAGACAGCAATGGGTTCTCCCATCAACATCCCAGTCCATGGACCTGCTCATAGCAAATTGCCTCTCACGCTTGTGTGGCAAACATGGGTACCACATTGTAAGTGTGGAGCAAATTTTATTTAACAAAAGTAATTAAATCAATGAATTAAGCACAAATATCGTTAGTTGACCATAAATAATTAAATCTTTAAATAGTTTTTAATAGTTTAAATAGTTAAAAGAGAAATGGACTCAGATATGTAACAGTGGATCATTTTCCTCAATAAATAAAGAAGTATAATGTTTTGTCTCATTTATTGAACTGCGTTCTCTTTATCTAGTTTCAGGGCTTGCATAAAAATATGATCATGTTATATCTATGCAGAAATACAGAAAATTCTGAAAGGTTCACAAACTTTCATGCACCACTGTAAGTATTTGTGCAGAAAGTATTATGACTGGAGATGCAGTTGAAAGCGTAAGTTATTGGGGGGGGGGGCTCACTTCTCCTTTAGTTCCTCTGGTGATCCCTTGTCTGGAAACATGGAGGAAATTGCTTCAAAGATCTTATCAGACGGAAACTTTTTGGAGAAGTCACGGTCTCGGCCTGTTAGAGTAAACACAGTGGACAAACAATAGTTCACTGACCTTGATCAGGTTAACATTTAACAAACACAGAAAAGGGGGCATGACTCAGATGAAAGCTTGCAAACAACTACAGGCCCCTCATACCCTGCGAGGACAGGAGGTGGTCCTTCCGGGCATCGTCCATGTCGTCTTTGCCATCGCAAAGATCAAGCTTCTCCAGCTTGTACTCATGCTGGTCTTCATCATCATCCTCATCCTCATTATCACTGTACTGATTGAGGGCGCTCACAAGCTCCACAAATATTTCGTCATTGATGAAACCGCATTCTGTCCCACAGAAACAAATGCTAAGCAACTTCAAGTATAGAGTAAAATCTTAAATGTGTAATAAGTTTAATTTAAATGATCCTAACAGATTCATATATCATGCACATATATACCAATTATCCTGCCACTTCTATAATTAATGAGACAAGGAAAGCCCCCTATGACTGGGTGTATAGGACAAAAACTGACACATAACAGCCCTCACCTCTGTCCCCATGCACTTTGCCATCGTAGTTCTTAATAAGCTCCTCGATGAAGGTTCCATCTTGGTCAAGGATTTCATCCCCCATGTAAGGGATGTTGTGCAGCACAGTCTCATCCTCAACCTAAAAATAGAACACAGTGACACACAAGAATGTATATGTGTTTGGAGATTCTCACACACACGCTGTCTGAACCACTTGTCCCATACGGGGTCGCAGGGAACCGGAGCCTAACCCAGCAACACAGGACATAAGGCTGGAGGGGGAGGGGGACACACCCAGGATGGGACACCAGTCCATCACAACGCACCTCAAGTAGGATTCGAACCCCAGACCCACCGGAGAGTAAGACCCGGTCCAACCCACTGCGCTACCGCACCCCCCCAGATTCACCCCTTGTTTAGAGTAATCATTTCTCCAATCTGATAACCCAAAAAACATCAACTGCCACCTTTCATGGGACTCTTCTTGTTCTCCAGAACACCTAATAGCCCTACAATAAGAATGCTGCTAATTCAGCAGAAGATCAAAAAAACCCCATGAATCAAGAGATTTAAAATGCTAAATAAAAAGTATTTCTTTCAGTCACCATCAAGTATCTTCTGCACAAAGAAAATCTGAATAAGCAAAGTATGATGTGTCATTACCATGAAGTTCTGTTGCAGGGGGGACCAGGAGTACATCACAGGTACAGATGCCACAGCATTCAGAGTCTTTAGAGGAATTACTTGCTTGGAGAACTCAGAGAAGCCACTGTCCACGGTGCACTGAAAGGCAAAGAAAGGTCGAGTTAAGGGCTCCTACAGTCATTACAGATACCAGCTGATGCACAGACAAAACATCACAGAAGACAGCATGGAAAACAAAGCCAAACAGATTTTAAAGACACAGGATATGCCAGTACAACAATTAGAAGACAACTTTAATTGTCAATTTTTTTTTTTTTTTTTTTAAACTAAAAATAAACACCCATCCCTTGCCTAACAGGTTAACTGGTTCCATGAAACCACCCCATTATGCCAATTCTCGTTCAAAGGGGATCCAAATAACATAATTTCTTATGAAAACAAATGTACTGGATCACAGAAAAAAAATGTGTCACCTAATATTAATTTAAAAAAAATAAGATATTTTTATGCATGACAATGAGTCACTGTGTAGCATTACAAACAAGTGTTTGAACCTAAGTATCAGAGGCAGAGATGTGCGAGAAAATGTCTTATGCGTCGAGGGGAAAAGAAAGGAAGAGCTAAGTATCATCCGGGTAACAGTGGTAGAAGAATCCGAGGAAGGCGATGACAGGGTCGTGGGAACACACGTAGATTGAGAAAAGTAGGGGGACCAGTACTCAGCCCTTTGAGACACGAGTAGAATGAGGCATTTCACAAAGACAGGACATGAACACAATGATAAAGTTATGAAGATGTATCTTACTACAACAATGGCAGAATATTGGCAAAGAGTTTGAGTAATTTAAACAAATCAAAGTCATACTTTAATACGTACATTTTCTGTGATACTGGTCCATTCATGCTACATTTCCTTGAATTTATGCAACTAGACTTCCAGAAAGACCTCAGTTCTGCAACATACTGTGCATAGGTTGGCCCAGAAAACAGAGCAAAAGTATACATTTCCTGTGTGCGGTGTTCGGTTGCTGTTATTCTGGAGGACCCGAAGGGCAACCTGTGTATGGTGACCTCTCTAGTGTTATGTTAGGCGCTGACAGTGTCGTGTGTACTGCTGTTCTGTAGAACCTGGGTGAGAAGCTGCGAGTGCTGACCTCTCTGGTGCCGCGTAAGGAGCTTACAGATGTCATGATGTGCACCGGCTGTATCCGTCGCAGCTTCCACTCCTGGTTGAGGATGTCAGTGCGTTCCAGGATCTTCTGCCGGTTGGAATTAAACATGCTCTTTATGACAGAGGAAGACAGAGAAGTTGTGGGCATGGTAATCATTAACACAAAAGTGAAAATACATTCAAACAGTAGAACCCATTCTTCACACTGCTCTTTACTCCTTTATACCAGAAGAAATTGGAAAGAAATCAGATCATGTTAGACTAAGATAAGATGAAGTTCTATATGTTTCCCTTCATTTACCTTTCACTAAAGAGAATACTCTCTAAGTTAGTCAAAAAGTCTTAGAACAAGCTTTAAAGACTTAAAATTAATCCACATTCAGCGGTGTAAGAGACCCTAATAAAATGAAAGTGTGGAAAGAATGGAAGCACAAGTGTCTGCTGTGGTCATACCTTGACCTCATCTGCCCTCCTGAATCTTTTCAGCTGCCGGAGACGCATGTACTCTGACTTCACCCGGCGTCTCCAGCATACAGGGCCTTTCTCTGATTTCTTTGCAGTCAAGCCCATGGCTGGCCTGTGAGGACAGCAATCACATTCTCAGCAAAGAGGCCAACAAACCTGGACCACCATGTAAGGCTGAGCCCGTGCTGCTCCAGTGCGCATCCCATTTCCACCAGGTCCAGCTGGAAATAGCCAGAGGCTAAAATTCATGACCTACAGCTCAACATTATGCATGGCACATTTCACACAATAATACCAACGCTCTGTGGGAGAGCCATTTCATCTATCGCACCACTGCGTGTAAAATGATTTGAGGAGAACAATTAAAATGTCTGATGTTTACAAAACATACCTCATTTACTGCTATATTTATCATTTCCATTTTTTTGAGAAAATTTTCCCTCTCATTTCAAAAGTCTGTAGATGATTCTTTTGAAGTTATTGAGCAGACAAACAGTGATTGTTGTGCTGTGAACAACAGCCCATGTGAGGCTGGTCTACAGCGTCAGCACAGGGCAGGGGAAGGACACCTAATCAAGGCAGTAAGAGAGAGAGCCGAGTGAAGCTTGACACCAGCAGCCAATCACATTTCATTTTGGCACAAAAGCCAACCAATCATCTCCTTTGCAGTACAAATTATGATTTATGGGCATAAAGGCATCTTACAGTTTCAGATTTGTTTTTTTTTCCATTTTTAAAGTTTGTATTTTGCGTATATACACTTCTTTTGTCTCCTTCCCCAAAGAACAGGGTATAGTATTCAACCATTTATTTTTCAATTAGGCATCTTAGAAACTACAGAAATACTTTACAAATGATAATCCTGAAAACATTCTCCCCATTTTGTGATCAATATTACAGATAATTAGTTTTTAAAAAAAAGTTCCAGATCGTTAGAATGCTTTGGAGTACACATTGGCTTGTGATAGATAGCTTAAAATTTTTTAATGATACAAACTGCATTATGACCTTTGAAGGGTGTAAAATTCTGTTTGACTCCAGAAAAGAGAAAGAAACTATCAACAGAATTCTGCATGTTCACAGATCACAGAGAAATGCTGGAAAACTACTAGAAACCAAGTAGTCCTACTGAATTAATAAAATACTCGCAAAGTGTCACAAAATACAGCCTTACCCCAAAATATGACAGTTCAATGTTACAATGAGTATAATTTCATTGCTCTACTTCGGCTTACAAGGCATTTCTTTGCCTTTGCGATGCCCGCAGTTGCATTTTGTGTGCCTCCCTACAGCTGAGCAATGAGAGATCTTCTTGGCAGTTATGGTTTGGCCCATGCTACATTCATTTGTGTCATTTTTATCCATTCAGCTTACACCTTTCTCTAAAGCAACTTACAGTGTTAAGCTACCTACAACTAATTTACCTATTTATACAGCTGGCAGGGGGCACGGTGGCGCAGTGGGTTGGACTGGGTCCTGCTCTCTGGTGGGTCTGGGGTTCGAGTCCCGCTTGGGGTGCCTTGCGGCGGACTGGCGTCCCGTCCTTGGTGTGTCCCCTCCCCCTCCGGCCTTACGCCCTGTGTTGCCGGGTAGGCTCTGGTTCCCCGTGACCCTGTATGGGACAAGCGGTTCGGAAAGTGTGTGTGTGTGTGTGTGTGTGTGTGTGTGTGTGTGTGTGTGTGTGTGTATATACAGTTGGCTAATTTTAACTGTAGCAATTCAGGGTAAGTACATTGTTCAGGGGTATTAGAGCTGGAGGTGGCATTCAAACCTGCAACCTCTGGGTCCAAAAAAGCAGCAGCTCTAACCACTACACTACCAACTGCTACTTACTAGCATTTTGCAGCATCACTCTGACATTACAGCAGATTGAATTCTGGACTGGAATCTTTGCTCAGCCTTTTAACACTGCTCCTGATCATTTTTTTGTGTCCCCCTTTACACCATTCCTGAAATCACTGCAACACCTGGACGGCACCTAGAGCAAGCAGAAAAACACTCTTCCTGCTCATTGTCTGAATCAGTATTGAAGATGGGAGAGACTCCATGGGAACCTCGTGCAGGTCACTCCCAACCGTACAACTCCTGTCCACATTTGTCCATCCCAAACATCCCACCAT
Organism: Scleropages formosus; assembly: GCF_900964775.1. Lineage (NCBI taxonomy): Eukaryota > Metazoa > Chordata > Actinopteri > Osteoglossiformes > Osteoglossidae > Scleropages > Scleropages formosus. The sequence goes on from NC_041821.1 coordinate 25,863,060, forward strand.
GCACAGCAAAGAAAACTGAGAACAGACACTTAAGAGCCCATCACAAAATCACGGAACTAATAAACTCACTCAACTACGTAGGAAAGCACAAGGCACCACAAGGAAACTTATTCAGTATTTTCTTGGTGTACAGTTTCTAATGGTTACAAAAGAGCTGAACAAGTGCAAGTGTATAGAACAGCAGTATCATAGAGAATTTAATAAAAAGCAAACAACCTTGTTATGGTGTGTTACGATAACTTTATAAACTACTTTAGTAATTGTGTCCATTTTAAAGGGATTTGGTGATATTTTATCATAAATCTGTAACAAGTTTAGGGCAAGAATGCATAATTTACCACTGAACATCATAGTAATTACATCTTTAAGTTAAGACTATTTACTTTGTGGAGGGTTTTTCAAAGACACATCACCTCTGTAAGGCAGAGGAAGACTATCCAATATCTCCACTGTGGCTTGTGGAACCCATTAGTAATGACTGTTAGATGGTTACGTTACAGCAGATGAACACAGCAACTGATCTGGACCCAGTCCCTTGTGTCGACAATTATATAAGGCTGTTCTTTCCAGAAATTACACACACACACAAAAAAAAAAAAAAAAAAAAAAACCACACGCTGGCTGTTATACACATACATAAAGAACAAAATAATTCTGATGCCAGGGAAGCAAGTTAAAAAGAACAATCTCAGGCTTATCAATAACCATCAAAATCCATTTTCTTTATTCTTATTTTCCACTCAGGTCTCCAAATTGATTAGATAGACTGTTACTTTGTCTTTCAAATTTAATTTAAAAGAAAAAAAAAAAAAAAAAAAAAGTGTAAATTTTATTTCTGAGACATTAAGGAGATGATGTGGCCTGTATGAGCAGAAAAAGATGTTAGAAGGTAACACTTAAAGAAATAAAGGTTTTATGTAAGAACAATGAATTACATGTTCACCTGTAATATTTACATACACAAAATACAGACTAAAAGAAACAAAAATATTAACACTGAGCCGACAGTCAGGAGTCCAATATTTCGGAGGCAGAGGAAAGTGAATTTCTGTTTGGATTATTACATGCAGTTTATAATTTCCATGTTAAAATACCAGGAATATCAGTCAGAAATTTAATATTTTAGAATATGCAGATTAGAACAAGTATATTAATCTCTAAAAACAATAAAAATTCACAGGACTTGGATGCTCTGAATAACACACAGTAGGGAATTAAAACTCTAAAGACACCAGTTCTTCAAAGTGCACTCATATGTGGAAAAACTTCACAGAAGTTTTTATTTAAAAATAGATATCACACCTTTTTTAAAATTTGGCAATCTTCTGAATGGATGTAGGCACATGTATGTAAACAAAAGCCTTATTAAAAGAATCAAATACACAGCTACATACGGTCTGTGGGGTGGAGTAAATTAAGTATGCAGGAGATATTCACATTGCTCATATCTGTTGTTCACTCACTGCATTTGGCTGTATATTAATCTGGACACACAAGCAAGATATTTCCCTCTAATCAACAGCTCATAATAAACAACCATGACAAGACTATGGATGGCAAGGTTAGTATAAAAACAACTCGCACAAGACTCACCTCTCCATTGTGTTGCATTTCTTAAATTTTAAAAAATTAAATGCATAAAAAAATTAAACACAGGCAAAAAACATTATTATGCAATTATGTGTCTTTCACAAAAAATACATTTAAGATAAGTTATGTCAGGTGTCAGAAGAGTTTCCATATTTAAAAAACATACATTCATTTTTTTGTATTTTAAATGGTGTGTTACAGCTCTGTTGAAGCAATTGCAGAATAAACTGGGATACAACTGACAAACATGGGTAAATGTAGTCCAAGGAATCCTTAATTAGACATACTGATGGTTACAAACTCTTGGAATAATTTAATTTCAGATTTGCTATGCTTCCTTGCTGAGCCAGAAATCAAGTGGCTACAAAGGCACAGCCGTTACAGAAAATAATGCATGTAATTGTACACTCAGTTATAGTTGAGTTATGCATTTTTGTTATTACACTTAATTTGATTTACATTTTTTGCCATAGGTGCATTACAGTGACAGGTCACAACAACACAAAAGCACTTTCTAGCAATTTACTATCCAAATGTAATTTGTGCTTATGAATTAAGAAGTGTGACTGGATGAGCTTCAGCGACTATGTGGTGGGCATACTTTGTTTTCCTGTTTTCTGCAACCAAATTTCTCATTTCTCATTTCATTTTAGAGAACAGAAAGCAACAAAAATTATGCTTTAATGGGAATATTTTCTATTTTGTGATAATACAGCATACAAGGAAAATCCAGGTGGTAAAGAACCAAACAGTATGCAAGAATAAATAAATGAATACAGGAATATCTGCATTAAATTCCTGTATTACAGCATTTGCAATTTCACATAGCATAAATAAAGCATTTTAATTAATTATATTATAAAGACACAATAAATACCTACTTACAACACCTTTATTTTACTGTGGCACCTGGTGTCTAAAGAAACATCTGAAATTAACAATTTACACACAGGAATCCCCCAATAAAATGATAATATTTCTAAAAGCGTTTACTTTGCATTTAATTTTTTTTTGTATTTACTTGTCACTATGCATGCAAAAGTACTGTTACCAGCACAAAACAGTTCCAACAGGACAGCTCATTAATTATGCAAAGTCGTGGTTATAATCCCAGTTTTCAGTCCTGACATGGAATTTATATTTCGCGTACGTAAAAAGCAGAGATTAATAGAAATACATCAATAAAACGTTACAGTAGAGGGAGACAATCTTCAACAACAACACACAGCGGATCAGAACTAATAATAGAGCAGTAGAAAAACTGCACTTTATTCAATATGTTAAAATATGTTCATTTATTCTTGCCCACATTATTATGCACATACACATACAGAATGATCCACTTCACATAATGGAGAATGCTGCCCGTTCGAATTGTATTACTAATTATATGATAGCTTGTTTGTATAAACAACCTAAGAATTTACACGGCTCGGGTACTCTATAACCGCTAACTTTATTCATGATTCACATGATTAAAAACTTAACACACGGTGATGCATGCACTAAGCCTTAGTCTAAGCTCTTAGCAGTTCGTCAGCAAACGGGAAAAGCATTAAACTGCACTGACTGACTTCTGACTTTGACAGCTAAATTAAAATTTAAAAAAAGAGAAATAATGACAAAAACGAGGATGAAAGAGTAGCAATGGGTTGATTGTTTGCGACCAGCAGAGACCGAGCAGCAGCTCCGGATGACAATTGACATGACAGCCGTTGAGTTCTGTCAACTAGTACTACTTGCCGGTTAATTTAATTCGGTTTCTAACTGGAAACATTCCGGAATACCGTTCCCTTCCCACGAAATTGCCGGTTGCCCGATATAATTATTGAACAAGGAGGAGAGCAAGAAGAGACATTTCCGTCGGTGCCTCTTACCTGTTCCATCCACCACATCCACCGACCCGGGTTGGGCGGGATCAGCCGACGGACCTCCTGCGGTTCGAGCGAGCGAGGTACCGGCGCGCTCTGCCACAAAGAGGCGCTACTGACTCTAACTTAATTTCTATACACAACAAAAAACGCTCATTAACTGTTGAACCAACTAGTAACGAAGCCCAGTGTATAACTGTCGCCAAGTAACACCTCACGCGACATTTATTCCTACCGGCCGTTTCTCCTTGTCTAACTCACTCTGTTTTTTTTCTTTATCCCGTCTCCCTCAGTCAATATCCGCCTCTCGGTTCCGAAAGACCGCAAGCTCCGCGAGCGCCAAACATGTGGGCCAATAATAGAGGCGGACATTGAGCGGCCTCAAGTATCGAAGATATGATAGGCCGTGTTGTGCCGGGGAGCCGTCCAATCAAAGGCAGTGCTGCAACATAGGCTCCAGACTGGTGGGCATGTGGAGAAGTTCCCTTTGTTCTTGTTTTGCACGAAAATAATGCACTGATTCACAAAACCAGCCTCGTGTCCAGCTAATCGTCTTCAGTTTGGATTGGTACAGCCTTCATTTCAATATGCTATATATTGATAATAATTAAGCATACACATAGCAGACATGTATTAAATTTACTTATACAAAAAATGTCGACTGGTACCAGTTGCTAGAGATGGAGAAATGCAGGATAATACATATATGCCGGGACTGCATAACACGTACATTTTAACTAACGAAATGCTCATTTTTAAAGAATACAACGGGCTAATTCTTGTCATGTAACAGTCGGAGTCTAATGTAGGCGGTGTCTCAGGTCAGTAGGTTCATTACGCCCCGCCCCTGTCTGAAGTGAATGTGCGTAAGCCCCGCCCACGCTTGAAATCATTGAGCGTGTTAAGCCCCGCCCACTTAAGTCAGCGAGTTCAAGCACCGCCCAATAGAGGCCCATAATCAAAGCTGGTCCTGGCATTGATTGACAACACAGCCCCCACACTTCACAATAAACTGATTAACCTCACTAACAAGAACAAACCACATTGTACTGGTCACTTTGTTTATATTACTATAGCAAGAGAGACTTGTTTTACTTGTGCGGGTAGAGAACTTCTAAGCATCTGAAACTTTTGAGAAAGTTCACCCTCTTAAGTGCAAACATTCTTTCTTATACTTTCAAACTTGGAAAAAGGGAGCTGCTGCAGTTTTAGGCTAGATATGCAATTCAAAGCTACCAGCAGGAATGTAAAATAGTTAACATTCCATTAGGGTTTCATAGATAAAATGCAGTTAAAAGTAGAATACACCCTAGATCCTCCATTAATGAGGATCTTATTACATACTGTAATAGCTCCCTCCCTCAGTAAAGTGTTTGACCTTGACTGTTTTATCAGCCTTCCTTAGTTCATAAACACTATTCCCCACCCTACAGTTAGATAAACAAAAGGCAGATTATTCCACAGGTCAAATTCAACTACCTGTTCCATTTTTAATGTCTTTATTTAAAAAGATTTAACAAAATATATTTGTGAAACGGTGCAAGTTTTTTTAAACTTGATTTCAGAAAACAGTTGGTACAGAGGTTGGTCTAAAAGGGTCAGTAACATCTGAAAAGACCTAGGCCCACTTAGCAGAAGAACAGCTTAAACTTCACAGCTACTGCTTCACATTCCCCTTTTAAAGTCCTCAGTAATTTATAAGGGCACTACAGTTCATCCTTTCCCGTCAGTTTTGTCGAGTGTTGTTCCAAAAATTTAGTCAATCCCTTCAAGTCCCGGTTTCCACCTTCAAACTTGACAGGATTCTGTTTTTTGTTGCTGGGTGCAAAATAGATTGTTGGAAATCCTTCTACTTTGTAGCTGTCATGAGGCACATCATTGGCAGTGGCATCCATCTTGGCAATGACCAAGTTCTTCTCATGCTTGAACTTTTTCGCCAGAGCAAGATACTCAGGCTCCAGCTTTTTACAGTGGCCACACCATGGTGCATAGAACTCTATGAGGACATCGTTCTTGTTATCCATAACAAGATCTTCAAAGGTCTTACCAACCACCACTTTCACAGGACCCTTGTTACTCTTAGGGATTGGCTGGGATTTGATAACTGCTTGTAATTTACCTGTAAGGAGAACAGACAATGTCAAATGAGTAAGAATCAGATCAGTCTTACACATTTGTTCATTCAGTAAACACTTTTCTCTAAACTGAGATACAGCTCAAAAACAAAAGTGCATTTCAGACAGATTCTAGCTTCTACCAGGAAGCCAAGAATGTACCTTTCTTGAAGGCTGAAACAAATTCCCGCAGAACTTCAGAATCAAACTCCTCTGGCTCCATAGCAAATTTCTTGCCCCCCTCAGCCAGGATGCCAACATTGACTTCTTCACCGCTCTCACTCAGACCTAGGCTCTTTAACTCCTCAGCATAATCCTCCTCATCGGCAATGGCAAACGTGTATTCTGGGAAGTCCTTAGCCACCTCTAGCACCTTGCTTCTCCAGAACTGCGTGGCTGCAGCACATCGGTTTGCATGTCAACCTCAGCTTTGAGAACATAACTGAAACCCAAACAAGGAAACTGTGACATTCCAAATGACAATTTGCTTAAAGATTGTACACGTACCAACTCTGTAGTCAAAGCTGAAGTCAACGCCATAATACACCACAACCAAGGGCCTTTTAGTGTAGCGTTTTGCATCGTTACTCTGTTTTCGGTGCCCAACAAGGGGCAGCGCGTGATTGCTGAAAAACTCCTGGATTTCCAAAGCAGAGGTGGAATCCTGCAACATACAGAGAGCTGAACTTAGCCACTGCTCATGCTGGTATGCAGGGTTGTGCATCCAAATAGTTCAATAGACAGATAAAGTAATCAATTTACCTTAATTGTGAAATAATTGGACTTCTCATATTTAGAGTGGAATTTCTCTGGCTGCATGACAACAGCTTGACCAGATGAACTCTGGAGAAACTTTGCAACTTCAGTACTGAATGTATGCAGGAACTTGTAGTCATCTCTCAAGCTGTTGCCTACAATAAAGTCAAAATGGAACCTTGTAAAAAAAAAAATCAACTTGAGGCATGCCACATAAATCAGACATAGAATCATACTATATCTTTTCAATGACAAGATTTGGCAGAATTTTACTTATTCTTGTGCTAAGACTAAGTGGTTAGATGTTGAAATGACCTGTCAAGAGTTTTTGAAGATGATCCTCATAATTTATAGTATTCTTTCAGAACTTGATTGGAGTATATAATGCAAGTTGCTATAAAGTACAAGCATTAAAAAACCTTGCCAGAAGAAAGAGTAATTTGTTTATATTACACAAGTTATGTTTGACCATTTGCCACTTCCTGCCAATTAGTCATGCAAGTGAAGAAACGCCTAGTAATATTAAGAAAAAAATACCAGTTTAGCTTAAGGAGCAATTATTTGAAATTTAGACAGGGTTCAATTAAATTGAATGCCTCTGCTCACAAGCATCAAGGTAGATTTCATATGTAGCATCTTGATCACTGGAGAAAACACCAACGATCACTACGTCATCACCATCCTTGATGAACTCTTGAACCTGTTTCAGGGTCTGGACTGGTTTTGATGGAGGTCCTGCTTGGTCACTCATGTAGTCGACAATACCTGTGCAGAAGAAATTGCACCTTTGACAAGTCGAAGGGACATTTTAGTGTTGAAAACCAAAGTCCTTAAATTACTTCCATTCTTTAGATACACACACACACACACACACACACACACACACACACACACACAAATAATGTAACAAGTTACTGGAATTCAGAATTGAACTTTGAAAAAAACTTACCAAATTTCTCCCTTGGCCCATTATACTCAAAAGCTTTGCCTTTCCTGAAGATTTTAAGGGTTGGGTAGCCAGTCACATTGAACCTGGAGGCGACCTCCGTTTCTGCTGTGGCATCTACCTTTGCCAGTGGAATAGGAGGCGTGCGCTTGTTCAGCTCCTTGGCTGCCTTCTCATACTCAGGAGCAAGATGCTTACAGTGGCCACACCTGGAGAATCATAGATGGGGATTAAGTTAAACTAAGTGGAACAAATCAGATATGATTGAAAACATCCCTAGGTAACTCCACTGCAATCCCAAAACCAAACAAGTCTCAAGTCCAAGCAAACAAGTCTTACATGTAAACCTTAGAATTTCAAATGCATCATTAACACAAAGTTCTTCCCTTTTGCTTACTCTGTTTAGCTAGTGATTTCATTTAGCAAATGAAAAGATGAATCATCAGAGCTGGAGTCAAGATTTTGTGAACAAGCAGGATTTTTGGAATTTAACAAGCTCTTATGTTCTCTTACCAGGGTGCATAGAACTCTACCAGTATGATATCAGCATTATTGACTGCATCATCAAAGTTGTCCTTGGTCAGTACCATGGTGGCTTCTGGAGGGGGCTTCCAGTCTGGCTGGGCCACCTCCTTCACCTTCACCACCACAGCTGCAGAACAAGATTGAAGGCTAGTTTAAGAGGGTGGGACTAGAAATTGAGGGAAGAAACTGCAACCCACAGGCTTAATGCTTCAGTTTAAAAAAAATCAATCACTATCAGTTCCATACCTTTTTCTGTCCGATCACCATCGTAGTCCACTGGCTCCCCCTTTTTAAGGATTTTGATTGTAGGATAACCACTGACCTCAAACCTGCTACTCAGAACAGTTTCTTTTGTTGCATCAACCTTGGCCACGGGAATGGGAGGGTCACTTTCTTTTAGTGTCTGTGCAATCTTCTCATACTCAGGAGCAAACTGCTTACAGTGGCCACACCTAGAGGAAGTCACCAGTTTAAAAAAGGAGGTACAGGATTTACAACAGATGGCACATAGGAACATGCAAGCAACTGCAGGCTGGAAGGAATCCCAACATGAGCAAAAGCTCCTCCTCTAGGCTCTGTTATGGACTCAGTTTGGCAGTGACCTCCCTCTCTCCCTCAGAACTGCTGAATCCCTCTCAACATTCAAGAAGGGTGTCAAACAATCTTTTTCAGAACGACTTCTCTCCTGATCTCCTAGCCGCTCCCTAAATTTATCATCATCATCATCATCATGTCACGATAAACTGTCTATCTGGTCAATTCTATGCAGACCCGGAGCATTACCACGGCGCGTAGAACTCCACGAGAACTGTGTCTTTGTCCTGGATGAACGTGTCGAAGTTCCTATCGGTGAGAATTAATACGCCATTCTCTTCCTTAACTTCATCGCCGCCTTCATCATCATCATCGTCGTCGTCGTCGTCATCCTCACCGTCAGTCTCTTCCCCTGCATCGTCATCTGCTGCAGAGACGTAACGGCATTTGTTACAACATCCATCATCCATGCACGATCATCAGAAGGTGGCTTTAAGTTTAATAGGAGCGTCAGCAGGGAGCGCACACGGACGCATCCTCAGTTAGTTACACTGACCGGCGGCCCAGGATTCGCATCGCCGCACTCTGCTCTGGCTGGGTAGTAATGTTCAGCTTACCATCGTCACAGCGTCCGACCGCGAGCAGTTGGGAAACACCCAGCAGCGCGATCAGAAGCAGCGCGGTCTTCCCCCTCATTCTCCGAACGCAACGCGAGAAGCCCCGCAAGATGTGTCCTAATCCCAGAGCTGGCAGCTACCAAGCTGAAAAAGCAAAGGTACCGGGGCAGTGTAAGACAACAATTCGTACCACTTTGAACCGCAGCACTTATTTCGCTTATTACTTGCGTCTACCTGCGGAATGTCATAACAGAGAAGGGGGGGAAACCTCTTTAAGCAAATGACTCTTGTTTGAATTCGGGTTGTTAAACGTGGACTTGTCTGACTTGCCACCCTCTCATTGGCTTTAAAATTCCGTCGTGCACCAATCGGCTGTTGCCACTTTACTCACAGAACGAAGCACGTTCAAAAATACGATTGGACGTCCCAGCGGTGACGAGAACTTGATTGGTCAAAACACACATCTGTCAAAAACAACGTAACGAACACCGATTGGCCAGCCCAACAATAACTGTAGTCTACGGGTGATTAGGACTGGTCAATTAGCACGTTCAAAACAATGATTGGCCATGTCTGCGGAGACTGTTAAGCGGACTGTACAAATAGAAACGTTATGGGATAAAATGTTATATTAAGGATTTATGGCGTGGCGATATGTTCACATTTGATACAGTATGATGTACTGAGCTTCTCATTTCGAGAGCTGAGACTTGACTCTTGCGCAAAACCACTAGAAAAAGATAAGATTAACAATAACATCGCTTCAAGTCATGAGGAGTTTATAAGTGCCTGATGAGAAGTCTGACACCATGGCCAAATGAAATACAAACATTTAACAACTGAGTGATATCCCTTCAGTGTACTTTATAGCACCTCTGACCTGTTAAAACCAGAGTTTCTCAGTTTAGATAACTTAAAGGCATGTTGGAGATGGTGTGTCTATACAACATATGCAAATCAAGGAGAGCTGGGATGTGCCCCCACTGTAAACATTGCTGTTTAACCACTTAAATTTATTCATTTAGGTGACACTTTTCTCTGAAGCACCGTACAATGTAAGGTACTTACAACTATTACCTATTTATATAGGTGGGTAATTTACCTAGTTTTTTTTGGTAAGCATCTTGCTCAAGGGTTCTACAGCTGGAGAGGAGGCTCAAACCTAGGCCCTGGAGGTTCACCAGCAGCAACACTTACCCCTATGCTACCAGCTGTCATTGTTTTTCATAAGTTTATCCATGAGGTGCATTTCTTTGTTGAGTCCCAGAAGGGTCTGGTTCTCTCTGCACGTGATGGGACCACTGATTATGTCAAGTAGGACTCAGATATTAAAACTGTCCTTTGATTAAAAGCCTTTAAAGCATCAATTAATCAAGAATCTTTTCTGAAATTTGAAAAGCTTTTATAGTACAAATAGTCAACAAAAAATACACAACAATTGGTTATTATCTGGGGGAACGCGGTGGCGCAGTGGGTTGGACCGGGTCCTGCTCTCCAGTGGGTCTGGGGTTCGCGTCCTGCTTGGGGTGCCTTGCGATGGACTGGCGTCCCATCCTAGGTGTGTCCCCTCCCCCTCTGGTCTTATGCCCTGTGTTGCTGGGTAGGCTCTGGTTTCCCGCGACCCCATATGGGGCAAGCGGTTCAGAAAGTGTGTGTGTGGTTATTATCTAAATGGCAGGCTGTAATTAGTATAAAAGGAGGCAAACAAGTTAACTGTCAGCCTTACAGGGTATCAGACTCATGAAACCATCCATCCATCCATCTTCCTCCGCTTTTATCCGGGGCCGGGTCGCGGGGGCAGCAGTCCGAGCAGAGTCCTCCAGACTTCCCTCTCCCCGCACACCTCCTCCAGTTCCTCTGGGGGAACCCCAAGGCGTTCCCAGGCCAGTCGGGAGATATAGTCTCTCCAACGTGTCCTGGGTCTGCCCCGAGGCCTCCTCCCAGTGGGACAAGCCCGGAACACCTCCCCAGGGAGGCGTCCAGGAGGCATCCGGAACAGATGCCCGAGCCACCTCAACTGGCTCCTCTCGATGCGGAGGAGCAGCGGCTCTACTCCGAGCTCCTCCCGGGTGACTGAGCTCCTCACCCTATCCCTAAGGGTGCGCCCAGCCACTCTGCAGAGGAAACTCATTTCTGCCGCTTGTATCCGCGATCTCTTTCTTTCGGTCATGATCCAAAGTTCATGACCATAGGTGAGGGTAGGAACGTAGATCGACCGGTAAATTGAGAGCTTCGCCTTACGACTCAGCTCCCTCTTCACCACAACAGACCGGTACAATGACCGCATTACTGCGGACGCCGCACCGATCCGTCTGTCAACCTGCCGCTCCATTTTTCCCTCACTCGTGAACAAGACCCCGAGATACTTAAACTCCTCCACTTGAGGGAGCAACTCCCCCCTAACCCGGAGGGGGCAATCCACCTTTTTCCGACTGAGAACCATGGCCTCGGATTTGGAAGTGCTGATTCTCATCCCCGCCGCTTCGCACTCGGCTGCAAACTTCCCCAGTGCACGCTGCAAGTCTTGACTTGATGAAGCCAACAGGACCACATCGTCCGCAAAAAGCAGAGACGAGATCTCGCGGCCACCAAAACAGACACCCTCCGTTCCCTGACTGCGCCTAGAAATTCTGTCCATAAAGATAATGAACAGAATCGGTGACAAAGGGCAGCCCTGGCGGAGTCCAACATGCACCGGGAACAGGTCTGACTTACTGCCGGCAATGTGAACCAAGCTCCTGCTCCGGTCATACAGGGAACGAACAGCCCGTAGCAACGAGCCCCGAACCCCATAATCCCGAAGTACCCCCCATAGGATGCCACGAGGGACACGGTCGAATGCCTTCTCCAGGTCCACAAAACACATATGGACTGGTTGGGCAAACTCCCACGAACCCTCCAGCACCCTAGTGAGGGTATAGAGCTGGTCCAGTGTTCCACGGCCAGGGCGAAAACCGCATTGCTCCTCCTGAATCCGAGGTTCCACTATTGGTCGGATTCTCCTTTCCAGTACCCTGGCATAGACTTTCCCAGGGAGGCTAAGGAGTGTGATCCCCCTGTAGTTGGAACACAATCTCCGGTCCCCCTTCTTAAAAAGAGGGACCACCACCCCGGTCTGCCAGTCCAGAGGCACCGTTCCCGAACTCCACGCGATGCTGCAGAGGCGTGTGAGCCAAGACAGCCCCACAACATCCAGAGACTTGAGAAACTCGGGGCGGATCTCATCCACCCCCGGAGCCTTGCCGCCGAGGAGTTTTTTGACTACCTCAGCAACTTCAGCCAGGGTAATGGACGAGTCCCCCTCCAAGTCCCCAGCCTCAGCTTCCCCTACGGAAGGCGTGTCGGAGGGATTGAGGAGATCCTCAAAGTACTCCTTCCATCGCCCGAGGACATCCTCAGCTGAGGTCAGCAGCGCGCCACTTCCACTGTAAACAGCGTTCGTGGAACACCGCTTCCCCCCTCTGAGTCGCCGGACGGTTTGCCAGAATCTCTTTGAGGCTGACCGAAAGTCTTCCTCCATGGCCTCGCCGAACTCCTCCCAAGCCCGAGTTTTTGCCGCGGCGACTGCCAGAGCCGCGCTCCGTTTGGCCCGTCGGTACCTGTCAGCTGCTTCAGGAGTCCCATGAGCCAGCCAGGCCCGATAAAACTCCTTCTTCAGCTTGACGGCATCCCTTACTTCCGGTGTCCACCACCGTGTTCGGGGATTGCCGCGGCGGCAGGCGCCGGAGACCTTATGGCCGCAGCTCCGAACCGCCGCCCCGACAATGGAGGTGCGGAACATAGTCCATTCAGACTCAATGTCCCCCACCTCCCTCGGGACCTGGTTGAAGCTCTGTCGGAGGTGGGAGTTGAAGACCTCTCTGACAGGGGCTTCCGCCAAACGTTCCCAACAGACCCTCACTATGCGTTTGGGCCTGCCAGGTCTGTCCAGCTTTTTCCCCCGCCATCGAATCCAATTCACCACCAGGTGGTGATCAGTTGACAGCTCAGCCCCTTTCTTCACCCGAGTGTCCAAGACATATGGCCGAAGGTCAGAAGAAACGACTACAAAGTCGATCATCGACCTCTGACCTAGGGTGTCCTGGTGCCAAGTGCACTGATGGACACCCTTATGCATGAACATGGTGTTCGTTATGCATAAGCCGCGACTAGCACAGAAATCCAATAACAACTCACCGCTCGGGTTCAGATCAGGGAGGCTGTTCCTCCCAATCACGCCCCTCCAGGTATCACTGTCGCTGCCCACGTGGGCGTTAAAGTCCCCCAGTAGAACGACAGAGTCCCCAGTGGGAGCGCTTTCCAGCACGCCCCCCAGGGACTCTATAAAGGCCGGGTACTCTACACTGCCGCTAGGCGCATAAGCACAAACGACAGTGAGAGACCGTTCCCTGACCCGAAGGCGTAGGGAGACGACCCTCTCATTCACCGGGGTAGACTCCAACACATGGCGGCTGAACTGGGGGGCTATTAATAAGCCCACACCAGCCCGCCGCCTCTCACCTTGGGCAACGCCAGAATAGTGGAGAGTCCACCCTTGATCGAGAAGAGTGGTTCCAGAACCCAAGCTGTGAGTGGAAGTGAGCCCGACTATATCTAGACGGTATCTCTCAACTTCCCGCACCAGCTCAGGCTCCTTCCCCGCCAGTGAGGTGATATTCCAAGTCCCAAAAACCAGAGTTGGCGCCCGAGGTTTGGGTCGGCCGGGCACTCGGCCCCGACCACCACCCAAATCACAATGCACCGGCCCCTTATGGTTTCTCCGGCAGGTGGTGAGCCCACCGAAGAGCGGCTCCACGTCATGGCTTCGGGCTGAGCCCGGCCAGGCCCCGTGGGCATAGACCTGGCCACCAGGCACTCGCATGCGAGCCCCCCCCCCAGGCCTGGCTCCAGGGTGGGGCCCCGGTGACCCCATACCGGGCGGGGTAAACGAAAGCCTTGATTTTTTCTTCATAAGGGGTTTTTGAACCGCGCTTTGTCTCGTCTGTCATCCAGGACCTGTCTGCCATGGGAGACCCTACCAGGGGCATATAGCCCCAGACAACATAGCTCCTAGACTCATTCAGGCACTCAAACCCCTCCCCCACGGTAAGGTTGCGGTTCACGGAGGAGACTCATGAAACCTTCATAAGAAAATTCTGATCTAGGCTTAACTGCTAATTAAAAAGCAATCTAAAAGTCAGTAATTAAATATTGCATTTAATAGTTATGCTTCTTTACAAATGGTTTTACAATGCAAATCTGGGCAAAATGAAATACAGAGATTGCAAAATACTGCTTCGCTGTATATGCTGTTCCTTACCCTAATATAGTCTAGGTCACATTGCATGAAAAGTTTTGCATTGTGCATATTTTTCTATTTAGGCAAACAGGTATACCCCAGTATATGAACTCCCAGTATAACGGTCATAGAAAAGTTGTACTGTACCCATGTTTAGTACCGACTGCTCCCGGTATTGGGTACTGTACTTCTCTCCGGTGTGTAAGGCAGACTTTTCCCCAATGAAATAGAAGTCATGAGCCAATGAGGGGCAGAATGTTCACCAATGTAGAAAAACATCTTGCTAATTTTGAGAAATATTCATTTTGACACGTTTTCCTTTCATTTTTGAATTTTTTTGTTCATGTACCGCTCTAAACGGAAGAGGGGTCTCCAAAAAGACTTGTTTGACTAATTTCTCCCCTAATCTTGTAAGTGCTTGATTAATGTGTACATCTCTGTTTAATCATTTTAAATAATTTGTTTAATAATGGAAAAGCCTATATACAGCTACTTGTGTAATGTATAGTGGTTTATACGCTGACATGTGACAAATTGATTGTACTCAAAAATCACGTGTCTGCATCCAAATCTTTCTTTCTTTTGATTTAATGCACCTTTTGTATTGTTCTCTGCGATGTACTGTGCTTTGGAGAAAAGTGTCTGCTAAATGAATAAATGTCAATGTACTCCATGTTTGCACTATGCTTACATGCATTTCCTGTATATTAGTTTACTAAACAATAAAATTTCTGCCGTAATTTAGCCTTTATTCATTTTCTTCTTGTTTATGTTTAATATCTTATCATCCTATTGTTCTAATGACTATTTCTTGAGACTGTTTTTAAGTGTTTGTGGAAATATGGGCATTTCTGTAAAGTCCAGGAACAAATAATTTTTTTCTTCATTTAAAATAATGGGAAAGGACCTTCCCATTTACAGTCTCTTAGTATATGGACTGTATTCAGGAACAAATTAAGTTTGTATAACGGGGGGGTACTTGTATATACAGTGCTGTGAAAAAAGTATTTGCCCCCTCCCTGATTTTTTTAAATTTTTTTGTATATTTGTCACAGTTAAATGATTGAAATCATCAAACAAATTTTAATATTACACAAAGATAACCCGAGTAAATGCAAAATGCAGTTTTTAAATGATGATTTCATTTATTAAGGGAAAAAAGCTGTCCAAACCTACCTGGCCCCATGTGAAAAAGTAATTGCCCCCCCCCCCCCTTCCCCTTGTTAAATTATGAATGAACTGTGATTAACCACTTTTTTGGAGAGCTGAATTAAATTTCACTTGCCACACCCAGGCCTGGTTACTGCCAGACCTGTTGAATCAAGAAATCACTTAAACTGAACCTGTCTGACAAAGTGAAGCACAAAAAGCAACACATCATGCTGCGATCTAAAGAAATTCAAGAACAGATGAGAAACAAAGTAATTGACATGTATCAGTCTGGAAAGGGTTACAAAGACATTTCTAAGGCTTTGGGACTCCAGCGAACCATGGTGAGAGCCATTATCCACAAATAGAGAAAACTTGGAACAGTGGTGAACCTTCCCAGGAATGGCCAGCCTACCAAAATTACTCCAAGAGTACAACAATTCATCCAGGAGCTCATAAAAGAACCCAGAACAACATCTAAAGAACTGCAGGCCTCACTTGCCTCAGTTAAGGTCAGTGTTCATGACTCAACAATAAGAAAGAGACTGGGCAAAAATGGCATCCATGGGAGAGTTCCAAGGCGAAAGCCACTGCTGACCAAAAAGAACACAAAGGCTCGTCTCACATTTGCCAAAAAACATCTTGATTATCCCCAAGACTTTTGGGCAAATATTCTGTTGACTAATGAGACAAAAGTTGAACTTTTTGAAAGGTGTGTGTCCCGTTACATCTGGCGTAAAACTAACACAGCATTTCATAAAAAGAACATTATACCAACAGTCAAACATGGTGGTGGTAGTGTGATGGTCTGGGGCTGCTTTGCAGCTTCAGGACCTGGACGACTTGCCATAATTGATGGAACCATGAATTTTGCGCTCTACGAGAAAATCCTGAAGGAGAATGTCCGGCCATCAGTTCGTGACCTCAAGCTCAAGCGCACTTGGGTTATGCAGCAGGACAATGATCCGCAACACACCAGCAAGTTCACCTCTGAATGGCTCAAAAAAAAAACAAAATTAAGGTTTTGGAGTAGCCTAGTCAAAGTCCGGACTTAAATCCGATTGAGATGCTGTGGCATGACCTTAATTCATGCTCGAAAACCCTCCAATGTGGCTGAATTAAAACAATTCTGCAAAGAAGAGTGGGCCAAAATTCCTCCACAGCGATGTGAAAGACTCATTGCCAGTTATCGCAAACGCTTGATTGCAGTTGTTGCCGCCAAGGGTGGCACAACCAGTTATTAGGTTTAAGGGGCAATTACTTTTTCACATAGGGCAAGGTAGGTTTGGACAGCTTTTTTCCCTTAAATGAAATCATCATTTAAAAACTGCATTTTGTATTTACTCAGGTTATCTTTGTGTAATATTAAAATTTGTTTGATCCCAATCATTTAACTGTGACAAATATGAAAAGAAAAAAAAAAAAAAATCAGGAAGGGGGCAAATACTTTTTCACAGCACTGTAGTTAAGCATCACAAAATATCCTATTCTGATGGCATTTACATTAATACTACTGCATGTGTTTTGATCACTAGAAATTACTTTGCTTCTACATTGGTATTAAGTTGAAATACTGTCAGTGGCCAATTTAATATTATAACATCCATATTAATGACTTGGCCTCATTGTTGTACAATACCATAATAATTGCTTTTTTTTTTTAAACAAGCAGTTCTGTCAAACTGATTTAAGCTGACAATGGTGTTGAAATAAATGAGTGAATGTGAAAGGAAAAGAATACATATATATCCACAGGTGAAAAAACAATGCTTTAATCCCTTTAACATATTTACCTATCATTAGCATGAAAAAATGCACTTTTTTTTCCTGAAACTAATTCAGTTAAGGACATTATTTTCATCTTGAAAAATATAACTTTTTAAAATAATATTTACAACAAATAGGTTTCTCTCTATGAGACAGAATACAAAACGTAAGCACAAACAGAAACCTGCATAAGAAAAACTGTGTTTAAATTGTCCTTAAAACCCTTGTTAAGGCAATGCAGTGTTTCATTTCCACAATGGAATATTTTGCAAAATGTTGAAACTGTCCTTAGTTTAATGTAGGCATAAAGCTGAAATGTGGAATTTCTTACTTTCTAATGAAGCAAATGTACTCACTTTTCTACTCAAGAATACGCTATCTTGCCAGTATGCCCTTGCTGGTTCAATTTTCCTCTGTACCAGAGTCTTATTACCCAACAGCTGGGATGAAATACTGCAGGGACACATCTTCATGCAACAGAATGAAGTGAACAGTTCTGTCACTGGCAATACCTGGAGAGACGAGGGAAGCGTAAATGAAGAAAAGTGTCTTGCTTAATGACCTGTGTCTAGTTATTTAACTGCACAATACAACATGAAACCCTGCAGTTATGGAGAAGCTGACACTGGTGCACCACACACTTACTGCATATGGCCTTGCTGGGATTGACTTGCTGACTTGCGAGAAACTGCTGCAGCTTTTTAATGTCAACATGCACCTGTGCCATCTTTGTACGCTCTTGACTGCCTTCCTTGGAGCCATCACCATCTGTGGAAACTGAGTAAGTGTTTTTAAAAAGACAAAAGAATGTTAGAAAACTGCGGCATCACCAAGATCCAGTTTTAATACTTAATCCATTTAATACAGCCATCCATTTACCCCAAGGAGGGTTTCCAAGATCTTTGAAGTGAGTAGAAACAGACACCAGCTCAGTTTCAATCCTCAGATTCATCTCACCATTTTTGTTGGCCTCCAGCACCTAAAATAGTATTTATTTACAAAGTAACATTATAAACATGACAACTTATCAGATTTTATAGTTCATTACATTAACTAACTTAGCTGATGCTTTTCTCCAAAGGGACTCAATGTTAAGATATTTATAATTTACCCATTAATACACTTGGGAAATTTTACTGGAGTAATTCAGGGTAAAGTACTGTATCTTTCTCAAGGGTAATGCAGCTGGAGGTGGGATTCAAACCTAAAATCTTAGTCCAAAAGTAGCAGCTCTAACCACTATGTTATCAGCTGCCCCAATTACACGTGTAGTACAAATATTCATTTCACCAGAAAGTTTGACAGGTTCTTCATCCGATCTATGACGTTCTTCATGGTCTTCAGAGGAGGAAGGTAAATGCTAACCTGTTAAAAAAAAAGAAATCAAGCAATCAATGGATATCCATCAAAATTAGTTCGTTTATCTGGTAACACATCAGTAAAAACATGGGATTACACACAAGATTAAGTTTTACAGCATCAGATCTCCAAATGATCTCCAAAGCCAGGTAAAGGAGCAGGAAGCACATCACTTACATCAAAGTCAGGAACACTGGGCTCCTTGAAGTCCTGCCACAATTTCCTGGGGATGACACCCACGGGGATGTCGTGTGTGACGACTCGGCTATTGCTAGACAGGGAAGGCTGTGCAGAGAAACGTGTTGGGTTATAAAGAGAGAAGTGTCCCCAGTCAGCCTCATTTTCCCTGCGATTGTATGGTGTGAACACTTACTGAAGATAAGGAAGCCAGGCTGAGTTGTTGTAAAGTAAAACAGCAGAACCAAGAACGATGCAACTGAATGGACAACGGTCTTTATTAAACAGGATATTAAATCTGTCTGAGATATATTTATCAGATTGCAACTTGCATGGCTATTCACATTTTTCAATTATGTAAAAAAACATCCAAGTAAATCCATAAAAATACCCACAGCTTCAAACTGATAACAACACAAAAACACTGAAAAGAGGAAACTCTTCCATCTATTTAATTAGTTAGGGAAAGTGAGATTAAACAACAAGAATTTAAGAGCTCCTCTGGCTGGCTTACCAGATCAGCTGCCACAGTGAGACAGGGACAGTGCTTCTTGGTCAGCTTGATTTTCAGGGACTTGGCATTCTGAGTCGTCTTCAAGGCCCGCAAGAGGTTCTCTGGGATGAGCTCGAGGTATATCTCATTGGCGTTTGGTGCCATGCCCTCCAGCTGGAACTCATCAAAAAAGCTGCCCTGTTCGAGAGGATCTGTCACTAGTTTCAGCCTCATTAAATTCACAGAAGCCCAGAATGGTGGATCACAGGCTCGGAAGAGGGAGATGGTATTCTTACCTGAGATAATTCACACCACATGCTGACTCCCCCACTGGCTACTTTGTCAGATAGCATAAAGTATAGGTTGTCAACAGTGAGCTGCAACGTGCACGATTTTGTCAGTTTCGAGATGGTATTCACAATACCTGTGGTGCGAGTAACAATGTATCAACACATCTAAACACCCTGTGAGTAAAAAAGCAAGATGGAAATCTGACCAGCCATCCAAAATTATTGATATTATTCAGTGACTTAACACATTAAGTCTGTTCAGTACATAACTGTTTACATGGGTACAGGGGAACAGTCACATCATGACATTCTTTTCCCCCATTTATACAGTGAAATTCTAATGAAATGACATCCTGCCCAAAATGTAAGTGCCAAACACCCCATGTTTCTGCCACGGAGACGCAGCATTAAACAAGTGGTTACTGATAACAGATGGATGGAAATGCTAGTATGAGTTACTGTACTGCGGTTAACACTAGGTCGGCTTAGATCCATGCACAACTAAGGTCAACGTGAGAAAATCCAACCAACTTCAACAACTGCTTGTCCCAAGCGGGGTTTCAGTGAGCTGGAGCCTATCCTGGAGACACAGGGCACAAGGCTGGGGGGGGCACCCCCTGGCCAGTCCATCGCAGGGCCACAACTAGTTACCCAGCCAGGCACACAGGTGGGTGAAAATACTAGAACAATTGTAGGGCAAGCACCTTGCTTGCTCAAGGGCACTGCAGCCGGATGCAGGGATCGAACCGACAACGGTTTCGGAGCCAAAGGCAGCCGCTCCAATCACGATGCCACCCCTCTATGACAAAATCAATATATTAAAAATATACTTCAATATTGAAACACATGCTGAAAAAAACCCAAGAAAAGCAGATGGTAGTAAAAGTAGGACAACTACTGGTAGCGTAGTGATTAGAATCGCTGCCTTATACCCAAAGCGGCAGGTTTGAATCTCACCTCCGGCTGCAGTACTTTGAATTTCTCCAGTAAAATTACCCAGGCTGTGTATGGGTGAATAATGTAGGTCGATTAACATAACTTATAAGTTGCTTTGGGGGAAAAGTGTCAGCATAATGAGTAAATGTTCGTTGGTGGGGGACGAGTAAAAATATGAGATAAAACCAGAGTGCTATCCTGACGAATAGGAAGTGTCTGTGTTTTTTTTTCTTTCTAAAAAGACTACAGGAGGAAAGATCACGTGCAAATGGACCTCAAACCACCAAGGCTGCAACTGGGCCAAATGTTAGTACATCCTCATTTGGCAATTTTACAAGAAATACTACCTGTCGGAGTGTTTATACTTGTTTTAATAAAGAATACAGGCCGACGTCATTAAGACAATTTGAAATAACACTTTTCGGTCTTAGTTTATCATCCCACCATGCTGCATGCATGCATGCGGCATGAATCATGTTATATATTATTATTGTGCCAATAAAATAACATCATCTACTGATCAAATAGGCAAACTCGCCGTACTCACGTGTGAAATTATTAAGGCATCCAAAGTCTACTATTTTAGCCCTAAATCTCATTGTTTAACTATACCGTGGCTAAATAATTCCAGTGTTGATTAACCCAACAAAGTCGATATCTAATTTGGCGCACTAAGATTACAAACCGAACATTTACACGAGTTGCACACCCGGTACTATTGTTTTATACTCCCCATGGAAACTACACTTCGTATGTTTGTTCCGGACAGTTTTTAAGCGTAACATTTGTACAGTAATACCGCAAGGGGACGCTTTCTCTGAGAATTCGGTTTAGCACGTCTAGTTCACGGCTAATGTGAACAAACTTCACAGGCAAAGGTGTGCACTTGTTCCTTAGAATAACGCGCGAAGAACTTTTGTAATATTTTGTCGTTTAAAAGTATTACGGTTTGTAATACTCTTTCAAGAGAAATGTTAAACCCCATAATCTGCTAAAATCCACGAAAAAGTACAATAAATGAGATAACGTAAATGCGTGCTCTGGCATGACGTGTAGCTGTAAACGTAAAAATACAATGTGTACTAATGTATTGTACTACAACAGCATTTTTTGTTCGGTTGATTCTATGTGGGGGTGACGCAGCGGGTTTGAATGGGTCCTGCTTTCTTGCGGGTGTCGGGTTCAAGTCCCACTTGGGTGCCTAGCGATGGACTGGTATCCTGTCCTGGGTGTGTCCCCTCCCCCTCCAGCCTTATGCCCGATGTTGCTGGGTTATGCTCCAGTTCGCCACGACCCCACTTGGGACAAGCGGCTTCAGTCAATGTGTGTGATTCTATGTGACATTGAAAATTGACTGTTATTAATGAGGGGGTGCGGTGGCGCAGTGGCGCAGTGGGTTGGACCACAGTCCTACTCTCCAGTGGGTCTGGGGTTCGAATCCCGCTTGGGGTGCCTTGCGGCGGACTGGCGTCCCGTCCTGGGTGTGTCCTCTTCCCTCTCCGGCCTTACGCCCTGTGTTGCCGGGTAGGCTCCGGTTCCCTGTGACCCCATATGGGACAAGCGGTTCTGAAAGTGTGTGTTGTTAATGATATTCTCATCTCTTCTGATGCTGCTGGTCAGATCTCTGTATATTGTTACGTTACTGGACTTGAGTGCTGCATTTGACACTGTAGACCATAGTATCCTACTGAAAAGGCTTAAAAACCTGGTTGGACTAAGGGGTACTCTCCTGAAGTGGTCTGACTCTTGGTGAAATCTGATGACTGCACCCCCTCCATCACAACTATGATTTGATATGGTGTGCCACAGGTCTGTGTTGGGTCCATTGCTGTTCTCACTGTATATGTTACCATTGTGTGACACTATTCACACACACACACACACTTTCAGAACCACTTGTCCCATACGGGGTGACAGGGAACCGGAGCCTACCCAGTAACACAGGGCGTAAGGCCGAAGGGGGACACACCCAGGACAGGACGCCAGTCCGCCACAAGGCACCCCAAGCAGGACTTGAACCCCAGACCCACCGGAGAGCAGGACTGTGGTCCAACCCACTGCGCCACCACACCCCCTACACAATTTCCATTCATATGCAAATGACACACAGCTAAATGTTTCATTCAAGCCTGATGGTGGGTGGTGGTGCCAAAACTCTCAACATAATCACTCCAATCTTTACAACAAATGGTATTAAGATTCAAGATTCAAGAGTTTATTCTCATATGTACAGTAAACAGTTGCTTACACGTACAATGAGATTCTTACTCTGTGAATCCTCTTAGCAGCCTATAACATAAATTATAAGGACATAAGGAAAGAAAAACACAAGGAGAATAGGGGGTGTAACTCACAAATTTACAAAAATTACTATTAATGCAAGGTCACAAATTACAAAAATTACTAAAATTACTATAGTGCAAAAATCCAAGAAAGGAGGTTATATATGTATGTAAAGTGTACAGTGCGCAATGTAAATATGGGAGTCGTACATGTGCAAAATCCTGCAGAGGTAGATTGGGTCTATTCGCAGTTGAAGGGGGGGTGTGTATTTGTGTATGCAAGATATGCGGAGGTAGTCTCTGGTCTCTGATGTTATTGGCGTTGTGGATGTGTATGTGTGTGTGGGAGGGATGGGGGGTAGTTGACACCTCTCAGGCTCAGAGGGTGAACTGTGTCTGCTGTGATGGGTGGAGAGGCAGTAGATGGGTGTTGTTCACAAGCCTGATGGCCTGTGGGTAAAAACTGTTTTTCAACCTTGAGGTTCTGCCTTTAACACTCCTGTAGCATCTGCCTGATGGTAAGGGTGTGAAAAGGCTGTGCTGGGGATGACTATTGTCCTTGATGATGTTAATGGCTCTCCTGATGGTTCTGGCCTGGTATAGGCTCTGCAGTGATGGTCAGGACGTTCCAGTGATGGTTTGAGCAGCTTTCACTACTCACTGTAGCGCCTTACGATCCTATACTGTGCAATTTCCAAACCACACTGTGATAGAGCTGGTGAGGACGCTCTCGATTGCACACCTATAGAAGCTTCTGAGGATTTGGTTTGGCATGCCAAATTTCCTCAGCCTTCTCAAGAAATGCAGACGCTGACGTGATTTCTTGACCAGATGTGTTGTGTTGTGAGAACAGGTGATGTGTAATGTGAACACCCAGGAATCTAAAGCTGCTCACCCTCTCCACCACTGTCTCACCAATATGCAGTGATGAGTGTTGCTCCCTCCTTCAAGCATACAGATTTTGTCAAGGATTTGGGTGTCCTGTTCGATGGGAAGCTGTCATTTGTATCTCAAATAAATGCTTTGACTAAGTCGTGCTTCCTTCAATTATGAAACATAGCTAAATTTTGGCGATTTCTATGTAGGCAGGACGCTGAGAAATTGGTTCATGCTTTTGTTTCAAGCAGGCTGGACTACTGTAATGCTTTATTACATTTACGTTTACATTTACATTCATTCATTTAGCAGACGCTTTTCTCTAAAGTGATGTACATCTCGGCAAAAATACAATTTGTGCATTACATTAAGAGAAAGAGACATAGCTGCAGACGTGATTCTTACGTAAACCTAGTTTGCCTCTTTCCACTTGATGCATCGATGTTCATCACTCGAGTAGGTGCATAAAACACAGGATAGATGAATCCTGATAACCTTCCTACATATTTTTTAAATAATAAGGTACACAAACAAACATTCACATACAATGCTGGAGTAGCAGCTGTTTAAAGGCTTATCTGGGGATGATAATGAAGTTACGGTGCATGAACGTTTACACCATACATGAGAGTTGGAGAGATCTTGGGCGAAGTGAGTCCGGAAAAGATGCGTTTTCAGACCCTTCTTGAATGTAGACAGAGTTTCTGTAGTTTTGAGTGAGAGGGGAAGGTCATTCCACTACAACGGAGCCAGAACTGAGGACCTCCGTGCTTTACCTTTTGTGTGTGGGACCACCAAGCGCAAAGAAGTAGAACAAGCGAAGGGGTCTGGCTGGGGTGTAGTGGTTGATCAAGTCCTGTAAATAGCTGGGAGCAGTTCTATTGATGCATTTGCAGACAATAACCAGGGTCTCGAATTTGATCCGGGCAGCTATAGGAAGCCAGTGCAGGGGTGTGGGGTTGTTATTACTTGGGATATCACAAAATCTAAAAATCAAATTTTTAGATTTCTTTCTTTGTGGTTGTTGTTTGTTTTTCTGTTTTTCATTTTTAATATTTTTTTTTTCATTTATTTTGCAACAAGACCTGTCAGCGGCAAAGCTCTGTCCATGCGGTCAAGGCC
The DNA here is from genome assembly GCF_900964775.1 of Scleropages formosus. NCBI lineage: Eukaryota > Metazoa > Chordata > Actinopteri > Osteoglossiformes > Osteoglossidae > Scleropages > Scleropages formosus. Next base: position 25,887,742 of record NC_041821.1, read on the forward strand.
TGTAAATGAGTTTGGCTATAAGCATGTTTTTGAAGACCGCGGTCATGTTCTAATACTGCTTTCCAGCTTTTAAAACCTGTCGAAACAAAAGTGTCTTTCTCAGCAATAGCAGCACCAAACACTCGACACGGAAAACAAATCATGCATCGCACTCTACAGAATATTCAAGCGAGGATCGTGGCTGATACCAAGCGGCCGAAAAGCATCTCTCCCTCCCTCCAAAAAGAGTTTGGGGATATGATTTCAGAACTGGCTGATGAGGATTTGCCCTGTTTAAATCATTTGGGACAGAATTGCTGCATTTTTGAGTGGATGTAATTGTGTTTTTTGACAGCCAAAAAAATAAATAAATAAGAAAAGAAAAAAGAAAATATCTGGAGCTGAACTGAATCTTGCACCAATTTTGTGATTGGTTGTGGGGTTTGGGGCCAGGGTGGGCTAAGCTTTTGATTGGGTTGGCCAGGCCCACCATGGCCCCCCTGTGGAGCTGGGCCTGCTTAAATCATTGCATTGGCTTCCGTTACATTTAGAGCCAATTATAAAATCCTACTTTTGACCTATGAGGCAGTACATGGCACTGCTCCAGCTAACCTTTGTGAGATTATTGATTTTTATATCCCAGGATGATATCTTCGTTCACTGGATGCAGAGTATCTTAAAGTACCTGTGATCAATAAGGCCTCAGAAGCAGGTCGTGCCTTTAGCTGTAGAGCGCCTAAACTGTGGAACAGTCTACCAGTTAGTGTCAGAAATGCCCTGTCTGTCTCAGTCTTCAAATCCAGACTAAAGACTTACATATTTACTCAGGCATTCTACCTCAAAATGTAATTCCACCTGGCTGTGTTTGTTTTTCCCAACTCTATACCAAAGCAAATGAAATGTACTTGTTTAAGTTACCAATTACTATTTTTTTCTTGTTGAACCTTGTCTCCTTATAATAAAACCTGAGGAGGCCATCCAGCAGTCACAGATGCACCCCATGCTGACTGAAGATGATGACCAACTGCCATGATGGACAAGACATACCTTGCTGAACTTGGAAATCAAGCTACCATACAGCAAAAAAGCCATTATTACTTACTTACTGATAAAACTGGATTAGAAGTTTAATTTAATCTGGGATGCCTAGGAGGGGTGGGCAGCCACTGGCCCTTGGACCCTCAGAGATTTTTTTCTCCCTTGATTTTTGTTTGGGAGTTTTTGCTCCTTTCCTCCATGACCAGTAGGCATACTTATAGCTCTATAAAAGCATTATTATGATACTTTGTAGTCAACTGTCTTCTTTGCTTCTTTGTTTTGATGTACTTGTTTTTCTTGGCTTATGCCTGTATTAAAGCTTTCTGTGTCACTGCGTGAGAAGAGTGCCCTATAAAAATAAATTGACAATGAAATTGACTAAAAAATGTGAGTGTGGCATATTTGAAGGGTAAAGAGTTACAGTGCCTTAACAAAACTGAATATTCAGTAAGCAAAAAAAATGTTAACCATTCACCATGTTTCCTCCGAATGCTATGTAGAGTACTGAACTGTAGACAGTATTTAAATACGCTGCAGTTTTGTTCCCATTTTCAATGCTGGAAAGTGCTGCGAAGGCGAACATCCCGGGAAAGATGGGCGTGTATCTACAGTATTTTTTATTGTTATTGTTCATTCATTATCCCCTCCGCGAACCGCCACCTTAATGTGGCGGAGGGGTTTGAGTGCCTGAATGATCTCAGGAGCTATGTTGCCTGGGGCTATATCCCCCTGGTAGGGTCTCCCATGGCAAACAGGTCCTGGGTGACAGACGAGACAAAGCGCGGTTCAAAACCCCCTTATGATGACCATTAAATCAAGGTTCTCATTTACCCCGCCTGGTATGGGGTCACCGGGGCCACACCCTGTAGCCAGGCCTGGGGGGGCCCGCATGCGAGCGCCTGGTGGCCAGGTCTATGCCCACGGGGCCTGGCCGGGCTCAGCCCAAAGCCAAGACGTGGAGCCGCTCTTCGGTGGGCTCACCACCTGCCGGAGAGGCTGTAAGGGGCCGGTGCGTTGTGATTTGGGTGGTGGTCGGGGCCGAGTGCCCGGTGGACCCAAACCTCGGGCACCAACTCTGGTTTTTAGGACTTGGAATGTCACCTCACTGGCGGGGAAGGAGCCTGAGCTAGTGTAGGAGGTTGAGAGATACCGTCTAGATATAGTCGGGCTCACTTCCACTCACAGCTTGGGTTCTGGAACCACTCTTCTCGACCAAGGCTGAACTCTCCACTATTCTGGCGTTGCCCAGGGTGAGAGGTGGTGGGCGGATGTGTAGTGGGAGGTTCTTCTTTTATATTGCCTCGTTCTGGTATAATAAAAAACCAACATGGCGGCACCCGCATAATAAAGCAGTATTAAAGAAATGTCTGTGTCGGAGCTTAAATGTGAAGCGTCTTATAACCCCAAGAACACTACATGGTGGCAGCGGTGGGATAGAAAGGACCAGCGAACATACAGTCCTAGCGGAGGTACCAGCTAGTTGTAGGCTGTGAGTACGGCATTTTTTCCCGTATTGAAATTCACCGTGTGTGGCAGCAAGTGCATCGCCGCCGTAGACGCATTCAAGCTGAAATCACTTCATATTACTGTCGCCACTCAGGAATAATTGCCCGTACAAATGGTGTCGAGATATCCAGTTATGCAGTGGGATGCTGCTGATCTCGTGGAAGCGTTTAAGCTGTTCAAGCAGAACATGCTGCTGGTGTGCGAGGATAATGGCGTCGCGAACGGTCCCGATGTAGCAAGGAAGATTAAAATAGGGGTCGGTGATGAAGGACTACGGAGACTGAATGCGTCCGGCTTGACTGACGACGAGCAGAAACGTCCCGAAAAATTATGGGAGTTATTTGAAAAGCAATTAAAGGTTGCTATGAACTTCAGGATTCACAGATTAAGCTTAATGCAGTATCGATAGCGGGAAAATGAAACCCTTGATGAGTTCGTCACTAGAGCCCGAGCACAAGCACAGTTATGTGAACTCTCCGAGGACGAAATGCAGGAGAGAATCGTGGAGCTTGTCATAATGAGCACGGCCATGGATAACTTCCGCAGAGAGCTGTTGGGAAAAGAAAAAGGCTTCACGCTTCAGGACATGCTCATGGAAGGCAGAAAACATGAAGCTGCGCTCATCGGCACCCGCCAGTCACAGACTCTACAGGATAAGAAAATTGATCACATCGGGATGAAAAAGCCATGTGGCCGTTGTGGGCTACACCACAAACGCCGCGCATGCCCGGCGTATAAGGATGTGTGCAAGGGCTGTGGGAAGAAGGGGCATTGGAAGAAGATGTGTCGATCTGAAAAAGGTAGAGAATGTAATGAGAAACGAAACAGGCCTGAGAAGAGAGATGACAGGAGGAAAAAGGGTGCAAAGAAGGTTGATGCTGTGAGGGCAAGCAATGATTGCTCCAAGGCAACCAATGACAGCTCCGAAGATGAATTTGCCGAAAAGTTTCATAGCACAGACATACACAGCACAGAGATTCACACCCGAGATGAAGCCTATACAACAATTAAAATCAAATATCCTGGCTGCAACAAGTCAAAACTCATGAAAATAAAAATAGATCCGGGTGCACAAGGGAATGCACTCCCACTCCATACCTTCCGACAGATGTATGGCAATACTGACCCGACAGAGGTCCTGAAACCGATGGGTATGACGAAGCTGACATCTTACAGTGGTCACTTCATACCATGTTTCGGGAAGCTCCCCATGCAATGCAAATATGACACGTCCGGGTGGGTGAGTACAGAATTCCATGTCGTAGATGCTAATGGCCCAGCATTACTCGGGTTACCAATGTGCACTGCCCTGAATTTGCTCACTTTCAATTGCCGTCTCGAATCCTTAGAAAAGGCTCCAATCAAAGTGAGCGCTACAGAGGATCTAGTAAAATTATACCTAACGCAGTTTGACACGATTGGTAAATTAGAAGGCCCAGCACGAATCATTTTGAAGGAAGATGCAGAGCCACACGTTGATCCCCCAAGAAAATTTAACATCAACCTTAAACCGAAAATTAAGGATGAGCTCTGTCGTATGGAGAAACTAGGGGTCATCAAGAAAGTGAGAGAACACACAGACTGGTGTTCCAGTATGGTATGCAGCCTCAAGAAAGACGAGTCACTCCGTTTGTGCCTGGACCCTAAGAGGCTTAATGAAGCGATCAAGAGATGTCCCCACAAAACCCTTACATTAGAAAAGGTAAATCCTGAATTCCATGGAGCAAAGTGGTTCAGCAAGCTCGATGCTAAAGCTGGATACTGGAGTGTACAACTCGATGAACAATCACAGGTGCTTACTACATTCCGCACACCCCTAGGGCGTTATTGCTTCACACGCCTACCTTTTGGCCTCAACATAAGCCAAGACATATTCCAGTAGCGCATGGACGAAATCTTGGAAGGCCTGGAAGGGTGTGTTGGAATTGCAGACGACATTTGTGTATTTGGCAAGACTGTATTTGGCAAGACAGAAGACTCCTCCGTGAACCGCCACCTTACCGTGGTGGAGGGGTTTGAGTGCCTGAATGAGTCCAGGAGCTATGTTGTCTGGGGCTATATGCCCCTGGTAGGGTCTCCCATGGCAGACAGGTCCTGGATGACAGACGAGACAAAGCGCGGTTCAAAAACCCCTTATGATGACCATTAAATCAAGGTTCTCGTTTACCCCGTCCGGTATGGGGTCATTGGGGCCCCACCCTGGAGCCAGGCCTGGGGGGGGGGGCTCGCATGCGAGCGCCTGGTGGCCAGGTCTATGCCCACGGGGCCTGGCCGGGCTCAGCCCAAAGCCATGACGTGGAGCCGCTCTTCGGTGGGCTCACCACCTGCCGGAGAAACTGTAAGGGGCCGGTGCATTGTGATTTGGGCGGTGGTCGGGGCCGAGTGCCCGGCCGACCCAAACCTCGGGCGCCAACTCTGGTTTTTGGGACTTGGAATGTCACCTCACTGGCAGGGAAGGAGCCTGAGCTGGTGCGGGAAGTTGAGAGATACCGTCTAGATATAGTCGGGCTCACTTCCACTCACAGCTTGGGTTCTGGAACCACTCTCCTCGATCGAGGGTGGACTCTCCACTATTCTGGCGTTGCCCAAGGTGAGAGGCGGCGGGCTGGTGTGGGCTTATTAATAGCCCCCCAGTTCAGCCGCCATGTGTTGGAGTCTACCCCGGTGAATGAGAGGGTCGTCTCCCTACGCCTTCGGGTCAGGGAACGGTCTCTCACTGTCGTTTGTGCTTATGCGCCTAGCGGCAGTGTAGAGTACCCGGCCTTTATAGAGTCCCTGGGGGGCGTGCTGGAAAGCGCTCCCACTGGGGACTCTGTCGTTCTACTGGGGGACTTTAATGCCCACGTGGGCAGCGACAGTGACACCTGGAGGGGCGTGATTGGGAGGAACGGCCTCCCTGATCTGAACCTGAGCGGCGAGCTGTTATTGGATTTCTGTGCTAGTCGCGGTTTATCCATAACGAACACCATGTTCATGCATAAGGGTGTCCATCAGTGCACTTGGCACCAGGACACCCTAGGTCGGAGGTCGATGATCAACTTTGTAGTCGTTTCTTCTGACCTTCGGCCATATGTCTTGGACACTCGGGTGAAGAGAGGGGCTGAGCTGTCAACTGATCACCACCTGGTGGTGAGTTGGATTCGATGGCGGGGGAAAAAGCTGGACAGACCTGGCAGGCCCAAACGCATAGTGAGGGTCTGTTGGGAACGTTTGGCGGAGGCCCCTGTCAGAGAGGTCTTCAACTCCCACCTTCGACAGAGCTTCAACCAGGTCCCGAGGGAGGTGGGGGACATTGAGTCTGAATGGACTATGTTCCGCACCTCCATTGTCGGGGCGGCGGTTCGGAGCTGCGGCCATAAGGTCTCCGGCGCCTGTCGCGGCGGCAATCCCCGAACACGGTGGTGGACACCGGAAGTAAGGGATGCCGTCAAGCTGAAGAAGGAGTTCTATCGGGCCTGGCTGGCTCATGAGACTCCTGAAGCAGCTGACAGGTACCGACGGGCCAAACGGAGCGCGGCTCTGGCAGTCGCCGCGGCAAAAACTCGGGCTTGGGAGGAGTTCGGCGAGGCCATGGAGGAAGACTTTCGGTCGGCCTCAAAGAGATTCTGGCAAACCGTCTGGTGACTCAGAAGGGGGAAGCGGTGTTCCACGAACACTGTTTACAGTGGAAGTGGTGCGCTGCTGACCTCAGCTGAGGATGTCCTCGGGCGGTGGAAGGAGTACTTTGAGGATCTCCTCAATCCCTCCGACACGCCTTCCGTAGGGGAAGCTGAGGCTGGGGACTTGGAGGGGGACTCGTCCATTACTCTGGCTGAAGTTGCTGAGGTAGTCAAAAACTGCTCGGTGGCAAGGCTCCGGGGGTGGATGAGATCCGCCCCGAGTTTCTCAAGTCTCTGGATGTTGTGGGGCTGTCTTGGCTGACACGCCTCTGCAGCATTGCGTGGAGCTTGGGAGCGGTTCCTCTGGACTGGCAGACCGGGGTGGTGGTCCCTCTTTTTAAGAAAGGGAACCGGAGATTGTGTTCCAACTATAGGGGGATCACACTCCTTAGCCTCCCTGGGAAAGTCTACGCCGGGGTACTGGAGAGGAGAATCCGACCGATAGTCGAACCTCGGATTCAGGAGGAGCAATGCGGTTTTCGCCCTGGCCGTGGAACACTGGACCAGCTCTATACCCTCACTAGGGTGTTGGAGGGTTCGAGGGAGTTTGCCCAACCAGTCCATATGTGTTTTGTGGACCTGGAGAAGGAATTCGACCGTGTCCCTCGTGGCATCCTGTGGGGGGTACTTCGGGATTATGGGGTTCAGGGATCGTTGCTACGGGCTGTTCGTTCCCTGTATGACCGGAGCAGGAGCTTGGTTCACATTGCTGGCAGTAAGTCAGACCTGTTCCCGGTGCATGTTGGACTCCGCCAGGGCTGCCCTTTATCACCGATTCTGTTCATTATCTTCATGGACAGAATTTCTAGGCACAGCCAGGGAACGGAGGGTGTCTGTTTTGGTGGCCGCAGGATCTCGTCTCTGCTTTTTGCGGACGATGTGGTCCTGTTGGCTTCATCGAATCAAGACTTACAGCGTGCATTGGAGAGGTTTGCAGCCGAGTGCGAAGCGGCGGGGATGAGAATCAGCACCTCCAAATCCGAGACCATGGTCCTAAGTCGGAAAAAGGTGGATTGCCCCCTCCGGGTTAGGGGGGAGTTGCTCCCTCAGGTAGAGGAGTTTAAGTATCTCGGGGTTTTGTTCACGAGTGAGGGAAAAATGGAGCGGCAGGTTGACAGACGGATCGGTGCGGCGTCCGCAGTAATGCGGTCATTGTACCGGTCTGTTGTGGTGAAGAAGGAGCTGAGTCGTAAGGCGAAGCTCTCAATTTACCGGTCGATCTACGTTCCTACCCTCACCTATGGTCATGAACTCTGGTTCATGACCGAAAGAATGAGATCGCAGATACAAGCGGCAGAAATGAGTTTCCTCCGCGGAGTGGCTGGGCGCACCCTTAGGGATAGGGTGGGGAGCTCAGTCACCCGGGAGGAGCTCGGAGTAGAGCCGCTGCTCCTTCACATCGAGAGGAGCCAGTTAAGGTGGCTCGGGCACCTGTTCCGGATGCTTCCTGGACGCCTCCCTGGTGAGGTGTTCCGTGCATGTCCCACTGGGAGGAGGCCCCCGGGGAGACCCAGGACACGTTGGAGAGACTACGTCTCCCAGCTGGCCTGGGAACGCCTTGGGGTTCCCCCAGAGGAGCTGGAGGAGGTGTGCGGGGAGAGGGAAGTCTGGCTGGCTCTGTTTGGACTACTGCCCCCGCAACCAGGTCCCGGATAAGCGGAGGAAGATGGATGGATGGATGGATGGATGCTCATTCATTATTATTTAACATTGCTTATTCATTTTGTCATTTACTATTTCCTTTTTCTTATGTATTTTGTACTTTATTTTGTTAGTATTTATTTTGTAAACTGCATACTTTGTGATGTCACAACATCTGCCATGTTGAGTGGTTGTGTGTAAATTTACGCGCAGGGATTAATTAAGTATTAGCCTACTGTGTCATCTTTACACAGGCGGGTTAAAGCAGAGGTGGGGGGCAAGACTGGATGCTGAGAGCAACAGCACACACAGGTAGTGAAAACATAGAAAGAGGGTGAGAACAGAGCAATAAAATGGTGCAAACAGAGGGTGAAAACACCCAGACACATATTGACAAAAGGCAAAGGGTGAGAACAGATACAGAAGTGACAACAGACACTAATGGGGAGATCAGAGACAGGTTCAGAATAGAGATGGACAAACAAAGATTATAAGTAAGGCAGGATGTACAAACAGAGACAGAGGGAGAGAATGGAGACACGGTGAAGAACAGACACAGCAGATGGGAAAGGTTACAGAGGATATGAACAGACAGGCTGAAGACAGAAGGAGGATGAGAACTGTACTGTTCTCCCACTGTGTTCTGCACACCCAGTACGTTAACGCAGTTCAACAGCAAGCCAAACTCGATTCTCACGAGCCAGGATTATGAGCGTCTTGCTCCTTTATTGTCTCCAAATGTGAAAATGCGAGTGAAACTATAATAAACAGAAACAGTAAAAGAAACTTGGTCTAATTACAACAATCGTTATAAAAACCAGTTAAATCGTTTGCCGATAGCACACTTAGCATGACACAGCGCGAACTCACACACGCGTTTCACAACACACAAGGACAGTAACGTGGAGTTACGGCTGAATAAACAGTTTACATTACAAAGGTCAAACTTAAAGCACCTAAACATTTTAGCCAATGTCTGCAAGAACTTCACAACTTACAGTTATTGCTTCCACGAGCGTAGGAAAAGCACACAGAACTCAAGATGTTTCCACTATGCCTATCCCAACAGTAGTGCATCATGAAAATAGCGCACGTGCACAAATTGCGTATAACTTACGGAAATAAAGGTTCCGCTCAACAAAGCAATTAATCGCATGAACTAAACAAATCTGCGGGCAGAACAAGAATACAGAGATGCTGAAAACAAGAGAGGTACAAGTTGGGAACATGCACAGCAGGTGAGAACAGAGATAGATGGTGAAAACAGAGAGTGAGAACAGACACAGAGGGTGAGAACAGAGGAAGGACCAGGACTGAAGTTGAAGGCAAGAACAGAGGAAGGACCAAGACTGAAGTTGAAGGCGAGAACAGAGGAAGGACCAGGACTGAAGTTGAACGCGAGAACAGAGGAAGGACCAGGACTGAAGCTGAAGGTGAGAACAGAAGAAGGACCAGGAATGAAGTTAAAGGCAAGAACAGAGGGTTAGGACCAGAACTGAAGTTGAAGGCAAGAACAGAGGCAGGGGATGTGGATGGTGAAACAGTAACCGAGGGTGAGAACAGAGGATAGGAAGAGAAGCAGACACAGTGAGTGAGAATGGAGAAGGAGGGGTCAGAAGAAAAGCAGAGGCTGAGAAGAGAGAGAGAGAGAGATGGACTGAGAAGAGAGGCGGACGCTCGGACGCACGCAGGGCTGGGCGAACGGACTCGCACTGGGAGAGCCGAGCTGAAAGCCTCTCTTCCCTCCTGCGAGTGGAAAGCGCTCGCGCTCCTCAGACACCGACGCAGAAGAGGCTCCCTGAGCGCGGGATTCATGCCTTTTCAGTGTGGACTGTCGCTGCGGAGCGGAGCCCCGTTATGTGTGTGGGACTGAGAGCGCCCGACATCGGTATGGATTCAAGTGCCCTCGTTTTTATAAACCTTTTTGTCTCAGTGATTTTCGGTAAGTACAGCTTTTCACGCAGAGGTTTCACGACAAAAATCTGAAACACAAGGAGGCACATGCAGATCTGTCTGTAATAATCAGATCAGTGTTTTCTTTTTCCAAATTAAATAACAAGCGCCAAAAAAAGGTTATTTTCAAATCCCAGGAAGAGATGTGATGCTGAGGACTGAATGAGCTTTAGTGGAAGGTGAAGATTTACAGCCGCAACATCTGGATTTAGGATAGTGTCTTAAAAATAAAGTTTTTCGAGAGAGCTGAGAAGGGACATTCGCTGAGACCGATGTGCCTGTTCCTCTTTTTCACTGAGAATAGAGAACAGTTATGTTGGCATGCATTTATACATTTTATGTAGAAATATTATTCCAGCACTCAAGGAATAACCTAGAGAAAAAACTACACTTATGCCATGTTATGCTGAACTCTAAATCTGTAGAGAGCTGCATTACACTATTTCTCTTGGGGAAGTGAAACCCTTTCATATACTGTAGTTGCAAAAGAAAGACAGGATACTCTCTTTGAGTATTCTCTAGTGTTTTAGAGGGAAAATACCCAACTTCAGTTGTGAACCATATATAAAAAATAATAATAATAAAAATAATAATTACCACCACTTTCTAAAACTTCCTCCAGGATAAATGCGTTAAAAACTGAAAGTTACTGTGGTGAACAGTTTTAAATTAGTGTTTAGGAAGTCATGTAATGAACAGAAGACATACTCAATTTAGTGTAAGAAGCCAGTTAAGTGTGGTCAGAATCACCTGGGATATGTGAGAACTAGTGCATTTTACATTTATTTACTACATAGACACTTTTCTCCAAAGCCACTTACAATGAACTGTATGTAGTGTTATCAGGCCACACACCTTATTCACCATGGTGACTTACACTGCTAGATACACTACTTACACTGGGTCACTCATCCATACTCTCTCTGTCACTCACCCTGTGACACCATGCCACCCACAGTAATGCGAAGATGGCAGAGCACATACGAGTTTAACAAAACAGTTTCTTGTAACGTGATGGGTGTGTTTCGGCAGGATGCCTTCATCAGCACCATCATCTGATTAATGAAGTATGTTTATCCCTGTTTTAGTATTGCACTGTTTCATCTCTATGAGAGGGTGATATAATCTTCCTAACAGGAATACTCAGGCTGGGACTGCATGAGCTGCTTCACTTGTTACTATTATTACTTTTCATTAATTATATATGTTTAAGTGTAAATGTTTATATATTTTAGCTTCAGAATTACACAAAAAACAGCACTCGCTCTTGCTCTTGTTGTCATCAAAGATTTTTTGAGTAAATCCATGAACACCTACAAAAGTGGCAGTCAGGGTAAGCAAGCTCCCATGAGAAATGGTATTTCTGAATTTATGACTTTGGAAGATGAGTCTTAAGTTTTAGCCCTGGGTACCACACAGTGCTATCAAGGGAAATAAATAAATCTGCTGGAATTGTTTGTGGGTTGCCAGAGCCACGACTGTACTGTAGTAGTACCAAGATGTGAAACTCAGTGTGAAAGGGAGGCTTTCTTACATTCACAACAGGGGGACAGAGTTAGGGTAAGATGCCCCTTAACAACACTTTCCCTCCCAAGCCTGGGGCAGAAATGAGTCCACATCTCCTTTTAAACAGGAGATTAGTTCCATCAGGGAGATGGGTGGCCAGGATTCCAAACTCCAGCACCAGTGATTGTTGAATGTTAAATTATTTAGTGACCAGTGTTCTGTAAGGTGAGGGGGTGCGGTGGCGCAGTGGGTTGGACCGCAGTCCTGCTCTCCGGTGGGTCTGGGGTTCAAGTCCTGCTTGGGGTGCCTTGCGACGGACTGGCGTCCCGTCCTGGGTGTGTCCCCTTCCCCCTCTGGCCTTACGCCCTGTGTTGCCGGGTAGGCTCCGGTTCCCCGTGACCCCGTAAGGGACAAGCGGTTCTGAAAATGTGTGTGTGTGTGTGTGTGTGTGTGTGTGTTCTGTAAGGTGAGGGGGTGCGGTGGCGCAGTGGGTTGGACCGCAGTCCTGCTCTCCGGTGGGTCTGGGGTTCAAGTCCTGCTTGGGGTGCCTTGCGACGGACTGGCGTCCCGTCCTGGGTGTGTCCCCTTCCCCCTCTGGCCTTACGCCCTGTGTTGCCGGGTAGGCTCCGGTTCCCCGTGACCCTGTAAGGGACAAGCGGTTCTGAAAATGTGTGTGTGTGTGTGTGTTCTGTAAGGTTTGATGTGATGCAGTGCAAGCTGTAACACTGTGAATCTCAAATCACTTAATTTCCAAAATGATCTGATTCGTACTGGACCCGTAACATCCTCTGCTTTGTGTAGATGTGGTTTCCTTAAAAATTGCATTTGTGGTACAAAGCTTTTCCTCTGCTTGACCCTTTCACAACCTTTTCTGAAGATATGGATTTTAATGTCGCTTTTATTTGAGGAGGGAAGGAATTCTGGAAGCTTCTTGAGTGGCTTTTGTCAGATGCATCCATCAGAAAATATGCAAGATGCAAAAACAAGAAGGTGCTGCACAAGTGTTGAGGAGCACTGAGCCATTGGATATTACCACTGAAAATGTATCGATAAATATATTCTTTATCATTTTTGAACACTAAAACAACTTAAATGAAATAAAATATATAATGTGCAGCCTAGTGGGGGCGCAGTGGCGCAGTGGGTTGGACCAGGTCCTGCTCTCCAGTGGGTCTGGGGTTCCAGTCCTGCTTGGGGTGCCTTGCGACGGACTGGCGTCCTGTCCTGGGTGTGTCCCCCCCCCTCTGGCCCCACGCCCTGTGTTGCTGGGTAGGCTCCGGTTCCCCGCAACCCTGTATGGGACAAGCGGTTCAGAAAATGTCTGTGTGTGTGTATGTGCAGTCTACAAAGTACAACTTCAGTTTGAAGTGAAGTATCTTACATTTATACAATTTTGGGATTGTAGATAGGCACAATTAAGTGAAAAAACAAATATTCAGAATCAGCCTTCTACATTCCTCCACCTCGACATGGTTGCTGGTCCCACACACAAGACGTCCAAAATCAAAAAGAAAAAGTTTTTCAGTTCTGGCTCCAGTGCAGTAGAATGACCTCACTCTATTCCTGCTAATCCCTCTGAAAATTCAAGAATAGTCTCAAAATGCATCTCTTTCAGACTCATTTCTCCCTGTGTCTTCATGTGCTCAATAAATGTGTATGTTTTATCTTCAGAAACTACACAAACACACTTGAAAGTGTCTAGAAACTCTGCAGTGTCTGCAAATTAAACATTTAAAGTTAAGTCTTTTCAGTACAATCAGAAGATTATGGAGAAAAGAATCATTCCACATTTTGTGTGCAAATTATTTTAAGACTGCAATTTTATTGCACCATTTACAGCCAAACTTCCTCTTCAACAGTCCACAAGTCACAGGGTTCCACTTCAGTGTGCAGTTCAGCTTCACATTCTCAGCTGCTCTTCATAGTGACAGAGAAATGAGGAAGAGCTCACATCTGGAAATTCGAAAGCCGCACACTCGGAAATAAACTCTGGCCTCCGGATCTCAGCAGTGAGTATTTATGCACAAAAAACTTAATGTCAGACAAGGGGTGGTGGATGGGGGATTAAGACCTCTGGGCTGAGTGTTTATTAGGAAGGACATCCTTGCCAATGCCCTGTCAGAACCTTTCCTGAGGTTGTTTAGGATGTCTTACACAGTAATAAGGAGTTCAGTGTGTATCTGTATCAGTCGTTGTCTCATTATTAGTAAGACTGGATATAATGGTTTTCATTATACTTACAAGTTTTTTTTTTTCCCATAGAATAGTTATAATGAATAGCTCTGCTGTTTAATAGGATAGAATATATTCTATTAGACAGGAAAATAATTCATTATAGGAGAATCTGTCTAATAGAATAGTTAGATGAATAGTTCTCCTGCCTCTCAGAACTTCCTTCACAAAAGGAACATGGAGATGATATGATTTTAAGCTTAGCTTTCATATACGTATTTATTTTATTGTAAGTCATTATTTTACAGAATAAGGCTTAATGGACCAATGATTGAGGTTGCCAAGATGGTACAGTACATGGAGTTTTTGCCTCACTGTTTCTTGACTGTAGGTTCTGATGTGGCTTTGAATCCAGCCTGGTCTGTGCAGAGTTTTCATGTTCTCCCCGTGTTTGCATGTGTGTTTAAAGTGGATTGGTGACTATTTTGCCCGAAGTGTGTGTGTGTGTCTGTATGTGTAAGTGGATGAATGTGTGGGGCTGCTCTGCTGTAAACTGGCATCCCATTCAGGGTCTACCTTGACTCATACCCTGTGTTTCTGGGAAAGTCTCTACACTACCATGACCTTGCTCTGGACAAGTGGTTATCAACAATGGATGAAATGGTGACTGGCTGAACTAAATTGTACCTTACTTAGTAGCATTTAAGCAGTTAAATTTAGTGGAATCTGAATAAAGAGTAAATTTGTTTCTGAATAGGTGGTCTTTACTACTCTTTTTATGTTTGCTCCCGATAAAGGTCAGCCACAACAGTCTCAGATGGCACCCAATTCGACATGAATGTCAAACATCTCGAGGGGAGGAATGGATGGAACAGCTAATAGCAGCTTAACTGGTCAGCTTGCACTGTTCCTCTGCCTCAGTCTTATCGACAACGTCACACACTGTGCACATGCAGATGTCCCTCACATTTATCTGCAAATTAACTTGACCCCATTATAATGTCTAATAAGTCATCTCAAAGAAGACCGGAGAGACTTATTGTAGAAACTAGACAAGCTTTGTGAGTAAGAAAACTTCATGTTGGTTCATGTTGTTTTTCCCTGCATCATTGATTTGTACTCTTTCTAGTCCAGGATTCCCTCATTAAAGAATTTGCTGTTGTTTGTTCTGAACTGTTAAATCACCTCTGCCTGCTTTTGCACCTGTGCATCTCCATCTGAATAATTAGAGTAGATTTTGGCACAGCACTGAGATGCAGTCCTTAAACAACATGGTTTTGTAGACACGCCAAGTGAAAAACACAATACATCTGCATCAACACTAGCTATCATAAGATAAAACGTGACCTTTCAAATAGCATTCATTATAAAATGCTCGCTTAAAAATCTATATTGCCTCCTGGAATTCAATCACTCCCTCTATACTGACATTATAATTTGATAATGTAATATAATGTATTCGATAACTCATGATTGTATTATAAAAAAAACACTTCTTAGTATATGTACATACTGTACATTTAAATTTACCAAAGTCAAACCAGCCTCCTGAAAATTCTGGCAAAATAGTAACACAGTTCTAACAATTTGTAAGCAGTCTGAAATGCGGAACAGTAATTACAGCTTAAAGAAGAGCTGTAGTCACCTTCAACTTACCAATAAAATTAAGCCTCAAAACTATTATTACAGGTGGTCCTGGACTTACGATGGGGTTACATTCCACGAAACCCATCGTAAGTTGAAAATATCATAAGTCGAAATATACCTAATACACACTTCTGTGTGACAAACTGGAAGATGCAGATAGCTTCCGCTGCCCAGCATCACGAGAGAGTATCGCACCGCATATCGCTTGCCCGGGAAAAAAATCTAAATTCTAAGTTCAAAGTACGGTTTGTACTGAATGTCTATTGCCAGCTCACCATTGTAAAGTTGAAAAAACGTAAGTTGAACCATCATAAGTCAGAGACCACCTGTATTTCATAGAAGAATCTTAAAGACTTAGCATCTGCATATTGATGTTGGCTTTGAATGTCGACAGTCTTTCTTCTATATTTAATATGAGTGAACATTTATGATGTTTCTCGGCATGTTCTAGAACATTTTGGTGTGGTCATATTCAACTACTTAGTGAAATAGGAGAATAGGGGTTTATGTTTACAAGTTGCAATCAGACAGAAAGATGTGGCTGTTGAGAGGAGACCGGATTTTAAATGACTGCAAGTACTCTTTATCTGACCTCCTGAATAATGGTTATCATAATTTTATTTGCAAATTCTCTCTATCACTCAACATCCAAATACTGTGCAGAGGATTGCAATTTTACGCTCTTCAATTTCACCTCTGACAGCACTTTGTTTTATATAGTCATTAGAATTTTCCTGCACAACATCAGCAATACTGTTCACCAAGTACATAAATGATATTTAGACAGCAGGTAGAATATTACTTAGAATTGGAAGGTCCCAGGTTCATAACACCACTCCTGCTGTAATGCCTTTGAGTTGGGCGCTTAATCTTAAATTGCTCCAATAGAAATTAACCAGCTGTATAAATGGTTAAGTACGTAAGTGCACATAAATCAAAAAGGGTATGCTGCGTGGAGAAAAGGGTCACCTAAATGAATAAGAAACATATGTTATAATTTAGTCACAACAATGTTTTTTATTTTTTTAATTGATGTTACATTACAGTACTTAAAAATCCAAATGTACTTAAGTTGAGAGGCCACATATTCTTATGCTAATATACACTGCCTGGCCAAAAAAAAAAGTCACCACCTGGATTTAACTAAGCAAATAGGTAAGAGCCTTCCATTGGATAATTACTGCAGTGATTAATATGTTTCAGCTGGCAACAAGTTATTTAACCCTAACTGATGCAGTGAGTAGCTTCTCATTTGTTAAACAACCATGTCCAAAACAGAGATTCTTTATCTCCCAGCTGGCCTGTCCTCTTGTCACGATCTGTCAATCAAACTGGACAGCTCACTCATTTCGCCTACCTCCTTGGCTAAGAGTCTGGGAGAAACGATTGACGTGAGTCTGTCATTCTCTCTGCACATCGATGCCTCAACTCGGTTCTGTAGACACATCCTGCATAATATTCGTAGGATCCGTCCCCACCTCATTACTGACTCCACCCAACTACTTGTCCAGGCCATGGTTACTTCCCATCTGGACTACTGCAACCCTCTTCTGTGTGGCCTTCCTGCTAATGCCATCAAACCTCTGCAGCTTCTACAGAATGCTGCTGCACGAGTTGTGTTTGATTTGCCAAAGTGCTCCCATGTATCTCCTCTACTCATTTCTCTCCACTGGCTTCCTATAGCTGCCAGAATCAAATTCAAGACCCTGGTTACTGTCTACAAATGCATCAATAGAACTGCTCCCAGCTATTTACAAGACTTAATCAACCGCTACACCCCAGCCAGACCCCTTCATTCATCTACTTCGGCTCACTTGGTGGTCCCGGGCATGAAAGGTAAAGCTTGGAGGTTCTCGGTTCTGGCTCTGTTGTGGTGGAATGACTTTCCCTTGTCACTCAGAACTGTGGAAACTCTGTCTATATTCAAGAAGGGTCTAAAAACTCACCTTTTCCGGATCCACTTTGCCCAAGATCTTTCCAGCTCATTTACGGTGTAATTGTTCATGCGTTGTAACTTCATAGCATCTCCTGATACAACCTTTATTCAGCCACTATGCCGGCATTGTACTTGCTTACTTGTGTATCTTAGAATATTTTTTAAAAAAAATGGTGGGAGGGTATCAGGATTTGTTAGGGTGAGGAGCTCAGTCACCCGGGGAGGAGCTCGGAGTAGAGCCGCCACTCCTCCGCATCGAGAGGAGCCAGTTGAGGTGGCTCGGCAATCTGTTCCGGATGCCTCCTGGACACCTCCCTGGGGAGGTGTTCCATGCATGTCCCACTGGGAACGCCTTGGGGTTCCCCCAGAGGAGCTGGAGGAGGTTTGCGGGGAGAGGGAAGTCTGGGGGGCTCTGCTTAGACTACTGCCCCCGCGACCCGGTCCCGGATAAGCGGAGGAAGATGGATGGATGGATGGTATCAGGATTTGTGTATCCTGTGTTTTATGCACCTACTTGAACGATGAACCTCGGTGCAGCAAGTGGTAGGTAACAAACTAGGTTTACTTGAGACTTTCATGTCTGCAGCTATGTCTCTTTCTCTTAATGTAATGCATATATTGTACTTTTGCTGAGATGTATGTTGCTTTGGACAAAAGCGTCTGCTAAATGAATAAGTGTAAACGTAATGAAAATGTAAATGTCAGAAGACATATCCTGTGGTTGTGGAAAAGATGTTACTCTGTTTCAGAAAGGTCAAATTATTGGCCTGCATGAAGCAAAGAAAACAACTAAGGAGATTGCCGAAACTACTAAAATTGGGTTAAGAACTGTCCAACGCATTATTCAAACCTGGAAGTATAGTGGTGAACCATCATCTTCGAGGAAGAAATGTGGTCGGAAAAAAATCTTGAATGATCGTGATCAGAGATCACTTAAACGTTTGGTGAAATCAAATCGAAAAAAACAAAAGTGGAACTCACAGCTATGTTTAATAGTGAAAGTAAGAGCATTTCCACACGCACAATGTGAAGAGAACTCAGGGGATTGGGACTAAACAGCTGTGTAGCCTTAAGAAAACCACTTATCAGTGAGACTAATCGGAAAAAAAGCCTTAAATTTGCTAGGGAGCATAAAGATTAGAGTTGAAAAAGGTCATGCGGTCCGATGAGTCCAGATTTACCCTGTTCCAGAGTGATGGGTGCATCAGGGTAAGAAGAGAGGCGGATGAAGTGACGCACTCATCATGCCTAGTGCCTACCGTACAAGCCTGTGAGGGCAGTGTTATGATCTGGGGTTGCTTCAGTTGGTCAGGTCTAGGTTCAGCAACGTTATGTGCCCAAAAAATGAGGATTGGCCACCACAGAGTCCAGACCTTAACCCCATTGAGAATCTTTGGGATGTGCTGGAGAAGACTTTACGCAGTGGTCCGACTCTCCCATCATCAATACAAGATCTTGGCGAGAAATTAATGCAACTCTGGACAGAATTAAATGTGACATTGCATAAGTTTATCAAAATAATGCCACGGCGAATGCGTGCCATAATCAAAGCAAAAGGTGGTCCAACAAAATATTAGAGTGTGTGACTTTTTTTTTGTCCAGGCAGTGTATTTGGATACTAAACATTTTCAGTCCATATCAGTTCATGTATGCCCTTTTGACACAAGTTGTTTAAGTATTTTTTGAGAAATTGCAGTTTTTGGCATGAATAGTATTACATAAGGACTGAAAGCCAAATTAAAGTTTCCACTAAAAGGCTGTGCATAGAAATCATAGGATTAGTAGAGGCATAACTCAATTATATATGTTAAAAAAAACCAGTGCTCTTTATTGTATAACAATGTCAAAATGCTGAGTCTGCAAGTAATTGTGTGAGAACAAGGATCTGGTAAGGAAGCATTGATTACTGTCCTCAGTATTCTGTTACAAGCAAGCTAGATTGATCTCAAAAACAAATAATTTCAAAGGCAATAAAATCTTTGGCTGCTTTGCTCCATAACTGTATGTTACATGATCCATGAGCAAGGGTAAAATAAAACAGCTTTAAAGTGGCCTGCAAGTAATTGTATAGAACAGAGGCAGTGTAATTATCTGGCCAGTTTCAGTTTACTGTAGTTATTTAGTCTCAGATACTTGATGAATATTCATGTGGCGAACTGGCCACCATTCCAAAAATTAGAATTGGATGAGAGACAATTCCATTTACATTTCATATTTGAAAACCTGGTGTGTGCAGTGTCATGCTGTAATGAGAGAATATTCCGAATCAGAATCAGAACGAGCTTTATTGCCAAGTATGTTCATACATACAAGGAATTTGTCTTGGTGACAGGAACTTCCACAGCACAGACAGAATGACAGTGGCAAGATAGATGAGAAGATAGAGTATGTGAATAAGGGATGAAAAATATATAAAAACATTCCACACAAGGACCACAATGTCTTCGAAACCTGTCCTCTCAACAGCAAACATTACCCAAAGTGTGTTTACGGGCAAGCCCCATGTTCCCTCTGTACTATCCTTTGTTTTAAAATAACACAAATACTCAATGAAATTACAGTCGAGAGCACACATTAACTTAAGTTTAAAATAGAGTGGCACAAGGGCTGGCTCATGAGTGGGTTATATCGCTCCATTGAGGGAATTACCCAGCTGTATAAATGGGTAAATAATTGTAACCTCAACACTGTAAGATGCTTTGGAAAAAAGCGTGAGCTAAATGAATAAATGTAAATGTAAATATGCTATTACAATACAATATTATATTATTATGACACAGCTGCATTTAAGGATTCACATAAGATGTGTCTTTGATTGTAGATTTAAGATTTGAGTGTTTCCCTTTGTCACCCTTTAAAAATGGGTGGAACACACTCTGTCAACATTCTGTGCCTGAGGGAAATATGAGAAATTTAATGGCTCATAAAGGTAGCAGAAAGCAAGTTAATAGCCCCCTGTGAAAGTAGGAGCACCTTTCCCAGCCATGGATCCTTACAGTTTATTAATGTATACTCATAACAGACAGTTTAGTGCCCCAACTTCACCTTGCCAATTTTGTGTTATTTCTGTAACACTTTTGAACCCTAATCATCTCTCTGTATATCCTATATTAGGACTAACTCACCATATATGTTGCTTCCACTGTTGTTCAGCTGCAAATCAATGAAAATCTGACAAACTAATAAATGATAATATTATCTCAAATAATGATGGTTGTGATAGTCTGAAAAAAAATTTCTGAAGAAATTACTGAAATTACAAGAACACTGGGAATGATAAATTCAGTAAAAGATCTGAATTGATCATTAATTTCCTGTTATTGGAACTAATTTCAGTTCTACTACTCATTTTGACTTTATCAATAAACAAAGGGAAAAGTATTGAAATTTTCTATGTAGCCTCTATCAGAAGATAACTTCAACTTCCTGCCCATATACAGTATACTTGATATTATGTGTTATTCAGTTTTACTCAGCAAATCACAGTTACCTTCTATAACAAACAAGCTGAATACATTTACTAAACATTACTTTCAGAGGCTAAGTGAAACTGTAAATACATTGATTATTAACAAAGTTAACCTATAAGGCCTGAATTCATGCAAGTTTTGCAGCAGATTTAGCAGAATTATAATAACAATGTTAGCTGGTCCGACACTCATGTCAAATTAAACTAGTGAGCGATGATTTTTTTTTTCTAAAAATTTGAATTAATAACTGTATTAATATTATTTGTTCTACCCATATTGCAGAAATCCCTTTAGAGAAAAACGAGATAAGTGCATCGGTGAATGTCAGCTCAACAAACCATTCGTATGCGTAAGGTGATGTTTTAACAGATATATGGTATGATTCAGCAAAGTGCCGTGAGCATTTAGCTCAGCAAGCTTTTATCCTGGCCCATCATCTATTTCAATAAGGCGACATCTCCTTCCACAGAGCTATCAGAGACATCCTCACACTGATCACACTTATATCCTCATCCAAGAACCTGGAAGCTTCTACATTTAGCTTGTCCTTCAGTAGCAACAAGGCACCCCCATCTCACCGCCTCCAAAGAGTCGTTCATCATGTTTATTGGTGCCAACGACACAGTTGTGTTTCCATTCGATCCGTCTTTCTCAGGTTAATAGTGAAAGAATTCTTTATCAAGGTAAAACAAGCTGCCATAAATTGAAATGCGGAGAGAAGTGCTAAACAATTGTAGTACAAGGCATCAACCAAGTCCTTACCTCTGTGATGAGGATCTGTGGCAGGACTATATTGCCATTAGCAGGAAGATTAAAAAAAATGAAGGGACACTTCCACCAAACTATGAAAAGTCTTGGCAGAACTTTCCTCAGAACTGCTGAATCCCTTTCAACTTTTAAGAAGGGTTTCATGACAGAGCTCTTTCAAACCCACTTCTGTCCTCAGTCTCTTAACAACTCCATAAATTTGCATCACATCATCTGTCACAAACCCCTTCTTATGTCCTATCAGATTCAATTCTATGTCGCGGCAAACCAGAGCCTAAGCTGGCAACACAGGGCGCAGGGCTGGAGGGGGAGGGGACACACCTGGGATGGGACACCAGTTCCTTGCAAGGCACTCCAAGCAGGACTCAAACCTCATACTCACCACAGAGCAAGCCCTGGCCAAACCCACTGTGCCACTGCATCCCTCTAGAGGAAACTTGATAAATGTAAATGTAAATTAGCTGACCACAATACCCTACTATAAAGACAAGAAGTAATGTAGATGTTGTCCCCACACCTTTTAACTTTCTGCATATTCAATGGTGCAGAAATGTATTTGCCCTCTTTCCAATTTTTCTACTTTTGCAGCTTTTTGACTTTAAATTTGATTATTTTTTGTCTGTTCTAGCAGTATATGAGCAGAGCCCGAGAGAGAAAAATGACACCAGTATTGTTAGGTCATTTTGTTGCTGTGAAAGATATGTGCAGGTATAGAACTCATGGCCTTGTGCCAGAAAAAGTCATACTACTACATCACGTCCCATCTTCATCCAATCATGTTGAAACCTCTGGCATATGAATTGCTTCTCTGGATTGCCTGGTCTACTCTGCTCTTTTGCTGCCCTGATTCTTGTCTCAGATGAGATTCTCTTGATTTTCAGGCAGTTACAAATAAGACATTGCCTGTCTCTAACAATGCAATCACCACAATACATGTACCACACCAAAAGTACAGACAACTCATTTGTAGTGTTATGCTTTTTCTGCATGGTCTATAGATCAGGACATTTTCAAAGTGCAAATACAAATCACTAAAAATAAAGGCTGAGTTGTGCCGTGGACTTGCTGTAATAACAAAATAAACAGGGAAAAGCTGTAAATGCTGTTAATGTTCTATACCCTGTCACTTTTATTTGGTGGTAATGACAGCATGAAAATGCAGTTTCTAAATAGAAAAGATTGAAAAATAGAATTATGATCATTATTCAAGCTGATGTCAAGTATTTGAGTTTAAATTTGTGATCACTGTTTATACCTATTTCAATGGGATTAAAAAAAAAATAAATCATAAATGCATGTACCAATTTACTTCAGAATGCGAAATTCCAAACTTAAGATAATGTGTTTTTGTTTTTCAGTCAATACTGTGATGTCAAATGGATTGTCTGGTGAGTAACAAATCTCAGATGAGAGCAACACCATAACAAATTAAAAAAATCAATAATGCATGACTCCTTTTAGCATGATTTTATAATAATAATAATAATAATAATAATAATAATAATAATATGGTTGGTAATGAAAATGTATGTAACTATACATACACATACATACATTAGTATTTTGTCACTACAAGTTGCTTGCATGTTAATGGATATTTCAGAACTTGATATAACGATTTTACTTATTACTTTTTGTTATATTTTGGTTTTGTTATATTGCTACATTACTTTTTTACCATTTCAAAAACAGAGAATGTTAATATAAAGAAATGGGAAACGTCCCGTGCGACTTTGTGTAATGAGACAGCCCTGCTGTTGGAGATGGAAGAGTGTGGGGATAAATTTAAATGGGACATGGAGCTCATACATCCAATAAACTGGTGCAACCTGACACATTTCATCCGGTAAGAACTCTCTTTTCTTTACCAACATACAGTGCACAGCAAAGTACCTTATGGTTTTAAATAGATTTTTGTAGGTCACAAAAATACACATCTACATAAAATGACAAAATCTTTTTTTCAGATATAATGGTCAGCCAAGCACCAAGATAATACAAGTGTTTCATCCTTATTATACTTCTTGCAGTGTGATAGTTGCTTTTCAGCAAAGTCTATACTCATCAGGTTACAAGAAATATACCTGTTTTGGTAAGCTCATGTTCGGGCTCACATCTTCCCTTTAGTTTTCACATATACCAGGGGGTTCTCACCATCCAGCCTCTGAACTGGAGTCTAACACATGCTGATGGTGGCATCCCACCAAAATGCACCTGCAAACATTATGCTGCAAACATTATCTTTTTCCTGACAAGTTTGTCCTGGGAAATACCTGGGTAAAAGGTATCTTTATCCTAATCCTTACAGTAAAACGGTCTGGTCCAAGCTTCAAGTAACAATTTTTTTTAAATTTTGATCTCAGTGTAAAACTCCTGCAGTGACCTCAGTGGTCTCATTCTCAGTTAGTCACAGAGCATGAGTGAAGAGCTTTCATATTGCCAAAGAAGCCTTTATTGACATTCCTGTCCAGTACTACTTCTTCCTCCTCAGAAAGAAGCAGTGAGTCAAATAAATAAATAATCGACCTCTAATCTTACTTTCCCAGATGAGCAGAAGTGAATAATTAAAATATAATACCTTTCCACTAAGTCATGGAGTCTTTTAACATGCTAATTCAATTCCCCTCACCGTTTCTAGCAATCAGCGTGGTGGAGGTTCCAAAGATCTCATTTTGGGGTTGACTCACCAGAGCAACAGAAATTACATTTACATTCTCACGCCTTTACGGTCCATTAGCAGTGTGCTCAAGTGACTGGCTGAGCTGAATTTGTTTCCCTCATGCTTTGAGAATCCAGTCTGCGTTATAAATACTCTTACACAAGGAGCAAAGATTATTTTTCACTATAAACAAATACACACACACGCACATTTTCTGAACCGCTTGTCCTATAAACAAATATATTTCATGTAATGCGCTATTTGCAAAGGTGAAAAATCTTAGTTTCCACAGATTGTTTTTATTTAGTTTAGGAGCTGGCTTTTTAAAAGTTATAAATGAGTGTCCTGTCCCTTTTTTGAAGCCAAAAGAAAAACACAAGACAAAAACAAGTGGAACACGTAATTAAAAGTATAAGCCTTCAGGTTGTCTCCTGCAATTCACATATTTAATTAATTACTTTAGCTATTGATTTTTTAAGTTAAATAACTCAATACATTCACAAAGAAGGCATGAGTGCCTCACAGCTCCTGAACCGTCAGTTCACGTGTGAGTTCAATTCCAGTTCAGTCTCTGTGAAATTTCTTACCATGTTCACATGGGCTTCCTATTGGTGCTCTGGTTTTCTCCCACACTCTAAAGACAACCCTGCATTGAACAAGGGGTCATTGATAGAGGGTGAATGGAAAAATAAATTCTAGTTCCCCCACCTTTCCATGTAGCTTTTTTTTGGTGGAAGACATTTTAAAAATCACACTGGTGGTAATTCCTAGTAACTGAATGCACATTTGGAAAGATATGAGTAAATTCAATAAAATATTTTATCACTGTAATGGTCTGAAATGTCCTCCTTTAATGATGAGGGAAGACTTTGAAAAAAACCACAAAAAGCTACCAGTTGTGATTAATTTCCTTGTCGTGATAATGGAATCTCATACTAATTTCAGGACTGAGAACAGTTTAATTATTAATGGAAATAGTGAATATGTAAAAAAGAGAATTCTCAATTACATTTGTCATCACCAAAAAGGATTAATAAAATCCATCTTAAGACTCTGTTTTAAAAAGCAACAAACTTTTCAACCTGAAACTTTCCTATAGTTAAACTGAGAAAAGAAAGGACTATGAGGCTTATAGGATTATAATGGATTCATGTACTTGTAAGTACTGTGCGTATATACAGTACTGTATACTTGTAAGTTGTTAATGTATATTCATCGGGGCAGCATGTAAAGCTGTGGTTAGGGCTGTTGACAGTCTCAGGTTGGAATCCTGCACTTGTAGCAATACCTTTGATCAGAATTTAAAACTGAACTGATACAGTAAGAGTACACTGCTATATACATGGGTAAATCATTATAAATTTTATCTAATGTAACACGTCTATTTGTTAAAAAATTGGGATCTTTTTATCTAATAGGGACAGCTGGTAATGTAGTGGTTAAAGCTACTGCCTTTGGATATAAAAAGGTCGCAGGTTTGATTCCCACCTCTGGCTATAGTACCCTTGAGCAAGCTGCTTACCCTAAATTGCTCCAGTAAAAATTACCCAGCTGTATAAATGGGTAAATAATTGTAACCTTAACATTGTAAGTGGCTTTGGAGAAATGCATCAGTTAAATGAATAAATGTAATAACTAGAAGAACTAAACTGTTTGGGACATGCATTCATTCATTGATGGAGTTTTAAAAGCAAATGAATTCTGTCAATATGTACTTATAACAAAAACCTTGATGCTGAATAGTCTGACTAAGGACTACACACACACACACATTTTCGGAACCACTTGTCCCATACGGGGTCACGGGGAACCGGAGCCTACCCAGCAACACGGCGCAAGGCCAGAGGGGGAGGGGACACCCCCAGGACGGGACGCCAGTCCGTCGCAAGGCACCCCAAGCGGGACTCGAACCCCAGACCCACTGGAGAGCAGGACCTGGGCCAACCCACTGTGCCACTGCGTCACTGTGCCCCCTGACTAAGGACTAGTTTTATAGAAACACATAAACAAAGGTTTTCATATCTATGCAAGGCACTGGGAATTTGAGACAATCTCTTTTTGATAGTTGCAGTCTTTCTGCAAGCTTTTTTCAAAGCAAGCTAAAATTTAACTATTAATATAGCTGAAAAGTTATACTGGAGCATTTTAAGGTATGAATATACAGTGTGGTAGTGTGATGGGTTCAGCTGCTGCCTGCTGTGTGGCGGGTCTGGGGTTCAAGCCCTGCTTGGCGTGCCTTGCGACAGAGTGACGTCCCATCCTGGGTATGTCCCTTTGGCCTTGCTGCCTCTGTTGCCAGGTAAGGCTCCGGCTTGTCGCACCCATGCTTCGGATGAGCAGTTGTTGATGATGAGTATAGGGAAATTTTTTGCTACATTATACAATGTTATGCTGATTAAGTAAAAATCACCATCATAATAACGAATAGCACAGTGTAACACTGCTGTCCAGTGACTTAACTCTGCGTTTGGATGTGGGTTCACATCTTGCTCTGTCTGTGTGGAGTTTGCATTTTCATCCTGAGTTCACATGGGTTCCCTTCCACAGTCAAAAGACATGATTTCAGGTATATTGGCAATTCCAGGCTTCCTTTTGTATGCCCTGCAATGGGCTTGTGTCCTGTCCAGGGTGTATCCTGGCTTGTGCCTAATGTTTCCTCATATTAACTTCTACATATGACATATGCGCATATTACAGCACCCCCTGTACTGCTGTTGGAAACAGGGATTTTAGGAGATTACTTTTTTGTTACATGTCCATGTTTTTTTACATACGAGCACATGCTTCTCAGCCTTTTGGCTAAGATCAAAGTATGATATGTGTGGGAACACTATCTTGAAAAAGGCACACACTAAATAAATACTTTTTCAATATAAGTGGAACCTGTGTTGGCAACTCCTTGTTGTACCAATCCCACCCACAGTTTCAAACCACACATAGGCATCCCACACCATGCCCTAGAAGCAAGACTGGTAGCACTACATAGAGTTCATTGGAATTTGCTGTGAATAAAAAAGTGTCTGCAAAATAAATAAATGTAAATTACCTTAAAGGAATAGGAGAAGTTGAAAGAATAAAATATAGCAGTAACCAAGTGGCATGTCCAGTGATTAATGTCTCTAGGGACCTAGACTACATGAAAAAGAGGAGTGGTCCAATCACTAGTCCCTGGGGCACCAAAGAGTAAGGCAATGATTCTGTACCATACAGCAGGAAGATACATAAATTTGCGACATAAATCATGACAAAAGAATGCAGTTAATTTACACAGAGTGGGCTGAAGGATCTCACAGGTCACTGAGAAATTAGAAACAATCAACATTGATAAGAAGTGGGCAGCTGTTAACACCAGGGACAAAAACGCAACCAGACTAGGATCCAGGAGGTCACTCAACATGTTATGAACAATGGATATCTAACGTACTGAACCACTTTATACATAATCAATGCACGGGCAGCTGGGAAGCAGTATGAGAAACGCCACTCACCAGTAAATGATGTTTTTGGGATACACTCGGAGGTCATTCCTGACAGGAGACCTGAATGTGATCCACTGCTCTGTACTAAAAATTCGATTTCTGCTGGAAACAATGCCTTCTCTCATCTTGAGTCAGATGTCCCCTGCTGACCATTCCAATTTCAGTTTCCAGGCTGGCATGTTTTGCTTGCAGCAGTTGTATATGGTGTTTGCTGTCGCCCACATTGTGTTGCAACGAGAGAAGGTGGCAACACACTGTTCTGCATTGGGGAGCATGGGGGAAGTTGGTAGTTTCATCCACAATTTTTTCCCAGCCTAACTGAGAACTTCTGCTTCTGACTTGTAATTTTTGAGATAACTGCATGAAGGAGTTGGTGAGCCAGAGGTGTGCTCCAAGAGGCTCTCCATTTTGCTACAACTGTTGCCTTGGGTTCACGTAATTCTTCTGAGGTCATTTTAGATGGCAGTTTCTTCTGTAACATCCAAACATTACATTTATTCATTTAGCAGATGCTTTTCTCCAAAGTGACTTTCAGTGAACTCCATGTAGTGTTACCAGCCCACAAACCTTATTCACCAAATTGACTTACACTGCTAGATACACTACTTACACTGGGTCACTCATCCATACATCAGCAGAACACACACACTCTCTCTGTCCCTCACACACTATGGGTAGACCTGAAGAGCAAGTGTTTGGACTGTCGGAGGAAACCAGAGCACCTGGAGGAAATCCACACAGACACGGGGAGAACATGCAAACTCCACACAAACTGAGTGGAGATCAAACCCACATCCTCTTGTTATTATGTATGTAGCATGTGCTTTTGAAATTATATAATACTGTATGTTTTCAGTGCAAGACTTCTTATATGGGTATTCCTCAACTTGCAACTCAAAGACTTACAACAGCTCTGCCATCAACCTTATTATATTATTTTTACATCTCAGTGTTTACTCATAGCATCTATCGACAAGTAATTCTTAGGCTGGGTGTGTTACTGTAAGGCACCATATTTTGTATTGGCTCAGTCAGAATGTTTATCTGCAATTGAGTTTTATTTATAAAAACATTCTTTTATCTGCAATAGCATATAGTGAAGGTGAAAATATGAGTATTCTAGTGGCACAGAAATGAAAAAGTGAAAGAAATCAGATTTAGAAAAGAAAATGAAAAATAACAGTACAGCATGGAAATATAAGTGTATTACTGTACTGTATTTATATTGTACACACACACACACACTGTCTGAAACTGCTTGGCCCAAGTGGGGTTGCGGCAAGCTGGAGCCTAACCTGGCAAGACAGGGCGCAAGGTTTGAGGGGGAAGGGACACACCCAGTACGGGACACCAGTCCATCACAAGGCACCCCAAGCAGGATTCAAACCCCAGACCCACCAGAGAGCAGGACCCGGCCAAGCCCACCGTGCTGCTGTGCCGGCCATCCCCCCAATTTATATTGTATTATATTATTATTGTATGTTATTTTAACTTGGATAAAGTGTGAAATTAGTGGAAAAACATAACCAAGTTTTATTATACAACACAGAATTCATGCCTGCCAATTGCTTATATATCCTTATGGTTTAGATACAGTATTATTTACAGTATAAGGGGGTTTGCAACTTACAACAAATTCAGTTTATGATGATGTTGGAATGCAGCACTGTTGTAAGTCGAGGACTAACTGCATGAAAATGGACCATTGATATTACTAAGTGCATTGAGCTGCTTTGTATTGTTTTGTGGAGATATTTTTTGGTCTACTCAAAGAGCCCTTAGCATTGTAGCCATGCATACAACCAAAATGATTTGAAGTATAATCACAGTATGCTTTATTTAGTAATTCAGTTTTCAATTGTCCTATTAATTGTTTAATTGTTCAATTGTTCCAAAGGACAGGAATCACAATATGAGCATACTAACATTGCTTCACATCCACCTTTCCTAATTTAAAGAGGAATGGAAATTCTGTTCAGGGGCCTACAATACAAAACACCTAGAGCCTCAATGAACCCAGAGAGTAAACGATAAAGCATAGCCATGTATATACACAAAGCAGTTTTTTCTGCACACATGGAAATGACAGAGGGGAAAAAAGCCCTCAGCTGGGAATTGGGACTGAAGAATTTTGAGAGATCAGTTGCAACACTAATGAATGTAGGAAGATATGCAAAGCAAATTTGAAGCAGAAAATTATGAAAATCTTTTTGTAAATCTTCCCATATAATAATAATAATAATAATAATAATAATAATTTTGATAAGACTGATCTGCAGTAATCAAACATGATTTTGCTTTTTCCACATCAGGGACTAATTGTACATTTGAAGGTTATGTTGAAAGTCCTATATATCCTGTAACAGAGCATATTGCAGACTTCATACAAACATAGATGGCTTTTAAACACACACACACATACAGTGTGTGTGTGTGTGTGTGTGTGTGTGTGTGTGTGTGTGTGTGTGTGTGTGTACATGCAATAATTTACCCATTTGTACAATTGGGTAATTTTTACTGAAGCCATTTTAGGATAAGTACCACAGCCAAAGGTGGGAATTAAACCTTTACATTACCAGCTATACCTATTTGAAATGATGTTTCTTTGTCTCTAAACAATGCGTTTCTTTTTAATAATAGGAGTGAGATTCTGTAATGGGTTTGATGAATTGCCATGTTCATGTGAGAAAATGAGCTTCATTCTCACTGTCTCCCTGGAGCTTCTAAAAGCCTAACACCCCTGTTTCTCCCCTCCACCACCAACAGGAAGTACAACCACTTCTCCAACTGCACGGAAGGTAAAGCCTTGAGAACAGGTTGCTACTGGCCCAATCCAGTGACACAAAACTATGTTGTCCGTGTGCACCGTCATTTCTTCTCCAACTGCACGCCTGATCATGTGGTCCTGGCAGACCCACCAGACAGCACACTTGCCGTCCTCATCTTCATCCCTGTCTTCCTCGCCTTGGCAATGGTTGCACTGGTGGTCTGGTGCAGCAAGCGGAGTGATTTGCTGGCATAGGCTATCTTGCTGCTGTGAAGATCACACATTGGTTCCCGAGAAGAACACCAAAAAGTGATTGGAAAGAATCAGAGCTATATTTGAAGTATAAGGAACATTTATTTTGAAGTATAAAGAATTTGGAATATAAGGAATACGTCTATATTCCCAGACCCCAAACATTACACCAACAAATAACTTTCTAAGGACTTCTTGAAGATGCTACATCCATCCCAAGACAGCAAGTCTTTCATTTGTCATGAAATGATCAACAGTTGGCTGTCTACTACTGACAGTAATGAGTAATGGGATTTTATGTGTGTAATGCTGTGTACTGTATGTAATACTAGTCTGTTTTTTATTTACAAGCTGGCCTGTTACAGAGCATTCTCTAAGCAGTTGCATTTATGTGTTCCATTGACAGAAGCCTGTTTCTGTAATGTTCCTCTGCTGAGAGCCCACTGCTGTGTACCTAATACAATAGATCTCCAGGGTACTGGAATTCCTTGTTCTGTGTTGTTTTATGGCTTCATTGAGGCTTGTTGCCTGCTTTGTCAGCATCAGTATCATTACTCTGAACAACAAGACTGCATTTGAAAGTTGAATATTATGTTATGTCTTGTTCTTGTTTTACCCATCTTTAAATTCTAGTGGGAAAAGCAGTAAGAAGGGCAATAAATCACTGTCAAATAAACAATACCATATCATAATTGTTTCAAAATTTCAAAATGATATGATATGCCATCATGAGCAGACTGCTGGTATCTGACAATACCAGAACTGCACTGCTATTTAGCATCTTCATTAAACTGCTAAATTTAGTGTTTAGCGAATATTGTACCAGGTTGTTTAATGTGAAGTCCAACATCCCTAGCTGTGATCATAGATCATTTAAAAACTTCCCTTTCCAAAGTCTAAAAATTGACTGTATTAGACATGAGTTCGTGGAATATCACCTCACTTGGGGGGAAGGAGCTGGAACTGGTGCGGGAGGTTTAGAAATACCAACTAGATATAGTGTTGGCTCTGAAACCAAACTCCTCGATAGGAGGTGGTCCCTCTCCTACTCAGGAGTTGCACGAGGTGAGAGGCGCTGGGCGGGTGTAGGGATACTCACAAGCCTCCGGCTGGCTGCCATACAGTTGGAGTTTGCTCCGGTAGACGAGAGGGTCGCCTCAATGCGACTTAGGGTCGCAGAGAGGAAAACTTTGACTGTTGTATGTGCTTATGGACCAAACAGCAGTTTGGAGTATTCGGCCTTCTTGGAGAAGGTGGGAGGGGTTCTGGACAGGGCCCCACCTACAGACTCCATAGTCCTGCTGAGGGACTTCAACGCTCACGTTGGTAATGACTGGGAAATCTGGGGGGAGGGGGGGGTAATTGGGAAGAACAGCCTGCCCGATCTAAACCCGAATGGTGAAATGTTATTGGATTTCTGTGCTAGCCATGGTTTGGCCATAACAAACATCATGTTCGAACACAAGGATGCTCATAAGTGTACTTGGTACCAGAGCTCCTTGGGCCAAAGGTCAATGATTGACTTTGTAGTCGTTTCTTCTGACTTGAGGCCACATGTTCTGGACACTCGGGTGAAGAGAGGTGCTGAGCTGCCAACCGATCACCATCTGGTGGTGTGTTGGATTAGATGGTGGGGAAAACTGATGGACAGACCCAGTAGGCCCAGACGTTTAATGAGGGTGTGCTTGAAACGACAGTCAGAGGACCTTGTCCGGAATGATTTTAATTCACACCCCCAGGAGGGCTTCTCCCATGTCCCGGTGGAGGTAGGGGACATGGAGTCTGAATGGACCCTCTTCAAAACCTCCATTGTGGAAGCAGCCAGGCACAGCTGTGGCCAAAAGCTTGTTGGTGCCAGCCAGGGCGGCAACCCGAGAACCTGCTGGTGGACACCGGTGGTGAGGGAAGCCGTCAAGCTGAAGAAGGAGGCCTTTATAGGGCATGGTTGGCTCTGGGGACTCCTGACTCAGCAGACAGGTACCAGCAGGCAGAAAAGGCAGCAGCGGCTGTGGTTGCAGAACCAAAATCCCGGGCATGGGAGGAGTTTGGAGAAGCCATGGAAAACGACTATCGGTCGGCTTCAAGGAGGTTCTTGAGAACCATCCGGCAGCTCAGAAGGGGTCGGAGGAGTTTCGCTCAAGCTGTGTTTATCAGGAGTGGAGAAACTCTGACCTCAAATGAGGACATTGTCAGGAGGTGGAAGGAGCACTTTGAAGAACTCTTAAACCTGAGTGATATGGCTCCCTTACAGGAGTCAGGGCCAGAGGCTTTCGGGCTGTCAGAGTCCATTTCCCTGGTGGAAGTCATTGAGGTAGTTGGTAAGCTCCACAGTGGCAAAGCACCGAGGGTGGATGAGATCCACCCGGAAATGCTTAAGGACCTGGATGTTGCAGGGCTGTCATGGTTGGCACACCTCTGCAATGTTGCATGGACCTCGAGGACAGTGCATTAGCAAACTGGGGTGGTGGTCCCTATCTTTAAGAAAGGGGACTGGAGAGTGTGTGCTAACTATCGGGGCATCACACTTCTCAGCCTCCCTGGGAAAGTCTATGCCAGGGTGCTGGAGAGGAGGCTCCGGCCAATAGTTGAACCTTAGATTGAAGAGAAACAATGCGGATTCCACCCTGGCCGTGGAACAGTGGACCAGCTTTTTACCCTCTCATAGATCATTGAAGGGGCATGGGATTTTGCTAATGGATTTGGAGAAGGCCTATGACCATGTTCTCCGGGAAATTCTGTGGGAGGTTCTTCGGGAGTATGGGGTACCGGGGCCACTATTGCGGGCCATTCGGTCCTTGTACATACGGAGCGAAAGCTGTGTCCGCATACTTGGCATTAAGTCAGGCCTGTTCAGTGTGGGTGTTGGACTCCGCCAAGGTTGTGCCTTGTCTCCACTCCTGTTTGTGGTTTTCATGGACAGGATATCAAGGCACAGTCGAGGTCAAGAGCCCATTCTGTGTGGGAGTTGGAAGGTGACGTCTCTGCTTTTTGCGGATGATGTTGTCCTTTTGGCACCGTCACATGGCTGCCTCCAGCACGCACTGGAACGGTTTTCAGCCAAATGTGAAGCGGTGGGCATGAGGATCAGCACCTCAAAGTCTGAGTCTATGGTTCTCTCACGGAAAAGGATGGTATGCCCCCTCCAGGTAAGGGGGGGGGGGGTTTTGCCCAAGGTGGAGGAGTTCAAGTTTCTTGGGGTCTTGTTCACAAGTGAGGGAAGAAGGGAGCGTGAGATTGTCTGCAGACTGGGAGCAGCGGCAGCAGTAATGCGGTCGCTGTACCGGACTGTAGTGGTGAAGGGGGAGCTGAGCTATAAGGCGAAGCTCTCCATTTGCGGGTGGATCTACGTCCCTACCCTCACCTATGGTCATCAACTCTGGGTGATGACCAAAAGAATAAGATTGTGGATACAAGCAGCCGAAATGAGTTTTCTCCGCAGAGTGCTGGGACTCACTCTCCACGACAGGGTGAGGAGTTCGGACATCACGAGCAACTCAGAGTAGAGCAGCTACTCCTCCACACTGAGAGGAGCCAGTTGAGGTGGTTCGGGCATCTGATAAGGATGCCCCCTTTGGAGGTATACCAGGTACAGCCAACTGGGACGAGGCCCTGAGGTCGGCCAAGGACCCGGTGGAGGGATTATATCTCACAGTTGGCCTGGGAACGGCTAGGGATCCCCCAGGTTGAGCTGGAAGAAGTTGCGGGGGACAGGGGCAGCTTGGCCTCTCTGCTCTCCCTGCTGCTACCGTGACCCTTTTAGGACAAGCAGGACAGAAGATGGATGGATGGATGGATGGATGGATGGATGGATGGATGGATGGATGGGTCTATATACAATAAGTTTTGAAGAAAATTCTGAAAGAGGTGAAGACCCTCTTCCAAGTTAGGTGAAGAATGACAGAAAGTGGGCATGCTTGGGTTTTGCCAACAAATGGGCAGGAATTCTGGGATGGATTTTGCTAGTGGGGGGGGGGGGGGGGATGCGGTGGCGCAGCGGGTTTGACCGGGGCCTGCTGGGTGGCAGGTCTGCTTGAGTCCTGCTTGGGGTGCCCTGCGGTGGCCTGGGGTGTGATAATGATGTGTGTGATGATAAATTCTCAATCTGCTGACCACTCAATATAGGTCATGCTAATGAGGCAGGGTATTGATCCCTTATGCAAAACCTGGTTTGAATGTTCTTTTCCTCCTTCCATGTGTCCGGAACATGCCCTGTTACCTGGGTGACATTTGCTCACAACCCAGCCCGACCAGTGAGCTGAGGTTATCATTACCATCAATTAGTCACACCACGAAGGGGGGTGCAGTGGCACAGTGGGTTGGGCCACAGTCCTGCTGTCCGGTGGGTCTGGGGTTCAAGTCCCGCTTGGAGTACCTTGCAACGGACTGGCGTTGCGTCCTGGGTGTGTCCCCTCCCCCTCCGGCCTTACGCCCTGTGTTGCCGGGTAGGCTCCGGTTCCCCGTGACCCCGGATGGGACAAGCAGTTCTGAAAGTGTGTGTGTGTGTGTGTGTGTGTGTGTGTGTGTGTAGTCACACCACAACATATTTTTAGGAATGCTCCACCAGATGGAGTGTATTTGATGTGAGGTTTCTAAGAAACTGTATAATTTAATGGTGGAAAAAGAAACTTTTCAAGTTGCTATAGTAAAATTTCCCATAATAGCAGGGCGGTGCAAGAGGATGTGGGTTTGATCTGTTCTATCTGTGTGGAGTTTGTATGTTCTCGTCATGTTTGCATGGGTTCAAAGACATGCTGTTTTAAGTCCATTGGTGAGTCTGAAGTTACCCATAGTGTGTGTAAGTGACAGAGTGAAAGTATGTTTCACTGGTGTATGAATAAGTGATTCGTTGCAAGTAGCATACCTACTGTTGTAAGTCAGCTTGGGTAAATATGGTGTGGGCTAACATTACTACATAGTGCTCATTGGAAGTTGCTTTGGAGAACGTGTCTGCTAAATGAAAAAAGTAAAATTCCGAGATGCTGTACCGAGAGATACTTGAGGACCCTGAGAAGCAAAACAAGGTGGAGATATCAAGAATTAACAGGTAAGCTCACAAAGAGAATATAATAAATGGATAAATAGAATACTACTCACTGAGACTGGTCACAAGTTGAACAGGCAAGGACTCCAATCGTACTATGTGAATTTCCACAATCTAGCAGCTGTCCTTCTCACTTTAAAAAATCTGTGTAGTTCATTGATTGATTGACAGAGTAACAACAGGGACACTGGAAACTGCCGTACACTGGATCCTGTGCAAAGACCTGTGATGGTTTTTCCCCAGGGGTTGTGACTGTACATGCACACTCAATGCTAATACAAGGGGATCAACTACCATCCGAGTGCTTTCTACGAAATGTCTTGGGTGTTGAATCCAAGATGTTGCAGGCAGGTTCCCAGGCCTGTTCCTCTGGCCCATATCCCTTCCAGGTCACCAGACACCACCTCCATAGCTGGAGTCCAAAAGCGCCTTTACTGAATATGACGGAGAGCCCTCAACATCAAATGTGGAAAATGGGTTGGAATAGACTGACGCTGTAAAAAAGAGGTGCTGTATAGCTTGAGCAGGAAGATATGAAAAGTGGGGAATATGTCAATGTATTAATGGAGTGGCACCTGTACAGGAGAGGTCACTGGACTGATTTTTTTCAAAATCCTGAAGGACCCAATCTATTTAGGACTCAGCTTCTTGAACAGGAGGTGAAATTTGATATCCTGGGTTAATAGGTTACCATTTTTTGTCATCATGTGGGGCAGTGTGGTGGCACTGCTGCCTCACAGCGGTTGGAATGTTCAAGTTCAAGTTTCAAGTTTATTGTCATAGATACAAGTACCATGTACATGTATCATGAAAATCTTCCTGAATGCTTCTCCACAGACTATGGCCAAGGACAATAGAAATACTGCACAAACAAAACAATGACAAACAAAACATGTCAATGACAGTAAATAACAATAGCAGCAATGACAGCAATGACAATAAATAATGGCAACAGTAGTAACCATAATGCCAGTTGACAGTCAGAGTCAGAGAACTCAGAACGAGAGAATGAGAATGCTTAAAGTGACAGTGTAATTTACCAATGTGCTTGGGAGGAGCAGTCCAACTCTAGTTACTAAAGGTGGCACACTGTTAGTGTTGTATAGTCTTACAGCAGTGGGGTAAAAGCTGTTCCTGTACCTAGCTGTGCGGGTTCGAATAGACCTAAGCCATTTTGCAGATGGCAGGGAAGAGAAAAGTGCCTGTGCGGGGTGACAATGATCTCTCATGATGCACATCGTCTTTCTGATGCAGCGTGTGGTGTAGGTGTCCTGGACTGCTGGTAGCTGTGTGCCCGTGATTTCCTGAGCTGTTTTGACCACCCTCTGTAGGGCTTTCTTGTCCTATATGGAGCAGCTGCTGCTCCACTATGTAACACACCCTCTGAGGACAGACTCCACAGCACACCTGTAGAAAGTGGTGAGGACTGTAGTGGACATCCAGACTTTCTTCAGGCGCCTGAGGAAGTGAAGACGTTGATGGGCCTTTTTGATGGTTGATGCTGTGTGCTCAGTTCATGTGTTTGGCAGTGAGGGTGACCCCTAGGAATTTGAAGCTGTTGACCCTTTCTACAATGTCCCCTCCTATGTAGACTGGTGCATGAACCATATCCTGTTTCCTGAAGTCAATAACCAGCTCCTTAGTTTTATTGACATTGAGAGACAGGTTATTGTCCTGGCACCACTCTCCCAGGAGCCTCACCTCCTCTCTCATTGTTGTTGGTGATCAGACCCACAATGGTGGTATCGTCAGCAAACTTTATGATGATGTTGGAGCTGTGACTGGCAACACTTCCCTGTGGAGTGCCAGTGTTAAGGATCAGTGGGGAGGAGGTATTGCTGCCAATCCACACACGCTGGGGTCTGTTGGTGAGCAAATCCAGGATCCAGTTGCACACTGTGGCACTCAGTTCCGGCCCTAGTAGTTTGTGGATCAGCTTGGTTGGGATGACAGTGTTAAATGCCAAACTATAATCCACAAATAATAGCCTTGCATAGTTTTTATTATCCAGGTGAGACAGAATGGTGTGAAGTGTATGTGCTATTGTGTCTTCAGTGGATCTGTTGTGGCAGTAGGCAAACTGAAGTGGGTCCAGAGTGTCTGGGATGGTGTCCTTGATGTGTCCCAGCACCAGCCTCTCAAAGCATTTCATTGCGATG
Organism: Scleropages formosus; assembly: GCF_900964775.1. Taxonomy (NCBI): domain Eukaryota; kingdom Metazoa; phylum Chordata; class Actinopteri; order Osteoglossiformes; family Osteoglossidae; genus Scleropages; species Scleropages formosus. The sequence continues at coordinate 25,925,374 of NC_041821.1, forward strand.
GGGGTCATTGCCACCAAGTGATAGTCATTAAGGCAGCTCACTTTGTTTTTCTTAGGGACGGGGATGATGGTGATGTTTTTGAAACAAGTGAGTACAGTTGAGTTTATTAAGGAGGTGTTTTTGAGCTTTATGAGCTTTATTGCCAAGTATGTTTATACATACAAGGAATTCGTCTTGGTGACAAACTTCCACAGCACAGACAGAATGACAGTGACAAGACATAATAAAAGTAGAGTGGGCTAATAAAAGATAAAAAATATATAGAGTATAAAGTACACAATATACAAAATAGACACGACATTATATGTTTCTACAGGTATGTTATACACAATGCAAGGGAAAGTGAATAAGAGATATGATATGAAAAATAAATATAAATAGCGTTGTTTATTGCACCAGTTTACTCCCTAGGGGGCATTTACCTGTTCATGAGGTAGATGGCCTGAGGAAAGAAATTTTTCCTGTGCCTGGCTGTCCTGGTGCTCAGTACCCTGTAGCGCTGGCCAGATGGCGAAAGTTCAAAGAAGAAGTGGCCTGGATGTGAGGGGTCTAGGATGATTTTGCCAGTCCTGTCCATGAAGACAGCAGCCAGTTGCTCACTGCATGTTTTTAAAACTCGCCCTGAAATTCCGTCCGGTCCAGCAGCTTTGCGGATGTTGACTTGGCTAAAAGTTTTTCTCACCTGTGCCACAGAGACGGTGAGACCAGCGTTACCATGTACTGTGGGGATGCACAGCAGGGGGCCTTTGTTCTCGAACTCGAAGCGGCCATAAAACGCATTCAGTTCATCAGGGAGAGACAGAGCGGCACCTGTCAGTGTCCGCGTCTGTGGTTTATAATCTGTTAAAGTTTGGATTCCCTGCCACAGCATCTTGAGTGCAGTTAAACTCTGATTCCACCTTCCTGCTATATTCCCGTTTCGCGCTGGCGATGGCTTTACAGAGCTCGTACTTGCTCTTCTTGTACGCGTCTGTGTCTCCAGACTGAAACGCGCAAGTTCGCGCATGTATCTTATTTCAGATTTTGGCGGTTACCCACAGTTTTTGGTTGGGGAATGAGCAGACTGTTTTATGGGGTATGCAGACACTAACACAGTAGCAGATGAAGTCCGTGACCACTGTGGCGTACTCGTCCAGATTGGAGGATGAGTTTCCGAACATGTCCCAGTCTACAGAGTCAAAGCAGTCCTGGAGCCTTTCCTCCGCTTCTAGTGTCCAGCGCTGCACAGTGCACATCACAGGCTCCTCTTGCTTGAGTTTCTGCTTGAAGACCGGGAGCAGCAGAATCGAGGTGTGATCTGACTACCCAAGGTGTGGATGCAGCAGGGAGCGATACGCACCTTTGTGTGAGGCGTAGCAGTGGTCGAGGGTGTTTGAGCCTCTGATGGGGCAGGAGATGTGCTGATGGTACTTGGGGTACACATTCCTGAAATCGGCTTGGTTAAAGTCCCCAGAGATAATGAACAGTCCATCTGGGTGCTTGTTCTTGTACTTAGTGACGACATGGTACAGTTCGTTCAGCGCGCTGTGTGTGCTCCCTTGGGATGGGATGTAAACTGCGGCCAGGAGCACAGCCGAGAACTCCCTGGACAGGTAGAACGGTCGGCATTTGATCAGAAAGTATTTGAGGTCCGGAGTGCAGTTCTGTGCAATCACTTCCACATTCATGCACCATGCATTGTTAATAAGAAAGCATACGCCCCCTCCTCTCTTTTTCCCCGATGAATCAGTACGATCTACGCAGTAGATTGAGAAGCCCTTGGGCTGGACCGCATGGTCCAGCGTGCTGGTGGTGAGCCACTTCTCCGTAAAGCAGAAAACGCAGCAGTTCCGTAGGTCTCTTTGGAATTTAAGTCGTCCTCTGAGATCGTCCAGTTTGTTGTCCAGAGACTGAACGCTGGACAGGAAAATGCTAGGCATCGGAGGTCGTAGCCAGCGGCGTTTCGCTATCACCTGTACGCCGGTCCGGTGGCCCCGTTTCTGAGATCGCCTCTTCTGTGTGGTCTCAGGTGGGACGCGGTTATGATGTTGTTCACGGTAAAGCGAAGGTAGCTAGTTCAGCTCTCTAACACTAAGAATTGTGTCTAATCGCACTGTTTCACGTATTTGCAGAAGTGTTTGGAGGTCATAAGTAATTAGAGAATAAACTGGCTGGAAGGACAGTGACACAAACAAAATAATATACACTAAACTAACAAGTCTGTGAGGAGAAGCAATCAACACGTTGTCTTGCGCCGGTGCCATGTTCTGTGTTAGTTTAAATGTAGCTTATTCTGTATTCTGTGTTAGTTTAAATGTAGCTCATTTTGTGTGGAGTTCGCATGTTTTCACTATGTCTGTATAGGTTTCCTGTCACAATCCAAAGGCATACAACTCAAGTGAATTAGTGACACTGAATTACCCTACTGTTATGTCCAGTGCTTCCAGGATAGGCTCCAGACCATTGTAATCCTGATCAGGAAAAAGAAATGAACTAGATGGATTGATGTCACCATGTGATATCCAGGGCATTACTCTCTGTACACTTGCATGCATGGATATCCAAACTGATTCACTTCTCTTGTATCACTCATCCTCATATGCGTCGAATGATCTTGTGTGTCTGTTGTTTATTTCCATTTCTCACTAAGGTTTACAAACACAGTGGAAGGCCTGTGTCAAGAAATGCATCCATGTCTCAATTTTACATTTATGTCCACACTAATATACTCACATGCACACACACTGTCTGAAGCTGCTAGTCCATAGCGAGGTTGCAGCAAGCAGGAGCCTAACCTGGTAGCACAGAACGCAAGGCTGGGGGGGAGGGGACATTCCCAGGACAGATCAAATAGGTCTGTGGAAGATGCTGTGAACATAGGGCTGCACTACATCCTGGAACACCTTGACTCAACAAAGACATACGCACGAATCCTCTTTGTGGACCTCAGTTCAGCCTTTAATACAATCATTCCAGACATCCTTCACCACAAACTCAGTCAGCTGTCTGTGCCAATATCCATCTGCAACTGGATCACAAGCTTCCTCACCAACAGAGAGCAGCAGGTGAAGCTGGGGATATTCACATCTAGCACTCGTACACTCAGCACCGGTGACCCCCAGGGATGTGTGCTCTCCCCTCTGCTCTTTTCTATATACACAAACGAATGCACCTCCACGGACTCATCAGTTAAGGTCCTGAAATTCGTTGATGGGACAACAGTCATAGGATTCACCAAGGACTGCATTGAGTCTGCATATAGACGGGAGGTGGACTGGCTTTCTTTGTGGTGCAGACACAACACCCTGGTACTTAATACCAGTAAGACAGTGGAGATGACAGTTGACTTTAAGAAAGTACCTTCTCCTCTGCCACCACTCACTATCCAATGCTGTACTGTGTTCAGCACTGATTCCTTCAAGTTCCTTGGCACTACCATCTGCAAAGACTTGAAGTGGGAGAAGAACATCAGTACCATAACAAAGAAAGCCCAGCAGAGGATGTACTTTCTCCACCAACTAAGGAAGCACAACCTGCCAAAGGAACTGTTGTGCCAATTCTACAGGGCCACCACTCAATCCATACTATATTCATCAATCACTGTCTGATTCGGCTCTGCCACCCAATTGGACAAGCGCCGCCTTCACAGACTAGTTAAGTCAGCAGAGCGCATCACCGGGACTAACCTGCCCTCCCTCCAGGACCTGTACATGTTCCGTGTCAGGAAACGGGCTGAGAAAATCGGAGGGGACCCCTCACACCCCGCTCACTGTCTGTTTAGTGATACAGACTAATCAAAAGAAGAACTACCAGACACCAAAACAGCTTTTTCCCAGCAGCCATAAAGATTCTAAACACCCTCCTATAACCTCAATCTACACTGGACTTTTTACTACTGCTCTACCCTACTTGTTCAACATCACCCCCATGTGCAGTATGTTCTTTACATCTTTTGTGCAACTTCATGTGTAATATGTTTCCTTCTATCTTTTGTGCAATATCATATCCATCTGCAATATGTTTCTTTATATCTTTTGAGTAACATCATACCCATGTGCAATATCTTCAGAACCGCTTGTCCCTTACGGGGTCACGGGGAACCAGAGCCTACCCGGTAACACAGGGCGTAAGGCCGGAGGGGGAGGGGACACACCCAGGACGGGACGCCAGTCCATCACAAGGCACCCTAAGCAGGACTCGAACCCCAGACCCACCGGAGAGCAGGACTGTGGTCCAACCCACTGCGCTACCGCACCCCCCCCCATGTGCAATATGTTCTCTGAATAACTGACAATCACTGCACTATAATGTCACTTTATGATATAGATCAAAGCGTACTTTTTTCTATGCTTGGTCATTTAGTTGTATTATGTTTGCATGGTTTTATGTTCTGTCTGCATTATACTATCTTCTTGTCTGCTGCATTATTGGTAATCATGTTTGTATTAGTCTATGTCTAGTTCAGTATGTGCTTATGTAGCCTGTATGTGTGAATGTGCACTGTAGGTTTGCTCTAAACTGGAAACAAATTCCTTGTATGCTCAGGTATACTTGGCCAATAAAGCTGATTCTGATTCTGACAGGATGTCCATCCCTCACAAGGCACCCCAAGTGGTACTTAAGCCCCAGTGTCACGTCCCTCACAGCCGGCACATTGACGACACCTGCTGTTTCCTAATGGAAACGACTATAAAGAGGGGCGCCGAGGAAGCCTGGATGCAGAACCTTGTTTTGCCTCCTTTGTTTCCTCTCTGGCAGTGTTACAGTGAACCTCTTCCGACATCAATCTTTGCCTGTGTATTTCCTGACCACGTTCTTTGTCTAGCCCTCTGTACTACGTTTGCTGATTGCCTGACATACGCCTGTCCCACGACTTTGTTTTTGGATTCCGTTTTGGCTTTATTAAACGTCTTTGTAAGAAACTCTGCACTTGAGTCCATCCTTGTGAAGCGCAACCATGACAGAAGGTTCCGCCTGCAACCAGGACTCAGCGGAGTACGCACAAATGCGTACAGCGCTCGCCATGCAAGGCGTGATTTTGGGAGCGCAAAACCAGTCGCTTCAGCGCTTGGAACAAGACAGTAGATAGATTGATCCAGGCTCTTCAAGCCAGGGGAATCATCCAACCCGCCACAGTGACGACACCTGTAGCTCCCGCTGAACAAGCCCCACCTGCACCACCAGAAGCCTCCGGTCCAGCTACACTGATCGCCATTCCGAAGCGGTATGATGGCACCCCCGACCAGTGTCAGGACTTTTTGATGCGATGTGAGTTGGTTTTTGAGGGCTCCCCTCACATGTATCGACTGATGACGTGAATATCGCCTTTGTACTATTGTTGCTGAGCGGCCCGGCCCAGGCCTGGGCTGCATCAGGGTGGCCCACGCGTCAGAGAACCACCAATGCCACTTTTCGTGACAAGTTTGAAGCGATCTTTGACCACCCTCACGCGAGGCGTGCTGCAGGTAACCGTCTCATGTGCCTCAGCCAGGGGAATAAGACCGTGGCTGAGTATGCTCCTGAGTTCAGACCCCTCACAGCCAAGAGTGGATGGAACTCCACTGCCCTCCTTACCTGTTTCTGCAAAGGGCTGAACCCCCGGATCCAGGAAGAGCTCACTTACAGGGGTGAGGATTGGGACTTCGACTGGTTTGTGGAGACCGCCATTGCCATCGACAACTTTGGCAGGACTCAACAGCCCTGGGGAGGCCAGACCATCCACCTGGGGTCCAGCTCTGAGGAGGAACCCGAGCCCATGGAGGTAGGACCGAGTCGGCTCGGGTCAGAAGAAAGGAGAAGGCGCTTGGTGGGGAAACTGTGTCTCTATTGCGGGTCCCCGGAGCATCTCCGTGCCGCATGCCCGGTTCGACCACCCCAAGGGACCTCCAAGGACATGAAGGTGAGTCTTGGGGTGCACCGGGGACAGTTGAGGTTGCCAGTGGGTATTACCTGGGATGGAAGCCGGGTACAGGCAAGTACCCTAATTGATTCAGGAACAGCAGGCTGTTTTATGGACTGGGGCTTTGCCAGAGTGCACCATGTCCCTTTTAAGACATATGAGGTCACCCTGAGAGTGAAAGCCCTCGATGGTCAGCCCTTGGGGTCAGGGATAGTAGATACCCGAACCGTCCCTCTCCTGCTTGAGACAGGAGCCTGTCACCATGAGAAAATTACCTTCTTTCTGATCCAAGCTCCAGACACCCTGATTATTCTAGGTTAACCCTGGTTGACTCGCCACGATCCAGTCTTCAAATGGAGCACCAATGAGCTGGTCTCATGGTGGGAGTTCTGTCGCTCGTCTTGCCTCACCTTTCCTTGTCGGACCAAGTTGGCGGAAGGGGTAGAGGGCCTTCCGCAGCCGGAGATACTCCCTGACTACGAGGACACACGAGAAGTCTTCGGTAAAGCCTGCGCCGCTGAACTACCTTCTCACCGGCACTGGGACTGCGCCATTAACCTCTTACCAGGTACCACGCCACCTCGGGATCGGGTATATCCCCTGTCGTTACCGGAACAACGGGGCATGCAGGAGTACATCAGGGAGGCCCTCACGGCTGGCCTGATCCGGCCTTTTACTTCTCCTGCGGCGGCAGGGTTTTTCTTTATCAGTAAGAAGGACTGGTGACTGAGGCCGTGCATAGACTACCGGGGGTTGAACGCCATAATGATCAAATATCCGCACTCTTTGCCTTTGATCACTTCAGCCTTGGAAAGCATTCATGGTTCAACCTGGTTTTCTAAATTATACCTCCACAGCGTGTATAACTTGATTCGGATCTGTGAGGGGGATGAGTGGAAGATGGCCTTCTCCACTACACTAGGCCATTATGAGTACCGGGTCATGCTATTTGGCCTAGTTAACGCCCCCTCGGTTTTCCAGGCCTTTCTGAACCACGTGTTGGGGGACTTCATTAATCGCTGTGTCATCGTCTATCTTGACAATATCCTGATTTATTCAAGGACCCGAGAGGAGTATACCAAGCAGGTCCAGTCGGTTCTCCGGCGGCTCTTACAGCACCATCTGTATGTCAAGGGAGAAAAATGCGAATTCCACCAACGCCAGATCTCCTTTCTGGGATACATCCTGAGCCGGGAGGGAGTCGCCATGGACCCCAGGAAGGTGAACACGGTGACATCCTGGCCTCGACCCACCACGGTAAGGGTGCTCCAACGCTTCCTTGTCTTTGCCAATTTTTATTGTCGGTTTATAAGAAATTTCAGCACAGTAGCTGCTCCCCTTACTGCACTAATGGCTAGCAAGGACCGAAGACTCCCGTGGGGGGAGGAGGCAAAGAGGGTCTTCCAGGATCTAAAGACCCGGTTCACCTTTGCTCCAGTGCTGAAACAGCCTGACCCTTCCTTGCCGTTTGTGGTGGAGGTCGATGCCTCCTCAGTAGGTGTGGGAGCAGTTTTGTCCCAGAGGCAAGGGGATCCGCCGAAGCTATACCCCTGTGCTTTCTTCTCCAGGAAGATGACCCCAGCCAAACGTAATTATTACATTGGGAACAGGGAACTCCTTGCTATTAAACTTGCGCTTGAAGGGTGGCGTCACTGGTTGGAGGGTGCTGTCCATCCCTTTGTAGTACTTACCGATCACAGAAACCTTGAAACCGCGAAAAGGTTGAAATCCCGCCAGGCCCGATGGGCCCTGTTCTTTACCTGTTTCAACTTTACTGTGTCCTATCGACCAGGTTCCAAGAATAGGAAAGCCAATGCCTTATCCCGGATTCACGACCTAGAACCTTTGCCCACCAACCGAGAGGGGATGTGTGGTGGGTCCAGTCCAACGGCAACTCCTCCAAGACATCCAAGAAGCCCAGGATAGTGAGCCAGAACCTCCTGGGAAGCCTGCAGGACGTGTTTATGTGCCCATTTCCTTCCACACGGCAGTGATGAAATGGGCTCATGAGGCCCCCGAGGCAGGGCATCCCGGGATCTGGCGCACCCTTTCACTGGTACAGGGACGGTTCTGGTGGCCTTCGGTGTCCGATGACGCCCTGGACTTCGTCCAGGTCTGCATCACCTGCATTCAAACCCGGACCCTGCCCAAAAAGGCAGCTGGTTTCCTGGAACCCCTAACTACACCGACCCGACCCTGGACCCATGTAGCACTGGACTTCCTAGTAGACCTGCCGGTCTCCGAGGGTAAGACAGTGATCCTCTCTGTCATAGATCGCTTCTCCAAGGCCTGCAGATTGGTGCCCCTACAGCTCTTGAGGTTGCTGAGATCCTGTTCGAGCAAGTCTTTAAACTGTACGGACTTCCCGAAGATATTGTTTCAGATCGGGGACCCCAGTTCACCTCTCGGGTGTGGAAGGCCTTTTGGAGACGGCTCAGAGTAACAGTCAGCCTTACATCTGGATACCACCCGCAGGCCAAGAGCCAAGCAGAACGCCTGCACCAGGATGTAGCAAGGTATCTCTGAGCCTACTGTTCCCAGAGGCCGCACCAATGGGCTTGCTACCTGGCATGGGCAGAGTATGCCCACAACTCTGCACAGCATACATCCACCAGTATATCGCCCTTCCAATGTGTTTTAGGTTACCAGCCTGTTCTGTTCCCTGGAGAAACCTCCCAGAGTCCTGTTCCAGCCGTGGAAACTTGGCACAAAGAGAGCGCCCGCGTATGGAGGACGGTCCAGTCCCACCTGCTCCTCAGTGCGGAACGTCGTAAACGTCAGGTGGACCGACACAGACGTACCCTTTCCTTTGTACCCGGGCAAAGAGTCTGGGTCTCCACCCGAGATCTTAACCTGAAGGTCTCATCAAAGAAACTCGGGGCTCGTTACATAGGCCCCTTCAAGATCGTGCGAAGAGTAACACCGGTTACTTATCGCCTTCAGTTGCCTCCTGATCTCCAAGTGCACCCAGCGTTCCATGTCTCCCTCCTGAAACGGGTAGGAGTGTCCTTACACCAACCGCTGGTCGACACCACCCAAACTGCTGCGCTACCTCTTGATGGGGACAGAGTCTATGAGGTCTGGGCCCTACTGGACTCTCGCCAATGGAGGGGCCGGTTGCAGTATTTAGTAGATTGGAAGGGGTACGGCCTGGAGGAACGCTCATGCGTAGCTGCTTCTGATATCCCAGACCCTGATCTGATAGCTGCCTTTCACAGAGACCATCCAGAGTGCCCGGCCCCTTGCCCCCGGGGGTGCCCTCATTCTAGGCCCAGGGCATCCGGGGCCGCCCGTGGGAGGAGGTACTGTCACGTCCCTCGCAGCCGGCAGATTGCTGACACCTGCTGCTTCCTAATGGAAACGACTATAAAGACGGACGCCGAGGAAGCCTGGATGCAGAACCTTGTTTTGCCTCCTTTGTTTCCTCTCTGGCAGTGTTACAGTGAACCTCTTCCGACATTGACCGTTGCCTGTGTATTTCCTGACCACGTTCTTTGTCTAGCCCTCTGTACTACGTTTGCTGATTGCCTGACGTACGCCTGTCCCACGACTTTGTTTTTGGATTCCATTATGGCTTTATTAAACATCTTTGTAAGAAACTCTGCACTTGAGTCCATCCTCGTGAAGTGCAACCATGACACCCAGACCCACTAGAGAGCAGGACCCAGCCAAACTTGCTCTGATACCGCACCCCTCTCGCTAACATACTGATTGTACTATATACTAGAGATACTATTTCAATAAAAAATTATCCTGCTTTGTAAATGGGTAAAACATGTAATTTGCTTTGTAGAAAAGTGTCAGCTAAATGAATAAATGTGAGACCATAGCATGTTGGGCACATTTACATTTATTCATTTAGCACATGCTTTTCTACAAAGCAGAGGGGGGGCACAGAGGTATGGTGGTGCAGTGGGTTTGGCTGGGTCCTGCTCTCTGATGGGTGTGGGGTTCAAATCCTACTTTGGGTGCTTAGTGCTGGACTGGTGCCCTGTCCTGGGTGTGTCCCTCTCAGTTGTGCACCCTGGGTTAGGCTCTTGTTTGCCACAGCCCCACTTGGGAGAAGCAGTTGTAGCTCTTGTATATCACACAAGTAGCTGCGGAGAACTTTATCCAAATATCAATGATTCCTAATAACCTCCCTAGTAATATATGCATTTATGTATCTTTTTAAATATTTATATGACATTACAGGAGTAGCTGCGTAAAGTTTTTTTTTATTGTTTAATAGGCACAATCTCAGAGTTAAAGTGCATGAACATTTACACATTGCATGAACTTAAGAGATCATGAGCGAAGTAAGGCTGGAAGACATGAGTTTTAAAACCCTTTTTAAAAGTGGGCAGAGATTCACCAGTTCTGAATGAGAGGGGGAGATCGTTCCACCACAATGGAGCTAGAACTGAGAACCTTTGTGCTTTATCTTTCACGCATGGGACCACGAAGCAGCTGGATGTGTAAGAGCATAGCAGTGTGGTTGGGATGTAGTGGACAATGAAGTCTTGTAGATATTTGGGAGCAGCTCCATTGATGCTTTTGTAGGCCGTAACCAGGGTTTTAAATTTTATCCAAGCAGTTATAGGAAGCCAATGCAGAGAGACGAGGAGGGAAGATACACAGGAAGCTTCGGTAAGTCAAACACAACTCGTGCAGCAGTGTTAAGTATCAGCTATAGAGGTTTGATAGCAGCAGCTAGATGGCCAGACGGGAGAGAGTTGCAGTAGTCCAAACGGGATGTCACCATGGCCTGGATAAGTAGTTGCACAGGGTCTGTTGTGAGGTAAGGACAGATCCTGGGGATGTTTTGCAGGATGTATCTGCAGGTCTGGGCTGTGGCTTCGATGTGCTGAAAGACTTGAGTCAAACATCACTCCCAGACTGTTAGCCGAGGAGGTAGGCAAAATGAGTGAGGTATCCAGTTTGATAGAGAGTTCACGACAGGAAGCTAGGCCAGCTGGGAGGTGAAGAATCTCTGTTTTGGAGAGGTTGAGTTGTAGGTGGTGATCAGATGTCAATGCAGAGATGTCCAACAGGCAGGCAGCAATGTCTGATGCTCCAGATGAAAATGAGAGGAAGAGCTGGGTGTCATCAGCGTAGCAGTGGTAGTTGAATCCATGGGAGGCAATAACAGGGCTGAGGGAAGATGTGTAGAATAAGAAGAGTAGTGGGCCTACTACTGAGTGCTTTGGGAAGCCAGTTGAAAGAGGCAGAGGGGATGATCAGAAGCACCCCCAGACCATTTGGTTGGATCTGATAGGTAGGACTCAAACCATTTCACTGCAGTTCCACACTCTGCCTTGTCATTGGCTAGCATGGATTCTTCTATGCTGACAATACACAACTCTTCCTAAACTTTCCGCCCGGACGTACAGAAATTTCCTCGTACATCAGTACCTGCCTCCCAGACATCTCTCCCTAGATGTCTGATCACCACCTACAGCTCAATCTCTCCAAAACAGAGATCCTTACATTTACCAGATGCTTTTCTCCAAAGTAACTTACAATTATTTACAAATTTATACAGCTTGGAAATTTCACAGTAACCTTCCAGGTTAAGTACCATGCTCAAGGGTATTTCAGCTACAGGAGAGATTTGAACTTACAAGTCTGAAAGCAACAGCACTGACTGCTAGATTCCTTAACTTGCCAGCATATGTATATTCCTGTTGATAACTCTTTATCAAACTCACTCATTTTACCTACCATCTTGTCTAAGAGCCTGGAAATACTGATTGAGTCAGGTCTGTCTTTCCCATATCATTTCTCATGTTTTCATCTTTCTCTCTAACATATTGAAGCCACAATCCAGTCCTGCAAATAGATCATGCATAAAATTCACAAGATCTGCCCCATCTCACAGCTCTACGCAACTCTTAGTCCAGGCCGTGGTGATATCCCACCTGAACTACTGCAGCTCTCTCCTGCTTGGTGTTCTGCCATTAGTTCTCCTGCACTGATACAAAACACTGCTGCATGCGTTGTGTTTGTCCTGCCAAAGCATTCCCATGTTTCACCCCTCCTCGTCTCTATGAATTAGCTTCCTATAGCTGCCTGGCTCAAATTCAAGATTCTGATTACGGCCTACAAAACCACCAATGGATCTGCTCCCCAATATTTAGAAGACCTAATCACTCACTACACCCCAACCAGAGTGCTATGCTCCTCCATCTTTGCCCAAAAGCACAAAGGTTTTGACGTAGAACTACATCTTTCTTCTCACTACTTGGGGGGGGGGTAACTTTGGGAACTGATTGTCACGAAAAAATGCAACCCTTCTCGCCACTCCTGCTCGCAAATGAAAAGACACAGAGAGCTAGTGCATATACCGTTGGGCAGAGGAAGGAACACCGCATCAAAGAAGATATGAATGGCCGCTGCCGGTTTAGCCTGAGTGAGCTGGCACCATTGCGAAAATGTCCCACATTTGACTTGCTGGCAACGTTGTGAAAATGTCCCTCATTTGGCTCATTATGGAGTTGCCTCACGTTGCACTACGTCATCATGTTCGAACCACGTCATAGCATTGACGTCAGCATGTCAGATCATTGCTAGAGAGCTGTGCTATCGGACACGTATTGTGCCGGCAGGAACATGACAGACACTAGCCAAACAAGACACCGGCTCAGCAAAAGCATGAGCAACGTGCGCGGGAGATAGCGACGCGGGAGGCTACAAAATCACCTCAAGCGGCCTCGGAACCTCAACCATCGACTTCTTGCGCACCCGACATTGTCGTGCAGCGCAAGCCCATGTACGTGGATGCAGCAGCGATCAACCTGATATTTGGCTGAGTGGGTCGGGGCTCACCACCCACACGTAGTTCTATGTAAAGACATGCAGCGTAGTAAAGCTATGTACCTGTGATTTTTGGTTCTGGCTCCAATGTGGTGGATTGACCTCCTCGTCTCATTCAGAACTTCAGAAAATCTCTCTTTACATTTAAGAAGGGTCTCAAAACTCACCTCTTTCAGACTCACTTCTCCCCTGAGCTCTTGAGTGTATTATAAATGTCTAAATGTTTATGTTCTATAATTTTTTTTATTACAAATTGTTGAATACTGGATAAACCATTTTGCAGCTACTTGTGTGATGAAAACTGTTCAGTATGGTCTATTGTGAAAAATTGACTTCACCTGATCACATCTCTGCATTCAAATCTCTCCTTCTGATGTACATCACTTTGGAGAAAAGTGTCTGCTAAATGAATAAATGTAAATGTAGTCATTTACTTTAATAGTTCTTTTGTACAGTTAAGGGACATATTTTGTAAGAGCACACATACACACATACACGCACAGTCACCAAAACACGATATAACTGAAAAACAAATCACATAGAAACCATTCTGATAACCCTGTAGTTCTCAGAATCCCATTGACGGTACTCAGGAAGAGCACAGGAAGCATCACCCCGGGTCCACTCAGTTGGATCAGCACATCTGAACTCAATGAAAACCAGATCCCCAGCACTATGAAAGGAGTGAGGGATAAACATCTAGTTGTGGATTCTTGATCAGCTCTTTACTGCATTTCCTGTTGATCTTGCAACGATTCTTGTTTCATGTTTTCTCACCTGTTTCTAAAGTCCTATTCACAGTATGTTTGTGTTCCATTCTAGAGTTCTAGTCTTGTCTGCATCAGTCCTCTGTGCTTCAGTCATGGTCCCATGTCTCAGCCCTGTATAAGTCTTATTTATTTATACTAGTTTAGTTTCCCTCAGAAGAACACACAATGTGTCGCTTTGCTCCATGTTCCTCGTATCACATCACATTATTTTGTAAAGTGCACAATTTCACCCTTGTCATCCATATCTGGACATGCAATAACACACATCCACGTCTGCAGTACCACCGGACGTGACAGTTGTAAGTCAGAAAGCCCCTTTTATGAAATGCAAAGATGTTTAAACAATTAAAATGCAAATGCTATATCGCATAACAGGGATTTGCTGTATTAACTGCTCATTTCAAATTAAACTTTTCTCCAAAGCAACTTACAGCATTAAGCTATTTAGAAGGACTTATCATTTATGGAGCCAGGTATTTTTCAGTGGAGTAACTTCAGGGTTAGTATGTATTTCAAGAAAATCACATTTACGAGAGTCAGAGGTGAGACTTGAACCAGGAACACTTAGGTCCACAATCAGCAGCCCTAATAAATACTCTACCAGCTGTTGCCCTTTCCCTTCAAAAAAAAAGAACTAATATAGAAGAAAAATCATACAACACATTACTGTCATTTATAAAAGAATGCTCACTACAGAGAGGGTATTGGCGTATGTGTACACTACAGATAATCACTTATCAGTTATCTAGTTATTAGCACACAGTAATCATAAATTAATGATGAATACTTGCTTGCTAGGCAGTTAAAGTTTTTGGAAAGTGGACTTTGGACCTTCAAATTCTGTTCAGTAGTACTTAGACTGCATGACTGTAGAAGAGCCCACTGAAGCACTGTTGTGTCTGTGTTTCCTGCAGATAGCTCAGACTTAAGTTATTTTCTTATCCACAATAGCACTGCACACACACAGTAGTTCATTATTAACATTAAAAAAAAAAGTTACAAGCAATCCAAGCAAGTTAATCACTATCAACTTTGTACTCCCTACTAGGTGTACAAAGGTGTGCAGGATGTACTGACGTTTCTGTGGAGGCTGATGACTTGGATGAAAGACAGGGGTCATTCCAAGATCATGGCAGAGAGTGGGAGGCATTTTTATTCCAAAGGAGAAGGATGCTGTAGGTATTGGCTCGTTTGGGCCTATCAGCTCTATTTAATGTTGAAGGATTAATTTTCTTTATTGTTGTGGCAAGGAGGTTGGTGGTATATTTAGAGGTGAATAGGTTGATTGATACATCTGTCGAGAAAGCAAAGCTTCTGAGATGCTCAGGGTGCTTGGAGCCCACTATCATGATTTGACATCAGACTTAGGCTGCCAAGAAAGAGAAAATAGATGTCCGTGTCGTGTTTCTCAACTTGGAAAATGCCTTGGGGTCAGTTCTGCACTGTTTGCTATGGGTGGTATTCAGGTTCTTTAAGATCCCTGAGAGTATGGCGAGGCTGGTCAAAGGACACTTTTGGAGGTATTCAGTTTTGTTTCAGTACAGGAAGCTTAGCATCTTAACATTGGTTACATCTATTTTAAATTTATTTAGCAGATACTGTTCTCTAAAGTAGGGGTGCGGTGGCGCAGTGGGTTGGACCACAGTCCTGTTCTCTGGTGGGTCTGGGGTTCAAGTCCCGCTTGGGGTGCCTTGTGACGGACTGGCGTCCCGTCCTGGGTGTGTCCCCTCCCCCTCCGGCCTTACGCCCTGTGTTGCCGGGTAGGCTCCGGTTCCCCGTGACCCCGTATGGGACAAGCGGTTCTGAAAATGTGTGTGTGTGTGTGTGTTCTCTAAAGTGACTTCCAATGAACTCTTTGTAGTGTTATCAGCCCACACACCTTATTTACCAAGGTGACTTACACTGCTAGATAGAGTATGTACAATGGGTCACTCATCCATACATCAGTGGAACACACTCTCTCTGTCACTCACAACATCATGGTTACAGGAATTATGGCTGGTTGTACAATTTTGCCACTAGTGTTCACAATGATGATGGAGGTTATTATAAGGCTTTCCAAATGGGTTGTTATTGGTGAGAGACTGGGGACGGGGCATGCCTCACTCCCATTAGAGCATTTATGGATGACATGACAATAGTTATGGCTATGGCCCCCTAAACTCGTCAGTTGTCTAAATTGAATGATAATTTGAAATGGGCTAAGCTGACAGTTAAACCTAGCAAATCAAGGGGTCTGTTGATTGTTGATGGAAAGGTAGTGCAGGAGGGGTTTTATGTGAATGGTGAGGTAATTCCCTGTATTGTAGAAAAACCAGCTAAAAGCCTAGGTAGATGGGATTGTTTCATGTTGTGCCATAATGAGCAGGTTTTGGCAATGAGGGAGGTAGCAGTGAGTGGTATTGAGCATTGATGCATCTGTCTTGCTTGAGAAATTAAAATTGTGGTGTTTGCAGTTTGGCCTGTTGCCATGTATTAAATGGCCACTTACGGGATGCTGTGGAGAGATGGAGGCTACACTGTTAAGACAAGTGGGCTATGGAGGCAAGTTGCATTAAATTCATCATTGGAGGGATGTACGCAGAATGTTAAGCAATGGGTAGGTGACGATGGTTGTTGTAAGGTGGGTAACAGTGTTCCAACATTGAGACACCTTTTGTCTGGTTGTAAGGTTAGTTTGGTGCAGGGGTGCTGTTCTTGATACCATAAGCAGGTGCTTAAGTGTTTACCAGGGGTTTCTCAGAGCAAGCGTATTGTGGTGAATTTGTTGCCCATTGGTAGTGTAAATGGTACAACTGGTTTCGTGTGGGAGGGTGAAAGTAACGTGGTGCAAGAGTGGAGGTGTCTTGGGAGATTGGGTAAGGCACAGGACTGGAAGTTGCTGGCTGATGTGGGGAAATAGCTCTAAGTGCTACAGGCTATTTTGTTTAGTACTGTTCAGCTCGATATGGTGTTATATTTTGAGAGTGAGAGGATTGTGTACTTCAAAGGGTTAAGCGTAAAGTTTGAGGATATTGCAGGACAGGTAGTGGAGACAAGGGACCAGGGGTGGTGAGCTCATGTGACACCAGTAGAGGTTGGCATTAGGGGGTCTGTGACTAAATCAGCTACATCACTCCTGGTGGAATTTGGTGTTAGAGTCAAGGAGCTCTCTGAGGCTGCTGAGAATGCCAATCAGTGGCTATGGATGAGAAGAGAGAAGGGTAGTTAATGTTTCCATAAGGAAAGTTATAGGTGGATTGCAGTGGTGGGCAGCTTTTTGGTAGTACATATGGAGGTGTGCTGTTGGTGTTTATTGGGATGGTCTGAAGTTGTTCAGCTGGTGCATTTGCTGTGGGTGGAATGAGTCTGACGTGTGTAGAGGGAAGTGGGTCTGGGACACTAGTCTTTACTGTTGAGCCTTCCTGACTTAGCAAAACACTGAAGAAAGGAGGTGCCTGTTTGATAAAATCAATGAAATCCCAGTGTTGGCACCCTGTGAGCCGATGTAGTGGTTAGGGAGGAGATTAAGCCACTTGCCTGTGAGTCATTGAGATGTATAAAGGCATTGCATGGTACTTTCTCTGGGACTTTGTGTGCAAGGGGGTAAGGCTGGTGAAACTGCGCCTTATGTACAGCCCTTGACATATGCACACTTAATGTAATAGCTTATCGTGTATGTTGAAAGTGTGAACATCATGGACTTAGATTTTACCACAGCCTAAAGAACATGAAAACTAAACTATATTAACTCATGTCAGAACAAATCCTCACGATCAGTCAACAGTTCTCAAAACTAGAGAAAGCTCAGTTGGTTGCGCATCAGACTTTAGTCCGAGGGTCAAGGGGTTAAGTCCCTGTCCGGGTGTTACGTTCAGCGTTGACCTGAGGCTCCACAAGTCTGCTTGTAGTACTCTCACCTTTGAGTATGTATATAAGTTCCAACATGTAAGGGTGAACCCTCCTGTTCCTGACTCTACTGAATTGAGAAGGTGTTAATCGATCCTTTAGACTGATTAATAATGCAGTATGTCTTCTTACTTACAGGAAATGGAAGTCTCAGCTGAAAGGATGCAAAAAATGTGGAGCAAACAGGATATAAAGGAGATGTTCTGGTAGGTGCAAACCAGCACAGTAATTGAAGGATTTTCCAAAAAAAAGCTATTAAGTGAAGATACTGGATATCTCAGTTGGTAAAGCATCAGCCTTTTAGTCTGAGAGTCCAGGGTTCAAGTCTCTATCTAGGTATAATTTCTAAGATTACCTTAAGGTGCCCTGTGGTCTCAAGTTTGCCTTCAGTACTGTTACCTTTGAGTAACTATGTAGGTTCCAATATGTCAGAAGCAGCCATACTCTCTCTGACTCAAATGAGTTAGGAAGATATAAATTCATCCTTTGAAGTCATTAATGACCCTGTACTTGTTTGTATTTGTAAGAAATGGAAGTCTCAGCTCAAGGGATGCAAACAAGATAGAAAGGAGATGTTCTGGTAGCTGCATATCAGCACAGTACTTGAAGGGTTTTAAAAAAAAAAAAAACTTGTAACAGAAGAGCCTGGTTAGCTCAGTCAGTCAAGCATCAGGCTTTTAATTCTAGGGTTCAAGTCCCTGTCTAGGTCTAACTTTCAGTACTGAGCTGAGGATCTATATGGTCCTAAGTCTGCTGGTAGTACTGCTACCTTGGAGTAACTATGTAGGTTCCAACATGTAAGAAGCAGCCATACTCTCTCTTACTCAACTGAGTTGGGAAGATATAAATTCATCCTTCGAAGTCATTAATAACCCAGTATTTGTTTACAAGAAATGGAAGTCTCAGCTCACAGGATGCAAAAAAGGCGGAGCAAACGGGACAGAAAGGAGAAGTGTTGGTAGGTGTGTACCAGTACAGTAATTGAAGGATTTTCAAAAAAAAAAAAACTAGTAAGACAGAGCCTGTCTAGTTCAGGCGGTAGAGTATCAGCCTTTTAATTTGAGAGTCCAGGGTTCAACTCCCTGTCTAGGTGTAACTTTCAGGTTTGACCTGAAGCTCCATATGGTCCCAAGTCTGCTTGTAGTAGTGTCACCTTTGAGTATGTATGTAGGTTCCAACATGTAAGGAGCAGCTGTACACTCTCTGACTCCCCTGAGTAGGGAAGATGTTAATTCACCCTTTGAAGTCATTAATAACCCAGTATTTGTTTGTATTTATAAGAAATGGAAGTCTCAGCTCAAGGGATGCAAACAGGATAGAAAGGAGAAGTTCTGGTAGATGCATACCAGCACAGTAACTGAAGGATGTGCATTCTGAAACTGAAGGAAAAGTATTCCTCATTTTAAACAAATATTCAAATTGCCTTGTGCAATTTGCAGAACTACATTTTGTGGAACAACAAATTAAAATATTTCCCCAACCCCTATATGTAGCTCTGAAAAACATTGCATCGTGAATAACATTTTGATCTAGAACAAATAATTTCAGATTATTTATTCATTGCCCATGTTAAATGAACAACTGCATAGAAAAAACTGAGAAAAGCAGGAAATGGTACAACAGCAGGTTGTACAATCTGTTAAACTGTAGCCCTTTACATTGTATCATGTTTTACTTAAAAGCATCTGACATTGCATATCTTGATCAATGGTTGAACAGCCAGGTTCCTCATGGGGTTTGAATCTATATCAGATACCTTATACTGTTATCCCATCTAACTGCTAGTTTAATTTCAGTTATATACTTTACTTATGTTACTTTCAAATTAAATATTTTAACCATTATGTTATTTATCCACCATAGACATACAGCATAGTAAATTCAGTCAAAGACTAAACAAGAATAAATATGGTTATTCTTATTTTAAGATATTATTTGATTTCACCCTTGCAGATGTCGATGTCCATGCATTTCTGCTTCCAAGAAGACTGCTTAGAGTTTAAACGATTAAGGCATAAATCTTTCATTTTTTCTGAAGGGTTTTGTTTACAAGCAGCTAGGCACTTGATGCCTCTCACAGTGTGATTGTGGAATCAGACCCCCTGCCTTTCTGGGAATAAAGTCTTCTCATCTCCATGCCTGTCAGTCCTAGGTTATTTGGCTTTCACTCTGAATTCATTATTTCCTCATTGCAATTTTGCTGCTGATTGCCAGCCTCCCCTGCAGTCTTTCTTCACCACATTAAAAATCCCACCTGCCTGTAATGTCTGATTTTCTGATATTTCCTTCAGTTAGATTACTTTCTCTTAGAATGTCTCAAAAGGTTGAGTTAAGTACTGTGGTCAAGAGACCAACAGCAGTGTGTGGGATTCAAACCTGTGGTCTTTAGATGAAACAGCAATAACTCTTAGCTGTCTGCTGCCGCTTTAAGCTCTGTTTACATGCTGTGGTGATTATCTGCTAAAGAATCCGTGGGATGGAGAACAGAGCACACTTTCTTTGAATACTTGACCTTGTGCAATATGAATTGCTAGTGGAAGAGCTGAAGGAATTAGCAGAAGGCTCCATGACTCCTGCACCCTCATTTAACATGCTCTGTAAAATACTCCCACCTTTCTGCATGTTAAAATGCCAAATAGCATATTCAGATCCATTATACTGCAGGTATGTGAAGGCTGTCACTTTTTTTATACTTCCTTGGAAAAATTACATACAGTCATTCCATCTTCTAGCTTATTTTCATTTCACCACTTAATAACCTTCCACATCTGCTTCAAATTTTCCATGAGATCAACAGGTTAGTCTTCTGCTGATATCACAATTTGATAATGGCTCAAAACACAGTCTATGATTTTAGCAGATTTGAAGCTAAGAATCTTATCTTATTTTCAGTGTTCTGCCGCAGTCCGCCCCGTGATGATTGTATCGTCAAGGCAGCATTGTGTTTGGGGAATGTCTCTTAATATTTGGTCCATGGCCTGTTGACATAACATAGGAGTAGAGACTATCCCAAAAACCAGATGCTTGTAGTGTTTCAGACCCAGGTGAATATTCACGGTTAACAAGTGTCTGAATTCTTCTTCCACCTCCATCTGTTAGTATGCTGATGCCAGGTCAAGTGTAGTGAACACAGTCCCCTTAGCTAACTTCGCAAATATTTCTTTGATCCATGGTAGTGGGTAGACTGGCATCTTTAGCACCGGGTTAATTGTCACTGAAAAGTCTCCACACACCCTCACTTTATCATTTCGTTTCTTTGGGGTCACAATAAGAGCAGTCCATTCAGAGGACTGGACACTTACAATAATGCCATCAGCCTGTAGCAATGCCTGTTCAACAATGCCTGAACAATGCCTGTTCAACCATAGGTCGTCTGGTGAATGAGACTGGTTGAGCTTTATGAAACTGCGGAATTGCTCATTCTTTTAACGGTAACTATGCTTTAATGCCCTTTAATTGTCCCAGTTTCTTATCAAATACCATTGGGTATTTCTGTACCATCTCTCACAACGGACTCTTACTCCTTACGTCATGATATGAGATATTGCTCCTTTCTCACCATTCAGCTCTAGGATCAATGCCAAAAACTGGACCGCTTTCCAGTCGGCCATCTTACATAACCATTCTCTTCTAACCAGTGGGGGTCCAGCTCCTTTAACTATGTACAGATCTAGAACAAACAACTTCCTGAGTTCTTCAACCTGTACCTTAGCCTTCTGGACCACCTCCAATTTTTCACCAGAATAGACTGTCAGAGACATCTTGGCCTTGAGGGTGGAGAGCCCAGGAAACGTCTAGTAAAACTGGGCTTAGTTTATAACGCTCACCCCCGAAGTGGTGTCAGTCTCCATCTCCAAGTTTGTCCTCGACCTTTACCATATGCATGAGTGGCTCAACTGTTGTGTAATTACACATTAGCTTTTGGATGGATTGCGGTGCTGGGTCCTCTAAATCACTAGCACTGCCGTCATCTGAGTTATGCATGGCGTACACTTACCCACTTTGGCTTGATTGGGGTTTCTTCTCATGACAGACGATTGCTTTGTGGCCTCTCTGCTGGCAGGCATTGCATGTCTATAGACAGAAGTTTGGGGAGCATGTTTTGAGCCTCCGCATCGGTGGCATACCCTGAGTCGGTCCAACTTCCATTTCCCCCTATTGATCTGTTTCGGGGCTCTAGTGGGATCCATGTGATGCACCTCGGTGTTGAATCTGTCTGGTGTGTCACTAGCGCCAGAAGTCTTTGACAGTGCTAAAGCCTGGTCATCTTTTTGGGCTGCCTCCATTGCCACTGCAACCTCTACAGCCCTTTTTAATGTCAGTTCCTTGTCAGTTAATAGTTTTCTCGGGATTGGCTTCAGATCGGAGCTCACAAACAAACCGTCTCTTAGTGCTTCATCTAGAAAAGTTTTAAACTCATATTTTTCTGCCAGACGTGGTACCTTGGCTTCAAACTCCGCTACACCCTCACATGATTCCTAAGTTGCTGAGTAGAATCTAAAGTGTTCTGCAATGGTTAATGGAGCTGGTGATAAATGCTCTTTCAGTGTCTTAATAATAGTAACGTAACTTTTGGCCACTGGCTTTTCGAGAGGTAACAGCATCCAGAGAACCGTGTAGACTTCAATGCCTATTACTGCTCATAAGGTTGCCTCTTTTTTAATTTCGTCAATGCTATTTACCATACAAAATTGTTCAAACCTGTCACAGTAATCGCCCTACGAAGCGTTCTTGTTATAAGCCTCAATCTGTCCGATAAGGCCCGCCATCTTGATGTTCCTCGCTGGACCGCCGTCAGTGCCCATGGGTGCTTTTATTTGTCTGAACGCAGCTTGTCAGGATTCCATATCGACATAGTTGGACTACCTCCGCGTTCAGGGTCCCTTCCTACTGTAGGGATCCCATCCTCGTTGCCAGTTGTTAAATCCGCAATCCATGAAACAAAAAGGTCCATACAAGGTTCAGTGGAACAGAACACGTCAATGTTTTCCCCTAACACTCTGCACGCACAAGGGCCGATACATCAGCACTGCAGCATGTTTATAACATACACAACAGTACCTCGCTCAAGGATTTTGCAGCTGGAAAAGAGGCACAAACCTACAAACTTTGGATAGAAAGGCAATTCACTCTAACTAGCCAGAGTAAATAGAAAAACAGTGTGCCTTTACTTATATATGGTCTCATTACTGTAAAATTATCATTTTGAAAAAACAAATAGTTAACTCCTAACCAGTGGAAACATGTGACTTTAAGAATGACAGCCTTCTGGGAACTTTCACAAGCATACAAAAAATGTTCAAGACTAGGAGGTGGATTTTTACAGCAAGGGAAAGAAAATTAAACTGAACAGAATGATATTCCTTAAAACTCATGCACTCTGGGGGCTTCCTGAAGAAAATTAAAGTTCTCTGGAAGGCCACATATGGAGAAGATGCACAGCACCCTGCTGTTTGCCCTCTGACATGGTTGTTATGGATGCTATCATCATCCAGGGTTCTGAGTATGGAGGTATGACTATTATTTATCTGCACCATAACTGTGGAAACATCCATTAGGATGCATTACAGTATATGCTGTTAGGCTTTCCCTGCACCATCTACAGAATGTCTGGTAGGTCTGTTCGAAACCCAAACCTGGCACTGAATGGGGGTAAAAATAACCCAGGCTTACATGTACTGCAGTGAGAGATTGGGACAAATGACCATAATATATATACTGATGATAATAAATTTACCCTTATTCTTAAAATGTCCCATTATAGAGCTGACCACACCCCAAACAAACATTCCAGAATTCCTGTGTCTGTGGAGACAGAGGTCCAATTGGAATCTTTCAGAATGAAATATTGTGAAATCAGTAATATTAATATAACTACGGACACACACACACAAACCACTTGTCCTAAGCAGGGTCACAGCAAATTGGAGCCTCACCCAGCAACACAGGACACATGGCTGGAGAGGGAGGGGACACACCCTGGACAGAATGCCAAGCCATCACAAGGCTCCCCAAGCAGGACTTGAACCCCAGACCCACCAGAGAGCAGGACATGGCCAAACCCGTTGCGCTACCACGCCCCCCATTAACATGACGACTAGTGACAAAAATATTTGTGTATCTTCTTTCACAAGGTCATGGCCCAAGATTATTGGGTATCACAACAGTGTAGCAATTGGGAGAAAAAACCTTTCACTCCCCTTCCTGGATCAGGGCCTTGTCGTGGTGGAAGGGCTTGCATGAACTAGAGAGCTCCAGAGCTATTTTGGTGGGAGCAGTATGCTCCTGGTAGGGTCTCGCATGCCAACCAGATCAAGACTAATATGATCCAAAAAACCCCTATGACGAATGTAAACAAGTCAAAGTTTGTCCTGTCCAGAATAGGTTCACCGGGACCTACCCCTAGAGTCAGGCCTGGGGGTAGTGTTCCTAGGTGAGTGCCTGGTGGCCGGGCAGCCCACATAACCCAGCCAGGCATGGCCCGAAAAGGGAACATGGTGGGGTTTATGTAGGACCGCCACCCGCAAGGTCCAGCATGGGGGTTAGGTGCAGTGCTTTTCAGGCAGCAGGAGCGGGCAGGGGGGATGCATGGAACTTGGAATGTGGATTGTAACCTCACTGGGGGTGTGAGGAGCCAGAACTTGTGCGGGAGGTTGAGAAATACCAACTACCACCTCCACTCAGAGTGTTGTCTCAGGAGTTGTACAGGGTGAGAGGCGCCAGTCAGGTGTGGGGATACTCACAAGCTCCCGGCTGGCTGTAATACAGTTGGAGTTTGTCTCAGTGGATGAGAGGGTCACCTCAATGCGACTTAAGGTCGCAGAGAGGAAAACTCTTGACTTTTGTGTGTGCTTATGCACCAAACAGCAGTTCAGAGTTGACCTTCTTGGAGAGAGTGGGTGGGGTTCTGGACAGAACCCCACCTATAGACTCCATGGTCCTGCTGGGGGACCTCAACGCTCATGTTTGCAATGACTGGGAAATCTGGAGTGGGGATTGGGAAGAACGGCTTGCCCGATCTGAATCCGAATGGTAAAATGTTATTGGGCTTCTGTGCTAGTCATGGTTTGTCCATAACAAACACTATGTTCGAACACAAGGATGCTCATAAGTGTACTTGGTACCAGAGCTCCTTGGGCTAAAGGTAAATGATTGACTTTGCAGTCGTTTCATCTCACTTGAGGCCATATTTTTTGGACACTCGGATGAAGAGAGGTGCTGAGCTATCAACTGATCACCATCTGGTAGTCAGATGAATCAGATGGTGGGGAAAACTGACAGACAGACCCGGTAAATCCAAACGCATAGTGAGGGTATCCTGGGAAACACTACTGAGGAGTCTGTCCAGAATGATTTTAACTCCCCCCTCAGTGAGAACTTCTCCCATGTCCTGGAGGGGGTAGGGGACATGGAGTCTGAATGGATCCTGTTCAAAACCTCCATTGTGGAAGCAGCCAGGCGCGGCTGTGGCCAAAAGCTTGTTGGTGCCAGTCACAGCGGCAACCTAAGAACCCACTGGTGGACACCGGTGGTGAAAGAAGCTGTCAAGCTGAAGAAGGAGGCCTTTAGGGCCTGGTTGGCTCTGGGGACTCCTGACTCGGCAGATAGGTACCAGCAGGCAAAAAACCCAGCAGTGGCTGTGGTTGCAGAACCAAAATCCAGAGCATGGGTGGAGTTTGGAGAAACTATGGAAAATGTCTTTTGGTCGGCTTCAAAGAGGTTCTGGAGAACTATCGGGTGGCTCTGGAGGGGTCGGAGGAGCTTCACTCAAGCTGTGCTCAGCAAGAGTGGAGAAACTCTGACCTCAAATGAGGACATTGTCGGGAGGCTGATAGAGTACTTTGAGGAACTCCTAAACCCGAGAGATATGCTTACTTTACAGGAGTCAAGGCCAGAGGATTCTGGAGTATCAGAGTCTATTTCCCTCGTGGAAGTCACTGAGGTAGTTGGAAAGCTCCGCAGTGGCAAAGCACCAGTGGTGGATGAGATTCACCTAGAACTGCTTAAGGCCCTGGATATTGTGGGTCTGTCATGGCTGACATGCATGGATCTCAGGGACAGTGCCTTTGGATTGGCAAACTAGGGTGGTGGTCCCTATTTTTAAGAAAGGGGACTGGGGAGTGTGGGCTAGCTATCAGGGTATCACTCTTCTCAGCTTCCCTGGGAAAGTCTATGCCAAGGTGCTGGAAAGGAGGCTCCGGCCGATAGCTGTACCTCAGATTTAAGAGGAGCAATGCAGATTCCATCCTGGCCATGGAACAGTGGACCAGCTTTTACCCTCTCACAGACAGTTGAGGGGGTATGGGAGTTTGCTAATCCAGTCTATATGCGTTTGTGGACTTGAAGAAGGCTTATGACCGTGTTCCCCGAAAAATTCTGTGGAAGGTGCTTTGGGAATATGGGGTGCTGGGGCCACTACTGCAGGCCTTTCGGTCTCTGTACACACGGAGCGAGAGCTGTGTGCGCATACTCAGCATTAAGTCAAGCCCGTTTACTGTGGGTGTTGGATTCTGCCAAGGTTGTGCCTTGTCCCCATTGCTGTTTGTGGTTTTCCTGGACAGGATATCAAAGCACAGCTGAGGTCAGGAGGGTATTCTATGTTCAATTCACACACACACACATTTTCAGAACCGCTTGTCCCATACAGGGCACAGGGAACCGGAGCCTACCCGGCAACACAGGGCGTAAGGCCGGAGAGGGAGGGGACACACCCAGGACAGGACGCCAGTCTGTCGCAAGGCACCCCAAGCGGGACTCGAACCCCAGACCCACCGAAGAGCAGGACTGTGGTCCAACCCACTGCGCCACTGTGCCACCACGCCCCCTGTATGTTCAATTCAATTCAATTCAATTTATTTTTATAGAACACTCCTCTCACGCAGTGACACATGTTGGGACTGGAAGGTGATGTCTCTGCTTTTTCCAGATGATGTTGTTGTTTTGGCACAGTCACATGGATGCCTCCAGCACTGGAATGGGTTGCAGCTGAGTGTGAAGTGATTGGTATGAGGATCAACACCTCCAAGTTTGAGTCTCATGGAAAAGGATGGCATGCCCCCTTCAGGTAAGGGGATAGAATTTGCCCCAGGTGGAGGAATTTAAGTATCTTGGGGTCTTATTTACAAGAGAGGGGAGTAGGGAGTGTGAGATTGGCTGCATAAGGCAAAGCCTTCTATTTACCGGTTGGTCTACGTCACTACCCTCACCTATGGTCATGAACTCTAGATAATGACCAAAAGAATACACACACACACACACACACACACACACACACACAGTCTGAAATTGCTTGTCCCAGGCAGGGTTGTGGTGAGCCAGAGCCTACCCCAGCAATACAGGGTGCAAGGCCGGAGGGGGAGGGGACACACCCAGGACGGGACGCCAGTCCGCCGCAAGGCACCCCAAGCAGGACTCAAACCCCAGACCCACCGGAGAGCAGGACTGTGGTCTAACCCACTGCACCACCGCACCCCACCAAAAGAATAAGATTGTGGATACAAGCGGCTGAAATGAGTTTTCTCTGCAGGGTGGTGGAATTCACTCTTCATGATAGGGTGAGGAGTTCAGCCATCCAGGAAGAACTCGCAGTAGAGCCGCTACTCCTCCACATTAAGAGGAGCCAGATGAGGATGTTTGGGCATCTGGTAAGGATGAGCGCCTCCCTTTGGAGGTATACTAGGCACGGCCAACTGGGACGAGATCCCGAGGTCGGCCCAAGACCCGCTGGAGAGATTACATCTCCCAGTTGGCCAGGGAGCAGCTAGGGATCCCTCGGGTTGAACTAGAGGAAGTCGCAAAGGACAGGGACGTCTGGGCTTCTCTGTTCTTCTATTGCCACCGTGACCCTAGAAGGACTCAGTGGCCTAGAAAATGGAGGGATAGAACCTTTCACTTCCACTAAAACTAATATTTTGTCTTAGAAAAAGATAAAACACATTAATACTTTTATACACAGATGTTAGAAAACACACACACACACACATTTCAAACAGTTTATGAAAAACGTATTTTTCACTGAGCACAAAGGTTTCCAAGTGTCTTGTAATCACAATGGCATGTATCAAAACACACTCCTTCTTTTATAAAGATTGTCATCAATTATTTCATTTGTTATTATTTATTTGTATTTATTTTTAATATTAATATGATTTTTTTGTTATTATATAT
The DNA here is from genome assembly GCF_900964775.1 of Scleropages formosus. Taxonomy (NCBI): domain Eukaryota; kingdom Metazoa; phylum Chordata; class Actinopteri; order Osteoglossiformes; family Osteoglossidae; genus Scleropages; species Scleropages formosus. The sequence goes on from NC_041821.1 coordinate 25,952,872, forward strand.
TGGTTTATGAATTAATTTATGACCATAGTGTAATAATACTGTTATCATCGTACAACCTTTGGTGCATTCCTGAACCAACAGATATCATATTCTCGAATCTTCTTTTTTCCAACTTTGTCATTTCAGTTAAATGCATGTGAGTACTGCAAATATCACACACACACACACACACACACACACACACACACACACACACATACACCCACACACAAACACTTATATATATGTAGCAATCACCTCAAATAATAAAGTTCATTTGAAATGAAAATCCTGGCATGCTTCATCCAATTATTAGCTAAGTATTCCTGGCAAATGGAGTCTGCTCTATGGGTTCCCTGATATTTTACAACATTCTTAATGACATTGTGTTCAGGATAAAAAGATAACTGGGACAAAGACTAAAGAACATTTGTACTGAAATTGTTTATGTACATTTTGTTATGTATCACTATTTTGCTTCTCTTTTCTGTAAGCTCACAAAGCTTAGGACCCAAAGGTAACTAACCCTTGAGAGGGGTTTAAAAAAGTAATTTTACCGTTAATTTCCAAAAAGAAAGCATCCCTTGCATCTCATATGCATTAGTAGGATTAGCAAACCAAAATGTCAAATTTAGCAATATTACAGCACAAGAATGACTTATTCCTTTGTCTTTGAGGTGAATAGAATTATAAAAGGAGATAAGGGTGATATCCAGTGTCTATTTCATGAATAGTAATCCCATAGACAAAAAGCCCTAGATAAAAACATTATAAATAACTCAAATTTTATTACATAAGGGCATTTGAAAAGAGCTGGATATTTAATAGGATAAGTAAGATAAGAAGTAGTGATCAATGTGGGGCCCCTGCCCTCCCACATCCAGGAATCTCCTCCTTCCCTGGTGAATCCTCAGGCCTCTCACCGATGTCACTTTAATCCACCCACAGACACAAATCTGCAACTGCCTTCCATCACCATCCAAACTGGTTCCCCCCATGCACAACTCGCTGCTCGTAGCCATAACCATTCCGAGACCAAAAGCCGTAAAATTCACCTGTGAGCCATCTTCCACCCCTGCTCTCCCTGACTTGTGGGGTATCACACAATCTGATTCATCTGTAGCCATAATGGGTGCATCCAACTGGCTTCCACAGCCAGCGATGCTGCTCCCCTGAGTTGCTAGACCCCAGATTGGGTCTGTTCCCTCCTGTCAGCTGTCTTTCCATGCTGTCACATGGTCTTTCCCCTGTTGCCAGCTGCCCTTTTCACCGCAGTCACTAGCTTAACTAGACAAGACATTCAAGATACACAGGAAAAGATGTTATACCCTGTCCGTATTTTTCAATGGCTTTACACAAGGACCCAGTCCAACCACCAACCTGAAACCACAGAGAACAACACCCAGCATAGCCAACATGCATCTTCATGCCCTGAAACCAAGATGCTTAACTGACCTAACCCTCCGACCAAACTGAAACTAATCCCACCAACAAAAACCAAACCAACAAACCAGATCTAACCCACCAACAAATAACCAAGCCAAGCCTAACCCACCAACAAAACACCTAAAGCAAGCCTAACCCAACAAACCAGCCATCCTGCCAACCCACTAACAATAAACAACCACCAAACCACACCCAACAAAGCCAAACCTACAGACCAAGTCACAACCACTTGGGATTAGTTTTGTTGCACAGGGTACAACATCTTTTCCTGTGTATCTTGAATGAAATGTAAGTATATAATTCTTCCCACATATTTGTAAAGCACAGTAAAACAATGAGGACCTCTGTGCAGTAGTAGTAGTTAAACAATACCAACCAAGCAACCAACAAATTTCAATAACCACTTGCCCCGAATGAGATCGTGGTAAGACGTAGCCTATCCAGGAGACATTGGGTGCAAGGCTAAGGGGGTGGTGCACACCATGGACAGGACACCAGTCCATTGCAGGACCACAACTAGTTACTTCCTGCTGCAGTACCCTTGATCAAGGTAATGACCATAGTTTGCTGCAGTAAAAATTACTTTACTGCATAAATGGGTAAATCAGTGTAAGCAGCTTATCATTGTCACTCACTTTAGAGAAAAATGGTAGTTAAAGTAATATATGTAAGTTAAGTACAGCTTAACTGAATTGTCTCCTCGCTCAATCCTGAGATTGTTCTGTAGGAACAAGGTATACAGAAAGACACCAGGTCTGCGGTCACATGACTTAGGGCACAAAAAAACAAAATATACTCTATTGACTAATGTGGAGAAAAGCACAAAAACACACATTATAGTTTCCCCCAAAATATTGATTTTGTTGCTTACATGCAGGTGTCCCAAAAGCCAGAGTTGGCGCCTGAGGTTTGGGTCGGCCAGGCACTCGGCCCTGACCAATGCCCAAATCACAACGCACCGGCCCCTTATGTCCTCTCCGGCAGGTGGTGAGCCCACCGAAGAGCAGCTCCACGTCTTGGCTTCAGGCTAAGCCCGGCCAGGCCCCGTTGGGCATAGACCTGGCCACCAGGCGCTCGCATGCGAGCCCCCCCCGAGGCCTGGCTCCAGGGTAGGGCCCCGGTGACCCCATACCAGGCGGGGTGAACGAGATCCTCTCACTGTCATTTGTGCTTATGCACCTAGCGGCAGTGTAGAGTACCCGGCCTTTTTAGAGTCCCTGGGGGGCGTGCTGGAAAGCGCTCCCACTGGGGACTCTGTCGTTCTACTGGGGGACTTTAACGCCCACGTGGGCAGCGACAGTGACACCTGGAGGGGCGTGATTGGGAGGAACGGCCTCCCTGATCTGAGCCCGAGTGGTGAGTTGTTATTGGATTTCTGTGCTAGTCGCGGTTTATCCATAACGAACACCATGTTCATGCATAAGTGTGTCCATCAGTGCACTTGGCACCAGGACACCCTAGGCTGGAGGTTGATGATCGACTTTGTAGTCGTTTCTTCTGATCTTCGGCTATATGTCTTGGACACTCGGGTGAAGAAAGGGGCTGAGCTGTCAACTGATCACCACCTGGTGGTGAGTTGGATTTGATGGCGGGGGAAAAAGCTGGACAGACCTGGCAGGCCCAAACGCATAGTGAGGGTCTGTTGGGAACGTTTGGCGGAGGCCCCTGTCAGAGAGGTCTTCAACTCCCACCTCCGACAGAGCTTCAACCAGGTCCCGAGGGAGACTGGGGACATTGAGTCCGAATGGACTATGTTCCACACCTCCAGTGTCGGGGCGGCGGTTCGGAGCTGCGGCCATAAAGTCTCCGGCGCCTGTTGCGGTGGCAATCCCCAAACACGGTGGTGGACACCGGAGGTAAGGGATGCCGTCAAGCTGAAGAAGGAGTTCTACCGGGCCTGGCTGGCTCATGGGACTCCTGAAGCAGCTGACAGGTACCGGCGGGCCAGGCGGAGCAAAAACTCGGGCCTGGGAGTTCGGTGAGGCCATGGAGGAAGACTTTCGGTCGGCCTCAAAGAGATTCTGGCAAACTGTCCGGTGACTCAGAAGGGGGAAGCAGTGTTCCGCCAACACTGTTTACAGTGGAAGTGGTGCGCTGCTGACCTCAACTGAGGATGTCCTCGGGCGGTGGAAGGAATACTTTGAGGATCTCCTCAATCCATCCGACACGCCTTCCGTAGAGGAAGCTGAGGCCGTGACTCAGAGGGGGACTCGTCCATTACCCTGGCTGAAGTTGCTGAGGTAGTCAAAAACTGCTCGGTGGCAAGGCTCCGGGGGTGGATGAGATCCGCCCCGAGTTTCTCAAGTCTCTGGATGTTGTGGGGCTGTCTTGGCTGACACGCCTCTGCAGCATCGCGTGGAGTTCGGGAACGATGCCTCTGGACTGGCAGACCGGGGTGGTGGTCCCTCTTTTTAAGAAGGGGGACAGGAGATTGTGTTCCAACTATAGGGGGATCACACTCCTTAGCCTCCCTGGGAAAGTCTATGCCGGGGTACTAGAGAGGAGAATCCGACCGATAGTCGAATCTCGGATCCAGGAGGAGCAATGCGGTTTTCGCCCTGGCCGTGGAACACTGGACCAACTCTATACCCTCACTAAGGTGTTAGAGGGCTCATGAGAGTTTGCCCAACCAGTCCATATGTGTTTTGTGGACCTGGAGAAGGCATTCGACCGTGTCCCTCGTGGCATCCTGTGGGGGGTACTTCGGGATTATGGGGTTCAGGGCTTGTTGCTACAGGCTGTTCGTTCCCTGTATGACCGGAGCAGGAGCTTGGTTCACATTGCCGGCAGTAAGTCAGACCTGTTCCCGGTGCATGTTGGACTCTGCCAGGGCTGCCCTTTGTCACCGATTCTGTTCATTATCTTTATGGACAGAATTTCTAGGCGCAGCCAGGGAACGGAGGGTGTCTGTTTTGGTGGCCGCGAGATCTCGTCTCTGCTTTTTGCGGACGATGTGGTCCTGTTGGCTTCATCAAGTCAAGACTTGCAGCGTGCACTGGGGAGGTTTGCAGCCGAGTGCGAAGCGGCGGGGATGAGAATCAGCACTTCCAAATCCGAGACCATGGTTCTCAGTCGGAAAAAGGTGGATTGCCCCCTCCGGGTTAGGGGGGAGTTGCTCCCTCAAGTGGAGGAGTTTAAGTATCTCGGGGTCTTGTTCACGAGTGAGGGAAAAATGGAGCGGCAGGTTGACAGACGGATCGGTGCGGCGTCCGCAGTAATGCGGTCGTTGTACCGGTCTGTTGTGGTGAAGAAGGAGCTGAGTCGTAAGGCGAAGCTCTCAATTTACCGGTCGATCTACGTTCCTACCCTCACCTATGGTCATGAACTCTGGATCATGACCGAAAGAATGAGATCGCGGATACAAGCGGCAGAAATGAGTTTCCTCCGCAGAGTAGCTGGCGCAGCGCACCCTTAGGGATAGGGTGAGGAGCTCAGTCACCCAGGAGGAGCTCGGAGTAGAGCCGCTGCTCCTCCGCATCGAGAGGAGCCAGTTGAGGTGGCTCGGGCATCTGTTTCGGATGCCTCCTGGACGCCTCCCTTGGGAGGTGTTCCGGGCTTGTCCCACTGGGAGGAGGCCTCGGGGAAGACCCAGGACACGTTGGAGAGACTATGTCTCCCGGCTGGCCTGGGAACGCCTTGGAGTTCCCCCAGAGGAACTGGAGGAGGTGTGCGGGGAGAGGGAAGTCTGGAGGACTCTGCTCGGACTGCTGCCCCCGCGACCCGGCCCTGGATAAAAGGAAGAGGAAGATGGATGGATGGATGGATGACTTTTACATCTCTTTGACCATACTTTATCAGGGATTATCAGACCCAGAATGTTACCATATCTGAGTAAATGAACCCATTTCTGAATATTATGGGATCATTTCTGATTGTATTGTGGCTATGAAATGTATTGGATATGAATAAAGAAATCCTAAACTCTTATTTGAATGTAAACAGAGATATAGCTCAGCATATTGAAGCCACAACCCGGACCTGCAGATACATCCTGCACAACATCTGCAGGATCCGTTTTTACCTCACAACAGACTCTGTGTAACAACTTGTCTAGGCCATAGTGACATCCCGTCTGGACTACTGCAGCTCTCTCCTGTCTGACCTTCCTGCTACTGCCATCAAACCTCTACAGCTGATATAGAATGCTGCTGCCCGAGTTGTGTTTGACTTGACAAAGCAATCCCACGTATCTCAACTCTCTTCTTTGGCTTCCTATAGCTGCCTGGATCAAATTTAAGACCCTGGTTATGTCATACAAAAGCATCAATGGAGCTAAACCCAGCTATCTACAAAACTTGTTCATGTGCTATGCCCCAACCAGACTGCTATGTTCCTCCACATCTGCCCACTTGGTGGTCCCATGTAAGCATCTTAAAACTCACTTCTTCTGGACTCACTTCAACCATTATCTGTTAAATTTAATCTGTTAAATTCATGTAAAGTAGAAATGTTCATGCACTTTAAAGTTGAGATCATACCTGTTAAACAATGGATAAACCTTCACGCAACTACTCCTGTAATGTAACGTAAATGTTTATTTTAGTTGTATATACAGTATATAGTTATATATACAGTGGCATCGTAGGGGGGCTGGTGATGTCACGTGCCACATAAACAATCTCCATTATCTCCAAAAATAGAAGAGATTCGAATGGCAGAATCCAGCACAAATGTAAAACTAACAAAAAACATGTTTGTCATGGGGGGCTGAATTCACAGACCCGAGTGAAGTCACGTGACATATTATCCTTTGTATTTAAATAAATAAAATAGATGAAACTGTGATTCGAACGGCACAAATGTTGCACAAGCAAATGAGCCCCATTCCAAGTGTCTGTGGCATTGTGGGGGGCTGGTGACATCACGTGCTATGTAAACTACCTCCATTATCTCCAAAAGTAACAGAGATGGAAGCGCGGTTCAAACAGCACAAATCGGCACAAAGATAGTAGAAACGAATGAGCCCAAATTTGAGTGTCTCCGGCATTGTACGGGGGCTGAGTAACGTTACTTCCTGGAAAAAATACATGTTAATATCTCAAAAACAGCAATGGCACAAATTCTAATTTTTTATGGTACAAAACGGCATAAATGCAGCACTAACAAATCATGAGGTTTCTTCATTTGTGGTGTTTGTAGGGGGGCAGCTTCACGGAGCTTGGTTTAACTGGTTCTGTAAAACCATGCTGATAATAATAGTCCAAAAAAGGTGTGTGAGGAGACTAGAACTTTTTAAATGGAGCTGGAGCATGATACAGGGACACCACAGCATATAGTGATAGAATGGCAGGACCGGGTCTAATAAATGAGAAGACTTAAGCTACTCCTAGAAATAAAATTAATTTCCCAATTCTTTTAAATGATACTTTATTCCCAGGGGTCACTCTAAATAAATGTAAATGCAAAATGTCACTGCTGTCAAATGACAGAATCAGATTCAGAAAGAGTTTTATTGGCCAGTGTGCTCACACAAGGGTGCCTCCACTATTTATAGACAAACAAACTGACACAGAATTGCGGAAAAAATAAATAACATATTTACAGATCACACAAACACAAGAGTATATATATTAGTATAATACAAAAATGTAAGAAGATAAGAGGTAAATTACAAAAATTGGTTGGATATTGTTGCACTGACAGGAGACCTATAAGGGAGTGTTAACTGTTCATGACAGTGATGGCCTGAGGGAAAAAAACTTTCTTGTATCTGGTTGTTCTGGTGGACAGTGTTCTGTAGCGCCTTCCAGAGAGGAGAAGTGTAAAAAGTTTCTGCCCGGGGTCTGTGGGATCAGCAAAGATTATGCTTTCCCGCTTCCGCATTCCGGACTTGTACAGGACCTTCAGGGTAGGCAGGGGTGCACCAATTTGTGATTAAAATTAAAAAAAATAACTAAAAGCAGTGAAAATGACTAAAAGCAACAAAAGAGAATAAGTTAATATATATAAGTCCCACTGAAGGATAACAAGACTAAAATTTGAAGATTACGGAAACAATCCTCTGGTGGGAAACACGAAGAGGAGCTGATCATCCTTAATGCTGGTCCACAGATACAAAATGTGACCATAGAGATTCCCCACAGGACTGGGTATCAAATGCTTTTTCATGTCATTTTCTGCAGAATAAAAAACTTCAAAGCCCTATGTGGTTTGTAAGGACAAATTACACTTTTAGAGTTTATATGTCATCTTTCAGAGAGGTGGATGCCACTATGGAAAACTCTGCAAGCACTGCTCCCTATGGGTATTTTCAGGGAAATTAAATCCTAGTGTAGCCATGTAGCCCGCTTTACTCAGAGAGCAAACAGAATACCGCGATCATGAAAGTTTCACTAGATGCTACTCACTCAGATGTTTAGGTTTTTCATTACTCAATCTAGATAGATAAGTGTAATAATAAAATTAAGGCATAATGATATCTTAAAAACACAATTCATTATTATCTGACATACATTGGGGGCAGCTGACAGTGTAATAGTAGTGTTCTGCCCGCAGATTTGTTTAGTTCATGTGATTAATTGCTTTGTTGAGCGGAACCTTTATTTCCATAAGTTAATACGCAATTTGTGCACGTGTGCTATTTCCATGATGCAGTACTGTCGGGATAGGCATAGTGGAAGCGTCTGAGTTCTGTGTGTTTTTCCTACGCCCATGGATGGAAGCAATAACTGTAAGTTGTGAAGTTCTTGCAGACATTGCCATTGGTTAAAATGTTTACTTGCCTTTTAAGTTTAATCTCTGTAGTGTAAATTCTGTTTATTAAGCCGTAACTCCACGTAACTTACTGTCCTTGTGAAACGCGTGCCGTGTGTGAGTTCGCGATGTCTGTAGTGTGCTATCGGCAAATGACGAGTTAACTGGTTATTATAACGATCGTTGTAATTAGACTAAGTTTCTTTTACTGTTTTTGTTTATTATAGTTTCACTCGCATTTTCACTTGTCATTTGGAGACAATAAAGGAGCAAGACCATTGCATTGCTCATATCCTGGCTCGTGAGAAATCGAGTTTGGCTTGACTGTTAACTGGATCATGTCACGTGCATAACAGGGAGAACACACAGTACAGTTAGAGTTGTTGCCTTCAGATCCAAACAGTTACTGCTTTGAATCTCACCTGCTGCAGTGTAGTAGGCTTAAACAAAGTATTTACCCTAATTGTTTCTGTAAAAATACTTAGCTCAGCAGAAGGGGGTGCAGTGGCGCAGTGGGTTGGACCACAGTCCTGCTTTCCGGTGGGTCTGGGGTTTGAGTCCCGCTTGGGGTGCCTTGCGATGGACTGGCGTCCTGTCCTGGGTATGTCCCCTCCCCCTCCGGCCTTACGCCCGGTGTCACCGGGTAGGCTCCGGTTCCCCGCGACCCCGTATGGGACAAGCGGTTCTGAAAATGTGTGTGTGTGTGTGTGTGTGTGTGTGTGTGTGTGTGTGTGTACTTAGCTCAGCTTAGTGTTGTAAGTTGCTTTAGAGAAGAGTGTCAGATAAATGAATAGATGTAAAGCAAAAACATCCCAAAAATGGGGCTTTTCTGAATAAAGAATTTTTTTTTTCCAATTACTGAAGGACCTTCAGGGGTTTACTTTTGTACTGTTGCAATACCACAAAAGAGTACTCAGAAGTCCCATTACCTTTCTTAATGCATTGTTAATAATCTTGTTCTCATGTATCATAAGTATCAGTTCTTACGAGTGCATCATTGAGAGAATTATTTATTCCTTTAGATGATGTTTTACTCCTCACAATATTAGATGTGTACACAAAGCTTTTTTTTACAATGCATTTGCACAGCTTATACTAGAGTAAAGCACCATGCATGTGATGCTATGGTAAGTGTGGGGATGGGACCTAAATCCTTCAGTTGCCAGGCAACAGCTAGGCTATCTGTCACCCCAGCTTTTGAGAACAAAAGCAGTTAATGAATTTGTTTCGTTTGTAAAGACAGAATATTTTGAATAAATATTATTACATTTAGATTTACTCAAACATTCAGTTAATCATCATTTTGATTCAGTTAATCATCATTCTGGGTGGCACAGCAAGTAGCACTGCTGTCTCACAGTGCCTAGGTGGTATGAGAGGATGGGGGTTTGATCCCCGCTAAGTCTATGTGGAGTTTGAATGTTCTCCCCATGTCTGCGTGGCTTTCCTCCCACAGTCCAAAGACATGCTGTTTGGGTTCCCCATGGTGTGAGTGACAGAGAGAGTGTGTTCCAGTGATGTATGGATTAGTGATTAGTAATTAGTGACCCATTGTAAATAGTGTATCTAGCAGTGTAAATCACCTTGATGAATAAGGTATGGGATGATAACACTATGTAGAGTTCACTGGAAGTTGCTTTGGGCAAAAGCATCTGTTAAATATGTAAATTCTCATTACTGGGGAGAAAAAAAATGTAATCTATCTTTAAAGGTTATAAACAATATTGATTGATTTTGCCTGTGAACAAAACGTCCATCAGATTGTGGTTTTCTGGCTGGTGTTCCAATAAACTTCTTAATTCACCTTCATTGAGCTTTGGTTAATTTCCCCTGAAACAGTTTTCAAAAGATGTAAATTTATTAGAAAGTGACAGATAATTTTAAATCTGATATGACATTTTTATTTAGATACAACATTTGATTTACGCTATGTTTTCCATTTGTGTAGTGGCTCTGATTAATCACTTTTTAATAATTAAAATTTTCTTCATCAGTTCATTGTATTAATCACTTCAACAGTTTACATTTTACAGGGTAAATGCATGCATATAATTTACAAAGACTCTTCTATCTCTATGTTTATTATAAGCATATTTTTAGGAAAACGTTTTAGAGGTAAGTCAGAATTTATTTAACAGGTAATTTAAGGTTAATTAGCTAAGAGCTCAAACTGAATAAAGATAAGCTGTCATGGTCGCGTCTGAGGGAAGCGGCGGACCCAAGTGCAGAGCGGTAATCGTGGTGGTGTCTTCGGGGAAATCCAAGAGAGGAGATCAGAGGACGGGCAAAGGGTCTTCGAGGTGCGAACGTCGTAACAGGGAGGATCCAAAAGGCGAGGTCAGTGTACAGGCAAGCGGTCGATGATCCGAAAGAGGCAGGAGATCGGGGAAACAAGGGATGGGTTCGGGGAAGGCGTTCGGGAACAGGAAATGGCTAGAGAAGGTCGCTAACGAGGAGGCAGATCAAGGTTCCGCATCAGCTGGTTGTCTGACGCAGCCTTTTATGCTGTAGTCTGCGTTGCGTCCCAGGTGTTCCGTGTTGGCCCGGAGGTGTGGGCGTGGCAGTACCCCCCCCCCCGAGGATCGGTCCCGAACACTCGAGGGCGACCAGGGGGACGGCCTCGAGGCCGAGGTGCGGACCGATCCGGGTGACTCCTGTGGAAGTCGGTGATGAGGCTCGGATCTAGGATGTCCCGTGCCGCCACCCAGCACCGTTCCTCAGGTCCGTATCCTTCCCAATCTACCAGATACTGGAGTACCCCTCCACGACGGCGGGAATCCAGGAGCGCCCGTACCGCATACGCTGGTGCACCACCGTCAGGCAGGAGAATCGGGTCTGGAGGCATGCTTGCGGGCTGGTGTAGGGAGGTGGCCAAGGGTTTGAGGAAGGATACGTGGAACGTCGGGTGTGTGCGTAGATGTTGGGGCAGGTGCAGGCGATACGAGACCGGGGTAACTCTGCGGATAATCTTAAAGGGTCCTATGTACCTTGGGCTGAGTTTCTTTGACATATATGGTCCTTGGAGACCCCGGGTTGATAGCCATACCCTCTGTCCGGGTGTAAGAGAGAGGTGCCGCCGATGTCGATCGGCTTGGTGTTTGATACGGGTTTGCGATTCTTGGAGATGTCGTCTGACAGCTGCCCATACCTCGCTGCTGGTTCGGTACCAAGAGTCCACAGCAGGCACATCGCTGGATCCCGGTTGCCATGGGAACAATGGTGGCTGGTACCCCAAGATGCACTGGAATGGAGAGACACCTGTAGAGGTATGGGTGAGCGTATTGTGGGCATACTCTGAGAGTCCACCCTTGGTCGAGAAGAGTGGTTCCAGAACCCAAGCTGTGAGTGGAAGTGAGCCCGACTATATCTAGATGGTATCTCTCAACCTCCTGCACTAGCTCAGTCTTCTTCCCCGCCAGTGAGGTGACATTCCAAGTCCCAAAAGCCAGAGTTGGCGCCTGAGGTTTGGGTCGGCCGGGCACTCAGCCCCGACCACCGCCCAAATCACAACACACCGGCCCCTTACAGCATCTCCAGCAGGTGGTGAGCCCACTGAAGAGCAGCTCCACGTCTTGGCTTCGGGCATAGACCTGGCCACCAGGCGCTCGCATGCAAGCCCCCCCCCCCCGAGGCCTGGCTCCAGGGTGGGGCCCCAATGACCCCATACCGGACGGGGTAAACGAGAACCTTGATTTAATGGTCATCATAAGGGGGTTTTGAACCGCGCTTTGTCTCGTCTGTCATCCAGGACCTGTTTGTCATGGGAGACCCTACCAGGGGCATATAGCCCCAGGCAACATAGCTCCTAAGCTCATTCAGGCACTCAAACCCCTCCACCACGTTAAGGTGGCGGTTTGAGGAGGGAGTGTCAGCTAAATGAATAAATCTTACTGCAAGCAACTCCTATTATGTTTGTTTACCTATTTATGCACATGTTAAGATATTTATCTACTTTTATGTTTGTTTACTTTACATGTGTCTCTTTGTGTGTTGTACATAGTATAATGTTGGAAGCAATGCTAATTGTTTTACAGTTATAAAATTATGGATGAGTGAAATTTTTTTTTATCTGTAAATGCCAGTGTAACAGACGTACTTGTGATGGGTGATGATGCCAAAGCTCTCGACACAATCATACCAATCTTTACCACAAAAAAGTTTCAAGCATACAGATTGCTTCAAAGATTTGGGTGTCCTGTTGGGTGGAAAGCTGTCATTTGTATTTCAAGTAAATGCTTTGACTAAGTTGTGCTTCCTTCAGTTAAGAAACATAGTTAAATTATGGCGTAGACAGGATGCTGAGAAATTGGTTCATGCTTTTCTTTCAAACAGGCTGGACTATTGTAATGCTTTATTATTAGGTTGTCCATACCAGACTGTTTCCAGGCTACAGGTGGTACAAAATGCTGCTGCGAGAATTGTCACTACAACTAGGAAGTATGACCATATAACACCGGTACTAAAATCGTTGCATTGACTTCTGGTCGCATTTGGAGTTCATTATAAAATCCTACTTTCGACCTATAAGGCAGTACATGGCATTGCTCCGGCTTTTCTTTGTGAGATTATTGATTCTTATATCCCAGGACGATATCTTCATTCACTGGATGCAGGTTACCTTAAACTACCTGTGATAAATAAGACCTCAGTAGGAGTTTGCTTCTTTAGTTATAAAGCACCTAAACCGTGGAATACTCTACCAGTTGCTGTCAGAGGTGCCCCCTCTGTATCCGTCTTCAAATCCAGGCGGACATGTTTACTCAGGCATTCCACCTCGAAATGTAATTCCACTTGGCTGTGTTTCTGTTTTTCCACCTCTGTATTAAAATATATTAAACCGTCTAATTTGCTTGTATGTGCAACAAAGGTGGAAGGTGACGTCTCTGCTTTTTGCGGATGATGCTGTCCTTTTGGCACCGTCACATGGTTGCCTCCAACATGCACTGGAACAGTTTGCAGCCAAGTGTGAAGCAGTTTGGATGAGGATCAACACCTCAAAGTCTGAGTCCATGGTTCTCTCACGGAAAAGGATGGCATGCCTCCTCCAGGTAAGGGAAGAGAATTTGCCCCAGATGGAGGAGTTTAAGTATCTTGGGGTCTTGTTTACAAGTGAGGGGAGAAGGGAGTGTGAGATCAGCCGCAGACTGAGAACAGCAGCAGCAGCAGTAATGCAGTCAGTACTGGACTGTAGTGATGAAGGGAGAGCTGAGCCATAATTCAAATCTCTCCATTTACTGGTCGATCTACGTCCCTACCCTCACCTATGGTCATGAACTCTGGGTAATAACTGAAAGAATAAGATCGCGGATACAAGAAGCTGAAATGAGTTTTCTCTGCAGCGTGTTGGGACATATTCTCCGTGCTAGGGTGAGGAGTTTGGACATCCGGGAGGAACTCATAGTAGAGCAGCTACTCCTCCACACTGAGAGGAGCCAGTTGAGGTAGTTTGGGTATCTGATAAGGATGCCCCCTGGGCACCTCCCTTTGGAGGTATACCAGGCACAGCCAACTGGGACTAGGCCCCAAGGTCAGCCCAGGACCTGCTGGAGGGATTATATCTCACAGCTGGCTTGGGAACGGCTGGGGATGCCCCAGGCTGAGCTGGAGGAAGTTGCGGGGTACAGGGACGGCTGGGCCTCTCTGCTCTCCCTGTTGCGACCGCGACCCTACTAGGACAAGCGGGAAAGAAAATGGATGGAAGGATGGAATTTCTTTGATATTTCAGTTGGGAGTTTTTGTTCCTTTCCCCGGTGGCCAGTAGGTATACTTATAGTTCTATAATAAGTTCTTCATTATGGTAGCCATTAGTTGACCGTCTTCTTTGTTTGTATCTGTTTTTCTTGCCTTATGTCTGTGTTAAAGCACTCTTTGTCACTGCGTGAGAAGAGCGCTCTATAAAAAAAAAATTTAAAAAATGAATAAATTACTAACAATTTCTTCTTGCTGAGCATTGTATCCCTACAATAAGAGCTGAGGAGTCCAGCCAGCCATTACAGAAGCACCCCCTGCTGACTGAAGTTGATGACCAACTGCCAAATGGACAAGATGGTGATCTGGGAAATCAAGTTATCATACAGCAACAATGCCATTATTACCTGTAAACTGACTTAGAAGTTTTTAATCTAGAATGCCCAGGAAGAGTGGGCAGCCATTGGCCCTTGGATCCCCCAGAGGTTTTTTTCTCCCTCGACTTTCGGTTGGGAGTTTTTGTTCCTTTCTTCCATGGCCAGTAGGCATACTTATAGCTCTATAAAAGCATTAAATTATGATAGTCGGTAGTCAACTGTCTTCTTTGTTTTTTATCCAATCTATTTTTTTTCTTGCCTTATGTCTGTGTTAAAGCGCTCTGTGTCATTGCATGAGAAGAGCGCTCTATACAAATAAACTGAATTGAATTGAATTTCCTTCTGAGAATAATAATTTTTCATTCATTCATTGATTTATTCATTCAAACATTTTCTGGAGTCATTACACAATAATTTCCTCTGTCATTAATGGTTTCAGGCCTCTAATTAACATTGCAAAAAGGTATTTCTCAATGTGTCTGTTCTATCTTCAGTGGATTACACTGAAGCAGATCAGCAAAAGAGGTATTTCAAATTTTAGTAAACATTACTGAAATGCTACACTCATGCGCAACATTTTTTCATGTCATAACTGGCGAGTTGTCCACCTAATAAGTGATTATTTAAGGAATCTGACAAAAACCTGAAGCACTCAGGCAACAACCTGTGTACACACTGTTTGTGCAAGAAAAGTTCAAGCTACTTCACAAAAGCTAAAAATAAAAACATGATTTAGTTTTTTGTGAACAATATAAGGCAACCTGCACATTGGAACAAAATCACATTTGGCAGTATGAATATAACATGAACATGTTTGTTAGTCATAGCTTATAGTATTGAAAAGTATAAATTTCATTTTCTGTGAAGTCCTGAATATATACCTTATCTATTTTTTGTTATTATTTTTGTTGTTTCTGTTTTCTTATTGAATCACTGTTACTCAAATGGCCTGAATTAATTTCAAGTCCTGTTTTTGATTTCTGCCCAACTCCTCCTCTTGTCCAATAAGATCACCATTTCTTGGCAGACACTCTTTGCACCTCATTACTCTTCCATTTCTAAGCTAAATCTCTCCTCTCCCAAGTGATGAAATGAAGCATGTGCAAACACTGTAACCCAATGAACTTTTTACAGATTGCCGTCTCCTACACACTGGCTTCATCGTACTCAGTTCACACAGAGGCCACCTGCTTTTTAGCAGTTTTTAGGTTTCCATTTGGTTTTTTAGGCAGCAGAAACAATATGATGTTTCACTATTTTGCCACCACCCTCACATGAAATGCTTCTTTAAAAAAGAGTCTGATTCACAAGTGTCAGCAATGCAAAGCAAAGAGAGAATAATGACTTAATCTGAGTTTAGGGTGTTCTTTGAAAGTGGAATGTTAATGACTTCTTGAGCTGAAGGACAGACAGCAGGACCTTGGCAGGCAAGCTGGCAGATTCAGGATGACTTCTGCCAAATACTCAGTCTAACAACTTTAGTGGAAAATGTGTAGCTTTTTTCCAAACACATCAAAATCAGTTTCCTCTGTTTCTGGCTTACTGCAGATGTCAGAGTAGAAGATGGCCTTGAATCCAAAGGTTTTTGGTGCAAATTTCACCTGTTACTGTAGTACCCCTTGTCAGGAGCAAGGAAAGAAAAGATCATGAAAGAGGAAGAAAGAAAGCAATAAGCTTTCTTGGTTTTAATTGCATTGCAAAATGCAGTGCTATGTAATTTGTTATGTCTCGTAATTAGAGAATGAAATGACAGATTTAGATACACTGTTATTTTCTCAGGAATGTTCTGTTGCAGTGTTGATTACAGTATACTTTGTATATAAGTATATACATATGTGTGCCTGAGTTTCCTTCAGGTGCTTCAGTTTCTTCTCACAGTCAGTTTAGGTGGATTGGAGACTCTGAAGTCACCAATTTTGTGTGTGTGTGTGTTTGTGTGTGTGTGTGTGTGTGTGTGTGTGTTTGAGTCAGTCAGTGAGTGAGAGAGAGAGAAATTGACAGAGAGAAAGTCTACCCCTCCCCCTCTGCCTTCTGGGATGAGATCCAGATCTCCACAACCCAGACCAGGACAAGCAGTCATTAAAAATATAGAGATTGATTTATACTATTGTATTTTCTACCAATAGTCCCTATTCTCTTACAAGGAAAGACAAGAGGAGGCAAAATATTGTACTGTGCTTACTTTTTCATTCTGTGTTCTGCTGAAACACAGTTCCCCATCCACCAGAGCTGTTTGAAGGAACTGGGGCATAGTGGTGCAGTGTTGCTAATGTCTCACATTTCCTGCATTGTGGGTGTGAACATGGGTTTGAATCTGGCTCAGCTTGGTAGTCAACAAGTAACCCCACACACACAGACAAAACACTCATCCCAAGCAGGGTTGCAGCAAACCAGAGCCTAAGCCAGCAACACAAGGTGCAAGGGGACACACCCAGGACAGGATGCCAGTCCATCACAGGGCACCCCAAGTAGGACTCAAACCCCAGACCCACCAGACAGCAGGGACAGGCCAAACCCACTGTGCCACAATGCCCCCCGTTCAAGAAGTAACCTTCAGCCTTTATTTATTTATAGTAGACATTTTTTTTCACATAATTGATTACAATAAAAACATTGTCTGTTTAACTCAGGGGCTTAAAGGTATAATACAAACTATTTGCTGATTTTAGTCTTTGGGTATGTCTCGTTTAAGGAACATCCATCCTCAGGCAGATGCTTGTCTTGACTAACAAAAGTTCAAAATATTACACTCAAAGCACAAAACATTACAACTCTTGTTTCTGAAAAGCTTCCTGTATGACAGACAAACAAAACAAGAATGTTAAGAAGCCAATGATTTCCACTCGTCAATGTTTTCCATGGCTAGGGTAGAACATTGCAGTTGAAACTGTATCACAAGGGTTGTAATACGATTTACATTTACATTTATTCATTTAGCAGACACTTTTGTCCAAAGTGACGTATAGCTCAGCAAATAAATTTATGACACAAAAATTCTGCGGTGGTATCCTCCACTGTCTGAAGCACTGATAATAAAGTTATTGAAATAGGCCAGAGGACCATATCTCTCAGTTCCATAATACACAAAATTTCTCCCATTTCATTTGAAAGATTGCTTAAAAAAGTATTCATTCACACTCTATTCATAGAGTTTCTACTGAGCAAAATTATAAGGTAAGATGTGTAAACCTAAATCAGTTTAGAACTTTATAAGCAGAAAAGGAAAATGCTGCTGAAACTCAAGTTTAGTATAAAATGGATTGTCATCTTGTCTGGGGGTGGGGCGGCTGCTAACCTCCAGATAGGCCGCGACCCAGCCAAGGGCATGTGGTTATTGATTGTAACTGAATAAGTTAATTAAGTGCGTCGGGGGGGGGGGGTATATTACACACACACACACACACATTTTCAGAACCGCTTGTCCCTCACGGGGTCACGGGAAACCGGAGCCTACCCGGCAACACAGGGCGTAAGGCCGGAGGGGGAAGGGGACACACCCAGGACGGGACGCCAGTCCGTCGCAAGGCACCCCAAGCGGGACTCGAACCCCAGACCCACCAAAGAGCAGGACTGCGGTCCAACCCACTGCACCACCGCATCCCCTGTCTGTGGTTCAATATAAATAAAATAACATTAATTAAATATAACCCTAAACTAAAAACATAATTTGTAGCAATTTTGTCATACAACATTTCCAAGTGACATAACATGTGAATATGAAAAATAAAGCTACTGCAGCAATGGATTTTCATTTTTATTTAGCAGATGCTTGTCTGCTTTTCTCCACAGCAACTACATGTCAGAAAAAAATATGAGTGCATTACATCAACTATATTTTTGCTTCTGGCCATTGTGACCCGGAATTCAACAAGGAGATACGCATATAGTTTTATGCAAAAATTTGGGCACCCATGGCGAAATTACATACTTAGCTAATTTTGATAGTAAAAAGTACAAAAAAAACTGCTGCAAGAAACTTAAAAATGCAACTTAACTTAAAAACTTAAAAACCTGCAACACACACACACACACACACACACACACACACACACACACACATTTTCTGAACCGCTTGTCCCATACGGGGTCATGGGGAACCGGAGCCTAACCCAGCAACTCAGGGCGTAAGGCTGGAGGGGGAGGGGACACACCCAGGACGGGACACCAGTCCGTCGCAGGGCACCCCAAGCAGGACTCAAACCCCAGACCCACCGGAGAGGAGGACCCAGTCCAACCCACTGCGCCACCGCACCCCCAAACCTGCAATACTTAAACTTAAAAAAATGCAATAAAAACACAGTTACTTTTTATGTCATTACCTTTAAAACATAGGAACAAAATCAGTAATTGTGGCATGTGCAAAAGCTTGGACACGAGAGTAAATGAGTAGTTAGTAACACCCCCTTTGGCACATATCACAACTTCTAAACACCTTTTGTATCCAGCTAAAAGTCTTTCAGTTTTTGTCGTGGGGATTTTTGCCTACTTTTCCTTGTAGATCATTTCTAATTCAGAAATATTCTTGGGCCGTCTTGCATGTGCAACATGTTTAAAATCTACTCACAGATTTTCAATAATGTTTAAATCAGAGCACTGTGAGGGCCATTCCAAAACCTTCAGCTTGCTTTTCTCCAAATAGCACATGGTGGCTTTTGAGGTATGATTGGGATCACTGTCTTGTTGAAGCCATCCCCTTTCAGGTTCAGCAACTTCATGGCTGACTGTTTAACACTGGCATCCAGAAATTGCTGATATTTAGTGGAATCCATTCTTACCTCTACCACAGGCTGCCAGACAACCCCAAAGCATAATGGATCCACTCCCACGTTTAAAAGTTGGAAAGGTGTCACCCCATCTAACACTGTTCCTTCTTTTCTCCAAAGAAACCATTGTTGATTGTGGCCAATTTCTACTTCATTAGTCCACAGCACTTGTTTCCAAAGGCCTCTGGCTTGTCTAGATACTGTTTTGCATACCTCTGACGTTGACTTTTGTGATGAGGTTCCAGGTAAGGCTTCCTCCTAATGACTCTTCCTTGCAGATCATGTTTGTGTTTGCAACACCGCACGTAGAATTTTGCACTATCAGCCAAACCTTCCTGCAGGTCATTTGCAGTCACATGAGGGTTTGCTTTTGTTTTTTCTGACCAGCATTCAAGCAGTCCTGTCAGAGTTTTCTTGGTCTTCCAAATCTTGCCTTGACTTCCACAGTTCCATTTCTTGATAATATTACAGACAGTGGAAATTGCAAGCTAGAAGCTCTCTGCAATCTTTTTATATCCTTCCCCTGCTTTGTAGGCATCAATTAGTTTCATTTTCAGATCCTCACTCAGCTGCTTAGAGGAGCCCATAGGTGTTCAGTGACAGCCCAAAGTTTGCTGAAGCTCTGCAACTGTCAGCAGGTTACAGCTCCTACTGGCTATGAAAGGCTAATGGGGTTATTATGGTCAGGGACCTTGCAAAAAAGGTTTCTGTCACTGCAAAAGTTGAAGGGGGTCAAAACTTTTGCACATGTCACAATTATTATTTTCTTTGTTGTTATGTTTTAAAGTTCATTAATAAAAAGTAACTGCGCGATAAACCTGACACAGACCTTGTTAATTGAGGTGATGTCCGAGTAGGTATGGCTTCAGTTATATTTCTCTCACTCTTGTTAGGAGGTAAGCTTGTGTACAGCATTAGGAGTCTAAGCCTGGGGATTCAAATTGGAAGCTCGCCCTGACTGAGATTTAAATCCTGGTCTACTGCACCAAAGTAGGCCATCCAGCTGCTACAATATTAGTACATGCTATATATATTAAAAAAATCATAATAATATATATAAATATATGCAGTGCAATGTCCTCAACCACTTGTCCAAAGCAGGGTCACGACGAGCCGGAGCCTAACCTGGCAACACTGGGTGCAAGGTTGAAGGGACACACTGTGGACAGGAGGCCAGTCCGCCACAAGGCACCCAAAGCAGGGCTCAAACCCTAAACCTGCTGTCACGACCACGCTCCCTGGACTAAGCAGACATCTGCAGCAGATAGGGGAGCAGGGGTATAAAAGAACAGCACCAATCACACTGACTCGCAGAACCTCATTTGAGCACACCACAACATTAGCACCAGAGAAGTTCGAACAAGTTCACCGTTGTCCCTGTTCCCTCGTCTCCTTACCCCGTGCGTGCGTCTCCGTGGTTTTCCTGACCCACGGCTTTGCTTCGGACCACGACTTTGGATTCTCCACAAAATGTTGTTTGCTCCTTGGTGAACTACTGCCTGTCCATTGACTACGATACTTCGCCTATCCCTTGTCTGTCCACGCTTGCCAATGAAGGGTGCACCCACATTTGGATCCGGAGCCTGATTGCAATCATGACACCTGCCACACAGCAGGTACAGGCCAAACCTGCTGCGCCACCATGCCCCCCTATATGCATATATATAAAATTTAAAAAGAAAAAAACATATGATTATTCACACATATGAGATAACATTTCAATATCTTTGGATTACTCGCTACTGTGAAAAAGCTAATCTTCACATTTTCACGTTAGCGTCAACTCTAATCATACAGCCATACCATCTGTGTGTGTGAATGCAGCTTGATCCAGTTTACTCCATTTCCTGCGCATTAACTACAGCATTATTATCTTAAAGACTGTTTAATTGGGATTAAGAACAATTCAACAGATGGCAGGACTTGGGTTTGTCCCCGACATCTGCCTTTAAGGGCACTCGTCATTACAGATACAGAGAAAGGGAGTCAGTGACAGAATTACAACACTAACAGTGGTGCAAGGTGAAAAATTTAATTAACTTCTGTAATTCATCGTAATAATTTTTATCCTGGTATATAGTTTATGAATTTATACACAATAATTCTGACCTTCTTGACAGTTTGTTTATGATTACTGTCAACTTGTAGAATTTAGCTATAATCAGGATAGTCTGAAAAGTTCCTGACTGAATGTTGATTACCTGGAAGAAAATAGTAATTAATTACAAATTAACTGATCTAATAACCACACCAACACCACCACCAACAACAACAATGTCTTTTAAACAAAGTGTAAGAGACGAGGCAGGAGACAGGAGATGCAGTCGCCCGTAGCTGTGGGCTTTTATTTGCTTAGACAGCAGAGAAGGACGGAAATGGGAAAGGGGGAGCAGGGAACAGGTAGGGAAAGGTTTCGTGCTGGCTGGGAGAGTCGGGTCGATCAGGACGTGGGCTTCGTGTCCGGGATCAGGTCGGCGGTCGTCTCGGTCTGGTTCTCCTCCTCGGTCTCTTCCCTCTACTGCTGGGCACCGGGGAAGAAATAGGGGATGAAATCAGCCCCAGCTGTGGCTGCTTTAACCCCATCTCCGCCCCCTCCCTGGGCAGCCTCGGCGTGCTACACACAGATTTAGCTATATTTATCTATTTTAATTGCATCTTCTTGAATTATTTTCATGTATACATCTTGAAAGTTATTACCTGCTGTTGTATTCGGGAAAGGTTTATTCAAATCAACATTTTGGCAGAGCAGACCAGATTTAGGTGACAAAGGATTTCAAAAGCTATCTGTTAACAATCTGTGACAAAACATGCTTCTACTTTAACTGGAAAAAGTGCACATTTTAAAACTGTATTGCAAGAAATCAGCACAAATGTTATTGGGTAAACAACTGAAAATGATGTGATAAACTGTTCTAGGAAATAAGAATGTAATTTCATACATTTTTTTCTTGATAAGAAAGCTTTTCCATTTTCCCAGAATATATAACACAGGTGTTCCATCAGTCACAGCACTACTTTTAAACTCAGCAAACACTTGTAACTGAAGCTCTCTGCACTACCACATAATAGTATAGCAATAGCATGGTATTCACTGAATATTGGTAATGCTGATCAGTAACTGCAAGCCTACATATAATAATGGCGTTCACAATTCATGTCATGACAATTCTCATTCACTTTTATGACAGCTGTGATACAGTGGTACAAAACATGACATAATACTTCAGCTGTAAAGCTGACACAAGAACTTACACCACATGCAAAATAATGTTTACATAAAAATGCCTTATGTTACCTATTGTTATACATCAGTTATTACAACACTGCCACAGCTCCACATCATGTTATAAAAAAGGCTTGTGACGATATGTTAGCACAGTATGTGTAACAGAGAATAAGAAGAGTGACATATTCAATTTCCTAAACAACGAACCATCTGCAAAGCTTTCTCTTTCTTAGTGCTAGAAACAATTAATATTTTCATAACCATTCGTGATTTTAGCTACCTTCTCATTAAACAAAATATCCATCAAGTAATTATAAAACTGGCTATTCAAAAATGTTTTCATTCAGTATAGGAAAGGTAATGTAAACCTAATCAAAACTCAAAGGGTGCCAGTGATCTTTAAAGGAATATCATTCTATTAACTCTATTAAAAACAGACTTCCTTTCAAGCTTCATGGATAATATTGAAATACACTGTAATACAGGTTAAATGTGTATGTCAGGGCAAAGAGACAGCAAACAGGGCACCTGACCCAAGTGCAGGATCTTGACTGAGGTACAAAAGGGCTAAGCAGGGTTTGCGGTCAGGGATAGGCAAATGGTTGGTCGATGGGCAAATGCTAATGCTGTCAAGACAATGATCTGAAGTTGTGGTCCAAGGGCAAAGCAGGAGCTCTTACAGAGGGGCGGAGGAGGAGGACAGTTGTCTTAGATGAGACTCCACAACCATACCTGGTTGCTCTAATTACCACCAGGTGCTCTTAATTACAACCAGTTGCTGCTGACTGAGATACGGTCACAGTCATGACAGTGTATCTGCTGTACAGTTCATATGGTATCTAATATCTGCAGCTATAGAGAAGTCCTTAAGAAGTATAACAGTTTGCTACAACTGTCAAAGGACTGATCCATAGCCATCATCTGTCACTTATCTTATTGCTGGACAATTTAATTAATGGACAATCCCAGATAAAGGCCAGTTTGTAATGTAAAAACAGAAAAGAAATATAACAAATATCCATCCATCCATCCATCTTCCATCCCGCCTGTCCTAGTAGGGTCGCGGTGGCAGCAGGGACAGCAGAGAGGCCCAAATATAAATAAAAATGAAAAGAAAATATTTTAAAAATCATAGAAAAATAAACTCAGAAAACAAAAGTAAACTGCTGAAACACAAGAACTCATGACAGTAGCTTCACAGTGTTATAATGTTGCTTGGTGCCCTTTATTCCAGCTCCATACATCATGTGAGGTAAAAGTAACACATCAGATGTCCAGGATTAAAGTATTAAAAACAGTTCTGGCACTAGGTAATGCTTTGCATGTTTTTTGATGAGGGAACATGAAATCACAAAAGGCTGTAAATTTCACTAGTTTGAAAATGAATTGAGGGATTCTGACTGGCTTTTGTGCTGTTTTTTCATTGTGCTACAGCTGTCTGCTCAGACACAAACTACACACATACACTGACAGACCAGCCACTCACACTGTATTCACCCACTGCTGTAATGAAATATGCCTGGGACTGACCGTGTGCCACACATCAATAACTTGGCGGCTGATGTTTTTGAAGTGGTTGATCCTCTCAGTTTGGTTTCATGATTATATCTACGCCAGCACCATCTGCGAAGCCTGACAAATGGATTTTATTGGGCTGCAGCTAGCTCTGATCACTTGAAATATGATTCAGTTGTGTATGCAATTTGAATAGATGTAATCAACAAAAATAAAACATTCAGAGCTAATCTTTAAAAGACCTCAGTTTAATGGAAATTAATCATGTGCTCTACAAATATGTTAGCTCATTTAATGAAATTAGTTTACATGTTGAAAAGTTCACTTTAGACCTCATATCATTTTTTTTGTTACATTTTTAATGCCATCACAAGATCACGCCAAAAACACAATATATACTGTACATTATCCAACATT
Source organism: Scleropages formosus (assembly GCF_900964775.1). NCBI lineage: Eukaryota > Metazoa > Chordata > Actinopteri > Osteoglossiformes > Osteoglossidae > Scleropages > Scleropages formosus. Next base: position 25,976,976 of record NC_041821.1, read on the forward strand.
TTCCAAAATTACTTATATTATGGTTAAAATTAAACATGCAATATATAATAAAATGTTAACTGCAAAAATAAAGCTTTTTTGTCAGGATAAAATGTTACACATCATTTCAGGCAAAGAAAAATGTTGACTTAAATATACTTAACCTAGAAAAACTGAAAATTAAACATGGTCTTCAACAATAAACATGAAAATTTAAAATTATTCAAAAGATTTTGGTTTCCTAACAGGGAATGATATCATCCCATCTTAAAAAGGTGTCAGATCTTTCTTGGGAGAGCTTAGAACACACTGGTGCTGTTATTGATCCAGTAGCACTTTAATTTAAAGAAGTGATCCATGAAAGGCTCTGAAATTCTCAAAAATAAAGCAATTCATAAAGTCAATCTCCACACTCAGGTAATGCACTGCACTCTGCAAAAAGAAGACAAGGAACAGATATTGGCCTGTGCATTGGAAAAGATCTGGCTTTAATGTTCCCATGACAATGGCCAGGAAAGCTAAACATCCTCTATCTTATGGTTAAGAGTGTAAGAGAATTGCATTAGAAAGGAAAAAACAAAGGCAAAGTGAAATTCCATTTTTTACTTCTACTGCCAGCTCTGCTTTCGGAAGCAGAAGAATTAATGCCGCCCCTGTACTGCTGTCTGCCACGATAGGAAAGCTTTGCCCAACATCAGTCTACCTGACACAATGGGATATAAACTGGGTCCACAGCTCAAGTTCAATCAGTCATGTAGTTCAGGCCAATATTACTACAGTCTGTTCGTCCGAACCGCTCACCCCACACAGGGCACAGGGAACCGGAGCCTAACCCGGCACACAGGGCGTAAGGCCGGAGGCGGAGGGGACACACCCAGGACGGGACGCCAGTCCATCACAAGGCACCCCAAAGTGGGACTTGAACCCCAGACCTACCAAAGAGCAGGACCCAGACCAACCCACCACGCCAATATTACTACAGTAATGTGCGTTAAATGTAGACTGTGATCTTTTCAATTCAATTCAATTTATTTTTATAGAGCGCTCCTCTCACACAGCGACACAGAGCAGGGAAGAAAGGGATAAGACAAATAAGTAAGATAGTTGGTTATATAATAGAGTTCTACATGATCCATGCAATTATTAAAGTTGTAAGTATGCCTACTGGCCAGGAAGGAAAGGAATGAAAAACTCACAACTGAATGTCAAGGGAGGAAAAAACCTCTGGGGGCACAAGTACCAGTGGGTGCCCACCCTACCTGGGCATTCCACATTAAAAAAGACTTTTACGTCAGTTTACAGCTAATAGTAACATTGTAGATAAGTGTTAACTTAATGATCTTCATCTTGACAGCTGTGGTTCAGTCACTGACTTTACTGAATATTAATTATATTGCCAGATAATTTTTTACTAGGCACAGTATCACCACCATGAGAATGCTTCGGCAAGTCAAACACAACTCGTGCAGCAGCATTCTATATCAGCTGTAGAGCTTTGATGGCAGTAGGTGGAAGGCCAGACAAGAGAGAGTTGTAGTAATCCAGGCAGGATATGACCATGGCCTGAACAAGTAGTTGCACACAGTTTGTTGTGAGATATGGACGGATCGTGGCTTCGATGTGCTGACAGAAAGACAGACTTGAGTCAATCATCACTCTCAGACTCTTAGCCAAGGAAGCAGGTCAAATGAGCAAGTTTTACAACTTGATAGAGAGATTGCGACCAGAAGACAGGCCAGCTAGGAAGTGAAGGATCTCTGTTTTGGAGAGGTTGACTTGTAAGTGGTGATCAGATATCCAGGAAGAGATGTCCGACAGGCAGGTAGCGATGTGCGAGGAAATGTCTGATACTGCAGGTGGAAATGAGAGGAAGAGCTGGGTATAAGAGCTGGTTGAATCCATGGGAGGCAATGACAGGGCTGAAGGAAAAGGTGTGGATTGAGAAGAGCAGAGGGCCCACTATTGAGCCATGGGGGACACCAGTTGAAAGAGGCAAGGTAGAAGAACGGGAGCCCCACCAGACCACTTGATCGGATCTGTCTGACAGAGACTCAAACTATTTTAGTGCTGTTCCTTTGATGGCAAGCTGACCAAGTGAGGAGAGAAGAATCCAGTGGTTTCTAAAAACCATAAATAATTTTGTATTAGCCTATGCTAAAGGATTCCAATATAAGAGCATAATTAGGTCAAATAAGTAATAACCCATCTTAAACCTTTCAAAAACAACAAAATAGAAACCCCATTCCACCTTATTAAATGCCTTGTCTGCATCAAGAACTATAAATAAAGCATATTCTTGCTTTTCAGCAATAAAGTCATAAAAGTCAGCAATAAAGAAATATTTAAAGTACAGCAGACATCATCAGGGTGAAACCTGCCAAAGTTTTGGTTACAATTTCTTCAAGAATGTTCTTACTTGCTGATAGTATAAGGGATAATTCAGGCCAGAATTTCTTATAGAATTACACAAAACCGCTGTCATGGCCTTGTGCTTTTCCTCAGGGAACTGACTGAATGAGTATCCATGATGAGGCATTTAACGAAGAATGGTCCTCATTTGATTCTTTGCAATCATGACCTTTTTAAATAAGATTTACAATTTAAATATTTAATTTATAATTTTATCTTTGTCCATACCTTTGTCCAAACCTATAATACTCCATGTAAATGTTATCCATCATCATATGTAACTAAATCCTATATAGACCTCTTATTCTGTTGCCATTTCAGTTGACTGGCAAGACGATAAATAGATTTATTACTGAGTTCATGACATGGTGTTTTGCCTTTACATTAGTTACTGTCATGCCTATGACCTCGCTCCAAACATCTGCACCTGCCCAAAATCAGAGCAGCAGGGTATAAGGAAGCTGCACCTGCAGCCCTTCATTGTGGAATCTCGTATTGCCTGTGCTTAGAAGTGAACCATTGACTACCTACCCATCCTCCTTCATCCCTCATTCCCCACTCCCAAACTCCACGGCTCCAGGCTCAGGCATCGCCTCCTCAACTACGACTCCGGATTCACCCTGAGATCAATGTTTGTGCATCGACCAACCCCTGCCTGTCCCCGACCACAACTCTCGCCTACTCTCTGGTGTATCAACAATAAAGATCCTGTGATTGGGTCCACACACGTACCTCAGTCTTCTACCCGCTTCATTGACAGTTACTTGGTTCCACTTTTACGGGACTGAAGATGTTTTATGTTCTTGCTCTTGACACTAGATGCTAACTCTTGTAGTTTCTTTTTCTTTTCCTGATAGGAAGTTTTGGAAATTATAAGTATATAAAAATAGGGTAACTTTTGTTCCACCCCACAATGTAGTAGCTGAGATTGTAGGTTGTTGATTATCTTCACAATAGATGAACAGGTTTTCTTAAACCTCCCTACAGAATTGCTTATTATCTCATGCAGGAGAGTTTGGTTTTAGTTGTTTTGTTTTAAGAGGTATCCTTTGTAAGTCAGTTTTCATTTATACTGGTCCATGATCTGAAAGCACAGTGGTGCTAGTCTGGAAAGATCTGGTTGTGGAATAAAGATATTAAAAATGAAGATATGGTGTAATCTCCAAGTCCTCATTTGTGTTTCCTGATGCAGTAAACTCTAAAAAGGAAACTTCCAATCCAGTTCTTTCCAAGGACTAGTAGGGGCGCGATGAAAAACCCATCATACACAGATTCTTTATAGGCTCATAAGTTACTATGAACAAAAGCTAAATGAATATTGTACCGCCCCCTCATGGAGCTACTAAAAAACGGCTCAGGAATGAGGATAAAAGGAACATGCTCTTTTTGAACGCGTGCATGTCTTTCACCATCAATCTTAACAAAGACGCTTCAAACAGTACAATAGTACGGAATACTCGAGAATCCCACCGGGTCTCTCCAGCCCCCGTACTGCGCCCCATGGTTAAGGGGTTACCCCCGGAACTCCCCAGAATTCCCCTCTCGAACACTGAACATAAACAGAATGACAACCAATTAGCACAACACACGCATACATTCCAACTATTTACATGACGCTGGTATAATTCCCCTCAGGGCCGTTACAATATTAATCAGTATTCGCGGGTTTTCCACAAAAAATAAAACAAGATTTTGGCTAAAAAAAGTCAGAAGATAGAAATCCACATTTCCCCTCCGAAGCAGACTGATGAACAAATGATCGATGCACTGACTCTGAACACTCAGCAGACGGGCGCACACGTGGACTGGAGGATCACGTCGGATCACCTGGAAACTGGGAGGTCACAGGTGAAAAGTCGATATAGAAAAAAAGGCGATATGATATAAGCCAACACCAGAAGTACGTCCTCTTCTTTTTACACTCCTCCTCTTCCGAATTGTTATGGAACCCACGGCCGAGGGTTCTTCTTCTTCTTCTTCTGCGGGAGTGCAGCTGAAGGACGAGCTGCTGTGCGAGAAATGTCAGAAGCGTTTTCCTCGAGTTCCTGCAGGAGTAAGTGTGCGCTCCGCGACGGTAAATCTCATCCTAGCCAATGATGCTCTCCTATCCTGCTAAAAATAAACTGAACAAACACTCAGCTTCCAGAACCAGAATGGCGAGATTGTACCTGCCCCATGCCGAGGAATTAATTCGACCCGAAAGGACCACCCTGACGGTGAACTTGAACATTGAGCATTACAACCAGCAGCTGGCCACCACCATCCAGAAGGAGTTCTACCGGTAAGTACAGTACCCAAGTTTGAATTCCAACAGTGTCTTCTTGCAATGTGCTATTGTTTTGCGTTCTATTTATGCTACATTTTTTTCTGGTTAAAAAGAAAAAAAAAATGCAGCTCTATAAATTGCTGTGATTCACTCTGTTAGTTGCTTTGGCAAAAACTACCAGCTGAATGAATGTTATTGTAAAATGCAAAATCATCAGTAATTTAACAGTTTTACATATTCTCTACATATAAAGATCTTTTAAAAGTGGCACTGCATCTGCAGTGAACACAATGATTTAAAAAGACAGACTGATTAAATAACCTGAAGGCGGTTGGGAATGCATTGCACCGAGGAAAGAAACTCTCAGGCCAAGGAACTGGGAGAAAAATAAACCTTTTGCTCTGTTATTTAGCATAAAAATGGCAAGTATTTGACTGGTTAGGTGTTACACAGCTAACATGATATCACATTTATTTTAAATTTATTTTTTCTAAAATTGTGTGAATTAGCAGAAACCCCCATAAAAACTTTTGACATGTATTGGTTATCAGTGGCATAGTCTTTAAGGCTTCTGTTCCTGGTTCAAATCTCACTCCTGGTGTAATAGTCTTCATTAAGGCACATACCACCCTGAATTGATACAGTAACAATATCCTGCTTTATAAATGGGTAACACAGTAAAGTTGATTAACACTGTAATCCCCCTTGAATAAATGGACCAGTTAATGTAAAATAAATCAATCTAAAAAATAAGGGAGTTGAGGGAGCAAAATAAAATGCTTCTTTACCTATCTGACATTTTCCTGTTGTTTGTTTGTTTGTTTGTTTGTTTGTTTGTTTGTTTGTTTGTTTGTTTGTTTGTTTGTTTGTTTGTTTGTTTGTTTGTTTGTTTGTTTGTTTGTTTGTTTGTTTGTTTGTTTGTTTGTTTGTTTGCAGCATATATCCATACTTGTGTAGAGCTGTGCGCCACTTTGCCCGTGACCATGGAAATGTTCCAGCTTCCAAGGAGTTCTATGTTGCCTTCTCTCATTTTCCATCTAGACAAAAGTAACACATTTGCTTTAAATGTAGCCTTATGAATCCATCTACATTATGAATGTCTGTTTTGAACAAGTGAGAAAAAAGGAAAATGTCACATTTGACATATCAGGCCCTGTATGAAGTAGATGGTTTCTGTTTGAATGTGGTTAAACTAAAGGTCAGTAGGAATGACTGGATATTTAGTTGTTAATATGTTTGCATTTAGCTGTTCCTACTTACTTTTCTCTGTCTATTGTTAATGCGGGGGGGGAAACAGAATATAGTGTACAGTGTGTGCCTGTAGTCCAAGAACTGGCAGCAGTGACTTTTCAGTTACTGCTGAAGCACTCAGTACCGTGTGTGTGTGTGTGTGTGTGTGTGTGTGTGTGTGTGTGAGTGAGAGAGAGGATCAGAGAGCTGTCAGCAGGCTGTGTCGGGACCCTTCTGCGGATCAGTGGCCAGGTGGTGCGAACCCACCCTGTTCACCCCGAGCTGGTGAGCGGGACCTTCCTGTGCATGGACTGCCAGTCGGTCATCAAAGACGTGGAGCAACAGTTCAAGTATACACAGCCAGCCATCTGCAGGAACCCTGTGTGTGCCAACCGCTGCCGCTTCATGCTTGACACCAACAAATCCCGCTTCGTTGACTTCCAGAAGGTGGGGAACTGCACCAAAACCTTTATAAACCACCCACCACTGACATCCCATATAAACCTAAACAAGCTAAGTTTAGGCTCTGATATTTTTAAGTGTGGACTTGTTTGTATGGGGAGTGCGGAGGAGGCCTATGGAACACAAATCAGCATCCCTTCACTTTGATGGTGAAATGCTTGATACCCTTTTATAGAGTACTTAGGTTAAACAATTAAGTAACTTGATATTTAATAAGTTTCACTGGCGCAAAACTTCCACTAAATGAATACAGAAAATGTAACTATAGCCACATGTAACCATTATAAAGGCTTAATTTTTTTAGAATAAAAATGGCAAATGCCTCACAATTAATACAAACTTGATTTCCCTGTATTTAAATTTGCTCTTAGTTGACCCCCTCCAGATTTGCTGAATGAAAATGACACCAAGTGCTATCAGCCTATAGTCAGGGTAATGTGTCCATACATGCAAGTTTCAAATCATAGTTCATGATGCCTATTTTATGAGCATTGTTAACATGTATTTAAGGAATGTGCTGTATTGTATATCCTTAACCACCATCCCTGTATGTGCCTTATTTTCAAAGACTTCTGCATTGATTGAGAAGCAATCATTAGTCCAGGTGAAGTGGGGAGGGCAGTGTAAAGTGTTTGTTTATCAGGTGACACAGATTAGAGTTGAAATGGCAAAAGGTAAAGGTGAGTGGCCAACCAATTAGCTGATCATAACCACCCACCTATTGCATATGCAGATTATATAAATTGGGGAGGTGTGGCAGGTCTGGGGTTCGAGCCCTGGTTGGGGTGCCTTGCGATGGACTGGCCTATTGGGGGCGTGTATCTCCCCCCCCCCCCCCCGGCCCTGCTCCCCGTGTTGCCAAGCAAGGCTCTGGCTCACCGCAACCTCGCTCGGGACAAGTGGTTGTTGGCGATGGATGGACGGATTATATAAACACACTGCATACACAACTCCTTTTTTTTTTTGCTTTCTCTTCATAAATGGAATCTCAGCTTATTCTGAAACATCTGTAAATAAAACATTCAGCCCTGCATGTGTGTCAGAATCACACTAATTCTCGCTTTGTAGAAGTAATTATAGCCAAAGTGTGTCCGTATATGCACCCCTCCCAGGTGAGGATCCAGGAAACGCAGGCAGAGCTCCCCCAGGGGTCCATTCCGCGAAGCATAGAAGTTATCCTGAGGGCTGAGGCCGTTGAGATGGCACAGGCTGGAGACCGCTGCGACTTCACAGGCACGCTGATTGTGGTGCCAGATATTTCTGCCCTGGCTTTGGCAGGTAACAGAGTTGAGAAGCACCACTTGCAGCAGAGCTCTGATGGGTCCATGACATACCTTCTTTGGGGTGACTTAGAGCATGAGGATATGGAAGAGAGCAAAGACAAGCATGTCATCCGAAGTGTAAGGAATAAAGTGGCACAAATCTGTGCGTGTTCATTCATTCTGAAGCACATTACTGCTGAGCTACAGCTGCTTTGTTTTTGCTCTTTCTACTTGCAGTAGTGTTTTTTTTTTTTTTTAACTGGTATAAGATGGCTATCTGTGAAACCAAATTTTAAATTCAGTTCAGAGCAGCATTTTAATTTCAGGAGCCCATAGTCATCTGATCCAGGTAATTATACTTGCCAAGCACTGTGAGCTTTCTCCATTTATTGTTCCACTTGAGGTGTTTGCTTTTATTTTTTATATATTTTCCCAAAATGGTTCTTTCCTGAATTCTCATGTTCACATATTTAGTGCACTCAGGTATTTTATTATCCAAGGTTGTTCATCATTTTGCAATATTTCATATTTGCTTCCATTTCTTCTGCTCAAGTAAAAAAAGATGTTCTGAATTAAGCTACAGCCACAGTATTTATGTATACAAGTTATTCAGTACATTAGCTTCTTGCAGAAAGTCTATAAGATAGCTATATTTCAAGCTGTACCTCAATCACTGCACCCCACAGTTTATTGGCATCAGAGAAACCTGGTGATCCTACAGCAACTGGCAAAACCAGGATCTTGACCAGTGTTAGATGCTACAGCTAACTCTGGTTTTGCAAGTGCTGTGTCCTTATTGGCTTTATGTTGTGTGGTGTGATGCCAAGGATACTGAGGCACATGCCCTTGTTTATCCCCAGGAACCCGGGCAGAGACCAGCAGCAGAATCACCGGCAAGGAGGGCTTTGAAGCTGATGGGATCCAGGGCCTAAAGGCACTGGGTGTGAGAGAGTTGTCCTACTGGTTGGTCTTCTTGGCATCCCATGTGGCCCCCACCAACCCCTGGGTGAGCAGCTGCCCAGTTGCAATGGAATGAGTTGGCATTTTGTTCATCCATGTTTCAGTTCAATTTATATCTACAGAGCGCTCTTCTCATGCAGTGATACGCTTGTAGTCAGAGCACTTGAACATAGGCATGAGGCAAAGAAACATACATCAGAACAATTGACTGCAGGCTAGGGTAATACAAATGCTTTTGTAAAGCTTTAAGTCTGCCTACTGGCCACAGAGAAAAGGAACAAAACTCCCAACTGAAAGTCAAGGGAGGAGGGGAAAAAAATCTCGACAGGTCCAGGTCCAAGTGCCAGTGCCTGCCCACCCCTCCTGGGCATTCTAGATTAACTAAAACTTCTAAGCCAGTTTACAAGAAGTAATGGCATTGTTGGTGTATGGTAGCTTGACTTCCCAGTTCAGCAAGGTATGTTTTGTCTATCATGGCGGTTGCTTGTGATCTCAGTCCGCATAGGGTGCTGGCTGGCCAGCCTCCTTAGGTCTTATTGTAGGGAGCAATGCTCAACAAGAAGAAATTGTTAGTAATTTATAACTTACAGAAATGTTTAATTTGTTTTGGTACAGAGGTGGGGAAAAGCAAACACACACAATGTCTATAGTTGCTCGTTCTGAGCGCGGCCGCAGCCTAACCTGGCAGCATAAGGCTGGAGGGGGAGGGGACACACCCCAGATGGGACGCCATTCTGCTGCAAGGCACCCCAAGCAGGACTGGAACTCCAGACCCACCCCACAGCAGGCCCTGGCCAAACTCGCTCAAAAGACGGAGAGACAGATGGAGACAATTGGCTGAAGTCGCTTGTCCCAAACAGGTTTGCGGCAGGCTGGAGTCTAACCCGGCAACACGGGGCATAAGGCTGGAGGGGGAGGGGACACACCCAGGACAGGACACCAGTCTGTCACAAGGAACCCCAGACCTGCCAGAGAGCAGGACCCAGCCAAACCTGCTGTGCCACCGCACCCCCCAACAGAAACACAGCTAAGTGGAATAAAATTTTGTGGTGACATGTCCAAGTGAACATGTAAGTCTTTTGCCTGGATTTGAAGACTAAGACAGATGGGGCATTGCTGACAGTAACAGGTAGATTATTCCACAGTTTAGGTGCTCTATATCTAAAGGTGCAACCTCCTACTGAGGTCTTACTGATCACAGGTACTTCAAGGTAATCTGCATCCAATGAACGAAGATTTCATCCTGGATATAAGAATCAATAATATCACAGATGTAAGCAGGAGCAATGCCATGTACTGCCTTATAGGTCAGAAGTAGGATTTTATAATCAACTCTAAATGCAACCAGAAGCCAATTCAGCAGTTTCAGTACCAGTGTTACATGGTCACACTTTTGAGTTCTAGTAACAATTCTTGCAGCCACTTGTTGTACCAACTGTAGCCTGGATACGGTCTAGTATGGGCAAGATAACAAAGCATTACAGTAGTCCAGCCTGCTTGAAACAAAAGCATGGACCAGTTTCTCAGCATGCTGCCTAAATAGCTAAATTATGGCAATTCCTATGTTTAACTGAAGGAAGCATGCCTCAGACAAAGCACGTACATGAGATACAAATGGCAGCTTTCCATCCAACAGGACACCCAAATGTTTGACACAATTTTTACGCTTGAAGCTAATAACACAATCACACCAATCTTTACCACAAAGGGTGAGTTTTGGTATCACCACCCACCACAAGTACTTCTGTTTTTGTGGCATTTGGAGATACAAAATTTTTACTTATCCATAGTTTTATGTTGGGAAAACGGTTAGCTTAAGACACCACATGGGATGGGTCATCAGGCTTAAACTAAGCATATTGCTCTATGTCATCAGCATATGAATGGAAACTTGGGTTGTTTGTGAATGACACCCTATTGCGACATATACAGTGATAACAGTAATGGACCATAGTTGAGCTGGAGGGGGTGCAGTCATCCGATATTAAAACAAATTGTTCAGTTAGCTAGATATGAATCAAACCACTTCAGGGCAGTACCCCTTAGTCCAACCAGGTTTTCGAGTTTACTCAGTAGGATACTATGGTCTACAGTATCAAATGCAGCACTCAAGTTTCGTAACGTAACGGAGAGCTGACCAGCATTAGAAGAGATAAGGATAGCATTAAGAACATGTGTGAGTGCAGTTTCAGTGCTATTACCAATGCAGAAATCAGACTGGAATTTTTTGAATATATTATGATCAAGATATTTTACAATTTGGGAAGCTATGATCTTTTCTAAAATTTTGGATAAAAATGATAGATTGGTGATGGGTTGATAATTACTTGAGTTACTACAATCCAGATCTGATTTCTTTAGTAGGGGTCTAATAATGACAATGTTAAAAGCTTTCTTGGGGTGGCTGGAATAATGAGGTCCTGTAGGATTTTAGCAACGAGACATGGAACGTAGGACACCTACACAAATGCAGGGACAGTTCCAACCTGTATGTAACGGGTGATAGGTCTGATCTTCAAGGGTCTGATGTAACAAGGACTGAGTTCCTTAGATGGGATTTTAAGTTAAATATTCCAGATGGACAGCCATACTCTGTCCCAGTTTGAACAACAGGGTACAATGGTGCTTGTTGGCTTGTTTATAGCCTTGGGTGCTCCGGCCAGGCCTCTTCACTGTTCTGGAACCAGGAGTCGAAGGCAGGTACATCTGAGGTGCCAGGTTGGTCACCTAGGAGACAAACCCGTGGATGAATGTGGAAGGGAATTGTGGGTGTATTCAGCCCATGGTAGGAACTGTATCCACTGGTTTTGGTTCTGATTGCAATAGTTGTAGAGGAAGCGGCTAAAGTTTTGGTTCACATGCTCCACCTATCTATTAGCCTGGGGGTGGTACCTTGAGGTGAGGCTGATGGACGCTTCCAGCTTCTGCCAGAACACTTTCCATACCTTTAATATGAACTGTGGCCCTTGATCTGGTATGTCTTTTGGCGAATTATACATATGAAACACGTGGTGGAAGAGTTGTTCAGTAGTGCGGTTGGGAGTCATGACGGGATGAGGCGGCATGCCTCAGAGAAGCGGTCGATTGCCATCAGGATGACTGTGTCGCCCTCCGAAGCAGGTAAATCAGTTAGGAAATCAACTGCCACATGGGACCCGGGCCGGAAAGGAACAGATGCTCTAGTAAGCCTGCTGGATTTTGGTTTGGAATCTTAGCTTGGGCATGTACCTCACATGCCTCCACAAACTCCTGGACATATTTTTGGACAGAGGGCCACCAGTACTTTTAGGTCAGAGAGAGGGTCCTTCGACAGCCCGGGTGACCAGCAGCAGGGGTCGTCATCCACTCAATGGAGAAGCTGAGGCCACATTCCTGCAGGGACGTACTCCTTTCCATTATAGATGTCTGCAGGCCCTAGGTCCTCCTCCTGGGCTATCCTTAGATCCTATTAGAACTGTTGCTGTATGGGAGCAAGGAAACATGACTTGGGTGTCAGCCTTGGTATTCTTCGATCTTGGTCTCTATGATACAGTGAAGTGGAATCTGGTGAAGAACAATGCCCAGCGTGCTTGTTGAGGATTTAGTTGGTGGGCTGTAGATAGTCAAGATTCCTATGATCAACAAGAACCAAGAACAGGTAAGTGGCTCACTCCAGCTAATACCTCCATTCCTCAGGGCTAATTTAATGGCTAACAACTCCCGATTCCTGATGCTGTCGTTACACACAGTGAGTGACAACTTATGGGAATAATACCCGAAAGGATGGCGTTTTGCTGGGGTTCCCTGTCTCTGCGAGAGAACAGTGCTCACCCCTACAATCGAGGCATCTACTTCCACTACGAACAGCAGTGGCTGATCAGGGTGCCAGAGCACTGGAGCAGTTGTGAACAACCTTTTGAGTTCCTGGAAAGTGTCCAGGGCTTCTGGAAACCATCTGAGCCTTGTTACTTTCCCTTAAGCAAGGTCATGAGGGGTGCAGCTATAGTGCTGAATTCCAGAATGAAACAACGGTACAAATTAGCAAACTCCAGAGACTCCTGTAGTGCTTTTACTGAGGTCAGATGGAATCAGTCAAGTACTGCCTGAACCTTTGAGGAGTCCATTGCGAACCTGTCAGGACTGAGAATGAACCACCGGAAAGAGACTCACTCTTGGTGGAAGAAGCATTTTTTTTTCTCCTTTTCAAAGGGGTTGTTCTCTAGTGGCTTACATAGCAGATATACAGTTACATTTATTCATTTAATAGGCTAAAGTATATGAGCTCAGCTTGAATGCAGGGATTCAAGCCCTGCTGAAAGCACGCCAGTTGTGCAGCATCATTCCACAGGGTTTCTGCCACAAGAGTGCAAAATTGAAAAGCATCTGCAGAAATGGACCAATTACCTTGCTGTAATGTTACCAAGCAGTTGCCGATGGTCTTTTGGATGCAAGGTGATCGAAGATTGCTTCAAAAAAAAAAAAAAAAAGTCCTCATGCCAATAGGAGGTGTGCTGCCTCCAAACCTCCATGGCCTAGTCCAAAGCCGGTCTGATTAGCAGTAACACGAGGTAAGTCACCTGGCTTTCATCTGTCTGATACATGTGCTGCAAGTTGGGGGAAAAGACAGCTTGTACTAAAAGAAATCCTTGGCCTTCTTCTGGGGTGACATTGTACCTTGTAGGCGTGGCGAGTCAGGGATTTGTAACTGGAACCATCGCTGCGGCAACTAGTAACGTGCTGGCTGGTGTGTCTGTGGCTGCTCCACCAGACTCCAGACTGCACTCCTGTCAGAGAACACTCAGGATCTCCTGAATGGACTCGGGTCTGATCATGTGATCCAAGGAGCACTCCCTGTGCGGAGACGACATTCCAGAGATGCTTGATCTCTGCTGGGTCCATTCTGCCAGATCGTAGATGACACAGAGGAGGCTGGACCCCTAGTGCAGAATATTTATTAGTTACTGGAGCACAAGACAGGTTTCGTGGTCGGGGAAAGGTGAATGGTTGGAATAATGAGCGAATGTTGTTGAAACAAAGATCCAAACATGTGGTCCAGGAGTAAAGCAAGAGTTCACGGGAGATGAGGAGGGGGGCAAGGATCAGAAGTGGGTAAGGACTGTAGGACAAGAATGGAGAGTGCTGAGGGGACTGTTGTCTGAGATTCCATAACTAGAAGGTGGTGGGTTGGTGCCTTTTATCCATGGTCATGCTGACTGATACCAGATGTCTGGGATGTGGTGATTGGCGTGACAATAGCATAGTGATTAAGGCTGGTGTTTTGCAATCTGAAGGTTGCTGATTTAAATTTCTACTCTGTAGTACACATCCATGATTCTTCAGTGTTTTTGTAAGTTTGATGCCAAACCTTTAAAACCAAAACCTGATGATGATGGCAACACAAATATTCCAGTAACCAGATGTGATGACCATTTACTGTACGTATATCTACAGGTATTTGACTTCGTGTGACTCTGAATATGTGTGAAGTTTTACTGAACTTTTTCCTTAGAAATTAGTACAGGACTAGTTGCAGTCTATTCCATTGTTATTTACCAATTTAACATATAAATGAACTATAATACTATTTATTCTTTATTGATCCTACTTCCGTTACATTTACTCATTTAGCAGATGCTTTTCTCCAAAGTGACGTACATCTCATAGAAAATACAATTTGTGCATTGCCTTAGGAGAAAGAGACATAGCTGCAGTTGTGTGATTAAGTACAGTTAGTTTCGTTCACTAGATGCATCGACGTTGATCACACAAGTAGGTGCATAAAACTTTACCTGAATATTGCCAATTCCTAATCACCTTCCAGTTTTTTTTTTCTAAGGTACATATAAACATTTGTTACATTACATTACATCCAAAAACCGCCATGGAAAAAGTAAACAAGAGAATGTTTACCCTGCCTGGAATAGGGTTACCGGGACCTATCCTTGGAGCCAGGCCTGGGGGTAGTGTTCCTAGGCGAGTGCCTGGTGGCCGGGCAGCCCACGTAGCCCAGCCGGGCTCAGCCCGAAAAGGCAACATGGGGGGGCCATGTGGGCCCACCACCTGCAAGATCAAACATCGGGGGTTGGGTGCAATGTGTATCAGGTGGCAGGAGCAGGCAGGGTAGCGTGTGGCATCGCGGCCCCTGGCAACAGAAACAGGCTCTTGGCACGTGGAATGTAACCTCACTCAGGGGGAAGGAGCCAGAACTGGTGTCGGGGGTTGGAAAAATGCCAATTAGATATAGTTGGGCTCACTTCCGCTCAGTGTTGGCTCTGGAACCAAACTCCTCGATAGGGGGTGGTCCCTCTCCTACTCAGGAGTTGCACAGGGTGAGAGGCTCCCGAAGGTCAGTAATCGACTTTGTAGTTGTTTCACCTAACTTAAGGCCACATGTTCTAGACACTTGTGTGAAGAGAGGTGCTGAGCTGTCAACTGATCACTATCTGGTGGTGAGTTGGATCAAATGGCAGGGAAAACTGATGGACAGACCCAGTATACCAGTGGAACTCAACTTCAGAGGCCAAGCAGGCTACATTTAAACCACATAAAATGCAAAGGGCCACAAATTACAATTTGCGTCATGAGACTTTATTTAAGACAGTATTTGCAGTTTTACTGATTTAGAAATGCAGTCTATTACTTATCTAAGTCTTTGTCCTTGTCCTATTTAAAATAATACTGAACATGAAAATAAAAAATTAGTTTGTTTTGCTATATTAATGCATAACAAAAATGCATTCATATTCAGAGTATTAAACTGTGTTCAAACTCAAAACATTCTTGAGCAAATATAGTTCACAAGGCTAGCCCAGCAATTCTGCACAGTCCATAAATCTATTTTTGAGCAATTCTCCCTCTGTAGTGGGACTCTTTGCTTTTGCAATATTCCAAGCGATTCTGAATGATGCCTCTGTAATACTGTCAGCGCTTTTAACAATGCCATGGAACATGGATCGCTGGGCATGAAACCCAGCTAGCAATGTCTGTACCTTTTGATGCCTGAGATTGCTGCCGTGTGGATAGGAGATGGTGAAATCGGGATGAAGTTGCTCATGGTGGCATTGCAGATTAGTTCGCTTTAATACAGCAATTGTTTTCTGACAAATGAGAGACGCTGGTTTGCCACCTATCTCCACAAAGGCAATTTCCATTTGCCACGCAGGGTTGAAAACTGTTTTCATCGTCAATCTTCCTTTTCTTTGACGCCATCATTAATGTACAGTCCGTACACACATTTTCACAAGGTTTATGACAGATGAGGAGTCATGGTGATTTCATTTGTCGCTGATCAGGTTATTTTAACTTTTGCGGTTTCCGTAGCCATCGCCTTAAAGGTCCACTACTGTTTTCACACGACTTTTGATTAAATTCATGACCAGGTATGTTGACCGCCATTACATATAGGCTAATATTCACTTTATATTTTAATATTTAACAATTGACACAATTTACACAATGCAAAGTGTCAGGAGTACCAACCGCATTTAAATGGCGCAAACATAGTGTCACACTGCCTAATATTTGCGCTACTTTTGAGTGCAAATTATAATAAAAATACATTAATCTTCAGCATGACGCAGGCCACAAAATTAATGCCGATGGTCCAAAAGCGGCCCACGGGCCACCTGTTGAGTACCCCGACAGTAGACCCAAGCGTTTAGTGAGGGTATGCTGGGAACAACTGTCAGAGGAATCCGGTCGGGAGTGATTTCAACTCACACCTCCGGGAGAGCTTCTTTCATGTCCTGGAGGAGGTAGGGGACATGGAGTCTGGACCCTGTTCAAAACCTCCATTGTGGAAGCAGCCGGGCACAGCTGTGGCCAAAAGCTTGTTGGTATCAATCATGATGGCAACCTAAGAACCCGCTGGTGGACACTGGTGGTGAGGGAAGCCATCAAGCTGAAGGAGGCCTTTAGGGTCTGGCTGGTTCTGGGGACTCCTGACTCAGCAGACAGGTACCAGCAGGCTAAATAAGGCAGCAGTGCGGCTATGGTTGCAGAAGCAAAATCCAGAGCATGGGAGGAGTTTGGAGAGGCTATCGAAAATGACTATCGGTCAGCTTCAAAGAGATTCTGGAGAACCATCCGGCAGCTCAGGAGGGTCAGAGGAGCTTCGCTCAAACTGTGCTCAGCAGAGGTGGAGAAACTGACTGACTTCTAATGAGGGCATTGTCGGGAGGTGGAAGGAGCACTTTGAGGAACTCTTAAACGTGAGAGATATGCCTCCCTTACAGGAATCGGGGCCAGAGGCTTCCGGGCTATCCGAGTCTATTTCCCTGGTGGAAGTCATTGAGGTAGCTGGTAAGCTCCACGATGGCAAAGCACCGGGGGTGGATGAGATTTGCCCGGAACTGCTAAAGGCCCTGGATGTTGTAGGGCTGTCATGGCTGACACGCTTCTGCAATGTTGCATGGACCTTGGGGACAGTGCCTTTGCATTGGCAAACTGAGGTGGTGGTCCCTATCCTTAAGAAAGAGAACCGGACAGTGTACGCTAACTATCGGGGTATCGCGCTTCTCGGCCTCCCTGGGAAAGCCTATGCCAGGGTGCTGGAAAGGAGGCTCTGGCCGATATTTGAACCTCAGGTTGAAGAGGAACAATGTGAATTCCGTTCTAGCTGTAGATCAGAGGACCAGCTTTTTACCTTCTCACAGATAATTGAGGGGGCGTGGGAGTTCGCTAGTCCAGTCTACATGTGTTTTATGGACTTGGAGAAGGCCCACAACAGTTCCCCGAGAAATTCTGGGGAATGTGCTTAGGGAGTATGAGGTGCCGGGGCCACTACTGCATGCCATTCGGTCCCTGTGCACACAGAGCGAGAGATGTGTCTGCATACTCAGCATTAAGTCAAGCCCATTCAATGTGGGTGTTGGACTCCGCTAAGGTTTTTCCTTGTCTCAACTCCTGTTTGTGGTTTTCATGGACAGGATATCAAGGCACAGTTGAGGTCAGGAAGGCATTCTATGTGGAAGTCAGAAGGTGATGTCTCTGCTTTTTGCGGATGACAATGTCCTTTTGGCACCGTCACATGGTTGCCTCCAACATGCACTGGAACAGTTTGCAGCCAAGTGTGAAGCAGTTTTGATGAGGATCAACACCTCAAAGTCTGAGTCCATGGTTCTCTCACGGAAAAGGATGGCATGCCTCCTCCAGGTAAGGGAAGAGAATTTGCCCCAGGTGGAGGCGTTTAAGTATCTTGGGGTGTTGTTTATGAGTGAGGGGAGAAGGGAGCGTGAGGTCCGCTGCAGACTGAGAACAGCAGAAATGCAGTCAGTACTGGACTGTAGTGATGAAGGGGGAGCTGAGTCATAAGGCAAATCTCTCAATTTACTGGTCGATCTACGTCCCTACCCTCACCTATGGTCATGAACTTTGGGTAATGACTGAAAGAATAAGATCGCGGATACAAGTGGCTGAAATTTTTCTCCGCAGAATGTTGGGACATATTCTCCGTGATAGGGTGAGGAGTTTGGACATCCGGGAGGAACTCATAGTAGAGCAGCTACTCCTCCACACTGAGAGGAGTCAGTTGAGGTGGTTTGGGTATCTGATAAAGATGCACCCTGGGCACCTCCCTTTGGAGGTATACCAGGCACAGCAGAACTAGGACAAGGCCCTGAGGTTGTCCCAGGACCTGCTGGAGGGATTATATCTTGCAGTTGGCTGGGGAACGGCTGGGGATCCCCCAGGCTGAGCTGGAGGAAGTTGCGAGGGACAGGGACAGCTGGGCCTCTCTGCTCTGCCTGTTACCACCACAACCCTACTAGGGCAAGTGGGAAAGAAAATGGATGGATGGATGATGGACGTTACATTGCAGGAGTGGCTCTGTAAAGGATTAACTTGTGTGAATATTCGTATGTTTCAGAGCAGAAATTTTAATGCTCGCCTGCAATGTGCTGCTCCAGATCCTGGTTGTGATATATTAGACAGTATATGCACCATATTACCTTTCTGAGGCTAGAAAAATTCAGAAACGCATCTGGTCCCAAGGGTTTCAGATAAAGGACTGTGGACCTGTACTGTGCCATACAGTATGACCCTGAATTGCTGCAGTTAAAATATCACGATACAACAGTGTCACTACATGAGAAGAGCGCGCCATTAAAAATTAATAGAATTTTGGAGGTGTGAGTAAAATTTATTACTGGAGGAATGAATGATTTTTCTTCAGTTTGGTGGGAAAGAACTCTGTCAGGAAGACCAGATGGCCGAGAGTGTGAAAAACCAGATGACTGCCCAGGAATGGGAGAAAGTGTTTGAAATGAGCCAGGACAAGAACCTCTACCACAACCTTTGCACTAGTCTCTTTCCAACCATTCATGGTAAATTACCGTCACTATTCTAGATACTCAATGTAAGCTTATGTGTCTTGGCACCTATATAGCTTACTCCCCCCCCCCCCCCCCCCCCCCTTTTTTTTTTTTTTAACTCAAGGGAATGATGAGATAAAAAGAGGAATCTTGCTAATGCTTTTTGGCGGGGTTGCAAAGACCACCATGGAGGGCACATCTCTGCGAGGGGATATCAACGTGTGCATTGTTGGTGACCCTAGCACAGCTAAAAGCCAGTTTCTTAAGTATGATAATGATCTCACAAGGATATACTACTAGAAACTTCTGCTCTGCATCTGATAATCATCATTTCAGATGATGGTTGTGGGGAAAATTTTGACACAGTCATCTCTGAAATATTCTCATTTGCATTATGAGAATTCATGGGAGAGGCCATTTATATGTATGGACATAATACTGTGTACACCAGTATACATCACAAGAAAAGCTGTATATAGTCCTTTTTTAAAAAAAAAAAAAAAAAATTAAACACAATTTGTACATACATATTCATCAAACACTTAGGTGAGTTTTGAAACCCTACTTAAATATTGAGAGATTCAGCAATTCTGAATGAGCAGAGGAGGTCATTCTGCTACATCACATCCCGAACTGAAAACCTTTGTGCTTTTGATTTTGGACCTCTTGTGCATGGGATCACCAAGTGGACAGAGATGGAGTGCAGAGCAGTTTAGTTGGAGTGTAGTGAGTGATCAGACCTTGTAGATATCGGACAGCAAATCCATTGATGGTTTTTGAAGCTGTAACCGGTGTCTTTAATTTGATACGGCCAACTGTAGGAAGCCAATGGAGAGGCATGAGGAGGGATACATGGGAATGCTTCAGTAGGTCAAACGGAACTCATGCAGCAGCATTCTGTATCATCTGGAGAGGTTTGATGGTAGAGGCTGGAAGGCAAGACAGAGAACTGCAGTAGTCAAGGCAGGATATCACCATTATCTGAACTGGGAGTTGCGTAGTTTGTTGTGAGACAAGGGTGAATCCTGCTGATTTTGAAGTTCTTAACATTCATCTTATTTTCACAAGATGACACAACTGGCTGTGTACTACCAGGTACTGATTGAATGATATTCATTTAGCTCACCCTTTTCTCAAAAACAAAAGTATATTAAGCCATCTACAGTTATTTACCCATTTATATAGCTGGGTAATTTTACTAAAACAAATTAGAGTAATACCATGCTCAAATGTACTACAGTCAAATGTGCGATTTAAACGTGTGACCTTTTGGGCCAAAGGCTATAGCTCTAACCTTATCTGGCAGCTATTATTGCAGATATATCTCCAGGACTTTTGTGCTGTGGGGAACACTTTGTTTTACCACTAATTATTCCAGAACTAGAAGTTCTCAGAGTACTGCCTGTTAGCAACTTCAGCAAGAAATTTGAGTCTCATTTCTAGTTCAGCCATGGAAAGGAATGGATATTTTCAAGTATAGTTAGCAAAAGCTAGGCAAAGAATACCAAATATTAATTTTGTCTATTTTTCCCAAAATTCTCAATCTGAATACAGGATCACTTTATTACCATTAATTGAGCTGTTAAGTGAATGCTGTGATTCCAAAAGTGCAAATGTTGAAAGGTGAACATGTTATGAATTACATGTACATTAATATTTTTCCCTGAAATTAGTGTTCACTCACCCAGTATCTGATTTGCTTATCTCAATTTTAACTTGCATTACTCATAAATTACATGCATTAGAACTTTTGATTATCATTTACACTACCAGCAGCTTGGGTTCTGGACTTTGTGGTTTGAATGTTAAAAGAATTGTTCAGTCAAGACCCAGGGGCCATGGTTAGGAACTGCTGGGTTCAGACTGTTCGTACCAGCAATGAGACAGTCTTTCAGCCAACCCTGCTATAAATAGTCCAATTTTACCACAGTTAGAAAGCAGAAAAATTTGGCAACTTCAAGTTCAGGTCAGAAGGTGGTATTAGTGTTTAGATCTTTTTTTTTTTTTTGGAATCAGATAGACCTGGGCTTCAATGAAAACACTTACTTAGTGTACCCCTGAGCAAAATACTTACCCTAAATTGCTCTAGTAAAATGCCCATGCTGTATAAAATAGTAATAATAGAACTGTATATGGCTTAGTATACAATCCTACTTCAAGTCACTTTGACAAATGTCACTGACATGAATAAATACCGGTTCTGCAACCCAAAATGTAGCAGTAACTCATTTGACCTGTTTTAGGATTTTCATTATCTAGGTCAGAGTTGATATGGTTTACGTCAATTACAAACTGTGTTAGTGCTCCGTGTTTACTTCCTACTGAGTATGAAAACATAGTATAACTGGTCAGTGGTCTCATAAAGGAATGATCACTAGATGTTCAAGTGGCTGTAGCTCTTAAAGGCTTTCTATAGGAAGTGTCCTTGTGCTGTTCTTTCAGACATGTGGAGGAATTTGCGCCACGGGCTGTCTACACCAGCGGGAAGGCCAGCAGTGCTGCTGGACTGACAGCTGCTGTGGTCAAGGATGAGGAGTCACATGAGTTTGTCATTGAGGCTGGTGCCCTCATGCTGGCTGACAATGTGATCACCGCCTCAATTCTGCCTTGTTCCCGAGTGACTTTGTTTGTTTAGCTTGGGTGGCTCAAATCTTACTACTTCCTCTCAGGGTGTCTGCTGCATTGATGAGTTTGACAAGATGGACCTGAAAGATCAGGTTGCCATCCATGAAGCCATGGAGCAGCAGACAATCTCCATTGCCAAGGCTGGAGTGAAGGTGATCCAACTGAATGTGCAGAGAAAACAAAATATACCTCGTGAATCTATGTTCACAACACCATTAGTCCTCCTGGATTTTTCAGTTTGTCCTTCAGGCTGACACATCCAGGGCAAATGTACTCATTGACTATCTGCTAGGAGAAGTAGTTCTAGATAAGCAAACTGGTGAATCTCTATTATTTTGAGTCTTTTCACAACATGGTACTGTAAAGTGTGCTGCAGAACTAGGTGTTAATGCTGGATGGTGGACAGATGACTTCACTGTTTTGTCATAGGCCTCTTTGAATGCCCGCACATCAATCCTGGCAGCTGCCAACCCTGTTGACGGAAGATACAACCGATCAAAGTCCTTGAAGCAGAATGTGAACATGTCTGCTCCCATCATGTCCAGATTTGATCTATTTTTTGTACTGGTGGATGATTGCAATGAGGTCAGATAAATTTCAATACAACTTCAAGTTATATGGTGTCTTGAAAGCAATGTCCTCTGAAGTCTGGGGGTGGGGAGAGGGGGTCCTTGAGACTGAACCTGCTAACATGAGTATGCATAAGAACTTTGACTCATGCAACTTTGACCCTGAATATAAATTTGCCTTCCAAGACATTGTCTTCAGTCACATTTTGACATGGTCAGGTTGCCCTGTCTTGACATTGCACTGGTGCAGTTATATAATTTTATGTAAATTAATTCAAAGGACGGGTTCTTCATGGAATTTAATACACTGAAAGCGCTCAGTGTTCTAGAGGAAACTTGGTGTGCTCCTTGAGCTGTGCACACAATTAGGGGATATTGCAGTACTTCATTTCATAGGTCACTTTTAATCCAAAGGTGTTTTAATAATGTCCACAGCAGTATGGTACAAATACTTCAGCAATTTCCACTGTAATGAAACTCACTTCAGATGAGCTGGTAACTTCAGGTTCAAATGTCATTGTCAGGTCACGGATTATGCCATTGCCCGACGCATTGTTGACCTGCATGCCAAGAATGTTCAGTCTGTGGAGAGGGTCTACAGCCCGGATGAGATCCAAAGATATATCCTGTTTGCTCGGCAATTCCAGCCAAAGGTCAGTGGGTTCTTCCTCTTGAACTGGTCACATGTTGCCCTGCTATCTTCTGCCCAGAACATGATGCAGAGAAACACCAGTCAATGTTCACATCCATACTTTCATTAACCTTTTAGTGCAGTTTTTCATTTACCCTTTCCCTGGTATCCAAACCTACTTCATTACTGAAAATCTATCCATAAGGCAGGAGTCCAGATACCAAAGGTGTTACTCACATTATTACTTATGAGGAAAATTTATATGTTTTTGGACCTAGATAGGTTACCGGAAAAAAAATCACCAACTACAAATGCCATTATTAATGGTATCGTTAGGTTATTATAAGGAACATGCTTGTAAAAACACTTATTGTCATTACCTATTGCTGTCCAGGACTCATGGTATGTGGAGTGAGCACAATTAGTTTGGTAGGTCTTTCAGTTTCACTTTTACAATTTTCAACTGAAGTTTTCAGCAAGAATTAGAATACAAAAGTCATACAGAAGCATAGCAAGGACATCCTAAATTAGCATTAAAAATTATCTGAATGCCCTTATACTTTAATGCTTTGCTTTAGCTTTAAATGACTTTAACAAAGGATGTAATTGTACAAAGCACCAAACTCAAATCAGTGAGTCATTACTAACAGCAAGTTGAGAACTAAATTTTTCCCATTTCCATCAGAATTTGTCTTGTGATGTTTCCTGACTGAATCAACGGGACTTAAGGTAATTTCATTAATACAAATTTTTTCTGCTGCACAAAAGCAATTAATTTCCCTAGAGAAATACAATTTATGTGTATGCATTATTAAATATATTGTCCAGTCCTGTTCAATGCTACCATATACGTAGTTGATAAAATCAAAGGACATACAGGTAATGCATGACATCCTGAGTTTCAAACGCATCATTAAGACTCATGTACCGTGTCATTTGTGTCTTTAAATTATCTGTTGCCTTTAAAATGTCCAAACAGTAAAACGAGAATGCAATCCTAGTCACACCCTACCATCAAAGCAAAAACTGACAGTGCAAATCCAAACTATAAATGGAAGACAAACACCATTAGCTATCACGCCCTCCCTCAAAGAACGTGTCAGCCACCACTTTATTTATGGGTGCAAGACAGGGAGTGCACCGCCTTTACCTCTTCTTAGATATGGGACAAGGACACAAAAGTATAAAGACATTGCACTATAACACTAGTAGAGCTCATGATGTCAACATGGTACAGAACAGTAGAATTCAGTGCACTTGTGGAAACTAGTCAATACCACTAAATGCCAATAAAATGCCATTGCTTTTTACATGCTTGTTGTAGCAGTGTCTTCTACAACAGTTTACAATAAACCATGTTCTATGAATGTGCCATGTTTTTTTGTTATTTTTGTAGGTTAACAAAATTAAAGTTGGACTGAGTTTTAAATGGCAACCATTCAGTCTTAAAAATATATATGATATATGTAAACATGTAATAGTTAAAAATCACACTATCCTGTAACTTTAGTATGTGTGTGTAAAATGTTGAAAATGAGCATTTTTATATGTTTGTATTTTAAAACTATTATTCCGTATTTAATGCTGCTTCCGGCCGTTCCAATTTGCCTGGGGAGTGGAGGTCTGTATCCCCAGTGGGATTTGCAACTTAAGTTAGTAGACTCACTGGTGCTCTGGCTCCCCCTCTCTGTCCTGCATGAAACTTGCGGGCCCAGATCACCAGGGAGGCTCAGGAGTTTGTGGTGGACCAGTACAAGCGCTTGCGGCAGAGGGAAATCAGTGGAGCCACCAAGTTGTCCTGGCGGATCACCGTGCGGCAGCTGGAGAGCATGCTACGGCTGTCCGAGGCCATGGCCCGCATGTACTGCTCTGAGGAGGTGAGGTGACTGTGGGGGTCGATCACATTTCTTTCAATGGCACTGCGATCACCGGGTTGTGGAAGGTGGTTCCACTTGTTTGTGTCCTGTGGAGTGTGGAATAGTACTCTAAATTGTGCTTTGTGTGTGATTGCCCTTCAATGGACTCACACCCTACATTTATGGGATGAATCCTGGACCACTGCAGCCTTGCATTAGGGCAAGTGGTCATCAGTAGTGAGTAAGGAAGTGAATAGTGCCTTTGCGTTTTGAGCTTAGAAAAAATATATTTTTCTGTTTCAGGTGAAACCCAAACATGTGAAGGAGGCTTTCAGACTGTTAAACAAATCCATCATTTGTGTTGACTCCCCTGATATTAACTTTGATCAAGAGCAGGATGATGAAGACCCAAACGGTCAGTTCTAGTCTCAAGCAATTGTGTTTCATGTATTCATGTTGCTCTGCATCGGTGATGTGTTTAATATATTGTAATTTGCAATTACATTCAATGTGATGTGAGAACATGAGGTTGTCACACAAGAAATATGTATCTATAAAGATGTAAGTTAATCTTGAATTCCACACAATAGTATCTAGTAGGCTAGTATCTCACAACTGCTCGGTTTTGGATTTGGACATGGGTCTGAATGTGGCTCAGTATCCAGGGAGTCTACACGAGTGCTGCTGTAAAGTGATGAGGTGCATGGTCCGAAATTGCTCGGGAAACAGATGTTTCTGTAATGCCACCTATAGAATGGTGCGGGAAGGTTGTTACAATTTTTCTGGGCAACTTAAACATTGTATAGTGTATAGTTGTACTTCATTATTATGTGAAGTGTTTATCGTTTTTACAGACATTTGTCAGTTAGTTTGGGTTTTCAGGATGGGCTGAGAACAGACTAATTTTCCCCCATTCTCAGGAATGGATTAAGGGTGATTAGAGGGGCACTCCTGTGTGTGTGTGTGTGTGTGTGTGTGTGTGTGTGTGTGAGATATGGTTATATTGTCATGCATATATATATTACAATTTAAACAAATATATCACCATGTTGGTGTTTTCCATCAATTAACTTTTTTCATGTTTTGATTAATTTTATGTGACATTTGATCACCTCACAACAGGATGACTTCATGGAACCCTGTTGTGAGATGAGTGCTTGTGAGTGAGCAGCAGGTAGCACAGTGGTTAAAACACCACCTTGCACTGAAAGTGACCGGGTTTGAACCCAGTTCTCATAGTGCCCTTTAGCAGGGTATTTATCCTAAATTGATTCAGGAAAAATTACCCAGTGAGTGTATTTAACTGTCACTTTGGAGAAAAGCATCAGCTAAATGAATAACAACTGTAATGGCAATGATAGCTTAGTGCCGGGGCATCCAGTATTGTAAGTTGCCTTGGACAAAGGCATCAGCTATCCATCCATCCATCCATCTTCCTCCGCTTATCCGGGGCCGGGTCGCGGGGGCAGCAGTCCGAGCAGAGTCCTCCAGACTTCCCTCTCCCCGCACACCTCCTCCAGTTCCTCTGGGGGAACCCCAAGGCGTTCCCAGGCCAGCCGGGAGACATAGTCTCTCCAACGTGTCCTGGGTCTGCCCCGAGGCCTCCTCCCAGTGGGACAAGCCCGGAACACCTCCCCAGGGAGGCGTCCAGGAGGCATCCGGAACAGATGCCCGAGCCACCTCAACTGGCTCCTCTCGATGCGGAGGAGCAGCGGCTCTACTCCGAGCTCCTCCCGGGTGACCGAGCTCCTCACCCTATCCCTAAGGGTGCGCCCAGCCACCCTGCGGAGGAAACTCATTTCTGCCGCTTGTATCCGCGATCTCATTCTTTCGGTCATGATCCAGAGTTCATGACCATAGGTGAGGGTAGGAACGTAGATCGACCGGTAAATTGAGAGCTTCGCCTTACGACTCAGCTCCCTCTTCACCACAACAGACCGGTACAATGACCGCATTACTGCGGACGCCGCACCGATCCGTCTGTCGACCTGCCGCTCCATTTTTCCCTCACTCGTGAACAAGACCAGGCATCAGCTAAATATGCATTAATAATGAAGATGGGTGGTTTGACTTGGACAAGACTAAGGTGTGTTCTTGCCCTGATCAGGTCAGATCAGTGTGACAGATGAGGAGCTGAGCCAGGCTGTTGGTAGTAAACATGGGGAGGCATTAAATATAGGGGCTCCAGCCAAACCTAGCATGAAGATTTTTCTCTGAATATAAACGCATCTCCAATCTGCTGGTACTGCACTTGCAGAAGATGGAGGAACGTGAGTATTGCTGTGCACATGTCCTTATTACTCGGAATCCATGATTACAGCGTTTTTCCATTGCACCTCTCATCTGTCCACAGTGGGGAAAAATACACGAGTGTTACATGCAAATAATGAATTTCTATATAGGGGTGGTGGTTTAATAGCTCCTTTAGTTTTAATGCTTGTTTGTTTTTGCATTATTATATATGACATGAAATGTTTTATATAGTGAAATTTGCCTAGTGATGTGTGAGAGAGATGGATGCTCAGATTGCTGTAGTCAAAGTGCTGTCTCACTGCAGTCAATGAAGAGTCTTCCATGAAGAAGAGCAAATTGATCAACTGGTACCTGAATGAGATTGAAAGTGAAATCGAGTCAGAGGATGAACTTATTGCCAAGAAAACCCTAATAGAAAAAGTCATTCACAGATTAATCCACTTTGTAAGTGTCTCTTCAATGGACTCCGGTTCATCAGTATGTCTTTCTTTCTTTCTCCTTGCCCATGGTGAAATCCTGGGGTATTCCCTGGGGGCTCAACAACTGACTGATCAAGTCCGTATTTATGATAGCAATCTTGATTTTATACTGTACATGTCTAATAAATATTTCTCCCCCAAATCAACTTTTATCATTGTCTGTTAGAAATATTTCACCTTCAACTCTTTACTCCCTTTTAGGACCACATTATCATTGAGCTGAGTAAGACTGGCCTGGAGAAAACCCATCAGGATGGAAAGGATCCTATTACGGAAGAAGACACCTTCTTAGTCGTGAACCCTAATTATGTGCTTGACAGCTGAACTACATTAAAGTTGTATTTTACAGTGAATATAAACTGATAGTAGCAAGGCTCTGGTTCAGTGTAATGTAGTATGATAGTGTTGGCTGCATTCAGTGTTTGCATCTTTGGTGTTTAGACCATTGCCTGTGCGTAAAAAGAAAAATATTTATATATTTTTGGAGGATAATAAGTATGCTTATTGCATCTTTCAGGTTTGTTGCCAGGATTCATATTCAGTTGATTGGCTAACAGTATTTAAATCAGTGATAAAGATGTGAATGTAATGGGGGATGTACAGTATTTTCTAAAGTGCAGTTTCAACATCTAATTTCTGATATGTGCAAAAAGGAGGACTGGACAAAGTTTTCATAACATTCGAAGGATGTTGGTATAATTCTTTATCTGCAGTTTTTGGGTTTAGAAAAGGGAAGTTTAGGATTTTAGCTGTAGGTAAACTTTTTTTTTTTTTTTGGGGGGTGCATATGTAGTTGCTAAAATATAAAAATTACAATGGCAAGGAGTCACTTTCACAAACTTACAAGACCTAATAAGGATTTGGACAACGTCTTAAGGCAAGGTGCATTAAATCTAAGCCTAACTATAATGTATTCATTACTGACTTAGCAATCATTTTGGAAAGAAGAAAACTAATAAAGCCTGAAGAATGGCTCAAATTACATTGTTTATGGACAAATTGTAAGGATGCTCTCATTAATGTATTTTCTAATTTTTTTTAAATTTTTGTAATTGTTCAAGTCTTTGAAATGTTTGTTCACAAAAACTAAAAGTATAGTAATTACAAGTACAGTATATTATGTTCACTTACAATTCCATGCCCTCACAAATGAGTGTCCGCTAGAGGGAGACATGAACACCAGAAATTGTTATGCCTGTCACTGAATACATACATATATAATACTTTGGGCTACATTGATGTGCTACTATTTTACATAGGTAATTTTGAGTTGCTTTTATAATTACATTTATTCATTTAGCAGATGCTTTTCTCCAATGCAGTATACAGTAGATCTCAAATTTTATGCGAGCAGCTATAGGAAGCCAGTGCAGAGAAACAAGTAGAGGAGATACGTGGGAATGCTCCGGCAAGTCAAACCACTTGGGCGGCAGCGTTTGGTATCAGCTGTAGAGGTTTGATGACAGTAGCGGGAAGGCCAGACAGGAGAGAGTTGCAGCAATCCAGACGGGATGTCACTATGGCCTGGACAAGTATTTGCGCAAAGTCTGTTGTGAGATAAGGATGGATCCTGTGGATGTTATGCAAGATGTATCTGCAGTTCCAAGTTGTGGCTTTGATGTGCTGAGAGAAAGATAGACTTGAGCGAATCATCACTCCCAGACTCTTAGCTGAGGAGGTAGGCAAAATGAGTGAGTGGTCCAGTTTGATTGAGAGATCATGACAGAAAGTAGGCCAGCTGGGAGGTGCAGGATCTCTGTTTTGGAGAGATTGAGTTGGAGGTGGTGATCAGACATCCGTGCAAAGATGTCGGACAGGCAGAAAGCGATATGCACGGAAATGTCTGATGCTCCAGGTGGAAGGGCTGGGTATCATCAGCGTAGCAGTGGTAGTTGAATCCATGGCAGGCAATGGCAGGGCCGAGGGAGGAGGTGTAGATAAAGAGCAGAGGACCCAATACTGAGCCCTGCAGGACACCAGCTGAGAGAGGCAGAGGAGAACGGGAACCCTGCCAGACCACTTAATAGGATCTGTCAGATAGGTAGGACTCACACCGTCCTAGTGTCACTCCTTTGATCTCAAGTTGACCAGGAGAGGAGAGTCTGGTGGCAATTTCCTTATATACGTATTCAGCTTTTACTTATATGCACCTTGATTTTGGTTTATGGAGTATCGTGAGACATTGAGGGGATAAAAGTGGTTTAATGTTTAATAATACTGCTGACTAGTTAGTGATGTATATGAAATAACTTTTCATTCCGAGTAAATGTTGACCATATTGAAACTATGTTCAAAACAGAAAATATGACTGAGTCATACAGGATGTCTACCCTCCGCCCTCAATCTGGTTTTCTTTGGATTCCATTCAGAGCTTTTGCTGTTCTCACGTAACCAACACATTTTATTTAGGTTCATTTTCACTATTGCGAGTCTTTACTTTTGTTCACTGCTTTTTGTTCTCTGCAGATGAGAGGTGTCTTTGCCTAGGTTTAATCTAAAGTATGTTTCAAAATATTGCAAAACCCCCCTTTTCCTAAATATATTTTTTCATTGTATTTCTGGCCCTTCATGTTCAGACAAGGCTTTTTTTTTTTTTTTTTTTCCCCCCAAAAACACTGTTGTGGTTTACCTACCAGTTCTTATTGACTAAGACTATAAATCCTCACATTTTTGGTGATCCGGCGACTACGTTACAGCGCCAGTTATTGTTTAGAATTAAGCAACTTTTCCAGTTGCGTTTCATTGAGAAGCAGAAGGAAGCGGAAACTCCCAAGTCTGCAGTGTTAACCGCGTCGCGTGCCAACAGAGGCTTCTCGCGTCGTGATACGCTGAGGGCGCGTGGCTTTTGAACGGTTTACGGTCACGACGGCTTAAAGGCGCAGCACAGCCATTACGCTAAAACACTACCGCAAACGTTCTTCGTGTCCTATTAACTCAAAATAGCATATATTGTAAATAATGTGTTTTTTAAAATAACAATTAGTATATTTTTAATTTAATTCTAAGCGTAACAAAAATGTAATGTGATTTTAAAGTCCTCTTGAAACCATCATGTAGGGGGAGGGGGATATGAGCGTGGAAACCTGATGTCCACGCTCATATTCACGTGCTGTGTTAATTGTTGTACAGATGTAAATGCGTTCATATACACCTATATTCTCAAAACTCGGTATCTTCAGAACTTCTTGAGCTACTTCTCTCATCATGAGACGAACTGGTACAATCTCTGTATTCAGGTGAATTCTAGTGCAACGAAACGTTTTATAAAAGACTCAAGCTCCATAATTCTTCGAAAATTACTCTTGTCTTTCCAAACCCCTTAAGAATATGCACAGCCTGAGAACATTTACCTGCTTCTTTTTTTTTTTTTTTACTCAAAGTGAGATTTTCATAGGCATCGTTGCAGCCTTGCCTTCTGCTTATTGGACGCACATGGGCTAATGAGCGTTCGTAGATTATAAATAATAGATTTTTACAAGGCCTTTCGCTATTTACGCTGGAGATATTAATTTTACATTCGCTTGTGACAACTAGAATCAGGATGAGTTTTATTGGCTGACGCACACAAGGAATTTGCTGTGGTTCTAGGTGCCTCCGGTATTTACAGACCAACAAACAGCTAACACAGAATCTAAAGCACAATGTAATGTTAAGACTTTTGTCTGTTATACGTGCATTTTTGTCTAAAACGGCTGGCCGTCCATTTCTAGGGTGTTGCATGAGTATTTATCTGTTAACATTATGTATCGTAAACATATTTCACAGACTACCAATAACACTTAAACGTTTTATTGGCGCGATATTTTTTTCCCCACTTGCAGTTTTATCAACACTTTTACCTCGGACATCAATACAGTCATGTGTTATTGAGTGTGACTGCTGGGGACACATGTACTGTATCTAATCAATATTAATATTGCGAACATCTCGCTTCAGGTCGAAATTTAATGATCTGTGGGCTGGAAAGCGTTCGGGGAACATTTCTTGGAAAGGACAAAACTAATTCTAAAAAAGGAAGTGCAGAGTTAATTTTGTCATGAAATCCATTTTGGTTGAGATCATTACGATTCTATTATGTTCTATAAAAAGAGTTTCCCATAAAGAAGATCAAGAGTTTTTATGTTTACCAAGTTTTGAAAGTGTGGTAAACACAAACGTTCATTTTTTAAAACTTTCTTTAAAATAATTATATGCAAAGTTATTGAAACAACTTTTCAAAACAAGTATTTAATTTATATTATTTATTGATACTATTACGACACCTGTTTTCCTTTGGGAAGCAGAAGACAAGTCTTAGTGTAAATAAAAGCCAAGTGTTCAGTTGCTACAAAAATTTCATAATTTAACGTTTAATATTTTAGACACTGATTCCATACAAAGAATTCACTGTTTTGTGTAGATAAAAACGGCCTGCCATACCCTTTCCTTAACCATACCATAGCACGTTTCAATGTTTAAATTCTCATGCAGTCTCATAATACAACATGACCTCAACGATTTAAAAAAAAAAATCAAGTCTAATACGGCTAAAATATTGGCGACAGTACAGTAAATCGAGGCAATTTTATGAATGGTTTATGCAGACCATATTGATTTCAATTTTATATTCACCGAAGGCTTATTGTAAATAAGGTAATTAAGTGGCTCCATTGTTGTTCTACATACATAGTCCCGATGTATAAAATTCCCTTTCAGTCGTGTTTTAATTTGGAAAAAAACAGCAAATTAAAAATCACGAGATAAATAACAGCATGTAGCCTGAGGAACGATCCTTTTTGTGATGGATTTGCAGTGTGATGTGAAATGTATTTGTGACGTGAACATTTAACTAGAAGATGGATAGTTTCATAATTGTGTTATAGGGTACTCTTTTTCTTATTTATTCATACATTCAAAACTAACATTTTACTCTGATGGAATCTGGAAAGAAAGATCAGTGCACCTGATCATAAATGCATTTATATTCTGAATCAGATCAAATTTCTACTACCGAGAATCACATGTCTGAGTGTTTTCTTACCCTACCACAGAGGTAATAAGCCTATTTTGTTTATAACTTTATAGTGTTTCATCGGCCAAAATCTGACAATACTTCTGTACAGTACAAAACTGAAAGACAAAAACATGACAGAAAAGTCATGGGTAAACATCAAAAGAAGCAAAGTGAATCAAACTAAAATATATATTTAAAAAAGAGAAAGTAATATATTTTTAATACCAAACACGTATCTTCCAGAACATGATGTTAAAAGTTCGTCAAACACGCGTTTATTGCTTAAAGAAAGCAAAGGCAAAAACAAACAGATAAACAACTCCAATCAAACGTCATGCATTCAAATAGAACAAGAAATCCTAACATTAATCTTGGATAAATAACGCATTCATTCATTGTCCCTTCTAATCTGTAGCCTCAACACCAGCGCATGTCGTCTTTTTTCTTCGAAGGACAAACTCTTGTCTTCCTATATCTTCTCTCTGTATTTTTCACGATGTAAAGGCGACCCCCCCCCCCAAAAAAAAAAAATAATATCTGATTTACAGCGTATTAAGTGGCCCGTCACTCCACCCCCCAACAGCTCCCTCCAGAGAGACGGACTGAATGTGTGTGTGCGCGCCTTGGCGCGCGGGCTCGCGAGGCCCACGGAATCGCGTGCGAAGAGCTCGCGCTGTCATTGAGCGTAATCCGCCACCTGAAGCACGAGGAAGTGAGAAACCCGGACGGCTATAAAACATGAACCGCTGCACTGCAGCCGGACAGTCGCGCAGTTCACCTAGCCTTTGCTTTATTTTCTTTGCCAAATTTCGCTGCCTGTGAAAGATAGACATTTAATACATTGTATCGCCAAATAGTATTGCTGAGTGATTAATACGGTTAAAAACAGGCACTGGACGGTGGATACTACTTGCTTGCGGACTTTGGCAGACAAGTAAGTACGACTATCCTTGTGCGTTCAGTGGAGGGTTTCGCATCACGTGTGATGTTTTATAAATGTAATTACGATCCTTTTCTGTGGGAATTCCTATACTTTATTATTATGGCAGTTTCCATGGTGGTGGACGAGCGTTAAGAGCCGCTCTGCGAACGTGCTGTAAACAGGCTTGCACTTGCGCCTCGTGGTACGTTGAAATGACTTTGCCGAACGAAAACTGCAATGACACGAGGCGAGGGCTTGACAGCGTCCGCACTGAGCTTTATGCGTGGTGTTTTTGGGTGGCTGGGGAACGCGCACTACTGCTTGTCCTGCAAGTTTGAGAGAAACTGGAGTTTTTGTGTTTTTGCAGAAGGACACCTGTTACTGTAGCTGGACGGAGAGGAGGACCATGATCCCCCCGGGAGAGTGTCTGTACGCCGGCAGGAAACGACGGAAACCCGTTCAGAAACAGTTAAGTGTCGGCGCTCAGTCTGCTCCGGCTCAGGATCGATGCGACTTTTTTTCACCGCACCGCAAATCCTTGACCGTGAGGATGGATGGTACAGGAGCAGCATGATCATGATGATGTGGAGAGTAAAACCAAAAATCTTACAAGTTGGCCATAACCTGTACACTGACACTCCCACCAGTCAGTCGCTGAATACCAGCCACATGATTTAACAAAGGTCAAGATATATTGTCACCAGTTAAACATTTTGGAGCAATCTTCAAAATCTGCTGTAAGAACTTATTTAAAAAAATCTTAGATAATGCTCTTTGTTAAGTATATCTTGAAATAGTAATTCAATTTTTAAAAAGGGGAGCAACTTATTTTTGGCTAATAAACACATAGATTTTTAAAGATATTCAGTTTTAATTATATAATTAAAATTACTCTGTTCATATTGAAACATTGGAAGAAATGTCACTTTTATTCAGCATGAAGAGGTATTGTTTCATAGCTATGATTTCCTCTTTACTGTTATTTTAGATACAGTAAAAGAGATAAGATAATGGAGATTAACTTCCTTTTTAGACACCCCCTTCACATTTTATTTTAAAGAATCCTCCTTTCAAACATTTGCACAGCAATCACAGAAATATTCCATTTATATGAGTCAGAATATGAAAGTCTTGTGGTCTTGCAGTCTTGTTTTGAGGGTCACAGGAATGATTACACAACTGAAAATATAGTTAATTTCAAGATCTGCAAGAGAAATAGGGTACTTTGAATTGAAATTAAAGTAAATTAATTTCAGCACATGTATCAAGTTGATAAATAGTTTTTGTATTTTCTATTTACTTTTTTCTCCTCACAGAGACATCATATTTTGCTGTTTCCTAGTTGTGGAGTTTAGTGTATGTACATATGTTAAGAATTACTTAAATAGAAGAAAGCAATTGCTTTCACTGACGTCTAATGTTTTCCAACAAATTGAATCTGTCAAAAAGAAAAGTAATTAAAATTTTCCTTATAGAGAGAAAACATTTGGAAAGAAAACGCATCCACTCAGACAATTGCTTGGGTTCATACTCCAATATGAACATATAGAAAAAAACCACATGTAACATTCACTGGACTAGTATGTCACTGAGCTGGCGACCAAAATTCATTCTCCTGTTTTTTTTAAAGACAAATACTTCTGTTGTGAAAAGGGGTGTGGTGGCACAGTAGGTTGGACCACAGTCCTGCTCTCCGGTGGGTCTGGGGTTCGAGTCCCGCTTGGGGTGCCTTGCGACGGACTGGCGTCCCTTCCTGGGTGTGTCCCCTCCCCATCCGGCCTTATGCCCTGTGTTGCTGGGTAGGCTCTGGCTCCCCGTGACCCCATATGGGACAAGCGGTTCTGAAAGTGTGTGTGTGTACTTCTGTTGCCTATATTAATTTTTCAGTTTATACATTGAAAATCTTAGTGATTAGGTCAACGGGCTCGACCGGGTCCTTCTCTCCAGTGGGTCTGGGGTTTGAGTCTCGCTTAAGGTGCCTTGCGATGAACTGGCGTCCCATCCTGGGTGTGTCCCCTCCCCCTCCAGCCTTATACCCTGTGTGTTGCCGGGCTACGCTCCAGCTCATTGCAGCCCCGCTTGGGACAAGTGGTTTCAGACTGTGTCTATGTTTTTTTCTGTTTTTTAAAATTACTACCACTATTACAACTCTTCATAAATGCTCTGCATGCTTACTGGGGCAATGAGCTTGGACAACAGTAGCTGATTATTTTTGAGAAACGTTGTAACCCAACATCCTGGTTTCAGACTTTGCAGTTGTTTCCATTATTTCTCAGTGTTGTTGACTTTGTTTTGTATGTTGTTGTAACCCAGTGTTACTGTTGTTGCAATTTCAAAACGACAAAAGTTTCAGTGCACTGGGAGAAAAGGCCTGCCCAGTCACATACCGACAGTACTGAGGTGTACTCTCTGCAGAAGTTCAGGAACTGTCTACAGTGACTGTGCAAACCAGTTTTCCTTGCAGCATCTATACACCCTCTTCAGGAGATTTCCACCCATGCATGCTAGTGAGTTGCATAGAAGACATTCCAGTTGCAAAGCAGAGTCACTTTTCATCCCTTCTTTTACAGAAGGAATTTAGTGCTTTTATACAGTACCCTAACTGGAAAGGGTTTGTATCCAATTAGTAGCATAGCAGTTAAGGACACAAACTTGTAATGTGAAGATTGACAGTTCAACTCCCAGGAAGAGATGTGTTGATGTAAACAGATTTAAATGAAGTTGACATAATAGTAATTACGGGAGCGTGGTGGGTTGGACCAGGTCCTGCTCTCCGGTGGGTCTGGGGTTCAAGTCCCGCTTGGGTTGCCTTGCGATGAACTGGCGTCCCGTCCTGGGTGTGTCCCCTCCCCCTCTAGCCTTACGCCCTGTGTTGCCGGGTTAGGCTCCGGTTCCCTGCGGCCCCGTATGGGACAAGCAGGTCAGAAAGTGTGTGTGTGTGTGTGTGTGTGTGTGTGTGTGTGTGTGGTAGTAATTACAGTTCAAAATACCCTATTAGGTTACCTTAAATAGTGAATTGTCTATGTGATTCTGTAGATTGAGAGCAATAAAAACTCAGTGATGTGTTCTCTAAAGTAAACCTGTTTTCTGCAGAACATGTCATTTACAATAAATAGAAACTAGCATTCAAATAATGTACTGTTATAATGGAGTGATTTGTCCTACTTTTAAGCCTTTTGCCCTCAAATTGCTATAACATGAGCAGAAAAATGTTGTGGCGTGACATTAAGGTGACATTAAACCTGTTAGTCCCACTGTTCTGGGTTCAGCCTTTGATCCTGTGAAAATCAAATGTCATTGGTGTTCTTAACATCATGGACTCTTCCCCTTCCTGCATCAGCAGGAAGCCTATGGGGGCGACTCAAAAGTCGAATCCATCAAAGAGGCATCGTGACCGGCTGAACGCGGAGCTGGATCGTCTTGCCGGCCTTCTGCCCTTCTCCCCAGAAGTCATCTCCAAGCTGGACAAGCTTTCTGTGCTGAGACTCAGTGTCAGCTACCTCAGGGTCAAGAGCTTCTTTCAAGGTAGGGGTACAGTTGAGTGGGTTATTTGTATAACCTTGCAGTTCTAAAGTCAAATGTACTGCTCCAGGTTTCAGAGAAGGTGGCACTACTTCCCTTTGGCCAACATTCACATGAGATGTGCTGTCCTTGTGGAGCCTTAAACCTGTCATCTGCTTCAAGGTCCAATGATTCTGGGTGTTTGAAGTAACTGAATTCCAATGAACAGTTCATCGGTTTTCAGCTGATATTACAGGCTGAACATCAAAAATCCATTGTTTCAGTTATGCATCCACGCTTTTCTTTTACTCTTGTTGCTCTATTGGCATCAGTTGGTATTTTGAAATGGCAGCATTCCTGCTTTTCTAGTTTTAACAGGTCTAACAAAATAATTATGTTACAGCTGTGGTTTACGTATTTCTTGATTTATATTTATCTTTCCATATCTGTGTGTGTGTGTGTGTGTGTGTGTGTGTGTGAGAAATACACTGACTGCTCTAGCATTTGTATATAATAATGTGCATACACAGATTAAGAGTTTTATAGTAAAAGTAATTTTACTACAACCACATAGGTGGAAGCGGTATTACATCTACTGCAGTACATTTTGAGAACAGTATTTCTTTCGCGAGGGGTGTGGTGGCGCAGTGGGTTGGACCGCAGTCCTACTCTCCGGTGGGTCTGGGGTTCGAGTCCCGCTTGGGGTGCCTTGTGACGGACTGGCGTCCCGTCCTGGGTGTGTCCCCTTCCCCCTCTGGCCTTACGCCCTGTGTTGCCGGGTAGGCTCCGGTTCCCCGTGACCCCGTAAGGGACAAGCGGTTCTGAAAATGTGTGTGTGTGTGTGTGTGTGTGTGTATTTCTTTCACAAAAACCTGGCCGTTTACACCAAGTTATTTCAGTCACATTTAATATGTCTGGCCCAGTTATCTGCAGTCCTGGGGTTATTCCTTGTCTGCTGTGTGTTCAATTATTTATGGGTACTTCAGACAAAATCTAAAAAAAAGGCATTAGGTACTCTGCACCAGTACCAAAATGAGGTACTCAGACATCAGAAATTGCCAGTAATAACGATTAAAAGACACCTCTGACCACATTTCGAAAGTACTATTTCTTGTAATACTGTCGTACTAACTAAAATACTGAGAGCTGCTGAATGAATGAATGTGACTGTAAATGTAGGAGGCCAATCACCAGCAGTGTGAATAGGGTGAGTCTGTGACATGTAGTAGACTGAGCAATGTTTCTATGGCAGTAGATGGCCTGCAACAGAGACAGTGAGACTGCAGCTCAGTCAGGGACATTCCATGTCCCTTCTGAATGACCTGTGTTGCTCTACCTCATGTTTCTCTAACTTTGTTCAAGCATCCTTTCTGAAAATGCGTCATCGAGGCCTTCAGGTGTAGCACTGAGCAGGTTCCTTCCAGGGTTGCTCACACACGATGTCCATCTTACACATGGTGGGACTGTGACTCCCATATTGTTGGAAAGCCATCTTTTGAGCCACTCTGCCCACGGTGACTGCTACCTGTTCAGTGTATAACCAGTATGCTATAAAAGGCCAAGTGGTTTTCATAGTCAGGTGGATACTAAAGGATAATAAATCGTGCATGTAGAGACTTCATGCTAGGACTACTGTATTTCCCGTCATTCAAAATACATTTTAACAATGTTTTTGATTCATCGCTTCATTAATGAACTTGTTTCTTGATCTAATAATCAGTAACTTAAAAAACATCCACACTTACTCTCTGTCAACATGATTATTCAAAAATGCTCCTGCAGAAACAGTAGTTATGCAGCTGAGTCTGTCTGAAAAATCCACCATTCTGCCTTTAATAATTTAGTTAAAACAATCTGGCATTGACATGTGTCTTGATACATGGCTCATCAATGTTGCTAGTGGAAAGGCCAGATAGACATCCCTAAAATTACTAGAGAGACAGAGCAAAAAGCCTGTTTGTCCTACTACCCTGGCAGTATCAGAGTGCTCAGTTTCATTGGTAACCTCTATCAGAAATCGAATCCTTACAGCAATAGCAGAAATGGAAAAAGTGTCTGCAGATGTATCGGTGTGCAGGCACACATCCTGTATTTGAGTATATACAGTAAATATATTTGCATACTGTCGTTTATTACTTTGCCCTGCTACACTCAAATACTCTGTGGAATAAATCTGGTTAAGTACTTTGGAAACAGTAGAGCAGCACTGACCCCAACAAATTGAAATTGTGTAAAACCTAGAATATACTGTATATCAACGTTTTCTGTATGACATATTTAGAAAATGTGCTGATGATCATCTGAATTCAAAATGTTTTCAGTTTAAATGTCAGTCCTTTCATGCACCTGCTTTTGTTCACAACCTGTACAGCTAAGGAGTCTGAAATTTTTGTTTGTGATGTTAGGACTGTGTTGTCACTCTTTGTTTCTTTAACTTTAGAGATCTTATTAAGTCAGGTGAACTTTCCAAAAAGGGGCCATCCAAAACTGTTTGATTCAGGTGCACATTCTTTATGTAACAGCTGACATATAATAAGAAGTACATACACACACACACACACATTTTCAGAACCGCTTGTCCCATACGGGATCGCGGGGAACCGGAGCCTACCCGGTAACACAGGGCATAAGGCTGGAAGGGGAGGGGGACATACCCAGGACAGGACACCAGTCCGCCACAAGGCACCCCAAGCAGGACTCGAACCCCAGACCCACCAGAGAGCAGGACCGCGGCCCAACCCACTGTGCCACCGCACCCCCAGTATAATAAGAAGTAATAAAATAAAATTAATCAGAAAATGGAATTTGGGCACATATCATTTATTGGAAATTTCCCCTTGCTATCCGTATGTAGTATGTCAGCAATAACTGGTTTCCTCTAGTGGTTTTCTAAACTTAGCTGTTTAAAAACACCTACTGTTTTACCCCAGGTCACTCGTAATACAGGTGCTTGCATGTGATTACCAGGCGATCACAGCGCTTCACCCCGGTTCACCCCTAACACTCCCCTGAGTCATCGGCTGCTGTTTATCTAAAGAGCAGCAGACAATGTGAAGTGCTGCCGAGCGTTTTCACACACACTGTTTGACTTAGGTGATGGACAGGCCAGTGCAGGAGTCCTGCCAAGGAGAGACTTGAGCACAGGCTCTGCTCCCTTGGCTTCCTCCCAGGCCTGGCCATGGGTTTTCCTGTTGTCAGCACATGCAATATGAGAGCCATACAGGCAGCTGCAGGGTGAAGGGCTACTGCTCCTCAATGGTTGTGGTTTCGTTTCGGCATTTAGCTTTCTCATGACTTTGTTTTTAAGATTGTGGAACCTAGATCTGGTATCACAACTTGTGTGCGACTCATTTGTTGTTATACTTAAAATATCAGTACAATTCAGAATAATTGTGTCAGAATAGTTGCATTTTTTTCTCATAGGCAATTAGATAAAGAAGTTTTTAAAGGGCTAAAATTATTTTAGAAACGGACAGAAAGTGATTGAGCATAAATATATGCACACACACACACACACACACACACACACATTTTCTGAACCGCTTGTCCCGTACGGGGTCGCTGGGAACCGGAGCCTACCCGACAACTCAGGGCGTAGGGCCGGAGGGGGAGGGGACACACCCAGGACAGGACACCAGTCCGTCGCAAGGCACCCCAAGCGGGACTCGAACCCCAGACCCACCGGAGAGGAGGACCCGGGCCAACCGGCTGCGCCACCGCACCCTCTGCATAAATATATATTTGGCCAAAAACAAAGTATCTTTATCCAGGCAGCATATGAGTTCTAATGTTCAAACCTAATGTCCTGGTTGAAGTGCTTTCCTA
The DNA here is from genome assembly GCF_900964775.1 of Scleropages formosus. NCBI lineage: Eukaryota > Metazoa > Chordata > Actinopteri > Osteoglossiformes > Osteoglossidae > Scleropages > Scleropages formosus. Next base: position 26,017,487 of record NC_041821.1, read on the forward strand.
TGATAGGAACACTTCTTTTGGATTACATATATGCATCTGTCTGATTTTTCTTATAGGGGGTGTGGTGGCGCAGTGGGTTTGGCCTGTGCCTGCTTTCTTGTGGGTCTGGGGTTCGAGTCCTGCTTGGGGTGCCTTGCGATGGACTGGTGTCCTGTCCTGGGTGTGTCCCCTCCCCCTCCAGCCTTATGCCTTGTGTTGCTGGATTAGGCTCCAGCTCGCTGCAACCCCGCTTGGGACAAGCACTTTTAGTCAGTATGTGTGATTCTTCTTTATAAACCCTGTCTGCTTCAAAAAAGAAGCTAACCCATACAGAGCACTTCAGAAAAATGAAACCGATTTCTTACAAAACAAATTTGTTGTGGGCCCATGCATTAAAATCTTTACCACTATTTGAAATAATACATTTGCTATAAGTACAGCTCTTGCCAAGACTTTTTGCTGAAGAAGACTGTGTTGTTAAAACAAAGTGTCCTGAAGATCTGAAGGTATCTGCACATCCCGTTCTTATGAGTATAACTTGTTTTCAGCTGTAGTCTGATTGTGCAATGCTGGCAAAAGGGCTGATGGTCGATGTTCAGGTGGTCCATATTTTTCCTGTTTGGCAACTCAGATCCTTGTGGAGGAGGATGAGTTCAGCAAGCCTTTTTGTTCTCAATACCATTGAAGACACTGATAAGGAAGTTCAGGAGCAGGTTCAAGAGCGACAGTAATTCTAGTTGGGGATTTATGATGCCCTGGTGTGGTGGTACTGGATGCATATCCAAGCCAGGTTTTGAATATATCTCCCATTCTGTTATTTAACTGACATCGCAATCCAAACACTTTAGTGGCAAAATGTAGTCGAGTGTCTGTCTAGGAGTATCTGTCATGTCTGAACACAATACAGAGCTGAAAAAGCAGTCAAAGTAACCTTGGATTGTATAAAGTTGTGTATATATCTGTATTTATCTGTAAAACCTTAACAAGAGTTTTTTATATTCAGAAACTGAAATTAAGAGTACTTCTGTTTTGCATCTGGAGAGTATTTAGTGGTTTTGTTATTGTCTTAAGATGTGCTGAAGTGTTATTGCTGTGGCATGCACAGAACTAAACTGTTTTTTATTTCCGTTCCCCGGATTTTCCCATAAAGGAGAAAAAAATTGGTAAGCAACATTCTAACAAATAATACAACGTGCTCTGAGCTATATCCTCTTGAGAAGTCAATTTAAATTGCACCACAGCAATTATCAAAATCATTTTTTTTGTTTGACAGGAGTGCCATAAGGAAGCTGTTTTTCACTGAGAGATTTTTTCCATACCCCAGGGCTACGTTAATCAAACATATAAATTTAGATGAAAGAAAACTGAAGGGAATCACATGACCTTTCCTTGACCTTTTTAACATTGTGGATTTTCTGGTGTAAACCGTGCTATATGCAATGCAACTTTTTATTAAACAAGGATGTAACTGGTTGTGTACTGTATTTTATACTTCTGTTTTGACGTATAAAATTTTTTATCCTGTCGCTTTTTTTAACCTTAAAAAATGTGTGTACCTCAATTTCAGATGTCCTAAAGCAGAATGTTTTGAACATATTTGGAGATAATCTCTGTTTAACTGTACCAGTCTTCTTATCAAGTGAAATCTATGTGTGAAATCAGAATAATAGAGTGAGATTAGTGGCTGAATAGGCATATTGCTTGATCTTGGAACCCATAATACCTGGTGCACACACTGAGCTGGTCAAAGGCAGCATGTTACAGAGCCATGTGGCCAAATGTGATGGACGCCATGCGGGTGGCATCACTGGAGTACATAGTACTTTAGTACACAGAGGAAAAGGTGAAAACAAGGGCAGCAAACAGTGAAGAGGGGCAACAGACAGAATGAGATGAACTTGATTCAAACCACCAGGGTTTTATAAAGGTCATAATACAAATTAAATATTTATTTTTCATGTATCATCTATTGATTTTAAAATTAACCTATTAAAACTTCAATGTTTAATTTTCAGCTATAAAAATATTAATGCAGCCATGACATAATATTTATTTGTAATATTTTCTCCAGGTTGTCAAATGTGAGTAACAGCAGTAATGTTCAACATGTTAAATGTTTAAGAGGGAAAAATCCTTTCTGTACAACATAGTTTGAAGCTTGAAATTTACATTGATGCTTCCAATTCAGGCACATGTTACACCAGACAGCATCCTCCACACATCTTTCTGCAGGCCCCATTCCAGATGTGCTGGGATTAAGACGGTAAAATGAAGCTAATGCAAAGGAGTGATTTGGCTGGTCCACCAGCCATATTTTGGATTTGCTGATGTCAAGTCTTGGTGAGCTTTAGGATTACTCTTCATAACCTTTAAATCCCGTTACCATCCATCTTTACAAAGAACTGGACTGTTTTGTAATGTCATGAGCACTCTGCCTCTATGAGGTGACATTAAGGAACACTTAGGAGGTTTGGCAAGCAGTCTCATAGTGTTTTGTTCAGTAGCTACAGCTTTTAACCCAGTAAGGAGGCTTTGGCAAGGGGGTTTAGTGGTTTAGCAACCCATTAAAATATTTAACTATTGTTTACAGTCATGGGACTGTGCATTGTTAGAGAGAGAAGATTTGGGTACTGCCATCACTTGTCTTGTCAATAAGGATTTGGTGCTGTTGTAACGGCGCAGTGGGTTTTGCCTATCCCCGCTGTGTGGTGGGTGTGGGATTTGAGCCTCCCTTAGGGTGCTTTGTGGCGGACTTGCATCCAGTCCAGCGTGTGTTCCCTCTCCCTTTGGCCTTGTGCCCAGTGTTGCCGGGTAGGTTCCAGTTTGCTGTACCCTGCTTGGGAGGTGGTGGCGTGGTGGGTTCAGCCAGTACCCAGCATGTGGCAGGTTTGGGGTTGAAGCCCTCCTTGCGATGCCCTGCACCCTGTGTTGCTGGGCAAGGCTCTGGCTCAGTGCAACCCTGCTCAGGGAAAGCGGTTGTTGACGATGGATAGACGGATTGTATAAACACACTGTATAGACACACATATACAAGTTATATCACACACACTGAAAAAGAAGTACCCACATTGAGAGAACAGGTCAATCCCTGGACGTTTAAAAAATCCTGTCTGTTGATCTGCTGTTGTGATGAAATGATGGTGTTCCTCTCTTCTCTGGTTGACCCATGAAAGGAACTTTAATGATGGAGAATGCAGTCACATAATTTCTTTACATGTAAAACAGCTTGAAATACAGTATATCTGCCCAACATTGTACATTTCCCATGTTATTTTAAGTTTTGTGTTCTTATTGTTCTTGTATTGAATAACAATAATTGAATTGACTAATGTGGGGGGCGCGGTGGTGCAGGAACGCAGTGGGTTGGACCGGGTCCTCCTCTGTGGTGGGTCTGGGGTTCGAGTCCCGCCTGGGGTGCCTTGCGGCAGACTGGTGTCCCGAGCAGGGTTGCGACAAGCCGGAGCTTAACCCAGCACCACAGGGCGCAAGGCTGGAGGGGGAGGGGAGACACCCAGGACGGGATGCCAGTCTGCCACAAGGCACCCCAAGCAGGACTCGAACCCTAAACCCACCAGAGAGCAGGACCTGGCCAAACCCACTATACCCCCCTTGTATGTTACATATGTGTGTATAAATATGTTATATGAATGTATAAGTAATAAGTACATACACACACACACACACACATTTTCGGAACCGCTTGTCCCATATGGGGTCGCGAGGAACCGGAGCCTACCCGGCAACACAGGGCGTAAGGCCAGAGGGGGAGGGGACACACCCAGGACGGGACGCCAGTCCATCGCAAGGCACCCCAAGCGGGACTCGAACCCCAGACCCACTGGAGAGCAGGACCTGGTCCAACCCACTGCGCCCCCCTAATAAGTACATATTTAAGTTATAATAATAAGTAATAACTAACTTACTACTGGGGGGTGTGGTGGCACAGTGGGTTTGCCCTGTCCTGACTCTTTGGTGGGTCTGGGGTTCAAGTCCCACTTGGGGTGCCTTGCGACAGACTGGTGTCTCGTCCTGGGTGTGTCCCCTCCCTCCTCAGCCTTGTGCCCTGTGTTGCTAGGTTAAGCTCCAGCCTGCTGTGATTCTGCTCAGGACAAGCAGTTTCAGTCAGTGTCCATAATCTAGTATTGTTATTCTACTAACAGAGTTTAATATTGTGGTACTGCTGTATAACTATTACCTCCCCAAATAATAATAATAATAATAATAATAATAATAATAATAATAATTTAATGTGTCTCATGAATTGGAAATGTTTAGCATTTAGTGCAAGTGTCAAAGTGGATTGTCATGTTTTTCCTCCTGGGAGTACTTCTACTTTCTATTTTTGCGTGACACTATTCTGTTTTATTCTCGCAGCTGAAACTGGTTTCTTTATTCAGAGAAATTATTTCAGAAGCCCTTTAGCAGTGAATTTTTTGGCACAAGGTGATTTCTTGCACCTGGAAGTTTTTTGCTATTTTGGTCCTATCGGTTTATCTTTTACTTTAATTGTCGGTGGAGATTTGGGTTTAGTTTCCTTTCAACCTTTGCAGTTGTAGGTCTTCAACTTTTTTTTTTCTTGAAGAAATGCAGAAAATGAAATACATCAAATGAAATGATGTGCTTTTGTACCCATTCAGGTGGAGATCAAGCTGACATTTACCTAGGCCTGATCTTCAGAACGGACTTCTCACAACCAAGAATTCTTGTATACGAAGACATATTTTAATGCATTTGCACTCAGCTAGAATCAAAAATAAAAAATCTTAACGAGAAGAACTGTAACCACATACATTAGTAAATCAGTCTCACTTTAGATTACATCATTCCTTTGAAGGAGGACAAAAAACAGTAGCCTCTGTACCACTTCCTCATCTGCTTAAAGATCACATTCAGGTTGTAGGCATCTGCTCGCACGCGATGGTGTATAAGCCAGGGAACGTGACCCTGGTACGTCATAGAACAGTCTCACTCTTTTACACCTCACAGTGATCGTGCATTCCCTGGCAGAATATTTTTCACAACACAGTTTTGTTATTCTTCAAAGTGCTTTTTTTCACCTCCAGCTTTCCAAAAAGATATTTCAGCACTTTCATATACATGATATTTTTTCTTACATTTTCTCTGTAAATACGCTCTACACAGAAACATATATGTATATGTGTGTGTGTGTGTATGTTTCTGTGTAGAGAGTATACACATATATATATGTATACTGTGTATATATATATTTGGAGAAGTACTCATGCGAATAATGACACTGCTTGCAGGGAGATAACGGTACAAAACCATTTTTTTTGTTGTTGTTGTTTTCAGTCCAAAGCCCAGAATAGATAAGATTTGTTAATGATAATTTTTTACTTTTTGAATTTTTAATTTTGAAACATTTAGTAAATCTTCTCTGAAGTGTGTGTTACAGTCATTTAGAGAACCACTCAGTTAGCATTGAGGGGATGAGGAAGTAAGACAAAAAGCTGGTTTGGTTGTGGAAGTTTTTTTGTAGCCATTTTCACTCATGTTCTTCATCAGCACTACTGTAAAACTATAGATACTTAAGAAATAAGTTCCACTGCACTTAAAACTCCTTCATAATAATAGTTTTCTGCTGAATAACAGAAGGGTTTCTTGGGTATACTGATAACTGATAGATTATTTCCAGTTCTCTTCGGTTTGTTTGTCAGCTCAAAGTGTGTCAAGTTATATTCTATAAGTTATATTAACTTTGTGATATTTCAAAAACAATAATTCAGTTAATCTGTTTCAGTTTTTTCCTAGTCTTTCTTACAGGTCTGAATGTAATATAATGTGTTAACCTGTTGACACTAAAAAGCTGTGGATTTCTGTCATGTGTTGAAAGACGGGCCTTGTCACATGATCAAGCACAGATTACACATCATACCATTACTTTTAGTTGACACCTTTCTCCAAAGCAACTTATAATGCTGTTTTGTTTACCCTTTTGTACACGGTGGTAATTTCACTGGAGCAATTTAAGGTACGCATCTTGCTCAACAGTACTACAGGTGGAGGTGAGATTTAAACCTGTGGCTTTTGGGATCAAAGGTAGCAGCTCTAACCACTATGCCAACAGCTGCCCTAGTAGTATGATACATATGCACATGAATTTTTATGGACATTCATTAAACACACAAAGAAAAATCTATGCTTAAACAGTGCTATATATACTGTAGGTGTACATACATATATGTAAATACACACACATTGTCCGAAACCGCTGGTCCCAGGCGGGGTCGTGGTGAGCCGGAGCCTAACCCGGAAACACAGGTTGCAAGGCTAGAGGAGGAGGGGACACACCCAGGGCGGGACGCTAGTTGTCACAAGGCACCCCAAGCAGGGCCAAACCCCAGACCCAACAGAGAGCAGGCACAGGCCAAACCCGCTGCGCCACCACACTCAAATTTCAAATTCAGACATTTTTATTGATTTCAAAATATAAATGTTTTTGAAAGTTTTTTATAACTTAAGAATAAAGACATATTCTCTTGTGCTATAGGTGCATTTGCTCCTGAATGTATACAGCCTTAGACCAGACAAACAGTTCATGCACATGCAAATACATGCTCTGTTACAAAATCTGGAAATGTTAAATTGGTTAATAATCAGGAACATATTGTGTTTTCACAGAAAAAGCACTTCAGTTTCTTTAATAGCATAAAGTTTGGGGAGTGATGACATGGAAGTGTGCTGGACCAGCCTTGTCTGGCCTGAGAAATATTTTGTTGGAATTTACAATGGGAAATTTGGGGGTAGTTGGGGTGGGTGCAAGTGAAAGCCAGTAGTCAGCCTCTTGGGGGACTGAATCACAATTCCTCAGAATTACCCTGGCCACACGATTCCCTTCTAGCAAAGGAGGACTATAACAAACACACACACACACACACACACACACACACACACACACACACACACACACACACATACACACACAGAGTCTAAACCACTTGTCCCATACGGGGGTCGTGGGAAGCCAGAGCCTAACCCGGCAACACAGGGCACAAGGCTGGAGGGGGAGGGGACACACCCAGGACAGGATGCCAGTCCATCGCAAGGCACCCCAAGCAGGACTCAAATCACAGACCCACCAGAGAGCAGGACCCAGTTCAACCCACCGCACCCCCCTTTAAACACAAACAGACTGAGCAAATACACAAATCAATAATGGCACAACATTTTATCACAGTGTGTTGTCACAATTACCTTAATAAATTGTCACGGCATTTTCAGTGTGTAAAGCTCATGAACACTGATCGATTTACAGTGGACGATATCCACTTAAAACTTTCCATTGCTCCTCTTTTTAGAAGATATGATTACACGCTACAGTCAGCAAGCAAGTGCATCATGTAACCTTGAAAAACTTTCTGTGAAATTAGCAAAAAATAGATTTTTTCTTGTGATAAAGTAAAGTATAGCTATTGAGTACAGAGGCCTTTAGAAAACCCACCGATTTACAAGAAAAAAGTGCAGCAGAACTGCAATATCACATACAAATTGCCACATAGGCTAAAGCCAACAAAAAACTGTCTAAAGCTGTAAATCAGTATATGCTGTTTTTCCTGCCTTTGAATTCTAATTATATAAGTTATGCTTCACTCTTAAACTCTCTGCCTGCCTTTAGCACTGCAAAACAGAGTAATCTTAAAGAGCTTTCTGAGATCTTGCTGAGAAACATTGTCATACAAGGCCTAGCAGTAGAGAATCCACGATGCAGGCAAACACTGTGGACAGAAGGCATGTATCGTTGAGAAGACATCGTACATTTGCCGAGGAATGGAGATAGTTGTATTTTTGTGGGTAATTTAACGGTGAGGACCAGTGTCTTGCAAGCTGAAGGATTTTTGTTTGAATCCTGTTCCTGTTGTACTACCCATGAGCAAGGCACTTACCGTAGACTGTTCAGCCAAAAATACACTGTAGCGTAGTCTACAAACCTAGTGAAAGAAAGGTGTTAGCTATAAGTAAATATTAATCATCCAGCATCATCCAAAATATTCCAGTACAAGGTCGATGTACTGCAGTGTACTGTACTTAAATGCTTCTTGATGTGAGCTTTGAAAAGAAGGATTGATTCAGTGTGTTTCTGATTGGGGTTTGTCACATAGAGGGGCTGGAGCACTGTAAGACTGATGATGTGATTCCCCTGAGATTAGTGAAGTCCATGCCTTCAGGGACACAAATGTAGAGGAGGTCAAACCTCGTATCAGGTGGCAGCTTGTGCTCTGGTCGATGAGGATCTGGATTTTGGTCACTTGCACAGCTGATGTTACCGTGACATGGGTACTCAAATTAAGTACCTGCTGAGGCTGTTAGGGGTCTGTATATGGAGGAAGATTAAGAGGAGTTCATTAAGCCTGTGAAGTGTGCAGCAGAGAGAAATATGGGAATCCCTCAAGCAACCTGGGTCAATACCACACTATTGGGGTCTTTATCACTAAGCCATGGTTTTGAGTGCTGCTTACAGTCATCTGCCTCTTGTATTATTTGCACTCAAGTGCAGCAGTATGTGGAAATTTCTGGTTTATGCAGGAAACACTACTCAGAATTTATAGAAGCTATTTTAGAAATGGAGGAAACCCACCAGTGTTTCCAGCAGCCCCTTTCTCTCAAATAGCTTGTGTGCTTGGTACCTCTTTGAGCTCTCTGTCTATTACAATGGAAGAACAAAAAAAGGAAAAAAAATGTCGATTTTTTTTTTTGAGCAGAGCCAAGAGGAAACAATCACCACAAACAGCAGTCAAATATCCCGGCTGAGGTAGGTCTGTCAGGTTGTGGACAAGCTTTGGGTAGAACTGGTGCTGTCTCTTTAAGAGCTTCTCATGTAATACTGCTGTGGTGAAGCTCACCAGGCGGAGGATTGCGTGACTGCAGCAGACGGAGCTCTGACCTCAGAGAAGTGGTTATGAAAACGATCTGTCGATCAGAGTGGTGCTGGAGACCAGCCCTGCAGAAATGAGCTGGCTTCCTCCACCCGGGCGCATTCAGGGCAGCCCTGGCCCACCAAAAGGAAGTGCATCCGCTTTGAGCACTCACGAAATACGCACATGCACACACAGACACACACATTAAGTATGCACATACTCATACACATGCACATACTCAGATATACATCGCCCATACAGACACATGGACAGAATGTAACTGCACATGAATGGACACACATGCACATGCACTAATCACCGATTTACAAATCTGCACAAATCATATATACATAGTGCAGATTTGCCTAATATATGCACTCACGTACAAAACACATATACCCATGGTTTTCCTGTTTCATTGCTCTGACATTTTTAGAAGTAGAGCAGCTTACACTCCAGTGGTAATCTTGCAGGGATCCAGCTTATTTTCTCCATCCAGAAAGTAATTGCAAAGCGATAGTTGATTGATTGTATGGTTTATAAACTGAACGCATTACAGGAATAACTGTCTGTCACTCCACCACATTCTGCTACACCCGTGCGTGGCAAGTCGCAAGGTCATGACAAGGTCTGATCGTACGATTGGCTGTTGTAATAATATAGCTGATGAAGTCCACCTTGTGTGTACTTTTCTAGCTGAATTAACAGACACACTCACACACAAGTATATTAAATTCTGTGTGCTGCCCCATCTTGGTAGCATTGCCGCAAAAACCTGATTTAATTTCGGCTGTAACCAAAAGATACCAACCTCACCTGTACTGGTTGACTTAAATATTATTTTTCTTAATCTTCTGCCAGTGTTGTTAAAGTCCCATAAATTCTTTCGTGTAGGAGGATTGTTTGGACAGGGAGTGCCGGCACCATTGCTGCGCTGTGTTACAGCAGGAGCCCTGAGGAGTACCAGATGGGGAACCATGGAACAGCGGAAGATAAATAGTGAATGAAATGCCTCAGTGGTTCATGAAAACTCCTCCATTCTGGACTCAAATTCATATTTACAACTCGCCCCACTGTTCGTGCCTCTGCTTTTGACTGTAGTTCACATACCCTCAGTTGATTTAGAATAGTCTTCTGCTAGTACAAACATAGAACACACTCCACATGGAAACTAGACTGATTTCCCTTGTACTTCAGTTCATCCTGCAGATGAAACTGGGCTTATTTTTGCATCAGCATTAACGATTTGCTGATTTGTATGCTTTTTGTATACCTCTTTTGCTTCGATTCATTTTCCCATTTTGCCTTTTTCTAAGATAGTTTCCAGTGTATTGGGAAGATGAGGGGGTGGGTGTTTAATGCTTTTTCTATGTTTACAAGTGCAGTTGAGTTTTTTGAAAAGGTGTTTAATAGTGGATTGTAGGTAACCAGTGCTGTTATTGTACTATTTTATCCCAAATACTAACATACAGGTCACAGTCTGATGAACAGTGCCTTCAGAAAGAAAGCAAACTCCACCATTTTTTCCATACTTTTTTGTAAACTTATTTCAGCATGGATTAAATTGATGAACCAACACAATACCCCATATTGACAAAGTGAAAACATGTTTTTAGGAATTTTTACAAATGTATTAAAAATAAAGAGCTAAAATTTTCTGAAAGTACTAAAATCCTATATTTACATTTATTCATTTAACATACGCTTTTCTCCAAAGTGACTTCCGATGAACTCTATGTAGTGTTACCAGGCCACACACCTTATTCACCAAGGTGACTTACACTGCTAGATACACTACCTACAATGGGTCACTCATCCATACATCAGTAGAACACACTCTTTTCTCTCTGTCACTCGCACACTATGGGTGAACCTGAACAGCATATCTTTGGACTGTTGGAGGAAACCAGAGCACCAAGAGGATACCCACGCAGACATGGGGAGAACATGCAAACTCCACACAGGCTGAGCAGGGATTGAACCCATGTCCTCTTGCACCACCCAGGTGCTGTGAGGTGCTGAAATCCTAAAAGTGCTCCTACAAAGAGTCTGAATACTTTTTGTCTTTTTGCTCACTTTGTAGGATTGCTTTTAGCAGCAGTTTCAGCTGTGAGTTCTTCTTGGGTCTGGTCTACCAGCTTTGCACACATGGTCTGGGCATTTTCTCCTATTCTTCCTTGAAGATCATCCCAGCCTCTGTCAGATGGGGAGTGTTTGTTGGGGTGAATTCCAATCTTGCGATCTTTCCACATATTGAGTTCAAGTCCAGACTTAGGCTGGGTCATTTAAGGACAGTTCTAGACTTTATCTGAAGCTACTGCATCATCGACTTGGCTGTGCATTTTGGATCGTTGTCATGCTGAAAGGTCAGTGTTCTCTTTAGTCAGATGTTGTATGTGCTCTGAATCAGGTTTTCTTCAAGGACCTCTTTGTATTTGACATCTTTCCCTCAGTCCTGAAAAGTGTCCTAATGTCTGTCCTAAGAAGCATCTCCTTGGCATGATGCTTCCATCACCATGCTTCACCGTAGGGATGGTTTTAGCCAGATGATGAGCGGTACCTGGGTTTTGCCAGGCATGATGTTTCACATTCAGGTCAAAGAATTCAGTATCTTTTTCTCCATGCTCTCTGATCTTTTAAGCCCTTAGTGTCATCTGGCAAACTGCAGGTGGGCTGTCATATGTCTTTTACTCGAGTGGATTCCGTCTATCCACTTCCACAGAGACCTGATTGACAAAGTGCTGCAAAGATAGTACTCCTGACAGATTCTTCCATCTGTACATAGATATTCTGCAGCTCTGTTTGAGTGGAAATTAGGTTTTTGGCCACCTCCATGACCAAGAACCTTCTTGCTAGAATATCCAGTATGACTAGATCACCAGTTCAATAAAGAGTACTAGTGGTTCCAAACTTCTTCCATTTGACAATGATGGAGATCACTATGTTCCAGGGAACTTTTCAGTTCATTGTCATTTTTAATACCCCTTTCCAGATCTACACATTTATCTGACACTTTTCTCCAAAATGACTTACAGTATTAAACTACTTAAAATTGTTTTCCCACGTGGGTAATTTTGCTAGAGAAAGTACCTTGTTTACAGGTACAACAGTCAGAGGTGAGATTTAAACCTGCAACTTTTGGGTCCAAGGGCAGCAGCATTTACCTCCATACTACCAGCTGTCCATCATATGTAGATGCAACCCTATGTCAAAGGTCTCCTGAGAGTTACTTAGACTTCATGATTTGAGTTTTTACTTTGCCATGCTCTGAATTATGGAACCTTATAAAGGCAGTGAAAATATGTTTTCACTTTGTCATTAAGGGATATCTGGTGTTGACTGATGGCAAAAAAGAATCAGTTCACTCAGTTTTGAAATGGAAATTTTGAAGTGTAGAACACAACCAAGTGAGGAAAAAGTGAAGTTCTGAATGTTTCTGAATTTATGCATGCTTCTCTTTTATCAGCTTTTTTATTTTGTGTTTAAACTAAATGAAGTCCAGTTTAGGCTCCTTTATCCTACAGTTATTGTTCAGACTCATGCTTTTGAAAGTGCTGCTGAAGAAGGAGGTCATCAGCAAAGATTACTAGGAAATGAAATGCACACTAATGTGAGCTGAGGATGTCAAAACATACTGGGCACACAGTAAGGCCAGCATCTGGCCTTGCAGCTTTGAGGATGTAGGCCTCAGGTGATGTCACTTCCTGTTAAAGTCTGCTATTATCAAGACATTTTAATAAGAGGCCATAACTCCAATGGCTGACAGCATATTTAGTGTTTAGAGTATGTGGTTCTCTATATGCATACATGCGACATTCATTTCTTTCTCAATTCTGCTATTAATTTCTGGTAAAAGTAATTATGAAAAAAATTCAAAATGGTTAAATCTGGTTTCTGTAATTCTTTCTTCTTTGAAACCCTTCTGATAACAGAGATGAAAATAGATTATTTCTATAATCTCAGTAAAATTTGGAGCAAGTCTGCAACCAGTTAACAGCAAGCCAAAATCTGTCTCACGAATCACAACGTATAGCGTTCTTTTAAATGAGCTTTAAACAGACTTAATGCAATAATGTAAACATGTGAGTGCTATAGATAGCTGTAATATTTGTTTGATATTGCTATTAATATTGTCATTTTAGTGTTAGCACTTCAACTGGAAAACTCAGGATCAGACACTCCCGTAGCCACATTAAGAAGCTGATTGCATGGATGCATATTTCTCCCTCTTTCATCAGTCTACCACCAACTGTGTAAACCTGATGTGAAAAGAGTGTGAATAGCACTTTGGGCCAAATGGGCTTCTAAAGGAAGTTTACATATAGGGGATTCTGTCTTTTCTATATTTCCTGGAGGGGACGAAACCACAGTAACCTCAGCTACCGACTGAAAGGTTATGTAGGAAATATGAAATACGCAATGCAGCCCAATTTTAACTGCCATCTTCCCAGTTTTTTGTGGTTCTTACAGGTTCTTGTATAAAAGCCTGTTTGCATACTTGTCGAGTTCAATGATGTAAAGTTCATAAAAGATAAACCTAAAAAATTATTAGTTCTCATGCTAGTAGTATTTGACTAATTTAATCAAAAGTGAACATCTTTGTAAATGACATCTTTTTTTGTATTTACATATCTACACTGAAGGCAGATTCTAAAATTAAAACAAGGTAATGATATATTGGCATTGTAATTATTTTGAATAGTGTTATTGAAACATATTCATAAACTACAGCGAGAGTAAATGGTGACTTTGTATTGCCCAAGTACACACACCCTTCAACTACGAATAGACCCAATCTACCGCTGCAGGACTTTGCACATGTACGACATCCATGTTTACATTGCACACTGCACACTTTATATACGTATATAACCTCGTTTCTTGGATTTTTGCACTAATAGTAATTTTAGTAATTTTTGCAATTTGTGACCTTGCACTAATAGTAATTTTTGTAAATTTGTGATTTACACCCCCTGTTCTCCTTTTGTTTTTCTTGTGTATTTCTTTACTTATGTCCTTATAATTTATGTCATAGGCTGCTGAGAAGATTCACAGAGTAAGAATCTCATTGTACAGTGTAACAAACTGTTTACTGTACACATGACAATAAACTCTTGAATTGAATTGAATTGAATTACTTTAAATGTGCCATGATGTCTCTTCTGCTGAGTCAGAACATACGCTTAAAGTGACACTAGGGGAAACTGCAGCGTGTTTGTTTTGACAGCGCTTTTACATATCTTTCCGAGGTTAACCCGAACCTTGCAACTCTGACCATTCTGACTTTCTGTATTTGTGTTTCGTAAAAGGGATAATTCATTGCGTTCAGTCGTCTGGTTAGGCAAATTCACCTTATGAGCAGGTCAAATTTCTATTTTTCTTTTTGAAATTAATTGGTTCCTGGGAAAAAATATACCACTTAATTTAAGTAAAATTCCATGATAAAAGGATAGCTATGTTAACACCATATTTTTTAATTGTAAATTTGTCTTGTCTTCTAATGTTATGTTCATTATTAATACCCTCCTGTCTCCTAGAAAAAGTGGTGATTGAGCAACTCTTCATGAATTGCTTGATTGTCCTGCCACACAGTAAGGCCAATTTTACACGTTTTATACATGCATGAACTGCTGGATGCAGTGCAGCTACAGCATGAGGGAGTGGTCGTTACATATCACTATTCTTGGTGACCTTTTCCACCAGTAGACTCGTTGAGAACGTAGCAAGAAGGGCAGCGCTTATGTCAGTGGACTCATGACTGAAAAGCCCTAGTGTTGACAAAATGTGTTCTGGCTATACTGCTTTAGTAAAATAAAACTTCAAATAATAAGAAATGAATCACAACAGTAATGTACACCAGTGCATAATATGATAGTTATTTAAGTTGCCCAGAAATATTTTATCAACTCATTGGACGATGCTGTCAGCAGTGTTACAGAAAGACGGCTTGGGAGACAGAAGTCTAGCAACATGAGCTTTATTGTGCATCATTACACAGTAGTACTCACAGAGCGTACACGCTCGGCCAAAAGGTCTTGAACAACAGAACAAAAGACTCATTAATCACCCATAACTCCCCAGAATGGTTGCCCAACAACTATTTACATCCACAGCAGCAAGGCTACATTATGGGAGCGCTACCTCTCCTGTTGTCATTTCAACAATACCTTCTGCAGCATTCTTTGTCAGTTAGACAAAGGAAATATAAGAAAATATATTGCAGACTAATTTTCACAGCTTTTCAGAGTCACTCTGACAAAAAGACTTTATAGTGGGAAAGAGCAGAGCAGATAGCAAAGAAGGCTGTTAATTTTACAAATGCCCTGTAGTGAAAGCTCTGATACTTAATATCCACAGATGCTCCTGCGCTTAGAGAGGTTCAGTAACTGTGTTTAAAACAAATATTACATATGATGCCAACATGTGTTTATGAGTGCCTCTTTGTACTTGTGTATCCTTTTGAGTTACTGTGTATACCGTATGTATGTGTGTTTCTGTGCATAAAACACACACACACACACACACACACACACACACACACACACACACACACATTGTCAGAACCGCTTGTCCCATACGGGGTCACGGGGAACCGGAGCCTACCCGGTAACACAGGGCGTAAGGCCAGAGGGGGAGGGGACACACCCAGGACGGGACGCCAGTCCGTCGCAAGGCACCCCAAGCGGGACTTGAACCCCAGACCCACCGGACAGCAGGACTGAGGTCCAACCCACTGCGCCACCGCACCCCTGTGCATAAAACAGATGGTTTTAATTTTTGTGAATGAATACACACACACTGGCTGAAACCCCTTGTCCCAAGTGGGGTCACAGCGAGCCAGAGCCTAACCCGGCAACACAGGGCACAGGGCTGGGGGGACACACCCAGGACGGGGAAGCATTCCGCCACAAGGCACCCCAAACATGACTCGAACCCCAGACCCACCAGAGAGCAGGACCCAGCCATATCTGCTGCGCCACCGCACCACCCCATCCCCCCTGTGAACAAGTAGTGCATGAAATTTCATGCATGGTTTAAGAGTGATGTTTTATGAAAGTTAATTTGGAATGGCAAGTTTCACACAATAAGGGGCCCCACAGAGACCCAGTGGGTAGCTCTGATGCCTCATGGCATCTGAGTTGTGTGATCAAATGTGGGGTCAATTCCTGTTCAGTCTGTGTGATGTTCACAGGTTCTCCCTGTATTTGTTTGGGTTTTCATTCTGTGCTCCAGTTTCTTTCTACAATTCAGAGATGTGTTTCAGGTGAATTAGTTGTGCTCCAACAATGGGATTAGTGTGGTTATTGATAGCTGCTTTTGGTGGTTCAAGTGTTCTGTTGTTACTGGCATAGTGGTGTCGTGTATCATGTAGCTATTTTGCCATTTCTGATGTGTTTTTCAGAGCTGCTTGAAAAAAATTGTGGGTCTGGCCTGGAATTGTGACTTCCTGCATTTCATGCTTGTGGGTCAGCATCAAAAGGGGAAGGGAGGGACTTTTTGCTATACCCATCCCCCAGTCCTGTCCAACCCATCCCCAGATGTCATACCCCGTCTTGTTCTGCAGTTCCTGGGGCCACGCCAAACTGTCTAGCTCTTCAGTGAAAGACTTGCCACCTTTGTCCTGGCTTTCCACAGGAACATGGTATAGGCTCACCACCTTATTCATGTTTTTATCCCCAAATATTTTCTTGGTCCTCTCTCAGCCAGATGGACACTGCCTTGTTCTTCACAGCTTTCTTAAGATCCACCCAACATTGCTGCCTGAAGTAAATGTCATTCCAATCAGAACACCACGGAGCGACTATAGTCGATGGAGATAGTACTTTGTACTACCATGGTTACACTACAAACTTGGAGGTTTTAAACTTCATTGTTATTGGAAAGTCCATTAGTTGTGCCATAGCTTCTAAAAAGGGTAGTTATTTCAGACTGCTACATTTACACGCTACTGCCATTTTATTGACTGTGTTATTTTTTTCAGTTATACTTTAAAGTCACTCATTTTTACCTTGCCAGCAAGGCCTGCTTCTATTTCAGTCAGGTTCTTTGATAAAGTACTTGACAAATCCTGAAAGTAGTTGTCACGCCCCCACTGGCGAATCCATCAGCAACACCAAGTGCTACCTGATTAACACACCGATAAAAGGCCGGCCCGGAAGCTCTCCCATCGCCGAACCTCTGCAACAAGCAACTGCTGTCCTCAACTGAGAGTGTCCCTTGCCTTCGTGATTGTTTTGGATTTCCTGACCTGTGCCTGTTTTCTGACTACGATTCAGGGTTTCTCTCCTGTACAATGTTCGCTCATCTCTCGACCCTTGCCTGTCCTCCGACCGCACTTCCTCCTGCCCCTGGAATCATTAAAAAAACCCGGAACCTGAGCTCCGCGCTTGTGTCCGTTCCGTCTTTACCAGCGCACCAGCGTGACAGTAGTTTTGTTTGATCTTGAAACAATTAATATACCTAGAAAGCCATGCTGTAACTGTACCGGAAATGTAATAGTTGCTTTATTTAAGAGACTAATATTTACTTTAGTCTCACCAAGTGTGAACTTACAGCAGTTCTGTGCCTCACAGCAAATGCTTGTTACTTACACTGCTTATGCTGTAAATTATAGCAGTAGATTTTTTTATGAGTACAGCTAGGGTTAAGTAATTTCTGCTCAGTAAAACAGAAGTGCCTATCCTTGGACTTGTCATACCAATGTTTTCCTATGTATTTTTTAGTTGTTGCCTGTGTGGAGGATTCCACACACGCTAAGTGGGGATCAAACCCATGTCCAGTCGCACTCCCAGTCACTGATAAGCCTTGTGCCTCTGCTAAGTGGTTGTTTTCAGAAGCATCTGCCTTGTTCTTCTTTGCTGTGCTGTGAGTGCTCTCCTAAGGTGGCATTCTAACCGCATTCTTTTCAGTCCATTAAACTCTAACTGTACTTCTTTTACTCTACATGAGCTCTTTTGGCTCAGAGAAGATCTACAACTGCATGCCCTTTCATAATCTGTGGGCAGAGCTGTAGGAATATGAGGTGCCAGGGCCTGTTCTCCTTGACCATTGCTCCCTGTGCCTGCAGGGCAGTTGTTCTGTCTACATTTATGTCGTTGTCATTCTTTTCAGAGGAGGTGATTGTGCAAGAGGTGTCGCTGCTTCTGTTTTTGTATTCATGGACAAGCTGTAGTAGTTTAGTTTGGGTATGTGGAGTATCCAAATCGTGGACATCAGGGTTTCTTGTTCTGTTTGCATATAATGTTCTCTTGTTAGCATTATCTGAATGTGATCTTCGGTCTACACGCCACTGTATGTGATGCGGTGGAGATGACGGTCAGTACTTCCAAATCTCTGGTGGATGGGGGCAGCTGCCGCAGGTCATCGGTGATGTGCACCCCCAGGAATTTGCTGCTGCTGACTGTCTCAAGGGCAAAACTGTTGATGGTCAGTGGTCATGAACTGGGCAGAAGGTTAGCCTCCGATAAACTGAAATGTTGCCTGAGTGTAAGCTGACACTGAATGACAAAGTTGTGGAATCTCTGTGTGTTTCAGTCACATAGCACTGCAATCCATGTGCAGGCAGACAGGCAGGCAGGCAGGCAGACAAAGAAGAAATAAACCAACCGATGTCACCAGAAGGACCACGTATGAGAAACTGCCACTGCTGTGATGTGAGTTTTACATACAAATCCTTATTAAGCTAAAAAAAGGAAATGACCAACGAGACATCCTTTATGGTATAACTAAACCAAATAATACTACACTGTCAAGCAAATGCATGGGAATATTTATTTACGAACCATCAAAAAATAATATGCGTAATACATTATTCAGCTGTTTGAAAAATTCTGAAGCATATTGCAATACATAAAGTTAACTATCTCAGATCTGTTTATTCAAGTCAATACAGAGAAAATCTGTGATTTAGACACATAAAAAGAGCATGCAGAGTTTAATTTATAATACTTGGATTATGAGGTCATATAGATAGTTTTTTTGTTAATTTAGCAGCTGACTCTCATATTTTTACGCTATATATACTGTATATAACGCAAAAAATATCTCCCTCAGTTGCAAAATTAATAAAATTTATAAAAAACTTATGTACAGCATGCAGGTGTATGGCCACATCCACTTCATGGATTATGAGATGCACCTGATCCATGTCTGTTAACCGTAGTATGTAATGGAGCCGTTGCACTGTGGTGCTGAGACTGGTGTCTTGGTTTTTATTTTTCTAATGTGTTTGTTACACCATTTGTTTTTTTTTTTTTAATGAAACACTCCAAAATTACACCCTGTGCTGTCTTAATCCCAGTCATTCCCTCCATGCTGCTTGTCTGGTATGTCATGGTTTTGTAAAATAAAGTTCAATGATTCCTTACTTTTGTCCATTTCACTGTATTTTTATTTCCACCCTACAAAAATGCAGAAAGGGAAACCTCATATTCCTTATTTAACAACTGGTATACATATATATTGTAGGTGTTTATTTGCAACTATTGATTCACTGTGCATCTGCAAGCAATGCGCATGCACTGCCTGTGCATAGGCCAGTATTATTAGCAGGTCACACAGGTTTGGTTTTAGATGTGTGAATTAATGAAAAAGTATTTATGATAGCAGTCCCTAAAGTGAGCATTAAGGAACATGGTCCAAAAAAAGGCATAGTTGTAAAAGTGTGCCATGATTAGTGTATGATGTTAACCAGGCAATAAATGTACCCTTATCCCTCTTTTAAGCAAGTTAATTGGAAATCACCTTGTTAACCAAATTCCAAATTGTGAAGGACTGAAATTAGTTATTTCTGTTTATGACATAAAAAAATAATAGGTTCTCAAACCTTTTTTTAGTTGGTTAAAAAAAATGGATTTAAGATACTGCAAGGCTATTTGTGTTATTAAAGATGTTTATTTGACTATGCCTTTTGCCCATGACAGAAAGAAGAGAAGAGACAGGAGGCAAAGTCCCCATCACCCTTTATTTAAACCATACCATCCAGTAGGAGGGCTCGTGACCCTCGTGTCTCAGTTATCAGATCGACTGTTGTGGTATTGCAGTGCTTCTGTTCAAGTATAGCACAGTGACACAGTGAGTAACACTGCTGCCTCACAGTTGGTAGGTGGTGCGAATGGACATGGGTTTAATCCTTGCTCAGTTTGTGTGGAGTTTGCATGTTCTCCCTGTGTCTGTGTGGGTTTCCTCCAACAGTCCAAAGACTTGCTGTTCAGGTTCCCACAGAGTGTGTTTCACTGATGTATGGATGAGTGACCCATTGTAAGTATTGTATTTAGCAGTGTAAGTCACCTTGGTGAATAAGATGTGTGGGCTGATAACACTAAATAGTACCCACTGGAAGTTGCTTTGAAAAAAATTGTCTGATAAATAAATAAATCTAACATTTTTCTTTTAAAAAAAAAACTTCATTTAAAAAATCAGTACTTATGAGGACCTGGGTATTGCTCCTTAGTTTTCTTTCTTCCTGTTCTATATAGGAAAAAACATATATAGTGCTCGGTACTGTCCACGGTTAGACTTCCACTGAAGGTCTTGGAACATATCCCCTGCAGATAAGGGGGACTACTCTGGTTGTAAGTGAATGACTTTGGAGACTAAATGCTTAATAGCAATAGAAGTTCTTTTGTGAGATTAGATTGACATTGTTAATGGTTGTGATTGACTGAAATTCTCACTATGGTAGGGCATTGTTTGCCCCTATTGCTTTATGTTAAGCATAATTTTTTTACATTGTTTAATTTATTGTGTTTGGTAATTTTCTTAAGTAATTACATTTACATTTATTTATTTTCTCAAATCATTTCCCTCTAATATCTGTTATTTTGTTGAGTGTTTATTCCATTTTTACTTTTTGTTGTTGTTTTAAGTGACTGCTCTGGATCGATAACCACAGGTGAGAGTTCTGTTGTAAGGAATCACTTATATGAGGTTTACTGAATACATGCATGCCAGCCTGTCTGTTACATGGCTCCATGATGGGTATAAATTTCTTTTAAGTTTTTATCATATGGGACCCCATTATGTGAGGGTCGGGTTGTATTTGACTGTCTTGTGCCTGCACTGGTCCCTGCTTTAAAAAACACAGCTACCAGTTTTCAGTATTTTTCTACCCATTCTATCTTTATTTATGCCTTAGAAAAGTTTCATATGTTGAATAGATTTCCTCAAGATTTGTTTTTTTAACGAGGCCTTAAAAGCTCTGCATACTTGCGGTTTAAATATTTACACAGAATAATACAATATTTAGCTCATTTCTGCCAGTTCCATTTGGACCTATGAATGGCTTGACAGTGGGCTCAAAAAAGTGTCAAGTCCACAGGTTGGACAGTACTGCATTCAGCTTTATTTTGATTGGAGATAATTGGACCAATCACTGTTTCAGCTGCGAAACCCTGGCCAAGCTGTGCTCAGAGCCTGAACCTCTAACCCAGGACACAGCTGTGTGGTGCTGTGAAGAGGCCTTTGAGCTGGCTTTCCCCACTTCCCTGAATCCCATCACCAGTACTGCTACATATACTGCATGTTACATGAACAGGTCTAAAACATACTGTAATGCACACTTTTTAATGTGTTAGAATGCTTCAGATATTTCAAATGTAGCAATTATACATTATTACAGATTATTATTATACTGTATTATGTAAAAATTTAACATATCAAAATGTGCCTGATTTATTTTTTTGACATTTATTTATTTACCAGACACTTTGTTTCAAAAAAATTACAATGATAAGGTACGTGCAATTATTTAACCATTCACTGTTTACCTTACTTACAATTATTTATAGCTGGGTAGCTTCACTGGAGCAATTTAGGGTACTGTAAGTATCTTGCTCAAGGGTTGTACAGCTGGAGGTGGGATTCAAACCCGTAATTTTTGCAGCCCAACACAACAGCTGTAACTGTTATGCTACCAGCTGCCCAACTACATGCATTTTACATGATTAAAAATATAAAAATCAGTAAACTGGGCAGCGCAGTGGCGCGGTGGCATGGCGGGTTTGACCAGGTCCTGCTCTCTGGTGGGTTTGGGGTGCGAATCCCGCTTGGGGTGCCTTGTGATGGACTGGTATCCTGTCCTGGGTGTGTCCCCTCCCCCTCCAGCCTTGTGCCCCGTGTTGCTGAGTTAGGCTCCACTTCACCGCGACCCCTCTTGGGACAAGTGATTTTAGACAGTGTGTGTGTGTGTGTGTGTGTAAACTGTTCCTATTATCTGATTTGCAGTCATCCATATGGACTGTGCCATCGGCTACATGTCTCAGTAACATTGAGCACTGGTGATGCAAATAATGCATTGGGGCTGGGCTGTGGAACCAGTGTCTATGGACTGAACTCAACAAACCAAAACCATCAGGTCTGGAGTGGGTACAGTGGCAGTGAAGGGGCTCTTGGGACCTGGGCTTTTTTAAAAGAATTTCTGTGTCTTTGGGACATTTGACAACGAGGACCATCTAATCCCCTCAGTTTATAAGGCTGGTCTAGCTGAACCAGTTTTCATACATGAACCGTATCTATGGAGCCCATTGTAAAGCAGATGTGCAACAGCTGCCTTGACTTCCTTGTCCAGTGTTTACTAATTAAGGACATAGTTTAAGGTGTTGCTTGTCACTGTTTCTTTAGTTGGAGTGCCTTGATCATATCTGAAAAGCTTTGATTTTTTGCTCTTCACGATATTAATTTGTATGGTACCAATGAATTTCATCCAGTTTCCTTTTCCTTCAGGGTCACTTTTTCATCCTACATTTTAGGCTTCTTTGCGAAAAAGTTGATGAGCAGTCTAAATGCCCAACTAAAGCCTGTCATAATGAAGCCATCATGGAGATAACAAAGGCAGAATCTTCTGCTTCTTTCACCACTTAGTCTCATAAGGAATGATTTAGATATCTCCACTGGCTATAGATATCATCAAAAAACATCTGTGAGTTACACAGATGTGTGGTCCTCTTTTACATTGTACAAATAACAGGTGACAGTAATCATTTATTTTCATAAGGCTCATTGTTCTAGATGAAGGACTGCGACTTGGAGAGGACACAAATGCATCTTCAGACACTGAAACATACATTTTCATCTACCAAAAAGTAATCACCACTTTGCTGATAAACTTGCTTTGGAATCTATGGGAAAACTGTGATTTGCATGTTCTCAGACTGGAGAATCCCACTTAAACATAAGTAGAGCATACAAAGTCATGATCTTGTAACACAAAGAGAGCTGGTGGTAGGAGCTTAACTCACAAGCATAGAACAGTGTTGTAACACCATTCTCAATCGGGGGTCAAAAAGAACCCTCTGTGTTTTGCTCATATGCCAACCAGTCTGATATAGTATGATGTAAGGGTTCAGTGTGCACCAACAGGGCAATATTTTTGCCAGCCTCTTTACCTGCTGTCCATTACTGACCACATACTCTTCAGTCTGCTCCCTGAGAAGATGAGATCAGAAAGACTTCTCCCATAGAGGAGGAAAAAAACAGTTATTTATTGTATCTCTAATGATCTACTGATCGTTAGAAACCCCAGACAAAGGCATGTTTCATAAAACCAACTGCCATTGCTGCAGTGAGTCTGCAGTGGGTTTCTGGGGTTGATGTGACTCGGTGGTTTCCTCTGAGGCTGGCTTGCAGAGCAGGCTGTGGTGCGGCAGACCTAACAGTCCATGTCTCTAAAACAGTCTGTACAATGGTTTCAGACTCAACTGAGTTGTTAACGTGTTAACTTTCAAGTCAATAATTAAACAAAAGCAATAAATAGAGCATATTTACAAAGGATACATCATTAGCCAGTGAGTGAGTTATCTCAAAATTCAGCTATGTAATGTGTGATGCATGGTATTCATTGGATGCCAACAATTAGATGCCAGCCATGGATGCCAGTCCAGGTTCCAGCTGAATCCTTGAACAGTGTTACCATTCGCATGACAGCAAAGGTCCTGAGGTTCAACTGCTTTAGCTTTGTGTTTTCCTGATCCATATAATAAGGACATAGATGTTATTATATAACAATGTCATAGAAGCGAACAGGACAGTTATCCTCTCTTCTTATTTCCTCAGATACTCTAGTCAGTTCACAATGACAGTGGGACATAAGCCAGACACTCAGATAAAACCCTGACCCTAACAAAACCATGTTTGCACAGAAATGTTGTGGGGTCTTGGTAATTGTATATTACTCTACTGTATGATTATAGGTCTTCTGCGTGGTGTTTTCCTTGATCAATATGTATGTGTTATTAGTCTTTCCACTGGTCTTTAAAGCTGATAATACGTTTAACGGGTGCTGCTGTACACAGAACACTTTAATTGACTAAAATGGCCTGACTCATAATGAAAGCCAGTTCACTGACATCACATCATCTGAAACCGCTTGTCCCATACAGGGTCGCGGGGGGCCGGAGCCTAACCCAGCATTGCCAAATCACTGGTGAAAGTGTATCTAACATGTACTGTATAATACTGTAGATTTGTTTTTCAGGGTATACATCACTGGCAGTGGATCAGAGTTTGGGGCACAAACTGTCAGCAGCCACACCACATGTTTTAGTTTGGGTCTTGGGATGGTCACCCAGAAGGGCAGAGAAATTGACTGACTTTTTTTGTGGACCTGCAGCCTGACAAGTGTGTGCTGAGTGGAACACCTACGTTTCTACTGCTTTCTTTACTAGAGATGCTTTACGGCATACTTTAGTAATATTTTTTTGCAGTCAGAGGAGACACTGTTCCTTTGTTTGTGGATACCCTGCACACCTTATTACTGTGCATTTCTTATTCCCTGCATGCCTTATTCCGGTGCTTATGAGTTACTTTCTCGTTGCATAGCCCTTTTGCATTAGCAGTATTAATGGACCTATCCACACTGGTGTGTAAAGATGAAGGCAAGATGAAGAAGGTTCGATTGAAGTGTGAAATGAGGAGACTTCTTTGCTATAATGTCATGAAAAGCTGATGTGTAGTAAACTGCATTTTTTAAATTCATTTTTAAACTTGTTTTCTACCAGATTACGATATTTAATTGTGAGATTTTACAGGAACTCAATTGGGACAAGCGGTTTCAGACTGTGTGTGTGCATTCTTTGGAAATTAAAGCTGTACCAGCTAGCTCAGTAATTGTGAAATGTTTCTTGATTAAAGAAATTCGTGTGAGATATATGTATAGACATTGCAAAGGCAATCATTTTTGTCAGTGGTATGGATGTGGACCCTATATCCTAGTATGCTCTGTAGTCCGCCTGCCCTTGGAAACTACTTCAGTCAGTGATACGATCTACAAGACCTATAGAACACAATATTAAACTCATTTCAGTGCTATAAAGATAGAGTGAGATAAAATTCTGTGACCTTGTCATCACCCATGCTGCTGACTGGTTTCTCAAGAGTTCCCCCCTTGGAAAACAAGAACCAGAAATGTATGAATTAAGAGAATGTATGAAAGGAAGTGTCTATTTACTGTAGATCGGAGTGACTGGAGTGTAAGGACACCAGTGTGTCTGACGGACCCCGGGGCTGAACAATGGTGTTTCCCAATCACTCCTCAGGGATCAGTTGGCTTCCTCCATCACTGGCTGGGAACAGCAGTGGGACCCAGTGGTATTTCTGGTCTACAGCTGCGTGGGAGACTGATTACTCATCTATTCTTCTTCAGACTTAGGAGTTTTCTCAGTAGTGTATCTTGATCTTCAGCAAAAATATTTAACTTGATATAAAAACTGTGGAAATCATACAATTAAACCAGGCCACTTTGAACCACTTGTTTTTTCATGTTGGTTCCAGGTGCTGCTTCTGGAGTTGCTAGGCATTCTTGGCCCAAGTGTTCTATTTATTCCGCAAAGTTTATGTTAACTTGATGTTAATGTTCTGCGTGACTTCCCTATGCCGTGTGAACATAGTCACAGGTGACCAAGATGTTTTTCTTCTTATCATGAGGAATACATGTTTGTTTGGAGTTGATATTTGCACTTTTCTTTCACAAAACTCATTCTGTTGTGAGTGATCCCCAGTGACTTACTGATTTTGACATTTTCCTTAAGTACAAGTTTCTGCAGCTTACATGATTGGCAGAGCTTGCTCTTAACAGCAGCTTTTGTGTTTTTTCCCCTCCACATTCCTATACAGTTGACATTACCCATTTTAGTCTAACAAGAAAGGCTATTCTATAAATAGGGTTCTAGACAGGTTTTTGGGGAACTCTGTACAAGACACATCATGGTATTCATGAGTGAATTAAAGCAGTATTTACTGGTAAGTTTTACAATAAAATTGCTGCCAGAATTCATGACTGGAAATCAGAATAATACATATACACAGTGTCAGAAACTGCTTGTCCCGAACGGGGTTGCGGCAAGCCGGAGCCTAACCCACAGGGTGTAAGGCTCGGGGGGGGGGGCACACCTAGGACGGGACGCCAATCTGCCACAAGGCACCCCAAGCAGGACTCGAACCCCCAGGCCAGCCAGAGAGCAGGACCCGGTCAAACCTGCTGCGCCACCGTGTCCCCTCAGAATAATACTAAAATTACAATTTCAGTTTTAATGTGTACTACATTTTTAATAAATATCATTGTACAGTGTACGGGGGGCGTGGTGGCGCAGTGGGTTGGACTGAGTCCTGCTCTCTAGTGGGTCTGGGGTTCGAGTCCCGCTTGGGGTGCCTTGCAGCGGACTGGCGTCCCGTCCTGGGTGTGTCCCCTCCCCCTCTGGCCTTACGCCCTGTGTTGCCGGGTAGGCTCCGGTTCCCCGTGACCCCGTATGGGACAAGCGGTTCTGAAAATGCATGCATTGTACAGTGTTTGCTGTTGGAATGTACAGCATGTCAAAGTTTTGATTGCCTTGTCAAATTTAAAAAAAAAAAAAAAAGACAATTATAGAAATTACATATTTGCTCTTTCATTCAGTATACACTTGATTTCAAGTCACATTCATCTAAAAAAGAAGTGCCTGCACTGGTGATTCCACATTTCACTACAAAGCACTTTCAATTACATTGTAGGCTTAAACTTTAAGGAGTGCATTTAGACCTTTCCAGCAATCACCAATTTTTAACAGTTGTTATTATGGAATTCTTTACAGGCTGATTTTGGCTTCCTTGTTTACTTGCATGCAAAGGCTTGAACCCAAGCCAGCTCTCTGTCAGGGATGAGAGGAGACTGAAAGACCGTTAGCTCGCGTGACAGCGGTATATGAGCTGGCCAGCTCCTTCTTTCCCCAAACCACTGGCTGATTATGTGGGGATGGTTGGAAGGCAAGAGGGACAGCAACAGGTTAATGAAGTTGCTGGCAGATAGCCCCATACACCACACCCCACCGCCTCTGGTAACGTTATCTGCTCTCAGTGTTCTAGCTGGGCTCTCAAGCAGGCGTGGCCTTGCCCTCATCTGGATTGCATTAGTTCTGCCACCCACCCCTGCTTCGCTTTGACAAATGGCAACACCCCAAAACACGCTAACTGACAACAGGAGCAAAGAGCTGTTTAATCTCACTGGAACAAGCACCTTGGTTCACCTGAGGCATTGGGGTTGAGTTTACACCATGTATATCATGGGCTTTGCAAGTGGGAAAAATACAAGGAGAGGAAATTCTCTATAAAGATAAAAAAATGAAAAAATGTGTGGTCCATCACAGCTGACCATGCTGCCTTGTGGCAGTTTTTACTGTGCTAGTAAATAATACAGAGTACATTTCCTCTCATATTGCCTGCTGGATCTGCAGAAACACATCACCTTGCCAAAATTCTTTACATTCAATATTGAAGATGGAAGCAATGAGCTGTAGGGCTAATTGAAACCATAAGGGTGTGAGCGATCACACACTTTAAGCAGAATTGGCCTGGGCAGGGTGTGGGCAGGGTCAGGGTCGACACATTCAGCGTGTGATGTTTGTGTGTGCGCTGATGATGAAATGTCTGCCCAGGCATTCTGTGCACTGCATCAGTTCACAGCATAAGTACCTTGTTACCAGTAACAAGGGTTTTGTCCTGAATTTTCCAGAACTTTAACTGTAGTACAGTGTTACAGCAACAGGCACAACAGGTGAAATAAAAGATACATAAAGGAAATTATTGAATTTAATGGGATGAAATAATAAAAGATATACAAGAGGGTAAATAGAAGATTAAATAATCAAATAAAAAGGGTGAAAACACTCCATCAAGCCTGAAAATACATGCATGTTACTAAATTGGCTTCTAAAAGTGTGCTACCAGCAGAGTACTGACTGAACGGCTTTCTGAGCAAAGATCAGTCCCGTGTTACTAGGAGAGTTCCCAGTAGCTCTGTAATTAGTCTGAGGTCTTATTTGAGAGTTGAAATTGTTACTGTTAGGACCAAAGAAACATATTACAATTTCTGGAAAGTATAAACCTATAACCAAGTGGTCTCAGTGTCATGGTGGAGTATGGGGCTAAGTACTGTTGGGCTTCAACAGAACAAGGCATTTTATGTGAGCTGCTTTGGTATTTCCAGCTACTTCCAGCTGTGTGGTTGGCTAAATTTAATGAGCGACTCTTTGCAAAGGGGGAGGCTGTTCAATTGAGGAGTGACACGAACAAAACAGGCGGGATTGTTGT
The DNA here is from genome assembly GCF_900964775.1 of Scleropages formosus. Lineage (NCBI taxonomy): Eukaryota > Metazoa > Chordata > Actinopteri > Osteoglossiformes > Osteoglossidae > Scleropages > Scleropages formosus. The sequence goes on from NC_041821.1 coordinate 26,045,899, forward strand.
TGTGTGCTTTGTTAGCGGATTGTCCCGCTCTGCCGCCAACGACCATGTCTCTGTGATGGGGCGGTGTTCCTGAGCACTTGCACGCAATGGTGTGGGGATCCTGCTCTTGTTCCTGGAAATCAGGGAGCATCCCAGAGTGTGGGGGGGCAATGATTTAGTAGCACTCCAGAGAGTTTGCTGTGCTTACTATACAGTGTCTGTATACTGTTTGTTATGCAGCTTCAGTCTATTCCCACACAGCACTCTGCTTCTAAAGCTGAGCTCATTGCACTCTCCTTGGGTCCTGGTCTCTGCTGAAGCTAAACTTAAGTAACCCGCTCAATAGACCTTGAATCTCTCAGCAATAGAACAGTTTATTTGATGTAAATTGATCTATAGGGAAAACATTACAATATAATACGAACAACATGAACCTGAAAACAGAGCACATCCTTTGCTTCTGAAGTCTCAGGTTGACTTCATGCATATTGCAGTCTAATTCTGTTCTCTTTGATACTGTACTTGATTTACATTTTGCATCTGTTTATTTAGCTGGCATGTTTTTGATACATGATGCATGAATTTATACCTGTGGTTTCAGTGACAACAGTGCTTTTTTATCTCTTTTCAAATTAAGTGTAATACACAACATTTTTTCTTTTGTTGATTTCTTTTAAATTCTTCCTAATCATGCTACAGGAAGTGCTTGTTAGTGCACTTACCATATGAAATATGAAGACCTTATGAAATTTCATATTTTTCAACACAGCTTATCTTCCCAATGTATTAAAAGTGAATGAAAGACCACTCGATATAAATACCTAATTTGAGAAATGTGTAGCTAGTTCAGTAACACTGACATTTTGCACAGATGCCTCATTAGAGGGACAGCTAGTAGTGTAGTGGTTAGAGTTGCTGCCTTTGATTTTCACCTCCAGCTGTAGTACCCTACCCTAATTTTCTCCAGTAAAATTTCCCAGCTCTGTTAATGGGTAAATAATTCTAAGTAGCTTAATAGTGTAAGTCACTTTGGAGAAAACCGTCAGCTGAATGAATAAATGTAAGTCACAAGTACCAGACCAGATGTGCGTTTAAGTTATGCTTGTTGTACTTTAACACTGAAGCTTAGAATCCACTGGAGGGCTCGCACCTACCACTGAGCAAAGTTTTAGAGCCCCACTGTGCAAAGACAGAAGTGGAGGAGGGGAAGTGGTGGGTTTGCGGAAAGCAGAGCATTCAGGACATAGGTGAATTTAGGTGAAAGGGCCTTTATGTGTATTGAGTATGATTGACAGCTGGATGTGGATTTGATCTGATGCTTCTCTCCTGCAATTAATCAGCTGTGTTTTCAGTCACACGCTTGATTTATAATAAAACAGCTATCCCTATTGTACATACACACACACACACACACACACACACACCTTCTGAACCGCTTGTCTGATACGGGGTCACGGGGAACCGGAGCCTACCCGGCAACACAGGGCGTAAGGCCAGAGGGGGAGGGGACATACCCAGGATGGGACGCCAGTCCGTCGCAAGGCACCCCAAGCGGGACTCGAACCCCAGACCCACTGGAGAGTGGGACCCGGTCCAACCCACTGTGCCACCGTGCCCCCATATCCCTATTGTATTTATGTTATTAAAGGAACAATGGATATAAGTTTGTAACTAAGACATTCTGATAATCATATTCATGATAATCCTTCCGTCCTTGAGTTTTGTTTTATCAAATAATATTTTAGGGTTTACTTACATCTGTTTTTACACATAGTTAGCCAGTACCAATCTATTGCTGTAAACAAATTGCAGCAACCCCTTTGCTGTTTTGCAAATAATGATTGTAATCACATTGCTCTCTTTTACAGACATTTAGGCTTTTGTCAGTGTCAGTAATTCTTCTGTTCCTGTAATGCCTCCAGATGTCTCAGTCACACATTTTGATTGAAAAGTTGTCTTCCTGCCTCATGCAGCCATCCAGGAGAAACCTGCCAGAACACACAGCACTGAGCCTGTCAGTCAGGAGGCAACAAAGGATGCTTTGCCAGACACCAGTGGCATTATGGAGAGCGAGCTGTTACTTGAGGTGAGGGGACAGCTGTGCGGGATGTACATCAATGTCTTTGGGGTATGAAAAAGGAAAGACCAGGATTAAACATCACCAGGCATGGCTTATTTCAATTTCCCTTTTCTTTGGAAGTAAATGTACAGCCATTAATACAGAAATGAACAGGTCTGGCCTTGCTGACTGTCCTCAGTGTACTTAACACTAAACAAACTGTTGAAGAAAATCTGGGGATATGCAAACCCAACTGCTTTGCCATGAGTGTATAAACAGTACACAAAAGAGGTCATAATGACAAAGTTGTTTCCTTCATTGTACTGCTTTTAGTAGCATGCAGAGGCATAGCGTGACTTGGGGACAAAGTTTTGTTGTAGCTGCTTGGAGAGCAGGTCCCTACGGACACTGAGATGCCAGTTTTCCATCTCTCAGCGGAAGACAGGAATACTTGGAAAATGTTTAACCGGCTGTGACACCGTCACTGAGCCTTTGATGTTTTTATTACTGTGTTTTCCTCAGACAGTTCAGAAAACTGCGAAGGAAGTAGGAAACAAACCCTTCTCATTTTTTGGGTTATTGTGTTTTTAGTTGTTGTTCTTCAGCTGCCAAATTTCCTGAGAGAAAGGGAGAGAGAAAGAGAGAATGTTGTCATGGGAATACTTGGAAAACAATAAATTAAACAGATGATTTGTTATCAGTAAATCTTTGTAATTTTCAAAATGAGTAAGTTTCTATTTTGATGATCTCTGCAAATCAGGACTCCAAAATTAATGGAAAAGAAGCCCAGAAGAGTAGTACAGATGGATATTATCAAAAAATGGCAGTATTTTTGTGTGACTTGTTCAAAAGAGAGGAACTTTAAATACAGAAGTGGGAGCAGACTTTTGGAATTAAATAGAAGCAATTCATTTATTCCCTCTCCAGTCACAATGAGGCTTCAGCCTGAAAGCAGAAGAAGAACATACAGGACAGGTCTATACAACCAGAATTAATAATAACTAATGAAATGACTCAATACCCTCTTCTGATTTTAGTCATGTTCAGAAAAAAAAGCAGTTACATCATTTCTGTCCCTTTCCAGTCTTCAGAAATGTAAGCGAAAGCAATGTTGGCCAGACACACTAGGTCTCTCATGCACACGATGTTTGATGTGTGTTGGGGCCTGGTCCTGCGTGGGTTCAGCCACATCAACCTGAGAGGAGAGGGAGCGGTTACTGGGTCACTGCCACCGCTCCTGGGTGCTCAAGGACTCACACAGGGCCTTTTTCACTGAAAGAATGGGAGGCCATCTGCCTCATGTGTGTTTGTGGTGTAGTAGAATAGTGTTGTAAGCAAACTCCTTGTAGTGTTCCCTGTAACCAGGTTCCCTAGATGCTGCATGCTGCCATTTACATTCATTTCAATAGACATTTCTGAATGTTGTATTCTTTATAAAAATCTCTAATTATTATTTTGTTAACTTACTTGTTTACTATAGAAGACATGAGCAGCATTAATTGTATTGTAATTATATGATAATAATATAGTAATAATATAGTTCATCCATATTTCCCAATTTCAGTATGATCTGTAGATATTATTGCTATATTTCATTGCGGAAAAAAAAAATCCTGTTCTATATTAATTGTATTTGCATCCAAAACTTTTTCATAGCAGCTTTTACGGTCAGTGTTTTTTTCTGTTTTTTTTAATGTCTGATACAAAAAAACTTCTCAAATTAATACTGTATGATCATGAGATGCTATAAATTCCATTTTATTTAATCAAGACAGTGGACTATACAAATGTCACAAATCTTTGACATACTCAGAACAGTATGAACAAACACTAAAGGGCTGCTATGCAGCACTTCAATGGGTTTGGAATCAGGATTAAGTAGATACTGAATGATACAACGCAGTGGGTTGAACCAGGTCCTGCTCTCCAGTGGGTCTGGGGTTCGAGTCCTGCTTGGGGTGCCTTGCCATGGACTGGCGTCCCATCCTGGCTGTGTTCCCTCCCCCTCCAGCCTTAAGCCCTGGGTTGCCAGGTTAGGCTCTGGCTCCCCGCGACCCCATATGGGACAAGCGGTTCAGACAATGTGTGTGTGTGTGTGTGTGTGTGTGTGTGTGTGTGTGTGAATGATACAAAAGGCAGCTGTTAAAGCCCTCCCTGCCCTGATATGCCTGCTATCCCTTAACGGCTGAATATAGCATGACAGTTATCCTTTGTTACTATACCCACCCGTATGGTGTATTGCCCCAGGAGGAACGCTAGCGGCTAGCACAACCAGGGTTCGGCAGCAAGCAGGACATAGCCAGTATGTCCTTGACTGGATCTAGCCTGTTGGTAAAGGGTGTTGTCTGATCATACAAATGTGTGACTCAGTCAGAGGCTTGGAATAGTGTCAAGCAGGGACTGCTTATTGTTTGCTTGTTGCCAGACAGTAACATGTATTAGATTTAGATACTCAGTGATTCAGACATTTCATATGGAATGCACACTTTTTTAAGTGTTACTTTGAAACCATCAGAAAAGAAATATACTTTCTTTATTGTCTTAATATAGTTGGAGAAAAGCCTATTGAATGAATATAAGTATAAATGTATATACAGCATGTTTTTACATACCGAACATAATATTGTGGTGTAAAATTTCTGTAAAACCAGTTTAAAGATTTTCTACATGCTAACACATACATCCATCACACATTTCCATCAGTTTTTGAAAGAGTCCTATAATGACTGCATTTGTCCTTGTCTCCTCTAGTCACTGACAGGTTTCGCCCTGGTGGTGAGCACAGATGGGATGATATTCTACGCCTCATCCACCATTGCGGACTACCTGGGCTTCCACCAGGTATGCCACATTCACAGACTAAGAGGCGTGCACTTATTCCATTTATTCTCAACTCAGCATTGCAAGGGTAGATTATATAGCAAAGGTTAGCATTTGTTTAACCACGCTTAGTGTGTTCCACTGATGCACAAGTGTGGGGCAGTGAGGAGATGGTGGCCCTATGAATATATTGTGTTTGGCAGCATGCAGGTGGAAGCTGGTATTTTAATAACCCTTTGCTCTCAGGCCTGGTGATTGAGGAAATGTGAATGTTTTGGGCTTTGGCCGCTGTTGTTATGAGGATGAGAAGGCGACTCACTGAGCACCGTACAAGGACAGAGTTGAGGCTTATAGGATAACCTTAATTAAGCTCACGTTATTAAGCTCAGTTATTGCCCACACAAACTCTGACTCCAGCTGGTGCATAAACACCAATATCCAACTGGCAAACTGTGCTGTTATGCTGATTTAGTACACCAAACTATAGAGTGAGTGACTGGGGTTCTAAGTCTTCTGGATGAGACTGCATCGTGTAGGAAACTAGTTCCGACATTTCGCTTCCCATGTTGGATGCATCTTCAGAGAGCTTCCACATCTTGCAAAGGCTGGATGTGAACTGAAGTGTTCGACGAGGGTGGGCATATTTATAGGTGGGGTCGAAGTCGAAGGTTGTAGTGGGTGGTCCCATTGGAGTGAAGATTCAAAATAAGGGGTGTCTAGGTCCTTGATAGTTTGAAGCCCTCTTCTCGGTTGAAATTATCTGGGTGCTTCTCTATCTTGATCGCTTCTCTTACTACACGGTTTTTGTATCCCAAAAATGGAGCGAGAACTGTGGTCTCTTCAAAGTTGATCACGTGACCGGTCTGCAGCGAATGTTCAGCTACTGCTGAATTGGTGTTACTGTTTTTTGTCGCCCTTATATGTTCCTGGAGCCGGGTGAGGATAAGTTGTCCTGTCTGGCCTATGTAGGTTTATCTGCAGCTGCAGGGTATTTGGTAGACTCCGCTCGTCTTCAGTGGTAGGCTGTCCTTTACTGTACCGAGCAGGCTTTTTGTTGTGGACCCGGCGATGAAGGTGGTCTTGATGTCGTGATTTTTGAGTAACCTGCTTATCTTGTCAGTGGTGGCTTTGACGTAGGGGAAGTAGGCTATTCTAGCTGGTTCGGTCGCTGTTTCTTTCTTTGTGTCTGATGTTTTCAGAATTTCGTGTCGGCGAATGACTTCCATGACTTTGTTACATTCGAAACCATTTGCTGAGAGCACTGTCAGGAGTAACTGTTTCTCTTTCCCAGTCAGTTGACACCGGCTGCGGAAGCCTATGTGTTTTGATATAGAGTGAGTGCCTTTCTTTTGAAAGCACCCTTTTTACTTTGGGTAGTGGCTCTCCAGCTTGTTCTCCTGGGACATATAAGACACATCAGAATCCACCGCCACTGCCCCCAACTCCCTGGGTTCCACCCTCTCAGTCCCAGCCTGTTATATAGCAGTGTTGAATACTTTGGGTTCTGACCCTATGTCACCCAGCATGTCACAGGACCACTCAGGCTCTACCGCTATAAACCCCAACCCGTCACACGGAGGCAGGCCTAATGTCAGAAACGTGACAGACAGCTTAGCACAGTGTCGGGTCTGATGATTTACCTGCTCTGAGAAGTACTAATAGTCTGCTGGACAGCTTACCACTTCCTCAGAGAAAATCAACCACTGATTCTCACTGTTGGATCTTTCAATCCACGTTTCTTAAAGTCATGTCCCATTTCCACAAATAAAACACCCTGCATTCCCCAGACTATGCTAAATTCAGTGGCATAGAAAATATTAGTGTTCTGTACTCCGACTCATCAATCCATATTTCAGTACAGCAGACATCATGAGCTGGCTGTTAACAATATCAGTTCTCACACACACACACACTTTCAGAACTGCTTGTCCCATACAGGGTCACGGGGAACCGGAACCTACCCGGTAACACAGGGCGTAAGGCCGGAGGGGGACACATGCAGGACAGGACGCCAGTCCGCCGCAAGGCACCCCAAGCGGGACTCAAACCCCAGACCCCAGGATGGTGGCCCAACCCACTGCGCCACCGCACTCCCCCAATATCAGTTCATTGCAAATGTTATATGGCACCCTTTCTACTTTAGAACAGTTACACTGTAACATGAAGTCAGAAATGACATACAACATGTGCCATTACAAACAAATCACAGACATGGTAGAGTAGCTATAAAATGTAAAGTTCAATTAATTACATTTATTTGTTTAGCTGATGCTTTTTTCCAAAGCATCTTGCAATTATCATGAGCTTACTATTATTTACCCATTTATGCAGCTGGGTAATAGGGGGTGCGGTGGTGCAGTGGGTTGGACCACAGTTCTGCTCTCCAGTGGGTCTGGGGTTCAAGTCCCCCTTGGGGTGCCTTGCGATGGACTGGCGTCCCGTCCTGGGTGTGTCCTCTCCCCCTCCAGCCTTACGCCCTGTGTTGCCGGGTAGGCTCCGGTTCCCCGTGACCCCGTATGGGACAAGCGGTTCTGAAAATGTGTGTGTGTGTGTGTGTGTGTGTGTGTGTGTGTGTGTGTGTGTGTGTGTGTGTGTGTGTGTGTGTGTGTGTGCAGCTGGGTAATTTTATGGGAGCAATTTAGGGTAGGTAGCTTACTCAACAGTCCTACAGCCAGAGGTAGGGATTGAACCTGTAACCTTGGGAGCCGCGCTAACCATTACACTACCAGCTGTAGTTTTGTCACACTAACGTAATTTCATTTTGTTCATTTATAATTCATGCAACAGCAGAGTATGACCCTTTGTCTAGAGACTGCATTTAATTGTATTCCTTCTTTTATTAGCTGTAGATATTTTTACCCTGTAAAATGCTAACTCAATAAAATCTTTTGATCTCAAATGTTGTTTTTTATACCTTTCAAATGTGTCACAATTTTTCCACATTCTTTTTCCTATATGAGTTCTGATGTGGATGTCCAGAACAGATTATCTTCAGTTTTTTTTTAAATTTACACTATCAGGCTTTTCAGCTATGTTCCCAGGCCATCTATGGATCCCTGTTGTGTATCATAAAACATCCCTAACTGCATATATGAATCCCCATTACACTTACACACACAGTCTGAAACCACCTGTCCCAAGCCAGGTTGAAGCACACTGGAGCCTAACCTGGCAACACACAGGGTAGAAGGCTGGAGGGGGAGGAGACACACCCAGGACAAGACACCAGTCCATCGCAAGGTATCCCAAGCGGTACTTGAACCCCAGACCTACTAGAGAGCAGGACCAGCTCAAACCTGCTGTGCCATTGCACCCCCACAAGTTCTTTTATGATCCCAATTCAATATTGAAATCAGCCTAAATATTAAAAAACCATACAGTTAAATTGCATATTCCATTATTTATTACAAGAAAAAATTGCAATTCGTTTCAAGTCCTCATCCCAAGTTCACCCCAAAATCACCCAAAATAATACCTAATATCATAAGTGGAAAGTAGTGTAACTGATAAAAATTTTATGCTGTTTGATTTTTTTTGTGACTTGTTTCCAAAAATAATAATACAAAAAAGAAAAAAATTTTTATTCTATCACATCTGCAAAACTTTTTTGAATCGGCTGTGGTTATTGTAGTAAACATAGTGGTTCTCCCTGCTCTCTTCAGATCCAGAAGGTTACAGGTTCAATTCTCACATCTGGCTGTAGTGTCCTTGAGCAAGGTACTTACCCTAAATTGTTCCTGTAAGTGCTGTTCAGCTATATAAATGGGTAACTACTGTACCCTTCTGAGTGGCTTTTGGAGAAAAGCATCAGCTAACCAACCAATGTCAGCAAAAGCTTGACCTGAGCAGGGTTGTAATAAGATGGACCCTTGCCGTATAGCACAGGGCCAAGGGGACACAACAGGAATGAGATGTTGGTCTGCCACAGTGCACCCCAAGCAGGGTTCAGACTCCAGACCTGCCATACAGTAGGCACTGCCCCACCACATACCCCCTTGCTCAGTATCAGCTAAATATAATACTGAATTTTCTCTTTTTTTCATAAGATTTTTAGTTGCTCTTTCAAGGTGTATTGGACATTCGATAGCAGTGAGCTATTTGTGCAAGTTTCATTCATGGATGGTCTAGTGTATGTAAAATAAATATTTTTAAAAAAATTAATAAAGTGAACTTGCCATGATGGCGTGCAAGAAATGGTTTGAGGAAGATGCATGCTATGTGTTACATTTAAATAAATCAATAATCAGAAAATTAAAGCTCAATGGTGTAAAACAGAGGGTGCAAACACAAGCACAGGTGTAACCAGAGTTCAACCGAGAGTGCTGGTGTGCTGCTCCCACAATGCAGTGCCTCTCACAGTCTCTCTCACATATCAATTTGGCACAATTTTTATATGTAGTCTCTTATCCAAACTGGATACATAAAAATCTGGATTGATCAACAATTGTACTATTAAGTAGCATTAATAAGTGCACTTGGGATATGTAAAAGAAAACAGATATGAAGAGCCCAAATAATGAGACATGAGAGTATCACTATAATTTTCCATTTAAAGGAAATCTTTATGATTTATAACTTATGCATTTGTATGATTTAAGACTTTGAATGTTGTAAAATAATTTAAAGTGATCTGATTGCAATAAAACACTGCAATGATCTTGAGTGGCAAATTATTTCTGCAATGATGTGATTAAACTGAAATGCAGTTAACAAGCTTGATATGATAGCAAAAGAAAATATGAGTTTTCTGATTTTCCCTGCAACAAAGAAATTAAAATACTTTTTTAAAAAATGCTAATTTATTGATTTTATTGGTTTTATGTACAACACAGGGTCAAAAACCAATTAAAAATTTCTAATTTAGTTAATACATGTGGTACTAGTCCTATCCATGGTGTACCCCCCCCCCACCTTGTGCCTAGTGATCCCAAGATATTCATGTCTTGTCATTCCCTCTTACTCTTTCTGTTTATTCATTTAGCAAACGCTTTTCTCCAAAGAAACATGCATCTCAGAGAAATACAATATGTGCATCACATTAGGAGAAAGGGAGACATAGTTGCAGATGTGTGATTCTTAACTGAAGTTAGTTTTTGTCTTTCCACTATGTGTACCCCTGTTCATCTCACAAGTAGGTGCATTAAACTCAGAACAGACGATTTTAGAGAGATTTTATTTAACTTGACTTTTTTAGCACATGAGGGGGATGTGGTGGCACAGTGGGTTGGACCAGGTCCTGCTCTCCGGTGGGTCTGGGGTTTGAGTCCTGCTTGGGGTGCCTTGCGACTGACTGGTGTCCCGTCCTGGGTGTATCCCCCCCTCTAGCCCTTTGCCCTGTGTTGCTGGGTTAGGCTCTGGCTCCCTGCAACCCTGTATAGGACGGGCGGTTCTGTGTGTGTGTGTTTAGCACATAGGATGCTTCATGATTTTAATTTACTGTGTGTGCAATGCCTTTTCTTGATGCATTTATCATCTTTTAGAAATGTATCATTACATCAATTTTACTGAATAGTTTTAAAAATATATGGAAAAGGAAAGCTTAAAATAATTTGTTCTTACGTTGCATGAAGTGTAAAGTGTTAGGAGGAGCACTTTCTCAAAATAAACTGAAATTACCTGAATTAATTGAAATGACTGAAAAAAAAAAACACTTTATGGCTATAGAGAGCAAGTGGTGGACTAACAATAATACTGTTTACCATTAGCCTTGGATCATGACCTCATAATGACCATATGATACCATATTTCTTTGTTTTGCATCTAATAGTAATGCAGACCATCTGTAGAAACCCTGTGTTTTTTGGCTGAAGGCGGATTGAGTCTGATAGATCTTACATTGTCCAGTCCTGTCTGTTTCACTCAATACCACCACTGGGTGGGCACTCAGTGGTCCTGGGGTTATGCGTGAGGATCATTTTGTTCCATGAACACAACAAAGTTTGCAATTGATGAATTTTGTGTCTTGCTCTGAACAGACAGATGTCATGCACCAGAACGTGTTTGATTACATCCATGTTGAGGACCGGAGTGAGTTCCAGCAGCAGCTACACTGGGCAATGAAGCCTGAACTGCAGTGCCCCAACCCAGACATCCACTCACCCACAGTGACTGGTGTGTACGCCCCAGCAGCAAGGACACGTCATGGCCACAGTTAAGATAAAGAAAATGAGTCTGGGTAAAACCAAGTTATTAGCAGTAACTGACAGCATTTTACCACTGTAGATCTGCACATTTCATACTGTAGCAAGAAGATCTTGGAAACATGACACATAGTACCTGCCACAAAAAGTACAGAAACTTGAATGAAATGAATCAAAGATTTAGGTGCTACAAATGTTGAGAACAGAAAATTTCAACAGTTAGCTTAGTAGTCAGTCACTGCGTGGCCAGTTATACACATGGGAAAATACTATAAGTAGCTTAGTATACAAACATTACATTGCAAGTAACCTTAGAGAAAGGCATCCGCTAAACTAATGAATAATGTATTTAAAACTTTCCTCTTAGTTTTGAAAACATATTTTATTGTCTCCTGAGCATGTTATATACATTTCTCCTCATTTTGACTTTAACTAACAGTTCAAAATAGAACAGATTTTTGCAACAATAAAGTTCGTTAAGTTGTATAAAATCTGCCTGTGTATGCTTAAATGTTTATGTGTGCCTGTGTTGTCTGCCTGCTATTGTGTGTGTGTGTGTGTGTGTGTGTGTGTGTGTGTGTGCATGCATGCGTGTCCGTCCATATGCATGCGTGCATGCACATGCAGGTGAGGACTTTTCAGTCAGCCTCTTCAGTCCTGAGAAGGGGGATGACATTCCGGTAGAGTTCCAGTGCTTCCTGCAACGCTGTTTTATCTCTCGCCTGCGCTGCCTGCTGGACAGCACATCTGGCTTCCTGGTAAGTGATACACATTCCTTCATAGCCCACTCCCACTAAACTACACTACCATTAAACTTAAAGGAAAGATTGGTGACTTTTTTAAATGATACCCTTCATTTACATTTATTCATTCAGCAGATTCTTTTCTCCAAAGCAACTTCCAAGGCACTTTATGTAGTGTTATCAGCCCACACACCTTATTCACCAAGGTGACTTACACTGCTAGATACACTACTTACAATGGGTCACTCATCCATATGTCAGTGGAACACACTCTCTCTGTGTCACACACACACTATGGGTGAACATGAACAGCATGTCTTTGGACTGTGGGAGGAAACCAGAGCACATCCCCACAGACAGAAGTAGAACATGAGAACTCCACACATACTAAGCAGGGGTCGAACCCACGGCCTCTCACACCACCCAGGCACTGTGAGACAGCAGCGCTACTTGCTGCTCCCCCGTGCTCTCCATGCCATATCTAATATAATTTATTCATATGGTAACATCAGTACATTTTTACAGTATACCATTTTGGTACATACATGATGCACAGTGGCAGTAAAGTAAATTGTGTATAAGGCAGAAGTTTTCAAATGGTGGAAAGTTCAAGAATTTTATATTTTCTTCTGTAAATGGATTAATGGAAAAACAATGTAGAAAACAATACAGGAGAACATTAACCACAAAGAAATACAAAAACAAAGTATGGCTTTGTTAGAGCTGTTCTGATTAGGTATAGATGGGAATTTCTGACCCACCAGGAAAACCATCTGATAGCCCTTACTAGAATATTTGAGGCACAACTTGTGCGCATGTCTGGGTTTTCTGTGTATAGGGAGTCATGTTTCAGTACGTGGACATGTAACCTGAAAGTTGATGGTTCAACACTGAAAAGTGGCATAAAAAAACATACAAAAACCATCTAGCTTCATAAATCAGTAAATTTTTATGATCCACTTTATAAAAGAATGAGAAAAGTAATAAGACAGTAACATGAAAAACATCCAATGCATTTCAGACCATGCAGTTCCAAGGCCGGCTCAAGTTCCTTCAGGGCCAGAGAAGAAAAACAACATCAGGTGCCACTCTTCCACCTCAGCTGGCCCTCTTCTGCGTAGCTGCACCCGTAGTGAAACCCATCATTGCGGAGGTCAAGTCAAGGGCTACAATGATAAAGAGCAAACAGAAGAATGTCACCCAGTCTGTTGCTGAGCCCAGGTGTGCTTCCAATGCTTCCTGATACTCCTCTTTTCCTGCACAGTAGCGTGTGAGCACATGCATGGGTAATGCATGGTGGAACACTCAGTGCAACAACGTTTTTATAGAAGCTAGAAGGCACAGGTCTGATCAGGTCAGACAGATCTAGGCACATACAAGTGCGTAAGTGCAGTGGCTTATAGTGATATTTTAGAAGTTTTCTAATTTCTGTTGGTTTAATTTTGTAAAAATATTCTATAGCTCTCCTGTTGCTCGGACAACTTGCATTTACACTATCTTTATTAATTTAATTCATGGTTTTCTCCCAAGTAACCTTACCATGTTAACCTGCTTATAATAATTTACCAGTTAATACAGCAGGATATTTTTCACTGAAGCATTTCACACTAAGTACCTTCCTGAAGGGTGCGGGGGCGCAGTGGGTTGGTCCTTGTCCTGCTCTTTGGTGGGTTTGGGGTTCGAGTCCCCCTTGGGGTGCCTTGCGATGGACTGGTGTCTCGTTCTGTTTTATGTTTTTGTGTAGTGGGGGTGGTTAAAAAAAAGAAAATGTTGGGAATATCTAACTTGCACCACAACGATACTGTTTGTTTTCCCTATTAATAGTAGATTATAAAAATAAATAAATAAACAAACATGCAGAGATCAAGTATAATTGTGTGTCCTTCAAGGTAGCTTTGGTCATGCTGAAGAACTATAGTCCTACTTACAAAAATGACTGCATTATCAGAGAGGCAAGCTGTCTGTCTGCAGATTCATGCTCCTTCTCAGCCTGTGACAGTGATGTGGTTTCAGGTGTGACAGCCAGTTCTCTCCCATGTCCACAGCTGTGAGAGAAGGCACCTGAACACCGGAAGAATGACTGACGGAGGAGGTGTGTTGCTAGTTAACCACACACCCTGGACACTTCTATCCAAGGATGGCATCAGATGCCAGAGCAAAGGGCTCTATATCAAGGAGGAGCCCTTGAACTTCAGCGAGTCTTCTGATGACAGGCAGAAAGGTTGGGGCCCAGAAGGCCCGTGGGCACTGTGCCCGGCTTCAGGATCCATAATAGTGGGTCCAAATCTTGGCCATGTTCGGAACAGACTTGGCAAGTGTGATCATTTTGTGAAAGGTGGAACCTATCAGTTGTCGCCCTCTTGCTGTGATAACTGCTGTGAGCCTTACCTGCCTAAGGTGAACCCAGATATGGGATGTTATCACATGGATGGCATCAAAAAAGAGAGTGGGTCCTTAGTCGAAGGTGAGTGCTATGGTAATCATGTGGTTCCGAATGTTCCCATCAAAACTGAACAGGATTTGGACTTGGACAGCAGCTGTGGTGCGTACGGGGGATCCCACAGTCAGATGTGGATGTTCAAAGGACCTGCGGAAAAACACTATGACGTGTGCTATGACCGAGGACTTCAGGTGAAGGTGGAGTCAGATTATTGCAATCAGTATTCCTCTTGTCAGCGGCACAGAACAAGTCTCAGTTCTACTTTCAGTGGGCTCTTCACAAATATGGACCAGAGGGACCAGGAGCCAGATAAATGCCTTTCCAGCAAACATCTGGCCCAGTTCAGCCCCGAGCACTATTCCCATGCAGATGGTCAGGGCAGAAATTTTATGGAGGGTCGCATTTACAGGAGCTCCTCTCTAGATGAAAAAGGTTACATGCAACAGGACTACAAGTTAACCTATGAGTTCAGGAGTCATGGCCTGGTCCATTCAATCAAACGTGAGCCTATGGACTCACCACCCTGGACAGACAGTAATCATGACATTAACCAAGTATCACAGCAGCAAAATAATTCTCCAGATTTTCTTATAAATGCAGTGGCACACAAATCAAACCCCTACATCTTTATGCAATAGGTGTGACTATGTCCACAGAAGGACAATTAAAGAGTGTTTGTGTATTGCTCAGGTTTAAGAAAGTGTTGTAGTTTTGTTTCTGGTAGTTGGTAAATTAAACTGAAGATGTTTCTTTTTTTTAGTAAAAGAATGACAATTATTTTTACATTCACATATTATTTTGTTCTACTAAGCGGTATGCATTTTGGAGACTTATGAAGGGTACTCCACAAAATTTTGGAATAATAATAAATGGTGAGATGAATTTACAAGGAGTGGGGGCGCGGTGGCGCGGTGGCACAGTGGGTTGGACCGCAGTCCTGCTGTCCGGTGGGTCTGGGGTTCGGGTCCCACTTGGGGTGCCTTGCGGCGGACTGGCGTCCCGTCCTGGGTGTGTCCCCTCCCCCTCTGGCCTTACGCCCTGTGTTGCCGGGTAGGCTCCGGTTCCCCGTGACCCCGTAAGGGACAAGCGGTTCTGAAAATGTGTGTGTGTGTGTGTGAATTTACAAGGACAGAGCAACTTACTGTGGGTTATGTGTATAAAACATGAGAACTCCTATATGGCAAGACCTCCAGCATTTTTGTACATTCATAATAGGAAATGTCATCATCTTTAGGCTGCTTACTAGCTACAGTCAAGTTGTGTGCTCCATACCAACAGTAATTTTGAGGAGCATATGCAGTGTAATACATGCAGGTATTGGTATAGAGTTATACACAGACACACACACATACACATTTGTCTCATCTTTATTACTGTGATGATTTCAAACTGTCCCCCACTTAAATACAATGAATAATCCCTTCTTCCTACTCAGCCAAAGTTGAAAACATAAAAAAGCTGACAAAATTAAAAAATGCTAATCATCTAGACAATGTCTGCTTTCTTCAGAAATGTACCTACAGCCATCAGAAGGACAAGGCCACACACTTATACCTGTACATAAGCATGTACTGTATGTTGAAATCCCTTTCACATTCATTTAGCTTAGATGAATTCAGTTTTGAACTTTATCAGTTTACCTTGGAAATTAGTTTTGACTAATAACTTGTATTCAGCAAAGCTGGTATATGCAATATATTTTTATAAACTGTCAGCATATATTTACATATTTATCGTACTTTTGAATCACCTCTTTCAAATGGTGTATACAGTATGGAAATATTTTCAGATCTTATAGTTTGCCATATAATTTTAAATATATGGCAATACGTGTTGTACCATCTATGAATCAGTTTGAATCAGTCAGAGGAATGTGCCAGAAGCCTAAATTTTTTGAAAACTACAGCACATAACACATTGAGTAATAGTCTACAGAAGTATATCAATTCAGTCATTATCAAAGTGCCAAAAGCAGTAAGAACAGGAAGACTATGAAACCAAGGACCAGTAAAAAAAAAAAAAAAACTAAAGTCAACAGCTAAGTTTTAAATTAATTTTAAATGGTGCTGAACTCTGTGTTTTCCAAAATGCAATAAATATGTATTGTAGAAATCCTGATTTCTATAAGTGCAAGGCTAAAAGGTTTAAAATGCTGTATACCCTACAATTACATCACGAGAAGTAATTCAGCAATAGCTAAAACTTTTGGGCTGGCAAAAAAATCATAATAAATTATTCATCATTTCAGACCATGTTCAATATTATTTCATTAAAATAATCTGCTATATTCTGTGTATACAGAACAAATGTACACCCAGATCTATATGAGTAGAGTGATAACAACACAGAGCAGCATTTATCAATGTGAGCAAAGGAAAATTACAATTAATTTTGTTTGAATGTAAATTGCAAGGGCGGGGTGGCGCGGTGGGTTGGACCGGGTCCTGCTCTTCAGTGGGTCTGCGGTTCGAGTCCCGCTTGGGGTGCCTTGCGACAGACTGGCGTCCCGTCCTGGGTGTGTCCCCTCCCCCTCCGGCCTTACGCCCTCTGTTACCGGGTAGGCTCCGGTTCCCCGTGACCCCGTATGGGACTAGCGGTTCTGAAAATGTGTGTGTAAATTGCAGTGCACAAGACTGGGATGAAAGATACGATACTCTGTTAAAATCCAGCCTCAGTAGCATTTCAGTTTATCTAATTCAGTGTTAAATTAAAATGCCCCAGTCCCACCTCTCCTGTACTTTCAACTTTAATGCATTACATAAACTATTCAGTATTATGTTTCTGTTATAACTGAATATTAAATACGATCACTTTATTTCTTCTGAAGTGTTGATGCACGAATGCCCTGTTTTAAGGTTAATCTGTGCTTTATAGTATTTGGGGAAGTACCTTTTAGAATCCTGAGTATTATTGAGCATTGAAAGGTCATATTCAGTTGTATTTTTAAGGTTCAGAATTCAGTTTTATTGACACCATGTTCACATGAATCACCTGTGATAAAGCAATTTGAGAGTCAGTGTGCACTATAAGCCTCAGTTATCATTTTTACTACTCTGGCCTATGCTTATTTGACATGTTTTTAATTTGTTAAATTACTGTGTTTGTGTTATCAAAGAAATCACTTTCCACCAGCCATATTTATTGTCATTTGCACAGAAGTGTTTTAACGGAATGATATTTGAAAGGTGTTCGCTGTTTTATTAAGGGAAATATTTTTGTGTATGTACTCATTTTAAAAAGACATAAAGCAGAAAAGACACACAAGCATTTGGCTGATTTGGCCTAGCTACGAAGCAGCCAACATATTTCAGAATTTAATTAATGCGTTCTCCGTTCGTGTTTTCAAAATAAAAGAAAATTCATACATTTTTCAATTTGTCAATTTAATTATTTATAGAATTCTACTGCTGTTTCTCATATATGATGCACTTGAAATGCACCTTTTCTCCGCTGCATAGCGCAGCCCTGGATGTAGTTCGTTTGTTAGTTTCCATCAAAACTACAAAACCCATGATGCAAAGCGCCCGAACCCTCGAGTGCTGCCACTGCAGGGCGGTGCAAACATCTACCACGAAAGAGGGCTTAAATATTCCACCTAAATTCTATTTGCCTTTCCAGTGAGTTGTCGTCAATAACGGACTTTTCGCACAGGTAGGACGTAAAGGCCGTGTTCCTGTTTGGCAACTTGATGGCTTGTATTAAACAGCCTGTGCGGGCCTCTTTCGTTTCTGTGCTGGAATGAACTGGACACCGGTGATGGACTGAGTGCCCGCCGATCGGGCTGTCAGATTAGCTCCGTGTCGTGTGTGGTCAACTCGTATCAAAGCAAAAGCTGCGTACACTAGCGGTGAATGTGGTGACAGTGCAGTGCCCTGCCGGTTAGCTGGCTAGCATGGTTAGCCTGCGGTAACCGTCCAGTGCCGGCGAAGTAATACGTACGCGTACAGGCGATCATTCTGGGCACATTCTGCAAATAATAATAATAATAATAGTAGTAGTAGTGTGTACTAATGACTAATTTATTAATAATGAATAATTAATATTTAACATTTGTTGCTGCATAATCCATTAATTTTTTTCAGTTCTCGCCTGCATTTTCTCTAGTACATTCTGATTCTCGATCTGCGTTCCTGAAATTAACTTCATCGTGTGAATTCAGAATTGCCATCTCATGAAATTACCCAGAACTGACACCCAGCTGCTAATGAATCAATTAAACTACAAACTCTTTCAAAAGTGGGTTCTCATAATGTGAAGAAATGCTTCGTAAACTGAGGTAGGAGTATTGAATGAAACTCCTTGTTAAATCAAATTCATGCAACTCAGATGGACGCACTGTTAACTTACTGTATCTCGGGGTGCAACTGTACTCAACTTACAAGTGCAGTATTTTATGTTAATGAGGTAACAGTGAAACAAATCAAAATGTTTCATGATTTCTTGGAAAGGCAGATCATGTTGGTCTCTCTTCTTGATGAATAAATTTCTAGTAGTTTAATTTTTAAAAATTTGTTTCAATAACATCTCTCTGATGTGGGTGTGAGAATACGACTGACAATGGTACTAAATTAGTTTTAACTATAAAACGAATTGTAAGTGTGCATTACCATTAGCCCATATTACTAATGCCCTTCATGTGCACAGATGTGGTAAGAGTCATGTTCTGATACTTTTGTGAGTAAATCAAAATAGTCAAGATTCTCTCATTGCTCATTAATGGCAACATGATTTTAGTATAGACTACCATGTAGTGTGTGACAACAATAAAGACCATTAAAACAGAGCCCTGACCACAGGGAATGGCATGACATTGTAAAATAGAATGGTAGCTTTTATAGATCATTATTTTCTTCCACTCTGTGTAAATCTCCCACATTACCGATACGAAAGCAGCCACATAGCATTATATTTCCTCTGCCATGCTTCACAAAAGACATCAGGCACTCCTCCAGCAGCGCTTCACATGCACTTACGTCCATAAGTATTTGGGCAGTGACACCATTTTCATGCTTTTGGCTCTGTATGCCACCACATTGGATGTGAAATGAATCAATGAAGATGTGCTTTAAGTGTAGACTTTCAGCTTTTGAGGGTATTTACTTCCAAATTGGTAAAATGATGTTTGAGTTACATTTATTCATTTAGCTGATGCTTTTCTCCAAAGTGACTTACAATGTTAAGGTTACAATTATTTACCCATTATACAGCTGGGTAATTTTACTGGAGCAATGGAGGGTAAGTAACTTGCTCAAGGGTACAACAGCCAGAGGTGAGGCTCAAACCTGCGATCTTTGGGTCCAAAGGCAGTTGTTCTAACCACCACGCTACAGGCTGTCCAGTTATATCTGTTTTTTTGTGGTCCCCTCTTTTTAAGAGACCAAAAGAGTTTGGACAATTGGCTGCTCAACTGTTCTATGACCAGGTGTCCATTATTCCCTCATTATTTAATGTTCGCGTAAGCAGATAAAAGGTCTAGAGTTGATGTCAAGTGTTGCATTCCATTTGCATTTGGAATCCGTTGCGGTTAATGTTCAACATGAAGTCCAAAGAACTGTCACTTCCAGTGACAGCAAGCCATCATTAGGCTGAAAAATCAAATCAAACCAAACCCATGAGAGAGGTAGGAAAAAACATTCGGTGTGGCCAAATTAACTATTTAGTACATTCTTAAGAAGAACGGGGAAAAAAAAAAACATGTTAAAAGCCTGTACAGTCTTGGAACACCATCCTATGGACAGATGTGACAAAGATCAACTTTTTCCAGAATGATGGGAAGAGAAGCGTATAGTTCAATCACCTGACCTGAATCCAAGTGAACATTCATTTCACTTGCTGAAGGTAAAATGCCCCAAGAACAAGCAAGAGCTGAAGATTGAGGAAGTGGATGCCTGGCAGATCATCACCAGGGAAGTCCAGGCTTCAGGCAGTCATTGACTGCAAAGTATTTTCAACTGAGTATTAAAAATGGAAATTTAATTTATGATTATTAGTTTGTCCAATTACTTTTGAGCCCCTAAATTTGGGGGTCTGTGTATAGAAATGGTTGTCATTTCTACACAGAATTACATATACAGTATTTTTGACAAAACCCTCAAATTAAAGCCGAAATGAAATGAAAGTCTACACTTAAAGGACATCTTGATTGTTTCATTTCAATACTTGTGATGGCATACAGAGTCAAAATGATGAAAATGGTGTCACTGAACAAATGCTTATGTAACTGTATGTTCTCCTCCTTGATCCAAACACTTGTCCATAATACTTTTTTCCAGGTAATCCACCATCCAATGCCTGCGTTCTTTTGCCCATTTTAACCTTTTCTTTTTATTAGCCAGGTTCAGATATGGTTTTTTCTTTGAAACTCTGCCTCTACGGCCAGCATCTCGGAGTCGTCTTTTCACTGTTGCAGATGACACCGGTATTTGTCATGTACTATTAAAGGAAGCAGACAACTGAGGACCTGTAAGGCATTTGTTTCTCAAACTATAGACTCTGATGTACTTATTCTCTTGTGTATATCTGGGCCTTCCTCTTCTTTTTCTACCCTAGTAGATCCAGTTTACACCTTCTCTCAAAACAGTAGTGGACACCCTTGTATGAAATCTTTAGTTTCTTGGCAATCTGGAATAACCTTCATTTTGCAAAACACCAATAGACTGACGTGTTTCTTGAGAGAGCTGTTTCGTTGTGGCCATTTTTGAAATCAGAAATGACCTTTTGGAATATGGAATACCAGTACCTTGTCACCCAAGAAAATACAATTTACTTGCTTTATTGAACAGAATAACTGATTCCAGCTATGCTAACACAATTGCAAAGGTTTCTTTGGTAAGCAATTAGCATTTAAGCATGATCAATTAAGGATCAGTTGAGAGTTTTTACCATCAGAACATTGGAGTAATATCTGCTGAAAAGTAGGCTTTGCAATCATATGAATAATAAATTATAAATCAGTCATTTCAAGGAATAATAGCCATTTGCAACGTTAGTAATGATGTTTTCACTATGTTTTTAAATCAATTTAATGGAACCTTGATTAAAAACTATAAATTCTTTCAAAAATATGAACATTTCTGGGTGATTGAATGCTCATCTATATTGACCTAATCAACTTGTTCAGAAGATTAGCATCTTTTTTTATACCATCCACCCATCCATCCATCCATCAATCCATCCATCATCAATAACTGCTTTCTTATGCAGGGTCAGACTGAACTGGGGTCTGACCCTGAATCACAAGCTGTGGATCAGTCCTTTACAAGACAGTCTCTCACACACACACACACACACACACACACATTTATTGCACACAGTAAAGGCAATTCTGAATCACCAATCCACCTCAAACACTCCTCTTCATAATGTGAGACGAAACCCGAACATCAGGAGAAAGCCCATGTTGAACATGCAAACTCCACACAGACTGAGCTGGATTGGAACCACTGCCCAGTCAGACAGTCCAGGGGCTGTGAAGAATCAGCCAATTGCATCACAGTACCACCATTATTGTTACTTCTCGTACGCATTCCAGTAATAGACGGTAATAGATGGGCAAAAAAATGTTTAATGAGTACTGTTATTGTACTACTTTTTGTCCTTTTGGTTTTTGTGGAAGATTTATGAAATGTCTTTCTGTTTCTTTCAGAGCCCACTATTGCCATGGAGGAGACTGACAGGGAGGCGGTTGCCACAGCAGCACAGAGAGTAGCCGGGATGCTACAGCGGTCAGACCAGCTGGACAAAGTGGAGCAGTATAGGCGCAGGGAGGCCCGCAAAAAAGCCTCAGTAGAAGCAAGGCTAAAGGTATTATCAAGCCCAAATTCTCATTCATTGCTATCCTTTTTTCATTTGTCCTTTCTGCTCAAGACTTCCTCAACTGCCTATTAGATCCTGCTTTTGTCATTTCTGCTGTATTACATATCTGACTTTGTGCAAATTCTGCTGAAATTTTCTTTTAGACAAGAAACACCACTGAAATAGTAATAATGCTGCCAATGCTTACCTTTTCAGGCTGTTGGCAGGGGTCCAAGATGGAGAAACAGTCAGTCAAACAAGTTAAACAAATTGCTTACCTAAATGCAGTTGTATATCTTAATTACCTGAGGCTTTTTAAAATAAAAATTATGTATTTTGTGGAATTATATGGTAATTATTGATAATAACAAATGGAAAGGGGACACAGATTTATTGCAGCAGTCTTAAACATTTCTGGGAATGACAGCTTTTTCTGGTATGGGTTACCCCAAGGGCTACTTCACTAGTACTCAAGCTTGCACCACTAGACCGACTAACTTTAACTAATAAGATAATGTAGATGCCTCTTAACTCATTTTTCCACCCTTATGTGATTGTAAGTAGTCAGTAACTTACTGAGTGCTAAAATGATAAATATACCCAAATTCAAACTTGTTTAAAGTCCTCTGTGTGGAAGATGTTGAGTTTGTTGGGAGCAGATGGGGAGAAACCCTAACCCTTGGGAGCAGACTGGGTGGACACACTCTCTCTGCCTGTGCTCTATAGGCAGCTATCCAGTCCCAACTGGATGGCGTACGCACTGGCCTCTGCCAGCTCCACACTGCCCTGCTGGATGTCAAGTCCATCCAGGGCTCCCTAGCAGATGTCAGCAAGGACTGGAGACAAAGCATCAACACCATTGAGAACCTGAAGGATGTGAAGGAAGCTGTTGTGCAGCATAGCCAGCTGGCTTCAGCTGTGGAGAATCTCAAGAACATCTTTTCTGGTGAGCGCAGCAGTTGGCCACTGGATAGCTTTAGGTGAATACCTGTGGTTTATCTCCAGGTTGGCTTTGGGTGAATTCCTGTGGTTAATGCTTGGTTCACTTTAGCTGCATGCTGTTACACCAAATGACCTACGCAGACCTCTACTTGAGGACCCCCTAGGAATTCCTTCTTCTTTTTCCATGCTTCCACAGGCACAACTCATTCGACAGGTCAAGGATGTAGAAAAGACTTTAGTCTCTTCATTGTTGTTCTTTATTCATGTCCTTTAATTACTCACATAAGTGCTCCTGATATGGGAATGTGGCAGGTGAGGTTTTTTTTTGGTGTCAGGACAGAAATGCTACTTAATTACTTTAACAGAAGCAGATAGGATAAATATAATCAAATTATCACAAAATTATAAATGATCATGATCATAAACACATGAGTAGAGTTTCTTGGGTACACAAATAGCTTATCGTACAATGTCTAACTCGGACGTTGCATGAAACAAGAATCATAATCCTCAGACTTAGTGAACTAAAATATATTTATTCAAGAGCTGCTGTTTGGAAAGGGCAGCAGTCTATTTTATCAGTATGTTCCCCTCTTTTAGAGTGAGTTCTTTAGAAATGCAATTTTAAAATTTCACACAGTTCTATTTCTTTTTAATGGGTTAATGTTGAATGAAGTGGATGTGTTTCAACGCATTAATATTATAGGTTTTTTATTAATTTATTTCTTAAAGATTACTCAGGTTTCAGTGCCTTACATCAGCTGGGCGCTCATCTCAGTCCGTTCCTCGGGAGCCTGTTGGCTGAGCTCTCTGATTGGCAGCCAGTCTGACATGTTGAATTAAAATTGCACAGTACTGTAGGTGGAGTGTGTATGTGTATGTATGTGAAAAAGAGTAGTGGCGATGCTGTCTTCAAGTTTAATGAAACTCAACCTCAAACCATAACTGATTGCATTGATTATGATTTAAATAGCTTAGCGTATGTCAGAAGGGCTTTATTAATGGGCAAGTGTATGGTTTAATGAGATAAGTAGCAGATGTGTAATAGCTAGGCAATGTCGGTATGATTCATTAAGACACTCGTGTCTTATTGATTCTTGAGTTTGCTACAGTCACTGTCGGTCCTTGGTCTGCCGTCTGTGCCCATTTCCCCACCTCGGTTGGAAGCCTTGAATGGTATAATGAGTTGAATCAGGCTATAGCTGAGTTCAGTGAAACTCTTTGGCACATGGGAAGACTGAAAACTTGCAAAACTGCTACGGTTGATGCTGAAGAGCACAACTCTAGAACAGTGACTGCTTAGCAAATTCCAAAAGTAACACTGGCATTGTGTAGATTGCTTCAGAGAAGATGTTCTAACATTTTGCCCTGCCTCCCCGCGATCCCCACAGTGCCAGAGATCGTGCGGGAGACCCAGGAGCTGATTGAGCAGGCTGAACTCCTGCAGGCACATCGCAAGCTTATGGACCTGGAGTGCTCGCGTGATGACCTCATGTACGAGCAGTACCGCCTGGACAGCCGCAACACCCATGACATGAACCTGATCCGAAACTACTTTGGTGAGGTGCAGGGGCTCTCAGAGGAGCTAGCCAAGCAGCTGTGGATGGTGCTGCAGCGTGCCATTGTGACTGTTCGGCGCGACCCCACCATGCTGGTATCAGTAGTGCGCATCATTGAACGTGAGGAGAAGATAGATCGCCGCATGCTGGACCGCCGACGGCAGACGGGATTCATACCTCCTGGGCGGCCAAAGGCCTGGAAAGAGCACATGTTTCAGGTGTTGGAGGGCACGGTGTGCACACGCATTGAGGGCACACAGTCAGAGACCCGCGAGTCAGACAAGATGTGGCTGGTGCGCCTCCTGGAGATCACCAGGAAGTACGTGCTAGATGATCTGACTGTGGTGAAGAACCTCATGGTACAATGCTTCCCACCGCACTACGGCATCTTTCGTATCTTCTTTGACCTGTACCATCGTGCCCTCTCGGCCCGCATACAGGAACTAGCAGCTGAGGACCTCGAAGCAAACGAAATTGTGTCACTGCTCACCTGGGTGCTCAACACATACACAAGGTAACCTTAATGATTATCTATGTTTTCATTGATGGCTGAGTTGGAAAACTTTCCTGGTTGAGTTAGTCCTAATTAATATTCCTGGCCCATGGGTTCAGATGTGGGTTGAAGTGCGGCAGTGTGGAGTCTGCCTGTTCTCCCTATGTTTTTATCACTTTTCTCTGGATGCACTTATTTCCTTCCACAGTCCAAAGAGGTGTTTCAGATGGATTAGTGAATCTACATAGGCCTTTTTGTGTGCTCGTGTGGCTGTGTGTATGAATGGATGTGTCCTGTGATGGACTGGGGTTCCATCTGGGTTTTACACTGCCAGAACAGTTTTTGGGCCACAATAAACCTGTATTGGACAAGCAGTGATGGGTGGATGTTACAATTAATACAATATTTGTTGTAAATAGAAACAGTAGATTTTAGGCGTTCTTACTTTAAACATTTATTACTACAGCAGTGAGAGTATGTGATCTACTTTTATAGAGGTGCCAGTTGTGGGCTCTTTTGAGAACTGCAGTCCACAATGCTACCTGAAAAAGGACAGTTTAAGTAACAAAGTGATTCAAGTAGGAGTTTATTTACCATCATTCCTAGCTTTTTGAAGGTGGTATATTTAAGGGACCAGTGAAAAAACAACACAGTCTGTTTTGCTTGAATCTCTATTATTTGTGCTTAGCATTGAGATGATGGGCCACCCTGAACTTGCTGCAGAGTGTGACATCAATGAGCTGGAGCCCCTTCTCCCTCAGGATATGGTGGATGAGCTTCTCCACAAGTACATCCAGACCATCTCTGTGAGTCTTTCTTGCCTGCCTTCCACCAAGGCTGATGCTTTTCTTTAAAGTGACTTACAATGTTAAGATTAGTTATAAGTGTACAATTATTTACCCATTTATACAGCTGTGTAATTTTACTGGAGCAATTTAAGGTAAGTACCTTGCTCGAGGGTAATACAGCCAGAGGTGGGGATCAAACCTGCAACCTTTGGGTCCAAAGGCTGTAGCTCTAACCACTAGCTCTAACGCTTCTAGTGTTGGTGCTTTTGTTCAAGCCATGAGAACCATCTTACAATCAGACTTTTTATTCTTGCATGTTACATATTATTTATTTAGCTTTTCTCCAAAGCGGCTTAGTGTTAAGATACTTACAGTGATTTACGCATTTATATAGCTGGGTAATTTTTACTGGAGGAATTCAAGGTAAGTACTTTGATCAAGGGCTCTATAGCTGAAATGGTATTTCAATCTGCCGTTCTTGTAGTTGTTATAGAAATAAACTATAATCATGTTTATAATCTCTTAGCTGTTGTATAAATAGCTTTTACTGCATAACTTCTCATTTTGCAGTAAATATGTAGGCTTCTGCCTATAGCACTTCTTGCATTAATTATTTACTGTAGAGAAGTGGACAATTAGAGGTTTGTGACATCTAGTGCCAGTAGCTCATTCAGGAGACATTTCTGTTGTCTTCCAAGTGTATATAGAGTCATCCACTCTATATGAATGCCAAATTGTGGTCAGAAGTCTGTAATGATGGTATTGTGTGTGAAAGAAATGTTTCCCTTTCCCATTCAGCTGTAGGAAACCCTGAAAGAAACACACTCAGACACACAGACATTTCAAGATGGCATCGGCTGATGGGAGAGCCCTGGAAATTGGGTGTCTCCTTGATCAATCTTAATTGCCTGCTTTTATTTGCCAAGCTCACATATAATTCATTACAGGGCGTTACAGTAGGCGTGTAAGTGTTTTCCCGCCTTTTTGTTTAGGAACTTTCCGCTTCTTTCGTTCTGAAAACTCCTCACTCTAAAGCTGAACCATCCAACCCCCCATCATCCAGCTTACCTTAAACTGACCTTACTCCAGGCAAGACAGAACCACTGGCCTTTTATGACATTCTCTTGGTGTCCACAGCCTGCCTTTATCAGGTAACCTCTGACCTGGTGCCTGGTACAACCTGCTTCTCCCACAATGATCTTACATTCCACAGCACAGAACACAGCCTTAAACCCAGTACAAAAATATTACCAGTTACCATGCTTTACAATTTGTATAACTATAACAATTGCTATAAATACAAAATTTTAACACCACACGTGCTTGAAATGTTTGGTATGAATTTCAAGTTTATCACCAAGTGGAAATCAGTGACAGTGTTGTATTATGGGTATATTAATTTCACTAGTCAGGACTGGAGAGTGATAGCCTGAATGCTCCTTTTATGTTCAACCCAGTCCAACATCACTGGATGGCTTCGCAAGGCCCTGGAAACGGACAAGAAGGACTGGAAGAGGGATACTGAGCCAGATGCAGACCAGGACGGCTACTACCAGACCTCGCTTCCCGCCATTGTCTTCCAGGTAGCACACTTCACCTTTATCCAGCCACCAGATAAACAAGCTCAGCATGAACCAGTATGAACCTGTTAGGTTTTGCATGCTCATTCTCATCGTAATTCCTCAGATGTTCGAGCAGAACCTGCAAGTGGCAGCCCAAATAAACGAGACCTTCAAAGAGCAGGTGCTACACCTGTGTTTAAAACAGATGACCTCCTTTCTGCAAAGGTAAGGTGCTGCTAATGTACTCTGCTTTGTGGCATGATTTCAAATAGTGTTCAATTTAATTTTATAGAGTGTTCTTCTCACACTGACACAGAGCACCTTGTGAAAATGCTGCTAAGCTAAAGCAGTTCTGTATGGAGAAGTGAACCAGAATTCCTCCACAGCAATGTGAGACCCTGATCAACAGCTGCAGGAAGTGTTTAGTTGCAGTCATTGCAGCTAACAGTGGCACAACCAATTATTGATTTTTGAATTACTTTTTCAGACCTATGACTACCTGTTTCTTTACCTTCAGGACCAAGGAAATCAATTCAAAACAATGCTGGTGCTCCATTCATATACTGCTAGAAGTGACTAGAAGATCTGATCATATTTAGTATCAGAAAGCTGAAAAAGTAGAGAACTGGAACGGGGCAAATACTTCTTAAGCACTCCATATGCTAAGACTTAAAATCTTTGCTGTTTTTGATTTTTTTTTTTTTTTTTTTTTTTTTTTCCTAAATATTAAATATATTGATCGCAACAGATTAATTTGTATGAATTTCCTGTCCGCATATTACACTGAAGTTTGTGTCCTTATCCAGGTACCGAGAAGAAACAGTTGTGTACAAAGATGAGCACTTGAAATATCGCCAGTTGCCTCAGTGCTACGTTCAATACATGATCGCCATCATCAACAACTGCCAGACGTTCAAGTACGTCTCTCAGACCGAGGACCGAGATCAGTGTCAAGTTTGGCAGACTTCTGTAGTCACTCCTCCCTTAAGAATTAGGCACATATACAGTTGTATTCTTGTTGTTTTTCTTCTGTGATATGCAGTAAAAGGTTTTCAAGATTTTGTTCATTTACAATATGAAATTGTTCTGTATGAATAAAGAAAATAGAAGAAATCATTTTTATTTCATGTCTCAGGGAGTCTGTTAACAGTTTAAAGAAGAAGTATTCCCTGACCACAGAGCCTACTCAGAACGATGCTGCCATCGACAGGACTCTGAGCGAGGTGGCCAAAGATGGCTGCCAGTTTCTGCTGGATGAGGTCTTCTTGGACCTGGAGGTCAGAGAACTGACAGAAATGTCCATAAGCAGATGCTTGTAAGGATTAAAGAACGAAAAGAGGAGTGACCAGTGAAGTTTGGCCATCTGGGGTGGGGCCTGCATCCCAGAATAGAATAATCAGGGCAGATTAAATAAGTGGAGCTTCATTTGTTTACCATTTATGTTTTTCTTTACCACAGTCACACTTCCTCTGTAAAGAAAAGTATTAAATAACTATACACAGGGGTAAGTCAAAAAGCATCCACAATAGTGGAAAAGGTCAAAGGCTAATCATTGTGAATACTTTTTGACTTGCGCTTTAACATACTTTCTATTTCTGTTATTCCTATTAGCTGAGATTAAGCTAATAAAAATAACAAAAAGTGACTTCCAGTGTAAGATTTAAACATCAGTGTAATTTTCACTGGACCAGTTCATGGTAGGTGCATTCATCAGGGGTGCTACAGCAAGAGATGGTATTCAAGCCTGGGTTTTTTGAATGCAAGGTAGCTGCTCTAGCTTCTCTCATCACTTGCTGGTACCTCAGATATAAAGAAAGAGATATTCCATATTGTCTTGCAAGGTTTTAGGGTGAAGGGCTGAATTCAGTGTGAAAATGGTGCAATGAGGGTGCAATAAGTGTAGTAGTTACTAAACGGGAAATTCTAATCCTTAAACCGTGACTGCTTGGTATGCCTTTGAGGACTTAGAGCTGCATTTATACATTTTTTCTGGTGTAATGCATCCTGAACTGTATTTAACATTTTAACATAGAACACTTTGAGTAACCCTAAGCACTGGGTACAGTATGATAGGTCAGAAAAATTGGGTGTAGTGTTGGAAGATATACAGGACACTATCTTTATCTGCAGTATGTCAACACTAAAACAGACCTGCCATTGTACTTATCACCGGGGTACTGTGCTCCATTGTTCCAGCTGGACAGTATGGTTTCATGAGCTTTATGTTTCTCTTTGCAGCACCACCTGAGTGAGCTGCTGACCAGGAAGTGGCTGGGGGGGTGCCACGCAGTAGACACCATCTGCGTCACTGTAGAGGACTACTTCAACGATTTTGCCAGGATTAAGAAGCCCTACAACACAGTAAATTCAAGCAAGAAAAACTCTAGCCCTAACATGAATAAATGTAAAACGCATTTAGCAGATGTTTTTTTGTAAGCAACTTGCTAAACGAAATTGCATTTCACCAGTAGATGGCCTGATATAGCGACAGACACACAATTCTCAAAGTGTAATTTGCCTGCTGCTTCCGTTTGGTAACTGAATATAGAATTAGTTCAGTACTTTTTTTTTTTTTTTTTTTTTTTAAAGTACTGAACATTAACAATGGCATTACCTGAGTATCAGCATGTACCATTTATACCAATCAGCCACAAATTTAAAACCACTGACAGGTGAAGTGAATAACATTGATTAGTTTGTTACAATGGCACCTGTCAAAGGGTGGGATATATTAGGCAGCAAGTGAACAGGCAGCTCTTGAATTCATGTGTTGGAAGATGGAAAAAGGGGCAAGCATAAGGATCTGAGTGACTTTGACAAAGGCTAAATTGTGATGGCTAGACAACTGGGTCAGAGCGTCTCTAAAATGGCAGGTCTTATTGTTCCCGGTAGTGGGTTTGGATGGTGCCTTGCTGTGTGGCAGGTCTGGGGTTTGAGTCCTGCTTGGGGTGCAGTGGCCCTGTCCTTCTACCTGTGTTTGCCTCCCCCACCATGCAGAGGAAGGACCTGTCAACCCACCTCTGTTTCTTCCCTTGACTTGTCTTGAAAACCACGCGAGTGGTTGCTATGGATCGGCTTCGACTCGGCACTTACCGTTCCATACCATTGTTCCCGGTACACAGTGCTTAGTATCTACCAAAAGTGGTCCAAGGAAAGACAACTGGTGAATGACATGCTCATGGGCACCCAAGGCTCACTGATGGGTGTGGGGAGCGAAGCCTAGCCTTTCTATTTTCTTCCCACAGAAGAGCTACTGTATCACAAATAGCTGAAAACCTTAATGCTGTCCATGATAGAAAGGTGTCAGAACACACAGTGCATCACAGCTTGCTGAGTAGCCACAGACCAGTCAGAGTGCCCATGCTGACCCCTGTCCACTGCCGAAAGTGCCTACAATGGGCACATGAGCGTCAGAACTGGAGCATGGAGCAATTGAACAAGGTGGCCTGGTCTGATGAATCATGTTTTCTTTTAGATCATGTGGATGGCTGGGTGTGTGTGCGTTCTTTACCTGGGAAAGAAATGGCAGCAGGATGCACTATGGGAAGAAGGCAAGCAGGTGGAGGAAGTGTGATGCTCTGGCCAATGTTCTGCTGGGAAACCTTGGGTCCTGGCATTCATGTGGATGTTACTTTGACACATACCACCTACCTAAAGATTGTTGCGGCCCACGTACACCCCTTTATGGCAACGGTATTCCCTGATGACAATGGCCTTGCCACACCGCAAAAATTGTTCAGGAATGGTTTGAGGAACATGACAAAACAGTTCAAGGTGTTGGCCTACACAATATTAGGCAGGGGGTTTTAATGTTTTGGCTGATTGGTATATACAAAGGAAATACAAAGGTAATTGTAGTTGTAGAAGTAATGCAAATTTTTGGAGTAGATACCAAATTTGGAGAGAAATTAATCCAGAAGTGATCTATTTTGAGACTCTTCTTGAATGTTAAGAGGGATTCAGTGACAGAGGGAGGTCGTTCCACCATATTGCAACCCTAACTGTTTTGAATTTGGATCTCTTATGTGTGGAACTGCCAAGTAAGAGGTGGAGAAGCATAGCATTCTCGTTAGGATATAGCATATAGATCATTCTGCTTCATGCATAGTGTCTCTTTATGTTGCAGGAGATGACGAGCGAGGCCCATCGCAGGGTGGTGGTTGAATACATCAAAGCTGTGATGCAGAAGAGAATAACTTTCAAGAACGCAGACGAGCGCAAGGCGGGTGCAGACAGAATGATCAAGGAGGCTGAGCAATTCAAGACCCTTTTTGGGAAGCTGTCTGCGGCAAGTAGCTCATCTGCTTGTCACCACATATGTGGCATCCTTAACTGGAGCTTCTGGGTAGTGTGTATGAATCCTACCCAGTCTGTGTTACGTTACATTTATTTATTTAGCTGACGCCTTTTCTCCAAAGCGACTAAAACTGTTTAAATGGGTAAAAAATTTTAAGTATCTTATACTGCTGGGTAATGTTACTGGAGTAATTTTAGAGTAAGTATCTTGCTTAAGGGTGCTACAGCCAAAGGTGGGGATTGAACCTGCGACCTTTGGGTCCAGAGGCAGCCACTCTAACTACTACACTACCAGGGGTGCTGAGTCTATATTTTCTCCCTATTTTTTGTGATTCTTCCTGGCGTGCATGCGTGCGTGCGTGCGTGTGTGTGTGTGTGTGTGTGCGTGCGCGCGCGCACACACTGTATATGACTGAATGAATATGTTTACTCTGCTATATTAATGCTGCGGGTCTCCACCAAAGTATCTTCTCCCCAGTCCTTGGGGGAAGGTGTCACTAATTTTTCCTTGTGTGTCCAGCCTCCACTTCCTCTGTGTAGCTGGTGTGGGTAGATTTCTACTGTCCTAGCAGTGCTTTTTCTTCTTACTCAATTTATTGATTGTCTTCACTTGGCAACCAGTTTCACTGGGTGCAGTTTACACTTGTCACAGTTTTACAACTCCTGCAGGTGTAAATTTCAGTGATGCAGTTGAAGTTAAGCACATTAAGGGAATGTCGGTAGAAATAATTGTGAGCCGCTGTTTGGATGACACTTTGGTGTAAGGTGACTTATAGGGTTAGGGTTGTATACTGCAGTACTTACTGTGATTTACCACTGTATATACATTGGTAAGTTTTACTGAAGCAATTCAGGAAGGGGGAAGTTCAGTTACAACCCAGAGTTAATACTGGGTAGTTGAACCTCAGTCCGTCAATCACAAAGCGGTGGCCACAATGCCACCAACTGGACCCGAGTTTCCGGAGACATAAAGCAGCAGCATGTGACCTGTCCTCCTGCTGCTCCTACAGGGTGAAGACACAGACCGGCTCTGTGACAGCATAACCGCCATCGCAGAGGTATTCAAGCTAACAGACCCCTCGTTGCTGTACCTCGAAGTTTCAACCCTTGTTTCCAAGTACCCGGACATCAGGTGAGACACTTCTCAGAAGAGATTAAGATTGCACCCTTAGCACAGAGTGTGTAATGAAGTATGGAAATGGAGAGTGCATGCATGAATACCTGTCTGTTTGTCTGCTCCCACTACACTTACAGGGAGGAGCACGTGCTGGCCCTTCTGGCCGTGCGGGGGGACGCCAACCGCGACATGAGACAGACGATCATTGAAACACTGAACCAGAGCAAGGTCTCTGTGGCGGCCATCACCCAGCCCATATTCAGGGACATCACAGTTCCCACCATCGCCTCCATGGCTGTTCCAAAGCTGTTGAAGTAGCCTGGTGCAGCTCATGTTCTGTGTGTGTCTGCTCGTGTGCATGCGTGCATGCATACTTGCACTCTGACCAACAGGTTGGCCCTAACTGTACTTTCATATGCACTTTGTAAAGGTGGGAGGGAGGAGGTAGGACAAACAGTATTACTGAGGTGGCTTCCTGTTGTCGGCTTTGCAGCAATAACAGGTTTGCAGGATAACTGGTGTACAGAGAACCCCTCAAACTATTAGATCGGTGTGGATGGAGTGTGTGGTTTTGTTTTTAATGGTATCTTTCAGCGATTTGACATTTATTAATACATAATATTTCTTTATCCATTCATTTCATCATCCTTCATTCAGATGAGTAGTGTTCAGTTTTGTCTCATGTCAGTAATTCTCAAAGCTCCTTATTTTCCATTTTGCAAAAGTTGACCAAGATATGCTGCGTTTGAAAACATCCACAGAACAGTTATCTTATATTCCAGGACAGTCCTTAGTCTGATGGGAGCAACAAGACTACGAACCTGTCTTAACTGTTTCCCTCATACAAGGTGGGGAAAAAAGACCTATAGTGAACAGTGTTAATGCATCTCACGAGGATGGTTTTTCGTTTCATTTTCACCTTTGTTGGTGTTTTTCCGTGTCTCTGCCATGACTACTGCATTTCACATACTGGATGTTTCAAAAATGTCTGGTATAAAGATTAATAAAATCACTGACAAATGGCACATGTGTAGCTCTTTCTTCATTTCTCTGACATTTGACTTACAGCAGAGTACACAGTTAGCCAGGAGAGGTCAGTTATACCAGTGAGGCTGCTGTTCCATTGTATGTGCTGTGGTGGAGATTTTGAACCCAGGATCTGTTTAGCCAGTAAGTCACATGACCATCACTAATGGTATTTTATGATTTAGAAACCAACATAAATCACTCTCTGTGGTGCTTTCTATCCATCTATTGACTGATCCACTTATTAATTTCTATAAATTCCTCCATCCATCCACAATGGCTTCTCCTGTGTTGGATTGCAGTGTTGATACATTTGAGATATGAAATAATTCATTTTGTCCTTCCTTGGCAGGGCAGTAACATTCACTTGTAAAGAGGATTCTTCTGTTTCAGCAGTTGGAGGGGAATGGTGCCATAGATCTGTAGTGTGTTACAGCTTATGAACACAGAGCAGTCATAATTTCTATCTGTACCTGATCAAAAGTGTATCTCTCAATGTCTCTTTATCTGAATTCCTCTCCCGGATCCACCTCCTCAATGGATATCAGTCTGGATTCAAAGTTAATCACAGAGATGGCACTCCTGGCTGTGTCTGATGCTCTCCAGTCGGCTAGAGCAGTCTCCCTTGGTCCTCATCCTCTTTGACCTGTCTGCAGCATTCGACACGGTCAACCACCAGATTCTACTCCTCTCTTAGTCAGCTTGGGATCAAAGAAACGGCACTAGGATGGTTTAAGTCCTACCTGCATGACAGATCGTATCAAGTGGTCTGGCGGGCTTCCATTCTTCTCTCCCTCTCTCCACTGGTGTGTCGCAAGGCCTGGTATTGGGTCCTCTGCTTTTTTTCGATCTACAAGTCCTCCCTCGGCCCTGTCATCGCCTCCCATGGATTCAAATACTACTGCTAGACTGCCGATACTCAGCTCTTCCTCTTGTTTCTACCTGGACTATCAGACATTTCTGCGCACACCTCTATCTGCCTGTCGGACATCTCTGCATAGATGTCTGATCACCACCTCCAACTTAACCTCTCCGAAACAGAGATCCTACACCTCCCAGCTGGCTTGTCTTTCTGTCACAATCTCTCGATCAAACGGGACAACTCACTCATTTTGCCTACCTCCTCAGCTAAGAGCCTAGGAATGATGATTGACTCAAGTCTATCTTTCGCTCAGCACATCGAAGTCACAACCCGGATCTGCAGGTACAGCCTGCATAACATCCACAGGATCCATGCTTGCCTCACAACAGACTCTGCGTAACTACTTTTCCAGGCCATGGTGACATCCCATCTGGCTTTCCCGCTACTGCCATTAAACTTGTTCAGCTACTACTGAACACTGCTATCCGAGTTGTATTTGACTTGCCAAAGCATTCCCATGTATCTCTACTCGTTTCTCTTCACTGTCTTCCTATAGCTGCCCAGATAAAATTTAAGACTCTGGTTATTGCCTACAAATGTACCAACAGAACTGCTCCTAGCTATTTATAAGACTTGATCAACTGCTACACCCCAACCAGACCGCTACGCTCTTCCGCATCTGCCCACTTGGTGGTCCCACGTAAGAAAGATAAAGCACAGAGGTTCTTGGTTCTGGTTCCGTTGTGGTGAAATGACCTCCCCCCGTCTTACTCAGAACCGCTGAAACTCTGTCCACATTTAAAAAGGGTCTGAAAACTCACCTCTTCCAGCCTCACTTCGCCTATGATCTCTTAAGTTCATGAGAGGTGTAAATGCTCATGCACCATAACTTTAAGATCATGCTCAGATAAACCTTTACACAGCTTCTCTTTTAATATATGTAAATGTTTGTGTATCCCAAAAAAAAAAAGACTAGGAAGGTAATCAGGAATCGTCAATATTCTGAGTTTTAGGCAGCTATTCATGTGATGAATATTGGTGCATATGGTGGAAAGAAACCAGCTGTACTTAAGAATCACACGTCTGCAAACATGCCTCTTTCTCCTAATTTAGCAGAAATTGTATTTTCTATGAGATGTATGTCGCTTTGGAGAAAAGTGTCTGCTAAATGAATTAATATCCATACCACATTGTATCCAGGCTAAAGTTGGTACAAAATACTGCTGTGAGAATTGTCACAAGAACTAGGAAGTATGACCATATAACACTAGTACTTAAATCGTTACATTGCCTCTGGGTTACATTTAGAGTTGATTATAAAATCCTACTTTTGACCTACAAGACAGTACATGGCATTGCTCTGCCTTACCTTTGTGAGATTATTAATTCTTCTATCCCAGGATGATATCTTTGGATGCAAGTTACCTTAAAGTACCTGTGATCAATAAGACCTCTGTAGGAGTTTTCAGCTTTAGTTATAACCTGATTGGTTGAATTAAATAATTTAACACTTTATAAAACTAGGTGGTGGGTGGCATAGTGGCTACAGCTTTAGACATGGATGTTGCAGGTTTAAATCCCACCTTCTGCTGTAGTACCAGTGTATCAATGTACTTACCTTGAACTCTAGTAAAAGTTATCCAGCATTAGGTAAATGTACCATTTTTTAGCTCATGTAACAATTGTAGCACTGTATGCATAGCTGTTTACTCCTGAGATTGAAATTCTAAAAACACTGCATGGACAATAAAATTCCAGGTAATTTTCCTGTTTCAGCCTCTGCGTTTAACTTCATTTCCATCATCTGTTAGCTGTTTGTGATGACTTTCTTTAAAAACAAGTGTAAAGGACCCCAGTTGATGTTTAAAACTTGTCTTCCTTTGTGAATACCTTTGCTAAATTTTTCCTTTTGTATTTGTACTTTTATTTTGCCATATAATTGCAATGGCATACGGTCATTATAAGGGGGCTTTTATTTTGACACGGTCTTGTATTCCCAAGAGCCCTGCGCTTAGATATGACGAATTAGTTTAATGCGACTGGCGCGAAGATATAACTTAGCCCAGCTTGTGGTTAGGTGTGTGCTGCAAGAACTAAATAATTTGTTTAAGGATTCGCAACCCTCCGAACGTACGCTGATAAATATAATATTGCCAAAGAACTGAACGGAAGCTAAATGCTAAATATTTGTTCTTTTTTTTTTTTTTTTTTTTTTTTTTTTTTTTACACCAGCTCTTACGTTGGTGGAGGATGTCAAGTTAGTTTCAATAAATCAACTAAACTATCATCAGTCAAGTCTTGGCCATCACTCGGGTGGGTCTGCTACAGTAAGAGCTTCGTCATCACCGCTTCCCTCACTGGCTACACGGCTGAAAAGGAATTCGACGGCACATTGCAAAGGCTGTGTGTGGTGAGTTAGAGGTGGTGTGGTGGTCAGTGAAATAAAGTTAGTAAATAAGGCTACACTAAAATGGAGAATACAGAGGAACAGATTACAAATCTAAAAATAGAAATACAAGAACATAAGGATTCACTTCAAAGGGAGTCAGAAAGCAAAGAAAGACACAAACTGAAAGAAATAATTCAGCGTAAGGAAACCCTACTGGCTGATCTACAGAACAACACAAATAACTGTATTGATGTACCAAGACGTTCTGAACGTCCCAGAATCCCCACAGAAAAAATGATTGCTTATGAAAGAAGTGAAATTAGCAAAAAGGAAAAAGGGTTAAATGGCATGTATGAGCGGTGGAAAATTGAAGTCCGTAAGGCCAGAGAACAATTAAAGTTAGATATACCGGACAAGCATTTGTCCTCCATTGCAGACGTCATTGAAAAGGGAAGGGATGACATTATGAAAGTATATAGCGAAATAAGAAAATATGCCCGCCAACAACTGATGTAAGACGCAAGGTTGACACGTGCGAAGCGGTAACTAAGGATATTATGAAAGTTATATATGAAAGGTTAGCAGCTGTGGACGGAGATTTTGACGCAGAACAGGAAAGGCTTCGCCTGCATGAACTGCTCATTCCAGAATACGCACGCTCTGTCTATGGATCTGTCGCTTCATGGTCAAATGTCAGTTATGAGTCTCAGTCCTCCATGATGGCAGTCAAACGAGCAGATATGGCCGCAGACCTAGCAGCAAAGGAGACAGAATGCAAAATGCTGCATGAAGAAATGAAACAAAAGGAAAGAATAAGAGCCCTTGAAGAACAACAAAGGGGAGAATTAGAATTGCAGAAGGCTGAATTAGAACGTTTGCAAGCTGAAAGGAGTAGAGAGGTAGCTCGTGTTAGGTTAGAAGTTTACGCTAAAGAGGTAGAACAAGAGAGTGAGATACATCCAATACTGTCTAATTTAGAAAAAATAATTACTCCCCCCCCTTCAGTGCAGCATTCCCCAACTAATTCCTCATCGTCCCCTAGTGACATTTATTGTTTAGCCCAGGCCATTCAAGATAGTATAACTATAAACAGACTCCCGGTGCCAGAGCCAGGTGTGTTCAGTGGTGACCCTATCCAGTTCATCGAATGGAAGGCAAGCTTCGCATCACTTATTGACAGAAAGGGCTTTTCACCAGCTGACAAACTCCACTATCTTAAAAGGTATACTAGTGGCCCAGCACAGAAGTGTCTTGAAGGCACCTTTTATAGAAGTGATAAGGAGGCGTACAAGGATGCCTGGAAGAAACTCAACCACAGGTATGGTCAACCTTTTACCATTTAAAGGACTTTTAGAGAAAAACTGTACAATTGGCCAAAAATACATCCCAAGGATGCAGAAGGATTAAGGGCCTTTTCAGACTTTCTAAACGCCTGCCTCCAGGCAATGCCTCATGTGAAAGGCCTTGAAATACTAAATGACTGTCAAGAAAATCAGAAACTGACTCAAAAACTACCTGAATGGGCTGCATCTCGATGGAATCGTCAAGTCACAACATCCCTCTTGGAAAGTAAGGAATTTCCCAGTTTCAAAGATTTTGCTGAGTTTATCTCCATGGAAGCAGAAATTGCATGCAATCCCATCACTTCTTTGTTTGCACTCCATTCATCTAAGCCAACTTCCGATGAGGGAAACTTAAAGAAAACTAAAGGGACCAAGGCCGACGTCTTCAACACTCACACTGCTGTTGAAAGTGATGATGAAGAGCAAATGAAACCAAAGATGAAATGCATGTTCTGTCAAGACAACCAGCATCAAATTCACAAATGTCCTGACTTCATGAAAGATTCTCTTAACAACCGCAGAACGTATGTCAAAGACAACAAACTGTGTTATGGTTGTCTCAAGCCAGGTCACCGCGCAAAGGAGTGCCGTCATCGCCACGCATGTGATTTATGTAAAGGAAGACACCCTACTTGTCTTCATGATGACAACTATAGTAGATCCAAAGGCAGTGAAAACCAAACACTCATGGCAAGCACAGCACACAATAATGAAAATGTAATCACAAATGCAACTTCCCTCAATGTTAATACTGAAAGGCAGTCGGTGAGTACATCAGTGATTGTGCCTGTGTGGGTCATCAGTTAATGACCCATCCAAAGAACAACTTGTCTATGCCTTATTGGACACTCAGAGTGATACCACATTTGTCAGTCAGGAGGTATGCAACAGATTGGAAGTGGATGCATATCCAGTAAAGCTAAAACTTACCACAATGATGGGAGAAAATACAGTTTTAGATAGCCAAAGAGTGTCAGGACACAGAGTGAGGGGCTATAAGTCTTCGGAGTACATCCATCTCCCTCCTACATACACAAAAGGTTACATTCCGGTAAATCGTGACCACATACCTACCGGTCAAACAGCCAAAGCTTGGAGCCACCTCTCAGCAATCGCAGAAAAAATACCTCCACTTCTTGATTGTGAAGTAGGTCTTTTGATTGGCTATAACTGCCCCAGAACATTAGCTCCTAGACAGGTAATATTAGGCAAAGGTAACGAACCTTATGCTGTCTTAACAGATTTAGGGTGGAGCATTGTCGGCAGCGCAGCACCTCGCCTTGATACTTTTCCAGCTTCTGGTCTCTGTCACAGAGTATCTGTTAAAGAGCTCCCAGCAATAACGCCGATGAACGTGATTCGTGTCTTAGAGTCTGACTTTAAGGATGTCACAGGGGATGGAAAAACTGTTTCACAAGATGACCTAATTTTCTTGGACAAACTCAAGGAAAGTATAGTAAAAAATAAACAAGGACATTATGAAATGCCACTGCCATTCAGACAACGACCATGCTTACCTGATAATAAGCAGCTGGCAGAAATCAGGCTGAGCCACTTAAAAAGGAAATTCTCCACAAATGAAAGATACAAGGTAGATTATATCAACTACATGAGCGACATAATTGAAAGGGGTGATATCGAGGAAGCACGTGGTGATGGTGAACATGGTGAAAAATGGTACATTCCTCATCACGGGGTCTACCACCCTAAAAAGCTAGATAAACTGCGCGTTGTATTTGATTGGTACCCTTGTACTTGGCAGAACAATCTCAATGAGCACCTCCTTCCAGGGCCTGACATGTTCAACAATCTGACAGGCGTGCTCGTAAGGTTCAGACTGCAACCAGTAGCGTTAATGTGCGACATAGAAAAGATGTTCCATCAATTTCATGTCCAAGAGAACGATCGCAACTACTTACGCTTCTTGTGGTGGAAGAACGGAGATCTGAATACACAACCTCAACAATACAGAATGAAGGTTCATCTGTTTGGTGCAGTGTCTTCCCCTGGTTGCGCAAATTATGGACTGAAGCACCTAGCTAAAGAGAGTGCTCAGTCACACCCTTTAGGATCTCAGTTTATAGCAAAGAATTTCTATGTGGATGATGGAGTCACCAGTACTGATACTGTGGATAAAGCTATTCAGCTGGCGAAAGAAGCATGTGAAGTGTGTGCAAAGGGTGGTCTTCGCCTTCACAAGTTCATCTCAAACAACATCACCGTTCTACGGCACTTACCCTCATCTGAATGTGCGATAGACATTAAAACGAGGGATCTGGCCTTTAATGATTTGCCATTAGAGAGAGCTGTAGGAGTACAATGGTGCATAGAAAGTGACAGTTTCCGCTTTAACATCACGCTGAAAGATCAACCAGCAACACGTCGTGGCATATTGTCAACTGTTGCCTCCATTTATGATCCGTTGGGCCTTATTGCCCCATATGTTCTTACTGGAAAGAAAATTCTGCAGGAAATGTGCCACCAGGGTACTGGCTGGGATGACCCTCTATCTGAGCAGTTAAGTCTACGGTGGAAGAGTTGGAAAAGTGATCTGGTCAATCTTAAAGATGTAGACATTCCTTGTTGTTACCGACCTGCTGAATTTGGAAAGGTCGTCAAAACGGAGCTGCATCATTTTTCAGACGCCAGCACCAGTGGCTATGGGCAATGTTCCTATCTGAGAATGAAAAATGAACAGGGAGAAATCCACTGCGCTCTTGTGATGGGAAAGTCTCGCGTCTCTCCCACAAAGGTAATCACCATACCTAGTTAGAATTAACAGCAGCATCAGTGTCAGTTACAGTAAGCTGTATGCTCAGAGAAGAAATGAACAACCCCAATCTTGAAGAATATTTCTGGACAGATTCCAAGGTGGTCTTAGGATACATAAACAACGATGCACGGCGCTTTCACACTTTCGTAGCCAATAGAGTTCAGAAGATACGTGACAGCACAAGCCCTCTGCAGTGGTTTTATGTGCCAACAAATGAAAACCCAGCAGACAGTGCATCAAGAGGAAAAACAGTAAAGGAACTACTTGCATCTAACTGGTTCACAGGTCCTGCATTATTGTGGAAAAGGGAAATTCAGATCATAACTAATGATGTCCCGGAACTCCCAGTAGGGGATCCAGAGGTCAGAAGGACCCAGACACTGGTAACAGAAACTAGAGAGCAAACATATCTGACAGATCTTCTGACTAAATTTTCTTCGTGGTCTCGAGCTACAAAGGCCATAGCACGGCTCCTACGACGAGCAAGAGAAGTCAAATTGAACACAGTTTCCACAGTAAGTGAAAGACAGGATGTTGAACATTTAATGATTAAACACCTCCAGAGGCAGACTTACCAGGAAGAAATTAAACTGATAAGCAGAGGAAGTCAGTTGCCTGGTCATAACAAGCTGTATCATTTGGATGCCTTTTTAGACAAAGATGGCTTACTTAGGGTGGGTGGAAGACTCAGCTGCTCATCTTTCTCTCCCTTACTCAAACATCCAATGATAATTCCTAAGGAACACCATGTGACAAAATTACTAATTGCACATTATCATGAAAGGGCAAAACATCAAGGCAAAGGCTTTACTATCAATGAAATTCGTGCAGGTGGATATTGGATTCCTGGCATGAATCGAGCTGTGGCGTCATATATACGGCAGTGTGTGATCTGCAGAAGGCTGAGAACGGCTGCTGAAGGCCAAAGAATGAGTGATCTGCCTGCAGAACGTGTGGAACCATCTGCACCATTCGTCTACTGTGGTATGGACTGTTTTGGCCCTTTTTTGACTCATCAAGGAAGGAAACAGAACAAAAGGTATGGTTTGCTTTTTACCTGCCTGTGTTCACGAGGCATTCACATTGAGATGTTAGAAAACATGACAACTGATGCCTTTATCAATGCCCTGCGATGCTTCCTAGCCATAAGAGGAGCAGTCTGTCAAATTAGATGTGACCAAGGTACAAATTTTGTGGGTGCAAAAAATGAATTCAATGCAGCCTTTAAGGAGCTTGACAAGGATAGACTTAAAATTTTCTTGGCAGAAAATCAGTGTGATCTTATTTTTAATGCACCCCACTCCAGTCATGCAGGTGGAGTAAGGGAACGTCAAATAAGGACTGTAAAAAACATTCTCACTGCCACACTGTTACCTTCCGCCGGCAGAATTGATGATGCTTCTCTGCGGACTCTTTTCTATGAAGCAATGTCACTGGTCAACAGTCGTCCACTCACCACCGATAATCTCAATGACCCCAAAAGCCTAGAACCCATCACACCCAACCACTTAATCACTATGGAATCCAGCATAGCACTTCCCCCACCTGGAAAATTTGTGAAGGAAGACCTGTATAGTAAAAGGAGATGGCGTCAGGTGCAATATCTGACAGAACAATTTTGGAACAGATGGAAAAGGGAATACCTTCACAACATCATGACAAGGCAACGATGGCACACCCCAAAACGAAATCTCCAAGTAGGGGATATCGTGTTGGATACAGATCCAATATTGCCAAGAGGTGAATGGAGGCTGGGAAGAGTTTTGGAGACTGTTACCAGTCAAGACGGGCTCGTCAGAAAGGCTAAAATCTCTATAGGAGATAAATGTCTAAATAACAAGGGAGAGCGGCTCAACAAACTGTCTGTGGTAGAAAGACCAGTTCAAAGGTTAATTGTATTGTTGGAAGCTGAGTAAGCTTATAATGTTAAGAGTACCATAGTATGGTATTTATATCTCTATATAGTTATTGATTGAACATTAGTTATTTATGTTGTGAAAATTACTCATCTTTATGCCTATACTGCTTTAAACATTTGTAATTTTGGTGGGAGTGTAAAGGACCCCAGTTGATGTTTAAAACTTGTCTTCCTTTGTGAATACCTTTGCTAAATTTTTCCTTTTGTATTTGTACTTTTATTTTGCCATATAATTGCAATGGCATACGGTCATTATAAGGGGGCTTTTATTTTGACACGGTCTTGTATTCCCAAGAGCCCTGCGCTTAGATATGACGAATTAGTTTAATGCGACTGGCGCGCAGATATAACTTAGCCCAGCTTGTGGTTAGGTGCGTGCTGCAAGAACTAAATAATTTGTTTAAGGATTCGCAAACCTCCGAAGAGGCACAAGATTTGTACATGTATATTGTTGTAAATGTTCTCTCCCCCTTTTTTTTTTTTTGATGTAATTGTACTTGTTTTGTCCATGGAAATGAGATGGTTATGTTACGGCTCTATCTATGTTTAACGTACTCTGAATCAGATAATTATAATATGCCAAAGAACTGAACGGAAGCTAAATGCTAAATATTTGTGCTTTTTTTTTTTTTTTT
Source organism: Scleropages formosus (assembly GCF_900964775.1). Classification (NCBI taxonomy): domain Eukaryota; kingdom Metazoa; phylum Chordata; class Actinopteri; order Osteoglossiformes; family Osteoglossidae; genus Scleropages; species Scleropages formosus. The sequence continues at coordinate 26,089,577 of NC_041821.1, forward strand.
TTACACCAGCTCTTACGTTGGTGGAGGATGTCAAGTTAGTTTCAATAAATCAACTAAACCATCATCAGTCAAGTCTTGGCCATCACTCGGGTGGGTCTGCTACAACAAGTATTTGTTCACACCAAAACTCAGTTTTTACCCCTGCTTTTTACAAAAAATTACATAATTTTATTGAACTTCAGCAGTTTAAAATATCAGTGTAAGATGACTTTCTCACAAGTAAAAAATATGACAATATTATTAATATTATTAATACGTCGTTACTAAATGGCTGTGTTCCAAAAGCCCTTAAAATCGCCGTTATTAGACCCCTACTAAAGAAATCGGATCTGGACTGTAATAACCCATGTAATTATAGACTGATCTCCAATTTACCGTTTTTATCCAAAATTCTAGAAAAAATTGTAGCGTCTCAAATTGTAAAATATCTTAATCACCATAATATATTTGAAAAATTTCAGTCTGGTTTCCGCACTGGTCACAGCACTGAAACGGCACTTACACGTGTTGTTAATGAATGATATTCTCATTTCTTCTGATGCTGGTCAGATCTCTATTCTTATGTTACTAGACTTGAGTACTGCGTTTGATACTGTAGACCATAGTATCCTACTGAGTAGATTTGGAAACCTGGTTGGACTAAGAGGTACTGTTCTGAAGTGGTTTGAATCGTATTTAGCTAACCGTGAACAATTTGTACTGAAATGTGGCGACAGCACCCCGTCCATCTCTCGTACGGTTCAGTATGGTGTGCCGCAGGGCTCCGTGTTGGGTCCATTACTGTTCTCACTTTATATGTTACCACTGGGTGATATTATTCGCAAGCACAATGTTAATTTCCATTCGTATGCTGATGACACACAGCTTTATGTATCGTTCAAGCCTGATGATCCATCACATGTGGTGTCGTTAACTAATTGTTTTACCAGTATAAAATTATGGATGAGTAATAATTTTTTATCTCTGAATGCTAGTAAAACAGGTACTTGTGGTGGGTGGTGATGCTAAAACTCTCGACACAATCACGTCAATCTTTACAACAAATGGTATTACCTTCAAGCGTCCGGATTGTGTTAAGGATTTGGGTGTCCTGCTGGATGGAAAGCTGTCATTTGTATCGCATGTAAATGCTTTGACTAAGTCGTGCTTCCTTCAATTAAGAAGCATAACTAAAATGCGGCGATTCCTTTGTAGACGGGATTCTGAGAAACTGGTTCATGCTTTTGTTTCCAGCAGGCTGGATTACTGTAATGCTTTATTGTCAGGTTGTCCGTACCAGACTGTATCCAGGCTACAGTTGGTACAAAATGCTGCTGCGAGAATTGTTACTAGAACTAGGAAGTATGATCATATAACACCGGTACTTAAAACATTGGCTTTCGGTCTCTTATAGAGTTGATTATAAAATCCTACTTTTGACCTATAAGGCAATACATGGCATTGCTCCGGCTTACCTTTGTGAGATCATTAATCTTTATATCCCAGGATGATATCTCAGTTCATTAGATGCAGGTTACCTTAAAGGACCTGTGATCAATAACACCTCAGTGAGAGGTCGTGCCTTTAGTTATAGAGCACCTAAACTGTGGAATAGTCTACCAGTTACTGTCAGAAATGCCCCGTCTATTTCTGTTTTCAAATCCCGACTAAAGACTTATATGTTTACTCGGGCATTCCACCTCGTAATGTAATTCAACCTGCCTTGGTTATTTATTTTATCACCTTTACAAAAATGCATTTTAAATTTACTTAAGTAACAAATTACTAACTCTGTCCTATCTTCTCATTGAGCACTACCTCACTACATAAGACCTGAGAAGGCTGGCCAGTGGTGACAGACGAATCCCATGCTGACAGAGGATGATATCCATCTGCCGTGACGATCGAGACGTTCCATGCCGAGTCGGGGATCCAAGATGCCATTCACCAACATTCTAATTACTTGTTAAACACTAGCTTACAATTTGCTATTTTTTAGAATGCCCAGGAGGGGTGAGCTACCACTGGCCTATGGGCCCCCAGAGGTTTTTTTTCTCCCTCAACTTACAGTTGGGAGTTTTTGTTCCTTTTCCCGGTGGCCAGTAGGTATACTTATAGCTCTATAATAAGTTCTTAATTATGGTAGCCATTAGTTGACTGTCTTCTTTGTTTGTATCTGTTTTTCTTGCCTTTTGTGTGTGTTAAAGCGCTCTTCTCTCTGTGTCACTGCGTGAGAAGAGCGCTCTATAAAAAATAATAATAATAATAATTACAGGCATCCCTGAGATATGTGCATTCCAGTTCCAAGAACTCCACTTTAGGAAGAGTTTCTTTTAATACCACTACTGTGTTTTATGAGCATTTTGTTGCATTTATGAGAAAAAAGTTTGCTTCTTGCATGCCTCACAGCAGCTGGTGGTGTTGAAATTTAATAGTTATAGAAATTAAGGATTGTAACTGGTAATATTTTTATACTGGGTTTAAGGCTATGCTTTGTGCTGTGTTCTGTAAGACCATTGTGGGAGAAGCAGGCTGTACCAGACACCAGGTCAGAGGTTATCTGATAAAGGCAGGCTGTGGACACCAAGAGCATGAGAAAAGGCTGGTGGTCCTGCCTTACCTGGAGTGAGGTCAGTTTAAGGTAAGCTGGATGATGGGGGTTGGATAGTTCAGCTTTAGAGTGAGAAGTTTTAAGAACAAAAGAGTGGAAAGTTATTAGGCAAAAAGGTGGGAAAACACTGAACACACCTGTTGTAACGCCCTGTAATGAATTATGTATGAGCTTGGAAAATAAAAGCAGGCAATAAAGACTGATCGGGAAGACACCCATCTGGGGCTCTCCCATCGGCCGACGTTATTGTGAAAGTCTTTGACTGGGTTTCTTTCAGTGTCTCCTATGGCTGAAACAGGAAAGGGAAAGATTTCTTTCAGTCTTCATTAATTTAGCAGACATTTTTCAAAGTGGCATACAATGATTAGTGTTTAGCTGACAATGTTAAGTACATTACAGTAAACTTCCTATAGTCATTCACACATCTATACAGGAGGAAGAACATGCAAACTCCACACACACTGAACAGGGATCAAACTCATGCTCAGTCACACAGCCCAGACACTGTGGAGACATGTCAGCTTGTTTAGTGAGTGCAAATTCATCTGTATTGATCTCTTTACTGTTCGATTTTTTTTGTGTTAAATTACTACATTGACACCGAGTATCATATGTTCTATTCGTGATCGTTTCTTAAGCATTAAGTGCACCTAATAGGTCCTAAAGAGCTGAGTGACTGCAGGTCGACACATTCAGAATTATAGAGTAATTAAGAGAGGGAAACTGCTTTCTTGCGTGATAACTCATGTTAACTATTGAAGTAAACATGTCAGTGTTTTAAAAATTACTTTTATGAAAAGCACAGGGTCACAGCAAAACAGGTGGAGACAGTACACTGAGAAATTGCATGTTTTCTGTCCACATACTGTGCATAGAGTGAGGGCTCAGTGTCAACAGGTTACAATTTATCACTGGTATGATCATGTAGCACTTTCTGAAAACTTCTAGAAGGCTGTCCAGATATTCCAGAAGTCATTGGAGTTGTCATGCAAATAAAATACTTTTTCAAGTGGCACTGTAGTCATCCACATTTTTACAAAGAGAACTTCTAAGGTAGACCACAACACTAAAATACTTTTCCTTATGAAGTATGTAGGTGTAATCAGCTTACATATAATATTGAAAAATGTATGTTGTGGTTCAACAAGAAAGAAATCAAGAAATTTGGTAATGTTTTAGCAAAACTTATTTCTGGGCTTCAGGAATGCATTGAAATTTTTCTATTAAAACTAACTGTAATTACACCATGGAGTTCTAAGAATTCACATTATAAGGCTGTTCAAGAAGGCATTACCTCTGTAAGCCAGGGAAGACTATTGTAACATTACAGCGCTGTAGTTCTCACATTCTGCTTTCTTGTGGCTCTCAAATGTGTTACTACTCATTTACATTTATTCATTTAGTAGATGCTTTTCTCCAAAGCGATGTACATCTTATAGAAAATACAATGTGTGCATTACATTAGCAGAGAGACGTGGATGCAGATGCGTGATTCTGAAGTATCGAGTTACTTTCCACCATATGAATCAATGTACATCACCAGTAGCTATATAAAACTTTATCTGAATATCGACAATTCCTTCCTAGTAATTTTTTTTAAATATATATATTAACATATACAGGCTACAGATCCCTATATATATATATATATATATATATATATATATATATATATATATACATATACACACACACACACACACACACACACACATTTATGATACATTGCAGAAGTAGTTGTGTGAAGGTTTATCCATCGTTTAACAGGCATGATCTCAAAGTTGTAGTGCATGAACATTTACACATTACATGAATGTAACAGATCATGGTCAAAGTGAGTCCAGAAGAGGTGAGTTTTAAGACCCTTTTTAAATGTGGACAGAGATTCAGCAGTTCTGAGTGAGAGGGGGAGCTTGTTCCACTACAACGGAGCTCAATAACTGTCTCCCTCACTAGCATTAACCATTTGTCCAAGTCAGGGTCCTGGTAGTTTGGAGGCCATCCTCAAAGAATCGGGCTGGCCAGGATACACCCTGGGTGGGACACCAGTCAATCATAAAGTCACAACACACAAACTACAGGCAATTTAGACTCACTAATCCACTTAGAACACATCTGTAGACTGTGAGAGGAAACCTACACAATCGCAGAAAAGAAATGCATGCTCCACCCAGACTGAACAATATTTGAACCTCTGGTTGAACAACCCCTGGTGATTGGAGACAGATGCACTACATTTACATTTAATCATTTAGGTGATGCTTTTCTCCAAAGCAACTTACAATGTTAAGATAATACAATTATTTACCCATTTATACAGCTGGATAATTTTTATTGGAGCAATTTAGGGGAAATACCTTGTTCAAGGGTACTATAGCTGGAGGTGAGACTCAAACCTGTGACCTTTGGGTCTAAAAGCAGCAGCTCGAATCACTGCGCTACCAGCTGCCCCTTTACATCACTACATCATTACCTTCTGTGTCAGTATCTACTTACTAGACACATGAACATATTATATAGGCTTCCCTGGGATAACAAGTGTAATTCTTTCACAGCGATCTGCTGTTACAGAGAACTATTCTAAAAAGAAATCCTTGTTACCATTAACTTAAAGGGAAAAAAGAAGTGTTCTTGAGCCACACTACATTTATATATTAATCTCCATTTTACAAAGTGTAGTCTATAGTCTAATGTAATTAAATGTAACAGTAATGCAAAAAAAAAAAGTCTTCACTTTTTCAAAATAACTGTAGGCTTCTAAATCTAAATATTTTAGTCTAATTTACCGTGTACAGTGCATTTTCAGGGTTTTTTTTTTTTAAATTAAAAAGTCTTACTAGATCAGTTTCACTGAAAATAAAATACAATCCTCAAAACAAATCACCACACATATAAAAGTTTTAGATAAAGAATTTCATAAAATACAATCAGCATAACAAAAAACTGATATATTCACATTCCTCCCATAACGGGGTCATTTCATTCATAAAACAGGCAAATTCCTGTAGTTATGTTAATTAGTACATAGTACTAGTACACAGAACAGCAGCAGCTTCAGCGAATATCACCGATCTCATAGTTACTTTTCACCACAGACACCACTTTCATCCCCTCGGAGACCCTATGCCCCCAGAGCCCATCGGAATTGCCATCCCCCGAGCGAGGCAGCGCGGGCAGTGGAGGGAAACAGAAGCGGGGGGATGCGAGCCAGGCCACGTGTTCAGTTAAAGGCTAACCGGTACAGACCAGCACAACCGAGCCTGTTCCTCACCACATCCAGCTCTATTACCAACAAGATGGACAAGATCAGAAGCGGACTAGATGAGGGACTCCGGGAAGAGCAGGGGAGGAGGACTGTGCACCTATGTGAACAACAGTTGGTGCACTAGGCTATACATTCCCCACAAGCTATCATTAGAAACGCTACATGAAAGGACTTCAAAGTTTCAATCTAATTCTTATTTCTTTCTTTCTTTATTTACTTATTTTAAGTGTGTTTCTTTCTGCTGCAGTTGTTCTGAGGACTGCTATACAAAATTTTGTATTGCATTGCATACAATGAAATATCTCATCATCTTAATGTCAGTTATATCCCCAGGCTTCCTCCAGTGTCTCCCGATTTAAAATCCAAAAACATAATCTAGGTGTTCACATACAATGTTCACTGCAATCTAATGGTGAAGCCTGCCTGTCCACATCAGTCCAGTTTCTCTTGCTGTGTGGTGTCCTCTGGTTTATAATGGGTAATCATCTTCACCAGCACTAATGTGTTGATGAACAGGAACAGTAAGCTGGCCAGCCAAATCAGAGCAAATGTGTCGTATCCTTCAAATTCCAGGTAGTATGCTGGCGCCAACCAAATGACCTATAATGCAAAGTGAGGAAAAAAATATATTAATACGCTGAATGAACATACAGTTCCAGCACCTTGTCTTTTTGACCTTTCATTCAAACTGCACCGTCCAAAAGCAGTACATAACCTGTACAATTCTACAATATGCAGTGACACCTTATACTTTTGTCAAGAAGTGGTAGGCAAAATACTCGTGAACATTTTTTACAGTGACTCATTGTTTACCTGTCCAGCAAACCACAGTGCTAGCATCCCGAGCCCTTCTTTCAGTGAGAGAGTGAGCCGAGGCAGGACAAGCGGCAGTAAGGACAAGTACCACAAAAAGTACTGCAAAAAAGACAAGAAACCAGACAACTCACTGGAGTTTAAATACAGGGCGCTCTGCAATAGCAGAACACTCCAACATGATTTATCTGTAACAACACAGTCTAGATCAGAACCTTGACTTGGGCTACAGGACTCAGCCTGTGTTCTGAGCTACTGAGGAGCTCAGTTACACTTCTTTCTACCTCATTTCTGTAAAACCAGCACACTGGCTTGGGTTACAAATGCTTAGTTTTTTTAAAAGACGGTATTTTCTAATTTATGTATTGATTTTTAATTTGTATTCATTTTTCTAAAATTTCTTTCAGATGAAATTGAAAGCAACAAGCATTTCTGGGTCCACCTGTAAAAACACACTCCAATGGAAAGGGAGTGTGATAGGACTTCATTCAACTCACTTCCTCAGTGTTTACAGCTCGTGTTCGAGGCTTGTAAATGTCAGTATTTGATAAGACAAAGAATGCTTTAACATGCTTATGGCACCAATCACATCAACAATGCACCTTGAACAGCAGTGTATGAGGAGAATACACACACACACACACACACACACACACACACACACACACACACACACACACACACGCACACACACTTTCAGAACTGCTTGTCCCATTTGGGGTCACGGGGAACCGGAGCCTACCCGGCAACACAGGGCGTAAGGCTGGAGGGGGAGGGGACACACCCAGGACGGGACGCCAGTCCGTCGCAAGGCACCCCAAGCGGGACTCGGACCCCAGACCCACCGGAGAGCAGGACCCGGTCCAACCCACTGCGCCACCGTACCCCCCTGAGGAGAATGTCAATTTAAATTTTTTTTAAGTTTAATTGTTAATTAAAAGGTAGCTTGAAGGTGATAAAAATGTTAGGATGAAGTCTCACAAAGTATTATTTACTAGTTACAGCTGAGATTTTTACATATATCTTTATCTGTACAGACACACCTCAAGTTACACAAATAGACTGTTCTTCAACCCCTTACGTAAGTCAAAAGTTACATATGTCAGATTCCCCCTCTTCCCCCACCATTCAACAAAGGCGAGCCTACCCTACCCTAAGCATTTGTTGCAAATACGGGTATTAAAAAAAAAAAAAAAAAAAAAAAAAAAAAAAAAAAGTTACACATTATAATTCTCCGGGGGGGCGCGGTGGCGCAGTGGGTTGGACTGGGTCCTGCTCTCCGGTGGGTCTGGGGTCCGAGTCCCGCTTGGGGTGCCTTGCGACGGACTGGCGTCCTGTCCTGGGTGTGTCCCCTCCCCCTCCAGCTTTACGCCCTGTGTTGCCAGGTTAGGCTCTGGCTCCCCGTGACCCCGAATGGGACAAGCGGTTCAGAAAGTGTGTGTGTGTATAATTCTCTAGTAAATGTCAACCTTATTAGATGTCTGTCATATTATTGTTGTTGTTTTCATGCTAGCTGTTCCTTTCTGCTCATTTATATGTGCAGCATCCTTCATTATCGTATTCACAGTCAATACAGCTAAATCTAGTTCCCCTGAAGTACAGGGGTGTCTGTATATGAATCAAGGATGTCTGTATCACTAAGCCTTCACACACTGCAGAGACAATAAGGAAGACTGAAAGAGGCCAGAAGCTGTCAAACGGCACATATTCTTCAAAGGATTATCAATCAGTCTGGACTGAATATGAGGCTATAGAATGACATTTTTCCATTTTCTCCAATTTTAACGTACTCAGGGCTTAATAAAAATAATACAAGTGCAACTGAAATGGACTCATGTCCTGTCCAGATTGTCTCACAACCTGCAGTTGAGAAACGATTACTGATAATGGTTCAATAGATGGAAGCATTAAAGAGCATTTTTTTTTTTTTATTAGATTAAACAAACCTTTAGCTGACATTTTTACATAACCTAATCATTTAAAATGAAGGGCCATCAGTTGATTATGACCTAGTAGTAAGTGTCTTTGGAGTTATGAACAGACTAATGGTCCCAGTTGTTTGTAAGTTGAGGAGCTAGTGTGCTACAGATGCTCCGGCTAAGCATTCAACTAATCGGTCAGTTTCTGGCGATGTCTGACCATACCTGGGATGTGCACACTTTGTTGAAGCTCACGAAGATGGCTGTGTTCAGGAAGCAGCAGAATGCCAGGTCAGAGTAGAAGGCCAGTGAGGTGAGCAGTAGCAGAAACAACTGGGGCAAGAAGGCAATCAGCCCCAGCAGTGGACCCCAGCTGCTCTCTGCTGTCAAATACAGCATGTAGAAGTACGCAGAGAAATTATGGCGGATGTCCCGCCTTGTCAAGTGGTACAGATACGTCTCCTGCAAGAACTCCCAGCCGTACCTTGATTTTGAGGGCAAAAGTATCTCGCATTAATTGATATCAGTCCTCATGTAAACATGTTTTGTTATTAACAACATTAAAATAACAATTATAATAATACACACACATACACAGTGCCATCCAGAACTATTGGAACCCTTGGAAAAGATGAGCCAAAAAAAAAAAAAGCTATAAAAAGCTTGATCTTAAAGAAATCTAACTTTTCAATGAGTTAACATTACTCAAAGAAAAACCTCATGAAAAAAGATCTTAAAAACACATCAGAATTACTGACACCTCAAAAACATTCACATTTCCAAATAGTCTTTTGCCATAGGTGCATAAACAGTCACGTCAGCTGGGCCTACCTGTAGTAAAACAGCAAGGTGAGTCCAGAGAAGACCCCTCCCGAAACAACAGCGAAAAGAATGAGGTCTCTGCTGAGGAACATCTCGAGGACCTTCACCAGGGTACTCCGGGGGGCTGCAGTACGGGGGGGCTGTCTAGCCTGCAAGAACAAGGCGATGGGCAGGGCATAGGTCACTGGGTATATCTTCATATGGACTGACAGTCCGTAGAAGGCAGCCGCACAGGCCACATGCCCCCTCTCCAGGAAGTCAAGGGTGGTGAGCACCAGAATAGACAGCATGGCTTCTGCGTTCCCCCTGGTGGACACACCCATGGGGAGGGGGTTGAGCAGCCACAGGGCGCAATAGTGGCAGGCCGCTTCACTACCCAGCCCCCTCCTCTGCAGCATGCCATACATAAGGCAGCCAGAGATGATGTCACAGGTGATGAACAGCAGCTTCCCAAAGGCTGGAGTCAGGTAGATATTGGGGGTCAGGATCCAGGCCAGCAAAGGGGTATACCGGTACGTGGCTCTGCCATATGGCGACACTCCCTAGAAATAATCAAAGAAAAACTGCTTGTTCATTCATTGGAGACACTTTGCTCCAACATGATGACACTTTGTAGCATTTAGATGACAACTAGGTGAAAGGCAACTCACAGCGCTACAGAACCCCATTAAATTCCCCATTTATAGAACAGAGCAATGCAACACGCACACAGAATGGGTCATTTAGAATGTCCAATCCACCTGAAACACTTGTCTCTGGAGTGTGGAAGGCAACTCACGCCAACACCAGGAGAACAAGCTAACTTCAAAGTGTGTCGTGTGCACGGATTGAACCCACGTCCGATCTCGCAACCCACGAGAAAAAACTGCACCACCACGCCGCACAAGCATTCGATTCGGTTCATAAGCCTCAAAACACGGAACCACAAACACACTTCAATTTCTTGCGGACCATTTTTATATACAGTATTATTTAATATCATAGACATTAAGTTTTAATAATTAACAATTACTGAAATTCTCGTTTGTTTTGGAGAACACTACATGACTTAAAATGATCATTTAGAAACCAAGATCAGGAGGTGAACGAACCTGTGTGACTAATCTAGACGCATCCGTGAACACGTGGTAATCGATGTCAGTGTATTTTACCACCATGGTTTTATCCTGGTAAATGCCGAAACATATCAAAACCGTTCGCATGGAACACGCCAAACCGAACAGAATCGATTTCCTTTGCACTATCATGAAGATTAACGAGCGTAAGGGGAACGTGATTCGTGTATCCATCATTCTCTCACTACAAATCTACTAGCCTACAAGTCACTAGAAGTATAAATATCAAAATTCTACGATTTCCAGTCTGTCAAACATTTGTGACAGTCTACTGCCGCCAAATGAAAACAGTTTTCCTAATAAATATTACTGACAAGTAAAAACTTGCCACTCAATTATTACTCCAATATGTCCAACTTACACCAGTGAAATCGGTTCAAAAACCAGGAAGTGACAGCAAACGCTACATAGCTTCCTATTGGCTAGCAGGAAAAAATAAATATCAGCGCTACATCGTATTGGCCACCCATGAATCAAATTGAAAAAAAGGGCTACAGCTGCTTCTATTGGCTAGGAATGTTCCCTCCCATCCTATAACTCATTGCTGTGCCCTCCCCTTAAAGAGATACCTGGTCTACAGGAACTAATAGCAGTGGGATACGCAGCCTAGTGCGGTGTCGATTTCCGAGCTCCTTCTAGACGCTACTTACTAAGATTGTGAGAACAAACAGCACAGCACTGGGTGAAACAGGAACTTCACTCAAATTAAATGTTACACATCATGCTCAGCATTGGATGTGGGACATTGTTTCCCATTAATAGGAAATGTTATCATCTTTACTGCTTACCGTCCATCCATCCATCCATCTTCCTGAGCGCTTAGTGTTAGTCCTAGGGTCGCGCAACCCTGCTGCTTACCAGCTACAGTCAAATTGTATACCCACTACCTCAGTAATTACCCACAGTAATGAAGGGCATATATAAATGCATGCACTGCAGGTACTGCTATAGGCTATGTACGTACGTGTACACACGTACGTATATATACATATACACACACACACACACACACACACACACACACACATATATAGTAAGGACCGGGATTACTGTATTTAAGCAGGAAATGTGTTCATTCTAATTAGTTAGATTTGGGTGACGTACGGGGGATATAAAGGGGTGATTGTAAAAACCCGCCACTCCGTTTATTTCCCTGTGTGCTGGCGGTGTTCAAATAACCGCTCAAAATGAACGCTGCCAGTGCGTCCTTCTTCACCCCATCTAAACCCAGAGTGCTGGGCGCCACAGTATAGGTGGTCCTCGATTCACGATGGTTCGATGGTGAGTTGGCCATAGACATTCAGTAGAAACCGTACTTCTAATTTTGATTTTTTTCCTAGGCAAGCGATATGCGGTGCGATACTCTCTCGCGATGCTGGGCAGCGGGAGCGATCTACATCTCCCAGTCTATCACGCAACGGTGTGTATTAGGTGTAGTGAAATGTATTTTCAACTTTCGATATTTTCGACTGAGGATGATGGGTTTTGCGAAACGTAACTATATCTATATTGTAGCGTCCCCCCCTGGAACTACTAGAAACGTGCTCTTTATTGAAAGCCTGCATGTCTCCAACAGGAATTTTAACAAAGACGCTTCAGACAGTACAAGGCACAGAACACCTCAGAATCCCCCTGGGTCACTCCCAGCCCCCCTGCTGCACCCTATGGTTAAGGGGTTCCCTCCGGGACTCCCCAGAATCCTACTCTCAAACACTGAACATAAATAGGACGACAACCAATCAGAAACCACACACAACTATGTACACACACATAAACACTAATGCCGACTATTTACACATTTACTCCCCTCAGCGCTGTTACAATATATATACACACAGTACTGTGCAATAGCCTTTTTCAGTAGGTGTGAAAAACTGCTGTAACGTAGAATGCTTTCGTTTCAAAACTATAAATGTCAATAGTTTTATTTTTATCAATTAACAAAATGTAAAGTGAATGAACAGAACAAAAATCTAAATCAAATCAATATTTACCTTCAGACCAGCATAAGTTCTTTTTGTACACTTCCACAAAGTCAGGGATTTTGTAGTCAGCTGTATGATTAACCAATTATACCAAACAGGAGCTAATGATGGTCAATTTAATATATAAATTGAAACATTAACTGAAACAGAAACAGCTGTGTAGGAGGGTTCAAACTGGGTGAGGAAGAGGGTGAGGTTGCTGAAGACAGTTTAATGAGAGAAGTCATACACGGTAAGACTGAGCACAGCAACAAGACACAAGGTAGCTATAGTGCATCAGCAGGGTCTTTCCCAGGCAGACAGGGGTTTACAGATGTGCTGTACAAGCTCTTTCAAAGAAGAACAAAGAGATGGGCACTGTGGAGGACTGTAGATGCAGTGGTTGGCCAAGGAAATTTACTGCAGCAGATGAGACACATCATGCTTCCTTTCACAATTGGTAGATGTCTAGCAGTGCAATCAGCTTGGAATTGGGTGTACCTGGATCCCACTGGTTTCTGCCATCTACTGTCTGGCGAAGTCTGGTCAGAAGTGGTCTTCATGGAAGACTTGCAGCCAAAAAGCCATACCTCCAACATGGAAGTGAAGCCAAGCAACTCAACTATTTATGCAAACAGGAACCGGGCTGCAGAAAAAATGGCAGCAGGTGATTTGGACTGATGAGTCAAAATTCGAAATATTGGGCTGCAGCAAAAGGCCAGTTCTTCACAGAAGGGTTGGAGAGTGGTACAAGAATGACTGTGTGCAGGCAGCAAGGAAGCAAGGTGGTTCCTTGCAAGTTTGGGGCTTCATTTCATTTCTGCAAATGGAGTTGGAGATGTGGTCTGAGTGAATAGTCTCCTCAATGCTAAGAAGTAGAGGCAGATAATTATCCATCATGCAATACAATCAGGGAGGCATCTAATGGCCCCCAATTTATTCTGCTGCAGGACAATGACCCCAAACATACAGCTGAAGTCATTAAGAACTATCTTCAGTGTAATGAATAAGGAGTCCTAGAAGTGATGGTATTGCTCTCACAGAGCCCTGAGCTCAACATTGAGTCTGTCTGGGATTACATGAAGAGAGAAGCATTTGAGGATGCCTAAATCTGTAGAAGAACTGCAGTTAGTTCAAGATGTTCGGAGCAACCTTCCTGCTAAGGTCCTACAGAAACTGTGCAAGTATACCTAAAACTGATGCTGTTTTGAAGGCAAAAGGTGATCACACCAAATATTGATTTGATTCAGATTTTTCTTCTATTCATTCACTTTGCATTTTAAATTATAAAAATAAACCTAACATTTATATTTTTGAAAGCAATCTTACTTTACAGCATTTTTTTTTTCCCCCCACACCTTCCTAAAACCTTTGCACAGTAGTGTATGTATGTATGTACATACATACATACATACATACATACATACATACATACATACAGAGACAGACAGATATAAAGGGGGTGGAGGTGGCCACATAGGCAGGACCAAGGCACTAAAGAACATGTTTAACCAACAAATAGGGCCATTACAAATTTAACAGCTCTGCAAGTGAAACAGAACACTACCCAACTTTCAGTCCAAACTCATTCTGAAACCCCACCCAAAGTCAACCCCCCAAGTCCTTATGCTAGCTGCTTTAATGGCCCTTAAGCATCCTACCTGGCCATCCTTGTATATTCATTTAGCTGATGCTTTTCTCCAAAGAAACTTGCAATGTTATTCTACCAACAACTATTCACCCATTTATAGGGGGAGGTAGGTTTGCTGGACACCACAAACTGAAATAATTATAGTAATATCTCCAATTAATATCTGAAACAGTATAAAAGCTCTGGTGTTAAGTGGGGAAAAACAAAAAACAGAGACCAGTTTAAAATCTATGCCCTTTCAGGTATTAGCTGAAAGGGGTTTGTGATTACTTAAATATGTTAGCTCATTCTTACTTGCAGTACAGGTACAGTGATCACATTTTTCGCTCTGTCCTGCGGGGTGAAACCAGAGACCTGTGCAACACAAAAGTGAAATGTCTCCCTCTGCTGGATTTCTCCCTTCTCGAGAGAACGCATTACCAATTCTTAAAAATCATTTTAAAACACTCGTAGGACAAAGAGACATCAAAAACATGTGGCCAAATATCAACCGCATTTTCTTCCTGTAAAAGTTGCTTTTAAAATTGACTTTAATATGGTAAATTAAACATTAATAAAATTACAACTACAGTGTGGGGTCCCATGGTACTCAAGGGTGCCCCCTAGGAATAGGAAAGAACACAAACACACACACTTTCAGAACCGCTTGTCCCAGATGGGGTCGCGGGGAACCGGAGCCTACCCGGCAACACAGGGTGGAAGGCCGGAGGGAGAGGGGACACACCCAGGACAGGACGCCAGTCTGTCGCAAGGCACCCCAAGCAGGACTCAAACCCCAGACCCACCGGAGAGCAGGACTGCGGTCCAACCCACTGCGCCACCGCACCCCCTAGGAAAGAACACTTTATAGAAAATAGCTGTGATTTGTATAGGGGGTTGCTGATTAATGTTAAACAGCACATTTTCGGACTGTGGGAGGAAACCCCCGCAGACATGGGATAACATGCAAACTCCGACTAGGCGGGCATTGAACCATTATCCTTTCACACCACCCAGCCAGGTGCTGTGAGACAGCAGCACTACTCACTGTGTTGCCATGCTGCTTTTTAGCTTATCTTTATCTTAAAAGCAATACAAAGCAGAAGACCCCATCCCTCCATACTGTGAATAGTTATGTTTTGATTATGACAATAAAACATGATTCTCAGTAATTTAAATGCCAGTCTTTTCAATGTGTATAGCAAATGGTACAGGAGTGATCTTCACCGTTCACACACAGACATTAATTCCCAGGAAGCAAATTAAGATGCATGCAAAGGGTCTTGGGATTTCATAAGTTTTGATATCACCACCCACCACAAATACCTGTTTTACTGGCATATAGAGATAAAATTTTTACTCATCCATAGTTTCATATTGCTAAAACAATTAGCTAAAGACACCACATGTGAAGGGTCATCAGGCTTAAATGAATCAGAATCAGAACGAGCTTTATTGCCAGGTATGTTCGCACATACAAGGAATTTGTCTTGGTGACAGGAACTTCCACAGCACAGACAGAATGACAGTGACAAGACAGATGAGAAGATAGAATATGTGAATAAGGGATGAAAAATATATAAAAATATACAGTACCCAATATTATATACAAAAATAGTCACTAGTTACAAATGCAAGGGAGTGTGAGTAAGAGATATGATGTGATAAAAAGTTATAAATATAAATAGCATTATGTATTGCACTGGTTTACTCTCTAGGGGGGGATTTAGCTGTTCATGAGGTAGATGGCCTGAGGAAAGAAACTTTTCTTATGCCTGGCTGTCCTGGTGCTCAGTGCTCTGTAGCGCCGGCCAGATGGCAAGGGTTCGAAGAGGAAGTGGCCTGGATATGAGGGGTCTAGAATGATTTTGCTAGCCCTTTTGACTGACTCTGGACGAGTGCAGTTCTTGGAGAGCTGGGGGGGATGTGCCGATGATTCTTCCAGCAGTCCGAACTATCTGCTGTAATCTTCTGATGTCTGATTTTGTAGCTGAGCCGAACCAGACAGTTATAGAGGTGCAGAGGACAGACTCAATGACTGCGGAGTAGAATTGCATCAGTAGCTCCTGTGGCAGGTTGAACTTCCTCAGCTGGCGAAGGAAGTACAACCTCTGCTGGGCCTTCTTCACAATGGAGTCTATGTGGAGTTCCCACTTCAGCTCCTGTGAGATGGTGGTGCCCAGGAACCTGAATGACTCCACTGTTGCCACAGTGCTGTTCATGATGGTGAGTGGGGATAATGCTGAGGTGTTTCTCCTAAAGTCCACAATCATCTCCACTGTTTTGAACGTGTTCAGCTCCAGGTTGTTATGGCTGCACCAGACAGCCAGCTCTTGGACCTCCTGTCTGTAAGCAGACTCGTCACCATCCCGGATGAGGCCAATGAGTGTGGTGTCGTCTGCAAACTTCAGGAGTTTGACAGAGGGGTCTTTAGCGGTGCAGTCGTTGGTGTACAGGGAGAAGAGCAGTGGGGAGAGCACACATGCCTGGGGGGCTCCAGTACTGATTGTGCGAGTATTGAATGAGAATTTTCCCAGCCTCACTATCTGCTGCCTGTCTGTCAGAAAGTTGGTGATCCACTGACAGATGGAGGTAGGCACAGAGAGTTGGGTTAATTTGGACAGGAGGAGGTGTGGGATGATGGTGTTGAAGGCTGAGCTGAAGTCCATGAACAGGATTCTCGCATAAGTCCCTGGTTTGTCCAGATGTTGCAGGATGTAGTGCAGTCCCATGTTGACTGCATCATCCACAGACCTGTTTGCTCGGTAAGCAAACTGCAGGGGGTCCAGCAAGGGTCCAGTGATGTCCTTCAGGTAGTCCAACACCAGTTTTTCAAGTGACTTCATGACCACAGACGTTAAGGCGACAGGTCTGTAGTCATTAAGTCCTGTGATTTTAGGTTTCTTTGGGATGGGGATGATGGTGGAGCGTTTGAAGCAGGAAGGAACTTCGCACATCTCCAGTGATCTGTTGAAGATCTTTGTGAAGATAGGGGCCAGCTGGTCAGCACAGGTTTTTAGGCAGGCCGGTGAGACACCGTCTGGGCCTGGTGCTTTCCTTGTCTTCTGTTTGACGAAGACCCGACGCACCTCCTCTTCACAGATCAAAGGTGCAGGAGGGGGGAAGGTGGGGGTTGCTGGAGGTGTTAATTGATTCGTGGAGAGAGGGTCTGAATGGTTGTGGAGTGTGAGACAGGGTTTATCAAACCTGCAATAAAACTCATTCAAATCGTCGGCCAGTTGTTGAGTTGACACGGTGCTGGGGGGTGGTGTCTTGTAATTTGTGATGTCTTTCAGGCCTTTCCACACTGATGCAGGATCGTTGGCTGAAAACTGTTTCTTCAGCTTTTCAGAGTAGTTTCTCTTGGCCACTCTGATCTCCTTTGCCAGTGTGTTTTTGGCCTGTTTATACAAGACTCCGTCCCCGTTCTTGTAGGCGTCTTCTTTGGCCTGACGAAGCTGTCTGAGTGAAAGTTGTATGTGTTATAGCTGTGTGTTATCAGCATATGAATGGAAACTTACATTGTGTTTACGAATGATGTCACCCAATGGTAACATATACAGTGAGAATGGTAATGGACCCAATACAGAGCCCTGTGGCACACCATACTGAACTGTAGTTGAGATGGAGGAGGTGCAGTCATCAGATTTCAGTACAAATTGTTCACGGTTAGCTAAACACGAGTCAAACCACTTCAGAGCGGTACCTCTTAGTCCAACCAGGTTTTCAAGTCTGCTCAGTAGAACACTATGGTCTACAGCAGGGGTGGGCAATTAATTTTTCCAAGGGGCCACATGAGAAACTGGGACTGTTGTGGAGGGCCGACCCAATAGGCTGAACTTAATTCTGATCAATACTATTTTATTGCTTCATAAAAAGCAGTAAATTGTATTGTTTTGATTAGCTGCTACGCGTAAGAATGCATGTTAAAATACGGGTACAAAAATGTTGAGTAGGTCAAATATAGCAGTAAAAAAATAGTAGAAAAGCCAAGCATTATACCACTATTTCATTTTATTTTTAACGTACTTTTAACCTTCTTTAACAAAAACAATACTGAAAATGTGTATGTTTTGCAGTATGTTAAAGACCAGCAATTAACTTTATACAAAAAGTAATAAGTGCTTTTGATGTTTTTTGGTTCAGTGAAAAGTGCAGCAAACTATCTCTTCAGTGCTCATGTCCTGATGAATTTAACTATTTAGTTACAACATCAATAACATGGTTAATTTTTACACTGACTTACAACACCTCCAGATATAATACAATGTAAAAATACCAGTTTCTGGGTTAATTTCAGTCACTTTATCCTGGATCCGCTTCAAAAGTCCAACATTTTCCCTGTCAGATTTGGACAACCATCCTTGTAACACCTGCCAGTTCGTCCCGTTTCAGTCCCAGCTTGTCCAACTATGCATTTACCTCCGTGAACAAATCCCTCCCTGCCTGTTGTCGTCCCTTTCAAAGACCGCATTGATGCCAGCTCCTCTGTAACCTTAAACTTTCCTTCGTTATCCGACGTACAAACAAAGATGAGTAACTGTTGCGGACATCACAGCTGTCATCAAAGCCAAGGAGAAAAGGTCAAAATTGTCCCCTTTGTTTTGCAGCTGAAGCTCCAGATTTCCCGCGACCGATGTCCTTGACCTTTCTCGTTACGGCACGCACACGCATACGTAAATTGAAAAAAAAAAAAGCCGTCACTTTAAAAATAAAAGCAATGTGGTTGTATTCTGTGCATGGCGTACACTTATTTACATTTCATTTCTAATTTCCGATTGATCTCTCGCGGGCCGGACAGGGATAGCCAAAGGGCCGGATGTGGCCCGGGGGTCGTAAAATGCCCGGGTTTGGTCTGCAGTATCAGATGCAGCACTCAAGTCCAGTAACATAAGAACAGAGATCTGATTAGCATCAGAAGAGATGAGAACATAATTAACAACAAGTGTGAGCGCTATTTCAGTGCTTTGACCAGTGCAGAAACCAGACCGAAATTTTTCAAATTAATTATGATGATTAAGATATTTTACAATTTGGAAAGCTATGATCTTTTCTAAAATTTTGAATAAAAATGGTAGATTGGAGATGGGTCGATAATTACTTGGGTTATTACAATCCAGATCAGATTTATTTTGTAGGGGTCTAGTAACGGCGACTTTAAAAGCTTTCAGAACATAGCCACTAAGTAACGACGGTACCAGAACGAGTAACAGACCCATCAATACACACAGCTGCTAAAGGAGATGACTCATGCTTGGATCAGTCCTGCAACTTGCAGGCCAGGTTTTGGGACAAAAGAAACGATCCCCTCCTTCAGGGGAGGGGTGTTCCTGTGGCTAGTTTTTACATGCTTTGTAGTTGTGTATGTACTGTATATAGTAAATGGGGTCCTTTTGATATTTGTATGGTTTTGCTTGTTAGCTGAGAGAAGTTAGGAAACAGAAGACTTTCTTTTGGTGTTGGAACTTTTCTTTTCTGGGTTTAAATTCAATAAGGGAAAAGCCTATATGCAGCTACTCTTGTAATGTACACTGTTTAATGCTGTGATATGTGACAAATTGACTGTACTCAAAAACCATGTGTCCAAATCCAAAACTATTACTTTGTTAATGTAGTACACACTTTTATTGTCCTCTGAGATATACATCACTTTGGAGAAAAGCATCTGCTAAATGAATAAATGTAATTGTCAATATGACATCAAAATGTGACAAAGTATGTGTCTTTTGGATGTTTGCATGTACTTACTGTATAGTAGTTTTGTAAAAAAAAAATTCTGCCCTAATTTAGTCTTTGTTAATTTCCTTCTTGATTTTTTAAAATATCTTCCTAATGTTTGGATTACGGGGGGGTGTGGTGGCGCAGTGGGTTGGACCGCAGTTCTACTCTCCAGTGGGTCTGGGGTTCGAGTCCCGCTTGGGGTGCCTTGTGATGGACTGGCGTCCCGTCCTGGGTGTGTCCCCTTCCCCCTCCGGCCTTACGCCCTGTGTTGCCGAGTAGGCTCCGGTTCCCCGTGACCCCGTATGGGACAAGCGGTTCTGAAAATGTGTGTGTGTGTGTGTGTGTGTGTGTGTGTGTGTGTGTGTTTGGATTACAATTTGCTGAGACATTTTTTAAGTGTTTGGAGGGCGTTTGCGGAAATATTTGGGCATGTCTGTAAAATCCAGGTGCACATATTTTTTCCCAGTTTATTTCAGTGACTGCCTGTATAATTCATAAGAAATACAGAGTTGATTGTGGCAGATGGTGTGATGCAAGTTTATGGAGCATGTGGTTTTGTGCACAGTAACTTCTGAGGTAATGACCAATCTACTCTGCTGTTCCAATCTGGTTCTGCCATTCCACCTGTCCTTTGGAATGGGGTGATATTTAAAACGAATCCACTTTTACAATTAAAAATGTCCAACAAACAGCGCAATCTTAAACTCAACAAAATCCACCCCCTTACTGGTCACAATAAAAAAGGCCTACATTTCCCAGACAAATGACAAGACCATGGAAGGACTATCCCCCTTTGGCAGCCAAGAATAATATCATATCACATTCTTGCATCTCAAAAACATAAAATACATTCTCTAAAATATGTTGTAAAACATTACAAACCCTCTTAAACATAACCTAATACAACAACACACACCACTTGTCTCATACAGGGTTGCAGCAAACTGGAGCCTAACCCAGCAACACAGGGCAAGTGGCTGGAGGGGGAGAGGACACACCCAGGACAGGACACCAGTCCGTCACAAGGCACCTCAAACAGGACTCGAACCCCAGACCCACCAGAGAGCAGGACCCTGTCCAACCCACTACACCACCACACCCCTCTCCCTAATACAACATAGCGAAATAAAACAGATATACTATCTAATGACTAGCAAATATAAAAGTCCAAACATCAAGATTCCTTTTAAAAGTGCTCAGGGTGGCCAAATAAAACAAGGACTACTAAAATTTGTGAATAAGATATCACAGAAATTATAAATGAAACACCACACACAGATAAATATTTCACACATATTGATCATTAAAAAACTAAATCAGGTTCACCCATAGCGTGTGAGTGATAAAGAGTGTCATGTTGGGTACAGTGGATTAGGAGAGCAGACTCAATTGCTGATGCTTAGCCAACACTTTATTTGTATTACGCAGAATTGCACACAATGCACAGAGCAGAACAGTCAGCTTCGGAAGATAGGTGAGGAGAACGTCTCTCAATTGGAAGTTCTGCGGACAGGTACATCGGAGCTGGAGCTTTATACTGCATCCCGGGGTTGTCAAGGGAGGGGGTCACGGTGGCCGTGCTGTTGTGTGGCGTTGTGTTGTCAGGTACGCGGATGCCAGTGACAGAGAGACCATGTTCCACTGATGTATGGATGAGTGACCCATTGTAAGTAGTGTATCTAGCAGTGTAAGTCACCTTGGTGAATAAGATGTGTGGGCTGGTAACACTACATAGAGTTCATTGGAAGTCGTTTTGCAGAAAAGCATCTGCTAAATAAATAAATGTAAGATTTTTGCTGTAAGTCTTCCACATTTTATAATTCTTTAAATGCAAAGTGAATTCTTGATTTTTATAAAACATAATTTTTGAAGAAATGTGTGCATGTGCATAACAAAATGTAATATCTTGCTCTGTTTTGACCTAAAGGTTTTTATCCAGTTTGTTCTCCAAATGGATTTACAGTCTAATGAAACTGCTAAGCAGGCAGTCATTATCACAAGCTGTGTTTTTTAAATTGATCATTTATAATAGCCCTTCAACCTTTTTGTTTAGACTTATAATTACCCACAAAATATGCACTGTCAACACTGTCATTTGTAAGTGGGTTGGGGAAGGACTTGTCATAGTCCATTTGCAAAACGAGGCTTCTGGAACTCTGGCTGAACCCCACGCTGGATTGACTACCAGAGCAACCTGTCCACTACTTACTCAGCAGAGTTAGAAAATGAACCCTCACAACTACCTGACCAGACTGGGAGAAGACCAGCTCGATATTAGGTAAATTAGAAAAAAATGAAAACCCTGTGTTATGATCTAAACAAGTTGATGATGGCCTTTTGCTGGTCATATATTGTGCAATTTATTTAGTCATTCCTTTTTTTCCACAATACTTTTGCTGCATTGTACTGCGTTACCTTCAGTTACTGAGAACATAACAGCACAAAATTTTTAAGGATGAAATAGTCAGAAAACAAGATGTATCACAAATTTTTTGTTCATTTACTCTTACCTATTTTAAGCACACTTAACGTAATAACTGGGATATAATTTGCTTCAGGAATATCAGATTGAGACCACTGAAACATGTGGTCCTAATAAGACCTAATCTTCCTAGCCTCTTTGTTTTACAGCTATGACAAACTCTCTGTGCTGCAGGCAAGGAGATGATCATTATCTAAGCCCACTGTCCTTGCGCACACACACACTTTCTGAATCGCTCATCCCATACGGGGTCGCGGGGAACCGGAGCCTACCCGGCAACACAGGGCATAAGGCCAGAGAGGGAGGGGACACACCCAGGACGGGACGCCAGTCTGCAGCAAGGCACCCCAAGTGGGACTTGAACCCCAGACCCACCAGAGAGCAGGACCCGGTCCAACCCACTGCGCTACCGCACCCCCTACTGTCCTTGCAAACAGCCCGAAATATTATGATGCCTTAGTATTAATTGTATCTCACATGGAACACCATCCATACTGTTGTTTTAACAGGTACATGCATGAAAAACACTCATCACTGTGCACTACTTATTTCCTCAAATGCAACTTTCCAGAGACAGAATTCATGAGTGACAAAGCTATTTTTTGCACTACACTGATGATCACTAAAAGAGCTTCATTAAACAGCAGATGGCTAATGAAATAAAAAAAATCTGCATCAGCAGGCCAGATATCTCAGAATTACAGAGCCCATAATGAGTGATTACTGGAGGTAACACAGTTTTGCTACAGTTATACTAGTGTTTGCTTCTAATTATAAGACCACTTACCATAATATACAATTACAAATGTCACTTTCAGCTCAGTATGTTTGGCCAATTAAATATTTATGTGCATCTCTACACTTGCTGTAGTGTAGAACCATATATTGCTAAAGGAGAAAGCCTTTCTTGCTTTTTGGTTAAAATTTAATTTGATTAAAATTGAGAAAATTGTTCCAAAAAGTGGTATAAAGCTGCCATAGACACTGAAGAACTGTCCAAAGCATAATGAAAATCAAAAAGGTTTCTGCTGCAGTTTTGGGATGAATTCTGTCAAAATGTATTTGCATACATGATGCTCTAATACGTAAATGTAAACACAATCACTTTCTACGCAACATTCTGAATACAGAAAAAAAGCTGTACTTCATATTAACAACTATGTACATTCAGACAGACCATGACTTTCGATGGGGTAGCGTTCAGATAAACCCATCGTAAGTCGAAAATATTGTGAGTCAAAAATGTATTTAATACACCTAACCTACTGAACATCATAGCCTAGCATACGTGTGCTGGCCATTATGGGCTTGCTGCCTTCATGCTGGGCAATTTTCTTGAGTTTCTCCTCAGGAGTAATTACCTTCCTCTTCTTCTTCCCACCAGCAGTAGCAGGAGACACAGATGGGCGTTTCGTAGACATTATGGATACACAAAACACAATGCAGATACAGGGGGTATCCAGAAAAACGCTGGCAACACAGAACACTGCAGAGTATTGGTTGTATTCACTAGTGACAGCGTGGCAGACTGGGAGATGTGTATCGCTGCCTAGCATGATGAATGAGTATCGCACTGCATATCATTTGCCTGAGAAAAAATCAAAATTCAAAATTCAAAGTACGGTTCCTACTGAATGTATATTGCTATCGTAAAGTGAAGAAATCATAAGTTGGACCATCGTAACTTGAGGACCGTCTGTATGTGCAACAGAAGAACCATTTATCACGCACACGCACACACATTTGCTGAAACCGCTTGTCCCAAGTGGGGGCGCAGCGAGCCAGAGCCTAACCCGGCAATACAGGGCGCATGTTGGAGGGGGAGGGGACACATCCAAGGTGGGACGCCAGTCTGTCAGAACCATTTATGTATATTTTTTCACTCACTTCAATACACAAACTATGTAAGCAATTCATAAAAGACCTAATTTTCAATGTTCTTTTGAATAATGAAAAATTTAAAATATTTCCTTCATTCTTTTCTAGTAATATACTGTAACTTGCACCTCAGATAAAACATAGACCCCTTGTCAATTAATGTTTGAGACATTAAACTGAGGCATTTATGAAGAAATCTGCAAATGTTAACATCTTATCAAATCATAGGGCTTTCAAGATATTCATTTTTGTTTTTTACATACATCACATATAAAACTTTCCCCAACTTTGGAAGTAGATTGCTTTAAGTTGACTAAGTCAAACCAGCAAGATGCGTTAAGTTAAAACAATTTATTTAAAACATAGGTTCTGATTGCTAAATTGCACCCATTGAGAGTTGAGTTTTCTGGCTAATCTTTCATGTGCATACACTATCTTTGCATGAATGTTTAAAATGTGTCATTTTAAAGAAAATATTTTAAAACCATTTCAAGAAACAAGAACACAATTAACTGAAAAAGCATCACTATATATTTAACAACATCCTGTAATAATTCATTACAAAAACATGTTACATTGAATTAAACATGCATGGTATTAAGCAGTAGGGGGCACGGTGGTGGAGTGGGTTGGACTGAATCCTACTCTCTGGTGGGTCTGGGGTTCAAGTCCCGCTTGGGGTGCCTTGCGATGGACTGGCGTCCCGTCCTGGGTGTGTCCCCTCCGCCTCCAGCCTTACGCCCTAAGTTGCCGGGTTAGGCTCCGGTTCTCTGTGACCCCGTACGGGACAAGCGGTTCAGAAAGTGAGTGAGTGGTGTTAAGTATAAATCAGCACAACATTCAAAATTTATATCATAAATACAGAAACAGGCTTCTCCAATGTATTTCCATGGGCAGCTGGTATTTTAGCAGTTACTGCTGCTGCCTTTGGGCCTAAAGGTTACAAGTTTGAATTCCACTTCCAGCTGTAATACCTTCGTGCACAACACACTAAATTTTTCCAGTTAAACTGCCTGGATGTATGAATTAGTAAAATAACTGTGAACAACTTAAACATTGTAAGATGTGTTGGAGAAAAGTGTCAGCTAAATGTGTATACAGTAGAACAAGCCTGACCTTGAATAATTGAAGGGTTAGTGTTGGCAGATTTCACTAAAGGATTCTACGTACATAATATGTTGCTAATGCATTATGGATTTAACATAATTAAAGTGAAATTAATGTTGTATTGTCAGAATTTCTGGCAGTCACTGCAAAGGTTTATATTCTAAACATGCAAATTCTGTGTCTATAACTCAGATAGAGAACTTTTGATTTTACATCATGTTTAATCTTCACAGCTAGAGGCCAAGGATTATGACACACAATTTGTTTCAAAGACACAGGAACACAGACACATCATTAGATTTGATTTCCTTTGGACTATAGCTTTTGGAATTTTTCATGGTGACTTTTGCTATTGACTGTATGTACACAGAACTAGTTAAAGGTTGCTGATGTTACCAAGCTTAGGACTTTTCTTCTTAGCTGTCGTAAACAAACCATTGTTTTTTAATGATTTTTTTATGTTGCTGTCAGAATCCTTGTCCAAAATTAATTTAAAATTGTCAACTTGCTTTTTGCAAGGACTGTGCTTGTTAATTTGTTGCTCAGCTGACACTGAACACTATTTTTTTCAAAGAGACCATGTGAACTTCATATTGTTCATTCTAATATAGACTATTGCATGACCATTGTCATGTGCCCTGACCAACCTCCCATAAACAGCATACACTGATTAGTGAAGAAATACAGTACATTGAGAATATTCTGTTCTGACACAATGTCAACATAGTGATTAACATAATACAATTCAAACAATATTTCTACAACATCTCCTAAAGACAAGTTCAGCAATTTGATTCTTGCCACCGTTTAACATTAAATGCTTTTAGAGTTGGGCGTGATCTTATCACTCTGTTAATTGGGTTTTTTGACCTTTTGTTCTGCCTGATGGGATTGATTCCCCTGATGTTGTCTCTGATATGAAATTTCTTTTATCATTACTTTTCTTTTCCGCTTAGTGGATGTTTTGCGATAAGAAGAAGACTATCGTAATTACATAAGCTTCCTTCCCTTCAGAAATTTGGGCTGATGCAGCCCACCTTCCAGTGCAGTCATTGTCGCTCATAAATTTTTCAGTGTTTTTTGTAACTTTCATTCAGTATGCAATTTACTTTTCTCTGCTTTAGACAGTCTCAAGTTCAGGACCTATAGTTTTTTGTTTTTCATATAAAAGCAAAATTTATCCCTTTTCTCTATATTATAGCCAGTTAAACTCAGCTGTATATGCCAGCAGTGCATAATTTTTTGTAACAGTATAATATTGAGTTCTACCGTATTGTCGCTGACACTTATGTATCTGCTTGCACATAAATTCATTCAGGGCTTAACATATCTTCATTTTATGGAGGCTTGCTACAGTGCAAAGGGCAAATTACTACCAATTTAGTTACATAGATGACAATCTTACCCTTATAATAAAAAATAGTCCAAAAACAACACTCCATACAGCAGAGATGCACCAGCATAGAGGATAGTTCTTCTTTATGTAAGGCAACAGAAAACTATAAATGGCAATGAATTAGGTCTGTGGGAAAGCTTTGGAGGTTCTGGAATCAGAGTTATGCTTCTAAGCACTCCTTAAGCGTAGTGTATTGTGAAGCATTGTTTTCCCATGTATTTTTATTAATTTCTGCTGCAAGTTTTACTCCCTAAGAAAAGAAAAGGTTGGCGGAGGTATTTAAAATGGAAGGCAAAAAGTGACAAAGGGAAAATAAACTCGGAAGTGACTTCAGATGTAAAGTGTAAAATGACATAAACTGGAAAAAAACTGAAGCATTTGCTGCAGGCAATACAATCAAATTAGAGACAATACCGAAAGAAACTAAGTGCATTAAGTATTCCTTGTGGTTCAAACAAAGAGTTTCTGTTATGTCCGGCAACCTAGCGGTGCCCCCCACCCCTTTAATAGGGTTGCAGCTCAGTAATTTGGGATGAGGTGCGCTGATGGGGCCGTGTGGAGCTGGAGCGGTAGGACTGTAGTCAGCAAAACTCAATTCTCATATACTGTAGTGTACTGTATTTCACATATACTGTAGTTTCACAAAGAGTATTAGGTTTTGGAAGTATTATGGTTTATAATACCAATATACTTAACAACTAAGAATGTTATAGTAATGCGAGAAAGTCACCACCCCATTTCAAAATGTTCCCCATTTGTTGCCATAAAGCCCTGAGGAAGAAGACACGTAAAATCATACTTTTTCCAGTTTTATTTCAGAATAAATTGTTGAATACCTGTGTTGGATAAAAGAAGACCCTCCCTCAGTTAATACTAGGTGAAATCATATTTTGATGGAATTACAGTGCTTCGACTGTTTGTGTATAACCGTACCAACTTTTCACAGCCACCCAAAGGAGGAAAAATTGACCCACTCCTTCAGTCAAGTTCAGTTCAGCAGCGTGGTGATCACTGATGAACTGCTCTCTTCAGATGATTTCAATGAGTTTCAGTCTGAATTGGTAAGGGGCTCTGACCAGGCCACTTGTGACATTCCTTCTTGTCCTTCAGCTACTGTAAGGTTGTTTTACTAGTATGCTTTGGGCCACTGTCACATTAAATGATGTTTCTCCTCTTTTCAAGTTTCTGGTTGAGGGTTTACAGGTTTTAGAACTATCTCTAAGTTTTTTGGTGGGAATGCTAATAGCTCTGTACCTCTTGCCAGTGGGAAGGAGAGAGAAAAGGGTCTGTACAGGGTTACTGGGGTCTTTAATCATACAATTTTTTTGTGCATTATTTTCATTTCCATTGATGCTATACCAAATATGTTTTGCCTTCACAGCCCATCATTCTCCATTATTGGACATGGCCTGGATAAGATGCTACACAACCACTTAAGCACATTTATAGCACATCTGGCAGTAATGTAGTCTAGCAACTAAAGCTAGGGAATGTCATATTCAGTCAGTTGGTTGATACGCAGTTTCCACAATAAATGTACACTTCTGAAAAGCTGAATTATTATTCTTTTATAATCTAAAGATAGTGCTAACCATAGGGAGGCAATAAAGAGAATACTGGAGAATGTCCTTTTGAAAAAGTTCAAACATAATGACAAGTATATTTCTTCTAACAGTCATTTAATATTGATTCTATGAAACAAGCTATTAATCTCTCTGTTGTAGACATTACTTTGAATGTTTAAAACAGGGGGGCGCGGTGGGTTGGACCGGGTCCTGCTCTCCGGTGGGTCTGGGGTTCAAGTCCTGCTTGGGGTGCCTTGCAGTGGACTGGCGTCCTGTCTTGGGTGTGTCCCCTCCCCCTCTGGCCTTACATCCTGTGTTGCCGGGTAGGCTCCAGTTCCCCGCAACCCCATGTGGGACAAGCGGTTCTGAAAGTGTGTGTGTTTAAAACAGCAACAATCTATAGTTTTCCCAAAACAATATCAGTTTTCCCTTGATAAATTAACACACACACACACACACAATGTCTACAACCACTTGCCCCAAGTGGGGTCATGGCGAACTGGAGCCTAACCTGGCAACACAAGGCGCAAGGCTGGCGGGGGGGGGGGAGCACACCATCTGGCAACCCCAGACCTGTCAGAGAACAGGACCCAGTCAAACCCTCTGTGCCACCACACCCCCTGCTTGAGAAATTAAATGAAAAGTAATTCTATGCTTTGATGTAATTGTGTTTAGACTGAGTATTACTCAGATATGCCTTGGACATTCTCTGGCATATGGAGGGTTAATGCTTGAATGAGACCTCTTCATGTAATTACTTTGATCAGCGTATTTTATTTTTGATCACATGGATAATGTGATCCAGGCATATTCCAGAATGAAATTCAACTTTTGTGCCCTTTCATGACTTTTCTGAACATTTGGACATTAGCAGTCTGTTGCCTTGTATCCAGTTCCTTTGTGAATAAAAATAAGTAATCTTGTTGCCACAGGTGTGAGCCCTTCAACGAACTGTAAGCCCCAGACTGAACACATACCAAGCATTTTTGCCATACACATCCTCAAGGTTTAAAGCTTCTAATTCATAAAAATGTAAAAAAACAACAGTATCTCAAGATTACTTTTGAACAGAAGAGTAATAAAGTGAACTGATCTTGACATAGCAGTTTTTTGTATTATAGTGAATGCATACCTTAGCAGCATAACTTCATTGTGTCCCATTAGCAAATCTTGCTACACATTCCTAGAGGTACAATACATGGGGAAGGACAATACAGCACCAGTATTACTGTGGAAGACGAGGCCGTTGGTGCACTTCTTTTAGTCTTGCTTACATTTTCTAGTATAATTGGTCCTTCTTAGCATGCACTCTGAGTGAGAAGCAGAATTGTCTAGTTGTGTAAGCTGGTGGCAACATGTCCAGAAATCACATATCTGACAAACTGTTTCTCAGTCACAGAGGATTAGCTACATGTGCAATACAGTGCTCTAGGCTTCACTGGGTTACAAAGATAAAGGCTCAGTTAGGCTTTGCTGCATATTTCAGAAATGGAAGTGATTGAAAAAGTACACAAAAAACTAGACTGAGACTTGAAAAACAGGAATTCTATCCGTAGCAATTTTTGTTTACAATCTAATTTGCTTTTGGGTCTGTAATAGATTTTCAGTTCACAGACTGATTTATTCATTGATTAAGGACACACATCTGCAGATAAAACAGATGAACAAATTCTGTTTTCCAAGTTTCTTTGGATGACATTCCCATATATTTGATGTACAGACTGCCAATGAATGTTACATAAATAACAGACCGTGTAAATCTTGAAAGCTTTCTTAATATATCAAAGGCATGTTTTGAGAATGTGGAGTTAGGAGCAAATATACTGTGCTCTAAAATTTGCAGCAAACCATCAGCTCACTTAAACACCTTACAAGAATAGGAATTTCAACTCAAAATATGCACCATGGTGATTTGTCCAGCAATACACCAGCTTAGGTGACCAGCCTACTCCTCATGAGTGCTTGGCTTTTCCTGAAAATCTTAGCATTGTTACTAGATACACTCAGCAAACATTTTATTAGGAACACCTGTACAGTTGCTTATTAATGCAATTGTGTAATCAGCCAATCATGTGGCAGCAGCACAATACATAAAATCATGCAGATACAGTCAGGAGCTTCAGTTATTGATGACATCAAACAGTAGAATGGGGAAAAAATGTGATCTCAGTGATTTTGACCATGGCATGATTGTTGGTGCCAGATGGACAGGTTGAGTATTTCTGTAACTGCTGAACTCCTGGGATTTTCACGCACAACAGTCTCTAGAGTTTACTCCCAAAAAATGCGAAAAACAGAAGACATCTGTCCAAACTGCTCGCCCCATACAAGGCACAGGGAACCAGAGCCTAACTTGGCACACAGAGCGCAAGGCTGGAAGGGGAGGGGACACACCCAGGACGGGACGCCAGTCCATTGCAAGGCACCCCAAGCAGGACTCAAACCCCAGACCCACCGGAGAGCAGGACCCGGTCCAACCCACTGCACCACCACACAGAAGACATCCAGTGAGTGGAAATTCTGGGGACAGAAATACCTTGTTAATTAGACAAGTCAGAAGAGAATGACTGAACTGATTCGAGCTGATGGAAAGGCTACGTTAACTCAGATGACCACTCTTTACAGCTGTCATGAGCAGAAAGGAAGGAAATGTTGTAATCTAATAGTGTCTGGTCCTTTACCTAGACTCTTCATGGGGGACATAGTGTACAGTAGATTGGTGTCTTTTAACAGGTGGTTGGAGACATGGTGCCGCTCTAATCGTATATCATTTGCTAATAACTGGGATGATTTCTGGGAAAGGCCCAGGTTTTTTTACGCGCGATGGTGTACACCTCAACTGGAGGGGATCATTTGTTTTGTCCCAGAACTTGGCCTGCAAGTTGCAGGACTGACTCATGGTCCATGGATCATTTCCTTTAGCAGCTTTGTGTATTGATGGGTCTGTTGCTTGTTCTGATATCAGTAGTCATTTCTCATGTAATCGGGTTTCTTGTGACTTGTCCAGTGTGGGCCTAAAAACTTTAAATAAAAGCGTTAAGTGCAGCCAAAACATTCAAACTATTATAAGGCCACAGCGTTTAGCTAAACTTAGTGATAGGAGCATTTGCACCAGAAACCTAAAATACATGATTAAAACAAACATTCTCAACTTACCACCGAGGCCAAACTGTAATATAAATGCTGTCTGTTAAATATTCGTTCACTAACGAGTAAAGCTGTTCTAGTAAACGACTTAATATTAAGTTACAAGTCCGATCTATTCTAGTTTCTTACCGAAACCTGGCTCAGTGAGTCCGATACTATTCCGCTAATAGAAGCCGCTCCAAACGGATATGACTATTTCCATAAATCTCGTTCTGTGCGTCGTGGAGGTGGAGTTGGCGTTCTTTTGAATAATAGATTTGTCACGGTTGCGCGTAGCGCGGACGGACTCAAGTGCAGAGTTCTCGGATCGACGTGCATGGAAGCTGAATCAAAATCCATAATCAGAGTCGAGGGGCAGGTGAGGGTCAGGCGATCAGCAAACGGAGTACAAAGGGCTAGGCAGAGAACGTGGTCAAGAAAAAACAGGCAAAGGGTCGAAGTCGGGATGGGTTTCTTGGTAACACGGTTCGCAAGGAAACAAGGAGGCAAAACAAGGTTCCGCATCTGGGCTTCCTCGGCTTCCCTCTTTATTGTCGCTCCCATCAGGGAACGGCAGGTGTCGCAGATGTGCCAGATGCGGAGAACGTGACAAGATTACAAATAACACAGAGAAATCGTGATAATTTTGCGTCGTTTGAAGTTCTACAGCTAGTAGATTTCACGTCAAACCCCAATATAATTATATTCCTTATCTACCGTCCACCTGGACCGTACTCCTCTTTTCTCGAGGAATTTAGCAACTTCATAACCGATTTAGTCATTAACCATGATAAAATAATCCTGATGGGTGATTTCAATATTCATGTAGACATGTCGTTGAATACTCTCGCTAATAGTTTTCTGTCTCTCTTAAAACTCCGTCGGTTTTACCTAAGTTATTACCGGTCCTACTCATTCCCGTAACCATACGCTTGATCTCGTCATAACCTACGGTGTAGATGTTCATCATGTTAACATTATTCCTTTAAACGAGGCTATTTCTGATCATCATTTAGTAACCTTTGATCTATATCTGCCTGTGCCGTTGGACAATAGTAAGACCAAAATCGTGCGGCATATGATGACACTACTACTGCTAAAATTATTAATCATATTAGAAGCTCGGATTTTGGAACAAGTGTAGATATCGATCAGAATTCAGATGGCTCTAGATTATAATTCGGTGGTAAAATTCACTCTAGACTCTGCGGCTCCACCAAAAACTAAATTTATTTGAACTGTAAGAAACTCGCCATGGTTGAACGAATCAACTCGTGCAATAAAGTTAGAATGTCGCAAATTAGAGCGTAAATGGTGTTCAACTAAACTAAACGTTTATTATGTAGCCTGGTCCGATTGTCTAAAAAAATATAAAAAGGCACTTTTTCATCCCAGATCCGAATACTACCCAGAGTTAATTGATGAAAATCACAAGAACCCTTGCTTCCTGTTTAATACCATCGCTTACTTAACTGGTACACAAAGATAAACAATGTACAGTATTTCTGCTACCATTACTAATGATGAATTTATGTCATTTTTCAATAATATATTAGTGAATATCCGCAAATCCATAGTGCCCTCTAGTTTGGTTTTAGCAAACATAAGCGCTTCTGACGATATCAGTTGTCCGCACCATCTCAGTAACTTCGACGTAATAGCTGTAGTAGAAGAAATTACTGTGCCAATTCGCTCTATGAAAGGTACAACCTGTCCTTTAGACCCAATCCCCACTAAATTACTGAAATCCGCAGTTTCCGTGCTTGCAGAACCTATTGTTAATATTGTTAATATATCGTTATTAAGCCTAAGGGGGTGTGGTGGCGCAGTGGGTTGGACCACAGTCCTGCTCTCCGGTGGGTCTGGGGTTCAAGTCCCGCTTGGGGTGCCCTGTGGCGGACTGGTGTCTCGTCCTGGGTGTGTTCCCTCCCCCTCCGGCCTTATGCCCTGAGTTGCTGGGTAGGCTCTGGCTCCCCGCGACCCCGTGTGGGACAAGCGGTTCAGAAAATGTGTGTGTGTTTGTGTCGTTACTAAATGGCTGTGTTCCAAAAGCTCTTAAAATCGCCGTTGTTAGACCCCTACTAAAGAAATCGGATCTGGACTGTAATAACCCATGTAATTATAGACTGATCTCCAATTTACCGTTTTTATCCAAAATTCTAGAAAAAATTGTAGCATCTCAAATTGTAAAATATCTTAATCACCATAATATATTTGAAAAATTTCAGTCTGGTTTCTGCACTGGTCACAGCACTGAAACGGCACTTACACGTGTTGTTAATGATATTCTCATTTCTTCTGATGCTGGTCAGATCTCTATTCTTATGTTACTAGACTTGAGTGCTGCGTTGCCCAGGAGGGGTGGGCTACCACTGGCCCGTGGATCCCCAGAGGTTTTTCTCCCTCAACCTTCAGTTGGGAGTTTTTGTTCCTTTCCCCGGTGGCCAGTAGGTATACTTATAGCTCTATAATAAGTTCTTCATTATGGTAGCCATTAGTTGACTGTCTTCTTTGTTTGTATCAATTTTTCTTGCTGTATGCCTGTGTTAAAGCGCTCTGTGTCACTGCATGAGAAGAGCGCATTATAAAAAATAAAAATAAATTAATTAATAAAAGCATCTCAGAATGCACAACATGCAAAACCTTGAAGCAGCTGGACTGTAACAGCAGTGAAACACACTATCATTCACACATTATGGGAGAACCCCAACAGAATGTCTTTGGACTGTAGGAGCAAACCAGAGCACCCGCAGGAAACCCATAAAGACACCGCGAGAACATGTAAACTTCACACTTCTCTCACCACCTAGATGCTATGAAACAGCAACACTAGTTGCAATGCCACCATGCCACCCAGAACTTTCAGTTCTTTCAAGTGGACTTTAATGTTCCTTCAAATTAATAAAAGACAATACATAAAAATAACAATGAAATAAATCTTATGATGGACTGGCTTCTCATTGCTGACATTGTCAGTATGATGGGGAGAAGAAAGAATATAGTTGATTTTGTTATGGAAGAAGGATGACTATAGTAATATGCTTGAAAAACAGTTACAATACACACACACACACACACACACACACACACACACACACACACTTTCTGAACCGCTTGTCCCATACAGGGTCGCAGGGAACTGGAGCCTACCCGGCAACACAGGGCGTAAGGCTGGAGGGGGAGGGGACACACCCAGGATGGGACGCCAGTCCATCGCAAGGCACCCCAAGCGGGACTCAAACCCCAGACCCACTGGAGAGTAGGACCCGGTCCAACCCACTGCACCACCGCGCCCTCCAGTTACAGTACCTTTACATTTATTATTATTTATACAATTAAAATCTGCCTTAAAGACAGACTGAGGACAGGGAACTCATTTGTAATACAGAAATTCTATTTTGTATGAGATGTAAATTGCTTTGGGGAAAAGCATCTGCTAAATGACAAAATGTAAAATAATTTATGTGCTGTGTTGCCGGGTAGGCTCCGGTTCCCCGTGACCCCGTATGGGACAAGCGGTTCTGAAAATGTGTGTGTGTGTGTATATTATGAGGGCTGAATGCATTAAAAGTAATTGTCACGCAGAACCAAGGATGCGGGGGCAGCTGGACCGAAGTGCAGGATTGTTTGTTAGGAACCAAGAGGTCAGGCTAGTTGTTGTTCTCGGGGATGGGTGAAGAGTCGGTCAATCGGCGGTCAGAGAGAGCGAGGATCCATAGACGTAGTCAGGGGACAAGGTGAATGGTCAAAAGCCGGGGAACGGAGACAGGAAGCTAGGTACATTTACATTTACATTTATTCGTTTAGCAGACACTTTTGTTCAAAGCAATATACAGCTCAGTAAAAGTACAATTTATGCATTACATTAAGAAAAAGGGTCATAGCTGCAGACATGTTACTCAAGTAAACCTAGTTCGTTACCTAGCACTTGCTGCACCGAGGTTCATCGTTCAAGTAGGTGCGTAAAACACATGATAGACAAATCCTGATACCCTCCTTCCATTTTTTTTTCTTTTAAATATTGCAAGCAAGGACGGGACGGGACGGGACGGGACGGGACGGGACGGGACAGGACAGGACAGGACAGGACAGGACAGGACAGGACAGGACAGGACATAGGTGCAGATGGACCGGTTGTCTCAGTGAGATTCCCCAGGTGCAAGGGAGCTGAGGAGGGACTTTTAAAGGCGATTGCCCAGATCGGTGTCAGGTGCTCGATTGGTGTCAGGTGCTGTTGATTGTGGTGCAGGCATGGACATGACAGTGCCCCCCTCCCTACGAGCTGCTCTAGCTGCTCTGTGACGCCTTGAAGGGGGGAAGCCTCTGGGACAAGGTGCCTGCTTCTCTGGACGGTCCTGATGAAAATCAGCGATGAGGGATGGAACGAGGTTATCGTGAGCTGGCACCCAGCTGCGTTCCTCAGGACCGTACCCCTCCCAGTCCACTAGGTGGTACAGACCCCCATGCCGATGCTTGGAATCCAGAAGGGTGCGGATGGTGTAGGCCGCATCCCCATTCACATCCACTGGAGGGGGTATCGGGTTGCCCTGGGTGACTTGGAGCAAGGAGGGCTTGAGAAGGGAGACATGAAACGTGAGGCAGATGCATAAATGAGGAGGCAACTGTAACAGGTAGGTGACTGGGGTGATCTGATGAAGGATTTTGCATGGGCCTATAAACCGGGGGCTGAGTTTCTTGGAGGGCAATTTCAGGTGGATGTCCCTTGTGGATAGCTATAGCCATTGCCCAGGCTGAAAAAGGAAGCTGTGGCGGTGTCAGTTGGCCTGTATGTACTGGTGAACGCTTTGTTGAAGATGTTCCCGCACCGCTCGGCAGGCCGCCTCACTGTTCAGGAACCAAGAATCCACAGCGGGGACCTCAGAGGAACTGGGGTGCCATGGGAACAAGGGAGGCTGGTAACCAAGGACACACTGGAAAGGGGACAGGCCTGTGGAGGAATGTGACAAGGAGTTGTGGGCATATTTGGCCCAGGGCAGGAAATGTGACCACTCGTCCTGGTCTTGTCCACAGTAGCTTCTCAGAAAACGATCGAGGTCTTGGTTCAGTCGCTCCACTTGTCAGTTGGCCTGAGGATGGTATCCAGAAGTAAGGCTAACGGACACTCCAAGCCTCTGCCAGAAGGCTCTCCACACCCTAGGCATACACTGAGGACCTCGGATGGAGACAATGTTTTCTGGTAACCCAAAGTTCCGGAACACGTTTTGAAAGAGAAGCTCGGCCGTGGCCAAGGCAGTGGGGAATTGGGGCAAAGGAAGCAGACGACAGGACTTGGAAAGCCTGTCCAACACCACTACGATCACTGTATTACCCTCGGAGGGTGGTTGGTCTGTCAGGAAGTCCACCACTACATGTGGCTAATGCCTAGATGGAACCAGAAGAGGCTCCAACAGACCTGTAGGTTTCTGGTTTAGGGTCCTAGCCTGAGCAAATACCTCGCACGCCTCCACAAACTCCTGTACATCCTTCCGAAGGGAAGGCCATCAGTACTTCTTTTTGAGCAAGGCCAGAATCCGTTGACACCCTGGGTGGCCAGCTGGGGCATCATGCACCCAGTGGAGTAGCTGCGGGCGCATACTGGTAGGAACATACTCCTTGCATTCAGTGGTGTAAACTAGACTGGGTTCCTCCCTTTGGGCCATCTGGAGGTCTTGCGTGAACTGCTAACATACAGGGGCCATGAAGCAGGTGCTGGACAGGATGGTCTTGGGTGTTTCTGGGGTCGGGTCCTTGTCATACAGCCAGGACAAGGCATCAGCCTTGGTGTTCTTGGAACCAGGACGGTAGGAGGCTGTGAACCGGAACCTGCTAAAGAAAAGAGCCCAATGGGCTTGTCGAGGGTTGAGCCGATGAGCTGTCTTCAGGTGCTCCAGGTTTCGGTGGTCCATAAGGACGAAGAACGGGTGAGTAGTCCCCTCCAACCAGTATCTCCACTCCTCCAGAGCCAGCTTGATTGCTAACAATTCCCTGTTACCAATGTCACAATTGCACTCGGCAGGCAACAGCTTACGTGAAAAATGTGCACACGGGTAGAGCTTGGCTGGGGTTCCCTGTCTCTGTGATTAAAACGTCCCAACACCCACAGTCGAGGCATCAACCTCAACAACAAAAGGTAGCAATGGACTGGGGTGCTAAAACGCCGCTTGAGATCCTGGTATACCTCAAGGGCCTCTGGCTGCCAGGAGAGCTGGGACCTTTTACCCTTGAGGAGAGAGGTGAGGGGAGCAGTGAGGCTACTGAATCCCCAAATAAACCGGTGGTAAAAGTTTGCAAACCCCAAAAACCATTGTAGAGCGTTCACGGAGGTCGGATGGGGCCAATCTAGCACTGCCTGGACCTTAGCAGGGTCCATTGCCACCACATCTGGACCAAGGATGAAACTTAGGAAAGACACATGCTCCTGGTGACATTTTTCACCCTTAACAAAGAGGCCATTAGCTAATAAGCGGCCGAGCACCTCTCTTACGTGTGTCACATGCTCGGCCATAGAAAGCGAGAACACCAGGATGTCATCAAGGTAGACGAGTAATCTAGTAATCTAGGGATCCATAGACATAGTCAGCGGACAAGCTGAATGGTCAAAAGCCGGGGAACAGAGACAGGAAGCTAGGGACGAGGAAAAACAGAACATAGGCGCAGATGGGACGGTTGTCTCAGTGAGATTCCGCAAGTGCAAGGGAGCTGAGGAGGGTCTTTTAAAGGTGAGTGCTCAGATCGGGACTAGTTATCATAGTAATCTAGGGTGGTGCTAAATGCAGTTTTTCCACTTGTCCCCCTCTCTTATCCGGATGAGATTATACGGACTGTGAAGGTCTAATTTGGTAAAGACCCATGCACTGTGGAATTGTTTAAGCATGGTCGTGATCAATAGCAGAGGATGAGGATATTTCACGGTGATCTCATTGAGATCTCTGTAGTCAATACAGGGGTGTAGATACCATCCTTTTTCCTTATAAAGAAAAATCCTGCTGAGGCTGGTGAGGTAGATGACCTAGTAATACCCAAGGATAGGGCCTCTGTCATGTATTCCTCCATGGCCTTCTGTTCCGGTCGAGAGAGTGGGTAAACCCGGCCCCTTGGAGGGTGGCTCCTGGCAGGAGGTTGATGGCACAGTCCCACAGATGGTGCGGAGGTAGGACAGACACGCATGATTTAGTAAAGCTAAAGATTTTACCTCAACAAGGTCTGTGTAGTCCTCTGGCACAGTCAGAGGCTGTGTGGAGTCAGGGCTTTCAACCAGCGTGGCTCTACAAGGTAAACAAAGGCAAGAGGAGGCGTACCGCTCTACCCATGATATCAGTTTCCCGGAACTCCACGAGAACACCGGGTCATGCAAGGCCAGCCAGGTGTATCCCAGAATTATTCGGGTGTCAGGGCATTTGATAAGAAAAAGGAGATGGTCTCCCTGTGACATGCCCCTGTCTGACATACAGAAAGACATACAGTTCCCACATTGTTATGGGACACATATAATCCACCCACAATTAAAAGACAAACATGCACATTTTACTGTTCTGACAACTAAAATTTGCACAAATACTATTGCACAATAAAGAGTGTAAAGTTGCAATTGTTACAACACAGATCTTTTCAACAGCAGTTATTAATCCCAGCCGAAGTCTGAATCCGCATGGTTTTTTTAGTTGTTGCAGGGCTAGACAATACCTGCAGTCAAGAAACACGCAAAGGTTCGGAAAACAAGGGGCGAACGTTGTTCAGACGGCAAAGCTGAAGCTCTAGCCGAAGTGGGGTGCGGTGATCTAATTCGAGGGAGTCTGGTCGTGGGGCGAGGAAGCAGGACAGGGGAATGCAGGACGGGGCAAACAGGCAGGGAACACAGAGCAAAGGTGTGCTGGTGAGTAATGAGTGGACGGGGGTCTCTATGAAATTCTGGATCCTGTGAACGATGGACTGGCTGCTTTTATACCCCACCCTGTTGATTTCTGGGTGCTGCGTGTTGTTTGGCAGCAGCCAGAGGCATGACACTTCCCACTACTACTGTAATACTTTGAGCAAGGGTTTTACACTGAATTGCTCCAGGAAAATAACTGGCTCCAACTGAAATTACTTTTGATTAAAATGTTGGCTAACTGATGAGGTAATAATAATGCAATCTACCCTTGTCAGTATCTGTTTTGGATGTGGTGTAAAAAAACACGGTACATTTCGGGCACATACAGTGAGTGATATACCTTGTAAAACACCAGATGATCTCTGCAATGCTGATGAGTGAGCACTTAAATTTTTCCTGTCTTCTTAACTTTTCCATGGAAAGAATGAAGGTGGGGGGAGACCACATAATTCAGGAGAAAGATGACAAATAACCTCAAAGAAAATTCCTGCAAACTTTAACAAAGGAGCTATTTGTCATGCCTTTTCTTTGCTAAATGGGTGTCTAACTGCCTTGCCTTTCCTTGCTAAAATGCAACGATTCTTGTGGTTATTAAGTATACCTACATTATAAAGATGGTGTCTTTATACTGTAGGTGTACTCAATAACCCCAAGAATTTTTGCATTTTAGCAACATACCTGACAGGTGAAAGTAAAAAAAAAAAAATGCTGATTAAGGTTAATTTTGGTTAAATGGAAAATTCAGATATGGTGGCACAGCCCCGGTAGCACCATTGTTTGGATATGACTTTTACCATCTGGTTTCTGTGGGCTTCTTCTGAGTGCTCCAATTTCCTCCAACAAAGACATTTCCTTTCTTCCCAAAGACATGTCTCCGTTGATCTGGTGACTCAAAACTGCCCTTTGTATGCATGATGTGTTAATGAATGAGTGTATGTGCTTGTCCTACATCCCATCTGTGGTGTGCCCTCCCTTATGCTCATTGCTTCTATGATACACTTTAGACCACCACAGCCATTAAATGAATAACTGGTGACTGAAAATGGATGAAAAATATGGTTTAAAATAGAATGATTAAATGCCGTATGTTAGCAAAACCTTCTCCCTTTGGTTCTCTACCTTCCACCATGCTGTTTGCTCCTTTAAGTTATGATGGCTTTGCTTCCTCGTTGTGTCCCACAAAGTGAGGTCCCTTTTTCACTTGTACAGCACAGTTCTGCTCTGTGTAACACAAACCCATTGTCTTTTGGTAATGTCAAGAAGTCAGTGGTTTCTCCCATTTCTGCAGTCTGTGTGTCACTATAAAACTACTACCATAACAACATCTCTGATGAACAGGATAACAGCAACCGCTCAGTTTTATGATCTCAGCAGCATACTGTAGTCCCAATACATGCAATGCCAATTTTTAGCAACTTGCTGTTACCTTCTCGCAGCTTTCATCAGTTTTAAGGACCTTGTAAGAACATCTGCCAGCAGTGCTTTCATGGTCCCGTACCAATTTGTCCATCACAGCAAGTGGGGTTGACAAAGTTTGGACTTTCTTGAATTGGAGGTTCAGTCATCTGAAATTCTCAGAGGGACTCACAGTGATTTAATATTCATGCACTTAGTGGCCTGCTGTGTCTAGCACTGCTCTTGCTGCAGATTCGTTGAGGATTATCTGAGAGGCTCTGCAACATGCTAGAAGAGATAAATGGATGCCAGAGGGGGCGACACAAAGAAATTATATCAAAATGTATTACTGCCCAGCCAAAGAATAAGCTGTTTCATGGTGTTATGTAAATGTTATTTTCAAATGCTATAAAAGAAGAATCTTTTACATCTATATAATTTGTGATTAGGTGTAACGTGTGTTCATTGCAAAAAAGGAACTTGAACGAACAGCATACATTCTATCCTTCTTGCTACTGTCCCTGCTTAACAACACAAAGCCTTTCCCTTGCCTCCCAGAGCCTGCGGCTTTTACAATTTTCTGTTCCATGCCAGCTCTGCCTGCAGCAGGTTTTGAATCTGCCAGACATGTGGCCTGAATATAACATTATGCTATCCTAGATGATTATATTTTGTATCTTCTCTTTTTGTTAAAATAATTTTAAAATTTATTTTTGTTTTTTAAAAATAAATTATCTGAATTGGGATGAATTTGCAGTTCTAACTAATGAACTATTTTACCTTTGTAATTATATTTTTCATATTCACAGATTTATAACTTTAATTACTTTTCAGTTTTGTGTACCCTTTTACTTTTATCTTTGTGAAGTGCCAGTTATGTTGAACAGAGGAGCTTATAAAAATAGTGAACTACACTGTACAAGTGGTACTGGATAGTCAGAATGCAAAGCATAAAGCCCTCTAAAAGGATGGTGGTTTTGCTGGTTGACTGGTTGAGTGTTCTCTGCACTTTCTGTACCACATTACCAATTATTTCAGGACCATTGAAATTGGAGTGGGTTTTCCGCTCCTCTAGGTCCTAGATTTTTTGTTTAATTTACTGTATGAAAATAAGGTTTGACTAGAAAAAAGCACAGTGAAGTGTTCCTTTCTACTACCTAGTTACCCCCACTGAGTTGCCATTAACCCACCCCACACTGCAAATGTACTGCTGTGTTACCTACTCTTGACCAACAGAGGGGGGCAAATGCCCAAACTGTCCAAATGGTAAAAGACAGGGTGTTACAACA
The DNA here is from genome assembly GCF_900964775.1 of Scleropages formosus. Taxonomy (NCBI): domain Eukaryota; kingdom Metazoa; phylum Chordata; class Actinopteri; order Osteoglossiformes; family Osteoglossidae; genus Scleropages; species Scleropages formosus. Next base: position 26,131,524 of record NC_041821.1, read on the forward strand.
AAATTGACAACAGCTTGCATGTAAAAATTGCCTGTACTTTTAAAATGCTAAGCTGAATGTCCTTGAAGTGCCAGTTGTTTGCATAACTGCATGTTGAAAAAAGAGTAAAAATAAAAAAAGAATAAGTTTTCATTCTTTTGGCATCCATAAAATCTTCAGTCTATTTTTTATAAAAAATTTCAGGCATCTCTGTAAACTTTTCCCCTTGCCTTTGGGCTTTCCTTACTGACTAACTCATTGCTGCAGATGGTAAAATAGCATAATAAAACAAAAAAATATCATAACACAACCCTGCGATAGACTGGTGTCCCATCCAGGGTGAATCTCTCCTCAGCTTTGCACCCAGTGATTCAAGGATAGACTCTGGGCCCCTGCAACCCTGAGCAGGACAAGCAATTAATGAAATTGGGTAGATGTAAAGTGGTGCTTGAAATTTTGTGAAGCCTTTAGAATTTTCTCTATTTCTGTAAGGCATATAATAGTTTTGGAGATCACAAAGAAACCCAGGGTAACATCTAAGGAGGGAAAGGTCTCTCTTGCATTTGCTAATGTCAGCAGTCCACCATCAGGAGAACACTGAATAACAATGATGTGCATGGCAGGGTTGCAAGGAGAAAGCCTCTGCTGTCCAAAAAGAACATTGCTGCCAATCTACACTTTGTTAAAGACCACCCGGATAAGCCAGAAGGCTGTTGAAAGAATTTTCTGTGAACAGATGAGACCAAAATAGAACTAATAGAGTGAACTGAAACTCAAGAGAAAGTGGGTCATGCAGCAAGACAATGACCCTGAAGCAATACAATGACCCTAAGTCTTTCTCCGAAATAATGGTTAAAACAGAAGAAAGTTAATGTTTTGGAATGGCAGAGTCAAAATTGATTGGCTGATCTTAATTTAATAGAAATGTTGTGGAAGGACCTAAGTGGGCAGTACATGCGAGGAAGCCTGCAAACATCCCTGAGTTGAAGCTGTTCTGTAAGGAGGAATGGGCTTACATTCCTCCAAACCAAAATACAGAACTGATCAGCAGTTACTGGAAGTGTAATGTTATGTAACATATAAGATATGTAACACTGGATAATTTTCCTGAATAAATGAATGTTCAAGCATAATATTTTTCTCTCATTTTGTTAATTGGATTCTATCGTTTTAGGACATGTGTGAAAATCTGATCATGTTTTAGGTCATATTTATGCAAAAATAGAGAAAATTTTACTGGGATCACAAACTTTCAAGCACAATTGTATATACATATTAACATTTAGGATTCCACTGAGTAAAAATAGTCATGCAAATTTTTGTCACCATATTAGCTTTGACTTTCATTCAGTGCTGAGAACATGCTGTTTTCCCAAAGATGCTTCACAGAAAAAGTGATCTTATATGAACAGCACATAAATTTGTCAGTTAAATTTCATGTACTGTTCTCATTCATCATTGATACATAGATTTTTGTGATATCTAAGTTCAAGTAAGCAATAGCAGTAATTAATATTCTGAGATCTGCTGCAAGTCTGTTTTTTTTTCATTTGAGACTAGTCATCTATATACTGTATTTACTATGAAAATTTTTAAACATATCCATTCAACTATTCCTAAGGGGACCAAGACAGAGTTGGTCAATTTGACACAAAGTAGTGGAATGCTAGAATTTCTGTAATTAGAGTGATGAAGCAGTGTCAGTTTTACAAAAGTGGCCAAATGTACACTGATTGTCATACGGCCCTTTTCAGGATATACAAATAATGTTACACAATAAGTACAACCTTCCCTCAATTAATGTTACTAATTTGTTTCTGAAAACTCAAATATTATGTAAAAAAATGTTAAATGAAAAAAATATTTACATTCTTTTCAGTGGGGAAAAATATTACTGCATTCCCACAACACCCTACCACAACCATCCAATTTCGAGTGGAAAGTTGAGTAACACATGCATGAAAAATTTTTTAGAAATTGTAAAAGCTGAGTACCATAAAAATTAGCTTATGGTGATTTTTTGCTTGTTGTAGTTAATTAGCTTTTCACTTATCTAATGACTAGTGGGTTGGAGGCAGTCACATAGACAAGTTTTCTTAAACAAGAACAGGTTTTCTTTAGAATCAAAAAGAACTAATAGAGCGTTATCATGCAGCCAGCAACCACATAAGAATCCACTCCCTGAACAGTCTTCCCTCAGCCATAAAGCCAGCTGCTTTTGAATCCTTCAAAAATCTCCTCAGGTGAGTGCTGACTATCATTATTCTGTTTGGCCGGCTTCAAGCTTCTACCCTTCGTTGCACCACTCATCTGCTGTTTTTCTTTCTTTTTTAAAAATTTTCCTAACAAAAAACTATTTTGAAGCTAATTTTCCCAACACTTGAGAGAACTGCAATTTTTTGAAAATCAGAATAATCCAAGTACTTCAGGACCACAGTGGTGCAACACTGATAATCAGTACCATTCAAATTAAGAAAAATCTGTTTAACATTTTAGCTTGTATAAACTAATCATAGATAATAAGTTCTGGGCCTGCTGAGTCTTTTCTCCTGAGTGACTGAATGATCTCTGAGTGATCAGGACATGTATTGTCTCTTATGATTGCACACAGAGTTATTTAACTGTCTACATACATGCCATTTGTTGTTTTTGAGTAATTGGCAGAGACAGTACCCACTAATAGGATAGGCTGTATTTGTATCTCTGCGTTATGTAAAACTCACTGTACAGATCCAAAGATGCATAAAATTCATATTGGCAGATGCTCCTGTCCCAAGCAGCTTCCAATAAACACTAGTAGTATCAGCTCACACCTTATCACCCAAGGTAACTTACAATGCTAGATACACTGCTTACAATGAGCCTCTCATCCATACATCAGTGAAACACACTTTCTCTTTGTTAGTTACACAAAGTGAATGACTTATTTGGAGTCATCAATCCAGCATGTCTTTGGACTGCTGGAAGAAAAAAGAGCACCCAGAGGAAACTCATGCAGACATGGGGTTATTATGGAAACTCAACACAGACTAAGCAGGGAATGAACCCACATCCTCTCGCACCAGACAGGTACTGTGAGATAGCATACTTGCTTTACCACCATGCATACCTTCAAGTTTTTGCTTTTTTGCTTTTCATTAGCATTGTGTAATGTGGGTAACATGGTTTGCAACTGAATGGGTTTTGTTTTTTAAAATCAATTAGCCTTAACTGCATTAATTTATTGTTTTTATATTGGATTAACTACATTGGATTAAAGATGTTTAGCCTGTAATTTTCCATGTATTATCAGTAACTGCTAATCCAGTTAGGGCTGTTATGATTCAACCTCAATTTCAGCAAAAGGTCTAAGGCAGGCTAAGTTTTGCACAGGACTCCTGTGTTTGATATAGTTCTCTCACCCAATTAAATAGAACAGGATATTTAGGATTGTGTCTTAAAAATGGTTTCAAAGTACCTAGGGGAAACAAGTAAATGTTTAATTCACAGAGAACCTTGGCCAGATTTAGAACAACAGTACCCTGGAGTGACAGCATTTACAGAGCCATTATAGTACTGTGGCACCCTCTGAGTCTATGTCTTCAGTAATTTGGGTCTGCCGAAAAGGAAGTTAATAAAAGAGCTTGATATTTGTGAAGGGTATTAGGCAAGCAAAAAATCGTACAGTTTTGTAAGGCTTAGCTTGGGTCCATGAAAGAAACAAAGTACTGTAGATCAGACAGGGACAATTACTGCACATAGAATGATTCATGAACCATCTACTTTGGGTTAATGCATGTTGCACACATCTTATGGCTCATGGGCACTTCATACATGCATCATGAATCAACATTTATATCTATAGTTTAATTGAAATTCTTGCAAATGCCAGTCTTGTGAGAGATTTGAGCAAAATATACCTTTTGCTCATCGCTCATGGGGGGGAAAGAATTTATCCTCCTGTCATACTTGATTAAGTATCCCATGTAATATATTACTCTTTGAGAGAGGGAATTTCATTTTTGCTGTTTATGATACATCCTACACATAACACACACACACACACACACACACACACACACACACACACAGTATTTGTGTCCCTTTTTCTCTTCTATAGTTTATTGGTTGGAGCAAAGATCCGAAGACCCAGAACAGATTAACTGAAAACCAGTAATGGTTCCGTAAAAATCAATGGAAACATTGAACATTTCAAGCAAGACAACTCACTTATTCTTTTCTAAATAATAAATCTAACTTTATGAAATTGAAATTGTACACCCCTGAAACCGAAGGGGTAGGAGATAGGGTTGATCATTCCTCCAACCAAAATTACTCCAGGTATTCCTGAACATTTTGTTCCTGTTTTCTGTATTTTAAAGCATAAATATTTCTGTAAATTGGGGTTTGTAGGCTGATATGAGATTTATTAATGAATTTAAATTTAATTTTAAATTAAATAATTTAACTTGAAATAATTTCTTTATTTTGGCTGCAGCTGCATAATGCGTTTTTTTAAATTTTGGCATTTATCTTGGGACACAGTAGCACTTGAAATTCGTAATCCAGGCAATCTATGACATGTTTCTAACCCCATGTAATGCATTCATCCATCCATCCATCTTCCTCCACTTATCCGGGACCAGGTCGCGGGGGCAGTAGTCTGAGCAGAGCCCCCCAGACTTTCCTCTCCCCGCACACCTCCTCCAGCCCCTCTGGGGGAACCCCAAGGCGTTCCCAGGCCAGCTGGGAGACGTAGTCTCTCCAACGTGTCCTGGGTCTGCCCCGAGGCCTCCTCCCAGTGGGACATGCCCGGAACACCTCCCCAGGGAGGCGTCCAGGAGGCATCCGGAACAGATGCCCGAGCCACCTCAACTGGCTCCTCTCGATGCGGAGGAGCAGCGACTCTACTCCGAGCTCCTCCCGGGTGACTGAGCTCCTCACCCTATCTCTAAGGGTGCGCCCAGTCACCCTGCGGAGGAAACTCATTTCTGCCGTTTGTATCCGCGATCTCATTCTTTCGGTCATGATCCAGAGTTCATGACCATAGGTGAGGGTAGGAACGTAGATCGACCGGTAAATTGAGAGCTTCGCCTTACGACTCAGCTACTTCTTCTCCACAACAGACCGGTACAACGACCGCATTACTGCGGACGCCGCACCGATTCGTCTGTCAACCTGCCGCTCCATTTTTCCCTCACTCGTGAACAAGACCCCGAGATACTTACACTCCTCCACTTGAGGGAGCAACTCCCCCCTAACCCGGAGGGGGCAATCCACCTTTTTCCGACTGAGGACCATGGTCTCGGATTTGGAGGTGCTGATTCTCATCCCTGCCGCTTCGCACTTGGCTGCAAACCTCTCCAGTGCACGCTGTAAGTCTTGATTCAATGAAGCCAACAGGACCACATCGTCCGCAAAAAGCAGAGACGAGATCTCGCGGCCACCAAAACAGACACCCTCCGTTCCCTGGCTGCACCTAGAAATTCTGTCCATGAAGATAGTGAACAGAATCGGTGACAAAGGGCAGCCCTGGCGGAGTCCAACATGCACCGGGAAAAGGTCTGACTTACTGCCGGCAATGCGAACCAAGCTCCTGCTCCGGTCATACAGGGAACGAACAGCCCGTAGCAACGAGCCCCGAACCCCATAATCCCGAAGTACCCCCCACAGGATGCCACGAGGGACACGGTCGAATGCCTTCTCCAGGTCCACAAAACACATATGGACTGGTTGGGCAAACTCCCACGAACCCTCCAACACCCTAGTGAGGGTATAGAGCTGGTCCAGTGTTCCACGGCCAGGGCGAAAACCGCATTGCTCCTCCTGGATCCGAGGTTCGACTATCAGTCGGATTCTCCTTTCCAGTACCCTGGCATAGACTTTCCCAGGGAGGCTAAGGAGTGTGATCCCCCTGTAGTTGGAACACAATCTCCGGTCCCCCTTCTTAAAAAGAGGGACCACCACCCCGGTCTGCCAGTCCAGGGGCACCGTTCCCGAACTCCACGCGATGCTGCAGAGGCGTGTCAGCCAAGACAGCCCCACAACATCCAGAGACTTGAGAAACTCGGGGCGGATCTCATCCACCCCCGGAGCCTTGCCACCGAGGAGTTTTTTGACTACCTCAGCAACTTCAGCCAGGGTAATGGACGAGTCCCCCTCCGAGTCCCCAGCCTCAGCTTCCTCTACGGAAGGCGTGTCGGAGGGATTGAGGAGATCCTCAAAGTACTCCTTCCACCGCCCGAGAACATCCTCAGCTGAGGTCAGCAGCGCACCACTTCCACTGTAAACAGTGTTTGTGGAACACCGCTTCCCCCCTCTGAGTCGCCGGACGGTTTGCCAGAATCTCTTTGAGGCCGACCGAAAGTCTTCCTCCATGGCCTCACCGAACTCCTCCCAAGCCCGAGTTTTCGCCGCGGCGACTGCCAGAGCCGCGCTCCGTTTGGCCCGTCGGTACCTGTCAGCTGCTTCAGGAGTCCCATGAGCCAGCCAGGCCCAATAGAACTCCTTCTTCAGCTTGACGGCATCCCTTACTTCCGGTGTCCACCACCGTGTTCGGGGATTGCCGCCGCGACAGGCACCGGAGACCTTATGGCCGCAGCTCCGCACCGCCGCACCGACAATGGAGGAGCGGAACATAGTCCATTCGGACTCAATGTCCCCCACCTCCCTCGGGACCTGGTTGAAGCTCTGTCGGAGGTGGGAGTTGAAGACCTCTCTGACAGGGGCCTCCGCCAAACGTTCCCAACAGACCCTCACTATGCGTTTGGGCCTGCCAGGTCTATCCAGCTTTTTCCCCCGCCATCGAATCCAACTCACCACCAGGTGGTGATCAGTTGACAGCTCAGCCCCTCTCTTCACCCGAGTGTCCAAGACATATGGCCGAAGGTCAGAAGAAACGACTACAAAGTCGATCATCGACCTCCGACCTAGGGTGTCCTGGTGCCAAGTGCACTGGTGGACACCCTTATGCATGAACATGGTGTTCGTTATGGATAAACCGCGACTAGCACAGAAATCCAATAACAACTCACCACTCGGGTTCAGATCAGGGAGGCCGTTCCTCCCAATCACGCCCCTCCAGGTATCACTGTCGCTGCCCACGTGGGCGTTAAAGTCCCCCAGTAGAACGACAGAGTCCCCAGTGGGAGCGCTTTCCAGCACGCCCCCCAAGGACTCTAAAAAGGCCGGGTACTCTACACTGCCGCTAGGCGCATAAGCACAAACGACAGTGAGAGACCGTTCCCTGACCCGAAGGCGTAGGGAGATGACCCTCTCATTCACCGGGGTAGACTCCAACACATGGCGGCTGAACTGGGGGGCTATTAATAAGCCCACACCAGCCCGCCGCCTCTCACCTTGGGCAACACCAGAATAGTGGAGAGTCCACCCTCGATCGAGTAGAGTGGTTCCAGAACCCAAGCTGTGAGTGGAAGTGAGCCCGACTATATCTAGACGGTATCTCTCAACTTCCCGCACCAGCTCAGGCTCCTTCCCCGCCAGTGAGGTGACATTCCAAGTCCCAAAAACCAGAGTTGGCGCCCGAGGTTTGGGTCGGCCGGGCACTCGGCCCCGACCACCGCCCAAATCACAATGCACCGGCCCCTTACGGTTTCTCCGGCAGGTGGTGAGCCCACCGAAGAGCGGCTCCACGTTGTGGCTTCGGGCTGAGCCCGGCCAGGCCCCGTGGGCATAGACCTGGCCACCAGGCGCTCGCATGCGAGCCCCCCCCCGAGGCCTGGCTCCAGGGTGGGGCCCCGGTGACCCCATACCGGGCGGGGTAAACGGACGCCTTGATTTTTTCGTCATAAGGGGTTTTTGAACCGCGCTTTGTCTCGTCTGTCATCCAGGACCTGTCTCCCATGGGAGACCCTACCAGGGGCATGTAGCCCCAGACAACATAGCTCCTGGACTCATTCAGGCACTCAAACCCCTCCACCACGATAAGGTGGCGGTTCACGGAGGAGCGTTTGTAATTCAATTCAATTCAATTTATTTTTATTGAGCGCGCTTCTCACGCAGTGACACAGAGCACTTTAACACAGGCATAACGCAAGAAAAACTGATACAAACAAAGAAGACAGTCGACTGATGGCTACCATAATAAAGTACTTTTATAGAGCTATAACTATGCCTACTGGCCACCGGGGAAAGGAACAAAAACTCCTAACTGAAAGTTGAGGGAGAAAAAAAACCTCTGGGGGTCCATGGGCCAGTGGTTGCCCACTCCTCCTGGGCATTCTAGATTAAGTAACAATTGTAAGCCAGTTTAATAAGTAATAATGATATTGTTGTTAAATGGTGTCTTGGATCCCCAGCTCAGCATCAAACATCTCGTTTGTAATCTGGGGACCGCCTGTATAGGTACCATTTAAGGTATCTTTTCTTTTTGGTGGTTGACACTGCGTGCAAAAGAAAAAACATTTGCACAACAAAGTTAATTAATTAAGTAACATGAATGCCTACAATGGTTGCCACACCCACACCATCGGCATAACCAGACACACCTGGGACCCGGCAGGATATAAGGCAGAAGCGAAGGTAGAAGGATGTGGAACCTTGTTCACTGAGAGCTCATTTGCTCTGAGTCAGCCTGCTCATTGCTCTGCTGCCTGAGTCCGTCTCCCTAAAACCTCTTCCCATCCTGTGATCTGATCAGTGTTCTTGTGTTTGACCTGTTGCCTGTGTTCACTGACCCCGATTCTGGACTTCTGGGTAAATGACGTTTGCAGCCCGAAGACCCAAGCCTGTCCCTGACTACGGTTCCTGTCCAGCCCCTGAATAAACTCCTGTGCACTCCGCAATCGAGTCCACCTTCTCCTTTCCGGACGAAACCATGGCAATGGTGTTTTTATTTGTTTGTGATGGTGGTGGAGAGGACACACTGATGTTAAAAAATATTTTTGGTGGAACCCAAGTCAAAGTAGAAAACAGAAATGTCCAAATTTTTTGTATGAAAATTGTGACCATAAAGTTCTCCGTATTTGTTTTAGAAAATTGGGGAAAGGAAATTTTTTAATTAAAAAAAGAATAAAAAACCTGATATTTTTTTCTCTTAATGCAAGTTGAATAATGCTGGTGAATTTGGAGTAATTATGATAATCAGACATTGTGATTCATCCACTTTTGTGTGATCCTGCATTTTGCAAATGGTGTTCAATTGATATGCACTTGTATACAGAACACCTGTTAATTCTCAGATTTATTGCTGCTCGGCAAACTTATTCATGGTTCTTTATCTTTGGTTAGTAGTGCTAGAAGCAGTAAATAGAATACTTCAGTATGTAGAGCGTGGCTGGATAATAAAGAGGGACTTGGTACTCTGTAAAAAAAATAATGAAGGATATTCAATATGTAATTAGTTTACATACACTTCTTTCCAGGTTATTTAACGGAGTTATAAAAAGGCATGCAAAACCTTTGAGTGCACCTTTCAGGATGGGTATGAAAGAATACTTCACTTTATGTACATACACAATAAATTACTGTTGAGGCATAGTGCTATCATAAGTAACACTTTAAGTGCTTTTCCACCACTTTATGAGAATTTAAGAAAAGGGAAACAGCATGTTTGTGGTTTCCTCAATGTGCCAAGGCATTGTACAGTCTGTGAAGGTCTTCACTGTAGATTTCCTGTGGAGCTATTTAGATTTATTTATTTAGCATATGCTTTTCTCCAAAGTGACTTCCAGTGAACTCCATGTAGTGTTACCAGCCCACAAACCTTGGTCACCAAGGTGACTTAAACTGCTAGATACACTACTTACAATGGGTCACTCATCCATACATCAGTGGAACACAATCTCTCTCTCACTCACACACTACCCAGCCTGCACGAAGTGACAGCTCCCTAAAATATTAGCATTATAACCAAAAGCTATCCTTATGAATACAATTTTGTCATTACCTTGAGAAAAAAATATTAAAATAAAACATACTTTATCAGTTGTTATTTGGTTAATTTCAAAAAATTTTTTAATGTAATTTGTGTTTCCGGTAGGGCCTCCCTTGGCAAACAGGCCTGAGGGGAGAGACTAGACAAGCATTGGTCCATAAAGACATCTATATGAGCACAACAAACGAATGTATGCCCTGCTTGGATTTGGGGTCTTGGGTCTCACTCCTATAGCTAGGGCTGGGGTAAGTGTTTGGCAGAGGGCCACGAAGCTGAATTTCATCCCTGTGGGTAAGAGGGTTTACTGTGTCTGTGAGTTGTGTATGCACCAAAATATTTAGAATTTTCAGCCATAAAGAAGGTCTGAGGTGTGCTTAAGAGGGTGCCACCTACCAACTCTACAGACCTGCTGAGGAATTTTACTGTTCCTATCACTAGGAAAAATGGAAATGCATGGAAAAGCATGAGCAGCAGCAGCGACTAAACTGTCCATAATAAACACCATGTCCAAACACAAAGAGGCTTGAAAGTATAATTGCTTACAAAAAACTTTGGGGTAAAAGATGATGGTCATTTCTATGGCTGTTTTATCTGACTTCAAGTCATGTTTTGGACACCAAAGTGATGAGTATGACAGAACTATCAATTGATTACCACTTGATTGTGAATTGGATTCAACATATGGAGTGCCAACTGGACAGACATTGGAGCCTGAAATTTTATGCTTTCTCTTAGACTTACTATGACAAAGACTCATTTCTGAGACCTATTTGGAGATATCCATGTGTCCCATTAGGTGGGCACAATAGAAATGAGGAATAGTGTTTGGTCATAGAGGTATCAATTAAGTGAGGCCTGCTCCACATTCTTTTTCAGAGAGCATAGATGTCTAAACTCTAGCGCCTGCTCTCAGGTGAACAAAACCCTACAAACAGCAAAAGGACGCCATTAACTATATAAGCACAAAACTACAGAAGGTCAAGGCGCCGTAGCATCCTATACTTAGCTCTGTGGAAAAGCACGAAGTTACAGAGCAGCTTTGTATTCTATAACTCGATAAAGCAGGCTGTATCACAGGCACACAAAAAAGCATATAAAGATGAATACAATAAGTTGAATAATAAAAAATAAGTAAAAGAAAATCATAATAATCAAATAAAAACAGTAATTGAATGAAGGGTAACTCATAAAATGGTAAAAAGTACACTCTAATAGCACTTGGCTTTGTGTTGAAATTAAAAATACATGAAGTGAGATTTAACGTCCAATCTCCAGACATTCTAAAATTTATTATTATCATTATTATTATTATTATTGACTTTTCTATTATGACTAGAGACAAACATAACATAGTTTATTCCCAAAAAGGATTAAGATTTGAACATCTGTTAGTTTCAAAAACAGCTAGTGACTCAGGCTATAACTGAGTAAAATATTTAAATGGATCAGTTTCTTTAATGGGTCAATTCTAGTTTTCATTATTTAATGTAACATTTTCTCCTGCATGTGAAGTACTGTCTACAGGAGAGCAAGTGTTGCCAGACCATGGGATATCCCACCTGGGTTATTGCCACTCCGTGCTGACTGGTCTTCTGGACTCGTGCCATAAAGCCTCTCTGCCTTATGAATCAAGAGTTCTGCTCAAATTACCCAAGTGTTTCCATGTGACATATTGTCATCATAGTACATATATACATGCAAACAACACACTTTGTAACATTTCCTTATGTAATATACAGTAAGTACACAGTATGTGTATGCCAGCCGGATGTCCTCAGGGAGGGAGGTACAATGGATGGTGAATTTACTGAAATATTAACTAAACTATATTCGACATGCATGCTAAACAGTGATTAGAGTTTGATCACAATTGGCTACAATATGCTTCTACTTTCCAAAAGCAACACCTCATTATGCAATCAGTTAAGGCAACCTCCTCCTTGCTGGATTTGGCACCTTTTGGAAAATCATGGAATGTGTCCAGCATGCAGGCAAAAAAAATGAATAATATTGCCTAGATAAACATCAGAATAGTTTATTGCAGCACATACGGCCTATCAGATTCAGGGAGTTATTATGGAAGAAGTAGACAATTTTACTGAATTTATTCTTTCCAGTCCTATTGTAAAAATCAAATTAAGAAGAAACTATTAAAAAACATGAGAGGACAGAAAAAAGCTTTTGAGCTTAAAAGAAAAAGGTCATTTTTGGGTGCATTAGACTAAAGAAAAATGCTGAGAACCAGTGCCCACCCACACATTTCTTTCCAGATCAGTCATAGATAACCTCATGGGATGACCTCATTTATGGACTGCATGACACTGTATATAACACTGTATATCAGTTTTTATCTTTTGGCTTCTGGACTCATTCTAGTATTTTATAAGAGTGTGAAAACCAGTTGTATGTTCTCAGGCCATACACTGTCTATCTATCTATCTATCTATCTGGATAGATACTGTAGACCACTTACAGTATATGTCATGTTACACTAACTACTTTTTTATGCTATTTACAAGTATGTATCCATCCATCCATACAACATAGCAATGAAAGTCACACACTGAAACGCAAATGGCAGTTTTTAGAATCTCCAATTCACCTGAAAAACATCTTTGACACCTTATGTGAACATGGAAAGAACATGTAAGCACCTGGAACTGAACATACATCAATCATGCAATCACACAATGCAAGAATAAATGTGAAGAATTTATAGTTATATATTTTGCATTTTTTTTTAACAGCATGGTATTTTATTGGAGAAATTCAGGATAAGAACCTTGATACGGTGGTGATTACAGGGAGGTTCAAATGGGCTGTTGTGTGCTGCACCTTTCTTAAATCTTAGTTCAAAATGTAGCACTAAAACAGATTTACTCCACAATTTACATCTTTACATGGGTTTAGAGCTTTTAAAATCTAAATGTTCTTTTATGAACGCTCCAGCCTAATTCTATAATCCTTCTTTAATCTTTGAAGCATTGATGGGTATTTTGCCTTTATGGTGCTGGTGGATATTTTGGCTCTGGATTTTGTTATTCTCATTATTCTTTAGTTTTTCGGGTGTGGTGTTAAATTTGATCTCAACATGACCTAGACGTATACTTTCATTATAGATATTTAAAAATTAAAATGTACACTTAGAATGTGTTGTGACTTAACAAAGTAAGAGAAGTACTAACAAACAAGCTCGTGACACCCAGAACTGACCAAACACATGAAGGGTGAGTTGATGCCTGTATGTGGAAGATATGATATGAAATTAGGTCAGTAGATTCTCAAGAGGTGGGGTATTAACTGCTTCTGCTTCCACAGAAAGAGCAGAAACTGATAAAGAAGACAATTCAGAGACCAAACAAGTGGAAAGTTACTAATATGCATAATTGTTACACCCTGAAATAAATTATACATGAGCTTAGCAAGTAAAAGCAAGCAATCAAGACTGATCGGAGAGACACCCAATTTCTGGGACCCTCCCACTGGCTGATGATGTGAAAAGTCTTTGTGTGTGGGAGTGTGTTTCTTTCAGTGTCCCCTACGGCTGAACGGGAAGGAGAAAATTTCTTTCACACGGGCAGTTGTAATCCAAGGCTGGAATTATGTAAGAACGGGTTTCAGTGATATAAGCTATAGAACAAACACACACACACACACACATTTTCAGAACTGCTTGTCCCATACAGGGTCACGGGGAACTGGAACCATCCCGGTAACACAGGGCATAAGGCCGGAGGGGGAGGGGACACACCCAGGACGGGACACCAGTCCGTCACAGGGCACCCCAAGCGGGACTTGAACCCCAGACCCACTGGAGAGCAGGACTGTGGTCCAACCCACTGCGCCACCGCATCCCCTGCTGTAGAACATTATGATTCAATAATTGTGACAGGCAGGAACTTAGGCGACACTCCCATTTCCAAGACTGATAGCTAAACCTGAATATAAGGCTCAAAATGAAGAAACAACCATTGGGTGCAGCCAGTTTATTCCCAATAAAAGTCTACTACAGTGGTGCTTGAAAGTTTGTGAACTCTGTAGAATTTTCTCTATTTCTGCATAAATATGACATAAAACATGGTCAGGTTTTCACAGAAGACCTAAAACTAGAGAGAACCCAATTAAACCAATGAGACAAAAACATTATATTTGTTCATTTGCTTATCAAGGGAAATGATCCAATGCTACATATCTTATGTTACATAACATTATGTTTCCAGTAACTGTTGATCAGTTCTGCACATTGGCTTGGAGGAATTTCAGCCCCTTCCTTCTTACAGAACAACTTTAACTCAGGGATGTTGGTCGGCTTCCTCGCATGAACTGCTTCAGTTCCTGCTACATCATTTCTATAGGATTAAAGTCAGAACTTTGATTTTGCCATTCCAAAACATTAACTATCTTCTTTTTTAAGCATTTGTTGGTAGAACAACTTTTGTGACTTAGGGTTGTTGTCACGCTGCATGACCCACTATCTCTTGAATTTCAGTACATGAACGGTACCTTGAGTTGACTGATACCTTGTTGGTACAGTTCAGAATTCCTAGTTCCATCAATGATGGCAAGCCGTCCGGGTTCAGAGAGAGCAAAGTAGGCCCAAACCATGATACTGCTACCAACATGTTTCATAGATGGGATAAGGTTCTTTTGCCGGAATGCAGCGTTCGCCTTTCGCCAAACATAATACTTCTCATGAAAGCCAAAACATTTACTTTTGGTCTCATCCGTCCACAGAACATTAATAGCCTACTATCTTACCTATGTGGTCTTTAGTAAACTGTAGATGGGTAGCAATATTCTTTTTGGAGAGTAGAGGTTTTCTCTTTGCAACCCTGCCATGCACACTATTGTTATTCGGTGTTCTCATGATGGACTAATAAATGCTGACATTAGCCAATGTCCGAGAGGTCTTTAGTTCCTTTAGTTCTCACTGGGTTTCTTTGTGATCTCCCAGAATATTACACACCTTTCTTTTGGTGTGGTCTTTATTGGTCGACCACTCCTGGACAGGGAAACAGTTGTATTGAATTTCCTCCATTTGTACACGATCTGCCTGACAGTGGACTGATGGAGGGCAAATTCTTTAGAAATGGTTTTGTAACCTTTTCCAGCCTGGTGAGCATCAATAATTCTTTTTCTGAGGTAATCAGAAATGTTTTTTCTTTGAACCCTCGCACAATTCCACAAACCAATGTTGTGAAGGTTAGACTTTTGTACTGAATCCCCAGATTGTTTTTTAAATAAGGCAGGCCACCCCAACTCACTGAAAATTCTAAAGGGTTCACAAAGCACCACTACAAAAAGACAGAAGGACCACACACACACACACACACACACACACACACACACACATTTTCAGAACCGCTTGTCCCTTACGGGGTCACGGGGAACCGGAGCCTACCTGGCAACACAAGGCGTAAGGCCAGACGGGGAAGGGACACACCCAGGACGGGACGCCAGTCCGCCGCAAGGCACCCCAAGCGGGACTCGAACCCCAGACCCACCGGAGAGCAGGACTGTGGTCCAACCCACTGCGTCACCACGCCCCTCACAGAAGGACCATTGTGGTTGAAATACTTATGGTGGCGTAGTAATCTGTAGTTTTTAAATTTCCAACTGTTGTTGTGAAAGAATTAGTTTACAGGAGGTGAGCTTTGAGGATGCCTTTAATTTTAAGTGCTCTGTTTTACTTTTCTGATTCTTGGCTACTTGATACATCTGTTTTTTAAATTTTCTTTCTGTAGTTTGAATTACCCCTCCGCGAACCGCCACCTTAATGTGGTGGAGGGGTTTGAGTGCCTGAATGATCTCAGGAGCTATGTTGCCTGGGGCTATATGCCCCTGGTAGGGTCTCCCATGGCAAACAGGTCCTGGGTGACAGACAAGACAAAGCGCGGTTCAAAAGCCCCTTATGACTATAAAATCAAGGCTCTTGTTCACCCCGCCCGGTATGGGGTCACCGGGGCCCCACCCTGGAGCCAGGCCTGGGGGAGGGGCTCGCACCTGGTGGCCAGGTTTATGCCCACGGGGCCTGGCCGGGCTCAGCCTGAAGCTAAGATGTGGAGCCGCTCTTCGGTGGGCTTACCACCTGCCAGAGAGGCCGTAAGGGGCCGGTGCGTTGTGATTTGGGCGGTGGTCGGGGCCGAGTGCCCGGCCAACCCAAACCTCGGGCGCCAACTCTGGCTTTTGGGACTTGGAATGTCACCTCACTGGCGGGGAAGGAGCCTGAGCTAGTGCAGGAGGTTGAGAGATACCCTCTAGATATAGTCGGGCTCACTTCCACTCACAGCTTGGGTTCTGGAACCACTCTTCTCGACCGGGGGTGGACTGTCCACTATTCTGGCGTTGCCCAGGGTGAGAGGCGGCGGGCTGGTGTGGGCTTATTAATAGCCCTCCAGTTCAGCCGCCATGTGTTGGAGTCTACCCCGGTGAACGAGAGGGTCGTCTCCCTACGCCTTCGGGTCAGGGAACGGTCTCTCACTGTTGTGCTTATGCGCCTAGTGGCAGTGCAGAGTACCCGGCCTTCTTGGAGTCCTTGGGGGGCGTGCTGGAAAGCGCTCCCACTGGGGACTCTGTCGTTCTACTGGGGGACTTTAAAGAACACGTGGGCAGCGACAGTGACACCTGGAGGGGCGTGATTGGGAGTAACGGCCTCCCTGATCTGAACCTCAGCGGTGAGTTGTTATTGGATTTCTGTGCTAGTTACGGTTTGTCCATAACGAACACCATGTTCATGCATAAGGGTGTCCATCAGTGCACTTGACACCAGGACACCCTAGGTCGGAGATCGATGATCGACTTTGTAGTCGTTTCTTCTGACCTTCGGCCATATGTCTTGGACACGCGGGTGAAGAGAGGGGCTGAGCTGTCAACTGATCACCACCTGGTGGTGAGTTGGATTCGATGGCGGAGGAAAAAGCTGGACAGACCTGGCAGGCCCAAACGCATAGTGAGGGTCTGTTGGGAACGTTTGGCGGAGGCCCCTGTCAGAGAGGTCTTCAACTCCCACCTCCGACAGAGCTTCAACCAGGTCCCGAGGGAGGTGGGGGACATTGAGTCCGAATGGACTATGTTCCACACCTCCATTGTCGGGGCAGCGGTTCGGAGCTGCGGCCATAAGGTCTCCGGTGCCTGTCGCGGTGGCAATCCCCAAACACGGTGGTGGACACCGGAGGTAAGGGATGACGTCAAGCTGAAGAAGGAGTTCTATCGGGCCTGGCTGGCTCATGGGACTCCTGAAGCAGCTGACAGGTACCGACGGGCCAAACGGAACGCGGCTCTAGCAGTTGCCGCGGCAAAAACTCGGGCCTGGGAGGAGTTCGGCGAGGCCATGGAGGAAGACTTTTGGTCGGCCTCAAAGAGATTCTGGCAAACCGTCCGCCGACTCAGAAAGGGGGAAGCAGTGTTCCGCCAACACTGTTTACAGTGGAAGTGGTGTGCTGCTGACCTCAACTGAGGATGTCCTAGGGCAGTGGAAGGAGTACTTTGAGGATCTCCTCAATCCCTCCGTCACGCCTTCCGTAGAGGAAGCTGAGGCTGGGGACTCGGAGGGGGACTCGTCCATTACCCTGGCTGAAGTTGCTGAGGTAGTCAAAAAACTCCTCGGTGGCAAGGCTCCGGGGGTGGATGAGATCCGCCCCGAGTTTCTCAAGTCTCTGGATGTTGTGGGGCTGTCTTGGCTGACACACCTCTGCAGCATCGCGTGGAGTTCGGGGACGGTGCCTCTGGACTGGCAGACCGGGGAGGTGGTCCCTCTTTTTAAGAAGGGGGACCGGAGATTGTGTTCCAACTACAGGGGGATCACACTCCTCAGCCTCCCTGGGAAAGTCTATGCCAGAGTACTGGAGAGGAGAATCCGACCGATAGTTGAACCTCGGATTCAGGAGGAGCAATGCGGTTTTCGCCCTGGCTGTGCAACACTGGACCAGCTCTATACCCTCACTAGGGTGCTGGAGGGTTCGTGGGAGTTTGCCCAACCAGTCCATATGTGTTTTGTGGACCTGGAGAAGGCATTCCACCGTGTCCCTCGTGGCATCCTATGGGAGGTACTTCGGGATTATGGGGTTCGGGGCTCGCTGCTACGGGCTGTTCGTTCCCTGTATGACCGGAGCAGGAGCTTGGTTCGCATTGCCGGCAGTAAGTCAGACCTGTTCCCGGTGCATGTTGGACTCCGCCAAGGCTGCCCTTTGTCACCGATTCTGTTCATTATCTTCATGGACAGAATTTCTAGGCGCAGCCAGGGAACGGAGGGTGTCTGTTTTGGTGGCCGCGAGATCTCGTCTCTGCTTTTTGCGGACGATGTGGTCCTGTTGGCTTCATTGAATCAAGACTTACTGCGTGCACTGGGAGGTTTGCAGCCGAGTGCGAAGCGGCGGGGATGAGAATCAGCACCTCCAAATCCGAGGCCATGGTTCTCAGTCGGAAAAAGGTGGATTGCCCCCTCCGGGTTAGGGGGGAGTTGCTCCCTCAAGTGTAGGAGTGTAAGTATCTCGGGGTCTTGTTCACGAGTGAGGGAAAAATGGAGCGGCAGGTTGACAGACGGATCAGTGCGGCGTCCGCAGTAATGCGGTCGTTGTACCGGTCTGTTGTGGTGAAGAAGGAGCTGAGTCGTAAGGCGAAGCTCTCAATTTACCGGTCGATCTACGTTCCTACCCTCACCTATGGTCATGAACTCTGGATCATGACCGAAAGAATGAGATCGCGGATACAAGCGGCAGAAATGAGTTTCCTCCGCAGAGTGGCTGGGCGCACCCTTAAGGATAGGGTGAGGAGCTCAGTCACCTGGGAGGAGCTCGGAGTAGAGCCGCTGCTCCTCCGCATCGAGAGGAGCCAGTTGAGGTGGCTTGGGCATCTGTTCCGGATGCCTCCTGGATGCCTCCCTGGGGAGGTGTTCCGGGCTTGTCCCACTGGGAGGAGGTCTCGGGGCGGACCCAGGACACGTTGGAGAGACTACGTCTCCCGGCTGGCCTGGGAACGCCTTGGGGTTCCCCCAGAGGAGCTGGAGGAGGTGTGTGGGGAGAGGAAAGTCTGGGGGCCTCTGCTCGGACTACTGCCCCCGCGACCTGGTCCCGGATAAGTGGAGGAAGATGGATGGATGGATGGATGAATTTGGGTGGCTACTGGCACTTGGACTCCCAGAGGATTTTTCTCCCTTGACTTTCAGTTGGGCCCCGGTGAATGAGAGGGTCATCTCCCTACGCCTTCGGGTCAGGGAACGGTCTCTCACTGTCGTTTGTGCTTATGCGCCTAGCGGCAGTGTAGAGTACCCGGCCTTTTTAGAGTCCTTGGGGGGCGTGCTGGAAAGCGCTCCCACTGGGGACTCTGTCGTTCTACTGGGGGACTTTAACGCCCACGTGGGCAGCGACAGTGATACCTGGAGGGGCGTGATTGGGAGGAACGGCCTCCCTGATCTGAACCCGAGTGGTGAGTTGTTATTGGATTTCTGTGCTAGTCGCGGTTTATCCATAACGAACACCATGTTCATGCATAAGGGTGTCCACCAGTGCACTTGGCACCAGGACACCCTAGGTCGGAGGTCGATGATCGACTTTGTAGTCGTTTCTTCTGACCTTCGGCCATATGTCTTGGACACTCGGGTGAAGAGAGGGGCTGAGCTGTCAACTGATCACCACCTGGTGGTGAGTTGGATTCGATGGCGGGGGAAAAAGCTGGATAGACCTGGCAGGCCCAAACGCATAGTGAGGGTCTGTTGGGAACGTTTGGCGGAGGCCCCTGTCAGAGAGGTCTTCAACTCCCACCTCCGACAGAGCTTCAACCAGGTCCCGAGGGAGGTGGGGGACATTGAGTCCGAATGGACTATGTTCCGCTCCTCCATTGTCGGTGCGGCGGTGCGGAGCTGCGGCCATAAGGTCTCCGGTGCCTGTCGCGGCGGCAATCCCCGAACACGGTGGTGGACACCGGAAGTAAGGGATGCCGTCAAGCTGAAGAAGGAGTTCTATTGGGCCTGGCTGGCTCATGGGACTCCTGAAGCAGCTGACAGGTACCGACGGGCCAAACGGAGTGCGGCTCTGGCAGTCGCCGCGGCAAAAACTCGGGCTTGGGAGGAGTTCGGTGAGGCCATGGAGGAAGACTTTCGGTCGGCCTCAAAGAGATTCTGGCAAACCGTCCGGCGACTCAGAGGGGGGAAGCGGTGTTCCACAAACACTGTTTACAGTGGAAGTGGTGCGCTGCTGACCTCAGCTGAGGATGTTCTCGGGCGGTGGAAGGAGTACTTTGAGGATCTCCTCAATCCCTCCGACACGCCTTCCGTAGAGGAAGCTGAGGCTGGGGACTCGGAGGGGGACTCGTCCATTACCCTGGCTGAAGTTGCTGAGGTAGTCAAAAAACTCCTCGGTGGCAAGGCTCCGGGGGTGGATGAGATCCGCCCCGAGTTTCTCAAGTCTCTGGATGTTGTGGGGCTGTCTTGGCTGACACGCCTCTGCAGCATCGCGTGGAGTTCGGGAACGGTGCCCCTGGACTGGCAGACCGGGGTGGTGGTCCCTCTTTTTAAGAAGGGGGACCGGAGATTGTGTTCCAACTACAGGGGGATCACACTCCTTAGCCTCCCTGGGAAAGTCTATGCCAGGGTACTGGAAAGGAGAATCCGACTGATAGTCGAACCTCGGATCCAGGAGGAGCAATGCGGTTTTCGCCCTGGCCGTGGAACACTGGACCAGCTCTATACCCTCACTAGGGTGTTGGAGGGTTCGTGGGAGTTTGCCCAACCAGTCCATATGTGTTTTGTGGACCTGGAGAAGGCATTCGACCGTGTCCCTCGTGGCATCCTGTGGGGGGTACTTCGGGATTATGGGGTTCGGGGCTCGTTGCTACGGGCTGTTCGTTCCCTGTATGACCGGAGCAGGAGCTTGGTTCGCATTGCCGGCAGTAAGTCAGACCTTTTCCCGGTGCATGTTGGACTCCGCCAGGGCTGCCCTTTGTCACCGATTCTGTTCATTATCTTTATGGACAGAATTTCTAGGCACAGTCAGGGAACGGAGGGTGTCTGCTTTGGTGGCCGCGAGATCTCGTCTCTGCTTTTTGCGGACGATGTGGTCCTGTTGGCTTCATCGAATCAAGACTTGCAGCGTGCACTGGGGAGGTTTGCAGCCGAGTGCGAAGCGGCGGGGATGAGAATCAGCACCTCCAAATCCGAGGCCATGGTTCTCAGTCGGAAAAAGGTGGATTGCTCCCTCCGGGTTAGGGGGGAGTTGCTCCCTCAAGTGGAGGAGTTTAAGTATCTCGGGGTCTTGTTCACGAGTGAGGGAAAAATGGAGCGGCAGGTTGACAGGCGGATCGGTGCGGCGTCCGCAGTAATGCGGTCATTGTACCGGTCTGTTGTGGTGAAGAGGGAGCTGAGTCGTAAGGCGAAGCTCTCAATTTACCGGTCGATCTACGTTCCTACCCTCACCTATGGTCATGAACTCTGGATCATGACCGAAAGAATGAGATCGCGGATACAAGCGGCAGAAATGAGTTTCCTCCGCAGAGTGGCTGGGCGCACCCTTAGGGGTAGGGTGAGGAGCTCAGTCACCCGGGAGGAGCTCGGAGTAGAGCCGCTGCTCCTCCGCATCGAGAGGAGCCAGTTGAGGTGGCTCGGGCATCTGTTCCGGATGCCTCCTGGACGCCTCCCTGGGGAGGTGTTCCGGGCTTGTCCCACTGGGAGGAGGCCTCGGGGCAGACCCAGGACACGTTGGAGAGACTATGTCTCCCGGCTGGCCTGGGAACGCCTTGGGGTTCCCCCAGAGGAACTGGAGGAGGTGTGCGGGGAGAGGGAAGTCTGGAGTACTCTGCTCGGACTGCTGCCCCCGCGACCCGGCCCCGGATAAAGCGGAGGAAGATGGATGGATGGATGGATGGATGGACTTTCAGTTGGGAGTTTTTGTTCCTTTCCTCCATGGTCAGTAGGCATACTTATATCTCTATAAAAGCATTGTTTTATGATAGTCTATAGTGTCTGTTTCCCTGTCTGATGCATTTGTTTCTTTGCTCTGTGCCTGTGTTCAAGTGCTCCATGTCACTGTGTGAGAAGAGTGCTCTATAAAAAACAAGTGAATTTTAAGTGGGCTGCACATGCAAGAAAAGCATCACAGTTAAAGGAATTGTGCAAGGAGGAGTGATCAGAAATTTCTTGATGTCAGTGCTAAAGACCTTTGCACCAAAGATGTCTTCTGGTACTGCTATCATTGAGTCATCTGTCCATAACACATTGTTCTGAAAGTCCTGGTCTTTGCCTAGGTATTCACTGGCAAACCTTAGTTTTGCTTTGATGCTTCCTTCTGGCATACCTCCCATACAGATAAAAGTTGTGCAATCTTTTTCTAATAGCACATGTGTACATGTTGACTCCAACACTTGCAAGGGTTACCAGCAGATCCTGGGATGAAATTTGAGGGTTCTTGCAGACTTAGTTAAGCATGTTACGGTCTGCTCTTAGATTGAATTTGCTTTGTTTTGTTTTGTTTATTTAAATTATAAAAGGACCACATAATGTGAGTTTGATGTGCCATTTGTTCAAGTATATCACCTTACTATATAGGCATTGATTAAATGAAGATAAAATGTCTGCATGTCTAAATTTGTTGAAAAAAGCAAAATTGTCCATGCGGTGTATTTACTTTTCCCATAACTGTTTATCTGAACATAGAGCATAGAAGCGTTAAGATACTACTGTTACCTCTTGTGTCACCTGTACAATTTGACCAGGGGTGCCGAAACAGTTTCATTCCTTCCTAATAATACATAACAACAATTCTACTTAAAAATGAAAAGCATTCTCTTCTTTGCTGTGAATTAGTTTTAGAGAAACTAGATTTAAGAAAACTGACATGAAACAAATTGCTAAAGGTGTTTCCAATTTTAGTAAATCTTTTTAAGAAAAGCTGTTTGACAAACAGGCTGCTTGGGCTGTGCTATTTGCATACTTAATCAGAGTAAGCTGCTATGTGCTTATATTGTGAAAAGTGGGCAACTGGGAACTAACCTTGAAGGATGCCCATTTAAAATCTGTTCATTCTATTCAGCAAATTATTATAAGATATGTGTTGTAATGGGCAGATTCCTTAATCCATAAAACTGAAGTTCAATGAGCACTCAGATTTAATTTTTTTTATATTAAAAAAGAAATCTTAAATATACAGTAAAAGCAAATCATAAAAACTGAGGGTTTACAAATTCCAGTACTCTCATTTGAAATGTTACTGTGCCTATGAATGCATTCCTGGAAAAAAAAAAAGGTAAATTCTCAAAAATCAAAGTTGCTATTGCATGTAGTTTAAACTGTACGATTATTAATGCGTTAATGAGCACAAAGATCAACACCTGTTTATAGTTAATATGGAGTTAACATTAGTTATTGTAACACAACATACGTTTTACGTTTGTTCTTTCAGCTTATGATTTTCCTCAAAGGTTTTCTCCAGAGTTTTATGCTTCCATATTGTTCTGATTGTACAATATTGGTTCTTAGTAGTGTTTATTCCAAACTTGCCGTTGTAGCGTCCGGACGGGAGTCCGACACGGACGCGCGTTGCTATTACGTCCAAACACAGACGAAATATATAATGACTTCACGTGCAGTGTGAGGTTAGACGTGTACGGTGAGTATTGTAAGACACTCGGTGGAAGTGAAACAAGAAACACGAGACCAGGAAACACACACGGTGTTGGAACTACGGTGAACAGTGAAACGCTAATCTGTGAGTCTGACCGCAACCCTGAGACGTGACGAAATACCGGACAGGAACGAGGGACCAGGACTGAAGAACAAGAGGCAGGAACTGACGGGACGGGCACTCGGGACTGGAACATGCACACCTAGAAAACAAACTGAGGGAACAAGAGACTACCAATCGCCAACGAAGCACAAGAGAACTGCTGATTAAGAATCCGCGACTAGTTCTGCTCCGCTGGCTCCTTTTATACCTCCATGTCCTACGAGACTGTGAGGTGATAGGTAAGCGTTAGCTAGCGGCACTGAGTGGCGCCGCCTCTGACCAGGAGGGGCAGTGACCCCGTGGGATGTGACAGTACCCCCCCCTCCAGGGGCGGCTCCAGCCGCAGAACGCCGGCGGGTAGGCGGTCGCCCCCGCCGTCGCGGAGCAGGCCGATCTGGATGACACTCATGGAAGTCCTCAATAAGAGCTGGGTCCAAGATGTCCCGTGCTGGTACCCAAGACTGCTCCTCCGGCCCATAGCCCTCCCAGTCGACCAGATAGTACAGCGTACCCCGTCTCCGTTTGGAGTCCAGGAGGGCCCTGACGGAGTAGGCAGGAGAACCATCCACATCCAACGGTGGAGGTGGAGCAACTGCTGGGCTCTGCAGGGCGGAAACACAATGGGGCTTGAGGCGCGAAACATGAAACGTGGGACAGATACGATAATGCGAGGGCAACTGAAGACGGTAAGAAACCGGGTTGATCCTCTTCAGGATCTTGAAGGGGCCGATGAAACGGGGGGCAAGCTTCCTCGAGGGCAAATGCAGTTTGAGATCCTGGGTGGACAACCATACTCTCTGCCCTGGCTGGTACAATACAGTCCTACGCCTTTTGTCGGCCTTCTCCTTTTGGTGGGATACCACCTCCTGGAGACGGACATGTGCGGATTCCCACACCGACTCACTCCTCTTGTACCAGTCGTCCACAGCTGGCAACCCACTGGTCTCCATCGTCCACGGGAACAGCGGAGGCTGGTAACCGAGCACACACTGGAAAGGAGTTAAGTTTGTGGACGAATGGACCAGGGAGTTCTGGGCGTACTCTGCCCAGGGGAGGTATCTGCTCCAATCCGCTTGATTCTGAGCACAGTAACTCCGCAGGTAACGTCCAACCTCCTGGTTGAGGCGTTCCACTTGCCCATTAGACTGTGGATGATAACCAGAGGAGAGGCTGACTGAGACTCCTAAGCGGGCAAAGAAGGCCTTCCAGACTCTTGAGGTGAACTGGGGTCCCCTGTCCGAGACGACATCCTCTGGCAGGCCATACAGCCGGAAGACATGTTGGAACAGCAGTTCCGCGGTCTCCAGGGCTGTAGGTAGACCTTTCAGAGGAATCAGTCGACAGGCCTTGGAAAAGCGATCTATGACGACCAATATGGTGGTGTTCCCATCAGAACACGGAAGATCAGTAAGGAAGTCCACCGCTATATGGGACCATGGACGGTTGGGAATCGGGAGTGGCTCTAAAAGCCCTGCTGGCAGCTGCCGTGGGACCTTGGCCTGGGCACATGTGGTGCAGGCAAGGACGAAGTCTCGTACGTCCTGTTTCATGGATGGCCACCAGAAGCGTTCAGCGAGAAGCTTCAAGGTTCGGTTGACCCCTGGGTGTCCTGTACTTGGACCATCATGGGCCCAGTGTAGGAGCTCGGACCGAACAGTGGACGGGACGTATTCTTTGTCTTGGGGCTGCTCGTTGGGACCGGGTTCTTGACGTCGGGCTGCTTGGATATCGTCCAATAAAGCCCAACGGATAGGAGCCACAAACTGCGTCGGGGACAAGATGGTGTCTGGTGGGGAGAGCTGAGGCGATACCTCGAACAAACGGGACAGGGCATCGGCCTTGCCGTTCTTGGAGCCAGGACGATAGGTCACCGTGAAACGGAACCTGGTGAAGAACATGGCCCACCGCGCCTGTCTGGAATTGAGCCTCTTTGCCTTCTGCAGATACTCCAGGTTCCGGTGATCAGTTAACACTAAGAATGGGTGCGTAGCCCCCTCTAACCAATGTCTCCACTCTTCTAAGGCCATCTTTATGGCTAAGAGCTCCCTGTTTCCTACATCATAATTCTGTTCAGTAGGCGACATCTTGTGTGAGAAATACGCACATGGATAGAGCTTCAGGGGACTTCCCTGGCGCTGTGAGAGCACTGCCCCTACCCCGGCCTCAGAAGCATCAACCTCCACAATAAAGGGCAGTTTGGGATCAGGGTGCTTCAGGATTGGGGCAGAAGTAAAACGCTTCTTTAGGTCTTCAAAGGCCTGACTCGCCTCAGGAGTCCAGGTCAGGCGCCTAGGGGCTCCTTTTAACAGAGCAGTCAACGGGGCTGCAACGGAACTGAAGTTCCTTATGAAGCGCCTATAGAAATTCGCAAAACCTAGGAACCGTTGCAGGTCCTTTACTGTCTTTGGCTGGGGCCATGACAGAACTGCCGAGACCTTCTGTGGATCCATCGTGACCCCGTTGGGTGTTAGGATGTACCCCAGGAAATCCACAGAGTGCACATGGAACTGGCACTTCTCCCCTTTCACGTACAGCTTATGTGCTGCCAGCTTTTGCAACACCTCCCTGACATGTCCAATATGCTCCTCAGGGGACCGAGAAAAGATCAGGATATCATCCAGATACACTAATACTGAGCGATTAATTAGTTCTCTGAGTACTTCATTAACAAAAGCCTGGAATACGGAAGGTGCATTCGCCAGGCCAAAAGGCATGACCAGGTACTCATAATGGCCGAGGGCGGTGCTAAAGGCGGTCTTCCACTCATCCCCTTCCCTAACGCGAATCAGGTTATATGCGCTCCTAAGGTCCAGTTTAGTAAAGATGGTAGCACCGGAAACCTGTTCGAGGGCCGACGTGATAAGAGGCAAGGGGTGCGGGTACTTCACAGTAATGGCATTTAGCCCCCGATAATCAATACAGGGGCGCAAACCCCCGTCCTTTTTCTCAACAAAGAAAAAGCCAGCGGAAGCTGGAGAGGTAGACGGCCGGATGAATCCGGCTTCTAGTGCCTCCGTTATATAAGCCTCCATTGCCTGATGTTCAGGTTGAGAAAGAGGGTATACCCGCCCCCTAGGGGGTGTAGTGCCCGAAAAAAGATCTATAGCACAATCCCAAGGTCTATGAGGAGGCAGTTCTGCAGCCTTGTGTTTGCTAAACACCGCCACTAGATCTGCATACTCCCTTGGAAGCTGCAGGGGAAGATCTGCATTAGGGCTCTCTATGGATGTGGAGTTACAAGACGTCTCCAGGTGTTTGGGACACTGCTGTCCCCAAGACAGCAGTTTCCCCTCACTCCAAGAGATAATAGGGTCATGGGTGCATAACCATGGATATCCCAAAATAATGGGGTTATCAGGGGACTTAATCAGATAGAACCATATCTGTTCCTTATGGAGTGGCCCTACCTGCATAGTAACGGGCTCTGTGCGCTGTTCTACACGCCCCGACCCGATTGGAGCGCCATCAATAGCTTTAATAGCCAGGGGTTTTGGGCATCGGGCACAGGGCAAGCCCCAGGACGCGGCCATATCATGATCCATAAAATTCCCTGCAGCGCCGCTGTCTACCATAGCTTTCGTCTGCTGCTGCTGGAAACCCCAGGATACTGTAACTGGTAATGTCAACAGGGAGGTATGGAGAGATACATCACTCACCAGTAAGTCGGTCCGTTGGGGTCCACGGGGTGGCCGCACTGGACAGGAAACCTGAACGTGATCCGCAGCTCCACAGTAAAAGCACAAGCGTTGCAGAAAACGGCGCCTCCTTTCCTCCTCTGTCAAACGCCCGTTACTGAGTCGTATTATTCCCTGTCTGACGCACTGTTCTTCGAGCCCTGCACAGCTGACAAGGTTGCGTGCTTGAGCCGGCTCCCTGTCCACAGGGCTGTAAGGCACCTGCTGCCCTGGCGGCGTCGGGGTCCGGCTGGACCCGGAGTTGCTCCGGTAATCCGGCGAGAACTCCTGAGAGAGTGGTCTTGACAATCGGGGGCTGGATGTCTTCTCCACTGGAGACCTGGAACGCACCTGAAAACTCTTGGTGCTGGGGAAGAACTGTCTCTCTGTTTTTCTGTCTGGGCTAGGGGGTGACTCAGGAGAGTAGGGCCCTGGGAACAGAGAGGCTGGACTGGAGATTGAGTATTCTGTGTAATTCTGGTTCTCACCTCTGCTACCTTGCAAAGCCTCCGGGAAGGGAACGGACAGCTGCTCAGTAGCGCTGATCCCATTGGTCTGCACAGGGCTCGTGGGCTCCGCGCGAGGACCCGAGGAAGCATAAAGACGATCAAAAAGACATGTCCGCCAATCATCATGCGTTTGCGAACTGGTCGGATCGGCGCCCCGCCCACCGTGACTGAGGAGTCGTGTCAACTGCTCCAACTGATCTGTGAGGCGGCTAGCGGCGTTTGCGCAAACCAGGAGCCGTTCTTGGTTCGCCTCTGTCAGATCCGCCAGCTCACGCCATTCCGCTGAAGTCATATTAGCAGGCGGATTCTTCTGTAGCGTCCGGACGGGAGTCCGACACGGACGCGCGTTGCTATTACGTCCAAACACAGACGAAATATATAATGACTTCACGTGCAGTGTGAGGTTAGACGTGTACGGTGAGTATTGTAAGACACTCGGTGGAAGTGAAACAAGAAACACGAGACCAGGAAACACACACGGTGTTGGAACTACGGTGAACAGTGAAACGCTAATCTGTGAGTCTGACCGCAACCCTGAGACGTGACGAAATACCGGACAGGAACGAGGGACCAGGACTGAAGAACAAGAGGCAGGAACTGACGGGACGGGCACTCGGGACTGGAACATGCACACCTAGAAAACAAACTGAGGGAACAAGAGACTACCAATCGCCAACGAAGCACAAGAGAACTGCTGATTAAGAATCCGCGACTAGTTCTGCTCCGCTGGCTCCTTTTATACCTCCATGTCCTACGAGACTGTGAGGTGATAGGTAAGCGTTAGCTAGCGGCACTGAGTGGCGCCGCCTCTGACCAGGAGGGGCAGTGACCCCGTGGGATGTGACAGCCGTGCTGTGTACTATCAAATTGTTGTGCGTTCTGGAATGTCTATGGATTGTGAGTTGTATAGTTATGAGTGTGTAAGAAAATAATTTATGCTGCCTGTTGCAGACTATAGAGGTTACATACACAGGGCTGCTATGTCCTCCCTGCTGCCAGACGCTCTGCCTACATCTTGTCTTTTACCCTATGTCCCTTTCCCGGGAGATGTTCTTGTTTTTATGTTTTGTTTTCCTTCTGTTCTCAGAAATGAGCCATTTTCTTGTACTAAGCACAATGTTTTGTGAATCTTTACCTTTGTTTTAATGACTAAATTTATGGTATGTAAACATATGATCTGACCAGTGAGAAATCTTTGGTAGGTGACACCCACTCTAATTGTACTGAAGGATTGTATTGCTTTTTGTTTGTGGAGCCCTGCTTTCCCAGTGCTGGATTGAACGCTGACCTGCTGTTCAATGATATGGTGAATTACTTTTATTTGCTAAGTCGTATTGTGCTAATAGAATTCCACAACAAAATAGCCTGCACAAAATTCAGCTGTGTTTTATTTCCTGTCTTTTTTTGTTTGTTCATTTTCTTCAAGAGATAATTTAAGATAGACAGATCTGAAAGACTGAAGAGGAGCACAGTTTTGGGAGTTAAATGTCTTTTTTAAGATCAGTACCATTACAGTTTTAGTGCAGAGGATGGAGGAGTGTGGAACACCAACACCATCCTGGGGGCCCTGTTTCTGCATAACAGTACATTTTTGCAGTGGATGAGGAACACTGCAGTGAGGTAATGTGTTGGATAAGAAACACCAGTGTTTGGTATGGGCAGGTGGGGTGGTGGTGGTGCAGTGGGATGGACTGGGTCCTACTCTTCAGTGGGTCTGGGATTCAAGTCCTGCTTGGGGTGCCTTGCAATGGACTGGCATCCCATCCTGGGTGTGTCCCCTCCCCCTATGCCGCAGGGTTAGGCTCTGGTTCCCTATGACCCCATAGTGTGTGTGTGTGTGTGTGTGTGTGTGTGCGTGCGTGCGTGTGTGCGCGCGCATGCAGTGGGTTGGACCGGGTCCTGCTCTCTGGTGGGTCTGGGGTTCGAGTCCTGCTTGGGGTGCCTTGCGACGGACTGGCGTCCCATCCTGGGTGTGTCCCCTTCCCCTCCGGCCTTATGCTCTGTGTTGCCAGGTAGGCTCCGGTTCCCTGCGACCCCGTATGGGACAAGCAGCTCAGAAAATGTGTGTGTGTGTGTGTGTGTGTGTGTGTGTGTGTGTTTTCTGTTTGTTGGGCTTCACATTTAGAGGGAGACAGAGAGTAGAGGCCCAAGTGAATTCTCACAGTAGAAGTATCAGGGAAGATGAATAAGCAGTTGTTGATTTTAAAACCAGCAGTCAAATTGGTGGAACAAGTTGGCCACGGTATTGGGGGAAGTGGCTTAGGAGCACTTCTGTTTGAAGTTGGTGATTCCTGATCAACGGCCTCAGGTGTCCACCATGAGCATGGTGCTCTCCAAGTTGCCAAAGGGTGAACAGGGAAAATGCTGGAATGCCCCTTTGATGGTTGTATAAAAGTGGACCAGGGCTTTGTCTTCCTGTGTTGGGCAGTTTATCAGTTCAAGTTAAAGTCAACTTTATTGTGATTCCCACAATATGTTCAGAACATACATAGGTGGGAGTGACATAGCATTTCTCCTGGATCACAGTATGACATAGAGGACAACACATACTGTAACTGCTACAGCATATACTATTACTACTACAACAATTTACAACAACCAACTACCAACCTAAATACACTATGGGACAAAGTGCAGTGGTGTGATCAGTTCAAAAATTATAAGTGTAAACAGATTTTAAACTGGTAGTGGAAAGAAGTGAGGTTTTTTGTGCAATAATTGTTTGTGGAAATGAGGGATAGCGTGACTTAACATATGTTGATATGCAATGTATTAAAGAAATACAGCAGCTATACTTGAGATGGAAACCAATTTAAGTGAGGTTTCTGCAGAAACTGTCAGTTACATAAGAGGACAATCTCTGCAGACTGTAATAAAGTGGCTGGTGTTATTCTGGATGGGGGAGGGGGTGTGCGTGCGGAGGTCAGAGTTCAGAAGTCAGGTATGTTAAGGGTGGTAGAAAGAGTTCAGGATCCTGAAAGTATGAGGGAAAAAAGCTGTTGCACAGTCTCGTGGAGCTGGCCCTTATGCTCCTGTATCTCTTCCCAGACAGCAGGAGGCTGAAGAGATTGTCATGCTCCCGACCGTGTGCTCAACCATAGCACCTGAAACGAATGATGTAGGTCCGGTATAAAGAGGTTGCCTGGACACCTCAGTCTGCAGAATCTCATCAGAGCAACTGCAACCCTGTGCAATCATTCCATGTTCTCTCATGTGCTTCTCCTAACCTCCTCCTCTCCTGTTCCAGGATACATCTCCCCTGGCTCTACAACCTTCTCACCCACATCCTTTTGACTCTGGCTTCTGCATAGCCCCTCTGATGAAGAGCATTTACATTTATTTATTTTGCAGACACTTTTTACCAAAGCAACTTCCAATGAACTCTATGTAGTGTTATCAGCCCACACAACTTATTCACCAAGGTGACTTACACTGCTAGATACATTACTTACAATGGGTCACTCAGCCATGCATCAGTGAAACACACTCTCTTTGTGTCACTGACACACTATGGGGAACCTGAACAGCATGTCTTTGGACCATGGGAGAAAACCAGAGCACCCAGAGGAAACCCACACAGACACAGGGAGAACATGCAAACTTCACACAGACTAAGCAAGGATTGAACCCACATCCTCTCACACCACCCAGGCACTGTGAGACAGCAGCACTACTCACTGTGCCACCATATCTGTTATTTAGAACATGATTGAGGTTGTGGGAGGGTTGTTTAAGGTCGCCCACAAATTGGGAGGCTTTGTGAGCTCAGCAGGCAAGGCAGATGTCTTGTATGGAGGGGAGTGGGGTGCCAATGATCTTCCTAGCTGTAATCACTAAGCTCTGTATGGTTTTGCAGTCAAAGACATTATAGTTCCCATACCATGCAGTGATACAGCTGGTCAGCATTCTTTCAGTAGTACCCCTGTAAAAGGTGCGCATGATGTGTGGTGGCACACTCCCCCTCCTCAACCTGCGCAGGAAGTACAGGCAACTACTGGGCTTTCTTAGCCAGTGAAGCAGTGTTGGTGGTCCAGGACAAGTCATTGGTGAAGTGCATCCCCACGAATTTGGTGCTGCTCACTCCCTCTCATAGAACTGTCAACTGTCAGTAGGGGATAATGGGTATGGGCTCTCCTGAAGTCAATGACAATCTCCTTTGTTTTATTGAAGAGGAGATTGTTGTTCCTGCACCACACAACCAGTTAGTCTACCTCCTCTGTATGATGTTTCATCGTTTTTGCTGATGAGACCCAGCACAGTTATGTTGTCAGCAAACTTAATGATGTTATTGGAGCTGGATCTTGCAGTATAGTCATGAGCCAGTGAGGAGAGGAGCAGGAAACTGAGCATGCACCCCTGGGGTGCCCCTGTGCTCAGTGTGGTGCTTGAAGTCATGCTGCCAATTCGAAATGGTTGAGATCTTCCAGTGAAGAAATCCAAAACCCAGTTACAGAGTGAAGTGTTCAGGACTGGCTGGTCCAGTTTGCCGACGAGTTGCTGAGGGATGATGGTATTGAATGCTGAGCTGAAGTCAGTGAACAGCATTCTGACGTAGGTGTTTGTTTTGTCCAGGTGTGCCAGGGCCAGGTGGAGGGTGGAGGATACAGAATCTGTGGATCGATTGCAAATTGGAATAGGTCAAGAGTGGGGGGCAGGATGGATTATATGTGTTGCATGACTAACCTTTCGAAGCACTTTATGATGATGGGGGTCAATGTGACGGGACGACAGTCATTCAGGCAGGATGCAGATAACTTTTTTGCACCGGTGTTATGGTGGTCACTTTGAAACGTGCGAATAACTATCTGACCCAGTGAAATGTTGGGGATGCTTGTGAAAACATCTTTAAGCTCTTCTGCACAGTCCTTCAAAACATGAACAGGTACGTCATCCAGGCTAGCAGCCTTACGGGGGTTGGTCCTAATTATAGATCTCTTCATGCTGGCTGTGGACAGACACAGGAACTTGTCATCAGCTGTTGGTCGTGTCTTTAGTGTCAGTGTATTGTTCAGTGTTTCAAAGTGTGCATAACATTTGTTGAGTTGATCTGCCAGAGAGCTGTTGCTGTCAAAGGCCTGTGATGGGGTCTTGTAATCTGTAATGGTCTGGATTCCCTGCCACAGACTCTGTGCTGCAAAAGTGTTCATTTATCCTTTGTGTGTACCGGTGCTTGGCTTCTCTGATGCCACAGGAAAGGTTGACCCTGACTGTTCTTAGAGTTACTTGGTCCCCTGATCTGAAAGCAGCATCCTG
Source organism: Scleropages formosus (assembly GCF_900964775.1). Lineage (NCBI taxonomy): Eukaryota > Metazoa > Chordata > Actinopteri > Osteoglossiformes > Osteoglossidae > Scleropages > Scleropages formosus. The sequence goes on from NC_041821.1 coordinate 26,164,525, forward strand.
GGCTCTCAGCAGTGTCTGGACCTCCCCTGTCAACCATGATTCCTGGTTAACCCACATGGTGATGGTCTTGGTGACAGTGAAATCATTAATGTATTTCCTGATATAGGCAGTCAGTGTCTCTGTGTACTCTTGAATGTCTGTGTGATGATCATAGGTTGCTGCTTCTCTGAATATAGTGCAGTCAGTGATGTTGAAGCAGTCTTATAGTGCAGCTGTGGCTCCTTCAGGCCACACTCTGATCTGCTTTAAAACTGATCTGGCAGATTTCACCCAAGGTTTGTATTCAGGCAATAGGTATACAGAGATGTGGTTGGAGAAGCCCAGGTGAGGGAGGAGGGTAGCTTTGTATGTGCCCGTAACATTTGTGTATGTTGGTATGTTCAATGTGTTGGTGAAGTTTAGGCAGCACCATCTTTAAGTTTGCGTGATTGAAGTCCCCAGAGACAATAAAAATCCATCAGGGTGGGCTGTTCGTTGCTTGCTGGTGGCATTATAAAGTTCATTAAGTGCCTTTCTGGAGTTCACGCTCAGAGCTATATATATAGCCACCAGCATAATGGTCATGAATTCCCTCGGCATATAGTAAAGTAGGCACTTAATAAACATAAACTCTGTCAGTGATGAACAGTGTTTATGAACCACTACAGCATCTTGACACTGAGCTTTGTTGATATAAACACACAGGCTGTTGTCACTAACCCCGTTCCAGCTTCTTGAGTTCGCAAATGACGAGACTGACTTCTGGGTTTTCTAATAACAACGTTACATTTAATAAAATACCAACAAAACATCCGTCGCTCCACTCATACACTCTGAGGCAAAACTCTTCTGCTCTACTACTATCGCATTTACGCTAAAAGAAAGAATGTAATTAACGCATGGACATCTAGTGGCAGTTCTATAAATCATATTCCAAATTGCACAATTTAAACTCAATGCCAATCACTCATCAGCAATTACAAGTTGACAACCAAATACAAACAACCCCTTTCCACACAACATCAACAACACCAACTCAAACAATAAAAATACAACACAGGCCACCTCCGTGAGTCTTACCAGACACCGCTGTATCTCTGCCTGCTCTGTAGGAGCTTAGTCAGTCCAGTTGAATGGCAGTGTCTGGGATGATTTCGTTTATCGATGTCTCCATAAAAAAAAAAAAGAACACAACAGTCTCTCATGCTACAGTGAGTGGTTCTTCATAGCTGAATTTCATCCAGTTTGTTGTCAAGAGAATGTATGTTAGCGAGCAGGATGGTCAGGATAGCTGGGCTGTTGGGGCTAGCCTCTAACCTAGTCTGGTTGCCTCTGTGCCTCTCTCTCCTACTGAGAGAGGTTTTGACTACCTAGTCAGTGCCTGTACTCCCAACCAGAGTGCCAGTCTGAGGAACAATTTGGTTGAATCCCTGTGTTTGTTTGATAAAGACATAAAAAAAACCTGCAGCAAAGAATTATATTTTTGAAAATTGCTGACAATGATAGAGAATGGTCTAGGTATCTGTGGGACCAAAGAGAATGAGGGGTTGTTGGAAGCATAATACATACTGGAGAAACTGCCAGGAGGCAGATTTTGGGGTAATTTACAGAATTTTACCTAGAATGGAGGACAACGGGTAACCACCTCTTAGGCAGACTGATGGGACATGTCAAGAGGAAGATCGAAAGCTTTTGTGTAGATTCCAGTAAAAGCCAGAAGATGCAAGAGCAAGTGGAGGTAAGGGAGTGGACAGCATGACTGTGGGAGCCAGCTGAGATTTTCAATTTGAAGACTAGAGTGAAATGGAAAGAGGAGAAAGAGTACAAAAATGTGTTATGATATAGAACAAATTAAAGTTTGTATATTTTGGGCAGGAGTGTAGAGGAGGATGGAAAAGGACAGATAGTCAGCTGTGATTTTTTTTTCAAGGAATATGTAGGAGGCAGGAACAGATGGTACCAAATGTTCCTCGGATAGCCTCTTTTCCTCTTCACAAGTGTACATTTGGATGGGAAGGTTGTGGAGGATATGACCAGAATGTTGTGTGGCATCCTGGCCTTTTTCAAATACTACTTTACAGAGCAGGTTTGGGTGGAAGGGAGTTCATTGACACACTGTTGTATAGTGTTAGTACCAATCTTTGGACTGTGGAATGAAAGGCGTTATAAAAAGAATTTTTTTGCGTATGAGGTGAGGAAGGCTTTGAACAATGAGGACTGAACAGGGATGAGATGTGCATCCTGAAAAGTTTCATGTGTGTATTGATCAGACATAGACTGGAACTGGACATATACTGAAAGAGTAGCAGAGAACTTTAAACAAGACATAGAGGACTAAAATTATTTTTCTCATTTTTTTCAGAGGTGTTGTGTACAATTAAGATAGCTGGCCAGGCATCCAAATCCCGTAAAGCATTTATTAAATAACACCATGAACTGTGGGGAGTCCACATTTGGGGCATAAATGTTTAGAAGTGTAGTATTCTGTCTGGAAAAAAATTTAAATGAATCTGCCCTTTTGAGTCCTGTTGTTGAAAATCAAAAATGAAAGGGATACTGTCTTTAACTTGAAATTGAGCTCTCTGTTGGGTTCAGCTTAACAGTATCATGTGACTTCTAATGCCAGATTCAAATATTACGCAAAGTTATTTAATGAAAATTGGAGTAATCGTTGTTTTTTATTAAATACCATCACTTATTTAACTAGCAAACACTAAGATAATGTAATTCTGCTTCTGTTACTAATGATGAATTTGTTTTTCTAACAGTAAATTAGGGAATATCAGGGCATCCATTGTACTCTTTACTTCGGTCCAGGCCAGTGTAAGGGGATGATATTAGATGCTGTCCGCACCATTTCAGTAGCTTTAACCTAATTACTATAGAAGAAATTATAGTGCTAATTCGCTCAATGAAATGTACTACTTGTCTTTTAGAACCAACCCTCACTAAGTTACTTAAACTCGCAGTTTCCGGTCTTGCAGAACTTATTGCCAATATTATTAATACCTCATTACTTAATGGGTGTGCTCTGAACGCTTTTAAAGTTGCTGTTATTAGACTGCTGCTAAAGAAATAGGATATTGATTGTAACAACCCATTCTAGACCTATTTCTAAGCTATCATTTTTATCTAGAATTTTCCAAAAGATCACACACACACACACACACACACACACACACACACACACACACACACACACACACACACACACACACACACATTTTCAGAACCGCTTGCCCCATACGGGGTCACGGGGAACCGGAGCCTACCCGGCAACACAGGGCGTAAGACCGGAGGGGGAGGGGACACACCCAGGACAGGACGCCAGTCCGTCGCAAGGCACCCCAAGCGGGACTCGAACCCCAGACCCACCGGACAGCAGGACCGCGGTCCAACCCACTGCGCCACCGCACCCCCATTCCAAAAGATCATAGCTTCCCAAATTGGAAAATATCTTCATCGTCATAAAATATCTGAAAAATTTCTGTCTGGTTTCTGCCATGATCACAGCACTGAAATGGCGATCACGTGTTAATGATATTCTCATCTCCTTAGATGCTGGTCATATACCAGTTGTTATGTTACAGGACTTGTGTGCTGCATTTGGTACTGTTGACCGTAGTATCCTACTTGGTTCCATTCGTATTTAGCTAAGTGTAAACAATTTGTATTGAAATCTGACGACTGTGCCCTTTCCTTCTCATCTGTGGTTCAGGGCTCTGTGTTGGGTCCATTATTGTTCTTACTCTATATGTTACCTTTGGGTGATATTATTTGCAAACATAATGTCAGTTGCCACTCATATGAAGATCAAGATGGCGCTGGTGCGTGGTGACATGTTGACTGCTGGTCTTCGTAGACTTGTTAGTTTAGTGTGTATTGTTTTGTTTGTGTCACTATCCTTCCAGCCAGTTTACTCTCTTATTACTTCTGATTGCCAAACACTTCTGCAAACACGTGAAACAGGGCGACTAGATGTAATTCTTAGCATTAGACAGCTGAATCTTTGCTCTGCCACAAACAACACGGCCACAACACACCTGGGATCACTCAGAGGACGCGAGCCCCGAAACGGGGCCGCAGGGCCGGCATACAGGTGAGAGCGAAACGCCGCGGGCTACGACCTCCGATGCCTAGCATTTTCCTGTCCAACGTTCAGTCTCTGGACAACAAACTTGACGATGTCAGAGGATGACTTAAATTCTGAAGAGACCTACAGAACTGCTGTGTTTTCTGCTTATGGAGACGTGGCTCACTGCCAACACATCAGACCGCATGGTCCAGATCGAGGGCTTCTCAATCTACCACGCAGATTGGACTGATTCCTCGGGGAAAAAAAGAGGAGGGGGCATATGCTTTCTTATTAACGATGCATAGTGTACAAATGGGGGTGCGGTGGCGCAGTGGGTTGGACTGCAGTCCTGCTCTCCGGTGGGTCTGGGGTTCGAGTCCCGCTTGGGGTGTCTTGCGACGGACTGGCGTCCCGTCCTGGGTGTGTCCCCTGCCCCTCTGGCCTTACGCCCTGTGTTACCGGGTAGGCTCCGGTTCCCCCGTGACCCCGTATGGGATGAGCGGTTCTGAAAATGTGTGTGTGTGTGTGTGTGTGTGTAGTGTACGAATGTGGAAGTGATTTCACAGAACTGTACTCCAGACCTTGAATACTTTCTGATCAATTGCCAACCATTCTACCTGTGCATGGAGTTCTTGGCTGTGCACATGGCTGCAGTTTACATCCCACCCCAAGGGAACACACACAGTGCTCTGAATGAACCATGTTGTCACTAATTATGAGAACAAGCACCCAGATGGCCTGTTCATTATCTCCAGGGACTTTAACCAAGCTGATTCCAAGAATGTGTACTCAAAGTACCATCAGCACATTTCCTGTCCCACCAGAGGCTCAAACACCCTTGACCACTGCTACACTTCACAAAAAGGCACGTACCACTCCCTACTACGTCCGCACCTCGGGCAGTCAGATCACGCCTCGATTCTGCTGCTCCTGGTCTACAAGCAGAAATTGATGCGAGAGGGGCCTGTGATGCATACTGTGCAGTGCTGGGCACCAGAAGAGGAGGAAAGGCTCCAGGACCACCTTGACTCAATGGACTGGGACATGTTCAGAAACTCATCCTCCAATCTGGACGAGTATGCCACAGTGGTCACAGAGTTCATTCGGTGCTCTGTAAGTGTCTTCATACTCCATAAAACAGTCTGCTCATTCCCTAACCAAAAGCCATGGATCACCACCGAAATGAGATCCGTGCGCGTACCTGCGCGTTTCAGTCTGGAGACATGGACGCATACAAGAAATGTAATTACGAGCTCCGAAAAGCCATCACCAGCATGAAACGGAAATATAGCAGAAAAGCAGAATCAGAGTTTAACTGCACTCAAGATGCACGTAGGTTGTGGCATGGAAACCACAGACATGGACATTGACAGGTGCCCTTACATCTCTCCCTGACAAACTGAATGCGTTTTATGGCCGTTTGGAGCTCACAAACAAAGACCCTCCAGTATGAGCTCTCACAGCACTGCATGACTTCAGTTTCACTGTCTCTGTGGCACAAGTGAGAAAACTTTTAGCCGAGTCAACATCCGCAAAGCTGCTGGTCCGGACGAAATTTCAGGACGGGTTTTAAAATCATGCAGTGAGCAACTGGCTACTGTCTTCAGAGACATATTTAACACCTCCTTAAAAAGCTCAGCTGTACCCACCTGTTTCAAAAACACCACCATCATCCCTGTTCCTAAGAAGAACAAAGTGAGCTGTCTTAATGACTATCACCCAGTGGCACTCACCCCCATTGCAATGAAATGCTTTGAAAGGCTGGTGCTGGGACACATTAAGGACACCATCCTAAACACTTTGGATCCACTGCAGTTTTCCTACTGTCACAACAAATCCACTGATCACACACACTTCACACCACTCTGGCTCACCTGGACAATAAAAACTGCTATGCAAGGCTATTATTTCTATACTATAGTTTGGCATTTAACACTGTCATCCTGACCAAGCTGATTCAGAAACTACTAGGGCTGGGGTTGAATGCCCCATTGTGCAACTGGATCCTGGATTTCCTCACCAACAGACCCCAGTGTGTGTGGATTGGCAGAAATACCTCTTCATCACTGACCCTCAAGACTGGCACTCCACAGGGAAGCGTCTTGAGCCCGGTGCTGTATCCCTTGTTCACACATGACTGTGTGGCCAGTCACAGCTCCAACAGCATCATAAAGTTTGCTGACGATACCACCATTGCGGGTCTGATCACCAACAATGATGCGACGGCCTACAGAGAGGAGGTGAGGCTCCTGGCAGAGTGGTGCCAGGACAACAACCTGTCTCTCAATGTCAGTAAAACTAAGGAGCTGGTGATTGACTTCAGGAAACAGGACACAGCTCATGCACCCATCTACATAGGAGGGGTCACTGTAGAGAGAGTCAACAGCTTAAGATTCTTGGGGGTCACCCTCACTGCAAAACTCACATGAACTGAGCACACAGCATCAATCATCAGAAAAGCCCATCAACATCTCCACTTTCTCAGGCATTTGAAGAAAGCCAGGATGTCAGCTACAGTCCTCACCACCTTGTACAGGTGTGCTGTGGAGTCCATCCTCACAGGGTGTATTACATCCTGGTGTGGCAGCTGCTCCATACAGGACAAGAAAGCCCTACACAGGGTGGTCAAAACAGCTCAGGAAATCATCGCCACACAGCTTCCAGCAGTCCAGGACATCTACATCACACGCTACCTCAGAAATACGATGCACATCATGAAGGATCATAGTCACCCTGCACATGCAGTTTTCTCTTTTCTGCTGTCTGGAAAGCGGCTTAAGTCTATTCCAAACTGCACTGCTAGATATAGGAACAGCTTTTACCCTACTGATGTAAGAGCATACAACACCCACCAATGTGCTATCTTTTGTAACTAGAGTTGGACTGTTCCCTCCAAGCACATTGACACATTACTTACACTGTCACTTTAAGTATTCTCAGTTTTAAGTACTCTGGCTGTGTATTGTTATTTATTGTTACTGTTATTTATTGTTATTGTTTTGTTTTGTGCAGTATTATCTGTTGTTTTTTATTCATAGTCTGTGGAGAAGCACTCAAAGAAGGATTTCACGGTACTTGTACGTATGAGAATAAACTTTGAACCTTGTCATAATCTCATAGTAGAAGGTTCAAAGACAGCAGAGAAGACATGTTTTTTTTTTTTTTTGCTAAGGGCTTCCTGTGGAGTAAAGCATTTATCTTATCATAATAGATAGTAACAGTGGTTACATTTCTTTTCTGCCAGAAGAATCAAAGCCAAACAGTAGGTCCATGGGTTGTGTTTACAAGTAATGTGTAAGGTCACAACATAACTGGTGAAATCTGCTGCTAGCTGCCCGGGCCCCACAGGGGGCTGTACCGTGCTGTATTTGTTTGCCTTGTATCAGCTAGTGCTTTGCTATAATTAGTTGCTCTGAGCTTGGCAATGGCAGCATAGACCACCTGGCAGTCCCTGCTGCTGTCCAAAGCTGGAATCAGTAACAATCTGCCTCCTGACACAAAGCAGCACTTTACCTTCCACGCTCAACATATTTTAATTGCTGTATTTTACATCAGCCATAGTATTAACATTTTCTCTGTGAGGGACATTGGGATCATCTTGAGACTTTATGTTTATAGCCTAAGCCAAGGATGTCACAGAGGTGTTGTACTATTACTGGTTCAATATTGCACTGATATAGGCCATTTCCTTTAATCATCATTTCACATGGAAAAACTAGTGCAAGCCTTTTTAATCAACTTCTGGTTTACTGTTTCACTTGGTTTTCCGGGGCCTTGTCAATATGGCAGACAGAGTCCAGCTTCCCAAAAACTGGCAGGATGAATCTGAGCAGAAGCAAGCTTACATTTTGCACATCAGGCTTCCTGCTCCCAGGCAAGCACAGAACTGATTATCAAATGCCTCCATGTGAATATCAGTTACCTTGCAGAAAATCTAACCACTAACTTATCATGGGCATACACCCTGTGCCTGAGGAGCAGTATAATTTAAAGAACCGTTAATATATGTTTCGACCCTGAGGCTTTTTCTTGTACAAATCATGGATACAACTTGCCTGACGAAGCACCATAGGAAATTAAGGCTACAACTGGAATTCACCTGAAATTTTCAAGCTTTGTAAAGGTTAAAGCTAGTCATCTTAGATTTTATGTTATTCTTTTTTCCGGAATATGCAGGATGCCTTTACTACTCTGTAATAATGTTGCATAACAGAGGATAAGAAACCCTAAATATGATAGCTTGCTTATGGATGCATTTACATTTACCAGATGAAATGTTGAACATCAGCTGGCTGGCTTGTTTCCATGCTAACTGAATAACATGCACAACCCACAAGCCTCTATCTGCAGCTTCAATATTTCATTGGTTCATGCAGATTCATGGGCACATGCAAATAGTATAGCAGCTATCCATCCATCCATCTTCCTCCGCTATCCGGGGCCGGGTTGCGGGGGCAGAAGTCCAAGCAGAGCCCCCAGACTTTCCTCTCCCCGCACACCTCCTCCAGTTCCTCTGGGGGGGAACCCCAAGGCGTTCCCAGGCCAGCCGGGAGACGTAGTCTCTCCAACGTGTCCTGGGTCTGCCCCGAGGCCTCCTCCCAGTGGGACAAGCCCGGAACACCTCCCCAGGGAGGCATCCAGGAGGCATCCGGAACAGATGCCCGAGCCACCTCAACTGGCTCCTCTCAATGCGGAGGAGCAGCGGCTCTACTCCGAGCTCCTCCCGGGTGACTGAGCTCCTCACCCTATCCCTAAGGGTGCGCCCAGCCACTCTGCGGAGGAAACTCATTTCTGCCGCTTGTATCCGCGATCTCATTCTTTCGGTCATGATCCAGAGTTCATGACCATAGGTGAGGGTAGGAACATAGATCGACCGGTAAATTGAGAGCGTCGCCTTACGACTCAGCTCCTTCTTCACCACAACAGACCGGTACAATGACCGCATTACTGCGGACGCCGCACCGAACCGTCTGTCAACCTGCCGCTCCATTTTTCCCTCACTTGTGAACAAGACCCCAAGATACTTAAACTCCTCCACTTGAGGGAGCAACTCCCCCCTAACCCGGAGGGGGCAATCCACCTTTTTCCGACTGAGAACCATGGCCTCGGATTTGGAAGTGCTGATTCTCATCCCCGCCGCTTCGCACTCGGCTGCAAACCTCCCCAGTGCACGCAATAAGTCTTGATTCAATGAAGCCAACAGGACCACATCATCCGCAAAAAGCAGAGACGAGATCTCGCGGCCACCAAAACAGACACCCTCCGTTCCCTGGCTGCGCCTAGAAATTCTGTCCATGAAGATAATGAACAGAATTGGTGACAAAGGGCAGCCCTGGCGGAGTCCAACATGCACCGGGAACAGGTCTGACTTACTGCCGGCAATGCGAACCAAGCTCCTGCTCCGGTCATACAGGGAACGAACAGCCCGTAGCAGCGAGCCCCGAACCCCATAATCCCGAAGTACCTCCCATAGGATGCCACGAGGGACACGGTCGAATGCCTTCTCCAGGTCCACAAAACACATATGGACTGGTTGGGCAAACTCCCACGAACCCTCCAGCACCCTAGTGAGGGTATAGAGCTGGTCCAGTGTTCCACGGCCAGGGCGAAAACCGCATTGCTCCTCCTGAATCCGAGGTTCGACTATCGGTCGGATTCTCCTTTCCAGTACCCTGGCATAGACTTTCCCAGGGAGGCTAAGGAGTGTGATCCCCCTGTAGTTGGAACACAATCTCCGGTCCCCCTTCTTAAAAAGAGGGACCACCACCCCGGTCTGCCAGTCCAGAGGCACCGTCCCCGAACTCCAAGCGATGCTGCAGAGGTGTGTCAGCCAAGACAGCCCCACAACATCCAGAGACTTGAGAAACTCGGGGCGGATCTCATCCACCCCCGGAGCCTTGCCACCGTGGAGTTTTTTGACTACCTCAGCAACTTCAGCCAGGGTAATGGACGAGTCCCCCTCCAAGTCCCCAGCCTCAGCTTCCTCTACGGAAGGCATGTCGGAGGGATTGAGGAGATCCTCAAAGTATTCCTTCCACTGCCCTAGGACATCCTCAGTTGAGGTCAGCAGCACACCACTTCCACTGTAAACAGCGTTCGTGGAACACCGCTTCCCCCCTCTGAGTCGCCGGACAGTTTGCCAGAATCTCTTTGAGGCCGACCGAAAGTCTTCCTCCATGGCCTCACCAAACTCCTCCCAAGCCCGAGTTTTTGCCACGGCGACTGCCAGAGCCGCATTCCGTTTGGCTCGTCGGTACCCGTCAGCTGCTTCAGGAGTCCCATGAGCCAGCCAGGCCCGATGGAACTCCTTCTTCAGCTTGACGGCATCCCTCACTTCCGGTGTCCACCACCGTGTTCGGGGATTGCCGCCGCGACAGGCGCCGGAGACCTTATGGCCGTAGCTCCGAACCGCCGCCCCGACAATGGAGGTGTGGAACATAGTCCATTCAGACTCGATGTCCCCCACCTCCCTCGGGACCTGGTTGAAGCTCTGTCGGAGGTGGGAGTTGAAGACCTCTCTGACAGGGGCCTCCGCCAAACGTTCCCAACAGACCCTCACTATGCATTTGGGCCTGCCAGGTCTGTCCAGCTTTTTCCCCCGCCATCGAATCCAACTCACCACCAGGTGGTGATCAATTGACAGCTCAGCCCCTCTCTTCACCCGCGTGTCCAAGACATATGGCCGAAGGTCAGAAGAAACGACTACAAAGTCGATCATCGACCTCCGACCTAGGGTGTCCTGGTGCCAAGTGCACTGATGGACACCCTTATGCATGAACATGGTGTTCGTTATGGATAAACCGTGACTAGCACAGAAATCCAATAACAGCTCACCGCTCGGGTTCAGAACAGGGAGGCCGTTCCTCCCAATCACGCCCCTCCAGGTGTCACTGTCGCTGCCCACGTGGGCGTTAAAGTCCCCCAGTAGAACGACAGAGTCCCCAGTGGGAGCGCTTTCCAGCACACCCTCCAGGGACTCCAAGAAGACTCTACACTGCCACTAGGCGCATAAGCACAAACGACAGTGAGAGACCGTTCCCTGACCCGAAGGCGCAGGGAGATGACCCTCTCATTCACCGGGGTAGACTCCAACACATGGCGGCTGAACTGGGGGGCTATTAATAAGCCCACACCCACCCGCCGCCTCTCACCCTGGGCAACGCCAGAATAGTGGAGAGTCCACCCCTGGTCGAGAAGAGTGGTTCCAGAACCCAAGCTGTGAGTGGAAGTGAGCCCGACTATATCTAGACGGTATCTCTCAACTTCCCGCACCAGCTCAGGCTCCTTCCCCGCCAGTGAGGTGATATTCCAAGTCCCAAAAGCCAGAGTTGGCGCCTGAGGTTTGGGTTGGCCGGGCACTCGGCCCCGACCACCGCCGAAATCACAATGCACTGGCCCCTTACAGTCTCTCCGGCAGGTGGTGAGCCCACCGAAGAGTGGCTCCACGTCTTGCCTTCGGGCTAAGCCCGGCCAGGCCCCGTGGGCCTAGACCTGGCCACCAGGCGCTCGCATGCGAGCCCCCCCCCCCAGGCCTGGCTCCAGGGTGGGGCCCCGGTGACCCCATACCGGGCGGGGTAAACGAAAGCCTTGATTTTTTTCTTCATAAGGGGTTTTTGAACGGCGCTTTGTCTCGTCTGTCATCCAGGACCTGTCTGCCATGGGAGACCCTACCAGGGGCATATAGTCCCAGACAACATAGCTCCCGGACTCATTCAGGCACTCAAACCCCTCCACCACAGTAAGGTGGCGGTTCACGGAGGGGTATAGCAGCTCTTTATATGTATTTAATCTTTCTTTTTTTACTGTAGCTTCAGTTCATTTTAAGATGTGCCCTTGAATCAAATAACGAATAAACATTATAAAGTATATAATTATTCATTTAGCTGAAGGTTCTTTTTTTCCTCTAAAGCACTTTAGGGGTGTAGTGGAATGGCAGGTTCAGCCAGTGCTGGGTCTGGGGTGCCTTACAATGGACTGGTGTCCTGATCTTGGGTGTATCCCCTCCCCCTTTGGCCTTGCATCCTGTGTTGCTGAGTATGGCTCTTGTTCGCAGCGACCCTGCTCGTGACAAGCGGTTGTTGACGATGGATGGATAAATCAACTTACAATAAATTGCACAGCAGTGGCCGTTTTTACTAGAGCAATTGAGAGCTAATACCTTCCAAAGCAGTATTATAGCAGGATATGGGATTTGAACCCATGCCCACCAGGGTTTGGGACCACAGCTCTAACCACCATCTACATTTACAAATACATTTATACATTTTGCAGATGCTTTTCTCCAAAGCAATGTACATCTCATAGAAAATACAATGTGTACATTACATTAGCAAAAAGAGAGACATAGATGCGGATGTGTGATTCTTAAGTGCAGCTCTTTCCGCCATACGAATCAATGTTCAGCACTTGAGTAGCTGCATAAAACTTTATCCGGTTACAGTGTATGAACATTTACACCTTTCACGAACTTAAGAGATCATAGGCAAAGGGAATCTGGATGTGGTGAGTGTTTAGACTCTTTTTAAATGGGGACAGAAATTCAGCACTTATGAATGAGAGGGGTTAGGTTGTTTCACCACAACGAAGCCAGAACTGAGAAACTTTGTTCTTTACCTTTTGTGAGTGGGACCACCAAGTAGACAGACGTGAAAGACTGAAGCAGTCTGGTTGGAGTGTAGAGGATGATCAAGTCTTGTAGATAGCTGGCAGCAGTTCTATTCTATTCTATGCATTTGTAGTCCATAACCAGGGTCTTGAATTTGATCAGGGCAGCTATAGGAAGCCAGTGCAGAGTAATGAGTAGGGGAGATACATGCTTTGGAAAGTCAAACACAATTTAAAGGTAATTTCACCCATACCATTTACAGATGTCCTGTAAGCAGGGAGTCCAGTGATCTTCTCAGCTGTAGCCACTACGAATTGTATGGTTTTGCAGTCAGACATCGCAGTTCCCATACCATGCAGCGTTACAGCTGCTCAGGATGCTCTCAATAATGCCCCTGTAGAAAGTGTGCATGATGTGTGGTGGCACACTCGCCTTCCTCAGCCTCCGCAGGAAATAGAGATGCTGCTGGGATGTCTTGGCCAGTGATGCAGTGTTAGTGGTTCAGGAGAGGTCATCGGTGATATGCATCCCCAGGAATTTGGTGCTGTTCACTCTCTCTACAGCAGAACGGTCGATTGTCAGTAGGGAATGAGGGGTATAGGCTCTCCTGAAATCAATGACAATCTCTTTTATTTTTCCCATATTGTGAAGGAGAGTGCTGCTCCTGCACCATCCAGCCAGATGGTCTACCTTCTCTCTGTATGATGTTTCATCATTGTTGCTGATGAGACCCATTACAGTTGTGGAATCAGCAAAATTAATGATCTGGTTGGAGCTAGTCTTGGATCAGCTGAAGCTGGATAACCCATTTCATTTGAAAGTCTCAAATTAAATCTATGTATCCATACACTCTATAGACGATGCCATGGCCAACACAGCAGCTGCTGTCAAGATGGTTCAATGTATACTGAACCTTATTGTTCCATATAGTGACCAGCTGTGGCTACACAAATAACAGTAGGAGAAGCACTTTAAAATCACATCACCTATAAGCATCAGAACACAGTTATGGAGTTCTCACCCAGCAGAAAGAGGTAGGATAAATGCCAAAAGCCATACACAAACTGTAATTAGACACCCAATATACTGTAAAATCCCTATTTAACGGCCCAGGGATGTTACATTTTCCAAAAGGGGGGCGTTTATTAGAGGTCATATGGTAGTGAAATTTATCATCATTTTTCTCCCTAAAAAGTTCATGGAAATGCCACAAGTACATTCAGTTTTTACCCCCTAGCATCCTGTCAACAAATGATACCTTTTGATCTTTGCCGCTGCTGTTGATTTTTCTTCCCAAGCTTTCACCAAAGCCTCTGCTTTTAACACCTTTGATCTCACCGGCAGTCTGATGTCACTGCTACTGCTTGCAAGACTTTGCCTTGTGCCTATGTGGCCTATGCCATTCTGAGCTACGAAAATAACTCATAACACTATCAAAAATTCAATCAATAATTGTCCTCACTAAAGGCCATGCATCCTGTCACAGGATGCTGTACCTAGACATCAGCCAATCGCAGAGTACTACACGCTTGATCAGTGAATTTACCCAAATGTCTGCACGTGGGTCTTAGGTACATGTACTGAATAGATCTAATATTGTCTAGTTTTGAGTAACACTTTCAGTCATGGATTGTAAAAAAAAAGTCACACAAATCGCAGTGTTTCCATTAAATTAAAAGTTGTACAGTTTACAGAGGAAAAGGGTAAACATCAGGCCAGCAAACTGTTCCAAGTTGACAGAAAGAGAGTGCGCAAGTGGTGTCTGAACAAAGACAAACTGAAAGTTTGGAGCAAGTCACGTAAACGTGCACCAGGGGAAAGAAGGCTTGTACGCTATGCTGACATAGAAGAAAAGCTATTGAAATGGTTTTTGGAGTGTCGTGAGTCTGAGTAACTGGAAAGTCTTTGAAACATGAAGCTCTCAGTCTGCACAAAGAGGGTGGATCTCAATCTTTCAAAGCCTCTTGAGGATGGTTTACGCGTTTTAAACGTCGTCACAATATTTTATTGTGTCAGACAACACATATATCACAGAAATCAGTCGAGATTACCGATGGTTTGGTGGACCAATTTCTACACTTTGTGATACGCATGCGGAGATTACGGGAATAAGACGATGCAATGATAGAAATATGGACGAAACACTGGACTACCTAGAAATGCCTGGAAAGGCCACTTACGAAATTAAGGGACAGTCTGAAGTGTCTGTAACATCCATGGGCCGAGAGAAACAGAAGCTGACAGTTACACTGGGAGCTTATGCAGACGGTACGAAGATGGCACCTCTAGTACATCTGCCAGAAGCGAAACCTTTGCCAAAAACCGACATTCCAAACGACGTTATTGTGTACATGTGTGGAAGCGGGCAGAAATCATGGGGCAACGAAGAAAGTATTTTGTTTTGGCTGCAGAAGTTGTGGGGCTTCAACAACATTAGCAAACGCTTACTGATATGGGATGCTTTTAGGGCCCATCTTACTCCACGTGTGAAAGATTACGTCCACAAGACATGCAATACAGACATGTGTTATCCCAGGCGGATGTACCTCGCGTCTTCAACTGGCAGACATATCTTGGAATAACCCGTTCAAAGCTACACTTGCCGAGTTTACGATGAATGGTTGTTTTCTGGGACAGTAGACAAAACTTCTCAGGGGAACAGAAAGCCTAAGTCGTTGATTTTGCAGTGGATAAAAATATCCTGGGCTGCAATTACCCCAGATACTATTCGTAAGTCTTTCAAAAAGTGCGGGATAACAACAGCCATGGATGGGTCAGAGGACAACTTATTCGGACAACTTTCTGACAGCAAAAGTAAAGAATCAGCGGCAGACTTCTATGGTTTTGACCCAGATGAACTTCATGCAAGTGAAAATGTGCTCAGGAATGTTGCTGGTGATAGTACTGGCCTTGCTGGGTGTGAAATTTTGGACTCTGAATTTGACCTGTGACAGACGTCAGGGAGGCGTTGGATTATGATAGTCCCGGACATTAATAAACCAGTGGATTATCTTTGTTGTTTACAGTGTGTAAATGTGTTAATACAGTTTAACAGTTGTCATTGTCAGTGTTTTTCACGGCAGTTTCCCATAGTTATTAATGTGTTTGTGGATTGTTTCATGTTACAAACTATGGAAGAGAATGGGATTTAAAACTTAGCACTGGTAAGTTTTTCTTTCATTCTTTTCTTATTACTCGAAAAAAAATATACCAGGTTGTAACACGCCTAGGTGTCTGGGGAAGGGGGTGGAGACGGGGACAAGGCAGCCACAGCTGGGACTAATTACTGCCACTATTTCTTCCCCCAGACCTGACAGTGAGAGAAAGAGAGAGAGAGAGAAAGAGAGAGAGAGAGAGAGAGAGAGGAGGAGGAGGAGAAGAATACAATGGAGAAAACAAGCACGACCCCAGTCTTAACCTTGAGCCCGTGGACGACGCAGCCAAGACCCAGTTGAATCCCCTTTCTACCCTCTCCCAGTTCCCCCTTCCCCCCCCTTGCTTCCTCCCAAACGACAGAATAAATAAAAAATGTCTACAGGCGAGCACTGCACCTACTGTTTGGCCTCGTCTGTTGCACGGATATTTTCAAAAATGGGTGGGAGTATTAATTAGGGTGTGGGCGTTAAATATGGATCTTACGGTAGACTGGATATACTTTTTACTCCGTAGTTTAATACAAATCCCAATACCATGCAAAATTTTGACACATTTAAATATGGTCAATCTGTATTTTACATATGACAAACCCAAAGTGAAACATCCCACAAATTCTGTGTCACCGAGCATTAACCTTTATCTTCAGCCTGTTTTATTTAGCATCATTTATTAGATACAAAAAACAGAATGTACACCTATAACATTTGCAAATAAATGCATTTTTCACTTCTTTGGACATATACAGCATTTATCTTGCGAAGACAAATCAATATGAAATGTAAAAACTGCGTTTTTCACCTAAGGTGAGCATAATGTAGTAAAGACATGTTATGTGTCAATAACCAGGGGCTTGAATTTGATCCAGGCAGCTATAGGAAGCCATTGCAGAGAAACGAGTAGGGGAGATACATGGGAATGCTTTGGCAAGTCAAATACAACTTGGGCAGCAACATTCTATATCAGCTGTAGAGGTTTGATGGTAGTAGCTGGAAGGCCAGACAGGAGAGCGTTTCAGAAGTCCAGGTAGGATGTCACCATGGCCTGGACAAGTAGTTGCACAGAGTCTGTTGTGAGGTAAGGATGGACCCTGTGGATGTTATGCAGGATGTATCTGTTGAAACAACAATTCCGCAGTCTCCAGGGCTGTGGGCAGACCTTTCAATGGGACAAGTCAACAGGCTTTAGAAAAGAGATGTATCAGCACTAGTTTTGCTGTGTTCCCATCTAACCTACGAAGGTCAGAAATGAAGTCAGCTGCTATATGGGACCATGGGTGATTTGGGACTGACAGTGGTTCAAGGAGCCTTGCTGGTAGCTGTCATGGAACCATAGCCTGGGCACACATGGTACAAGCAAGGATGAAGTTTCTTATGTCCTGTTTCATGGACGGCCACCAGAAGCATTCAGAGAGGAGTTTAAATGTTCGGATGATTCCGGGGTGCTCTGTACTGGGACAATCATGGGCCCAGTGTAAAAGCTTGGACCGGACAGTGGAAGGGACATATTCCTTGTCTTGTGGCTGCTCGCTGAGACTAGGTTCTTGGAGTTGGGCAGCCTTGATGTCATCCAACAAAACCCATTGGATGGGAGCTACAAACTGTGTAGGTGACAGGATGGTGACTGGTGGTGTGAGTCTAGGCAAAACCGCAAGGAACTG
Source organism: Scleropages formosus (assembly GCF_900964775.1). Lineage (NCBI taxonomy): Eukaryota > Metazoa > Chordata > Actinopteri > Osteoglossiformes > Osteoglossidae > Scleropages > Scleropages formosus. The sequence goes on from NC_041821.1 coordinate 26,181,997, forward strand.
AAAGAGAGCATCAGCCTTTGCTGTTCCTGAGCCAGAGTGATAAGTCACCGTAAAGTGGAATCTGGTGAAGAACGTTGCCCACTGTGCCTGTCTGGAGATGAGCCTCTTTGCTTTATGTAGTTACTCCAGGTTCCGATGATCAGTCAACACTAGAAATGGGTGAGTGTCACTTTCTAACTAATGCCTCCACTCTTCTAAGGCTAACTTTATGGCAAAGAGCTCCTTGCTTCTGGCGTTGCTATTCCTTTCCATGGGTGACAATTTGTGTGGAAAAACAGGCACATGGATAGAGCTAAAGGGAATTTCAGAATCAGAATCAGAATCAGAATCAGAACGAGCTTTATTGCCAAGTATGTTCGCACATACAAGGAATTTGTCTTGGTGACAGGAACTACCACAGCACAGACAGAATGACAGTGACAAGACACAGATGAGAAGATAGAGTATGTGAGCAAGGGATAAAAAATATTTAAAAAATATAAAGTACCCAATATACAAAAATAGTACAAAAATAGTCGCTAGATACAAATGCAAGGGAGTGTAAGAGAAATGTGATAAATAGTTATAAATATAAATAGCATTATGTATTGCACGGTTTACTCTCTAGGGGAGAGATTTAGGTGTTCATGAGGTAGATGGCCTGAGGAAAGAAACTTTTCTTATGCCTGGCTGTCCTGGTGCACAGTGCTCTGTAGCGCCGGCCAGATGGCAAGGGTTCGAAGAGGAAGTGGCCTGGATATGAGGGGTCTAGAATGATTTTGCTCGCCCTTTTACTGACTCTGGACGAGTGCAGTTCTTGGAGAGCTGGGGGGGATGTGCCGATGATTCTTCCGGCAGTCCGAACTATCCGCTGCAGTCTTCTGATGTCTGACTTCGTAGCTGAGCCGAACCAGACAGTTATAGAGGTGCAGAGGACGGACTCGATGACTGCGGAGTAGAATTGCATCAGTAGCTCCTGTGGCAGGTTGAACTTCCTCAGCTGGCGAAGGAAGTACAACCTCTGCTGGGCCTTCTTCACAATGGAGTCTATGTGGGGCTCCCACTTCAGGTCCTGTGAGATGGTGGTGCCCAGGAACCTGAATGACTCCACTGTTGCCACAGTGCTGTTCATGATGGCGAGTGGGGATAATGCTGAGGTGTTTCTCCTGAAGTCTACAATCATCTCCACTGTTTTGAGTGTGTTCAGCTCCAGGTTGTTATGACTGCACCAGACAGCCAGCTCTTGGACCTCCTGTCTATAGGCAGACTCGTCGCCATTCCGGATGAGGCCGATGAGTGTGGTGTCGTCTGCAAACTTCAGGAGTTTGACAGACGGGTCTTTTGCGGTGCAGTCGTTGGTGTACAGGGAGAAGAGCAGTGGGGAGAGCACACATCCCTGGGGGGCTCCAGTACTGATTGTGCGAGTTTCGGATGAGAATTTTCCCAGCCTCACTATCTGCTGCCTGTCTGTCAGAAAGTTGGTGATCCACTGACAGATGGAGGTGGGCACGGAGAGTTGGGTTAATTTGGACAGGAGGAGGTGTGGGATGATGGTGTTGAAGGCTGAGCTGAAGTCCACGAACAGGTTCTCGCATAAGTCCCTGGTTTGTCCAGATGTTGCAGAATGTAGTGCAGTCCCATGTTGACTGCATCATCCACAGACCTGTTTGCTCGGTAAGCAAACTGCAGGGGGTCCAGCAAGGGTCCAGTGATGTCTTTCAGGTAGTCCAACACCAGTTTTTCAAGTGACTTCATGACCACAGATGTTAAGGCGACAGGTCTGTAGTCATTAAGTCCTGTGATCTTGGGTTTCTTTGGGATGGGGATGATGGTGGAGCGTTTGAAGCAGGAAGGAACTTCGCACATCTCCAGTGATCTGTTGAAGATCTTTGTGAAGATAGGGGCCAGCTGGTCAGCACAGGTTTTTAGGCAGGCCGGTGAGACACCGTCTGGGCCTGGTGCTTTCCTTGTCTTCTGTTTGACGAAGACCCGACGCACCTCCTCTTCGCAGATCAAAGGTACAGGAGGGGGGGAGGTGGGGGTTACTTGAGTTGTTAAGTGATTGGTGGAGAGAGGGTCTGAATGGGTGTAGGGTGTGAGGCAGGGTTTATCAAACCTGCAATAAAACTCATTCAAATCGTCGGCTAGTTGTTGAGTTGACACGGTGCCGGGGGGTGGTGTCTTGTAATTTGTGATGTCTTTCATGCCTTTCCACACTGACGCAGGATCGTTGGCTGAAAACTGTTTCTTCAGCTTTTCAGAGTAGTTTCTCTTAGCCACTCTGATCTCCTTTGCCAGTGTGTTTTTGGCCTGTTTATACAAGACTCTGTCCCCGTTCTTGTAGGCGTCTTCTTTGGCCTGACGAAGCTGTCTGAGTTTTGCAGTGAACCACGGTTTGTCATTGTTGTATGTTAAATGAGTCCTGGTAGGGATGCACATATCCTCGCAGAAACTGACATATGATGTTACAGAGTCTGTGAGCTCATCCAGATCGCTAGCAGCAGCCTCAAAAACACTCCAGTCAGTGCACTCGAAGCAGGCTTGTAAGTCCTGCTCTGCTTCCCCAGTCCATCTTTTAACAGTTCTTATTACAGGTTTAGCTGATTTCAGTTTCTGCCTGTAGGTCGGTATAAGATGAACCAGGCAGTGATCAGAGAGCCCCAAAGCTGCCCGTGGAACAGAGTGATATGCATCCTTTACTGTGGTGTAGCAGTGGTCCAAAATATTACTGTCTCTGGTGGGACATGTAATATGCTGTCTGTATTTTGGCAGTTCACGGGAGAGATTTGCTTTATTAAAGTCCCCGAGAATGATTATAACAGAGTCCGGGTGTTGTTGCTCTGTGTCAGTGATCTGGTCGCCCAGCTGTTGCAGCGCTGCGTTCACGCACGCTTGCGGTGGAATGTAAACACTTACGAGGATGAACGAGGAAAACTCCCGCGGCGAGTAGAAGGGCTTGCAGTTGATGAAGAGCGCTTCTAGGTCTGGACAGCACATCTTCTTCAACGCTGTCACATCTGTACACCACCTTTCGTTGATGTAGAAGCATGTCCCACCGCCACGTGATTTCCCCGCTGATTCCGCGTCGCGATCCGCTCTGAACAGCTGGAAGCCCGGCAGATGTAGCGCGCTGTCCGGGATGGCTTCATTCAGCCAGGTTTCCGTGAAGCACAGAGCAGCAGAGTTGAAAAAGTCCTTGTTTCTTTGGGACAGGAGGAAAAGTTCGTCCATTTTGTTGGGTAAGGAGCGGAGGTTCGCCTGATGGATACTAGGCAGCGCTGTTCTAAAGCCGCGCTTTCGGAGCTTGACAAGCGCGCCGGCTCGCTTTCCGCGCTTGCGCGTCTTGGAGCGCTTGGAGCGCTTGAGCAGCGCCGCTGCACCTCCGACTACAATGTCCAGCAAAACGTCAGAAAAGTCGAAAACCGGTAAAATGTCGGGTGGTGTGTACTGCCGAATGTTCAGCAGTTCTTCCCTGGTAAAACTGATTGTCGGAGTATAACTAAAGACAGGGCAAACTAACAAAAACAGTAAAACAACTGTGGAGCTCCACACCGAGGCGGCCATCCGCGGCGCCATCGTGTAACCGTTCCCCCGTTTCCCTGATGCTGTGAGAGCACTGCCTCTACCACGAGTTCCGATGCGTCGACTTTTACAACGAACGACAATTTGGGATTAAGGTGCTTCGGGATTGGGGGGGAGGTAAAATGCTTCATCAGGTCTTCAAAGACCTGAATGGCTTAGGGAGTCCAGCTCAGTCACCTGGGCACTCCTTGTAACAGCGCTGTCGAAGGGGCTGCAACGGAACTGAAGTTCTCTATGAAGCACTTGTAGAAATTTGCAAACCCAGGAATCTTTGCAGTTTTTTTATGATCTTTGCCTGTGGCCAGGGCAGGACTGTCAAAACCCTCTTTGGGTCCATAGTAATCCCATTGGGTGTAAGGACGAAACCCAGGAAGTCCACAGATTCTATATGGAACTGGCACTTCTCTCCGTTCACGTACAGCTTATGTGCTGCCAGCTTTTGTAAAACCTCCCTAACATGTGCTACATGCTCATTATAAGACTGAGAAAAGATCAGGATATTATCTAAATAAATCAGCACTGATCGTTAACAAACTCCTGGAATACCGAGGGCACAGTAGCCATGCCAAAAGGCATGACCAGATGCTCATAATGGCCCATGATGGTGCTTAAAGCTGTTTTCCACTTATCCCTCTCCCGAATACAGATCAAATTGTATTCACTCCTGAGGTCCAGGTTCATGAAGAGCATAGCTCCTGTGATCTGTTCAAGGGCAGAGGTAATAAGGGATATGAAGTAAAGATACTTAGCGGTACTTAGCAGTAACTGCATTCAGCCCGTGGTAGTAAATATAAGGGCACAAGCCCCCATGTTTCTTTTCTAAAAAGAAAAAGCCAGCAGATGCCATAGAAGTGGATGGGTGAAGTATCTGTGCTTCTAGCACCTTGGATATATAAGCCTCCATTGCCTCATGTTCTGGTTGGGAGAAGGGATAAACCCTTTCCCTCGGGGGTGTTTGGTGTTTTCGTATGGAATGTTGTCAAAAAAAGGGTGCAACAGACGGAGGTGAACCCAGGGAGGTGTTTGGCTATCGCCACTCTTTATTAACGATAGCGCTGGGGTGAAGGTAAGGGGGGGAAACAGGGGAACCGGGAACAGATGTGTCGAGGCAATGCTTCAGGGACGGCCTCGATGTCCGGCGACTCGAGACCGGGGGCAGGGTTGTGATCTGGGGCTGGTATAAGGTCTGGGAATATCCTTGTCGCTTTCCGTCTAACTGCTGTCACAATTAAAAATTGCTTTGCTCTTTCTAATGTTTTAGAGGTGTTTGGGTAAACCAGAAATAGTGAGCAGGAAAGAACATTCCTCGAGAGTAGGGGTGATCATGGAAAAGTAAAGTATTGAAGTGGACATGGCAAATTGTCCAGACTCAGACAAAGTATCTAAGGTTATAATTAGGATAAAAACCCATGGGTGTGTTGCTTGTACTGTGTGGCCAAAAATAAGGAAACAAAATGGGTCAGGACTAGTGTAAACCGTCCCGACCAGTTCCGGCTTATGATCCGGAAGAAGTGACGGAGTTTGAAAAACAACTAAGGAAAAGAGATGGACATGAACCTAAAGTGGATTCTGGAGCGGGAGGAGGAACACTAAAATGAACCCCTATGCAAATAGTAGAGAGTTTTACCGGAAAACAATACAGGAAGGCATGTAAGGAGTGGAATAAAATTACTTGGGGCCGAGAGAAGGGAGTTTGACTCACAAAAAACAGAGGTAGTAAGGAAGAAATTACGAAAGAAACAGGGAGATTGTTATGGTTGTATTACTAGACAGATGTTCGAGAAATTAGAAGAATGGGAAAATTTGGACAGGAGACAGGCTCTGGAGACTGCACAAAAGTGCACAGATGACATGGCAGGATGTTTAAAAGCTGAGAAAGCAAAAGTTGAAGCCCAAACCAATGCATTAACCATGCTTGCAGAAGTGCTGATCTAGAAAAAGGTCAGTGGAGGAAAAATAAAGAAGAGACCTCTCAGTATCCAGTAGTGCCGCAACCCCCTCCGTAGAACCCTAACCATGGAGATGCAGGTGATGTGCAGGATAAAGACCTTGGCTTGGGAATACTGTTCTTGCCTAGTGCCACCAGAAGTGGCTGTAAGTACTCCCCATCAGGTCTGCCGGGTCCCACTTCCCTACCCCCTTCACAGTACCAGAGACTGCTGATCCAAATGCCTGATTGCCGAGGCCCTGACTAAGATTGGAGCCCCAGAGTAGTCTTGATGCAGAGGAATTAGGATTATCCAAGAGCTGATTGATGTCTCCAATAGCCTTCCCAAACCCAGAGAGGTGGATCCCAGCATTTCTGGGAGACTATCCAAGACCTAGACAACATGTATAAACCCAATGGTGGTGAATGGTCCCAAGTCCTGAGACGCAAGCTCAGGAGCAACTGGAACAGCGTGTGAGATCGATGGACTGGCTTGAACTGAGATGTGAAAGGATTCAGTGGTAAATGGCAGGATCTTTGCATTCGAATTCTAGAAAAGTCCAAGCAAGGCTCAGACTGGATAAAGTTGAGTCAGGCCAGACAGAAACATGGTTAGAGTGTCAATGAGTGGGAGCATCGTCTTAGTAAAACGATAGTCGATCATTCAGGTATACAGAATGCTCAGGAATGCAATACTGTAATGGCATCTCTGTTTGTGAATGGTCTAAGATCTGAATTGCAGAAGGAAAATGAAAATGTCATGCATTGGCTGCACGAGGCCAAGCTGGAAGATCTGAGATCTTCTATGTTGCATGTAGAAAGAAACCAGAAAGAACAGAAGGAAGGAAGGTGACCAAACTGATGGTAGTACAACTTGCTTTCTATGAAGGAGAGAGTGACAATGCTGACAGAGGTCGTGGACATGGGCATAATCAAGGCTGAGGACAGGGGAACCCTAGAGGAAGCAGAGGATGATCTGGGGGTTCCCGATCCCAGGGCAATGGAGGTACGTGGGGACCAAACAAATACAATCAATATTGGAGATGCCAAAACCTGCAATCAAATCACAGATGCTGTGCGTGCTGGGCATGATTGGCTCTTGTTGCCCATGGATCCAGGACTATGCACTGAGAGTTTCACCATTACTTGACACGATATATGATAAAAGCATTTCTCTGACAGACGGACTGATGCGGACAGATGAAGGAGAAGTTGCTTTGGCTGACTTGAAGCAAGCCCCGGTGTTGGGGATTTCCGACTACACCAAGCCATTTGTGCTGTATTTGGATTAAAAAAGAGGTTTCATGTCTGCAATGTTAACACAGCATCATGGTGGTAGGCAGCATCCGGTCACGTATTACTCTGAGCGTTTGGATGCAGTTGCATCCACGTTCCCAGCATGCTTGAGAACCGCGGCGGTCACAGTGGAAGCTGTATTGTCCTGTGCAGACTTGGTGCAAGTGCATGAGTTGGTAGTCAGAGTGCCCCATGCAGTCCACGCAATCTTTACACAAGCACACAGAACTCATTTGACCCTGGCACGGATGACCCACTACCAGAATGTGTTGCTGACTTTGGCACATGTTTCCTTAGAGAGGTGTTCCACTCTGAATCCCACCTCGCTGCTGCCCACGGAGATGGATGGCAAAAGCCACAGCTATTTACATCATTCCGAGATCGGGTGTTCCATTTTGGGACTCATTTTGTGAACTTATTGGTACACTGCCTATCTGAGTGGCTAGGATGCAACCTGCACCACTATTGTTCCTATCACTCCAAGAGCAGTGGAACAGTCAAGCGAGCTAACCAAACTGTCAAAATTAAGCTGGCCAAGGTGTGTGAAGAAACTGGGGTGCTATGGCCTGATGCACTGTCTATCCTTTTAACAGCACAACAGGGGAGAACTCACAGACAGCTGGGAGTATCTCCCTTCGAGGTTCTGACAGGTTATCCAATGCTGGCCCCCATGCCAGGTGGTCGTGTAACGTTAGAGACTGTGGATGGTGACATATTGTTCTATCTGAAAGGGCTGAAGAGGAGTCTAAGTGCAGTCCACCAACAGGTTCGAGATTACTGGAGGATGGCGGACACCAGTGCTGACTTGCTGACTGTGCTGACACCCAGTGACTGCGTCCTGGTTCTGGACCTGTGAAGAAAACACTGGAACCAACCCCGGTAGAGAAGCCCCTATCAAGTGTTACTGTCTACTCCACACGCTGTTAAGTTCGAAGGCATTGACTCTTGGACCCATCTGTCACACTGTAGGGAAGTGACCACCCCACTGTCACCATGACTCTGGTGGTTTTCGTTTGGGCTTGACTGCAGTGAGAATCAACGCTGCCCACCATGGCATTAATACCTTCTTAGCTCTGAACATGGCATATACAGGAGTGGGCAGCAGTACTGGCTGTTGGGTGTGCGCCTACATCCCACACGCTGAAGGAACTGGTTTACCTTTGTTTCCCTTACCTTTGAGGCTCGGGCAAATGGTCAGCTGGTGGTCGGACTCCATACTGGTGGACCGTAATGAGAATAAAGCGTTCTATTTGATGCATCAACCTATGAAAAATAGGTGGGAATCAGCGAGATACTCTGTTAACTGGACTGAATTCTTTAATGTCCACATTCCTCCGATAGCACACACACAAAGTATACTTCATTATCTGCAGAAATGAATGGGTCAGTGTGTTCTACTCCTAATGGCAGCCAGCACTAGGTGTTTCTTGATGTAATTATACCTTTTTTGTCGTTGGTGTTGTCGTGGTTTCCGGAGATGACACACCAGACTCTTCAGGTAGTTTGTAAATGCAAGTAGACTATATTACCGAGTAACAAAGCCGAGTTAGTCTGCAGAGTAACTGCCAGACAACTTGCAAACAGTACCTTTTTGTTTCTTACGTGGTCCAGATTTCCCCATGGATTTGGCCACTATTTTTATGGCTATTTTGGTTTGGTCCTTCAGTCGCAGTGGTGCCTACTGTAGTCTGCTTGATTCTTCTCTTGACATGGATCAATACTTTAGGATTCTACTTCTTCACATGCTGTTCTCACTACTCCACTATTATGTTTCACAGGCACAACTGCCTTCAAGGGATCCCCTTGATTGAGTGTTACTGGTTTAAACGTACCCTCATCGCAGGGCATATACCTCAGCTGTGTTTACTCTTGCCTGGGTCACATACACAAATCACACCTAAGCTTTACCATAGTGTCTGTATTTGAAGTGTTGTGGTCAGAAATTTGACTGGGAATAGCGGATTCACCTGGCGCTTTAATGGAAACTATTTTAATGTGTTTGCCAAACACATACCGGGTCTGCGGTAAACACGCTTATCCGTAGCTCCCGCAAGATTGATCAGGTACATGCTATTTAACCTACGTAGTACCACATGTTAGAAAACTGCCTAACTCTCATCTTCATCACCAGCTGAGTTTCCCCAACTCTTAAAAAGATTGGAATTTCTGAAACGGACAGATATTTTATGATATTGTTCCTACTGTAGGGGGGCGCAGTGGGTTGGACCAGTTCCTGCTCTCCGGTGGGTCTGGGATTCAAGTCCCGCTTGGGGTGCCTTACGATGGACTGGTGTCCCGTCCTGGGTGTGTCCCCTCCCCCTCCAGCCTTACGCCCTGAGTTGCCAGGTCAGGCTCCGGTTCCCCGTGACCCTGTATGGGACAAGAGGTTCAGAAAGTGTGTGTGTGTGTGTTCCTAATGTATGGTGTTAGCATCAAGGACATTAATACTGAACTAACTGCTTTACGCACTGTTGCAATGCAGAACCAAATGACATTAGACTATCTCCTAGCTGCACAGGGAGGCACATGCACTGTTGTAGGATCAGAATGTTGTACTTTATCCCTGATAATTCTGAACACATAAACTCATTGGCTAACCACATAAAGGAAACTGCAAAACAATTTCATGATTTTAACAAGCTATCTCCCGGATTGTAGGGGGGTGCGGTGGCGCAGTGGGTTCGACCGGGTCCTGCTCTCTGGTGGGTCTGGGGTTCGTGTCCTGCGTGGGGTGCCCTCCGACGGACTGGCATCCCGTCCTGGGTGTGTCCCCTCTCCCTCCAGCCTTACGCCCTGTGTTGCCAGGTTAGGCTCTGGCTCCCCGTGACCCTGCATGGGACAAGCGTTTCGGAAAAAAATGTATCTCCTGGATTGTGGAATTGGCTCGGTGTAAGTGGCTGGGGAAAAGATCTGCTAAAATTACTCCTGCCTATTAACCTTTCTGTTGGAAGTGTGTTCCTTTTATTGTTATGTTGTATTTCCTCTATGAAAAGTATGGTTACAAGAATTGCCTCCTCTGTTATGCCTGTGAACACCATGGTATTGCAGTACCAGAATAATCTCCTGTTACAAGATGATGACGAGGGGGACTATACGTGAGCATTTCATGTGAGCATTTCATGCTCAAAGGGAGGAGTGTGGTGTCAAAAATCTTTGAAGTGGGGTGTGAAAAAATTTTCAAGTAGTTAATATTTTCAAGTGATTTATATGTCCTATTGTGATGGAAAAGTTAAGACGTTCAGAAAATCTATGCTGTCTGTTTAACGCAACAAAGAAATGTAAATTGGGAAAACGAAACGCAAAGAAAGTTTAACCTTAGGATGCATCCCAACACACTTCTTAAACAGGGACAAATTGTTTGGAATAAAGATCACTTTTACGTCGGATGCAAGGAAAGTTTCGAAAGTGTTTCCGTGCCTTGTGATGACCTATGTGTGAGCTTACAAATAAAAGGAGGCAACACAAACCGATCAGAGAGACATTCAGCTGTACGCCTGCCTCCCATCGGCCAATTTTGTCGTGAAAAATCTCTACTTGTCTGAGTGTTTTGTATGAATCTCCTGTGGCTGATCGGTTCCACACACACACACACACACACACACACACACACACACATTTTCAGAACCACTTGTCCCATACAGGGTCATGGGGAATCGGAGCCTACTCGGTAACACAGGGCGTAAGGCTGGAGGGGGAGGGGACAAACCCAGGACGGGACGCCAGTCCGTTGCAAGGCACCCCAAGCGGGACTTGAACCCCAGACCCACCGGAGAGCAGGACTGTGGTCCAACCCACTGCACCACCGCACCCCTCTGATTGGTTCCAGAAAAGGACATATAATTTCTTTCACAGCTGTCTCAATACAAAATAACTTCTTGCTAGAATCTAATAGTACAACAGACTAAGCGGAATTTGATTCTTCTGGCACTAAATAACCAGACTTATCTTGTTAATAAGAGTTAAGACTGCAGACAAAGCAATGAATTATAGGTAACATATTTATTTGCTCTTAAGAACCAGCAGGTACCAAAGAGCAAGACAGGAATGCAACAGTGGTCATTCATGGTAAGAAACATTAATAAACAACCCACTCCAGTAAATTCTGTTATGATGATTGCTAATTCACATTAATGCAAAAACCGAGGTAAATGAAAGATTGGCATCTGGAGGATTTGTTTGATTATTGCACCCTGCCTGTCATTTTTCTTTTAAACATTTCACCACAGAATGAGGTGGCATCATCAGCGCATCGCAACTTCATGGGACCATGACAAGCATACAGTCCTCACTGGCTGATTGGATTACCTCTGACCATAAACCTTTTGACCTTTTTGGGGTTTCTGGATGTTTTGATCCCATCAGGCGAGGCTGAAGATGTTTTACTCCAACATGTTTCAATCGGACTTAATTTGCTTAGGTGTTAGCTTGCATGAGTCTGCCATTGTCCTCTGATGTCTCCTATAAAAATACTTTTTTACCAATGGGTCTTGCATTGATCAGTTTTTCTATTTGCCACATTATACTTGACCTTAATGTAAAAATCCCAGAAGGGTGGCTGCTTCTCAGATGCTGGAACCAGTGTTGCTAGAAACATCATTCAAAGTGACTTATGTAAAAACGCTTTGTTCATTGTAACATTCATTCAGACAGTAAATGGACCTTTTAACTTTTCTGAAACTTTCTGTACTGAGTCACAACGATATGAATCACTAATTGTAGAGGACAAGCTGTATGAAAATGTTGGTAGGTGTACTTAAAGTGGTGGTAAGTGCAGAATAAAAGGTTTCCTCTTTCACAAGTTACAGAAAATGTACTCCTTAACCAATAGTGTTTAACAAATGTGACAAAGAATTACAGATCAGATAAGCTTCTATCAGCCTTTTAAAACAATCTATTAAATATAGATTAGTAACCAGGATATCAGGAATTTATTTCGATACACAATTTATAACAAAGTTCTTAAATGCTTGCCGAATATTAAGAAAGCATATTGTTTGAGTTAAAAATTGAGTTGGCTTGATGGAGAAATGTTGGTTGGGAGAATTTTCTCATAGCAATGAAAGTATGTGTATTTCAGAATAAGGAAGGAAAATGAGCAGTGGACTGGTGCTGACCAGCTGCAGTGAATCCTCACTGGATTGCAGCAAAGAAAAGCTGGCCACGAGGCACCTCTCCTGTTCACAGACAATCCAGAGGGGGGGCTGCAGCATTGGCATCACATTAGACAATGCTGACTAGAAGGAATCACTGTTCCAACTATGTAGAAATTCAGTGGGTTATACTTTGAAACCATTCTGTATTCAGCAACAGTGATTTGCTAACAACTAAGTAGTTTTTTTTTTCAAAAATACCGCACACACGCACACACACGCACTCTTTCTGAACCGCTTGTCCCATACAGGGTTGCGCGGAACCAGAGCCTAACCCGGCAACTCAGGGCGTAAGGCTGGAGGGGGAGGGGACACACCCAGGACAGGACACCAGTCTGTTGCAAGGCACCCCAAGTGGAGCTCAAACCCCAGACCCACCAGAGAGTAGGACCCAGTCTAACCCACTGCGCCACTACACCCCCCCAAAAATACCACCTAAGCAAATATTTCCTGACACAAAACCAAATTATCTGTCCTAAATGTATGGATCAAATTCCAATAATTTAGCCACAGCAGTACCTAGCCAATTAAATCAATGTATGATTAAACCAGTGTAAAACAATCCTTCAGTATACGAAACATGAATTTTGAAACAATATACCATAAATAAAGTATTAGTTCAGAAATTGAGGTAAACATGTAAATTAACAAAAGCAAAATTAAAAGTAGAAGTATAAAATACAGAGCTTAATACTTTCAATCTCATTCAAGCATTTGATTTGAAAGTTGTCTTAAAGGGAATAAAATAATGAAGTCTTCTATTTTACTGTGTCAGAAAAATAACTTTTAAGTATAAAATATACAAGTTTCGAAGTTTGAGTTGCTATGAAAGTTCTATTGAACATACATGTGAAGTGCAGAATAAACAAAATCGGAGGTGTGAATGAAAGACAGTATAAGGGCACCAGTATATTTCAGGAACTCTGCATTTGTGTAAACTTTTGTCTATAACAAAATGTCTTTGTTGTTTTCCCCAAGTGTGGTGATGCAGCGGGTTTGGCCTGTACCTGCTTTCTGGTGTGTCTGGGGTTCGAGTCCTGCTTGGGGTACCTTGTGACAGACTGGCGTCCTGTCCTGAGTGTGCCCCCCCCCCCGAGCCTTGTGCCCTGTGTTGCTGGACTAGGCTTTTGCTTGCCGCAACCCCTCTCAGGACAAGCAGTTTCAGCGTGTTTGTGTTTTTCTCAAATTGCACATATATTTGACGAAAAGCATCTGCCAAATCGATACATTTAAATGGTCATTTTCTCACACACACTGACTGAAACCACTTGTCCCAAGTGGAGCCACAGCAAGCTGGAACCTAACCAGGCAACACACAGGGCATAAGGCTGGAAGGGGAGAGGACACACCCAGGACAGGACACCAGGACTCAAACCCCAGACCCACTAACAAGCAGGCACAGGCCAAACTCACTGTGCCACTACACACCCCTGCTCATTTCCTGACATTGTATATTTGCATGGATAGCTTCTTATGCCAACGTGTATATAGAAATAATGCTAAATATTGTATTAATTTGAACTATTACAATAAAGTCATATTATGAAAGTCTTGGAACATGCTTCCTAGAAGAGCTGCAAGGTCCCATCGGCAGCAGGTAAGCAGGTCAAGAGGGGTCTCCCTGCACCCAGGGAAAAAGCAGCAGAGGAAGACCGCAAACCCCCGCAGAGCATGAGTGTTCGGGTTGGGAGAAGTCTCCCTACCCCATGAAAAATATTGCTTTCTCAAACACTCTGGATGACATGCTAGGTGGCATGGTACAGCGTACCAAGTCTACACACAGGCAGGGCTTCCCTGGTAAGCCGTGCGAACTCTCGAACATCAGGTCATCCACATCTGAAGACGCATATAATGAATTTCTGTCTAGCAAAGTACAAGTTGTAAAAAAACTAAGTTACACAAAAGAAGTTTTATGAGACAAATTTTTCAGAGTTTAGCTGTCTGCCATTTAAGGAATGCAGGGAGGAGAAGTAAATGGAACCCAAATCTGGAATACGAAAATTCAACAATGTGACACATGGTTATAGTTTATCAATGGCTGGAATGAGGATTTTGGCTATAGCAAAATGTAAAAGTTATTAATTTATGAAGTACAAAAATTATTTTCATACCACTTTGTGTCACACCCACAATATCGGACGGGACATTTAAAATAATTTACATTTATTCATTTAGCAGACGCTTTTCTCCAAAGCGACGTAGATCTCAGTAAAAATACAAATTTGAGCATTAGGAGAGAGACATAGCTGCAGACATGTGATTCTTAGGTAAACCTAATTTATTACTTTCCGCTTGATGCACTGATGTTCATCGTTCAAGTAGGTGCATGAAACGCATAGATGAATCCTGATAACCTCCTACCAATTTTTATTTATTTTTTTTTAATAAGACACACAAGCAATTACATACAATGCCGGAGTAGCGGCTGTATAAAGGCTCATGAAGTTAGGTAAACAAACATTTACATACACTATAGGAGTAGCAGCTGTGTAAAGGCTTTTCTGGGATGATCATAAAGCTATGCTGCATGAACATTTACACCTTACTTGACCTGAAGAGATCTTGAGGGAAATGGGTCCGGAAAAGGTGAGTTTTCAGACCCTTCTTGAATGTAGACATAGTTTTCACAGTTCTGAGTGAGAGGGGAAGGTTATTCCACCACAACGAAGCTAGAATAGAGAACCTCTGTGCTTTAACTTTTATGCGCGGGACCATCAAGCGAGCAGAAGTAGACCAGCGAAGGGGTCTGGCTGGGGGTAGCGGTTGATCAAGTCTTCTAAATAGCTGGAAGTAGTTCTATTGATGCATTTGTAGACAATAACCAGGGTCTCAAATTTGATCTGGGCAGCTATAGGAAGCCAGTGCAGAGAAATGAGTAGAGGAGATACGTGGAACGCTTTGGAAAATCAAACACAACTCGTGCAGCAGCATTCTCTATCAGCTGCAGAGGTTTGATAATGGGGGTATGAACTCCACTGCAGCGCATCAGGGAGACGAAGCATAAAAGGGCAGCTCAGCCATACCAAATCATGGAACCTCACTTGACCAACCACTACCACCGTAACTATTCACTGTGCTCCTTGTCTCCTTCTTCTCCATTGGCCTTTGTCCTGTTCCCTTGTTCCTCCCTTGCCCCTTCAGATTGTTTCTTCTGGCTTTCTGACCATCTTTATTCTTGGATTCAGATTCTAGTTTGCCCTGGTTATGAAGTTTGCTCCTCAGATTACCTCTGCCTGTCCCCTACCTCACCTCAGTCTGCCCCTTTGGTTATTGTCATTGCAATAAACATGTGCTTCTGGGTCTGTCGACTCCGCTCCAAGTGTTCCATCATGGCACTTTGTGTTGGAGATTTTGATTATCACCATATTATTTTTCTCTAGACTTTAACTTCTGTCAAGCGTGGATGCTAAGATGTGTTCACTGCCATGGTCCAAATCACGATCAGAGCTGATGGTTGGAAACAGTTGAGAATGTGGTTGAAGAACAAAGCCAAATTCAGGGTCAAAGCTCAGGTCAGAAACATGAATAGAGAACATAGACAAGATCCGGATGAAGGCTGAAAGTCAGAACTAGGGACAAGTATATTCATACAACAGAAGTAAGAGTGAAGTGGTGCAAGGTGTATTGGCATAGCACAGAGCAGCTAAGGTCACCCCTCTGGCAACGTAAGAACTCACTATGGAGACTGATAGCTGCCAGCAAAGCAACCTCTGGTACCACTCCGTAGAACACCAGAACCAGACTAGGCTGTTGCTGAAAGTGCTCCTGTATTTTAACCATGATGGTATGCAGAAGATAGGAATCTTTCATGATGGATCAAACTCCAGTGTCTTTTTTCTGGAATATGTCTGCCATAGTCTGGCCTTACACTAGAGAACAGAGGACAAAATCAGCCTTCCCAATCAACTTGCCGAGTCTGTTGGCAGCACTAGTGGTAATGCTACTGCTCCAGCATTTCACAGTCAAAAAGATTACACCAGCTAAATCTGACTGATAGAACAGCTCCAGCAGAGTCCAGAATACTGCAAAGAACCTGAGATTTCTCTTAAGTTATGGTCACTTTCCTTCTTTGTACAGTGTACATGTGTTGCATGTTCATTCATTTTAAACTTTAACTGTTATTTATTTTTTTAATTGCATGTTACGCGGGGGGCGCGGTGGCACAGTGGGTTGGACCAGGTCCTGCTCTCCAGTGGGTCTGGGGTTCGAATTCTGCTTGGGGTGCCTTGTATTGTCTTATGTGAGTCCAATGTTGTGTGCTGGCCATGTCACGTTGTCCAAGACAAATTTCCCTGGAAAGGGACAATAAAATCTATTCTATTCTATTCCACCCTGTTGTCCAGGTCCTCCCCCAGGTACTTTTATGGCCACATTACCTCCACTTCCTCTCCATCAATTATCACTAAACACACTGAACCCCAAGGCCTACTGAAGTCTACCATCATTTCCATGGTCTTTCTAATGTTGAGCTGTAGCTGGTTCAGTTTACACCACTCAGTTTCCATTACCAGATTCCTGTAGTTGTGAGTATCAGGATGGGCAGGACAACAACAATCTGAGAACTTTTGCAAATGAGACAATTAGGTCTGGTACCAGGAAGGGAGCCAGGACTGTTCTTTGATAGCCCACAGTGCTACACGCAGCCAGGCAGATGCACACTGTAACGATCTGGCTAATGAGTTATCCCAGATCCTCATGTGGATTCCAGAAAGGCGTATAATTATATAAACCCAGACGGACACGGAAAAAAGGAAGCTCTTCTTTTTAATATCTTGTAAGCAACTATGGATGACATATTTCACACAGCTGTCTTTACGATAAAATAAACAACATTAAAGTAAACTCCAAAATGTGCGAGGCACAAAATGTGTACACGGCCAAGTATATCAGCCTGCGCGCGCGCGGGAGAGAGGACCGAGGGGAGAGGCAACCCCTTAGTCTCCACCATAATACGTCATCATTACATATCCCCCCCACTTAGAACAAGGGCTGTCCTCAGACCACAATGGAAATAAAACATTTACCCCTTCACTGTAGCACATCACTGCATAACAGCGACAAGCAGTGGCACATAAAAGAAAGTAAAGACGGTTGCCCAGCATAATGCCATAGCCCAACATTACACAGCCAGAACAGCATCCTTTTGTTTTTTTTTTTTTTTCTTTTCACAGACTTCACACTGTTGAAGCAGAAACTGAAACAGAAGATATTACAATAAAGGCTTGAAACACACAGGTCTGAACAGTATCTCAAGAACAAGTGGTGCACATTGCAGCCATAACCCTTTCAGACATTTCAATACCCGCTAGTCTCCAGACTAGCCAAAGAAAAACATTTTCTTTCGCAAACAAAATACAATAAGACTCCAAAATGACAAACAGAACATCATGAAACATGTCAATACTCAAATTGTAAAGCAAAATAAGGGTTTGTCCACCTGTTAACATCCCATCCACTGGTAACCCTTGGTGTGCGCCTAGGACGGAGGAAGTATGGGTGTGCTGTATGGGCAGGTTGTGTGGGATGAGTAGGGTGTTGCGAGAATGAGCGTGTTTCCCTATGAAAGGGCTGTGTGTATGTGAGGCAGGAATCACCAGCACATCCACTGCGAAGAAAATACGGATGTGTGTGCATGTGCACAAGTTGTGGGTTCTGGAGGTGAGCGTCAATGTGGGGTGAGGAAAAGTTTACAGGGGGCGTGACCACAGGACTATTAACTGAGGGAGTCTGTGTCCCCATAGTCGGAGCAGATGCCAACTGGTCATAGACATCTGGCTCCGTAAACAGGGTATCAAAGCCATATACGTCCTGCTCATCAGGGACACAGACCTCTTGCTCCTGCAAATTGGTCTCAGCCAACTGCTGGGGCAAACACACCAGGTCCTCCTTGTCGTCCCAAGTAAAAAATGGAAGTAAGTTAGAAACATGGTGAACACCACCATCAGCTGCATCCTCCACCCTGGACAGCTTGTAATTCAGCTCAGACAAAACTTTGGTAATCCTGTATGGGCCTTTATAGACTGGGGCAAGCTTGGCCGAGAAACCCGCCGAGGCATCTGACCGAGGGTGGGCTTTCAGTTTAACCAAGTCACCGACCTGGAACGAGATGGCACGCCGATTCTTATCATAATGTTTTTTCTGTGTGGACTGGCTCTCCGCTAGGGAATCCCTCACATGATCATACGCCTCCCTCAGGGCGGAAATGAGCTCCACCTTGTAGTCCGCTACAGAATCAGCCATGTATTGAAGGCTTGGTGACAACCACAAATCAAGGGGTGTATTGAGGTCTCTGCCATACAAAAGAAAAGCTGGGGTATCTCCCGTACTCTGGTGTGGGGCTGTTCTCAACGCAAAGGAGATCAGCGGCAAGTGGAGGTCCCAGTCTCTGTGTTTTCGCCCCACATAAGCACGGATTGCAGTCTTAATAGTACGGTTCACTCGTTCCGTCTGGTTGGACTGGGGGTGGTAGGCTGTAGTCAGCCTGTGGTCTGAGCCCATGGCAGCAACAACCTCCTCAAAGAAGTCACTCACAAACTGAACACCCCTGTCAGAGACCAGGTGTGCAGGAGCGCCATGTCTCGCAAACACCTCAGAGACAAACTTGCGGGCCGCAGTCGCCGCCGTAGCCTCTCGAACTGGACAGATTTTCACCCACTTCGTGAAATAGTCAATGAAAACTAAAATGTATTCATTCCCACGACCGGATCTGGGGAGGGGACCCATGAAATCAACACCAGCAAACTCCCATGGATATGTAGCGACTACTGGTTTCAGATAGCCTCCAGGCTTCTGATTGGCTGGCTTGGACAACTGGCAGGTCACGCAGGACTGGACATACTTCTTGACATCACCCCTCATACCTGGCCGGTAGACTCATCTCTGTAAGCGCCCAAGGGTTTTGGTAATGCCCAGGTGGCCCCCCATCGGGTGGTCATGAAAGTATCTCAGTAAAGTACCTCGCAGGAGTCCCGGCACATAGAAACGCAGGGCCTTAAGAGGATGAAGCCGGCAGGAAGCCCTCTTGTCCATGAAGTAAACCAAACCGTCCTGAATGCAAAAATCTGTTGAGTCCACACAGGATCCGCTCTCCAGTTCCGTGGACAGCGATGCGATTACCTGGTCGCCCTGCTGGAGTGACTTAAGCTGTTGCTTGTCCTCCAATATTAACAGTGGTTGACGTCTGAGGGTCAAAGAGCCAATAGTGGCGTATGATGACAATAGGTCTACGGGCTCGGTAGGATCACCGGCAGGGTTCCGCGAAAGGGCATCTGGAACCAAATTTGCAGAGCCTGGTCTGTGGACCACTTCAAAGTCAAAGTCCTGTAGTCGTAGGCAACATCTAGCTAATCGCCCTGAGGGGGAGGGCCTTGACATCAGCCACCTCAAGCTGTTGTGATCCGTAACAACTGTTACATAGGAGCCCTCAATATATGGACAAAAGTGTTCGAGAGCTCAAATCACCCCGAGGCACTCTTTCTCAGAAGTGGAATATAGGCGCTCTGACTTGTGAAGTGTGCGGCTCGCAAATGCGACAGCCCTTTCCAAGCCATCTTCTCCAGTCTGGGTCAATGAGACCCTGAGGCCAACATCGCAAGCATCCGTATGAACTGTAAAAGGCTTTCCAAAATTAGGTAAAACAAGTACTGGTGCCCTAGTCAACTGCTGCTTCAGGTGATCAAAAGACTGCTGGCACTCAGGAGACCACGTGAAATGGGCATCCTCCCTCAAAAGAGCGAACATGGGCTCAGCGATACGAGCATACCCTGAAATGAACCTACGATAGTAACTTGTCATACCAAGAAACTGTCGCATGTTTTTAACCGTCTTCAGTGTGGGAAACTGCTTGATTGCAGCAACCTTACTCTCATCAGGACCAATGCCTCCTGGGGTTACCAGGTAACCCAAGTAACGAAGGTTTGGCGTACAAAAATGACATTTAGCCAGCTTCAACGAAAGGCCAGCCTCCGCCAAACGCCCCAATACACTAGTGAGGTCTGTCAGGTGTTGGTCAAAGGTTGGTGAAGCAACAACTATATCATCTAGGTACACCATACAACAGGTGTGTGTGAGCCCTGCCGAGACAGTGTTCATCAGCCTTCGAAATGTCACAGGCGCATTTGACAATCCAAAAAGCATTACTTTAAATTGATAGAGTTCTTTGTGAGAGATAAAAGCTGTCTTTGGTCTCGAATCTGCAGCCAACGAGACCTGCCAATAACCTCGTGCAAGGTCTAGAGTTGAAATGAATTTACCCCGTGCCAAAAAATCCAAAGAGTCATCTACTCTCGGCAGCGGATAGGAGTCCCTCACTGTACATTTGTTCACTTTCCTAAAATCCACACAAAATCTCGGCTCTGTGCCAAGCTTTTCCACTATCATGATTGGGGACGCCCAGGGCCCTGAAGCCGGCTCAATAACATCATCCTCCATCATTTTAGAAATCTGCTCTTCGATAATCTTTCTTTTAGCGGGTGAGGCACGATAGGGAGGAAGGCACACCGGTTTCGCAGTTCCTGTGTCGATTATATGTGCAACTAATGAGGTCTTCCCCAGCTTTCCACTGAAAAGATATTGTGGATCCAAGATCCAAGTGCCAGTGGCTACCCACCCCTCCTAGGCATTCTAGATTAAATAAGAATTCTAAGTTTACAAGTAATAATGGCATTCTTGCTGTATAGTAGCTTGATTTTCCAGTTCAGCCTGTCACTGATGAAATTTTTCCAGACAGCCTCTTCTTTCTTTGCCATAGAATGTATGCAATGCAAGAAGCCAAAAGTACATGACAAGAAAAAATTAGTAATTCCCTTGCGGTTGAATTTTCACTGTGTATGAGTCCCCATGTCTACATGAGAACAACACAGAAACTACAGAAACATTTTTTTGTTAATGGTGTGTGAAAACAGCTCGTGGCCAGAACAAGAGCTGTATATGCATATTTAGATTTTTCAACCTGCAATGGCTCCATTCTTCATCAAATTTTGTACCACCAGGTGGCTGGGTTGCCTTGTTTTTCTTGTCCCCTCCCCTAAAAAAATAACTACTTGTGTGTCTTCATCAGTTTAATCTACCTAATGTCTTTGTCACCATGTCCTACTGGGTGCCATTTAAGTGGCAATGTCGAGCTGGAGCCAAGCATTGTCACTGTGGTATTATGCCCTCTTCTCTGGGACCACTCAACTTGCTACTGAGTGGGCCTGGCACTGAAAACAGCCCCAAGTGGGAATCACGCTGATTACTGCTACTGATTACTGCACTCTTACAAGCAGCAGGGCAGAACTAGCAGGCATTCACAAGTGTGAGAAGACTTAAATTACTCCTTTGCTCCTTTGCTCCCTGTCCCAGCAATGGAGATCCCAGTGCCTACTCCTGACTGCATGAGAATCATGGTGTTGAATCTGAATGTTTGTATTCCTCACTTCCATCATTTTTGTTTCCAAATTTGCTAATTTTACGTTTATGTATTTATTTATGCTTTTATTTATTGCAGGGGTGCGATGGCACAGCGGGCTTGGCCGGGTTCCACTCTCTGGCGGATCTGGGGTTTGAGTCCCGCTTGGGGTGCCCTGTGGCGGACTGGTGTCCCGTGCTGGATGTGTCCCCTCCCCGTCCAGCCTTGCGCCCTGTGTTACTGGGTCAGACTCCGGCTGGCCGTGACCCCACTCAGGACATGTGGTTTCTGACAATGTTTATGTATGTATGTATGTATTTATACCTCACACTTCTCCAAAGTGTCTTACAATGTTAAGCTACCTACAGTTATCTACCCATTTTTACATTTGGATAATTCTACTTGAGAAATTTAGGGTAAGTACTTAATTTATAACTTGTTGCTCTGGAAAATTTTCTATACCTTGTATGCTGCACACCTTAAAGAGTTTCACAAAGCAAAGCTTTGCAAACAGTTAACCAAGGCAAAAGTAACAAAATCTATGTTTGAAGTGTGCACTAAATAGCTCATCAGTATTTCTAGTGATCTGGCGTCTAGTGTTCTGGCTTCCTGATTTCATGTTTTCACTTAACTAGTAACAGTCTAGTTTGTCAAGGGTTAATTAATTTGTCCTTAATGTGATCTGTGTTGGAATGCTTGAATTGATAGCAATTTATTTTAGGCTAAAAATACCGTAATGGACAGTGTTGGACAGAGGATTCCCACATCCATTAACATTTACATTTATTCATTTAGCAGTTTTCTCCAAAGCGACACACATCTCAGTGAAAATATAATTTGTGCATTTTATTAAAAGAAAGAGACATAGCTGCAGACATGTCATTCTTAACTAAACCTAGTTTACTTTCTACTTGATGCACCAATGTTCATCACTTGAGTAGGTGCATAAAACGCAGGATAGATCAATCCTTGATGACCTTCCAACAATTTTTTTTTTTAATAAGATACACAAACATTCACATACAATGCAAGAGTAGCAGCTGTATAAAGGCTTATCTGGGGATGATCATAAGTTACGGTGCATGAACATTTACACCGTACTGTACATGAGCTGGAAAGATCTTCATTTTCATCCAAAAAGTCTTTCCCTTTTAAAGCCTTTGTATGATGTAAATCATGTAAATTACTCTTTTCTTTCAAGTAGTTTTTAATTAAATACACTATTTTCATGCTTACAGGTGCAGTGCAGGATACAAAATCCTACACGGCCAAATTAGACTCTATTATATAGACCCTATATAGACTCTACTATATATAGTAGCCCGAGCTACCAAAGAGTGTTCCGTTTGAGCAGGAACAGACATTGATATCGTAAATAGTTGGGAATAATGGGAATTGTGGGAAATGTAAAATGTAACTATGTATCCACAGGAGGGCCTGTCAAGGACAACAAGAGGGTGAGTGCTTTTTGGGGAGTGTATAAGGCTGGCTTGAGTTGCAAGTCTTTGAGGAAAAATGTGCCCATAGACTGAGAGCATTATTTTCTTGTGTACTTGCTGATACCGCTTGCTGTGTTTTGGTGTTCCAGTAAATGTTTTTCAGAGTTTCTATGTCTTTCTTTGCCCCATCAGAGCCAAAGATGCACTCGCCTTAATACTACTCAAGCAGGTTTCAGTCTCTAGTCTCCCTACATTACCCTAGAACAAGCTACCAACCCCAAATTGCTCCAGTAAAAATGACCCAGCTTAGTGTACAAAGCTAAAATCATAAGTCACTTTGGATTAAATCTTAAGGTACATTAATAAATACTAATTATAAATTAATACTACTCTGCGAAATAGCTAATTTATTGTTTTGTTTCCTTTTCACAACTACCCATATTATAACAACTTTATATTAAAAAAAATATATACTATGAGATTTAGGAAAGACACAACATATAATGGTATCAGTCAGCTAGCACTCTAATATGCATGATCTTGTCATAACTTATGGTGTAGATGTTCATAATGTAAACATTATTCCTTTACACAAGACTATTTCTGGTCGTTGCTTATTAACCTGGTGAACTGGGAAGGCATGGAGAAGAGGAAGCTGCACTGGCAAGATGTGTGGGCTATGGAGGCTAATTGCATTAAGTTCATTGTTGGAGCGACTTATGACGCGCTGCCAATGCCAAAGAATGTTAAGCAATGGGCAGGTGGTTATGGCTGTTGTTAGTTGCGTAGCGGTGTGCCGACGCTGAGGCACATTTTGTCAGAGTGTAAGGTTAGCTTGGCCCAGGGGCTCTGTACTTGGTGCCATAATCAAGTTTTTAGATGTTTAGCAGGCATTTTTGAGAGCACATGGCAAGTGATGAATTCTTTGCCTGTTTGCAGTATAGACAAAACAAGTGGATTTGTGCAAGAAGGAGAGGGTAAAAGTGGATGTGCCTTGGTAGGTGGAGTAACACACGGGTCTGGAATCTGCTGGCTGATGTGAGCAAAGAGCTCCAGGTACCACAGGTCGTTGCAGTTACTTCATTGTGTCCAGACATGTTGTTGTATTCAGAGTGTGAGCAGATTGTATACTTTGAAGAGTTAATAGTACCGTTTGAGGATGGTATGGGGAGGAATATGAGCGGAAAATGTTAAAGTATGCAAATCTGGTGACAGAGGCAAGTCATGTGGGTGGAAGGCTCATGCGAGACCAGTAAAAGTAGGTGTCGGGGTCTCTGGCTAAACCAGCTATGTCATTATTGAGAAAATTTGATGTTACAGGCCTCTTGTTATGGGTGGTGGTAAAGGAGCTGTCTGAAACTAAGAAAGCAAGTCAGTGGCTATGGATGAGAAGAGAGCAGGATAGTTGGGGATACAGGTAGGAAGGAGGTATGTAATACTGGTAAAATTAGTAACACGTGGCTAGTAATGGGAGGCAGCTGTTGGTATATAAGAAAGTGTGGCCTTGTTAATTAGGTTACTTTAAGTTTGTGGAGTGGTGCCCTTGCACTTTCTGCTGGCAGGAATGGTGGTAATACATGATGGTTTGAGTTTGTGAAGATGGTGTGCCTGCAGGTATGTATGGAGCTGTGGTTTATAATTTGGGTAGTTCAATGTGTGAAGCTATGGTATTCGCTGAGGGTCAAGGGCATCTAATGTTTGTGGAGGAGGGTGAGACTGGGATGCCAGGCTGCACTGTTGAGATTTCTCATGTTGGTATCCTGTGGTTGTGCTGGTTAGGGAGAGAAGTTAAGCTTCTTGATCTCGAGTCATGGAGATGTATGTTAGCACTGTTGCATATTCTCTATGCCTTCATGGTGAGACTGCTTTGACTGGGTCCTTGTGAACGTCTGTAATAGACCCATGGGGTGTAGCATCTTGTCCTGTGTATCCTGAACGTGAATAATTGTTACCTGCCGGTGCTGTCTGACAACAGTAAGACCAAAATCATGCAACATATTGATGAAAATACTACTGCTAAAATTATGCATTATATTAGGAAATCTGATTTTGGAGCGAGCACAGATCTTGATCAGAGGGCCTTTGAGTATAATTCAATGGTGAAATTCACCTTAGTTTCTGCAGCTCCACCAAAAACTAAACTTATTCAAACTGTAAGAAACTCGCTGTGATTCAACGAATCAACTTGTGCAATGAAGTTAAAGAATGTTGGAAATTAGAAAATAAATGGTGTTCAACTGAACGTGAATTATGTAGCCTGGTCCGATTGTCTATAAAATTATAGAAAAGACTTTTTTATGCCAGATCCGACTACTACGCAAAATTAATTGTTGAAAATCAGAAAACCCTTGTTTCTTGTTTAATACCATCACTTAACTGGTAAACCTAAAGGTAAACAATGTGTTTCTGTTTCTATTACTAATGAACTATTGCTGTTTTTTCAATAACAAATCAGAGAATATATGGGTATCTGTAGTGCCCTCTAGTTCGGTCTTAGCCAGCATAAGCAGTTGTTGTCCACACCATTTCAGTTGCTTTGGTGTAATAACTGTAGAGGAAATTACCATGGTAATTTGCTTTATGAAAGGAACTACCTGTCCTTTAGACCCAATCCCCACTAAATTACAGTTTCGATGCTTGCACAATCTGTTGCCAATACGTCATTACTTCATGGATGTGTTCCACAAGCTTTTAAAGTTGCTGTTATTAGACCCCTACTAAAGAAATCGGATCTGGCTTGAAATAACACAAATAATGATAGACCCAGCTCCAATCTACTCTTTTCATCCAAAATTTTAGAAAAGACTGTAGCTTCCCAGATTGCAAAGTATCTTCAAAAAATATTTGAAAAATTTCAGTCTGGTTTCTGCACTGGTCACACCACTTAAACAGTCATCACACACGGTGTTAATGATATTGTCATCTCTTCTGATGCTGATCACATCTCTATTATAATACGGGACTTGAGTGCTACGTTCGATATTGTAGACCATAGTATCCTACTGAGTAGTCTTGAAAACCTGGTTGAACTAAGGGGTATTGTCAATTTGGCTAACTGTGAACAATTTGTTTTGAAATCTCATAACTGCACCCCCTCCATCTCAACTTTGGTTTGATATGGTGTACCAGAGGGCTCTGTGTTGGGTCCATTATTGTTCTCATTCTGTATGTTATCCATCCATCCATTTTCTTGCCTGCTTGTCATTCTAGGGTCATGGTGGCAAGAGGGAGAGCAGGGAGGCCCAGCCGCCCCTGTCCCCCGCAACTTCCTCCAGCTCAGCCCGGGGGATTCCCAGGCCAACTGTGAGATATAATCCCTCCAGCGGATCCTGGGCCAACCTCGGGGTCTCGTCCCGGTTGGCTGTGCCTGATATACCTCCAAAAGGAGGTGCCCAGGGAGCATCCTTATCAGATGCTGAACCACCTCAAGTGGCTCTTCTCGATGTGGAGGAGTAGTAGTTCTACTCTGAGTTCCTTCCAGATGTCCGAACTCCTCACCCTGTCATGGAGAGTGAGTCCCAACACCCTGCGGAGAGAATTCATTTCGGCTGCTTGTATCCTCTGTCTTTTTCTTTCGGTCATTGCCCAGAGTTCATGACAACAGGTGAGGGTAGGGACGTAGATCGACCAGTAAATAGAGTTCTGCCTTACGGCTCAGCTCCCCCTTCACTACTACAGTCTGGTACAGCAACCGCATTACTGCTACTCTCTCCCTTTACCTAGAGGGGGCATGCTATCCTTATCCATGAGAGAACCATGGACTCAGACTTTGAGGTGCTGATCCTCATCCCAACCGCTTCACACTCGGCTGAAAACTGTGGAACTGGAAGTGCGTGTTGGAAGCAAACATGTGACAGTGCCAAAAGGACAACATCATCTGCAAAAAGCAGGGAGATCACCTTCCGACTCCCACATAGAAAGGCCTCCTAACCTTGACTGCGCCTTGATATCCTGTCTGTGAAAACGAGAAACGGGAGTAGAGACAAGGCACAACCCTGGCGGAGTCCAACACCCAGATTGAATGGGCTTGACTTAATGCCTAGTATGCGGACACAACTCACGGCCTGCAGTAGTGACCCCGGCACCCCATACTCCCTAAGCACCTTCCACAGAATTTCTTGGAACATGGTCATAGCCCTTCTCCAAGTCAAGAAAACACATGTAGACTGGATTAACAAACTCCCATGCCCCCTCAATTATCTGTGAGAGGGTAAAAAGCTGGTCCACTGTTCCACAGCCAGGACGGAATATGCATTGTTCCTCTTCAATCCAAACTTCAACTATCAGCTGGAGCCTCCTTTCCACCACCCTGGTATAAACTTTCCCGGGAAGGCTAAGAAATGATACCCTGATAGCTGGCACACACTCTCTGGTCCCCTTTCGTAAAGATAGGGATCACCACCCCAGTTTGTCAATCCAAAGGCACTGTCCCCAAGGTCCATGCAACATTGCAGAGGCGTATCAGCCATGACAGCCCTACAACATCCAGGGCCTTAAGCAGTTCTGGGCGAATCTCATCCACCCCAGTGATTTGCCACTGTGGAGCTTACCAACTACCTCAGTGACTTTCACCAGGGAAATGGACTCTGATAACCTGGAAGCATCTGGCCCTGACTCCTGTAAGGGAGGCATATCTCTCAGGTTTGAATTCTTCAAAGTTCTCCATCCACCTCCCACCAATGTCCTCATTTGAGGTCAGAGTATCTCCGCTCTCGCAGAGCACAGCTTGAGTGAAGCTCTTCTGACCCCTCCTGAGCCGCCGGCTGGTTCCCCAGAACCCCTTTGAGGCCAACCGATTCATTTTCCATAGGATCTCCAAACTCCTCCCATGCTCTAGATTTTGCTACAACAGCCGCTGCTACTTTTTTTGCCTGCCGGTTACCTGTCTGCTGAGTCTGGAGCTCCCAGAGCCAACTAGGCCCTAAAGGCCTTCTTCAGCTTGACAGCTTCCCTCACCACCAGTGTCAATCAGCAGGATCTTGGGTTGCTGACATGATTGGCACCAACAACCTTTTGGCCACAGCTGTGCCTGACTGCTTCCACAGTGGAGGTTTTGAACAGGGTCCATTCATACTCCATGTCCCCTACCTCTTCCAGGACATGAGAGAAGCTTTCCTGAAGGTGTGAGTTAAAATCATTCCGGACAGGGTCCTACGACACTTGTTCCCAGTCCACCCTCACTAAATGCTTGAGTCTACTGGGTCTGTCCATCAGTTTTCCCTGCCATCTGATCCAACTCAGCACCAGATGATGACTGGTTGACAGCTCAGCACATCTATTCACATGAGTGTCCAGAACATGTGGCCTCAAGTTAGATGAAACGACTACAAAGTCGATCATTGACCTATAGTCTAAGGAGCTCTGGTACCAAGTACACTTATGAGCATCCTTGTGTTTGAACATGGTGTTTGGTATGGACAATTTATGACTAGCACAGAAGTCCAATCACATTTCACCATTCGGGTTTAGATCGGGCAAGCTGTTCTTCCCTATCAGCTCTCTCCAGAGTTCCCAGTCATTGCCAATGTGAACACTGAAGTTCCCCAGCCGGGTTATAGAGTCTGAAGGTGGGGCCCTGTCCAGAGCCCCAAAATGGTTGAATACTCTAAACTTCTGTTTGTTGGATAAGCACACACGATTTTCCCTCTCTGCGACCTTAAGTCACATTGAAACGACCCTCTCCTCCACCTGGGTAAACTTCAACTGTATGGCAGCCAGCCGGGGGCTTGTGAGTATCCCGACACCTACCCGGCGCTTCTCACTCTGTGCAACTCCTGAGTAGGAGAAAGACCACCCCTATCGAGGAGTTTGGTTGCAGAGCTGACACTGAGTGGAGGTGAGCCCAACCATATCTAGTTGGTATCTCTCAACGTCCTGCACCAGCCCCCCCCAGTGAGGTTACATTCCACGTGCCAAAAGTCACTGTTGCTAGGGGCCACATGCCACCCTGCCTGCTCTGCTGCCTGAAAAGCATTGCACCTAACTCCCATGTTGGACCTTGCGGGTGATGGGCCCACATGCCTCCCCCGACGTCACCTTTTCTGGCTGAGCCCAGCCGGGTTACATGGGCTGCTGATCTCCAGGTGCTAGCCTAGGAACACTATCCCCAGGCCTGGCTCCAGGGGTAGGTCTCAGTGACCCTATTCCAGGCAGGGTAAACATTCTCCTGTTTCCTTTTTTTCATGAAGGTTTTTGGATCGTGTTAGTCTGGATCTTCACTACAGACCTGTTCGCCTTGGGAGACCCTTTCCAGGAATATATTGCTCCCAACAATATCACTCTGGAGATTCCTAGATCACGCAAGCCCTTCTGCCACACCAAGGCCCCGATCCAGGAAGAAATCTGT
Source organism: Scleropages formosus (assembly GCF_900964775.1). Classification (NCBI taxonomy): domain Eukaryota; kingdom Metazoa; phylum Chordata; class Actinopteri; order Osteoglossiformes; family Osteoglossidae; genus Scleropages; species Scleropages formosus. Next base: position 26,211,104 of record NC_041821.1, read on the forward strand.
TACCACTGGGTGATATTATTCGCAAACACAATGTAAGTTTCCACTCATGCCGATAACACACAGCTATATATTTTGTTTAAGTGTGATGACCTATCACATGTGGTGTCTTAGTTTTACCAATATAAAACCACAGATGAGTAAAAATTTCTCTCAATGCCACTAAAACAGAGGTACTTGTGGTGGGTGGTGATACCAAAACTCCTGATGCAATCACACTAATATTTGCCACAAATGGTATAAGCCTCCAGTGTACAGAGTGCGTCAAGGATCTGGGTGTCCTGTTGGATGGAAAGCTGTCATTTCTGTCATGTAAATGCTTTGACTAAGTTCTGCTTCTTTGGGTTGAGAAACATAGCCAAATTAAGGTGCATCCTGTGTAGGCAGGATACAGAGAAACCGGTTCATGCTTTTGTTTCAAACAGGCTGAACTATTGTTAATGCTTTATCAGGTTGTCCATACCAGACTGTATCCAGACTACAGTTGGTATGAAATGCTGCTGCAAGAATTGTCACTAGAGCTAAGTTGTATGACCACATAATACCAGTACTGAAATCACTACATTGGCTCCCAGTTAAACTTAGAAGAATTTCATAATCAACTCTTCTGACCTAAAAGGCAGCACATGGTGTGGTGTGAAAATGTTCTATAGTGTGACGTAAAAGTTAACATGTCCAGAAAGTGTATGCTTTCTCTTTTAACAGAATATAAAAATGCTGAAATGGAAACGAAAGTGGGTTGACCATTGCCATCTCGACACATTTTTGTTAGTAGATCACCTTTTGCATCGGACGCAAGGGAAGTTTCAAATGTTGCCTACCTAGTGACCTATGTATGAGCTTGCAAATAAAAGAAGGCAATGCAAAATAATTGGAGACATCCAATTGTACGGAGCCAATGTCGTGACAAGTCTGTGTGAGTGTTTTGTCCGGGTCTCCTGTGGCTGATCAGTTCCAGAAAAGGAAATATTTCTCACAATGACAATGTTCCCGCTTACCTTTGAGCCTATTAATTCTTATATCCCAGGGCAATATCTTCATTCATTGGATGCAGATAAATTTAAAGTACCCCTGATTGATAAGGCATGACCTCTTACTGAGGTCTTTAGCTATAGAGCACCTAAACTGTGGAATAGTCTGCCAGTTACTGTCAAATGCCCCATCTGTCTCAGTCTTCAAATCCAGACTAAAGACTTACATTTTGTAGTGAATGCCACAGTGAACATGCAATTCCACTTGGATGTGTTGATTTTCCCACCTCTGCATCAAAACATAATAAACAGTTAAGAAATTGTTAGTAATTTATAACTTCTTGAGCATTGTTTCCCCACAATAAGACCTGAGGAGGTTGGCTGGCCTTTACATAAGCACCCCATACTGACTGAAGATGATGAGAAACTGCCATGATGGACCAGACATACCTTTCTGAATTGGAAAATCAAGCTACCATACAGGGGGGCATGGTGGTGCAGTGGCATAGTGAGTTGGACTGCCTTGCACCCTGTGTTGTCGGCTTAGGCTCTGGTTTGCCGCAACCCTGCTCAGGACAAGTGGTTTCAGACTGTGTGTCTGTGTATGAGAAACCTGTAAACTGACTTATTCTTATTTAATCTAGAATACCCATGGGGGATGGGCATCCACTGGCACTTAGACCCCCAGAGTCTGTTCCCCCATCCCCACCCCCCCCATTTTCAGTTGAGTTTCTTTCCTCCGTGGCCAGTAAGCATACTTACAGCTTTATGCAAGCATTGTCAATGTATTATGCTAGTCTGTAGTCAACTGTTGTTTTTCTTTTCCTTATGTGTGTTCAAGCTCTCAATAATACAAATTGAATAATATCAGGACTGTCAATTGATCAAGTATGCATTATTTAATTTGATTTCAGTAAATGCTGTAGCAACCAATAATCCAAATAAAGAACAGCATTTCTGTCAGTTCAGTTATTCATTTTCATTAATCACCTGTCCCGGTGACTGTTGTTCTGGTAAAGAACTATCCCAAAACCACTGTGTGCCAAGCTGGGAGAAGTATACCTAGCACAGGATGCCATTCCATCGCTTGCAAAAGAATTTTAAAGAGCAATATTATAATGAAGATAAAAACAATGGCCGAGGAAAAATAGTCTAAATATTTGCTCAAATTATGTAATTATTGCTATTAATGTGGCAAACTGTAGCGATGTTAAGATATTATGGTTGCAAAAAATTAAAGACATACAGCCATGCAGTTTTACAAACCAAGCAAATACTGATGATGTGGAGGGTACAGTGGCTCAGTGGGTTTGACTGGGTCCTGATCTCGGGTGGGTCTGGGGTTTGAGTCCTGCTTGGGGTGCCTTGTGATGGACTGGCGTCCTGTCCTGGGGTGTCCCCTCCCCCTCCAGCCATGCAACTTGTGTTGCCAGGTTAGGCTCTGGTTTGCCGTGACTCCGTTTGGGGCAAGCAGTTTCAGACAATGTGTGTGCATGTGCAAATACTGATTGAAATTCTTGTGGCAAAGTATAATAAAGTCCTCAGGATCAAAGACAGCAGATTGAATATGGTTTTCACACACAAAGTTTTATACTGAACACTTAGCCTGTGTTGCCCTGACAGTCTTTCCTAAAGCAATTGGGAATACGTAATTCTTGCAATACTTTTCTATTCTAACAGTTTGTAGTCAGAGCCGTTTTCTAAACTTCATGTATAGCATAGTCCTAATTGGATTTATAGTTCAATAAAACATTTAGTATGTTACATACAGGCTTCTAGTACAGTCTCTTTCAATAATGAGACTAAATAGCTCTGGAAATTTTACTCTACATGTCATACAAATATTTCGGCCAAATAAAAGAAAATGTAGGTGTTCTTAATATGCTTTTTACTTATTAACCTGAGTGAATACATTGTTACTGATCTGTCATCCATTTATTGGATGTCCATAAATTTGTCTTTAAATGTTTGTCTGCATTTTTGCTGATGACAAATGACAGCAATAGAAAACAAACAACTGAGTCATGCTTTACAGCAACAGTCAATCTGGATCTGGAAAAAAACATAGCTAAACATATTCTGCCCATTCTTTTGAGTAAAAATCTAGCTTTCCTGTCACAGCATTCTGTTCATCGTACAAGAGAAACTTAATTTACTTCATCATATAAAACAAAAGAGCTTGGACACATCTACCAAACAGGACTCACCAAAAATACTCAAATAGAAATACTCATCCAAAACATTTCTGAATTTAAATTTACTGTGCAAATATGGCAGTCAGCTGAAATACACACACACACACATTTTCAGAACCGCTTGTCCCATACGGGGTCGCGGGGGAACCGGAGCCTACCCGGCAACACAGGGCATAAGGCCAGAGGGGGAGGGGACACACCCAGGACAGGACGCCAGTCCATCACAAGGCACCCCAAGCAGGACTCGAACCCCAGACCCACCAGAGAGCAGGACTGTGGTCCAACCCACTGCGCCACTGCGCCACCGCGCCTCAGCTGAAATAAATACAAAAAAAAAAAAAATGGTTCTTAGGTATTATCTTTGATTTAAGTGCCGTCACCGCAAGGTGATTAGCAAATATACTACCCAAATGAAGTTATATATTTTTTGCCAAATAAATTATATATTTATACTAGAGATGTTCAGAATAAGACAATACAGCAGTGAGAGGAAAGGGATTCAAATCAACAGCCTTTAGGTTACAAGTCATTATCTGACCTATAATAACAAAATACAGACACAACATAACACCACTGAAGTAACAAATGTTAATAGGCTAATTAGTTCAGATATTCCAAATCCAAAAACAGGTATAACCCTATATATTTCCTCACATTTTTTACATTTGCCTTGCTCAGTGAGGCAATGTACAATATGTGGGCAGGAGTTTACTTAGGAAACCAAAATTATACACAAGCATTGGCTTGAGTACAAGGTATATAGCTAGTTGACAGCAGCTCGCTAAGCTCTGATATTTAAGTAATCTTCCATTGCTAATGCTGACATTAATATTCTGATTAAAGTACCAAGCTTGGTACCTAATTAACAAATAGTCAACAAGCTAATAGCTACACAACAGAAAAGCAGCAACTAGTTGTAATCTGTCTTCTAGAATCCATATGGGTTGTAAACTGCTCAGTCTGATAGGACAGTAATCTTGGTATTACCTGGCTTGTGCTACTTTTTCTGTTTTGTAAAATGGGCTAAAACTTGTCCTTGGAATAGTTTTTTCACACTTTTGAATGATTGCCCTGCTGTGTTCCTCCTTACATGCTTATTCAAAGTTCCACAGGCAGTTATTGACACTTCAGTTGCTATACCTCACAAAGTCATTCTCCGCTTCCCCTGCTGGACACAGGGGATTCGAAATTTAGGCAAGTGGACCTCATTACAGCAGTACTGAAAAGTCTGAACACCCATTTTCAAATGTTGTTTCTTTGAATCTGTAACTGAAAAGAAGTTAAACCATATGCAGAATGTACACACTAAACACTGCATATTTTTGCATGTTTTAATGCACAATTTCTCTCTGTTGAAATAAAATTTAAAAAAAAAAAAAAACAGTAAATGTGGCATGTACAGAAGTCTAGGCATCCCTCCAGTTAGTACTTGGCAACATCTCATTTGGTTAAAATCACAACTTCATTTCTCATAGTCAGGTAAGAGTTATGCTATTGTTGCTTTTACTATATTGTAATGACCTATGCTACTGAGGAGTGTCATTTTCAAGCTGGAACAGATAGTGAATAGTTGGGAATTATGGGAAAAATATAACATTGTTGTTCAACCACTGTGGGTGCTGACAGGGGTAATAAGGGGGTGAGTGTGCCTCTTGGGGAGTGTGAGAAAGTTAATAAAAACTTGATGGGGGCTAAAAAGGCAGGTGCAAGCCCAAGATAAAAAGAAGTCCTTAGACTGAGAGCATTATTTACTTCTATAGGTGCTGAAACCTTCCACTGTGTTCTGGTGATTGAATAAATGTTCATAATCAACGTTTTCCTTCTTTGCCCAATCCACCCAGAGCACCACACGCTGTAGTATATTACGGTACAATTTCTCAACAAAGTGTAATAAACCTTGCTCAAATTAAAATATTAATTCAGAGAGGGTAAACACTTTTCAATGACATCATTATAAGGTATTTATTTTTAATGACTGTTAAACCTTTCAAATGCATTAGCTGAGTCAACATCCGCAAAGCTGCTGGTCCGGACGGAATTTCAGGGCGAGTTTTAAAAACATGCAGTGAGCAACTGGCTACTGTCTTCACGGGCATATTTAACACCTCCTTAAAAAGCTCAGCTGTACCCACCTGTTTCAAAAACACCACCATTATCCCCGTTCCTAAGAAAAACAAAGTGAGCTGCCTTAATGACTATCGCCCAGTGGCTCTGACCCCCATTGCAATGAAATGCTTTGAGCGGCTGGTGCTGGGACACATTAATGACACCATCCCAGACACTTTGGACCCACTGCAGTTTGCCTACCGCCGCAACGGATCCACAGAAGATGCAATATCACACACACTTCACACCATTCTGTCTCACCTGGATGACAAAAACTGCTATGCAAGGCTATTGTTTGTGGACTATAGCTCAGATCATGCCGACCAAGCTGATCCAGAAACTACTAGGGCTGGGGCTGAATGCCACATTGTGCAACTGGATCCTGAATTTCCTCACCAACAGACCCCAGCGTGTGCGGATTGCCAGTAATACCTCCTCCCCACTGATCTTCAATACTGGCATTCCACAGGGAAGCGTCCTGAGCCCAGTACTATACTCCCTTGTTCACACCTGACTGTGCGGCCAGTCAAAGCTCCAACAGCATCATAAAGTTTGCTGACGATACCACCATTGTGAGTCTGATCACCAACAACGATGAGACGGCCTACAGAGAGGAGGTGAGGCTCCTGGCAGAGTGGTGCCAGGACAACAACCTGTCTCTCAATGTCAGTAAAACTAAGGAGTTGGTGATTGACTTCAGGAAACAGGATACGGTTCAGACACCCATCTACATAGGAGGGGATATTGTAGAGAGGGTCAACAGCTTCAAATTCCTTTGCGTCACCCTCACTGCCAAACTCACATGGACTGAGCACACAACATCAACCATCAAAAAGGCCCATCAATGTCTCCACTTCCTCAGGCGTCTGAAGAAAGCCAGGATGTCCACTACAGTCCTCACCACTTTCTACAGATGTGCTGTGGAGTCCATCCTCACAGGGTGTATTACATCCTGGTGTGGCAGCTGCTCCATACGGGACAAGAAAGCTCTACACAGGGTGGTCAAAACGGCTCAGGAAATCATCGACACACAGCTACCAGCAGTTCAGGACACCTACACCACACGCTGCCTCAGAAAGACGATGCGCATCATGAGAGACCATAGTCACCCTGCACGGGCACTCTTCTCTTCCCTACCATCTGCAAAATGGCTTGGGTCTATTTGAACCCACACAGACAGGTACAGGAACAGCTTCCCACTGCTGAAAGAGTATACAACACCAACCAATGTGCTACCTTTAGTAATTAGAATTGGACTGCTCTACCCAAGCACATTGGTAAATTACACTGCCACTTTAAGCATTCTCATTCTCTCGTTCTGAGTTCTCTGACTGTCAACTGGCATTATTGTTACTACTGTTACCATTATTTATTGCTATTGTTGTTCACTACTCACTGTAATTTTCATTGTTTTCTTTGTGCAGTATTTCTGTTGTCTTTGTCCATAGTCTGTGGAGAAGCATTCAGGAAGATTTTCATGATACATGTTCATGGTACTTGTATCTATGACAATAAACTTGAACTTGAAACCTGAAGTTGAAATTGAGCATCTTCAAAGAGGCAGAGTTTTGGAACTCATGCATTTGACTGAAATAACTTAAGCTGGTTCAGTCAGCTCAGTTTAATTCAGTTCAGCTCATTTCAATTTATTTTCATAAAGCGGTCTTCACAACAGAGTCACATGGGACACTGAATCAGTGTGTACACTATTCAGAAGAATAGTCAGCCTTGAACATATGTAATCAGCTTGCAGTGTGCAGCTAGGGCAGTGCGGGTATCGGTGACATCATGATGAAGTAGAAAACATAACCCTGCAGTTGGAAAAATTCTGAAAACATCTGAAACTTCAACTAACATAATCTAAAATCAGTTTTTTTGGTTTGGAGAGAAAAGCACAGCTCAAGCTGAAACTAAACAAGGCAGCATCCTTCAAAGCCCCTTCAGCATTAACTGAACAATGAGGGTCGACTTAAAGTGACTTGCATTCCTAGACACGCCTGAGGTCCTGGGAGACATGTGGTCTTCCCAGAGTAGTCATTTCCAGTCAGTGTAGATGCTGTGGTTCTCCAGCTCACTCTTTAGAAGTTTTGGGGATAACTGGCAGAAATCAGAATCAGAATCAGAATCTGCTTTATTGGCCAAGTATACCTGAGTATACAAGGAATTTGTTTCCGGTTTAGAGCAAACCTACAGTGCACATTCACACATACACCAGTAATGCAGCACACAAGAACATAGTATAATGCAGACAGAACATAAAACCATACAGACATAATACAACTAAATTACCAAGCATAGGGAGGGGGTGCGGTGGCGCAGTGGGTTGGACCGCAGTCCTGCTCTCCGGTGGGTCTGGGGTTCAAGTCCCGCTTGGGGTGCCTTGCGGCGGACTGGCGTCCCGTCCTGGGTGTGTCCCCCTTCCCCCTCTGGCCTTATGCCCTGTGTTGCCGGGTAGGCTCTGGTTCCCCGTGACCCCGTATGGGACAAGCGGTTCTGAAAATGTGTGTGTGTACCAAGCGTAGGAAAAGTACACGTTGACCTGTTTTATAAAGTGACATTATAGTGCAGTGATTGTCAGTTGGAGAACATATTGCACATGGGTATGATGTTACTCAAAGATATAAGAAACATATTTCACATGGATATGATATTGCACAAAAGATATAAGGAAACATACTGCACATGGTATTGCACAAAAGATGTAAGAACATACTGCACATGGGTGTAATGCTGAACAGGTAGGGTACAGTAGTAGTAAAAAGTCCAATGATGATTGAGGTTATAGGACGGTGTTTAGAATCTTTATGGCTGCCGGGAAAAAGTTGTTTTGGTGTCTGGTAGTTCTTGTTTTGATTAGTCTGTATTGCCTGCCTGAGGGAAGTAGGGTAAACAGACAGTGAGCAGGGTGTGAGGGGTCACCTATAATTTCCTCAGCCCGTTTCCTGACACAGGACATGTACAGGTCCTGGAGGGAAGGCAGGTTGGTCCCGGTGATGCGCTCTGCTGACTTAACCAGTCTGTGAAGGCGACGCTTGTCCAATTGGGTGGCAGAGCCGAACCAGACAGTGATTGATGAACATAGTACGGATTCAATGGTGGTTCTGTAAAATTGACACAGCAGTTCCTTCGGCAGGTTGTGCTTCCTTAGTTGGCAGTGAAAGTACATCCTCTGCTGGGCTTTCTTTGCTATGGTGGTGATGTTCTTCTCCCACTTCAAGTCTTTGCAAATGGTAGCACCAAGGAACTTGAAGGAATCAGTGCTGGACACAGTACAACCTTGGATAGTGAGTGGTGTCAGAGGAGAAGGTACTTTCCTAAAGTCAACTGTCATCTCCACTGTCTTACTGGTATTAAGTTCCAGGTTGTTGTGTCTGCACCACAAAAAAAGCCGGTCCACCTCCCGTCTGTATGCAGACTCATCGCAGTCCTTGATGAGTCCTATGACTGTAGTGTCATCAGCGAATTTCAGGATCTTAACTGATGAGTCCGCGGAGGTGAGGTCGTTTGTGTATATTGAAAAAAGCAGAGGGGAGAGCACACGTCCTGGCGGACACCGGTGCTGAGTGTGCGAGTGCTAGATGTCAATATCCCCAGCTTCACCTGCTGCTCTCTGTTGGTGAGGAAGCTTGTGATCCAGTTGCAGATGGATGTTGGCACAGAGAGCTGACTGAGTTTGTAGTGAAGGATGTCTGAAATGATTGTATTAAAGGCCGAACTGAAGTCCACAAAGAGGATTCGTGCGTATGTCTTTGTTGAGTCAAGGTACTCCAGGATGTAGTGCAGTCCCATGTTCATAGCATCTTCCCCAGACCTATTTGATCTGTAGGCAAACTGGAAGGGATCCAGCAGTGAGCCTGTGACGACCTTCAGATATGTTAGCACCAGCCTCTCAAAGCACTTCATTGCTACAGAGGTAAGAGCCACTAGTCTGAAGTCATTCAGTCCCGAGATGCAGGTTTTTTTGGGAGCAGGTATTATGGTGGAGCGCTTGAAGCACGATGGGACCATACTTAGTTCCAACGATCTATTGAAGATCTCTGTAAAGATGAGGGCTAGCTGGCTCGCACAGATTTTCAGGCAGGACGGAAAAACCTGATCAGAGCTGGGAGCCTTCCTTGTCTTTAATCTTTTGAACAGACGCCTTACAACGTCTTCACTGATCGTCAAAGTTTGTTGGGAAGAACGGTGACTGGGTAGAGACTGGGGGAGAGGTATTGATGGCTGGTTAATGGGCCCCTCAAACCTGCAGCAGAAAATGTTCAGGTCTTCAGCCAGTTGTTAGGTGTTATCTGAGTGAGAGGATCGTGCTTTGAAGTTAGTGAGGACTTGTAGGCCTTTCCAAGCTGACGCCAGATTGTTAGCTGAGAATGTTTGCTTCAGCTTCTCGGAATAGCATCATTTAGCAGTTTTCATGTCTTTAGTTAGCATGTTTCTGGCTTTGTTGTACAATGACCTGTCTCCACTCCTATAAGTTGCCTCTTTGTTCTCCTGTAGCTGTCTCAATTTAGCAGTATATCACGGTTTGTCATTGTTGAATTTCCTGCGAGTGGTGGTTGGGATGCATGTATCTTCACAAAAACTTATGTAAGAAGTAACAACATCAGTGAGTTTGTCCAGGTTGTCAGCTGCTGCTACACTCTAATCAGCGCAATCAAAGCAGTCCTGCAGAACCGACTTGGCTTCATCTGTCCATTTATTCACTGTAGTGATTGTGGGTTTGGCAGATTTAAGTTTATGTTTGTATGTGGGGATTAGGTGAACCAGACAGTGGTCAGAGTAGCCGAGTGCAGCACGGGGAACAGAGTGGTAGGCGTCTTTTAAGACTGTGTAGCAGTGGTCCAGAGTGTTCTTCCCTCTTGTTGGGCACTTAATGTGCTGCCTGAATTTTGGGAGTTCAACATTTAGTTTTGCTCTGTTGAAATCACCCAAAATGATGAGGAGTGAGTCCGGGTGGTTCGCTCCATGCCTTGAATGTGGCTGCAAAGCAGATTAAGCGATTCACTCGCACAGGCTTGTGGTGGAATGTAGACATTAGTCAGAATGAACGATGAAAACACCTTTGGTGAATAGAAGGGTTTGCATTTTATGAATTGTGCTTCCAGAGTGGGCTTACTCACTGTTTTTAAAACTGAAACATTAGTGCACCAATCCTCGTTTATGTAAAAGCAAACTCCACCGCCTTTAGACTTTCCTGTTTGCGTTGATATACGATCCGCGCAGTAAATCTGGAAGCTGGGTAGGTGGACTGCGTTGTCAGGCGTTAGGTTGGATATCCATGTCTCAGTGAAGCAAAGTGCAGCAGATTGCGCAAAGTCCTTGTTGGTTTTGATGAGCAGTTGTAGTTCGTCCATCTTATTTCTTAGTGAGAGAAAGTTAGCAAGGTGTAGAGCAAGGAGCGGGGAACGAATTCCCCGATTGTGGAGCCTTACCAATGTACCGGCTTGCTCACCTCGCTTCCGTGGTTTCCGTCGGTTGCTGTAGAATATAGCAGCCGCGCCAACTAGAATGCTCAAAAACTGAGTCGGATTGATGAGGTTAGGGATCAAATCACTCGGAGTGAGAGTCCTTATGTCCAGCAACTCGTCTCTCGTGTATTTGAGAGGGTCAGCGGTACAACTAACAATAAACATTAAAACAAATAAACAAAGCACGTAGGAGCACTCTACTGAAGTCACCATGCGTGGTGCCATCTTTGTTTTTAAAGACAGTGATCCAACAGGTGATAGATGTGGCAGAGAAACTATCTCTGATAGACAGGTTGAACCAGTATGACTGATCACTACTGCTGCACCTTTCTCCTGAAGAAGTAGTGGACTAACGGATGAAACTTCTAGTGATGGATAGATCCAGCTGATGATGCCAAGGCAGATTTATATTGAATACAGACCACATAAATCAAGCATGTAAGCAAGCTACTGAAGAAAGAAAGAAAAAAAAAAAAACAAACCAAATAAAAGGGAAAAAAAGAAATTCTGGCGTCTAAGTACCAGTAGCTGCTCACCCATCCGGAACATTTTAATATATTGTATTGGACCTGTTTTGTGATTGTGAGTTGCTGATATACAAAGGGCTCACTGAAAATGTAATACAGTATTTAATATTGATAAAGTTATCATGTGAAAGTGGGTTATTTTTATGTGTCAAGATAAACTGTACAAACAGTATCGACAAAGACAATATCTAAAGTAAAATATGAGTAAATGTATTCAGCTTTAGCATTTAAATAGCTACTAAACAAATCTCACATGAGGACACTGTGGTGTCACGGTGAGTAGTGCTGTTACTTCACAGCACGAGGGCTGTTCGGGCATAGGCAGGAATCCAGCTCAGTCTATATAGCAATTGTATGTTATGTATGTTCTTTGCATGGAGGTTTGTCCGGGTGCCCTGGTTCCTTCCCACAGTCCAAATATATGCACTTCTGCAGCCTTGTTTTACTGAACTGAGGATACATCCCAGAAAGTCTAACTTCTGATGTAATTTGCATACATAGAAACATATTTTGCAACACTTCAGTTGCTTGGGTTTTCTAAATAGTCAGAGTATTTATGTTTGAGTGACACTGGTACAACTTTATCAATAAAAGAATTAGATATAATTTGCATGTTGTCAAGGAAAGTTGAACACAAGTTTAATTTTGAAACTACTTAAAAGTAGTGGTAATGGTAATAATAATGTGCACTGTAAAAATGGTGATAGTGACAGTGTCTGCATTGTTCCCTTTGAGGTTAAAAACCATTTCCTATTAAAAGTAGTAAAGGGATCTTTAAAGATTCCAAATCCATATAATCTTTATGGAAAACACAGAAAGGACATTTAACTATGTCAGGGATGTTGAAATTTGCATTCAGCTTGGGGTATTAAACTAAAAAAAAAAAAAAAAAACTGGAAATGGCAGCTAGCCTCCAGAGTATGAAGTGCAGAAAAAAACATATCTTGGGGCAATTCACCATATCACAATGGGCAAAAATTCAAGCAAACAAAACCAATTGTCAAGACACAACTGGGATAAGTGAAGCTACTCTATCTAATCTAATTAAGTTTCTACTCTAACTAATGTTTATTTAATTTATTTGACAGAATTATAGATTGTATGTTATATAATACAAATGACCATTATGCGAAGCAAGCAGTGCTAATCTTGCTGTATTAATCAGTGAGAGTAGTTCAAATTTATATTAATGCATTTATGTAATGCTTTTCTTTAAAGTGCTGTAGATCTGAGTATACAAAAGTGCATTCTACAAGAAATGAAAGAATGAATAATACAAAACCGCATCTATTAAAGCACATCTTACTCATATTATTAGTTTCTTTCTTGAATGTTAAAAACTTTTAGATAAGACAATTGGAGGCTAGTTTTGCTTAAATGGATGCAAAGAGGTAGGAGTGGAGATGGTCAGCTGGGGTTGGTGTCTGCTATGTATCAATTTACAATTAATACACTAACAAGAAAAACATATTTTATAACAAAAAATAACTATACACTGTAAATTAGACATTATGTATGAATACATGCATTTGCATTCATTTGTAGCACAAAGCGTGCTATATAAAGCATGATTATTGCACATTGTTTTTGCTGTTGGCATAATGTAAAAACACAGTAGTGCCATTTATGAAGGAAAGTTTGCAAAAGCCTAGACTACAAGCATTCCTGAAGTGACAAACTGGACATCTAGAAGTGGATTATCATCAGTGAAGTAACAGGAAAGGTTTGATGGTGTTAAGCTTACACGCAGCTGCTCTGGCCTGACTAGGACAGGATATATGAAACTGAAACAATAAGAACCTTTGATAAGCTTACAAAGAGCAGGGATGGACAGTAGACAGAACTCTCTGGAATTGTCACAAAAAGTGTCAGGGTAGAACTGAAGGCTTGCTCATAATACAAATGTGACGTTTAATTTTTGAACACGCTGACCATATTTAGCGGCTCATGGAGTTATAACTTCAAGTGAATATATTATATGGTGTTATCTTTAATTTAGAGTGGACTGCACACTACTTGTTTTGGCAGCTTTATATACACTCCTCAAAAAAATTAAAGGAACACTTTTTAATCAGAGTATAGCATCAAGTCAATTAAACTCCTGGGATATTGATCTGGTCAGTTAAGTAGCAGAGGGGGTTGTTAATCAGTTTCAGCTGCTTTGGTGTTAATGAAATTAACAACAGGTGCACTAGAGGGGCAACAATGAGACGACCCCCAAAACAGGAATGGTTTTACAGGTGGAGGCCACTGACATTTTTTCCCTCCTCATCTTTTCTGACTGTTTATCACTAGTTTTGCATTTGGCTAGGATCAGTGTCACTACTAGTAGCATGAGGCGACACCTGGACCCTACAAAGGTTCCACAGGCAGTCCAACTCCTCCAGGATGGCACATCAATACGTGCCATTGCCAGAAGGTTTGCTGTGTCTCCCAGCACAGCCTCAAGAGCATGGAGGAGATTCCAGGAGACAGGCAGTTACTCTAGGAGAGCTGGACAGGGCCGTAGAAGGTCCTTAACCCATCAGCAGGACTGGTATCTGCTCCTTTGTGCAAGGAGGAACAGGATGAGCACTGCCAGAGCCCTACAAAATGACCTCCAGCAGGCCACTGGTGTGAATGTCTCTGACCAAACAATGGGAAACAGACTTCATGAGGGTGGCCTGAGGGCCCAACATCCTCTAGTGGGCCCTGTGCTCACTGCCCGGCACCGTGGAGCTCGATTGGCATTTGCCATAGAACACCAGAATTGGCAGGTCCACCACTGGCGCCCTGTGCTTTTCACAGATGAGAGCAGGTTCACCCTGAGCACATGTGACAGACGCGAAAGGGTCTGGAGAAGCCCTGGAGAACGTTATGCTGCCTGTAACATCGTTCAGCATGACGGGTTTGGTGGTGGGTCAGTGATGGTCTGGGGAGGAATATCCATGGAGGGACCAACAGCCCTCTACAGGCTAGACAATGGCATCCTGATTGCTATTAGGTATTGGGATGAAATCCTTGGACCCATTGTCAGACCCTACGCTGGTGCAGTGGGTCCTGGGTTCCTCTTGGTGCACAACAAAGCCCGGCCTTGTGTGGCAAGGGTATGCAGGCAGTTCCTGGAGGATGAAGGAATTGATACCATTGAATGGCCTCCACGCTCGCCTGACCTAAATCCAATAGAACACCTCTGGGACATTATGTTTCGGTCCATCCGACGCCGCCAGGTTGCACCTCAGACTGTCCAGGAGCTCAGTGATGCCCTGGTTCAGATCTAGGAGGGAATACCCCAGACACCATCCGTCGTCTCATTAGGAGCATGCCCCGATGTTATCAGGCATGCAGACAAGCACGTGGGGGCCATACAAACTACTGAGTACCATTTTGAGTTGCTGCAATGAAATTTCAGCAAAATGGTCTAGCCTGCCGCATCATTTTTTCACTTTGATTTTTGGGGTGTCCTTGAATTCAGCCCTCTGTAGGTTGATAATTTTCATTTCCATCAAACGATGTGGCATCCTTTTGTTCTTCACACATTACCCAGTCCATATCAGTATACATATCCAACATGATTTTTTTCCCCATTGAGATCTGATGTGTTTTCAAAGTGTTCCTTTAATTTTTCTGAGTCTGAAGATTACAGAGATTATTTGCAGGTGATGCGTTAAAAATTAAGCCTTCCATGTTCAATTGATAAAGTCTGCTGCTGTGTATTTTAAGCCCCCAGGTGGAGGATGTCTGGTTCACTTGTGTTTAAGGCAAGATAATTAGCTTCCATCCAGGCTTGATGTTCTCAAGACAAAGCAACATGTATGCCATAGTGAAGATTTCCGGTAGGTGCATGGACAGGTAGAATGCAGGAATGGAAATTGTTATTTTAAGAGATAGTATCATTGAATGGTTGGCATTAATACATATAGAGGTATTCTATATTTAACAGGGGAAAATAAGGGCAGAGAAGAAATGTAATCAAAATCTATTTTGGAGGTCATCCAAAAAGACAGGGGCCAGAGCTGGTAGTGTAGTGGTTAGAATTGCTGCCTTTGTACCAAAAGGTCATAGATTCAAATCTCACCTCTGGTTGTAGTATCCTTGAGCAAGGTACTTATCCTAAATTGCTTCAGTAAAAATGACCCACCTGTACAAATGGGTAAATAACTGTAGGTTGATTAACATTGTGAGTTGCTTTTGAGAAAAGTGTCAGGTAAATGAACAAATGTAAGTTTGCAAAACACTTGAAAACAATCCCAGTAAGGTCCAGGCACTTCTCTAACATCTATAGAATGATGCTATCATCAGTGACGTCCAAGGTTGAACGGAATTAAATAATCGCTGCTGGAAAGCCTAACATTAGACGACAGGAGAATGTTGCTAGTGACTCTGAGCAGGGCAGTTCTAGTACTGCAGTGTGGTTGAAAATCAGAAAAAAAGTTTTTTTTTTTTTTTTTTGATTGTTCTTTATTTTGTTCACTATTGTCTCGTCTGCAAAAACATTAAACACACATTTCTGTATACACACATGCAGGGATTCAGACTTATGTCCTTTCACTGTAAGATGAAAGGTCTACTTCTACAGTTGAATTTGCCCCCAAGAATAAATTTTACCACAGTTTCAGTTTCCCTGGCTTTAGTTTGCTTTGCTTTATTTTTTTTTTTTTAATAAGATTTGAGGTTTTCTTCATCCTTTGGTTTCAATGTGGTATTTTTGCCATACCAAATATATTTACTTTATCAAAGTTTAAACCCACATTTCTCATTACATTTTAACTTGCCAAGCTTAATGTAACAAATATATGCCTCCTTCTCTTACAGTTTTGCCAGTTGGAAGCTATTCTGTTTCTCCCTGTTCTGCTGTCAACATGGTGTTCTGCGTGGAACCATGTGCTAAAAATGTTTGATGTCAAAGTTGTCTATGGCAACCGAACTATGTGAAATCACATTGATCGGAGATCCACACTGTTATGCTGCTACAGCAGCCTAGATTCTCCTCATGACTTCATCGTAGCCTATGCCTCCCACCCCTCATTGCCTCTCTCATTGTCCTGATCACACTTGTGGTCATTTTCTATCCACTTCCTGGCCGTCCCAGCCACTTCCTGAATGACCTCAACATCTTGCTGAGCTCTCTCCCAGGGGACAACACTTCGTTTATTATCCTGGGTGACTTCAACCTGCATGCTGAAGACAAGCAGCCTTCTGTTGCTCCTGTAGTACTTCGACCTCTGTTACTCGTAAGGCTGGCAATAACTTCAACCTTGTCTTCTCTCGAAACTGTGGCTTGTCCTAACCTCCCTGTAATTATGCTGCATGTGTCTGATAATTTCTTCTTCTTCCAGCCCTCCATCACCACTACTAACCCTTCTCATGCTTCTGTACCCTGTCACCTTCCACAGCAAGCTAAAATCTCTCACTCTTCTCTACTGCGCTATCCTTTCTCACTTCTGCTGCACAATACTCTGAGCTGTCTACAGACAATGGCTACTAATGTCTTCCTCTCAGTCCTGTGCTCTTCTGTAGACTCTGTCCTCTAACATGCAGAGCAACAGGCCCTAGTTCCACCCTATGGCTGTCAGACATACTACGTGTGAACAGGACCAAACTCTGGGCTTCAGAGCGACAATGGTGGAAATTAGACTTTCGTGGACTCAGAAGATTACAATGCACTCATAGCAACCTTCCATTCTGTTGTTTTTTCAACTAAAACCACTTTCAACAACAAACTGCAGTCTGCAATGAGCAAATCATACAAACTCTTTGCCACTTTCTTATTTCTACTCTCAGGTCCTCCCCCCAATTGCCCCAGTTATGCTGGACCTCCATGCGAAGTCAAGTTCTGCATCTTGTTTTAAGATAAGATAAGATAACACTTCATTGTCTGTTTGCACAGAAATTTGTCTTGCTTCACCAGCTCAGCAATCAATTTGTTGTAATGTTTAGCACTGTTAGGGGGTGCGGTGGCGCAGTGGGTTGGACCACAGTCCTGCTGTCCAGTGGGTCTGGGGTTCAAGTCCCGCTTGGGGTGCCTTGCGACGGACTGGCGTCCCGTCCTGGGTGTGTTCCCTCCCCCTCTGGCCTTACGCCCCTGTGTTCCCGGGTAGGCTCCGGTTCCCCGTGACCCCGTATGGGACAAGCGGTTCTGAAAATGTGTGTGTGTGTGTGTGTGTTTAGCACTGTTTGCACAAGTCTTGCACACATGCACTTTATGTAGTCTGTGTCACTCACTACGTTAATGTAGCACCTTGGAGAAACATTGTTTTGTTTCACTGTGTATTGTTGTATATGGTTGAAATGACAATAAAGCCTCTCTTGACTCAGAAAGTGAAATCTACAACTTTCTGTTGTTACACAGAGCCACAACCTGCTCCCTTGATCCAGTCCCTTCCCCACTCCTACGGGAAATTTTATTTATTTATTTTTATTTTTATAGAGCGCCCCTCTCATGCAGTGACTCAGAGCGCTTTAACACAGGCATAAAGCAATGAAAACAGATACAAACAAAGAAAACAGTCGACTAATGGCTACCATAATGAAGAACTTATTATAGAGCTATAAGTATAACTACTGGCCAACGGGAAAAGGAACAAAAACTCCCAACTGAAGGTTGAGGGAGAAAAAATTCCTCTGGGGATCCATGGGCCAGTGGTTGCCCACCCCTCCTGGGCATTCTATAAAGTAACAATTTGTAAGCCAGTGTGTAACAAGTAATAATGATAATGTTGGTAAATGGCGTCTTGGATCCCCAGCTCGGCATGGAACATCTCGATCGTCATGGCAGATGGGCATCATCCTCTGTCAGCATGGGATTCATCTGACACCACTGGCCGGCCTCCTCAGGTCTTATTTAGGGAGGTAGTGCTCAACGAGAAGATAGAACAGTTAGTAATTTGTTACTTAAGTAAATTTAAAATGCATTTTTATAAAGGTGATAAACAACCAAGGCAGGTTGAATGGAATGGAATTCCACGAGGTGGAATGCGTAACTGAACATGTAAGTCTTTAGTCGAGATTTGAAAACAGAAACAGACGGGGCATTTCTGACAGTAACTGGTAGACTATTCCATAGTTTAGGTGCTCTATAACTATAGGCACGACCTCCTACTGAGGTCTTATTGATCACGGGTACTTTAAGGTAACCTGCATCTAATGAACGGAGATATTGTCCTGGGATATAAAAATTAATGATCTCACAAAGGTAAGCCGGAGCAATGCCATGTATTGCCTTATAGGTCAAAAGTAGGATTTTATACTCAACTCCATAAGCGACTGGGAGCCAATGCAAAAATTTAAGTACCAGTGTTATACGGTCAAACTTCCTACTTCTAGTGACAATTCTCGCAGCAGCATTTTGTACCAAATGTAGCCTGGATACAGTCTGGTATGGACAACTCGACAATAAAGCATTACAGTAATCCAGCCTGCTGGAAACAAAAGCATGAACCAGTTTTTCAGAATCCCGTCTACAAAGGAATTGCCGCATTTTACCTATGCTTCATAACTGAAGGAAGCACGACTTAGTCAAAGTATTTACATGCGATAGAAATGACAGCTTTTCATCCAGCAGGACACCCAAATCCTTGACACAATCCCTATGCCTGAAGGTAATACCATTTGTTGTAAAGATTGGCATGATTATGTTGAGAGTTCTAGCATCACCACCCACCACAAGTACCTCTGTTTTACTGGCATTTAGAGATAAAAATTATTACTCATCCATAATTTTATACTGGTAAAACAATTAGCTAACGACAGCATGTGTCATCGGCATACGAATGGACATTCACATTGTGTTTGCAAATAATGTCACCCAATGGTAACATATAAAGTGAGAATAGTAATAGACCGAACATAGAGCCCTGTGGCACACCATACTAAATTGTAGTAGAGATGGAGAAGGTGCAGTCATCAGATTTCAATACAATGTCTTGCTCTCAGTCCTGTGCTCTTCTCTAGACTCTGTCCTCTAACATGCAGACCAACAGGCCCTAGTTCCACCCTATGGCTGTCAGACGTACTATGTGTGAACAGGACCCGCAACTTAGAGCTTGGCGATAAAAGAAAAACTACTGACTCTCTTCTTTCTGCTTCCCAATCACTTTCAAAACTGTCCTTATTCCATCGCTTTCAGAGAAACCCTCTCTGGATTCAGACTTAGTCCAGAAGTACAGGCCAGTCTCACTCCTTCCTTTTCTGTCAGAAACTCTGAAACGAGCCACCGTGATCCGCTATCTGTATTCTGCACTTAGAATGATCTCCTTGATAGATATCGGTGTGGATTCAAAGCTAAACATTCCACCGAAACAGCTCTCCTGGCAGTGCCAGATGCTCTCCGGTCTGCTAGAATGGCGTCCCTCTCCTCGATCCTCATCCTTCTCGACCTACAGTATCTGCAGTGTACGACATTGTCAACTACTGGATTCTACTCTCCTCTCTTGGACAACTTGGGATCAAAGGGACTGCACTGAAATGGACTGAGTCCTAGCTATCAGTTAGATTCTACCAAGTGGTCTGGCGGGGCTCCTGATCATCTCCTCAGCCTCTCTCAACTGGCATCTCACAAGGCTCAGTACTTGGTCCCCATTCTACTTAAGTTACACCTCTCCCCTCGGCCTTGTCATCGCCTTCCACAGAATCTCCTACCACTGCTATGCCAATGATACCCAGGTCATCCTCTCCTTTTTGCCCCAATCCACAGATATGCTGTTACGCATCCCCACCTGGCTCTTGGACATCTCTACCTGGATTCCTGATCACCACCTACAACTCAACCTCTCAAAAAAGATTTCCTTCACCTCCCAGCTGCCCCATCTTCTTGTTGAGAATGCGATACCAAACTGGAAAATTCACTATATTTTGCCTCCCTCTTCGGCCATAAATCTGGGAATAATGATTGAGTAAAGTCTGTCTTTTTCTCAACATATCGAAGCCACAACTTGGACCTAGAGATACATTCTGCATAATATCTGCAGGATCGGCCCTTTTCTCACAACAGACTCATTTACATTTATTCATTTAGCAGACGCCTTCTCCAAAGCACCCTACATCTCAGCAAAAATACAAATTTCTGCATTATATTAGGAGAGAGACATAGCTGCAGACATGTGATTCTTAGGTATACCTAGTTTATTACTTTCTACTTGATGCACCGATGTTCACTGCTCAAATAGGTGCATAAAACGCAGGATAGATGAGCCCTGATAACCTCCCTACAATTTGTTTTTTTTTTTAAATAAGGTAAACAAGCATTTACATACACTATAGGAGTAGCAGCTGTATAAAGGCTTTTCTGAGATGATTATAAAGTTATGGTGCATGAACATTTACACCATACACGTGCTGGAAAGATCTTGGGCAAAGTGAATCTGGAAAAGGTGAGTTTTCAGACCCTTCTTGAATGTAGACAGTTTCTGCAGTTCTGAGTGAGAGGAGAAGGTCATTCCACCACAACGGAGCCAGAACCAAGAACCTCCGTGCTTTACTTTTTGTGCGTGGGACCACCAAGCAGAAAGAAGTAGAACAAGCAAAGGGGTCTGGTTGGGGTGTATCGGTTGATCAAGTCTTCTAAATAGCTAGGAGCAGTTTCATTGATGCATTTGTAGGCAATAACCAGGGTCTTGAATTTGATCTGGGCAGCTATAGGAAGCCAGTGCAGAGAAATGAGTGGAGGAGATACATGGGTTAGGCTTTGACAAGTCAAACAACTCATGCAGCAGCATTCTGTATCAACTGGAGAGGTCTGATGGCAGTAGTGGGAAGGCCAGACATGAGAGCTGCAATAGTCCAAACGGGATGTCACCATGGCTTGGACAAGTAGTTGTACAGAGTCAGTTATGAGGTACGGATGGATCCAATGAATATTATACAGGATGTATCTGCAGGACCGGGTTGTGGCTTCGATGTGCTGAAAGAAAGATAAACTTGAGTCAATCGTCATTCCCAGACTCTTAGATGATGTGGTAGGTAGAATGAGTGAGTTGTCCAGTTTGATCGATAGATCATGACAGGAGGACAGGCCAGCTGGGAGGTGAAGAATCTCTGTTTTGGAGAGGTTAAGTTGTAGGTGGCGATCAGACATCCATGCAGAGATGTCTGACAGGCAGGCAGTGATGCGTGCGGAAATGTCTGATGCTCCAGGTGGAAAGGAGAGGAAGAGCTCGGTATCATCAGCGTAGCAGTGATATTTGAATCCATGGGAGGCTATGACTGGACCGAGGGAGGAGGTGTAGATCGAGAAAAGAAGAGAACCTAGTCCTGAGCCCTATGGGACACCGGTTGAGAGAGGCAGAGGAGAAGAACGACAGCTTGGCCAGACCAACTGACAGGTTCTGTCAGATACGTAGGACTCAAACCATCTTAGTGCTGCTCCTTTGATCCCAAGCCGACTAAGAGAGGAGAGTGGAATCCGGTGGCTGACAGTATCGAATGCTGCAGACAGATCGAGGAGGATTAGGACCAAGAAGAGGGAGGCAGCTCTAGCCAACTGGAGAGCATCAGACACTGCCAGAAGTGCTGTCTCAGTGCAGTGACTAACTTTGAAACCAGACTGATATCCATCGAGAGGATGGTTCAGGGTGAGGAAATCAGATAGTTGATCACAGACTGCCCGCTCTACAGTTTAAGACAGGAAGGAGAGGAGGGACACTGGTCTATAGTTTTGGACCAAATTGGGATCCAGGGAGGGTTTCTTTAACAGAGGTGAAATGAAAGCGGTTTTGAAGGAAGCTAGAAAACAGCCAGAGGAGAGCAAGGAGTTGATTATCTTACAGATGAAGGTGGAGAGTTGCAGGGAAATGTTCTGTAGGAATGATGACGTGATCGGATCAAGCGAGCAGGTGGTGGCTATGTGCGATATCAGGAGGTTGGAGATTTCAGATTCGGAAAACTGCTTGAATTTGGAGAGCATAGCTTCGCAGGGAGGTCCAGCATGAACTTGGCAGCGTGTTGCTGAGAACTTGTCAGTGATTGCTTTGACTTGTCTCCGAAAAACAAAGCAAAGTTGTCAGCAATGAGAGAAGAAGGAGGACAGTGGAGGACACAGGAAGATAGGGCAGAGAGGAAAGTGTTAGTGGCATCATCTGTTGATAGATCCGAAACATGTGCAGCAGAAGGGAGAGTGGACAGCATGGCGGAGGCAGGAAGGTGAGAGATTTTAAGCTGTGGCCGAACTTGAACTTGAAGGTGATAATGGATGCAGAAAGAGGCGAGGAATTAGTGGTGAGGGAGGGTTGAAAGGAAATGAAGAAGTGACCAGAGACATGCAGCAAAGTGACAGAGGATGGGACAGCCACAGCTGCGGGAAAATCCAAGGTCAAGGCAATTGCCTGCTTTGTGAGTAGCAGGGGATTGGGACAGGGAGAGATTGAAGGACTGTAGGATCAACAGAAGGATGCTTGCATGAATGTCGACGTCACCCAGGAGAATCAATGGAGTGTTGTCCCCTGGTAGAGAACCTAAAAATATCAAGGTCATCCAAGAAGCAACTGAGAGGGCCAGTAGAGCAATAAAGAACAATCACAACAAGAGTGACTGGGGCAGTGATAGAGACAGCATGCTATTCAAAGAAGGACAGATCATGCAGATGGAGAGGGAGAACAGAATATTCCCACCAGGGAGAGATGAGCAGGCCTGTGCCTCCACCTCTGTCTGAGGGACGAGGGCTATGAGAGAAGGAATAGTTAGTAGAGAGAGCTGTGGCTGAGTTGTCTGGGGTGATCCAGGTTTCAGTTAGGGCCAGGAGGTCCAGACTCTACACAACTGCTGGTCCAGGCCATACTACTATCCAACCTAGACTACTGCAACTCTTTTCAGTCTAGCCTTCAGACCTCTGTTCCTTCCCCAGTTCCTTCTCCATTGCGGAATCACTTAGTAGACAACCACCTCTCCAGCATTCACAACTCTTCCTCTGCACTTTACCTGTCCTCGCTTGTCTTCTTGTTCCTGTTCCCCATGGCATCGAACCTCGCTTTGCGTCAGACCACGTCTACCGATTCTCCCCTCCAACCATGTTTGCATGACAGATTGAACCATACTTGTCCCCGACAGAGTACACACACACACACACATTTTCAGAACCGCTTGTCCCATACGGGGTCACGGGGAACCGGAGCCTACCCGGCAACACAGGGCGTAAGGCCAGAGGGGGAAGGGGACGCACCCAGGACGGGACGCCAGTCCGCCGCAAGGCACCCCAAGCGGGACTCGAACCCCAGACCCACCGGAGAGTAGGACTGCGGTCCAACCCACTGCGCCACCGCACCCCCTTTTTCCCGACAGAGTATTGTCCTGAATATGTTTATCCACAATGATCCCACAATTGAGTCCACATCTGGGTCTCCAGTCTAACTGCATGTCGCTCAGAGCACTCTCCTTCTACTTTATTCCTTCATCTGTACACTGAAACTGCTACAACTATAGGGCATCAGCTTGAACACATACCTTAATGTTGAAAATAAATTATACATTCTGTATCTGAGATAGGGGGGGTGCGGTGGCGCAGTGGGTTGGACCACAGTCCTGCTGTCCAGTGGGTCTGGGGTTCAAGTCCCGCTTGGGGTACCTTGCGACAGACTGGCGTCCTGTCCTGGGTGCGTCCCCTCCCCCTCCGGCCTTACGCCCTGTGTTGCCGGGTTAGGCTCCGGTTCCCCGTGACCCCGTATGGGACAAGCAGTTCTGAAAATGTGTGTGTGTGTGTGTGTGTGTGTGTGTATCTGAGATACTAATGAAGTAAAACAGATACATAACAGACACCTTACAGAAGTACTGTGTTGATTACAGAAGTACTGTGCTGATATGACGCCCACCGTGGCAGCTGTCTCTGTGTACTCCTCCTCATGCAGCCATCATTTTATGTCATTTATTCTTGTTTGCTTACTTATTCTTAACCTTAGTATCTGCATTGATTATATATGACAGGGAAACATTACTAAAAAACTGAAAATAGACATTTGAGCTCACTTTCAGTCTGTCTGACCTGGATTATCTCCTGCGCCCGAGCTCACACCCACGAGGCTCACCAACACCGGAATCAAGCCATCAGTGCAGCCGGGGGAAAGAGTGATCCAAGTGGTGACGAGGCAAGAGAGATGGGCTACATGCTAGGCTAAAGGCTCGAGCAAACCGTCCACCTCTCCCAAGCCTACTGCTAATGAATGTCTGATCCCTCGAAAACAAACTGGATGAACTCAGAACCAGGATCACATCACAATGCAAAGTTAAATACTGCTGCACACTCATTTTCAAAGAAACCTGGCTATCGGACAACATTCTAGACTCAGCAGTTCAGCTACACATGAACTCCATTCACCGCGGGGACCGTACAGCGGCGTCCGGAAAACATAAAGGTGGAGGAACATACGTTTACATTAATAACCGGTGGTGCTTGGATGTGCAGATGGTCAGTAAACACTGTTCGAGTGATTTGGAACTTTTAGTAGTGAAATGCAGGCGCTTTTGTCTACCGAGGGAGTTTTCCGCCGTATTTCTCCTGGCTGTTTACATCCCGCCACACACAAACTCTGCAGAAGTGCTTGGGATTCTGCATGACACCAAAAACACACAAGAAATCGCACATCCGGACGCTGTGTTTATCATTGCAGGCGACTAACTGTAACTTACGAAATGTACTCCCTACATATAACTTACATATTAATTTCCCTACAAAGGAGGAAAACAAATTGGACCAGGTGTACAGTAACGTGAAGGACGCATACAAGGCTGCACCCCGCCCCCACTTCGGACAGTCTGATCACATCTCAGTGTTCCTCAACCCTACATACAGACAGCAAGCAAGCCCCCCCAGTGAGTAAAACTGTTAAAGTGTGGTCTGAAGAATCTGATGAGGTGCTACAGGACTGCTTGGACTGCACTGACTGGGAGGTGTTTGAGAATGCTGCCATGCACGAGGACTGTACTGTTGACCTGGATGACTACACGCCAGCAATAACCAGTTACATTAGCACCTGCATCGAGAACACTGTGCTCACCAAACAGATCCAGACATACTCCAACCAAGAGCCGTGGATAACTGTGAAGTTCGATCCATGCTGCGTGCCTGCTCTACTGCATTCGTCTCAGGCAATGCCAGTGACTACAAGAAGGCCAGGTATGATCTTCGAAGAGCCATTAGGGCTGCCAAGAGGGAATACAGACTGCGATTGGAGTGTCATTACACAACTGCTGACACCCGACGCATGTGGCAGGGATTACAGAACATCACAGACTATCGGAGCAGAAGCAACTGTGAGATCACTGACAGCCGCATCACACCTGACAAACTCAATGAATTCTTTGCCCATTTTGAGGTCTTGAACAACGAGCCACTAGGTGTTAAACTGACTGGTGGGAACACACAGAACCCACCATTCACGGTCACATCTGCAGAAGTGGCAAAGACTTCTGGGAAAACAAACCCACGGAAATCAGCCGGACCAGACAACATCCCTGGACGCATACTTAGAGCCTGCTCATCGGTGCTCGCTGATGTCTTTACGCGTATATTCAATTTGTCCCTTGCACAAGCCTCAGTTCTCACCTGCTTAAAGAGGACCACTATCCTGCCATTGCCAAAAAACAACAAAGCATCCTACCTCAATGACTACGACCCGTTGCACTGACTCCACTAGTGATGAAATGCTTCGAAAGAATTGTCATGAGGTACATCCAGACCATCACTCCGGACACTCTGGACCCTCACCAGTTCGCATACAGACGGAACGGATCCACAGAGGACGCCATCAGCACAACAATACACATTGCCCTCATCCACCTGGAAAACAAGGACAGCTATGTTCGAATACTGTTTATTGATTACAACTCAGCATTCAACACAGTAATACCTTCGAAGCTCATCAACAAGCTTCACAATCTTGGTGTGCCACCCACCTTCTGCAGCTGGGTTCTGGACTTTCTAACGGGCAGACCCCAGTCCGTTAGAATTAGGAACCACACATCCAGGTCAATAACCATAAACACAGGAACTCTGCAGGGCTGCGTGCTGAGCCCCATGCTCTATGCACTCTTCACCCATGATTGTGTGGCCTCCCAGAACAATACCAGCATCATCAAATTTGATGACACGACAGTCATGGGACTGATAACGGGAGGGATGAGTTAACATACAGGAGGGAAGTGGCTGACCTAGTGAAATGGTGCCACGACAACAATCTCTCCCTCAATGTCAACAAAACAAAGGAGTTGATAATAGATCCACGGAGAAGGAGGGAGCAACACTCGTCACTGCACATTGGTGAGACAGTGGTGGAGAGGGTGAGCAGCTTCAGATTCTTGGGTCTTCACATTACTGAAGATCTCACCTGGTCTCACAACACATCACATCTGGCCAAGAAATCACGTCAGCGTCTACATTTCTTGAGAAGGCTGAGGAAATTTTTCATGCCAAGCCGAATCCTCAGAAGCTTCTATAGGTGTGTCATCCAGAGCGTCCTCACCAGCTCTATCACAGTGTGGTTTGGAAGCTGCACAGTACAGGATCATAAAGCGCTACAGCGACTGGTGAAAGCTGCTCAAACCATCACTGGAACGTCCTTACCATCACTGGAGAGCCAATACCAGGCCAGAACCATCAGGAGAGCCATTAACATCATCAAGGACAATAGTCATCCCCAGTACAGCCTTTTCACACCCTTACTATCAGGTAGCCTCTACAACGCTACAGGGGTGTTAAAGCCAGAACCTCAAGGTTGAAAAACAGTTTTTACCCACAGGCCATCAAGCTTGTGAATGACACCCATCCACTGCCTCTCCACCCATCACAGCAGACACAATTCACCCTCTGAGCCTGAGAGGTGTCAACTACCCCCCATCCCTCCCACACACACATACACATCCACAATGCCAATAACATCAGAGACCACAGACTACCTCTGCATACCTTGCGTACGCAAGTACACACCCCCGCCCCCCCAACTGCGAATAGATCCAATCTACCTCTGCAGGATTTTGCACATGTACGACTTCCATGTTTACATTACGTACTGAACACTTTATATACGTATATAACCTTGTTTCTTGGATTTTTGCACTAATAGTAATCTTAGTAATTTTTGTAATTGCGACCTTGCACTAATAGTAATTTTTGTAAATTTGTGATTTACACCCTGTGTTTTCCTTGTGTTTTTCTTTCCTTATGTCCTTATAATTTACGTTATAGGCTGCTGAGAGGATTCACAGAGTAAGAATCTCATTGTAGGGTGTAACAAACTGTTTATTGTACACGACAATAAACTCTTGAAATATTGAAACTCTTGAAATAACTTATTTTTGGTGCAATCATGCGGGGGTGCAGTGGGTTAGACCACAGTCCTGCTCTCCGGTGGGTCTGGGGTTCGAGTCCTGCTTAGGGTGCCTTGCGACGGACTGGCGTCCTGTCCTGGGTGTGTCCCCTCCCCCTCCGGCCTTACGCCCTGTGTTACCGGGTTGGCTCCGGTTCCCCGCGACCCTGTATGGGACAAGTGGTTCTGAAAGTGTGTGTGGGTGGTGCATGACTCATGAACAGAAAATAATTTAAATTAATTTACAAATATTGCAAATTTATTCCAAATTAGAAATATATTTATTAAATTTGCAGCCTAGCTTCAGTAGTTTGATTAGACTAAACTTTTAAAAAAACCTTTAAAAAAATCAATTTTTTTTTTTATTTTAGCTACTCTGCTTTTGATTATAATGGAATTTCATTAGTTTTAAATTGGCTGAACACAATGAACACTTTTTGTGAAGAGTGGTACTATTAAAGTTTATCATGCATTTAATAGAAATAAAAACCATAGTTTTAAACATAAATCAGAATAAGAATTAAAGTAATCATTCAATTGTTGATGAGCGACTGTCTTACCTTGAGATAGTAGCTAAAAGAACTTAAGGTCAAAATGAGAAAATAGATTCCGCAAAAAAGAAAAACACATAAATGAGACTAACGCGACTGTTGTGTACATTTGCTTCAGTATGGTACAGAATGTAGACCACCACTACACCTGCAGTCCAAGCAGCCTGAATATTATTAGTGATCTGTTATTTTTTTTCTTGATCATTGTTTGTGAACATATTTAAAACAGACAAATACAGTTAAAGGTATCAGGGACAGCTGGTAGCATAGTGATTAGAGCTGTGGCCTTTGAACCCAAGGGTTACAGGTTTGATCCCCATTGCCAGCTGTAGTATCCTTGAGCAAAGTACTTACCCTGAAATTGCTCCAGTACAATTACTTGGGCTGTGCCGAAAATATCGATACATTGTCATGAACTCGCGGGCAGTTCTCAGCCCTGCGCGCGGCGTTCGCTCGCGCCTCAGCGCCGGCGCGCGCGACGCATTCCCGCTCACTGCGGCCGCTCGTGCTCTGGCTCGAGCCATTCGGTTCCGCCCGTTTTTAAGGGGGTGCGGTGGTGCAGTGGGTTGGATCGCAGTCCTGCTCTCTGGTGGGTCTGGGGTTCGAGTCCCGCTTGGGGTGCCTTGCGATGGACTGGCGTCCCGTCCTGGGTGTGTCCCCTCCTCCTCTGGCCTTACGCCCTGTGTTACCGGGTAGGCTCTGGTTCCCCGCGACCCCGTATGGGACAAGCGGTTCTGAAAATGTGTGTGTGTGTGTGTGTGTGTCATGAACTCTCGACAATGTGTGTATTGATACAGCTGCTGCCATATAAATTCTCCTGTGTTTTTTGAATTGTCAAGTGGCTGCCATTTTAGCAATGTGAGCAGCAGCGCACTATTCAAAATGGATAAGAGGATTTTGCCACCTCTGAGAAAAGTGAAATCAAAAATATGAGACAATTTTGGGTTTTACACTAAACCGGAGAGTCAGACATTAGACATGAGTCATGCGATATGCAAGAACTGCAAAGCATAAAGTTAAGTACTGCAACAACACAACGAACCTTTCTCTGCATATGACAAGACATCATCCAGAACAGCCAGCCCTGGTCGCAGCAAGTAGTAGCACACATCTATCATCTCAGAAGCAGCCAACGTTGCCCAGTGCTTTTACCTCGAAACTCCCATCCACGTCTCAGCGCTATCAAAAGATAACAAATGCATTAATGCGCTTCATATGTCAGGATTTACAGCTATACAGCGTTGTTGAGAATAACGGCTTCAGGCAATTGCTTCACGAATGTGAACTGCTCTACAGAATACCAACATGTCAGTTTTTAACAGAAACGGCAATTCTCCGGTTGTATGATGAAGTTAAACGAGACGTTCTGCTGTCACTATCTTCTGCAGAGAGTTTCCATTTCCTGTGATGCTTGGACTTCTAGAGCAACCCAGTTGTATGTTACGATAACCTGCCACTATGTTAAATAGGTGTTGAAAAATGTGAAGTGTTTGAGAAAACTAAGTTAAGTTTGTTACAGTTTTTGGTTTTATGGAATATGTTTTAAGTTTTGTTTAGTCCTTGAGCCTTGTTGACATGCTTCAGCATTTGACAGTATACTTGTCATTTAAGTTATTGAGGCAGAGACTTTAAAAGCAGAAGGAAGAGCTATTCTAAGTTTTTTTTGGTAACAATTTTTTATTTCATTTAACTCATATTATTGTTTTTTTAATGACAAAAAAAATAGTTTTTCAGTTATCACAACTGTTATAACACTGGTTATTCAATGTACAATAAACAGATATTACTGTTAATAAATTCTGCTCAAAAGGAATTTAAATTCCAAATTGACCCATATTGTGATATGTATCGTATTGTGGCTTTAGTATCATGATGCTTAGTGTACCGTGACATTGTTGGTGATACACAGCCCTAACAATTACCCAGCTGAATGAATGGGTAAGTAATTGTAAGCTTGTGATAACTGTAACTTTGACACTGTAAGTTGTTTTGGAAAAAAGTGTCAGCTAAATGAATAAATGTGGCTATGTCCTTTCTGTGATTCTAGAAGGTGGCCATTCAAAAAAAAAAACGTTCACCATGACCTTGGGTCCTGTCCAGTGTATTCCTATAAAAAATCCCAGGCACTCCACTCAGTTGTGGTTGTTGTTCAACCTGACAACATTCAATGAGTGTATGTGCTAAAATGTCAATGTTTTCCATACTGAAATATTATACACTGTATAGCAGTTTAAGCTAGTGTTGTCTGCAACTTCATTAAGTATCATTATCAGAATATTTATTTTACAAGGAATGTAAATTGTTAGAACCTTTGACTCTTTACCTAATGAAATATGTGCTACATTTTGCTGGAAGCAAAATACAAAAAAAATAATTTTGTGAGAAACTGGTACAGATAAACACTATTAGCTCACTCTATAGCAAAAGAATGGGAAATACTGCAAGAAATCGTCTAAAAACTATCTGAAAAACAAAATGGTGCAAGAAACATTTTTCAGCAGAACAATGGTACTTAACACTAAGTCCCTATGGAGAAAAGTGTCAATAAATGAATAAATTTAAATGCATTGTACAGTATATTGTACACCTTATAAGGCACTTTGACATGTAATCAACAAGTAGCCTGAAGTCACTGGATGTCTCGGGTCTTCTAGTGTCAAAGATCCCCAACCAGGATTGCGCAGACCCCGGCCTGCATGCAGGTGGTTCTACTCTGAATCCATGACTCACCTCTGCCGATCTACAACCCGTCTATATGCCCTTTACTTAGCATTGGTAATGTTTCGAGGCTTACGTCCTCCGATTATCCAATAAGCAGCATACTGTAAGCCCCATCAGCAACTTTCCTGCAAACCTCTTCTAGCCTAAACTGATGGGCACATACGTTGTCCTCTAGCTTTTTGAACAGCGCTGCTCCACAAATTCCTAATACCTTGCCAACTTCACATTGGGAAGAATGTATTACAGAGGCCAAAGAATTGTAAATCCCAGCGGTGTGATATTTTTTAGAGCAGAACAATGTCTGGCCTTTGAAATGCCTCTGTGATGGTCTCTAGAAACCCCAGTTGCTTTCATATGTCAACAATTCAATGCAAGCCTCGCTCTTCACTGTCACCAGGAGCCCAGAACTGGCTTTTCTGATTATACTCTTTCACATTCCTTTACAAACTCCTTGACCTGGCATATTATACTTGCCAGCACCAATAGACTCCTTGAGCACATACTGTAGCTGTGGCACCAGCAATAGTGTCCATCTCCAAAAATAATGGTACAGCTGCTGAGAAGGTACTCTTCCACCTTGGAGGACATAATGGTCTTGATGGAAAATCAGTTCCCCCACAACAGTTGTGCAGATCAGATAGGCCTGGTAACACATCATTGATTCCTTGAATCAAGAAACTGATGCCCTGAGGTTCTTTTGACGTAGAGCTACGTCTTTCTCCTCACTAGGTGGGGGGGTAACTTGGGAATTGACTGTCACGTAAACATGCAACCCTCTCTCACCGCTACTGCTCACAAATGAAAAGACACAGAGAGATACTGCATATACCGTTGGACAGAGGAAGGAACATGGCATCAAATGACATACGAACGGCCGCTGCCGGTTCAGCCTGAGCGAGCTGGCAATGTTGCGAAAATGTCCCACATTTGGCTTGTTATGGAGTTGGCGCGCATTGCACTACATGTCATCACATTGGAACCACGTCATAGCGTTGACGTCAGCACCTCAGTTCATCACTAGACAGCCGCACTATCGGACACGTATCGCGCCAGCAGGAAAACCTTCATTTAGACCAAGGTAGGGGGCCCGAAGGCGGATCACCGAATTAAACATTTCAAAGATGCCCAACAAACACGACGCAAAGTACTATCGCGACCGGCGAGCTGCACTTAGGGAGCAAGCTGAGGCCTCTGGGATTCGAAAGACACCAGCCAAGACACCGGCTTGGCGAAAGCATGAGTAGCGTGCGCGGGAGGCTACAAAATTGCCTCAGGAGGCCTCAGAGCCACGACCATTGACTTCTCGCGCACCCGACATTGCCATGCAGCACGAGCCCATGGACGTGGATGCAGCAGCGACCAACCTGATGTCTGGGCCAAGTGGGTCAGGGCTCACCACCCACATGTAGTTCTACGTAAAGATATGCAGCATAGCAAAGCTATGCACCTGAAAAATTTTTTCCAGAAGACCTTATATTTCCACACTTTTTTCAAGCGCTTTGTGTCACTGTGTGAGAAGAGCACTCTATAAAAATAAATTGAACTGAACTTGTTCCTACTTTGTATATATTCCTTCATCTACATCCCACCATCATAGTGACATGTCCTTCTGCTGCTCTCCACAACTCATGAATTATCTTGTGCTTCTCCTTCCCCTGAACCATGTTGTATCACTATGATGGAACACTACCAAGGCCAACCATTCCAAATGCCATTGTGCCACCCACCATTTTGTGTTGGAGCCTGTACTGTACCCATGTCATTATAGCAAGCACACTTCATTTAAGAGCTTTAAGAGCGCGAACCTCAGCATTCAGCTCTGAAAGTGTGCAGGAGTACAAATGATCCAGCTATGCCCTCCGCTCAACCATCAGATCTGCCAAACACAAGTACAGAGTTAAAGTAGAGGGATATTTCAACTCCAACAACGCCAGAAGTCTGTGGCAGGGGCTCAACAACATTACGGATTTTAAAAAGGAAAACAATCACCCTCCAGACACCGCTGCCTCTCTACCTGACGAGCTGAACACTTTCTATGCTCGTTTTGAGGCGGGCAACTCCACCAGCAGCACAGAGAGAGCTCCCGCGGCTGCAGAGGTTAGTCCACTTTCTGTCTCTGTAGCGGATGTAGCCCGATCTTTTCGTCGGGTGAACACTCGAAAAGCTGCGGGTCCAGACGGCATTCCGGGCCGAGTCCTCAGAGTATGTGCGGTCCAGTTAGCGGGTGTGTTTACGGACATTTTTAACCTCTCCCTCTCCCACTCAGTCGTCCCACTGTGTTTTAAAACTTCTACCATTGTGCCAGTCCCAAAACAATCAAAAATTACATGTTTAAATGACTGGTGCCCTGTTGCTTTGACCTCCATAGTCAGTAAGTGCCTGGAGAGATTGATCAGAGACTATATCTGCTCTTTGCTGCCTGCCTCATTAGACCCTCTCCAGTTTGCCTACAGGAACAACCGTTCCACTGACGATGCCATTGCCTTCACTCTCCACACTGTTCTTTCCCACTTGGAGAAAAAGAACACTTACGTGAGAATGCTGTTCATAGATTACAGTTCAGCCTTTAACACCATTGTTCCCTCCAAGCTTAGTGTGAAGCTCCGGACTTTGGGTCTGAACAACTCCCTGTGCAGCTGGATATTGGACTTTTTAACTGGCAGGCGTCAGGTGGTAAGGATGGGCCGCAACATCTCCTCTCCGTTGACCCTCAACACCGGTGCCCCGCAGGGCTGCGTTCTGAGCCCTCTCCTGTATTCCCTCTACACTCATGACTGTGTAGCTACGCACAGCACCAATGCCATCGTGAAGTTTGCCGATGACACGACGGTTGTAGGCCTGATCACTGACAGTGATGAGGCGGCCTACAGGGAGGAGGTGCATACTCTGACACATTGGTGTCAGGAGAACCACCTCTTACTCAACACCACCAAAACCAAGGAGATCATCGTGGACTTCAGGAGGCAGGAGAGGGAACACACCCCCATCACCATCAGCGGGTCACCGGTGGAGCGGGTCACCAGCTTGAAGTTTCTCGGCGTCCATATCACCGAGGATCTCACATGGACCATTCACACTAATGCAGTGGTGAAGAAGGCCCATCAGCGCCTCTTCTTCCTCAGACGGCTGAGGAAGCTGAGGATGAACCAGAACATCCTCAAAACCTTCTACACCTGTGCAGTGGAGAGCATCATTACTGGCTGTATCATCTCCTGGTACGGTAACAGCACTGGCCTCAACCATAGGTCTCTCCAGAGGGTGGTGAGGACAGCCAGACACATTGTGGGGGTTGAGCTTCCCTCCCTCCAGGATATCTACAACAGGCGGTGTGTGAGGAAGGCACAAAGGATCATTAACGATCCCAACCACCCTAGTCACGGACTGTTCCACCTACTCCCCTCAGGTAGACGGCACCAGAGCATCCGGGCCCGCACAAGTCGGCTGAGGGACAGTTTCTTTCCTCAGGCCATTAGACTGTTAAATACGCAGGGCGAAGACTAAAATTCAAATCCTCTGCTTTATTTCCCTGTATTCTCTGTACATACAGATAGTTTGTTTTTTATTTCTCTATTTTTCTTAATTATTTATTTATTTATTTTTAATCTATTTTTATTTATTTTTTATTCTTCTTATGACATACTTTTAATACTGCACTTTCTGGAGCTGCACTTAAGATTTTTCACTCTTCTCTACATGTTATGTTGATGATGATGTGACAATAAAGCTTGTATTGTATTATATACATTTCCTCTCTATCCTCAATTCCATTTCTGCTCCAGCAATTCCACAATCACTTGATTTTGCTTGGGATGAGGTACCACACAAATTCTGCTTCCACCAACTTGTGTGGTGTCAAGTGTCAGGTGTTTGTGAGCGCTAGCAACAGCACTGCTTAGTCTTGCTTTTTCTCATGTCTCCAAGCTATCAGCTGCATTACCATAAAAGAATTCTGTAATGACCCAGGTACCTCTGGGTTTCCTCTTTTATTTATGAAAACACACATCTATGCATTCTTTGAGGAATGTTGTTAAATGATGAATAAGAATGATGAATAAGAATGCTGAAGATTAATACACTTAGACAGATAAATAATGTTTTTAAAATCCTGTTAATTTTATGTGAATTCTACACTTTTGGAATCCACACCTCTTCAACATACTTCTAATGCTGAGCAACTGTAACTCTTTTACAGATGACCCACAGCATTCTCCAGAACCCATGAAACAGCTTTGGACAATGCCAACAGATATTGCTGAGGAGTCCATTTGGACCTGCTGTTGAACTAGCTCTTGAACTCCCTATGGTCTTTTGCTCCTCATTCCAAATTGATTCCCCTTCATCTAAGGTAACTGTTAGATTTTGTACTGCTAACAATTCCATATAGTGCTCCAGCTCCTGGTCTCTGGAATAATCATCATGTATTCTTCAGTTTTGACATTCTCTTAGAGCAAAGAAGCAGTCCACTGAAAGTCTACAACCACAACAATCTTGTGTTGTGAATCCAAAGGGATCTGCTGGAAGGGGTGTCTGCTTTATAGCACTGTCTTTCTGTTTTCTCCTATGCTACAAGGCATCTTGCCAGTTGTACTTTTTGCTTGCTGGTTTAAAACATCACAATAACGTACACAATACTTGCATTTCACTCTGATGTCTTGTGTAGTACCACCCTCCGTTTACCTGACTATGAGGGTGGTGCCCTGAGTTCTATTCTAAGAACTAAAATGTTATAACCCACCTCAAATAGCTTAGTAACAGAACAAGCAAATGTATTACATTTGCCCAAAACCTTGTAAATAGAAAACCCAAAGAAGTATTCACAAAATATACTGTTCAATACACAAATACTAACCCCAGAACCCTTCAGATTAAAATAAATGCAAATAACCAGAACTTGAAGAAAATAAAAACTTTACAACAAGTAGTTGAATATTATAAACAACTAATAACGGTACAGTTACACCTTCACACAAACAACAGACTAGAAGTTTTGTAGAGAACCTTCTCGCACACAATAATTAGTGCCATGAATACTCTGGAGTATAACCACTCATAAAACCCCTTTCGTTACAGGCCTGATCACAGCTTGTGTACGTTGAGACCAAAGAATAATGGTCGCTTCACTCTCGCAAGTAAAGAAAAAAAAAACCCACCGATACCCGAGGAACTTCGTGCATCGCCAGGAGAACAAAGCGCTATTGGGGTCTCCTCCTCCATCACCGCAGCTCGACGTGACGGGACTTATGTCCAACCCTCCACACAACACAAACAAAATGAACGATAATTCTCTCTTTTTGGAGCAACCAGAAAATACAAACTCTCTCCCCACACTTTCTAGAGCCCTCTCTCCAGAACACCCCACTTCTCACTTCGAACCTTGCTAGAAGTGTCTCAAAACTGTTCCTGTCCATTCCAGCCCTCTTTTCTCTAATTGGTTTTCCCCAATCCAAAACCCAATCAATTTGTAATAAATGCAAACTGACATAACATCACAGGTTGTACCTGTTCCAACACGTGTGGCATGGCTTCAACCAAGCTATATATTGAAATCATGAAGCTTTATTTAAACATTCAAAAAAATGAACAAACTAGTAGCACTATGGGGTTGCACTTGTATTTGGTATTTTTGATGCATCACATTTAAAGTAAATATACCTCATACATTCTTCTTCATAAGTATGGATATCTCCTATTAACAGCCAGCAGATATGTTACAAATAAGTCTGTTAATACCGTTTCCATGTAAATGTGAAAATAGCCATAAAAATTTTAATATTTATTTATAAAATACCTGCTTCTATGTCATCAGACTACACCTCTAGTTTCACCACTAGTGGAACATAAAAAACGGAACTAGTTTGACACAAAAAACATGTAGCTGACAGCTTTTTAGAAGGCAACACACACACACACACACACACACACACACACACACACACACACACACACACACACACACACTTTCTGAACTGCTTGTCCCATACAGGGTCGCAGGGTACTGGAGCCTACCTGGTAACACAGGGCGTAAGGCCAGAGGGGGAGGGGACGCACCCAGGATGGAACGCCAGACCATCGCAAGGCACCCCAAGCGGGACTCAAACCCCAGACCCACCGGAGGGCAGGACCTGGTCCAACCCACTGCGCCACCGCACCCCCCACTAGAAGGCAACATACAGGGACAAAATTATTCATTTTAAATACAACAATGACAGGAATAATAATTAGCAGCCCAGAAAAATAAAGGTTATTTGTTATGTATTTTACCATGAAAGGATACAGCTTGGAGTTCCATTTTCTACTATTGTCATTATAATACAGTCATTTTGAAATTTGCCACAATGGTCACCTAAAATCTGTAAAAACATGGGTTAAATGCAAGACAAAAGATTGTGTTTGAATAAATTGTGAATTCCAAAGGTTCCTGATATTTTCTTTTGTCTTTGTGTAGTGAGAAAATTGAAGGGATTTTACTACATCAGAGTT
The DNA here is from genome assembly GCF_900964775.1 of Scleropages formosus. NCBI lineage: Eukaryota > Metazoa > Chordata > Actinopteri > Osteoglossiformes > Osteoglossidae > Scleropages > Scleropages formosus. The sequence goes on from NC_041821.1 coordinate 26,248,385, forward strand.
AAGACAATACCTGCTTTGTCTCTAAAAATACAATGAATCATAAACATTTTACAAAATCTCTTTATTAAGTACTCTTTATCTTTGATCATAAACAGTTACCATTTGGCAAAAAAGAAGAAAAAAACTGCAGTTCTTAGTAAATATCAAAGTGAAATGCTGCACTAGGCATTGAGAGCCACCTTATCTTCCTAAATGCAGCATTGCCACAATTGTTTCCTTTTGCATAGTGTTTAATGTGCCATTTGAACTGTAAAATGTACAACTTAACATTTGCCTCTCAGAATGATTGGATCGACACTGCTATGACACAGTTCCTATTGTTGCATGATTTTCTCTTCATTTTGAGCATAATTTTGTGGCAACAAGTAAAACAGGTTCAGAATAAGAGTGATCAAATACTTGGACCAAGAAAAAATTCACGGAAATTATTTTTGGGTGGTAGTCTGTAATTTCTTCAAACAGAAAAATCAGCTCTGTTTCTATAAAAATAAATTGAAAGTTGCAACCACAAAATACATTTTCTTGACAAGCAGCAGAAATGAACCCCAAGGAGAGGAAAAGCTGAAAATGAAGGAAATACCAAAAGGCCAGAATGAAGCGCTTTCAGCTATGATTAAGACAACATCTTTTAGCCATGGTGCCACATGTAGATTTTGCAACTGCTTATAGTGCATAACTAATAATTTTTTCACTCCCTATATATAAACATGCTTAAGTCTCAATGAAGTGAAAGCATAACTTGTTAAATTCAAATATATTTGGATCTGTACAGATTAATTGTATAAAAATTTGTCTTTGTTCTATTAGTACTGTACATAACTGTTAAAAATTTAGGTAATTCAACTTGGTCCGCACTAAGTTAATGGGTAGTAAGAATCAAATATTATTTATTTATTTACAATGATATAAAGCCACAATTATACTATATGATAGCATAATAAAGAGTGAAAGTGATGAACTCACTTTGGCTACTGAAGATGAACTAAGCAGTAAGTGCATGGCTGGGTGCTGGGGTGGTGAAAGGTTAGCAGCTGATTGAAGAAACATCTCAGACACCTCACACGATACATGATGGAATGTACAGGTGTCCATTTTTCAGATAATTTGGCTTCTAATTTCTTTTCACGTATTGTATGTGAAATAGTCAGTGCTACACATGATGACATCTAGCTCCATCCAAGGATCCAAAAAAACCTTTTTTTTTTCCAAAGTGAACTCTTGAATTAAAATGGATTACAGTATGTCTATAGACAGGTTCTGTCAGTAAGAAATATTTAAAGGATTTTATATGCTCATGGCAGTTGAGGATGCTCAGTCCTTATGTGGACAGATTGTTATAAGTGAATATATTGTAATCTCAGGTTTGCGATATTGCTTGTAATCATGATGTTACCTATAAAACTACCCTAAATTTTGTCAAGTCAGATGAAAATTTTACATAATACCAGTTAACAGAATGTATGGATAATTTTCAAGGTGGACTGTAAGAGACACAGCATGCCTCTAGGATATTTATAATACTGATATATAACATACTTCAGTCAATTCCACACACACACAGAGGATAATGTTTAGCAGAGATCCAAGTTACATTAATTATATCTAAACACAATTTCAAACTTTGTTGTCAATATATAGTCCTAAAACATCTGTTTAAGAAATGAACATAAATAACTTAAAACAATGGCGTAGTGGTACAAAGATTTTATAGTATGTTGCAATTATTGTGGGAGATTTTAAATTAAATGTTTATACATTTTTTATTTGCTACAGTGAGGCAACTAAGTACTTTGAACTGAAGCAGAAATATGCAGTTTTGCAGGAACATTTTGAGCAATTATATAAGAAGGTTGTGAAAAAATGGAGCCACACATGTCACAAGAGGATTAAAAAAAAATACAATGCTTTTGGAGTTTCCACCAATGGTTACAGTTTAACTCTGTCAGTATTTCACTTGCTGTCATCTTCTGTCAAAGGGGATAGTCAATGCATCTACTCTGTCTTTTCTCTGCTCATCATCTTTCATTATTGTTGTAAGCCAAATCACCATTTGGCCATTTGTTCTGTGTCATTAGGCACAGTGGCATATCTATGTGAAACTGTATCAAAGAAACAAAAATAGATAGATAGATAGATAGATAGATAGATAGATAGATAGATAGATAGATAGATAGATAATGTATTTGATGCATTTTATTTTTGTGTACCTTTGTGTGGTTACACAAAACATGCTGGTTAAATGGACTTTAAATTTTTAAGCAGCTCCTTTAGCCAACTAAGAACAGTTGTTTAAAACACTGGAGAGACTGTTTTGAATAAATTTGGATAAGAACAGAATAATTAGGATTGATATTATGTAAAAACACTTCAAAGATAATCAGTTCTGTTTCTGAAAATGTCCCTACTCCTGGAATGTAGTTGTAACATTTAAAGCATTTTGAAATATCTATATATTTTGTAGTGTTCAGTTTCTATACTTTTTTTATATTTTCAGTGTTTTATTTCACTGATCCCAATTGTAAAGGCAACCTACAGTCTTGGGTTTTATCATAACTGTTTTAAAATTACTTACCAGTTTATACAGTTGAGGTCATTTTTACTGGAATAAATGAGGGCAAGCATGCTGCTGAAGTGTTTTTGTAGTAAGTAGTAAGGAATGGAACCCAGGACCTTTACAGCACAAGGTGAAAGGTATAACCAGTAGCCCACTTGCTTTAATAGGAGTTCTATTTAAACTATTTTATAAGGTTTATATCAGACCACAAAATTAGAAAGAAAGAAAGAAAGAAAGAAAGAAAGAAAGAAAGAAAAAAATATACGGTAAAACGTTCGTTTTTGAAGGAAGGGACCGAATAAACAGGACAAGATAAGGACTTGTGTCCATAACAATGTGACCGTTTTGGATCTGCTGCTGTGTCCCTATACTTTGCTAGGTCATGAGATGATGAGGCGGTAGGTGTAAACTGGGGGCTGCCTTGAGCTGTGGAAGGAGCTTGAGAGCTGTCAGGCAGAATATTTTATCTTTCCTGGTGCAGCAGTACAGGAGACCTGGGGGACAACAGGTGCTGAAGCCACTGAAGCTGCAGCAGCACCCTGGCTTCCAACAAACAAGGGGTCCAGGCAAGCCACTTTTGCAGCAAAGAAAGAGTGGATGCAATGAAGCACAGCAAAAAGGTTTGAAAATTCCAGCTCCTGCAGGGAGAGAAACAGTATTCAAGTCTGGCTGTAATGTTTCAACTAAATGTGTTGGATAGCAACCAAAAGAGGGTATTATAAAACAGCACTTTTACTGCACTTGATCTACTTAGATGAACTTAACTAGTATATACATTATATACAAGTTACAGCAATATTTTAATGCTGAAAATATAAATATCTGTGTCAAATACTCTTGTAAAAATTTCAGATGTCTCTTTCAATTGTTATCTTTATTGTATTTTTCTAATCATTAGTGATGGTGAAAATTCAAAAAAATGTTCAGCTGCCACTCGCTATGTAATTTCAACCAGGTATGATTCTCCTAAAAAACAGCAAAACTAAAGTTATTTTTACACATAGAAATTAAATTGAAATAAAGGTGTACACTTTTGGCAAGGTTTGTATTACAACATGTACAACATAATTTGTGCAACAGAGCGACATAAGAAATTCCTTAATTAACCACTGACAGAAACAAAACTACTGAACAAAATGTGTTTTTTTTTTTTTTTTTTTTTTTTTTTTTTTTCCAGAAGACAGTACATAATTTTGCGATTTTCTTTAAAAGAAATGTATAACATTACCTTGGCTTCAATGAGTTTAGTCTCCTGGTTTTGAAACAGAAACTTGATCTTGCTCTTTCCATCATCAGATGACCCTTTCAGTTGGGAAAACTTGTATCGCCAGAGAACAGCCTGGATGAGAAGTACTTGCATGTTAAAAGTAATATCACTTATTATTACAAATGAGGGGGTGCGGTGGCGCAGTGGGTTGGAGTCCCGCTTGGGGTGCCTTGCGACGGACTGGCGTCCTGTCCTGGGTGTGTCCCCTTGCGCCCTGTGTTACTGGGTTGGCTCCGGTTCCCTGCGACCCTGTATGGGACAAGCGGTTCTGAAAGTGTGTGTGTGTGTGTGTATTACAAATTGCACCAGAAAACTGATAAATGAATGACATAAAACAATGATAAGATAAACAATAAGATTTGGAATGGCATTGTTAAAAAATACACACACACATTTTCTGTGTGTTATTATATTATATTATGTTATAATCTTATACATTATATATATATATCATTATATATGATTACGAACGAGTTCTGCTCCTCAGTCTGTCTTAAGTCAGATTTGTACATAAATTGGACTAGGTATGTTGCAAATCTAATGTCAGCCAGTCAAGTGTTTGTGCCTTAGTGCCTTTCTATGCATAAAAAACATTAAAGGAACACTTCCAGATACACTAAAACATCATTGATATAACAATACAGTAACAATAATAATAATAGAATCTAATTATGTAATAATAATGACAATAACAATAAATGTTACTACAGTATTTATAATAGGGAGAGGAGGAGAGAGAGTGTTTGTGTGAGTAGGTAGAAAAACAAATAAACTTTGATTTTAGCTTTTTCAATGTTCGGTGACGTTTCAACTTTTTCCGATCGCTTTATTATTTTAATTTTTGTTTCATTTGTGACTGTTCTTGTGAGTGTAATGTACTCGTAAGACACAAGAGACACTGTTAACAGCAACATGGTCCATGTCATAGTGAGCGGGCAAGAGAATGAGGTAGGAGTGCACCCAATAGGGGGATCATTACTGTCAATACACAAGGGAGCAGGCGAGATTTGTGGTTGGGGACAGTTGTGGGTTGGTTGATGCACAAACGCAGGTCTTGAGGAGAGCCCGATGTCATAGTCGAGAAGGCGATGCAAGTGTCAAGAACGAGGGAGTGAAGAGAATGAGGGACTTGGAAGGACAGGTAGGTTGCCGTGGGTTCACTTGAAAGCACTGGAAAGACGGGGTTCTCAAATGAGATTCTGCAACCAGGGTGCTCTAGTGCAGCTTCTTTATAACCTACTGCTCTGATTTCGGGCAGGTGCGGACATTTGGGGCGAGGTCGTGGGCGTGACAGTCTGACTGAAAAGAGAGAAGTATTTGTACTTCTTCGGGCTCACGTGCCCATGAGCTGACAAACCGCTACAGACGCGCAATGTTTTGATGTGCGTTGCAAAGTAGCTCCTGTTTCTTATTAGTACCATTGTATGTAATTAGAATTTTTTAAATAATAGGCTTTACATTTACATTTATTCATTTAGCAGAAGGTTTTCTTCAAAGTGTTGTACATCTCATAGAAAATACAATGTGTGCATTACATTAACAGAAAGAGAGATATAGATGCCGATGCATGATTTTTAAGTGAAGTCTTCCTGTTTCTTTCCAGCATATAAACCAATGTTCATCACACTAGTAGCTGCATAAAACTTTATCAGAATACCCAGGATTAGTGATCCCCTTCCGAGTAATATTTTTTTTTAAATGGGGGTGGTTGATAACTACGGGTTGTACATAAGTCTGACGTTCATAATCCGGGGACTGCCTATACACACACACACACACACAGTCTGAAACTGCTTGTCCCGAGCGGGGTCACAGAGAACAGGAGCCCCACCCGGCAACAGAGGGCACAAGGAGGAGGGCACACACACAGGACAGGATGCTAGTCCATTGCAAGGCACCCCAAGCTGGACTGGAACCTCAGACCTGCCAGAGAGCGGTACCTGGCCAAACCTGTTGCACCACCGCGCCCCCCCACTGCCTAGAAGAAATTTCTTTCTGTCTTTCAAGGCAAGGTCAAAGGTGAGAGAACAGACTAAATGGACATTAACTGTCAACTCATACACTGATTTTCATTATACCCTCTTGTTTTCTACATTGACATTTACATTTATTTAGCAGACGCTTTTCTACAAAGCAATGTAGATCTCATAGAAGATTTAATTTGTGCATTACCTTATGAGAAAGAGACACAGCTGCAGATGTGTTACTCTTAAGTAAAGTTTATTTTCTTTACCAGAATGTTGCCAATTCCTAATCACCTTCCTAGTAGTTCCTTTTTTTTTTTGAGATACACACAAACATTTTTATATTACATTGCAGGAGTAGCTCTGTAAAGGACTGATCTGAGTGTGATCATGAACAATTATACCATACATGAACTTAAAAGATCATGGGCGAAGTGAGTCTGGAAGAGATGAGTTTGAAAACCCTTTTTAAATTTTTACAGAGATTCAGCAGTTCTGAACAGGGGTATGTTGCTCCACCACAGTGGAGCCAGAACCAAGAACCTCCGTGCTTTACCTTTCGTGCATGGGACCACCAAGCGGGCAGATGTTGAAGAGCGAAGCAGTCTGATTAGCATGTAGCGAATGATCAAGTCTTGTAGATAGCTGGGAGCAGTTCTACTGATGCCTTTGTAGGCTGTAACCAGGGTCTTAAATTTCATCTGGGCAACTACGGGAAACCAGTGCAGAGAAATGAGCAGGGGAGATACATGCAAATACTTTGGTAACTCAAACACAACTCAGGAACCAGCGTTCTGTATCAACTGTAGGGGTTTGATGGCAGTAGCTGGAAGGCCAGACAAGAGAGAGTTGTAGTGGTCCAGATTGGATGTCACCACAGCTTGGACAAGTATTTGCACAGAGTCAGTTTCGAGGTAAGGACGGATCCTGTGGATGTTATGCACAATGTATCTGCAGGTCCAGGTTATGGCTTTAATGTGCTGAAAGAAAGATAGAGTTGAGCCAATCATCACTCCCAGACTCTTAGCCGAGGATGTAGGCAAAATGTTGTCTAGTTTGACAGTGAGATCATGACAGAAAGACAGGCTAGCTGGGAGGTGTAGAATCTCTGTTTTGGAGAGGCTGAGTTGTAGGTGGCGATCAGACATCCATGCAGAGATATCCGACAGACAGGCAGCAATGTGTGAAGAAATGTCTGATGCTCCATGCGGAAAGGAGAGGAAGAGGTGGGTATCATCAGCATAGCAGTGATATTTGAATCCATGGGAGGCTATGACCGGACCAAGGGAGGAGGTGTAGATCGAGAAGAGAAGAGAACCTAGTCCTGAGCCCTGTGTGACAATGGTTGAGAGAGGCAGAGGAGAAGAATGGGAGCCCCACCAGACCAATTTATAGGATCCGTCAGAGACGTAGGACTCAAACCATTTTAGTGCTGTTCCTTTGATCCCAAGCTGACTAAGGGAGGAGAGTAGAATCTGGTGATTGACAGTGTCAAATGCTGCAGACAGATTAAGAGAAGAAGCCAGAGGAGAGCAAGGAACTGATAATCTTAGTGATGAAGATAGAGAATTGTGGGGAGATGGTCTGTAGGAGTAAGGAAGGGATCGGGTCTAATGAGCAGGTGGTGGGTCGGTGTGATATCAGGAGAATCTTGGCTTGAATTCAGAGAGCACGTCTTTGCAGGGATGTCCAGGGTGAACAAGGCAGGGTGATGCTGCAAACTCGTGCATGATCGTGTTGACTTTTTCTCTGAAAAACAAAGTCATCAGCAGTGAGAGAAGGAGGAGGTAGCGGTAGGCACAGTCGTTATAAGAAGGTGGCAAAGAGTCTGTGTGGTTTTTTAGCTGCAGACTGTATTTTATTGTGGAAGAAGGTTGCTGTAGCTGAGGACACAGCGGACTGAAAAGTAGTAAAGAATTGTTTGTAGACATCCAGGTCCGTAAAAGTCTTAGATTTATGCCATCGTCACTCTGCAGTCCCGAGTTTTGTCCTGTTAGTACGTAACGTATCAGTCAGCCATGGGGTGGTACTGGGGCGTGCTGATCTAGAAGATAGTGGACAGAAAGCCGACACAGAAAGATAGGGCAGAGAGGAAAATGTTTGTAGCATTGCCTGTTGATAGATCCAAGAATTGTGCAGCAGAAAGGAAAACAGACAGTGTGGTGGAAAGAAGGCGAGAGAGATTTTAAGTTACAGTGGAAGGTGACAATGAGTGCAGAAGAAGGAGAAGGGATTAGTGGTGAGGCATGGTTGGAAGAAGACAAAGAATTGATAGGAGAGATGGAGCGGGGTCACAGAGAGGACAGGACAGCTACAGTTATAGGAGAAGACAAGGTCAAGGCAATTCCCAGCTTTTGTGACTAGCAGGGGACTGGGACAGGGAGAAGTCAAAAGACTAGGAGCGGCAAAAGGCCACTTGCATGAATGTCAACATGCAGGTTGAAGTCACCCAGGAGAATCAGCGGACGGCTATCCCCTGGGAGAGAACTCAACAGTATGTCGAGGTCAACCAGAAAACGGCTGGGAAGGCCAAGGGGGAGGTACAGAACAACTACAGCAAGACTGATTGGGACAATGATAGAGACAACATGTAATTCAAAGGAGGACAGGTCTTGCAGGTGGAGAGGGAGAACAGAATATTCCCACAGGGGAGGGATGAACAGGCCTGTGCCTTCACCTCTGCCAGAGGGACAGGGGGTGTGGGAGAAAGAATAGTTAGTGGAAAGGGCTGTGGGTGTGGCTGTGTTGTCTAGTGTGATCCAGGTTTCAGTTAAGACCAGGAGATCCAGTGAGAGATGAGAGGCATAGGCAGGTGTGAAGTCAACCTTTCTCACCACATATTGGCAGTTCCAGAGTCCCATAGAGAAACTGAAGCAGGATGAAGGGTTTGACAGATGAGGATAAACCAGGATTTTGTAGTAGCGAGAGCATCTCAGTCTCTGGTGGTGGTGTTGTTGCACATTTCGGTTGATGTAGACAACTTTGTTGTTCGACATGTTTGATGCATGATCCCACGCGGAATAGGATGGTGATGGCAGAATTCACGTCATGCTGGCGGCCTCCCTCGGTGGACTCCAGCAGGTAGGCTCCCTTGTTTTTGTGCCTTGAGTCTTCACACCAAGAGGCTGCCACTACGGTTTACCAGCTGCTATTTCAACCAGGCTAATCCACATCAGCTGAGTTCAAATCGAAATTGAAACTACTCCCACAATGGAAACCAAGACAAACAGAAGCCATTTTAATTGAGCTGACAAAAACATGCCCACTCCACTAAACAGGACACAGTATCTCTACCTTTATACGCACCTTAAGAAACTGCAAATTAAAAAATAAGTAAATAAATGAATAAATAAAACTGACAACTGCACCAACACACAACTGATTGCGTCCATCTAACCATACAACTACATGACAAGAATGGCATCAGGGTACGGTGCAGCTGGAAAAAAACAAACCGTAATCACAATGAACTTCAGCGAAAATTCTCTAACAGGAAATATAATGCACATCTACTAGTCATTTTTTTGTACTGCATCAAAACAAGCATAAATCTGGTAATGATATTTTACTGTACAAACATTTCATGGATTTGGATCTTAAAAACTAATGTAACTAAGTAGTGGTCACAGTCTGTGTGAGAAGTCACAAATTTAAGTGTTTTTATATCTCAGTCACATCCATCCATCCATCCATCCGCAGCTGTGGCCAAAAGCTGGTTGGTGCCAGTCACAGCGGCAACCCAAGAACCTGCTGGTGGACACCGGTGGTGAGGGAAGCTGTCAAGCAGGATGAGGCATTTAGGGCCTGGTTGGCTCTGGGGACTCCTGACTCAGCAGATAGTTACCTGCAAGCATAAAAGGTTGCAGCGGCTGCGGTTGCAGAAGCAAAATCCAGAGCATGGGAGGAGTTTAGAGGCCATGGAAAATGACTTTTGGTCGGCCTCAAAGAGGTTCTGGAGAACCATCCGATGGCTCAGGAGGGGTTGGAGGAGCTTTGCTTAGCAAAAGTGGAGAAACTCTGACCTCAAATGAGGACATTGTCGAGACTTGGAAGGAGCACTTTGAGAAACTTCTAAACCTGAGAGATATGCTTCCCTTACAGGAGTCAGGGCCAGAGACTTTCTGGGGTTCCAGAGTCCATTACCCTGGTGGAAGTCACTGAGGTAGTTGGAAAGTTCCACAGTGGCAAAGTACCAGGGGTGGATGAGTTCCGCCTGGAACTGCTTAAAGCCTTGGATGTTGTAGGGCTGTCATGCCTCTGCAATGTTGCATGGACCTCGGGGACAGTGCCTTTGGATTGACAAACTGGAGCGGTGGTCCCTATCTTTAAGAAAGTGGACCGGAGAGTGTGTGCCAAATATTGGGGTATCACACTTCTAAGCCTCCCTGGGAAAGTCTATGCTAAGGTGCTGGAAAGGAGGCTCCAGTCGATAGTTGAACCTCAGATTGAAAAGGAACAATGGGGATTCCATCTTTGCCATGGAACAGCGGACCAGCTTTTTACCCTTTCACAGATAATTGAGGGGGCATTGGAGTTCGCTAATCCAGTCTACATGTGTTTTGTGGACTTAGAGAAGGCCTACGACCATGCTCCCTGAGAAATTCTGTGGCAGGTGCCTCTGGAGTATGGACTGCTGGGGCCACTACTGCGGGCTATTCGGTCCCTGTCCACATGGAGAGAGAACTGTGTCCACATACTCGGCATTAAGTCAAGCCCGTTTAGCGTGGGTGTTGGACTCCACCAAGGTTGTTCCTTTTCCCCCCTCCTGTTTGTGATTTTCACTGACAGGATATCAAGACACAGCCGTGGTCAGGAGGGAATTATATGTGAGGATCGGAAGATGATGCCTCTGCTTTTTGTGGATGTTGTTGTCCTTTTGGCACTGTCGCATGGATCCCTCAAACATGCATTGGAATGATTTGCAGCTGAGTGTGAAGCAGCTGGTATGAGCATCAGCACCTCCAAGTCTGAGTCCATGGTTCTCTCACGGAAAAGCATGGCATACCCCTCCAGGTATGGGGAGAGAATTTGCTCCAGGTGGAGGAGTTTAAGTATCTTGGGGTCTTGTTCACAAGTGAGGGAAGAAAGGAGCGTGAGATCGGCTGCAGACTGGGAGCAGAGGCTGCAGTAATGCAGTCGCTGTACCGAACTGTAGCGGTGAAGGGGGAGCTGAACCATAAAGCAAAGCTCTCTGTTTACTAGTTGGTCAACGTTCCTACCCTCACCTATGGTCATGAACTCTGGGTAATGACTGAAAGAATAAGATCACAGATACAAGTGGCTGAAATGAGTTTTCACCGCAGGGTGTTGGGACTCAATCTCTGTGACAGGGTGAGGATTCTGGATATCCGGGAGGAACTCAAAGCAGAGCCACTACTCCTCCACATTGAGAGGATCCAGTTGAGGTGCTTCGGGCATCTGGTAAGGATGCCCCCTGGGCGCCTCCCTTTGGAAGTATACCAGGCATGGCCAACTGGGACAAGACCCCGAGGTTGGCCCAGGACCCACTGGAGGGATTATATGTCCCAGTTGACCTGGGAGTGGCTGGGGATCCCCGGGTTGAGCTGGAGGAATTCGCGATGGACAGGAGCATTTGGGCTCCTTTGTTCTCCCTATTGCTACTGTGATCCTAGAAGGATGAGCGGGCAAAAAAATGGATGGATCGACCATGACAATACACTGCAGACTATATTAGTGGGAGTCTATATTAGAGTGAAATTCTGGGGAGTCCCTGGGGGGAACCCCTTAACCATGGGGTGCAGCAAGGGGGCTGGGAGTGACCCAGGGGGATTCTGAAGTGTTCTGTGTCTTGTACTTTCTGAAGTGTCTTTGTTAAGACTGCTGCTGAGAGACGTGTACACTTCTAATAAAGAACACGTTTCTTTTACCCTGTCTGCTGAGCTGGTTTCTAGTAGCTCTGTGGGGGAGCGCTACACTAGAAATTAGATCCCAAAATACTAAGACTGTTTGTCTCTCTGACTATTATGAGATATTTGTTTGTGGCAGAGAACAGTGGATGTGAGTTATATGATTGGGAGTGACCTACATGGGATAAAGTAATTTTTTTGTTGTTTCAAAACAATGGATTTCTGAAGAATCCTGAATCCATTTGGCAGTAGCACTACAGGGGGTTCTGCAAAGCATATAAGACTTTTTTGCAAAACAGGATCATATACACACACACACACACACACACACCGACTAAATCCGTTTGTCCCGAGTGGGGTCGCAGCGAGCCAGAGCCTAACTTGACAAGGGCGCAAGGCCGGAGGGGGAGGGAACACACCCAGGACGGGATCGTATAGACAAAAGAAAAAAAAAAAAAAAAAAAAGAATTTGCACCCACCAAAAAAAACTATTGGTTACATATCACTCACACACACTTTCTGAACCGCTTGCCCCATACGGGGTCATGGGGAACCAGAGCCTACCCAGCAACACAGGGCGTAAGGCTGGAGGGGGAGGGAACACACCCAGGACAGGACGCCAGTCCGTCGCAAGGCACCCCAAGCAGGCCTCGAACCCCAGACCCACTGGAGAGCAGGACCCAGTCCAACCCATTGCGCCACCATGCCCACCTTGGTTAAATATCAATTAAGCCCAAATGTAGGCAAAGATTAACAAGGTGCTGCTTAGTTGTTGGAAGGCATGTAAAATCCAAATTTGGCCCTCTTAAATGCAAGGAAATGCCTTGCAATCCAGAGTGGATTATGCAACTTATTGTGAAGTGAAATTCTTTTTAATCGAATATGCTTATTTTTGGGGTGTGACTGTAATATGAATTTCATTTAGTTAAAAAGCAGCTAGTATGTGTAAACATAGGGTGCTCGGGTAAGCAGGGTACACTAGGGAAGAGATATAAAGCCATCATAGAATAAGCACATAACATGCTACAGAGAATTTAGAATCTAAAATCTAACTTAAACTCACCTTTGGACTGTGGAAGGAAACTGGAGGAAACCCAGGCCAAGCATGGAACCAACAAACTAATCTGCAAACTAATCTGGGACTGAGCTGACTTCCATTGCACAACCAAGATGCTCTGAGGCACTCACACTTCCAACCAAATAATTTTCATTTTAAAGTAAAAAATTAATTTGATGCAATATAGAACACATGTAAATGTAGGGTTCAACAAGGGGGTATATATAATACAAAAACAAGCAATGTACTACATGTAATCTACAATAACAGCAAGCTTATTATATTGATGCAATCAGGGTCATTATATAGTTAGAAATTAAACTTTATTACTAGAAAACTAGAGAAAAAGAAATTAGAAATTTTAGAAATTAGAAATTTTTAGTTTTCAAGGTTTGATTTCTTTAATGAGCTGGTTATTTTTAACTAAATACTCTAGCTGTCATTAATATTCATGTGAAACAATGCTATTGGTTTTACATTGTTTACATACCTTTGTTGCTGCATCAAAGCACACAAAGCCCATGCTGAAGTCTATTGTGAGTCCCATAAGGTGGCTTTCCATAATACAAGCATATGTTTTGCACTGAAAAAATGAAAGAAACAACACCCAGGTTTACTTAAGATTGCAGTGTACAGGGTACTTTTGTCATTGCATTTTTTCAGACACTCGTGTACAATCTCTTTACTCTGTACTGTACTGTTTTTTGAGACAGGAAGCTGTCTCATATATCCAATGCATAGCAGGCTAGAATAACTGTAGAAAGAGAGAGAAGAAAGAAAGAAGAATCAGGGTAGACTGTGGGTTAAGATAAATTAATACTGTAAGCATAACAACTTGCAACTGTAAACAGTGGATAACTGAAATAACTGGATTTTTGGATAAATACCAATTTGGTTGACAAGAAAGAAAATTTTTAGCTCAGCAAATTTTAAAACATCAGACATAACCCCCATTTAGGAACACACACACACATTTTCTGAACCGCTTGTCCCATTTGGGGTTGCGGGGAGCCAGAGCCTAACCTGGCAACACAGAGTGTAAGGCTGGAGGGGGAGGAGACACACCCAGGACAGGACGCCAGTCTGTCGCAAGGCACCCCAAGCGGGACTTGAACCCCAGACCCACCGGAGAGCAGGACCCGGTCCAACCCACTGCACCACTGAGCCATCGCGCCCCCCTGTCATTTAGGAACATTATTTATTATTATTTACATTAACCCATATTGCATTATTAGTGAAGCTGATGGGAAATACAAGTTCACATAAATAAAGTCACAGTGCTCTATACATCTAGCTGCAGTGATGTGAAAGAGTTCAATTAGCCTGAGTTTAAAAGGCATACCTTGTGCCATTGCCAGTTTTGGTCATACCTTCTAAAATTCTTTGTTCAGGGGTTATTTTTTCCTACTCCTTAGACGACTTTGTGAACTAGACTTTTTCAGCTGTAAGAGCTGCTCCCAGGAAAGCTTGGGAGGCTATTGTGCTGACAGTGCAGGGTGTTTGGGAGCTGCACCTGCATCCTCTCCACTTCAAGGAAGGTGGCCATTTGGAAGGCCTTTTCCCACACCAGCAGCTCGCAGTCCAGCTCCACACTGAAGAACATGTCCTCTCCACATTCAGTCTGTAGACTGAAGCAGTGCTTCCGCTGGTCCAGAAAGTCACTGTCCTGCAGAAGCTTACAGTTAAACACCTTCCGGACTCTTTGAAACATGCAGTTGATAGACACACTTGTTACCCCCTATTCCAGGAAGCCTGGCTCTTTTAATAATTCATGCTGTGTCTACCCAACTTGAAATTATTAATCTGTATTTCATCAATGGACATTTAAACCTGCTGTCACGTGAACCATTACACTCTGTTGAACTCCTTTCGTGCTCTTTACAATACAAACCAGACATGTGGTCATCCCCATATGCTCATCCCCATTCTCGTGTGAAACCTTAGAGCTACAAACAATTTCTGTATGAAACAAACCTTGTGGTGAAAGATTAAAGTTATGCACGAGGTCATTTGAAATGCACACCAGATACTCACTTATCCCCAGTTTCTAAGTAAAGTTGTCAAACACACCAGTAGCTTACTTATCTCTTCCAAAATTTACTACTTACTAAAACACACTAAAACTTTCTTTCAGCTGTTGAATAACACAAAACACATTTCAAATGCTGTAAATTGTGTTATATAATGTATTTCTTAAGCACTTACTCTAATTTTACATTATTCAAGCTGACTGAAAATGTGAAAGCGCATATAATGACATTCAGTGTATGACTAAAAAAGTCACTTGAGTTTGCAAAGCTTGGTGCAGGTGATAAGCGAACAAGAGCACTATATCATCCATATACACTTTAAAGAGTCTAGAATTTGTCTTTCTGTCGATTCAAATTTTAAATTACAGTGATTCTTAAACATATAAATATATTTGTGTCCAGAGGGCTGTTTTGTCTGTATTGTGACTTCTCTACTCATTACAAAAATGAAAACTTAATGATGGCATCTTCTGCTGAATTGTGGACCCAGTTCCACCACCTTACCATAGGTAATACAATGATAAATAGAAAAAAATAACAAAAAAAAACAAACACACTCAAAATTGCATCTACCAACCAACCAAGCCAACCAACTAACATCAACAACTGCTTGTCCTGACCGGGGTCATGGCAAGCCAGAGCCTACCCAGCAACACAGGGTGCAGGGCTGAGGGGAGGAGGGACACACCCAGGATGGAACATTAGTCCATCGCAAGACACCCCAAGCAGGGCTTGAGCCCCAGACCCACCACACACAGTGGGCACCAGCCAAACTTGCTGTGCCACTATGCCTCCCCCAAAGTTGCATCAATGAAAAGTTTTTTCTTGCTGAATTGAAATAAAGGGACTGGTGTGTGGATAGCAGCAGATATTTTTTAAAAAGTTTAGATTAATAACAGTATGTTCTTGCTTTGTAAAAATGTGTGCTTACAGCAATTGAACAATTTAACAATAATCAGCACAACATGACTTGAGACATCACTTTTCAAAATTTTTTTGAAAAGGAATCAGCTAAAAATATATTTATTGCTATGGTGAAAGCACAGCATACATTTTGGGAGGGGGTTAAATTTGAAAATGTCTTTTGAAGTTTAGGAAAAATTCTTAAAAGTACAGTAGACCATCCTAGATGAGGTTTTCTCCTTCTATTTTTATAACATTTAATCTTCCCTTATCATAGTGTTTCTGGGTATGCAGTTGTAACATGAATACTGCTGGTTTCAGTGTCATTCCCCACTACTACCATAATGCAATTTCCATTTCAATCTATTCTTATAGAGCGCTCTTCTCATGCAGTGACACAAAGAGCTTGAACACAGGCATAAGGCAAAGAAACAAATACATCAGAATGAAAAAAAACAAAGACAGTTGACTACAGACTAGCAGAATACAAATGGTTTTATGAAGCTATAACTATGCCTTGAACATGGTGTTTGTTATAGACAAACCGTGACTAGCACAGAAATCCAATAACAACTCACCACTTGGGTTCAGATCAGGGAGGCCGTTCCTCCCAATCACGCCCCTCCAGGTATCACTGTCGCTGCCCACGTGGGCCTTGAAGTCCCCCAGTAGAATGACAGAGTCCCCAGTGGGAGCGCTTTCCAGCACACCCCCCAGGGACTCTAAAAGGGCCGGGTACTCTACACTGCCGCTAGGCGCATAAGCACAAACGACAGTGAGAGACCGTTCCCTGACCCGAAGGCGTAGGGAGACGACCCTCTCATTCACCGGAGTAGACTCCAACACATGGAGGCTGAACTGGGGGCTATTAACAAGCCCACACCGGCCCGCTGTCTCTCACCCTGGGCAACGCCAGAATAGTGGAGAGTCCACTCCTGGTCGAAAAGAGTGGTTCCAGAACCCAAGCTGTGAGTGGAAGTGAGCCCGACTATATCTAGACGGTATCTCTCAACCTCCTGCACCAGCTCAGGCTCCTTCCCCGCCAGTGAGGTGACATTCCAAGTCCCAAAAACCAGAGTTGGCGCCTGAGGTTTGGGTCGGTCGGGCACTCGGCCCCGACCACCGCCCAAATCACAACGCACCGGCTCCTTACGGTCTCTCCGGCAGGTGGTGAGCCCACTGAAGAGCGGCTTCATGTCATGGCTTCGGGCTGAGCCCGGCCAGGCCCCGTGGGCATAGACCTGGCCACCAGGCACTCGCATGCGAGCCCCCCCCCCCCAGGCCTGGCTCCAGGGTGGGGCCCCCGGTGGCCCCATACTGGGCGGGGTAAACGAGAACCTTGATTTAATGGTCATCATAAGGGGCTTTTGAACTGCACTTTGTCTTGTCTGTCCTGCAGGACATGTTTGCCATGGGAGACCCTACCAGGGGCATATAGCCCCAGGCAACATAGCTCCTGAGATCCTTCAGGCACTCAAACCCCTCCACCATGTTAAGATGGCGGTTCAAGGGGGGGGAACACCATGTTCAAGCATAAGGATGTCCATCAGCGCACCTGGCACCAGGACACCCTAGGTCAGCGGTCAATGATCGACTTTGTAGTCGTTTCTTCTGATCTTCGGCCATATACCTTGGACACTCGGGTGAAGAGAAGGGCTGAGCTGTCAACTGATCACCACCTGGTGGTGAGTTGGATTCGATGGCAGGGGAAAAAGCTGGACAGACCTGGCAGGCCCAAACGCATAGTGAGGGTCTGTTGGGAACGTTTAGCAGAGGCTCCTGTCAGAGAGGTCTTCAACTCCCACCTCCGACAGAGCTTCAACCAGGTCCAGAGGGAGACTGGGGACATTGAGTCCGAATGGACTATGTTCCACACCTCCATTGTCGGGGCAGCGGTTCGGAGCTGCGGCCATAAAGTCTCCAGCACCTGTCGCGGCGGCAATCCCCGAACACGGTGGTGGACACCGGAGGTAAGGGATGCCGTCAAGCTGAAGAAGGAGTTCAATCGGGCCTGGCTGGCTCATGGGACTCCTGAAGCAGCTGACGGGTACCAGCGGGCCAGATGGAAGGCAGCTCTGGCCGTCACCGCGGCAAAAACTCGGCCCTTGGAGGAGTTTGGTGAGGCCATGGAGGAAGACTTTCGGTCGGCCTCAAAGAGATTCTGGCAAACTGTCCGGCGACTCAGAAGGGGGAAGCGGTGTTCCGCCAACACTGTTTACAGTGGAAGTGGTGCGCTGCTGACCTCAACTGAGGATGTCCTCGGGCGGTGGAAGGAGTACTTTGAGGATCTCCTCAATCCATCCGACACACCTTCCGTAGAGGAAGCTGAGGCTGGGGACTCGGAGGGGGACTCGTTCATTACCCTGGCTGAAGTTGCTGAAGTAGTCAAAAACTCTTCGGTGGCAAGGCTCCGGGGGTGGATGAGATCCACCCCAAGTTTCTCAAGTCTCTGGATGTTGTGGGGCTGTCTTGGCTGACACGCCTCTGCAGCATTGCGTGGAGCTCGGGAACGGTGCCTCTGGACTGGGAGACTGGGGTGGTAGTCCCTCTTTTTAAGAAGGGGGACCGGAGATTGTGTTCCAACTATAGGGGGATCACACTCCTTAGCCTCCCTGAGAAAGTCTATGCCGGGGTACTGGAGAGGAGAATCTGACCGATAGTAGAATCTCGGATTCAGGAGTAGCAATGCGGTTTTCACCCTGGCCGTGGAACACTGAACCAGCTCTATACCCTCACTAGGGTGTTGGAGGGTTCATGGGAGTTTGCTCAACCAGTTCATATCTGTTTTGTGGACCTGGAGAAGGCATTCGACCGTGTCCCTCGTGGCATCCTGTGGAAGGTACTTTGGGATTATGGCGTTCAGGGCTCGCTTCTATGGGCTGCTCGTTCCCTGTATGACCGGAGCAGGAGCTTGGTTCGCATTGCCGACAGTAAGTCAGACCTGTTCCCGGTGCATGTTGGACTCCGCCAGGGCTGCCCTTTGTCACCAATTCTGGTCATTATCTTCATGGACAGAATTTCTAGGCGCAGCCAGGGAACGGAGGGTGTCTGTTTTGGTGGCCGCAGGATCTCGTCTCTGCTTTTTGCGGACGATGTGGTCCTGTTGGTTTTATCGAATCAAGACTTACAGCATGCACTGGAGAGGTTTGCAGCTGAGTGTGAAGCGACGGGGATGAGAATCAGCACCTCCAAATCCGAGGCCATGGTTCTCAGTCAGAAAAAGGTGGATTGCCCCCTCCGGGTTAGGGGGGAGTTGCTCCCTCAAGTGGAGGAGTTTAAGTATCTTGGGGTCTTGTTCACGAGTGAGGGAAAAATGGAGCAGCAGGATGATGGACGGATCGGTGCGGTGTCCGCAGTAATGCTGTCATTGTACCGGTCTGTTGCGGTGAAGAAGGAGCTGAGTCGTAAGGCGACGCTCTCAATTTACCGGTCAATCTACGTTCCTACCCTCATCTGTGGTCATGAACTCTGGATCATGACCGAAAGAATGAGATCGCGGATACAAGCGGCAGAAATGAGTTTCCTCCGCAGAGTGGCTGGGCGCACCCTTAGGGATAGGGTGAGGAGCTCAGTCACCCGGGAGGAGCTCGGAGTAGAGCCGCTGCCCCTCCGCATCGAGAGGAGCCAGTTGAGGTGGCTCGGGCATCTGTTCCGGATGCCTCCTGGACTCCTCCCTGGTGAGGTGTTCCGGGCATGTCCCACTGGGAGGAGGCCTCGGGGCAGACCCAGGACACGTTGGAGAGACTATGTCTCCCAGCTGGCCTGGGAATGCCTTGGGGTTCCCCTAGAGGAGCTGGAGGAGGTGTGCGGGGAGAGGGAAGTCTGGGGGGCTCTGCTTGGACTACTGCCCCCGCGACCCGGTCCCGGATAAGCGGAGGAAGATGGATCGATGGATGGACATACAGGCATCCCTCAATTTACAATTTCTCTTTTCCAGAATGTTGGGATAATCACTCTTGACTTTTGATAACAAATTTTCCACATCCACAAAAAAATCTCTATAACAAAATTTATCTAACGCATGTCAAACTCATTTGAAAGTCCCATGTTGCAAGAGTAAAGCAGAAGTGCATTAATATACAGATGCTCCTCAATTTACGATGGTTCAACTTATGATTTTTTGACTTTACGATTGTGAGTTGGAGATTGACATTCAGTAGAAACTGTATTTCGAATTTTGAATTTAGATTTTTTTTTCCATAGCAAGTGGTACTCTCTCATGATGCTGGACAGCAGGAGCGATCTGCCTGCAGTCGTGTTTGGTGTATTCATAATGTCACAGAAACACCCATCTGTGTCTCCTGCTACTGGTGGGAAGAAGAAGAGGAGGACAATTACTCTTGAGGAGAAGCTCAAGATAATTGCCCAACATGAAGGCGACAAGCCCATAATGGCCATCAGACGTATGCTAGGCTATGATGTTTTGTAGGTTAGGTGTATTAAAGGCATTTTCTACCCATGATATTTTTGACTTATGATGGGTGTCACAGAAAGTACTGCATCAAAAGTCAGGGACCACCTGTACTGTTTTTGGCACATCTGCATAAGAATCTTTTCATCTGTTGGTGTGTTAAGAATGAGGATTGTTTAAGAGAGTGGGCCATTATGGGAAGTGCTTTTCACACAAATGTCTGTCACCCATAATGGGTGTGTTATTTACAAAAGGTGTTTTGTAGGAGTTTATTTTTTTTTCTTTATTTACGTATGTAATAAAGCCAGAAGGAAGTGTTGAAATCTGTCTTTGGTCCGTTACCTTGACTCTTCATGGGGGACATAGTGTACAGTAGACTGGTGTCCTGTAACAGGTGGTTGGAGAAGAGGTGCAACTTTAATCACATATCATTTGTTAATAATTGGGATGATTTCTGGGAAAGGCCCAGGTTTTTCACATGTGATGGTGTACACCTCAACTAGAGGGGTTCATTTATTCTGTCCCAGAACTTGGCCTTCAAGTTGCAGGACTGACTCAGCCATGGGTCATCTCCTTTAGCTGCTGTGTGTATTGATGGGCTTGTTACTGGTGCTGGTACCAGTAGTCATTTCTCATGTGATGGGGTTTCTTGTGCCTTGTCCAATGCAGGCCTCAGAACTTTAAGTAAAAGCATTAATTGCAGGCCAAAAATAACAAACTATTATAAAACCACAGCATCTACTAGACTTAATTATGGGAGCGCTGGCACCGGAAACCTAAAATACATTAAACCAAGTACCCTCAACCTACCACCGAAGCCAAACTATAGTCTAAAATGCTATCTGTTAAATATTCACTCACTAACAAGCAAAGCTGCTCTAGTGAACAACTTAAAATTAAGTTACAAGTTCGATCTCTTCTTTCTTACCGAAACTTACCTTGGTGAGTCCGACATGATTCCACTAATAGAAGCCGCTCCACACACACACATTTTCAGAACCGCTTGTCCCATACGGGGTCACGGGGAACCGGAGCCTACCCGGCAACACAGGGCGTAAGGCCGGAGGGGGAGGGGACACACCCAGGACGGGACGCCAGTCCGTCACAAGGCACCCCAAGCGGGACTTGAACCCCAGACCCACCAGAGAACAGGACTGTGGTCCAACCCACTGCGCCACCGCACCCCAGAAGCCGCTCCAGACGGATATAATTATTTCCATAAATCTCGTTCTGTACACCGTGGAGGTGGAGTTGATGTTCTTTGGTTAGTGTTCAAATAACCTCCAGAAATCGTGATAATTTTGGCTTGTTTGAAGTTCTACAGATAGATTTGAAGTCGAAATCCAACGTAATTGTGTTTCTTATCTACCATCCACTTGGACCGCACCCCTCCTTTCTGGAAGGATTTAGTAACTTTATAACCGATTTAGTCATTACTTATAACAAATTATCTTAATGGGTGATTTCTGTCACGCCCTCCACCTTGGCAGTGGGGAACACCTGCGACTGATCAGGGTCTGGGCTCATAAAAGGGAAGCCTGAAGAGTGAGAAGACGTGGAACCTTGTTCAGCTTGATTACTCACTCGTGGTTCCTGCCTTAGCTTCCCTGACTTCCCTGACTTCCCTGACTTCCCTGACTTCCCTGACTTCCCTGACTTCCCTGACTTCCCTGACTTCCCTGACTTCCCTGACTTCCCTGACTTCCCTGACTTCCCTGACTTCCCTGACTTCCCTGACTTCCCTGACTTCCCTGACTCCTCGTCCTCCGTCCCTCTGTGCCCGCTCCTGTATCTCTACAACTTCCTGGTTTACCATGACTTTTTGCCCGTTTACTGGATTACGACTCTTAGATTCTCCCTTCGAATTTTGTTTGCACATCGGTGACAATTTGCCTGTTTATTCGACTATGTCTTTTGGATTACCTCCTGAGAAACCTTCCTGTGCTCCGCACTTGGGTCCGGCGCTTCCGCTCCGGGGGGACACCGTGACAATTTCAAAATTCAAATAGATGTATCGTCAGGTACTCGCGCTAGTAGTTTTTTGTCTCTCTTCAATTCCGTTGGTTGAACTCAAGTTGTTAACGGTCCTACTTATTCCAGTAACCATGTGCTCGATCTTGTCATAACCTACAGTGTAGATGTTAATCATGTAAATATTATTCCTTTAAATAAGACTGTTTATGAGCATTAATGATTAACCTTGATCTATACGTGCCGGTGCCATCTGACAACTAACTAACTAAAATAAAGCGAGTCTTTAACACCCCAGACTGCTGATAATGAACATCATTACTGCCAACCAACATGCACCATAAAAGCTGACACCGCATTATTGGCCACGGAACTGGCAGGAGCCTTGATGTTGAAGACATGTGGGTGTGGGAAAAACTTCACCTTTACACTTTTATTCCCAAGCCCCCTACACTTAACATTTCGGATAGCTGAATCTCCCAAAATAAGTACATCATTAGTGTTGTTGTATTTTTTTATTCGTATTTTTTTAAATTATGATTGTAAATTTAACTGCTTAGAGCTGAATTTCTATTTTGGGTTTGGACGGGGGCACCAGAACCAGGAACCTGTGGCTTAGGCTTCGCTTTATGTGACTTACTATGAACAGTAACCCAGTTGCCATGAGAGTGGTCTGGGGTACCTGGCATCTCATTATCTGTACTGGGGCCTGTAAGTGTCGATGCTGAGTATGACACTATAGAGGCGTCTGGACACACCGAGTCAAGCCAACTCGGATAGAAATCAAATTCTTAAAATGCTCTTCTAAATCGTGGACTTTGCGCACCAAATCATTATTTGTCAAGCATTTCCAGCAAATGAAATGTTCGACAATTTTAGCACATGCAATTAAGCAGTACGTATTACTCAATACACAACACATAGTTGTTTTACAAAAAGTACTCTAGTTTGTAGTCAATTGTCTTCTTTGCTGTATTTGTTTCTTATGCCTTATGCCTGTGTTCAAGTGCTCTGTGTCACTGTGTGGAAGAGAGCGCTATAAAATTAAATTGAATTGAATTTACAGTAATTGAATGATTATGGAGAGAGCAGAGCAATCAGCTGGAAAGGCTTATCTGATTTTTTTTTCTGGTTTTCCAATTATTTATATGCAGTTTTAGAAAGTTGTTCACAATAAACTCAACATGCTCAGTGGATCCATGCTTGGTTTTTTCTCATCCTGCAAGTCCTGATCAATTAGAAAGAAAAGTATAAACTACACCAGAGAAGTAATCTGGGACTAGAGATCTCATCAGAGCTAGAAAACTCCCCTGGCATTCCAAGTACTGTCTGGAAGCAGAACAGCAAAGGTAACAGGTGCAATGCATTGTTTATTTTTTCTGAGATGTAAGTTGCTTCAGACTAGAAACATCTGCTAAAATAGATGTAAATGTATATGTTTTTTATTGTGCTGAATTCATGGACTGAAATTTACTGAGGTGTTTTACAGGTTTTCAATGAGATTTGGGAAAATTGGTTTATGGTTTTCGGATGGGCTAGAAAGACATTATTTCACCCATTAGGATAATGGAAAACAGGCTTTCAGTATCTGAAATTTTGAAAACTACACCTTTTTTAGGACTGGATGAATTGATGAAAAGGGATGTCTGTACAAAGAAAAAATGCAATTATTTATTTTCTAAAAGAAATAAAGTTCCATTAGACTGAATTAAAATGGTTAAGTTAGAAAACACTACACTGCTGTCTGTTGGTCTATGGTTAGGTTAAAAAACAAATGAGTTTGCTGTACAGATTACCCCTTAGGACAAATCTTGATTTTTTCATTAAAACCCAGACATACTTGCTCTCTCCAGGGTTCTATTTTTTTCAGAACCTTTTTTCCTGTAAGGACAGATCAAGTAACACTTATGAACATTTTAGTTTGCCCTTGCTGCATTACTTGGTATGTTAAAGAAGTATTGTTTCTTGTTACCTCATCCCCCTCCCTCTGACACCCAACAGGCGCACACACAGACGCACATATTGCCTGCTGGACACATGAAAAATGCAGTCTTACCTTCAAGATTTTACACATGATTTCATACACAGTGAAGCTCCTTTCTGCCCTTGTCCAGTCCCATGTAGTTACCTAAAACATGGATCCACAAAATCCATTACTGAATACATATGCCTACCTCACTCTTTCAAAGCCACTTTCCTTTCCTGAAAGACATAAAGCAAACATCAAGCAACAAATAAATTAATTTTAGTGTATGGAGGACACAACTGTGAAAGCAACGGAAAAAGACCAAAAAGGTCGATGAGCAGATGAGGGAAAGAAAAGTTAAAATATTACTTTCCAAAGAATGCTTAATACATGCACACAGTAAACATAGATTTACTCTCACTGGCCACTTTACTAAGTACAAGTGCCCTTTTACACAATATGGCCCCATTCACAGAGTAATTTATGATGCTGTGATTCATTATATAAAGCTTCTGATCAAAAGGTCCATTTATTGTTTGACTGAATGAGCAAGCTGTAATCTAAGTGACTTTGAATATGAAATGATCACTTGTGCCAGATGCTTTGGTTCTGGTCTTTCAAGAACATCCACCCTACTGGTCCTGTATCATGCAACAAGCTGATGAAATTATCAAAATTTAGTGTAAAACATGAATACATCACATCTGGGGTCAGTGGTATAGGTTCTATTGTTAGACAAATAACGGACAGTTGGTAGCATTGTGGTGGTTACAGCTGTTGCCATTGGACCCAAAGGCTGCAGATTTGAATCTTTCCTCCAGGTGTAATACCCTTCAGCAAGACACTTACTCTAAAATTGCTCCAGTAAAAATGGGCAAATAATAATAAGTAGCTTAACACTGTAAGTTGCTTTAGAGAAAGGCATCAGTTAAATGAAGAAAGGCAATGCGGATATCTAATGGTGTAGGGTCTGCTTTCTTGGTGCACACAAGGTGCCTTAATACCAAGTGTGCATTGTTTTAAGTATAACAGCTTTTCATATGCTGTAGATGCTAACCAGGTTTGATTGCCAAAGAGGGTTAACTTGAGCAGTGAAATCACCCTATTAATCTAAGTCTTGTTGTGAGGGGATCAAATTAACATTATTTATTAAAAAATAAATAAATAAATAATAAGAATATTAGGTTTGCAGCTTTTGTTGGCAAGTAAGGAGGTATGGTGTTATCTGGGATGGTTTAAGTTTGTGGAGTTGGTGTGCTTTACAGCATTTGATGGTAGGTATGGAGGTGTGGTGTTTAATTGGAGTGACTGTGTTTGTGGAAATGCTGCATTTGTTGAGGGTGAAGGGACACACGTGTGTGGAGGGAAGTGGATCTGCTATGCCAGACTGCACTGTTGAGGCTTCTTGGGGTGTTGTGTGCCGACAAAGGGAGGTGCCCACTTGACAACCTCAATGAAATATGCACATTGGCACCCTGCGGTTGTTGTCGCGGTTGGGGGAGTCATGGAGATGTATGATGGCAATGCCGGATGTTTTTTCTCTGTGACTTCAAGATGAAGTCAGTTGGATTGGTTCCTTACGTACAACAAGTGTAATATACGTATGGGGTATAACACCTTGTCCTAAGTATGTTGAATGTCTTGTCTAATTAAACTAGTGACTGCTCTGAAGAGAGCAGCTGGCAACAAGGAAAAGACCATGTGACAGCATGGAAAGACAGCTGACAGGAGGGAAGAGACCCCATCTGGGGCTGCTTTGGACTGGCAACTCAGGGCAGCTGCATTATTGGCTGTGGAAAGCAGATGGAGGCACCCACTATGCCTACAAATGAAGCAAATGGTGTAATACCCCGTGAGTCAGTGAGAACAGTGGTGGAAGATAGCTCATGGGTGGATTTTATGGCTTCTGATCTTGGAGTGGTTATGACTACAAGCAGTGGGATGTACATGGGAGTAAACAATTTGGATGTTGATGGAAGGCAATTGCAGGTTTGTCTTTGCAGGTGGAGGAAGGTAACATTGATAAGAGGCCTTAGGATTCACCAGGGAAGGAAAAGGTGCCTGGATATGGGAAGGCAGGGGCTCCGCACTGCTTTCTACTTGTTGAGAAGTAGCTCAAGTCAGTCGACTGAAGTCCAGCGGCAGGTGTCTCACCAAAGTTTGCAGGATAACAGTACCTCTGGCACTGAGGAGGCAGGACTGGGCACCGAGTTGCAGGATGGTGAAAGCCAGGCAGGCAAGGCTGTGCAGACAGAGGGGAGTAAACTGGGGAAGGGAAAGTCAAGGGGGCACTACTCAAAGGTTAGGTGGCCAGTAGGTAGAGAAACTGGTGTATGGGGTAGTGGAACTAATGATTTGGTTGGCATTTTCAGTAAGATGAAGGGGAGAGTGGAGAGTAAATTGGATAGATTGGGGAGATTATTTATAGTTATGGGGCAGAGAGATATGGAGTAATGCAGGTAAGTAGTAAGGAGCAGTTGAGTGTAGTGAAGTCAAGGCGACAGGTGGAGATAAAGAGGCTTGTTCAGGAGAGAAGGAAGTTTAGAACATGGTGAAGGCAAGCTGAGGATGGGGAAAGGGGGGGGTGTTTGTGATTTGCAGGTGGGTATAAAAAGTAGATTAACCGTATTAAGGAGGGTGGAGGCTCTTAAAAGGAAGAGGAGGAAAGAGGCGCGAGCCAGGGTAGCATTTTTCAGAGATCCTTTTAAATTGTAAAGGCTTTGGTTGGTAAGGAAAAGTCTGGGACATTAAATGTGGAAAAGTAGGAGCTGGATGGTTATCTGTGCAAAGTATACTCTGGTGGAAAACATGATGATTGGCTTGAGTTGTTGGTGTATATTTCCGCTGTAGGGGAGATCGAATGGCAGACGAATGTGTGCCTTCCAAAGCAGGGAGAGATGCAAGATATTGTACAGCTGGCAAGGGCCTCCACAGCACCTGGCTCAAACAGACGACCATACTGGGTGTTCAAATGTGCACTGGATGTGCTGAAATTTTTGTGGAGGTTGATGACTGTTGTGTGGAAGAAGGGAATCATTCCGAAATCATGGCGGAAAGTTGGAGGGATTTTTATTCCTAAGAAGGATACTGTTGGGATAGGCCAGTTTAGGACTGTTAGCCTTCTTAATGTTGAAGAGAAATTTTTCTTTAGCGTTGTGGCATACTTGAAGTCGAACAAGTTGATAGCTATCTCCGTGCAGAAGGCAGAACTTCCGGGAAGCACACAGTATGATATAGCAGCAGATACAGACTGCCAAGAAAGAGAAAAGAGCTCTCCGTGTGGTATGATTGCATGTTGAATGATAAGGAGCAGGTTGTGGCACTAAGGGAGGTGGTGGTGAAAGGTATTAAGGGTATTGATGCATCCCTCCTGCCTGGGAAATTGAAGCTGTGGTGTCTGCAGTTCAAGCTGCTGCCACGCATTAAATGGTCACTTACAGTATATGAGTTTTCTGCTCCGGAGGTTGAGAAATTAGAGCTGGTTATTAGTAAGGTGGTTAGAAGGTGGATTGGAATGCCACGCTGTTTAAGTAGTGTTGTGTTATATGGTAAGGGCATGTTGGAGCTGCCAGTCACAAGTTTGGCTGAAGAACATAAATGTGTGAAAGTGAGTTTGGAGATGACTTTAGTGGAGTCGAAAGATGGGTTTGTAAAAAAAGTGGCACCGCCAGTAAAGACGAGTAGAAGATGGAACCCCAGAGATTCAGCCCAGAGCATATAGTGGACCCTGCAGCTGTTGGACGTGGTTGGTCATGTGCAGAAGGGGGAAGGTGGGGTTTGGCTCTGGCCAGATGTGGTGGTTGTGGAGCGCCGCCACGGAAGAAATGGTAGCTGGTTGTCAAACAGGTTTCAGGAGCAAGAAGAGGAGGCCAGGCGTGTGAAGGTGGTTGCACTGGTTAAAAAGGGTCAGTGGATGAATTGGGAGGGTGTGGAGAAGGGGAAGCTACACTGGCAAGATGTGTGGGGATGTATGGAGGCAAGTGATATTAAGTTCATTGTTGTAGTGACTTATGACTTGCTGCTGATGCCACAGATTGTTAAGCAGTGGGCAGGTGGTGATGGTTGTTGTAAGCTGTGTGGTGACACTGAGGGACATTTTTTCGGTTATAAGGTTAGCTTGGCTCAGGGGTACTATACTTGGCATCATAATCAAGTGCTTAAGTGTTTAGCAGGTGTTTTTGAGAGCAAATGCTTGTTGGTCAATTCCTTGCCTATTGGCAGTATAAATAATACATTTGGTTTTGTGTGGGTGGGATAGAGTAATACTGTACAAGACCAGATGTGTCTTGGTGGGGGGGTAATGCACAGGACTGGAAGCTGCTGGTTAATGTGGGCAAACCGCTCCAGGTGTCACAGGCTATTGTGATCACTTTATTGCATCCAGATATGTTGTTGTATTCAGAGTGTAAGCAGATCGTGCACTTTGTAGAATTAACAGTGCCATTCAAGGATGCTATTGGGGAGGCATATGAGTGAAATTGTTAAGTATGCAGATCTGGTGACAGAGGCAAGAGACCGTGGCGACTCATGTGAGACCAGTAGAGTCTTTCAGGACAGCTGGTAGTGTAGTGGTTAGAGCTACTGCTTCTGGACCCAAAAGATTGCAGGTTTGATCCCTAACTCTGGCTGTAGTACTGTTGAGCAAAGTACTTACTCTAAAATTGCTCCAGTAAAATTACCCAGCTGTATAAATGGGTAAATAATTGTAAGTAAGTACAAGTAATATATGTAAATGTAGAGGCAGGTGTTAGGGGGGTCTGTGGCTAAATCAGCTACATCATTTGGAGAATTTAGTGTTAAAGGCTGTTCATTAAGAGTGGTGGTGAGAGGCTGCTGAGAGGGCAAATCAGTGGTTATGGTTGAGAAGAGAGCAGGGTAGATGGGGTCGGTGGAAGAGGTGTAGTGGTTGGTAAAATTAGTGGCAGGAGGTTAGCAATGGGGACGTGGTGGCATAGCGGGTTTGGCCTGTGCCTACTTGGGACGTCAGTGCATTGCAAGACACCCCAAGCAGGACCCGAACCCCAGACCCACCAGAGAGCGGGACTCGGCCAAGCCGGTTGCACCACCACGCCCCTCTCTATGTCAAAATAAGCCAAGATAAAAAAAAAACTTATTTACCAGTCTACACCAGAGTTTGCTTTTAAGGCTGCATTTGGTAGGTAAAATGCATATAGCTCCAGGTAACATAGCTCCTGAGGTCATTCAGGCACTCAAACCCCTCCACCACGTTAAGGTGGCGGTTCACAGAGGAGTTGATGAATCATTGTGTTTTATAAGAGTGATTAATTTTAATCTAAGTAGCACAATGCTTTATTTGGTTCAGATATCCTTTTTTGGGAAAATGGTTCAATCCTTCCTAAAAACAGTAGAGCTACAGTCCTTCTGTTAGAGCGTGGTGTAGATGGATACTGTTTGTCTAGTCAATCGCACATGTGAAGTATAGTGTACTTTTGTAAATAGTTCCTTTTTCCTCTCTAATGTTGGCACTTATGTTAGTAAAGATAAAGAAATAAAATCCTATAGGGAATATATTCACTTCACACCAAAATTTCAGGTGTGACACATGCAGTGCATTCAGTAAGTATTCAGACCCCTTCACTCTTTTTACACATTTTTTATGTTGCAGCCTTCAGAAAAAATTATTCATTTTTTTCCCCTCATCAATCTACACTCAATACTCATAATGATAAAATGAAAACAGGACTTTAAAAATTTTGGCAAATTTATTAAAAATAGAAAACTGAAATATCGTATTGACATAAGTATTCAGACCCTTTGCTATGACACTTGACATGTAGCTCACGTCAGGCCCATTTCTATTGATTCTCTTTAAGATGTTTCTATACCTTGTTTGAAATCTACTTATGGTAAATTCAATGGATTGATGATGATTTGGAACAGCACCTTCTTGTCTATGTAATGTCCCACTGTTGGCAATGTGAATCAGAGCAATAACCAAGCCATGAGGGGAAAGGAATTACCTGCAGAACTTAGAGACAGGATTGTGTTAAGGCACAAATAGGTGGAAGGCTACAGAAAAATTTCTGAAACATTGAAGGTTCCCAAGAGCACAGTGGCCTTCATAATGCTTAAATGGAAGAAGTTTGGAACAACCATAACTTTTCCTAGTGCTGGTCGCCTGACCAAACTGAGCAATCAGGGGAGAAGGACCGTGGTAAGAGATATGACCGAAAACCTGATGGTCACTCTGGTTGAGCTCTACATATCCTGTGAGGAGATGGGAGAAACTTCCAGAAGGACAACCATCACTGCAACACTGCATCAATCTGAACTTTACTGTAGAATGGCCGGATGAAAGCTTCTCCTCAGTAATACACATGAAAGCCTGGTTGGTGTTTGCAAAAAGGCAGCTAAAGGACTCTCAGACTCTGAGAAACAATGTTCTCTGCTTCGATGAATCCAAAATTGAACTGTTTGGACTCAATTCAAAGCATCATATCTGGAGGAAACTAAGCACCGCTCATAACCTGCGCAATATCATTCTACGGGTCAAGCATGGTGGTGACAACATCATGCTGTGGGGCTGAATTTCAGCAGCAAAGACTAGTCAGCATCAAAGAAAACTAGAATGGAGTAAAGTACAGAAATATCATGATGAAAACCTGCTCCAGAATGCTCTGGACCTCAGACTAAGCCAAAGGTTCACCTTCCGACAGAAAAATCACCGGTAACACTTTTTAATACTGTTTCCTACTAAATAGGTAGTTATGCAGGAACTAATGCACAACAGATGAGTAGAGTTACATTAACACTGCAATTATTACTGATAACTAATAAGGAACAGTGATTAGTTAATCAGCAGGTAATAGCATACTGATGTTTAGGGTAAGTAACAATTAGATTATTATATATTTCATAGATACTAATAACTATTAAATGTTGTATGCCTCCTGCAGTACTACACATTAACTGAGGCTCATTTAATATAAATATCAATTAAGTACTCATCGACAGTCACAATTACCTATGTCAATAAACATGCTATATATGGTCCTGTTTAATATTAATATTAATAATATTATTAATAATACAATTATCAGATTACTCTTTTACTGCAGGAGGTTGATCAGAGTATTTTGAACATATTTATGTGATTTGTGTTGTTATGGATGTCATAAGGACATTACTATTTTGGTAGGGGGAGAGTGTAGACCCATGCTACAAATGTACATATTGTTTGTCTGTTACGTATAGTTTCATTAATATGCATTTTAGTTCACAGATATACAGTATATCTTAAAATATGGGCTAGTTCACTCATCACTGGTGTGTAATAATGTTTGTATTAAAATGGAGAAATGTATTGTTTAATAAGCTAGGTAATTCTATGCGACTGTTGACGAGTAGTTAATTTATAGTTATTCTAAATGACCCTCAGCTGAGGTGTAGTACTGCAAGAGGCATGCAACATTTAATAGTTATAATTATTAAATAAGTAATAATTATCTAATTGTTGTTTACCCTAAACATCAATATTGTAAATAACCCCAGTTTATGTTTAAAACTCACCATCCTTGAATGCCTTCCTTCGAGACTACCTTTCTCAAATCTATTTTCCTTTTGTATTTTATACTTTTATGTTGTCATATTACTGTTATGGCATACGGTTATCAAAGGGTGCTTTTATTATGATACGGTCTAAAGCCTGTGGATAGCTGCATGCTTCAAGAGCAAAGGAATTCATTTAATATAAAGATTTAGCAGCCCTCCAAAGAGGCATGATTTGTATATGTAATATTTATTATCAATGCCTTTTATTTAATTGTGATTGTTTTCATTATCCCATCCTGGGTGTGTCCCCTCCCTCTCCAGCCTTATGTCCTGTGTTGCCAGGTCAGGCTCCGGTTAGCCCCAACTCCACTTGGGACGAGCGGTTTCAGTGGGTGTGTGTGTGTGTGTGTGTTTTCATTATTGAAATGAGATGATCATTTGTTTTGCAGCTGTTTTAGTAGAATCCTTACAGTACACTATATATTAATATGTGGTTACTGAAGGCAAAGGGTGCGGTGGTGCAGTGGGTTGGACCACAGTCCTCCTCTCCGGTGGGTCTGGGGTTCGAGTCCTGCTTGGGGTGCCTTGCGATGGACTGGTGTCCTGTCCTGGGTGTGTCCCCTTACGCCCTGTGTTGCCGGGTTGGCTCCGCGACCCCGTATGGGACAAGCGGTTCTGAAAATGTGTGTGTGTGGTTACTGAAGGATGGAATGGAAATTAAATCTTAAATATCTGTATCTTTCTTTTTTTTTTTAAACACCAGCTCTTATGTTGGTGGAAGTTGACAAGTTTCAGTTTGAATAAATCAACCAAAACCATCAGTCAAGTCTTGGCCATCACTTGGGTGGGGTCTGCTACAGTAAGAGCTTCGTTATCACCACTTCCCTCACCCTGCCACACAAGGCTGAAAAAGCGATTCCACAACACATTGCAAAGGTAGTGGTGAGTTAGAGGTGGTATGGTGATCAAACAAATAAGGATAGTAAACAAGGCTACACTGAAATGGAGCATACATAGGAACAGAGTACAAATCTAAAAATGGAAATACAAGAACATAAGGATTTTCCTCAAAAGGAGTTAGAGAGCAAAAAATGGACATGCTGAAATAATTCAGTGTAAGGAAAACCTACTGACTGATCTACAGAACAACATAAATGACTGTACGGATCTACCAAGACGTTCTTATGAAAGGGATGAGATTTGCACAAGGGAAAAGGGTTAAATGGCATGTATGAATGGTGGAAAATTGAAGTCTGTAAGGCTAGAGAACAATTAAAGTTATATATAGCTGAAAAGTATTTTGCTTCA
Source organism: Scleropages formosus (assembly GCF_900964775.1). NCBI lineage: Eukaryota > Metazoa > Chordata > Actinopteri > Osteoglossiformes > Osteoglossidae > Scleropages > Scleropages formosus. The sequence goes on from NC_041821.1 coordinate 26,281,195, forward strand.
ATTGCAGACATCATTAAAAAGGGAAAGGATGATATTATGAAAGTATACAGTGAAACAAGAAAATATGCCCTGTCAACAACTGATGTAAGACGCAAGGTTGATACATGCAAAGGTGTAATCAAGGATGTTATAAAAATTATATATGAAAGGGTATGAGCTGTAGATGGAGATTTTGATGCAGAAAGGAAAGGTTTCAGCTGCATAAACTGCTCATTCCAGAATATGCACACTCCGTATATGGATCTGTCGCTTCACGGTCAAATGTCAGTCATAAGCCTCAGTTCTCAATGATGGTAGTCAAATGAACAGATATGGCCACAGACCTAGCAGCAAAGGAAATGGAATGTGAGATGTTGCATGAAGAAATGAGACAAAAGGAAAGGATAAGAGCCCTTGAAGAACAACATAAAGGAGAATTAAAAATGCAAAGGGCTGAATTGGAGCATTTGTAAGCTGAAAGGAGTAGAGAAGTACACACACATTTTCAGAACCGCTTGTCCCATACAGGGTCGCAGGGGAACCGGAGCCTACCCGGCAACACAGGGCATAAGGCCGGAAGGGGAGGGGACACACCCAGGACGGAACGCCAGTCCGCCACAAGGCACCCCAAGCAGGACTCGAACCCCAGACCCACCAGAGAGCAAGACTGTGGTCCAACCCACTGCGCCACCGCGCCCCCTGGAGTAGAGAAGTAGCTCGTGTTAAGTTAGAGGTTTACACTAAAAAGGTAGAACAAGAGACTGAGATGCATCCAATACAGTATAATTTTGAAAGAATTAGAAGTACTCCTCCCCCTTTAGTGCAGCATTGCCCAGCTAATTCCTCATAATCATCCCCTAGTGATATTTATTGTTTAGCCCAAGCCATTCAAGACAGTATTGCTATAAACAGACTCCCAGTGCTAGAACCAGGTGTGTTCAGTGATGACCCTATCCAGTTCGTTGAATGGGAGGTAAACTTCACATCACTCATCAACAGAAAGGGCATCTCACCTGCTGACAAACTCCACTATCTTAAAAAGGTATACTAGCGGCTGAGCACAAAAATGTCTTAAAGGCACCTGTAGCACGCCGAGGCAGTCTGGGGAGGGGGTGGAGATGGGGGCAAAGCAGCCACAGCTGGGGCTGATTTCACTCCCTATTTCTTCCCCGGTGTCCAGCAGTAGAGAGGAGAGACCGAGAAGGAGAACGAGACAGAGGCGAACCCAAACCCAATCCCTGAGATGACGCGCCGGAGAACAACCCTGAGATCTTCTTGAAGGTTTTCGAGCGCACCTCCCATGCCTGTCGATGGCCTCTGGAGGATTGGGCTCTGCGGCTCACTCCCCTCCTCACAGGCGAGGCCTTGTTGGCAGCGCGTCAGGTCCTGGCCGCGGCTGCCGTGGATTACGGTGTCCCCAAGAGGCCGTCATGGAAAGCGTTGGCCTGACAACAGAGGACCAGCGTCTGCACGGTCTGAGGTGGGACGAGTCGACCCGCCCCTTCCTCTTTGCGCAGCGGGTCCTAGACTCCGCCCGGCGGTGGTTGCAGCCTGAGCGTCAAGACCCAGAGCGGATTGTGGAGCAGGTGGCACTGGAGCAGTTCATGGCGGCCATGCCAACTGCCACTGCGGACTGGCTCCAGTGCCACCGACCGGAGACGCTCACTGATGCAATCTGCCTGGCCGAAAATTATCTGGCCGCGAACACCAACAGCCCCCCCATCCCCTCCTATTCCGGCATCCCAACCCTGCACTTCAGGGGTGTCCCAGCCTAGACCCACTGCCCGTACCGGGTCTTCCAGCCCCTTCTCCCGCACGCACTTCCGCTCCCCCAGCCCACCCTCCCCCGCTGGAAATCCGTCGTCTCGGTGGAGTCTCCCCCCTTTCCCTTTAGCCCTTCCTTTTCCTCTGCCTGGGGGACCCCTCCGGTGACCGGAATGCAGGGACCGGAGTGCTGACGGTGTGGTGATCCGGGACATCTCCAGTGAGATTGTCCCGTCATGGACATTGGCGCTGTGGAGGCCGCCGATGAAACCGCCGGCGGAGCTGCTCCCGGTCTGGCTCCTCGATACTGTGTTCCGGTAAGATTCCGAGGGGGTATCTGCTGGGCTTTGTTGGACTCGGGTTGTCAGCAGACCATGGTTCACCAAAGCCTGGTGCCGCCAGGGGTATGGCATAAGCAGGGCATGGTGAAGGTATGGTGTGTGCACGGGGATGTCCGCAATTATCCTGTCGCAAGTATCGCATTCCGAATGGGGGGCCGACACTGGAGGGTGCGGGCTGCGATTGCGCTGCGGCTGCTGTTTCCGCTGATCCTGGGTACCAATTGGGCAGGGTTTGCCGGAGCTCTCGCACAGGCGGAGGTGGACCAGGCCCGTGGGGAGGGTGAGACCAACTGTCTCCCGACCACGCCAAGCGACGACATGCCGGACCCCCCAGCGCCCATCGCCCAGCTCGCAGAGGTGAGTGTCTTCCCCCTCGAGCAGTCGCAGGACAACACGCTCCGCCACCCGCGTGAGCAACTAGTGAGAATTGAGAATAGTGTTTGCGGTGCGGGAGGTGCCCCAGGCCTCCACGGTGTTTTCTCCCTTTGAGTTGCTGTATGGCCAGCATCCCCGACGTGTCCTGGACATTGTGAGAGAGGCATGGGAGGAGGGCCCCAGTCTCAGTAAAAATGAACTGCAGCATGTCCTTGACCTAAGAGAGCATTTAAATGCTCTCGGACACCTGTCACGGGTGCACCTCCAGCAGTCCCAGGAGCGGCAGGCGCACGCATAAAACAGGGGGACACAGTTACATCACTTCACCTCGGGTGAAAAGGTGCTCGTGTTGCTTCCCACCTCGCAGTCTAAATTGCTTGCCAAGTGGAAAAGACCCTCTGTGGTCACACGGCACATTGGGGAGGTTGACTACAAGGTCCTCTGGTCAGACCAAGGTGGCACACGGCAAATATACCATCTTAGCCTCCTGAAGCGCTGGCAGGAGGCCCCTGTCGCCTCCTTGGTCACCACAATCCCGGTGCGGGATGAGTTGGACCCGGAACTGCCTGACCTGGGCCAAACCCCCCTTCCTGTCCCAGTAGGCTCAGGCCTCACCGAAACCCAACAACAGGAGGTGGCCCAGGTAAAGCAGAAATTTGCCGACATGTTCGCCCCTCTGCCGGGTCGGATGACACTCATTCAGCACCAGATTCAGCCCCTTGAAAGGGGCCCGGTGCGTAGCCAGCCGTATCGCGTATCAAAAGGTGATACAGGACAAACTGCACAAAATGCTGTGGTTAGGCATCATTGAGGAATCCCACAGCGAGTGGAGCAGACTGGTTGTTCTGGTCCCTAAGCTGGATGGCTCCACTCGGTTTTGCATTGATTACAGGCGCGTCAACGTGGTTACTAAGTTTGATGCGTACCCCATGCCCCGGGTGGATGAGTTGTTGGACCGGCTGGGTTCTGCTCATTTCTGTTCGACACTGGATCTCACCAAAGGCTACTGGCAGATTCCCTTGTCTCCAGAGTCTAAGGAGATCTCGGCTTTCTCGACTCCTTTTGGTTTACACCAGTTCATTACACTCCCGTTCGGTTTACATGGGGCTCCAGCCACTTTCCAGCGCCTCATGGACAGGGTTCTCGCACCCCACGCCGGGTATGTCGCGGCCTACCTTGATGATGTCATTATTTACAGCCCAGACTGGTCGCGGCACCTGGTCCACTTGAGGGCGGTTCTGCAGGCCCTGAGGGAGGCGAGCCTCACTGCAAACCCAGCGAAGTGTGCAATTGGAAGGAGAGAGGTACAGTATCTAGGGTTCCTCTTGGGGAACGGACAAATTCGGCCCCAAATCAACAAAACAGCTACCATAGCGACTTGTCCGTCCCCAAGACAAAACAACAGATGAGGTCTTTTTCTGGGGGTTGCGAATTACTATCACCGGTTCATTCCAGGGTTCTCCACCTTGGAGGCGCCCCTGACTGACCTCACCTGCCAAGGGGCCCCAGAGCCAGTCCAGTGGATGGAGCAGTGCCAGGGTGCTTTCCGGAGGATCAAAGAAACGCTGTGTGGGGGTCCCATCCTTACCTGTCCTGACTTTTCTCTTCCCTTTCTCCTGCAGACCAACATCTCCGATCGGGGTTTGGGGGCAGTCCTCTCCCAAGAGATAAAGGGGGAGTGGTGGCCCCTGTTGTACCTCAACCGCAAACTAACGGTCCCAGAGTGCAAATACAGCGCCACTGAAAAGGAGTGCCTGGCAATCAAACGGGCCGTCCTCTCCCTCTAGTATTACCTCCTGGGACAGGAATTCGACCTGTGGACCGACCATGCAGTGGTTGCACACGATGCGGGATTCGAACCCCCGCCTCACCTGCTGGTACCTGGCTGGTACCTCCAACCTTTCCGCTTCCGGATAGTGCACCGGCCAGGGTGGGAACAGGTGGTCCCCGACTTCCTCTCGCAGTGGGGAGGGGCGGGGGGATTGGACGGGGCACAGTGGGGAGGACCCCACGGCTCCGGCCCCTGGGGACCTGTCAGTTGCGGCGGAGGTGTGTGTCACGCCGAGGCGGCCTGGGGAGGGGGTGGAGACGGGGGCAAAGCAGCCACAGCTGGAGTTGATTTCACTCTCTATTTCTTCCCCGGTGCCCAGCAGTAGAGAGGAGAGACCGAGGAGGAGAAGGAGACAGAGGTGAACCCGAACCCGATCCCTGAGACGACGCCCACGTCCCGACAGACCCAACTCTCCCAGCGCCCCCGACTAGCACGAAGCCTCTCCTTACCTGTTCCCTGGTCCCCCTTTCCCGTCTCCTTCCTTCTCCCCTGTTAAGGGGCAAATAAAAGCCCACTGCAACAGGCAACTGCATCTCCTGTCTCCTGCCTCGTCTGTTACAGCACCTTTTATGTAAGTGATGAAGAAGCCTACAAGCATGCCTGGCATAAACTCAACCACAAGTATGGTCAACCTTTTACCATTCAAAGGGCTTTCAGAGAAAATCTGTCCAAATAGCCAAAAATACATCCCAAGGATGCAGAAGGAATAAGGACTTTGTCAGGCTTCTTAAATGCCTGCCATCAGTCCATGCATCAGGGTTACATGAAAGGCCTAGAAATACAAAAATGACTGTCAGGAAAATCAAAAAGCAGGGGGGGTGCAGTGGCACAGTAGGTTTGACTGGGTACTGCTTTCCGGTGGGTCTGGGGTTTGAGTCCTGCTTGGGGTATCTTGCGACGGACTAGTGTCCCATCCTAGGTGTGTCCCCTCCCCCTCCAGCCTTGCACCCCGTGTTGTCGAGCTTCGCACCTGCTGCCCGCAACCCCACGTGGAACAAGCGGTTTCAGACAGTGTGTGTGAAAATCAAAAACTACCCGAGTGGGCTGCATCTTGATGGAATCATCAGGTCACAATACCCCTCTTGGAAAGTAAAGAATTTCCCAATTTCAACGATTTTGCTGAGTTTACCTCTGTGAAAGCAGAAATCGCATGCAATCCTAGTACAGCTTACTTTGCTCTCCATTCATCTGAGCCAATTTCCCATGAAGGAATCACAAAGAAAACTAAAGAGACTAAGGCCGATGTCTTCAACACCCAAACTGCTGTTGAAAGTGATGACGAAATGCAAATAAAATCAAAGATGAAATGTATGTTCTGTCAAGACAACCAGCATCAAATTCACAAATGTCCTGACTTCATGAAAGATTCTCTTAGTAATTGCAGAATGTTCGTCAAAGACCACAAACTGTGTTATGGTTGTCTCAAGTCAGGTCACCACGCAAAGGAGTGCCATCATCGCCATGCATGTTATTTATGTAAAGGAAGACAGCCTATTTGTCTTCATGACAACAACTACAATAGAGCCAGAAGCAGTGAAAACCCACAACTCATGGAAAGCACGGCACATAGCAATAAAAATGGAATCACAAATGCAACGTCCCTCAGTGTTAATACTGAAAGGCAGTCGGTTAGCACATGGGTGATTGTGCCTGTGTGGGTGTCATCAGTTAACGATCCATCCAAAGAACAACTTGTATATGCCTTACTAGACACTCTGAGTCACTCCACATTGAGGTATGCAACAGATTGGAAGTGGATGCTCATCCAGTAAAGCTAAAACTTACACACAATGATGGGAGAAAATACAGTTTTAGATAGCCAAAGAGTGTCAGGTTTCCGAGTGAGAGGCTACAAGTCATCTGAGTGCATTCATCTCCTTCCTACTTATACAAAAGATTACATTCCAGTGAACTGCGACTACATACTATAACACGCTGAGGCAGCCAGGAAGGGGGGCCGGAGTCTGCAAGTGAGCCAGCCACAACTGGGACTAATTACAACCTCTATTTCTTACCCCGGACCTGCCAATGAGGGTGAGAGAGAGAGTGACCCCGAACAGCCACAAGCACAACCCCAATCCCAACCACAACCCCGCCCTCGCCCCCAAGCCCGTGGACGACGCAGTTGACCCTGAAACACCGCCCCGGTCTACCAGGTCCCTGTTCCCCCTTTTCCCCCTTTTGTCTTCCCCTGCACTGCCCTAAATAAAAGGCGCCGATAGGTGAGCACCTGACCTGTTCCTGTACCAGTGAAATGGCCATAGGTCCTAGACAGGTAATGTAGGCAAAGGTAATGAACCCTGTGCTGTCTTAACAGACTTAAGGTGGAGTATTGTTGGCAACACAGTACCTCGCCTTGATACTTTTCCTGCTTCTGGTCTCTCTCGCAGAGAATCTGTTAAAGAGCTCCCAGCAATAACGCCAATGAATGTGATTCGCATCTTAGAGTCTGACTTTAAGAATGTCACAAGGGACAAAACTTTTTCTCAAAATGACCTCATTTCGGGGGTGCGGTGGCGCAGTGGGTTGGACCGCAGTCCTGCTCTCCAATGGGTCTGCGGTTCAAGTCCTGCGTGGGGTGCCTTGCGACGGACTGGCGTCCCGTCCTGGGTGTGTCCCCTACGCCTTGTGTTACCGGGTAGGCTCTGGTTCCCCGCGACCCTGTATGGGACAAGTGGTTCTGAAAATGTGAGTGAGTGAGTGAGTGAGTGAGTGAGTGACTGACCGACCTCATTTTCTTGGACAAACTCAAGGAAAGCATTGTAAAAAATAAACAAGGACATTATGAAATGCCACTGCCATTCAGACAATGGCTATGCTGACCTGATAATAAGCAGCTGGCAGAAATCAGGCTCAACCACTTAATGAAGAAATACTTCAAGAATGAAAGATACAAGGTAGACTACATCAACTGCATGAGAGACATAACTGAAAGGGGTGATGTCGAGGAAGCACATGGTGATAGTGAATGTGGTGAAAAATGGTACATTCATTATCATGGGGTTTACCACCCTAAAAAGCCAGATAAGCTGCACATCATATTTGATTGTTCCACCAAGTACAAGCGTACCAATCTCAATGAGCACCTCCTTCCAGGTCCTGCCATGTTCAGTAATCTGGCAGGTGTGCTCATAAGGTTCAGACAGAATCCAGTAGTCTTAATGCATGACATAGAAAAAATGTTCCATCGATTTCATGTCCAAGAGAACGATCGTGACTACTTACGCTTGTTGTGGTGGGAAAATGGAGATCTGAATACACAACCCCAACAGTACAGACTGAAGGTTAATTTTTTTAGTGGAGTGTCCTCCCCTGGTTGCGCAAATTATGGACTGAAACACCTAGCCAAAGAGTGCTCAGTCACACCCTTTAGGATGTCATAGCAAAGAATTTCTATGTGGATGATGGAGTCGCCAGTACTGATACTGTGGATGAAGCGATTCAGATGGCAAAGCAATCTGAAGTGTATGCAATGGGCAGTCTTCGCCTTCACAAGCTCATCTCAAACAACATCACCTTTCAAAAAACATTTCCGAAAGTCAAAAGGTAAAGTTTGGAATGTGGCGATTAGTACAACACAGACCTACAGTGAAAAATAAAAAATGTTTACATCTTCTGTAAAACCTTTTGAACGATTCTTATTAGAACTATGTTGTTTTTGTCAATCATTGTGTAATGTGTTTTATTTCTGTGATCATTTGTGTAACTTTGCTCTCTTGATACAAAGCAGTACAGCTTTAAATTGCTCAGATGCTGGGATACTAATTTGCAAAGTCCACTAAGTCAACAATGTTGCAAAAACCTTTTTGTTTTCCCCTGATCTTTCGATTTAGCTTTGCTACTTTGCTACAAAACAATGCCACTTTGACTAGTTGAGCAATACTTTGCAGAGATGACTAATTTTCAGTCAGCAAAATAAAACATCATTAAATAGCACTGTAGCAATAATAGCATTTAATGTTGCAGAACTTATCACATGTGGATACTCTTGTTCATTGCATTATAGTTCATTAATAAGAACAAGAATTTTTGAATTGCGCTTTATTCAGTGTTATTAGTAATTACGAAATATGTACGCTGCAACGTGTCACTTATTTTTGCTTGCACGTGTAACCCTTCCATCCGTGTTATATTGGGTCTATAGTGTATGTCATGACTGGCTCTGGAAGGAAGTGGCGGACCCAAGTGCAGAGCAGTATATGTGGTGTCTTCGGGGAAATCCAAGAGAGGAGGTCAGAGAACAGGCGACTGGTCTTCGAGGTGCGAACGTCATAACAGGGAGAATCCAAAAGGCGAGGTTGGTACATAGGCAAGAGGTCGATGATCATAAAGAGGCACAGGATCGTAGGAACAAGGGACGGGATCGGGGAAGGCGTTTGGGAACAGGAATTGGCTAGAAGGTCGCAAATGAGAAGGCTGAACAAGGTTCCGCATCAGCTGCTGGTCTGATGCAACCTTTCATGCCCCAGTCTGCGTTGCGTCCCAGGTGTTCCGTGTTGTCTCGGAAGTGTGGGCGTGGCAGTGTACATCACATATTTATACATTTTTACAAATCTTTTGTGTGCTAAAAATTTCCCACTTCATTACTTGCTTATTACAAACCCCAGAACTTTTGTGTAAAGGAGTGCTTTCTTTTTCTTAGTTGCTTTCTAATAGGCCTTTATTCATAAATTATTTACCTCATCAATATATAGCAATGCAGGAATAGGCTCTTAGACTTTAAACTTACTGCAGATAATTATGTCTACACACACACACACACACACACACATTTTCAGAACTGCTTGTCCCAAGCAGGGTCACGGGAAACCGGTGCCTAACGCAGGGTGTAAGGCCAGAGGGGGAGGGGACACACCCAGGACGGGACGCCAGTCCGTCACAGGGCACCCCAAGCAGGACTTGAACCCCAGACCCACCAGAGAGCAGGACTGTGGTCCAACCCACTGCGCCACCGCACCCCCATGTTAATTATGTATATATTCTGCATATATCAAAACTTTCTTATGCGATATATACTTTCCAAACTTTTTCACATTTAGTTGTGTTAAAATATGAGATAAGAAAAACACTTAGAAATTATCACTCATTTTAATTGGAGTTTTCTAAAAGTGAAAATTTGGGAGAAAAGTATTGAGACCAAACTGCAGATCAAACCCTACTGTCTGTCATGCACAATGTATTTGCCTGACATCCCATCCCTGGATGTAATGTTTTCTACTGTGCCTGCTTGCAATTCCATTTCTACTTCATCCCTAGTGCTCTGTGGTAGTTTGTTTACATTTGTCCAACCTTCATTAGATCCTCTTGTTGTGCCTTGGCACCATTCTCTGTGTGACCATTAAAGGGTGAACTAGGCCTGTCTGAGCCTCCTGTACTGATTTTCTTTTTCTTTGGCCTCTGGCCTTACATCCACCACTAAACCAGCTGACCTCGCCAATACCGACAATTCTGATGTGTCATCTGCCGCCGTTAGTTCACCCGAATATCTATTCAGTTATTTCTGGTTCTGTGTCTCAGGTTCACTCCCTGTATTTTCTTTTACTTAATGTTGTGTGAAACCCATGGGCAAGGCTCCATTAGACCCTAAACTGTTTGTATATCAGGACCACATTGAAGTGGAAGAATAAATCACCTATCTGTTGAACAGAGCTTATCCCCACTAGCACAATCCAATGAGGATCATGTTTGATTTCTGTAGTACATTCACTAACATACAACCTGGGCTGTTTGGGGAAGTTTCAGTCTATACAGGTGGACCCATCCATTGTGTCCTGGATTCTACCTGATTGGCAGACCACAGCTCATTAGGCTGCTAGGCTGTGTATCTGACATGGCTGTGTGCAACATAGAGGCCCCTCAAGGGACAGTCCTGGCTCCCTTACTGTTTGTCCTGTACACCTCTTACTTTAAGTAAAGCATTGAGTTGTGTCATCTGATGTTTATTCTATAGTTTGTTAAAAAAGAGCATCACAGATACAACAAGCTATTCAAGCAAGATTTAGAAAATTTACTTTAAACTAACAACAGACAAGATTTGGCAGAATGAAATATGAACATTTCTGATGTGCTGACGTACCCCGAGCAAAGTTCACTGTAAAGGACTGGAGAAAATATTCCTCATCTATAGTATAGCATTCTATCCTTAAAACTGTGTGAAGGGCACTAGTCACCAGTGGGAATTTGACTGGTCTGAAAGACTTCCATGACAACTATGAATTCTTTCATAAGCTGAATGAATAAAATATCTTGGTTTCACTGAACTGTGCCAAAGCAAAAGCCACTAGATTGTAATTTATGTAAAGGCATGTAGGAGACAGAGAGAAAATGGAAGATTCTTGGAAAAGCAATAGATGGAAACGTCTATGGTACAAAAGCAGTGAATAAGATCATTTCCTGTTTCACAGACATACACCACTGTTATTAATGAACTAATTTAATTTATTAATACCACAATTTTTTATCTACATGAATTTTATTATATGAATGATTAAATGGTAGGTAATGGCCTATATGGAAAATTCTATATTTAATATTATGTACACATAGGTAACAACTCACAGGAGGTGCAGAGAACTTGAAGAGAGATGAGCCCCGCAAAGCGAGAAACTTGGGGGTATACGTTCGGTCCTGCACACAGTCCTGCTCCTTCTCCTCCACCCAGCCCATGTAGATGATCTGTTAGGAAGAGTATTAAGGTGTCACACAAGAAAGAGTATGCTTCATGCCTCATGCAAGCAAGAGAGTCTGACTGCATTGTATAAAATAATTAAAAAAAAAAAAAAAAGTCCACTAGCTTTCATCAAGCACACAGATACACTGGCTGAAGCCGCTTGTCCCAAGCAGGGTTGCGGAGAAACTGGAGCATAACCCAGCAACACAGGGCGTAGGGCTGGAGGGGGAGGGGACACACCGAGGACGGGCCACCAGTCCATCACAAGGCACCCCAAGCGGGACTCAAATCCCAGACCTGCCAGAGAACACGACCCGGCCAAACCCATTTCGCAACCACACCCCCGCTATCATCAAGCAAAAGTACAAAATCAGTTTCAAATTACAAGCATGAAAATTCTGTTTATTGTTTTAAATAGAGGGTTGATGATGGCGCCGCGAACGGCCGCCTCGGTGTGGAGCTCCACAGTTGTTTTACTGTTTTTGTTAGTTTGTCCTGTCTTTAGTTATACTCCGACAATCAGTTTTACCAGGGAAGAACTGCTGAACATTCGGCAGTACACACCACCCGACATTTTACCGGTTTTCGACTATTCTGACGTTTTGCTGGACATTGTAGTCGGAGGTGCAGCGGCGCTGCTCAAGCGCTCCAAGACGCGCAAGCGTGGAAAGCGAGCCGGCGCGCTTGTCAAGCTCCGAAAGCGCGGCTTTAGAACAGCGCTGCCTAGTATCCATCAGGCGAACCTCCGCTCCTTACCCAACAAAATGGACGAACTTTTCCTCCTGTCCCAAAGAAACAAGGACTTTTTAAACTCTGCTGCTGTGTGCTTCACGGAAACCTGGCTGAATGAAGCCATCCCGGACAGCGCGCTACATCTGCCGGGCTTCCAGCTGTTCAGAGCGGATCGCGACGCGGAATCAGCGGGGAAATCACGTGGCGGTGGGACATGCTTCTACATCAACGAAAGGTGGTGTACAGATGTGACAGCCTTGAAGAAGATGTGCTGTCCAGACCTAGAAGCGCTCTTCATCAACTGCAAGCCTTTCTACTCGCCGCGGGAGTTTTCCTCATTCATCCTCGTAAGTGTTTACATTCCACCGCAAGCGTGCGTGAACGCAGCGCTGCAGCAGCTGGGCGACCAGATCATTGACACAGAGCAACAACACCCGGACTCTGTTATAATCATTCTCGGGGACTTTAATAAAGCAAATCTCTCCCGTGAACTGCCAAAATACAGACAGCATATTACATGTCCCGCCAGAGACAGTAATATTTTGGACCACTGCTACACCACAGTAAAGGATGCATATCATTCTGTTCCACGGGCAGCTTTGGGGCTCTCTGATCACTGTCTGGTTCATCTTATACCGACCTACAGGCAGAAACTGAAATCAGCTAAACCTGTAATAAGGACTGTTAAAAGATGGACTGAGGAAGCAGAGCAGGACTTACAAGCCTGCTTCGAGTGCACTGATTGGAGTGTTTTTGAGGCTGCTGCTAGCGATCTAGATGAGCTCACAGACTCTGTAACATCATATGTCAGTTTCTGTGAGGATATGTGCATCCCTACCAGGACTCGTTTAACATACAACAATGACAAACCATGGTTCACTGCAAAACTCAGACAGCTTCGTCAGGCCAAAGAAGACGCCTACAAGAACGGGGACGGAGTCTTGTATAAACAGGCCAAAAACACACTTGCAAAGGAGATCAGAGTGGCTAAGAGAAACTACTCTGAAAAGCTGAAGAAACAGTTTTCAGCCAATGATCCTGCATCAGTGTGGAAAGGCCTGAAAGACATCACAAATTACAAGACACCACCCCCCGGCACCGTGTCAACTCAACAACCAGCCGATGATTTGAATGAGTTTTATTGCAGGTTTGATAAACCCTGTCTCACACCCTACATCCATTCAAACCCTATCTCCACGAATCAATTAACACCTCCAATAACCCCCACCTTCCCCCCTCCTGCACCTTTGATCTGCGAAGAGGAGGTGCGTCGGGTCTTCGTCAAACAGAAGACAAGGAAAGCACCAGGCCCAGACGGTGTCTCACCGGCCTGCCTAAAAACCTGTGCTGACCAGCTGGCCCCTATCTTCGCAAAGATCTTCAACAGATCACTGGAGATGTGCGAAGTTCCTTCCTGCTTCAAACGCTCCACCATCATCCCCATCCCAAAGAAACCCAAAATCACAGGACTTAATGACTACAGACCTGTCGTCTTAACGTCTGTGGTCATGAAGTCACTTGAAAGACTGGTGTTGGCCTACCTGAAGGACATCACTGGACCCTTGCTGGACCCCCTGCAGTTTGCTTATCGAGCAAACAGGTCTGTGGATGATGCAGTCAACATGGGACTGCACTACATCCTGCAACATCTGGACAAACCAGGGACTTATGTGAGGATCCTGTTCATGGACTTCAGTTCGGCCTTCAACACCATCATCCCACACCTCCTCCTGTCCAAATTAACCCAACTCTTTGTGCCCACCTCCATCTGTCAGTGGATCACCAACTTTCTGACAGACAGGCAGCAGATAGTGAGGCTAGGAAAATTCTCATCCAAAACTCGCACAATCAGTACTGGAGTCCCCCAGGGATGTGTGCTCTCCCCACTGCTCTTCTCCCTGTACACCAACGACTGCACCGCAAAAGACCCCTCTGTCAAACTCCTGAAGTTTGCAGACGACACCACACTCATTGGCCTCATCCGGAATGGCGACGAGTCTGCTTACAGACAGGAGGTCCAAGAGCTGGCTGTCTGGTGCAGTCATAACAACCTGGAGCTGAACACACTCAAAACAGTGGAGATGATCGTAGACTTCAGGAGAAACACCTCAGCATTATCCCCACTCACCATCATGAACAGCACTGTGGCAACAGTGGAGTCATTCAGGTTCCTGGGCACCACCATCTCACAGGACCTGAAGTGGGAGCCCCACATAGACTCCATTGTGAAGAAGGCCCAGCAGAGGTTGTACTTCCTTCGCCAGCTGAGGAAGTTCAACCTGCCACAGGAGCTACTGATGCAATTCTACTCCGCAGTCATTGAGTCGGTCCTCTGCACCTCTATAACTGTCTGGTTTGGCTCAGCTACCAAGTCAGACATCAGAAGACTGCAGCGGATAGTTCGGACTGCTGGAAGAATCATCGGCACATCCCCCCAAGCTCTCCAAGAACTGCACTCGTCCAGAGTCAGTAAAAGAGCTAGCAAAATCATTCTAGACCCCTCATATCCAGGCCACTTCCTCTTCGAACCCTTGCCATCTGGCCGGCGCTACAGAGCACTGAGCACCAGGACAGCCAGGCATAAGAAAAGTTTCTTTCCTCAGGCCATCTACCTCATGAACACCTAAATCTCTCCCCTAGAGAGTAAACCGTGCAATACATAATGCTATTTATATTTATATTTATAACCATTTATCACATATCTCTTACTCACACTCCCTTGCATTTGTATCTAGTGACTATTTTTGTATATTGGGTACTTGATATTTTTAAATATTTTTTTATCCCTTGCTCACATACTCTATCTTCTCACCTGTCTTGTCACTGTCATTCTGTCTGTGCTGTGGTAGTTCCTGTCACCAAGACAAATTCCTTGTATGTGCGAACATACTTGGCAATAAAGCTCGTTCTGATTCTGATTCTGATTCTGATTCTAAATCATGATGAAATTAATCTTTAAACTACTCTTTTAGCAACATTAAAGTACAATATGACCCCAACTATGTTTTACATAGTCAATGAAAAAACAACACAGTATACCTGTTCTGTATAAGTCAAAAGATTTCCTTTTATTATTCATCCATAAACACGGTGGTGCTTGAAAGTTTGTGAATTCTAGAATTTTCTCTGTTTCTGCGTAAATATGATTTAAAACATGATCAGATTTTCAGGTCCTCAGAAATCTCCTTTGCTGAAGCCATGGCACACTTCCACAAACCTGTGTTGTGAAGATCAGACTTAGATAATGAAGTCCACGCTTATTATTCTTGAAATAAGGCAGGGCATCCCCCACTCATATCTGAGAAATCCCATTTCTTCAAACACCTGCCTCTAATTTACTCTTCAAATGAACTGATAATCTTAGAGGGTCACACAGGATTGCCAAACACAGATACAGACAGATTATGAACGAGTTCCGTGTCCTCAGTCTGTCTTTAAGTCAGATTTGTACATAAATCAGAACAGTTAGGTATGGTGGGTATTATCGGTTTGTTTGTCTTAGTATATCATATACCTTTCTATGCATAAAAAACGTGAAAGAAACACTTCCGGATACACTAAAACATCTTCCTTCTTCTTCTTCTTCTTCTTCTTCTTCTTCTTCTTCTTCTTCTTATTATTATTATTATTATTATTATTATTATTATTTAATAATACAGATAACAAGAACAACAACAACAATAATAATAATAATAATAATAATAATAATACATCTAACTGCAGTATTTATAATAGAGAGAGATATAAAGAGATAATAAATGTTACTACTGTCATGATGAACAGAGAACACAGAGAAGGCTGGAACCAAGTGCAGGATTGTTTATTCAGAATCAAAGAACTAGACGTGTTCTCGTGGTCGGGGACGGGTGAATGGTCGGTCGGTCAGCGAAGTAACAGAGGCGAGGATCTGAAATTGTGGCCAAGAGAAAAGGTGGGCAGTCGTTATCAAAAAGATGTGGAATGGGACGGGGGATGATTAGGGACAGGACTCAGAAGAGCAAAGTAAGGTAGGTTTGAGAACGCAGAGGGGCATTGCGTTGAGTGAGATTCCGCAACTGGGAAGAAGGTGAGAAGTGTCTTTCATAGCTGAGTGCTCCGACTGAAGCTGCTGGTTGAGGTGCGGGGCGTAGTCGTGACAACTACAGTATTTATAATAGGGAGTGAGAGAGAGTGTGTGTGCGTGTGCACGCGCGTGCAAAACATTATACGTTATTTAACAGTTAGTTCACCCACTTTAAAAATGCTGGGATCATGATTTTATGTTTGCAGTTGTCTGTCTTTATTTTGGTCTTTTTTTATGTGCAATTTTTTACGGGACTGTTTTTTTCCATGAGAAATAAAATTTTTTCACACACAGAATAAAGGTGATCACATAAAAAATTAGGATACAGAGGAGAAACCTGAACTTTGCATGTTTCTGAAACCCACTCAAGAAATACTCAACCAGCCTAAAGTACGCTGCGTTAGTTTTTTGGTGCATTAAATTAAAATGAGGTATCCTTTAAGCTGAACTAGACTTCACAGCTTGTTAAATGTTCATTTTTCATATACTGATGAACACTTAAGCCTAGGTAATACAATTGGGAATCAGACAGCCCACTAAGCAATTTGGGGAAAAAAAAGTATCTGTACATATGAGCTATAATCCAAATTCAAATTCTTACCTGCTGATTGACAGGGAAATTTCTGTTTATTTTCTTCACCTGTCAGAAAACAGGCATTTAGGATTCAGTTTCATGCAGAAGTTAAAAAAAAAAAAAATATCAGCTTTGACCTTTTTGAAATCACAGTGAAGATAGGTAAATAACACAAAACACATCAGAAGAAATTATAGTTTCCTATAGTAAGAATTGTGCTAATCAGCTAATATGATGTCATAATTCCCACTTACATTGTGCTTTGTGAGAGCAGATATGTTGGTTGCTATTGCTTGGAGCCAGTCTAGGCAGTCTTCAGCATTAGGAAACTGGATGACCCCACTGCATACACCATCTACTGCAATGACTTGAAATGCATTTTTCCTAAAGAAAGGTAAGAGAGCAAGAGTTCTACGGATACAGCTCTGATTACAATATATTTTCCTGACTTCACTTCATCTATTAAACTTTCAATAAGATACTGTGAAATTGCTTGGTGTAAATTTCTGTAGTAATTATTTGAGAAACTGAGTCCTCATTTTGTACATTACATTAATATATAATAAATTTGAACACTCTCAGTCTCTCTCTCTCTACATATATATATATAGAGAATTTTTTTTTTTTTTACTAATGTATCATTTGTTCTTTTTCTTCCAGTGTTAAGGTATAATGTTATATTGCAGCACCAAACGGTTTTACTGAGTAGACCCTAAGGAGTACTTACATTTAAAGCAATTGTGTCAAGGGAAATTCATTACAGCAATGGTTCTAGAAACCTTCCTCTCTTTGGAGAAGACACGTACAGACTCATCATGAAGGCAAAAAGCAAACACAAGTAACAAAGGTCATACTTTACACAATGTACTAGAAAGCAGATGTTAAAAAGAAAATAAGAAAACGTGTCTAACATTCCTTTTTTGTTATTATTCCTAATATTATAGCTATTATGTAATAAGCTATTGAGCAAACTTTGGCCTGTTTCTGTTTAACCCAAATTCCATGTACAAATGATAAACACTCACTGCAGAATTTACCACCAAATTTTGTCTTTCCTATGCCAGTTTAAGCCAGGATAAAGTATTTCTGATGGATGAGAAACTGCTACTTTGCATGAACATGATTCTAATTAGCTGTGAGACCTTGAACATTTGTGAAGCCTCATATTATGTTATAATATGTCACAGACAAATAAGGAAAACTACTAGAAGATATCGTTCGGGCAACATAACTTTGTCAGGCAAGGCAAATAAACGTGTTTTGACACTATTTTCCACATGGAGATCTGCTACTGTTTAGATATCTCAGAGATCTGGAGAGAAATCTGCCTGTAAACATTAATATATTATATCTATATATATATATATATATCTTCATAGCTAGCTTTCCAAAAGACCGCTGATCAAGCTTGACTGTGTCTTATGCATAGCTTGATAGAAAACTCCCTCTGGCTTACCGGCAGATGTCTGAACCTGGAATATACTGTGACAGTCGTGAATGGAGCAGGGGGATAAGTCGAAGGTCCACCCATCTCTTTTCCCATCTCAACCCTGGAGATGTAGGCCAAGATGAGCATGACAGTGTGTCCTGGAAGAGGTCACATAAAAGCACCAAGGGTTTTGTCATGATAGAAACACCTCTGAGGAATATTAAATGTGAGTCTTTTCAAATGACAACTCTTTAAACATCCCCTATTCTGCCCTCGCTAGGATGTAGTGATGATTTCTAACTTGGCAGATAGCTAAATGTGTTCGTCAATAAACATCCAAGAGACAGCAAGTACGTAGATGTTTACTGTCAGAAGCACTGTGAAACTACAATACAGAAACAAAAATAAAATGTTACAATGTATAACATCTTTAACTTTCTTTTACACTAACAGTCATTAATTATCTTATATAACACAAAGACACATAACACGTGCTGCCAATATCGTTCATTAGCCACTGCTACTAACTAGCGATTAACTTTAATGCTAACTTAACATTGAAAATACCAGCACTGAAGAAAGTTTAGAAGCAGAGCTGTTGTTTTCCACTCCTCGTTCACTTTTCTTTCCCTGTTGAACTCTAGGAACATACCTCTGTAAGTAATACTTATTCTTAAAGTTACGTGTAGTGGTTATTTGCAATGGTTGCTAAGTGTGGTAAACTTAAAGAAAACAGGTGATGCTAACAGCGTTAGATAACTACGTGAACAAGCAGCACAACACAATCAACTCTAAACAACTCTCTTAAAGAGACAGCACACTCCCCGCCTGGTATAACGTACAATAACAATATCTTCCTTTCAGAAGCAACACTACTTCTGAGACGGGTCTTGAATACACCCTGGGGGAGCCACCTTTAACCACTCTCATTTCCACTTTATGGACCTTATTGTCTCGACCAGGAAAGGTATTTACTACAAGTCCCATAGGCCATTCATTCCTTTTGGCCTGGCCATCCTTCAGGAGCACAATGTCTCCAACTTGTAGGTTAGAGTGGTCCACTTGCCATTTCCTTCTTGGCTGGAGCGTTGCAAGGTACTCTTGACGCCGTTGTCTCCAGAATGAATCAGCAAGGTTCTGGACTTGCTTCCACTGACTCCGGTAGAGAACCTTAAGGTCAAAGTCTCCTGAAGGAGCGGACACGGAGTCAATCTTTTGTGTTAAAAGCATAGCAGGAGTGAGCGCAGTGGGCATGTCTGGATCCGATGACACAGGAACTATTGGCCGTGCATTCATTATGGCAGCAACCTCTGCTAACAACGTAATGAGAACTTCATGTGAAAAACTGGGTGAATGCACCTTAAGCAGCATGGCATCTAAAATGCGACAGGCGATCCCTATCATTCTTTCCCACACTCCCCCCATGTGGGGAGAGTGTGGAAGATTGAAGTCCCAAGTACAGCCCTGGTCTTTGAGGTAAGACTGAAGCTCTGCATTCTCTGGTGTTATACCAAGTTCCTTGCACGCACCAACAAAGTTTGTCCGAACGAAGAGCTTTGCTGGACCTCTGATTGCAGTAAATCTTCTAAGTGCATTTATGAAGCTTGATGTAGATAAAGATTCAACTACCTCCATATGTACTGCTCTTGTGACCAAACAGGTAAAAGACCTCCTCTGGTACGGCGAGCACAGATGGTCCATGGCCTGAATACATCTAAATACGTCCAACTTGCATGAATGGGGAGCTTGGGTGAGACAATCCACAAGTAAGTCAGATATTTTTTGTTTTTCTATGTCTCCTCTTAACCTATTACAGATAATACACTTGTGTAAGATACTCGACACCAGTCTTTTTCCTCCCAGGATCCACAGCCCAGCAGACCTGATGGCCCCTTCAGTGATGTGCCTACCCTGGTGTGCAACTCATCCATGGTAATACTGCACCAGCAAGGTAGCGATGTGGTTGTTCTTAGGAATAATTATGGGATGTTTCTCCTCCCAAGGAATTCCAGCTGAGGACATGCGACCACCAATCCTCACCACACCGTCTGTATCCAGGATGGGATCAAGCTTTCTAAGAGGGCTGTGTTTTGGGACAATCCCTCCTTTGGACAGGTTCTTTATTTCCTCTCTAAAAGCCTCTTGTTGTACACTCCGGGCAATCACTGTCCTTGCCTTCATAAGCCTATCTGCTTTTGGTGTCTCTCCTTTTGGAGCTCTTGAACAGGATCTGACCTTCTGAATAAGCTTGGCCATTCCATGTGTAAGTAACTTCCAGCTGAAAAAGCATTCAAATCTGTGTGAACCAAGCAGAGTTTCAGACGTATTTGCAGCTAAGGTCGCAATCAGTGGACGCACATCTGCATCCATATCTGAGTCAACAAGCTCAAAGGATTTTTCCTGAGGAGGTGTAGCTCCACCATCTTTTTTGAGAAAGGAAGGTCCTGAAAACCAATTTGTATCTCCCAAAAGCGTAGCTGGTACTGGCCATGTACCATGATCTGCAGGATTGCTTTCCGTGCTGACGAAGTGCCACTGTTCTGGCTGCGATGACCTCCGGATGCGTGCGACTCTGTTAGCGACGTATACATAGAACCTCTGGTTGGTGTTGTGGATATAGCCCAATACAACTCTAGAGACAGTGTAAAACTTCACTGCGTGAATTTTGATATCCAGTTCATCCACTAACATGTTGGCGAGTTCGACTGCTAGCATGGCTGCACAAAGCTCCAGACAGGGAACAGTATGGGAGTTACGTGGTGCTAATCTGGATTTCCCCATACAGAATCCAACATGATGATGTCCCTTATCGTCGACTGCTCTGAGGTAGGCCACCGCAGAGATGGCTGTAGTAGATACATCGGAAAAGACACATAATTCCCTGCGCCATGTGGAGACCAAGGAAACAAGTAGGTAAGGTCTTGGTATGTGAAGTTGCTCAAGTGCCATCAATGAGTCCTTCCAAGACTTCCACTGCGCTTCTTTTTCAGCAGGTAATGGAGCATCCCATTTGCAACGCTCTGCGCATAATTCTCTGACTAGGGCCTTGCCTTGTACCATTATTGGAGCAACAAACCCCAATGGATCAAATAAACTGTTGACCGTGGAAAGAACACCTCTCCGGGTGAATGGCTTCTCCTCTCTTGAGACAAGGAAGGTAAAGCTGTCAGTTTGGAGATTCCAGTTGAGACCTAAGCTTCTCTGCAGGGGCAAAGGATCCACACCTAGCTCTAGGTCTTTCAGCTCCTTAGCACGTTCTTCAGACGGAAACACTTCCACCACTGCATTACGGTTGGAGGCTATCTTGTGCAGTTGAACGTTCGAGTCAGCTAACATTTCTTTTGTCCTTTTCAGGACGTTGATGGCAGTGCCGTCGGTGGGAAATGAGGTAAGTCCGTCGTCAACATAAAAGTTCCTTAGAACGAACTGTTTTGCCTCCACGCTATGTTCTTCCTGACCCTGCAGGGCAACTCTTCTCAAACCATATATGGCAACAGCCGGAGAAGGGCTATTGCCAAATACATGTATGGTCAGGCGGTACTCTGCGATACCTTTGGTAGGATCATTGTCCTCAAACCAGAGAAAACGTAAGAAATCACGGTGTTCCCGGTAAAGTTTGAAGCAGGAGAACATTTGTTCTATATCTGCTGCCACCGCCACTGGCTCCTTACTGAAGCAAATAATGACTCCCAAGAGTGTGTTGTTTAAGTCAGGACCACTTAACAGGACGTCATTCAGGGAGATACCATCATGCTTGTCGCTGGAGTCAAATACTGCTCGTATCTGGTTTGGTTTACGTGGATGACAAACTCCAAAGATTGGTAGGTACCAACGCTCTTGTTCTCCACTGAGTGGTGGAGCTAATTCTGCATGACCTGACTTGAAGATCCTCTTCATGAAAGCAACAATATGTTCTTTCATGTCTGTTTTTTTTTCAAGCACGCGGCACAGCATGGTTAAACGCTTGGCCGCTTGTGCTCTATTGTAAGGGAGTTTGCACCTTGGTTCTTTGAAGGGTAGTGGCACCACCTAACTGTTTGACTCATCCATGAAGACCTCCATGTCCATTATTTCCAGGAAGGTTTTCTCTTCCACAGACATGGCAGGCTTGTCGTCATGTGGTGTACGTTGGAAAATTCCCTTCCGATGATAAGATGTGTATAGTGCCTGGCGATCTTAGGCGTGGGGATTTCTGCCTCGTCATCTGGGAGCGCGTCACATTAGATCAGAGTAGAGAGCGGAATACGAGTTTTGCCATCTAACAACTCCATGATAAAATTGTTAGCTCGCCACCCTATGGTTTCAGTGACTCCCAAGCATTTCTTCAGGGTGTACGCTGCCATGCCCTCTTTAATACTAAAGAGTTAAAAAAAACTCTGTTCTTACCAGGGACTTATTGCTCTGCTCGTCAAGGACGACGTAGGTTTTAACAGCTCTCTCTCTGTGTGCTGCTGGATAAACTTTGACAAGACAAATTTTGGAGCATGACCTTGACCGGATCGCAGTCCCGCAGATGTCCGTGCATTTCGACGTGACAGCTAGAAGGGTACCTTCTTCTTGCTTCCCGCCTTGATCTGTTGTGGTTACAGAGGCCACAGTTGTCCACGGAGCCGGCCCTGGATGCAGCGCAGTAGGGTGGCTATCACTGTCGCACTCTCTGCACTGAACCTTTTTAATCAGTCTTTGGCTCGGTGCCTGGATGATGGACAACACCTATAACAAATATTCCTCTCTTGAAGGTAGGCTTTCCTTTCATCCAAAGATTTACTTCTAAAACCACAACATTACCTAAGGGGGTGTGGCTTGTTGTGAAGTGGGCATTGCTTGTCTGGGTCAGCAATCTTCTTTTCTGAGGAGCTGTCATGGCTGCGGTTAGAGTTTGCTGAGACCTCTGTCCTTTTGACAGAAACTGGTGTTGTCATGTTGAGTTTAGAGAGATGCTCTGCCTTTCCTATGCTTGAACTACCTGTAAGAGGGGCAAAGCTTGGATCGTTGAGTATTTTGGCTTGGTCACAAACAAACTTTACAAAGATGGAAAAATGTGGATAAGATGTTTGGTGATTTTCCTTATAATGAGATGCTAGAGAGACCCACTTGTCTTGCAGGGAGTATGGCAGCTTTTGGATAATGGGAGTGATGCCACGAGATGTGTCTAGGTAACTGAGACCAGGTAAAAAACCATTTTCCTTGGAGGTTTCCAGCTCCAAAAGAACGTCTCCCAGCTCTCGCAGCCTTTGATTTTCTCTATTTGTGATTTTTGAAAAATCATCAACCTTCTTAAGGATTGGATTTTCTATCGCTTCCAGCGATCCATAGCAGTCTTCCAACCTTTGCCATACCATGCCCACAGCTGCTGCTGCATTGTGTATGTGGACTGCTCGTATTCTCATCACATGCTCGGATGATTTTGGCCCACGCCACTTACACAGGAGGTCAAGCTCTTCTATTGCTGTCAGGTTTAGGTCCTCCGTAGAACTGTGGAAAGATGCTTTCCAGGCCCAATAATATTCACAACGGTGGTTGAAGCTTAACAGTCTGGAGCTTATCGTTTCACGACATATTAGATACTTGGCCAAATCTGTTGTAGCTGATGAACTGGGCTTATTAGTTCTGGGAGGCATACCTGTATGTGGTTCATGAGGTTGGTAGTTATTGCTGAATGGTCTTGTAATGTGTGATTGCTGTCAGTGTCTACAGGTATCCGTGGATGAATTCAAACTGTACAGACACTCCAGCTTGATATAAGTCTTCCGGGATGCGCTTTGAGCGTGAGGGTAACTTGAAGTGGCATCGATTCTCTGTTTGGATGTGTGCTGAACAGATAATTCAGGGCATTCATAGCTGCTGATCTTGTATGACTCCAGATTACCTCCCCCCATGTAGTTTTCCACTGCCTCACCATCGTCAATTGTAAGCTGGCGCATTGGTGCTGGCATGGGTTGTAGTAGCTTTGAGTCTTGGTGGGGCTCAAGTCTTGCATTCTCCATGTACTTATGCTCAGCATATTTGCTCTTTAAGCTTACACAATCTAGTTCTCCAAATTCGTTCTCGGCAACCGCTTCCAGAACATCAGCTTCAGCGATGGTGGCTGCGCTCTCTAGTTGCAGCGTGTACAGATTGGCTTGAAATGCTGCCTTTTTTTCTAGTAGCCTCTGCTGCAGCCTTTTGTTGTTCCTCTTCAATACATGCTTGCACCTTAATCATGTCTGCCTCTCTTTCTGCAAATGATGCTTGCGCATGTGTAGCTTCCCCCTTTGCACGTGCTCTGGCTGCAATGGCACTGGCTGAGGAATGTTGACTGGTACATGAGGTGTTGGAGCATAATCATGACTGTGTTTCAAGCGTGTCTTCACTACTCCAACGTGTTAGCTGCAGCTGTAATGGCAGAACAATGCTGTGTGTTTCCACGAAAATCCACTTTTCTGTAGGAAACCCTTTAGGCGTACATCTTTTCACTGTTCTGCCCTCGCTAGGATGTAGTGATGATTTCTAGCTTGGCAGATAGCTAAACAGGTTCCTCAGTAAACATCCAGAGACAGCAAGTACGTAGATGTTTACTGTCAGAAACACTGTGAGACTACAATACAGAAACAAAAATAAAATGTTAAAACCTATAACATATTTAACTTTCTTTTACACTAACAAACACCAAGTCATTAATTACCTTATACAACACAAAGAAACATAACATGTGCTGCCAATATCATTCATTAGCCACTGCTGGTAACTAGCGATAAACTTTATCCATCCATCCATCCATCTTCCTCCGCTTATCCGGGACCGGGTCGTGGGGGCAGTAGTCCAAGCAGAGTCCCCCAGACTTCTCTCTCCCCGCACACCTCCTCCAGCTCCTCTGGGGGAACCCCAAGGCGTTCCCAGGTCAGCTGCAAGACGTAGTCTCTCCAACGTGTCCTGGGTCTGCCCAAAGTTCATGACCACAGATGAGGGTAGGAACGTAGATTGACCGGTAAATTGAGAGCGTCGCCTTACGACTCAGCTCCTTCTTCACCGCAACAGACCGGTACAATGACAGCATTACTGCGGACACCGCACCGATCCGTCCATCATCCTGCTGCTCCATTTTTCCCTCACTCGTGAACAAGACCCCGAGATACTTAAACTCCTCCACTTGAGGGAGCAACTCCCCCCTAACCCGGAGGGGGCAATCCACCTTTTTCCGACTGAGAACCATGGCCTCGGATTTGGAGGTGCTGATTCTCATCCCCGTCGCTTCGCACTCAGCTGCAAACCTCTCCAGTGCATGCTGTAAGTCTTGATTCGATAAAGCCAACAGGACCACATCGTCCGCAAAAAGCAGAGACGAGATCCTGTGGCCACCAAAACAGACACCCTCCGTTCCCTGGCTGCGCCTAGAAATTCTGTCCATGAAGATAATGACCAGAATTGGTGACAAAGGGCAGCCCTGGCGGAGTCCAACATGCACCGGGAACAGGTCTGACTTACTGTCGGCAATGCGAACCAAGCTCCTGCTCCGGTCATACAGGGAACGAGCAGCCCATAGAAGCGAGCCCTGAACGCCATAATCCCGAAGTACCTCCCACAGGATGCCACGAGGGACACGGTCGAATGCCTTCTCCAGGTCCACAAAACAGATATGAACTGGTTGAGCAAACTCCCATGAACCCTCCAACACCCTAGTGAGGGTATAGAGCTGGTTCAGTGTTCCACGGCCAGGGTGAAAACCGCATTGCTACTCCTGAATCCGAGATTCTACTATCGGTCAGATTCTCCTCTCCAGTACCCCGGCATAGACTTTCTCAGGGAGGCTAAGGAGTGTGATCCCCCTATAGTTGGAACACAATCTCCGGTCCCCCTTCTTAAAAAGAGGGACTACCACCCCAGTCTCCCAGTCCAGAGGCACCGTTCCCGAGCTCCACGCAATGCTGCAGAGGCGTGTCAGCCAAGACAGCCCCACAACATCCAGAGACTTGAGAAACTTGGGGTGGATCTCATCCACCCCCGGAGCCTTGCCACCGAAGAGTTTTTGACTACTTCAGCAACTTCAGCCAGGGTAATGAACGAGTCCCCCTCCGAGTCCCCAGCCTCAGCTTCCTCTACGGAAGGTGTGTCGGATGGATTGAGGAGATCCTCAAAGTACTCCTTCCACCGCCGAGGACATCCTCAGTTGAGGTCAGCAGCACACCACTTCCACTGTAAACAGTGTTGGCGGAACACTGCTTCCCCCTTCTGAGTCGCCGGACAGTTTGCAAGAATCTCTTTGAGGCCGACCGAAAGTCTTCCTCCATGGCCTCACCAAACTCCTCCCAGGCCCGAGTTTTTGCCGCAGCGACTGCCAGAGTCGCGTTCCATCTGGCCCGCCGGTACCTGTCAGCTGCTTCAGGAGTCCCATGAGCCAGCCAGGCCCGATAGAAATCCTTCTTCAGCTTGACGGCATCCCTTACCTCCGGTGTCCAGCACCATATTCGGGGATTGCCGCCGCGACAGGCACCGGAGACTTTATGGCCGCAGCTCCGAACCGCCGCCCCGACAGTGGAGGTGTGGAACATAGTCCATTCGGATTCAATGTCCCCAGTCTCCCTCGGGACCTGGTTGAAGCTCTGTCGGAGGTGGGAGTTGAAGACCTCTCTGACAGGAGCCTCTGCTAAACGTTCCCAACAGACCCTCACTATGCGTTTGGGCCTGCCAGGTCTGTCCAGCTTTTTCCTCCACCATCGAATCCAATTCACCACCAGGTGGTGATCAGTTGACAGCTCAGCCCCTCTCCTCACCCGAGTGTCCAAGACATATAGCCGAAGATCAGAAGAAACGACTACAAAGTCGATCATCGACCTCCGACCTAGGGTGTCCTGGTGCCAAGTGCACCGATGGACACCCTTATGCAAGAACATGGTATTTGTTATGGACAAACCGTGACTAGCACAGAAATCCAATAACAACTCACCACTCGGGTTCAGATCAGGGAGGCCGTTCCTCCCAATCACGCCCCTCCAGGTGTCACTGTCGCTGCCCACGTGGGCCTTGAAGTCCCCCAGTAGAATGACAGAGTCCCCAGTGGGAGCGCTTTCCAGCACACCCCCCAGGGACTCTAAAAGGGCCGGGTACTCTGCACTGCCGCTAGGCGCATAAGCACAAACGACAGTGAGAGACTGTTCCCTGATCCGAAGGCACAGGGAGACGACCCTCTCATTCACCGGGGTAGACTCCAGCACATGGAGGCTGAACTGGGGGGCTATTAATAAGCCCACACCCGCCTGCCGCCTCTCACCCTGGGCAACGCCCGAATAGTGGAGAGTCCACCCTTGGTCGAGAAGAGTGGTTCCAGAACCCAAGCTGTGAGTGGAAGTGAGCCCGACTATATCTAGACGGTATCGCTCCACCTCCTGCACCAGTTCAGGCTCCTTCCCCGCCAGTGAGGTGACATTCCAAGTCCCAAAAGCCAGAGTTGGCGCCCGAGGTTTGGGTCGGCCGGGCACTCGGCCCCGACCACCGCCCAAATCACAACACACCGGCCCCTTACGGTCTCTCCGGCAGGTGGTGAGCCCACTGAAGAGCGGCTCTATGTCTTGGCTTCGGGCTGAGCCCGGCCAGGCCCCGGGGGCATAGAACTGGCCACCAGGCGCTCGCATGCGTGCCCCCCCCCAGGCCTGCCCCCCCAGAACAAACTGCTATATTAGTACCTTAGAGAAGAGAAGACAGAGGGTAATGAGGAACAGGAGGAGACATTGTGGAAGACCAAGCCTTTCCACAGACTCAACCATTGACAGAAAGAGGGAGTGGCTAACATGAAGAAATCCTACCAGTGGTAGGAAAAGGCTGGTCTGAAGGACAACACAGGGGCTCTGATGATAGCAGTACAGGAACAGGATCTAAGCACCAGATCCATAGAGGCCAGAGTCTACCATAGCAGACAGGACCCACAGTGCAAGCTGGGCAAAGATGCCCCTGAAACAGACTAGCACATAGTAACAGGGTGTAAGATGCAAGTTGGAATAGCATACACTGAGAGGCATAACTAAGTGGATGGAATAATGTACAGGAACATCTGTGCAGAATATGGACTGGAAGTCTCCAATTCCAAATGGGAGACACAACCGCAGGTGGTTGAAAGCAGCAGAGCTAAGGTCCTGTGGGACTTCAAGTTCTACACCGAGAAGCAATTACTGGCCAGCAAACCATACATAGTGCTGGTTGACAATAAGGGCAAATGTGAGGGGAAAGAGGGCAATTGTGATAGATGTGGTAATCTCAAGTGATAGCAATATCAGGGCTGAAGAAACAATTGGAATGGATGTGGAAGGTGAAGTCCAGAGTGGTCCCAGTGGTAATAAAAGTACTCGGGGCTGTGACCACCAAACTGGGAGAATGGCTCCAACAGATTCCAGGAACAACATCTCTGAAGTTTCTGTCCAGAAGAGTGCAGTCCTAGGAACAGCTAAGATACTGCACAGAATCTTGAGGAAAACAAACACACACCACCCTATGTAGGAGTGAGAGGGAGTTTTATATGTATATATATTGTCCTGGAGGGATTCTGGAATGAGCGACGGGCACAGGTGTGGGCTCATTGTTTTATTGAAAGGGCCGAACACATGAATGGCTGGAAGTCGCTCAAGGATCGCTGGATCGGCAGATGTTGTTCAAGGAAACAGGCAATACCTGTAGTCGAAGAAACAGTCCAAAGAATATAACCAGAAAGACACAACCACACAGCTAGAGAGAAGGCCAGGTGCAGTTTCTCATCTGAGGTTCTGAATTTAGGTGCTTCTGGGGTGCCAGAGACATCACGCAACTAGTGCCGCTGTTGGAGAGGTACTGTCATACCCCCAACAGGTGGAACTGATCCCGAGGGCAGCAGTAGCTGGCACACCTGCTTCACATCAAGGCACCATATAGAAGGAGCACCGTCACGAGGGTGTGCTGGGACCGACTGTCAGAGGACCTTGTCCGAAATGATTTTAACTCACACCTCCGGGAGAGCTTCTCCCATGTCCCGGAGGAGGTAGGGGACATGGAGTCTAAATGGACCCTGTTCAAAACCTCCATTGTGGAAGCAGCCAGGCACAGCTGTGGCCAAAAGCTTGTTTGTGCCAGCCAGGGCGGCAACCTGAGAACCCGTTGGTGGACACCGGTGGTGAGGGAAGCCGTCAAGCTGAAGAAGGAGGCCTTTAGGGCCTGGTTGGCTCTGGGGACTCCTGACTCAGCAGACAGGTACCGGGAGGCGAAAAAGGCAGCAGCAGCAGCAGCAGCGGCTGCGGTTGCAGAAGCAAAAGCCCGGGCATGGGAGGAGTGTGGAGAGGCTATGGAAAACAACTATCGGTCGGCTTCAAAGAGGTTCCGGAGAACCATCCGGCAGCTCAGAAGGGGTCGGAGGAATTTCGGTCAGGCTGTGTTTATCAGGAGTGAAGAAACTCTGACTTCTGATGAGGACATTGTTGGGAGGTGGAAGTAGCACTTTGAAGAACTCTTAAACCCGAGTGATATGCCTCCCTTACAGGAGTCAGGGCCAGAGGCTTTCGGGCTGTCAGAGTCCATTTTCCTGGTGGAAGTCACTGAGGTAGTTGGTAAGCTCCACAGTGGCAAAGTACCGAGGGTGGATGGGATCCGCCCAGAAATACTTAAGGCCCTGGATGTTGCAGGGCTGTCATGGTTGACACGCCTCTGCAATGTTGCATGGACCTTGGGGACAGTGCCCTTGGATTGGCAAACTAGAGCGGTGGTCCCTATCTTTAAGAAAGGGACTGGAGAGTGTGTGCTTACTATCAGGGCATCACACTTCTCAGCCTCCCTGGGAAAGTCTATGCCGGGGTGCTGGAGAGGAGGCTCCAGCCGATAGTCGAACCTCAGCTTGAAGAGAACAATGCGGATTCCGCCCTGGCCGTGGAACAGTGGACCAGCTTTTTACCCTCTCACAGATCATTGAAGGGGCATGGGAATTTGCTAATCCAGTCTACATGTGTTTTGTGGACTTGGAGAAGGCTTATGACTGTGTTCCCTAGGAAATTCTGTGGGAGGTGCTTTGGGAGTATGGGGTACCGGGACCACTACCGCGGGCCATTCAGTCCTTGTACGTATGGAGCGAAAGCTGTGTCCGCATACTCGGTCTTGTTCACGAATGAGGGAAGAAGGGAGCGTGAGATAGGCCACAGACTGGGAGTAGCGGTTGCAGTAATGAGGTCGCTGTATCGGACTGTAGTAGTGAAGGGGGAGCTGAGCCATAAGGCGAAGCTCTCCGTTTACCAGTCGATCTACGTCCCTACCCTCACCTATGATCATCGACTCTGGGTGATGATCGAAAGAATAAGATCGCGGATACAAGCGGCTGAAATGAGTTTTCTCCGCAGGGTGTTGGGACTCACTCTCCATGACAGGGTGAGGAGTTCAGACATCCGGGAGGAGCTCAAAGTAGAGCTGCTACTCCTTCACATTGAAAGGAGCCAGTTGAGGTGGTTTGGGAATCTGATAAGGATGCCCCCTGGACGCCTCCCTTTGGACTGGGGCCCCTAGGTTGGCCCAGAACCCGCTGGAGGGATTATATCTCACAGTTGGCCTGGGAACGGCTGGGGATCCCCCAGGTTGAGCTGGAGGAAATTGCGGGGGACAGGGGCGGCTGGGCCTCTCTGCTCTCCCTGCTGCCACCGCGACCCTTTTAGGACAAGCAGGACAGCAGATGGATGGATGGATGGACCATCATGAGTACGCCCTGAAGAACCTCGTCGTGGAGAACGGTTCAGTACACCCTTCAAGAACTTACCCCTTCAGATTGTTCGTTTGATCTCTGACAGTGTACTTATCTTTCTTTTGTTTTCCCGCAGACCTTCTGCATCTCAAGTTTTTTTTGATTTGGAAAGCATGAATAAACTCTGCTACTAGATGCAAGTCTTTAGAGTGGTCGTTTGAAGAGTTGTTGACAATTTCAGTGATAACTGTGTTTTAGCTATGAGATGCTTATAGTGTAGTAATTCCTATTGGTACAGATTAAAAGAAAAATACTCTTACAAACTTACGCAGGTAAAAAAAAAAAAAAAAAAATCCCACATCAGCGCAGACTATATTTTATCATTCTTGAAATGTATTGCAGGGGTGCGGTGGCGCAGTGGGTTGGACCGCAGTCCTGCTCTCCGGTGGGTCTGGGGTTCGAGTCCCGCTTGGGGTGCCTTGCGACGGACTGGCGTCCTGTCCTGGGTGTGTCCCCTGCCCCTCCGGCCTTGCGCCCTGTGTTACCGGGTAGGCTCCGGTTCCCCCGTGACCCTGTATGGGACAAGCGGTTCTGAAAATGTGTGTGTGTGTGAAATGTATTGTACAATACTAAGTTTATATTTACTCATTGCTCACACTATATTTACCGAACAACATGGAAACATGTTGTGCTCTGAGTTTCGATAGAGCAAAGAAGGTTGCACAGACAGCGTTCATTACGAATGTTTATTGGAACACTGTCACAGGTATAAGTGTAAATACAAGGAAATAATGCTCTTGGGGGGGTGTGGTGGCGCAGTGGGTTGGACCGCAGTCTTGCTCTCCGGTGGGTCTAGGGTTTGAGTCCTGCTTGGGGTGCCTTGTGACAGACTGGTGTCCTTTCCTGGGTGTGTTCCCTCCCCCTCTGGCCTTACGCCCTGTGTTACTGGGTAGGCTCCGCGACCCCGTATGGAACAAGTGGTTGTGTGTGTGTGTGTGTGTGTGTGTGTGTGTGTGTGTGTGTGTGTAATACTCTTGGTCCAAGGACCTGCACCCCTAGTCAGGCAGCGCAGTGCCACTCAGGCTTTTCTCCTCTTTCACTGGCCAACACATTCAACCCTATATATTCTCTGTAACTTCCCCCAGCAGTTGAACACTTAATTCCATTTTACTCACAGTTCAACCATTTACAATAAACTCATCTCTTTACAATAAATAATAAACACTTCCCGCTCAGACGTAACGCTCCCAAGTAATGAGGGTCATTACACTATGTAGCAGTATTAAGCCTGCACCTTTTTCCACCCAAGGTGCCTTATAATGCCAGATACACTACTTTACAATGAGTCACACATTTGTACACCAGTGAAACACACTCTCTGTAACACACACACAGAATTAGCAGTTTTTAGGTTCAGCAATCCACTTGTCTCTCTTTCTTATAATGTAATGCACAAATTGTATTCTCTGAGACACACGTCGCTTTGGAGAAAAGCGTCTGCTAAATGAATAAATAAAATGTAAATGTAAACTCCATGTATTTGGACAGTGGGAGGAAACTGGACCATGTGGAGGAAACCCACTCAAACACAGGAAGAACATGCAAACTCCACACAGACTGAGTAGGGATCAAACCCATGTCCTCTGCTTGCTGCACCATTGGCTGCCTGTTGAGTTCAACAGTCTTGAAAGGTAGCTTAATCATTCAGACTTCAAAATTAAGCATTTAGCCACAACCGCACCGTGGGATAAATCCTGCATAACATCCACAAGATCCACCCCGTCTCACAACAGACTCTACGCAACCCTTTGTCTAGGCCAAAATGATATCCTGCCTGGACTACTATAACTCTCCTTTTTGGCCTTTCTACCTCTGCCATCAAACCTCTCCAGGTGATACAGAACACTGCTATACAAGTTGTGCTTGACTTGCTGAAACATTCACCCATCCTCGTCTCTCTGCACTGGCTTCCTATAGCTCCCAGGATTAAATTCAAGACTCTGGTTACTACCTACAAAACCATCAACATATCTGCTTCTCGATATGTACAAGACCTGATCACTAACTACAGCCCAACCAGACAGCTACGTTTCTCCACCTTTGCCCGATTGGTCTTCCCATGCACAAAAGGTCCGAAATCAAAAGCACAAAGGTTTTCCGTTCTGGCTCTAATGTGTTTGTCCATTTTCTTTTCTTTTTTGGTTTTCCTCTCACCTTGATTTGTACTGGAGTCACAAGTGTCCAGCAACATCAATTGTTTAATAATCAAATAAACTTTTGTGCAGCTACTTGTGTGATGTATACTGGTTCATATGGTAGAATGTGACAAATAAATTTACTTTGGAATCATGTGTCTGCATTCCAGTCTTTCCTTCTGTAGATGTAATGAACTCATTGCATTTTTCTTTAAGAGCTACATCACTGAGGAGAAAAGCATCTGCTAAATGAATAAATATAAATGTAAGAATGACCTTCAAGAAAACCCATCCATCCATCCATCCATCCATCCATCCATCCATCCATCCATCCATCCATCTTCTGTATCCATTTGTTCATTTAGGGGGTTGTCAACTTTAGCCTTGTCTGTAAAGTACAGGTAAGAAGAAAGAATACACCTTCTTCTGAATGCTCGTTCCGTGCAGAGTACAGTACTTATTTACATTCACCAACAGTGTTACCATGTTGAAAAATTGAAAAACTGCCAAATAACCTATATTCCACCCTGTAACACCAGAATATTTGAGTACAAACCCAGAACTTAAGCGTCAGAATTGGTAATTGATCCACTGACCTAAATGCAGTCAATATATTAAGCACAATTATTTTCAATGATCATACTATCATGTTAATCAATACCATATCGTTTTATTCATGAAAATGCGTTCACTTTTAAGGATCAAAGTTCCCCACATTTTTACAATATACCGTATTGTTGGGGTGATAGTTCAAATGCAAGCCACTGTCACATAAAGGTGATGACGTCCCACTGCTCTGGTCACTGGGTACACCTGAATGAATTGGAAACAAACACAATTATACAATAGTCTCATTCATAATCAGAATGCTCAGTAACAGAAAGAATGAATTATAAAAAAGACACATCTCATCATTATGTTAGCAAGTTCAACTATAAAGGCTGAAAATGTTATATGTTGCATATGCAATATTACCCAACACCACAGTCAGACTCAGCATTATTAATTAAAAAAAACGTGAAGGCAAATAATTTGATTTTAGCAGTAAAAACATTAGTGAGGCTATGAGGGATAAAGCATACGTGGTATTTGTTACTTGTCACATGAACATGACAAAATTTGCCTCATTCTCTTTTTACTTTCTGATATGTGCTTGTAATTTAAACCTTATTCACTGCAGCTGATGATGATGAGGATTTTTTCTTTTTTCACATTGCAAAAGTAAGACGTACATGTGCAGTCTTCGCAGAGAGGCAATTTCAGAAAGGCTGGCGTCTTTTTCAAGAAAGAAACAGTCAGTGTTACTTCTTCTCCAGCATTTCTCAAGACCTGCACCTAGACAAAGAAAGTACCCTCAATGATCTCCTATTCTAATGAAGTGGCCAATTGTCAATCGACTTTGTGTTGTTTTCCTGGAGGAAAGCTGGACAGATAAGCATGTTACATGAACTACATCTCAAACACATAGTTTTCAGCAGCCTGTCTAGACACATTAGGGAAGAGGCAAGTCACTCTCTGTACTTTTGGTTTTTGGTAGACAGAGTCGATTAGTTATGGCATCCAAGATGCTGAAGACCCTTTTGGTTTGTTTAATAGCTAGGGTAATCTACTAACTTCAGACAGTTTAATTTGGTTTGCCAAAGTTCCTTTCATTGGCTCTGTCTTAGCTCCTTTTTCCCCTGTGTTATGTAAATATTAGCACAGATATAATAACTTGGACTTGAGCATTTCCTTGTTGTACATGCAATTTTGTTGGCCCCTTGTTACCACTCATCCCCAATCACCTGATGTTGCACCCTAGTCACCACTAGATGGCTGGGGATCATAACAAGCACTCACAAGATTTACACATTAAAGACACATGAAAAAGTGCAATCACCAAATTTTGACAGCTACTTTTGATTTGAAGAGTATTTAATGTTGATATGCAATGGTGATGGTACTGCGGAGGGTGTGTAATGATGGCCGTGCCTTAAATGTAACTAATAAATCATTTAACAATTATAAGGGCTGCAGAGGAAATACTAATACTTGATATATTAATACTAACGTGTTAAAGTCTGCATCATCCATCATTGCTTGTCAGATTCCTAATTTAATTATAGCACCTGCCTACTAAATTTATTTCCTGGTCCGTAGATCTGTCCTTTGCAGTGATAGTTATAATGGATAATCAGCATATTGGAGTCTGCATCTTCAGGACTTGCAATCCAGCTTCAATGTCCCTCTCAAGCTCATTAAGATGCCTCTGTAATTCACAGTATCAAGAGAAGCTTAATGCATTTGAGACCTACAAAATCAGTTGTAGTGCTCAGTGTTGGTGGACTCTAAAATAGGTGCTCTTTAAAGCACGCTATTGGTACTCTACAATTAATGCTATGCCTGCTGATTTTGTGATGTGATCTTTGACAAGCGCTGTTCTCTACCTGAATATACCGCCATAAAAGGCTATAACAATTACTTTTTAAGGGACAACAGTAAGCGTAAATGGACAAAACATCAAGATATCAGTTAACTCTTGTCTGATCTTGACAATAGAAATAATAGACATTTCTTATATTTTGTGAAATTAGCATTTCCTTATCGATTTCTACTTGAAAACAATTGGAACTTGTTTTGAAAATTCAAGAACAAGATAACTATATTACATTTTATAGTTGGTTGACGTCAGCTTGTGCGGCTAGTCTTCCACGTAAAGCAATCTTGAAATGAAAATGCATTCCAACACAAATTTGTACATTCTTCGGTTACTCTGCATGGACACTTCTCATACCTTGGCCCAGAAAACTGGGTATTTTTGTTCTTATAATAAGATGAGTTGTGCAAATTCTTGAAATCCAGGTAAGAAAATATTAATGTACGAAGTGTCCTTATAATAAAAAATGAGCATAAGCTAGTTCCTCAATTAATAAACACAACTAGAAGTCTGTAATTTTGGTTGTTTTTAAACTTCAACGTCACTTTTACTGCCAAGTCAAAATAAAGAGAATCTTATTAATTCTGACATTTCTTATTTGCTAACAAGGTTTTGTAAAAATCAAGCATATGTAATAAACGAAAAATGGTTTTAGAATAAGACAACATTTTTAAAATACCAATCTTTAAGAAACGTAATAACCTTTGCCATGTGTGCATATTAGAGTTGCAGTTTCAGCCATTTGTGACTGGTATGCTGGGCTGGGCTGCTTTATACATATTACATTTTAAATGTTCCGTGGCTTGTCTTAGTATATTAGCTCACAGTTTATCTAGCTACTTCTGTATTGTATGTAAATGTTTGTGTACCCATTAAATTTTTTTTTTTAAAAATGTAGAAAGGTGATCAGGATTTGTCTATCCTGAGTTCTGTGCACCTACTTATGCAATGAGTGCATACAGTGGAAAGAAACAAACTAGGTTTACTTAAGAATCACATGTCTGCAACTATGTCTCTTTTATTCATTTAGCAGATTCTTTTCTCAAAAGCGATGTACATCTCAAAGTACAATTTTTGTATTACATTAGGAGAAAATGTAAATGTAAATGTTGCCGTTATACTCATTCATTTTGAAGACACTTTTCTCCAACATGACATACATGTCAGAAAAAAGTACATTTCACTAACTACATTTGTGTTGTTTTCACATTTAATTTCTAGAAATATGCCGAAAAATTAGTAGCTCTGGAGGGTTGCTTTAGTTATTAAGTGTGCATTAAATATTAGGTTATTAAGTAGTTTAGTTGCAAATGTTTTGGCATCTTGCCCAAGGTAAGTTGATGTTGATGAAGACATCTCACAAGATGCCAAAACATTTACAATTAAGTTACTCAGCCCTGTGTGTACTTAGTAATCAAAATTTGTGAATCTTTTCCTGTTTTACTTCAGGGTTGAAGGGTACAGTCAGATCTACTATATAAACTGATTTAATCTTGGCTTATACTTTTTATTGGTTTATTCCCTTGGCTGTAGCATTTCCCAAAAGGGATATATTTTCAGTAAATAAAAATGTAATGAAGGACATTTGCTATCATATCATGAAGGACAGATCTGTAAGCATTTTGATTTTTTTTTATTATTATTTCTTAGTACCTGAAATCTGTACCTCTAACAGCTTTCAAATTAGGAAAAAAAAAAAAAAAAAAAAACAATTTTCGAGATGAACAGTGTTTATCAACTGTTTGCCTCATAAAATGATTAAGTGTTATTTTATTGTCATCTGCATTTTGTGTACAGGCAGAATGTACTTTACAGCATTGTATTCATGTTGTGTTTAGTAGTTGTTGAGAAACACACACACACAAACATACATACATACATACACACACACTGTCTGAAGCTGCTTGTCCCAAGGGGGGTTGTGGTGAGCCAGAGCCTAACCCAGCAATGCAGGGTGCAAGGCTGGAGGAGGAAAGGACGTCAGTTCGTTGCAAGGCACCCCAAGCAGGACTTGAACCCCAGGCCCACCAGAGAGCAGGCGCTGGCAAAACCCACTGTGCCACCACACCCCCCCTGTTGAAAAGCATCTCGGTGTATAGCACACGGCTCTTAAACATGGCAAAACACATCATAAAACACACATCAGAATACCAATTTAGACTTTCTCAGTTTGATATAATAAAATTATTTGACAATTATTGAATTAAAAGTTACTCTTTTTGAGTTGGTTGATATATTTTCAATTGCACTCCTTCCTCAAAATTTCTGCCTGTTGCAGAGATTAAACAACTTCTGTTCACACACCCTGGTGAGAGACATCAGTAACGTGCCCTCAGAGGAAACAAAACTTTTAGTTTTTTAAAAAGACTAAAAATGGTTACAGCTTTTGTCTGGGATTTAAGAGTGATTGTAATGAAAAACAGGATGACCAGTGAATGTCAGTATGCTTATGGCATGAAGTAATTGATAAAAGGACTAAAAAGGAGTTTCTTGAGGTAATGTAATAATACTGAATGAATTTTAATATATTTCAAAACCATATAACTATTACGTTTCTTAAAAATTGGTATATTAAAAATGTTGTCTTATTCTAAAACTATTTTTCGTTTATTGCAAAGGCAGAGTAAATATAATGCAATTCATCAGAACTACAGATAGTCACACTCAGATTTTCTTTTTTTTGGGGCAACCATTCAGGAATTAAGAAAAGGTCCTGGTGATTAAAATGTGCTTTATTCTACCTTGTTGTGATATTTGTTTTCCGCTTTATGGGTTAATTTCTTGCATTTCAATGCCTGCATGCATGAATATGGACATATAGCGATACGCTTCTTTTCAAGGTGGTTCGGAGGTAATGTTTGCAAAATCTCTGCACATGTGAATTAACAGCACTTAGCATAAAAACACAAACACGACAAAAATGCAGAACTGAAAACAAAAGGACAAAATAAAGTAACCAAAGTGTTATCTTCTATAACTGCAAGAGTAAATTTAATTGCTTGTGAGTTCAGCAGATGTGCTTGTCACTCCTGACGCGCCCAAGGACTGCACTGTCACTCCCGACATGCCCGACGATTGCGCATCTAACAACCGCGTGCTTGACGACCACTGCGACCCCCCCCCGGCGACGATCCCGGAGACTCAGTATGAAAGCACCTGCTCTGATGCACCTGGCTGCAGAACCTCCAACTGAGAGACGTTCTCCTCACTTATTTCTTCCGAGGCTAATTGTTCTGCTCTGTTCTCTGGGTGCAACCCTGTGTGATACAAATAAAGCAAGTTAGCATCAGCACTTGAGTCTGCTCTCCTAATCCTCCACACACTGCGTGACAGAAGGTTCTGCCTTTCATGCGGACTCAGCGATGCTCGATCAGCTGCACCATGCCGTCTCCTCACATGGCACCCTGCTGGGCTCGCGTGACCAGTCCCTGCGCCAAATTGAGGGGACTCTCCAAGAGATGGTGGAAGCGTTCTGGTCCAGCGGGATCACTCAATCCACCGGGACCCCCCACCTCGCCAGCCCGGATAAGTATGTGGGAACGCCGGACAACTGCTAAGGCTTCCTAATGCAATGCGAACTCGTGTTCGCTTATTCTCCATGAACCTATCAAGCAGACAAAACCAAGATTGCTTACCTGATTTCCCACCTCACGGGCCCCGTGCAAGACCTGGGAAGAGCACGTCCGCCAGGTAAGAAAAGTGTTAGAATGGCTCCTCCAAAACCCACTCTATGTCAAGGGGGAAAACGTCTCTTCCACCAGTCCAGAGTGCCGTTCCTGGGCTACAATCCTGAGTGACGCAGGTGTGGCTATGGACCCAGAGAAGGTCCAGGCGGTGATTGACTGGCCACGACTGCGAACTGTGAAAGCCCTGCAACGGTTCCTGGATTTTGCTAATTTCTATAGGAGATTCATCAGGGGATTCAGCTCCATCACTGCCCCCCCTCACAGCTCTTACGGCAGGTAAGGAGACCCACCTGCCTTGGGGCGGGCAAGCACAGCAAGCATTCCTAGAGTTGAAGACTCGTTTCACGACAACACCAACATTATGACACCCAGACCCCACATTACCATTTGTAGTGGAGGTCTCAGAGGTCGGAGTCGAGGCCGTGCTGTCCCAATGGCAGGGTGACCCACCAAAACTGTACCCCTGTGCATACTTTTCACAAAAGTATGAACATGATGGCGGCGCGGTCAGATGCAGCGGCTGCTCCGGGTCCTAAAAACGGTGTTTTAATGTCAGTTAGTCTTGTCTCCTCGTCCTCAAAACCAGAAGAAATACAACAGAAACATCAGAAAGCTACACTGCAATATGTCTACGATCGCCAGCGTCTTCTGGAAATAGGCAGTGAAGGTAACCATCATCCATAACCAATGACTACTGTGAAGCTAAGAGGCCTTTGTTTACTGCGGAAGCCAGACCCCGAGACTAAGGCTGCTACCCGCACAAGGAGGTGCCGCAAGCGGTGTGAGAGAGGACGCAAACGCGGCAAGCGCGGAGGCATACGAGCTAGGCTAAAGGCTAACCCCACAAGACCAGCTCTTCCAACAATCTTGCTGTTAAATGTACGCTCACTAGACAATAAACTGGACCTAATTCGACTCTGCCGGACTGCACAGCACGAGACAAGGGAGTGCTGCGTGTTTGTTCTTACCGAAATGTAGCTAAACAACAACATCCCAGACTCCGCCATTCAGCTGCACAGGCTAACATGCTACCGAGCGGACAGAGATACAGCACTGTCTGGTAAGACTCGCGGTGGCGGCTTGTGTGTATATATTAACAAGGAATGGTGCAACAATGCTGTGTTAGTGTCAAAACACTGCTCGTCGCTGGTGGAGTTTATAATTGTGAAGTGCCGACCCTTCTATCTGCCAAGGGAGTTCACAGCCATTGTCATTGTTGCTGTGTACATACCCCCTTGTGCAAACGCTAAGGACGCTCTTCGCGAACTGTACAGTGCTATCAGCGAGCAACAGACAAATAACCCTGATGGCTTTTCATAATATCCGGTGATGTTAATCACGCAAACTTAAAGACAGTCTTGCCAAAGCTCTACCAACACGTTAACTTTGCAACAAGAGAAAACAACACATTGGACTTGGTTTATTCAACAGTAAAAAATGCGTACAAAGCTGCACCCCGCCCCCATTTCGGGTACTCAGACCACATCTCTGTTATGCTAATTCCAGCATACAAACCACTTCTCAAACTTGCCAAACCGGTCCAAAAGCAGATCACAGTATGGCCAGACGATGCTACCTCAGCACTACAGGACTGCTTCCAGGACACAGACTGGAACATGTTTAAAGAGGCAGCCACCTACCATGACCACACAGACCTGCAAGAATACACTGAAACAGTGACTGCTTACATCAAAAAGTGCATTGATGATGTGACAGTCACCAAGACCATCACCACACGTGCCAACCAGAAGCCATGGATGACAGCAGAGGTTCGTGGGCTGCTAAAGACCCCTGATGACGCATTCAGATCGGGAGACATAGCAGTCCTCAAAACAGCAAGAGCTAACCTGTCCCGTGGCATCAAGAAAGCAAAACAGTTATATGCACTAAAAATCAATAATCACTTCAGTGACAGCAAGGACACACGGAGTCTGTGGCAAGCTATTCAGACCATCACAGACTACAAGCCCCTGCCACAGGCCTGTGAAGATGACACATCCCTCCCAGATGCACTTAATGAGTTCTATGCACGGTTTGAAATGCAGAATGACAAGTCCGCACACAAACTACCCACACCTCCCAATGACCAGGTGCTCTCTGTCTCCAGTCGATGTAAGGAAGACCCTATCTAGGGTTAACCCATGCAAGGCTGCAAGTCCTGACAACATACCAGGCTGAGTACTGAGGGACTGTGCTGAACAGCTGACAGATGTCTTAACAGACATTTTTAACATCTCATTAAGCCAAGCAGTTGTCCCCACATGTCTCAAGTCCACCACCATCATCCCAGTACCAAGGAAGTCACCTGTGTCCTGCCTGAATGACTATCGTCCCATAGCACTGACCCCAATCATGATGAAGTGCTTTGAGAGGTTAGTCGTGCACCATATCAAATCCAATCTCCCCAACACACTTGACCCGCTTCAATTTGCATACCGTCCAAACCGCTCTACGGACGATGCCATCTCCTCCACTCTCCACCTGGCTCTTACCCATTTGGAAAACAAAAACTTTTATGTTAGATTGCTGTTCATCGACTTCAGCTCAGCATTCAACACTATAATCCCACAACAGCTCATCAGCAAACTAAACCTGCTGGGCCTAAATGCTTCCCTCTGTAATTGGATCCTGGACTTTATAATCGGAAGACCTCAGTCAGTCTGTGTCGGCCACAACACCTCCAGCACTACCACACTGAGCACAGGTGCCCCACAAGGCTGTGTGCTCAGCCCGCTGCTCTTTACGCTGCTGACCCAAGACTGCACTGCCAAGTTCAGCTTCAACCACATCATCAAGTTTGCTGATGACACAACGGTGGTAGGTCTCATCAGCAACAATGATGAAACACCCTACAGAGAGGAAGTGGCACAACTGGTTGAACGGTGTGGTGCAATCAACCTGTCCCTCAATGTGAGTAAGACAAAAGAGGTTGTGATGGACTTCAGGAAGAACTCCGTTGACCACCCCCCACTGACCATCGACAGCTTGACTGTGGAAAGAGTCAGCAGCACTAAATTCCTGGGGGTGCACATTACAGAAGACCTCACCTGGACCACCAACACTACATCACTCTCCAAGAAGGAGCAACAGCGGCTCCACTTCCTGCGCCGACTTAAAAGAGCAAGTCTCCCTCCTCCCATCCTCACCACATTCTATAGGGGAACAATTGAGAGTGTGCTAACCAGCTGCATCACTGTCTGGTACGGGAACTGTAGTGCAGCAGACCGCAAGACCCTACAGCGGACAGTGAACACAGCTGCAAAGGTCATCGGTGCCCCTCTTCCCTCCATTCTGGACATTTTCCTTGCACGATGCTCCAGTAAAGCCACCAGTATCGTAAAAGACCCCACTCATCCCTCTCACAGTCTCTTCCAGCTCTTGCCATCAGGAAGACGGTATCGGAGCATCAGAGCCCACTCTGCCAGACTGCTCAACAGCTTTTTCCCCCAGGCTGTGAGAGCCCTCAATTGCAATCACCTTGCCACCCTCTGAAACCTCATCCACAACCTTAGCTCCTGAAACCAGGATCCTCTCTCCCCCCCAACCCACCACACCACACCACACCACACGCAAACTGTTGGAAACACACTCTTTTCCTTTCCATATGCAAACCAACTGTAGAAACACACTTTTTTCTCTATATGCACCCCACACACACACACACACACACACACACACACACTTCCAGAACCGCTCATCCCTTACGGGGTCACGGGGAACCGGAGCCTACCCGGCAACACAGGGCGTAAGGCCGGAGGGGGAAGGGGACACACCCAGGACGGGACGCCAGTCCGTCACAAGGCACCCCAAGCGGGACTCGAACCCCAGACCCACCGTAGAGTAGGACTGCAGTCCAACCCACTGCGCCACCGCACCCCCTATGCACCAGACACTTTCTTATAAAACCCCCAATGTTACAAGGACTTAATAAGATAACACAAATGTTTACTTGTGAATGCACTACAAATCATATTGCACTACTTCCTTCTTAAATACTTCTATTGCACAATATCATGTACAGTTATTATGTAAGTACTTGTATAGTCTGTCTTAGATTATGTGTATGTATAGTTAACTGTTTATAGCATATGTATATTTGCCCTAATTTTAGATTACCGACTTAGTAAATTAGCTATGTAGGTCTAAAAGCTGTCCTTATGTCTAGTGTTGTATGTTTATATTTATGCTTATTTACACAGCACCGTGGTCCTGCGAGACACGACATTTCGTCCCACTGTATGTCCACACATGTAGTGGAATGACAATAAAGCTCGACTTGACTTGACTTGAAAAGCTGTCACCAGCTGAGCGAAACTATGACATTGGAACTTGAGAGCTCTTAGCCATTAAATTAGCCCTGGAGGAATGGAGGCACTGGTTAGAAGGGGCCTCGCATCCCTCTCTGGTACTAACTGACCACCGTAACCTAGAGTATCTTCAGACAGCACACTGTCTGAACCTATGCCAGGGCCGATGGGCCTTGTTCTTCACCAGATTCGATTTCACTGTATCGTATTGGCCAGACTCTAAGAACATGAAGGCTGATGCCCTCTCACGGCTGTTTGCCACTGATGCTTCTACTGAATGCCCAGAGCTGATCCAACCCGAGCACTGTGCTGTGGCCCCAACACGCCGGCACTTCTTTCAGGAGCTCCATGACGCACAAACAGCTGAGCCCAATCCACCTGTAGCACCAGAGGGTAAGGAGTACATGCCCGTGAAAATGCGACCAAACCTCCTGAAGTGAGCCCACGACTCTTCCACAGCCGGTCACCCCGGTGTGCGCCAAACACTGTTTCTCCTCCAAGGGAGGTTCTGGTGGCCCTTCATGCCGGAGGACGTCCAGGAGTACGTAGAGGCCTGCACAATCTATTCCCAAGCTAAAACCCCAACACAGAGACCTGCTGGTTTGGTGGAACCAGTGCCAGAACCCTCACGGTCTTGGTCTCATGTAGCAGTGGACTTCCTGGTGGACCTCCCACCTTTGAATGGTAAGACTGTAAGACTGTGATACTAACCTTGAGTGACCGATTTTCCAAAGCCTGCCACCTGATCCCTTTACCATAGTTGTCCACAGCCCTGGAAATGGCAGAGGCACTATTCCAACAGGTCTTCTGCCTATACGGTCTACCTGAGGACACTGTGTTTGATTGTGGGCCCCAATTCACGTTGTGAGTACGGAAGGCGTTCTGAGCAAAACTGAGGGTCTCGGTGAGCCTCACCTCTGGCTAGCACACCCAGTCCAATGGGCAGGTGGAACAACTGCAGCAGGATGTCAGTCGCTTCCTCCGCAGCTACTGCACCCATCAGCAACACCAGTTGTCCTGGTGCCTGCCCTGGGCTGAGTATGCTCACAACACCTTGACCCACTCCTCCACAGGTATGTCACCGTTCCAATGTGTTTTAGGGTACCAACCTGCTCTGTTTCCCTGGTGCCCCAGCCCAAGCAACGTACCCATAGTTGATGCCTGGCATCAGGCCAATGGCGAAACGTGGTGGACTACCAAGGCTCATTGCTGACATAGCACCTTCCAATACAAGCAGCAGGTGGACCGCCACCGGTGCCCCCTCACCTTGTAGCCAGGGCAGCAAATGTGGCTGTCCATCCGGGACTTGAGGTTACGCCTCCCCTCCAGGAAGCTCAGTCCCCATTTCGTCTGCCCCTTTGAGGTCCTTCACCAGGTCACGCCCGTTTCCTA
Source organism: Scleropages formosus (assembly GCF_900964775.1). Classification (NCBI taxonomy): domain Eukaryota; kingdom Metazoa; phylum Chordata; class Actinopteri; order Osteoglossiformes; family Osteoglossidae; genus Scleropages; species Scleropages formosus. Next base: position 26,325,607 of record NC_041821.1, read on the forward strand.
TAGGCTCCAGTTGCCCCGGATTTATGAGTCCATCCCACCATCCACGTTTCCTTGCTCAAATGCTACAGGTCCTCTGTTCTCCAGGCACCTGATGATGGCACGCTGAGGCCGCCAGCCGAGTGAGTGGCAGTCAATGGGAACCCGGTCTATGCTGTTTGGGCCATCCTTGATTCCCATCGACAGCAAGGGGGCCTCCAATACCTGGTTGACTGGGACGGCGATGGCCCGGAGGAACGGTGTTGGGTGCCCGCGCGCGATGTTCTGGACCCTGTTCTTGTTGCTGATTTCTACAGGTCCCGTCCGGACTGGCCCAGACCCCGCTGCAGAGGCTGTCCGCCCTCGCGTCATGGGGCGGCAGGCGCCGCATGTGGGGTTGGGGGTATTGGCACTCTCGACATGCCTGACGACTGCACTGTCACTCCTGACACGCCCAACGACTGTGCGTCGAATAACCGCATGCTTGACGACTGCCTCAACCCCCCCGGTGATAACCCCGGAGACACAGTATAAAAACACCCACTCTGACGCACCTGGCCACGGAACCTCCAACTGAGAGATGTTCTTCTCACCTATATCTTCCGAGGCTAATTGTTCTACTCCGTTTTCTGGGTGCAACCCCGTATGATACAAATACAGCGATTTAGCATCAGCACTTGAGTCTGCTCTCCTAATCCTCCGCACACTGCATGACAGAGCTATACCATACCCTCATTAAAGCATATTTCATTTTCAGTGCAGTATTGGCTATTCACTGGCTTACTTCTGACTTTCTTCACTGGCTTACCCAACTGCCCATAATAATCGTTCATAAATTAGTAGACATCTACAATAATACAGAGCCATAAATATTCACAGAAGGATAATTGCTGTGTTGTGCAGGTAATGAACAGATATTGACAAAACAGAGTTATGGGCTTATTAATGCAGTCTCCTAATGGTACAGTGTAACAGCAGTGCCTGACAGTATTGTTTTCTCACTATAATGATCATCATCCTTTTTATAATATTATTAGTGTTATGGGTACAATCTTCCATTATCTATCAATGGAACTATCTTCCAGTATGTATGTAGCCCATGTGCTGTAGTATTCTGCTTTGCATTTAAACTTTGTAAATGTTCTCAGAAATTTGCTTTGGCTATTGAACAACATTGGTCAAGTTTAGTGCAGAAAATATGCTGAGGATATTTAAATTTTGTTTTCACCTCAGTAAATATATTAACGAGAAAAGAGGTTCAATAAAACATAAATCCTCCTGGTATTGTCACTGCTGCAGAACAAGGTGCTGCAGGATACTCACAGGTGCAGGAGTAAAAGGACCCAACTGCACTTTATTATCCAGAAATAGGTCTAACCCTGGAATATGACATGCTGTGACTGACCCTTTTTAAAACCTTGTCCAGTATGTGATACGTTCCATGTACACATGCTTTTAAGAGTGACACTAAAGCACAGATTGAAATAAATTGCTAGGCTTCTTGGATTAAATCAGTTAATTAACTAGGCCTTTATCTTTATTAGCCGCTTATCAGTCAGGGTCACTGCAGTCTGGAGTTTGGCCCTGCACGGTGCCAAGTTTATTGCAGGGCACACACCAAAAACACTACACACAACCTCTTTTTCTATTTCCCTTGCATGACCTTGAATTGTGGAGGATGCAGGAAGTTAAAGCACTAGGATGCAAACATTTGTAGAATAGATAGACTGGGGTGAAACGATAGCAAATCCTGGATATACCAGATGCCAAATCTATAGTGCATCTACCCTTTACAAAGTATTAAATATGGTTTCAGTTACTAAACAGTCATTCCCTGGACAAAATGTTAATGAAAGTTCCAGTATTCCATTATAATTTCTTATTGCAGAAGAATTCAGCTGTACAGGGAAATTCATTTAATACAATTACTTTACATTTACATTTGTTTAGCAGATCTTTTTCTCCAAAGCGACTTCCAAAGGATACTATGTAGTGTTATCAGCACACACATCTTATTCACTATGGTGACTTTATTGTATAAGGCATTTCTTTGTGTTTGCAAAGATAAAATATGTATTTTTTGTGCCTCCTGAGAATTAAGTGGCACAAGACATTTGTATTTATCAGAATTTTTTCTTTACAGTTATTCACACATTTATACAGTACATCAGTGTAATATACAAGCATATATTCAATTGCACGCCCTTTAAATTTCTTGGATTTCTACATTGCAGATAGTAGAATATCTACTATAGATACATGTGGTCTGATACTTACCCAAGTCACAATTACAGACAAAACACACACACACACACAAACACACACACACACATACATTTTCTGAACTGCTTGTCTCATACGGGGTCGCAATTTGTTTAATTTAATAAACACAGAAACAATTGTATTTCTTCTTGTCTATATTGAATAAATTATTTAAACTTTCATAGTCCATGCTAGTGGGGGCGTGGTGGCGCAGTGGGTTGGACCAGGTCCTCCTCTCCAGTGGGTCTGGGATTCGAGTCCTGCTTGGGGTGCCCTGCGATGGACTGGCGTCCCCTCCTGGGTATGTCCCCTCCCCCTCCAGCCTTACGCCCTGAGTTGCCGGGTTAGGCTCCGGTTCCCCGGGACCCCGTATGGGACAAGCGGTTCAGGGTGTGTGTGTATGTATGTATGTATGTATGTAGGTAGTCCATGCTGGAAAAAGTATGTTAAACTGTAGGCTAATGACTTCTACAAAACCTAACTGGAGACAGCTGTTTTCTGATCAATAACATGAGATTTCAGCTGTTGGTTTGGGCGTTGTACTCTATCAAAAAAAAAAAAAATCAATTATTCCATCAAAACGACACCCTATTTTTTCTGAAAGAACCTTGGAAGTAGTAGTATAAAGATTCATAAAGCTAAAATTTGCAAATACATGGGTGATCATATAATTCCACAGTAAGACAAGCTTTGCAATAAAAATAAATTTAAAAAAAAAATTATATTCTGTTTTGAGGGGGTTCCGGTGGCGCAGTGGGTTGGACCACAGTCCTGCTCTTCGGTGGGTTTGGGGTTCAAGTCCCGCTTGGGGTGCCTTGCGACGGACTGGCGTCCTGTCCTGGGTGTGTCCCCTCCCCCTTCAGCCTTATGCCCTGAGTTGCTGGGTTAGGCTCCGGTTCCCTGTGACCCCGTACGGGACAAGCGGTTCTGAAAATGTATGTGTGTGTGTATATTCTGTTTCTACTGACCAAAACAGTGGCCGCCCTGCAATTATCACAGCAAGAGCGCAGAATGCAATTCCGAAGGAGGTGGAAAAGCCATACGGTAAGAACAAAGGACTTGGGGAAAAAAAAAAATCTTGAACTTTTCAAAGTCATTGTTCACATATCCACTACAAGAAAAATATTTAAGAATGGTATTAATGTAGAATACAATAGAGGAAACCACTGCTCTCCACTGCTTTAGAAACAATGTTCTGTGGATGAATGGGACATAAGTTGAAGTCTTTGTCAGAAATGCATAATGTTATACACACACACACACACACACACATTTTCGGAACCGCTTGTCCCATACAGGGTCACAGGGAACCGGAGCCTACCCGGCAACTCAGGGCGTAAGGCCGGAGAGGGAGGGGACACACCCAGGACGGGACGCCAGTCCGCCGCAAGGCACCCCAAGCGGGACTCGAACCCCAGACCCACCAGAGAGCAGGACCCGGTCCAACCCACTGCACCACCGCACCCCCTGCATAACGTTATAATTAGAAGGAAAAAAGAACTGAACACTATTGTGTATTGAGTGTTACACAAACTGAGGGATAAGTGTTAATGGGTCACCCTTAAGAGTAACATGAGTTAGAGTTTGGTTGGCCAGTGAAATGTACCAAAAAGAACGGAGTTGTTGCTTGCACGTGGTTCAGTACAAAGAAAGAAGAAAACATGATTCATCGTGTATCATCTTTATTCGTCTTTGTATACAATTGACATACAAGCAAAAAACAGCTACCAGACACCAACACCAAAACATCCTTTTAACCATGAAGCATGGTGAAGGGAGCATCATGGTTAGATAAGCAATCTGTTTTCTGAAGCTTAAAAGAAGTTGGGTGATGCAGTAACACAATGGCCTAAAACACAGGAGTATACCATAAACAGAATGGGTAAAACAGAAGAAAAGGTGTGTTCTAGAATGGTCATGGAACCCTAAACCAACTGAGAAACTGTAGCACGATTTGTTCACGAAAGGAACTCGAAAAGCATCAATGACCTAAAACAGTTTAATAACGAGGAATGGTCTCAAATTCCTACCAAGTATTGTGCAAGTCTGATAAGCAGCTGTAAGAAATGACTGGTGGAGGTTATTGCTAAAAACAGAATTGAACCATTGGATATCATAAACTTGTACACCATTTTTCCATCCTACACTTTGAATGTTTAGATGAGGTTCAATACTGAAAGAAAGTATAGTTGTCTGTCATGAGACTGAGCAGATTGTGTTTGTCCATTATTGTGACTCAGCTGAAGATCAGACTACTTGTTAGGAGTTATGCAAAACTCCAGGCAATTCCAATGGCTTCATGTGTGCCACGCCCACACCTCCGGGCCAACACGGAACACCTGGCACGCAACGCAGACTGCAGCATAAAAGGCTGCGTCAGACAACCAGCTGATGCGGAACCTTGATCTGCCTCCTCGTTAGCGACCTTCTCCAGGCATTTCCTGTTCCCGAACGCCTTCCCCGAACCCGTCCCTTGTTCCCCCGATTTACTGCCTCTTTCTGATCATCGACCTCTTGCCTGTACACTGACCTCGCCTTTTGGATCCTCCGTTACGACGTTCGCACCTCGAAGACCCTTTGCCCGTCCTCTGACCTCCTCTCTTGGATTTCCCCGAAGACACCACCACGATTACCGCTCCGCACTTGGGTCCGCCGCTTCCCTCAGACGCGACCATGACAGAAGGTTCCGCCACGTATACGGATCCAGCGGAGCTGAACCATCTCCAGGCCGAGTTGGACTCGCGTGAAGCGTGCTTAGCAGGTATGGAACAGACGCTCCACAACCTCATCGCCTCTTACAACCAGGTGGTAAGCGTGCTGAATACGTCGCGTGCGCCCACACAGCCCATTGAGAAATGCGCAGCCGGTCCTGCAGCACCTGACTCGTCGAACGCAACTCCTTCTCCATCACGCGGTTTCCACTTGTCTCTCCCGACCCGCTTTGACGGGACCCCAGCGCAATGTGAAGGTTTCTTGTTTCAATGTGAGCTCGTTTTTTCCAGTATGCCCCTAGTTTACAGCACAGAACAGAGCCGGATCACCTACGCCCTCTCTCTGCGCACGGGCAGAGCACTTGAGTGGGCGACAGCAGTCTGGACAAATGGCTTCCCCAGCACTTATGTGCAGTTCAAGAGCCGGTTCCTCGCCATTTTCGGACTGGCTCGCCCGGAAGAACAGCTGAGTGAAAGACTCATGAATCTACAGCAAGGTGACCGACCCGTGGCAGATTACGCCATAGAATTTCGTGTCCTCACAGAACGCAGCTATTGGGGAGAGAGAGCCTTGTTGGCTAGTTTTCGCCATGGTCTAAACCCACACATCCGCAGTGAAATGGTGTTCCGAGGAGAAAGATGGACCCTTGATCGGTTCATAGAAACCGCTGTTACCTTAGATAACCAGATCAGAACCCAGGGACCAGCCTCAGAACCGGCTCCAGAAAGATGCAGTCCCGCACAGGAGGAAGCAAAGCCGATGCAGCTGGGGCTGGGGCTCCTGCCCCTCACCGAACGACAGCGAAGACTACGAAAACGCCTCTGTCTTTACTGTGGTGACCCTAGTCACTTCCGTCTCCAGTGCCCTGTCCGCCCTGAGGCCAAGGTGAGTGGCACCCTCTGTTGTAACCGCCTCGCTGTACCCGTAATGTTATCCTGGGGCGCAAGACAGGTACGGACGCAAGCAATGGTGGATTTGGGAGCAGCAGGGTGCTTCATGGACATTGGGTTTGCTCGGTCTCATAGTATCCCTTCCAAACCCATTGGGGGGCGTCTTAAAGTAACCGCCCTAGATGGCCAGCCCCTCGGGAAGGGTTTTGTGGACCACCAGACAGCCCCTGTAACTGTGAGAGTAGGTGTATGTCACCAGGAGATGTTGAGTTTTTATTTGATTTCATTTCCGGAGTTGCCCCTAATTCTCGGGTTCCCTTGGCTCTCCAAGCATGACCCGGTTTTTCAGGGGAGTACTGGGGAGTTGGTGGCTTGGGGACCCCAATGTGAGAGAACCTGCTTAAAGCTACCCTGTCGAGCTACGTCTATAGAAGGCTCAGAATCTGCACTGCAGGTGCCAGTTCCTCCCGAGTATCAGGATCTTGCGGAGGTTTTTAGCAAAAGACACGCATCCGAGCTCCCACCGCATCGCCCGTGGGACTGTGCGATTGATCTCTCGCCGGGTACTACGCCTCCGCGTAGTCGCATTTACCCGTTGTCCAGACCCGAGCAATCAGCCCTCCAGACTTATATCACCGAAGCCTTAGAAACAGGAATTATACAACCATCCACGTCCCCCGCGTCTGCCGGGTTTTTTTTCATAGAGAAAAAAGATGGGGGGTTACGCCCCTGTATTGACTATCGGGGGTTGAATAGTATTTGTGTGAAATATCCACATCCTCTGCCTTTGATCACAGCCGCCCTTGAGAACATTCAGCAGGCGCAATGGTTCACGAAGCTAGACCTGAGAAGTGCGTACAATCTAGTCCGTATCTGGCAGGGTGACGAATGGAAGACTGCTTTCAGTACCACCCTGGGTCATTACGAATACCTGGTTATGCCTTTTGGTCTTGCGAACGCACCCAGTGTATTCCAGGCGTTTGTGAATCATGTGCTCGGGGACATGATCCACAAAGGCGTCCTGGTATATCTTGACGATATCCTGATTTATTCTGATACGTTGGCCAAGCATGTATTGACTGTCCGACAGGTGCTCCAGAGACTGTTGCAGAACAGATTATATGTGAAGTTGGAGAAATGTAAATTCCACAAGCAGAAGGTCTCCTTCTTGGGGTTCATACTTACCCGAGACGGCATTGCTATGGATCCAGGTAAGGTCCGGACCATCCAGCAATGGCCTCGCCCAACCACCACTAAGGCTCTCCAGCGATTTTTGGGGTTCTCCAATTTTTACCGCCGGTTCATCAGGAACTTCAGCATGATCGTCCCACCACTGACAGCGCTTACAGCGAGTAAAACCCCTCGTCTCCCGTGGAACCCAGAAGCCCAACGAGCCTTCGAGAACCTCAAACTCAAGTTCTCTACACCCCCCATTCTGCATCAACCCAACACTGAGTTGCCATTCGTGGTGGAGGTTGACGCCTCAGAGTCAGGGGTAGTCGCTGTCCTTTCTCAGAGACAAGGTAAGCCCGTGAAATTATACCCTTGTGCATTTTTTTCCAGGAAACTGTCTGAGGCCGAACGAAACTACAACATAGGGAATAGAGAGCTCCTACCAATTAAGTTAGCCCTAGAAGAGTGGAGACATTGGCTGGAAGGGGCACAACACCCTTTTTTGGTGCTCACTGATCATAAGAATTTACAATATCTGCAGACAGCCCGGCGCCTCAACATGCGTCAGGCCAGGTGGGCACTGTTCTTTTCTCGGTTCAACTTTACTGTCACTTACAGACCAGGTCCAAAGAACATCAAAGCGGACGCCCTTTCCCGGCTGCATGACGAAACGCAGGAGGTACCAGAACCAGACCTGTTCATCACCCAGGACCTGGCCCAAGCCCAACAAGCGGACCCCGAACCACCAGGTAAACCTTCTGGAAAACAATATGTTCCACCAGGTCTGAGGACAACTCTCCTACAATGGGCCCATGACCATCCAGCGGCGGGGCACCCGGGGTTTGGGAAGACTCAGGCTAGGATCCAGCAGCTCTACTGGTGGCCATCCCTCCGGGAAGACGTGCAGGACTACATCCGAGCGTGTCCAGTCTGTGCTCAGTCTAAGGCTTCAAATCAGAGTCCAGCAGGGCTCCTGGAACCCCTGCCGGTACCCAACCGTCCCTGGACGCACCTAGCGTTAGATTTCTTAGTGGACCTCCCACTGTCAGATGGTAAGACCACCATCTTGACCGTGATCAATCGTTTTTCCAAGGGCTGTCGCTTGATTCCTTTGCCCAAGCTCCCCTCTGCCTTGGAGACAGCAGAGTTGCTGTTTCAGCATGTATTCCGGCTCTACGGCATACCCGAAGACATAGTGTCCGACAGGGGTCCTCAGTTCACATCGCGTGTGTGGAGGGCTTTTTGGAAAAAACTCGGGGTCACGGTGAGTATGACATCGGGGTACCACCCTCAAGCCAATGGGCAGGTAGAACGGCTACAGCAAGATATCGGTCGGTACCTCAGAAGCTTTTGTCTTGAACACCCAACTCACTGGGTTCGATACCTTCCATGGGCAGAGTATGCCCACAATACGCTCACCCATACCTCTACAGGTGTCTCTCCATTCCAGTGCATCTTCGGGTACCAGCCACCATTGTTCCCATGGCAACCGGGATCCAGCGATGTGCCGGCTGTGGACTCTTGGTACCGAACCAGCAGCGAGGTATGGGCAGCTATCAGACGACATCTCCAAGAATCACAAACCCGTATCAAACACCAAGCCGATCGACATCGGCGGCATCTCTCCCTTACACCCAGACAGAGGGTATGGCTATCAACCCGGGGTCTCCAAGGACCATATATGTCAAAGAAACTCAGCCCAAGGTACAGAGGACCCTTTAAGATTATCCGCAGAGTTACCCCGGTCTCGTATCGCCTGCATCTGCCCCAACATCTACGCACACACCCGACGTTCCACGTATCCTTCCTCAAACCCTTGGCCACCTCCCTACACCAGCCCGCAAGCACGCCTCCAGACCCGATTCTCCTGCCTGACGGTGGTGCGCCAGCGTATGCGGTACGGGCGCTCCTGGATTCCCGCCGTCGTGGAGGGGTACTCCAGTATCTGGTGGATTGGGAAGGATACGGACCTGAGGAACGGTGCTGGGTAGCGGCATGAGACATCCTTGATCCGAGCCTCATTGTCGACTTCCACAGGAGTCATCCGGATCGGCCCGCACCTCGGCCTCGAGGCTGTCCCCCTGGTCGCCCTCGAGTGTTCGGGACCGATCCTCGGGGGGGGTACTGCCACGCCCACACCTCCGGGCCAACACGGAACACCTGGCACGCAACGCAGACTGCAGCATAAAAGGCTGCGTCAGACAACCAGCTGATGCGGAACCTTGATCTGCCTCCTCGTTAGTGACCTTCTCCAGCCATTTCCTGTTCCCCAAACGTCTTCCACGAACCTGTCCCTTGTTCCCCCGATCTACTGCCTCTTTCTGATCATCGACCTCTTGCCTGTACACTGACCTCGCCTTTTGGATCCTCCCTATTACGACGTTCGCACCTCGAAGACCCTTTGCCCGTCCTCTAACCTCCTCTCTTGGATTTCCCCGAAGACACCACCACGATTATCGCTCTGCACTTGGGTCCGCCGCTTCCCTCAGACGCGACCATGACAATGTGCTTCTTTTTGTCACTGTACAGACATCCACAAACACACACACACATACTACAGATATTTGAAAGTCACCGAGTTACCTGAAAAACAGACCTTTGGACTGTAGGTGGAAACTCATGCGAACACTGAGAGGCATTCATCTATCAATTCAGTATATATTGGATTCCCCACAGAAATACTAACAATGCATTTTTTAAACATTGTGGCTAGTTGTCAGACATCTCTGCATAGATGCCTGATCACCACTGACAACTCAACCTCTCCAAAAAGAGATCCTACACCTCCCAGCCTGGCCTGTCTTCCTGTCACGATCTCTCGATCAAACTGGACAACTCACTCATTCTGCTTACCTCCTCGGCTAAGAGTCTGGGAGTGATGATTTATTCAAGTCTATCTTTCTCTCAGCACACTGAAGCCACAGCTCGGACCTGTTGATACATCCTGCATAACATCCGCAGGATTCATCCTTACCTGAAAACAGACTCTGCACAACTATTTGTCCAGGCCATGGTGACATCCCGTCTGGACTACTAAAACTCTCTCTTGTCTAGCCTTCCTACTACTGCCATCAAACCTCTGCAGCTGATACAGAATGCTACTGCCCAAGTTGTGTTTGAGTTGCTGAAGTGTCTGCACGTATCTCCTCTACTTGTTCCTCTACACTGACTTCCCATAGCTGCTCGGATCAAATTTAACACCCTGATTATGTCTTACAAAAGCATCAATGGAACTGCTCCCAGCTATCTACAGGACTTGATCATTCGCTACACGCCAGCCAGACTGCTATGCTCTTCCACATCTGCTCGCTTGGTGGTCCCACCCACAAAAGGTAAAGCATAGAGGTTCTCGGTTCTGACTCCTTTGTGGTGGAATGACCTCCCCCCTCTTGCTCAGAACTGCTGAATCTTTCTCCACATCTAAAAAGGATCTTTAAACTCATCTCTTTCAAACTCACTTCGCCCATGATCTCTTAAGATCATGTAAGGTATAAATGTTCATGCCTGTAAGGTATACATGTTCATATCATGCTTGAATCAGCCCTTTACGGGACCATTGCTGCAATGTATCGTAAATGTGTGTATGTATCTCAAAAAAAAAAAAAAAGACTATTAGGGAGGTTATTAAAAATCAACAACATTCTGGTAAAGTTTTATGCAGCTACTGGTGTGATGAACGTTGGTGCATATGGGGAAGGAAACAAACAAACTCTACTTAAGAATCACACATCTGCAGCTATGTTTCTTTCTCCTAAGGTAATGCACAAACTGTATTTTCTATGACATATACGTTGCTTTGGAAAAAAGTGTCTGCGAAATGAAAAAATGTAAATGTAGCATAGTTGTGGGGTGAAGGCAGTCACAGGGTACAATTAAAGCACAAGACAGCAGGGTTTCTCGAACAAAACTAGGTCAAAATGGAGCTCAAAACAGAACCCCTTCCACTAGACAAACCAAAACTGAAGGCTGCATAACAGAAGTCTCACCAAACCACTGCTCTCATTGGCTTAGCCCAGCTGTCTTAAGGTCCTTTTACTGATCCTTTAAGTGCCTGCAGTTAGCTGTTATCCAATTTTTCCATTAGGGCAGGGGCAGGAGAACTGTCAAGCGCACATGTTTAGTATATATCTTTTATATGTAATTTTTTCTGTTTATAATCTCTTATCAGGACTACCACAGATGTTTTTCTGCTGTCATCATTGAGGGTAACATGATGACTGATACATTTACATTTGTTTACATTTATATTTACATTTTTTAATTTAGCAGATGCTTTTGGTAACATGGTAATGTTTGCTGAAGCTGCTGATTTCATAGTAGAGAGAAGCATTTTGAAATGTACAAAAAGTATTTCAATCTAAAGAATTATAGCCCATATGGAAAAGGTTATGCTTTTTATTTATAAAGATAGGCATTTATTTTTCTGCATTTACCGTCATTCATTTGGCAGATGCTTTTCTTGAAAGCAACAGATAATCATTTATCTATTTACAAACAGCTGGATAATTTTAGTCAGTGCTATGTTCAAGGGTACTACAGCTGGAGATGGGATTCAAACCTGTGACCTTTGGTTTGAAAAGGTAGCAGCTCTAATCACTACCTGCTGTCTTTTATTTAGCTGTGGGACATGCAAATTTGGTGAATAAGACCACAGCAGACCCCTAAAGTATGCACCATTTGCTTCTAAAGACCATGTATGCGTTTTGGATTCTTTAAAATGTTTCTGTGTTACATCCAAGCAAAGTTCAATGTTAGAAAAAAAATAAAAGTTATAAAAATTACATCTGATGCTGATTTCAATATGTCATTTAAACTTTGTGCTCAGGTTGCACTTACTGACCTTATGTAACATAATAGCATTACAAAATGCTTAATGAAATTGTTGGTGCATCTAAAGCTGAATATCTGACAGGCTCAAGATTTTTCTTGGGAAGCCCACTGTTACCATGTTCTAAATGTCAACAGTGGTATCCTTCACCCATAAAAAGCACCTTAATCAAGTCCCATCTGCCTTAAATTCATTCTTATTCTTTTCCACTTAGTTGATTTCTCACCACTCAGTTGCAGCCTCTTTTAGAATCAAGCTGGACTCATAATTATGAGTGTAATGATTTATAATCATTAACATATGATTGAAAGTGATATATGATTATAATCATATAGAGGTCATGCAACTCTGAAATGACAATCAGTGAAAATGGATCATAACTAATGCATCCTGTGAGAAAGACTTGCATTTTTATTCATGAAAATATTAATCGAAGCTTCAGTTAACTTTTCTGAAATAGAAAAAGCAGCAATATCAGCAAGATGCAACTGTTATAAACCCAGCATCATTTATTTGATAAATATTCAAGCATTACCATCAAGACGGGCCTTTCAGTTTTTTTTGTTTTAAAAACTATTAAGCCAAACACATGATCATATATTGATGATCATTATTTTAATTTACTTGAAGTAACTATTTATAGTTCTGTCCTTTTAATGTTTTATTGTTTTACCTGTGGAAGATTTTTTTGGTGGTACTGATGTTGTTTATTTTCTTTTTTTGAAGCTACACTGTATCAGACTTCCAGATTAAAAATTATTTTGAAAGGAAAGCATAATTATCATAATTCTTTATTGCAGAAACGGAGAAAAAAAAACTTTCCTTTATGTTAGCATATATGGCAAAAGCAAAGCATTTCTGACACTCATAATGCTATGAAAAGCATCTGCCTCTTCAGAAAGCAAGGAGAGAAATGTGTGTGAATCTCTTGGTGAAATGCAATGAATTTATGAAGATACAGTTTAGTTCCCCACATGTAACATAGCATTTTAAGCTATTTTCAAATGACAGGTATAATAGGTATAATGTAGAAAGAGAGATAATTACACCTGTAATGTCAGTATGGGTATGCCCATTTTTTTCAAATTTGTCCCACAAGAATGATTTCATCTCACCTTACTTGAAACCACAAGTATACAATGAAGTACTACAATAAAAAGGTTATTGTAAATAGTTTTTGTTTTTGACCATACATATTCTATAAACTTTTTATAGGTTATGCACAGGTTACACTGAACAAGCAGCATGATATCGGACCAGCTGGAATAACTTTCTTTAAGATATGTACAAATGATCACTCATAATTTTCATTTACGCATATAGCTACAACTTATAACAGATATTGCAGATAAGTCAGACGTTATGTATGATGAGACATGTTCTTATACCCTGCTATTTATTTGCTGAGTATTGGCTGGACTTTTGTATGCAGTTTAATTGTTTCTTATGCAGACCCCTCATTGTCTCAAAAACCATAACATTTTATGATCTGATGCACGTATTTCAAGTTACTGAAAAAAACATGGACACCTTTTAGTGCACCCTAACTCTAAAAAGAAGCATGACACTAACATTAAATTGTTTCTTTACTTATTGACTATTTTGCTATTCAGTAATGGGAAGTGTCTAGTAGTTTGTGTTGTGGTGTAGTAGTTTGCAATTACTAAAAGGATAGTTTTTTTTTTTTTTAATTTTCTTACAAGAAAGAGTAGGTTTATACAATTCTATATACTGTATACATCCTCTGTATAAAATATATCTCACACATCCCTGGATCAAAATAATGTATGACTTACCACTTCTTCATGTCGGTAGTTTCTTACATTTATTCCATTTATCTAAAAAAAAAAAAAAAAAAACAGTAAGAAGAATAACAAGATAGCAGCAAGACAGTCATAAATTTTTTATCTGCTCAGCTGGTGCCAGCAAAGGATGTAAAGTCATATCTTGCACGTACTTTCCAGATACAATGAGTTAAATAATATATTTGATTTGTCATATGTTTTTTGTGCAGGTCTTTTACATAGTTTTACAATCTATATAACTGAAGTTATAGTAGCAGACAGAAGTAACAGTGCAGTAACATTTTATGAACTATGCTGAAATTTATCAGAACTGTATTATAGAATGTTATATATTACCAACCTGAAGGATTCCATCTCCTATGAAGAGCAACCCAGATAGCTCAGCTGCAGTGACAAGACAGAAAAATGAGACAGAGTGGATTCTGAGAGGGGGCTGAAGAGGAAGATGGGCAAGCACTCACCTTTCTGTTCTTTGGAAATTTTGGATATCACAACTGGTATATTGTGCTCTGCACCACCCTGGAGGACATAGATAAAATGTACATTACTTGCACTAGTTGTGCCACTGCTGATCTTAAAAAAAAAAAAACTTTAAAAAATGTGGATGAATTTATTCTCAGCTGATGTTGATTCAAGTCAATTATTCAATGACTTGATTCAATGCAATGGGACTGCATCATAAAGTATTAGCTGTTTCCAAGGGCAGTGGCAGTGCTTTATTGATACGCTGTCTTGGTATCTTCAGTCATAGTTATGTACTCGTTCAGCTAACATAAGACCATAAGCTACAGGTAAACTCACATGAAGAGCCACAGGATGGACATTCATCAATTATTGATAAGAAAAATATATTAACTAGATGGGGGCGCGGTGGCGCAGTGGGTTGGACCGGATCCTGCTTTCTGGTGGGTCTGGGGTTCGAGTCCCGCTTGGGGTGCCTTGCGGTGGACTGGTGTCCCGTCCTGGGTGTGTCCCCTCCCCCTCCGGCCTTACACCCTGTGTTGCCAGGTAGGCTCTGGCTCCTGCGACCCCGTACAGGACAAGCAGGTTCAGAAAATGTGTGTGTGTGTGTGTTAACTAGATAGCTCCTATGTTACATTCAGAAGTATAAACTTTCAGTTTAGAACATTAATCACTTCAGAGTCCTGCATTTAGATATAAAGTATGGTCATAGATTGTGAAATATGAATGTTGCCATGGTCACAATGTGATGGGGTAAATATACTATGTATTCAGAGTGTGCAGTTGGTGTGGTGGTTATAAGTGATGCTTTATCAGAAAAAACCTTTTACTATTACCTAGCAATTTTCTTACCCTAAAAATACTTCAGTAAAACCTACCAATGTGTAAACAGGAAATAAGTATAAAAAGCATAGGGTACATTCCAAACATGCACTAAGGAAGTAAAATTTACAAATGAAAATGGATTTTTTCCATGCAGGAATGGTTATCTAAATTAAAAAATAGGCAAAAAAGATCTCCAGTTAAAATGGCTTGTATTAAACAAACAGTGTTCCAGAATACACACAAACAGCAAACACGCTTGTACCCCCTGTATTTGATCTCAACAGGCCACCCTCTAGCTATTTGTCCCTTTGAATAGCAGCCTATTAAGTTTAAGCTGCTAGTAGGTAAGTAAATAAATAAAAGAAATATGAGGGATGACAGGGTTAGTTAAAAGAAAAAGATTTATTATATATATATATATATTATATATGTAAACTATATATATGAAAATTATATATATAAATATATACTGTATACATATACAGTATATATAAATATATAAAATCTCTGGGTGGTTCACTCCCCCTAATCATGGTTCCTCCACAAGAGGCCTGGGAGTTTGAGGTTTCTGCACAGCATCTTTGCTATCTTTGCTATTCCTAGGTGTTGCGCTTTTCTGAACTGAAAGCTATGGTGTTTTTCCTGGGATCTCTTGGATCCACTCTTCCAACTTGGGGGTCACTGCAATGAGGGCTCCCACCACCATTGGGATTACTTTTGCTTTTACCTTCCACATCTGTTCCAGTTCCTCGGAGGCTTCAGCCTCTTGTACTTCTCCAGCTTTTCATACTCCTTCTTCTTGATGTTGCTATCATGCAGGGCTGCTACATCTATCACCGCTGCTATCCTCTGTTCTTTATCCACCACCGATGTCCGGTTGGTTCACCAGTACTTTCTTGTTGGTCTGGATATGGAAGTCCCACAGAATCTTAGCCCTGTCATTCTCAATCACCTTCTGTGGTGTCACCAATTTGGACCTGGAAAGCTCCAACCCATACTTGGTACAGATGTTCCTGTACGCTATCCCAGCCACTTGATTGTGCCATTCAGTGCATGCAGTTCCCACCTGCATCTTGCACCCTGCCTCTATGTTTTGGATTGTCTTTGGAGCCTCTTTGTGGAGTCTGCAACTTGGGTTCTGGTATGGTAGACCTCAGCTTCTATTGACCTGATGCTTAGATACTACTTCTGTGCTACTATGATCAGTGCCTTAGTGCTGTCCTTCAGTGCAGCCCTTGCCAGCTGCAGTTGCTTTCCACTTCATTTCATAACCACAAATTTTTTTTTCTCAGTATCTCACAAATGCCTTGTCCTACAGAAAATGCATTTGATAAACAGCTTATTATCCTTATGAAGAGGTGTAAAATGTGTGATTTTCAACCATAGGGTAGCTGTTTCACAGGGCCTGGGTGGTACAAGAGGATGTGTGTTCGATCCCTGCTCAGTCTGTGTGGAGTTTGCATGTTCTCCTCGTGTCTGCGTGGGTTTCCTCCAGGTGCTCCAGTTTCCTCCCACAGTTCAAAGAAATGCTGTTCAGGTTCACCCATAGTGTGTGACTGATAGAGAGAGTGTGCTCCACTGATGTATGCATGACTGACCCATTGTAAATAGTGTACAGTACTAGCATTTTAAGTCACCTTGGTGAACAAGGTATGGGTTGATAACATTACACAACATTCGTTGGAAGTCGCTTTGGATAAAAGTGTCTGCTAAATAAATTAATGTAATGTTCTGGATGTTAGCCACCTCTGCTATCTGCTGATGGTACATTCCATGGAGGGGCTTGTATAATGGCACTTTTGTTGGTACTTTAACCACCTGCCCTGTCTGAGGCATTCTCTTAGCAGGTCATCCCCAGGAGGCATTTGTTTGATGTATTTGTGCTTCATCCAGGATAGACGCCTTGACTAAGTCCCGGTGCCCTTGCTTCCGATTGGTGTACAGTCTCTGAGTACTGGATTTTGGGTGGAATCTTCCATGCATTGTGAGAAGTTTCTGGGTCCTGGTATTAGCAGCTTCTATCTCCTCCATTGACCAGCTTACTATACCACTGGGTACCTGATGACTGATAAAGCATAGGTATCAATTGCTTGGATCTTTAACTTACATTTGTGAGATTATTGGTTCTTTTATCTCAGAGCGATATTTTCATTCATTGGATGCGGGTTACCTTAAAGTACCTGTGATCAATAAGACCTCAGTAGGAGGTCACGCCTTTAGCTATAGAGAACCTAAACTGTGGAATAGTCTACCAGTTACTGTCAGAAATGCTCCATCTGTATCAGTCTTCAAATCCAGACTAAAGACTAACATGTTCACTCTGGAATATCACCTCGAAATTTAATTCCACTTGGCTATGTTCCAGTTTTTCCCACCTCTGTGTCAAACTTTGTATTCGACTTAGTCAAAGCATTTACATGCGATACAAATGATAGCTTTCCATCCAGCAGGACACCCGAATCCTTGACACAACCCGGATGCTTGAAGGTAATACCATTTGTTGCAAAGATTGGTGTGATTATGTCGAGAGTTTTAGCATCACCACCCACCACAAGTACCTCTGTTTTACTGGCATTTAAAGCTTTGTGTCACTGCGTGAGAAGAGTACTCTATAAAAATAAATTAAATTGAACCAAATCTTGTTTTTCTTATTGAGCTCGCTCTTCAGGACCTGTCTCACTCTTTGGAGGTATTTGGTTTTTCTGTCTTTCCTACCTCTTCATGTGTCTGTGGGATCTCCAGGTATTTGTTGCTGTCTTGAACATCTACTATGCTGCCTTCTGGTCATTCTATCCCTTTAGTCTCAATTACCTTCCGTCTTTGTACTGTCATGTATCCACACCTCTCCAGACCAAAGGATATCCCTATGTCTTGGCTGTAGATTCTTGTGAGGTGGATCAGTAAGTCAACTTTCTTGGCACACAGCTTGATATCATCGATATAGAGGAGGTAGCTGATGGTAATGCCATTTCTGAATTGATACCCATATCCACTCTTTGTGATTATCTGGGTGAGGGGATTCAGGTTAATGTAGAACAGCAGCAGGGACAGTGCATCTCTTTGGTATAGTCCACACTTGATTTATGCAGTGCTGTTAGGCTCTTCTACCAGTAGGTGTGGTTCACATCAGGCTCTGGTGCTGTTCAGCTCTTCATCTTTGTGACAGGCTGTTGGATGTCCTTGGCTGTAATGTGACTACTTCCTGTTCTGGGAGATTGTGGTGTTCTCCTCTGTCTGCTAATCACTGGGCATTAGTGTTATGTGTTGCCTCCTTCTCCCATATGCTCTTCCAGTACTCTTCAGTTTCCCCTCTTGGTGGATCTGAGATCTCAATGCTCCTGCGCTGTAGCTGGGAGTACACCTTGGCTGATTCTTTGGTGAACATGGCATTTTGCTGCCTGGTGTGGTGTTAAAATTTAGTAGTGGAAATTGTTAAGGATGGTAACTGGTAATATTTTTGTACTGGGTTTAAGGCTATGCTCCGTGCTGTGGAATGTAAGACCATTGTGTGAGAAGCAGGCTGTACCAGGCACCAGGTCAGAGGTCATCTGATAAAGGCAGGCTGTGGACACCAAGGGCATGTCATAAAAGGCCGGTGGTCTGCCATGCCTGGAGTGAGGTCAATTTAAGGTAAACTGGATGATGGGAGTTAGATAGTTCAGCTTTAGGGTGAGGAGTTTTCAGAACAACAGAGCGTAAAGTTATTAGTAAAAAGGTGGGAAAACTTTAAACACACCTATTATAACACCCTGTAATGAATTATGTATGAGCTTGGCAAGTAAAAGCAGACAATAAAGACTAATTGGGGAGACACCCAATTCCAGGGCTCTCCCATCAGCTGATGTTGTTGTGAAGTCTTTGTGTGTCTGAGTGTATTTCTTTCAGTGTCCGCTACGGCTGAAATGGGAAAGGGAAAGATTTCTTTCACACAGGCCTCTGCTTCTGTGGTGTATCTCCATAGTCTTGTAGATGGTGCAGTGAGCCTCTGCTTTGCAGTCTCCAAGGCCTCAGCTGTGGACATTCCCTCATATTTCTTAACCACCTGATGGCAATCGTTGAGCTTAACACCAGTCTGTGCCTGAACCAGTATGGATGGCCTGGGATGCTACCTTTAGTTTTGCCTCGAGCCTTGTTCTCCATGGGGGAGACTGCCTTCCATTGGACTCCTTCCTGAGCTTGTAGCCAACCATCTCAAGGGTCACTGCTGCTGCCGCATATATCAGGTCATTGGTTTCTGTTATAGTAGTGGTGGATATATTGAGGACTGCTGCATTAACATCTGCTAGCATAGCAGCTGATGGTTTCTTCTTATCCAGTCCAGTTTGGGTAATAATACATACATATATACAGACACACAAGTGTTCCCCATTATAGGGGACCTAATTTGTTCCCCAAAACAGTTTACTACTGTACTGTACTGATGTATTAGCCCTTTTGGAGGAATGTAGTTCCTAGGAATGAACCATCTTGTGGCCTTGTGCTTTACTAAACTGCATTATGGAAACTACAGATCAGTTCCTTCAAAAAGCTTACCATATATCATGTCATAAAAACACAATAACTGATTCTTTTTCTTGTTTCCAATTTTAGAGAGTCAACACACTGGTTCTTGATGAAAGTTCAGTGCCAATCCCAATACTTCCAAACTCCTAGGTCATCTTTCCCTGAATCACACATCTCTGCTTCTTAATGTTCATAAAAATGCTCTTACTGCTAATGAAACACCATCCTAAAATTCTCAGCTTCTGTCTAGCACACACATCTTTTGCAATACTTATACTACCTTGAAACTAATTTATTAAATTTTACTCCTGCCTTGTACAGCTTCCTTCAAATTTCAAACATATCTAGATTATGTTAAATTCCCGACAAAATCCAAATATTCATTGCTGCCTTTCTGATTTATTCATAATCATTTACATCTGAAGTGCAGCAAAACACATTTGTTTTCAAAGGGACATTCAATATCTTATTTTAGACTGGGCACAGCACCTGGAACTACAAAATTAATACCACCTTCACTGCCTCTCAATAACTCCATCTGACCCCTTTTTTCTCAACAAACACTGCCGCTGCCATCAGTCACTCATTTCAATAGCGTTATTTAAGACCATTCTCCAGCTTCCTGGACTTCCAACTAATCTGTTTGAAGCCCTGTAGCACTACTAGTTATGCATTCATTATGAAGGTTTACATAAAGCTTCATCAGTTTGATTCATAGTTTGGTTGAAGCCATACCAACATATTGTAGCATCCCCCCACGGAGCTACTAGAAACATGCTCTTTATTAAAAGCGTACATGTCTCCAGCAGCAGTCTTAACAAAGACGCTTCAGACAGTACAAGACACAGAACACCTCAGAATCCCCCTGGGTCACTCCCAGCCCCCCTGCTGCACCCTATGGTTAAGGGGTTCCCCCCCCGGGACTCCCCAGAATCCCACTCTTGAACACTGAACATAAATAGGATGACAACCAATCACAAACTTTGAAACCACACACAACTATGTACACACACATAAACACTAATGCCAACTATTTACACATTTACTCCCCTCAGCGCTGTTACATTGCCCCCCCCTTTAGCAGTCGGCCGTCCCGGCGACTGTCGACCCCGAAAGCACAAAGTCCCTGAGGCGCAGAGGCAACCTGCACACCCTCCTGGGTCTGTGCGGGGATGGTGAACCCGCTGGACCTGGTGGACTCTCTCCGGGAGGCCGCGGTGCAGGTTCCTTGGGATGGTAGGGGGCGAGTCTGTCACGGTGTAGAACCACCGGCCGACACCCTGGCCCCATCCGCACCCTGTAGACGACATCCAACAGCTGATCCAGAATCACGCAGGGACCCACCCAGCTGTCTGCGAGCTTAGGGCAGAGCCCGCGTTTCCTCCGGGGATTGTATACCCACACCCGGTCTCCTGGGGCCAGTGGGCACCCGCGACACTGCGTGTCGTATGTACGCTTCTGCCGCCCCCCGGCCTCCGTCAGATGGCGCCTGGCAAAAGCGTGCGCGGACTCCAAACGTCGCCGCAGTTGCTGAAGGTACTCCGGACCCACTTCACCCCCCACCTCGGGCTCCGGAGGGCTGCCGAAAGCCAAGTCCACCGGAGTCCTCAGCTCGCGTCCGAACATGAGCAGGGCAGGGGTGCAGCCGGTGGACTCCTGGACGGCAGAGCGGCACGCCCACAGGACCAGGGACAGGGGCAGGTGTCTGTCCCAGTCTCGCTGATGTCAGGAGGTAAGCACAGAGAGCTGCATGGTGAGTGTCTGGTTGAAACACTCCACCAGTCCGTCGCTCTGTGGATGAAGGAGCGTGGTGCGCGTCTTCCGCACCTCCAGCCGGTCGCACACCTCTTTCATGACTTGTGACTCAAAGTTCCTGCCCTGGTCACTGGGCAGCTCCTCTGGTGCCCCAAAACGGCAGAACTTCTCCTCCACCAACTGCTCTGCTGTGGTCGTGGCACTCTGGTCCGGTACCGCGTATGCCTGAGGCCACTTGGTGAAGTAGTCCATGGCCACGAGCACATAGCAGTTTCCCCGATCAGTGCAGGGAAAGGGTCCCAGCACGTCCACGCCCACGCGCTCCATTGCGGCGCCCGACTGAAGTCGTTGCAGGGGGGCATGCGACCGGTCACTGGGGCCCTTACGCACCGTGCAGGCATCGCAGCAGTGCACGAACAGCTCCACGTCTTGGCGACACCCCGCCCAATGAAACCAATGGCGCAGCCTGTGCAGCGTCTTCGCCATGCCGAAGTGCCCAATGCCGGCGGGACCGTGCACTCGCTGCAACACATCTTCCTTGAGGCTACGGGGGACGAGGAGCTGCCACAGGACTTGGCCAGGCACTGGCCCCTCCCAACGCCGATACAGCAGCCCCCCCCCACCTCAAGGCTGTCCCACTGTGAGCAGTACGACTTGACGGTGGGTCCGTGTGGGGCCACAGCAGTCCGGGGTGGGCACTGCCCCTACTGCAGGAAGCCCCGCACCACCGCCAGCTCTGGATCGGCTTCCTGGGCCTGGTGGAACAGCTCTGTGTCGTCAGCGGATCCCCCATCGTTCGCTGCATCGGCCGCCAGCACAGCGCAGGTCTCGTCTGCAGTCGCTCGCCGCTCCTCCAGCCGAACGCAGTGCCTGCACGAGCCTGCGCTGCAAGGGCGCCGAGAAAGTGCGTTGGCGTTGGCATGCAGGCGTCCTGGTCGGTGTTGGACCTCGAAATCATACCCCTGCAGCAGCTCCAGCCACCGCGCTCTCTGTCCCGCTGGCTCCTTGAAATTTAGGAGCCATGTGAGCAAGGCGTGGTCAGTCCACAACAGGAACCTGGTCCCATAGAGGTAGGGACGAAAATGTTTAATCTCTGCCACCACGGCCAGGAGCTCTCGCTGTGTAACACAGTAGTTCTTCTCTGGGCGACTCAGCCGGCGGCTGTAGAATGCGACCACCCTCTCACCTCCATCTCCCGCCTGCAACAACACAGCTCCAATGCCTTGATCGCTGGCTTCTGTGTCCACGATGAAAGTCCTCCCAGGGATCGGGAGAGCCAGGACGGGGGCAGACGCCAGAGCCTCCCTCAGGCGATGAAAGGCGGCTGCGCATTCAGGGGTCCACTCGAACGGGGTGCCCTTAGCAGTGAGGCGGTGCAGTGGTGCTGCGATGTCTGCAAAACCACGCACAAAGCGGCGATAATACGACACCAGCCCCAAGAAACTCTTCAACTCCGACACGTTCTCCGGGGCTGGCCAGTCTCGCACCTGCCGCACCTTGTCAGGGTCCGTGGACACTTCATTCGCGTCCACGACGTGGCCCAGGAATTTCACCTGCCGCTGGAGGAGGTTGCACTTCGCGGGGTGCAGTTTCAGCCCGGCCACACTGATGGCAGCGAACACCTCCTTCAGATTTGCCAGCGCAGACTCAAAGGAGGAGGCGTGCACCAGCAGGTCGTCCAGGTAGATAATGCACCGCCTCCTGGGCACATCCGACAGGACCCACTCCATCAGCCGTTCAAAGGTGGCGGCCGCGTTACACAGGCCAAAAGGCATGACTGTGAAGTGCCAGAGGCCCCGCCCCAGGATGAATGCTGTCTTCTCGCGGGCCTCCGGCGCCAAAGCGACTTGCCAGTAGCCACTCCTGAGGTTCAGAGAGCTGAACCACTGTGACCCCGCGATGCAGTCCAACGCATCGTCAATGCGTGGCAGGGGGTAGGAGTCCTGTTTGGTTACCGCATTCAGGCGACGATAATCCACGCAGAACTGTCAGCTGCCGTCCTTCTTTTGCACCAGGACCGCCGGCGCTGACCAGGGGCTGCTGGAGGGCTCAATGATGCCTGCTGCCGCCATCTCTCTCACCTTTTCCTCTGCAATCTGCCTCTTCGCCAGCGCTAGGTGATGTGGCCGCAGGCGGATGGGGGCCGCGCCACCTGTCTCAATGTGGTGCTGCACCAGGTCCGTCTTGGTGCAGTCTTCATCCCGGGCTGCGAAGATGTCCATGAAGGCATTCAGGAGCTTCCTCAACTGCTCTCGCTGACCCTCTTCTAACTCCGCCCCGCTGCGCTGCCATAGCATCTGCACCGCTTCGCGGTGTGACGCACTGTGTTCTACTGTGTGTTCTGACGCGGTGTGTTCTACTGTGTGACGCACTGTACACCAGAGGAGCCCCCGCTGTGTGCCTCGGGCTCTCCCTCAACTGCCATTTGGTGCGCAGCCCCGGTCCCCTCCACTCGCGAACTGGCGAAGAGGGTGCGTGTTTTGAGGTTCTTCCGCCGCGTATGAGTGAGGGCAATGTTCTCACCTGCCAGCTGTAGCGACCGTCTGCCCAGGTCCAGCACCGCCCCCGACTTGGCCAGGAGATCCATTCCTACAATGCACGGATCCTGGATCTCCACGAGCCAGAACTCGTGCTCCAACAGCTGGTTGCCCACAGCCACGCGCAAACGTCTTTTCCCCCACATCGCCACGGTCTCTCCTGTGACCGTACGCAGGCTCGCTGACACCTCGGTCCATCCCTTGGGGGGATGGCGCGCCGTTCCAGGCAGCACCCCGGTGCGGACGATCGAGATTGTAGACCCCGTGTCCACGAGGGCTTCGCAGGGCACGCCCTCTATTAGGCAGGGCAGCCAAAGGCAGCAGAGTTTCCCCAGGCGTCCTACTGGGAATGAGGGTACGAGAGGGTACAAGAAGAGGCGGACTCACAGGGCGAAACCCCCCTCACGGCGCCGCCCCTCTGCCGTTTCCCTGAGACGACGCCGGGGCGGGCTTTCTGCAGTGGCGCACCTGGTGACATCACTTCCAACAACGCCAGCAGATAATAGGCGGCCATTGGCGCGCAGGTGGTGCCTCGACTTGGCGCGCAGCTTCTCCCTCCACCTCGTCATCAGTGACGTCTTCCAGGGAGCGGCAAGAATGCTCGGGCTCCTTCGCCTCCCGTAGGACGGCTTCCACGCGTTCCGCCTCGCGCTGCGCCGCATCCAGGTTAGCCAGGGCAGCAAGCCTAACGTGCTGCTGCAGGCGTTCTGGGGAAAGCGCTCGGAGGAATGCCTGCAGCGCCAAGTCTTCTTGGATAGCTGCGGGGTATTGCCGGTACGCCCGCCGCGCCAGGAGCTGGATATCCACGGCCAGCGCTCCCAGGGCTTCGCCTTTGCCGCGTCGTCTCGCTGTGAGCTGCCCGCGATAATAGTCGGCTGTTTCGTGTTGGCCGAAACGGCGTCTCAGGGCAGCCGTGAGCTCGGGCAGCTCACGGTGTTGGTCCGCTCTCACGTCTAGCAGCACGGTCAGCGCTTTCCCCTCCAAGGCTAGCCCCAGCTGTCCTGCTGTAGTTGCCGCGTCCCAGCCATTGTGCCGCACTGCTAGGCGGAGTTGTGCCTTGTAAGTTTCCCACAGCTCCGTCCCCAAATACCGCGGCAGGCGGAGCGCTGTTCGCTGCGGTGTTTCCCCTGAGGCTGGCGTGCTGGGCGGTGGTTGGGGAATGCCTCTTTCTCCACACACCGATGCGAGGGAAGCCTCTCGCCAGCGTGGTGGTGGTGATCCCCACAGCTGCTCCAGAGCAGCCAGCAGTTCCAAAGTCTTCTGCTGAATGTCTTTGATCTCCCGAGAACGTTCTCTTCCCCGGTCGGTTTTTGGGGTTTGCTTGCTCAAAGTGCGTTCCATCCCGCCTCTGACACCAATGTAGCATCCCCCCACGGAGCTACTAGAAACTGGCTCGACAGACAGAGTAAAAGAAACGTGCTCTTTATTAAAAGCATACATGTCTCCAGCAGCAGTCTTAACAAAGACACTTCAGACAGTACAAGACACAGAACACCTCAGAATCCCCCTGGGTCACTCCCAGCAGTCCCCTATGGTTAAGGGGTTCCCCCCGGGACTCCCCAGAATCCCACTCTTGAACACTGAACATAAATAGGACGACAACCAATCAGAAACCACACACAACTATGTACACACACACAAACACTAATGCCAACTATTTACACATTTACTCCCCTCTGCGCTGTTACAATATGTCGGAACAGGTGCAACCTACACGTTATGCCAGGTCTGCACGTATTGTGAATTGATTGGGGTTTGGCGCTGAACCAATGAGAAAAGAGAGGGATGGAATGAATGGGAAAAGTTCTAGACTTTTCCAGAAACATGCAGAGGAGAGTGTCAGTGTGAGAAGGGGGTGTTAAAGAGAGCACTCCAGAATGTAAGGAGGTGATATTTTTTTTTTGGCTGCTGGAAGAACAGCCAAAGAGAAAATATCATTTCGTGTGGATTTTATATATAGGCGAGTTAAGTTTCCAGGGTGTCCTGGTGGTTTCTACGAGACGTTCACTTAAACGGACGAGTTTTCAACCTGTCGCATCGAACTGCTACGCCGTGACGGAGGAGGACTGAGGAGAACCCGATACTTACGCCCTGAGTTGCTGGGTTAGGCTCCGGCTCCCCGTGACCCCATCTGGGACAAGCGGTTCAGAAAATGTGTGTGTGTGTGTGTGTGTGTGTGTGTGTGTGTGTGTGTGTGTGTGTGTGTGTGTGTGTATTCGAGGCATTATTATTGTGTGCAAACAAAAGAAGGTTCTGTAAAAAGCTTCTACGACTGTTGTGCGTTGAAGTTTAGCACCCGAGCCGAGGTTAACTGAGTGAGTGTACGTCACGTGTGAAGAAGTTTCTGTTTTCTTGTTGTTTCGTTTGCATTCGTTTCAGATGTCATGATTTTTGGGTTAATACTAGTCACTTTGAATATTCCTTTGGGTTTTATGGTGTTTGGAGAATTCAATAATTTTTTTTTTTTCTTTTATTGAAATACTTGAGTTGGATTATACGTTTAGTTGGAATAGAACCCAGGGCACCACTCTCATAATTAGGTGGAGGGTGGCGCTACATCATTGATTCATCATGTTGTTAGCTCACTCTTGCTAAATAGAAATGGCCACTACAACCACCAGTAGAAGTTGCCCTGTCTTTTAAATACAGTTTAATATTCCAGCCATACATAATGCCATAACTCTAATCTCCATGAGATTTAAAAAACAGCTGGTAGCATAATGGCTAGAGCTGTTTCCTTTGGCCCCAAAGGTTGCAAGTTTAATCCTCACCTCTGGCTGTAGAACCCTTGGGCCTTGAGCAATGTACTTACCCTAAAATTGCACCAGTAAGATTACCTAGCTGTATAACTAGGTAAATTGTAAGCTTGTAGTAATGTTAACATAAGTCACTTTGCAGAAAATGGTCAAGTAAATGAATAACTGTAAGTCTGTAATGTAAAAACATAAATTAATTGAGCAGCACGGTGGCACAGCATGTAGCGCTGCTATCTCACATTGCTTGGGTGGTGTGAGAGAACGTGGGTTTGATCCCTGCTCAGTCTGTGTGGAGTTTGCATGTTCACCCCATGCCTGTGTGGGTTTTCTGTGGGTGCTCTGTTTTCCTCCCACATTCCAAAGACATGCTAATCAGGTACCCCCATAGTGTGTGAGTGCCACAGACAGTGTGTTCCACTGATGTACAGTATGGATGAGTGACCCTGTGTAAGTAGTGTATCTAGCAGTGTTAGTCACCCTGCTGAATAAGGTGTGTGGGCTAGTAACACTACATTGTATCCGTTGTAAGTTGCTTTGGAGAAAAGTGTCTAAGTGAATAAATGTCAGTGTAATTGTTCTGTAATATATTGACACTTATGAGTCCTTGACCCCACTGATTCTGTTAAGGAATTTGCTTTCTGGAGGCTCTACAACCTCATGGGACAGCAGGTATGAGTCCTCCAGTGGACTGTGAGCCCAGGTGGAAAGCAGACCAAAATTCCATTGAAATGCATTTTCACGTTATAATACTTTTTGTGCTTCTTAGTTGTAGTTTTGTAAACTAAAATTAACACAATTTCAGGAGAGAAGTACTAGACTGAAACCCTCCCACAGGCATCTGTAAGTCACAGAACGGCTTTAAAAGCCCTACAGACCACCATGCTCCTGCATTACGATGTCCAGCAACCCACCACCTCATCTTCAAATCTCCATTGCTCATTGAGCCTCATACAGGGAGGCTCAACAACCTCACTCGACAGCAGTTGCGAGTAGGCCCAGATGGAAAGTAGACCAAACATATTCCCAAATGCATGGTCATGGGGGAAAAAAAAAAAGGATTCAGAAGGTAAACTTACCATGACAGTATGCCTGGAGTAGTCTGAGGAAGGTAAAGGCTGAGATGCTGGGTATGCCGTTCTTACAACTCACTGCATGCATCTCACAGTCACTCTCACACAGCTGCATGGTATAATTTTTCAACTGTGGTCTCAATTTCTCGCACTGGACTGAATTCAGTGGGCCAGGGCTGGTTACAGCAGACTGTATGTAAATAATTTGGATCAATTAGTGATAAGCGGTATTAATAACCATGCACAGGATACGCAAAATCCGGATATCAGGAGGATGGGAGGATGAAGGGGGGATGATGGGGAATCAGTGTGCAGTAGATATACATACAGTATACGTGAGAAAGAGTTAAGGAACAAAAATTATTGAGAAGATGATAGTGAAGTACTGTTAAAAATAAAATTTAACCTTAATACTTAAGCCAAATCCTCCAACTGTCTGTCTTCTGATTGTCACTGTTCTTTCCTGCAAGTAAAGAATACAGTTTGTTGCATCAGCATCTCTGTAAAAATAAACAGAGGAAACATCACAACTACTAGTCCTGCAGTGCACACACAGGCAGCCACTGATTTCTCTGGGCAGTTAAATAACTGAAGCTGAGAAGTGAGCAGTGAAGGTCATTAAAACTGAGAATGTGGTCATAAGCCTGTAGCTTTTCTGCTGTGTCAAGTAAATTCCACTGAAAAGTTTCTTTGCACAGATAAGCATGTTCACAAAGCTGCATGAAAGCATGGCACGTTCTCTCTAGCTGAAATGAAAGATTCACAATTGGCTGATTCTGTGCTTGAATGAAATGGCAATTTGTATTTTTCCCTTGCATTAGGTAGATACTGTAAATTATTCAGGGGGGTGTGGTGGCACAGCGGGTTTGGCCAGGGCCTACACTCTGGTTGGTCTGGGGTTTGAGTCCTGCTTGGGGTGCCTTGCGATGGACTGGCGACCCATCTTGGGTGTCCCCCCCCCTCCTCCAGCCTTGTGCCCTGTGTTGCTGGGTTAGGCTCTGGCTTGCCGCGACCCCACTAGGAACAAACGGCTTCTGACAATGTGTGTGTGCGTGTAAACTATTCAATGTTTACATAAATTGTCCAGTCACAATTAAACATGTGTCATATGAACATTACATTTCCAGAAATAATCCAAATAAGTTTCTACTGCTTAAGGGTACAGACTGAAAAAGACAGACATCTTTTGATATTTTAACAGTCACAAGGAATTGGCTCATGAATTTCCAGCTTTCAAAACCCTGAATACCTTAGGCAATCTAACAAATATACCCCTAAACATTGATGCTTACATAATGTAAAAATGTGTTGTATGGCATAATGGTATCATTGTAGAATATGGTTCCTTTTAACTGAAACTGAACTCACCAAAATTATTCTGTTTTACAACTGTTCTAAAGTTGGTATATTTAGAATTCATTTTGCCATTGAATCCAATAATTGCATTCTTTCAGCAACTACTTTCCGATTCATATACAGTAGCATTCTTTACAGCATTAATCAAGTACAATGTGAGTAAAGCATAAAACTTAAACTTTTAAATAAAGGTCTATCTTTATGCTCTCGTGGCAGGTTTTAAAACATATTTAGAGCATTTATACATACACTTGCTGGCCGCTTTATTAGGTACACATGTTCAACTGCTCGTAACGCAAATATCTATTCAACTAATCACATGGCAGAATCTCAATGCATTTAGGCATGTGGACATGGTCAAGGCGATCTGCTGAAGCTCAAACTGAGCATCAGAATGGGGAAGAAAGGTGATTTAAGTGACTTTGAACGTGGCATGGTTGTTGGTGCCAGACGGGCTGGTCTGAGTATTTCAGAAACTGCTGATCGGCTGGGATTTTCATGCACAACCATCTCTAGGGCTTACAGAGAGTGGTCAGAAAAAAAAAATCTAGTGAGCAGGAGTTCTGGCATCAACAAGGCATTTTTGTCCACAGAAGTCAGAGGAGAATGACCAGACTGGTTTGAGCTGATAGAAAGGCAACAGTAACTTAAATAACTACTCGTTACAACCGAAGTATGCAGAAGAGCATCTCTGAATGTACAACATGTTGAACCTTGAAGCAGATGGGCTACAGCAGCAGAAGACCACACCGGGTGCCACTCCTGTCAGCTAAGAACAGGAAACTGAAGATACAATTTGCATGGGGTCACCAAAATTGGACAATAGAAGATTGGAAATACGTTGCCTGGTCTGATGAGTCTCGATTTCTGCTGACATTCAGATGATAGGGTCAGAATTTGGCATAAACAACATAAAAGCATGGCTCTATCCTGCCTTGTATCAACGGTTCAGGCTGGTGGTGGTGTAATGGTGTGGAGGATATTGTCTTGGCACACTTTTGGCCCCTTAGTACCAATTGAGTATCGTTTAAACGCCACAGCCTACCTGAGTATTGTTGCTGACCATGTCCATCCCTTTATGACCACAGGGTACCCATCTTCTTATGGCTACTTCCAGCAGGGTAACGCGCCATGTCACAAAGCTCATATCATCTCAAACTGGTTTCTTGAACATGACAGTGAGTTCACGGTACTCAAATGGCCTCCGCAGTCACCAGATCTCCATTCAATAAATAGAGCACCTTTGGGATGTGGTGGAATGGGAGATTCGCGTAATGGATGTGAGGCCGACAAATCTGCAGCAACTACGTAATGCTATCATGTCAATATGGACCAAAATCTCTGAGGAATGCTTCAAAAACCTTGCTGAATCCAACGTGGGGTCCAACCCTGTACAAGCAAGGTGTACCTAATAAAGTGGCCGGTAAGTGTATAATAACCCTTATTTAAATTAGTGTATCTGCATTTACTTCAGATACAATCCAGTTTATACCTTATATATCTTTCTAGTTATATGACAAATTTACATTGCAAACTTGTTAATTTCTATTTTATTGCTGAAATTGAATGAAAGGACAGTGTTAGTGATAGCATTCCTTAAAATTAACCAGAGGGTGACTGTAGAAACAGATTGTCAACAGGGGGATGCGGTGATGCAGTGGGTTTGGCCTGTGCCTGCTCTCCGGTGGGTCTGGGGTTTGAGTCCTGCTTCGGGTGCCTTGCGACAGACTGGTGTCCCATCCTTGGTGTGTCCCCTCCCCTTCCAGCCCTATGCCCTGTGCTGCCGGGCTAGGCTCCGGCTCACCGCGACTCTACCTGGGTTAAGCGGTTTCAGTCAGTGTGTATGTATAACTGTCAAGAAAACTTCATTATGAAGAAAAAAGGAATACCAAAAACTCTTGGGCTATCCTTTTGTATTCCTTTCTTGCTTTTACTGTTTTTCTATTAAGAAAATTTCCCCATCTAAATGATCAGTTTGTTATAGAAAAATATCTTTTCAGCTCACTTAAAACTCACAGCCACCAAGGTTCTAGGGGCAGCATGGTGGCGCAGCGACCAGCGGTACTGTCTTGCAGCAGGTGGGTGGTGTGAAAGGACATGGGTTCGTTTCCCACTCAGTCTGTGAAGTTTGCATGTTCTCCCCGTGTCTGCGTGGGTTTCCCTTGGGTACTCTGGTTTCCTCCCACAGTCCAAAGGTATGCTGTTCAGGTTCACCCATAGTGTGTGAGTGACAGTGTGATCCAGTGATGTATAGATGAGTGACCCATTGTAAGTAGTGTATCTAGCAGCGTACAACCCCAATTCCAAAAAAAGTTGGTACGCTGCGTAAAATGTAAATAAAAACAGAATGCTATGATCTGCAAATCTCATAAACCCATATTTTATTCACAATAGAACATAGAAAACATATCAAATGTTTAAACTGAGGAAATGTACCATTTTAAGGAATTTTGAGTAATTTTGAATTTGATGGCAGCAGCATGTCTCAAAGTGGGGACAGGGCCATGTTTATCCCCTCTTCTTTTAACGAGACTATACATCTGGGAACTGAGGAGACAGTTAGAGTTTTGGGAGAGGAATGTAGTCCCATTCGTGTCTGATACAGGATTCTAGCTGCTGAACAGTCCTGGGTCGTCTTTGTCGTATTTTTCTTTTCATGATGCACCAAATGTTTTCAATTGGTGAAAGGTCTGGACCGCAAGCAGGCCAGTTCAGCACCCAGACTCTTCTACTACGACGCCATGCTGTTCTAATAGATGCAGTATGCGGTTTAGCATTGTCTTGCTGAAATATGCAAGGCCTTCCCTGAAAAAGATGTTGTCTTGATGGAAGCGTATTAGTCTAAAACCTGCGTATACCTTTCAGCATTGATGGTGCCTTTCCAGATGTGCAAGCTGCCCATTCCATAGGCACTAATGCACCCCCATACCATCAGAGATGCAGGCTTTTGAATTGAGCGCTGATAACAAGCTGGATGGTCCCTCTCCTCTTTAGTCCGGAGGACACGGTGTCCATGGTTTCCAAAAAGAATTTCAAATTTCGATTCGTCTGACCACAGAACAGTTTTCCACTTTGCCTCAGTCCATTTTAAATGAGCTTTGGCCCAGAGAAGATTGCGGCATTTCTGGATCATGTTCGCATATGGCTTCTTCTTTGCATGAGAGAGCTTTAACCTGCATTTGTGGATGGCATGGCGAACTGTGTTCACAGACAATGATTTCTGGATGTGTTTCTGAGCCCATGCAGTGATCTCCATTACAGAATCATGCCTATTTCTAATGCAGTGCCACCTGAGGGCCTGAAGATCACGGGCATCAAATACTGATTTTCGCTCTTGTCACTTGCGCACAGACATTTCTTCAGATTCTCTGAATCTTTTGATGATGTACTGTAGATGATAAGATATTCAAAGTCTTCGCGATTTTACTTTGAACATTCTTCTGAAATTGTTCCACAATTTGTAGATGCAGTTTTTCACAGATTGGTGAATCTCTGCCCATCTTTACTTCTGAGAGACTCTGCCTCTCTAAAACACTCTTTTTATACCCAGTCATGTTACTGACCTGTTGCCAGTTATCCTAATTAGTTGCAAAATGTTCCTCCAGCTGTTTTTTAGTAACATTTACTTTTCCAGCCTTTTGTTGCCCCGTTCCAACTTTTTTGAGACGTGTTGCGGCCATCAAATTCAAAATTACCTTTTAATTCTCCTTAAAATGGGTACATTTCCTCAGTTTAAACATTTGATGTTTTCTGTGTTCTATTGTGAACATATGGGTTTGAGATTTGCAAATCATTGCATTCTGTTTTTATTTACATTTCACACAGCGTCCCAACATTTTTGGAATTGGGGTTGTAAGTCACCTTGGTGAATCGGGTGTGTGGGCTGATAACACTACATTTAGATCATTGGAAGCTGATTTGGAGAAAATTGTCTGCTAAATAAATAAATGTAAAGTGAAAAACTCCATTTGATAACTGCTGCTGGAATGTGTAATCATAATTTGATATTTTACTAGACCCACTGACCAGGATTCAGTGCACCTACATGCCTGCAGTCAAAAAGTGAACAAAGTACAGATGTCTTGGATTGATAAAATTATTGCGGGAGAATTTTGTCATTTGAACGGTTTGGTATGAATTTGCTTCTTTTTCCAGAGAACTAATGAATTTCTTCTATTGTGCAAGACCTGTGATGTCACACACACCAAAGAGGCCGTCCCAGCCTGGACAGGGCACCAACAGGCCCACCTTTCATTCATTCATCTTCCTCCGCTATCCGGGGCCGGGTCGCGGGGGCAGCAGTCCGAGCAGAGTCTTCCAGACTTCCCTCTCCCCGCACACCTCCTCCAGTTCCTCTGGGGAAACCCAAGGCGTTCCCAGGCCAGCCGGGAGACATAGTCTCTCCAACGTGTCCTGGGTCTGCCCCGAGGCCTCCTCCCAGTGGGACAAGCCCGGAACACCTCCCCAGGGAGGCGTCCAGGAGGCATCCGGAACAGATGCCCGAGCCACCTCAACTGGCTTCTCTCGATGCGGAGGAGCAGCGGCTCTACTCCGAGCTCCTCCCGGGTGACTGAGCTCCTCACCCTATCCCTAAGGGTGCGCCCAGCCACTCCGCGGAGGAAACTCATTTCTGCCGCTTGTATCCGCGATCTCATTCTTTCGGTCATGATCCAGAGTTCATGACCATAGGTGAGGGTAGGAACGTAGATTGACCGGTAAATTGAGAGCGTCGCCTTACGACTCAGCTCCCTCTTCACCACAACAGACCGGTACAATGACAGCATTACTGCGGACGCCGCACCGATACGTCTGTCAACCTGCCGCTCCATTTTTCCCTCACTCGTGAACAAGACCCCGAGATACTTAAACTCCTCCACTTGAGGGAGCAACTCCCCCTTACCCCTAACCCGGAGGGGGCAATCCACCTTTTTCCGGCTGAGAACCATGGCCTCGGATTTGGAGGTGCAGATTCTCATCCCCGCCGCTTCGCACTCAGCTGCAAACCTCCCCAGTGCACGCTGCAAGTCTTGACTTGATGAAGCCAGCAGGACCACATCAACCGCAAAAAGCAGAGACGAGATCTCGCGGCCACCAAAACAGACACCCTCCGTTCCCTGGCTACGCCTAGAAATTCTATCCATGAAGATAATGAACAGAATCGGTGACAAAGGGCAGCCCTGGCGGAGTCCAACATGCACCGGGAACAGGTCTGACTTACTGCCGGCAATGCGAACCAAGCTCCTGCTCCGGTCATACAGGGAACGAACAGCCCGTAACAGCGAGCGCCAAAGCACCTCCCATAGGATGCCACGAGGGACACGGTCGAATGCCTTCTCCAGGTCCACAAAACACATATGGACTGGTTGGGCAAACTCCCACGAACCCTCCAACACCCTAGTGAGGGTATAGAGCTGGTCCAGTGTTCCACGGCCAGGGCGAAAACCGCATTGCTCCTCCTGAATCCGAGGTTAGACTCTCGGTCGGATTCTCATCTCCAGTACCCTGGCATAGACTTTCCCAGGGAGGCTAAGGAGTGTGATCCCCCTATAGTTGGAACACAATCTCCGGTCCCCCTTCTTAAAAAGAGGGACCACCACCCCGGTCTGCCAGTCCAGAGGCACCATTCCCGAGCTCCACGCAATGCTGCAGAGGCGTGTCAGCCAAGACAGCCCCACAGCATCCAGAGACTTGAGAAACTTGGGGCGGCTCTCATCCACCCCCGGAGCCTTGCCACCAAGGAGTTTTTTGACTACCTCAGCAACTTCAGTCAGGGTAATGGACGAGTCCCTCTCAGAGTCCCCAGCTTCAGCTTCCTCTATGGCTAGGCGCATAAGCACAAACGACAGTGAGAGACCGTTCCCTGACCCGAAGGCGCAGGGAGATGACCCTCTCATTCACCGGGGTAGACTCCAACACATGGCGGCTAAACTGGGGGGCTATTAATAAGCCCACACCCGCCCGCCACTTCTCACCCTGGGCAACGCCAGAATAGTGGAGAGTCCACACTTGGTCGAGAAGAGTGGTTCCAGAACCCAAGCTGTGAGTGGAAGTGAGCCCGACTATATCTAGACGGTATCTCTCAACTTTCCGCACCAGCTCAGGCTCCTTCCCTGCCAGTGAGGTGACATTCCAAGTCCCAAAAACCAGAGTTGGCGCCCGAGGTTTGGGTCGGCCGGGCACTCGGCCCCGATCACCGCCCAAATCACAATGCACCGGCCCCTTACGGTCTCTCCGGCAGGTGGTGAGCCCACCGAAGAGCATCTCCACATCATGGCTTCGGGCTGAGCCCGGCCAGGCCCCGTGGGCATAGACCTGGCCACCAGGCGCTTGCATGCGAGCCCCCCGCCCAAGCCTGGCTCCGGGGTGGGGCCCCGGTGACCCCATACTGGACGGGGTAAACGAAAGCCTCGATTTTATTTTCTTCATAAGAGGTTTTTGAACCGCACTTTGTCTTGTCTGTCATCCAGGACCTGTCTGCCATGGGAGACCCTACCAGGGGCATATAGCCCCAGGCAACATAGCTCCTGGACTCATTCAGGCACTCAAACCCCTCCACCATGGTAAGGTGGCAGTTCAAAGAGGGGCCCACCTCCTTCCCATCAATAGTCCTTACCTTTTCTCAAGTCTGATTGCTTCCTTGTCTGGATAAAGTGTCTCCCTTCTATATATATTATGTATGTATGTATTTATATGTGTCTGTATGTATATATATATACACACACACACACACACACACACACACACACAGTATTTTCATTATATATATTTTATGAAACAGATCCAGTTGTTGACCCTCTTTTCTATCTTTTGTGTAAATAGATGTAATATAAGTGTGACAATTTGCTCATCCATGCTGTGTTTTGTTTTTCATATAATGCAAACTAATTCAGTATAATTTATGAATATGCTTTTTCTATACAACAGACTGCAGTAGCTCTATATTTTTTTCATTTTTTTAGGCACCAGGCTGTTATAGTAATATTGTCCCAGGAGAATGCTTTGAAGAGAAGCAATGAGGTACAATAACTCACACTAGAAGAATTCAGTCTCAGGTGGAGGAGTTATTGTAGCTTTCCTGATTTTCTTTGAAAACCACCAACAAACTTTCCCGTTTTTACAAAATCTATCGACAAATCTTGTAAGTGCCTTAGTTTAATGGCCAAAATCCTGATTAGGTCCTAGAGATTACATCACACTTCTTCCTCCGATCAGAAGAAATAAGGTTAAATCTACCATACAGACTTATTGTATTGATTTGATTGATACACCAGTCTCCAGTGATATTCATAGAGATCTTAGGGCTCATTTCACGATTGCGCTGTGAAAAAAGCATTCACCTGTATGGATAAAATGCGCCATCTTGTCAAACTATAAACATTGTGAAGGCCACACAGGAGAGATTTTTAGTTGTCCAGACGGACCATAGCCTGGACAAGTAGCTGGGCAGAGTCAGTTGTGAGGTAAGGACAGATTCTGTGAATATTATGCAGGATTTATCAGCAGGTCTGGGTTGTGGCTTCAGTGTGCTGAGAGAAAGATAGACTTGAGTAAATCATCACTCCCAGACTCTTAGCTGAGGAGGTAGGCAAAATAAGTGAGTTGCCCAGTTTGATGGAGAGATTGTGACAGGAAGACAGGCCAGGCTGGGAGGTGTAGGATCTCTGTTTTGGAGAGGTTGAGTTGTCGATGGCAATCAGGCATCTATGCAGAGATGTCTGACAACTAGCCACAATGTTTAAAAAAAGCATTGTTAGTATTTCTGTGGGGAATCCAATATATACTGAACTGATAGATAAATGCTTCTCAGTGAATAAATCGGTCCCCATCATGCTTCCGTGTGCTCACATGAGTTTCCACCTACAGTCCAAAGATCTGTTTTCTGGGTAACTTGGTTACTTTCAAATATCTGTAGTGTGTATGTGTACAGTAACGAAAAGAAGTGCGTGAAGCCATTGGAATTGCCTAGTTTTGCATAACTCCTAACAAGTAGTCTGATCTTCAGCTGAGTCACAATAATGGACACACAATCTTCTCAGTCTCATGACAAGCAACTATACTTCTCAACATTGAACCTCTTTTAAACATTCAAAGCGTAGGATGGACAAATAGTGTACAAGTTTGATATTCAATGGTTCAATTCAGTTTTTAGTAATAACCTCCACCAGTCATTTCCTACAGCTGCTTATCAGACTTGCACGATACTTGGTAAGGACGGATCCTATGGATGTTATGCAGGATGTATCAGCAGGTCACACAGTGTGACAGAAAGATTGACTCAAGTCTATCATCACTCCCAGACTCTTAGCCGAGGACGTAGGCAGAATGAGTGAGTTGTCCAGTTTGATCGAGAGATCATGACAGGAAGACAGGCCAGGCTGGGAGGTGTAGGATCTCTTTTTGGAGAGGTCGAGTTGTAGGTGGTGATCAGACATCCATGCAGAGATCTGACAGGCAGGGAGCAATGCGTGCAGAAATGTCTGATGCTCCAGGTGGAAAGGAGAGGAAGAGCTGGGTATCATCAGCATAGTGTTGGTATGTGAATCCATGGAAGTCAATAACCGGGCTGAGGGAAGAGGTGTAGATCAAGAGAAGAGGACCTAGTACCGAGCCCTGCAGGACACCAGTTGAGAGAGACAGAGGAGAAGAACGAGAGCTCTGCCAGACCACTTGATAGGATCTGTCAGATAGGTAGGACTCAAACCATCTTAGTGCTGCTCCTTTGATTCCAAGCTGACTAAAAGGAGAGTAGAATCCGGTGGTTGACAGTGTCAAGCGCTGCAGACAGATCGAGGAGGATGAGGACCGAGGAGAGGGAGGCGGCTCTAGCCAATTAGAGAGCATCAGACATCGCCAGAAGCGCCATCTCAGTGGAGTGACCAACTCTGAAACCAAACTGTTATCCATC
The DNA here is from genome assembly GCF_900964775.1 of Scleropages formosus. Classification (NCBI taxonomy): domain Eukaryota; kingdom Metazoa; phylum Chordata; class Actinopteri; order Osteoglossiformes; family Osteoglossidae; genus Scleropages; species Scleropages formosus. The sequence continues at coordinate 26,363,422 of NC_041821.1, forward strand.
GAGGAGAAGGTTGCAGGTGAGGAAATCAGATAGTTGATCACAGGCCGCCAGCTCTAGAGTTTTAGACAGGAAGGAAAGGAGGGAGAGTGGTCTATAGTTTTGGACTGAACTGGGATCCAGGGAGGGTTTCTTTAGCAGAGGTGGAATGAGAGCAGTTTTGAAGGCAGCTGGGAAACAGCCAGAGGAGAGCGAGAAGTTGATGATCTTAGAGATGAAGGTGGAGAGTTGCGGGGATGGTTATCGGCCCCTAGGGCTGTGACTAATTCCTTCAAAAATTGATAAACTCATTTTCTTTTAATTTTTCCATGCATGAGCTACTTTGATTTCCCCTCAAAGCACAACCACAATATGCAGACAACTGAGTACTGCATCATCTGATCCCCTGTTGTAGCATGACTAGATTACCCCATTTTACTTAAAGGCCTGTTAATGAAGCCAACACATGATGCTTCTGCATGCAGTGAGAAGGAAATCCTTGTAATCTACCTAATGCAGCATTGTTTTGCTGGGCCCTTGTACAAATATTTAGTATGGTACTGCAGATTTCAACCTCAGTCCGCACTGTAGAACATATTGCAATTTTCTGTTAAATATTGATTAAATGCAATCAGAAAACTAGGACTGTCAAGTGTATGATTTGACTCCTTTAAACATAATTATGAATTTTATAGCAATTTGCTGTGGATTGCCACGCCTACATCACCGGTGCAACAGGGCACACCTGGGGCTTGACGGAGACAGAGGCATAAAAGGCCGAGGCAGAGCGACGGTGGATGCGGAACCTTGTTTGCCTAACGCTCGCTCACCTCGAGAGTCAGCCTTCGGTTCCCTTGCCCTTGCCCTTGCCCTTGTCCCTGTCCTGTGTTCCTTCCTGATCCAAGTTCCAGTCTGCTAGTGTTCTGACCTTTTGTCTGTCCTTTGACCACGCTTTCTGGATTGCCCTGTGTAGGACGTTTGCCAATCGAAGACCATCGCCTGTCCCTGACTGTTTCTTGTGCATTCCCTAAAATAAACACCAGTGCACTCTGCAATTGAGTCCGACAGTTCATTTCTGGAACGGAACATGGCATAGATACATGACTCCTTCGTAAAATGTAATAGAAGCAATTTCAATAATAATGCTAACATTTCCACCCAGCAAGTTCAACCCAAACTATTAAAGTTCCTGTAGTTTTATGATAACTGATATTGCAGTGGAACTGATATTTGAAGTCCAATCCATATCACTTTCAGTACTCTGAAGTGCTTATTCAGACCAGCTGAGTATGAGCATTTCGGAATTGTAAACCAAATAAAATCTGTCTGTAACTCAATTATGGAGATGGAAGCACTGACAGATAAACATAAATCAGGGTATGCTGTGTAGGAAAGGTTTGCAAAACTCTCTTTGTAGTTTCTTCCCTTTAAAAAAAATCCTTAAACATGACAGATTTTAACAATTTCGGTAAAGATTTCAGGGTTTTCCAACCAGTGAGCAAGACACATCCTAAGGGCAAAGCAATGCTCCCAAGAAACAAAGAGCAATTCATGTACACTTAAAGGAACTGTAAGTTTGCAGTCCCCTGGAAGCCACCATTAAATGACCAATAAGTATGCAGATGTATGCTCCCTCATGGATCATTAAGCTTGCTTTGGGGTAAGCACCACAGTTCTGCCCTGTTGAGTAAGTGAAAGCAATCAGAGCTCTGCATGTCTGGGTAACGTGAACTAACTAGGGGTCATTTTGAACCAGCATGACCAGCCAGGTTTTTATTTTGGCACATAAAGAATCCACTTACCATCAGTTTGATCAGTGACTTGATCTAATACAAAAGTCATACATACATACACACACATGTCCAAACTGACAAAATTCCTGCTCATAAAAATAAATCTGTCCAACTCTCGTTGACTGATGACCAATGATATTTTTTATGAGGTTATGACTGCTTTATGTTATGTTTACAAATCAGACACACACACTGTCTGAAGCTGCTTGTCCCGAGGTGAACTGGCAACAGAAGGCACAAGGCTGGAGGGGGAGGAAACACACCCAGGATGGGATGTCAGCCTGCTGGAAGACACCACAAGCATGACTCGAACCGCAGACTCGCCAGAGAGCAGGACAGGACCCGGTCAAGTCTGCCGCACCTCCGTGCCCCCCTTTACAAATCAATGAGTCTTATTCACTTTGAGTATTGCTTGCTGCTTGAATGTGCAATGCACTTGTTACATTGTAGTGGGGTTAAGATTATGCTCTTGAGCTAGTCTTCTTTAAGCGTTTATAATGTGCATAAGGCACAACTGTTATGAAATGACACACTGCTATTTTTAGAGTACTAAGATGCACTAGATAAACCGATTTGATGGCCCCAAGCTGTTTTAAAGCATTTTCTACATATTAACCCTGCTTTTTTTTTTTTTTTTAAGCTTTTCGTGACATGAAGTAAAATGAGCATTATTCCATTGACACCTGATTTTAGGAATTTTTCAGTACTTTATTATAAGCAATTCTGCTGTATGAGCCAAAAGCAAATGACTTAAGAAAAGTGTTTTCATCCAAAGAGCTATTAAAATCAGATACATAATTATATTACCTATGCCATCTTCTTATCAAAGTAATTAAGTTACCAGGTACTCACAATTATGCCATAAGTTTTAAGTGCTGTTGTGTGTTTAGATCTGCTGATAATAAAATTGATTCTGAAAATAACTTTATATGATTTTGCTTTACCTTAAAAAGGCCATCTTCATGTTTAACAACAAAATGCCAAGTACTCAGTGTTGTTTGAATTAAAGTGAAAATAACTATTAATGTTTCATTCAAATGTCACACAGCAGTTAAAGGTTTAATTACATAACTAAATGAAATTTTAATTAAATTTCCATATTTCCAAGAGCTCAATGTCAGTTGTAGAAAACATATTTTTAATTACTGTGTGGTCTGAAATCTTAATACACTGCAAGTGGAAAATTACTTTGTGAAGCATTTTACCATTTTAATCATGTGCTGATGGTTGTGGTCAGAAAGAAATTATCCTGAAATTATCCTCAGCTTTGAACTTCCTGTCCTTACATGGGCTGACAGTGCTAATGTGGCTTAAGTGCTGTTTTTAGCCCAACCCTGTAGACATGACTGAGAATGGTGTTGCAACATAACGAAAAAGCAATGGACCTCAGTGCTCACAGTAGAAGTAGACTTGCCTGGAATTCTCAGACTAGGAAAAAAGGGAAGCATGCAAATTTTTCATTCGCCTTCAAGGTTAATATAAACTGCTTCTGCTACACATGCGCATATTTATTGCATAACCAGCACAGGAGAAAACCATCTGTAACAATACAGAGAAGTTGTGACTTTTGTTCCTAATGCAGTACTACTTTTCTAGTAGCAGTGGTGTAACAACTTGTCAATTATCAGAAGAAACAAAAATATCAGTTGTATTCAGTGGAGTTACACAAATACTCAAAGTTCCTTCATCTCCCAACCTTATTAAAATGTCTGTAAGAAAATAATGGCTGTGACCCAATTGTTTACAATGATAACTAATGGCAAGATGCCAAAGAAGCTAAGAATTTGTCATTAAATTTATCAAAAGGTTGTAATTAAGGTTTATTATCCTTAATTTCTCCTCCGTGAACCGCCACCTTATCGTGGTGGAGGGGTTTGAGTGCCTGAATGAGTCCAGGAGCTATGTTGTCTGGGGCTACATGCCCCTGGTAGGGTCTCCCATGGCAGACAGGTCCTGGATGACAGACGAGACAAAGCGCGGTTCAAAAACCCCTTATGACAAAAAAATCAAGGCGTCCGTTTACCCCGCCCGGTATGGGGTCACCGGGGCCCCACCCTGGAGCCAGGCCTGGGGGGGGGGCTCGCATGCGAGCGCCTGGTGGCCAGGTCTATGCCCACGGGGCCTGGCCGGGCTCAGCCCGAAGCCACAACGTGGAGCCGCTCTTCGGTGGGCTCACCACCTGCCGGAGAAACCATAAGGGGCCGGTGCGTTGTGATTTGGGCGGTGGTCGGGGCCGAGTGCCCGGCCGACCCAAACCTCGGGCGCCAACTCTGGTTTTTGGGACTTGGAATGTCACCTCACTGGCGGGGAAGGAGCCTGAGCTGGTGCGGGAAGTTGAGAGATACCGTCTAGATATAGTCGGGCTCACTTCCACTCACAGCTTGGGTTCTGGAACCACTCTACTCGACCGAGGGTGGACTCTCCACTATTCTGGCGTTGCCCAAGGTGAGAGGCGGCGGGCTGGTGTGGGCTTATTAATAGCCCCCCAGTTCAGCCGCCATGTGTTGGAGTCTACCCCGGTGAATGAGAGGGTCATCTCCCTACGCCTTCGGGTCAGGGAACGGTCTCTCACTGTCGTTTGTGCTTATGCGCCTAGCGGCAGTGTAGAGTACCCGGCCTTTTTAGAGTCCCTGGGGGGCGTGCTGGAAAGCGCTCCCACTGGGGACTCAGTCGTTCTACTGGGGGACTTTAACGCCCACGTGGGCAGCGACAGTGATACCTGGAGGGGCGTGATTGGGAGGAACGGCCTCCCTGATCTGAACCCGAGCGGTGAGTTGTTATTGGATTTCTGTGCTAGTCGCGGTTTATCCATAACGAACACCATGTTCATGCATAAGGGTGTCCACCAGTGCACTTGGCACCAGGACACCCTAGGTCGGAGGTCGATGATCGACTTTGTAGTCGTTTCTTCTGACCTTCGGCCATATGTCTTGGACACTCGGGTGAAGAGAGGGGCTGAGCTGTCAACTGATCACCACCTGGTGGTGAGTTGGATTCGATGGCGGGGGAAAAAGCTGGACAGACCTGGCAGGCCCAAACGCATAGTGAGGGTCTGTTGGGAACGTTTGGCGGAGGCCCCTGTCAGAGAGGTCTTCAACTCCCACCTCCGACAGAGCTTCAACCAGGTCCCGAGGGAGGTGGGGGACATTGAGTCTGAATGGACTATGTTCCGCTCCTCCATTGTCGGTGCGGCTGTTCGGAGCTGCGGCCATAAGGTCTCCGGTGCCTGTCGCGGCGGCAATCCCCGAACACGGTGGTGGACACCGGAAGTAAGGGATGCCGTCAAGCTGAAGAAGGAGTTCTATCGGGCCTGGCTGGCTCATGGGACTCCTGAAGCAGCTGACGGGTACCGACGGGCCAAACGGAGCGCGGCTCTGGCAGTCGCCGCGGCAAAAACTCGGGCTTGGGAGGAGTTCGGTGAGGCCATGGAGGAAGACTTTCGGTCGGCCTCAAAGAGATTCTGGCAAACCGTCCGGCGACTCAGAGGGGGGAAGCGGTGTTCCACGAACACTGTTTACAGTGGAAGTGGTGCGCTGCTGACCTCAGCTGAGGATGTTCTCGGGCGGTGGAAGGAGTACTTTGAGGATCTCCTCAATCCCTCCGACACGCCTTCCGTAGAGGAAGCTGAGGCTGGGGACTCGGAGGGGGACTCGTCCATTACCCTGGCTGAAGTTGCTGAGGTAGTCAAAAAACTCCTCGGTGGCAAGGCTCCGGGGGTGGATGAGATCCGCCCCGAGTTTCTCAAGTCTCTGGATGTTGTGGGGCTGTCTTGGCTGACACGCCTCTGCAGCATCGCGTGGAGTTCGGGAACGGTGCCTCTGGACTGGCAGACCGGGGTGGTGGTCCCTCTTTTTAAGAAGGGGGACCGGAGATTGTGTTCCAACTACAGGGGGATCACACTCCTTAGCCTCCCTGGGAAAGTCTATGCCAGGGTACTGGAAAGGAGAATCCGACCGATAGTCGAACCTCGGATCCAGGAGGAGCAATGCGGTTTTCGCCCTGGCCGTGGAACACTGGACCAGCTCTATACCCTCACTAGGGTGTTGGAGGGTTCGTGGGAGTTTGCCCAACCAGTCCATATGTGTTTTGTGGACCTGGAGAAGGCATTCGACCGTGTCCCTCGTGGCATCCTGTGGGGGGTGCTTCGGGATTATGGGGTTCGGGGCTCGTTGCTACGGGCTGTTCGTTCCCTGTATGACCGGAGCAGGAGCTTGGTTCGCATTGCCGGCAGTAAGTCAGACCTGTTCCCGGTGCATGTTGGACTCCGCCAGGGCTGCCCTTTGTCACCGATTCTGTTCATTATTTTTATGGACAGAATTTCTAGGCGCAGTCAGGGAACGGAGGGTGTCTGTTTTGGTGGCCGCGAGATCTCGTCTCTGCTTTTTGCGGACGATGTGGTCCTGTTGGCTTCATCAAGTCAAGACTTGCAGCGTGCACTGGGGAGGTTTGCAGCCGAGTGCGAAGCGGCGGGGATGAGAATCAGCACCTCCAAATCCGAGGCCATGGTTCTCAGTCGGAAAAAGGTGGATTGCTCCCTCCGGGTTAGGGGGGAGTTGCTCCCTCAAGTGGAGGAGTTTAAGTATCTTGGGGTCTTGTTCACGAGTGAGGGAAAAATGGAGCGGCAGGTCGACGGACGGATCGGTGCGGCGTCTGCAGTAATGCGGTCATTGTACCGGTCTGTTGTGGTGAAGAGGGAGCTGAGTCGTAAGGCGAAGCTCTCAATTTACCGGTCGATCTACGTTCCTACCCTCACCTATGGTCATGAACTCTGGATCATAACCGAAAGAATGAGATCGCGGATACAAGCGGCAGAAATGAGTTTCCTCCGCAGAGTGGCTGGGCGCACCCTTAGGGATAGGGTGAGGAGCTCAGTCACCCGGGAGGAGCTCGGAGTAGAGCCGCTGCTCCTCCGCATCGAGAGGAGCCAGTTGAGGTGGCTCGGGCATCTGTTCCGGATGCCTCCTGGACGCCTCCCTGGGGAGGTGCTCCGGGCTTGTCCCACTGGGAGGAGGCCTCGGGGCAGACCCAGGACACGTTGGAGAGACTATGTCTCCCGGCTGGCCTGGGAACGCCTTGGGGTTCCCCCAGAGGAACTGGAGGAGGTGTGCGGGGAGAGGGAGGTCTGGAGTACTCTGCTCGGACTGCTGCCCCCGCGACCCGGCCCCGGATAAAAGCGGAGGAAGATGGATGGATGGATGGATATCCTTAATTTTCCCACAGATGTCATAGGTTTCATTTCATTGTGAAAGAGGCAATTCTATTGCTAAGAACACACTGACTCTTCTATGGGAACATAATGAACACCTGCTTGAGCCTGATCTGGACCTTGATTACCTCTGATTTAAATATGAACATTTAAACCCTTTACTGAGCATTTTTTTTTGGAACCACATATAATACATTTTCATCTGATTACATTACGGAAGACAATCTTATTTCACTACTTAGTGCTGAACACACAAACAAGGCAGTTTTCTTAGCATAAGCACCTATAAGGTATTTGTAGCAAAATACTGACAGTCTGTGCAAACAGGTTCTTTGAAGTTGAGCTGTCAGTTTCTGCTCATAGCTTGACTTTGGATTTTGATCATTCACTATTTATTGATACCTTTTTAATTCACTGGATTATCAAATAACATAAACTGGAACACATAATGACAGATTACAGAAATTACATTACTGTTGTATGATAAAATATCCCAGATTTATTTTTTTGTTGTAACGAAATAACTAAAAGTAGAAAGTTTTAAATATACCTAAATATTTTTAAATGAACAATTAGCCTACTAAATTCTGCATCAAAAGCTAATAAGGAACTGCTGTTTTAATTGTGTATACTTCATTACATTTTTGTAATTAATTTTATTTATTAATTTTTTGAAAGAAACATGGAACTCAGGCTGATTGTTCTTAAACACAGAAGTACTCATGTAGAAATATTACTCTGAGGGATTGCAAATGTCCACATAAACAGAGATAGAGGTCAAAAAGTTATGATGTATCACAGGTGTAAACAACATGTTAACTTAATAACATCTACATGTTCTAATAACTTTCAGAAAGATGTCCACAGCTTCCAGAATTCATTGGAGCTGTTACCAGTCAAATATCAGGTTAAGTGGGAGAAATTCATACACTTCAGTCATCCACATATTTACAAAGGGAATGAATGGTGTGGACCACAACTTTAAAATACATTCCCTTATAAAATATGTAAGAGCAGCCACCCTACAGGCAATACAATCAAAAGAGTTTGGGTTGTGATTCAACAAAAAAACAGAGACAATCAACACTGACATCTGACACTGAGGCTCAAATGGACTTGCTTACTGACACTGAGGTTTCCACCTGAATTTTGGCACTAATATTTCTTCAGCAGTCAGGAATTAAAGAGACGTTTCATATCGTTGTGTACAAAAGAAACAGTCAGAACTATGGCACTTTATGAAATCATAGCAAGTTGCTATCAATATCAATGTCACACAGAAGGGGCTGGAGACTGGAGGTAAGGTAATGGACCTAAGTGCAGGTTGGCTTTATTTCAGGACAGGTTCTCTAGGACAGATGAAAACAGTGGTCAGGGGCAGGCTAAGGTCGTTCAAGGCTCAGACGTTGTTACACGGGCGAAGCAGGATTGAGTAGTCAGGTGAACATGCGAGGGTCAGAAGCCAGGAGATCAGAACACAAAGCATGAACAAGGCAAGGAGTAACACTGATTTTACACAATCCACACAAGGAGGCATTTGCAAGAATCCACAGCCTTGTGCGGTCACGGAGCTCCCTTTAAACCGGTCCGGGTTATCAAGATGCAGGTGCAGTCGCTTGGCTTGATCCCGAGGGAGTGACAGTATCCTCCACCCTATAGGCGACTCCAGCCACCTGCCGAGACCGAGGGGGGCACCCCCTGGGCCGAGGCCCCAGACAATCCAGATGGTCCCAATGGAAGGCGACGATCAGATTTGGGTCCAGGACATCCTTTACCAGAACCCAGCTGTGCTCCTCTGGGACGTATTCCTCCCAATCCACCAGATACTGCAGGTGGCCGTGGCACCTTCGGGAATCTAGGAGCTCCCGCACTTGGTATGCTGGTGTCCCATCTACCTGTATTGGCGGAGGCGGCGCTGCAGTTCTCAGGGCCTGGAGGTGAGACACTGTATATGGTTTGAGGAGGGAGACATGAAAGAAAGGATGGACTCAGACACAGGTGATACGTGACGGGAGTGACCTAGTGGATGATCTGATAGGGACCTATGTACTGGGGACTGAGTTTCTGGGACGGGAGACGCAGCATCAGGTCCTTAGTTGACAACCAGACCCACTGGCTGGGACGGAAGGTAATGGGGCAATGGTGGCGATCGGTCTGTTGCATGTACTGGCGCTCGCTACGGTGGAGCTGGGCTGCTACCGACCTCCATGTTTCCTCACTGTCTTGGTACCAGTCGTCGACAGCGGGGACCTCGGGGCATTCTGGATGCCAGGGAAACGGGAGGTTGATACCCTAGGACACATTGAAACGGGGTAAGTCTGGTGGATGAGTGGGACAGCGAATTGTCAGTGTATTCACACCAGGGGAGGAAGCGGACCCACTGGTGTTGTTTTTGACTGCAGTGACAACGCAGGAAGTGGCCTAGGTCCTGGTGTAATCTCTCCACCTGTCCGTTAGCCTGCGGATGATGTCCGGACGTTAGGCTCACTAAGACCCCGAGTTTCCCCCCCAGAACGCCTTTCACAGCCATGAGGTGAATTGCGGGCCTCTGTCGAAGATGATGTCCTCCGGGAGGCCATATAGGCGGGAGACGTTCTGGAATAAGGCCTCTGTGGTTTCCATAGCTGAAGGAAGTTGCGGCAAGGGTAGCAAGTGACATGACTTGGAAAACCAGTCAAGGACGATGAGGATAATGGTGTTACCTTGGGACACCAGGAGGTCCACCAGGAAGTTGATGGACACATGCGACCAGGGCCAAGCTGGAGCGGGGAGGGGCTCGAGCAGACCTGCAGGCTTATGAGTGGGCGTCCAGGCCTGGGCACGGGTCTCACAGGCCTCCACAGGTCCCAGGAGGAGAGCTAAGGTCTGGCAGTGGCTCAAGTGTCCTGTCGCTGGGGAGGTGTGCACTCACTGCAGGAAGGAGGGTCGGAGCCAGACCTTCACATATTCCCTACCTTTCGGTTTCTCTGTGGGTCCGGGGTCCTTTTCTTGGGCTGCCTGGAGCTCTTGCTAGAACTGCCATCTTACCAGAGCCACCACGCAATATTCCAGTAAGATGGAAGCGGGCAGAGCCATTTCCGGTTCCCGGCCACGTACTCGGGACAGGATGTCTGCTTTGATGTTCTTGAATCCTGGCCTGTAAGTCACTGTAAACCAAAACCGGGATAAAAACAAGGCCCAGCGCACCTGCTGGGGGTTCAGGCGCTGCGCCTTTTGCAGGTACTCGAGATTTCTGTGGTCCGTTAGAACAAAGAATGGTTGTGTAGCACCATCCAGCCACTGTCACCATTCTTACAATGCCAATTTAATGGCCAACAGTTCCTGGTTCCCAATGTCATAATTTCGCTTGGTTGGAGTCAGCTTCCTTGAAAATAATGCACAGGGATGGAGTTTTGGGGATTACCCTGACTCTGCGAGAGGATAGCACCGACCCCTACCTCCAAGGCATCCACCTCCACCACAAACGGGAGCAATGAATCTGGGTGTCGCAGGATTAGTGCCATATTGAACTTCTCCTTGAGGGTCTGGAATGCTGTTTTGGCCTCCTCGGCCCACGCCAGCCTCGTTCCCTTTCCCGACAGTAGTGCCGTCAAGCGGGGCTGCCACCAAGCTAAAGCCTCTGATGAACCTAGGATAAAAGTTAGTAAAACCCAGAAAGCACTGCAGGACCTTGACAGTTGTAGGCCGGGGCCAGTCCAGTACTGCCTGGACCTTGTTTGGGTCCATGGCCACGCTGTCGGCCTTCAGCACAAACCCGAGGCAGGAGACCTGTTTCTTATGGAACATGCACTTATCTCCCTTGACGTACAGACGGTTATCTAACAGCCTCCATAGAACCTACCTCACAAGGTGGACATGCTGGTTCATCGTCTGGGAGTATATGAGGATGTTGTCCAGGTACACGAGCACTCCCTTGTTTACCAGGTCCCCCAAAACATGATTGACAAAAGCCTGGAACACGGATGGTGCATTGGTTATGCCGAACTGCATGACCAGGTACTCGTAATGGCCCAAGGAGGTGCTAAACGCTATCTTCCACTCATCACCTTCCCGAATCTGGATGAGGTTGTTAGCACTGTACAAGTCCAGCTTGGTGAACACTCAAGCCCCGTGGACCTGTTCCAAAGCAGTGGTGATGAGTGGCAAGGTGTGTGGGTATTTTACTGTGACTGCATTCAGCCCTTGATAGTCAATACAGGGCCGCAGCCTAGTGATCGAGGAGGCCAGGGCTTCTTTTACGTACTCTCCGTACTCTTTGCCTGTCCCCAACAACGAGAACTCGCAAGACCCTTTGGTTCCTGACAAACGATCATGCACTTGGGTCTAGCCATCCCATCATCCTTGATTCTGCGTGACACAAGATTCTGCCTTACACATGGACCCAGCAGCAATCAAACGCCTGGGAGACGCTCTGGGCGTTCTATAGTGTACTTTGCATCCGGAAGCAAAATCGACACTCGAAAAGACGCGAACCTCCCTGCTATACCCCGTATCACCACTCCACCGACGGATTCTCCTGCCACCTCACACGCTGAAGACCAGTGGTTGGATCAATACATATGGCAGGCTATCGCCCTAGACAATCAGTTCCGTGGGCGTTCGCTACGGCCACGAACACCCTTACGGTTCAGTTGAGGCCACCTGACCTCCACCGAAAGACAGAGACACCTCCAAGAGGACCTTTGCCTCTACTGTGGGGGTGCTGGTCACTATGTTGCAACCTTCCCAGGAAGGCCTGTCCCAGGAGGACCCCAGCCCGACAGTCCAAAGTGAGTGACCCCCCCCCCCCAAGGCAGTCCCTCAGCTCACGGTTCCAATATTCCTAACATGGGAGAGAGGGGCCTGTAGGGTGATTACACATGCATTCGTAGACTCAGGAGCTGCCAGCAGCTTCATGGATGCCACTTTTGCATGGTCACATGGTATTCCCACATGCCGCTGTAACATCACCTTACAGGTGAAGGCACTCAGTGGGCAACCACTGGGTACAGGGGTGGTGGAGTCCCAAACAGTGGAGATCTGTCTTCAGACAGGGGCATGTCACAGGGAAAACATTTCCTTTTTTTTAATCTGATCCCTAGACACCCTGGTAATTCTAGGGTGCACCTGGCTGGCCTTGTGTGATCCAGTGTTCTCGTAGAGTTCTGGGGAGCTGGTATCATGAGGAGAGCGATGTCCCTTCTCTTGCCTTTCCTTACTCTGTAGAGCAACGTTGGTTGAAAGTCCTGACTCCACACAACCTCTGACTCTGATAGAGGAGTATATGGACCTTGCTGAGGTTTTTAGTAATTGCGCGCATCTGCCCTACGTCCGCAGCATCCATGGGACTGTGCCATTGACCTCTTGCCAGGAACCTCCCCTCCGAGGGGCCGAGTCTACCCACTGTCTCTACCTGAACAGAAGGCCATAGAGAAATACGTGACAGAAACCCCATCCCTAGGTATTATTACTCTCCACCCCACCGGCCTCTGCAGGGATTTTCTATGTGGGGAAGAAAGACCGTGGTCTGTGTCCCTGTATTGACTACAGAGGTCTCAATGAGATCCTTATCCCCTGCTGCTAATCACGACCACACTTGAACAGTCCACTGTGCATGGGTTTTTACCAGATTGGACCTTTGCAGTGCGTACAATCTTCTCCTGATAAGAGAGGGGGCCAAGTGGAAAAGTGCTTTCAGCACCGCCCTAGGCCACTATAAATACCTGGTCATGCCTTTCAGGTTAGCTAATGCCCCCTCTGTATTCCAGGCTTTCGTTAATCACGTGCCGGGTGATTTGGTAAATAAGTGTGTCGTAGTATACCCGGATGACATCCTGGTGTTCTTGCCTTCTATGGCCAAGCATGTGACCCATGTCAGACAGATACGCGGTCGCTTATTAGAGAACGGCCTCTTTATTAAGGCGGAAAAATGTTTGTTTCACCAGGAGCGTGTGTCCTTTTTGGGTTTTATCCTTGTCCAGATGGGCTGGCAATGGACCCGCCCAAGGTCCAGGCAGTGTTGGACTGGCCCTGTCCAACCTCTGTGAAGGCTTTACGATGATTTTTGGGGTTTGCAAATTTTTACTGCTGGTTCATTTGTGGATTCAGTAGCCTCATGGCTCCCCTTACTGCTCTCCTTAAGGGTAAAAGGTCCCAGCTCTCCTTGTAGCCAGAGGCTCTTAAGGCATTCCAGGACCTCAAACAGCGTTGTACCACCGCACCGATCCTTAAGCACCCTGATTCCTCGCTACCTTTTCTTGTTTCAGTAGATGCCTCGACTGTGGGTGTCGGGGTGGTGTTATCACAAAGACAGGGAACCTCAGCCAAGCTCTACCTATGTGCATATTTTTCACGAAAGCTGTTGCCGGCAGAGTGCAATTATAACATCGGTAACAGGGAAGTGTTAGCTATCAAGCTGGTTCTGGAGGAATGGAGGCACTGGTTGGAGGGGGCTACTAACCCATTTATGGTCCTTACGGACCACCGAAACCTGGAGTACCTGAAGACAGCCCATTGGCTAAGCCCTCGACAAGCCCGCTGGGCCCTCTTCTTTACCAGGTTCCAGTTTACTGTCTCCTACCGTCCTGGTGCCAAGAACACCAAGACTTATACTCTGTCCAAGTTGTACGACAAGGATCCAACCCCAGAAGCGCCCAAAACAATGCAGGACCTCCAGAGAGCCCAAGCGGAGGAACCCAGTCCAGTCAACGCCCCTGAAGGCAAAGAGCATGTCCCCTGCCAAGATGCACCCACATCTCCTCCACTGGGTGCGTGATGCCCCAGCCGCTGGCCACCCAGGGTGTAGACGGACCCTGGCCCTGCTCGAAAAGAAATACTGGTGGCCCTCTCTTCAGGAGGATGTACAGGAATTTGTGGAGGCATGTGAGGTATGAACCCAGTCTAGGACCCCGAACCAGAAACCTGCAGGGCTGTTGGAACCCCTTCCGGTTCTAGCCAGGCTGAGGTCTCATGTAGCAGTGGACTTTCTGACTGACTTATTTCCTTTAGAAGGTAATACAGATATCCTGGTGATGTTGGACAGGTTTTCTAAGTCCTGTCGTCTGCTTCCTTTGCCCCAACTCCCTACTGCCCTGGTTACGGCTGAGCATCTCTTTCAGAACATATTCCGGATCTTCGGGTTACCTGAGGATATTGTCTCCAACCGGGGTTCTCAGTTTGTGTCCAGGGTGTGGAAGGGATTCTGGTACAAGCTTTGAGTGTCCGTTAGCCTCACGTCTGGATACCATCCTCAGGCTAATGGACAAGTGGAGCGACTGAACCAAAACCTCGGTCTCTTTCTGAGGAGCTACTGTGGAAAAGATCAAGACCAGTGGTCGCGTTTCCTGCCCTGGGTCGAATATGCCCATAACTTCTTGTCCCATTCCTTCACAGGCCTGTCCCCTTTCCAGTGCATCCTTGGTTACCAGCCTCCCTTGTTCCCCTGGCACCCTGGTTAATCGGAGGTCCTGCTGTGGATTCCTGGTTCCTGAAGAGCGAGGTGGCCTGGTGAGTGGTGAGAGACCATCTCCAACAAAGCACCAACCAGTAAAAAGAACAAGCGGACCGACACCGCTGCGCTTTGTTTTTTCAGCCTGGGCAACGGGTATGGCTATCCACAAGGGACATCCGCCTGAAATTGCTCTCCAAAAAACTCAGCCCCCAGTTTATAAGCCCATAAAATCCTTTGTCGGATCACCCCAGTCACCTACCGGTTACAGTTGCCTCCTCGCTTGCGCATCAACCCCACATTTCATGTCTCCCTTCTCAAGCTCTACGGTACCTCCTTGCTCCAAGCCACCCAGGGAAAGCTGATACCCTGTCCAGTGGACGTGGATAGGTAAGCGGCCTACATCGTTCACACCCTCCTGGATTCAAAGCGCTGGCATGGGGGCTGTACTACCTTGTGGACTGTGAGGGGTGAGGTCCTGAGGAACGCAGCTGAGTACCGGCTCGTGACATCCTCGACCCGTTCCTCATTACTGATTCGGTACCATCCGGATAAGCGAGTGCCCCATCCCAAAGGCCGCCCCCCTTCCAGGCATTGCAGAGTGGCTGGAGCCGCACATAGGGAGGGGAGTACTGTCATGTCCACACTCGCACCTGACGCCAGTCAAGCACCTGACTGGGCGCTCACCTTTAAAAGACCCTCCTCAGCTCCTGTACACTCACGGAATCTCATTGAGACAACCATCCTCCTGCGACATGTCTTGCTCTTCTTCATCCCTTGCTTCCTGTATCCGTTCTCCAGCTTTCGACCTTCGCATTGTCCCCTGACCATGGATTCTCACTCTCACTCTGACCGCCAACCGACCGACTCTTTGCCCATCCCCGACAGCAAGAACTCGCCTGACCCCTTGGTTCCTGACGAATGATCCTGGACTTGGGTTCAGCCATCCCATCGTCCTCGGTTCTGCATGTCAAAAGCCTTTTGTTCGGCTGGCAATTTTAATTATACATTCGACAAACTTAAATGAGTCATCCATGTGTTCTACATTAAATTTAAAGTTCTCTGCTACTCTTAAGAACATGAGCTCTAGGTTCGGAGCTCATGTTACCTGGAGGGAATTTCACCCCAATATTAAGAATTACACATTTTATTCCAACCTGCATATTTCTTATTTTAGTTTATTCTTTCATTCCAGAAACCAGTATCCATACTGCCACGCCCACACCTCCGGGCCAACACGAAACACCTGGGACGCAATGCAGACTACAGCATAAAAGGCTGCGTCAGACCACCAGCTGATGCGGAACCTTGACCTGCCTCCTCGTTAGCGACCTTCTCCAGCCATTTCCTGTTCCCGAACGCCTTCCCCGAACCCGTCCCTTGTTCCCCCGATCTACTGCCTCTTTCTGATCATCGACCTCTTGCCTGTGTACTGACCTCGCCTTTTGGATCCTCCCTGTTACGACGTTCGCACCTCAAAGACCCTTTGCCCGTCCTCTGACCTCCTCTCTTGGATTTCCCCGAAGACACCACCACGATTACCGCTCTGCACTTGGGTCCGCCGCTTCCCTCAGACGCGACCATGACACATACAGTCAGATCCTTCCAGATTGGTCCCATTATTCTGTCAGACCATGGACCTTTGTTTTTTAGAAGATGAAGATGTTCAATGAATAAAAACTAAAAAAGTGGGGGCTGATCTGCAATCTTTCAGATCACGAAGCTTTCCGTAAGGAGATTCTTGAAGGCATAGACCTGTATTGTCAAGATAACCAGCAGTCTACAGTCTCAGCTGCTACAGTATGGTATGCAGGTAAGACCACACCAAGGCATCCTATCTCCACAGTCTCCAGTCAAGGGTAAAAAAGCTACAAGGGATATAAAACATGAAGTGAAGAACAGTGCAACAACATAAAGAATACACTCAGGAAAACTGGGACTGACTAAACTAAGGCTAAATACCGGATGATTTATACAAATTAAAAATCTTACCTGTATGAAACAGCATTACTTTGAACCTGGAAATAAATCTAATCGTGTTTCGGCCTATCAACTACAATCCCAACAGAATGAGTAATTCAACCTCTAAGTCTGTCCTCTGCTACTCACAAGGCTGACACATTACTTTGATCTTGTCTTCTCTTGAAACTGTAGCTATTCTGTCCTCTGTTACTCTGCTGCATGTCTCTGATCATCCTTCAAGTACTGCATTACCGTTACTAACCCCTTTGCACTGCAATCTAAAATTTCTCTTGCCCTCTCCTCTATTGCACTCTGCTGTCACTTCTGCTGTACAATTCTGAGCTGTCCACAGACAATGCTACAAATGTCTTCTTCTCTGCTGTATCCTCTTCTCTAGGTTTGTCATCTAACGTAGAAATCAGCTTGCCTCAGTACTTACCCATGGCTGATAGATGTACTATGCTGCAGAATGACAAGACAACACTAACAGACCTGGAAGTTTACAAGAAATTCACAGCAACCCTATACTCTGCTGTTTCCGAAGCTAAAACCATGTTCTTCAACAGCTACAATCTGCAGCTAACAATTCACAGTGTTTTCTCTATCTTCTCATCTCAGTTCTGCCCTCCACCTCTTCCTCCCTCTTCTCTCACCATTGATGGATTTGTCTTGTTTCTCAGAGACAAAGACAACTTCATCACAAACAAGTTCTTGGCATCTACCTGCTACAATGATTGTGGATCACCCTGCAAAGTCAAGTTCTCCAACTTTTAACCCCTGTCAGAAACTGAAATCTTACCTCCTGCTTTCACACAAAGCCACCACCTGCCCCCTTGATTTGATCTCTTAGCATCTTCTACAGGGCATTTCCCAGCAACTTATTTCCATCACTGTGATCATCAAATCCTCATTCTTCTCTGGTTGCTTCCTATGTACCTTCAAAATTGCCCTCATCTCCATCTGTTCTCAGACCAGGCCAGCCTCCATAATAGGTTAGTCTCCCTCCTCCTTTTTCTGTCAAAAACTGTGGAACAAAAAACCTGTGATCAGCAGTCTGCACTCACTATGATTGATCTACTTGAAGGTTATCAGTTTGGGTTCAAAGTTGGACATTCCACCAAGACAGATCTCTCCAAAGTATCAGATGCTTTCCGGTCAGCTTGAGTGGATTCCCTCCACTTGGTCCTCATCCTCCTTGACTTGTCTGCAGCATTTGACAATCACTGGATTCTACTGGTTTGACCCCTACCTATCTGATAGATCCTATCAACGGGTCTGGAAGAGCTCTCGTTCTTCTCCTCTGCCTGTCTCAACTGATGTCCTGCAAGGCTTGGTACTAGGTCCTCTTCTCTTCTTGATCTACACCTCATCCCTCAGCCTTGTCATTGCCTCCCATGGATTCAAACACCACTGCTACGCTGATGATACCCAGCTCTTCTTCTCCTTTCCACGTGAAGCACCCGACAATCCCACATGCATTGCGGCCTGCATGTCAAATATCTCTGCATGGATGTCTGATCACCACCTACAACTCAACCTCTCCAAAAAGAGATCCTACACCTCCCAGCCTGGCCTGTCTTACTGTCACGATCTCGCGATCAAACTGGACAACTCACTCATTCTGCCCACCTCCTTAGCTAAGAGTCTGGGAGTGATGATTGACTCAAGTCTATCTTTCTCTCAGCACACTGAAGCCACAACCTGGACCTGCAGATACATCCTGCATAACATCCGTAGAACCTGTCCTTACCTCTCAACTGACTCTGCCCAACTACTTGTCCAGGCTATGGTGACATCCGGTCTGGACTACTGCACTCTTGTCTGACCTTCCTGCTACTGCCATCAAACCTCTACAACTGATAGAGAACGCTGCTGCCCGAGTTGTGTTTGACTTGCTGAAGCATACCCATGTGCCTCCTCTATTCGTTTCTCTGAACTGGTTTCCCATAGCTGCTCAAATCAAATTTAAGACCCTGGTTATGGCATACAAATACATCAATGGAACTGCCCCCAGCTATCTACAAGACTTGATCCTTTGCTACACCCCAACCAGACTGCTACACTTCTCCACATCTGCCTGCTTGGTGGTCCCACGCATGAAAGGTAAAGCACGGAGGTTCTCGGTTCTGACTCCATTGTGGTGGAACAACCTTCCCCTCTCCCTCAGAACTGCTGAATCTTTGTCCACATTTACAAAGGGTCTTAAAACTCATCTTAAAACTCACTTCGCCCATAACCTCTTAAGTTCATGTAAGGGATAAATGTTCATGATCATGCTCAGATCAATCCTATACTCAGCTACTCCTGTAGTGTAACGTAAATGTTTATATGTATTTTAAAAAAAAATAATAATAATAGGAAGGTGATTAGGAATCGTTAATATTCTGGTCAAGTTTTATGCAGCTACTGGTGTGATGAACATTGGTGAAAACGGTGAAGGAAACTCACATACACACATACATTGTCTGAAACCGTTTGTCCCAAGCAGGGTCACGGTGAACTGGAGCCTAACCCAGCAACACAGGGTGCAAGGCTGGAAAGGGAGGTGATACACCCAAGACAGGACGCCAGTCCATCACAAGGTACCCCAAGCAGGACTCAAACCCCAGACCCACGGGAGAGCAGGACCCAGACAAACCTACTGCACCACTACGCCCCCCGTGAAGGATACTAACTGTACTTAAAAATTACACATCTGCAGCTATGTCTCTTTCTCCTAAGGTAATGCACAAATTGTATTTTCTATGAGATGTACATCACTTTGGAGAAAATCCTCTGCTAAATGAATAAATTTAAATGTACTTGTATACTGTATACTAGCTGATACGGTGGAATATGGCAAATGAGCTGTGTTCAAGAATCATGTGCCTGCATTCAAATGGTTTATGTTGATCTACTGCACATTTTGTATTGTCCACATTGCCTTGGAAAAAATTAACTGCTAAATGAATAAATAGAGAGAATATTAGTGTTTCCTTTATTACTCAGGGCCAAGGATCGATGGATGAAATACAGTCATACAGAAAGTTTCACTGCCTAGTGTTTCACATGATGACTGTGCTTTCCATTTAGTAATGAAGATCTGGAACAATTCAATCAATGCCTTCTGGTAATACAACAAGCCCCCATGGTTTTCCCATTGAATTCAATCAGAAGTTCTGGCCCAGATAATGTCCTTTACTTCTGTTATATGCTTAAAGAGGGCCATATCCCTCACTCTTGGAATTCAAGTCTAATCTTAAAGAAAAACAACTATCTAAGTCAGTTTGCTGAAAGCAGATCTTAAAATGTAACCAAAATTTCGGTACATAAGGCTGTGCTCCCAAAAATTATGAAAACTGGTCAAACTGGATTCATTAAAGCCAGGGTAGGTGCCAGTAACATATTTTGTGGCTTAAATATTATACATTTCACTGCTGAAAAGGAAGAGTGGGATCTAATCTATTGTGATGCCAAAAGCTATTTGACATAATACAATGGCACTACTGATTTGCTGCCTTGGATGGCCTTAAATGAGTAATAACTACCAACTTAATGAAGCTCTTATTCTCAAATCCTTGCCCCATGTTAACAAAAATGGTGCCCCTCTTCCCTTTACACACTTATGATTGTCTTCGTCAGGTCCTGCTAAAGGATCAATCACATTTCTCTATATAATGTACTGTTGTTCCTGAGTCATTCCTAATCCTCAGCAGTACTAAAGGTGATATCCTACTGTAGCAAACTTTCAGGTTATAAATCTAAATCTGTCCATGTATTTTAGTTCCCCTCTTAATTCTACTTGCTGTTTCTCCTTTAAACTGGCAAACTGGCTTCAGATACCTTAATATTTTTGTTACTCCCAATCTCAATTTTCTTCCAGACACCAACTCTCCGTGGCCAGTTAAGAATATTAAAAAGGACCTAGCTCCTCTGACTTTTCCTATTTCATTGTTTGATAGAATTAATGCTGTCAAAATCTTTGACAAGCTTACTGTGTGACACAATGATCCAAGAAACACACACACACACACACACTTTCTGAACCGCTTGTCCCATACGGGGTCACGGGGAGCCTAACCCGGTAACTCCGGGCATAAGGCTGGAGGGGGAGGGGACACACCCAGTACGGGATTCCAGTCCGCCGCAAGGCACCCCAAGCAGGACTCGAACCCCAGACCCACCGGAGAGCAGGACTTGGTCCAACCCACTGCGCCACCGCAACCCCCTTCCAAGAAACATTTAACAAAAAAAAAAAAATTCACTTCTGCCCAAATTATGCTCTTGTTAAATCACAGCCCAAAGTCCTTTCTTGATGTTATAGACTATCTACTCTTACGTATTTGCCAAATAAATGCATTTCAGTGTTGTGGTCTACACCGGAAGTTCCCTCTGTAAACATGTAGGTAACTTAAGCTATTAAATTTCTCCCGCTTGACATTTGATTTGCACAACTCCAATGAATTGTGGAATATCCAGATGCCCTTCTGGAAGTTAGTAGAAAGTGTTGCATGATGATACTTGTGATAAATTGTAAGCTTTTGACCCTGAGTACTCACTATTTTCTCAGTGTACTGTCTATGTGTAGGCTGGAGAGAAAGAAAAAAACCTTCTGGAATAACTTCATAAAACTTAATATTTAAAGTGGATTTTGAGATTAAGTTATAAAGAAAAGTAGTGTTACTCACGCTTGAGTAGAATGGCTCTCCAGATACACAAATAACATCTTGTTCTTGAATAGTCAGGATGTCTTTAACTAGGTGCAGTCGAACATTGAAAGGTTCCTGGTTACCATCTTGCAGCAAGTAAACTCCAGTCTTTATCTGAAATAAGAAACAGAGAAAGTAAACTAAATTGTATTGTCATGATGACAAAGGGACACTACTAACTTTTATTATGGTTATTATTTGCATGTATACTAAAACACTGTTTGGTTTCAATACTTAGACCCTGTACAAATATTTGTAATCAGCATGTAAATAAAGATGTGCATTCAAGTCAATGAAAAGGGCACAGATGGGGGACAGTGAACTCCTATAGTCAATAACTGTGGAGAGAGAAAAAAAAAACCCTGCAAAACAGAACTTTATTTTCTGTAAAGCATTCATACTCATATATATATATATATGTATAAACAGTTTTCAAGCACCAAATTATCTGAGGTAAACATGGACTGTGGGGAATTGAGCAGCCATGCTACCAATTTATAAATTTATTTTGCTTGAAAAATGTTTTGCTCCAGTATTCATGAGTTGAAAATAGCATTGTTACTTTTCAAAGAAATGGACACCAATCTCGATGATTTATCATTTGTCTTCATTTTGATCTAAATGATTTACATGTCATGTCTATTACAACCATAAACTTTTCTAATTGCTCCATCGTATCATTCAACACAGTTAGTGTGTCATGCCCCACAGGGGTAATGCCTCTCCTGGCCAGAGGCTTATCGAGCAAACAGGTCTGTGGATAATGCAGTCAACATGGGACTGCACTGCATCCTGCAACATCTGGACAAACCAGGGACTTATGTGAGAATCCTGTTCATGGACTTCAGCTTGGCCTTCAACACCATCATCCCACACCTTCTCCTGTCCAAATTAACCCAACTCTGTGCCCACTGCCATCTGTCGGTGGATCACCAACTTCCTGACAGACAGACAGGCAGCAGCTAGTAAGGCTGGGAAAATGTTCATCCAATACTTGCGCCCCCCAGGGATGTGTGCTCTCCCCACTGCTGTTCTCCCTGTATACTGACTGCACCGCTAAGGACCCCTCTGTCAAACTCCTGAAGTTCGCAGACGACACCAAACTCATTGGCCTCATCTTGGATGGTGACGAGTCTGCCTATAGACAGGAGGTCCAAGAGCTGGCTGTCTGGTGCAGTCATAACAACCTGGAGCTGAACACGCTCAAAAACAGTGGAGATGATTGTAGACTTTAGGAGAAACACCTCAGCATTATCCCCACTCACCATCATGAACAGCACTGTGGAAACAGTGGAGTCATTCAGGTTCCTGGGCACCACCATCTCACCGGACCTGAAGTGGGAGTTCCACATAGACTCCATTGTGAAGAAGGCCCAGCAGAGGTTGTACTTCCTTTGCTAGCTGAGGAAGTTCAACCCGCCACAGGAACTGATGCAATTCTACTCTGCAGTCATCCAGTCTGTCCTCTGCACCTCTATAACTCCGGTTTGGCTCAGCTACAAAGTCAGACAGAAGATTACAGCAGATAGTTCGGACTGCTGGAAGAGTCATTGGCACACCCCCCTCCCCAGCTCTCCAAGAATTTTACTTGTCCAAAGTCAGTAAAAGGGCTAGCAAAATCATTCTAGACCCTTCACATCCGGGCCACTTCCTCTTTGAACCTTTGCTATCTGGCCGACGCTACAGGAAAGCCAGGCACAAGAAGTTTCTTTTCTCAGGCCATCTACCTCATGAACAGCTAAATCCCCCCAGAGAGTAAACCAGTGCAATACACAACGCTATTAATATTTAATATTTGTCACATATCTCTTACTCATGTTCCCTTGCATTTGTATAGAACATACCTGTACATAGGTCTAGTGACTATTTTTGTATATTGTGTACTTTATATTTTTATATATTTCTTTATCTTTTTCACATATTCTAGCTTCTCATCTGTGTCTTGTCACTGTCATTCTGTCTGTGCTGTGGAAGTTTGTCACCAAGACAAATTCCTTGTATGTGTGAACATACTTGGCCATAAAGCTCATTCTGATTATCTGCAATGTGTCTGTCCATGGCTAAGATCTTTATCTTGCTTAATATTTAGCTCAGGTATTTCAGTCTTTCTCCAAGTAGTTCTTGGCCTTCCTGGTTCTTGCTTAACAAGATGGCTTTCTTGTTAGTGTCCATCTCAGGTCGACCTTTGGAATATGTTGCTGGTGCATTCTTAGGACGTGCCCAAGCTATCTCATGGCTGGAAAATACCACAAATTCTTCTGAGGTAGATGTTTTAGAATGTATTTTTCTTCATGTCAGTTACAACCACTCTCCAACATCTAGAGTCATATAGCAAGACAGTTTTTACATTGCTGTTATAAAGGCTGACAGTTTGTAAGTTGTATTGTTTGGACCTCCAGATGGGCTGGGATATAGGAAACATTAACACTTATTCATTTAGCAAGCACTTTTTTCCAAAGCGATACACGTCTCATACAAAATACAATTTGTGCATTACTGTAGGAGAAAGACAAAGCTGCAGGTGTGTGATTCTTAAGGACAGCTTGTTTCTTTCAACATATGTGCCAATGTTCATTACACAAGTACCTGCATGAAACAGTACCAGAATATTGCTGATTCCTAATCAAAGCAAAGGCCCTGATATCTTGCTGACAGCATTAGCAGAAATGACAAAACTTTCCACTCTACCAGGTGGAAGTAAATTCTTCCACCTTTTCAAGTGTGACATTTGTTAGCTGGTGTATTTATAGCAGGGTTATAATAGGATTGATGAACATGGCTTTAGTCTTCTGGATATTGATATTGAGACCAGACTGTTTAGCACCTCTATTCTGTCAGCTTTTTTGCAGGTGCTGGGAGGAGACTACAGTCAGATCTGCAAAATCTAGGTCTTCTAGCTGAGACAGTCCACTGGATACTAACTAGAAATACAATTGAAGAAATGATGCAGCCTTGGTGTACACCTGATTCTACAAGGAACCACTCTTAGTTTTCCCTCAAGAATGACACTGCACTTAAAGTCCTTGTAGTATAACTTTATCAAGGTTACAGTCTTTGGGAGGACTGCATAGGATCTTCCATAGAGTTTCCCCATGTAGGCCGATAAAGCTTCTAAAGCTTTCTGGAAGTCAATGAAAATAATGTTCAATGAGTTATTCTACTCTAGACATTGTTCTGATGTTTCTTAGTGAGAATGTCTGCACTATGCAGGATCTGCATTTTCTAAATCCTCCTTGTTCTTATCTCAGTTTGCTGTCAATAGCTGAACCAATTCTACTCAGTAGAATTTTACAGAAGACTTCATGGAATTGAAAGCAGTGTGATGCCTCACCAGTTATCACAAACTTGGAGGTTTCCTTTCTTTGGAAGACTGACAAGTCCTTTAGACCAGTTATTGGAGATTGTATCTTTTCCCATGTATTTTGGAAGATATGTGAGTACAGTTGAAGTATTTAGGTTGGCTATCATCTCTGCATGAATGTTGTCAATGCCAGAGGCGTTTTTTTTTTAATTTTGTAAAGCTTTAATGGCTTGTCTTCAACTTCTGTTGGGGACTGGGATCAATATCCAAATCAACTTCTGCTGGTGTGGGATTTGCTGGGTCCTCTGCTTTTAGTCTGTTTATTTCACGGGAATGTTGTTTCCATCTTGCTGCTTGTTTATGCTTTGTTGTAAGGTTGTTTCCATATTTATCTTTTGCAGGGGTAGATTTAGTGCTTCTCTCATAGAGCTTTTTAATAATCTTTTAAACAGTGTTCATTTCTGTTTGCCTAGGCATATTCATCCTCTATTGCCAGTTCCCTCAAATAAACTCATACACCTTTTGGCAATCTTCTTCACCTCCACATCTTTGATCTTGTAAGCTTGCTGCATCTGTTGCTGTAATCTGTGTGACTTTGTGTTCAAGATCTTGTTCCTTAATTGAGACAAAACAATCTGCCATGGTCCCAGTGTTCTCCCCCCAATTTCTATAGCTTAAGATTTTAGTCTTAGATCCTCCCATGCTGTTGGGCACATCGGGCGACGAAGTCTCTCCACCTCTGCCGGTCCTCTGCCAGCACTTCAGCTTCGTTCCAGGATACGCCAGCGAACTTCAGATGGTTGATGAAAGTTCGACGCCAGGTGGTGCAGAGACAGCCCCGGCCACGCCTGGCCCCCGGGGGGCACCTGTCCATTGCCACCCGAGGAATGCGATGTTGTTGCTTTCGTAAAATATGCCCGGCTAGCCTGAGTCGTCATTGCATGATTGTAACTTGAAGGCTGCTGGAATTTCCCCGGCACAAGACTGCTTTGTTGGTAATGCGGTTGATGTACTGGATCTTGAGAATCCTCCGGAGACATCGTTGGTGGAATGTGTTTATCCTGCGAACAGTGTTCGCCGTTAGCTTCCAAGTTTTGCATGCGTAGATTGCGGTTGGGACGACAATAGAGGCGTATAGTCGTAACTTAATCTTGAGGGAGATTGAAGTTGATGTCCAAATGTGCTGGAGGCAATGGAACACGGCCGAAGCTTTCCTGATCCGGCACCGGCCATCAGTCTCGGCGACACCATCGTGACAAACAATGCTCCAAAGCAGGTGAATTTCTCCACTGTCTCCAGTCGTGTCACGTCAACAGTGATGTCGGCTAGCACGCCTACAGGTCCGGTCTTCATGACCTTTGATTTTTCTGAGCTGATACGCAGGCCGATCTTACTGGCTTCGTAGCCGAGTCTCTCGGTTGCGTTTTGGAGCTGGGTTTCGTCTTCGGCGAGCAGGACCACGTCGTCGGCAAAATCTAGATCTGTCAAGCAATCTTGATCCGTCCAAGGGATGCCTGCTTCAACAATAGCTTAAGATACTTCAAGTTTATTGTCATACATTGTAACACACCCTGTGAGGATGGACTCCACAGCATACCTGTAGAAGGTGGTGAGGACTGTAGTGGACATCCTGACTTTCTTTAGGCACCTGAGGAAGCGGAGGCGTTGATGGGTCTTTTTGATGGTTGATGCTGTGTGCTCAGTCCATGTGAGTTTGGCAGTGAGGGTGACTCCGAGGAATTTGAAGCTGTTGACCCTCTCTACAATTGCCCCTCCTATGTAGATGGGTGCCTGAACCATTTCCTGAAGTCAACCACCAGCTCCTTAGTTTTACATTTAGAGACAGGTTGTCCTGGCACCACTCTGGCAGGAGCCTCACCTCCTCTCTGTGGGCTGTCTCATCGTTGTTGGTGATCAGACCCACGATGGCGGTATCGTCAGCAAACTTTATGATGGTGTTGGAGCTGTGCCTGGCCACACGGTCATGTGTGAACAAGGAATACAGCACCGGGCTCAAGACGCTTTCCTGTGGAGTGCCAGTGTTGACGATCAGTGAGGAGGAGGTATTACTGCCAATCCGCACACATTGGGGTCTGTTGGTGAGGAAATTCAGGATCCAGTTGCACAATGTGGCACTCAGTCCCAGCCCTAGTAGTTTCTGGATCAGCTTGGTTGGGATGACAGTGTTAAATGCTGAGCTATAGTCTACAAGCAATAGCCTTGCGTAGCAGTTTTTATTATCCAAGTGAGACAGAATGGTGTGAAGTGTGTGTGATATCGCGTCTTCAGTGGATCTGTTGTGGCGATAGGAAAACTGCAGTGGGTCCAGAGTGTCTGGGATGGTGTCCTTAATGTGTCCCAGCACCAGCCTCTCAAAGCATTTTATTGCAATGGGTGTCAGTGCCACTGGGCGATAGTCATTAAGGCAACTCACTTTGTTTTTCTTGGGAAAGGGGATGATGGCAGTGTTTTTGAAACAAGTGGGTACAATTGAGCTTTTTAAAGAGGTGTTAAATATGTCCATGAAGACAGTAGCCAGTTGCTCACTGCATGCTTTTAAAACTCGCCCTGAAATTGCGTCCAGAACAGCAGCTTTGCGGATATTGACTTGGCTAAAAGTTTTTCTCACTTGTGCCACAAAGATGGTGAGACTGGCGTTATCATGTACTGTGGGGATTCGCAGCGGGGGGTTTTGTTCTTAAACTTTAAGCTGCCATAAAACACATTTGGTTCGTCAGAGAGATACGCAGCAGCACCTGTCAATGACCATCTCTGTGGTCTATAATCTGTTAAAGTTTGGATTCCCTACCACAGCCTATGTGCATCTTGAGTGCAGTTAAACTCTGATTCCACCTTCCTGCTATATTCCCGTTTCGTGCTGGCGATGGCTTTGCAAAGCTCGTACCTGCTCTTCTTGTACGTGTCCGTGTCTTCGGACTGAAACGCACAAGTTCGCACACGGATCTGATTTCGGATTTTGGCGGTTATCTATGGTTTTTGGTTGGGGAATGAGCGGACTGTTTTATGTGGTATGCAGACATTTACACAGTACCCGATGAAGTCCATGACCACTGTGGCATATTTGTCCAGATTGGAGGATAAGTTTCTGAACATGTCCCAGTCCACAGAGCCAAAGCAGTCCTGGAGCCTTTCCTCCTCTTCTTGTGTCCAGCACTGCACAGTGCACGTCCCAGGCTCCTCTCGCTTCAGTTTCTGCTTGTAGACCGGGAGCAGCCGAATCGAGGCGTGATCTGACTGCCCAACGTGTGGACGTGGCAGGGAGCGATACACACTTTTGTTGTGATGTGTAGCAATGGTCGAGGGTGTTTGAGCCTCTGGTGGGACAAGAGATGTGCCGATGGTACTTTGGGTACACATTCCTGAAATTGGCTTGGTTAAAGTCCCCAGAAATAATGAACAGGCCGTCTGGGTGCTTGTTCTCGTACTTAGTGACGACGTGGTACAGTTCGTTCAGAGCGCTGTGCGTGTTCCTTTGGGGTGGGATGTAAACTGCGGCCATGAGCACAGGCGAGAACTCCCTGGGCAGGTAGAACGGTTGGCATTTGATCAGTATGTATTCAAGGTCCGGAGTGCAGTTCTGTGCAATCACTTCCACTTTCGTGCACCATGCGTTGTTAATAAAGCATACACCCCTTCCTCTCTTTTTCCCCGATGAATCAGTCCGATCTGCATGGTAAATTGAGAAGCCCTCAGACTGGACCGCGTGGTCCGGCGTGCTGGCGGTGAGCCATGTCTCCGTAAAGCAGAAAACACAGCTGTTCCGTAAGTCTCTTTGGAATTTAAGTGGACATTGAGATCATCCAGTTTGTTGTCCAGAGACTGAACGTCGGACAGGAAAATACTGGGCATCGGAGGTTGTAGCCCACGGCGGATCGCTCTCACCTGTACGCCAGCCCTACGGCCCCATTTCTGAGATCACATCTTCTGTGTGGTCTTAAGTGGGACGCAGTCATGTTGTTCGTGGCAGGGCGAAGGTAACGAGTTCAGCTCTCTAACGTTAAGAATTGCGTCTAATCACACTTTCACGTATTTGCAGAAGTGTTTGGCGGTCATAAGTAATAACTGAATAAACAGGCTGGAAGGACAGTGATGCAAACAAAATAATACACACTAAACTAACAAGTCTGCGAGGAGAAACAATTAACACGTTGCGTCGGGCCGGCACCATGTTTTTGTAGGTGTCTCTAGATAAATATTCTTTATAGACTCCATCCATCCATCTTCCTTCACTTATCCGGAACCGGGTCGCGGGGGCAGTAGTCCGAGCAGAGCCCCCCAGACTTCCCTCTCCCCGCACACCTCCTCCAGCTCCTCTGGGGGAACCCCAAGGTGTTCCCAGGCCAGCCGGGAAACGTAGTGTCTCCAACGTGTCCTGGGTCTGCCTCGAGGCCTCCTCCCAGTGGGACATGCCCGGAACACCTCCCCAGGGAGGCGTCCAGGAGGCATCCGAAATAGATGCCTGAGCCACCTCAACTGGCTCCTCTCGATGTGGAGGAGCAGCGGCTCTATTCCGAGCTCCTCCCGGGTGACTGAGCTCCTCATCCTATCCCTAAGGGTGCGCCCAGCCACTCTGCGGAGGAAACTCATTTCTGCCGCTTGTATCCGCGATCTCATTCTTTCGGTCATGATCCAGAGGTCATGACCATAGGTGAGGGTAGGAATGTAGATTGACTGGTAAATTGAGAGCTTCGTCTTACGACTCAGCTCCCTCTTCCACAACAGACCGGTACAACGACCGCATTACTGCGGACGCCGCACCGATCCGTCTGTCAACCTGCCGCTCCATTTTTCCCTCACTCGTGAACAAGACCCCGAGATACTTAAACTCCTCCACTTGAGGGAGCAACTCCCCCTTACCCCTAACCCGGAGGGGGCAATCAACCTTTTTCCAACTGAGAACCATGCCCTCGGATTTGGAGGTGCAGATTCTCATCCCCGCTGCTTCGCACTCAGCTGCAAACCTCCCCAGTGCACGCTGTAAGTCTTCATTTGATGAAGCCAACAGGACCACATCATCCGCAAAAAGCAGAGACGAGATCCTGCAGCCATCAAAACAGACACCCTCCGTTCCCTGGCTACGCCTAGAAATCCTGTCCATGAAGATAATGAACAGAATCAGTGACAAAGGGCAGCCCTGGCGGCGTCCAACATGGACCAGGAACAGGTCTGACTTACTGCCGGCAATGCGAACCAAGCTCCTGCTCCGGTCATACAGGGAACGAACAGCCCGTAACAGCGAGCGCCAAAGCACCTCCCATAGGATGCCACGAGGGACACGGTCGAATGCCTTCTCCAGGTCCACAAAACACATATGGACTGGTTGGGCAAACTCCCACGAACCCTCCAGCACCCTAGTGAGGGTATAGAGCTGGTCCAGTGTTCCACGGCCAGGGCGAAAACCGCATTGCTCCTCCTGAATCCGAGGTTCGACTATCGGTCGGATTCTCCTCTCCAGTACCCCGGCATAGACTTTCCCAGGGAGGCTAAGGAGTGTGATCCCCCTGTAGTTGGAACACAATCTCCGGTCCCCCTTCTTAAAAAGAGGGACCACCACCCCGGTCTGCCAGTCCAGAGGCACCGTTCCCGAACTCCACGTGATGCTTCAGAGGTGTGTCAGCCAAGACAGCCCCACAACATCCAGAGACTTGAGAAACTCGGGGCGGATCTCATCCACCCCCGGAGCCTTGCCACCGAGGAGTTTTTTGACTACCTCAGCAACTTCAGCCAGGGTAATGGACGAGTCCCCCTCCAAGTCCCCAGCCTCAGCTTCCTCTACGGAAGGCGTGTCGGAGGGATTGAGGAGATGCTCAAAGTATTCCTTCCACCGCCCGAGGACATCCTCAGCTGAGGTCAGCAGCGCACCACTTCCACTGTAAACAGTGTTTGTGGAACACCGCTTCCCCCCTCTGAGTCGCCGGACGGTTTGCCAGAATCTCTTTGAGGCCGACCGAAAGTCTTCCTCCACGGCCTCACCGAACTCCTCCCAGGCCCGAGTTTTTGCCGCGGTGACTGCCAGAGCCGCGCTCCATTTGGCCCGTCGGTACCCGTCAGCTGCTTCAGGAGTCCCACGAGCCAGCCAGGCCCGATAGAACTCCTTCTTCAGCTTGACGGCATCCCTTACCTCCAGTGTCCAGCACCGTGTTCGGGGATTGCCGCCGCGACAGGCGCCGGAGACTTTATGACCGCAGCTCCGAATCGCCGCCCCAACAATGGAGGTGCGGAACATAGTCCATTCGGACGCAATGTCCCCAGTCTCCCTCGGGGTCTGGTTGAAGCTCTGTCAGAGGTGGGAGTTGAAGACCTCTCGGACTGGGGCCTCCGCCAAACGTTCCTTTCCCCCCCCAGGCCTGGCTCCAGGGTGGGGCCCCGGTGACCCCATACCGGGCGGGGTAAACGAAAGCCTTGATTTTTTCTTCATAAGGGGTTTTTGAACCGCGCTTTGTCTCGTCTGTCATCCAGGACCTGTTTGCCATGGAAGACCCTACCAGGGGCATATAGCCCCAGGCAACATAGCTCCTGGACTCATTCAGGCACTCAAACCCCTCCACCACGGTAAGGTGGCGGTTCACGGAGGGGTTCTTTATAGACTCCCATTTGATAATTTCAGATTCTTCAGTCATATGGGCTAGTAGCACAAAGTAGTTTTCCAGTTCTACTTTGTTACTCTTTGTTAGACGTTTCAGGTGTTTAGTTTTGCGTAGCCTTGGTGGTGGTGGCTGTAGACATTTGCCGCATGACAAAGTCTAACATTTTGTAGTGACCTGCACCATTTAACATTGATTGCCATGTGGTGAATCTGATTGGTTGTGCAGCCATCAGGTGAAAACCAAGTGAGCTTGTGGATGTTTTTGTTTGAAAAGATGGTAAGATGGTACTACCAGTTATGCAGTTATAAATTTCTACTGGGAGAACGTTTTTGCCATTTTCATTCATTTTCCCTTCGAACTCTTGCAGTTGGCATTATTTCCCCCATCCTTTGCTTTCAGCACTATCTGTATACCTGACCCGTTGCTAGTCCTCTGTCTTTTCAGGACCAGTCCAGTGGGGCTTAGTAACACCAACAATGTCTGGCTTCGAGCTAGCTATTTTTGATAGCTCATACATGGTTCAGACATTGTGTTCCTATATAAATCTTGTTTTTGAGTTCAAGTACATTTTACTTCTCCTGATTTCCTGGAACAGGCTTTCAGCAGTGCTGGTCATAGCGCCGAGTGATTGGCTCAAATTTGCATTGGCTTTCCGTTCATAGCTGACAACTGTATTGGTTCCCGTAACAAAATGTGTTTTATAGTGTGGGGTTGTTAGTCTAACGCTCAACCTCCCACCTGGAGGACCAGTGGCCTGTTTTTGTCTGGCCCCTTGCCACAAGATCCATTCAGTGTGGTTGAACTTGCCAGGAGCTATGCTCCAACAGGTACAGCTCTTGGTGTCTTTGGGACATGCAAGCTACTGTACCATGGTAAGGTACAGTTTTAGTAGCAGGATGGTGGTGGTGAAATAAATTTACATTTATACGTTTAGCTGACACTTTTCTACAAAGCAACTTACAATGTTAAGAAACTTAGAATTTTTTTATCCATTTATACAGCTGTCTAACTTTTTACTG
This sequence comes from Scleropages formosus, assembly GCF_900964775.1. NCBI lineage: Eukaryota > Metazoa > Chordata > Actinopteri > Osteoglossiformes > Osteoglossidae > Scleropages > Scleropages formosus. The sequence continues at coordinate 26,395,401 of NC_041821.1, forward strand.
CAGCAATTTAGGGTAAGTACCTTGCTCAACAGTATTACAGCTGGAACTGTTATTCAAACCAACAGCTTAGGTGCACAGGCAGCAGCTCTAACTGCTACAGTACCAGCTACCCCTACTAAATATTAAATTTAATAATAAATTTGTCCAGCATGTACAACTACTCATGCTCCCCTGCAAGCCATCATAGTAAAACAAAGGAGCACTTTCACCAACAGGCTACTCCAGCTGCGATGTTCCAGGAAACACTACCAGATGTCTTTTCTACCAGCAGATACCAGGCTCTACAATTAGTGTGACACATCTGCAGCTATGTGTCTTTCTCCTAGGGTAATGTGCATCTCAGAGACAATACAATTTAAAAAAATATAAATGATGAGACTTTGAGGACAGCTGCTAGCATAGTGGTTAGAGCTACTGCATTTGGATCCAAAGGTTGCAGGTTTAATCCCCACCTATAGGTGTAATACTCTTAAGCAAGGTACTTATCCTTAATTTCCCAGCAGTGTAAATAATTGTAAGCTTGTAATAACTAATTTTAACACGGTAATTTGTTTTTGAGAAAAGCATCAGCTAAATGAATAAATGTCTTTTAAATTTCTATTGTTCCCTGAATTCATTACTGAATTGTCATCCCAGCCCAGTCTTCCAGTTATTATCCCTGAGTCATCCAGTCATCTCTCCTAAATGCACATTTAACCCTTCAAGTCACAAAACCTACATTGACCTACTTTCCACTTCACACTTGTAAATAGCACTGTAAAGAATCTCTGTACTTGAGTCACAAACTTCCATGCCTCCATCTGAAAATGCCAACTCAGCTCTGAGGAGGCGTGTGAGCCCAAATTTAGTGCTCATAAATCCAGAGAAACACCTAAGCAGAAGTAGGGTTAGGAAATGAAACAAACAGTAAAGTGGAATCGTCATAAACTAAATAGGCTTAGGTGGTGTGGTGGCTCAGCGGGTTTGGCCTGTGCCTGCTCTTTGGTGGGTCTGGGGTTTAAGTCCTGCTTCGGGTGCCTTGCGACAGACTGGTGTCCCATCCTTGGTGTGTCCTCTCTTGCTCGGGACAAGGTGTGTGTGTGTGTGTGTGTGTGTGTGTGTGTGTGTGTGTGTGTGTGTGTTTATGCCACGCCCACGTCATCAGCGTAATCGGATACACCTGGGGCTCGACAGCTTAAAAGGCTGAAGCGAACGATGAGGGTCGCAGAACCTTGTTTGCCAATCACGCGCTCGCTCTGTATCATCCTACTTGTTGCCTTGTACCCTGCTCCTAGCTCCTCTTCCCTTCTCCTGAGACCACTCCCGCCCTGAACCCTGATCTGCTCATTTGTGTTCTGACTCACTGCCTGTTCTCTCGACTCCGACACTGGATTTCCTAGTTTAGCCCGTTTGCAGTCCGAAGACCCTTGCTTGTACCTGACTTCGATTCCTGTCTAGCGTCAGAATAAAACCCCGGTGCACTCTGCTCTTGAGTCCGCCCCTTCCTTCCGGGACAAAAACCATGACAGAATGTTCCGCCTTCGGAACGGACTCAGCGGAGCTCGACCGCGTCAAGAGGGCGCTCACTAACCAGGGAACCCATATGGGTTCGATGGAACAAACCCTGAATAATCTTGCTGAAGCTTTCCAGTCCCTGGTGGAAACAATGCAAGAGCAAGGTCTGCTCACGTTGGTGGCCTCCGCCTCTGCACCCGTCTCCAGGCCAGAACCGCCGCCCGAAACGCCGCCTCTGCCTCCTCATGACCCCTGTCTTCTGCCGCTAGCTTGTTTTGAAGGTGACTCCGCTCACTGCGCCGGCTTTTTGATGCAATGTGAGTTGGTGTTTTCGAGCCTGCCACAAGTTTACAGCCCAGACATAAGCCGTATTGCTTACATCATGTCACTCCTCGCTGGTCGGGCTTTGGATTGGGCCACTGCCACCTGGGAATGCAATTCCAAGTCAACATACAAAGACTTTAAAGCCCCATTTCAAGCCGTGTTTGGTTTACACCTGTCTGATGAAACTATCTGCGATCAGCTCTTCGTAATAAGGCAGGGGGAACAGACGGTGGCAGATTACGCTATTGAATTCCGCACCCTTGCCGCGCGCAGTGACTGGGGCCAGACAACGCTCCTGGCCAGCTTCCATAGAGGCTTGGATTCTCGCATATGCAAAGAGGTGGCTTTCAGAGGGGAAAAGTGGACCCTAGATCAGTTCATCGACACAGTGGTGGCTGTTGACAATACCGCGCGAACCAAGGAACCTCTGCACCACACCTCTTCGGAGCGAACCGGTCACGAGTGCAGGGGAGCGGAGCCCATGCAGCTGGGGTGAGATCGATTGTCACCAGCCGAAAGGCAGCGGAGGTTTCAAGAAGACCTCTGCCTGTACTGTGGGGAGCCAGGCCATCGTCATCTCCAGTGTGCCGCCCGTCCCAGAGCCCAGGTGAGTGGAATTCTGCACTGCGACCGCTTGACTGTATCAGTTTTATTGTTATGGGGTAAGGGGAGTGTATCAGTCCAAGCTTTGGTCGACTCAGGGGCCGCTGGATGTTTTATGGATGCTAAGTTGGCCCGGTTCCACAAGATACCTATAGCCCCATGTCCCAAGCGCCTGAAAATCAACGCCCTGGATGGGCAACCGCTAGGCAGGGGTTTTGTAGATTCCCAGACTATACCCATTCAAACAGCCATTGGGCTTGTCACCATGAATCACTTCAGTTCTACCTTATTGCATCACCTGAGGTCCCTGTGATACTGGGGTTTCTGTGGCTAGCTCATCATGACCCCGTGTTTACTTGGAGTACAGGAGAACTAACAGCTTGGGGACGTCAGTGCGAAGGTTGCTGTCTTAAGTTGCCTTGCAGGGCGACTTCAATCGAGGGCACGACGCCCCTACAGCCTCTCCCGATCCCTCCTGAGTATCGAGATCTGGCCCAAGTCTTCAGCCGTGAGCGCGCCGCCAAGTTCCCTCCTCATCGCCCCTGGGACTGTGCCACTGACCTCTTACCAGGTACTACACCCCCTTGTAGTCGCATTTATCCACTGTCCAGGCCCGAACACCAGGCACTACAGCAATATATCACAGAGGCACTTTCCTCCGGCATCATTCGGCCCTCCACCTCTCCAGCCTCTACCGGATTTTTCTTTGTGGAAAAGAAGGACGGAGGGCTCCGCCCATGCATAGATTACAGGGCCTTGAACCACATCGCTGTCAGGTACCTCCATCCCATGCCACTGATCACAGCCGCCCTCGAACAGGTACGTGATGCAAGGTGGTTCACGAAATTAGACCTCCAGAGCACTTATAACCTCATAGGTATCAGAGAAGGGGATGAGTGGAAGACCGCTTTCAGTACCACCATGGGGCATTATGAGTACCGGGTAATGCCTTTTGGTCTTGCCAACGCACCGAGTGTTTTTTAGGCCTTTGTCAACCACGTGCTGGGGGACCTAGTCAACAACGGGATGCTTGTCTACCTGGATGATATTCTGATCTGCTCTAAAAGATTTGCACCACCATGTGGAGCTGGTCAAACAGGTATTAAAGTGTCTGCTCCGAAATCACCTGTATGTCAAGCTTGAGAAATGTGAGTTCCACCGACAACGAGTATCCTTCCTCGGCTTTGTACTGACTCCAGGCGGAGTGACCATGGACCCTGATAAAGTGCGTGCTTTATTAGAATGGCCGTGTCCGACCACCACAAAGGCCCTTCAACGTTTCCTTGGGTTTGCAAACTTATCGTTGCTTCATCAGAAATTTCAGTATGATCGCAGCCCCTCTGACTGCATTAACAGCGAAGAAAGCACCTCGACTCCCTTGGAACCCTGAGGCTCAGCAGGCATTTGATGAACTTAAGTGTCGGTTCACCTCAGCGCCTATCCTGCACCAACCGGACCCTGAACTCCCGTTCATCATGGAGGTTGATGCATCAGAGACCGGGGTAGGTGCAGTGCTGTCCCAACGCCAAGGTGCACCTGAGAAAATGTACCGCTGTGCTTTCTTTTCTAGGAAGTTGTCCCCTGTGGAAAGAAATTATGACATAGGAAACCTGGAGTTATTGGCAATGAAATTGGCGTTAGAAAAATGGCGCCATTGGTTGGAGGGTGCCAAACATCCCTTTTTGGTACTCACTGATCACAAGAATCTGGAGTACCTTCAGAGTGCTCGACGTCTGAACTCCAGACAAGCCAGGTGGGCTCTCTTCTTTTCTCGTTTCAACTTCACTGTCACCTATAGGCCAGGAATGAAAAACAGCAAGGCCGACGCCCTATCACGCATTCATGAAGAAAAGCCATGCCCAGAAGAACCGGATTACATCCTGCCCCAGACCAGCGTGGTGGCTTCCGTACTATGGGACATAAACCATGGACAGAACCCCGACACCGAACCTGAACCGTCCAGAAAACCTATTGGTAAGCAATACATTCCCCCCGGGATGCGGAGGACGCTACTCCAATGGGCCCATGACCATCCAGCCGCAGGCCATCCCGGCTTCAGTAAGACCCAAGAGCAATTACAAAGACAATTCTGGTGGCCTTCCCTGAAGGAAGACGTACAGGACTACGTCCGGGCGTGTCCTGTCTGCTCCCAAAGCAAGGAGCCCAACCAGAAGCCTTTCGGCCTCCTTCAACCATAGCCAGTGCCACATCACCCCTGGACCCACATCGCCCTAGACTTCCTAGTTGATCTCCCCAGCTTGGAAGGTAAGACCACAATCCTGACTGTCATTGACCGCTTTTCCAAAGGATGTCGTCTAATTCCCTTGCCCAAATTGCCAACTGCATTAGAGACCACTGAACTTCTTTTCCATCATGTTTTTTGTCTCTACGGATTACCTGAGGATATTGTATCTGACCGCGGGACTCAGTTCACCTCACGGGTATGGAAGGCCTTCTGGAAGAAGTTGGGAATCTCGGTGAGTCTAACCTCAGGTTATCACCCTCAGGCCAATGGACAAGTAGAACGGCTGCAACAAGACATAGGACGTTTCCTCCCAAGTTATTGCTTTGACACCCCACAACATTGGGTATGGTACCTACCCTGGGCTGAATACGCCCACAACACCCTTACCCACACATCGACCAAGCACTCACCCTTCCAATGCATCTTAGGTTACCAGCCGCCGCTGTTTCCCTGGCATCCCGAGCCCAGTAACGTGCCTGCAGTGGACACCTGGTACAAGAATAGCAGGAAGGTGTGGAGGTCAGTACGGGACCATCTCCTCCGCCGTCGGGCACAAATCAAACAACAGGAGGATCGCCGACAACGACCCCTCACCATCTTGCCAGGTCAGAGGGTCTGGTTATTCACCCATGGCTTACAAGGGCCATACATGTCCAAAAAACTCAGCCCCAGGTATTTGGGCCCTTTTAAGGTCCTACGATGGATCACCCCAGTCACCTATCAGTTGCAATTGCCCCGCCACTTGCGAGTACACCGCTCTTTTCATGTGTCGTTCCTGAAGCCCTTAGCCACTTCTCTCCATCAGCCTCAGTTAGCACCTCCCGCTCCGATATCCTTGCCTGATGGGGGTGGCCCTGCATACATCGTTCGGGCACTCCTGGATTCCCATCGCCGGGGACAGACCATTCAGTACCTGGTGGACTGGGATTGATATGGCCCTGAGGAGCGCAGCTAGGTGGCAGCCTGTGATATCCTGGGCCATAACCTGATTTCTGCTTTTCACAGGGCTCATCCAGACCGGCCCGCTCCCAGGCCTCGCAGTCGTCCTCCGGGTTCATGTCAAGCGTCTAGAGCCACTCCTGGAGGGGGGGGGGGGGGGGGGGTCATGCCACGCCCACGTCATCGGCGTAATCAGATACACCTGGGGCTCGACAGCTTAAAAGGCTGAAGCGAACGATGAGGGTCGCGGAACCTTGTTTGCCAATCACGCACTTGCTCTGTGCCATCCTACCTGCTGCCTTGTACCCTGCCCCTAGCTCCTCTTCCCTTCTCCTGAGACCGCTCCCGCCCTGAACCCTGATCCGCTCACTCATGTTCTGACCCACTGCCTGTTCTCCCGACTCTGACACTGGATTTCCTAGTTTAGCCCGTTTGCAGTCCGAAGACCCTTGCTTTGTACCTGACTTCGATTCCTGTCTAGCGTCAGAATAAAACCCCGGTGCACTCTGCTCTTGAGTCCGCCCCTTCCTTCCGGGACAAAAACCATGACAGCTTATCTTGGGGTATGACTATACTCTGCTGGTAAACAAAATTTATGAAAACTTTTTCCTACAACTGTATTATGATATGCTGTATTACATACAGTCTTTATTAGAAATAGATGACTTTTCTGAATTACAAGACATATGGGCCCAAATAGTGTTGTTATTTTCTGCAATTGATTGCTTACATGAATTCTTTGAGTGCTGTTTATTTTGCCTTTGCAAAGTCATTATTAGCTTAACTCAGAGGTTTTTAATTTGTGAAGTGTGCTTCCACAGAGGAAGTGCAAAGGGAACACAGGGTAAAAAATAGGTGAGAGGTGCTTCCCAGAAAACTTGTCTTTTTAAGCATGGACAAATTTAGGGAAGGACAGGACATGTAAACATTAAGTACACCTTCAGATGCATTGTGGGGAAATAAAGGATAAGGGTGTTTCAGGTTTGATTCCCATTTCCAGTTGTAGTACTCTTGAGCATGATACTTACCCTGAATTACTCCAGTAAAATTATCCATCTGAATAAATGGGTAATGAATTGTAAGTAGCTTAACATTGTAAGTCACTTCTGACAAGTGTCAGCTGTATGAATAGATGTAATGTAAATGTACTCAGAACATGAGTGTTACTGCTATTGATAACATGATTAATAGTAATAATTATATAAAGAGCATTGCTGGCACACCAATTCAAATTGTGAGCCAAAGCTAAACATGATTCCCTTACAAATGGGGGTCGTAAATAACAAGCGCTGCCTTGCATCTTTTACACCTTTGAAAAAATTAACTCCCCCTAAGCCTGTCCCAAGCATGGTTGGAAAAAATAAGAGTTGGGTGTTGGCCTAGCAACCCGACCCTGTAAAAACTACCACCACTAAAGAAATGGCAAGCAAACATGTGAATAGCAGAAGCAATTAGCAAGAAAATAAAGACCCTGTAAGTTATGACAGGAAAATCAAAGCTGAATGAAAGTTTTTTTTTTTTGCTCCTGATGAAGAGTTCATTTCTGACGGCTAAGACCACAAAAAAAATCACAACATGGAATGTACAAATGTTGTGGCAAACTGGAAAATTGGGTCAGCTGCCAAGAGAATTTGCTGCATACAAGTTAGATATCCTTGGCATTAATGAAATGAGATGGACTGGGAATGGTGAATCCACCAGTGATGACAATGAGAGCCTTTACTAAGGGCAAGAACAACAACACATACATGACATGGGCTTTATGCTAAACAAAGAAGCTACAGGTGCACTCATTGGCTGGCAACCAGTCAGCGACCGTGTGATCACAGCTTGCTTCCAGTCATGCCATGCCAAGACAACATTAATAAAACGTATGCACCGACTGAAGACAGCTGCAAGATACAGTCAGTGAAACTCCCAAACATGACATCATCATGGTTGTATATCAAGTCACGTAGGCTTCCGTGGCCGTTGTCATTAGACTCGAGTTTTGCATCTTCCGGAGTAGACCGGGTTGTCATAGAGACTAATCCCAACGTTTTGTTTCCTATGTTGGAAACGTCCTCAGGATTCTGCATCGTAAACCATTAGACGTTGTCTGAAAAAACGACGAGAGGTTTGCTAGGCACAGTCAAGGACAAACTGCCGTTAAAAACCAGTTGAGTCTATGAGATTCCATGTAGCTGCTGCAAAATCTATGTAGGACAAATGGGACGACTCATCTCCACCCGCCTACAGGAACACATCAGGGCAACCAAAAACAATGACGTCAGGTCTGCAGTAGCGGAATACTCACTAGAGACTGGTCACCTAGTAAACTTTGAGCAAACAAGGGTACTGGCATCAGTCTCCAACTACAGAAGCAGATTGGTTAAAGAAGCCAATCTGATAGAAAGCCTCCAGACAACTTTAACAAAGAAGATGGTTTCAAGTTGTCACAAACATGGCTCCACTAATCTCATCCATGTCCACCAGATACAACACGGACCAATCATCAAACCACCTCAAAGCTGAACAGCCAACAGATGAACTGCCCCCGGCTGGTACAGACCCTCAAGGGAAACTACACGCTGACAATAAGACCCCTTACTACTTACAACCCTGCCCTCAGGAAGATACACGATCCAATTGCACCCCCCCGCTGACTACAGCCCCGCCCACCAACCACTATAAATACCCAAACTTCTCAATCGACCTAACAGACTACATCAATGATCCGTGAAGACAATGTCTAACGGTTTACAATGCAGAACCCTGAGGATGTTTCCAACATAGGAAATGAAACATTGGGATTAGTCTCTATGACAATGCGGTCTACTCCGGAAGATGCTAAATTCCAGTCTAATCATCATGGTTCTTGGTGGCTTCAATGGGCAAATCAGCAAAGAATGACGAGGCTGAGAACATGTGAGCGGGCGTTATGGTACAGGAGAGAGGATGATAGATAATGGTGAGAAGCTCCTCCTTTTCTGCATTACCAACAGCCTCTGCATTGGGAACACATTTCATCAGCATAAGTAAGCGCTGGTGAGCGACACGACAAGACATCAGAGTCTACTGTGGAGCAGACATCACATCAGATCTACTGAAGGGATTGCTGAAACTGTGACTGAAGAGGTGGCAACAACAGATGACAATCAAACCATTTGCTGTGGAAAAGTTGAACCTTGGTGCAGCAAGTGGTAGGGAACAAACTAGGTTTGCTTGAGACTTTCATGTCTACAGTTATGTCTTCTTCTCTTAATGTAATGCATAAATTGTACTTTTGCTTAGATGTATGTCGCTTTGGACAAAAGCGTCTGCTAAATGAATAAATGTAAATTTAAATGAAACTATGTGTCAACATTACTGACAAGACACAGAGCAACAAATGCAACAGACACCCAAAAATAATACAATTGAAGAACAGTGAGCATCCTTTAAAGCAGCTATAACTCCTAGTGCACAAAACCTTCTCGAGGAAGGAGAGGGACACAAGGAGAACACTGGATTCAGGATAGAACATGGGAATTTATTGACAAGTGTAAAACTGCCAAGAGTGAGAGAGACTAGGCACAGACACCAGATAGAAGAGAAACAGCATAAGCTGGATACCAGCTTCCGAACAGGAGAGTCGAGAGCAGCTGCGGAAGTGATAAACAGGCCTGACTGGAACAAAGGGGACATGAAGGCACTTTACCACAATGTTCGTGATTTAACAGGGACAAGATGCAGTACAAACGTACCTATTAAAGACAAGAATGGGAGGACCCTTTTTACAGAGGAAGAACAAGATGCTTGGTGGGTGGAGCATTTCCGTGAAACCCTTAACTAACCATCTCCCACGGTTACTTTGGACTTTGATAGTACCACCCCACCTAATGAGTTGCCAGTCAAATTGGACACCCTCACAAATGAGGAGGTGACAGCAGCTCTCAAAAAGCTTAAGAACAACAAGGCAGCCAGGTGTGATGAGATCCCTGAAGAGCATCTGAAATAGGGAGGTCACAGTATGATGAAGGTATTGAACCAGTTTATGAATAGGTGCTGGGAAGAAACATGTGTCCCTGAAGATTGGAGGCAAGGATATGTTGTCAAATTGCTTAAGAAAGGAAACATCATGGAATGCAACAATTGGCATGGTATCGCACTGCTGTCTGTCCCTGGCAAAGTGCTTAGCATCATACTATTTACAAGACTACATGATGTGGTTGACCAAAAACTGCGTGAAGAAGAGGCTGGCTTCTGTAGTGGGTGCTCATGCTCCAAGCAAATCTTGACCCTTCATAACATCATCGAGCAATGTATTAAGTTTCAACACCCCCCTCAGCAATCAATTTGATCGACTTCAAGAAGGTATTTCACAGTGTATATCACCCGGCAATGTGAAACATCTGTAGGGCCTATGGCATACCGCAGTCATTTCTCAACACCTTTAAGAACGTATACCACAACTCCAAATGCCACGTGAGGACAATCAATGGGACCACCAACTTCTTTGATGTGATTATTGGAGTCAGACAGGGCTGCATCTTGTCACCTCTATTGTTCCTAATAGCACTGCATTATGTGATGAGGCAAGCGGTGGATACAGAGCACCTTGGAATTCTATGGAAAGATCAAAATTAGCTTACTGAGCTTGATTTCGCAGATGGCATTGCCCTTCTGGCTGATCTGCAGAAATTGACTAATAAACTGGAAGAAACAGCAAGGAAGGTTGGTCTGAGAATCAGTGCAGAGAAGACGAAGCTGAAAGAAATTGGTGACAATACAGCTACCCATCCACTGCTGAAAGTTGCTAATGCGGCAATTGAAACAGTTGAGTGCTTAACGTACCTAGGTAGCGTGATTACAGCAGATGGCGATGTTTAGCATGATGTCTTCCAAAGGCTCGAAAGCTGCGGCCATTTTCCAATGTATGCGCAGTGTCTGGGCTGCATCAATCACCACTGCGCTGAAACTTTGGCTACACTTGTCCATCGTATTGCCAACAGCCATAAACGCTAGTGAAACGTAGAAGAACACTGCAAAAATAGCCCACAAACTAGATGTGTTCCACCAGAGATGTCTTTGAAAAATCTTGCGAGTAACGTACTGGGATCGAGTCCCCAATGAAGAAATCCTAATGCGGACTGGCACATGGCCGCTATCCGAGATGGTGGCAAATCATTGACTACAGCTGGCAGGACACGTGTTGCGAATGCTGGACCATGGGCACCCTTTGACGGCAATGACCTGGATGCCATCAGAAGGAGTGAGGAGAAGAGGCCAACCCAAAAAGACTTGGAGAAGCACCTTCAAGGAAGATTTAGCCCGGAAAGGCAGATGGACAAAATATAGCCACTGACTGAAATCATTGGAGAATGCTTTTTGTCCAATGTGCCCAGTTGCACAGGCGGACCTAAGTCTAAGTAAAAGAAGCAAACAATAGAACAATACATATCTACAAGCCCTTATCTGCTACACCCCAACCAGACTGCTATACTCCACCTCTGTGGGCTTGGTGGTCCCACACACAAAGGTCCAAAAGCAAAAGCATGTGGGTTCTCAGTTCTGCCTCCGATGTGGTGGAATGGCATCCCCCTCTCACTCAGAAATGGTGAATTTCTGTTCACATTTAAAAAGGGTCTTAAAACTCACCTCTTCTGCACTCACTTCACCCTTGATCTCTTAAGTTCATGTAATCTTTAATGTTCATGCACATAACTTTCAGATCATACCTGTTAAACAATGGATAAACCTTTACGCAACTACTCCCGTAATGGAACTGAAGTCAACCCGGCTCAGACGTCAACCGGTTTAAGAAAGTCTGTGTCAGGTGTTGGGGAACCAGGACAACCTGATGACAAGTGGGTTACTGGAACAAGACATTGATGGATACAGACAAAGAACATGGAACTGATGGAGTGCTACTATAAAAGCAGAACCAAAAGAAAGGAGTTATATGCACTGTATGTGGGAACTATGGATGAGCAGAAGACCAACATCTGGAAATTAAGGGCTACCCCTGATGGAGGAGAGCAGGGTTACATAACCAGCTGCCACAACCCTACCCACCATTACAGCTAAATCTTCAGAGCTGACCATGAGAATCATGGCCAGACAGAATACAGTCAATCCCGAGACCTGGTGTACTGACAAACTCCCATCAGAACAGATACTCTCTGATGTCAGCACAGCTCTGCTCACAATCCCCACTACCACCATCACAGAAACCATCCATCAATCCATCAATCCATCCATCCATCTTCCTCTGCTTATCTAGGACCGGGTCGCGGCGGCAGTAGTCCGAGCAGAGCCCCCCAGACTTCCCTCTCCCCACACACCTCCTCCAGCTCCTCTGGGGGAACCCCAAGGCATTCCCAGGCCAGCTGGGAAACAGTCTCTCCAACGTGTCCTGGGTCTGCCTCAAGGTCTCCTCCTAGTGGGACATGCCCGGAACACCTCCCCAGGGAGGCGTCCAGGAGGCATCCAAAATAGATGCCTGAGCCACCTCAACTGGCTCCTCTCGATGCGGAGGAGCAGCGGCTCTATTCCGAGCTCCTCCCGGGTGACTGAGCTCCTCACCCTATCCCTAAGGGTGCGCCCAGCCACTCTGCGGAGGAAACTCATTTCTGCCGCTTGTATCCGCGATCTCATTCTTTCGGTCATGATCCAGAGTTCATGACCATAGGTGAGGGTAGGAACGTAGATCGACCGGTAAATTGAGAGCTTCGCCTTACGACTCAGCTCCCTCTTCACCACAACAGACCGGTACAATGACAGCATTACTGCGAACGCCGCACCAATCCATCTGTCAACCTGCCGCTCCATTTTTCCCTCACTCGTGAACAAGACCCCGAGATACTTAAACTCCTCCACTTGAGGGAGCAACTCCCCCTTACCCCTAACCCGGAGGGGGCAATCCACCTTTTTCCAACTGAGAACCATGGCCTCGGATTTGGAGGTGCAGATTCTCATCCCCGCCGCTTCGCACTCGGCTGCAAACCTCCCCAGTGCATGCTGTAAGTGTTGACTTGATGAAGCCAACAGGACCACATTCTCCACAAAAAGCAGAGATGAGATCCTGCAGCCACCAAAACAGACACCCTCCGTTCCCTGGCTGCGCCAAGAAATTCTGTCCATGAAGATAATGAACAGAATCGGTGACAAAGGGCAGCCCTGGCGGCGTCCAACATGGACTGGGAACAGGTCTGACTTACTGCCGGCAATGCGAACCAAGCTCCTGCTCCGGTCATACAGGGAACGAACAGCCCGTAGCAGCGAGCCCTGAACCCCATAATCCCGAAGTACCTCCCACAGGATGCCACGAGGGACACGGTCGAATGCCTTTTCCAGGTCCACAAAACACATATGGACTGGTTGGGCAAACTCCCATGAACCCTCCAACACCCTAGTGAGGGTATAGCGCTGGTCCAGTGTTCCACGGCCAGGGCGAAAACCGCATTGCTCCTCCTGGATCCGAGGTTCGACTATCGGTCGGATTCTCCTCTCCAGTACCCCGGCATAGACTTTCCCAGGGAGGCTAAGGAGTGTGATCCCCCTGTAGTTGGAACACAATCTCCGGTCCCCCTTCTTAAAAAGAGGGACCACCACCCCGGTCTGCCAGTCCAGAGGCACCATTCCCGAGCTCCACGCAATGCTGCAGAGGCGTGTCAGCCAAGACAGCCCCACAGCATCCAGAGACTTGAGAAACTCGGGACGGATCTCATCCACCCCCGGAGCCTTGCCACCGAGGAGTTTTTTGACTACCTCAGCAACTTCAGCCAGGGTAATGGATGAGTCCCCCGCCAAGTCCCCGGCCTCAGCTTCCTCTGCGGAAGGCGTGTTGGAGGGATTGAGGAGATCCTCAAAGTACTCCTTCCACCGCCCGAGGACATCCTCAGCTGAGGTCAGCAGCGCACCACTTCCACTGTAAACAGTGTTTGTGGAACACCGCTTCCTCCCTCTGAGTCGCCGGACGGTTTGCCAGAATCTCTTTGAGGCCGACCGAAAGTCTTCCTCCATGGCCTCACCGAACTCCTCCCAGGCCCGAGTTTTTGCCGTGGCGACTGCCAGAGCCGCATTCCGTCTGGCCTGCCGGTACCCGTCAGCTGCTTCAGGAGTCCCATGAGCCAGCCAGGCCCGATTGAACTCCTTCTTCAGCTTGACGGCATCCCTTACCTCCGGTGTCCACTACCGTGTTCGGGGATTGCCGCCTCAACAGGCACCGGAGACTTTATGGCCGCAGCGCTGAACCGCTGCCCCGACAGTGGAGGTGTGGAACATAGTCCATTAGGACTCAATGTCCCCAGTCTCCCTCAGGACTTGGTTGAAGCTCTGTCGGAGGTGGGAGTTGAAGACCTCTCTGACAGGGGCCTCCGCCAAACGTTCCCAACAGACCCTCACTATGCGTTTGGGCCTGCCAGGTCTGTCCAGCTTTTTCCCCCGCCATCGAATCCAACTCACCACCAGGTGGTGATCAGTTGACAGCTCAGCCCCTCTCTTCACCCGAGTGTCCAAGACATATGGCCGAAGATCAGAAGAAACGACTACAAAGTCGATGATCGACCTCCGACCTAGGGTGTCCTGGTGCCAAGTGCACTGATGGACACCCTTATGTATGAACATGGTGTTCGTTATGGATAAACCGCGACTAGCACAGAAATCCGATAACAACTCACCGCTCGGGTTCAGATCAGGGAGGCAGTTCCTGCCAATCACGCCCCTCCAGGTATCACTGTCGCTGCCCACGTGGGCGTTAAAGTCCCCCAGTAGAACGACAGTCCCTAGTGGGAGCGCTTTCCAGCACGCCCCCCAGGGACTCTTAAAAGGCTGAGTACTCTGCACTGTTGCTAGGCGCATAAGCACAAACGACAGTGAGAGACCGTTCCCTGACCCGAGACGACCCTCTCGTTCACCAGGGTAGACTCCAACACATGGCGGCTGAACGGGGGGGCTATTAATAAGCCCACACTCGCCCATCACCTCTCACCCTGGGCAAAGCCAGAATAGTGGAGAGTACACCCTTGATCGTGAAGAGTGGTTCCAGAACCCAAGCTGTGAGTGGAAGTGAGCCCGACTATATCTAGACGGTATCTCTCAACTTCCCGCACCAGCTCAGGCTCCTTCCCCGCCAGTGAGGACGGGACATTCCAAGTCCCAAAAACCAGAGTTGGCGCCCGAGGTGTGGGTCGGCCAGGCACTCGGCCCTGACCACCGCCCAAATCACAACGCACCGACCCCGTAAGCCCCATGGGCTTTGACCTGGCCACCAGGGGCTCGCATGCGAGGTGGCGGGGTAAACGAGGACCTTCATTTAATAGTCATAAGGGGATTTTGACAGATGTAGATCACAGAAACCACTGAGCGTCTATATGCCACTGCAACAGTAATCCTAGAGATGTTAGGCTATAAGATCAAGTTGCAAGATGCCATCAGTAACCCCTATGGAGGAGAAGACTGGAGGCCATGAAACTGGGAGAGACATTAGCTGGCTAACAGAGATGCAGAAGGGTGTAATGAAAGATGGATCCTGGATGAGAAAGAAATAGGAGGCATCACACAACATCAGTGCCTAGTGGCTGGTGGACTTGAGAGAGGACCACAGCAACCTCCCAGAGCAAGAACTAGTCATTATCACAAAGGCAGGCATCCAACAGTGATTCTCAAGTATGAAGAGCTGGACAGCACCAGGACCTGACATGATCCACATCTACTGGCTGAAGAAGCTAACTGCACTCATTGTCTGCCTAGCAGCAGAAATGAATGAGCTGTCAATATCAGGGTCTCGCTTACACAGGGCAGGACAATCCCGATCATGAAGGATCCACAGAAGGGTACAACACCTTCAAATTACTGGCCAATAACCTGCCTCTCCACAACAGAGAAGCTCCCCTCAGGCATCATAGTGGCTAAGTTGAACAGGCACATGAACGAAGCTCAGAAAGGCATTGTAAACAACAGCAGAGGGTCAAAGCACCAGCTACCGGTTGATAGAGCAATCATCTAAGACTCTAAGACCAGACAGATCAACCTGAGTACCACCTAGATTGATTACACAAAAACCTACAACTCAATGCCCCATACATGGATACTGGAGTGCTTGACACTATACAAGACCAAGAGCATACTAATAGCCTTCCTTAAGAACTTAAAAAAAAAAAAAAACAAAACACTAGAATCTCACTCCAAGGCCATCACACAAGTGACGACCAAGTGCAGCATATACAAGGTGTTGCACTGTCCCCTCTGCTGTTCTGCATAGGCCTGAATGCCCTCAGCCAGTTCATCACAAACAGTGGATATGGATACAAGTTCAGAAGTGAAGTAACTATAAGCCACCTTCTCTACATGGGTGACATCAAACTGGATGTTGGCTGGAGTGAACAAGACATCAATTCACTGATCCCCCTCACCAGGATATACAGTCATGACATTGACTGTACTTCAAAATCAAATGGCTGCATGGCTAAGAACCACCTTGTGATCCTAGCATTTGAGTCCTTCATGCACCCCAACCAAGAAAGTGCTCTGTGATCAGTCTCTAACACAAACCTACGTCCCAATAAATAATATTTAAAAGAGTCCAATGCCCACTTTATGGCCAAACATTCTTTTTCAACAGTAGAATACTTACATTCTCTTGGCAAGAGTTTACGGCTTATATAGGCCACCGGTCGCAAATTTCCAGGTTCCCCTTGCAACAAGACTGCTCCCAAGCCTCTTAGATGCATCTGTCTGCACTGTAAAGGGCTGATCAAAGTCTGGACTAATCAGGACAGGCTCTTGGCACAGAGAATCCTTTAACTCCTTAAAAGCAGCTTCACAGTCAGACGTCCATTGAACTTTATTAGCACGACACTTCCGGGTCAGTTCTGTCAATGGTGCCGCTTTTTCTGAGAAATTTGGAATAAAGCGCCTGTACCACCCCACAAGTCCCAGGAAGGAACGAACCTGCTTTTTGGTGGATGGCCTCTCTGCTGACATTATGGCTTCCACCTTCACTACCTGTGGACGGATCACCCCTCGGCCCAACACATAACCAAGGTAGGCAACTTCCTCCTTAGCCAAAACACACTTCTGTGGGTGGATGGTCAAACCTGCCTGCTTTATTAGGGACAAAACATATTGCAGATGGTGTAGATGTTCCTCCCAACTACAACTGTAGATGACAATGTCATCCAAGTATGCAGCTGCAAAGCCCTCTGTACCTTTAAGTACATGGTCCATTAGTCTTTGAAATGTTGCAGGTGCCCCATGAATCCCGAATGGCAAAACTTTAAAGTGAAAATGCCCAAAAGGAGTCCTAAATGCTGTCAGCTCACGGCTATCAGCAGATAAAGGCACCTGCCAATAGCCCTTGCAAAGATCTAATGTACTGAGAAACTTAGCCTTACCCAGACGTTCCACTAAGTCATCAACCCTCGGCATAGGATAAGGGTCGAATTTGGACTGGGCATTAACCTTCCTGAAGTCCAGGCAAAATCGCAGACTTCCATCCTTCTTGGGAACCAAAATGATGGGACTATTCCATTCACTGTCCGATGGTTCAATCACCCCCAACTGTTGCATCATTTCCAACTCCTCCTTGAGGACTGACAACAGGCGTTCGGGTACCCTGTAGGATGGCTGTCGCACTGGCTGTGGATCCTTCAGACAAATACGATGCTCCACCAGCTCTGTACGTCCTGGTTGCTCCACGAAGAGGTCATTAGGCAAGATGTTTTTCAACTCTTGCTGACGCTCCTCCGAAAGATGGTTCAGGTCCAGTTTGCAGCTCTCTCCACTGGCTGGTAGATACTGCTCACTGTATTCTACCTCCTCCTCAACTGCCTGGATGAGCATAGATTCAACAACAATCTCTGGTCTCTGGATCCACTTCTTTAACAGGTTAATATGAAACACTTGATGTTGCTTACGTTGGCCAGGCATATGAACTTCATAGGTCACTTGACCCATCCTCCTAGTGACCTTAAATGGCCCTTGCCACTTTGCTAAGAGTTTGTCATCTGAACTAGGCAATAACAAAAGGACCCAGTCTCCTGGCTGAAAACTACGAGAGCGAGCAGATTGATCATACCATTGCTTCTGACGGGTTTGAGCCTCCTTAAAATTCTCTTGTGCTAAAGCTGTTGTTTGCATCAGCTTCTCACGCATCTCCAGCACATAAGAGATAATGTCGGTCTTCTGGACAGTTGGCTCACCTTCCCAGCTCTCTCTAAGGAGATCCAGTGGCCCCCGAACCTGGTGTGCATACAATAACTCAAAGGGAGAAAATCCTGTTGAAGCCTGTGGAACTTCACGGTATGCAAACAGGAAGGGTAACCACTGGTCCCAGTCCTTGCCAGTATCTGAAACAAACTTCTTCAACATATTTATCAGGGTCTGATTAAACCGCTCAACAAGTCCATCAGTCTGTGGGTGGTAAGGAGTGGTTCTGATACGCCTAATTCCTAAAAGTTCATAGACCTGCCTGAGGGTTTTACTCATAAAATTGGGACCTTGGTCTGTTAGAACCTCCCGGGGAATACCCACTCGCGAAAAAAGTTGGAGCAGTGCTGTGGCAACCTGTTTGGCAGTTACCTCCCTCAAGGGAAAAGCTTCTGGATATCTAGTTGCATAATCACATATGACTAAGATAAACCTATTTCCCGACTTACTTCTCTCCACAGGACCCACTACATCAACACCAATTCTTTCAAAAGGAGTATTTACCACTGGTAATGGAATCAAAGGGGCACGTGTCATAGCCTTCCCTCCTGACAACTGACACTGTGGACAGGATCTGCAAAATTCCTTCACTTCCTCATGCAATCCTGGCCAAAAGAAACGTTTACCTATTCTTTCCAGTGTCTTCGAGTAGGCTAAATGCCCTGCCCAGGGAATAGTATGCCCAAGCTCCAATACTTCTTTCCTAAATTTCCTTGGCACCACTAATTGCAACCTGTTCTCACTCTCTCTATAAAGAAGTCCATTCTGTATTAAATAGCTTCTGTTCCCTAACCCAGTAATACAACCTTCCTCTACCTTTTTAAAGCATTGGGTTAAACTGGGATCTGAGCACTGCTCTTCAGCTAAATTACCAGAAAAATGCAAGTTGATTTCAGCCAAGCTAGGGGGATCAACTTCTGACTGTAACTGCATGTCAGAACATCCTATGACCTCCCCAACTGTCTGTCTATGCCTTGCACACCTCTCTTCCTTAGTAAAAGTGGGCTCAATTTCAACATCAACATCCTGAAAAGGTAACACCTGCCAAGGTTCAGAGTTATCCTGTTCCTTAGCCCTTGCACGGGTAATCACACCATACAATGCTGTTTTACTGACCAAATCAGGCAACACGGGGAGATCCTGCCCCAATAACATAGGATAGGGTAGTCTTGGCACTAGTCCTACCTTCAACAAGAAGGTCTGGTCACAAACCCGAATATACACATCAGCAGTGGTATGCTCACTTTTGTCACCATGTACACAGCGTACAGTAAGCCTTTCCTCCTCATTCCGAAATTCTGGAGGAACTAAAGCTGCCTGCACCAATGTCTGTGAACACCCAGTATCTACAAGGCCTACAACAGGCTTTCCATTGAGCTCAACCATAACAACAGGATCCCTATTCTGTATAGTTCCTATAGGGGAGGTGGGCCTGGGAACATAGCACAAATGAGTATATTTAGTCTTTTTAAGTGGACAGAATGTACTTTTATGACCTGGAGCACCACAATTAAAGCATGACACCAAAGCTTTATCTCTGGGCTCAGACTTAACACTATCAAGACCAGTAGACAAGGTGTTCTTAGGATAATTATGTTTAACATCAGAACCAGCTCCTTTATACACACCATCAGACTTACCCCTGGCTTGACGGTCAAGTCTCCCAGCATAGCGATAGGTCCTGGAGCTCTTGTGGGCTGCTACATAGTTCTCCACCAATTCAGCTGCCTCTGCTGCCGTTGCAGGACTTCGTTCTTTAACCCAGATCTTCACTTCAGGGTAGAGAACTCGCAAATATTGTTCCAACACCACTGTTTCCATGATGTCCTCTTTGCTGCTTTGTTCAAACTTGACCCACTTACAGAAGAGTTCCTTCAGCCGTACATAGAGTTCTTGGGGGGTCTCCTCAATGCTGGTTTCCATAGACCTGAACTGCTGGCGATAGGTCTCTGGGTTGATTTCATACTTTTTAAGCAGTGCTTCTTTTATTTTGTCATAGTCCATACTACTCTCTGACTCCATAGCTACAAAAGCACTTCTGGCCTTACCCGTTAACAATGGAATTAAACGAGTGGCCCAGTCTACCTTTGGCCAGCCATAGACTACTGCCATCCTTTCAAATGTAGTAAGGAAATCTTCAATATTATCAGAGTCCTCCAGCTTTACCATATTGGATCCATAACACCTCAATGCTGTGGACGATGAAGGACCTGGAGCTGATAAAGAAGTGCTTCCTTGCACCCTCTGTTGTTCCACATCAAGCTGTAACTGGTGCACCTGATGAGACAGGACTTTAAACTGTTGAACCTGATGGGCAGTCTCTCTCTCCATCTGTTCATCTCTGACTCTCTGAAACTCCATAAATGTTTCAAACATCTTTGCAAGTTGCACCATAGCAAGATCACCAGCAGGAGGGAGCACCACATCTGCAGCACTTTCATCTTCTGCTCCATCTTCTTCCTCCTGTCACTTCTTCTTGCTTCTGGTGGCCATTTTCCTCAATGGTCACTACTCTATCGATTCTCCACTAAGTCAGTCCAAGTCCCGCTTCTGACACCACATGTGAGGGTATGGACAACAGATGGAAGCAGCAGTGGAGAATTGAAATAGTGGACCAAAAGGTTTATTTCCCTTTACTAAAAAGTATTCTTCAAAACACATAAACCCTCAACCAAGTACAAAACAAACATAAAGTTATAAAGAACATGAGGCCTATGAGCCATAGGCTTAGCCCTTATATCATCATTAATGCATAACTCTCCTATTCACTGCATGAGAGTAACTACATAAGTTTGTATCAAGCTCTCTCACTAGTGCCCTAATACAAACCTATATAGCAATAGCTCCGCCCTCTGATTATACCATAACAGCCTCAATTTATTTCAAAATACATTTCCCCCAAAAATTACATCTAAAATAAATACTAAAATATACAGACAATACTAAACATTTTTTTACTATAAAAATCCCTACATACATCTTATAAAAACATTTCACACTACACAGTAAAACACCCCTGCCTAGTTGGTTGTGCCCAAGGACTCCCCCCTAGATATACCCCAAATAGTTGACTCCATCGGGTTTCCAACACAAGGCACCAAACACAACAGAACACCAGACAGCTACATGGTAAGGAAAAGTCTACAGAAATGTCCTTCTAAAAACAATAAATACATTCACTCTTCACACAATTACATATACCTGCCATATCTTTATAAAAGAAATATTAGTTAATGACAACCAGACAGATACCGGTAGGCCTTTCCCGGCACCCAATCTAGTTCAAACAAACAGTGTTAAATGGAATACAAAACCAGAACAAGCAATATAACAATATAAGGTGAAATGCATGTGACAGGCAACAGCAACAAGGTTCAGCATTACATTGATGGTACTTCGCCGGCATCTTGCTGATTCCTTGGAACCAACTTGCCTGTCACAGCTCAGTCTGTGACACTCTGGCTGAGGATCCGAGCTTGACGAAGACACACACAATGTATCACAAGTAATGTGATGAGGAATTGTTGTTATTCAGATAAAGTTTTATGCAGCTACTCGTGTGATGTACATTGGTCCATATGGTGGAAACTAACTGTACTTTAAAATCACGCATCTGCATCTAAGTCCCTTTTTCTGCTAATGTAATGCACACATTGTATTTTCTATGAGATTCACTAAATCTGCTAAATAAATAAATGTAAACAACAGAAAGTGAACAATCTGCAGATAATTCTATGCCCTACATCTTGAGCTTATCGGTGAAATACCACCTCTCTGCCACCCTCCACCTCCATGTAATACTGTAATGGGGTTGGGGAGGCTCATGTAAATTAGTGTAAGTAGTGTCTGTGCTTCTACATAAAGATGCGACAAAACACATACAGTATATAACATAACTGGAGCACACGGAGGAAATCCATGCAGACACAGGGTGAACAAACTGAGCTGGATTTGAAACTAAGCCTGAGCAACCCAGACACTGTGAGGCAGGAGTACCCTCCATTATGGTTTTATTTTTTCTTATTATGTTTGTATTGTGTACTAGTAAATTTTGTGTAATATGGAGAGAAATAATCGATCAAGGAGCTTAAGGTGAGCACCAACACCTTGCTATAGTTTTGGGCCCTGGTTTTATATTGGGCTTTCATATTTACACCATGCCACACGCACTGCTGCCATTTCACTATAGAGATACAGACCTAGATGCATGATTCTCAGAATTCAGTCACAAAGTTCAATAACACTGTTTTTGTAGGCATACATTACATGAGAAGCTTACTAAATGTATTTGCAAAACAAACTTAGTCATGTCTCTTAAGTCCTCATTCATAAAAGCTTGGAAGATGGAAAGACCATTAGAAAGAGCAAAATAGGTTATCCATCACGTGTGTTGATGTCACAACCCAAAGGAGTAACGCCCCCAGTGACCATAGGAGTCCTGAGATCTTTATTTTCTTTGATCTCAAATGACAGGAGCAGAGAAAAGAAACTAGTGTTAGTGAAGGCTTCCATTTCCTATTTCTGTTTTTAAGTAATTGAAGTAGTTGAAGTAGTTGTCACAATTCCCGGGAGCAGTGTCCCCCATCAACCAAGAAGTTCCTGCGGTACCAGGTCTTCATTGTTTAATTCAATGTAAAAAAAAAAAAAAAAAAAAAAAAAAAAAAACACACACACAGATGCTCGCTACTTAATTTCTTAAAGTTTTGTTATAGAAGACTATGGCATTTCAATAAACTTAGCACAGCTACAACTCATAAGGACTTCTGTCACAGTCCAGGGAGCACTCTTTTAAAAACAAAAATCACTCCTACAGTGCCTCTTGAACACGAAGATCCTATGGGTTTGACAAAAATATACTGTGACCATCCAAACATACACTCCACACCCCTTTGCTGGGAACAACTGTCATCCCCTGAAGTCAATTCATGGCTCAGTTTCAGAAGATTTCTGACCATTCTGTTGAAGAAAGTGTGGTTGGAGACTTCATCCTGGAGATCTGCCAAAGGTATTGGACTGCGGTAGAGTGTTGGAGTTTCTGGGTGCTGCCGGTGGTTGGAATGAAGCCAATATCCTGTCCAGTTTTCGTCAGGTACTAAATAACCACATACAACCAGAATTAGGCTGCTGACACAAAAAGCGTAACTTCCACCAGCTTGGCCAGCAGTCAATTTGTTTGAATAACAAGCAGAAGCAGAATGGAATGGGACCACAAACTACTCTCTCTCATCCCCTTAGGAAATATCGATGAACTCATGTGGGTCAGGAAAGACCACCTGAATCCTGATGAAAAGCAATAATGTCACAAGGAAGATCTTTGCATCTATTGTAGAAAACCAGACTGCTTCTGGGTTGCCTGTTCACTCCAATTGGTTCATTGGAAAATCATTCCTATGGTAGTGAGCTGTTTTCCAAAATCATCTACACTTTGTCATTTCTATTTGTCTATTTGTTTCATTCCTCTGTTTGATGCTCTGTGTCACTGTGCAAAAGGAGTGCTCAAAAAATAAATAAATAAATATAACTGAATTGAATTGAATCCACACTAATCCCTCGGTTGGTGTTAGCAGTTCCTATATCATGGGTGGCCAAAATGTTTGTCACAGGGGCTTTGGAAGATTTGGGGCAAGTAGGAAATTTCTTAGACATGGAGTTGGCTAAGGCATGGAAACTCAACCTCTCCAAAACAGACATCCTTCACCTCCTAGCTCCTCTGTCTTCTTGTTGAGTACTGTCTGAAAGTGGACAACTTTCTTACTTCACTTCATAAACTAAGAGTCTAGAAGTAATAATCACTCCAAGTTTGTCTTTGCCGCAACATATCAAAGCCTTGTGCTGCAGAAACATCCTCAGTAACATTCACAGGATTGTCTTTATTTCACAACAAACCATGTCATTCGTGGTCCAGGCCATGGTGATACTGAGTCCAGACAACTGACACCCACTCTTGTCTGGCATCCCAGCCTCTGCCATTAAACTGCTCCAGCTGATACAGAATGCTGCTGCAGTAGTCATGTTTGACCTGCCAAAGCATTCCCATGTATCCCCCTTCATCATCTCTCTGCACTGGCTTCCTATAGTTGCCCGTATCAAACTGAAGACTCCGGTTATGGCCTACAAAATCAACAACAGATCTGCTTGATGATATCTATAAGACCTGATCACTTCCTGCACTCCAACCAAACTGCTAAGCTCATCCACCTCTGTCTGCTTGGTTGTCCCACGCACAAGAGGTCAAAAATCAAAAGCACAAAGGTTTTTGTTTCTGGCTCCAGTGTGGTGGAATGACCTCCCCTCTCACTCAGAACTGCTGAATCTCTCTCTGCTTGAATCACTCTCTGAAGAGTGTCAAAAGTCACCCCTTTCAGACTCACTTAACCCCTGATTTCACAAGTGCTCAATGAATATGTACATTTTTGTTACGTTTAATCATTTAAAATTATTTATTTAATAATTGAAAGTCTGTATGCAGCTACTCATGTAATGTACACTAAGTTCATTATATACTGTATCATACTGTTATACTGAATTTGCCCCAGGTGGAGGAGTTTAAGTATCCTGGGGTCTTGTTCACAAGTGAGGGGAGAAGGGAGCGTGAGATTGGTCGCAGACTGGGAGCAGTGGCGGCAGTAATGCGGTTGCTGTACCAGACTGTAGTGGTGAAGAGAGAGCTGAGTCATAAGGCAGTCGAGCTACGTCCCTACCTTCACCTATGGTCATAAACTTTGGGTAATGACCAACAGAATAAGATCGTAGATACAAGCAGCTGAAATGAGTTTTCTCTGCAGGGTGTTGGGACTCACTCTCCATGATAGGGTGAGGAGTTTGGACATCTGGGAGGAACTCAGAATAGAGCCACTACTTCTTCACATTGAGAGGAGCCAGTTGAGGTGGTTTGGGCGTCTGATTAGGATGCCCCCTGGGCGCCTTCCTTTGGAGGTATACCAGGCACGGCCAACTGGACGAGGCCCCAGGACCTGCTGGAGGGATTATATCTCACAGCTCTCCTGGGAACGTCTGGGGATCCCTCAAGCTGAGCTGGAGGAAGTTGCGGGGGACAGGGGCCGCTGGGCCTCTCTGCTCTCCCTCTTGCCACTGTGACCCTACTAGGACAAGCGGGAAAGAAGATGGATGGATAGATCATACTGTTATGAGACCCCAATCTGATAGGCCTTCGTGGATGACATCAAGGCAACACAGATTAAGGATACAAGACCAAGCAGTCAGCCCCTGTCTTGTACTCTGTATGTCCTCAAGTACTGCATCAGCCCTGTGATTCCACAAATTTCAACCACGCTACAATATGAAAGAAACTGCAGTTCTAATAAGTAAGGTTTTGGCAGCCTTTTAAAGGAAATTGTTTGTGAAGTTGTTTGTGCTGCACTGTTCCAGTTGTTCCCAGGATAAGGTCCTTAGGCAACTGTCAAGGGGACTTTCTGAGCCCTGGAAGCGTTCAACATGGGTAAAGCAGCAAGCCCCTGTCTTACACAGGGGGAAAAAATTATATCTTTCATCCAACATTACTTGAAATGTAAGATCGCTCACAAAGAAGGTGGAAGAGCTTGAAATACTGACAAGGATGCAGAGGGAGTACCTTGAATGCAGCAACTGTGAGCAGATTTCAATCTTTGTAAGCAGACAGGAATCACAAACAGTACGAAGGAAGGTGTCAGGGATAATAAATGGCTTAACTTTGGAATACACCTGCAACACAAAAAATGATCTGACTGTCAATGAAGTGTATCCATATTTTGTACAGCTTATCTCAGTTGCAGTTTACATTACGCCTCTGCTACTGCAGATGCAGCAGGTCACATCATGCATCATATCCACCTGGGTTCTTGCTTCTACAATAAGAATCCATGAGGCACATGTGAGTTGACCACTCTTTGTCAGAAACAAGACAGGAACAAGAAACAAGACAGCCTTCAGGACAAGTGATATGGAGGAAATGAGGCAGGTGTAACAAGAGCTAAGGCTAATGATCAAGGATGCCAATGACATCCTCAGGAAGAATGTGGAGGACAAGCTGAGACAGAATTCATTTCAAATTCAATTCAGTTTATTTTTATAGAGCACTCAACTCAAGCAGTGACACATGAGAATGATGAGGGAGAGATCTGAAAGGGTCTTAAAAACAGTCTGGCCACTTAGTGGAGGGTTTCTGTGACAAGACCAATAAGTCAAAGCAATTTTTCAACAGGTTTAACCAAGAGTTTTGAACCGTGAACACATCTCCTCTTGTTAGCGTAGTGCTTTTTTTGCATATTTTTTATCCATTTCATTATTCATAATGCCTGGTGGTAAATGTGCACTTGAAGGAAAATGAGAACTGTCTCTTGAGTATACAGTAATCAAACTGGAGATTCAACTGAAAAAAAAAATAAGGAAGTTTGAAGGTGGACAAAGATTATCATGTATAGCATGGGAACTAGATTTAGCCATATTGACTGCGAATATGATAGTGAAGGTTGCTGAATGTATAAAAGAGCAAGTGAAAGGAACAGCTAGCATGAAAACAACAATAATAACAAAGAAACATTAAGGTGCAATAACTGAGATGGAAAAATTGTTAGTGATATGGATACTAGACAGCATACTACTAGATCTAAGGTAAGTGCATACAGTACATCACTGTACACATATACTTTATAGAAAGGTAAAGATTTATTTCATTGACCAGGCCTATGTCTTATTAAAGTATTGAATATGTCTGACATTTACTACACACATCGTCAGAAACTGCTTATCCCAGGCGGGGTCGCAGCAAGCCGAAGCCTAACCCAGCAACACAGGGTAGGGGCTGGAGGGGGAGGGGACACACCCAGGATGGGATTCCAGTTCGTCACAAGGGACCCCAACCGTGACTTTAACCCCAGACCCACCAGAAAGTGGGACCTGGCCAAACCCATTGCACCACCACAATCCCTGGTTGATATTTACTAGAGAATTATATTGTGTAATTTTTATACCTGTTTGGAACCAATGCCTAGGCTAGGCTAGCCTATGTTGAATGGTGGTGGGGGAGGGAGGGAGGGAGGCATCTGACATACATAACTTTTGACTTATGTAAGGGGTTGAAGAACAGTCTATTTGCATAAATCAAGGGGTTTTTGTACTCGTTAAGTTCACCAGGGACATTGGACAGTTAATTACTAATATTTTACAAGTAATATAAGGTGGGTATTCACTTAGCTTAATGTCACAGATTGAGCTGTGACAGGCAAGTTGGTTGCAAGGAATCAGTAAGATGCCGGCAAAGTACCATCAATGAAATGCTGAACCTTGTTGCTGTTGTTGCCTGTCACATGCATTTCACCTTATATTGTTATATTGCTTGTTCTGGTTTAGTATTCAATTTAACACTTTTTGTTTGAACTAGATTAGGTGCCGGGAAAGGCCTACCTGTATCTGTCTGTTTGTCATTAACTAATAATTTTTCTTTTATAAAGGTATGGCAGGTATATGTAACTGGTTGTGGAGAGTGAATGTATTTATTGTTTTTAGAAGATCATTTCTGTAGACTTTTTCCTTACCGTGCAGCTGTCTAGTATTCTGTTGTGTTTGGTGCCTTGTGTTGTAAACCAGATGAAGTGAACTATTTGGGGTATATCTAGGTGGGAGTCCTTGGGCACAACCAACTAGACAGGGGTGTTTTATTGTGTAGTGTGATAAATGTTTTTATAAGTTGTAACGTAGGGATATTTATAGTAGAAAATGTTCTGTATTGTTTGTATGTTTTAGTATTTATGTTGGATGTAATTTTTGGGGAAATGTACTTTGGAATAGTTGAGGCTGTTATGGTATAACCAGAAGGGCGGAGTTACTGCTATATAAGTTTGTATTAGGGCACTAGTGGAGAGGGTGAATTGATGCAAACTTATGTAGACACTCTCATGCAGTAAACAGGAGAGCTATGCATTAATGTTGATACAAGGGGTTAAGCCCATGGCTCATAGGCCTCATGTTCTTTGTAACTTAATGTTTGTTTTGTACTTGGTTGGGGGTTAATGTGTTTTGAGGAATACTTTTTAGTAAAAGAAAATAAACCTTTTTGGTCCAACTACTTCAATTCTCCACTGCTGCTTCCATCTGTTGTCCATACCCTCACACTTATCATCAACAGAAAATTCCAATATCTGTAGATCCACCATTCTCATTAATTGGTTATCCTGCTTAGAGTCCCAGTGGTTTGACCCCATGCCTGAACCATAGAGTGAGAGGCAGGGTACATCAGGAATTTTCACTGGGATGGGACAAGGTAGGACAGGACACACTAGCCTCTAGTGAGGCCTGGTTGATTTAGAATAATCAATTTTTTTTTTTTTTAAAGGAAAGCTGATGCTTTTCTCCAGAGCAAATGATCATGTTAATCTACTTACCTATTTATGCAACAGGGCAGTTTTAGGTTGATTACCTTACTCAAGAGTACTACAGCTGAAGGGGAGGTTTGAACCTATCATCTTTGGAGCCAAAAGTAGCAGCTCTAACTGCAATACATCAGCTATCCCAAGTTTACCTGAAACTCTAATTCTTTTGACTGCATCACTGGGAGGGAACCCATGCAAACCTGGGAAGAACATCAAAAGTCCATGCATACTGAACTAGATTAAAGTCCACAGGCTAGCCGAAAGCACAGGAGTTATGAGTCACCTGCACTAATGACTGTGCCACTGCATCAGTCGAAACTTCAGCTATTTAAAGCATAATTAAATGGATCTAAAGCTTCCCTTTTAGTCTCTGGGGACATTTATATTGCTACAAACATAAGTCTGCATTAAAAAGTGTAGTAAATGCTGTACCGCTGCAAGAATAAAGAGTGACACCTTTGAAAAGTGAAGGAACATAACATTGCTTGATTCTACCATAATCCATAAATCGGCCTCTGTTTAAACAATCATACCTCCTCAGTGGAATTCTTGAAATCCATATGCTATGGCACAGTGGAAACACCTGACCTGCAACACAAAGAAAAACACAAAAAGTACAAAGCCAAATTTGAATTGATATTCACCTTCATTCTTTCCCATTATGAGGTCAGGACAACCCAATATGCGTTCAGTGCAACAACAGATAAAGTACTTAAAAGACTGTAAATGAAAAAGAAGTTTAGAGATGCACACACACTGTGAAAAAACATAAAAATTAGACACTAAGAACACATTTTCTTATATTTTCTTACTCCAACTGACAAAAATGCTACAAAACGTACTGTAGCAGTGGCGATGGGAGCAGTAGCTCTCCCATAGTGTAGTAATGCTGATGTGGATGTAAATAGATGTTGGGCAGTCATTATGGGGAATTATGGGGGAATAATGACTCCTGTGTTATTCTGTTGTTCAAGAGTTTTTCGCTGGCCATATTTGTGCTCTGTGAGTGCTACTGTCTAATGATGCAGAGGCACAATAAAGCTCATGTTCAGACAATCCCTTTCTATAATGCTGCTGACAGCATGGTCTGGGTAGTTTGTTAACTCTAGGCAACTTCAAAAAAATTTAATATAGCATACTGTAGGGTGTGGAGGCATGGTGCGGTCAGCTGCTGCCTGCTCTGTGGCAGGTCTGAGGTTTGATCCCGGCTTAGGGTGGTTTGAGATGGACTGGCATCCTGTCTTGGGTGTGTCTCCTCCCCCTTTGGCCTTGTGCCCTGTGTCACTGGGTAAGGCTTCAGGACAAGTGGTTGTTGACAATGAATGAGTAGCGTTCTTAGGTTTACTTACGAATCACATGTCTGCAACTATATCTATCTCCTAATGTAATGCACAAATTCTATTTTCTCTGAGATGTACATTGCTTTGGAGAAAAGCATCTGCTAAATGAATAAATGTAGATGCTGTTCTTTTAATTATTATTAATTTAGTCTGTTATATATGAAGTGTTTTACAGAATTTTTAGACATTTGTCAAAGTGAGTGCCTTCACCTCCTAGCTGGTCTATCTGCCCGTTGAGAACTGAAACTGGACGACTTGATCATTTCACCTATCTCATAAGCCGAGAGCCTAGGAGTAATGATCGCTTCAAATTTGTTTTTCATTCAACTTATTGAATGTGCCACGAATGGCTGCCTCAGTGTGGTGCTCTCCAGTACTTTTGCTGTTTTTGTTTATTTGTCCTGTTTTTAGTCACTTTTTTTTGACCAGTTACACCAGAGACAAACTGCTAAATGTTTGGCAGAGCACACCAGGAACTCTTTTACCGGTTTTTGAGCAGTCTGATGTTTTACTAGACATTTTAGTCAGAGGAGCAGCTCTTCTCTACAAATGCTCCACATGGCACAGACAGGGGGAGGCAAGCCGGTGCACTGCTGAGGCTCTGACAACACGGCTTCAAGACCCTGCTGCTGACAATTCACCTGAGAAACCTCCGCTCTCACGCCAACAAAATGGATGAACTGCTGCTCCTTACCCAAACAAACAAGGACTTTTCCAACTCTGCTGCTCTGTGCTTCATGGAAACCTGGCTGAGTGCAGCCATTCCGGACAGCACGCTACATCTGCTGGACTTCCAGCTCTTCAGAACAGACTGCATCGCAGAGTCAACGGGAAAAATGAGAGGCGGTGGATTATGTTTTTACTGGTTTAAAAATGGGTGTACAGATAAAACAGAGATAAAGAAGATGTGCTATCCTGCTCTAGGAGCTCTCTTCATCAGCTGTAAGCTTTTTTATTCACCATGGGAGTTTTCCTTGTTTATTCTAGGGAGTGTTTATATTCAAAGGGGGTGTGGTGGTGCAGTGGTGCAGTGGGTTGGACCACAGTCCTGCTTTCCGGTGGGTCTGGGGTTCGAGTCCCGCTTGGGGTGCCTTGCGACGGACTGGCGTCCCATCCTGGGTGTGTCCCCTCCCCCTCCGGCCTTATGCCCTGTGTTGCCGGGTTGGCTCCGGTTCCCCGCGACCCTGTATGGGACAAGTGGTTGTGTGTGTGTGTGTGTGTGTGTGTGTGTGTGTGTGTGTGTGTGTGTGTGTGTTTATATTCCTCCTCAAGCCTGTATGAGTGCAGTGCTGCAACAGCTGACTGATGTGATCACACACACAGAGTAACCATACCTGGACTCTTTTATTATCATCCAGGGAGATTTTAACAGAGCAAACTTCACTTTTGAGCTTTCCAAATACAGACAGCACATTACATGCCCCGCCACAGACACAAACATACTGGACCATTGCTACATCACATTAAAGGATTCATATTGCTCTGTCCCCCATGCATCTTTGGGTCTCTTTGATCACTGTCTGGTTCATCCCCTCCTGACCTACATGCAAAAACTTAAACTAGCTAAGCCTGTAAGGAATGTAAAGAGATGAACCAAGGAAGCAGAGTTGGAATGACAGGGTTGTTTCCCCTGTACTGATTGGAATATCTTTGAAGTTTCAGCCACTGACCTGGATGAGCTCACTGACACTGTGACATCTTACATCAGCTTCTGTGAAGATATGTGTGTTTCTACCAAGACTCACTTACCATACAATAATGACAAACCATGGTTCATGGCAAAACTCAGGCAACTCCATCAGGCAAAGAAGGAGGCCTACAGAAGTGGGGACAGAGTCTTATACAATCAGGCTTGAAACACCCTTAATAAGGAGATAGGAATAGCTACTCTGATAAACTGAAAAACAAGTTCTCAGCTAATGACCATGCATCGGTAGGGAAAAGGCGGAAAGAGATCACCAGCTACAAGACTCCATCCCCCCCACTCTTCAAGATTCAAGAGTTTATTGTCATGTGTACAGTAAACAGTTCATTACACCATACAATGAAATTCTTACTCTGTGAATCATCTCAGCAGCCTATGATATAAATTGAAGGACATAAGGAAAGAAAAACATAAGGAAAGAAAAACACAAGGTGTAAATCACAAATTTACAAAAATTACTATTAGTGCAAAAATCCAAGAAATGAAGTTATATACGTATATAAAGTGTGCAGTGCGCAATGTAAGCATAGAAGATGTACATGTGCAAAGTCCTGCATCGGTAGATTGGGTCTATTCGCAGTTGAAAGGGGGTGTGTATTTGTGTGCGCAACGTATGCAGAGGTAGCCTGTGGTCTCTGATTTTATTGGCATTGTGGGTGTGTATGTGTGTGTAGGAGGGATGGGGGTAGTTGACACCTCTCAGGCTCAGAGGGTAATCTGTGTCTGCCGTGATGGATGGAGAGGCAGTGGATGGGTGTCGTGGGTAATCAAGAACTGGCCGACGACCTGAATGTGTTCTACCACAGGTTTGAAAAGGCCAGTCATTCCACACCTACTCCCATATTCTCTCCACATGACCATCAACACCTCTGTGAAGATGTGAAGAGGATGTGTTCCGGGTCTTCCAGAAACAGAAGACAGAATAAGCACCAGGCCCTGACGGCGTCCCACCTGCCTGTCTGAAAGTCTTCACCCATCTTCACCCAGATCTTCAACAGTTCACTGGACCAGTGCAAAGTCCCCTCCTGTTTCCAATGCTCCATCATCATCCCAGTCCCCAAAAAACCCAAAATCACAGGACTGAATGACTACAGACCTGTTGCCTTGATGTCTGTAGTCATGAAGTCATTCGAAAGACTGGTGTTGGCCTACTTAAAGGACATCACTGAACCCTACTGGATCCCCTCCAGTTTGCCTACAGGGCGAACAGGTCAGCAGATGACACAGTCAACATGGGATTGCATTTCATCCTGCAACACCTCGACAACCCAGGGACTAATGCAAGAGTCCTTTTCGTGGGCTTCAGTTCGGCATTTAACACCATCATCCCAGACCTCCTTCAAATCAAACTGATGCAGTTTTCTGTGCCCAGCATTGTCAGTGGCTCACCAACTTCCTGACAGGCAGACAGCAACTAGCGAGGCTGGGAAAATTCACTTCCAGCACCTGCACAGTCAGCACTGCTACACCCCAGGGATGTGTGCTCTCCCCATTATTCTTCTGCTTGTACACAAATGACTGCACCTCCAAAGACCCCTTGATATATCTCCTGAAGTTTGCAAATGGCACTACAGTTATTGGCCTCATCCAAGACAAATCTGCATACAGCAGGGAGGTTGAACAGCAGGCTGGCTGGTGTAGTCAAAACAACCTGGAGCTCAACACGCTCAAAACAGGGGAGATAATCCTAGACTACAGGAACTGAATGCGTTTCATGGCTGCTTTGAGTTCAAGAACAAAACCCCCCCGCTATGCATCCCCACAGTACATGATAACACAGGTCTCACCCTCTCTATGGCACAGGTGAGAAAACTTTTAGCCAAGTCAACATCCGCAAAGCTGCTGGTCCGGGCGGAATTTCAGGGTGAGTTTTAAAAACATGCAGTGAGCAACTGGCTACTGTCTTCATTGACATATTTAACACCTCCTTAAAAAGCTTAGCTGTACCCACTTGTTTCAAAAACACCACCATCATCCCCTTTCCCAAGAAAAACAAAGTGAGCTGCCTTAATGACTATCACCCAGTGGCACTGACCCCCATTGCAATAAAATGCTTTGAGAGGCTGGTGCTGGGACACATTAAGGACACCATCCCAGACACTCTGGACCCACTGCAGTTTGCCTACCGCCACAACAGATTCACTGAAGATGCAGTATCACACACACTTCACACAATTCTGTCTCACCTGGATAACAAAAACTGCTATGCAAGGCTATTATTTGTGGACTATAGCTCAGCATTTAACACTGTCATCCCAACCAAGCTGATCCAGAAACTACTATGGCTGGACTGAGTGCCACATTGTGCAACTGGATCCTGGATTTCCTCACCAACATACCTCCTCCCCACTGATCCTCAACACTGGCACTCCACAGGGAAGCGTCCTGAGCCCAATGCTATACTACCTGTTCACACATGACTGTGTAGCCAGTCACAGCTCCAACACCATCATAAAGTTTGCTGATGATACCACCATTGTGGGTCTGATCACCAACAACGATGAGACGGCCTACAGAGAGGAGGTGAGGCTCCTGGCAGAGTGGTGCCAGGACAACAACCTGTCTCTCAATGTCAGTAAAACTAAGGAGTTGGTGATAGACTTCAGGAAACAGGATACGGTTCAGGCACCCATCTACATAGGAGGGGCAATTGTAGAGAGTCAACAGCTTCAAATTCCTCGGGGTCACCCTCATTGTCAAACTCACATGGACTGAGCACACAGTATCAACCATCAAAAAGGCCCATCAATGCCTCCACTTCCTCAGGCGTCCGAAGAAAGCCAGGATGACCACTACAGTCCTCACTACTTTCTACAGGTGTGCTGTAGAGTCCGTCATCTCAGGGTGTAATACATCCTGGGGTGGCAGCTGCTCCATACATGACAAGAAATCCCTACAGAGGATGGTCAAAACAGCTCAGGAAATCATTGGCACACAGCTACCAGCAGTACAGGAAACCTACACCACACGCTGTCTCAGAAAGACAATACGCATAGTCACCCCGCACGGGCACTTTTCTCTTCCCTACCATCTGCAAAACAGCTTAGGTTTATTTGAACCCGCACAGCTAGGTACAGGAACAGCTTTTACCCCACTGCTGTAAGAGTATACAACACTAACCAATGTGCTACCTTCAGTAACTAGAGTTGGACTGCTCTACCCAAGCACATTGGTAAATTACACTGTCACTTTAAGCATTCTCTTTCTCTCGTTCTGAGTTCTCTGACTGTCAACTGGCATTATTGTTCCTACTGATACCATTATTTATTGCTATTGCTGTTGAACTACTCACTGTAATTGTCATTGTTTTGTTTGTGCAGTTTTTCTATTGTCTTTGTCCATAGTCGGTGGAGAAACATTCAGGAAGATTTTCATGATACATGTACATGGTACCCCTCCGCGAACCGCCACCTTAATGTGGTGGAGGGGTTTGAGAGCCTGAATGACCTCGGGAGCTATGTTGTCTGGGGCTATATGCCCCTGGTAAGGTCTCCTATGGCAAACAGGTCCTGGGTGACAGACGAGATAAAGTGCGGTTCAAACCCCCTTTATGTCTATAAAATCAAGGCTCTTGTTCACCCCGCCTGGTATGGGGTCACTGGGGCCCCACCTTGGAGCCAGGCCTTGGGGGGGTGGGGGGCTCGCATGCAAGCGCCTGGTGGCCAGATTCATGCCCACGGGGCCTGGCCGGGCTCAGCCCGAAGCCAGGATGTGGAGCCACTCTTCGGTGGGCTCACCACCTGCCGGAGAGGCCGTAAGGGGTCGGTGTGTTGTGATCTGGGTGGTGGTCGGGGCCGAGTGCCTGGCCAACCCAAACCTCGGGCACCAACTCTGGTTTTTGGGACTTGGAATGTCACCTCACTGGCAGGGAAGGAGCCTGAGCTAGTGCAGGAGGATGAGAGATACCGTCTAGATATAGTCGGGCTCACTTCCACTCACAGCTTGGGTTCTGGAACCACTCTTCTCGACCAGGGGTGGACTCTCCACTATTCTGGCGTTGCCCAGGGTGAGTGACGGCGGGCGGGTGTGGGCTTATTAATAGCCTCTCAGTTCAGCCGCCATGTGTTGGAGTCTACCCCGGTGAACGAGAGGGTCGTCTCCCTGTGCCTTCGGGTCAGGGAACGGTCTCTCACTGTCGTTTGTGCTTATGCGCCTAGCCGCAGTGTAGAGTACCCGGCCTGAGGGTCTGTTGGGAACATTTGGTGGAGGCCCCTGTCAGAGAGGTCTTCAACTCCCACCTCCGACAGAGCTTCAGCCAGGTCCCGAGGGAGACTGAGGACATCGCGTCTGAATGGACTATGTTCCGCACCTCCATTGTCGGGGCGGCGATTCGGAGCTGCGGTCATAAAGTCTCCGGCGCCTGTCGCGGCGCCAATCCCCGAACACGGTGGTGGACACCGGAGGTAAGGGATGCCGTCAAGCTGAAGAAGGAGTTCTATCGGGCCTGGCTGGCTCGTGGGACTCCTGAAGCAGCTGACGGGTACCGGCGGGACAGACGGAACGGGGCCCTGGCAGTCGCCGCGGCAAAAACTCGGGCCTGGGAGGAGTTCGGTGAGGCCATGGAGGAAGACTTTCGGTCAGCCTCAAAGAGATTCTGGCAAACCGTCCGGCGACTCAGAAGGGGGAAGCAGTGTTCTGCCAACACCGTTTACAGTGGAAGTGGTGCGCTGCTGACCTCAGCTGAGGATGTCCTCGGGCAGTGGAAGGAGTACTTTGAGGATCTCCTCAATCCCTCTGACACGCCTTCCGTAGAGGAAGCTGAGGCTGGGGACTCGGAGGGGGACTCGTCCATTACCCTGGCTGAAGTTGCTGAGGTAGTCAAAAAACTCCTCGGTGGCAAGGCTCCGGGGGTGGATGAGATCCGCCCCGAGTTTCTCAAGTCTCTGGATGTTGTGGGGCTGTCTTGGCTGACACGCCTCTGAAGCATCGCGTGGAGCTCGGGAACGGTGCCTCTGGACTGGCAGACCGGGGTGGTGGTCCCCCTTTTTAAGAAGGGGGACCGGAGATTGTGTTCCAACTATAGGGGGATCACACTCCTTAGCCTCTCTGGGAAAGTGTATGCCAGGGTACTGGAGAGGAGAGGTGAGGGTTCATGGGAGTCTGCCCAACCAGTCCATCTGTGTTTTGTGGACCTGGAGAAGGCATTCGACCGTGTCCCTCATGGCATCCTGTGGGAGGTACTTCGGGATTATGGGGTTCGGGGCTCGCTGCTACGGGCTGTTCGTTCCTTGTATGACTGGAGCAGAAGCTTGGTTCACATTGCTGGCAGTAAGTCAGACCTGTTCCCGGTGCATGTTGGACTCCGCCAGGGCTGCCCTTTGTCACCTATTCTGTTCATTATCTTTATGGACAGAATTTCTAGGCGCAGCCAGGGAACGGAGGGTGTCTGTTTTGATGGCTGCAGGATCTCGTCTCTGCTTTTTGCGGACGATGTGGTCCTGTTGGCTTCATCGAATCAAGACTTACAGCATGCACTGGGGAGGTTTGCAGCCGAGTGCGAAGCGGCGGGGATGAGAATCTGCACCTCCAAATCCGAGGCCATGGTTCTCAGCCGGAAAAAGGTGGATTGCCCCCTCCGGGTTAGGGGTAAGGGGGAGCTCCTCCCTCAAGTGGAAGGGTTTAAGTATCTCGGGGTCTTGTTCACGAGTGAGGGAAAAATGGAGCGGCAGGTTGACAGACGGATCAGTGCGGCATCCGCAGTAATGCGGTCATTGTACCGGTCTGTTGTGGTGAAGAGGGAGCTGAGTCGTAAGGCGAAGCTCTCAATTTACCGGTCGATCTACGTTCCTACCCTCACCTATGGTCATGACCTCTGGATCATGACCGAAAGAATGAGATCGCGGATACAAGCGGCAGAAATGAGTTTCCTCCGCAGAGTGGCTGGGTGCACCCTTAGGGATAGGGTGAGGAGCTCAGTCACCCGGGAGGAGCTCGGAGTAGAGTCGCTGCTCCTCTGCATCGAGAGGAGCCAGTTGAGGTGGCTCGGGCATCTGTTCCGGATGCCTCCTGGACGCCTCCCTGGGGAGGTGCTCCGGGCATGTCCCACTAGGAGGAGACCTTGAGGCAGACCCAGGACACGTGGGAGAGACTACGTCTCCCAGCTGGCCTGGGAACGCCTTGGGGTTCCCCCAGAGGAGCTGGAGGAGGTTTGCGGGGAGAGGGAAGTCTGGGGGGCTCTGCTTGGGCTACTGCCCCCGCGACCCGGTTCCGGATAAGTGGAGGAAGATGGATGGATGGATGGGTGGATGTACATGGTACTTGCATCTGTGACAATAAACTTGAAACTTGAATCACGTGTCTGCAGTCAAATCTCTCCTTCTATTGATCTAATGCATTTTTTGTGTTTTTCTCTTAGATATACATCACTTTGGAGAAAAGCATCTGGTGAATGAAGAAATGAAGAAGTAATGTAATGTTTGTTGTTCCTTTTGAGATGAGCTGAGTACATTTTTCCCCTTGAGGAATGGGATTGGGCTCCCACTGCCCGCTTTTTATATATTAATACAAATATTTTATACATGCACAAGTCTGGAATTATAAGGAAATGCTCATAATTTTGATAGAACATGATACCTTTATTCATCAAGGTGTAGCCCACCCACTCAATTCTAATGTTTTTTTAACATTAGCATCGGAGGTGAATCAGTGGTGTCTACAACAACCAACTTTGGGGATGTGTCTACTGTTGCTTCCCCAACTGCAGGGTATGACTCACACTAGGGTGAGGAGAGGCCCAGTTAGTGTTGTGCAGCTATACTGTTATATTGTAAGTGTAAACCTCCCATGCATCACACTTAGCAACCTGAGCCACCTTTTCCTTTCCCAGTAAAACCCATTTACACACTTACACACACACACACACACACACACACACACAGAATGTCACAACATCCAGATTAAATATAAATCCAACAAATATTTAATATAAAACTACTAGTCCACACATATAAACATTACAGTACTCTCAATGACAGAGAAAATGAATACTTGTACCCGGGATTTTTATTATATGACTCAGTCTCTGGTGCTGTCTCATTGGCGTGCTTGCTGTACCTCTTTGTCCACCACCAAGGGAAGTACTCCACCGTTACTCACTCACTGTTCCATGAGATGCAGGTAACCAACAGTGACCTGTCCTCAGATTCTTTCTCTCTCCGGTAAGTGTGGAGCGGTGATGGCGAGTCCTGGTGACACTCGCTCTGCGGTCCAGTCGTGCTGGCAAAACCCCGGCACCTCCACTGCCACACTAGAGGTCACAGCTCCGGAAACTCAGTACAACGGTGCCTTCCGTGGCACACGTGCTGAATTCCCCCCTTTCCCTTAAACTAATCACAACCAACTAACCTCCCCCCGCATGCCCACTGGCTGTTAGGCTCGAGTAGCTGATCAAAACATGAGAGTGAAACTGAACCCAAACCGGCTTGTTCTCCTAGCCCGGTCTCTAAAATAACTTCCTTTCTCCCCATGCGGTTTTCCAGCCTCTCCTTCCTACTCCCTCTTCTTCCACCTCTTTTCCCCGAACTTCCGTCCCGGAAGGTCACGCGCACTTTCCCAACCAGCACCGATTGGGCAGTCCTTAACTGACATTTTTCCTGCCAATGAAAAACCAAAAAAAAACTTACAATATAGGAACAAAAAAAAAACGTCAAATTACAAAACCATAACCCTTTCCATATTTATACAACTATTTTACACCAATAAACTTTACACCCCAAATACACAAACACAACATGAGATCAGATTGCATAGAGGCTACAAAGGTAACATTAAAGCTGATTAGATATGACAGCCAATACATTGAAAATGCCATAACATTAGTTTTTATTCATATAACTGTTCTATAAATCAAAATACATTCATAAAAGAATCCTCCATTGTTCTGGTCAATACATCTAAGACAGGACTCCAGTCTCCTGTTTCTTTACCAAATAGGTTTTAATAGCTTAGAAGTATGCTTGGGAATATCGCCTACAGGGGATGGCATGACATAAAGTAGAGTAGTAACCATTCATTATCCCTTCCACTCTGTGAGAGGAGCAGAAGAGCTGGGTATCATCAGCATAGCAGTATTTGAATCCATGGAAGACTATGACCAGGCTGAGAGAGGAGGTGTAGATCGAGAAGAGAGGAGGACGCAGTACCGAGCCCAGCGGGACACCAGTTGAGAGATGCAGAGAAGAATGAGAGCTCCGCCAGACCACTTGATAGGATCTGTCTGATAGCTAGGACTCAAACCATCTTAGTGCCTCTCCTTTGACCCCAAGCTGGTTAAGAGAGGAAAGTAGAATTTGGTGTTTGACAGTGCCAAATGCTGTAGACAGATTTAGGAGCATGATGACCAAGGAGAGGGAGGTGGCTCTAGCTGATTAGAGAGCATCAGACACCACCCGAAGCACCATCTCAGTGGAGTGACCAACTTTGAAACTGATAACCATCGAGGAGATGGTTCCGGGTGAGGAATTTAAATAGTTGATCACAGGCCGCCCGCTCTAGAGTTTTAGACGGGAAGGAAAGGAGAGAGAGACTGGTATGTAGTTTTTAATCGAGTTGGGATCCTGGGAGGGTTTCTTTAGCAGAGGTGAAATGAAAGCAGTTTTGAAGGCAACTGGGAAACAGCCAGAAGAGAATGAGGAGTTGATGATTTTAGAAATGAATGTGGAGAGTTGCAGGGAGATGTTCTCTAGGAGTGATGATGGGATCATCAAGCGAGCAGATAGTGGCTCTGTGTGAAATCAGGAGGTCAGAGATTTCAGATTCCTAGAGTGATTTGAATTTGGAGAGCATGACTTCACAGGGAGGTCCAGCACAAATCGGGCAGGGTGATGCTGAGGACATGTCCATGATTGCATTGACTTTGTTTCTGAAAAACAAAGAAAAGTCAAGGGCAGTGAGAGAAGAAGGGGGAGGGGGTGGTGGAGGACACAGAAGGGATGAGAGGTGGCAAAGAGTCTTTGTGGTTTTTTAGATGCAGTTTTTTGTTATGGTA
This sequence comes from Scleropages formosus, assembly GCF_900964775.1. NCBI lineage: Eukaryota > Metazoa > Chordata > Actinopteri > Osteoglossiformes > Osteoglossidae > Scleropages > Scleropages formosus. The sequence goes on from NC_041821.1 coordinate 26,435,575, forward strand.
GAAGGAGGTTTTAGCTGAAGAGATGGCAGAGTGAAAAGTAGCTAAGAGTAATTGGTATGCATCCAGGTCCGAGCGAGTCTTGGATTTTTACCATCTTCACTCTGCAGCCCAGAATTTGGTCTTGTTAGCACGTAACGTATCAGTCAGCTATGGGGTGGCACTGGGGCGTGCTGGTCTGGAAGATAGTGGACAGAGAGAGTCAAGGGAGGAAAATAGGGCAGAGAGGAAGATGTTACTAGCATTGTCTTTTCATAGATCTGAGAATTGTGCAGCAGAAAGGAAAGCAGACAGAGTGGCAGAGGCAAAGCGGGAAGGTGAGAGAGATTGCTGAAGGGACGAGGGGTGTGAGAGGAGGAGTAGTTAGTGGAGAGAGCTGCAGGTGGGGCAGTGTTGTCTGGGGTGATCCAGGTTTAAGTTAGGGCCAGGAGGTCCAGTGAGAGATGTGAGACGTAGGCTGGTATGAAGTCAACCTTTCTCACTGCAGACTGGCAGTTCCAAAGTCCCATGGGAAATTAAAGCAGGATAGAAGGTTTGACAGATGAGGATAAACCAGGTTACTGTAGCAGCAGGAGCATCCAGATGTCCGGTGGTTGCGACGTTGCACAGCTCAGTTGCCGTAAACAACTTTGATGGTCGACATGTTTGACGCAACATCACTCGCGGAACATGATGCTGGTAGCCATCCTCAGTGGACTCCCACAGGTAGACTCTCTTGTCTTTTGCGCCCCGAGTCTTCGCACCAAGAGGCTACTGTAACTACTGCTGTTATGGGTCACCAGCTGCAATTTAACCCAGACTACTAACTGTCAGCTGACATTCCTAATTCAATGCTACTTTCTCCTGCCCGCACAAAACCAATTGCTTTAGCCATACTGCAAGCAGGCAAGGAATTCACCGCCTGTTGCTTGCTCTAAAGAACACCTGTCAAACATCTAAGAACTTGATTATGGCACCAAGTATAGCAATCCGGCCCCAAACTAACCTTACACCCTGACAAAACGTGCCTCAGCATTGCCACACCACTACATAACTTACAAGAACTATCAACCCCTGCGCATTGCTTAACATTCTGTGGTGTTGGCAGCACGTCATAAGTTGACCCAACAATGAACTTAAGGCAACTCGCTTCCATAGCCCATACATCTTGCCAGCATGATTTTCTCTTCTCCACGCCTTCCCAGTTCACCCAGTGACCCTGCTTAACTAATGTGGCCATATTTGCACGCCGCGCCTCGTCTTCCTGTTCCCGTATCTGCTCAACAACTAGCCGCTGTTTGTCTGCTTCTGGGGCAGCACTCCACAATCACCGCATGTTGCCAGAGCCAAACCCTGCCGTCCTGCCCTCTGAATGTATCCAACCACATCCGACAACATCAGAGCCCTTTTTGCACTTTGGACTGCATCTCTGGGGTTCCACCTCCTACCTGTCCTAACCGATGGCACCACCTTTTTGACTACCTCATCCTTTGACTCTGCTAGAGTCAGCTCCAGACCCACCCTCACACACTTGTACCTCATGTAAATGCTTTGACTAAGTCGTGCTTCCTTAAGAAAAATAGCTATATTATGGTGATTCCTATGTAGACGGGATGCTGAGAAACTGGTTCATGCTTTTGTTTCAAGCAGGCTGGACTATTGTAATGCTTTATTGTCGGGTTGTCCATACCAGACTGTATCCAGGCTACAGCTGGTACAAAATTCTGCTGCGAGAATTGTCACTAGAACTCGGAAGTATGGGCATATCATACTGGTACTTAAATCGTTACATTGGCTCCCAGTATGTCACATTCTCCGCATCTGGCACATCTGCGACACCTGCCGTTCCCTGAAGGGAGCGACAATAAAGAGGGAAGCCGAGGAAGCCCAGATGCGGAACCTTGTTTTGCCTCCTTGTTTCCTTGCGAACCGTGTTACCAAGAAACCCATCCCGACTTCGACCCTTTGCCTGATTCTTCCTGACCACGTTCTGTGCCTAGCCCTTTGTACTCCGTTTGCCGATCGCCTGACCCTCGCCTGCCCCTCGACTCTGATTATGGATTCTGATTTGGCTTCCGTGCACGTCAATCCGAGAACTCTGCACTTGAGTCCGTCCGCGTTACGCGCAACCATGACACAATCGCATTTAGAGTCGATTATAAAATCCGTCTTTTTACCTATAAGGCAGTACATGGCATTGCTCCAGCTTACCTTTGTGAGATTATTGATTCTTATATCCCAGGACGATATCTTCATTCATTGGATGCAGGTTACCTTAAAGTACCTGTCATCAATAAGACCTCAGTAGGAGGTTGTGCCTTTAGTTATAGAGCACCTAAACTGCGGAATACTTTGCCAGTTACTGTCAGAAATGCCCCTTCTGTTTCAGTTTCAAATCCAGACTAAAGACTTACATGTTCACTCAGGCATTCCACCTCGAAATGTAATTCCACTTGCCTGTGTTTGTTTTTACCAGCTTTATACAAATGCATATTAAATTAACTTAAGTTATAAATTAGTAACTCTGTTCTTTCTTCATGGGGGCATGGTGGTGCAGCAGGTTTGGCCTGTGCCTGCTTTCTGGTGGGTCTGGGGTTCAAGTCCCACTTGGGGTGCCTTGTAACAGACTGGTGTCCCGCCCTGGGTGTGTCCCCTCCCACCTTCCTCCCTGTGTTGCTGGGTTAAGCTCTGGTTTGCTGTGACCCTGCTTGGGACAAGCGGTTTCAGACTGTGTGTGTTCTTTCTTCTTGTTGAACATTGTCTCGCTACATAAGACTTGAGGAGGCTGGCCGTTGGTGACAGACGAACCCCATGCTGACTGAAGATGATGATCAACTGCCATGACAGATGAAATGTATCATGTTAAGCTGGAGATTCAAGATACCATATAGCAACAATATCATTATTACTTGTTAACTGAATTAGAAGTTTTATTTAATCTGGAATGCCCAGGAGGGGTAGGCAACCATTGGCCCTTGGACCCCCAGAAGTTTTTTCCCCCTTGACTTTCAGTTGGGAGTTTTTGTTCCTTTCCTCCATGGCCAGTAGGCATACTTACAGCTCTATAAAAGTACTGTATTATGGTAGTCATTAGTAAACTGTCTTTTTTGTTTCTTATCTGATGTATTTGTTTTTCTTGCCTTATGCCTGTGTTAAAGCGCTCTGTGTCACTGCGTGAGAAGAGCGCTCTATAAAAATAAATTGAATTAAACTGAATTGTACTCTTCCACCAGACTTGTCACCGGCAACTCCAACATGACCTTACCATATAACGCTATGCTACTTAAACAGCATGGCCCTCCCAGCCAACTTTATACTGCCATACTAATAACCTGCTTGAGCTTCTCAACCTCCCGAACTGAAAAGATGTATACCGTAAGGGGTCACTTAATATGTGGCAAGAGCCCGAATTGCATACTGTTGTGTCTTCAGTAGGCAAGGGAAACAGGAGAATTATTCTTCAAAGATTTTAATAAAGATAAACATACATAGCAACAACATCAAGTAAACATCACCACATGCACACACTCTCTTTTCTTCTTCTCACTCTACTATTTCTCTACTATCTCTCTAATCGCATCGCAAAACCCCAAACACCAACTAGCAGTACACCAATGCAAGAACACCACATATCCCCTTCTTACTTAAAGGAATTCTTCCTGTAGTCACCACTCAGCACATGAAATAGGAATAGCAAGCATTACATTTGTTATCAATCAACCATTTCACATGTATATGAAAATACACTATACAACGCATTGAATAAATGCCAGTAACTTATAACAAAATAGCAATATGAACATTTCAACAACACTTAAATGTCCACAGTAATTCTGTAAGTAGTGTATACAGTTCTTCAGCCAATCAGGCTCACGCTGAAACACATCTGCTGTGCTGAAACGCACTGGTGCATTTGTGCAGGCTTGTGACCAGAAGGTGGAGGCTGCAGAACATTAAGGCCAGTGTGCGTTTTCAGTCCATGAAACAATGCAAAGAGTGAGACACCTGTCACAGCATGCGGTGTAGTGCAGTAAATCTGGAGGAAGTCATTCATTGTTGCTTGTCATGGTGCTGATTACAGTATGGCTGAGTGAATAGTACTTATAAGCACCCGGAGGAAGTGTTTAATAGCTGCATTTACAGCAGGATAATACACCAATGTACGAACATGCTGAATGTCACTGTCTTTCAAGAATGCAGCGAACTCAGGCGGAGTGAGCTGAGGTCCATTGCCAGTCACCAGTATCATTGGGTTGTCATGTCTACTGAAAACAGAGGCAAGAAAAGCAATCACTTGCCTCATTGCCACAGATGCAGTAAAGGCTACTTCAGGCAACTTACTATAATAGTTCTTGAACATCAGGGCATATTGACAATTCCAAACAGCCATCTTGAAAGGGATACAATGTTTATCGCCAGTTTTTCCCAAGGTGAAGAAGGCAAAGGAACGGGCTGGACTGGTACAGCGGAAGATTTGGCATTCTTATCCAAAGAAAGACAAAACTGACAAGCAGCACTTTTCTCTGCCACAAGCACGTCCATTTGAGGCCACCAATAGAGTTCACGTAGGCATTGTTTCGTTTGCACAATTTCCTGGTGACTTCATATGCAATAGAAACTAGCATCACACGCATTTCTTTAGGTACCACCAGCCAAGAACCTCTAAACACAAAGTCATGTTGCGCACTGAGCTCATTCCATAGTTTGTAGTATGGACATAACACAGAATCCGAAGCAGGGGAGAAGAAGGCCAACCATGCACAATTTGTGTACGCAGAACAGAGAGTTCAGAACAGTGAGTCAAAGCAGCCGCAAAGTCTTCCTGTAAGATGGCAGTCAGAGCACCAGATAGCAAAGCCACCAACTCAAATTCCATCTCTCGTTCAGGGGAAGGTCACGGCAAAGGCAGGCCAGACAAACAATTCGCGGGTTTTGTGAATATGTCTTTCAATTTTAGACGGCCCAAATGCATGCCAAAGCCTCTTTCTCAGCTGTGGAATACTTTCGTTCAGCTGGGGTGAGTGTTCTAGATGCAAAAGCAACAGTAAGTTCATGACCATCAGCATGTATCCGTGAAAAGATGGCACCCAAACCATAATCAGACGTATCAGTGGTGATGACAGCTTGCAGGTCACGGTCAAACTGTGCTATAGCAGGACTGTTCACAAGAAGCTGTTTGACTGCAGCCAAGCTGTCTTTAGCTACTTAAGACCAGAAAAATTCACTGTCATCCCACAGGCATGCACACAAAGGCACCACTACAGAAGCAAAATTAGGAATGAATTTATTTTACGAAGAAAGGAGACCCAGCAGAGAATGCAACTTAACAGCATCCACTGGCGCGCGTGCATCGATTATTGCAGAGAGGTGTTCCTGGACTGTGTGTCCTAAAAATCTCAAGCTCAGCTTCCTGAAATGACACTTTGACTCATTCAGCAGCAATCAAGTGTCTTTGAGATGTTGCAGCACATTCTTCAGTGCTTGATCATGTTCCTCCAGTCAGCGCCCTAAATGATGATGTCATCCAAATAGTTTGCAATATTCCGGAGTCCCTTAAGAACGACAGTCGTCATCTTCTGAAACGCAGATGGAGCAGAAACCAAGCCATAAGGTATCTGATAGAACCTGAAAAGACCCTCATGTGTAATGAAGGCTGTGAGGTCCCTGCTGTCTTTGTGGAGAGTTACCTGGTGATACGCACTTTATAAATCTATGGTGGAAAACATAGTTTCACCTCTCAGTAGTGTCATCATCTGCGGCATCGGGTAGCTATTCACTATAATTGTTTTATTGGGCTCTCACAGATCCACACACATACAAATTCCCCCCGTTTTCTTCTGAACCACTACAACTGGAGAGATCCACGGAAAGGAAGCAATTCTTTCAATGATGCCTGCATGCAGAAGTTGGTCAAGTTCTGCGGAAACAGCGTCCTGCACAGAGAAAGACAAGCAACGCAATTTGTGCCTGACAGGGGGCACAGAGTGAAAAATTTTAACCTTATGAGTGTTCTCACACAGTTTCTTACACAGCCCAATGCAGTATGCTGTTATGGAGGGGTGGAAAGGGCGCAAATTGGAGCAGAGTGTCGTGGCGGCAGCACTGTGTCCATCAAATTGAAACTAAAGTCCTTTAATCAAGTACATGCCTAGCAATGCTGCGCCATTATCGATGATGAAGAAGTAAGCAGGACAAGTAAGGCCATATTTAGACAGGGTTGCAGGTAAACAGCCTAGCACTGAAATCGGTTTACGTGAATAAGTAAGCAAACGGACAGTAGGAGGCTGTAAGTGCGCAGTGTGAAATGCTGTTTATACACTTGTTTCCGTAAAATGACCGTGAGGCATAATAGTCGACTGTGAGTTTAAGAGACACGGATGCAGCAGCTGGTGAAACATTAATGGCCACATCACACAGCAGACGTTCCGTTAGTCCAGGCAGGTAGAGAAAACAGACCTCCAGTAATTTAATTGCATCCACTGAACAAGAAGGAGCAGAACAGCAAATTATCCAACCTTATTGAAATTCCTACATTTAGCAGATGCAGCAGGGCAGTTCCATGCATTAACAAGATGTCCATCAAAGCCACAATGGAAGCAGGTCTGAACTGACGGAGCAGGACCAGAAGCAGACATCTTTAATGAGACACATGCATTGGATCTGGCTGTTGGACGCTGTTGTCCGGAGTAGGAGTAGCGCTTAGGGCTTGTACCGGAGCAGAACTGCTTGCAAACATCTCTTTCGCCTGGGCATCAGCTGCCTCTAGCTGCGTGGCAATTGTAATTGCAATTGCCAGTGTCAAATTAGATTCCAGTATTAATCTATCGTGGATACGAGGATTAGCAATATTTTCAATTTGCTGGTGACACAGCATATCAAATAAAGTACAGTAAAAATTTTTTTATCTCTAAATGCCAATAAAACAGAGCTACTTGTGGTGGGTGGTGATGCCAAAACTCTTGACTAAGTCACTCCAATCTTTCCCACAGATGGTATTAGTTTCAAGCGTACAGATTGTGTGAAGGATTTAGGTGTCCTGTTGCATGGGAAACTGTCATTTGTATCTCATGTAAATGCTTTCACTAAATCGTGCTTCCCTCACTTAAGAAACAGTTAAATTATGGTGATTCCTATGTGGGCAGGATGCTGAGAAATTGGTTCATGCTTTTGTTTCAAGCAGGTTGGACTATTGTAATACTTTTTTATCGGGCTGTCAGGCTACAGTTTGCTGTGAGAACTGTTACTAGAACTAGGAAGTACAACCATATCACACCGGCACTTAAATCGTTGCATTGGCTCCCAGTTACATTTAGAGTCGATTATAAAATCCTACTTTGGACCTATAAGGCAGCACATGGCACTGCTCTGGCTAACCTTTGTGAGATTATTGATTCTTATATCTCAGGATGATATCTTTGTTCATTGGATGCAGATTACCTTAAAGTACCTGTGATCAATAAGACCTCAGTAGGATTTTGCACCTTTAGTTATAGAGTACCTAAACTGTGGAATATTTTGCCAGTTGCTGTCAGAAATGCCCCTTCTGTTTCTGTTTTCAAATCCACACTAAAGAGTTACATGTTTACTCAGGCAGGGGGATGCGGTGGTGCAGTGGGTTGGACCGGGTCCTGCTCTCTGGTGGGTCTGGGGTTTGAGTCCCGCTTGGGGTGCCTTGTGGCGGACTGGCGTCCCGTCCTGGGTGTGTCCTCTCCCCCTCCGGCCTTACGCCCTGTGTTGCCGGGTAGGCTCTGGTTCCCCGCGACCCCTTCTGGGACAAGGGGTTCAGAAAATGTATGTATGTGTGTGTGTGTGTGTGTTTACTCAGGCATTCCACATTGTTTTTCCCACCTCTTTACGGAAGCATATTACATTTATTTGTTTGTTGTAAATTACTAACAAGCTTTTTCTTGTACAGCATAATCTCCCTATAAAAGACCTGAGGAGGCTTGCCAGCAGTCACAGACACACCCCATGCTGACTGAAGATGATGACCAACTCCCATAATGGACGAGACATACCTTGCTGAATTGTAAAATCAAGATACCATACAGCAACAAAGCCATTATTACTTACTTACTGATAAAACTGGATTAGAAGTTTTATTTAATCTGGAATGCCCAGGAGGGGTGGGCAGCCACTGGACCTTGGACCCAGAGGTTTTTTTCTCCCTCAATTTTTATTTGGGAGTTTTTGTGCCTTTCCTCCGTGACCAGTAGGCATACTTATAGCTCTATAAAAGCATTATATTTACATTTAAATTTACATCTATTCGTCCAAAGTGATGTACATCTCAGCAAAAGTACAATTTATGCATTACATTGAGAGAAGGAGACATAGCTTCAGACATGAAAGTCTCAAGCAAACCTAGTTTGTTCCCTACCACTTGCTGCACCGAGGTTCATCGTTCAAGTAGGTACATAAGACACAGACAAATCCCGATACCCACACTAATTGTTTTTTTTTAATTAAATTAAGATACACAAATGAGCAAGTACAATACCAGAGTACTGACTGGATAAAGGTTGTATCTGGGGATGCTTATGGAGTTATGATGCGTGAACAGTTACACCGTAAATCAGCTGGAGAGATCTTGGGCGAAGTGGATCTGGAAAAGGTGGGTTTTCAGACCCTTCTTGAAAACAGACAGAGTTTCCGCAGTTCTGAGTGACAGGGGAAGGTCATTCCACCACAACGGACCCAGAACCGAGAACCTCCGAGCTTTGCCTTTCGTGCACGGGACCACCAAGCGAGCAGAAGTAGATGAGCGAAGGGGCCTGGATGGGGTGTACCAGTTGATTAAGTCCTGTAAATAAAAGGGAGCAGTTCTATTGAGGCATTTGTACACAGTAACCAGGGTTTTGAATTTGATACGGGCAGATATAGGAAGCCAGTGCAGAGAGATGAATAGAGGAGATATATGGGAGCGCTTTGGCAAATCAAACACAACATGTGCAGCAGCATTCTGTAGAAGCTGCAGAGGTTTGATGGCATTAGCAGGAAGGCCACACCGAAGAGAGTTGCAGTAGTCCAGACGGGAAGTCACCATGGCCTGGACAAGTAGTTGGGTGGAGTCAGTAGTGAGGTAGGGACGGATCCTTCAAATATTATGCAGGATATATCTGCAAGACTGGGTTGTGGCTTCGATATGTTGAGAGAATGACAGACTCGCATCAGTTGTTACCCCTAGACTCTTAGCAAAGAAGCTAGGCAAAATGAGTGAGTTGTCCAGTTTGATCAAGAGGTCGTGACAGGAGGACAGGCCAGCTGGGAGGTAAAGAATCTCTGTTTTGGAGAGGTTGAGTTGGAGTTGGTGATCATATATCCATGAAGAGATGTCCAACAGGCAGGCAGCAATGCGTGCGGAGATGTCTGATGCACGAGGTGGAAAGAAGAGGAAGAGCTGGGTATCATCAGCATAGAATGGTATTTGAATCCATGGGAGGCTATGACCGGACCAAGGGAGGAGGTGTAGATGGAGAAAAGAAGAGGACCCAATACCGAGCCCTGCAGAACACCGGTTGAGAGAGGCAGAGGAGCTTTGATCCCAAGCTGGTTAAGAGAGGAGAGTAGAATCCGGTGATTTACAGTGTCGAATGCTACAGACAGATTGAGAAGGATGAGGACCGAGGAGAGGGAGGCAGTTCTAGCAGCTTGGAGAGTGTCAGAAACTGCCAGAAGGGCAGTCTCAGTAGAGTGACCAACTTTGAAACCAGACTGATAACCATCAAGGAGATGGTTCTGGGTGAGGAAATTGGACAGTTGATCACAGTCTGCCCTGCAAGGGTTTTGGACAGAAAGGAGAGGAGAGAGACCGGTCTGTAATTTTCAACCAGATTGGGGTCCGGGGAGGATTTTTTTAAAAGAGGTGAAATTAGAGCAGTTTTGAAGGCAGCTGGGAAACAGCCAGAGGAGAGTGAGGAGTTGATGATAGAAGAGATGAAGGAGGAGAGTTGCGGGGAAATGTTCTAACGAAGTTAGGACAGGATTCGATCAAGCGATCAGGTGATGGCTCTGAGCAATTTCAGGAGGTCAGCGACTTCAGATTCAGAGAGCGGCTTGAAGTTGGACAGGATAGCTTTGCAGGGAGGTTCAGCGCGAACCGAGCAGATTGATGATGTGAATTTGTAAGTGATCGCTTTGACTTTGTCTCTGAAAAACAAAGCAAAGTCTTCAGCAGTGAGAGAAGAGGGAGGAGGAGGTGGCGGGGGACACAGAAGGGATGAGAAGGTGGCAAAGAGACTGTGTGGTTTTTTTGGACGCAGACTGTATTTTGTTGCGGAAGAAGGAGGTTTTAGCTGAAGAGACAGCAGACTGAAAGGCAGCTTAGAGTGATTGGTAAGCATCCAGGTCCGATGGAGTTTTGGATTTACGCCATCTTCGCTCTGCCGCCTGCAGTTTGGTCCTGTTAACACATAACGTATCAGACACCCATGGGGTAGCAATGGGGCGTGCTGGTGTAGAAGACAGAGGACAGAGAGAGTCAAGAGTGGAAGACAGGGCAGAGAGGAAAGTATTAGTTGAATCATCTGTAGATAGATCTGAGAATTGTGGAGCAGAAGGGAGAGCGGCCAGAGTAGCAGAGGCAAAGCAGGAAGGTGAGAGAGATTTTAAGTTGAGGCGAAAGGTGATAACAGGTGCAGGAAGAGACAAAGAGTTAGTGGTGAGGGAGGCTTGAAAGGAAATGAAGAAGTGGTCAGAGACATGCAGTGGAGTGACAGAGAGAATGGGACAGCCACAGTTGCGGGAAAATACAAGATCAATCATTATATTATGATTGCCTGTAGTCAACTATCTTCTTTGTTTCTTTCTTCTGATGTACTTGTTTTTCTTGCCTTATGCCTGTGTTAAAGTGCTCTGTGTCACTGCATGAAAAGAGCGCTCTATAAAAATAAATTGAATTGAACTCAATTAATGGAACCAGACTGAGATGACTTATGCTTTGTGAGATGGTGCATTATATGGTGCAGGATGTAGGCATTAAAAGATGGGTAAACTGTGGCCATAAAGGGAATCCGATAGGTTGTGGCATTCAAATGGTACTTGGTTGATATTCAGGTGCCCAGTGTATGCGAAGGACACATTCCCCACATCATTACACCACCACCACAAGCCTGAACTGTTGAGACAAAGCAGATTGCGTATTCATGCTGATCACACCAAATTCTGACACTAACATCTGCCTCAACATTCATCAGACCAGGCAATGTTTTTACAGTTTTCAGCTATCCAGTTTGCAATCTTCAGTTGCCCACCATAGCCTCATAGTCCTGTTCTTAGCATGAATGGAGTGGAACCTGATTTAGTCTTCCGTTGTTCTAGCCCATCCTTCTCAGGGTGTAATGTGTTGTGCATTCAGAGATGCTTTTCTACTCTGTAAAGGAAGGTAATTTGAGCAATTGTAACCTTCCTGTCAGCTCTAACCAGTCTGGCCTCCTCTGACCTCTTTCATCAACAAGATCTTTCTGCCCCTTGAACTGCAGCTCAAATGGTTTTTGCTTTTTGCTCCATTCTACCTAAAATCTAGAGACTGTTGTGCCCGAAAACCTCAGGAGATTAGCAGTTCTTTAGACACTGAAACCACTCCACCTGGCACCAATAGCTAGTATATCACAGTCAAAATCACTTAGATTACAGTTTTTTCCCCATTATGATGTTTGATCTAAACATTAAGTGCAGCCCTTGACCCATGTCTGCTTGGTTTTATACATTCAGCTGCTTCTACATGATTGCCTGTTTGAAAACTTTTCTAAACAAGTAGGTATGCAGGTGTACAGGTTTTCCTGAAAAAGTGGCCAGTGTGTGTGTATGTGTGTCTTTATGTATAAAGCAATAATACAATTAAACAATGTGTATAGATGTGAAGCATAGTGGTTACAATGATTTTATCATTTAGCAGATGTTTTTTTCCTCCAAAGTGAAAAGTGATGATTACTGCATGGATTCTCACAGATCACATAGCCATGGGAGTTTACAAATCTTGATACACTGCAGTATATTTACATTTATTTATTTAGCAGATGCTTTTCTCCAAAGCAATTTCCAACAAACTTTATGTATATTAGCCCACACATCTTATTCACCATGGTGACTTACACTGCTAGATACTCTACTTACAATGGGTCACTCATCATACACCAGTAGAACAAACACTCTCTGGGTCACTCACACACTACAGGGAACCTGAATAGCATGTCTTTCGACTGTTGGAGGAAACCAATGCAGACATAGAGAGAACATGCAAACTCCACACAGACTGAGTGGGGATTGAACCTATGTCCTTGCATACCACCCAGGCACTGTGAGACAGCAGCACTACTCACTGCACCACCATGCTGCCCATAAGCTACCTACCACCATCCATTCACTGGAATAATGAAACACAAGCAGCCATACACATACACAATGGGCAATAACACATTCATCATTTCAAGTCAAATTCGTGTCTTTGGGAGGGAACTGTAGCACCGTAGCTCACACAAACAGCGGTAGAACTAATAATTTCTTATATCTGATATTTAAAAAAAAAAAAAATAGTAGGAAGTTATCAGGATTCATCTATTCCGGGTTTTATCCACCTACTCGAGCAATGAACATTGGTGCATCAAGTGAAAGGGAACAAACTAGGTTTACTTAAGACTCATATGTCTGCAGCTATGATGTCTCTTTCTTTTAATGTAATGCACAAATTGTATTTTTGCTGTGATGTACGTCGCTTTGGACAAAAGCGACTGCTAAATGAATAAATGTAAATGTAATTTCTACACAGATTGACCAAGGATTAAACCTTCATCTAATCTCCCTGCCTGCTGTGCCACTGTGCAACCCAAGGATCATAACCTATAACTGTAACCTATAAAAAGGACTGTAACCTATAAAAATAATTATTGTTACCATTATTGTTGCTGAAAAACAAAGTCCATCATTCCTTTCATGATTTTGTGCTTCTTCTCCAATATGAAAAATGCTGTCCTTTCTGGGAAAAATTATGTATGTGGAGCATGTGGCTGTGAAGGAATCCACAGAGCTTTTGAAAGGTGGGGTTGCAGATTGTGTTGCTTGTGTCGATAGGTTTTGCTTGTGCTGTAATGTTGCTGTAAAATTTAACAATCGGATCAGAGCATTTAATTCATTACAAATCATGATTAACTGGGTAGGAAACAAATTTAGCAATGCATGAAGGAAAGATTTTAATTTGAAAACAGCCATGGAATATCGCAATGATAGATATAGAATTGCTTGTTACCCTATCTAAAAATTTTTTAATTGAATGTATAACTATGCAGCATAAGTACATGCCTATAGCAAGGTATCATACTTGTTCTACATTATTATTATTATTATTCTTATTATTGTTGTTGTTGTTGTTGTTGTTGGTGGTGGTGGTGGTATTGTTAGCATACTACTACTACTACCACTACCACTACTACTACTACTACTACTACTACTAATAATAATAATAATAATAATAATAATAATCATAATACATAGTGTCTACCAGTGCACTGTAAGTATTCTTGATAATGGGGTTATCCATTGAAGTACTGAAACATGACTGATATTTGAAAGTGGTTAGAAGAGACAAACTGTGACTCCCCTCACACATCTGACACTAACGTGGGCAGTGCTTTCCTCCATCAATCTGCAAGCCTAACCTAACCTTCCCCTTATCTTCCTTTGTTCCTTTTCGCATTGCACAGAGGTGAATTCATGTCCTGCCCACGCACTTCTGCAACATTCTGTTCTCTGTCTTTTACCTGCAATTATATCTTATATTGTTTATTTATTAATACTTAATAATATTTGTAAACATTTATTAATAATAATAATAATAATAATAATAATAATAATAATACCCATGCATTTTCAAATAGAGTACTCAACTATAATGCCACCTGGTTCCTCTTATGTCATTTTAATGTCGAAATGTATTTCAGTGGAAATTCTGCACCAGATGTACACTTTGCAAGGGCTCAGTTTTTAATAGCTGTAGACACCTTATGCATATGTGAGGGAAAAAAAAATGGAATAGTATCTTGTGGATTTGCTTGAAAATGAAATGCCGTGCTTATTCAGATGAGGTTTATTATGTAATCTTGACCATGACAGCCAGAAAAACATGAATGTTCTATCTCTGAATGTATTTTCTAGGTGAAAAGACAACAGTACATTCTGAGAGCACATATCTAGCAGTATCTCTTCTATTGTTTTGCAGTCTTTTCATGTCTAATTTTAGAAATTGCAGGTAGCAGTGAAAAACTGCAACATTTACTACAGTGTGACCTTCAGATGGTATCTTAAGGACTAGGTTTGAGTTTAGCAGGTCTCCCTGGGGAACGATCAGTATGTCAAGCACTGCATATTTCTCAAAAACTAAGAGGAAACCCACACATGTTGTATAAATGGAACCCTCATAAGCAGTACAGTAAAAGGACTGACTTGCATCTTCCTTCTAATTTTTTTTTTTTTTTTAATTTTATTTTATTTAGTGGAGAGAATCCTCCAGTGACACAGAGTTAACAAAATAGATGGTCCCTCCAACATAAACTGTCAGGCACTTTACAAGAAGCTACTGACCATCTCAGGAAACATTGCCAGTTGTGGTAACTGGCAGACAAGTCTAGTATGCTCCACATACTGAGACATTTAGCTGGCTTTTGAAATAGTTCATTGCTTACCAAAGGCTCTGCTGGATGCTTTTTTAAGTAATAATAATCTTTGATATTTTCACTTAAAAATTATGAAACAGGGTTTGAAACAGAAATGTGTCTGGGGTATTATCTGTTTTGTGGATTCAAATGTATTGGCCCTTTCTGCTGCAGTCTCCGTGATCAGCGATCCCTGTCTTTGTTTAAGGTCAAGCTGATCACAACCCAACTCTAAAAAAATACTGTATGGTTGTGCTTATTTGGAATGTAAGTGACCTGTGATTTAACGGGGGGCGTGGTGGCACAGTAGGTTGGACCGGGTCCTGCTCTCGGGTGGGTCTAGGGTTTGAATCCTGCTTGGGGTGCCTTGCGATGGACTGGCATCCTGTCCTGGGTCTGTCCCCTCCCCCTCCAGCCTTACACCCTGAGTTGCTGGGTTAGGCTCTGGTTCCCTGTGACCCTGTATGGGACAAGCAGTTCAGAAAATGTGTGTGTGTGTGAGACCTGTGATTCATCATCAGAAATGTCTGCATCGCTTTATCAATACTACAAACCTCAGAAATAGATAAAGCAATGGAAAAACTTTAATCCAGTTTTATGGCTATGTTCGCTTCATGCAAGTCACCTGAAAATCTGGGGGTGGGGAGGGAATTGATCATTGATCATCATGAAGAATGAATTATAACCAGTTCAGTCAAACACTGTCAATGTCATAACACTCCAGTGTCATAACAGATAGTGTGGAAGAGTGGTTATGCCTGAACGGCATTAAGGCAGCTTTCAAAATTTTGTGACATGTTGTGTGTTATTGAAGTACACACATAACAAATAGCTGGAAACACACATTTTTAAACAAACATAAATTACATTTGTAATGCCTTCAGCCAGTCTTTGCCCAAAAATTTACCTGTTCTGTTTACCAGCGTCTTGTTCTCAGATGTCTGGTTTCATCCTGTAGTACCAGTATGACAGATCTGGACAGTTCCATGGATACTGTCTGGCAGCAGAGGGATATTTTACGTTGTAATCCTACTGATTCTCTCAGTAAACCTTAAAAAGAAAAAAAAATAGACAAACTACTAGTCAAAGTATTCACTTTGAACGATTTGATGTAATTAAGGGCAATGATAAATATACTTTACCCTGCATTTATATATGACATGTGTTTATAACTTTTTTTTCCACTTTATATGAAATGCAAACTATTTTAGTTGTACTTGTTCAGTAAAGGTCTTGGTTAGCTTTCTAACAGAGCAGAATGTGCCATACATTAGAGAATGCAAATATTAGAAGCAAAATCTATTGCTTAGCAAAACATTTACATTTACATTTATTCATTTAGCAGATGCTTTTGTCCAAAGTGATGTACATCTCAGCAAAAGTACAATTTATGCATTACATTAAGAGAAGGAGACATAGCTGCAGACATGAAAGTCTCAAGCAAACCTAATTTGTTCCCTACCATTTGCTGCACCGAGGTTCATTGTTCGAGTAGGTGCTTAAGACACAGGCTAGGCAATTCCCAATACCCTCCCACCATTTTTTTTTTTTTAAATATTATAAGATACACAAATGAGCAAGTACAATACCAGAGTAATGGCTGAATAAAGGTTGTATCTGGGGATGCTTCTGGAGTTACGATGCGTGAACAGTTACACCATAGTTGATCTGAAGAGATCTTGGGCGAAGTGGATCTGGAAAAGGTGGGTTTTCAGACCCTTCTTGAAAACAGACAGAGTTTCCGCAGTTCTGAGTGACAGGGGAAGGTCATTCCACCACAACGGACCCAGAACCGAGAACCTCCGAGCTTTGCCTTTCGTGCACGGGACCACCAAGCGAGCAGAAGTAGATGAGCGAAGGGGCCTGGATGGGGTGTACCAGTTGATTAAGTCTTGTAAATAGCTGGTAGCAGTTCTATTGATGCATTTGTACACAGTAACCAGGATTTAACTACTAACTACTGCTTTCTCCAAGGTCAGGGTGAAGACAGGTCACTGTTCCAACTGTTCAGTTCATGAAACTGGGATACCACGTGTCATCTGGGTTTTGTGAAACTGTTTAGGTAACACTTTGAACTTTGAATTTTTATGTACAAACTATTTATTTTTGCAAAAAAGCTAAACTAATGACATATGGTGCTCTTTATCAGTTATAAGATGTACAAAGGGTGGGTTGCGAAAAAGAGTTAATGATTTGTTTTCCTTTCAGCATGGTTGCATTCTAGGTTCATGTAGCTGCCAGTCAAAATGCAAGTTGAAATGAAAATTAGATGAGTAAAAGTCATCTACTATTTATGATACACTAACTAGTTCCTTATACAAGCATTTTGGATGAAGTCAGACAGAGGGAGAAAGAACACACTGAACACACCAAAACACTGGGTAGTAATTATATAAATTACTTAACTGAGCCACATACTGGATTCTAATCATTACTTCCTCTTCGAACCTTTGCCATCTGGCCAGCGCTACAGAGCACTGAGCACCAGGACAGCCAGGCACAAGAAAAGTTTCTTTCCTCAGGCCATCTACCTCATGAACAGCTAAATTCCCCCCCGAGAGTAAACCAGTGCAATACACAATGCTATTTATATTTATAACTATTTATCACATGCAGGGGGTGAGGTGGCACAGTGGGTTGGACCACGGTCTTGCTCTCCGGTGGGTCTGGGGTTCGAGTCCTGCTTGGGGTGCCTTCCGACGGACTGGCGTCCCGTCCTGGGTGTGTCCCCTCCCCCTCCGGCCTTACGCCCTGTGTTACCGGGTAGGCTCCGGTTCCCCCCGTCCCCGTATGGGACAAGCGGTTCTGAAAATGTGTGTGTATTTATCACGTCATATCTCTTACTCACACTCCCTTGCATTTGTAACTAGTGACTATTTTTGTATATAATATTGGGTACTTTATATTTTTCTATATTTTTTATCCCTTATTCACATATTCTATCTTCTCATCTATCTTGTCACTGTCATTCTGTCTGTGCTGTGGAAGCTCCTGTCACCAAGACAAATTCCTTGTATGTGTGAACATACTTGGCAATAAAGCTCATTCTGATTCTGATTCTGGTTCTGATTCTGATTACTTAAATTCCCTGCAGAAGAAGTAAGGAGGAAATCTGCTGCTCTGGAGACTATTTCAGTTGATAACTGTTGTGAAGTTTCCTGTGATAACTTGTAGTAATTCCTTATCCTTTTGCCCAGTGCTTCCAGAAGAGACTGTGGTTCACTGCACCCTGCTCAGGACAAGTGGTTTTTGAAATTGGATGGATGGATTGAATGATGGCAGGCACAAGTAGTAGGTTTAATTTTGACTGTGTTGATTTCACACAAAATATTTCCTCTGTATTTTTCTTTTTAAGATACATTTTTGTGTAAGTTATATTGAACAACATATGAAAAATGCTCATAGTGTGAGGATAAACATTTTAAAAAGTTTGATGTTGAAAACTGTTTTAAAAATACACACACACACACACACACATTTTCAGAACCGCTTGTCCCATACGGGGTCACGGGGAACCGGAGCCTACCCGGCAACACAGGGCGTAAGGCCGGAGGGGGAAGGGGACACACCCAGGACGGGACGCCAGTCCGCCGCAAGGCACCCCAAGCGGGACTTGAACCCCAGACCCACCGAAGAGCAGGACTGCGGTCCAACCCACTGCGCCACCGCACCCCCTGCGTTTTAAAAATATATAAATAAAAATCAGTAAGTTATATTCAGGGAATGTAACATGATATGTTATGTCACTGTGATGCCCACCAACAAGCTTAGGTGACATAACACTCAAGACCTCTATTTTGCAGGATTACAGGATTTGTCCCTTGCAACTCCCCCTGCACCAATGGACACTAAGGACTCTAGCACATATTCAGCCAGGTCCATTCAGGTCCTCCTGCACTAAAAACCCCATAGAGGCATGATGCACAATATAGTAGACTGGGAGGTATATGGTCTAGATAAACATTCCTGGGTGCTCACTTGTGACTTCTCATATCCTGATTTAGTAATATCACAGAAGTCACCCAGGCCATCCCAGCCCTCCTTCCAGAGATTGGCTTCATTGCGTTGGTGTCAAGTAGGGATGTGACGGAGCTGAGCAAAATTGGCATCCGTTGAATTCGGTTTTAAACTTATAAATCCATATGGATGCGAATGTGGATGGGTATTTTAAGGAAAATTAAAATAGAAAGAATAATATTTACTAATCTCCATGCACATATCAATGAAAAGATTAAAAAGAATTATTTGGTTTCAACTTTACAAACAGGAGTAATTTTCCATTTCAGCAATCAAAAAACATTGGTTTACACTCAGATTAAATTAAGAGTCCACGGGAAGAACAATCAAGGTCACAAAATGTTAAAATGAAGAAAACTGAATTTTTAACTTTGAAACAATATTTTTATTCCACATACATAATTGCCATCCATAGAAATTGAACACATTGTTTTTGGCAGTATTACATTTTGGTAAATTTTAGTCAATAGTTGTGGTATTGGAAATGATTTTAAAACTTGTCATGCAATCTGGACTATGATAATTTTTCTATTTTTTCTATATGTGAAGGGAAAATGTACTTCTTAAAACTGGTCCTTTATACACACACACACACACATTTTCAGAACCGCTTGTCCCGTACGGGGTCACGGGGAACCGGAGCCTACCCGGCAACACAGGGCGTAAGGCCGGAGGGGGAAGGGGACACACCCAGGACGGGACGCCAGTCCGTCACAAGGCACCCCAAGCGGGACTCGAACCCCAGACCCACTGGAGAGCAGGACTATGGTCCAACCCACTACGCCACCGCACCCCTGGTCCTTTATATTTACATGCAATTTCACTGGAAAAATAACAGTAAACAGACCCGTTTTGAAAGAGAACATTCAAAAATGACAGAATAGCTAATTTATGCAAAATTCAAGGTAAAATTTCAGATCTTTATTGGTAAGTGTCACTTGCGTTCCTGCCCCAGATGACCACATGCCTGATGACCTTGTGCCCGGCAACAACACGACAACCGTCACCCCTTCCCTTGAGAACCTCAGGGACGCAGTATAAAGCACCCGCTTCGATGCACCGGGCTGCAGAACCTCCAACTGAGAGACGTTCTCCTCACCTATCTTCCGAGGCTGATTGTTCTGCTCCCAAGCCCATACCCCAACACAGAAGCCCACGGGCCTGCTGGAACCACTCCCAGTACCCTCATGGCCTTGGTCCCATATAGAGGTGGACTTCCTGGTGGACCTTCCCCCTTCAGATGGTAAGAATATGATACTGACCTTGATTGACGGGCTTTCCAAAGCCTGCCACCTGATCCCCCTGCCACGGTTGCCCATGGCCCTGTTCCTCATGACAATATGTCAATATAAAAATGCACCTCTCACAAAAGACATTATTTCACCAAAAAGCCCACATTTATCTGCATTCCTCAAACTGCTAAATTTGCCAAGTTTTAATCCAAACAAACCGACAACGAAAAATTCTGACAAAAATTAAACAAAATATTATGCTTTGAACATTCTGTAGTGAGTACTGTCTTGATTGTAATCAATCTTTAACTGATGATCCCGAAGACGGAGATGAATGCTTTTGCAAATACTGGTATCTTAACGCACTATTCATTTCTCCTGACATAAACATGATAGTGGTAAGAATATTCATTTGCTGCAAAAACCTGTGATTCTGCTCACTTGGACGACATCGTCTTACATTCTTGAAACACTCAAATGTTGAGAACTATGAGTCTTACTCATCTTTTGCTTTCATCTCATTCAGGTGCTTCTCTAACACTGCTCTTTGTGCATTTGGAATCTTCACAAACAAAATTTTCTGAAAGCTTATAATTTTTGTATACTTCCCATTGTCTTTCTTTAAATTTCAGCTTTTTTAGTTTGTCAGTGAGATCTGGTGTGCTCTTGACTTCCACCATTTTCGACAAGTGAAAACATAACTGAAGTAAACAATTGGTTAGTTGATGTCACGTGACATCAATCAGCTGACACAACTCGGACCTTGATCGTTTTTCACTAGGAAGAATTGGTTTACGGTGATTCTGCTGAATGAACCTTTTTTTCTTTGCTTCACCATGTGCAACTATGACTTTTTTGTTAAGAGAGCGTTTTAGGAAGAAACTAGAACCAATGGTTTATAGAGTAAGGGGGATAACCACATATTTTCAAAATTGTGACTATGATTGTTCTTCTCATGGAAATATTAACAAAAATATAAGAATTTATATCAGTATGAGTATTTCCACTTAGGGTTGGACCGCAGTCCTGCTCTCCGGTGGGTCTGGGGTTCGAGTCCCGCTTGGGGTGCCTTGTGACGGACTGGCGTCCTGTCCTGGGTGTGTCCCCTTCCCCCTCCGGCCTTACGCCCTGTGTTGCTGGGTAGGCTCCGGTTCCCCGTGACCCCGTACGGGACAAGCGGTTCTGAAAGTGTGTGTGTGTGTATTTCCACTTAATCACTTCTCCCATGATCCTCTTCTAGACTCTCTTCTCCCATATTCATATAATGTGTAAATGTTCATGCTGTATAACTTTGAGATCGTAAGTGTTGAACGACGGATATTCCTTCACGCAGCTACTTGTGTAACGTAAATGTTTTTAAAAAATATTAGTAATGTGATTAGGAATCATTGATATTCTGATAAACCTCTGTGTAGCTACTTGTGTGAAGTACATTGATTCATATTGTGGCGCACAGCGCCATGGGTTTGGATGGGGCGAAGAAGGATGCAGAGGCCGCGTTCATCTCGAACATTTTATTGAACACCGGCACACAGGGAAATAATGCTTTCTGTCCGAGTACCTCGTTTCCTCTAGGAGCTGCGCCTCCAGCCAGCCCTCCCAGCCTGCATATAAGTGAACTTGCACAAATCGTCTTACACTACGCAAAAGACCACCATGACATATATGGTATGTAAAGTCCTACAAAGCAGGTCTAAGGCATTTCACTGTGTAATTGATATGTGAACACATGCACAAATCAATCAAGTAGAGAGTTACATATAAAGTGTATACCGTTGCGCATGTAGTACTCTACAATCATTAATTCTCACAGTCTCTCTCAAATGCATCTAGATTTGCGGATTCAAATTCAAACTTCATCACATCCCTAGCAAGTGACTGGAACAACTCCAAGTGTGGAATGTGTACTGTCATGTGCTCTGGAAACAGCCCCCTGGCTTACCGCCAGGGTTTCTTACACAGAACAACCCAACAGACCCCACCATGCTTGCTTTCAGTCACTCCATCAGACAAGTCTTGAAAAGAGTAACAGCTGCTGTGCTGCAGAATCTCACACAGTGCTAAGACTGCTGGCCTGTTTAACTTGTTCTGCTCCCTCTATCTTGCCACAGCATCATGAATTCCTGGTTCCCAGCTCCCTGTACTTTGAGCCCCTATCCTGCACCTTACTGTCAGTTCTTTGTATCTCCTTGTTCTCCAAGTTTATATCTGTCCAAGCTCCCACGCATTTCCACATCTTCACTGAACTATAGTACCACAGCTTTCCACTCCCACTGACATACAACCATAAATTGCACCCCTCACTTGTAAATGAACTATACATCTGACTTCTCTTAATCACTGTTGTCTGTGTGAATCATGACATTTGGTTTCTTGGCTTCTTACTACATTTATCACAGTTTGATAAACCCAGCAGTTTGACTGCTTTTAGTTTTGCCGGTAGACTTGCAATAGAGTAGAACAAACTACACATGCGTACATTATTATATTTTTTTTCCCATTTTGCAATGTCATTTACCATATTCCTTTTCATTAGAAAATGTCAGTTGTGTTAGGGTTTTTTAATTGCACACGATTAAAACTCATTAACAGAAAGACTGAGCCTTTGCGCTTCCAAGTTTGCTGTTTAATAACCACACACACACACACACACATTTTCAGAACCGCGTGTCCCATACGGGGTCGCGGGGGAACCGGAGCCTACCCGGTAACACAGGGCGTAAGGCCGGAGGGGGAAGGGGACACACCCAGGATAGGACGCCAGTCCGCCGCAAGGCACCCCAAGCGGGACTCGAACCCCAGACCCACCGGAGAGCAGGACTGTGGGCCAACCCACTGCGCCACCACACCCCCTGTTTAATAACCCGTACAGTGCAAGTTTTATGCTGACTGAGGATAATGACCAACTGCCATGATGAACGAGATGTTCCATGCTGAGCCGGGATCCAAGATACCATTTAGCAACAATTATTAGTACTTGTTAAACTGGCTGACAATTGTTACTTGATCTAGAATGCCCAGGAGAGGTGGGCAACCACTGGCCCTTGGACCCCCAGACATTTTTTCCTCCCTCAACCTTCAGTTGGGAGTTTTTGTTCCTTTCTCAGGTGGCCAGTAGGCATACTTATAGCTATATCAAAGTACTTCATTATGGTAGCCATTAGTCGACTGTCTTCTTTCTTTGTATCTGTTTTTCTTGCTGTGTGAACAGAGCAAAGTAAAGTCCATACAACCCAAGGGGTTAATAATGTCTGTCTTTGTGCTTAGTGACTGACTGGTGATAATAAATGACCAAAACACAGGTTCGGCAGGAAGGTTCTTCTGATTCACTTGCATTAGACTATTACTTGCAGCCTTAATATGATTCAGTGTAAGTAAATGATATCATTTTCCAATATATGCCCTCATTAATACATCAAAGTAAGGGTTCTCCATGTATCTTCGAGGTTCCTTCACTCTGCCTTTCCCACAATTAATAAGGTAAATGTTTACAAAAACACAGGTATGTTGATTTTGGTCTTTGGACTAGGATAAAAAACCTTTCTTAGAGGTCTTCCTTAAGAACATTTCAAGTAGAATAGGAAAAAAAAATTAAGAAAGTGTTGGTAGCATATTTGGTGAAGCCAGTAAGTTCTAAGAGTGGCTGGTGTGGTTGCCAATTAGTACTGTTCACATATATGCAGATGATAATAGACAAGTTTCACAAGAACTCAAGACAGCTAAGTATAGGTGACATGGGCAGCACAGTGGCACAGCAAGTAGTGCTGCTGTCTCCCAGCGTCTGGGTGGTGTGAGAGAACGTGGGTTTGATCCCTGCTCAGTCTGTATGTAGTTTGCATGTTCTCCCTGTGTCTGCGTGGGTTTCCATCAGGTGCTCCAGTTTCCTCCCACAATCCAAAGCCATGCTGTTCAGGTTCCCCCATAGTGTGTGAGTGACACAGAAAGAGTGTGTTTCACTGATATATGGATGAGTGACCCATTGTAAGTAGTGTATCTAGTGTGTAAATCACCTTGGTGAATGAGGTGTGTGGGCTAGTAACACTACATAGTATCCAGTGTAAGTTGCTTTGGAGAAAAGCATCTGCTAATTGAATAAATGAAAATGTAAAATATGGTGGCTCAGCAAGTACCACTGCTGTATCACAGGGCCTGGGTGGTGTGAAAGGACATGAGTTTGATTACTGCTCAGTCTGTGTGGAATTTGCATGTTCCCTGTGTCTGCATGGGTTTCCTTTGGGTGCTCTGGTTTCCTCCCGCAGTCCAAAGCCATGCTGTTCATGTTCACTATATTCTCTGTGAGTGGGAGAGTGTGTTCCACTGATGTACGGATGAGTGGCACATTGTAAGTAGTGTAAAATACTAGCAATTTGCAAGTCACCTTGTTGATTAAGGTAGGAACGCACAGTGCATCTCTTTGTTCAATTTTTGTGTCACCCCTGCACGTCATTTCCTGATTTACACTGTGCACTTGTACATATATTCTGATATTGAGATCATTACACATTATATTTGTGTCTGGATGTTTCGGTAAAAAACATCTGAATCCATTTCATGTCCAGATGTTCCACAACCCAAAAACTTTTTGATAAAGATGTAGTATTGAATTTGATTATGGTTATATTTGTGAAGAAAACACAGTTCACTAATATGGCCCACACTGGATGCTCAAACCAGAAATAAGGTCTTTACTCAGGTGTCAAACTTACTTCCACTGGAAAAAGCAACATTCAATGTATTCTAATTAAACTTCTTTGATAATGCTACTGCTAAACCTTGCAAAGTCTTTTGGCTGTTGTCATGACCACACACAAGTGAAACATAATGAACTGAAGTACAGAGTTTGACAAAGACGCTTCAGACAGAACAAACAAATCCAGAACACTGGAGAATCCCCCTAGGTCACTCCCAGCCCCCCGACCGCGCCCCACGGTTAAGGGGCTACCCCTGGAACTCCCCAGAATTCCCCGCTCAAACACTAAATATAAATGGAACGACAACCAATCAGCACAACACACACACACACACACACACACACACACACACACACACACACACACACACACACACACACACAGAACTATGTACACACATGAACACTAACATCAACTATTTACACGACGCTGGGATAACTCTCCAAAGTCCCGTAGGTGCAGAGGTAACCTGCGCTCCCTCTTGGGTCTGGTCATCGGTGGTGAATCCACTGGACCTGGCAGGCTTGCGACGGTGGGCTGTGGTGCGGGTTCCCTGGGATGGTGAGGGGTGAGCCTGTCTCAGTGTAGCACCACCGGGCGAAGTCCGGGTCCCATCCGCACCCTGTACACCACGTTGGACAGCTGGCCCAGGATGACACAGGGACCTATCCAGCTGTCTGCGAGCTTGGGGCAGAGCCCACATTTCCTTCAAGGACTGTAGACCCACACTCGGTCTCCTGGGTCCAGGGGACGCCCGTGATACTGCGTGTTGTACACGTGCTTCTGTCGCCTCCCCGCCTCTGTCAGATGGTGCCTTGCAAAAGCGTGCACGGACTCCAAGCGCTGCTGCAGTTGCTGCAGGTACTCCAGACCTGGTTCCTCACTCACCTCGGGCTCCACCGGGCTACCGAAAGCTAAGTCCACCGGTGTCCTCAACTCACACCCAAAGATAAGCAGGGCGGGGATACAGCCGGTGGACTCATGGACAGCAGAGCGGCACGGCGACAGGACCAGAGGCAGGTGTCTGTCCCAGTCGCGCTGGTGCTGGGCAGTGAGCTTAGAGAGCTGCGTGGTGAGCGTGCGGTCGAACCGCTTCACCAGACCATCGCTCTACGGATGAAGAGGTGTGGTGCTCGTCTTGCACACCCCCAGCCGGTCGCACACTGCCTTCATGACCTGTGACTCAAAGTTCCTCCCCTGGTCACTGTGCAGCTCCTCTGGTGCCCCGAAGTGACAGAACATCTTCTCCACCAATTGCTCCCCCATAGAGATGCACTCTGGTCCAGCACCGCGTATGCCTTGGGCCACTTGGTGAAGTAATCCATCTCCACGAGCACGTAGCGGTTGCCTTGCTCAGTTGAGGGAAGGGTCCTAGCACATCCAGGCTGACACGCTTCATCGGGGCACCGGACTGAAATCGTTGCAGGGGGGCGTGTGACTGGTTGCTGGGGCCCTTGCGTGCCGTGCAGGTGTCACAGCACTACACGAACAACTCTACATCCTGCCTGCACCCTGCCCAGTGGAACTGCTGGCGTAGCCGACGCAGTGTCTTCGCCACGCCAAAGTGCCTGATGCTGGTGGGTCCATGCACTCGCCACAACACGTCTTCTCTGAGGGCATGGGGGATGAGGAGCTGCCACAGGACTTGGCCATGCACCAGCCCCTCCCAATGCCGATACAACAGCCCCCCTCTTAAGGTGAGGCTGTCCCACTGCGAACAGTACTACTTGACGGTGGGTCCGTGCGGGGTCACAGCAGTCCAGGGCAGGTGTTGCCCCGACTGTAAGAAGCCCCGCACCACCGCCAGCTCTGGATCGGCTTCCTGGGCCTGGCGGAACAGCTCCGTGTCGTCAGCGGACCCTCCATCGCTCACCGTGTCCGTCGTCAGCACAGTACAGGTCTTGACCGCAGTCCCCCACTACTCATTCAGCCGATCACAGGTGTCTGCATGAGTCTGGAGGGGCTGAGCTGTCAACTGATCACCACCTGGTGGTGAGTTGGATTCGATGGCAGGGGAAAAAGCTGGACAGACCTGGCAGGCCCAAACGCATAGTGAGGGTCTGTTGGGAACGTTTGGCGGAGGCCCCTGTCAGAGAGGTCTTCAACTCCCACCTCCGACAGAGCTTCAACCAGGTCCCGAGGGAGGTGGGGGACATTGAGTCTGAATGGACTATGTTCCGCGCCTCCATTGTCGGGGCGGCGGTTCGGAGCTGCGGCCATAAAGTCTCCGGCACCTGTCGCGGCGGCAATCCCCGAACACTGTGGTGGACACCGGAAGTAAGGGATGCCGTCAAGCTGAAGAAGGAGTTCTATCGGGCCTGGCTGGCTCATGGGACTCCTGAAGCAGCTGACAGGTACCGACAGGCCAAACGGAGCGCGGCTCTGGCAGTCACCGCGGCAAAAACTCGGGCTTGGGAGGAGTTTGCTGAGGCCGTGGAAGAAGACTTTCGGTCGGCCTCAAAGAGATTCTGGCAAACCGTCCGGCGACTCAGAGGGGGGAAGCGGTGTTCCACGAATACTGTTTACAGTGGAAGTGGTGCGCTGCTGACCTCAGCTGAGGATGTCCTCGGGCGGTGGAAGGAGTACTTTGAGGATCTCCTCAATCCCTCCGACACGCCTTCCGTAGAGGAAGCTGAGGCTGGGGACTTGAAGGGGGACTCGTCCATTACCCTGGCTGAAGTTGCTGAGGTAGTCAAAAAACTCCTCGGTGGCAAGGCTCCGGGGGTGGATGAGATCCGCCCCAAGTTTTTCAAGTCTCTGGATGTTGTGGGGCTGTCTTGGCTGACACGCCTCTGCAGCATCGCGTGGAGTTCGGGAACGGTGCCTCTGGACTGGCAGACCGGGGTGGTGGTCCCTCTTTTTAAGAAGGGGGACCGGAGATTGTGTTCCAACTATAGGGGGATCACACTCCTTAGCCTCCCTGGGAAAGTCTATGCCGGGGTACTGGAGAGGAGAATCCGACCGATAGTTGAACCTCGGATTCAGGAGGAGCAATGCGGTTTTCGCCCTGGCTGTGCAACACTGGACCAGCTCTATACCCTCACTAGGGTGCTGGAGGGTTCGTGGGAGTTTGCCCAACCAGTCCATATGTGTTTTGTGGACCTGGAGAAGGCATTCGACCGTGTCCCTCGTGGCATCCTGTGGGGGGTACTTCGGGAGTATGGGGTTCGGGGCTCGTTGCTACGGGCTGTTCGTTCCCTGTATGACCGGAGCAGGAGCTTGGTTCGCATTGCCGGCAGTAAGTCAGACCTGTTCCCGGTGCATGTTGGACTCCGCCAGGGCTGCCCTTTGTCACCGATTCTGTTCATTATCTTCATGGACAGAATTTCTAGCCGCAGCCAGGGAACAGAGGGTGTCTGTTTTGGTGGCCGCAGAATCTCGTCTCTGCTTTTTGCGGACAATGTGGTCCTGTTGGCTTCATCAAGTCAAGACTTGCACCGTGCACTGGGGAGGTTTGCAGCCGAGTGCGAAGCGGCGGGGATGAGAATCAGCACCTCCAAATCCGAGACCATGGTCCTCAGTCGGAAAAAGGTGGATTGCCCCCTCCGGGTTAGGGGGGAGCTCCTCCCTCAAGTGGAGGAGTTTAAGTATCTCGGGGTCTTGTTCACGAGTGAGGGAAAAATGGAGCGGCAGGTTGACAGACGGATCGGTGCGGCGTCCGCAGTAATGCGGTCGTTGTACCGGTCTGTTGTGGTGAAGAAGGAGCTGAGTCGTAAGGCGAAGCTCTCAATTTACCGGTCAATCTACGTTCCTACCCTCACCTATGGTCATGAACTCTGGATCATGACCGAAAGAATGAGATCGCGGATACAAGCGGCAGAAATGAGTTTCCTCCGCAGAGTGGCTGGGCGCACCCTTAGGGATAGGATGAGGAGCTCAGTCACCCGGGAGGAGCTCGGAGTAGAGCCGCTGCTCCTCCGCATCGAGAGGAGCCAGTTGAGGTGGCTCGGGCATCTGTTCCGGATGCCTCCTGGACGCCTCCCTGGTGAGGTGTTCCGGGCTTGTCCCACTGGGAGGAGGCCTCGGGGCAGACCCAGGACACGTTGGAGAGACTATGTCTCCCGGCTGGCCTGGGAACGCCTTGGGGTTCCCCCAGAGGAACTGGAGGAGGTGTGCGGGGAGAGGGAAGTCTGGAGGACTCTGCTCGGACTGCTGCCCCCGCGACCCGGCCCCGGATAAAAGCGGAGGAAGATGGATGGATGGATGGTGTGAATTGTGCTATTTACCATGAAGTGTAGAGAACAACTTTGCATCAACTCAGAGCTGAAGGTATTATTTGGAGGTGGAGGTTGATGAAGAGGCAACACTTCACTGACAAGCTGGAAACTGGTAGATGTAGCAGGCAGAGGATCATACATTGTTTTTAACCTTTTTGGGTTGTTCCACCTTTTGCACTCTTGAAAAACTTTAGCAGGTGCTTATTATTAATGATCGCTATATGTTGGTGCTGCTTTTATGTGTGATTCAAATTGGTATGCAATCTTTCTTATGAAAAGGTAATTGACCAGCCCTAAGAAAAATTTGTTTCTGTGAAAACTTTGTTACTCAGAAGATTGTAAACCAGGGACCAAGTGCATTTATTCAAATATTGTCATCCTTAATGTACCTAATTTTAGTGCTCAAAAAGTTTAGCCTTGAGTAATAAGTAGAACATCTTCAGTCCCCAGCAGTAGTAATAATAATGTGTTGTCTTGTACTATTTCCCATAAATAGGTAGGTTTATGTTTGGTGAATGACACAAAATTCTTACTTGAGCAACTGAGGGTGCTACAGCTGGGGGGGGGGGGGGGGGGGGGGGTGGAATTTGAGCCCGGCACCCATGGTCTCTTGCCTCTGCCACCAAATGCTTTACCAATTGCATCCTCAAATGGCACTGCTAACTCCACAAAGTACATGATCCGATCAGACTCCAAATATAATGGTATGAATGACCCTCTTCTTCCACACAACAGCCATTAACCTCCGCAAAAATTTCATGACATTTGGTGCACATACACTGTGAACACCTTGTATAATACTCTGTTTGGGCCAGGTGCTAAGAAGGCCCTTCCCCACCGCACAATATCTTGCACCTCTCCCCTCCTCAGAGGGAACACATCCATCTACCCTTCTATCGCCACTACAGGGGGGATATCCTCTGGCAACTCAAACCCCCCATCATGTTCTCCACTAGAGTACATGTCATGCAGATAACCATCCAGCTCATGCTTTTCCACATTTAACATTGCAGACTTCTTACCAAACAAAGCCTTTAAAAACTGAAATCTCTGAAAAATGCCACCCTGGCCTGCTGCTTCTTCCTTTTCTTCCTTCGGAGCCTTAACAGAACGTAGTTGAATAGTCTGATTACCACTTAAACATCAATATTAGAACAGTGTTCACTCAGTACTGTGAAACTGACTGAGGGATAAGTGTTGACATGTGTTGCCAATTGGCACAAGCAAGACTTCCAAATGCAAATTGGTTCTGCTGTTTATAAGCCTGTAGAGGGACTGTGATACATAGCCAATGATTCTGTAGTGCCAGGGGGTGCGGTGGCGCAGTGGCGCAGTGGGTTGGACTGGGTCCTGCTCTCCAGTGGGTCTGGGGTTTGAGTCCCGCTTGAGGTGCCTTGCGACGGACTGGCGTCCCGTCCTGGGTGTGTCCCTTCCCCCTTACGCCCTGTGTTGCCGGGTTAGGCTCCGTGACCCCGTCTGGGACAAGCGATTCAGAAAGTGTGTGTGTGTGTGTGTGTGTGAGAGATAATGTATTACAGAGTGTGTTAAATGTGTTGGAGGTCAGGGTACTTTGTGCTCTGGGCCTTTTAAGTTCTCTGTGAAATTAGCTCTGCCAGCTTCAGTGGGGTGAGACAGTACAGGGGTATGAGGAAATGTGCAAAACCTGTGTGCAACATGACCTCTTATAAGTGCACTAGGTTTTTTGGCAAGGGCTGTCAACAAAAAAGGAAGTGTGCTTTGAGGGGCAGTACTGAGGTGGGAGTTACATAATAACAACTGTTCACCATCTTCCTCTGTTCTGCCATTAAAGCAATATGGAGAAACTACTGAGAGTTCAGACACTAAGCTTAGGAAAGAGTTTGGGAGTCAAAAACAGATAAGGCTCTTTTTACTTTCTGTGATGGTTATGGGTAAGAAAAGGGCTTGGCAAATAAACAGTCTTGCAGGTCAATAATTCTCGTTATTGTTCGTGTACTTTCATATGGATCTAAACATAAATAGGCGGAAAGCAGCACAGGTTCTGAGCAGTCTTTCATTTACCGTGAATGTAGGCAAATATAAGGCTTATGATCTCATATATCTAACATTGCATCTCATGATTCCTCTGTTTTCCTTGCATGAAGTGATAAGAGCATAGAGGCATCCAGAAATCTTATTCCTCACATTTGCAATGCACCCTGTTGACAGATTTCAATAACTGATACAACTGCCTGCTGCTGGTGAAACCAGATTTGTGGCCAAAAGCTGCAAGCTCCACATCCCAGGAGGAACATCTTCAGTAAAATCTCTAACCCAAATTGCTTCTGTAAAAACCAAGCTATAAATATGTTAACCCTCGATAGGTCTGAAGTTGTTCTGTGACGCCAACCTGCTTTTGTCTGGTGTCGACCGAATGGGTCAGAATGCAAAAAAAAAGATTTTATTCATGTGAAGGTGGGGTATTGAGACAAATGATGCAACAACAAATAAGCCACTGAAATATTCTGCAAAAGAACAGCTTAACATTATCATGTGAAATCATTTTCATACTGCTTCTGAAAGTGAGGAAAAGAGGAAGGAGTGTCTTTCAAACAAAACAATGTATCTTGTAAGGAAGTGACTGTGTTTTATAATATATGTTTGGTCAAGATACAATAACGCTACGCCAGGTGAAGGGGCAGCTGTGTGCTTTTTTTTTTTTTAAACTTTTGTAAGTAATTTAGCTGACACTTTTATAGCCCTGTAGCGCTACTAATTTGTGTGTTCAATTTTGAAGGTTTAAATAAAGCTTCATCAATTTGATTCATCGTTTGGTTGAAGCCATATCACACTTCCTGGAACAGGTGCAACCTACACGTTATGCCAGTTCTGCACGTATTGTGAATTGATTGGGGTTCGGTTTGGCGCCGAACCAATGAGAGGGATGGAATGAATGGGAAAAGTTTCTAGACTTTTCTAGAAGGGTCCAGAGGAGATATTTTTTTGGTTGCGGAAAGAGCAACCAAAAGAAAATATCATTTCGTGTGGATTCTGTATAAGCGAGTTTAAGTCTCCGTAGTCCGACGAGACATCCAGTTAAAACGATGAGTTTTCAGCCCGTCTCGTCGAACTGCTACGCCGGTGACGGAGGACTGAGGGGAACGTGATCATAGATAGCGCTAAGCGCTTCGTGCTACCGGTAACGCAAGTTCCTCGGGCATCGCTGGAGTTTTCACCCCCGAACGCGAGTGGACGGTGGATAAGGTAAACTGCGGTTATTTTCCCCTTTTGCTCGCAAGAGTGAAGCGACCCATAATTTTGGGTCTTAACGCACAAGCTCGAAGCTGCGTCCAGCCTGCAGGCCTGCAACGAGGGTGTTTTATGTTAGGAATACTCGAGTATTCGAGAGATTATGTGTAAACACTCAGAAGGTTCTAAGAAACTTCTGGTCTGGTGTGCGTCGAAGTGTTGCACACTCAATATCTTTCAAACAACGAATAACCTCAGCAATGTTGACTTATGACCTGATGTCCCTGCATTCAAATCCACTCCCTTATCCTAACTGCTTCTGAAAAAAATTGCTCTCCAGAAATGTATAACTGTAAGCGATAAAAAGTGTAGCGCCACCCTGACCCCCATTTCACCTAATTATGAGGGTGGTGCCTAGGTTCTATTCCAACTAAATTTATGTATAACCCAACTCATGTATTTCGATAACAAAAGCAAGTTTATTAATTCTCCAACACCATAAAACCCAAAGGAATGTTCAAAGTTATTGTCCCCATACACATACTAACCCCAAAATCCCACCAATTGAAAACGAAAGCAAACAACCAAACAAAACACCACTTAACATGTACATGTGTGTCTGCTATCTTCATCATGTTTCTAACTGCTCAGTAATGACTAGTATTCACACCTGGGCAGGAGTTAAATTTTATTTTTTATTTTTTTTTTTTTTCCCCCTCTTGTAGATATGGAGAAGTGGAGGGAGAGTATTGAAAGATATAAACTGGAAATTACAAGATAAACCAGCAGCACGTGACAATGTTATATGTCTTCTGGAGAAGAACAGTTAGATCATAGACCTTTAGAAGACTTTTACATGCACTCATACAGACTCCAGGAATGGAAAGTGGGCAGGTAAACTAAAATGTAAAATATATTTGAGGGTGTTCTGTCTGTTTAAAATCCCTGTGACAGCCTTTGGATACAACAAGCTTTTTAATTTTGTTCCCTTAATATGAAATGTGAATTTTCCCTGACACAGCATGTTTTATTTTCAGCAGTTAAAAAAAAAAAAAAAACCTGTATCCAAGAAATTACCTTACTAGAATGTGGTATCACATTGAGGTCAAGGATATGCAGGCATTAGTCTAGTAGAAGAGGCTGTCCTCACTAAGACTCTGGTGTAACTCCACTGAGGTCTTAGTTTTCCCCTGGGCTGCTGAGAGATAACAGCAGGGCTCAGAACACATCACTAAATCACAATGGGTTTGCTGGATTAGCTAACCTAGCTGGGATTTTTCCACATATCACAATTTGCACTTAAATTCAATGGCAGCAACATTTAAGCCAAGAATCTGTAAAGATCTGAAAACCTGTACATGATCTTAACAGTTTAAAGGAAGGTAACTAATTAAAAGCAAACTTGTAGTTTTGATGTTAGTATTCATTTTTTATAAATGCATTACTTGTATAAAATACAGTGCTTCATTACACAGTTAAATTTACATTTACATTTATTCAGTCAGCAGACACCTTTCTCCAAAGTGACTTACAATGGATACTATGTGGTGTTACTAGCCCACAGACCT
This sequence comes from Scleropages formosus, assembly GCF_900964775.1. Classification (NCBI taxonomy): domain Eukaryota; kingdom Metazoa; phylum Chordata; class Actinopteri; order Osteoglossiformes; family Osteoglossidae; genus Scleropages; species Scleropages formosus. The sequence goes on from NC_041821.1 coordinate 26,469,128, forward strand.
TATTCACCTAGGTGACTTACACTGCTAGATACACTACTTACAATGGGTTACTCATCTATACATCAGTGGAACACACTCTCCCTGTGACATTCATACACTATGGGGGAACCTGAACAGCGTATCCTTGGACAGTGGGAGGAAACTGGAGCACCCAGAGGAAACGTACGCAGACACAGGGAGAACATGCAAACTCCACACAGACTGAGCGTGGAGCGAACCCACATTCTTTCGCACCACCCAGGCTCTGTGAGACAAAAATTTAACAGTTTGGCCAAGATCAGACCGTGTTTAGTCGGCTGTGTTAATTGTTTTTAGAGCAATTACATTAATTTGGAGAAATGTGTAAAATCAATCAAGAAAAATTGTAACACATTTTTCAATCTATCTGAAATCTTATCCGTATGTTTAGTGGGGAAACATTAGAAATCAAGTTTGTGACTCTGTATTGCTGTACCAGTACAGGATTAATGTCCTTTTCACCCAGATGTACAGTAGGTGGATTTTCTGTAGAATAATATGCAAAACAGCAGAAGGGATTATTCTCTGCGCACATTCCAGATACGAGTGTTTTGCATTTCAAATTCCAGCAAGCAGAGATCACTGACAGTCCTAACACAATGTATATTAAATGTTGTGTTTTACAACTGTTTCAGGGTTCAGAAACATAATTATGGATGCTGGCTGTATTCTTTTGTTTCAAGGATGGTCCAATCCCGCTGTGAAGGGTCTGCTTCTCTGTTGATACATGCTCTATTATTCAGGAAGGGATGGGTCAGAATCATCTCTAGCATGCTTATCCGGCTTTGAATCTCCACAATTTCATGCCATGGAAGCCTAATAACCTGGAGTCGTACTGTGTTGCTGCCTCACTACATTGTGACTCATCTTTTATAAGGCAGTCCATGCTGATAGTCAATTACCTGTCTCTCAACATATATTGTACAAAGACTAAATTGAGAGAGCATTAAATCAATTTTTTTAATTTCATTCTTTAGCAGGAAGCTGTGGTATTTCTGAAATATATCAACATGCAGAACAACAAGCTATCAGACTGTAAACAATAATGAAATTGAGCAATTAAAATCAATCAAATATCAGAACTGAAAGAGTTGGTTATTATTATTAGTAGTAGTGTTGCATCCAGACGAAACAGTGACGCAGATGCTGTTTACTGTAACATCTGAATTCGGACGAAAGGGGTTGTGATCTGAACAGCACATCATGAACTTATGAAATAAAGTGTCGGTGTGCTAGAATAAACACAGAACAAAGGGAAGTAACGAGTGCTTCACCAAGCACCTGGAGTGAAACAGAGAGATGACAGGACTTCAACAAAGTGGCATGACAACAAACTAAAGCACAGGACCAGGAACACAACAGGAAGAACGGGAGCAGACAAAACAGGAGATCAGGGTAGGAACAGAACAACCTTTATGGAAATGGGGGAGTTGACAGGTCTGTGGACAGATTAAATATCCAATCTTACAAAGATTAACTGCTGACAGACAATAGTGAGGAACTTGATGCAGAGAAGGGCTGGGAAGCAGAATCTCTCTGGGAATGTGCTTCCTCTGGTTTCTTCTCAGGGTAGCATGCCCAACTTTTGCCAGGGGAAGGTTTAAATAAAGTAGGAAAAGGATGCTGTCACTCCTCCCTCCTTCTTTTGTGTTTTTATGGCCACAAGCACCATAAACATAAACAACTTTAATAGCAAGCATTAATAAATAGCTTTAATTACCTGAATACCCATGCAGTAGCATAAATATAATTTGAACCTGGAAAGTAAATGAACAACATCTAATATGAAACATTTGTTAGTAATGCTACACAGCACCTCACTGTCATTCATAAAAAAAAAAAAAAAAAAAATTTAAAAAAAATTACAAGGATAAGTAAAAAAGTATCTTTTAACACTGGAGAACATGTCATTAAAAAAAAAAAAAAAAAACTGGTTAATTACACTACGCATGAAAATTTTTCATACTTAGTCACGTCAGTTGATTATGATTAGTTCAAGTTTACTGGTAACAAAAATACCACTAGTTCTAGAGACTCAGTTTTACATTCGTACTTTACACAAACTGAAACCGCTTGTCCAAAGTGGGGTTGCTGCAAACTGGAGCCTAACCTGGCGACACAGGGCGCAAGGCTGGAAGGGACACACCCAGGACAGGATGCCAGCCTGTTGCAAGGCACCCCAAGCAGGATTTGAACCCCAGACCTGCCAGAGAGCAGTACCTGGTTACTTCCACTGTGCTACCACACCCCCCTTTGATACTTTACAGCCATTGAAAGATTCTAGAAGGAACAAGAACACACACACACATACTTTCTGAACCGCTTGTCCCGTACGGGGTCGCAGGGAATCAGAGCCTAACCTGGCAACTCAGGGCATAAGGCCGGAGGGGGAGGGGACACACCCAGGACGGGACACCAGTCCATCGCAAGGCACCCCAAGTGGGACTCGAACCCCAGACCCACCAGAAAGGAGGACCCGGTCCAACCCACTGCACCACTGCGCCCCCTCTTTTCTCATTAAATCTTTGAAAAATAATTCTCCTGCTTCCTTTGTCTACTGAAGACAGAACAAGATTATTTATAAAAGTAAGGATACTTCTGTCAACCATGTTAGTCTATCCACCTCTGGTTAAACTACATACAGTTATTAACCCATTAATACAGCTGGGAAAATTTTTTGTAGAGCAATTTAAGGAAGGTATCTTGATGAAGGATACAAGAGCAGGAAGTGGAATTCAAAATGGGGTTTCTGCAGAGCAGCAGTGTATGCTACCTTCTAACCCCCGAAAAAAAAGGAACAAATACCAACAGCTATATCAAAATATGGCGTGATGACTTGATAAAAATCCTTTATACTTTCACTTAAAATATGCTTTGAAAGTGTTCTTTGCATTAACTACTGAGGTATGATGAATAGACTTAGTACATTTATCTCTGTATTCTGAATATATACACACACACACAGACTGTCTGAAACCGCTTGTCCCAAGTAGGGTCACGGCGAACCAGAGCCTAACTGAACAACACAGGGTGCAAGGCTGGACAGGGAGGGGACACGCCAAGGACGGGATGCCAGTGGGTCGCAAGGCACCCCAAGCAGAACTCAAAACCCCAGACCCGCCAGAGAGTGGGACCCGGCCAAGCCCACTGCGCCACCGCACCCCCGTGCAGGTTGTCACTGGTACCCTGGCACACCAGATGACTGAGCACCTAGCAACCGCATGCTTGACGATCACCACGATCCCCCCCAGTGACAACCCCGGAGACGCAGTATAAAAGCACCCGCTCTGACGCACCTGGTCGTGGAACCTCCAACTGAGAAATATTCTCCTCACCTATCTTCTGAGGCTCTCTGTTCTGCTCTTTTCTGTGGGTGCAACCCTCGTGTGATACAAATAAAGCAACTTAAGCATCAGCATTTGAGTCTGTTCTCTCTCGCATACAGAACTGTTACACACGTCTGTGGGGGTGTGCTAATGTGAAGAGCTCGTGTTTTAGCTGGCAAGGTCGCTGAACACACCGATCATTTTGGGTTTCACTTGGTTAGCCCTACATGATCCAGTGTTCCGTTGGAACAATGGGGACCTGGTTTCCTGGGGACCACAACGTGAGCGTTCTTATTTGTCACTTTCATGCCAGGCCACCTCTGTTGAGACTGTCACAGATATGCCACTGGTGGTGGTACCCCCAAATATCAGGATCTAAGTGAGGTGTTCAGTAAGGCATGGGCAGCAACCCTTCCTCTGCACAGACCATGGGCCTGCATCATCAGCCTCCTGGCAGAAACCATGCCCCTCTGTGGGTGGGTGTACCCCCTTTCTCTTCCTGACCAAAACGCCATGTGAGAGTGTATTACCGAAGCACTTAAGGCAGGCTATATTCAACCTTCCACACTGCCAGCCTGCGCAGGTTTCTTTTCTGTAGGAAAGACGGATGAGGGCCTGTGCCCCTGCATTGACTACTGTGGGGTGAATGCTATTAATGGTGCGATACCCCTATCCTCTGCCTTTGATCACTGTGGCCTTAGAATGAGTGCATGGTGCAAAAATTTTCACAAAATCTGACCTTTGGAGTGCATACAACCTAAGCCGCATCAGGAAGAGGGATGAGTGGATAACCGCTTTTAGCACCACCCTGGGTCATTATGAGTATTTGGTCATGCCTTTCATTTTGTCGGACGTGCCCTCAGTGTTCCAGACATTTGCGAATCATGTCCTAAGAGACCTTGTGCATGACTGCATCCTGGTGTACCTGGACGACATCTTGATCTTCTCCAAGACCCAGGAACAGCACGTCCATCGGGAAAAGACAGTGTTAGAACAGCTCCTGCAAAACCGCTTTTATGTCAAGGAAGAAAAATGTCTCTTCCACCAGTCGAGAGTGCCGTTCAGACATCCTGAGCAATGCAGGCATGGCTATGGACTCGGAGAAGGTCCAGGCAGTGATTTACTAGCCACAGCTGAGAACTGTGAAGGCCCTGCAATGGTTCCTGGGTTTTTCCAATTTCTATGGAAGATTCATCAGGGGTTTCAGCTCCATCGCTGCCCCTTTCAGGGCCCTTACGACAGTTAAGGAAACCCGCCTAACTTAGGGAGAGCTCTTAGCTATTAAATTAGCCCTGAAGGAATGGAGACACTGGTTATAAGGGGCCTCGCATCCCTTTCTGGTACTAACTGACCACCGTAACCTAGAATATCTTCAGAAAGTACACCGGTTGAACGCACACCAGGCCCGATAGGCCTTGTTCTTTACCAGATTCATTTTCACTCTATCATATCAGCTGGGCTCTAAGAACACGAAGACTGATGCCCTGTCACAGCTGTTTGCCAGTGACGCCCTGACCGAAAGCCCTGAAATGATCCTACCTGAGAACTATGCTGTAGTCCAAGTGAGCTGGCACTTCTTTCAGGAGCTCTTGGACGCACAAGCAGCCGAGCCCAGTCCACCCATGGCAGCGGATGGTAAGGAGTATGTGGCCATGAAACTGCAACCAACACTCCTGCAGTAGCCCCATGACTCTCCCACGGTCGGTCACCCCTGCATGCACCAAACACTGTCCCTCCTCCAAGGGAGGTTCTGGTGGCCTACATGCAGGAGGAAGTCCAGGTGTATGTGGAGGTCTGCACAGTCTGCTCCCAAGCTAGAGCTCCAACACAGAGACCCACTGGCTTGCTGGAATGGCTGCCGTTGCTCTCGCGGTCTTGGTCACATGTAGCAGTGGACTTCATGGTAGACCTCTCCTCTTTGGATGGTAAGACTGTGATACTAACCTTGATTGACTCATTTTCCAAAGCCTGTCGTCTGATCCCTTTGCAACGGTTGTCCATGGCCCTGAAGACAGTGGAGGCACAATTCCAACAGGTCTTCCACCTATATGGTCTGCCTGAGGACATTGTGTCTGACCATGGACCCCAATTCATCTCGCGAGTGTAGAAAGCGTTCTGGATGAAGCGGGGGTCTTGGTGAGCCTCACTTCTGGCTACCACCTCCAGTCCAACAGGCAGGTGGCGCAATTACAGCAGAATATCAGTTGCTTCTTCCGCAGCAACTGTACCCATCAATACCACCAATGCACCCATCAACAGCACCAATGGGCTTGGAACCTGCCCTGGGCTGAGTATGCCCACAAAGCATTGAGTAACTCCTCCACAGGTACGTCACTGTTCCAATGTGTTTTAGGGTATCAGCCTGGTCTGTTCCCTTGATGCCCTGGCCTGAGCAACATACCCGCAGTAGATACAGCAGGGAGACATGGCATGCTGTCAAGACTCATCTCAAGTGCAGCACCCTCCGCTACAGGCAGCAGGCAGACCGCCACCAGTGCCCCTTCATCTTCCAGCCAGGGCAAAGAGTGTGGCTGTCCACCAGCTACACCCCTCAACCCCTGCTTCATCGGCCCCTTTAAGGTCCTTTGACAGGTCACACCCGTCTCCTCTGGTTACCCCCAGACTTGTAGGTCCACCCCACTTTCAATGTTTCCTTGCTCAAAACCTGCAGGTCCTCTGTTCTCCAGGCCCCTGGTGATGTCATGCCGAGCCTGCCAGCTGAGTTGGCTGCTGTTGATGGGGACCCAGTCTATGCGCTCCTAGATTCCTGTCGACGGCGAGGTGGCCTGCAGTACCTGGTGGACTGGGAAGGTTATGGCCAGGAGGAACGGTGTTGGGTGCCCCCGCACGATTTTCTGGACCCTGTTCTTGCTAATTTCCACAGGTCCCATCCAGACTGGCCTGGGCCCCGCCCCTCCCCTCCCCTCCCCTCCCCTCCCCAAGGATCATCCCCCCTCACGTTGTAGGGTGACAGGCACCGCCCATAGGGAGGGGAGTACTGTCACTGCCACGCCCGATGACTGCGCGCCTAGCAGCTGCGTGCTTAACAACCACCATGACCCCCACGGTGACAACCCCGGAGACACAGTATAAAAGGACCCGCTCCGATGCACCTGGCCGCGGAACCTCCAACTGAGAGACGTTTTCCTCACCCATCTTCCGAGGCTCTCTATTCTGTTCTGTTCTGTTCTGTTCGTGCAACCCTTGTGTGATACAAATAAAACAACTTAAGCATCAGCATTTGAGTCTGCTCTGCTGATCCTCCATACTCAGGATGGCAGAATTAAAGCAGTCAATGACAATCCATTCCAATAAATCATCACTGTCTGTCCTTGAATTTGAATAAAATTAAATTTGACAACTGTTACACTAAGCAATGTTTGCCACTTCCACAGCTTAATTTTTAGAGAAGTTACTGATAAATTTCTTTTGTCACGAATTGCTTCCTGGATTTGAAAGGCTGTGCTCTTATAAGAAACCAAAGCAGAAGTTGGTATTTTGAATTATTACTATGTCACGAATTGCTTCCTGGATTTGAAAGGCTGTGCTCTTATAAGAAACCAAAGCAGAAGTTGGTATTTTGAATTATTACTATATATACATAGTATCTCTGTGTTACCCTATCTGCTTCTGTTACATTTCACACATGTGCACAACTGCTTTTCCCAAGCGGGGTCGCAGCAAGCCAGACTCTAACCCGGCAACACAGGGTGCAAAGCTGGAGGGGGAGGGGACACACCCAGGACAGGACGCCAGTCTGTCGCAAGGCACCCCAAGTGGAACTCCAACCCCAGACCCACCAGAGAACAGGCACAGCCTAAACCTGCTGCACCACCGTGCCCCCTCACCTGTTACATCTCAAACATATGAAATGCTATAGCTATTGATTAATAAACATTGGCAAAAAATGGAATAGTGTGCAATACCTTACTAGGGCAACAGAATTAAAAGAATGTAGAAGGAATACAAACTTTTTTCACTCTGCGGTTCTTTGTGTTTATTTGTGGAATAAGGTGGAAAAAATTTTTTTGTGTAAGTCTGTGTCAAAATCCCTGACAATAAGACCTAGGAGGAACAAAGGGGCTGCTGCCCATGGACCATTCACCCATATCAGCACATCTGAACTCAACACTATAAAAGAAGGATAGGAGAAACATATAGTAGATTTTCAATCAACTTTCTACTGCTTTTGCCGGCATTCTTGCAGTAATTCTTGATCTTTGTTTGCACACCTATTTCCAAAGATATATTCACAGCATTTTTCTCTTCCAACCCTGATATCCAGACCTGTCTGTTCACTTTATTCCTGCCCCATGTCCCAGACCTGTCTAATTCATGTTTCTGTGTGCTAGTTTGGTTCCATTTACAGTCCTTGTCAAAACACTACGCTCTCTTTCTTCTGTGTTCCTCACAGCACATTCTTGCTCTCTCTCATTACATCCCTGGCTTGGGACATAAGGCCACAACCAGTTGCCACCATATCTCCCAATAATTTACATTTATATTTATTAATTTAGCAGACGCTTTTCTGCAAAGCGATGTACATCTCATTGAAGATATAATTTATGCATTACATTAGCAGAAAGACAGACTTAGATGCAGATGCATGATTCTTACAGTTTTTCTTGATCAGTTTGACACATTACTCCAAACTCTGGTTACTGCTCTCAAAACAATTAACACAGCCATCTGAACACTTCATCCATTGTCCTAAATAGATTGTAAGTTCTTGTCTATCTCATACTACTTTCAAACAAGATGCATACTTTTCCCAAAACACTGTGCACAAAATTCTGCAATGTTTGCACAACAGTTCATACAGCCAACCAGAACTGTAATATATCAGGAAAAAGCAATTGCATGACTTTCATTGGTTTAACACAAATCGTAAACATTCATGTACCATTTTGCTAAACACAACAAGCAAAACTCTGTCATTTGTTTAATGCTCACTTACACATGGTATGTTCTCAATGAGCCCCAAATTGATATCTGCTGATTTAGTAATGCACACAACACAGGGAATGCAAATTTCCTAATTGATTACACAGTTATCACAATTCCTACAACTATAAAAGGGGAAAAGAATAAGAACAAGAATGAGAAGGGAGAAAGGAAGACGTGTAAGAGTGAGAGGTGGTGGGGGAAGTTGGAGGAAGGCGAAGAGTGGAAGAGGTAAAAAGAGATGAGGGGAGAGGAGCTGAGGATCTAGGAGAATGAGAAGATGGAGTGGTGGGCAATGGTGTAGTGGAAAGAGCAAGAGAAGAAGATGTAACAAGACATGAGCAGAGAGGAAGGGGGCAGCAGGGTGGAAAAGGAGGGAGGATTGGGTACAGATGGGTTTCAAATGAAATGAGGGCCACCCTAATTGACATGTCATAAATCATGGTCACTCCTCAGAGAACCTGGGCAGAGAGTTCAGCCCAACATAAACAGATCCACAGTGACTTCAATTATCCGCACATTTCAGAGTGAAAACCCGTAAGTAACCATACCATTGTACTGCTGTGGTTAGACTCTAGTACTCTAGTTCTTTACTATAAATGTTTGTACTCATCCAAACATTTGTCAGAATGGAAGTTCGACAACATTCAGATGGACAAACAAGACTCTTTTCAATTGAACAAGAGCATGCCATTGTTGACATGGTGGTCCAGAACAACACCATCCACCTCAAAGCAAAGACTAATAGAGGACAACCAAGTATTCCAGAATATTCAGCAATGCAGTCTTGCCACAAGTTATCATCGTAGCGTCCGGACGGGAGTCCGACACGGACGCGCGTTGCTATTACGTCCAAACACAGACGAAATATAAAATGACCTCACGTGCAGTGTGATGTTAAAAGTGCACTGTGCGTATTGTAAGACACTCGGTGGAAGTGAAACAGGAAACACGAGACCAGGAAACACACACGGTGTTTGAACTACGGTGAACAGTGAAACGCTACTCTGTGAGTATGACCGCAACCCCGAGACGTGACGAAATACCGGACAGGAACGATGGACCAGGACTGGAGAACAAGAGGCAGGAACTGACGGGACGGGCACTTGGGACTGGAACATGCACACCTAGGAAACAGACTGTGGGAACAAGAGACTACGAATCGCCAAGAGAGCACAATAAAACCGCTGATTAAGAATCCGCAAGTAGTTCTGCTCCGCTGGCTCCTTTTATACCTCCGTGTCCTACGAGACTGTGAGGTGATACGTGAGCGTTAACTAGCGGCACTGAGTGGCACCTCCTCTGACCAGGAGGGGCAGTGACCCCGTGGGACGTGACAGTACCCCCCCCTCCAGGGGCGGCTCCAGCCGCAGGACGCCGGCGGGTAGGCGGTTGCCCCCGCCGTCACGGAGCAGGCCGATCTGGATGAGACTTATGGAAGTCCTCAATAAGAGCCGGGTCCAATATGTCCCGTGCTGGTACCCAAGACTGCTCCTCCGGCCCATAGCCCTCCCAGTCAACCAGATAGTACAGCGTACTCCGTCTCCGTTTGGAGTCCAGGAGGGCCCTGACGGAGTAAGCAGGAGAACCATCCACTCCACATCCAACGGTGGAGGTTGAATGGGCCGATGAAACGGGGGGCAAGCTTCCTCGAGGGCAAATGTAGTTTGAGATCCTGGGTGGACAACCACACTCTCTGCCCCGGTTGGTACAATACAGTCCTACGCCTCTTGTCGGCCTTCTCCTTTTGGCTGGACATCACCTCCTGGAGACGGACATGTGCGGATTCCCACACCGACTCACTCCTCTTGTACCAGTCGTCCACAGCTGGCAACCCACTGGTCTCCATCGTCCACGGGAACAGCGGAGGCTGGTAACCGAGCACACACTGGAAAGGAGTTAAGTTTGTGGACGAATGGACCAGGGAGTTCTGGGCGTACTCTGCCCAGGGGAGGTATCTGCTCCAATCTGCTTGATTCTGAGCACAGTAACTCCGCAGGTAACGTCCAATCTCCTGGTTGAGGCGTTCCACTTGCCCATTAGACTGTGGATGGTAACCAGAGGAGAGGCTGACTGAGACTCCTAAGCGGGCAAAGAAGGCCTTCCAGACCCTTGAGGTGAACTGGGGTCCCCTGTCCGAGACGACATCCTCTGGCAGGCCATACAGCCGGAAGACATGTTGGAACAGCAGTTCCGCGGTCTCCAGGGCTGTGGGCAGACCTTTCAGAGGGATCAGTCGACAGGCTTTGGAAAAGCGATCTATGACGACCAATATGGTGGTGTTTCCATCAGAACACGGAAGATCAGTAAGGAAGTCCACCGCTATATGGGACCATGGACGGTTGGGAATCGGGAGTGGTTCAAGAAGCCCTGCTGGCAGCTGCCGTGGGACTTTGGCCTGGGCACATGTGGTGCAGGCAAGGACGAAGTCTCGTACGTCCTGTTTCATGGATGGCCACCAGAAGCGTTCAGAGAGGAGCTTCAAGGTTCGGTTGACCCCTGGGTGTCCTGTACTTGGACCATCATGGGCCCAGTGTAGGAGCTCGGACCGAATGGTGGACGGGACGTATTCTTTGTCTTGGGGCTGCTCGTTGGGACCGGGTTCTTGACGTTGGGCTGCTTGGATATCGTCCAATAAAGCCCAACGGATAGGAGCCACAAACTGCGTCGGGGACAAGATGGTGTCTGGTGGGGAGAGCTGAGGCGATACCTCGAACAAGCGGGACAGAGCATCAGCCTTGCCGTTCTTGGAGCCAGGACGATAGGTCACCGTGAAACGGAACCTGGTGAAGAACATGGCCCACCGCGCCTGTCTGGAATTGAGCCTCTTTGCCTTCTGCAGATACTCCAGGTTCCGGTGATCAGTTAACACTAAAAATGGGTGAGTAGCCCCCTCTAACCAATGTCTCCACTCTTCCAAGGCCATCTTTATGGCTAAGAGCTCCCTGTTTCCTACATCATAATTCTTTTCAGTAGGCGACATTTTGTGTGAAAAATACGCACATGGATAGAGCTTCAGGGGATTTCCCTGGCGCTGTGAGAGCACCGCCCCTACCCCTGCCTCAGAAGCATCAACTTCCACGATAAAGGGCAGTTTAGGATCAGGGTGCTTCAGGATTGGGGCAGAAGTAAAACGCTTCTTTAGGTCTTCAAAGACCTGACTAGCCTCAGGGGTCCAGGTCAGGCACCTAGGGGCTCCTTTTAACAGAGCAGTCAATGGGGCTGCAATGGAACTGAAGTTCCTTATGAAGCGCCTGCAGAAATTCGCAAAACCTAGGAACCGTTGCAGGTCCTTTACTATCTTTGGCTGGGGCCATGACAGAACTGCCGAGACCTTCTGTGGATCCATCGTGACCCCATTGGGTGTTAGGATGTACCCCAGGAAATCCACAGATTGCACATGGAACTGGCACTTCTCCCCTTTCACGTACAGCTTATGCACTGCTAGCTTTTGCAACACCTCCCTGACATGTACAATATGCTCCTCACGGGACCGAGAAAAGATCAGAATATCATCCAGATACACCAATACTGAGCGATTAATTAGCTCTCGGAGTACTTCATTAACAAAAGCCTGGAATACGGAAGGTGCATTCGCCAGGCCAAAAGGCATGACCAGATACTCATAATGGCCTAGGGCGGTGCTAAAGGCGGTTTTCCACTCATCCCCTTCCCTAATGCGAATCAGGTTATATGCGCTCCTAAGGTCCAGTTTCGTAAAGATGGCAGCACCGGAAACCTGTTCGAGGGCCGACGTGATAAGAGGCAAGGGGTGCGGGTACTTCACAGTAACGGCATTTAGCCCCCGATAATCAATACACGGGCTCAAACCCCCGTCTTTTTTCTCAACAAAGAAAAAGCCAGCAGAAGCTGGAGAAGTAGACGGCCGGATTAATCCGGCTTCTAGTGCCTCCGCTATATACGCCTCCATTGCCTGATGTTCAGGTTGAGAAAGAGGGTATATCCGCCCCCTAGGGGGTGTAGTGCCAGGTAAAAGATCTATAGCACAATCCCAAGGTCTATGAGGGGGCAGTTCTGCAGCCTTGTGTTTGCTAAACACCGCCACTAGATCTGCGTACTCCATTGGAATCTGCAGGGGCAGATCTGCATTAGGGCTCTCTATGCACCATCAATAGCTTTAATAGCCAGGGGTTTGGAGCATGGGGCACAGGGCAAGCCCCAGGACGCGGCAATATCACGATCCATGAAATTCCCTGCAGCACCACTGTCTACCATAGCTTTTGTCTCCTGCCGCTGGAAACCCCAGGATACTGTAACTGGTAATGTCAGCAGAGAGGTATGGAGAGATACATCACTCACCAGTAAGTCGGTCCATTGGGATCCACGGGGTGGCCGCACTGGACAGGAAACCTGAACGTGATCCGCAGCTCCACAGTAAAAGCACAAGCGTTGCAGAAAACGGCGCCTCCTTTCCTCCTCTGTCAAACGCCCATTACTGAGTCGTATTACTCCCTGCCTGACGCACTGTTCTTCGAGCCTTGCACAGCTGACAAGGTTGCGTGCTTTAGCCGGCTCACTGTCACATAGGGCAACCGCAGGCTCAGCGCGGGGACCCGAGGGGGCATCAAGACACGTCTGCTGATAATGCGTTTGTGAACTGGTCGGATCGGCGCCATGCCCACAGCGACTGAGGAGTCGTGTCAACCGCTCCAATTGATCCGTGATGCGGCTAGCGACGTTTGTGCAAACCAGGAGTTGTTCTTGGTTCGCCTCTGTCAGATCTGCCAGTTCACGCCATTCTGCTGAAGTCATATTAGCAGGCGGATTCTTCTGTAGCGTCCGGACGGGAGTCCGACACGGACGCGCATTGCTATTACGTCCAAACACAGACGAAATATAAAATGACCTCACGTGCAGTGTGATGTTAAAAGTGCACTGTGCGTATTGTAAGACACTCGGTGGAAGTGAAACAGGAAACACGAGACCAGGAAACACACACGGTGTTTGAACTACGGTGAACAGTGAAACGCTACTCTGTGAGTATGACCGCAACCCCGAGACGTGACGAAATACCGGACAGGAACGATGGACCAGGACTGGAGAACAAGAGGCAGGAACTGACGGGACGGGCACTTGGGACTGGAACATGCACACCTAGGAAACAGACTGTGGGAACAAGAGACTACGAATCGCCAAGAGAGCACAATAAAACCGCTGATTAAGAATCCGCAAGTAGTTCTGCTCCGCTGGCTCCTTTTATACCTCCGTGTCCTACGAGACTGTGAGGTGATACGTGAGCGTTAACTAGCGGCACTGAGTGGCGCCGCCTCTGACCAGGAGGGGCAGTGACCCCGTGGGACGTGACAATCATGTTGTAAGGAGAAATGCCATCCGGATGAAGCAAGCATACAAAGTGCCCTTTGAGAGGAACTCTATCAGAGTGAAGAAGTTGCAATTCCAGTTTGTTCAAGTACGTGTAAGCCACACAATTACTGCGCTTTTACCGTAAATACAAAGATATTGTCTATATACTATTCCACTGTAAGTGGAAAAATTCAGGCGTCTCTAGGCATAGTGCTGTGTCAAAGGAGGAATCCAGACTGTTCTGCAACAGTTACAGTATAAACTTTGCAATCAGTGGCATTATCTTAAAAAGCACTTACTTATCGTACCTTGTGTTTTTACTCTAGAGGATTTTGGAGTTGGATAGCAGTGCTACTCATTTTGAGTACCAGTATATTGATGAAGCTGGCTTCAATCTTAACGAAAAAAGAGAAGAGGGAGGAATGTGATTGGACATCGTGCCACAGTCAATGTCCTTGGACAGAGGGGAGACAACATCACCATGTCTGCCGCAATTTCAACTACTGGTGTTGTGACACAATGCTGTCTTAGGGCCATACAACACCGAAAGGATACAAATTTTTTGATCTCCCTCAATGAAATCCTCTTCCCGCAGGTTGACCAGAAGCAAATGGATCGAGATTTTGTAGTTGTTTGGGACAATGTGCCATTCCACCATTCGGCGTTGGTGCAGGAGTGGTTTGAGCATCACCCACATTTCAGGATGGTGTTCCTTCCACCATATTCTCCTTTCCTGAATCCAACTGAGGAGTTCTTCTCCTGTTGGAGATGGAAAGTATATGATCACAACCCTTACAGTCAAGTAAGTCTTCTTCAAGCAATTGGAAGAGGCCTGTGGAGATGTTGAGGCAGCAGCTTGTCAAGCATGGATTCAACATTCACGTTTTTTTCCCACGATGCATTGCTCACGAGAATATATGCTGTGATGTAGATGAAATTCTCTGGCCAGATGTGAATGACAACACGATCAGTTGTGGCAAGACTGCATACTTCGTTGTCCTGTATTATTCTTTGCTTTGAGGCTGATGGTGTTGCTCTGGACTACCATGTCAACAATGGCATGCTCTTGTTCAATTGAAAAGAGTCTTGCTCCTCTACCTGAATGTTGTCAAACTCCAATTCTGACAAATTTTTGGATGAGTACGAACATTTATAGTAGAGAACTAGAGTACTAGAGTCTAAGCATAGCAGTACAATGGTATGGTTACTTACGAGTTTTCACTCTGAAATGTGAGGATAACTGAAGTCACTGTGGATCTTTTTATGTTGGGATGAACTCTCTGCCTAGCTTCTCTGAAGGAGAGACCATGATTTATGACATGGTCAATTAGGGTGGCCCTCATTTCATTTGAAACCCATTTGAACCCAATCCTTCTGCCTCTCTCCTCCCTCCTCTTCCACCCTGCTGTCTCCTTCCTCTTGTTTTCTCTTGCTCTTTCCACTACACCACTGCCCTCCACTCTACCCATCTCTTCTCCCTCTACTCCTCGCCTCCTCTCCCCTTATCTCCCTCTACCTCTTCCACTCTTCATCTTCCTCTACCCTCTCCACCACCTCTCACTCTTACATGTGTTCCTTTTCCCCTTCTCATTCTCATTCTTATTCTTTGTCTTTTTTCTTTTCCCCTTTTATAGTTGTAGGAATTGTGATAACTGTGTAATCAATTAGGAAATTTGCATTTCCTGTGTTGTGTGTATTACTAAATCAGCAGATATCAATCTGGGGCTCATTGAGAACATACCATGTGTAAGTGAGCATTGAACAAATGACAGCGTTTTACTTGTTGTGATTAGCAAAATGGTACATAAATGTTTGTGATTTGTGTTAATCCAATGAAAAATATGCAATTGCTTTTTTCCTGATATATTACAGTTCTGGTTGGCTGTAGGGGGCGCAGTGGCGCAGTGGGTTGGACCGGGTCCTGCTCTCTGGTGGGTCTTGGGTTTGAGTCCCGCTTGGGGTGCCTTGCGATGGACTGGCGTCTCGTCCTGGGTGTGTCCCCTCCCCCTCCGGCCTTACGCCCTGTATTGCTGGGTAGGCTCCGGTTCCCCGTGACCCTGTTTGGGACAAGCGGTTCAGAAAATGTGTGTGTGTGTGTGTGGTTGGCTGTATGAACTGTTGTGCAAACATTGCAGAATTTTGTACACAGTGTTTTGGAAAAAGTATGCATGTCATCTCCCCTCCGCGAACCGCCACCTTAACGTGGTGGAGGGGTTTGAGTGCCTGAATGATCTCAGGAGCTATGTTGCCTGGGGCTATATGCCCCTGGTAGGGTCTCCCAAGGCAAACAGGTCCAGGGTGACAGACGAGGCAAAGCGCGGTTCAGAATCCCCATATGACTATAAAATCCAGGCTCTCGTTTACCCCGTCTGGTATGGGGTCACTGGGGCCCCACCCTGGAGCCAGGCCTGGGGGGGAGGGGCTTGCATGCGAGCGCCTGGTGGCCAAGTCTATGCCCACGGTGCCTGGCTGGGCTTAGCCCGAAGCCAAGACGTGGAGCTGCTCTTCGGTGGGCTCACCACCTGCCGGAGAGGACATAAGGGGCCGGTGCGTTGTGATTTGGGCGGTGGTCGGGGCCGAGTGCCCGGTCGACCCAAACCTCAGGCGCCAACTCTGGCTTTTGGGACTTGGAATGTCACCTCATTGGCGGGGAAGGAGCCTGAGCTAATGCAGGAGGCTGAGAGATACCGTCTAGATATAGTCGGGCTCACTTCCACTCACAGCTTGGGTTCTGGAACCACTCTCCTCGACCAAGGGTAGACTCTCCACTATTCTGGCGTTGCCCAAGGTGAGAGGCGGCGGGCGGGTGTGGGCTTATTAATAGCCCCCCAGTTCAGCCGCCATGTGTTGGACTCTACCCCGGTGAATGAGAGGGTCGTCTCCCTACGCCTTCGGGTCAGGGAACGGTCTCTCACTGTCGTTTGTGCTTATGCACCTAGAGGCAGTGTAGAGCCTTTTTAGAGTCCTTGGGGGGCGTGCTGGAAAGCGCTCCCACTGGGGACTCTGTCGTTCTACTGGGGGACTTTAACACCCACGTGGGCAGCAACAGTGACACCTGGAGGGGCGTGATTGGGAGGAACGGCCTCCCTGATCTGAACCCGAGCGGTGAGTTGTTATTGGATTTCTGCGCTAGTCGCGGTTTGTCCATAACGAACACCATGTTCATGCATAAGGGTGTCCATCAGTGCACTTGGCACCAGGACACCCTAGGTCGGAGGTCGATGATCGACTTTGTAGTCGTTTCCTCTGACCTTCGGCCATATGTCTTGGACACTCGGGTGAAGAGAGGGGCTGAGCTGTCAACTGATCACCACCTGGTGGTGAGTTAGATTCGATGGCAGGGGAAAAAGCTGGACAGACCTGGCAGGCCCAAACGCATAGTGAGGGTCTGTTGGGAACGTTTGGCGGAGGCCCCTGTCAGAGAGGTCTTCAACTCCCACCTCCGACAGAGCTTCAACCAGGTCCCGAGGGAGACTGGGGACATTGAGTCCGAATGGACTATGTTCCACACCTCCATTGTCGGGGCGGCGGTTCGGAGCTGCGGCCATAAAGTCTCTGGTGCCTGTCGCGGCGGCAATCCCCGAACACTGTGGTGGACATCGGAGGTAAGGGATGCCGTCAAGCTGAAGAAGGAGTTCTATCGGGCCTGGCTGGCTCATGGGACTCCTGAAGCAGCTGACGGGTACCGGCGGGACAGACGGAACGGGGCCCTGGCAGTCGACGCGGCAAAAACTTGGGCCTGGGAGGAGTTCGGTGAGGCCATGGAGGAAGACTTTCGGTCGGCCTCAAAGAGATTCTGGCAAACCGTCCGGCGACTCAGAGGGGGGAAGCGGTGTTCCACAAACACTGTTTACAGTGGAAGCGGTACGCTGCTGACCTCAGCTGAGGATGTTCTCGGGCGGTGGAAGGAGTACTTTGAGGATCTCCTCAATCCCTCCGACACGCCTTCCGTAGAGGAAGCTGAGGCCGGGGACTCGGCGGGGGACTCATCCATTACCCTGGCTGAAGTTGCTGAGGTAGTCAAAAAACTCCTCGGTGGCAAGGCTCCGGGGGTGGATGAGATCCGCCCCGAGTTTCTCAAGTCTCTGGATGTTGTGGGGCTGTCTTGGCTGACACGCCTCTGAAGCATCACGTGGAGTTCGGGGACGGTGCCTCTGGACTGGCAGACCGGGGTGGTGGTCCCTCTTTTTAAGAAGGGGGACCGGAGATTGTGTTCCAACTATAGGGGGATCACACTCCTTAGCCTCCCTGGGAAAGTCTATGCCGGGGTACTGGAGAGGAGAATCCGACCGATAGTCGAACCTCGGATCCAGGAGGAGCAATGCGGTTTTCGCCCTGGCCGTGGAACACTGGACCAGCGCTATACCCTCACTAGGGTGTTGGAGGGTTCATGGGAGTTTGCCCAACCAGTCCATCTGTGTTTTGTGGACCTGGAGAAGGCATTCGACCGTGTCCCTCGTGGCATCCTGTGGGGGGTACTTCGGGAGTATGGGGTTCGGGGCTCGTTGCTACGGGCTGTTCGTTCCCTGTATGACCGGAGCAGGAGCTTGGTTCGCATTGCCGGCAGTAAGTCAGACCTGTTCCCTGTGCATGTTGGACTCCGCCAGGGCTGCCCTTTGTCACCGATTCTGTTCATTATCTTTATGGACAGAATTTCTAGCCGCAGCCAGGGAACAGAGGGTGTCTGTTTTGGTGGCCGCAGAATCTCGTCTCTGCTTTTTGCGGACGATGTGGTCCTGTTGGCTTCATCGAATCAAGACTTACAGCATGCACTGGGGAGGTTTGCAGCCGAGTGCGAAGCGGCGGGGATGAGAATCAGCACCTCCAAATCCGAGACCATGGTCCTCAGTCGGAAAAAGGTGGATTGCCCCCTCCGGGTTAGGGGGGAGCTCCTCCCTCAAGTGGAGGAGTTTAAGTATCTCGGGGTCTTGTTCACGAGTGAGGGAAAAATGGAGCGGCAGGTTGACAGACGGATCGGTGCGGCGTCCGCAGTAATGCGGTCGTTGTACCGGTCTGTTGTGGTGAAGAAGGAGCTGAGTCGTAAGGCGAAGCTCTCAATTTACCGGTCGATCTACGTTCCTACCCTCACCTATGGTCATGAACTTTGGATCATGACCGAAAGAAAGAGATCGCGGATACAAGCGGCAGAAATGAGTTTCCTCTGCAGAGTGGCTGGGCGCACCCTTAGGGATAGGGTGAGGAGCTCAGTCACCCGGGAGGAGCTCGGAGTAGAGCCGCTGCTCCTCCGCATCGAGAGGAGCCAGTTGAGGTGGCTCGGGCATCTGTTCCGGATGCCTCCTGGACGCCTCCCTGGGGAGGTGTTCCGGGCATGTCCCACTGGGAGGAGGCCTCGGGGCAGACCCAGGACACGTTGGAGAGACTATGTCTCCCGGCTGGCCTGGGAACGCCTTGGGGTTCCCCCAGAGGAGCTGGAGGAGGTTTGCGGGGAGAGGGAAGTCAGGGGGGCTCTGCTTAGACTACTGCCCCCGCGACCCGGTCCCGGATAAGCGGAGGAAAATGGATGGATGGATCGATGCATGTCATCTGAAAGTAGTATGAGATAGACAAGAACTTACAATCTATTTAGGAGAATGAATGAAGTGTTTAGGGGGCGCAGTGGCGCAGTGGGTTGGACCGGGTCCTGCTTTCCGGTGGGTCTGGGGTTCGAGTCCCACTTGGGGTGCCTTGCGATGGACTGGCGTCTCGTCCTGGGTGTGTCCCCTCCCCCTCTGGCCTTACGTCCTGTGTTACCGGGTAGGCTCCGGTTCCCCGCGACCTCGTATGGGGCAAGCGGTTCAGAAAATGTGTGTTTGTGTGAATGAAGTGTTCAGATGGCTGTGTTAATTTTTTTGAGAACAGTGACCAGAGTTTGGAGTAATGTGTCAAATTGATCGCGAAAAACTGTCAATTGTCTGATTTCTTTAAGTTATAACTTACTAACAATTTTTTCTTGTTGAGCATTGTTTCCGTACAATAAGACCTGAGGGGGCTGACTGGCCATCTCACAAGAACCCCATGCTGACTGAAGTTGATGGCCAACTGCCATGATGGATGAGACATACCTTAGTAAACTGGGAAATTTTTAATCTAGAATGTCCAGGAGGGGTGGACAGCCACTGACACTTGGACCCCGAGAGATATTTTTTCTCCCTTGACTTTAAGTTGGGAGTTTCTTGTTCCTTTCCTCCGTGACCAGTAGACATACTTGTAGCTTTATTAACTGCATGGATATTATATTACTTTAGTAAATAGTCCATTGTCTTATTTGTTGATTTGTCTTATTCCTTTGTTCAGTGCTCTGTGTCACTGTGTGAGAAGAGCACAGTATAAAAATAAATTGGACTCAGTGAAACTGAATTGAATTGAAAAGTCCAACGACAACTGCTGGCCAGGCTGCTAGAATCTCTTCCTTTACTACATCACCCTTAGTCCTATGTCGTGGTGGATTTTCAAATATATTTGCCCAACTCAGAAGGGAACATTACTACCCTGGTGGCCAGCAATTGAAGAAATTGCCTACAGCTATGGAAGCCACCGAGGCACTCTTCCAACAGGTCTTCGGCTATATGGTGTCCCAAAAGACATTGTTTCTGATTGACTCCCCCAATTCAGCTCAAGGGTGTGGATGGTCTTCTGTTCCTGCCTGCCCAGGTGTTGCTCAGCCTGACCTAAATTGTGCCCAAAAAGAATGACTGGAGTAGATACATTCCATGGGCAGAATATGCACAAAATTCCTTAATTCTTTCCTCCACAAACCTCATGCTTTTTCAACGTGTTTTAGGAAACCAGTCCAACATGATTCTCTGGAGGTGTAATGGTACCAAAGGAGTAAGGCCACCTGGAAATCAGCTCATGTCTGGTTGGAAGAAAGCGGGGTCACAAAATCTTATATCAGTCAGGACAGAGAGTCTGGCTCTCTGCTTGAGATATGAAATTACACCTGCCATCCAAGATGTAAGCACAAAATATATTAGACCTTTAAAGATCTTAAAAAGGAGGAATTTTGTCACTTACCAGCTGTGTCCCATGTTTCATGTTTCTGTACTTAAACCACATTGTACATCAATTCATCAGGGCCAAGCTGACTCCCCACCTGCACCCATCATCATGCATAGTGCCCCTCCTTATTCAGTAAAGGTACTCCTGGACTCTAAATGCCAAGGTGGTGCTATCTACTACCTGGTAGACTGCAAAGGGTATGGTCCAGAGGATATCTTGGACCCTGCTCTCATCATGGTCTTTCATAGGACACACCCTGAGCATCCAGCTACTTGTGCTAGGGGGTGTCCTCCTTCTGGTTGACATACAACGGCTGAAGCCACTCCTAAATGCTGTCATGTCTGCCATGAAGAGTGATGAAAGTAACCACCAGAGGTCAGGGTCCAAGTACATTTACATTTACATTTACATTTATTCATTTAGCAGACACTTTTTTTCCAAAGCAATGTACATCTCAGTGAAAATACAATTTTGTGTGTTACATTAGGAGAGAGACATAGCTGCAGACGTGATTCTTAAGTAAACCTAGTTTCTTACTTTCCACTTGATGCACCAATGCTCATCGCTCAAGTAGATGCATAAAAGGCAGGATAGATGAATCCTTCAACCTTCCTACATTTTTTTTAAGGTACACAAACATTAAGATGAAACATTACATTACAAATAACCTGGCTGAATGCGGCACAGCTGTTCTCAATGCTTCAGCTGGAGTAGAAGCTATAAAAGGCAAACATCAAGCCTGCAGAGTTGTGGATCCTTGATCTGCTATCTACCACTTTTGGCTGTGATTCTCCCTGCTCCCTGTGCCTTCCTTGATTCCAAAGTCCTTGTGACAGTGTATTTCTGTTCCAGTCCTTTGTATCTCTCCTCTCTGCTTTACTGCTGTGCCCCTGGCCTAGTCCTGTGTCTCAGCCTTGTTTAAGCAATGTTGTGATGTGCTTGTGCTGTTCCACTTGTAGTCCATGTTTAAAGTGCTCTGTTTCCCTTTGCTCTGTTTCTCCTCACACCTGCACTGTAGTTTCTAATTCACTCTGTACACTCATATTTCCACTCTGCATGTGAGTTTCACATCCCAAATAGGGATGTTACAGTAAAACACATCTGTGTGACCTCTGGAATGTGACAGGAGTCTAGTATAGGTGGTAAGACAACGTAGATCATGCAGGCAAAAGATTTGAAATTTTGGCTCATGAATGTTTATTACTGAAAAAAATAACATTCAGAATGCCACTGCTTGTTTCTTTCACTCTGTAAAGCATGCTGAAACTGTCCTGTTCAAGATGCTGTGCAGTGGTATTAGAAAATATTTGAAGGCAGATGAGCTTCATTTGATTGTGAGATTAAAGTTTTGCATACACTATTAAGGGCATGTATGTTATGTGACTTGCCAAACTTGACTTGCCGAAGCATTCGCATGTATCGCCTCTATTTGTTTCTCTGCACTGGCTTCCAATAGCTGTCTGGATCAAATGTAAGGCCCCGGTTATTTTCTACAAATGCATCAATAGAACTGCTCCATACTATTTACAAGACTTGATCAACTGCTACAGCCCAACCAGACCGCTTCACTTTTCTACTTCTGCCCCGATTGGTTGTACCACACACAAAAGATAAAGCACGGAGGTTCTCAGTTCTGGCTCTGTCATGGTGGAATGAATGACCTCCCAGTCTCATTCAGGACTGCTGGAACTCTGTCAACATTTAAAAAAGTGTCTGAAAACGCATCTCTTCCAGACTCACTTTGCCCATGATCTCTTAAGCTCATGTAAGGTGTAAATGTTCGTGCACCATAAATTTATGATCATATTCAGAGAAGCCTTTACCCAGCTGTTCTTGTATCATACGTAAATGATTGTGTATCTTAAAACAAAAAAAAACAAAAAAAATTTGGAAGGTGATCAAGAATTGTCTATTCTGAGTTTTATGAAGCTATTCATGTACTAACCCAGCCGTGTAGTTGGCAACAGCAACACGCCAGTCCCAAGCCCGGATAAATGGGGAGGGGTGGAGAAAACAATGGCAAACTACTTCACTATCTTTGCCGAAATACTTTATGGATCACAACCAAACATCTTCAATCATGGTGCTGGAAGGCAGTCCCCCTGGGCAGGAAAGCACCCTACAGGTGACCAGGGAAGAACAATGACGAATTTCGAATAGCTTGGAGAATTATGACGTGAGTCGGAGAAATCCACCAGGACTGCGGTCTGCTGATGCAGCCCCACGCGAAAGAAATCATCTGCGCTTCACGAAGATTCACAGCATTGGAACCTGGAACATCCGCGGAATGAATGCCGGCAAACTCGACATAATAAAAACTGAAATAGAACGGCTCAACATCGATATCCTTGGTATCAGCGAGCTCCACTGGACAGGAGGCAGCTATTTCATTAGTGACGATTACATACTATAGTATACTACTCTGGGGATGTAAATATAAGATGCAATGGTGTCGCCTTCATTGCAAACAAGAAAATTGCTAAGGCCGCTCAATGCTTTAATACCATCAACGACAGAGTCATATCCATACGCATCCGCGGGAATCCTCGCCCGCTCACAATATTGCAGGTTTATGCATCCACCACTGACGCAAAAGTTGAGGATATTGAAAAATTCTACGTGGATCTCCAACAAGCAATTGATCAAGCCCCTGCCAAGGACACCATCTTTATTGCTGGAGATTTCAACGCAAAAGTAGGCGCTGGAGAAGAGATACCTGTTGTAGGCAAAATTGGTTTAGAAGAACGGAATGAGGCTGGTGACCACTTGGTTCAATGCTGTCATGAAAATCGATTACTGATCACGAACACATGGTTTGAGCAGCCAAACCATCGCCTTTCCATGTTGACAGCTCCAAAAGGATAGCATTGAAATCAGATTGACTACTTCCTCTGCCAGCAACATTAGAGGAGCTCAGTACAAGCAGTCAAAGCACTCCCTGGTGCCGACTGCGGTTCCGACCATCAGCTACTTGTTGTAAAAGTCAAACTCCGGTTCAACACCATCAAAAGTTCACCTGCAATGAGACATTTCGATACCAGCAACATCCCAACACAATATGCGGTCAAGGTAAAAAACAGATTTGAATCACTCAGTACAGTCGAAAAAGCTCTAGAGGAATTATGGGAGGAAACTGATCATAACACACACAGCGGAACAATTCATCCCTTACAAAAAACCAGCAAAAAGACCATAATGGCTTTCAGATGCGACGATTGAAATCACAAACAGGAGACGAGCAGCTAAAGTCACTGGCAAGAGCACCGATTTCAAAGTGCTAAATGCGGAATTTCAAAAAGAAGCGAGACGTGATAAGGAGCGTTACTGGAATGAGCAGTGTGCAAAATTGGAAGATGCATGCAAACAAGGTCACACTCACGAGCTTTTCACCCATGTGAAACAGGCACGAGCACCACTCATGCCCTGCAAATTAGTGACCATCAAAGGCTAGAATGGCAACGTTCTACAGAGTGAAAACCAAATTAAATGTAGGTGGCAAGAGTACACAGCGCAATCGTACAATGGCAACTAACCAAGTCAATCAGCTGGTCACAAAGACCCAACCAAGCAATAACCAGAAATTCTGGAGGAGGAGGTAGCCTGGGCTTTGGAACAACTACTAGATAAGAAAGCCCTGGGCATTGATGGCATTCCAGCTGAATTACTCAAGCCAATACCGATCCCAACGTTAACAGGGCTCTGCCGGCAGATCTGGACGACCAAATCGTGGCCCAGAGATTGGACAAAACTGGTCTTTATCCCGCTTTCAAAAAAAGCCCATATGCAAGAATGTCGCAATTATTGAACCATCGCTCTCATATCGCATGCAAGCAAAATCCTGCTGAAAATCATTCAAAAACACATGGCATCAACTGTCGAGAGGGAGCTCCCTGATGTTCAAGCAGGATTTTGCAGAGGACGTGGAACCAGAGATCAAATTGCAAACCTGCAGTGGATCATGGAGAAGACGTGCAAATACCAAAAGGACATCTATATGTGTTGCATCAATTACAGTAAGGCATTTGATTGCATTGAACATGACAAGCTGTGGAATTGTTTGAAGCAAATGGGTATCCCAGAGCATCTGGAAGAATTGATATGATTATTCTACGAGAATTAGGAAGCTACAGTCAGGACAGCATTTGGCAATACAGACTGGTTTAA
Organism: Scleropages formosus; assembly: GCF_900964775.1. Classification (NCBI taxonomy): domain Eukaryota; kingdom Metazoa; phylum Chordata; class Actinopteri; order Osteoglossiformes; family Osteoglossidae; genus Scleropages; species Scleropages formosus. The sequence continues at coordinate 26,493,904 of NC_041821.1, forward strand.
GATTGCAAAAGGTGTCCGACAAGGATGCATCCTATCACCGGCCCTGTTCAGTCTGTATGCTGAAACGATCATGAGGTGATGTAATCTGGATGAATCACCAATTGATGTGAAAATTAGTGGGAGGAGCAACAACCTTCGATATGCCGATGACACGACGCTGCTTGCAGAAAGTGAAAAGGACCTGGAATATCTGGTCCAAAGAGTCAAAGAAGAAAGTGAACGCATGGGACTTATCTTAACATCAAGAAAACAAAGGTAATGACAACAGCAGACAACAGCACAGTTCATATATCAATCGACAATGAAGAAATCGAATCAGTCCACGACTTCCTTTTCCTTGGATCCAAAATGAACCGCAGCAGCAAATCGGGACCAGAAATCAACAGAAGAATTGCATTTGGTCGTAACGCGGTGCAAGGAATGGCAAAAATTTGGAAGAACAAAGCTATTAGCATCACAACAAAGATCCGAATAACCAACGCAATCGTTTTCCCGATCTCCATGTACGCATGTGAAAGCTGGGCACACTCAAGAAGGCGGACAGAAGGAAAATTGACGCTTTCAAACTATGGTGTTGGAGGCGAATGCTGCGCATGCCATGGACATCCAAGGTCACAGACAAGACGATCCTAGAGCGAGTCAAAAGGAAGATATCGCTGGAAGGCAAAATCACCAAGCAGAAGCTCCTATACTTAGGTTATATCATGCGAGCTAATTCCTTGGAAACATCATTAATGCTTGGCATAGTGAGTGGGATGAGAAGAAGAGGACATCCAAGAACACGCTGGCTGGACATCATTAATGCCGACAAGAACATGCCCTTGAAAGAATTAAAAGACATGGTCAAAAATCGTAAAGCATGAAGAATGATGATCCATAAGTGACCGAAAGTCGGCCTCCACTGAACGGTTAAATCATCATCATCATCATCATCATCATCATCCGTGTAATGGACATTGGTGCATATAGTGGAAAGAAACAAATTACCTAAGAATCACACGTCTACAACTATGTCTCTCTTTTTGCTAATGTAATGCAGAAATTGTATTCTATGAGATGTACGCCGCTTTGGAGAAGAGTGTCAGCTACATAAATAAATGTAAATGTAATGTGCATGGCAGAGGCAACACAATGGAAGAAAGAATAAGGGACAATGTGTTCATGACCCTTTATTTATACCTTTTCAATAGGGGAGCACCTGACCCTGAGATGTAGACCAGAATGAGCATGTTCTTACTACAGTAGAATCTACTTTCCACTTCCCTGCCTCAGCTCCCTTACTGTCATTCCTCACCATTTCTGTAAGTACCATGAATAAACACCAGTTCAGACCTTGACTATTTTTACACACACACACACACTTTCAGAACCACTTGTCCCATACAGGGTCACGGGGAACCAGAGCCTACCCGGTAGCACAGGGTGTACGGCCAGAAGGAGAGGGGACACACCCAGGACGGGACACCAGTCCATCGCAAGGCACCCCAAGCAGGACTCGAACCCCAGACCCACCGGAAAACAGGACCCGGTCCAACCCACTGCACCACTGCACCACCACACCCCCTGTGCCCCAAGAACAATGGGGTAGATAAATGAGGTCCAATATTCGGTACCCGCATTGCAGAGGCAAATTATTAGATATTGCAAAGGAACTGGGATCTTGATAGAACATGCCAAATATGCAAAAACCGAATTTGAAAAGGACAATAGTCATAAAGTTTATGTCAATTCCATGTCCGCATCATCATTGACAACACCTGACACAGATCAAGCACCGGACACCAATCAGTACACGCACCCTTAAAAGATCCTCCTCTGTTCCCATTCCCTTGCAGAATCTTGCTGAGACAACCATCCCCCTGTGCTATGTCCTGCTCTTCCTCATCCCTTGCTTCTTGTATCCGTTCTCCGGCTTTCGACCTTTTGCATTGTCCCCCGACCATGTCCATGGATCCTCACTCTGACTCTGACCGCCGACTGACCAACTCTTCAGCTGTCCCTGACAACGAGAACTTGCCTGACCCCTTGATTCCTGACGTACAATCCTGGACTCGGGTCCAGCCACCCCGGCATCCTCGGTTCTGCGTGACAGTTTTTCATCAAGGTATATGGATGCATAACAGAATAGTAACTAAAACCCACTAAAAAGAGAAAAAAATGTAGAGTTAAATTTACATTTAGTTATTTAGCAGACACTTTTCTCCAAAGCAAGTTCCAATGGATACTATGTAGCGTTATCAGCCCACACACCTTATTCACCAAGGTGACTTACACTGCTACATATACTACTTACAATGGGTCATTCATCCACACATCAATGAAACAGACTCTTTCTGTCACTCACACACTAGGGGGAACTTGACCAGCACCTCTCTGGACTGTGAGAGGAAACCCACGGAGAAACAGGGAGAACATGCAAACTCTAAACAGACTGAGTAGGGATTGAACCCACATCCTCTCACACCACCCAGGCGCTGTGAGACAGCAGCGCTATTCACTGTGCCCCACATTTATTTATGTTGTTATAAACCAAATAAGAAAACCACGTGACTTAATAAGTTTTTAGTGCAGTATGGAGTACACCGAATTTCACTGAGTTTATTTAGTTTGTGAAAATTATATGTGGAACAGGTGACATGTGGCTCATGGTGGTGAACCCAAGAAGCACAGGAGTTTAAGAAACTTGAACAGGGACTGAATACAGACAATGACTAGACTAGACACAGGACAAGAAGAACACTGTAAGCGGCATTCTTTTTCCGTGGGTACGACAGCTTTGGTACTGCACAAGGCAATTCCTCATCTGCAATACATTAGCTAACACACTCCTTCAAGATGGTTTTACAACCTCCCAGGTTTAACAACAACCAAAAACCTTAAAAAGAACAATTCCTCTCGATGCTTGGGAGACCTGTTGGTAAGCAAACAATGGAAATTACATGCATTTGTCTTAATCTTCTGCTGTTTCTGATGTCATTTTCTGAATATATTCCTGAGGGCATGGTTGAGTCTCTCCAGTAATCCATATGTCTGGGGAGCACATTGTCTTCATGCCCTTTAATTCCTACTTTTCTGTATAACTGTCTTATCGACTGTGATATGAAATGAGAACCTTGATCGGTAAGTATTTTATTACAGATGCCAAAACATGCAAAAAATTGAATGAGGACACAAATTATGGAAGATCTCTTCATCTTGTGAAGCAGAAAAGTCTCAGGAAAGCCTGCTGCATAATCGCATAATCCCTTATTGCTAATATGCACTAGTGTCCGAGATTGCTTTTCTTGCACATCTAGTAGGTCCATGTCTTGTAGATCTACAGGTGACACAGTGGCCCAGCAAGTAGTGCTGCTGACTCACAGTGCCTGGGTGGTGTGAGAGGGTGTGGGTTTGATCCCTGCTCAGTCTGTGTGGAATCTGTATGTTCTCTCTGTGTCTGTGTGGGTTTCCTGCCACTGTTCAAAGACATGCTGTTCAAGTTCATCCATAGTGTGTGAGTAATAGAGAGAGTGTGTTTCACTTATGTATGGATAATTGACCAATTATAAGTAGTGTAACTGGCATTGTCAGTCACCTCAGTAAATAACATGTTTGGGCTGCTAACACTACACAGAGTTCATTGGAAGTTGCTTTAAAGGAAATGCCTGCTAAATAAATAACCAAAATGGCAATCTACTGGAATTTGACATTACTAACCAGCAAATGGAATGGAGATATGTCTAAGTACTTAACTCACTTTATTGCAGCCAGGACAGGTCTGACAAAATGCATGAGCATCTATGGACATGGTTGGTCGATTCAAATGGAGGCTACCAGTACACTTTGCTCTACAAACAAATGACATTTACTTATTTAGCAGACAATTTTCTCCAAAGCAACTTTCACTGAACTCCATGCAGTGTTATCAGCCTACATACCTTATTCACCAAGGTGATTTACACTGCTAGATACACTACTTACACTGGGTCACCTATTCATACATCAGTGGAACACACTCCCTCTGTCATTCACACACTATGGGGGAACCTGAACAGCATGTCTTTGGACTGTGGGAGGAAACCCACACAGACACAGGGAGAACATGCAAACTCCACACAGACTGAGCAGGGATCAAACACATGTCCTCTCACACCACCCACACGCTGTGAGAAAGCAGAACTACTCGCTGTGCCACGTGCTGTCCAAATGACCTGTCTAGGGTACAGAGTGTGTAAGTTGTACAACAACAGGCCTGAAATATCTTGAAGCAACAAAAAATTCCCTACCTGCCTCTTCATTTACTAAATATTTAGCATTTTCTTCATACATGGGTGGAAGAGTACGGCAGAAATTTGAAATAAAAATTTATTATCAGCTATGCCCTACTTATGATCTGTGAGCTGCTCTGGGTTATCTCCATCTGATTCAAGAGAATTTAGCCATTTCTGTTGGTGAGGATGTCACCTTGATATCTGAGGACCCTAAAATTCCCCTGAGAAGAGTTCATTATACATTCCTAAGGCTTTAAGCCCTGCAAGTTTGTGACTTTGTAATAACTGGAAATGGAAGTTGAATTTTTTTTTTTTTTTTTTTGTCTTTATGCTCAGCAAATCAGTTACAGCTAGCAGAGAAATAAGTTCACTTTGTAGATTACCAACCTTTCCAGCTTTCAGCAAAAACACATAATACTTTATCTTAACAATCACCACAGCTATAGGGGACAAGTTTTGGTCTCCATGGATACACTGCACAATTACACTAAAACTTCAAAAGACAGCACTACACTGCAACCTTCTAATACCTTATGGACACTGTCTTTGTCATGATCCCCGAAGATCAGACTCGGGATGGACATAGCGGGCGTGTCACCTGGAGCCACTAAGCCACATTAGCACATTTGAACCACGTGAGTACCAAATCCGGTGGGGGGCGCAGTGGCGCAGTGGGTTGGGCTGCAGTCCTGCTCTCTGGTGGGTCTGGGGTTTGAGTCCCGCTTGGGGTGCCTTGTGGCAGACTGGCGTCCTGTCCTGGGTGTGTCCCCTCCCCCTCTGGCCTTACACCCTGTGTTGCCGGGTAGGCTCCGGTTCCCCGTGACCCTGTATGGGACAAGCGGTTCTGAGAATGTGTGAGTGTGAGTACCAAATCCCTAGCACCATAAAAGGGGTGATGGACAAACATCTAGTTGTGGATTCTTGATCTGCTCTTTATTGCATTTCCTGGCAATCTCATAGTGATTCTCATTCCGTGTCTGCTCACCTGCCACTAAAGTCCTATTCACAGTCTGTTTGTATTGCAGACAAAAGCTCCAGTCCTGTCTGCATCCATCCTCTGTGCTCTTATCCCAGTCCTGTGTCCCTGCCCAGTCTGAGTCACATTTCTGTGTACTCAAGTTAGTTTCCCTTACGAGAACACTCAGCACATCTCTTCCCTCCGTGTTCCTTGTATCACTTCGGCACTTCCTTTCTTAGTTTGAACGGTTCACATATACTATATGTATTTACTCTGCATCTGAGAACATCACCCATTTTGTTCACATTTAGATGCAGAGCAACACACATCTGTTTTCCTGTTGCCTCTGGACGTGACAGGCTTAACAGGTTATGTGAAATTCTCTGAAGTGTACCTGAATGATATGGTCATTTACACTACCTCATGGAAAGAGCATCTGGCTCATTTAAGACCAGTTTTGAAAACAACTACATGTAATGGATGAGAGCGAACTCATTTATTGGCTCATGGCTAGAGACTAAAAAAGGCAGGTCTGATAATGTAATGCATACGTTGTATTTTCTATGAGATGTACATTTTCTGAAGGGTGGGGACGGTAGTCGGTATGGGGTCACCGGGGCCCCACCCTGGAGCCAGGCCTGGGGGGGGGAGCCTGCATGCGAGCGCCTGGTGGCCAAGTCTATGCCCACGGGGCCTGGCCGGGCTCAGCCCGAAGCCAAGACGTGGAGCTGCTCTTCGGTGGGCTCACCACCTGCCGGAGAGGACATAAGGGGCCGGTGCGTTGTGATTTGGGCGGTGGTCGGGGCCGAGTGCCCGGTCGACCCAAACCTCAGGCGCCAACTCTGGCTTTTGGGACTTGGAATGTCACCTCATTGGCGGGGAAGGAGCCTGAGCTAATGCAGGAGGCTGAGAGATACCGTCTAGATATAGTCGGGCTCACTTCCACTCACAGCTTGGGTTCTGGAGCCACTCTTCTCGACCAAGGGTGGACTCTCCACTATTCTGGCGTTGCCCAAGGTGAGAGGCGGCGGGCGGGTGTGGGCTTATTAATAGCCCCCCAGTTCAGCCACCATGTGTTGGAGTCTACCCCGGTGAATGAGAGGGTCGTCTCCCTACGCCTTCGGGTCAGGGAAAGGTCTCTCACTGTCGTTTGTGCTTATGCGCCTAGCGGCAGTGTAGAGTACCCGGCCTTCTTGGAGTCCCTGGAGGGCCGGCTGGAAAGCGCTCCCTCTGGGGACTCTGTCGTTCTACTGGGGGACTTTAACGCCCACGTGGGCAGCAACAGTGACACCTGGAGGGGCGTGATTGGGAGGAACGGCCTCCCTGATCTGAACCCGAGCGGTGAGTTGTTATTGGATTTCTGCGCTAGTCGCGGTTTGTCCATAACGAACACCATGTTCATGCATAAGGGTGTCCATCAGTGCACTTGGCACCAGGACACCCTAGGTCGGAGGTCGATGATCGACTTTGTAGTCGTTTCTTCTGACCTTCGGCCATATGTCTTGGACACTCGGGTGAAGAGAGGGGCTGAGCTGTCAACTGATCACCACCTGGTGGTGAGTTAGATTCGATGGCAGGGGAAAAAGCTGGACAGACCTGGCAGGCCCAAACGCATAGTGAGGGTCTGTTGGGAACGTTTGGCGGAGGCCCCTGTCAGAGAGATCTTCAACTCCCACCTCCGACAGAGCTTCAACCAGGTCCCGAGGGAGGTGGGGGACATTGAGTCTGAATGGACTATGTTCCGCGCCTCCATTGTCGGGGCGGCGGTTCGGAACTGCGGCCATAAGGTCTCCGGCGCCTGTCGCGGCGGCAATCCCCGAACACTGTGGTGGACATCGGAGGTAAGGGATGCCGTCAAGCTGAAGAAGGAGTTCTATCGGGCCTGGCTGGCTCATGGGACTCCTGAAGTAGCTGACGGGTACCGGCGGGACAGACGGAACGGGGCCCTGGCAGTCGACGCGGCAAAAACTTGGGCCTGGGAGGAGTTCGGTGAGGCCATGGAGGAAGACTTTCGGTCGGCCTCAAAGAGATTCTGGCAAACCGTCCGGCGACTCAGAGGGAGGAAGCGGTGTTCCACAAACACTGTTTACAGTGGAAGCGGTACGCTGCTGACCTCAGCTGAGGATGTTCTCGGGCGGTGGAAGGAGTACTTTGAGGATCTCCTCAATCCCTCCGACACGCCTTCCGTAGAGGAAGCTGAGGCCGGGGACTCGGCGGGGGACTCATCCATTACCCTGGCTGAAGTTGCTGAGGTAGTCAAAAAACTCCTCGGAGGCAAGGCTCCGGGGGTGGATGAGATCCGCCCCGAGTTTCTCAAGTCTCTGGATGTTGTGGGGCTGTCTTGGCTGACACGCCTCTGAAGCATCACGTGGAGTTCGGGGACGGTGCCTCTGGACTGGCAGACCGGGGTGGTGGTCCCTCTTTTTAAGAAGGGGGACCGGAGATTGTGTTCCAACTATAGGGGGATCACACTCCTTAGCCTCCCTGGGAAAGTCTATGCCGGGGTACTGGAGAGGAGAATCCGACCGATAGTCGAACCTCGGATCCAGGAGGAGCAATGCGGTTTTCGCCCTGGCCGTGGAACACTGGACCAGCGCTATACCCTCACTAGGGTGTTGGAGGGTTCATGGGAGTTTGCCCAACCAGTCCATCTGTGTTTTGTGGACCTGGAGAAGGCATTCGACCGTGTCCCTCGTGGCATCCTGTGGGGGGTACTTCGGGAGTATGGGGTTCGGGGCTCGTTCCTACGGGCTGTTCGTTCCCTGTATGACCGGAGCAGGAGCTTGGTTCGCATTGCCGGCAGTAAGTCAGACCTGTTCCCTGTGCATGTTGGACTCCGCCAGGGCTGCCCTTTGTCACCGATTCTGTTCATTATCTTTATGGACAGAATTTCTAGCCGCAGCCAGGGAACAGAGGGTGTCTGTTTTGGTGGCCGCAGAATCTCGTCTCTGCTTTTTGCGGACGATGTAGTCCTGTTGGCTTCATCGAATCAAGACTTACAGCATGCACTGGGGAGGTTTGCAGCCGAGTGCGAAGCGGCGGGGATGAGAATCAGCACCTCCAAATCCGAGAGCATGGTCCTCAGTCGGAAAAAGGTGGATTGCCCCCTCCGGGTTAGGGGTAAGGGGGAGTTGCTCCCTCAAGTGGAGGAGTTTAAGTATCTCGGGGTCTTGTTCACGAGTGAGGGAAAAATGGAGCGGCAGGTTGACAGACGGATCGGTGCGGCGTCCGCAGTAATGCGGTCGTTGTACCGGTCTGTTGTGGTGAAGAAGGAGCTGAGTCGTAAGGCGAAGCTCTCAATTTACCGGTCAATCTACGTTCCTACCCTCACCTATGGTCATGAACTCTGGATCATGACCGAAAGAATGAGATCGCGGATACAAGCGGCAGAAATGAGTTTCCTCCGCAGGGTGGCTGGGCGCACCCTTAGAGATGGGGTGAGGAGCTCAGTCACCCGGGAGGAGCTCGGAGTAGAGCTGCTGCTCCTCCGCATCGAGAGGAGCCAGTTGAGGTGGCTCGGGCATCTGTTCCGGATGCCTCCTGGACCCCTCCCTGGGGAGGTGTTCCGGGCATGTCCCACTGGGAGGAGGCCTCAGGGCAGACCCAGGACACGTTGGAGAGACTACGTATCCCGGCTGGCCTGGGAACGCCTTGGGGTTCCCCCAGAGGAGCTGGAGGAGATTTGCGGGGAGAGGGAAGTCTGGAGGACTCTGCTCGGACAGCTGCCCCCGCGACCCGGTCCCAGATAAGCGGAGGAAGATGGATGGATGGATGGATGGATGGATGGATGGATGGATGGATGGATGGATGGATGGATGGATGGATGGGGGACGGTGGTGCAGTGGGTTTTGCTGGGTCCCCCTGTCTGGTGGGTCTGGGGTTAGAGTTCTGCTTGGGGTGCCCTGCAGAGGACTGGTGTTCCATCCGGGGTGTGTCCCCTCCCCCTCTGGCCCCACACCCTGCACTGCCGGGATAGGCTCCAGTTCGCAGTGACCCCGCTAAGCAGTCCTAGACACTGTGTGTGTGTGTGTGTGTGTGTGTGTGTGTGTGTGTGCGTGCGTGTGTGCGTGTGTGCGTGTGTGTGTGTGATGTACATTTTCTACCTTTGGAAAAAAATATCTCATAAATGAGTATATGTAAATGATAATGATTTGTGGCTTGGTATATTTTATTTCGCAGTTTCCAGCTATAGAACTTCACTAGCCAACCTCACAATAAAAAATTGCCAGAAATCAAGTGAAGTGTACTGAACACTGAGGCTGCTTTACACATTTTTAAAAATCTGGAATTCACACACTGAGTTCTGAAGAGCCCTGGTTCTGATCAGTCATTTCAGTCGATAATCGAATGTTGGACTGGGGGAAATATGAGCAAAGGGTGAAGAGGAGAAACAAGTTTTGTACTTAAGCTGAGAACCTTTACCAAGAGAAATCAGATGTTTTACAGAATAATGTTAAGACAGTTGGATTTATACTGAATTTAAATAAATATATAAAAGAAGCATCTCAAGTGTGTGTTGTCTCAAATCAGTGTTTATGTTGCTGAATCTTGAAGAACTTATCTCTGGTTCTAATGCAAAGGCTGAAATTATTTTGGTTTTGTTTCCAACTAAAAACTGAAAAAAAATCTGTGTGCATTTCCTGTTACAAAAAAAGAAGCTTAGTCACTTTGAAAGAGAACTAAATTTTTTTCTGTGAGATTACTGAAAACATTTCTGCATGAAAAGTTCAGATAGCACTGTCGGATTTAAGAATGTGCTACAAATCTGAATAGTATAAATTGTCAATCAATAGTGAGCAATGAGTATTTGAGTGAGTAATTGAGTGAGTGTGATTTAAATATTGCAAAAGCATGTCAAAGATGTGGGAAAATACTTGTTGACTGATTTTGTTTCGCTCCACACACTGCATTTGATAGATGTTTCTTTTTCAAGCATAAAACATTGTGCTTTAATGCTCTCAATTACATATTTGGGATTGGTACATGGGAAAGCACATAGGAATTAATCAAGCAGAGAGCATACTCCGATTCCATTTAATCAAGCTGATCATAAAAAGCACCAGCCTCTGAACTATACATTCTGTCCATTAGTTCTAATTTGACTTTTTTTTTAGAAAAGCTGGTAATCTGCAAATCCCAAAGCTTAGTTGTGTAGTTATATGGAGATCTTTCAAATGTGAACTCACACACACACACACACTTTCAGAACCGCTAGTCCCATGCGGGGTGACGGGGAACCGGAGCCTACCCGGCAACACAGGGCGTAAGGCCGGAGGGGGAGGGGACACACCCAGGACGGGACGCCAGTCCGTCGCAAGGCACCCCAAGCGGGACTTGAACCCCAGACCCACCGGAGAGCAGGACTGTGGCCCAACCCACTGCGCCACCGCACCCCCCAAATGTGAACTCCTCATACCTTAAACGTTTGTGGAAGTACAGTTCATTTACAACAATGATTTTCATTTTTAAAAATAAACTTCTTACCACTTTTTGCATATTAGTGGATGCAGTTATCAGAATGTCAAATAATAGTCAGCTGACTCCCTTAAAAATGATGAGTGTTATTCTATAAAACCAACTAATTAAATTTTACAAAGAATGAGGACCTACAAACCTAAGCATTGGGTATAGAAATATCACATAGGGATTCAGCAAATGACAGGTAAAGGACTGGGTTATACATATTTTTTCATTTCAATTCTGCTTGACAACAGTTAATGCCAGGGCAGAATGGAGTTTACAAGGATCATACAACAAGGTAAATACTGAAGCAGTTGTGACACAATTATATTTTGGGAAAACAAAATACAAGGATTGCCTGTAAATTTCACAATGGGTAACTGAAAGCAAGCTGAATGGAACCATTGTACTCTATAAAATTCTTTCATTTTGCATTCAATAGCTAATAAATGTCAGTGCATTACTTAAAGATCCTTATCAAGTTCCCCAGTGTGGGGAACATCATACTTGATAAAAACAGGAATATTAAATTCGGAAGCACCTGTACGTAATGTATTGTTGACATAATAAAGACATATCCCCTGGGATAATAGCAAACATTTTATACAGAAATTTTAGGAAATACTACCATGGCCAGTGGGGAGGTGAAGAATCTCTGCTTTGGAAAGGTTGAGCTGTAAGTGGTGATCGGACATCCATGCAGAGATGTCCAACATGCACGCTGTGATGCGCACAAAAATGTCTGATGCTCCAAGTGGAGATAAGATAAAGAGCTGGGTATGATTGGCGTAGCAGCGGTAGTTGAATCCATGGAAAGCAATGACAGGGCCGAGGGAGAGGGGTGGATAGAGAAGAGTAGAGAGCCTAGTACTGAGCCCCGGGGGACACTAGTTGAGAGAGACTGAGGAAAAGAATGGGTGCCCCACCAGACCACTTGGTAGAATCTGTCTGATAGGTAGGACTGAAACCATGTTAGTGTCATTCCTTAGATGCCAAGCTGACCAAGAGAGGAGAGTAGAATCCGGTGGTTCACAGTGTAGAATGGTGTAGGGAGGTCGAGGAGGATGAGGACTGAGGAGAGGGAAGCCGCTCTAGTCAACTGGAGGGCAACAGACACTGCCAGGAGCGTTGTCTTGCTGGAGTGTCCAGCTTAGAACCCAGACTGACATCAGTAGAAAAGAGATGATTCCTGGTGAAGAATTGAGATAATTGATCTACAGTTTTTGACAGTAAACAGAGGAGAGAGACTGTCCTGTAGATGGGAAGGAGCCAGAGGAGAGCAAGGAGTTGATAATCTTGGAGATGAAGGTGGAGACTTGCAGAGATGGTCAGTAGGAGTGTCTATGGGATCGGATCGAGCGAGCAGGTGGTGGCTCTGTGTGACAGTAGGAGGTCAGAGATTTCAGTTTCTGGCAAGGGTTTGAATTTGGAGAGTGTGACTTTCCAGGGAGGTCCACTGTGATTAGGGCAGTCAAATGCCAAGAACTTGTCTGTGATTATGTTGATTTCGTCTCTGAAAAACAAAGCAAAGTCATCGACAGTGAGAGAAGGTGGAGGAGAAAGTAGTGGAGGACAGAGTATGAATGAGAAGGTGGCGAAGAGTCTGTGTGTTTTTTTTGGTTGCAGACTGTATTTTGTTGTGGAAGAAGGTTGTTTTAGCTGAGGAGACAGCAGAGCGAAAAGTAGCTAAGAGGTCTTTGTTCACATCCAGGTCTGTGTGCAAGCAGGAGTTTGGTCCTGTTGGCACATAATATATCAGTCAGCCCCATGAGGTGGAACTGGGGCATGCTGGTCTGGGAGTTGGGGGACAGAGAGAGTGAAGAGAGGAAGATAGGGCAGAGAGGAAAACAGTAACATTGTCTGTTGATAGATCTGAGAATTGTGCAGCATAAGCGAGAACGCACAGTGTGGCAAAGGCAAGGCAGGAGGGCAAGAGAGAGTTTAGATTACGGACGAAGGTGACAATGGGTGCAGAAGCAGGAAAGGGATTAGTGGTGAGGCAGGGTTGGAAAGAAATGAAGAAATGATCAGAGACATGCAGCGGAGTAACAAAGAGGACAGGGTAGCCACAGTTACGGGAGAAGACAAGGTCAAGGCGATTGACAGCTTTGTGAGTAGCAGGGGATTGGGACAGGCAGAGGTCAAAGGACTTCAGGAGCAACAGAAGGCCTCGACATTCAGGTTGAAGTTACCCAAGAGAATCAACGGACTGTTGAGAGAGCTCAACAAGATCTTAAAGTCATCCACAAAGTGGCCGAGAGGGCAGGCAGGATGATAGAGAACAACCACTACGAGTGTGACCGGGGCAGTGACAGAGACAGCATGCAATTGAGAGGAGGACAGGTCACACAGTTGAAGAGGGAGAACAGAATATTTGCACTGGCGAAAGATGAGCAGGCCTGTGCCTCCACCTCTGCCAGACGAACGAGGGGTGTGGGAGAATGAGTAGTTAGTGGAGAGGGCTGCAGGTGTGGCAGATTCTATTCTCCTCTCTTAGTTAGCTTGGGATCAAAGGAGTGGCACTAAGATGGTTTGAATCCTACCTATCTGATAGATCCTATCAAGCGGTCTGGCGGAGCTCTCATTCTTCACCTCTGCCTCTCTCAATAGGTGTCCCACAGGGCTCGGTACTAGGTCTTCTTCTCTTCTTGATCTACGCCTCCTCCCTCGGCCCGGTCATAGCCTGTTATGGATGCAAATATCAGTGCTATGTTGATGATATCCAGCTCTTCCTCTCTTTTCCACCTGGAACATCAGACATTTCTGCGCGCATTGCTACCTGCCTGTCAGACATCTCTCCATGTATGTCTGATCACCACCTCCAACTCAACCTCTTCAAAACAGAGATTCTTCACCTCCCAGCTGGCCTATCCTTCTGTCACAATCTATCGATCAAACTGAACAACTTACTCATTTTGCCTGTCTCCTTGGCTCAGAGTCTGGGAGTAATGACTGACTTGAGTCTATCTTTCTCTCAGCACATTGAAACCACAACCCGGTCCTGCAGATCCATCCTTGCCTCACAACTGACTCTGCCCAACTACTTGTCTACGCCATGGTGACATCCCGTCTGGACTACGGCAACTCTCTCCTCTGTGGCCTTCCTGCTACTGGCATCAAACCTCTGCAGCTGATACAGAATGCTGCTGCACAAGTTGTGTTTTACTTGCCAAAATGTTCCCATGTATCTCCTCTACTGATTTCTCTGCACTGGCTTCTTATAGCTGCCTGGATCAAATTCAAGACCCTGGTTACTGCCTACAAATGCATCAATAGAACTGCTCCCAGCTATTTACAAAACTTGATCATCTGCTACATTCCAACCAGACCCCTTTGCTGGTCTACTTCTGTTGACTTGGTGGTCCCGTGCATGAAAAGTAAAGAACAGAGGTTCTCGGTTCTGGCTCCGTTGTGGTGGAATGACCTCCCCCTCTATCTCAGAACTGCTGAAACTCTGTCTACACTCAAGAAGGGTCTAAAAAATCAACTTTTCCAGACTCACTTTGCCCAAGATCGCTTCAGCTCATGTATGGTGTAAATGTTCATGCACCATAACTTTATGATCATCCTCAGATAAGCCTATACACAGCCACTACTCCTGTATTGTATGTAAATGTTTTTGTACTTAAAAAAATGTAGGAAGGTTATCAGGATTTATCTATCATTCATCTATCCGGCGTTTTATGTACCTATTCGAGCGATGAACATCAAGTGGAAAGTAACAAACTAGGTTTACTTAAGAATCACGTCTGCAACTATGTCTCTTTCTCCTAATGTAATGCACAAATTGTATTTTTGCTGAGATGTACATCGCTTTGGAGAAAGGCATCTGCTAAATCTCTCTAGCTCCTGTATTGTGTAAATGTTCATGCACCATAACTTCATGATCATCCCCAGATAAGCCTTTATACAACTGCTTTGTGTACCTTATTATTTAAAAAAAAAAAAAAAAAGTAGGAAGTTCGCACAAATTGTATTTTCACTGAGATGTACGTCGCTTTGGAGAAAAGCGTCAGCTAAATGAATCAATGTAAAAGTAAATGAAAATGAAAAATGTAATACAGAATTCAGGTATGGTCAGGAGGTCCAGTGGGAGGGGGGAGACATAGGCTGGTATGAAGTCAGCCTTCCTCACAGCAGACTCGCAGTTCCAGAGTCTCATGGAGAGGTTGAAACAGGATCAAGGACTTGATAGACGAGGATAAAACAGGTTACTGTAGCAGCAGGGGCGTCTGAGTCTCTGATGATGATGATGATGTCACACAGTCCAGTTGCCGTAGACAGCTTTGATGAAGTAAGTAAATAAATAATTAAATAAATATTTACTCAGTCTCAACAAAAACTATACATTGCGAGCTTCACAAAGCTGGAATTTATGGCAGGGCTGCTACTGAGAGCTTGCTAGTGTCCAAGGCCAATGCACAAAGACATGTAACCCTGAGCAATAAAGAAAAGCAATACGATTTCATCTTTCACTCCAATTTTTATATCGGGATGGGTTTATATTTGCAGAAAAGATGCCTTCAAACCACAAAGACTGTTGCCAGGTGTTTAACTTGGTGTGAGATCCGTAATGGTATTGGTTGCAATACTATTAGGTTTGATGATTGCTCTGCATGGTTGTGTAACAGTGAAGAAACACTGGGCTTCCCTACCTCCAACCTCCTACTGTCTGTATGGAGTAGCTAAATAAGAATTGTGACAGCTTCCTGGTTCTTCATACAAGAAGACACTAACTCAGAAGTTTTGGCTTTAAAATTGCTTAAGTTGTTGGGGAGAAGAGGAATCAGAAGCAGACTCAGACTCCAAAACTTCTTTCCTTTCTCCTTCCCTCCTTGTCACTCCAGGGGGAATCTCACTCACTCACTCACTGTTGGCAATGGGGTTCTTATAACAGTTTGCACCACTTTTGTTGTCAGAGAGAGGGGCCACAAATTTATTCAGGGTGTATATAGGTGTGTAGATGTGTGCATATTCTGTGTGGGTAGTGTTATAAGTGCATAGCCTGTTTATGTTAGTGTGTATGGAATTCTGTTCTGTTGTGTAGTGTTCTGTTTTCCCTATGCGTGTATCCCTGAAAAATACATTGCAAGTGGAAAAATTAACATTTTTGTTAGAATTGTATCATGAGTACAGAGTAAAAAACAAAAATACACAAAGAAACTGGACAGGAGTCTTTGCTCTGAGCAAATGAGCAAATGTTTGAATGTTTCACTGCTGAACTTCAATAGTAACAATAATCAATGAGTAATAGTGAAAGTCATATTACCATATGACCGCAATAATCTATATTGACAATGAAAGTCTATATTACTGTTTAGTATGGATTTATAGGCCAAGACTACCATTATATCCTTGGATATAATGTGGCCACTGGGTGCACACACATCTAACATTCACTAGCTAGCAGGAGGAACCACAGAATTCCAATATGAATAATAATATCTTTCATGCCTGATAAGCCATAAAGAGTCAGTTTTTTGTAGCTTTTCTATTTAGCGATGGCGCATGTTGAATACAATAACCAAAGTGGTGTTTTCATTTATTCACACATCAGTTGCTTGAAGCCCTTTTGAAAGTTTTAGCAATAAATCACTGAATATAAGTACCAGTACATTTAATTAGTTATAATTCATGGAACAGGTTTTTAAGGCAGGAATGTGTAGCCAGAGAAAAGACTGGACATATCCATTATTTACAGAAGAAAAAAAAAATCTGCTGTATTTGGCTCCTGTGTATGGCAAGAATTTCTTTTTTTTTGATGTTTCATTGCTCCCCACATATTCAGCATTCAAAATCGTATTTCATTGGTCACTAGAAGGTACTAGCAATGCAATGTAATGTTGAGCAGCAGAGGGATTATTCTGGAGCCCAATTCAAAATGCTATCATAACCAAAATATATGTATCATGCTAAGTATTAATGATGTCAAAATTGACCCCATTGCAAATTTTAAGTGCCTCTTACACCAGGTGGACAAAATATGCAAATACAGTTAAAACAACCAAAATTCTGGAAATTTATGTTACTTATGAGTGGGGCAGATTACAAGTATGTCAGGAGCAGGGATAACTGTGTGCAAAATGTGTAGAATTACAGACAAACAACAAAAAGACAATTTTGGTATTAAGTCACTTATGATCCCATAATCATTTGGTTGCAAAATTTTTGGTAATTCTAGTGTTAATGCTAAGGTTAAGCTTTTGTAAAACTGATGCAGTGATCTCAATTGCAATCTTGCCAGTAAATAAATATGCTACAAAGAAATACTTGATAGTGTGAAACTTTTTTGCAGGCTCATGAAAATATTTTGGCAACGTGAAGTTTCATGACATGGCATTTTTTTTTTTGTCATTTCACTAAATTTGCGCAACAATAAGTGCTCAACATGTCATTAAAGACAACTGCTTTTTTGACAGTCCCAGCTACCGGATAACATGGCAAAAACAAAATAATCTATTCAGATAAAATATATATGGGGGCGTGGTGACACAGCAGGTTTGACCGGGTCCTGCTCTCTTGTGGGTCTGGGTTTCGAGCCCCGCTTGGGGTGCCTTGAGACAGACTCGCGTCCCCTCCTGGGTGTGTCCCCTCCCCCTCCAGCCTTATTTCCTGTGTTGCCGGGTTAGCTTTGGAGCTAAAAAATCTGTGTTTTATTAATAGCTGTGTGCAAAGCTCAGTAGATTTTTGCAATGGCATAGCATCAGGATATCCATGAAAAGAAAATTCTTGAACATGAAAACAGATTCTGAATAAATAATTGGAGTAACTAAAATTTACTTTAATTTCCCATTTTTTGGCAAAATAAAGTTTCTTGTTTTTTTTGAATTCCACATTATTAACACTGATATCAAACCTACTTGTGCAGTCTGTTTTATACCATTGTCAACCTTGATATCCAAAAAACACTTTTGAAATCTCCCCGGATTTCTTGTCTGGAATACTTTTTTATGAAGCTTGCATTGTGCCTGCAAAAAATATCCATGACACAACTACATCAAAAATGCTATGTTTATACTGACAGCAGCACATTATGAAACATATCTAGATATTTGGTAGATGCCGCAGTAGCAGAATCACGGATCTTTGAAAACATCAGCTGTCGACATAAAAAAGCCCTTTTCACTGTCAAACTAGAGCACACCTGCCAATAAAACAAACTTCATCAGAATAAAAATAAAGCAGCTTGAATGAATTGAAATGATAATAGCCTTACAATATTGTATGGCTGAGGAACAAGGCCAGTTTTATATGTCATGCTAATTTTTTTTTCAGCAAAGTACAATCTTTGCTTGGGTTGTCACACACTCCTTGGTAGCTTTCCATATCGTATTTAAGCACTCACCAAACTGGCAGAAATATTGTCCTAGACCTGTACTTAGGAAGTCCAGTGTTTTATTACATAACTAAAGAAGAGCATGTAATGAATTTGGTCAGTAGAAAACTATAAACAGCAGTCTACAGCTTCAAATTGCAGAAAGTATTATTTTTGACATATGTATTACTGTAATGTACTGTACTGTAATGTAACCTGAATCACTGCAGTAAATTCACAGCTGAATAAAATGTTTTACACATTAATAATAATAATAATAATAAGAAGAAGAAGAAGAAGAAGAAGAAGAAGAAGAAGAAGAAGAAGAAAAATAGCTGTTTATTTAGGCGATGCTTTTCTCCAAAGTGACACACATCTCAGAGAAAATACAATTTGTGCATTACATTAGGAGAAAGAAAGACAGTTACTGACATGTGATTCTTAAGTAAACCTAGTTTCTTTCCAATTCATGCACTGCTGTTCATCGCACAAGTATCTGCACAAAACTCAGGATAGACTAATCCTGATCACCTTCCTACAAATTATAATTATTATTATTATTATTATTATTATTATTATTGTCAGGTCTGACTAAAGCCTGACTTTTAGCTTTCTCATTCTGTAGGGGAAAGAAAATCATTATTGCACTTAGTTGCTCAAACTTGGCAAGATCTAAGCCCCTAGTTGCTCCCAATTATCTCTCTTGAGTGTCCTGTGCATTAGCACCATTAGCACCTCCTGAGAAAGTGTCAGGGGTCAACTGCTTCTAGCGCAAGAGCCAACACTCCTGCCATTATAGAAAGCTCCACTGGAGAGTTCTTTAGTAATCTCTAAAAGTACAAAGTAAGAACCAGGCTGCATGTGTAACAGTTTTTTGTTTTTTTTTTTTAATACCAGCTTTTTTTGGCAGGTTTCAGATCTCAGCAGCCAAAACAGAAAAGAACCCAATCAATCAATCAATCAATCAATCAATCAATCAATATGTGGGATTATATGGGATTTTACTTGGTAAATCATGCTAAGTGCCTTTCTAAAGTACATTTACATTTACATTTATTCATTTAGCAGACACTTTTCTCCAAAGTGACATATAACTCAAATAAAAAACAATGTATGCATTACATTAGCAGGAAGAGAGACTTTGATGCAGACTTGTGATTCTTAAATGCAGTTAGGTTCTTTCAGTTCAATTCAATTCAATTCAATTTATTTTTATAGAGCGCTCTTCTCATGCAGTGACACAGAGTGCTTTAACACAGACATAAGGCAAGAAAAACAGATACAAACAAAGAAGACAGTCGACTAATGGCTACCATAATAAAGTACTTTTATAGAACTATAAGTATGCCTACTGGCCACCAGGGAAAGGAACACACACACACTTTCTGAACCGCTTGTCCCATACGGGGTCGCGGGGAACCGGAGCCTACCCGGCAACACAGGGCGTAAGGCCGGAGGGGGAGGGGACACACCCAGGACGGGACGCCAGTCCGTTGCAAGGAACCCCAAGTGGGACTCAAACCCCAGACCCACTAGAGAAGAGGACCCGGTCCAACCCACTGCGCCACTGCGCCACCACACCCCCTGGGAAAGGAGCAAAAACTCCCAAATGAAAGTTGAGGGAGAAAAAAAAACCTCTGGGGGTCCACAGGTGGTTCTTTCCACCGTATGAAGCAATGTTCATCATACAAGTAGCTGCATAAAACTATCAGAATATCCACGATTCCTGATCACTTACCTAGTATTTTTTTTTCTTTTTTTGAGATACATATAAACACATTTACACTACATTTCAGGAGTAGCTGCATAAAAGATAATCCAGGCATGACCTTAAAGTTATAGTGCAAGAACATTTACGACTTACATGAACATTAAGAGATGGTGGGTGAAGTGAGTCATGTGTTCAGATGAGTCTTAAAAAGGTGAGTTTTAAGACCATTTTAAATGTGCACAGAGAGTCAGCAGTTCTGAGTGAGAGGGGGAGGCCATTCCGCCACAACTGAGAACCTTCATGCTTAACCTTTTGTGCGTGGGACCATTAAGCAGGCAGATGTGGAAGAGTGTAGCAGTCTGGTTGGGGTGTAGTGGATGATCAGGTCTCGTAGATAGCTAGTAGCAGATCTGGAGGCCATAACCGGGGTCTTAAATTTGATCCGGGCAGCTATAGGAAGCCAATGCAAAGAAACAAGTACAGGAGATACACGGGAATGCTTGAGGAATTCAAATAGTTGATCTGTTTTAGACAGAAAACAGAGGAGGAAGACTGGCCTGTAGGTTTGCACTGAATTAGGATCCAGAAAGAGTTGATGAAAGTACATGAAGTTTTGTATAAGATCTACACATCTTAAGATGTCCTCCCTTTTATGATAGTTTGCACATTTGTGACAATCAGTGTTTCATACTACTTTGCCATTTTAAGATGCACTAATAATATAGCAAGGAACAGCAAGGCCCTCTAATAATGTACACACACATTGTCTGAAACCGCTTGTCACAAATGGGGTCGCGGCAAAGTGGAGCCTAACCCAGCAACACAGAGTGCAGGGCTGGAGGAGGAGGGGACACACCAAGAACGGGACATCAGTCTGTTGCAAGGCACCCCGAGTAGGACTTGAACCCCAGACCTCCAACCAAACCCGCCACCGCACTCCCCCCACTAGTAATGTTCAATTTTAAAATAGTCTATGAAAATCGTTCAAGAAAATGCTTTTTTTGTTGTTCTCATGTTTCTGTATCACACTTTGCTCTTAGTGAGCAAGGCTGAGTAGACCCAGAGTCATAACCACATAATCATAGCAGCATTTCTCCTCACACTGAGCTATCAGATATACTACAAGCTCCTCAGTGGCTCAACCAGTGAGGCTCAGCATAGTAATCTGCAGTGAGTGTTGTTTAGGGGACTACTTTTCAATATCGAGGTCGACCTACATATGTATGCTGGTTTCTGAATCACTCAGAACATTCCTTCTCTAAGAAACTCTTTTACAGGATAATATATGCAATTCTGTGTAGAACGTAACATGCCATCTCTTCAAGGACACATCTGAACAATCCCAATAATCATAGTTTAAAACTGTGGGCACACTCTTTGCAGTGTTTTATTTAGTTGTGCCACCTCTTAATGCAATGTTTTGATTGTAAACAAATTAATTTTAAATGAGGTCCAAGTCTACAGTTCAGCATTCATTGTTCCACATGGAAACAATAAAGGAACAAGTAATTAGAATGTGTCCAGCATAATCTGTCTAATTACAATGTGTTGAGCATTTATTACATGTTTGTATTAAAAATAAAAACACTTGTGGTACATTTTCTAGGGCTTTTTAGTGGAAAAATAATGTCACTGAAAAAGTTTCTCTGCAAAAAAATATATCACATTCTTTTTTGAAAGGATATAGCTCTACTTGTGATAATCTATTACACACACACACACACACACACACACATTTTCAGAACCGCTTGTCCCATACGGGGTCACGGGGAACCGGAGCCTACCCGGGAACACAGGGGCGTAAGGCCAGAGGGGGAGGGAACACACCCAGGACGGGACGCCAGTCCGTCGCAAGGCACCCCAAGCGGGACTCGAACCCCAGACCCAGTGGACAGCAGGACTGTGGTCTAACCCACTGCGCCACCGCACCCCCTAATCTATTACAATGAATTTTAATTTCTGAGGTAATGATTGGCTGTCTCTTGCCAATCATTAAAAACAATTACATTATTTTTCCAAACACTCTGCATAGAACCCTAGAAAAGCCTGCTGGGAGGCTGGCTTTGCAGACAATTTGAAAATCTAGAGTAAAACACTGGGACAAGGGGCAAAATGCCATGTATTAAATACTATGGACCACAGCCGGTAATCTTCATTCAAGGTTTTTAAGAGCATCAGTTCTAATTCTAAGAACAATCTTTAAATTCTCAATGAATATAATAGTCATTGTGTCTTAAGGTAGCATTTGACAACCTATGACAAACATTCAGGTTTGAGTCTTTGCCGTGCCAAAGCAGCACCTATGCTAAAGATATTCAGAAATGAATGGGCGTGAGCTACAACAAAGTCCTTTAGAATAATGACAGAGATAAAACTTTTTGCCAGAGAGGCAACAACGATGGTATGAGATGAACTGAAGAAATATTTTCCTCCAGGTGTGTGAAAGGGACGAAACTACAGACAACTTGAAATTCAGAAGTAAAGTTATGAACTTGATCTTCATAAGGTATATACGAGAAGAGGTGCATCTGTGTTCACCCTTCCTCATGTGTGTTCATCCTCCTTGACTTAGAACTGATGTTCACTGGCTAAGTTGCACCAATTAAAATAGGAAAAAAAAGGATCCTGTGCCAACACAGGAACATTGAAACAAAAACCAACTGCACTGATTTGGCCCTAAGTCCTGTTGAGATTAATGTTTTACATACTGGGTATATGGAGTCCTGACAGTGCTGCTGCAGTAGCTCTTTTCTCAGTTAAGCTCACTAAGAGAGTGTTATCCTATGAAGCTGGTCTAGGGAGCAGAGAACAACAGGTCAGGGAAAATTAAAATCTGGAAGAAGTGTTGAAGACAAAAATAAGTAAATATTTATACTCACTTTTACTCAAAAATATTTATACAGAGGAAATTAGTAGTAGTTACTATATATAGATTACTATACTGTAGTTTTATAATACTATAGATTACTATATGTAGTTACTTTTTATGTATAGTGTATACAGAATAATTAATTATTTGTGTGCAATAGTAAAAAGATTTGTCAAACTATTGTTTTGTTACAATATTAGCTGATTTACAGAAAAAATAAGAGAAGAAAAACTGTTCTGGATGGCAGGATGTTTTGAAAGAAATTGGCAGAAACTCTTGGAAATTGGAAATGATTGCTAACTGGGGGGGACGCGGTGGCATGGCAGGATTGGCCAGCGCCCGCTGTGTAGCGGGTCTGCCGCTCGAGCCCTACTTGGGGTGCCTTGTGGCAAACTAGTGTCCTGTCCAGGGTATGTCCTCTCCCCCTTCAGATATGCACTCTGTGCCTGGAAGCATTCGAAACCACCAGGTCGGCTCTGGCTTGCCATCACCCTGCTCGGGACAAGCGGTTGTAGACAGTGGTTGGTTGCTACCTGGGGTGATCCTTTTTTATTACCGGTTGAGTTTTCATGTTTGACTACAAATGCTTTCCAAAGCAATGAAAATACAAGACAAAAATGGTACGAAGAAGATCGGCCAAGTGCAGAACTCATAGTAGAAACACACCAACGTGTGTTAACATCAGTGTAAACTGAGCCTTGCATTAAAGTGATTTTATTTTTTTTTCATTTCAGTTTATTTTATTCTAAATTGTGTGTTGGAAGACAATAAATAAATAATCTCCAATTTACAGGAGAATTTCTAAATACTATAATAATTGCCTTTGAGGGCCTGAAAAAAAGAAAAAAAAAGACAGTATGAGGTCAATAAGTACTTTGTGAAAAAAAGTAATACAATAATATAATGAAATTACTTTGTAGATAGTTGTAGAATCGATCAGCTCTGCTGCTCACAACCACACTGAATACTTAGTAGACATTGCTGGAATGCAAATGTATACACGCCTGTGTCGGCAAGACACTTAAAGTGAACAGGCAGCCTGCTGTTACAATATAATAATCACGTTCTGGCCTAGACTACACAAAATTAATATTGTCCTGTTCTTAACCTGAAGTTAACGCATTAATCTGGCAGGAGTGATAGCTTTTTTGTACAGCCTTCAAACTTTCAAGGAAAGCTGTTTCTCACATGAGAAATGTTAAAACTAAAATGCGCACGCACACGCACACACGCACACACACACACACACACACACACACACTTTCTGAACCGCTTGTCCCATACAGGGTCGCGGGGAACCGGAGCCTAACCCGGCAACTTCAGGACGTAAGGCTGGAGGGGGAGGGGACACACCCAGGACGGGACGCCAGTCCATCAAAAGGCACCCCAAGCGGGACTCGAACCGCAGACCCACCGGAGAGCAGGACCCGGTCCAACCCTAAAACTAAAATAATAAAATTTAAATTTTATTAAAAATACATTGTAAGTACAGTTTTTACATGCCTTTCAAATGAATAGTTAACTTCTTACATCCATAGGCCATTTATGTCATTTAAAGAAGGAAATACTTTCAAAGAGCTGTTGACATTCCCTCTATAATTTTATTTTAAATATAGCATTTAAGTAAATTTGTCCAATTATTATCCCAAGATACCAAGGCACAGCTTTTCATTAACTGAAAGTGAAAACAGTGATGTCGATAGTGCATACAGTACATACTGAAACACCTGAGTTTTATACAGAAGCTTTACTAATAGTGAATGAAATAAGATCAGAACTGAAGTCATTGTCAAGAAAATAGCTAATGGACTTATAATCAATCCACACAGCTGCTTAAAGACTTGAAAAAAAATCATTATGCATTGAAATACCAAAGAAAGGAGACACAGCAGATGTGCAAAGTATCTTAAAATCTTAAAATTTCATACTTCAATAAAACTATGGTCAAGGTAATTTAATTGCTTGAGGTAATTAACTTCCTGACATACAAGGTATACTCGGAAAAGCCTGAGGAATAAGAAACATCATTTTTGTTGTATGATGGGAAACGCAAAGTCACACACAACGTCTACAACAACTCGTCCCAAGTGAGGTCGCACCGAGCTGGAGCCTAACCTGGCAATACAGGGTGTAAGGCTGAAGGTGGAAGGGACACACCGCAGACAGGATGCCAGTCCACGGCATGGCACTCCAGGCAGGACTCAAACCCCAGACCCACTACAGAGCAGGCCCCGGCCAAACCCACTGCATCACTAAACCCATGTGAAAGGTACTACGGCTAGCCTGAGAAGTGCCTGGGTTTCACCCTGCAGTGCAAACTGGTGTTCGCGAGCCAGCCCCACATTTATAAATCTGATGCTAGTAAAATAACTTGTTTGATTGCTCTCCTCACCAGACTTGCAGTAGACTGGGCTATGGCGGTCTGTCACAAGCGGGAGTCCACTGCCTACGAAAGCTTCCTGAAGCAGTTTCAGGCGGTGTTCAACCACCCGCTGTCGGCGCACTCGGCCAGCGACTGCCTGATGGTGATCCAGTAGGGGAATCGGACCATGGCAGTTTACTCCCTAGAGTTTCGGAGCCTGGCAGAGAAGAGCGGCTGGGACCAGGCTGTCCTCTTGGCCTCCTATGCCACGGCTACATCCTCGGATCCAAGCTGAATTGGCATACTGAGGGGAGGACTGGATCCTGGATCTCTTCATTGAAAACGCGATCATCGTGAATAACCTGGCACATGATCATCTACCCTATCCCTGGCTGACCCCACTGGAGACGCTGATGCCTCTTGAGGTCCAGGAACCAATGCAGCTGGGACAGAGGTGTCTCTCTCCTGAAGAGAGACAGCGATGGCTCCAGGGTCAGTTGTATCTGCATTGTGGTGGGTCAGGGCACTTCTGAGTGGACTGCCTCTGGAAACCACCTGCGAGCAAACCCTGCTACGGAGCAGAGGTGAGTGCCGCCCTCTGCACCGAGACACAGCTAACGGTACCACTCGAGATGTCCTGGGGGGCTTCCCGGATACAGACACGCGCATTGATTGATTCAGAGGCCGCCAGTTGTTTTATAGACGCGACCTTTGCCCCAGCACCACAACATCTCGGTACACTAATGTGAAGTCACACACCGGATCAGAGCTCTGGACGGGGAGCCACTGGATAAGGGGGTGGTGGAGAAACAGACAGTGTCGTTGTGGGTCTGGGTCGGGTCATGTCACACCTAGGACCTCGCGTTTTATCTTATCTGGTCCCCGGAGATGTCAGTGATATTGGCGTTCGTGTGGTTGGCTAAGCACGACCTGGTTTTCTCCTGGAGCAAGGGGGAATTAGTGGCATGGGGACCGCAGTGTGCCACCACTTGCTTGACCCTACCTTGCCGGGCCACCTCTGTGGAGAGCCTGGAAGCATCCTAAACCTTTGTCGTGCCCGTGGAGTATCAGGACCTCACTGAGGTTTTCAGTAAGAACAAGGAGGCTAATTTACACCCGCACAAGCCATGGGATTGTGCTATTGATCTGCTGCCTAGCGCATCTCCCTCCAGAAGTAGGATCTACCCCTTGTTGTTACCTGAGCAACAGGAACTACAGGAATACGTGAAAGAGGCCTTAGCCTCTGGGATCATTAGGCTGTCCACCTCCCCAGCAGTCGCCGGATTCTTTTTTATTGCTAAGAAAGACTGTGGGCTGCAGCCCTGTATTGACTATCGAGAGCTGAACGTGGTCACGGTAGAATACCCACACCCCTTGCCTCTCATCACCGCTGCTTTGGAACAGGTCCAAGGGGCTCGAGTGTTTACCAAGCTGGACTTGCGCAGCGCCTACAACCTCATCTGGATTCCGGAAGGCGATGAGTGGAAGACCACATGTAGCACCTCCTTAGGGCATTACGAGTATCTGGCCATCCCGTTCCGCCTAGCCAATGTGCCATCAATGTTCCAGGTCTTTGTTAATTATGTTTTGGGAGACCTGGTAAACAAGGGAGTTCTCGTGTACCTTGACGACATCCTCATATACTCCCAGACAATAAACCAGCATGTCTGCCTGGTGAGGCAGGTATTACGGAGGTTGTTGGAGAACTGGTCGTATGTCAAGGGAGAAAAATGTGTGTTCCATCAGAAACAGGTCTCCTTCCTCGGGTTTATTCTGAAGGCCGACGGTGTGGCTATGGACCCAAAAAAAGTCCAGGCAGTACTGGACTGGCCCTGGCCCACGTCTGTCAAAGCCCTGCAGAGCTTTTTGGGCTTTGCTAACTTTTATCGCAGGGTCATCAGGGGTTTTAGCTCGGTGGCAGCCCCGCTGACGGCACTGTTGCGGGGAAAGGGAATGAAGCTGGTGTGGCCGGAGGAGGCCCAGACTGCATTCCAGACCCTCAAGAAGAGGTTCACTACAGCACCGATCCTGCGATACCCGGATCCTTCGCTCCCATTTGTGGTGGAGGTAGACGACTCGGAGGTAGGGGTTGGTGCTATCCTTTCGCAAGGACAGGGTATTCCCCTGAATATGAATGAGTCCAGGAGCTATGTTGTCTGGGGCTATATGCCCCTGGTAGGGTCTCCCATGGCAGACAGGTCCTGGATGACAGACGAGACAAAGCGCGGTTCGAAAACCCCTTATGAAGGAAAAAGCAAGGCTTTCGTTTACCCCGCCCGGTATGGGGTCACCGGGGCCCCACCCTGGAGCCAGGCCTGGGGGGGGGCTCGCATGCGAGCGCCTGGTGGCCAGGTCTATGCCCACGGGGCCTGGCTGGGCTCAGCCCGAAGCCATGACGTGGAGCCGCTCTTCGGCGGGCTCACCACCTGCCGGAGAAACCGTAAGGGGCCGGTGCATTGTGATTTGGGCGGTGGTCGGGGCCGAGTGCCCGGCCGACCCAAACCTCGGGCGCCAACTCTGGTTTTTGGGACTTGGAATGTCACCTCACTGGCGGGGAAGGAGCCTGAGCTGGTGCGGGAAGTTGAGAGATACCGTCTAGATATAGTCGGGCTCACTTCCACTCACAGCTTGGGTTCTGGAACCACTCTCCTCGATCGAGGGTGGACTCTCCACTATTCTGGCGTTGCCCAAGGTGAGAGGCGGAGGGCTGGTGTGGGCTTATTAATAGCCCCCCAGTTCAGCCACCATGTGTTGGAGTCTACCCCGGTGAATGAGAGGGTCGTCTCCCTACGCCTTCGGGTCAGGGAACGGTCTCTCACTGTCGTTTGTGCTTATGCGCCTAGCGGCAGTGTAGAGTACCCGGCCTTCTTGGAGTCCCTTGAGGGCGTGCTGGAAAGCGCTCCCACTGGGGACTCTGTCGTTCTACTGGGGGACTTTAACGCCCACGTGGGCAGCAACAGTGATACCTGGAGGGGCGTGATTGGGAGAAACGGCCTCCCTGATCTGAACCCTAGCGGTGAGTTGTTATTGGATTTCTGTGCTAGTCGCGGTTTATCCATAACGAACACCATGTTCATGCATAAGGGTGTCCATCAGTGCACTTGGCACCAGGACACCCTAGGTCGGAGGTCGATGATCGACTTTGTAGTCGTTTCTTCTGACCTTCGGCCATATGTCTTGGACACTCGGGTGAAGAGAGGGGCTGAGCTGTCAACTGATCACCACCTGGTGGTGAGTTGGATTCGATGGCGGGGGAAAAAGCTGGACAGACCTGGCAGGCCCAAACGCATAGTGAGGGTCTGTTGGGAACGTTTGGCGGAGGCCCCTGTCAGAGAGGTCTTCAACTCCCACCTCCGACAGAGCTTCAACCAGGTCCCGAGGGAGGTGGGGGACATTGAGTCCTAATGGACTATGTTCCACACCTCCACTGTCGGGGCAGCGGTTCGGAGCTGCGGCCATAAGGTCTCCGGCGCCTGTCGCGGCGGCAATCCCCGAACACGGTGGTGGACACCGGAAGTAAGGGATGCCGTCAAGCTGAAGAAGGAGTTCTATCGGGCCTGGCTGGCTCATGGGACTCCTGAAGCAGCTGACAGGTACCGACGGGCCAAACGGAGCGCGGCTCTGGCAGTCGCCGCGGCAAAAACTCGGGCTTGGGAGGAGTTCGGTGAGGCCATGGAGGAAGACTTTCGGTCGGCCTCAAAGAGATTCTGGCAAACCATCCGGCGACTCAGAGGGGGGAAGCGGTGTTCCACGAACACTGTTTACAGTGGAAGTGGTGCGCTGCTGACCTCAGCTGAGGATGTCCTTGGGCGGTGGAAGGAGTACTTTGAGGATCTCCTCAATCCCTCCGACACGCCTTCCGTAGAGGAAGCTGAGGCCGGGTACTTGGAGGGGGACTCGTCCATTAGCCTGGCTGAAGTTGCTGAGGTAGTCAAAAAACTCCTCGGTGGCAAGGCTCCGGGGGTGGATGAGATCCGCCCCGAGTTTCTCAAGTCTCTGGATGTTGTGGGGCTGTCTTGGCTGACACGCCTCTGAAGCATCACGTGGAGTTCGGGGACGGTGCCTCTGGACTGGCAGACCGGGGTGGTGGTCCCTCTTTTTAAGAAGGGGGACCGGAGATTGTGTTCCAACTACAGGGGGATCACACTCCTTAGCCTCCCTGGGAAAGTCTATGCCAGGGTACTGGAAAGGAGAATCCGACCGATAGTCGAACCTCGGATTCAGGAGGAGCAATGCGATTTTCGCCCTGGCCGTGGAACACTGGACCAGCTCTATACCCTCACTAGGGTGCTGGAGGGTTCGTGGGAGTTTGCCCAACCAGTCCATATGTGTTTTGTGGACCTGGAGAAGGCATTCGACCGTGTCCCTCGTGGCATCCTGTGGGGGGTACTTCGGGATTATGGGGTTCGGGGCTCGTTGCTACGGGCTGTTCGTTCCCTGTATGACCGGAGTAGGAGCTTGGTTCGCATTGCCGGCAGTAAGTCAGACCTGTTCCCGGTGCATGTTGGACTCCGCCAGGGCTGCCCTTTGTCACCGATTCTGTTCATTATCTTCATGGACAGAATTTCTAGGCGCAGTCAGGGAATGGAGGGTGTCTGTTTTGGTGGCCGCGAGATCTCGTCTCTGCTTTTTGCGGACGATGTGGTCCTGTTGGCTTCATCAAGTCAAGACTTGCAGCGTGCACTGGGGAGGTTTGCAGCCGAGTGCGAAGCGGCGGGGATGAGAATCAGCACCTCCAAATCCGAGGCCATGGTTCTCAGTCGGAAAAAGGTGGATTGCCCCCTCCGGGTTAGGGGGGAGTTGCTCCCTCAAGTGGAGGAGTTTAAGTATCTCGGGGTCTTGTTCACGAGTGAGGGAAAAATGGAGCGGCAGGTTGACAGACGGATCGGTGCGGCGTCCGCAGTAATGCGGTCGTTGTACCGGTCTGTTGTGGTGAAGAGGGAGCTGAGTCGTAAGGCGAAGCTCTCAATTTACCGGTCGATCTACGTTCCTACCCTCACCTATGGTCATGAACTCTGGATCATGACCGAAAGAATGAGATCGCGGATACAAGCGGCAGAAATGAGTTTCCTCCGCAGAGTGGCTGGGCGCACCCTTAGGGATAGGGTGAGGAGCTCGGTCACCCGGGAGGAGCTCGGAGTAGAGCCGCTGCTCCTCCGCATCGAGAGGAGCCAGTTGAGGTGGCTCGGGCATCTGTTCCGGATGCCTCCTGGACGCCTCCCTGGGGAGGTGTTCCGGGCTTGTCCCACTGGGAGGAGGCCTCGGGGCAGACCCAGGACACGTTGGAGAGACTATGTCTCCCGGCTGGCCTGGGAACGCCTTGGGGTTCCCCCAGAGGAACTGGAGGAGGTGTGCGGGGAGAGGGAAGTCTGGAGGACTCTGCTCGGACTGCTGCCCCCGCGACCCGGCCCCAGATAAGCGGAGGAAGATGGATGGATGGATGGAGGGTATTCCCCCAAAACTCCACCCGTGTGCTAACTGTTTGCGGAAGCTGACTCCAGCAGAGCGCAACTACGACACTGGGGACTGGGAACTGTTTGTCATTAAATTGGCATTGGAGGAGTGGCGACATTGACTAGAGGGTGCTGCACACCTTTTCCTCGTGCTGACAGACCACTAGAACCTCAAGTCCTGCAAAAGGCATGGTGGCTGAACCCCATCAGGCACGCTGGGCCTTGTTTTTTACCCGGTTTAGGTTTATCGTGACTTACGGGCCGGGGTCAGAGAACATCAATGCAGACGCCCTGTCTCGAGTACATGGCCGGGAACTGGAAAGAGCTTTGCCAGCTCCCATCTTACCAGAACAGTGTGTGGTGGCTCTGGTATGGGGGCAGTTCAAGCAGGAGCTCCAGGCGGCCCAAAAAGAGGACCGTGGACCCACAGATAGGCCGGAAGGTAAGGAATACGTGTCGGTCCATCTTCGATCCTCTCTCCTGCAGTGGACACACGACTCCCCAGCGGCAGGACACCTGGGCCACCGCCGGACCTTAGCCCTCCTCCAGGGAAGCTACTGGTGGCCATCCATCTGGGAAGATGTGCAGGGTATACGTAGAGGCCTGTGAGACCTGTGCACAGACCTGGACCCCCACTCAGAAGCCCGCGGATTTGCTCAAGCCCCTCCTCATTCTGGCTTGGCCCTGATCAAATGTGTCAATCGACTTTCTCGTGGACCTCCTGGTGTCCCAAGGTAACACCGTTATCCTCACAGTCCTTGACCGGTTTTCGAAGTCCTGTTGATTGCTATGCTTGCCGCAGCTCCCATCGGCTATGGAAACCGCGGAAGCCCTGTTCCAGAACGTCTTCCACCTATATGGCCTCTCGGAGGATATTGTCCCTGATAGAGGCCTGTAATTCACCTCACAGCTGTGGATGGCGTTCTGGTGGGAACTGGGGGTCTCTGTAAGCCTAATGTCTGGGATCATCCGCAGGCTGACGGACAGGTGGAGAGACTACACCAGGACCTGGGCCGCTTCTTGCGTTACTGCAGCCAAAAACAACACCAATGGGTCCGCTTCCTCCACTGGGCCGAATATACCCACAATTCCCTGTCTCACTATCCACTGGACTTACCCCATTTGAATGTGTCCTAGGGTATCAGCCTCCCCTGTTCCCCTGGCATCCAGAGCGAACCGAAGTCCCCGCCGTCGACTACTGGTACCGGAACAGTGAGGAAACCTGGAGGTTGGTAGCAGCCCAGCTCAGTAGAAGCGAGCGCCAGTATAAGCAACAGGCCAATTGCCATCGTCACCCCATCATCTTCTGTCCTGGCCAGTGCATCAGGTTGTCCACTAGGGATCTGAAACTGCATCTCCCGTCCCGGAAACTCAGTCCCCGGTATATAGGCCCATATCGGATCATCTGTCAGGTCACTCCAGTCACATATCGCCTGCGTCTGCCTCCATCTCTCCGAGTCCATCCTTTCTTTTATGTCTTCCTCCTCAAATCATATACAGTATCTCTCCTCCAGGCCCCTCGAGATGTAGTGCCACCTCTGCCGATACAGGTAGATGGGACCCCGGCGTACCAACTGCGGGAGCTCCTAGACTCCTGAAGGTGCTGCGGCCGCCTCCAGTATCTGGTTGATTGGGAGGGATACGGTCCAGAGGAGCGCAGCTGAATTCCGGCAAGGGAGGTCCTAGACCCAAACTTGATTGCCGCTTTCCACAGGGACCATCCAGACTGCCCGGCGTCTTGGCTCAGGGGGCGCCCCCCTCGGCCTCGACAGGCAGCTGGTACTGTCATGCCCCCAGAATCAAACAAAGCAACCGCACCTGTGAGTTGTTTACCCAGTCAGGTATAAAGGGAGCTCCGTAACCGCACAGGGGTGTGGATTCTTGCAAACACCTCCCTTCATGGAATTGCAGAATCAGCGTTTTCTCTTTGCCATAGTTTCTGCTTCGGGTTCTGATCGTCTGGCTTCTGAGACTTGTTTCGCCCGTGTACCGACATCTGCGCCTCAAACGACATTCGCCTGTCCCTGACCACTGTTTTCGTCTGTCCCAATGTTCCCCTCCTGAAATAAAGCCGACCTGCACTTTGGTCCATTACCTTACCTCCTGTCCCCAGCCTGGCGTCCTGACACCTGTGGTTTACCAAAAGCCCATGAGCACTTGCAACATGGTAGTGGTTATAGGGGAAGGGGCTGGTGAGGCAGTAGTGTGACTTGCAAAAAATACTAATTGTATTAATTATTTACATTATTAATTTTGCATTAATTACTAAAATGAACAAAGTCTTTTCTGGCATGCATTCCAACCACTAAATGAGAAATCAGACTACAATTCAATGCCTCAACCTTTGTATTATCTGCTGTGATTTAGGTCTATACTATACCAAAGTGCCATGACCAGTTTGAGTAAGCCACGAATAACAAGGAGTTATCAGTTCCTGAAAAAATCTGTTATTTGTGTTATTAAAAATACATTTGGAATTATATTTAAGTACAGTTCAAAAGGTGAGACTATGCCATAACTACACTGGTTGAATGTCTTTGTCAACTTTTTTGTTCAGGAACCAGGATTTAGCCAACTTTTAATAAATCAGTATTCACTGTGAAAATATCTGGTAAAAAGAATGATGAAGAGTTTAGTAAATATGATTACTGCAACAGATGTCTTTTCTTACAGTGTTTTATTGTAACAAATGACAAATAACTTCTTTGTAGGCTTTTGTTTGTAAATTTTTAGGTTCTAAATATCAAATATGTAAATGAGAAACATTACCACTCTGTAGGAAAATTTTCGGGACATATTATTCTGCATGACAGTGCACTGCAGATTTAATGAGTAATCTGAGTATGAAATACTCCACCATTTTTGGAAACATTCTACCATTACAGAAACACTGCTCCAAATAAAAGGAACAGTTATGCAGACTCTTCTCAACATCACTGCAAGTAAATAATGAAGCAGCTGTGTTTTCTTCCTTCTTGCCCCTTAAACAGATTTTGTCAAAAGACAAGAAGTCACAGTATGTAGCGCTTGCAATTGTGATGAATATTTATAGGACATCAAAATGCAACTAAAATATGGAACTGCCTAATCAGAGTGATTATGGGAAATTCTGTGTGTGCTAAGACTGACACATTCCCAGAGGCTCACTCCATGTTCAGGCTTCAGAGCGGTACAATGCTGTTTCTGTGCAATGTGTAACAAATGATTAGCATGTCTGAATCACAGTGATCCGTTAGGTTTACATCCATGCTCTTTTGCACAATTTCAACATTTCTATTAGCAACAGACTAGGTTAGATGGTGAAACAGTCATATGTAAAAACCAAACTGCTTTTAATTTAGATCAAAAACCAAAAATCCTGGTGTGCAGTCACAACAATGACATGGTTATTATGAAATTAAAAGCTGATCACGACAACTAATCCTGCTGTGTTAAAAGTGTTTTTCTGGTTCCACCCGGGATCTCCAGCCCTGGTCCTATTGAGCTGCAGTTCTTATAAGCACACTATTAGTACTCCACAATGACAAGACTCCCTGGCAACCAAAAATTATGACAGTGAACTCCAAATCCACAACAAAACTAAATTTAAGGAGGGTAAAACCAGTCTTAAAACTATTAATCTAGAAGTTAATATGACCTAACAGTAATATTGATTACACACCTATTTACACTTCACACATATGGTTTCACTTGTCTACCAATGAATGACAATATTAAATGAACTGCGCACCCACTCCAAAAAATGTGAGAGTAGGATGTTGATTTTTGTAGGGTGGACTGGCTAGTTGCTTATAAACTAATGCGATAACCAGCTCTATGTGTCTGCTAACCTGAATTTCAATGTCAGCATTAGTACTGCAATATCACTTAGTTACAATAGACAACATTTAGGTATCTGCAATCAGTTGGTTAATACCTTGTATATTCCAGTCAGTCCTTGCTACTTTCTAATTTTAGTATTTTAAGGCATTAATTTCCAAGATAGATACTGTAACTGCCACATCACCTAGACAAAGTGAGTAAATTGTGTTCAGAGAATGTGACTGACCCAACAGGATTTAATAGGGACTAACACTTAGGGGTGATGACTTGCAACCTAGAGGTTGTCTGAATCCCAATCCTCTCACTACTGTAATGTGTTTTGAGAGAGCCATTTATCCTGAAATTCTATAGGATCAATACCCCCCCTTTTTAAACTGGTAAACAGCTGTACATCACTTTAGAAAATGTTGTCAGCTGATAGAAGAAAAGTTATATAACTTCATTAGGGACAATGTTACAGTCAAAGGACATGACTCTGCTTCTCCAGTAATACCTGTAATACACTGTAAGGCAATTACATTAACCTGCTTGATTAAAATTGGACTGCTCTGCAAATGGGTAAATTGCATTCTTAAATGGTAGTAGCCGTGTATACGATCCCAAAAGTTTAAGTTATATTGTACAAAGGTTTCAGCTAAATCGTTGCAAGTGAGCATCAGAATTACTGAATCAAAGATATTTAAGTAGAGTGGGTTTTGATCAGATTTTTTTCTTTGAGTATCTTTTTTTTTATGTTACAGTGTGTTGACTTCAGTACTGTGTTTGAAAGTACTATCAGTTCTGTCCATCTTTGCTCTTTGCCCTAATGCACGATTACCATTCCTTTCTCATGTATTCTGACCCTGTCTCATCTTCAAACCCCTGAGAGGGGAATGGACATGTTATTTGTCAACCATATAGGACCATACAACAAAGAATCTAAATAGGATGTCCAAACTGTGAATAAAAAAGAGATTAGAATGTCTAGGCTGTATCAGAATAATTTATAATTTAATGATTTAGCAAGTTCCTTAAACCAACTAATCACATAACACCTAGTTAATATTTAACATTTTGCATGTAAAAAGAGAGTCCTCAGATTCTTGGGACCTACTCTGAGATGTATCATTATTGAGGTAATAATAGAATCAATGACAGCAAACCTGAATAATTTCTTCATCTTCTGCAATTTACGTTCCAGGACTATTGTTATACGTCTTCTTCATCACCACTGCTGTGCTACACAGTCCCTAACTCTCTCTCTCTCTCTTTCTCTCTCTCTCTCTACAGTGTGTGTGTTGAATTGAATTGAAAACTTTGTTATTATACTGCTGTGCAATACAACAAAATTACAAACACTTAAGTATAAAAATAGAAAATGAAACAATTTAAATAAAATACAGTACACCAGTAATACAGTAGGACAGATAATAACAGACTTACAAATAAATAAAAGACAGAAAATAAAGTGTGTGTGTAGTTGAACGTATTATGTGTGTATGGGAGGGCAAAGAAAATCAAGCAGTGTTCAGGTGTTTCACAGCGCTGGGGAAGAAGATGTTTTTCATTCTTGTGGTGTATGTGAATTGTCCTGTATTACATTCACTCATTTAGTTGACACTCTTCTCCAAAGTGACTTACAGTGTTAAGGTTACAATTACATACCACTTTATACAGCTGGGTACTTTTACTAGAGCAATTTAGGGTAAGTAAGCAATTTAGGGCAATCAAGGGTACTACAACCAGAGGGGGGGATCCAACCTGTGATCTTTGGATCCAAAGGCAGTAGCTCTAACCACTACACTACCAGCTGTATCACCTAGGAGAAGGGAGCAGTTTAAAGATGTGTTGTGCAAGGTGAGTAGAATCCCTGATAATTTTGGAGGCTCTGTTCTGACATCTGGACAAATGTCTTCGACTGCTGGTAGCTGTGTGCCAATGAAGTTTTGAGCCGTCCTGATGACCCATTGCAGAGCCTTCTGGTCTTCTCCTGTTCAGCTGGTATACCATGCTGTAATGCAGTACATCAGTACACTCTCCACTGTACATCGAAAGAAATTCACAAGAAGTTCCTGGGGCAGTCTCGCTCTCCTCAGTCTTCTCAGGAAATAAGAGTTGTTGTGCCTTTCCAACGACAGTAGAGGAGTGTGTGGCCCAAAAGAAGTCTTCTGTAATGGTCACCCCCCCCCCCCCCCCCCCCCCGAGAATTTGAAACTGGGGACTCTCTCTACAGCCTTGCCATTTATGAGCATAGGACTAGGGTCAGTTCTCTTTTTCTTCCTGAAGTCCACCACAATCTTCTTTTTCTTCCTGGTGTTAAGAAAGAGATTGTTGGCAGAGCACCAGACTGCCAGGTTTTGTACCTCGTCCCTGTATACAATCTCATCAATGTTTCTAGTCAAGCCAATGACTGTCATATTGTCTGTGAACTTCACAATGGTGTTTGTTGCATGGGCAGGTAGACAGTCATGGGTGAAGAGTGCATACAGCAGAGGACTCAACACACATTCCTGTGGAATACCAGTGTTCAGGGTGAGAGTGGAGGAGGTGTGCTTTCCTAACCTAACATTCTGGGGACGGTTGGTCAGGAAGTCCAGAGTCCAACTACAGATGACTGTGCTTAGGTCTACGCTGTGGAGTTTGGACACTAGTACATCGGGGTGACCATGTTGAAGGCCGAACTGAAGTCAACAAAGAGTATTCTGACATATGTGTTTGGCCCATCCAGGTACTCCAAGGGAGTGTGGAGGACAAGCCTAATTGCATCCTCTGTTGGTCTGTTTGCCCGATATACAAACTGATACTGATCCAGAGTGGCAGGGATGATGTTTTTAGTTATGTGCCAGAATGAGCTTTTCAAAGCACTTGGATATCAAGGGTGTAAGTGCAACTGGATGATAGTCTTTTTGTCAACTCACTATTTTGCTGTTTGGGAATGGGGACAATTGTAGTTTTGAGGCAGGTCGGGACAACGGCGCTAGTCAAGGAGAGGTTAAAAATGCTGGTAAAAACCTCTGTCAGCTGGTCAGTGCAAGCACAAAGTACACGCCCTGGGACACCATCAGGAGTGTGTGCCTTTAATGTGGTTAACATCATTGATATTCTGAGTTTTATACAGCTAATCTTGTGATGAACACTGGTGCACATGGTGGAAAGAAACAAACTAACTCTACTTAAGAATCACACATCTGCCACTATGTCTGTTTCACTTTATGTAATCAAATTGGATTTTCTATGAGATGTACGTCACTTTGGAAAAAAGCATCTGCTAAATGAATAAATGTAAATGCAAATGTAATGTTGTTACAGAAGAAAGTATAGCAAACCATCCATTCCAATTAAGATAAGGTGACTTTGGATAAATAATAAATCTGTAGACTGACATGCACAAAAATAACTAATGACAAGATACATTTCAACCTGTCCAGCACATGCATCAGTGCAGATACATCACTTTAAAAACAATTTTGCTGTTTAATAAACGGTTCAAATTTCTCCAATGTTTTTTCTTTACAAGGCATTTCTATCAAAAGCAGGTAATTATATAATTTTTGTTCAATAGCTTAACTACACCATTTATTGTTGCCTATGGACAGCAACTGTTGTAGGAGCAAAATAAGTAGATTGTCTATGCACTATCTGGAATGTATTTAAAACATCTTTCAACTGATGATACTGCTGTCAGGTCAGCATAGTAATACTTAAGCAACATTACACACACACATTTTCTGAACCGCTTGTCCCATACGGGGTCACGGGGAACCGGAGCCTACCCGGCAACACAGGGCGTAAGGCCGGAGGGGGAGGGGAACACACCCAGGACGGGACGCCAGTCCGTCGCAAGGCACCCCAAGTGGGACTCGAACCGCAGACCCACTGAAGAGCAGGACCCGGCCCAACCCACTGCGCCACCGCGCCCCCCCTTAAGCAACATTAACGAGTATTAATTATGAAATTTCATTCCAGGTTTCAGATTGTTTTAACTGCAAACCTCAGCCACTTTGCATATAGAGAAAAAACAGGCAAGAAACAGTTGAACTCTTAGTCTTCACATCATTAAAACATAAAAAAACTCAACATTTGCATTATCCTTCAGCTGAGTTGGTTGTGTTTGATAAATGGTGATTTTCAGTTACACCTATATTTAGTGATGACACAGTGAACTTGTCCAGCTGCCCCCGTTCCCTCAGTTCCGCATGACAGAACTATGTTTAGTTATAAATTTTTGTTACATTTTCTTTTATTATGCAAGGAAACATTTAACACTGAAATTTTATGGCTCTGTGACTTGCTGTCAGAAACTCCAGAAGGTTTGCCTCGTGACAACCTCTGTTCAAGTTCTTCAAGTCAGCCTCCCTTTATTGGTTGCACATTCTTCATAAAGCAGAAGTAGGAAATATTTTCACCACAGAATCTTGCTCAGTGTTTATATACTTAAACAGCAATGGGATATCCTAAGCTCCAGTGTATAGTTCAACTGCCTTGTTTAGTTGTCCATGTTCTTTCACCAGGGTTCACCAGAAATAAACCTTGCACCTGTGTTCTTTTCTACTCAAAGCCTCTGCACTTGTATTTCTTGTCTTTTTTTAAGTCATGGCAAATGCTGTGCTGGAGGCAGTATGGCACAGTGCTTTAATTAAGTTTCTTCATACTTTCCTTCAATAAGTTTAAAGCTGGAGCAAATCTACAATAACTAAGTGTGAAGTTATCAGTGACATAGTACAAATTTAGGCAGGAACATGCATACATGATAAGGTTATGTGCTGAAAAACTGCAGTTCTACATTGAATGATTGTCCAGTAAATTTCCCAGCTGTTAAATGAAAAATAAACTGAAAAGTGAGCAGCAAAAAAGAATACATGCAGTGCATTTCATAATTACTCTATCGTCACTGTCACGGTTGCGCGTAGTGCAGACGGACCCAAGTGCAGAGTGTTCGGATCGACGTGCACGGAAGCCGAATCAGAATCCATAATCATAGTCGAGGGGCAGGCGAGGGTCAGGCGATCAGCAAACATCGTAGAAAGGGCTAGGCAAAGAACGTGGTCAGGAAGAAACAGGCAAAGGGTCGAAGTCGGAATGGGTCTCTCAGTAATACGGTTCGCAGGGAAACAAGGAGGCAAAACAAGGTTCTGCATCTGGGCTTCCTCGGCTTCCCTCTTTATAGCTGTTCCCATCAGGGAACGGCAGGTGTCGCAGATGTGCCAGATGCGGAGAACGTGACAGTACCCCCCCCCCCCCCCCTCCACGGGTGGCTCCGGACGCCCTGGGCCGGGAAAGAGGACGCCCCCGGGGGCGCGGAGCCGGGCACTCGGGATGGTCCCTGTGGAAAGCGACCACCAGGTCGGGGTCCAGGATGTCCGAAGCAGCTACCCAGGAACGCTCCTCCGGACCGTACCCCTCCAAATCCACCAGATATTGCAGTCGACCTCTCCGTCGGCGGGAGTTTAGCAGGGCTCGGACCGTGTAGACATCGTCCCCTGCGAGGGGTAGTGTCGACGGTGGCGTTGTCTCTACTGGTGGCTGATGCAAGGACACCCCAACCGGTTTCAGGAGGGAAACATGGAACGTTGGGTGCACTCGGAGGTCAGGAGGCAATTGAAGGCGGTAAGTAACCGGCGTGACACGACGTACTACCTTGAAGGGGCCGATGTAGCGGGACCCAAGTTTCTTGGAGGGGGTCTTCAGGTGAAGGTCTCGGGTGGAGAGCCAAACTCTTTGTCCAGGCAAGAACGAAAGGGTGCGCCGGTCAGCCTGACGTTTGTGGCGTTCCGCACTGCGGAGCAGGTGGGCCCGGACCATCCTCCAGACGTGGGTGCTCTCGTTATGCCATGTCTCCACAGCCTGAACAGAACTTGGAGAGGTCTCACTAGGGAACAAGACAGGTTGGTAGCCTAACACACACTGAAAGGGCGACATACCTGTGGATGTATGAGGCGCAGAGTTGTGGGCATACTCTGCCCAGGCCAGGTAGCGAGCCCAGTGGTGGGGTTTTTGGGAGCAGTAGGCTCGGAGAAATCTTGCAACATCCTGTTGCAAGCGTTCGATGTGACCGTTGGCTTGCGGGTGGTATCCTGATAAAGGCTGACCGTCACTCCGAGCCGGCTCCAAAAGGCCTTCCATACCCGAGAGGTGAACTGGGGACCTCGATCGGAAACAATGTCTTCAGGGAGTCCGTAGAGTTTAAAGACATGCTCGAATAGGACCTCTGACACCTCGAGAGCGGTGGGTAGCTTCGGAAGGGGCACCAGTCTGCAAGCCTTAGAGAAACGATCTATAACGGAAAGGATCACGGTCTTACCCTCTGAGACAGGGAGGTCCACTAGGAAATCCAGCGCCACGTGGGTCCAGGGTCGGGTCGGCGTAGGCAAGGGTTGTAGGAGACCCGCTGCCTTCTCGGGCAGGGTCCTGGTCTGAGTGCAGGTGGCACAGGCCTGGACGAAGTCCCTGACGTCGTCGGACAGTGAGGGCCACCAGAACAGTCCGTGGAACAGGGACAAGGTACGGCGGATCCCGGGATGCCCGGCCTCCAGAGCCTCATGGGCCCATTTCAGCACCGCTCCGCGGAAGGAACTGGGGATATACACACGGTCGGTTGGCCTCCCGGGCGGTTCTGGCTCGCTGTCCTGGGCTTCTTGGATGTCCTGGAGGAGTTGCCAGCGGACCGGACCCACCACGCATCCCTGGGGTAGGATCTCCTCTGGGTTGGGGGGCAGTGGTTCGGGGTCATGAACCCGCGATAAAGCATCAGCTTTCCCATTCTTGGAACCTGGCCGATAAGAAACAGTAAAGCGGAAACGGGTGAAGAACAGGGCCCATCGGGCCTGGCGGGAGTTCAACCGTTTTGCGGTCTCTAGGTACTCTAGATTGCGGTGGTCCGTGAGTACCACAAAGGGATGGACCGCACCCTCCAGCCAGTGACGCCACTCCTCAAGCGCGAGCTTGATAGCAAGGAGTTCCCTGTTCCCAATGTCGTAATTCCGTTCGGCAGGGGTCATCTTCCGGGAGAAGAAGGCACAGGGGTACAACTTGGGAGGGTCCCCTTGCCGCTGTGACAGGACTGCACCCACCCCTACCGAGGAGGCGTCGACCTCCACCACAAACGGCAAGGAAGGGTCCGGCTGTTTCAGCACTGGGGCGGAGGTGAACCGTGTTTTTAACTCCTGGAAAGCCTTCTCCACCTCCGCCCCCCAAGGGAATCTTCGGTCCTTGCTTGCAGTTAATGCGGTAAGGGGTGCGGCAACTGTGCTAAAATTACGTATGAATCGACGATAGAAATTGGCGAACCCAAGGAAACGCTGGACCGCCCTTACCGTGGTAGGTCGAGGCCAGGAGGTCACTGCACCCACCTTCCTGGGGTCCATGGAAACTCCCTCCTGGCTCAGGATATAGCCCAGGAAGGAGATTTGGCGTTGGTGGAACTCACACTTCTCTGCCTTCACATACAATCGATGTTGCAGGAGTCGCCTGAGGACCGCCCGGACCTGTTGGATATGCTGCTCTCGGGTCTTCGAGTACATCAGTATATCGTCCAGGTAGACGATGACACAGTGATGAAGGAAATCGCCCAACACATGGTTGAGAAAGGCCTGGAAAACTGAGGGGGCATTAGCTAGGCCAAAAGGCATGACCCTGTACTCATAGTGACCTAGTGAAGTGGAGAAGGCCGTCTTCCATTCATCCCCCTCACAGATCCGGATGAGGTTATACCCACTGCGTAGGTCTAATTTCGAGAACCAGGTCAATCCATGGATCCCCTCCAGAGCCGAGGTAATCAACGGTAAGGGGTGCGGATACTTGACCGTTATGGCGTTCAACCCTCGGTAATCTATGCACGGCCTCAGTCCCCCGTCCTTCTTACCGATAAAGAAGAACTCCGCCGCGGCTGGTGACGTTGACGGCCGGATCAGGCCAGCTTCGAGGGCCTCCCTGATGTACTCCTGCATGGCCCATTGTTCTGGTAACGACAGGGGATACACCCGGCCCCGAGGTGGTGTGGTACCTGGCAAGAGGTCGATAGCACAGTCCCAGGACCGGTGAGGAGGCAGTTCGGCGGTGCGGACCTTGCTGAAGACCTCTCGTAGATCCTCATAGTCCGGGGGTATGACCGGCGGGGGAAGGCCCTCTACCCCTTCCACCGACATGGCCCGGCAAGGAAGCGTGAGGCAGGATGCGTGACAGGATCCTCCCCAAGAAACCAGTTCCTTGGTACTCCACCTAAAGACAGGGTCATGTCGTGCCAACCAGGGGTAACCTAAAATGACAGGGGTGTCTGGAGCTCGGATCAGAAAGAAGGTGAGTTTCTCGTGGTGACACGCGCTTGTTTCGAGCACAAGAGGTGCCGTCTGGGAATCAACCACCCCATCACCCAAGGGTTGACCATCCAGGGCTTTCACACTCAGGGTGACTTCACATGTTTTAATAGGGACATGGTGCGCTTGGGCAAAGCCTACATCCATGAAACAGCCCGCGGCTCCGGAATCTATGAGGGCGTTCGTCTGCACCCGGCTTGCCCCCCAGGAAAGACTCACCGGCAGACGTAGCTGTCCCCGGTGCTCCCCTGGACTCGCCTTCGTTTCTGTGGAGGTCCCCTGAGGTGGTCGCTCGGGGCACGCGGCACGGAGATGCTCCGGGGACCCGCAATAGAGACACAGTCTCCCCACCTGGCGCCGTCTCCTTTCTTCTTTCTTGAGCCGGTCCTCCGCTGGGCTGGTCCCCAGGGGTT
Organism: Scleropages formosus; assembly: GCF_900964775.1. Taxonomy (NCBI): domain Eukaryota; kingdom Metazoa; phylum Chordata; class Actinopteri; order Osteoglossiformes; family Osteoglossidae; genus Scleropages; species Scleropages formosus. The sequence continues at coordinate 26,536,808 of NC_041821.1, forward strand.
GTCGACTCCTGCCAAGATTGTCGATGGCGATGGCTGTCTCCACAAACCAGTCGAAGTCCCCCTCCTCACCCCTGTACGTGAGCTCGTCCTGGATCCGGGGATTCAGCCCTTCGAAGAAGCAGGTGAGGAGGGCAGGGGAGTTCCAGCCACTCTTGGCCGCGAGGAGTCTGAACTCAAGAGCGTACTCAGCCACGCTTCTACTTCCCTGGGTGAGACGCATGAGATAATTACCCGCCGCGCGCCCCGCGTGCGGGTGGTCAAAAACCGCTTCGAACTTTTCGCGGAAAATGTCATAGGTAGTTCTAGGGCGAGCGCGCCACCCAGTGGTGGCCCACGCCCGGGCTGGACCGGTTAACAACGACAGGACAAAAGCGATCTTAGCTGCGTCCGTCTGATACATGCGTGGAGAACATTCAAAAACCAACTCGCACTGCATCAGAAAGTCCTGACATTGATCGGGCGAACCGTCATACCTCTCTAGGGTCGCGATCCTTGTGACCGTCCCCGAAGCCTCGGGGGGTGCGGGCGGGACAGGCTCAGCAGGAGTCGCGGGTGCACCCTGGAAGGAGGGGTTGAGAATACCTCCAGTTTGGAGGACCTGGATTAATCCGTCGACCTTTTCTTGTATGCGCTGCAACGACTGGGAATGCGTTCCCAAAAACTCGCCTTGCTTGGCGAGCGCTGTACGCAGTTGCGCATACTCTGCTGAGTCCTGGTAGCAGGCAGAACCTTCTGTCACGGTTGCGCGTAGCGCGGACGGACCCAAGTGCAGAGTGTTCGGATCGACGTGCACGGAAGTCGAATCAGAATCCATAATCATAGTCGAGGGGCAGGCGAGGGTCAGGCGATCAGCAAACAATGCGGAGAACGTGACAGTCACTACTTCTTGTACTGGACAATGTATGTTCTTGTGACAGTTGTTTTCTCTTTTCAGAATCGATTTGAATAGACTCCATGAAAAGTTTTAATATTGGACATCTTTTGTCACTTTGTTAATTTTCTACAATATTTTTGCATATCTTCGAGTACAAGTGCTTTTCAATGGATGAGTACTTTGCAATGCCAAGGTGAATATCTTGCTAAACTATTATCAGTTAGCAGTTGTTGCTCATAAACATGTCAAATAAGATGATGGAAAAGCCTATGATTGTAATTGTTTATCCTGAAGTGCATCACTGTAGATTCAGAAGTATCAGCACTACTTTTAAAAATCTGTATTTTTACACAAAGGACAATTAAAATTTTCACGTTAATTTAGTCTCCTGTAATCTTGTGATGTAAAAATCTACAATCAATGTCGCTCAGATACAGTAAGCTTTGAATTTCAAGCATAAGCTTTGAATTTCAAGAAATTGTTTAATTGATTTTATAGGTTTGAATGCAACGGGGGGGTGCGGTGGCGCAGTGGGCTTAGCCTGTGCCTGGTCTCTGGTGGGTCTGGGGCTCAAGCCCCACTTGGGATGCCCTGCGACAGACTGGCGTTCCACCATAGGTGTCTGTGTGTGTTTAAATGCAAAGCCAAATAAAAAAAAAAAAATAAAAAAGAGATAGTATTCCAGGCAGTATATGCATTTCAAATGCTAAAGAGGGATGAAATTGCACATCCCAAAGCCTCAATGTAGTAAATGGCTGTCCTCTTTAAATTTCATGTCAATGATTAATAAATGAAACTAAGGTTAAAAGTTAATGGCATGACTACTTCCTGATCTCAGCTTTTAAGAAACAAAAACCATAAAAAAGAAAAAAGAAAGGAAACAATATTATCTTTTGCTGACACTAGGGAAAAGCTTCACTGGTGGATTTTCTCCTTTGTCTGAGGTCCTGGGTTCTCAGCCTGCTGGTGTACAGTATGTTCACAAGGGAAAGCTCTGGGGTAAAAAAAAAAAAAAAAAAAAAAAAAAAACAAACTGTTGCCCATGCCTGAAGCTTACCATGAGAACTCACTTATTACAAGTACTGCTTGAGGTGAGTGCACACCAGCAGATAACACATTTACCCTAATCCTAACGAATCACACTTTACCTCCAGTTTACTAAACTTCTTAAAATGGGAAAAAATAATAAACCATGTAATTTAAAATATGTTAAAATAGATCACTTAATTCTAGCTAAGAAGTTTGAAGGTATACCTTGTTCAGACAGTACTGCAGGAGACATCTTTCCACAGGAAATCTCCTGGTTTGCATGAAACCCAGATCACTACGCTCCAAAGCAGACATTGGTGTCATGCTATTCCCCCAGCGCGGTTGCATCTGACCCAAGTGCGGGGCACAGGAAGCTCAGTCAAGGGGCGGTTCAGTAGACATTATCAGGGAACAGGCAAAGGGTCATCGATGTACAAACAGAATCCAAAGGGGCAAATCCAAGAACTGTAATCCAAGAAACAGGCAAATGATCAGGCAAACCAGTGAGTCGGAGACAAGGAGCAGGGCGATGAGCGAGGAGCAGGGCGAGGAACGAGGATTGAGGAGCAAGGCGAGGAACGGGGATCGAGGAGCAGAGCAGGGCGAGGAACGAGGATTGAGAAGCAGGGCGAGGAACGGAGATCGAGACTAGGAGCACGAGTGATCAATAAGGCTGAACAAGGTTCCATATCGGGCTGTGTTTCACAGCCCCTTTTTAAGCTTGTGCTTGCTAATTTGAAGCAGGTGTTCCCTGTTGCGCAGCCGTGGGGGGCGTGACAATTGGCCTGAAGCAGTATAGGGAACTATGGCTCAGATGGGCAGTACCAGGCAACAAATGATTTAGGACAAACAGTCTGTGGACTGCTCCTCCATGGGACATTCAGGGTCCATGTCCCCAGCTATAAATGAAGAGCAATAGAGGCATCCCTTGATATACGAATGCTGTTTACCCAAAATTTTTAACATTTCTCGACTTTTGACGGTTTTCTAGACATGCATATTTTTGCAACAGTGCATATTTGTGCAAAACAAACATGGCATGCTCAGTGGATCATGCGGAGAACTGATCAATTTGAATGAACTGATAAATTAAGAAAAAAAACAATGAAAACACTTTGTTTCTGAAATTTACTGCCTATAAATATAACCATTAATGACTTTGTGTTTGAGAATGTTAGTGTTTTACATCACGTTGGAGCCATGTTATAGTAGATAGTTATTGTAGCTGATGTGAGACAAAGCTCTGTGTTTATGTCCTCAATCTGCCAACACCACAGTAAAAGCAGAGAATTGTATTTTAAAAGATGTAATGCAGTGTTTTAGTGATATTAGGGGAAGACGGTCTGGGATTTTTCGGTAGCCTTGGAACACATTTTTATTTTTCATTTAAAATTATAAGAAATCAGCACTTGTATACGAAAATTCAGTATCTGTACACTTCTGCAACAGATCAGATCTGCTTATTGAGGGATATTTGTGCTTAAAAATGACATTCATTGCATTTCTAAGTAGCAAAATACCCCTTGAACATCATTTTGGTTCATACTTGTACCATGTTTGTATGTCTAGCAACAAGCAAAAGTAGTATGCTCCTCTGAAAACTTTGGGATCATCATTGGCATCCATCAGTCTAGAAAGACCATGAAATTGCGCCTTGGTTTTGTCCACTTCACGGTGGTTTGCATCGCCGGCCATGATTGTGAAGGCCCAAACGAGAATTACAATCCTTGCCGCAGTTGCAACAGATGTGCTGGGTGCTGTTCATATGTTCCACTTGAAGCCTGACCTTCCTGCGTCTTCGCCTCTCCTCAGCCTGTAGTTGCAGCTTTTGTTCGCCACGTCCCAGACCTTGATGAAGTTCCCGCCTCCAGCTGCAACGATCAGTTGCCAGCTCCTCCCAGCCGTTCACATTAATGTCAAGCTCTCTCAAATCCTTTTTGCACACATCCTTGAAGCGCAAATGAGGCCTTCCGGTTGGTCGTACACCAGAGGCCAGTTCCCCATACAGGATGTCTTTCGGGATCCTTCCATCATCCATCCGACGAACGTGCCCTAGCCACCGTAGCCTGCGTTGCCTGAGGATGGTCTGCATGCTTGGCAATCCAGCCAGATTAAGGACGTCACTGTTAGTAACTTTGTCCTTCCACGAGATCTGGAGGATGCGTCTGAGACAACGCAGGTGGAATGTGTTCAATCTTTTCTCCTGGTGGGCATACAAAGTCCATGTTTCACTTCCGTAGAGCAGAACTCCAAGAACGCAAGCGCAGTAAACTTTGATCTTAGTACGCCTGGAGAGCATGCCATTCATCCACACTCTCCTGCTGAGACTGGACAGAGTCATGGCGGCTTTTCCTATTCTTTTATTGAGCTCAGGCTCCAGTGACATGGTATCTGTGATGGTCGACCCGAGGTAATTGAATGCGTGAACGACCTCAAGAGTGTAGTTGCCGATGGAGATTGATGGAGGTTGAGGGGTACTTTGTCCCATAACATTGGTTTTCTCCAAGCTTATTTTGAGAACAAAGGCCTCAACTGTGCGAGAGAAGCAATCCATTTGCCGCTGAAGCTCTTCCTGTGTGTGTGACACCAGAGCAGCGTCAGCAGCAAACAGTATATCACGGATGAAAACCTTTCGTACCTTCGACCGGGCCTTAAGCCTTGCGAGGTTAAACAGGTTCCCATCACTTTGGGTATGTAGGTAAACCCCCTCTATGGAATTTCCGAAGGCTTGCTTCAGCAGCACTGTGAAGAAGATCCCAAAAAGAGTTGGAGCAAGCACGCATCCCTGCTTGACACCACTTTTGATGCTAAAAGCGTCAGACGTTGATCCATTAAAACGGACTGTGCTCTGCATATCAGCATGGAAGGATTGAATCAGCTTAAGTAGCTTAGGCGGACAGCCGATTTTGCCGAGAACCCGGAAAAGCCCACTTCTGCTGACGGTATCAAACGCCTTGGTCAGATCAATGAAAGCGACGTACAAGGGTTTCCTTTGCTCTCTACACTTTTCCTGCAGCTGCCTCAAGGAGAAGATCATATCAATGGTTGATCGTCCGGCACGGAAGCCGCATTGTGATTCCAGGTAGATCCGCTCTGCAATTTTTTGAAGCCTTCTGAGGACAACTTGAGCAAAGAGTTTCCCAGTAACACTGAGGAGTGAGATGCCACGGTAGTTGTTACAATCACTTCGGTCTCCCTTGTTCTTGTAGAGAGTTACAATCGTGGCATTTCGCATATCCTGTGGAACCACACCTTCTTCCCAGCACTGACACAGTAACTCATGGAGAGGTTGCAGAAGAGTATCTCTAGCACACTTGATGACTTCTGGTGGTATGCCATCCTGTCCTGGAGCTTTACCAGCAACTAGGTGGTTGATGGCGTTCTTGAGTTCCTCCACCGTGGGCAGGTCATCCAGCTCACTCATGAGTGGCAACTGTTCAATGGCTTCAAGAGCGGTGTCTGACACTGTGCTCTCGAGGTCATACAGTTCGGAGAAATATTCCAGCCAGTGCTCCATCTGTTTGGTTTTGTCGGTTATAATATCACCTGACTTGGACTTCAGAGGAGCTGTCTTATTCTGCCTGGGACCAATAGCTTGCTTGATGCCATCATACATCTCCCGGAGATGACCGAAGCTGGCATGGATCTGAATCTTGTTACACAAGTTGAGCCAGTAGTCGTTCGCACACCGCCTGGCTGTTCGCTGAACTTCTGCTCTGGCTGCTCTCAGCGCTCGCTTGGTGTTCTCGCAGGGTGAACGTTTGTGTTCCAGAAAGGTGGCACGTTTCTTCTCAACGGCTGGAATCATCACGTCAAAGTACTCCTCAAACCAATCGTTCACTTTCCTAGACTTCCTCCCGAAAACTGCCAAGGCCGTGTCACGAATAGTGTCCCTTAGGTGATCCCACTTCGAGGTGACGCTTTCTGTAACGCATCTGGTGGGTAGCGTTTTCTCAAGGCAGTCACGGAATATCTTTGCCGTCTCTACATGCAGTGCCTTGTTTCCATCGATGCGGGGCTTCCCATAGGGTTTCGAATGATGTAACTGCTTGGGAATCAGCTTAACTTTTGAACACACAAGCAAGTGATCCGTATCGCAGTCAGCGCTCTGGAAGCTGCGTGTAAAGAAGACATTGTTCAAGTTTGCACGCCTAGTGATCACCAAGTCCAGCTGGTGCCAGTGCTTCGAGCGTGGATGTCTCCAGGAAACCCTGTGCTGTGGTTTTGTGTTGAAGAAGGTGTTAGTAATGCACAGGTTGTGATATGTGCAGAGTTCCAGCAGGCGCTGTCCGTTTTCATTCATTTTTCCCACACCGAAATAGCCTAAGCATGAGGGCCAAGAATCCCGATTAGCTCCTACTCTTGCATTAAAATCACCCAGAAGGTATACTTGCTCATTTGCAGGTATGCGTTCCAGGACGGCATGGAGATCGTCGTAAAACCGGTCTTTTGTTTCGGGCGAAGCACCGAGGGTTGGTGCATAGGTGCTAACTAGGTGAGCACAGCCGGCACAGGTTTGTAACTTGATGCAAAGTATTCGTTCTGATCCACCCGGACATAGTTCCACCAGTTGCAAGAGACCGTTTCAGATAGCGAAACCCACCCCGTGTTCTCTTGGTTCACTGTCTGATTTTCCTTGCCAGAGAAATGTGTAGTCAGCCTCCATAAGGGATCCTGACGCAGCTAGCCTTGTCTGTAGTGCGGCAACGTCAACACGAACCCTCTTCAGTTCATTGTTGATTACGGCAGTCTTCCGTGCGTCACTCACATTTTGTAGATTATCAGTCAGGCCAGTTAGCATAGACTGTACATTCCAGCAGGCAAGCCTAAAGACCTCCCTGTTTATCTTGGTTATCTTTTTGCCTGGTGCTTTAATTACAGTCCACTTGTCGGGTTGAAAGCCTTAAGCCCACGCACCGAGTGAGGCAGGTGAACTGTGGCGGGACAGCACCTTATTGGCCAGGGGCTTCCCAGCTTGAGACAGGCGGTAGCTGTCCAGTGAGACGCGATGATCTCTCCCACCGTTGGAGACAATCCCTGGCGTTCATTCTCTACGCCAATCGAGTAAGAACTTATAACTGGTAACTATCGCCTCCCGTGTTGTTTCGTTGGAGTGACTTCTCCAAGGCGCAAACCTGGGCAATGATTTCGGGGGTCCTGAGATGCCCAACGATCAGAACCCCCCCCCCCTCGGCCGAGTTGGCATGTTCCAAAGGAGAGCAATGCAATACATTTGATGCCAGTCTGACTGCAGGAGCTGCCGGTAAGGTGTCAAGGACATCCATCCGCCTTCGGGGCTCCACTCCGGATTTTCTGTCTGGGTTTACTCCCATAGCATTACTGAGACCGCCTTCTTGACCGTTGGACCGTTGGACCTTTCGTGGGTCTCATCTGCTCAGTCCGCCGAAATCCATCTTCACATGCTTGGGTGAAGATCCCCTAACTCACCGAGGGTTTGAGGCCCATCGGCTACCCTCACCTGGTTTAGCCGGCCTGTCGAAGCCGTTGCCCGGGGTGTGGCCGCTGTCGCATGCAAACAGCTTACGGGGAGCCACAGGTGAGAGTCGAGCAACAGGTGGGGACCAAAGGTAGACGAACCGCCCTGAAGAGGGTGCGACATGTTCGTCCACCTGAGGTTCTACCCCTCCCTGATACCCCATACACCCCCAAACTTTGGGATACAAGCACTGAAAGAAAAAAAAAAGAATGAAAACTCATACTGAAGTTTGGCAACCAATTCTGAATAATAATAATAATAATAATAATAATAATAAAGTTATTTTTTCTTTCATTTTCAAAATATTTTACACCCATTTAGTACACACACACACACACACACATTTTCAGAACCGCTTGTCCCATACGGGGTCACGGGGAACCGGAGCCTACCCGGCAACACAGGGCGTAAGGCCGGAGGGGGAGGGGACACACCCAGGACGGGACGCCAGTCCGTCGCAAGGCACCCCAAGCGGGACTCGAACCCCAGACCCACCGGAGAGCAGGACTGCGGTCCAACCCACTGCGCCACCGCGCCCCCCTCCATTTAGTACAATTAAACATTTTTATTTTTTCTCCTTTTTGTAAATAATTGTGTGGTATGCTGATTTACCACAGATGCTTATTTACTTTGAAATATTAATTAACATTTACAGATTCACTCCAGGGGGGCGTGGTGGTGCAGTGGGTTGGACCAGGTCCTGCTCTCCAGTGGGTCTGGGGTTCGAGTCCCACTTGGGGTGCCTTGTGATGGACTGGCATCCCGTCCTGGGTGTGTCCCCTCCCCCTCCAGCCTTACGCCCTGTGTTGCCGGGTAGGCTCCGGTTCCCCGCGACCCTGTATGGGACAAGCGGTTCAGAAAATGTGTGTGTGTGTGTGTGTGTGTGTGTGTGTGTGTGTGTGTGTGTGTGTGTGTGTGTGTGTGTGTGATTCACTCCTGAAGTTCGCAGATGACACCACACTCATTGGCCTCATCTGGGATGGCGACGAGTCTGCTTACAGACAGGAGGTCCAAGAGCTGGCTGTCTGGTGCAGTCATAACAACCTGGAGCTGAACATGCTCAAAACAGTGGAGATGATTGTGGACTTTAGGAGAAACACCTCAGCATTATCCTCACTCACCATCATGAACAAGCACTGTGGCAATAGTGCAGTCATTCAGGTTCCTGGGCACTACCATCTCACAGGACCTGAAGTGGGAGTTCCACATAGACTCCATTGTTAAGAAGGCCCAGCAGAGGTTGTACTTCCTTCGCCAGCTGAGGAAGTTCAACTTGCCACAGGAGCTACTGATGCAGTTCTACTCTGCAGTCATCCAGTCTGTCCTCTGCACCTCTATAACTGTCTGGTTTGGCTCAGCTACGAAATCAGACATCAGAAGATTACAGCAGATAGTTTGGACTGCTGGAAGAATCATCGGCACACCCCCCCCCCCTCCAAGAACTGCACTCGTCCAGAGTCAGTAAAAGGGCTAGCAAAATCATTCTAGACCCCTCACATCCAGGCCACTTCCTCTTTGAACCATTGCCATCTGGCCAGCGCTACAGAGCACTGAGCACCAGGTCAGCCAGGCACAAGAAAAGTTTCTTTCCTCAGGCCATCTACCTCATTAACAGCTAAATCCCCCCCAGAGAGTAAACCAGTGCAATACACAACACTATTTATATTTAGAACTATTTATCACATCACATCATATCTCTTACTCACACTCCCTTGCATTTGTATAGAACATACCTGTATATACATACAATGTCTAGTGACTATTTTTGTATATTGGGTACTTTATATTTTTATATATTTTTTATCCTTCATTCACACATTCTATCTTCTCATCTGTCTTGTCACTGTCATTCTGTCTGTGCTGTGGAAGTTTCTGTCACCAAGACAAATTCCTTGTATGTGTGAACATACTTGGCAATAAAGCTTGTTCTGATTCTGATTTAGCAGATTTTTTCTCCAAAGCAGCATCCAAATTGAATATGTCCAAATTCAGGGCCCTTCATTACATTCCATTGGAAATATGAAGAAGTAAGCAGTGTCTAATTTGCTGTAAATCTGTCCATTGACTGCCACACGTAGAGTTTGAAGTGTATGCAATAGAAGTGTATGTGTTTTACCCAGAGCCACTATACAGTATCACGTAAAAGTGTATGTGTTTTACCCAGAGCCAATATACATAACCATAGAAAGACTGCCAGAAAGGCAGCTTTGTTATTAAGCTGGCTACAAGTTGACTGGCTACAGTCTCATTTTGCCAGTCTTCAGCTGTCCAGATTTGATGAGCTTGCGCCCAACGCAGCCGCAATTTGAAGTTCTTGGCTAACAGGAGAGGAACTCCTGGTCTTCTGCTTTTGTATCCCATCTCCCTCAAGGTTCAACGTGTTATGCATTCTGAGATGCTTTTCTGCTTACTGCAGAACCATTCTGGTGTTTAATATGAACATTAACTGAAGCTCTTGACCTGTATCTGCATGATTTCATGTATTCTGCTGCTGTCACATGATTTGCTGATTAGATAATTGCATAAATAAGCAGGTGTACAGGTGTTCCTAATAATGTATTCCGTGATTGTATATATTAAGTAAACGTTTCATGAAAAAGGACAGGAAAAACTAAATTGAATGAAAAAACACACACTTTCTGAACCACTTGCTCCATATGTTATGGGGAGCCAGATCCTGGCAACTCAGGGCATAAGGCTGGAGGGGACACATCCAGGACAGGACACCAGTCCATCACAAGGCACCCCAAGCAGGGCTTGAATCCCAGACCCACTGGAAAGCAGGACCCAGTCCAACCCACTGTGCCACTGCACTACTGTTCTCCCCTTGAATGAAAACAATGCAAATGAATTCAAACTCTCTGACCAGTTTGACATTGTTTTGATTGTCCAAATGAGGGAAATGACTACCATTTACACAGTTACAAGGAGTATAACAGGTGAAACTAACAAACATGTAGAAGTGGAGGTTGATAACTTAATGCAGCACAAACCAAAGTGTAACTGAAGACAAATGGTGGCTGTTATCTCACACCTGTTATTTTATACACACACACACACACACACACACAGTAGGGTCCAAAAGTCTGGAACCATGAGTGAAAATGCTTCTCTTTTGCATTATTCTCTAATTTAATACAAATTTTCTCATTACAAGTCACATTATCAACATAATTTGCGTGGAAATTATAATCTTTGAAAAAAATTTCCTTAATTTCTGGTATGTCCCCCTTTTGCTTTAATACCAGTGTGTGCACAAGTTAGCACAAACTCTACAAGTTTGCACAAAACCTGATGACCCATGTTATCCAAGCATGATTGAAAAATGTCCCAAAGAGTATAATGGGAGAAATTTTCTTTTTCCCTCCAGAACCGATCAGCCACAGGAGATCTGTACAAAGCACTCAGACACGTACAGTTTTTTACGACAACATCAGCCAATGGGAGAGCTCCGGACAGCTGGATGTCTCTCCCATGGGTTTGCGTTGTCTCCTTTTATTTGCAAGCTCATACATAGGTCATCATAAGGCATGGCAACACTTTCTAAACTTTGCTTACGTCCGATGCAAGAGTGATCTACTCCAAATAATTTATCCCCATTTAAAGAAGTGCATTGGGACGCATTCTAAAGGTCAACAGAATTTCTTTGCATATCATTTCCCTACTAACATTTTCCATTGCATTAACCAGAGCATGAAGCCAAGATACGAATTTTCTGAACGTACTAACTTTTACATCACACTAGAACATATTAATCACTTGAACATGTCATGTTCTTTTGTATTTACTTATATGACAAAAAGCACCTTCCACTTTGAAAAGTCTCATTTAACTATACATATAACTTATAATATATACATACATATATATGTACAATATATATACATAGTACAGCATATATAAATTGTGCATGCATACTTGTAACAATACTTGTAACAAGAAGCTCATTGTGAAACAAGAATATAGGGTTAGTCATATAATGGAATATTCTTTTAGAAGAATTCATAATTACAAGCAAATGTAATTTGTGCTATAAAACTTCTTAAACAAGCTAAGAACTTACAAGAGGTGTCTGAAGGCATTTCAGTTCAAAATAGAGGTCTTGGGAATGTTGAGCACCAGGGGAAGCAAACAATCTCCTCCTACATAGAGTGTGGTGTTTTCTCCATAGGTAAGTTATTGAATCACTAACTTAACAATGTTATAACTCATCATCATCTATAATAGTGAATCCTTATGCAAAAAAAAAAAAAGAGGAATGTGCTAAAAAGTTGAAAATACGAAACCTAAAACTCAAGTTATAATATGCATAAAACTCTCTGAAAGCAGTATCGTTTCATGACTTTTTCATGGGTGTGTCCCCTACCCCTCCAGCCCTGCACCCTATGTTGTTTGGCTAGGCTCCGACTCACCGCGACCCCGCTCAGAACAAGTGGCTTCCGTCAGAAAGTGTATGTGATTTTTGCATTTTTCACTATTTGGGTCACTCCCAGCCCCCTACCACACCCCACGGCTTAGGGGCCACCCCCACAACTCCCCAGAATTCCCCTCAAGACCACTGAGCATAAGCAGAACGACAACCAATTAGAACAACACACACCACTATGTACATATATGGATACTAATATCAACTATTTACACGGAGCTATTACAACTCCTCTCCGTGGCATTACAATATAAACATGGGTTAAAACATCCATCCATCCATGTGTTTTCATTAACCTCCTATCCTGGTAAAGGTTTGTGGGGGTCCAGAGCTTATCCTGGAATCAATGAGCATAAATCTGAGGGGTACACCCTGGATTGGATGTGGGTTAAATCAATTTAAAATAGATGTTAACATTTCAAAAATGACAAAAAAGAACAGAATGTTTAACAACCATTTATCCAATGTCATGTCATGTCATAGGGCATGGTAGACAGGGCGCCAGATGCAGTTAGAACACACTCATTCACTTACACATATAAACACACACTAAGAGCAATGTAGAGACAGCAGTTCTTCAAAAGCCTGTCTGTGGACAGCAGGCTAATGAACACAAATGTGGCAGAACACGAAAACTCTACACAAACTTTTCTGGATTCAAAAGTGTGTTCACAATCAAAGCCTTGGTGATGTTAGTGACCTGCTACAACCTTATCCTGCTCAAGAGAAAAAAGTAAGTCACAAATGCTTTGTATGGAAATGACTGTTAACATGTGGGTCTCAAAGCTGGATTTAAAGAATTTCTATTTTGTTTAAAAAAATGAGTGAATAATTTGTAGCTCGGGAAAGCATTTATTATACCCCATTTAAATGAATAATTATTCTTTTCCAGGAAATTCCCTTTGTGAGCAGATCTTCATAAATAAATTACATTCATTATGTGAGGGAATTGCTACTATTTAGTAAACAGACACTGATACCATGGTGTGTTTAATATATTGTTTAATATGATGAAATTAGAGTTCATGAAATACAGAAATATCATGTAAAACTGTGCTGGAAAAATCAGTGCTAAAAATCTTTATGTTATGCATTATTGTCATGGAGATCTTTTTAAAATGGGCTGTTTTTACACAGAATAACCAACTATAAACATTTGTTTTAAGCAAATGTTAATAAGCAAACAAAATATATAAATAGATATAGGTAAACTTATATAATTATTTAGAGCTGCTGCCTTTGGACCCAAAGGTTATAGGTTTGAATCCCCCCCCTCCAAATGTAAACCCTTGAACAGGGTATTTACCCTACATTGCTTCAGAAAAAATTACCCAGCTGTACAAATGGGTACAGAATTATACGTAGCTTAACACTGTGAGATGCTTTTGAGAAAAGTGTCTGCTAAATGAATAATGCAATGAATAATACAGTATAATGTAAATGTTACTGATACAAGAAAAGGCCCCCCTTTTCCATTTAATTTATAATATAACCATGGGAATAAAATAACTATAAATTGCAAATCCGGCCAGTGCTCGCTCTTCCACAGTTGGAGGGGGTTTAATCACAGTCAGCAGTATATCAAAGTTCACTATCAATCAAACAGTGGAATAGTCACTGCCACATTCCATCCAATCTCATCTTGCACTAATCTTGTCTCACACTGGAATGAATTCAAGTAATTTAGTAAAGCAACTTGCTATTCCAATCCCATGATTTGTCCCATGTGACAAGTATGGCAATCATTTGTATTACAAGGTTGGTTATTTGGCAGGTCTTAAAAGAACCCATTAATGAAAATTTGTGTGATTCAGAGTGCACTTCCAGTCAAAAAAACCTAAATGTAAACCTGAAAAACCATCCACGTATGTCAAACACACAAGCTGTTGAAGAAGCTGATAAGGGCTGAATAAGTCACAGCTTGTGAACTAATGAATGAAACAGTCTGAAGGAAAGCGTTTCAGTTACATACTGAAAATCCTAAAGCTTATCTGTTCTCTTGATGGACATCCTTGACTCGAAATACGTCAGCATTTCCATAAAATTTCCATGAAATCTTAAATGTCTAAAAACAATCACCACACAGTGGGTGGAGTAATGATACCCAAGAGACATGGAGAGTTCCTTTCATCCAGTCAGGACCAATCATTCTAAATGGACTCAGATAGCTGTGCTACACTTTATACTTACAAGTTTTTCATTATTCAACATTTGACTGTCCTCCTTCTGGGAATAAATTCTACTTAACAATGACCACTCTGAGGAACAAGAAGCCAGTCAAATACAAAACTGTTTCATTTCTAATAATTGGACTTCCTCCATCTTTCTAGTATGATGACTAGAAACGACATTACAAGAAGGACTTCTTAAATTCTTCTTAGGACTTAACTCTTTATATAACAGTTAAAATTAACTTTATATAAATCCCACACCCATGACCTTTTAACATGCAGACACAGTCTGAAGCTGCTTGTCCCAAGCAGGGTGACAGCAAACCAGAGCCTACCTGGCAACGCAGGGCACAAGGCCAAAGTGGGGGGAGGGGGGGGGTACACACCCTGGGTGGAACACCAGTTTGCCGTAAGGCAGCCCAAGCAGGACTTCAACCCCAGACCCACCGCATAGCAGGACCCGGCCATGCCTGCTGCACCAGCCCACCCTCCTTTTCCTTTTGATAGCATTCCATTCTTTGTCTGATCTGTAGATTTTGTATAAATGCGGAAATTCATCCCCATTTTGTAAAATAGACAGATCTTTTGTTAATCACAGAAAATTGTTGTCCACTTTTCTCTATAAGAATAAGAAGCGATCACGTTTAGTAACAATCTTTTATGAAGTCAAGTACTTATCTTCATCATTGTAATGAATATTTTTGTAAGCAGAAAAGCAGAACACATAATTGTTGCTGTAACAATGAGTTTCATCAAGCAAATGTTTTCCTATGTAAAACTCACAGTGTCTAGTGGCCTTTTACATTAAATGAATTTTACACACAAACAGTCTGAAACTGCTCATCCCAAGTGGGGCCACGGCAAGCTGGAGCCTAACCCGGCAGCACAGGGTGTAAGGCTGGAGGGGGAGGGGAAACCTCAAACCCCAGACCCACCGGAGAGCAGGACCCAGGCCAACCCACTGCGCTACCGCACCCCCTCACTTCACACTGTCCAAACTGCTTGTCCCATACAGGGTCGCAGGGAACCAGAGCCTAACCCAGCAATTCAGGGCATAAGGCTGGAGGGGGAGGGGAAACACCCAGGACAGGACACCAGTCTGTCACAAGGCACCCCAAGCAGGACTCAAACCCCAGACCCACCAGAGAGCAGGACCTAGTCCAACCCACTGTGCCACCGCACCCCCCGAAGGTAAAATAAACTGTAAAAATTTGTTAATTCCATCAACAATGATTCATAATTATCTTTTTAAATTTTGTTTGTGTTTACTCATGGTAATATTACAGAGAAACGTATGAGTACAAATGTCTTTGCTCCTGTTTTAAATGGACACAGACATAATTTAACTGTTTTGAACTTACTTAACAGCGCGATGTGGTGGTGCAGCGGGCTTGGCCTGTGTCTGCTCTCTGGTGGCTCTAGCGTTCAATTACTGCTTGGGGTGCCCTGCGACAAACTGGCGTCCTGTCCTCTGTGTGTGTGTGTGTGTGTGTGTGTGTGTGTGTGTGTGTGTGTGTGTGTGTGTGTGTGTATTTTATCTAGTGATTACCCTTTTACGGGTTTATTATTATTGTTATTTTGTTCCTCTTTTTCCTTTCCATTTTTCTGGAAGAGATGCAGCACCTTCCTATTTAAACGGCAGAAAATTTAAATGATACATTAATGCAACACTCTGACTTCCTCTGACGTTACAGTCTCTAATGTTACATTGGCAGCCAATTCTGAATATATTTTCCAATTAAATTTTCTAAGTAAACATCATGACTGCACTTATTTCAAATTTCAACATTCATACTAATTGTTTCTAATGCATTAACAGCTAAGAGTGCACTAAGCTTTACTGAACTATTTTTAAAAAAGTATACCTGCATTTTTTACTGCCTGATTAATTGCATGGTGACTTTCAGGGAAACTGTTTTTTTTTCCGGCTAAGTGTAACGCAAAATAACAGAGAAAATTTATGAACTAGTTTGTGACTTTTGGAAAGCTGTGATCCCTAGCACTCTTTTAAAACACAAGAAAGACTTATAAAGAATTGCATGCACATGCACAGAATAAACTTGCATAACCTGAAATAACCTGACAACACAAGGCGTAAGGCTGGAGGGGGAGGGGACACACCTAGGATGGGCCCCCCATATTCATAATTTTTAATTAATAAAATAAACCTTTGATTTTTGTGCCAGAAAGGAGCAGAACTAAATTTCAATGTTTCAGTGTTTTGTTTTATCAGTAAAAATTAGAAGCAAGAAATGGTATAGTGTCATACTCCCAATCACATTGGTAAACCTGAAAATCACTATAAAGCATTCCCACATATATACTGTGGTGAAGAGCCTAAATGAATTTTGAATCATCAGAATTATCAAGTCCCGCTTGGGGTGCCTTGTGACGGACTGGCGTCCCGTCCTGGCTTTGTCCCCTCCACCCTCCAGCCTTGCGACTTGTCGCCGGGTTAGGCTCCGGTTCACCGCGACCCCGGCTTGGGACAAGTGGTTTCAGTCAAAAAAGCCAAAGAATTATTCTGTATTAGATACATTTATTATCAGAACCAGTGGTTAAGAAAAACCTCAAAAATCCCACAACCCTACATTTCACAAAAAGATGACAAAATATTTCAAAATTTCAATTGAACTGGCAGGAAAAAAATGAAGAAATGTAGTGTAGGTATATCAGAACTGTTGTTATATTTCTGAGTAATATATTATTCAGTCGCTCATTCACCTATAATCATTTTAGATTATAGGAGCAGCATTATGTTAAAAACTGAGTTGAATTAGCAGTCTCTGCATAAGAAAAATATACAGATGTGCAAAAGTATACAGTATGTGCAAAAGGTCTATGCAGTGCTGTAATTCATTTCCATGACGACCAGTTTCTCCTCTGTGGAAGATGGTTGCTTAAGCAGTAGCAACTCTTGTCGATGAAGGATTTAGATGGGAGATAGAGACTTATCCAGCCGTTTTGAACTACAGTAACTTTTGCTGGAACAATACTGTATACCTATTCAGAAACATTTGACTTTCAAATGCCACCACATATTTTACAACTAATGAGACTGCTATCTGATATAATACATAAGCAACTTTCTGCATTTATCTACAATAATCAGTACAGTTGTACTGTATTGGCTTTTCCATGAGCTTCTAGCAACTTGCTAAACTGAATGAAATTAAATGAAATTGCTTGACAATCATAAATATTTTATCAGTTTTGGCATGAAACTAAATGAAAATTGTCAGCACACACACACACACACACACACACACAATGTTTTATGTGTAAATCTATATTCGCTAAATTGCATTGTTCGTTTATGCATTTCTCCTTGTTAAATAAATATACAAATAAGGTTTATCTTTTCATACTCTGAGTTGCGTGGATGTTCATTTTCCAGTGAAGTCTGAAACACTGTTTCTGTTTTGCGTACTCCCTTCATTTCCTAATTTATTTTGACAGATTATTCACAATTAACCTTACAGGCTTCACCATGAACTGCATCCAATGTGGATGGTACCTGTCTGGCAAATGTTACTGTAGCTTTGCCAGCAATTGCTGGCAATGAGGCCTGACACTTAGCTGCCTGAGATGCAGGGAAAGGGGAAGTTTGCCTCATTGCATTAAATCATCCATGGCATGCCAACACCTCTTCTCCATTCAGAGTGAAATCCCTGTGGCACCTCAACCAGTCAGAATGCCTTACCAAAGACTGGACACTATTCCAACTTCTCTGAGATAAAGCTTCAGTAATTTCCTCATTGTCCAGAAAGATGCTGACTACAGTCCCTGAAGGTCTAATGGATACCTGCACTGTATGACCAAAATCAAACTGAACAGAGAATAATTTAATAAATGTGCGTATATGTATATACATATATCCAGAGTTGCATTAGTTCACAGATAAACTGCAGTTATCTTTCCTTCTGGAGAGCATGAAACACATCTTTCTCATCAGTCTGGAAAGGTCATTACTGATAATGATGAGCATGTAAAATGTTTCCTTATGAAATCGCACTAAATCACAGTAGCCATCTTCAAAATCTGATACACTACTTGGAATTAATGCCGACATATGAACAGGTCGAAGGGGAGAAGCCAGGTACAAGTGAATTCTTGACCTCAAAAAAAAAAGTCTAAAATGTACTGAGGGGGTATGTAATTATGTCCGCATTATACACCTAGTAATCACTGAATTTATGCGTTTTACGTATATTTTACTTTATACTGCACATGATGATATAGTAAAATTATCCTTGTTGGCCCGATTTACCGGATGGCCCTGTTTTCTACGGGTGTGAACGAGAAATCTGGCACAGCAATCGGCTGTTTGGATCTGCTTATAATTGTTCTTCATTGGCACTACCTTTCTGAAGGGTCAGCTGCCAGAACTTATGATGCATGCATTAACTGCTGTCGGTTTTAATACATCAGAGGTGCTACGTCCAGTTCTGTCATCGTCATGACGATACCTCTTATTTTTCGCCTTTTTTGTTCATTACACGGGGGGACGCGGTGGCGCAGTGGGTTGGACCGGGTCCTGCTCTTCAGTGGGTCTGCGGTTCGAGTCCCGCTTGGGGTGCCTTGCGGCGGACTGGCGTCCCGTCCTGGGTGTGTCCCCTCCCCCTCCGGCCTTACGCCCTGTGTTACCGGGTAGGCTCCGGTTCGCCGCGACGCCATATGGGACAAGCGGTTCTGAAAATGTATGTATGTTCATTACACACTGTTCTGCGCGAAGGGAACCTTGTAGATATTGCACAAATTTCACCTAAAAGTATTCCGATGAGAAATATAAATAATGTACTTTTTAATCTCAAAACATTCACTGAATCTTGCCATGGTTAATAATGCAGTGAATACTTCCATACATACGTGCATTCTTTGGGTATGCTATGCCGGGCAGCATGAAACCACAAAGCGAGTGACAACCCAACCGCGTTGGTCCGATAGAAAAATGCATTTCTGCAAAAGATATTCACCATCTGCAACTGTTTAAATAAATCGTGCTATGAATTGATCTACTGCCAGTATTTAAACTTAAAGAAGGTTCAAGTCTTACCTGATATTCTCGTAACAGGTGGTAATCATGTAAAATTGGTAATGTGCCATTCCCTCAGTCCTTCCAATCCAAACTCTGAGAATCGATCATTTACTACTTTGAAGAAAAAATATTATAAACATTAAGGAAAACAGAACAAATCCCGCTGTCCGAATAGCCAACACCACATCCACGGCAAGCAATGTATACCGAGATGGTCGTAGCCCCAAATTAAAATAATACAATACAGTGTGTCCTTGTTGTCAATATTCCTTCATACGATAAATGATTTCCTCCATCGATCGACATCCAGTACAATCCAGGGTGAGAACTGATTCATATTTTTTATTGGCCGTCGTGCGAGAGAAAGTGGTGCTTGAACGGCTCGACGAAAACAGTGAACACCGGCTAAAATTCAAAACCGATTTATTTCAGTTGTCCATTTCCTGAGGTTTTTCTTGACGTCGCCAGTTTGCCCGATTATGTAACGCTTCTGAGGGATTTTATCAGAGGGCAGCTCATCGTACGAAAGAAGTCGAGAAAGATCTTGAAGACCAGACGGATCTGCTTTTCACTGCAGCACGGTGAGTTGGTTTGGGAAAAGGAAGCCGAGGGCTGCCTGATCTGCAGTTACACCAGCTAAACAACCTTTACACTCACACTTTCCATATCATGTCATGCATAAAAATCTTTCTAGACCCATACAATCTTTCTAGTTAAGAAACACAACGAGGAGCAGGGAACTGCGCTTCTAGTGCGTATATTCCCGTTATTTCCTTTGAGCGATAGTAAATGTCACTCGTCGTTGTGTTAATAAAAAAAAATAATTGTTATTCGCACTGTTGTCTTTTACACAGGCTTACGTCATTGGTGGAACGCAGATCCTACGCTGTCAAATGTGTTTTTTGACGGGCTGAAACCGTTTGTCAAATGTGTCATGTCCTGATCTCGGAATAGCTTCAAACTAGCCGTGCTTGTAAACCCACTGTATACCGTTGTGCATAGCATAGCAGAAAAAACGGGGGGGGGGGGGGCTGAACAGTAACACTGCTTTTCAGTACCTTTAATATAAACCAAAACAGACCTATAAATATATATATGTAATCACCTTCTGTGATTCCAAGATTTATGCGGCGCAACGAAATCGGAATTAATTAGCCTGTAAGGTTTTTATCATGATGTATTTTACATAATATTAGCATTAATTTAAGTGCCTTGTTTTATGTGATGCCCTTAAGATTAAAAATGTAAGGCGGTGACTTACCAAAATAAAAGAATGACAAAAGTAGAAGAGTCAATGTGGCATGCAGCTGTATACTGACAGCATATTATGTTTTGTGACACTCACTGGTGTTTTACTGAAACAGCTTTCTTATCTCCAGGGTAGATTCTTACCGCACATTTCAGTAGACATTTTGAGATCAGTAACTTTCCAATGAAACCATCCAACAGAAAGGCAACATTACCAGTCTTTACTAATACAGTAAACAAAATGAATCCATGTTACTCGCACACACACATTTTCAGAACCTCTTGTCCCATACGGAGTCACGGAGCCTACCCGGTAACACAGGGCGTAGGGCCGGAGGGGGAGGGGACACACCCAGGACAGGATGCCAATCCGTCGCAAGGTACCCCAAGCGGGACTCGAACCCCAGACCCACCGGAGAGTAGGACTGTGGTTCAACCCACTGCGCCACCACACCCCCTGCTCTGTACTACTCCTCACTGGCAAATGCAGAATTTTCATAGAGCTTTTACCGAGTTTTTCATAAAACAAGAAGCATGGAAAATTATAGTGTTATAATCCACACACACATTTTCAGAACTGCTTGTCCCATACGGGGTCACGGGGAACCGGAGCCTACCCGGTAACACAGGGCGTAAGGCCGGAGGGGGAGGGGACACACCCAGGACGGGACGCCAGTCCGTCGCAGGGCACCCCAAGCAGGACTTGAACCCCAGACCCACCGGAGAGCAGGACTGTGGTCCAACCCACTGCGCCACCACACCCCCTGCTCTGTACTACTCCTCACTGGCAAATGCAGAATTTTCATAGAGCTTTTACCGAGTTTTTCATAAAACAAGAAGCATGGAAAATTATAGTGTTATAATCCATTGTCTTTGTTAATGTTGTATTTTAACAAAAACACATGTATGTGCATTTTGAAGTTACCTGAACACTACACATACAAGGAACATATAGTTTGGTACAAGCAGTTGTTGACATTGGTTGGTGGGTAGTTGGATTATCATTTTGAGGGAAGATTAGATATTCTATACATTCATTCATTATTTGCAGCCACTTGTTCAATGCATGGTCATAGTGGTCCAGAGCCTGTGCCAGAATTCACCAGCTCACATATCATTGGACTGTGGTAGAAAATCAGAGAACACAGCGACATGGGAAGTACAGTACATGCAAACTTTACAAAGATCAAGCTGGATTTAAACTCACATCTGAACTCAAAGTCCATGAGCTGGTGAATTAAAATTGCCATTTGTGTATGACTGAATGCTTAGGTGTAAATGTTCTGGGATTGACTGGCATTATGGCCAGGGTGTACCCTCCCTTTTACCTGATGCTTCTGGCACAGGCTCTGGACCACTATGACCATGCATTGAACAAGTGGCTACAAATAATGAATGAATGTATAGAATATCTAATCTTCCCTCAAAATGATAATCCAACTACCCACCAACCAATGTCAACAACTGCTTGTGCCAAGCGGGCTCGCGGCGAGCCGGAGCCTATCGGGCAACACAGGGTGCAGGGCCAGAAGGGGAGGGGACACACCCAGGATGGGAAATGATAATCAAATCAGCCTATTTAGTTAAATACCAACAATATTCAAGTAACAACCATTAAATAACAATATTTTGATTTCCTGCTGCTATTTAGCTTAGTACTTAACTTCTTGTGCTACACTCACATAGTGCACCTACTAATGGAGCTCCTCTGTTAAGTATTTCGCAGCATAGGCAGTTCAGCCTCCTACTGATTAGGCTAGCTTTAATTACTAATTGAAAAGAGCATCTTGCCCAAAGTTCCATTACATGGCACCACATCCACCATGAAAGGATAGGAGGAGATAGAAACTGGATGACCATCCAGAATTCAGAAGCCTCCGTAAGTGCCGTCACCCCAGAAAGTATTAGGATAATATTAGTATTATGCAAGCACAGTATACTTTTAGATAATTCTATGACTATGTTGTCTTTACGTAATTTCAAATTTGCTGAAATAATTACAGTATTGTTATCAGCATGACTGTTTTTGTTCATTTGACAATTGCAAGGTTTTTCTTCTCCAAGCACTTGCCCTCTTGTGGGCTGTTGTGGTATTGCAGAGTTTGTCTTGGATGCCTTTACTACCAATCTTAGTGTGAAATGTGACCAAACCTGCTTGCATGTATTGAGAACGTTAAAAATATCACTTGTTTACACATGTGCAGCCTTTAAAACTTGTAGAATGTAGAGAATAAACACACCAGAGTATTTAAAATTGTAAAATGTTTTAATATTTAGCCCATTGCAAGAGTTAATCCTACTTGCAAGCTGCATCAATACTCTTTTGGTGTGTTTAATGAAGATCTGGAGACTAATGATGAATAAACTCATGAGTGGATTACACAGGGCCCCAACAGTGAATAACAAGTAACCAGTTCACAAACCTAAAAGTGCCACCAAGGGGTGCAATACTGATTATCTTCTGTAACAAATAGTTTTCAGAATGTCAGTTGAAGTGTACATTGCTGTAACGACAATTTATTCTGACATTTGTTCTTTTAGACCTTTAAACCACCTTATGTATTGCATGCATTTTTTTTCTTTTTGAATGTGGAAATGGAAAACTGTTTTGTACATCTATACATACAATTCATGGGGAGGTGTGGTGGCACAGTGGGTTTGGCCTGTGCCTTCTCTCTGGCGGGTCTGGGCTTCGAGTCCTGCTTGGGGTCCCTTGCGACGGACTGACATCCAGTCCTGGGTGTGTCCCCTCCCTCTTCGGCCCTATGCCCTGCGTTGCTGGGTTAGGCTCCGGCTCGCTGCGACCCCACTCAGGCAAAGCGGTTTCAGTGTGTATGTGTGCGCGTGTGTGTGTGTGTGTGTGTGTGTATACAATTAGATAACTGTCAGTATCTGATATACTGTATGATGGACATTCTTTGGTCTTCAGACTTGCAATGAAAGGTCATTGTGCATTACAGAACAAAAGGTAGCATATTAAGATGGGCGTTTGTATTTGGTAATGCTCAAGTACAGTAGAGAACAGTGTTGTGATTAGCTTGTGATCACTGTTAAAACAGTGGAACAATGACATTGGTGGAGACCAATGACAGCTGACCTAAGAGTGAAAAGCAATGAAAAACAGCTAACTGATGATAGCTGGCCTAAAACATTTTTAAAGGAAATTTATGTGTGACTGAAAACCAGAGCTTTATGAGTAAAAATCAAAAAGTGAAAGCAGAGAAGGACACAGATTATATCTTGATATAATCACTGAGTGCTCCATAGATGGCATCCATCCATCCATCCATCTTTCTCCGCTTTTATCCGGGGCCGGGTCGCGGGGGCAGCAGTCCGAGCAGAGTCCTCCAGACTTCCCTCTCCCCGCACACCTCCTCCAGTTCCTCTGGGGGAACCCCAAGGCGTTCCCAGGCCAGCCGGGAGACATAGTCTCTCCAACATGTCCTGGGTCTGCCCCGAGGCCTCCTCCCAGTGGGACAAGCCCGGAACACCTCCCCAGGGAGGCGTCCAGGAGGCATCCGGAACAGATGCCCGAGCCACCTCAACTGGCTCCTCTCGATGTGAAGGAGCAGCGGCTCTACTCCGAGCTCCTCCCGGGTGACTGAGCTCCTCACCCTATCCCTAAGGCTGCGCCCAGCCACTCTGCGGAGGAAACTCATTTCTGCCGCTTGTATCCGCGATCTCATTCTTTCGGTCATGATCCAGAGTTCATGACCATAGGTGAGGGTAGGAACGTAGATCGACCGGTAAATTGAGAGCTTCGCCTTACGACTCAGCTCCCTCTTCACCACAACAGACCGGTACAATGACCGCATTACTGCGGACGCCGCACCAATCCGTCTGTCAACCTGCCGCTCCATTTTTCCCTCACTCGTGAACAAGACCCCGAGATACTTAAACTCCTCCACTTGAGGGAGCAACTCCCCCCTAACCCGGAGGGGGCAATCCACCTTTTTCCGACTGAGAACCATGGCCTCGGATTTGGAGGTGCTGATTCTCATCCCCGCCGCTTCGCACTCGGCTGCAAACCTCCCCAGTGCACGCTGCAAGTCTTGACTTGATGAAGCCAACAGGACCACATCGTCCGCAAAAAGCAGAGACGAGATCTCGCGGCCACCAAAACAGACACCCTCCGTTCCCTGACTGCGCCTAGAAATTCTGTCCATAAAAATAATGAACAGAATCGGTGACAAAGGGCAGCCCTGGCGGAGTCCAACATGCACCGGGAACAGGTCTGACTTACTGCCGGCAATGCGAACCAAGCTCCTACTCCGGGCATACAGGGAACGAACAGCCCGTAGCAACGAGCCCCGAACCCCATAATCCTGAAGTACCCCCCACAGGATGCCACGGGGGACACGGTCGAATGCCTTCTCCAGGTCCACAAAACACATATGGACTGGTTGGGCAAACTCCCACGAACCCTCCAGCACCCTGGTGAGGGTATAGAGCTGGTCCAGTGTTCCACGGCCAGGGCGAAAACCGCATTGCTCCTCCTAAATCCGAGGTTCGACTATTGGTCGGATTCTCCTTTCCAGTGCCCTGGCATAGACTTTCCCAGGGAGGATAAGGAGTGTGATCCCCCTGTAGTTGGAACACAATCTCCGGTCCCCCTTCTTAAAAAGAGGGACCACCACCCCGGTCTGCCAGTCCGGAGGCACCGTTCCCGAACTCCACGCGATGCTGCAGAGGCGTGTCAGCCAAGACAGCCCCACAACATCCAGAGACTTGAGAAACTCGGGGCGGATCTCATCCACCCCCGGAGCCTTGCCGCCGAGGAGTTTTTGACTACCTCAGCAACTTCAGCCAGGGTAATGGACGAGTCCCCCTCCAAGTCCCCAGCCTCCGCTTCCTCTACGGAAGGCGTGTCGGAGGGATTGAGGAGATCCTCAAAGTACTCCTTCCACCGCCTGAGAACATCCTCAGCTGAGGTCAGCAGCGCGCCACTTCCACTGTAAACAGTGTTCGTGGAACACCGCTTCCCCCCTCTGAGTCGCCGGACGGCTTGCCAGAATCTCTTTGAGGCCGACCGAAAGTCTTCCTCCATGGCCTCACCGAACTCCTCCCAAGCCCGAGTTTTTGCCGCGGCGACTGCCAGAGCCGCGCTCCGTTTGGCCCGTCGGTACCTGTCAGCTGCTTCAGGAGTCTCATGAGCCAGCCAGGCCCGATAGAACTCCTTCTTCAGCTTGACGGCATCCCTTACTTCCGGTGTCCACCACCGTGTTCGGGGATTGCCGCCACGACAGGCGCCGGAGACCTTCTGGCCGCAGCTCCGAACCGCCGCCCCGACAATGGAGGCGCGGAACATAGTCCATTCAGACTCAATGTCCCCCACCTCCCTCGGGACCTGGTTGAAGCTCTGTCGGAGGTGGGAGTTGAAGACCTCTCTGACAGGGGCCTCCGCCAAACGTTCCCAACAGACCCTCACTATGCGTTTGGGCCTGCCAGGTCTGTCCAGCTTTTTCCCCTGCCATCGAATCCAACTCACCACCAGGTGGTGATCAGTTGACAGCTCAGCCCCTCTCTTCACCCGAGTGTCCAAGACATATGGCCGAAGGTCAGAAGAAACGACTACAAAGTCGATCATCGACCTCCGACCTAGGGTGTCCTGGTGCCAAGTGCACTGATGGACACCCTTATGCATGAACATGGTGTTCGTTATGGATAAACCGCGACTAGCACAGAAATCCAATAACAACTCACCGCTCGGGTTCAGATCAGGGAGGCCGTTTCTCCCAATCACGCCCCTCCAGGTATCACTGTCGCTGCCCACGTGGGCGTTAAAGTCCCCCAGTAGAACGACAGAGTCCCCAGTGGGAGCGCTTTCCAGCACGCCCTCAAGGGACTCCAAGAAGGCCGGGTACTCTACACTGCCGCTAGGCGCATAAGCACAAACGACAGTGAGAGACCGTTCCCTGACCCGAAGGCGTAGGGAGACGACCCTCTCATTCACCGGGGTAGACTCCAACACATGGTGGCTGAACTGGGGGGCTATTAATAAGCCCACACCAGCCCGCCGCCTCTCACCTTGGGCAACGCCAGAATAGTGGAGAGTCCACCCTCGATCGAGGAGAGTGGTTCCAGAACCCAAGCTGTGAGTGGAAGTGAGCCCGACTATATCTAGACGGTATCTCTCAACTTCCCGCACCAGCTCAGGCTCCTTCCCCGCCAGTGAGGTGACATTCCAAGTCCCAAAAACCAGAGTTGGCGCCCGAGGTTTGGGTCGGCCGGGCACTCGGCCCCAACCACCGCCCAAATCACAATGCACCGGCCCCTTACGGTTTCTCCGGCAGGTGGTGAGCCCGCCGAAGAGCGGCTCCACGTCATGGCTTCGGGCTGAGCCCGGCCAGGCCCCGTGGGCATAGACCTGGCCACCAGGCGCTTGCATGCGAGCCCCCCCCCCCAGGCCTGGCTCCAGGGTGGGGCCCCGGTGACCCCATACCGGGCGGGGTAAACGAAAGCCTTGATTTTTCCTTCATAAGGGGTTTTCGAACCGCGCTTTGTCTCGTCTGTCATCCAGGACCTGTCTGCCATGGGAGACCCTACCAGGGGCATATAGCCCCAGACAACATAGCTCCTGGACTCATTCAGGCACTCAAACCCCTCCACCACGATAAGGTGGCGGTTCACGGAGGAGTGAATTATAATTTAAACATATATTTATATCAAAGTTAAACTAACCTTTTCATATTTACTTCAGGACACTGATTCTAACAATTCACAGTTATAAATGGCCAACAAGAAACCATGTCCTCTCACTTTTTTTATTAAAATAATAGCTACACTACTGGATTAAAATAATAATTGGCATTCAATTCAATTCAATTTATTTTTATAGAGCGCTCCTCTCACAGAGCGCTTTAACATGGCCATAAGGAAAGAAAAACAAAAAAGACAGTCAACTAATGGCTACCATAATGCAGTACTTTTATAGAGCTGTAAGTATGGGGACAGCTGGTGGTGTAGTAGTTAGAAGAACTACCTTTGGACCCAAAAGTCACAGCTTCAAGCCTTACCTCTGGCTGTAGTACCCTTATCCACCCTGAACTATTCCTGTAAAATTACTCAGATGGATAAATAATTCCATTACTGGAATAATAATTTGTTATTCCAGTAATGGAATTATGAATTATTATTACAATTATTATTATAATTGTAACCTTAACATTGTAAGTTGCTTTGGATAAAAGTGTCAGCTGAATGAATAAATGTAAGTATGCCTGCTGGCCACTGGGGAAAGGAACAAAAACTCCCAACTGAAGGTTGAGGGAGGAAAAAACCTCTGGGGGTCCACGGGCCAGTGGTTGCCCACCCCTCCTGGCCATTCTAGATTAAGTAACAACTGTAAGCTGGTGTAACAAGAAATAATGATTATGTTGCTAAACAGCATCTTGGATCCCCAGCTCAGCATGGAATGTCTTGTTCGTCATGGCAGATGGACATCATTCTCTGTCAGCAAGGGATTCGTCTGTCATCACTGGCTGGCCTCCTCAGGTCTTATTTGGCAAGGTAGTGCTCAACAAGAAGATAGAACAGAGTTAGTAATTTGTTGCTTAAGTAAATTTAATATGCATTCTTATAAAAGTGATAAAAACAACCAAGGCAGGCGGAATTACATTTCGAGGTGGAATGCCTGAGTGAACATGTAAGTCTTTAGTCAGGATTTGAAAACAAACAGACGGGGCATTTCTAACAGTAACTGGTAGACTATTCCACAGTTTAGGTGCTCTATAAATAAAGGCGTCACCTCCTACTGAGGTCTTATTGATCACAGGTACTTTAAGGTAACCTGCATCTAATGAACGGAGATATCATCCCGGGATACAAGAATCAATGATCTCACAAAGGTAAGCCGGAGTAATGCCATGTACTGCCTTATAGGTCAAGAGTAGGATTTTATAATCAACTCTAAAAGTGACTGGGAGCCAATGCAACGATTTAAGTACAGGTGTTATATGGTCAGACTTCCTAGTTCAAGTGACAATTCTCACAGCAGCATTTTGTACCAACTGTAGCCCAGATACAGTCTGGTATGGACAACCCAACAATAAAGCATTACAGTAATCCAGCCTGCTGGAAACAAAAGCATGAATCAGTTTCTCAGAATCCCGTCTACATAGGAATCGCCGCAATTTAAGTTCAAGTTCAAGTTCACGTTTATCGTCATAGGTACAAGTACCGTGTACAAGTATCATGAAATTCGTATTGAGCGCTTCTCCGCAGACTATGGACAAGACAGAGACAATACAAATACTGCACAAACAAAACAATGACAATGGCAGTGAGTAATGCTAATAGCAATAACAATAAATAACGGTAACAGTAATAACAATAATACCAGTAGACAGCCAGAAAACTCAGAACGTAAGAGTGAGAATGCAAATGTTTAAAGTGTTTAAATTTAGCTATGTTTCTTAAACAACTGTGTTATATTCTGAGTGTGAGCATATTGTGTACTTCGTAGAGTTCACAGTGCTGTTCGAGGATGCTGTTGGGGAGGCATGCGAGCAGTAACTATTAAAGTATGCAGATCTGGTGGTATAGGCAAGGGACTGTGGATGGCAGGCACATGTGAGACTGGTAGAGGTAAGTGTTAGAGGGTTTGTGGCTAAATCAGCTATGACATAATTGGGGAAACTTCATATTAGAGGCGGCTCACTAGAGGCAGCGGTGAAGGAGCTGTCTAAGGCAGCTGAGAAGGCAAGTCAGTGGTTATGGTAGAAAAGAGAGCAAGGTAGTTGGGGTTACAGGTTGGAGGGAGGTGTCATGGGCCTAATCCAAGAGGTGCACACTTGATAACCTCAATGAAATACTCATGTTGGTACCCGTTTGGTTGGTGGGTTAGACTTGGTTTGTCGATTGGGTGTGATGGTTGGTTTCTGTTAGAGGGGTTGGTTTGATGGTGGGTTAGGCTTGGTTTGTTGCTGGGACTGGTTTGATGGTTGTTTTTTTTTTTTTTTTTTTTTTTGGTGGGGCTGGTTTGATGGTGGGGGGCGTGGTGGCGCGGTGGCACAGTGGGTTGGACTGGGTCCTGCTCTCTGGTGGATCTGGGGTTCAAGTCCTGCTTGGGGTGCCTTGTGATGGACTGGTGTCCTGTCCTGGGTGTGTCCCCTCCAGCCCTATGCCCTGTGTTGCTGGGTTAGGCTCTGGCTCCCTGCAACCCTGTATGGGACAAGCGGTTCAGACAGTGTGTGGTTTGATGGTTGGTATTTTTTTTTGTTAGTGGGTCTGGTGCCTCACATCTCTTGAGTTGCTTAGTGGGCATGGGCTCAAATCCAGCACAGGTTTTATGATGATAGTGGAGTTTGGCATTTTGAAGTGCACATTAAGCAAAGTATTTTTCAATTATGTGCTTAATTTGTGGTTCTTTTTTACTTTCTGCTGGAAGTTGAATGGATATTTCATTATGTGTTATTTCTCTTTTTTTTTTTGTTTTTGTCAAAAATGAAATGGAATATGCAAAAAACTCATACTAACACACACATAATTCCTAAGGGATCCTTTTTTGGACTTCCCGTTTTACTAGGGGTAAAACAGAAAACATTTTGTCAATCATCGTTAATGGAAAAGGTAAAGATTTGACAATTCAAAAGAGACAAATGACTGTTGATCTTGATTAACTGAGAGAAGCATTATGGAGATATAGCTGGATACCTACAGTGCCTTGGGTCATCTGGAGATCAAGTGTTTGAAGGTACCTCCATGCTAATATGCCATTGGGTTGCCAGAAGAAGCCCTGGCTGACTAATGATCAGCTATCATTTGTATAAGAAAATAAGAACTTTTGAGTGTCTATGGATGGATGGATCAAATGAGAGAAACAAAATTTTTTGGCCATTCATACCATTGTGTCATGTTCCTCGCAGCCGGCACATCAGTGACACCTGCCGTTTCCTAATGGGAACGGCAATAAAGAGGGAAGCCGAGGAAGCCCAGACACGGAACCTTGTTTTGCCTCCTTGTTTCCCTTCGAGCCGTGTTTCAGAGAACCTACTCCAACATCGACCTTTTGCCTGTGTATGACTGACCATGTTCTTTGCCTAGCCCTTTGTACTACGTTTGCTGATCGCCTGACCCACGCCTGCCCCTCGAGTTTGCTTTTTGGATTCTGATTCGGCTTCATTAAACATCGGTGTACGAGAACTCTGCACTTGAGTCCGTCCTTGCTACGTGCAGCCATGAAACATTGGTACATTTTGCAGCAGTAGAGGGAACCTTCTAGCATGATATTGACCCCAAAAACACGAGAGAAAGAAGTGGTTGCCAGAAAAAAAATTCAATATTTTGCGGTCACCATCAGTCTTAAGCCTGCTGAAAACCTATGGTCTGAATTAAGGAAGGCAGGCCATAAGCATAGACCATGAAGACACTGGAAAAATCACACACACATACTTTCTGAGCTACTTGTCCCATACAGGGTCATCGGGAACTAGAGCCTAACCCAGCAGCTCAGAGTGCAAGGCTGGAGGGGGAGGGGACACAACCAGGACAGGATGCCAGTCCATCACAAGGCACCCCAAGTAGGACTTGAACCCCAGACCCATGGGAGAGCAGAACCTGGTCCAAACCACTGCACCACCACACCCCCCTGGAAAAATCATGCATTGGGAAAAAAAGAAATAGGTATGCAGCAAATCTGATACATATATTGCTGGAAAAAAAACTTCTCACTTATTAATGAATACACATTTTAATAAAAGCCTGAGGTTTTCCTTTGAATACAAATGGTGGCATATGGTGACATATAGGTTCCATTTATTTTATGCTGTTTTTTGTTTAGCTTTATGAAAGGTTCCATTAATTTTGGTGACCGCTGAATTATTTTCTTAATTTTTTTTTTCTTTTTGTAGGAAAAATAGTTATCAACATGTAGATAGCAATATGTTCAGCTGTGGAGTTACACATGAAATTTACTGATGTTGATTGTTGCTGGGGGGTGTGATAGCGCAGTGGGTTTGGCCAGGGCGCGCTGTGTGCAAGATCCAGGGTTTGAGCCCTACATACAATAATACACAGGGAAAGATGTTCAACCCCTCGTGCCAAAATCAAGGGGGCCGGACACAAACCAACCATGCCACAGTACTCCATCCCTCCCAAAACCCCACATACCCCTCACCCCCACCAAACAGTTCCCTTCACATAAAAAAATAACTAAAAAAAATCAGCCCACATCATGGGCAACCACCATCCTCCTCACCGGGAGCCACCGCAAACACTTTGTTGGGGTTGTCAAGTGGCCACCTTCCTTTGTTGATGTTTCATTGAATTGAGCCCACGACACCTCCAGAAGGCTCAACAGCGAGATCTGGCGTCCCAGACCCACCCCCCCTCCATGCCCACAGTGCCATCCCAGCAACTCCACCCACCAAAAAAACCTCCCACTCCAGCCATACATCAACCACCAACAAACCAACCAACACCCCACATCAGCATATGGAGGTGACAACAAAACTCAAACCATTTGATGTTCACATAGGCAAGTACTCCCCACTCAAGTGTGCTTCCCCCAAACACCCTGGTGCCTCCTCATCCACAACCACTGACTGGATCTTTCTGCTACCTCTGACAAGCTTTTAATCGCTGCTCGTAACAACTGACCCCTAAAACCAAACTCCAACAGTAGCAACGTGGCTGATTTTGCAACAAACCCTCTTGTACCAATCTCCACCAGTCTAATAACGCACTGCCAGCCTCGCTCCCTCACCTCACCAGCCAACTCAGTGTACTTCAATTTCTTCCTCTCAAAGGCATCTTCCAATGCGTCTTTGAAGGGTATCGTTAATTCAATGAAGTACACTATCCGTGTGCCCTCGGAGTACAGCACAGTATCGGGTCTCAGTGCCGTGAACGCAATGCACTGTGACATCTGCAGGTGTTTTCACACGTACGCTACCAACTTCCAGTCACGCACTTCACCCCACTTAAAACTCGTATCACCACCACCACGCGCGTGACATGCAACGCTCTCCCCCTCTTGCACTTGGGGTGCTTTGGAGCATACTGGTGTTCTGTGCGACATGTGTCCCCTCCCTCTTCTAACCTTGCTCCCTGTTTTGCCAGGTTAGGTTCCGGTTTGTCGTGACTGCTGCTCCAGACAAGCGATTGTAGATCGTGTGTGTGTGACTGTTGATGCTTTTCCCCAATACAACTTACAATGATTTACCAATTTGGGTAATTCTCACTGGAGCTTTTCTACATTTCTTAGGTGTATTGCAACAGGAGATGGGACCTGGGAACTCCATGTCTGAAGGGAGAGGCTTTAAGAACTATGAAACCCTTTGGTATCAACAATTTGATATCATCATGAAATATCATCAGGTAATCTATATGCAGAGTGTTGTCCAAGATACAATGGGGGTGCGGTGGCGCAGTGGGTTGGGCCACAGTCCTACTCTCCGGTGGGTCTGGGATTCGAGTCCCGCTTGGGGTGCCTTGTGGCAGACTGGCGTCCCGTCCTGGGTGTGTCCCCTCCCCCTCCGGCCTTACGCCCTGTGTTACCGGGTAGGCTCCGGTTCCCTGCGACCCCGTATGGGACAAGCAGTTCAGAAAATGTGTGTGTGTGTGTGTGTGTGTGTGTGTGTGTGTCCAAGATACACTAAGAACATCTCAGACTAGCTTATTAGTCTGTTGCTCTTTTCAGGTAATAAAATCTGAGTGTGGTAATGAAAATGGACATCAGGAATAACCATGAAATCATTGAACATTTTAAGAACTGCATAATGATGTGGTTTTACATTTTGCAAAGTAATTACATTTCTCCATTGAACTAGTTATTTCTTGTTATTACATATAGGAGTAATGCAATGATGAAAATATATCTTTTGAGGACAGTGAAATGTGCAAAAATACCAGATTTACTAATTCAGAAGTTTATGCATTTGAAAACAGTGACTGGTGATGTAACAATAAGTATTTTTTTATGTATTAATTTTATTTATTACAGCAGGACCTGCACAGGGAGTGATAGTATCACAGGGGGTAGCGCTGCTGCTTCACAGTGCCTGGACTGCTCGAGAATAGTTTTAAAGCTAGTTTAGTCTGCATGGAGTTTGCATACAATTCAAAGTGGACTGCTATCCTACGCAGGACGAACCTTTTTTAACCTAGTGTCTTTGAATAACAGGGTAGGCCGTGGACCACCAGAACCGTTACAAGGATAAGCAATGAATGAAAATTAGACTGAGGAGCTTCAGAAGTCCGACAGAATCAAGCAATAAAATGTATTATATGTCCAATAAAATTTGTCTTCTGAATGTAGAGCCTCTCTGAATTTATTAACCATATCAATTTACACACACAGTGTCTACAACTGCTTGTACTGAGTGGGGTTGTGGCGAGTCAGAGCTGAACCCAGCAATACTGTGTACAAGGCTGGAGAAGGAGGGGGGACACCCCAGACAGGATGCCAGTCCGCCACAAGACACCCCAAGCAGGACTTGATCCGCAGACCTGCCACAGAGCGGGCCCTGGCCAAAACCGCTGTGGTACCGTGCCCATATCAATTATGAAAATTCAATTTTCAAATGGTTTGTAACTCTCTTTTCCTTCTCAGTTTGGTAGGAATGAATAAAGCTACATTCTGTAAGCAAGCAGCTATTTTCACTTTATTTGCAGCAGACTTTACATCCTGTTGATCATATATACAGTTTCTGTTTTTATGCAAGATGGAAAGAATACCAATCATCTCACACCCCTCCCAACAAATCTCAATTTGTGTCCACTAAGCTTCCTCACTGTATACGGCTGAGATAACACAGCAGGAAGTGTGATGAAGATGTGTATTATTTTGCTGAAAGTAACAAAGTCACTGTTTCTGAAAGGCCTTATTAAACATAATGACAGTACAGCAAACATCATACTGAAATTATATCTTAAATGGTACCTGAGATATCTTTCAGGGTCACTGGAAAATCATGTATTTGATGCACTGTCATAGTGCCTTCTTTGAGGTATTTTTTGCTAATTGTCATTTGCAGTTTAGTGGTAAATCAATGATGGGGGTGCGGTGGCGCAGTGGGTTGGACCACAGTCCTGCTCTTTGGTGGGTTTAGGGTTTGAGTCCCGCTTGGGGTGCCTTGCGACGGACTGGCGTCCCGTCCTGGGTGTGTCCCCTCCCCCTCCGGCCTTGCGCTCTGAGTTGCCGGGTTAGGCTCCGGTTCCCCGTGACCCCGTATGGGACAAGCGGTTCTGAAACTGTGTGTGTGGTAAATCAATGAAATTTGCAATTTGGAAAATAATTGCTGAATGGAAATTAAAAGTTTTCTTCATTTAGAAATCTGATTGTTAGAGATTTGTTTGGAATTGCTAACTTCTGTTAAGTGCTGTAATTGACACTGGCTAATGAAATCCATGAAAAAAAGACAGCCAACAGTGAGGAGGCCTTGCTATTGGTTCACAGTGAAAGTGACAATTCTAATGAATTCTGGAATATCTGGACACCCTTCTGAAAGTTATTAGAAAGTGCTACACAATCACACCCATGATAAATTGTATCCTTTTGACCCTGAGCTTTATGTATGTGTACAAGTACTTTTTCTCAGTGTACTATTTATCTGTATGCTGTTTTGACCCTGTGCTGTGCATAAAACTAATAAAAAATGTTTTAATGAAAACATTAAATGAACTATCCTTGCCACAAACTCAAAAGTAAATGTTAATTTAGTTAGATGAAATTAACTTATTACTCTCTATGATATGTGTTTTGAGTTTGTTTCCCCTCTTGGGTAATGTGAGGTACAGGGGAATTAGAAAGTGAGAGCAGCAAAACTGTCATGCAAAAACCTTGAGTCTACATTTGCCCAGGCTCTTTATTGTCAAAGACATCAGAAACTTTAGAGAACAACAAAAAAATGACAGGACCTGCTAGTAATGAAAAACGTCCCCAAAGGAAAACAAAAGAGTGATGAAGGATAAAATAAACTGTCAAGGGCACACCTTGGCTTCACTAGCTCTGCAGTGTTTTCAGTTTGTCTGAGTCCACCAGGATGGTAAACATTAATTTCCATCACTACCTGCTTCCCCTGATCTGTTGATGATTCTGCTGAGGGCATGCCAGCCACGACCTGTCCAGAAGGAACAAGGCACAGCATTCATTGGCAAGCTTCCCAGGTCCAGCTAGTCTCCTCTGTTTCCACCTGGTTCCCTTATACCCTTGGGTATTATGAATTACAAACATAAACTATTTTGGTGAACTTATCCTTTCTTTTAATAGCAATTAATTTTCTTGTATTTCAGACAGTTTTACATTTATCTGATGCTTTTTATCCAAAGCAACTTATAGTGTTAAGGTACCTAGAGTTATTTACCCATTTACATAGCTAATGGCTGTCTCTGAAGTTTGAAGACTTTCTTCAGAGCTGCAGGTACTCCACATTTCTGTAATCATAAAAATGGGAAGTTGACATTACCGCCATCTATCTCAATAATTATCTTGTGCTACTTACTCCAACTGTCTTGCACTATTACAGTGACTCAGTTAAGTGACACTTTTCTCCAAAGCACCTTACAATGTTAAGCTGTTTACAATTATTTACTTCTTTATATAGCCAGCTAAGTTTTTTAATGGTATTACAGCTGGAGGCAAGTTTCAAACTCCCAACATTTGGGTCTAAAAGCAGCAACTCTAACCACTATGCTACCATCTGTCCTAGTTAGTAACACACCCGGAGCCCAAAAATTCTACTCATTGTTATATCAAATACAAACACACCCCTTTAAAGTAACAGAAGTTCATAAATAATATTGGCCAAAGCAAAATAGTCATAAACTGAAAATCTAAAATTTTATCAAAGCCATGATTATAAAAACTACTTTTAATATACATTCACAAACATATTGGCCACTCAGCCTTCATTTGTGTAAGAGTATGGCTGCTAAGTTATTCGTATTTCTTTTCTAATTTTTATAAAAGCAGTACGTTCAAGGGTAGCTTTTCCTGCTCAGAACTAGCACCTTTTTTCTGTTATACTGCTGTGCTTCAACTTTGAAAGTTAACATTGTCAACATATATATTATATATATATATAGTTTCTCTTGAGGTTTTCACAGAACTTAAACCATGAATTAACTGATGGACACTTCTATGTTTTCATTGATCGTAATGTGACTTCATTTAGCACATACTTTTCTCCAAAGCAACTTACAATGGACACTATGTAGTGTTATTAACTCACACAGCTTATTCACCAAGGTGATTTACACTACTAGATACAATACTTGCAACAAGTAACTC
This sequence comes from Scleropages formosus, assembly GCF_900964775.1. Classification (NCBI taxonomy): domain Eukaryota; kingdom Metazoa; phylum Chordata; class Actinopteri; order Osteoglossiformes; family Osteoglossidae; genus Scleropages; species Scleropages formosus. The sequence goes on from NC_041821.1 coordinate 26,573,322, forward strand.
ACACATACATCAGTGGAGCACACTCTCTAAAACACTCACAAAGTGAAAGTAAACCTGAACAGCATGTCTTTGGAATGTGGGAAGAAACTCACAGACACAGGGAGAACATGCAAACTCCACACAGAATAAGGGGGGCTTGAACCCTTGTCTTCTCACATTACTCATCTATTGTAAGACAGCAGCACTACTCACTGTGCCAGCAAGCTACCATCTCTTCATAGATTCTCTAGAATGTGATCTATACAGCCATCTAAAGCCATTTCGATATAAATTTTGACATTATGCTAAATAAAATTTGATTGATTAAACATTTAGTCTTTAAGAAATGATAAAAGTATTACAGCAAATTGATAACAGAATAGGGCCATTTGCACTACAGCTATTACTCATGTGGATCCCTATGTAATCTCAATCTGGGCAGCATTCCCACCAGGAGTTTGATTGGGCAATTATGGCCAATTATGAAGCAGGGCATACTAACAGGACTATTGGCAACACATTTTTCTTTTTTTTTTAACTTGTGCTGTAAAGTAATCTCTGAGGGAGAAAGAATCGTCGGGGTGTGTTACTATCCGTGAACAAACAAGAGGCAGACCTAGTGACATTTAGATTCAACAGCACAGTACAAGTCAGCTGCGTGGTCCTTTGGCCCCATAGTGATAGTCTTAAGTGATTTTAAAGTGAAATCAATGCAAATTAAAGCTTTTGTGTGAGTGAACACAGACCGATCATAAGAAGAATTTATCTGAACACAAACAGGCAAAACAGAAATAACATTCATAATGAGAAAAAAGGGCAATGCCGCTGCTGCTAACATTACATTAATGACTGACTTATCCAAGCCTTTTATGCAGATTCAGCAAATTTGTGTAAAATATGTATGTTTCCCAGCACACTCTACTCAACATTCTCGATAAAGCATTTGTCAGGGAACTTTGCCATAAGAGACTCTGTCCAGTTGCTGAGTTTCAGATTCAGGTGACAACTTTTGATTTCCTTTAAAATACAGATATTGTCTTAACCTGAATTTCATACACAGAGGCACTAAGTGAACTTGTCAATATAATAGAAGAGGGCAGAGCCTATTGTATATAGCGTCTTCAGTTTTGAGGCAGACCAAAAATAAGAACACTGGAGAGGAATAGTATTGAACAAAAGACGAGAATTGCTGATTGGGCATTTGTATCTGTAAATGGAACACTTTTTTTCTGTTCTGTGATTTTAGACAGATTTGTACAGCTCTGGGTACTAGTAAATTCAGGTACCACCTAAAATTATTAATTTAAATATATGTTTGAGTTTTTTACTGTAATATTTACACATTTGTTTGATGGAACAGTTGCACTGTAAAGTTAAAAAAAAAAAAAAAAAAAAAAACATATTTTACAATGAAAATAGTAAAACTAAAGTGCAGACCAAAAATTCTGGTATAAGTTTATGTGAATATAAAGTATTTCATTTATCATACATTTCATCAGGGGGTGTGGTGGCGCAGTGGGTTGGACCACAGTTCTGCTTTCCAGTGGGTCTGGGGTTTGAGTCCCACTTGGGGTGCCTTGCGACGGACTGGCGTCCCGTCCTGGGTGTGTCTCCTCCTCCTCCGGCCTTACGCCCTGTGTTACCGGGTAGGCTCCGGTTCCCCGTGACCCCGTATGGGACAAGCGGTTCTGAAAGTGTGTGTGTGTGTGTGTGTGTGTGTGTCTTGAGTGAGATATCCACCTTCTACAGTTTCTGAAGCGATGTCCTAATTTATGTAGTCACCTTCTCTGTACCCTTCCCCCATCCTCTACCTGCACCCATACTCTAACACACATATGAACACCTTTCCTCAAAAATCTGAATGTTGTCTGTTTGTCTTTCTGTTGTCTTTCTTCCCTGTGTTTCATCCTGTAGCTACTTCAACATATTGATGATCAGCACGCTAAACTGCATATGATCCATGAAAATTTTGTACACAGTGCAAAGTTTTCACCACTCTGGCATGGTAAGGAACTCTTTCCACTGTACTCTCCACTTTTGGACCACATCAAGGACTTCTTTTCTGCATGGAAGTGGAAAGTTTACAACCACCAACCTCACAATCATCTTTGATGGAGGCAATGTCTGCAAAGTGAGTGCATCACTGCAGATGACTTTGCTGAGTAATTACATTTACATTACATTTATATTTATTCATTTAGCAGATGCTTTTCTCCAAAGCGACGTAGATCTCAGCAAAAGTACAATTTATGCATTACATTGAGAGAAGGAGACATAGCTGCAGACATGAAAGTCTCAAGCAAACCTTGTTCGTTACCTACCACTTGTTGCACCGAGGTTCATCGATCGAGTAGGTGCATAAAACACAGGATAAACAAATCTTGATACCCTCCCACCAATTTTTATTTTTTTTTTTTAAATATTAGAAGATACACAAATGAGGAAGTATAATGCCAGAGTAGTGACTGGATAAAGGTTGTATCTGGGGATGCTTATGGAGTTATGATGCGTGAACAATTACACCGTAAATCAGCTGGAGAGATCTTGGGCAAAGTGGATCTGGAAAAGGTGAGTTTTCAGACCCTTCTTGAAGATAGACAGAGTTTCCGCAGTTCTGAATGTCAGGGGAAGGTCATTCCACCACAACGGACCCAGAACCAAGAACCTCCGAGCTTTGCCTTTCGTGCGCGGGACCACCAGGCAAGCAGAAGTAGACGAGCGAAGGGGCCTAGCTGGGGTGTAGCGGTTGATTAAGTCTTGGAAATAGCTGGGAGCAGTTCTGTTGATGCATTTGTATACAGTAACCAGGGTCTTCAATTTGATTCTGGCAGCTATAGGAAGCCAGTGCAGAGAAAAGAGTAGAGAAGATACATGGGAGCGCTTTGGCAAATCAAACAAAATTTGTGCAGCAGCATTCTGCAGAAGCTGCAGAGGTTTGATGGCATTAGCAGGAAGGCCACACAGGAGAACGTTGCAGTAGTCCAGATGGGAAGTCACCATGGCCTGGACAAGTAGTTGGGTGTAGTCAGTAGTGAGGTAGGGACGGATCCTTCAAATATTATGCCAAATGTATCTGCAAGACCAGGTTGTGGCTTCGATATGTTAAGAGAATGACAGACTCGCATCAACTGTTACTCCCAGACTCTTAGCGAAGGAGCTAGGGGAAATGAGTGAGTTGTCCAGTTTGATCGACAGGTCATGACATGAGGACAGGCCAGCTGGGAGGTAAGGAATCTCTGTTTTGGATAGGTTGAGTTGGAGGTGGTGATCATACATCCATGAAGAGATGTCCGATAGGCAGGCAGCAACGCGTGCGGAGATGTCTGACGCACCAGGTGGAAAGGAAAGGAAGAGCTGGGTATCATCAGCATAGCAATGTTATTTGAATCCATGGGAGGCTATGACCAGACCGAGGGAGGAGGTGTAGATGGAGAAAAGAAGAGGGCCCAATACCGGCTGAGAGAGGCAGAGGAGAAGAACGAGAGCTCCGCCAGACCACTTGATAGGATCTGCCAGAGAGGTAGGACTCAAACCATATTAATGCTGCTCCTTTGATCCCAAGTGGGTTAAAAGAGGAGAGTAGAATCCGGTGATTGACAATGTCGAACGCTGCAGTCAGATCAAGGAGGATGAGGACCGAGAAGAGGGAGGCAGCTATAGCAGCTTGGAGAGTGTCAGATACCGCCAGAAGGGCTGTCTCAGTGGAGTGACCAACTTTGAAACCAGACTGATAACCATCGAGGAGACGGTTCCAAATGAGGAAATAGGACAGGTGATCACAGGCCGATCGCGCTAGGGTTTTAGACAGGAAGGAGAGGAGAGAGACCGGTCTGTAGTTTTCAACCAGACTGGGGTCCAGGGAGGGTTTTTTTAACAGAGGTGAAATTAGAGCAATTTTGAGGGCAGCTTGGAAACAGCCAGAGGAGAGTAAGGAGGAGAGTTTGCAGGGAAATGTTCTGAAGGAGTGATGATGGGATCGGATCAAGTGAGCAGGTGGTGGCTCTGCGCGATATCAGGAGGTCAGCGACTTCAGATTCGTAGAGTGGCTTGAAGTTGGAGAGGATAGCTTTGCAGGGAGGTCCAGTGCGAGGAGGAGGTGGCGGGGGACATAGAAGGGATGAGAAGGTGGCAAAGAGTCTGTGTGGTTTTTTTTTTTGGATGCAGACTGTATTTGTTGTGAAAGGAGGTTTTAGCTGAAGAGAGAGCAGACTGAAAAGCAGCTAAGAGTGACTGGTAAGCATCCAGGTCTGATGGAGTTTTGGATTTACGCCATCTTCGCTCTGCCGCCCGCAGTTTCGTCCTGTTAGCACGTAACGTATCAGACAGCCATGGGGTAGCAATGGGGCGTGTCCAGAAGACAGAGAGAGTCAAGGGAGGAAGATAAGGCAGAGAAGAAAGTGTTAGTGGCATCATCTGTGGATAGATCTGAGAATTGTGGAGCAGAAGGGAGAGCGGCCAGAGTAGCAGAGGTAAAGCAGGAAGGTGAGAGAGATTTTAAGTTGCAGCTAAAGGTGACAACGGGTGCAGGAAGAGATGAGGAGTTAGTGGTGAGGGAAGGTTGAAAGGAAGTGAAGAAGTGGTCAGAGACATGCAGTGAAGTGACAGAGAGGACGGGACAGCCACAGTTGCGGGAAAATACAAGGTCAAGACAGCTGCCCACTTTGTGAGTAACAGGGGATTGGGACAGGGAGAGATCAAAAGACTGTAGGAGCAGCAGAAGGCTGCTTGCATGAATGTCATCGACATGCAGATTAAAGTCACCCAGGAGAATCAGCAGAGAGTTGTCCCTTGGCAGAGAGCTCAACAAGATGTCAAGGTCATCCAAGAAGTGGCCAAGAGGGCCAGGAGAGCGATAAAGGACAACCACAACAAGAGAGATTGGGGCAGTGATAGACAACATACCATTCAAAGGAAGACAGATCATGCAAGTGAAGAGGAAGAATAGAGTATTCCCACCGGGAAGAGATGAGCAGGCCTGTGCCTCCACTTCAGTCTGAGGAACGAGAGGTGTGAGAGAAGGAGTAGTTAGTAGAGAGTGCTGCAGGTGTGGCTGAGTTGTCTGGGATGATCTAGGTTTCAGTTAGGGCCAGGAGGTCCAGTGAGAGATGGGAGGCATAGGCTGGTATGAAGTCAGCTTTTCTCACAGCAGACTGGCAGTTCCAGAGTCCCATGGAGAAAGTAAAGCAAGATGGAAGGTTTGACAGGTGAGGATAAATCAGATTATTGTAGCAGCGAGAGCGCCCACGTCTCCAGCAGTGGCGAAATCGCACGGCTCACTTACCGTAGAAGACTTTGATGGCAGACATGTTGGACGCATGATCCCTTGCGGACAACTGTACCGGTGGCCTCCCTTGGTAGACTCCTGCAGGTAGACTCCCTTCTCTTTGCACCCCGAGTCTTCGCACCAGGAGGCTGCCACAACCGCTGCTGCTGCGGGTCACCAGCTGCTATTTAAACTGGACTACTGCCTATCAGCTGACTTCCTAATCGAAACCAAAACTACACCAACAATGGCGACCAAAACAAAGATCCACCCAGACGCAATTAATTGAACCATGGAGTCATGCCCATTCCCGCTAGGGGACACAGAAATGATCCGGAGAACGGTCGTCTTAACAAACCACTAAATACTACACCACGCAATGCTACACAAACACACAACCGACTGTATCTATCAACTCGCACAGCTACACAACATGAACGTGCGACGGGAAAAAGCAGTAGCAAAACTACTACACTTACCCGAAACACCACAAACAGCAGCGATGCACCTCCAACGCAAAATTTTACGCACAAATTACACCACACAACGTTTCTTCCTGTGTTGCATTGAAAACAGTAACATAACATGATACTTCTGAGAATATGTTGCCTCACAGAGACAGGAGGCATAATAATCATGATGAAAAAAATGAATGCTGAGTGAATTATTTTAAATGTATAATCTTATCTGGGAATTTTTATGTGTAATTTCTGTTTTATTTTGCTGCTTCAATACTAAAATGTTAAAATACCTTGTGGTATTATTTCTTATTTAATTGTAAATACACACACACACACAATACAACTGTTTGTCCCAAGCAGGGTTTCTGGGAACCAGCACCTAACCTGGCAACACAGGGCATGGGGCTGGAAGGGTAGGGAACACACTCAGGGTGGGATGCCTGTCCACTGCAAGACACCCCAAGCAGGGCTTGGGCCCCAGACCCACCCCATGGTAGGCCCTGGCCAAACCCACTGCACCACCATGCCCCCCCAGCTGCAGAAAGTTGTGTGTCATAGTTGTGTTTTCTTATGTTCCTAACTGAAGGCGTGGTTGAGAGAATGTATGTGATGTGAGAGGTGCGTGTGGGGGTATGGACGACAGATGGAAGCAGCAGTGGAGAATTGAAGTAGTTGGACCAAAAAGGTTTATTTTCTCTTACTAAAAAAAGTATTCCTCAAAACATATTAACCCCAACCAAGTACAAAACAAACATTAAGTTACAAAGAACATGAGTCCTATGAGCTATGGGCTTAACCCCTTGTATCAACAGCAATGCATAGCTCTCCTCTCTACTGCATGAGAGTTTGTCTACATAAGTTTGCATCAATTCACCATCCCCCCCCATGCCCTAATACAAACTTATATAGCAGTAACTCCACCCTTCTGGTTATACCATAATAGCCTCATCTATTCCAAAGTACATTTCCCCAAAAATTACATCCAACAGTAATACTAAAACATACAAACAATACAAAACATTTTCTACTATAAATATCCCTACGTTACAACTTATAAAAACATTTATCACACTACACAATAAAACACCCCTGTCTAGTTGGTTGTGCCCAAGGACTCCCACCTAGATATACCCCAAATAGTTCACTTCATCTGGTTTACAACACAAAGGTACCAAACCCCACAGAATGCCAGACAGCTGCACGGTAAGGAAAAAGTCTACAGAAATGATCTTCTAAAAACAATAAATACATTCACTCTCCACAACCAATTACATATACCTGCCATACCTTTATAAAAGAAATATTATTAGTTAATGACAAACAGACAGATACTGGTAAGCCTTTCCCGGAACCCAATCTAGTTCAAACAAAAAAGTGTTAAATGGAATACTAAACCAGAACAAGCAATATAACAGTACAAGGTGAAATGCACGTGACAGGCAACAACAGCAACAAGGTTCAGCACTTCATTAATGGTATTTTGCCGGTATCTTACTGATTCCTTGCAACCAACTTGCCTGTCACGGCTCAGTCTGTGACAGTGCGGGAGTGCGCATATCTGTGAGGGTGTGGAAGTCGAGTGAGAGGAGCCAAGTGAGCTGCATGGGCGTGCGTGGTTTGCAAGACTTGTCTGAGTTGTTATTGTCATGATTAGTTGCAGATGAGACAACAGTCCGTTATGTTGTACTGAACTTCAATAATACCCCAGTCTTTTGGGACTCATCTGCCAAGTGGCTCTGTGCTTTTTCAAGACATAATGATCATGTTTCATTGTATTTCATATTGCAACAGCTTTGATTTCAATTTTTGTGCAAACAACTCCGTAAATAACCCGTTTATGTTTATAACTTCCTTTCCTTGAATGCCTTCATCAATTTGTTTTCGTTTCGTATGTTATGCATTTATTTTGTCATTACACACAGTATTGCCAGAAGATAACACCATCAATAATTTAACATAACTAGACAAATGTCATGATAACATCTCGCGACAAAATGAAGACTATAAAATTAATAAAGTGAAACTGAATTGAAACATACAAGCGATGCTGTTGCAAGGGCTGAGGGAAAAGATTCAGAGAGATTAGGAGAAGCGCTCACCCTGTGCACTGACGATAATAACAGAACTACATCCTACTTCCCGCTTCCTTTCAGAGAGGAAGCGTAAAAGTCTCAGTATTACGTCAAATATACAGGAAGCCGCCAGTAGATGGCACCACTCGCATTTTGACTATTAAGAACTGAAAAACAATTTACGTGCAACACTTGCTCAAACTTCAAGCCCAAAAAGAACTATAATCAATTAACTAATAATTTACTGTAACAGCACAAATGTAATAGCAATAGTCAAAGGGAGCTTTCATTTTGACACGGTCTCGTTATCCTAAGCGCTTTGCATTTAGGATTGATGGCAATAGGTAATGCGGTTGACGCTCGGATACAACTTAGCCCAGCCTGTGAAAAGTTGCATGCTTCTAGAACAAAATGAATTTAATATAAAAATTTTGTGGCCCTCCGAAGAGGCATCAGGTTTGTATATGTAATACTGTATATTGTTATGAATACCTTCTATTTAATTGTATTTGTTTTAATTATTGAAATGAGGAGATCATTTATTTTAACGGCTGTTTTATTAGAATACATACAGTACACTGTCTAGTTATATGTGATTGCAGAAGGAAGACTGGAAATAAAATGTTAAACATCTGTGTCTCTTTTTTTTTTTTTTTTTAACCCCGCTCGAGCATTGGGGGAAATTGACAAGTTAAGGTGTCAATGAATCAACCTTCCTGGATCGGGGCCTTGGCATGGTGGAAGGGATTGTGTTATCTAGGGATCTCCAGAGCTATGTCGTCGGGAGCATTATGCTCCTGGTAGGGTCTCCCGAAGCGAACAGGTCTGGAGTGAAGATCCAGACTAACACGATCCAAAAACCTCCATGAAAAAAATAAACAAGAGAACATTTACCCTCCCCGGAATACAGTCACCGGGACCTACCCCTGGAGCCAGGCCTCGGGGTAGTGTTCCTAGGCGAGCACCTGGTGGCTGGGTAGCCCACGTAACCCGGCCAGCCTCAGCCCAAAAAGACATCGTGGGGGGGCCATGTGGACCCACCACCTGCAAGGTCCAGCATGGGGGTCTGGTGCTATGTATACCTGGCGGCAGGAAGGGGCGGGGCGGTGCGGCTCATGGCGTCACGGCCCCTCGCGATGAAAACTGACTCTTGGTACGTGGAATGTCACCTCACTTGGGGGGGAAGGAGCCGGAACTGGTGCGGGAGGTTGAGAAATACCAACTAGATATAGCTGGGCTCACCTCCACTCACAGTTTTGTCTCTGGAACCAAACTCCTCAATAAGGGGTGGTCCCTCTCCTACTCAGGAGTTGCACGAGGTGAGAGGCGCCGGGCGGGTGTGGGGATACTCACAAGCCCCCGGCTGGCTGCCATACAGTTGGAGTTTGCCCCGGTGGACAAGAGGGTCACCTCAATGCGACTTAGGGTCACAGAGAGGAAAACTTTGACTGTTGTGTGTGCTTATGCACCAAACAGCAGTTCAGAGTATTCGGCCTTCTTGGAGAAGGTGAGAGGGATTCTGGACAGGGCCCCACCTACGGACTCCATGGTTCTGCTGGGGGACTTCAACACTCATGTTGGCAATAACTGGGAAATCTGGCAGGGGGTGATTGGGAAGAACGGCCTGCCCGAACTGAACCCGAATGGTGAAATGTTATTGGACTTCTGTGCTAGTCATGGTTTGTCCATAACAAACACCATGTTCGAACACAAGGACGCTCATAAGTGTACTTGGTACCAGAGCTCCTTGGGCCAAAGGTCAATGATCGACTTTGTAGTCATTTCTTCTGACTTGAGGCCACAGGTTCTGGATACTCGGGTGAAGAGAGGTGCTGAGCTGTCAACTGATCACCATCTGGTGGTGAGTTGGATCAGATGGCGGGGAAAACTGATGGACAGACCTGGTAGGGCCCAGATGTTTAATGAGGGTGTGCTGGGAACGACTGTCAGAGGACCTTGTCCGGAATGATCTTAACTCACGCCTCCAGGAGAGCTTCTCCCATGTCCCGGAGAAGGTAGGGGACATGGAGTCTGAATGGACCCTGTTCAAAAACCTCCATTGTGGAAGCAGCCAGACACAGCTGCGGCCAAAAGCTTGTTGGTGCCAGCCAGGGCGACAACCCGAGAACCCGCTGGTGGACACCGGTGGTGAGGAAAGCCGTCAAGCTGGAGAAGGAGGCCTTTAGGGCCTGGTTGGCTCTGGGGGCTCCTGACTCAGCAGACAGGTACCGGCAGGCGGAAAAGGCAGCAGCGGCTGCCGTGTCAGAAGCAAAATCCCGGGCATGGGAAGAGTTTGGAGAGGCTATGGAAAACGACTATCGGTCGGCTTCAAAGAGCTTCTGGAGAACTATCCGGCAGCTCAGAAGGTGTCAGAGGAGTTTCGCTCAGGCTGTGTTCAGCAGGAATGGAGAAACTCTGACCTCTGATGAGGACGTTGCCGGGAGGTGGAAGGAGCACTTTGAAGAACTCTTAAACCCGAGTGATATGCCTCCCTTACAGAGTCAAAGCCAGAGGCTTCAGGGCTGTCAGAGTCCATTTCCCTGGTGGAAGTCACTGAGGTAGTTGGTAAGCTCCACAGTGGCAAAGTACCGAGGGTGGATGAAATCTGCCCGGAAATGCTTAGGGCCCTGGATGTTGCAGGACTGTCATGGTTGACACACCTCTGCAATGTTGCATGGACCTCGGGGACAGTTCCCTTGGATTGGCAAACTGGGGTGGTGGTCCCTATCTTTAAGAAAGGGGACCGGAGAGTGTGTGCTTACTATCGGGGCATCACACTTCTCAGCCTCCCTGGGAAAGTCTATGCCGGGGTGCTGGAGAGGAGGCTTCGGCCGATGGTTGAACCTCAGATTGAAGAGGAACAATGCGGATTCAGCCCTGGTCGTGGAACAGTGGACCAGCTTTTTACCCTCTCACAGATCATTGAAGGGGCATGGGAATTTGCTAATCCAGTCTGCATGTGTTTTGTGGACTTGGAGAAGGCCTATGATCGTGTTCCCTGGGAAATTCTGTGAGAGGTGCTTCGAGAGTATGGGGTATCGGGGCCAATACTGCGGGTCATTCAGTGCTTGTACATACGAAGTGAAAGCTGTGTCTGCATACTCGGCATTAAGCCAAGCCTGTTCAGTGTGGGTGTTGGACTCCACCAAGGTTGTGTCTTGTTTCCACTCCTGTTTGTGGTTTTCACGGACAGGATATCAAGGCGCAGTCGATGTCAGGAGGGCATTCTGTGTGGGAGTCAGAAGGTGGCGTCTCTGCTTTTTGCAGATGATGTTGTCCTTTTGGCACCATCACATGGCTGCCTCCAGCACGCACTGGAACGGTTTGCAGCCGAGTGTGAAACGGTTGGGATGAGGATCAGCACCTCAAAGTCTGAGTCCATGGTTCTCTCACGGAAAAGGATGGTATGCCCCCTCCAGGTAAGGGGAGAGTTTTTTTCCCCAGGTGGAGGAGTTCAAGTATCTTGGGGTCTTGTTCACGAGTGAGAGAAGAAGGGAGCGTGAGATCTGCCACAGGCTGGGAACAGCGGCAGCAGTAATGCGGTCGCTGTACTGGACTGTAGTGGTGAAGGGGGAGCTGAGGCATAAGGCAAAGCTCTCCATTTACCATTCGATTTACATCCTTATCCTCACCTATAGTCATCAACTCTGGGTGATAACCGAAAGAATAAGATCGCGGATACAGCGGCCGAAATGAGTTTTCTCCACAGGGTGCTGGGACTCACTCTCCGTGACAGGGTGAGGAGTTTGGACATTCGGGAGGAGCTCAGAGTAGAGCCGCTACTCCTTCACATTGAGAGGAGCCAGTTGAGGTGGTTTGGGGATCTAATAAGGATGCCCCCTGGGCGCCTTCCTTTGGAGGTATACCGGGCATGGCCAACTGGGACGAGGCCCTGAGGTCAGCCCAGGACCCGCTGGAGGGATTATATCTCACAGTTGGCCTGGGAACGGCTGGGGATCCCCAGGTTGAGCTGGAGGAAGTTGCGGGGGACAGGGGCAGCTGGGCATCTCTGCTCTCCCTGCTGCCACCGCAACCCTTTTAGGACAAGCAGGACAGAAGATGGATAGATGGATGGATAAATCAACCGAAACCATCAGTCATGTCTTGGCCATAACTCAGGGTGGGGTCTGCTACAGTAAGAGCTTCATCATCACTGCTGCTTTCACCGTGCTACACAAGGCTGACAAGGGATCCCACTGATGATACCCAGCTCTTCCTCTCCTTTCCACCCGGTGCATCAGACATCAGACATCTCCGCATGTATGGCTGCCTGCCTGCCTGTCAGACATCTCTTCATGGATGTATGATCACCACCTCCAACTCAACCTCTCCAAAACAGAGATTCTTTACCTCTCAGCTGGCCTGTCCTCCTGTCACGACCTGTCGATCAAACTGGACAACTCACTCATTTCCCCTAGCTCCTAGTCTGGGAGTAACAATTGATGCAAGTCTCTCATTCTCTTAACATCTACTGACTCCGCCCAACTTCTTGTCCAGGCCATGGTGACTTCCCATCTGGACTACTGCAACGTTCTCCTGTGTGGCCTTCCTGCTAATGCCATCAAACCTCTGCAGCTTCTGCAGAATGCTGCTGCACAAGTTTTGTTTGATTTGCCAAAGCGCTCCCATGTATCGTCTCTACTCTTTTCTCTGCACTGGCTTCCTACCGCTGCCCGAATCAAATTGAAGACCCTGGTTACTGTATACAGATGCATCAACAGAAGTGCTCCCAGTTATTTCCAAGACTTAATCAACTGCTACACCCCAGCCAGGCCCCTTTGCTCGTCTACTTCTGCTTGCCTGGTGGTCCCGTGCATAGAAGGCAAAGCTCGGAGGTTCTTGGTTCTGGGTCCGTTGTGGTGGAATGACCTTCCCCTGACATTCAGAACTGCGGAAACTCTGTCTATCTTCAAGAAGGGTCTGAAAACTCACCTTTTCCAGATCCACTTTGCCCAAGATCTCTCCAGCTGATTTACGGTGTAATTGTTCACGCATCATAACTCCATAAGCATCCCCAGATACAACCTTTATCCAGTCACTACTCTGGCATTATACTTCCTCATTTGTGTATCTTCTAATATTTAAAAAAAAAAATAAAAATTGGTGGGAGGGTATCAAGATTTGTTTATCCTGTGTTTTATGCACCTACTCGATCGATGAACCTCGGTGCAACAAGTGGTAGGTAACGAACAAGGTTTGCTTGAGACTTTCATGTCTGCAGCTATGTTTCCTTCTCTCAATGTAATGCATAAATTGTACTTTTGCTGAGATCTACGTCGCTTTGGACAAAAGTGTCTGCTAAATGAATAAATGTTCAACACGTTGCAAAGGCAGTGGTGAGGTGGTCAATGAAATATCCACACATTTTCTGAACCGCTTGTCCCAAAGGGGGTTGCAGGGAACCGGAGCCTACCCGGCAACACAGGGCGTAAGGCCGGAGGGGGAGGGGACACACCCAGGACAGGACACCAGTCTGCCACAAGGCACCCCCAGTGGGACTTGAACCTCAGACCCACCAAAGTGTAGGACCTGGGCCAACCCACTGCACCACCCCCTCAACACAGGGCATAAGGCTGGAGGGGGAGAGGACACACCCAGGATGGGACACCAGTCCATCACAAGGCACCCCAAGTGGGACTCGAACCCCAGGGGAGCAAGACCCAGTCCAACCCGCTGCGCCACCACACCCTTCTTTCAATGAGATAAGGATAGTAAATAAAGCTACACTGAAATGAGCATACAAGGAACAGATTAAAAATGTTAAAACAGAAATACAAGAAGATAAATATTTACTTCAAAAGGAGTCAGAGAGCAAAAAAAAAAAAAAAAAACAAGTTGAAACGAATAATTCAACGTAAGGAAAATCTACTGGCTATTCTACAGAACCACACAAATGACTATACTGATCTACCAAGACATTCTGAACGTCCTGGAATTCCCACAGAAAAAAAATGATTGCTTGTGAAAGGGATGAGATTTGCAAAAGGGAAAAAAAAATTTAATGGTGTCACGCCCCTGGGAACAAGCGGAGCGGCAACACCTGTGGCTAATTGATGACACCCAGGGTATAAGGAGCTCTGTAACAACGACACGATGCAGATTCTTGCAAATGCCCTTGTGGTTTTGCAGTCTCAGCAGGTTCTTGTCCAGTGCCTACGATTTCTGTTCTTGATCTCTGACCATAGCCTGTTTTCCAACCTCCAAGTTTGCCTTGTCCTTGTAGTGACGTTCGTGGCCCGAAGACCTTTGCCTGTTCCTGACCTTGATTCTGTCCTCCCCTTGTGATGGGGAAGTTTTGTGTCTCTCCTATAAAGATAAGCACCATACCTAGATTAGAATTAAGAGCAGCATTAGTGTCAGTTACGGTAAGCTGTACGCTCCGAGAAAAAATTAACGACCCCAATCAAGAAGTGTATTTCTGGACATATTCCCAAATGGTCTTAGGATACATAAACAATGATGCAGCGTGCTTTCACACTTCCATAGCCAATAGAGTTCAGAAGATATGCGGCAGCGCAAGCTCTCAGCAGTGGTTTTATGTGCCAACAGATCAAAACCCAGCAGACAGTGCCTCAAGAGGAAAACAGTTTAATTGTATTGTTGGAAGCTGCGTAAGCGTATAATGTTAAGAGTACTGCAGAATAATATTTAAATCTGTATACAGTGGTTGAGGGGGGTGTGGTGGTGCAGTGGGTTGGACCGCGTCCTACTTTCCGGTGGGTCTGGGGTTCGAGTCCTGCTTAGGGTGCATTGTGACAGACTGGTGTCCTGTCCTGGGTGTGTCCCCTCCCCCTCCAGCCTTATGCCCTGTGTTGCCAGGTGAGGCTCTGGCTCCCTGCAACCTCAAATGGGACAAGCTGTTCAGAAAATGTGTGTGTGTAGTTGTTGATGGAAAATAGTTATTTATGTTGTGAAAGTTTCTCCTGCCTTCAAGGTTAAAGTGATTTAGGCATTAATAATTTTGATGGGAGTGTAAATGGGGGGTCTGCTGCATATTCAGCCAAATAAACATTACTCAGCAAACATTTTTTTGTCTGTCATCTTTATTTTGTCAAGGCAGAAAGATGACACAGGGGATGCTGGACCGAAGTGCAGGATCTTTTCTTGAACTTTGAAGGGCTAGGCAGGTTTTCATAGTCAGGGGCAGGAGTATGGTTAGGTGATGAACGAACAGGTCTAAGGCAAAGGTCCGAAGATGAAATTGTGAGCTAGGCAGGCGGTCATATCCAGGAGACAACGAGGAACGTGACAAGGAGAAGAAGAGACAAAGGGTGTAGGAGCAGGGAGTAACAAGGACAGACTTGAAAGTACAGAGGGGGCAGTTGTTTCAGTTCGCTTGTTGGCCTGGGAAGCTCTTGTAATTTTGGAAATAAACTTGCATCAAACCTTCTGCTGACTTAGCGATGTCCAGTGCAAACCATCTGTCTGTGTAGGTGAATGGAGTCTGCATCTGTGTTCTGTGTTCTTGATAGCAGGTATAAACAAACAGAATTAACATTGTGAATTCATAGATCGCATTTTATCATAGTACAAAGGCATTGTTGCCTTCATGTTGAAGAAATGAAGTTTTGAAGCATTAGATAAAGATATTTTTCCTCTTTAAGAAGTGCTGTTCTCCTTGCATCTTTTACCAGATTGCTTTAATGTTTATACATTTCTGCTTTCAAATATAATATGTTGTAAGAGACGAGGCAGGAGACAGGAGATGCGGTTTCCTGTTGCTGTGGGCTTTTATTTGCCCTTAGAGAAGGAAGGGAGAAGGAAGGAGAAGGGAAAGGGGGACCAGGGAACAGGAGAGATTTCATGCTGGTCAGCGGGGCTGGGAGAGTTGGGTCCGTCGGGACGCAGGCATTGTATCAGGGATCGGGTTCGGGTTTGGGTTTGCCTCGTTCTCCTCCTCAGTCTCTTCCCCCTACTGCTGGGCACTGGGGAAGAAATAGGGAGTGAAATCAGCCCCAGCTGTGGCTGCTTCCCCCCCTCTCTGCCCCCTCCTCGGGTGGCTTCGGCATGCTACATACATTTTGTTTTTTTTTTTTTTTGAAAATGAGTTATCCTACATCGAGAAACAAAACCCATCTTGAAAATAATTCCCATGAAGAACTGCTTTCCATGTGTTACCAAACATCAAATCACCTTCACATTGTGAGTTTCCACGTACACACATTTTTCTGAACCGCTTGTCCCATAGGGGGTCGCAGGGAACCGGAGCCTACCCGGTAACAGAGGGCATAGGGCCAGAGGGGGAGGGAACACACCCAGGACAGGACTCCCATCCATCACAAGGGACCCCAAGTGGGACTCGAACCGCAGACCTACTGGAGAGCAGGACCCAGTCCAACCCACTGCACCACTATGCTCCCTTGTGAGTTTCCATTGAGAGCAAATTTACTGAAGTATTTGATGATGTGAATTGTTATGGTGCTGTACATTTCATAATTATTTTGCAACAGAACTAAGAGATGCTAGAACAAGAATCTGTATCGGTTTTTCTGCAGTAGCCAAAATGTTCCTCAGTTGCTATTGTGTAGAACAGGTATGGTCCCAAGAGGCAGACTACTAGAATGAAGAGCAGCAAGCTACAGAAAAGCTTTAATTAAGAAAGGAATTGAAAGTCATTTTAAATAAAATCTTCTGTTTGAGCACCAAGTAGACTTCATTTGTAACCTTCCAAAACATGCAGAAAAGAACAAAAGAAGAAAGAAATAAAGTTTAGAAACAGACTTACTCTCTTCTTGGCCTTCCATTTTTCCCTGGGACACATGCCAGGAAGTCTCTTTCAGATCTAGGGCCTCATTTCTAATTACTATTTACACCCACAGAACAGTCATATGTCTCAGTCCTGATCTGTGGCCTTATTTGCATGCCAATATTTTTTCCCAAACCTTTTTTAATTAAATGCTGTGACTGCAGTTTGTTTCTGAGTACACTGAAAGATTATTTTCTGCAAATGGGCTCATATGTTTAATGTTAGAGTTATGACATCTGTTTCATAAATATATTTTGTAATTTTTTTCTTTCGGTGTCTAGTACCTCTGAACAAAGTATCTTTCGACACTGTTCTGAAATTCATTAGGCCACTGTTTCAGTAACAAAACAACTGCAAAATAAAATCGAGACTTTATAATATATCAAAAAATTTCAGCTGCAGCCACTTAAGTGCACATCACACAGACCATAAAAACAGTGGGTGAGGATTTTAAAAGATAGGACTGCTGCTTAAGAACCTTCTAAGTTTTCCCAAATTCAGACCTCCTTTAGTCATGCAGGCTACAGCTTCCAGAAGTCATGGCAGTACTTCTTGTCACGCTGAGTCATAAACAATCATAAACATGTCTCAATAAACCTAGTTCAGAACTAAAATGATTCAATACTAACTTTTAGAACTAAACTTAATAAATGCAAAATATTAACTCAACTAATTTAAATCATGAACAGCTTTGATAACATAAATATTCTTCTAATATTGTTAAGTCTGAATGAGACAATAACAATCCAAAAATGTTTCACTCTCCTGCACAGTTCATGGCATAAGTTTTAATAATTTGTATAATAACTGATAGAATTCAATACCTTTTGCCAAATAGTAAAAAGTAAAAAATATGTGGTTGGATCCGTTCCTCACAGTTCTTACAATGAGACCTCCTATTGTGTATTGAGCTTTGAAAAATCAGTTTACATTTTCTGAAACAGACAGGAGGATGACATCCATCTCAATTGGTAAGGGCCAGCAGGTGGATCTGTTCTTCAGGCTGCAGAACAAAATTTTCTTTGCTCTCAGCAATGCTCCATGACATCAGTTGTTGGAATTGGTCTTTTACAGAGAATTTTTTGTTCTTTGGAGCTGCAATGAGACACAATAAAGATAAATAAGAATTTTGAAAAGTTTTATTTCTGTTTCTGCAGTTTTTCACCGGGTATTATCCTTGGCTGACTTAGGCACACGTTTCCAAAAGATGTATGTGTCTTCATGCCTCTCCCGTCTTTTTATACAAACTAAACTTGTTTATTTATTGTCAAAATAATGTCACTATTTCTCTTAAGTCTTTGGACCCACTGCTTTTACAGTCTTTGTTGATAGCCTTATAAAAGATGAAATACACTCATCCGTATTATTCAGCCTCCCTGTGTTGTTTTTTTTTTTTCCCCACATACTCAGTCCATGATTATTAAATACCACACACACACATTTTCAGAACCACTTCTCCCAGAGAGGGTCACAGGGAGCCAGAGCCTACCTGGCAACTCAGGGCATAAGGCTGGAGGGGAGGGGACACACCCAGGACGGGACACCAGTCCATCACAAGGCACCCCCAGCGGAACTTGAACCCTAGACCCACCGGAGAGCAGGACTGTGGTCCAACCCACTGCACCACTACACCCCAACCTTGAACACATTATTTACATTTTGTTCTTTTATGTTACTGACAAAAGAAGATTATCTAATGCAATAAGATGTCAATGCACAATGGATTTCCAGCTGGTATAACAACTGTTCATACCCATTAGTTTCTTCTCATATTATCCCAAGTTATAACACTATTTCATAACTATTGCTTATAACTGTGGTTATATGTCAAATCCATTCACCTTGTAATGTTAAGATTCAAACTGTAGTGGGTAGTAAAATTGTTTACAGCAGTTACAGCTTGTTTGTTTTAGATCACTGGCCCTGATTCAGGCAAAAGGTAATTCCAGTGCTGGAATACATGGCAAAAAAATAGACACTACAAAGATGAATTAGACTCGAAGTTCCAGCTGCAGTTATTCTCTAAAAATAATTATCATGGCTGATGCACACTGCTCAGCAAAGCCTTTGGGTGGAGGCAGTCAAGGTTTAAGAACACAGTCCAATTATGTTACAAGAACTTGCATTTGCTTATATTGTACAGACATGTGTCGCTTAACAACGGGTATACGTTTTGAGAAATGTGTTGTCAGGCGATTTCGTCGTTGTGCGAACATCATCAAGTGTACTTACAGTATACAAACCTAGATGTATAGCCTTGATGCAAGAGACGCAGTAAACACAAGGTTTATGACACTGCTGCCGGTGTAACACAGCATACTGTTTTACAGTAAACTTTTTATAAGTAAAAAGAGTACACTCTAAAATAACAATAAAAAGTAAAGTAAATATGTAAACCAGTAACATAGGTGTTTATTATCAGTATCAAATATTATGTACTGTACATAATTGTATGTGCATAACTTTTATATGACTGTGTCACTCCCACAACCTCGGCGCAACAAGGAATACCTGCGGCTGCTCACAGGGCAGAGACATAAAAGTCGTGCGCGTAGCAAGGGCAAATGCGGAACCTTGTTCAGCCTTGCTCATTGCTCTTCGTGTGTGTATCAGCCTACCTACCCTTCCTGTCCTACCTGTCCTCAACCTTGTTCTTCCACCTCCTCTCCCTGCCTTCTCATGACTCCACGGTATCTTTGACCTCCTGTTTTGGGATTATGGCTTTCGGATTGTCCTATTGATTACGTTTGTTCATCGGTGACCCTTAGCTTGTTTTGTGACCACATCTCTAGGATTTCCTTTAATAAACACTGACACTCTGCACTTGGGTTCGACGGCTTCCTTCCGGAATGAAACCATGACAGACTGGCAGCGCAGTAGGTTTGTTTACAGCGGCACCACCACGAACACGTGAATAACACATTGCGCTATGGCATCGCTAGTTGATAAGAAGTTTCATCCCATTATAATGGGACCACTGCAGTAAACGCAGTCAGTCGTTCAGCGAAACGTTAAGCGGGGCATGACTGTAATTAGATATGTATCAAGAAGTAGCTTCCTTTTTTGCATGCCTTTCTGTAAGAAATGTTAAAGCAAGCTTTTAATTTTATGCCTTTTTTTAAATTCTTGATGTACGCATTTGCTTTAGCAATGTGTGTGAAATGTTTTGACAGCCTTTTTTGCCTTAAATGTGTTGTTTTGCTGAACGAGAAACACTTCTCAGAATTGTTCTAATTGGTTAACTGAATGCAGTGAATGCAGTTTCAAATAATGTTTCAAAGCCCTTGAGTAAAAAATTATTATCCCTTTTGACGGCATATGTATATTGTTAGACAACGAGTGCTTACAAAAAAACGTGCAAATTCATGTTTCTGTGTCCATTCTTCAGGGACACTAATTCATACCTACCCTTTTGAATTCAGGCAGTGCTTTACTGGCTAGTTGCAGCATCCAGACGAAAGCTCGACATGGACGCACATTGCTGTAACGTCTGAACATGGACGAAAAGTATAGTGAACCCACGTGCAGAGTGTATTTATAAGTGCACAGTGCAAATGGTAAAGTGTAGAGGTGGAACGATGAACATGGGACAAAGAGACACACAGTGTATTTGCACAAAGGTGAACACTGAATCAGTGGGGGTGCGGTGGCGCAGTCCTGCTCTCTGGTGGGTCTGGGGTTCAAGTCCCGCTTGGGGTGCCTTGTGGCGGACTGGCGTCCCGTCCTGGGTGTGTCCCCTTGTGTGTGTGTGTGTGTGTGTGTGTGTGTGTGAACATGGAGATGTGATGAAATACTGGGCTGGAACTCTGGAGCACAAAAGGTAGGAATAGACAAGACAGGCACTCGGGATCGGAACATAAACACTGGTGGAACAAAACTTGGGAAACAGGAAACTAATGATCTCCAAGAGGGCACAATGGAAACGCTGATTACGAATCCAAAATCTATCCATAGCCGCTTGATCCTTTTATACCCTACTAACCAGATTATGGACAGGTGCATGGGTCTGGGCAATGGCACTGAGTGGTGCTTCCCCTGGCCCATAGGGGTATTATCCCTGTGGGTCGTGACACTACTTCTTATTTATACAGCTGTAAATTCTTACCTCTAATTCCGGGTGTTCTGACTGTAGCTGACTTGAAACACAAACTCTCTCTTTATTTACATTTACACTTATTCATTTAGCAGACACCTTTCTCCAAAGTGAAGTACATCTCATAGGAAAGACAATGTGGGCATTACCAGAAAGAGAGACTTAGATGCAGATGTGTGATTCTAAAGTACAGTCAATTTGCTG
This sequence comes from Scleropages formosus, assembly GCF_900964775.1. Lineage (NCBI taxonomy): Eukaryota > Metazoa > Chordata > Actinopteri > Osteoglossiformes > Osteoglossidae > Scleropages > Scleropages formosus. The sequence continues at coordinate 26,594,140 of NC_041821.1, forward strand.
CCTTCCACCATATGAACCAATGTACATCACACAAGAAGCTGTATAAAACTTTATCTGAATACTGACGATTTGTAATCACCTTTACGTATATATATTAATATAAACATCACATTACATTACAGGAGTAGCTGCGTGAAGGTTAATCCGTATCTCAAAGTGTTAGTGTATGAACATTTACACATTATGTACCCTTAATATGTACCTGTGATACAGGGACAGCCGGTAGTAAAGTGGTTAGAGCTGCCTTTGGATCTAAAGGTCCGGTTTGATCCCCACCTCTGGTTGTAGTACCCTTCAGCAAGGAACTTACCCTAAACTACTCCAGTAAAATTACCCAGCTGTATAAGTGTGTAAATAACTGTAAGATTGCAATAATTGTAACCTCAACACTATAAGTCTCTTTGGAGAAAAGTATCAGCTTAATGAATAAATGTGAACATTGCATGAATTGCAGAGATCATGAGTGAAGTGAGTTCAGAACAAATGAGTTTTAAGACCCTTTTTAAATGTGGAAGGAGGTTCAGCAGTTCTGAGTGGCGGGGGGGGGGGGGGGGGGGGGGGGTTGTTCCACCACATCAGAGCCACAACTGAGAACCTTCACGCTTTTCTTATTGCACCTTTTGTGCGTGGGAGGACCAAGCGGGAAGAGGTGGAGGAGCGTAGAAGTCTGTTTGAGGTGTGTGGATGATCAAGTTTTACAGATATCTGGGAGCAGTTCCGTTTATGCTTTTGTAGGCCATAACCAGAGTCTTCAATTTGATCCAGACAGCTATAGGAAACCAATGCAGAGAGACGAGGAGGGGAGATACGTGGGAATGCTTCACCACGTCAAAGACAACTCGCATAGCAGGAGGTCGGAGATTTCAGTTTCTAACAGAGGCTTGATATTTAGAGAGCGTGACTTTTCAAAGAGATCCAGTATGATCACAGCAGGCAGATGCTGAGAACTTATACATGATTACATTGAGTTTGTCTCTGAAGAAGAAAGCAAAGTCATCAGCAGTGAGAAACGATGGAGGAAAAGGTGGCGAATGACAGAGTAGGGATATAAAGGCAGTAAACAGTCTGTGTGGTTTCTTGGTTGCAGATTGTATTTTGCTGTTGTTGTTGAAGAAGGTTGTTTTAGCTGAGGAGACAGCAGAGTGAAAGGTTGCAAAGAGTTCTTTGTAGACATCCAGGTCAATGCTAGTCTTGGATTTTCACCATCATTGCTCTGTAGCCCGGAATTTGGTCCTGCTGGCACGTAATGTCAACCTGTTAGATGTGGGGTAGAACTGGGGTGTAGTGGTCTGGAAATTAGTGGACAGAGACAATCTAGAGAGGACGATAGGGCAGAGAGGAAAACATTAGTAGCATTGTCTGATGATAGATCTGAGAATTGTGCGGCAGAAGGGAGAGCTGACAGTGTGGCAGAGGCAACACAAAATGCCAACAGAGATTTTAGGTTACGGCAAAAGGTGGCAATGGGTGGAGAGATAGGAGAGGGACTAGTAATGATGCAGGGTTAGAAGGAGATGAAGAAATGATCAGCGACATGAAACAGAGTAACAGAGAGGCGAGGATAGCTACAGTTAAGGGAGAAGACCATCCACTGGTGGCGCAGTGGGTTGGACGGGGTGGGGGGTGCAGTTGGTTGGGCCAGGTCCTGCTTTCCGGGCAGTCTGGGGTTCAAGTCCTGCCTGGGGTGCCTTGCGATGGACTGGTGTCCCATCCTGGGTGTGTCCCCTCCCCTTCTAGCCTTATGCCCTGTGTTGCCAGGTTAGCCTCTGGCTCCCTGTGACCCCGAATGGGACAAGCGGTTCAGAAAGTGTGTGTGTGTGTTTGTGTTGCTCATGGCATATGTGAAGTCTAGTGGATTTGTATAAATACTGTATATAGTTCCTTTTTCTCAGATACTTTGGCAATTTAATAAACACCTTTGGCACTCAAAACAGTTGTTGAAACTTTTCCAACGGTTAAACAAAAACCCCAGAAGAAATAGATGCACTCTACACCTGTCACACAGAACCAAGGTCGCAGGGAGGTCTGGACCCAAGTGCAGGATCGTTCATCAGAAACCAAGGGGTCAGGTGACTTCTCGTTGATGGGGATGGGCAAATAGTCATTCGGTTGGAGGTCAGAGTTGGAGCCATGATCCATGGATGTAGTCAGGGGATGAGTCGAATGGTCAGAATCTGGGGAGTGAAGACTAAGAGCTAGGGGCGAAGAAGTGTGGGACATAGGCGCAGATGGGACGGTTGTCTCAGTGAGATTCCGCAAGTACAAAGGGGCTGAGAGGGGTCTTTTAAAGGGGAGTGCTCTGGTCTGGTGCTTGATTGGTGTCAGGTGCTGTCGACTGTGGTGCGGGCGTGGACATGACAGTACCCCCCTCCCTACGGGTAGCTCCAGCTGCCCTGCAATGCATGGAAGGGGAGCGGCCTCTGGGACAAGGCGCCAGCTTATCTGGATGGTTCCAATGGAAATCGGCAATGAGGGACGGATTGAGGATATCACTAGCCGGCACCGAGCTGTGCTCCTCAGGACCATTCCCCTCCCAGTCCACAAGGTAATACAGACCCCCATGCTGGTGCTTGGAATCCAGTACCCCATCCACATCCACCTGAGGGGGCGTCGGGTCGCCCCGGGTGGCTTGGAGCAGAGAGGTACTGTAGTGCTTGAGAAGGGAGACATGAAGCGTGGGACAAATGTGTAGATGAGGAGGCAGCTGTAACAGGTAGATGACCGGGGTGATTCAACGAAGGATCTTGTAGGGACCTATAAACCAGGGGCTGAGTTTCTTGGAGGGCAGCTTCAGGCAGATGTCACTGGTGGACAACCATACCTGTTGCACGGGCTGGAAAAGCAAGGTGCGGCGGTGTCAGTTAACCTGTTGTTTGTATCAGTGAACGCTTTTTCGAAGGTGTTCCCGCACTGCTCGCCAGGCCACCTCGCTGTTCTGGAACCAGGAATCCACAGCGGGGACCTCAAAGGAACCGGGATGCCAAGGGAACAAGGGAGGCTGGTACCCAAGGACACGCTGGAAAGGGGACAAGCCTGTCGAGGAATCTGACAAGAAGTTATGACATATTCAGCCGAGGGCTGAAAACGTGACCACTGGTCCTGGTCTTGTCTGCAGTAGCTTCCGAGGTAAATGACAGGTCTTGGTTTAGTCGCTCCACTTGTCCATTAGCCTGAGGATGGTATACAGAGATAAGGCTAACGGACACTCCAAGTCTCTGCCAGAATGCTCTCCATACCCTGGACATAAACTGAGGACCTCAGTCAGAGACAGTCTCCTCTGGTAACCTGAAGATCCGGAATACGTTCTGAAAAAGAAGCTTGTCCGTGGCCAGGACAGTGGGGAAGCGGGGCAAAAGAAGTAGATGACAGAACTTAGAAAACCTGTCCAACACAACCAGGATCACCATCTTACCATCGGACGGTGAAAGGTCTGTCAGGAAGTCCACTGCTACATGTGACCACGGCCTGGATGGAACCAGAAGAGGCTCCAACAACCCTGCAGGTTTCTGAGCACATACCTCACACGCCTCCACAAACTCCTGTATGTCTTTCCTAACGGAGGTCCACCAGAATTATTATTTTTTTTAACTTTATTTATTAGTTTTTTTATCAAATATATCAAAACATCACAACACATAACCCAACACATCCACAACCATGTACAAAATCTCACAAAAAAAAAAAAAACCCTCTTCTTGTACATAGTAGTGTCAGCATCCCTCCTTCCTGAACCTCTTCTTTATTCAACAGAAACAGCTAAATTTATCAGAGTAGCCTGCATAATTGACAATCTATGAGAAAGCAATTTACATTGCAAAATCCATAAACTTTCCTGACATTAGTCACCTTTACAGGTTAAAATATGTCCAAGGAGGAAAAACAGAAAAACAAAAAAAAAAAAAAGAAAATAAATAAAAAATAATCATAATAATAAAAATAGTAATGAATGGCAGGGGGCATTAGGCTATTAAATACCTCATAAATTCATTAAATCCACTTCTTACTTTGATCACTGTATATTAAGGGGTTGTGTTGTTTAGCTGTCACCTGTAGAATTAACCTCCTTGAAATAATCTATGAAGGGTTGCCAAATTCTATAAAATTTTTCTTCTTTCTTTTTCAAGGAGAACCTAATTTTCTCTAGCTCTAAATACTTCATAACCTCTCTCAATAAATTTATATGTGTAGGGGCAGATTTATGCTTCCAATTTAATAATATTAATCTCCGTGCTAGTAAATTGACAAATGAGACCATACTGTGTTCAGCACTGTTTTTTACTATCTCGGATTCTACTATACCTAGAATCGCGGCCAGGGGGTCTAGATCAATAGGCCTTTGCAATATTCTTGACAGCGTCAGAAAAACACCTTTCCAGTATGCTGACAATTTAGAGCAGCTCCAAAACATATGGGCCAATGAAGCTAGTGCAAGCCCACAACGGTCACATGAAGGGTCTATATCTAGAAATATCCTGTTCAGTTTTTGTTTAGACCAGTGTAAACGATGTATTATTTTGAATTGTAAAAGACTGTGTCTAGCACACGCCGATGAGCTATGAATCTGTTTAAGGGCTGCCTCCACTGCTCTTCTGCAATTTCTACACCCAAATCTTCCTCCCAGGAAGACCTTAAGTGTTCTAAGTTGGTATACTTGTCAACTGGAATAGCGTTTCATATATATATATGAAATACCCCCTTTCTTGTGAGGATCATGTCAGTATCAATTCCATTACAGATTGATTTGGCAAGTTGGGGTATAATGGATTATTTTGTATAATAAAACTTCGTACCTGTAAATATTTAAAAAAGTTTGACCGAGGTATGTTATATTTGCTTTGTAGCTGTTCAAATGATGTGTCACGTCCCCCGCAGCCGGCACATCGGCGACACCTGCTGTTCCCTAATGGGAACGGCAATAAAGAGGGAAGCCGAGGAAGCCCAGACGCGGAACCTTGTTTTGCCTTCGTTTCCTCTCGAGCCATGCCACGGTGAACCTCTTCCGATATCGACCTTTGCCTGTACATTCCTGACCTCGTTCTTTGTCTAGCCCTCTGTACTATGTTTGCTGATCGTCTGACCCACACCTGTCCCTTGACTTTGCTTTTGGATTCCGATTTGGCTTTATTAATCATCTGCTTACGAACTCTGCACTTGAGTCCATCCTCGCAAAGCGCAACCATGACATGATGGAAATACTTTGTCAATAAACGTGTCTGAAAAGCTATAAATTCCTTTTCCAACCCAATCATCAAATATAGTATTTTTAAATGAGGGAGCAAATAAATGATTTTTGGTAATAGGGCTTTGAAGAGAACCAGCTTGCCAACTGAAAAACCCTCGAATCTGAGACTAAATCCTGAGTGTGTGCAAAAACACTGGATTATCCAATGGATCAAGATGAGTAGTAGGTAAAGGCGAAAACAGTAGAGCTGAAAGTGAAGAAGGATAACAGCATGCTCCTTCTAAGTTTACCCATAATTGGGGTTTGTTTTTGTAGCCAGTAGGCCATCATTCTTATATTACTCGCCCAGTAATAAAACTGAAAATTTGGCAATCCCATTCCTCCTTTTGATTTGGGCCTCTGCAAAAAACCTTCCTTATTCTAGAATCTTTCTATTCCAAATAAATTCTGAAATGATTTTATCTAGGTCATTAAAAAACATTTCTTTAAATATATTGGTATACATTGAAATAAAAATAGGGGGTGCGGTGGCGCAGTGGGTTGAACCACGGTCCTGCTCTCCGGTGGGTCGGGGGTTCGAGTCCCGCTTGGGGTGCCTTGCGATGGACTGGCGTCCCATCCTGGGTGTGTCCCCTCCGGCCTTACGCCCTGTGTTGCCGGGTAGGCTCTGGTTCCCCGCGACCCCGTATGGGACAAGCGGTTCTGAAACTGTGTGTGTGAAATAAAAATAAAAACTTAGGGAGGATGGTCATTTTTATTATATTAATTCTTCCTACTAACGAGATGGGAATATGAGACCATCTTCGCAAATTCCGTATTATTTGATCCAGTAGTTTCGAAAAATTTTCTTTGTATAAATCTGCAAAGATCTTAGTGACATTAATCCCTAAGTATTTAAACTGAGTTGAAGTTTTAAAAGGCAAGGTTTCAAAAGAATTTTGGTCAGCCAAGTTGTTAATTGGAAATAGTACACTTTTTCCCATATTATTTTTGTACGCTGATATTTCTCCAAATGTTTTTAAAGCAGAGACTATCCCAGGAATAGACTTGGATGAGTCAGAAATATATAATAATAAGTTGTCCGTGTATAAAGATACCTTGTGCTCCCCCCCCACCTCGAGAGACCCCAGTATAAACAGTGGAGCTTCGCAGACAGATTGCCAAAGGTTCAATTGCTAATGCAAAAAAGCATCGGAGATAATGGGCAACCTTGTCTAGTAGAGAGAGTTAACACAAAGTAATCTGACCTGACATTATTTGTCTGTACTGATGACATAGGTGATACAGACAGAAGCTTTATCCATGAAATAAATGTTGGGCCAAAGCCAAACCTTGACAGGGCCGAGAAGAGATAATCCCACTCAACCGTGTCAAAGACCTTTTCTGCGTCCAAAGAAATGAGTATCTCAGAATGACATCTTGAATGAGAGGAGTATATTATATCAAATAATCTACGGATATTATGAGCCATTTGTCAATTTTTAATGAAGCCTGTCTGATCTTCATGAATTATTGTTGGGAGCACTTTTTATAACCTAATAGCCATTATTTTAGCTAATATTTTGTTGTCTACGTTTAGCAGACTTACCAGTCTGTATCAGGCTGGATCATGTGGGTCCTTTCCTTGTTTATGTAATAAAGAAATTGACGCTTGGTAAAATGTAGCTGGAAGAAGACCCTTCTCTAAAGATTCATTAAACACATCTAAAAGGAGAGAGGGAATATCTGCAAGAAACATCTTGTAAAATTCAGGAGTATACCCATCTGGACCAGGTGCCTTTGAGGATTGTAAACTACCTATAGCAAATTTAACCTCGTCCAGAGTAATAGGTTCCTCCAATAACTTCCTATCTCCTTCACAAATGGAAGGGATATCTAAATTATTAAAGAAGTCGTCCAAGAGTTTGATATCTTTTGTTGACTCAGTTGAATACAGTTTAACATAAAATTTGCTTAAATACTTGATTAATTTCTAATTGGTCTTTTGTAATACAACCAAAATCAATGCGGATTTCCCTTATTAATTTTGATGTCTCAGAAATTCTTATCTGATGGGCCAAATATTTTCCTATTTTGTCCCCATATTCATAATATTTATGTCTGGAGCGATTTATTAGTTTAACAGTCTCGGCCGATGATAAAAGATTAAATTCCATTTGCAATGTTATCCTTTTTGTCAGAAGTTCAGTAGTACGGAACACTGCATACTGGTGATCGATTTCTGAAATTTGTTCTATTAATTTTTGTCTTTCCTCTTTCTGTATCTTAGTCCGATAAGCAAGAAGAGAAATAATTTGACCACGTAAGTAGGCTTTCCATGCTTCCCACAACGTGCTTTTAGAAACTCCCGGAGTTCTATTAATTTGCAAGCATAACTCTATTTGGGACCTTATAAACTCAACATGTGCTTCATTTGATAATATACTATTATCCATTCGCCAGGTTCTGAAAGTATATCTATAAGAGAAGGTTAGTCGTAATTTTAATGGGGCGTAATCCGATAAAACAAAAGCATCATAATCAATATCATTCACTGACGAAAGCAATTTAGAATCCAAAAAAAAAAAAAAAAAAAATCTATCCTAGAATAAGAATTGTGTGACTGTGAGAAGGAATATTTTCCACCAGAATTTTTTGAGCAAGGCCAGAGTTTGTCAACACCCTAGGTGGCCAGCAACTGGAGCGTCATGCACCCAGTGGAGTAGCTGTGGGCACATCTTGGCAAGCACATACTCCTTACCTTCAGGGGTGTCAGCTGGACCAGGTTCCTCTGTTTAGGCTCTCTGGAGGTCCTGGGTGAACTGCCAATGGTATGGGAACCACGAAGTAGGTGCTGAGCAGCATGGTATCAGGCACTGCTGGGGTTGGGTCCTTGTCATACAGCTGGGACGAAGCGTCAGCTTTGGTATTCTTGGAGCCAGGACGGTAGGAGACAGTGAACCGGAACCTGGTTTAAAAAAAAAAAAAAGCCCGATGGGCTTGTCGAGGGTTGAGACAATGGGCTGTCCTCAAGTACTCCAGGTTTTGGTGGTCCATAAGGATAAAAAAAACGGTGAGTATCCCCCTCCAACCAGTACCTCCACTCCTCCAGAGCCAGTTTAATTGCTAACAATTCCCTATTACCGATGTTGTAATTGCATTCGGTGGGCAACAGCTTATATGAAAAATATGCACATGGGTGGAGCTTTGCTGGGGTTCTCTGTCTCTACGATAAAACTGCCCAGACACCTACAGTTGAGGCACCTACCTCGACAACAAAAGGCAGCAAAGGATTGGGGTGCTTAAGGATAGGAGTGGTTGTGAAACTTCACTTGAGATCCTGGAATGACTCAAGGGCTTCTGGCAGCCAGGAACTTTTACCCTTGAGAGCGGTGAACAAAGACAAACAGAACAAAGAGGCCGTTAGCTAATAAGCAGCCAAGCACCTGTCTCACATGGGTTACATGCTTGGTCATAGAATGCGAGAACACCAGGATATCATCGAGGTACACAAGTACACACATTCACTAAATTTCAGAGATCTCATTGAGACCTCTGTAGTCAACAGGTGTAGACCTCCTTCCTTTTTCTCCACAAATTAAAACCCTGCCGACGCCAGTGAGGTGGATGGCCTAATAATACCCAAGGACAGGGCCTCCGTTACGTATTCTTTCATAGCCTTCTCTTCAGGTAGGGAAAGTGGGTAAACTCGGCCCCTTGGAGTGGAGGCTCATAGCAGAAGGTCGATGGCACAGTCCCATAGACTGTATGGAGGTAGGGATGATGCACGCAATTTACTAAAGACCTCAGCGAGGTCCGTGTACTCCTCTGGCACAGTTACAGTCTAGAAGCGCATGTGTAACCAACCAATAGACACCCTTCTCTCACGTTAGGACAATGGGAATGATGAGCTGAGAGACTGACTGGAGCGGGTCACTTACCTTCAACTGTCGTTCACGGGGGCCTCCTGTAACAGGCTGCTCAGGGCAGGTTGCTAAGTAGTGACCAGCATCACCACAGTAGAGGCAAAGGCCCTCTTGGAAGCATCTCTGGCTTTCTGTGGAGGTCAGGTGTCCTCGACCAACCCACAAGGGTGTTGGGGCCTCCCTTGTGGCCAGCTGGGGCTGTAGTGAGCGTCCATGGGCCAGATTGTCCAGGGCAATCACCTGCCTTATGAACTGATCCAAAAACCGGTCTTTGCCTTGTGAGGCGATGTGAGGATTTGTCGGTGGCGCAAGATCACCCGCTGGTGGCGATCCAGGGTATGGCAGTGAAGTCTTTCCAGCTCTCTGTTCTCCTTCCGGACACAACAAGCATTCCAGCTTCTTCAGAGCCCTGGTTAGACATTTGATCACTGCTGGGTCCATGTGTAAGGCGGAATCTTCTGTCACACAGAACCAAGGTCGCGAGGAGGTCTGGACCCAAGTGGAGGATCGTTCATCAAAAACCAAGGGGTCAGGCAACTTCTCGTTGTCGGAGACGGGTGAAGAGTTGGTCGATCAGCAGTCAGAGTGGGAGCGAGGATCCATGAACGTAGTCAGGGGATGAAACGAATGGTTGGAAGCCAGGGAATGGAGACTAGGAGCTAGAGAGAACAAAGTAGGGGAAATAGGCACAGATGGGACATCTGTTTCAGTGAGATTCCACAAGTGCAAAGGGGCTGAGGAGGGTCTTTTCAAGGTGAGTGCTTGATTGGTGTCAGGTGCTGTCGATTGTGGTGCGGGTGTTGACATGACAACACCAAGTCATAAAGTGTGATGCTCATTAGAACCACAAATTTGAAAAGTCAACAGCAAAGGGTCAAGCCCATTGGTAAGCTGAAACCAGTCATAACTGTAAACCTAGCAGGATGACTTGCTGGTCTGTAGAAAATCACTCTTTGCACTTCTCCATTTTTTATTTCTATGCTCTGATGATATTACTTCAATAGTACATTGGTTCTGAAATGTTCTCACCACAAAAAAAAAACCTCTGCCTTTTACTGTGTACTATTGGCCTTTTGGGGTGTTGCAGTGCAGTCTGCAGTATGTTACACTTTCTGTGCCATCTGTATGTTATATGGGCCCAACAATTTAGACACCATAATTGACCTGGTAGCAGATCCAAACATTTGAACAAATGTTAGGTTAAGTGATTTCTTCAAGTCTTACAGCATTACAACGTCCATAATCAGTTTTGAGAGTTGTGGTTTTTCTGGTGTTCAGCTGCACTGTTGGAGAACTTGCACACTAATAAATGAATAGGCTGTGAGGACAAATTAGTAAGTACTAACATGCTGTCATAGATTCTTTCTTAGTTCTGATTGATCCAACATCTAGCAAAACTCCGGAGGTTGTGTGCTTAGCAAGCTGCAGGTCTCACACACACACTTTCTGAACCACTTGTCCCATATGGGGTCACGGGGAGCCTAACCTGGCAACTCAGGGCATAAGGCTGGAGGAGACACCAGTCCATCGCGAGGCACCCCAAGTGGGACTCGAACCCCAGACCCACCAGAGAGCAGGACCTGGTCCAACCCCCTGCGCCACCATACCCCCCAGCTGCAAGTCAATCACTGTGAAAAGTGACATGATATCAGATAACACCATTTTTTCATTTGTTTCAGCATTCAGGATTAGTTCAGCATTTAGGAAAGTGAAGATGGGAACAGATGTGGAAAAACAATGTATGTCTTCAAAAACACTGAAGGAATCAGAAATGAGCTATATTCTTGACTTTGAATGCTATAGGATGCAACAACCCCAAGTATAAGGCCAACACAAGGCCAAGGCAACACGAACTTTGGAGTGGCTCAAAAAAGTGAGTGGCCTAGTCAAAGTACTGATTTCAACCCCATTGAGAATCTGTTGCACTTTTTGAAAATTGCATTCCAGAAGCACCATCCAATAAGTTTGAGTGATCTGGAGAAAATCTTTTACCAGTTTTTATTTTTTTAATGTTTTGACAAATTATTTAATTTGGCTTTGAAACTAAGCAAAACACTTAGGTTTACAATAGAAATACTTGTTGGATAAATATATATGTATCTTACAAAATCCAGAAAATGGTGCTAACTCTCAAGGGGCTTGAATAATTTTGTAAGGCACTGTATATACTGCATATGCCATTATGTTATAATGCAAAACAATAATTATTATCCTTAAAATGAGTTAACACAAAACTGTAAAACAGAGCGCTGAAGGATAGCTATAAACAAGGGTTTAGTGTCCTTCCAATGAGTTATCACAGAACTATAAACCTTGTTTTGCACCTGCTTATGATGTCTGTTAAGACTAGTTTGTGTCTCATTGCTCATGAGAAAACAGGTTCTTACTAATTTTACTTTAGTTGGGAACTTACTTTGGCTAATTTGATGCTGTCAATTAATCAATGAGCTGAATGGTTTGACTTGAATGACTAAAACAAAGGGTTAGGGTGGTGCCAACAAGCTGTACAGACACTAAAAGGTGTGCAGAATGGGGAAAAAAGTGGAAGTGATTGACCGTGGTGTAACGATCTGGCTAATGAGTTAGCCCAGATCCTCATGTGGATTCCAAAGAAAGGTGTATAAACCCAGACAGACATGGAAAAATGAAAGCACTTCTTTTAATATCTTGTAGGCAACTATGGATGACTTATATTTCACACAGCTGAGGGGACCGGGGGGGGGGGGCAACCCCTCGATCTCCCACCATAATACATCATCATTACATATCCCCCCCAACGTAGAACAAGGACTGTCCTCAGACTACAATGGAAATAAAACATTTACCCCTTCACTGTAGCAAATTACTGCTTAACAGTGACAAGCAGTGGCACATAAAAGAAAGTAAAGACAGTTGCCCAGCATATTACCATAGCCCAACATTTCACAGCCAGAACAGCATCCATTTGTTTTTTCTTCCCCCCACTAACTTCACACTGTTGAAGCAGAAACTGAAACAGAAGATATTACAATAAAGGCTTGAAACACACAGGTCTGAACAGTGTCTCAAGAACAAGTGGTGCACATTGCAGCCATAACCCTTTCAGACATTTCAGTACCTGCTAGTCTCTAGACCAGCTAAAGAAAACACATTTTCTTTCACACACAAAATACAATAAGACCCCAAAATGAGAAACAGAATGTCATGAAACATTTCAATACTCAAATTGTGAAGCAAAATAAGGGTTTGTCCACCTGTTAACATCCCATCCACTGGTAACCCTTGGTGTGCGCCTAGGACGGAGGAAGTATGGGTGTGCTGTATGGGCAGGTTGTGTGGGATGAGTAGGGTGTTGCGAGTATGAGTGTATTTCCGTATGAAAGGGCTGTGTGTATGTGAGGCAGGAATCACCAGCATATCCACTGCGAAGAGAATACGGATGTGTCTGCACGTGCACAAGTTGTGGGTGCTGGAGGTGAGCGTCAATGTGGGGTGAGAAAAAGTCTACAGGGGGCATGACCACAGGACTATTGACTGAGGGAGTCTGTGTCCCCATGGTCGGAGCAGCCGCCAACTGGTCATGGATGTCTGGTTCCTTAAACAGGATATCAAAGCCATATACTTCCTGCTCATCAGGGACACTGACCTCTTGCTCCTGCAAATTGGTCTCAGCCAACTGTTGGGGTGTACACTCCAGATCCTCCTTGTCGTCCCAAGTAAAAAATGGAAGTAAATTAGAAACATGGTGAACACCACCATCAGCTCCATCCGCCACCCTGGACAGCTTGTAATTCAGCTCAGACAAAACTTTGGTAATCCTGTATGGGCCTTTATAGACTGGGGCAAGCTTGGCCGAGAAACCCGCCGAGGGTGGGCTTTCAGTTTAACCAAGTCACCGACATGGAACGAGATGGCACGCCAATTCTTATCATAATGTTTTTTCTGTGTGGACTGGTTCTCCACTAGGGACTCCCTCACATGATCATATGCCTCCCTCAGGGCTGAAGTGAGCTCCACCTTGTAGTCCGCTACAGAATCTTGTGAAGTGTGCGGCTCGCAAATGCAACAGCCCTTTCCAAGCCATCTTCCCCAGTCTGGGTCAATGCGGCCCTGAGGCCAACAACGCAAGCATCTGTATGAACTGTAAAAGGCTTTCCAAAATTAGGTAAAACAAGTACTGGTGCCCTAGTCAACTGCTGCTTCAGGTGATCAAAAGACTGCTGGCACTCAATGGACCACATGAAATGGGCATCCTCCCCAAAAGAGTGAACATGGGCTCAGCGATAGGAGCATACCCTGAAATGAACCTACGATAGTAATTTGTCATTCCAAGAAACTGTCACACGTTTTTAACCGTCTTCGGTGTGGGAAACTGCTTGATTGCGGCCACCTTACTCTCATCAGGACCAATGCCTCCTGCGGTTACCAGGTAACCCACGTAACGAAGGTCTGGCGTGCAAAAATGACATTTAGCCAGCTTCAACGAAAGGCCAGCCTCCGCCAAACGCCCCAATACACTAGCGAGGTCTGTCAGGTGTTGGTCAAAGGTTGGTGAAGCAACAACAATATCATCTAGGTATACCATACAACAGGTGTGTGTGAGCCCTGCCAAGACAGTGTTCATCGGCCTTTGAAATGTCGCAGGCGCATTTGACAATCCAAAAGGCATTACCTTAAATTGATAGAGCCCTTTGTGAGAGATAAAAGCTGTATTTGGTCTCGAATCTGCAGCCAACGAGACCTGCCAATAACCTCGTGCAAGGCCTAGAGTTGAAATGAATTTACCCCGTGCCAAAAAATCCAAAGAGTCATCCACTCCCAGCAGCGGATAGAAGTCCCTCACTGTACATTTGTTCACTTCCTAAAATCCACACAAAATCTTGGTTCTGCGCCAGGCTTTTCAACTATCACGATTCAGGATGCCCAGGACCCTGAAGCCGGCTCAATAATATCATCCTCCAACATTTTAGAAATCTGCTCTTTGATAATCTTTCTTTTAGCGGGTGAGGCAGGATAGGGAGGAAGGCATACCGGTTTCGCAGTTCCTGTGTCGATTGTATGTGTAACTAATGAGGTCTTCCCCAGCTTTCCACTGAAAAGATATTTAAAGTCTCGTAACAGGCTTGCCAGCCTTTCCTTGACTGCTGGAAGTAAAGCTGCCTGATCCAATACCGGGATAAAATCAACTTTGGTATCCTTAAATGTCAGGCAAGCTACATGACCTTCCAAGTCCCCAAACTCCTCCTCCAATAGGCCTAGGTCTGGTGCGTAGTTTGCATTGTCTCCCAATTTAACGCTACCTGTGGCCGAATGAATATGAACATCTGCCTGGATCATGAAATCTGTACCCAAAAAAATGGAGCAAGACAGGTCCGGAATTACAGCAAAGCGATGTGTGAACAAGTGACCCAGCAAGCTCACGGGCAGCCACACAACACCTGAAGGAGTGCACTGTTTTGAGTCAGCCGACTCAAGTGGGGAGAAAGTCCAAAGGAGAACAATATCCTCATTTATTCCACATTTAAGCTGAGTGGATGGATGGACTGCTGAAATAGACGCGCCAGTATCCAGTGTCGCTCTCAGAAAAACCTGGTTAATCATTACCATTGATGACAAAGGGGAGTTCTTAGACTTCCTTGGGCTGTCCAGAACCAAATTAACTGAGTGAGAACCCTCTGTCCTCTGTACACTGGGCCCCAGTTCCGCATTCTGGTTTCCACCCCGGGGTCTCTGAAACCTACGTGGTCGAGCACCCAGGTCACCCCTAGTGTCTTGTGGAGCGTTTGGGTTCTCTTGATCTGGCTGAGGACTCGCAGCTGCCCCCCACCAGGTTCTGTGTTTCCACACTGCCTAGTTTTCTTACAGGTCCCACAATTACGCGTGGTGACCCTGGGGGTAAACATTTGTAGCAGTGCAAGTTTGGTCGCGGGGTCAGCTGAGCAGAAGTGGCAGTCCTGTTAGAGGAGATAGGCCCCAAGGCAGTGTGTAGCTCATGGGCAGTCAGGAGCAGCTCAGTTAAAGTTGTGGGCGCGGCCGCATGGAGGACCAGTCTATACTGTTCTGAGATATGCCGGCAAATCACTTCGATCTGTTCTTGCTCAGACGGCGGTTGCCTCAGTCGTTTGAACTCAGTCACCAGGTGAGCAACAAAAGTGGGAAGTGGTTCATCAGAAGCCTGAACACTGTCTAAAATTCCTCTCCAAATCTTCTCTTCATTGTCTGTTGGTAAGAATGCTTGACGAAAGAGATCTGAGAAATGTTCCCATGACAGTAGGTGGGGCTGCATGGCAGAGTACCACTTCCGAGGCTCCCTCTAAAACAGCCTCGTCAACTCTAGAAAAAACTGAGTATCAGATAAGCCAACCGCTGTTTTGTACAATGAAACAGACTGAAGCCATTCCCCTGGGTCAATAGAATCACCCCCATCAAACTTGGGTGGCATAAGGCCGGAAAGGTGAGCAGAACTAACCAGCGGGGGGTGTGGACATGACTGGGCTGTACATTCGGAGAGAGTGTGTGCCGCAGTGAGTGTAGTGTATCCAGGACGGGCACCAGCATTCTGTCCATGTGAATGTTGAGAAGCGTCGGCATTTCGTCTATTGCGCTTTGTGAGTGTGTGTGTAGCAGGGGTGGAGGTAAACATAGGATGGGTATGTGTGTCTGGTCTCTGTGAGTGTGAAGAGGTCTGGATCTCAAACTGCTGTAGCAAGCTGTGTTGTAAGTCAGTAGACATACTAAATGCAGATGTTAGCGTATCTACTTGTTGCTGCAACTTTTTTACCTGAGCAGCAAGATGCTGAATTGTGACCAAATCATCACCCAACAGCCCAAGTGGAACACCATCACCTTCACCATCTTCATCTACAAATGCAACAATACGTCTAGCCATTGTAAATGTAATGAGAGAATCAAAACAGAAATGTGACCACGAATAACTGGAAAGAAAATTATCCTAAAGCAGGTTACAGTAGCACATTTGCATTAGTAAGACACCTTATCACAACACATAAGAAAAATATTATCATCAAATATCACTGCATGTATTCCCCTTGAATTCAGTACAGAAGTCAGTTTTTGTTATTTTGCTATTAACTATTAACATATATTACACACTCACATACAATTATTAACCTTTAACCCTTTTTTTTTCCCTTTCTTTTTTTTTCTTCACGGTGCGTAGAACTCCGTATCGAATGGAAAAAAGACGACGAAAAATATCCCACGGTCTGCCAAACTTTTAGGTTGCCACACACCACGAGTGAATGAAATATCGTAAACTTTGGCTGCCTTAGCAGTCCGCTAGCCAACGTGTGCAAGGCAAAGAAATAAGAAGTCGAATTCCAAAAATAGTTCGCCTGCTTCGTCATCCACCAAAAACATATTTCAAATGTACTCACTGTCCAGTGTCCAAACCTTTCCTTCTGAGGGTGTTCATTCACAGTTCGGGCGCCATTTGTAACGATCTGGCTAATGAGTTAGCCCAGATCCTCACGTGGATTCCAAAAAAAGGTGTATAAACCCAGACAGACATGGAAAAATGGAAGCACTTCTTTTAATATCTTGTAGGCAACTATGGATGACTTATATTTCACACAGCTGTCTTCACGATAAAATAAACAACATTAAACTCCAAAACGTGCGAGGCACAAAATGTGTACACAGCCAAGTATATCAGCCTGCGCGCGTGAGAGAGAGGGGACCGGGGGGGGCAACCCCTCGGTCTCCACCATACTACGTCATCATTACAGTGGACATGGAATGACAGTGCAAGCAAACGATGACAACTGACCAGGCAACTCGAGAAGATAGGACCCATGCAGCTGCACTGAATGGCAGCATAAGGTACATGGTAAAAATAACCACTTCATTGGTGAGCTGGGCACAAACAAGTCTTAACAAACATCATAAGCAGGTACAAAAGAAGGTTTATAGTTTTGTGATAACTCATTCTAAGGATGCTAAACCCCTGTTTATATCTATCCTTCAGTGCTCTGAATCACTCTGCCAAGAAGAATGCTCTATTCAAATAAATTTAAGTATCTGAGTTCACGTTGTAAAGCAATTTACCACATGCATTTCATTGTGTTCTTTATCAAGACAAACTTTACACATTAATGTATGCTCAACATTCTGTCATGTACATTATGCTGTAGTTGCTTCTGTGATTGCCTGCTCAATCCCTAAATGCTTTTGAAAATGAGCGAACCTCACCCATCTGCAAAGCTTCCAACCTCTCTTCATTTTCAGTCAGAGTCCATCAGTGTCAGCCCACTGCACTCTAATCCTGTAGGACGAACACCCACTATAATGCTTTTATGTCCCATAACACCACCATGCCTCTTTTGGGGAAAAAAGACACTTACCTATATAAATCTTAATGTGATGAAACTGATCAAATATCGTGATGGCATCACAGCTGGAAGAAAAGCTCATAAAGAACTGAACAGCGGAGTGCAGGTTATTTAAATTTGTGTGTCATGTTTATAGTCTAATTGAGTCACTTATTCAGTTTGGATGGTTTGAGTTTGTGAATTTGCTGCATTTGCTGTGGTCTCTAAACATGAGTGGAGGGGGGTGGGTCTGGGACACCAGACTTCACTGTTGGTGCTTGTATCTGCAATCTTATTCTTTCGGTCATTACCCAAAGTTCATGACCTCCCCCTCCAGCCTTATGCCCTGTGTTGAGGGGGTGGTGCAGTGGGTTGGCCCAGGTCCTACACTTTGGTGGGTCTGAGGTTCAAGTCCCACTGGGGGTGCCTTGTGGCAGACTGGTGTCCTGTCCTGGGTGTGTCCCCTCCCCCTCCGGCCTTACGCCCTGTGTTGCCGGGTAGGCTCCGGTTCCCTGCAACCCCCTTTGGGACAAGCGGTTCAGAAAATGTGTGGATATTTCATTGACCACCTCACCACTGCCTTTGCAACGTGTTGAACATTTATTCATTTAGCAGACACTTTTGTCCAAAGCGACGTAGATCTCAGCAAAAGTACAATTTATGCATTACATTGAGAGAAGGAAACATAGCTGCAGACATGAAAGTCTCAAGCAAACCTTGTTCGTTACCTACCACTTGTTGCACCGAGGTTCATCGATCGAGTAGGTGCATAAAACACAGGATAAACAAATCTTGATACCCTCCCACCAATTTTTATTTTTTTTTTTAAATATTAGAAGATACACAAATGAGGAAGTATAATGCCAGAGTAGTGACTGGATAAAGGTTGTATCTGGGGATGCTTATGGAGTTATGATGCGTGAACAATTACACCGTAAATCAGCTGGAGAGATCTTGGGCAAAGTGGATCTGGAAAAGGTGAGTTTTCAGACCCTTCTTGAAGATAGACAGAGTTTCCGCAGTTCTGAATGTCAGGGGAAGGTCATTCCACCACAACGGACCCAGAACCAAGAACCTCCGAGCTTTGCCTTCTATGCACGGGACCACCAGGCAAGCAGAAGTAGACGAGCAAAGGGGCCTGGCTGGGGTGTAGCAGTTGATTAAGTCTTGGAAATAACTGGGAGCACTTCTGTTGATGCATCTGTATACAGTAACCAGGGTCTTCAATTTGATTCGGGCAGCGGTAGGAAGCCAGTGCAGAGAAAAGAGTAGAGACGATACATGGGAGCGCTTTGGCAAATCAAACAAAACTTGTGCAGCAGCATTCTGCAGAAGCTGCAGAGGTTTGATGGCATTAGCAGGAAGGCCACACAGGAGAACGTTGCAGTAGTCCAGATGGGAAGTCACCATGGCCTGGACAAGAAGTTGGGCGGAGTCAGTAGATGTTAAGAGAATGAGAGACTTGCATCAATTGTTACTCCCAGACTAGGAGCTAGGGGAAATGAGTGAGTTGTCCAGTTTGATCGACAGGTCGTGACAGGAGGACAGGCCAGCTGAGAGGTAAAGAATCTCTGTTTTGGAGAGGTTGAGTTGGAGGTGGTGATCATACATCCATGAAGAGATGTCTGACAGGCAGGCAGGCAGCCATACATGCGGAGATGTCTGATGTCTGATGCACCGGGTGGAAAGGAGAGGAAGAGCTGGGTATCATCAGTGGGATCCCTTGTCAGCCTTGTGTAGCACGGTGAAAGCAGCAGTGATGATGAAGCTCTTACTGTAGCAGACCCCACCCTGAGTTATGGCCAAGACATGACTGATGGTTTCGGTTGATTTATCCATCCATCTATCCATCTTCTGTCCTGCTTGTCCTAAAAGGGTTGCGGTGGCAGCAGGGAGAGCAGAGATGCCCAGCTGCCCCTGTCCCCCGCAACTTCCTCCAGCTCAACCTGGGGATCCCCAGCCGTTCCCAGGCCAACTGTGAGATATAATCCCTCCAGCGGGTCCTGGGCTGACCTCAGGGCCTCGTCCCAGTTGGCCATGCCCGGTATACCTCCAAAGGAAGGCGCCCAGGGGGCATCCTTATTAGATCCCCAAACCACCTCAACTGGCTCCTCTCAATGTGAAGGAGTAGCGGCTCTACTCTGAGCTCCTCCCGAATGTCCAAACTCCTCACCCTGTCACGGAGAGTGAGTCCCAGCACCCTGTGGAGAAAACTCATTTCGGCCGCTGTATCCGCGATCTTATTCTTTCGGTTATCACCCAGAGTTGATGACTATAGGTGAGGATAAGGATGTAAATCGAATGGTAAATGGAGAGCTTTGCCTTATGCCTCAGCTCCCCCTTCACCACTACAGTCCAGTACAGCGACCGCATTACTGCTGCCGCTGTTCCCAGCCTGTGGCAGATCTCACGCTCCCTTCTTCTCTCACTCGTGAACAAGACCCCAAGATACTTGAACTCCTCCACCTGGGGAAAAAAACTCTCCCCTTACCTGGAGGGGGCATACCATCCTTTTCCGTGAGAGAACCATGGACTCAGACTTTGAGGTGCTGATCCTCATCCCAACCGTTTCACACTCGGCTGCAAACCGTTCCAGTGCGTGCTGGAGGCAGCCATGTGATGGTGCCAAAAGGACAACATCATCTGCAAAAAGCAGAGACGCCACCTTCTGACTCCCACACAGAATGCCCTCCTGACATCGACTGCGCCTTGATATCCTGTCCGTGAAAACCACAAACAGGAGTGGAAACAAGACACAACCTTGGTGGAGTCCAACACCCACACTGAACAGGCTTGGCTTAATGCCGAGTATGCAGACACAGCTTTCACTTCGTATGTACAAGCACTGAATGACCCGCAGTATTGGCCCCGATACCCCATACTCTCGAAGCACCTCTCACAGAATTTCCCAGGGAACACGATCATAGGCCTTCTCCAAGTCCACAAAACACATGCAGACTGGATTAGCAAATTCCCATGCCCCTTCAATGATCTGTGAGAGGGTAAAAAGCTGGTCCACTGTTCCACGACCAGGGCTGAATCCGCATTGTTCCTCTTCAATCTGAGGTTCAACCATCGGCCGAAGCCTCCTCTCCAGCACCCCGGCATAGACTTTCCCAGGGAGGCTGAGAAGTGTGATGCCCCGATAGTAAGCACACACTCTCCGGTCCCCTTTCTTAATGAGAATCAGAATCAGAACGAGCTTTATTGCCAAGTATGTTCGCACATACAAGGAATGTGTCTTGGTGACAGGAACTACCACAGCACAGACAGAATGACAGTGACAAGACAGGTGAGAAGATAGAGTATGTGAGCAAGGGATAAAAAAATATTTAAAAATATAAAGTACCCAATATACAAAAATAGTCACTAGATACAAATGCAAGGGAGTGTGAGTAAGAGATATGTGATAAATAGTTATAAATATAAATATAAATAGCATTATGTATTGCACGGTTTACTCTCTAGGGGAGAGATTTAGGTGTTCATGAGGTAGACGGCCTGAGGAAAGAAACTTTTCTTATGCCTGGCTGTCCTGGTGCACAGTGCTCTGTAGCGCCGGCCAGATGGCAAGGGTTCGAAGAGGAAGTGGCCTGGATGTGAGGGGTCTAGAATGATTTTGCTAGCCCTTTTACTGACTCTGGACGAGTGCAGTTCTTGGAGAGCTGGGGGGGATGTGCCGATGATTCTTCCAGCAGTCCGAACTATCCGCTGCAGTCTTCTGATGTCTGACTTCGTAGCTGAGCCGAACCAGACAGTTATAGAGGTGCAGAGGACGGACTCAATGACTGCAGAGTAGAATTGCAGCAGTAGCTCCTGTGGCAGGTTGAACTTCCTCAGCTGACGAAGGAAGTACAACCTCTGCTGGGCCTTCTTCACAATGGAGTCTACGTGGGGCTCCCACTTCAGGTCCTGTGAGATGGTGGTGCCCAGGAACCTGAATGACTCCACTGTTGCCACAGTGCTGTTCATGATGGTGAGTGGGGATAATGCTGAGGTGTTTCTCCTGAAGTCTACGATCATCTGCACTGTTTTGAGCGTGTTCAGCTCCAGGTTGTTATGACTGCACCAGACAGCCAGCTCTTGGACCTCCTGTCTGTAAGCAGACTCGTCGCCATCCCGGAGGAGGCCGATGAGTGTGGTGTCGTCTGCAAACTTCAGGAGTTTGACAGAGGGGTCTTTTGCGGTGCAGTCGTTGGTGTACAGGGAGAAGAGCAGTGGGGAGAGCACACATCCCTGGGGGGCGCCAGTACTGGTTGTGCGAGTATTGGATGAGAATCTTCCCAGCCTCACTATCTGCTGCCTGTCTGTCAGAAAGTTGGTGATCCACTGACAGATGGAGGTGGGCACAGAGAGTTGGGTTAATTTGGACAGGAGGAGGTGTGGGATGATGCTGTTGAAGGCTGAGCTGAAGTCCACGAACAGGATTCTCGCATAAGTCCCTGGTTTGTCCAGATGTTGTAGAATGTAGTGCAGTCCCATGTTGACTGCATCATCCACAGACCTGTTTGCTCGGTAAGCAAACTGCTGGGGGTCCAGCAAGGGTCCAGTGATGTCTTTCAGGTAGTCCAACACCAGTTTTTCAAGTGACTTCATGACCACAGACGTTAGGGCGACAGGTCTGTAGTCATTAAGTCCTGTGATTTTGGGTTTCTTTGGGATGGGGATGATGGTGGAGCGTTTGAAGCAGGAAGGAACTTCGCACATCTCCAGTGATCTGTTGAAGATCTTTGTGAAGATAGGGGCCAGCTGGTCAGCACAGGTTTTTAGGCAGGCCGGTGAGACGCCGTCTGGGCCTGGTGCTTTCCTTGTCTTCTGTTTGACGAAGACCCGACGCACCTCCTCTTCGCAGATCAAAGGTGCAGGAGAGGGGAAGGTGGGGGTTACTGGAGGTGTTAATTGATTCGTGGAGAGAGGGTCTGAATGGGTGTGGGGTGTGAGACAGGGTTTATCAAACCTGCAATAAAACTCATTCAAATCGTCGGCTAGTTGTTGAGTTGACACGGTGCCGGGGGGTGGTGTCTTGTAATTTGTGATGTCTTTCATGCCTTTCCACACCGACGCAGGATCGTTGGCTGAAAACTGTTTCTTCAGCTTTTCAGAGTAGTTTCTCTTAGCCACTCTGATCTCTTTTGCCAGTGTATTTTTGGCCTGTTTATACAAGACTCTGTCCCCGTTCTTGTAGGCGTCTTCTTTGGTCTGACGAAGCTGTCTGAGTTTTGCAGTGAACCACGGTTTGTCATTGTTGTATGTTAAACGAGTCCTGGTAGGGATGCACATATCCTCACAGAAACTGACATATGATGTTACAGAGTCTGTGAGCTCATCTAGATTGCTAGCAGCAGCCTCAAAGACACTCCAATCGGTGCACTCGAAGCAGGCTTGTAAGTCCTGCTCTGCTTCCCCAGTCCATCTTTTAACAGTCCTTATTACAGGTTTAGCTGATTTCAGTTTCTGCCTGTAGGTCGGAATAAGATGAACCAGACAGTGATCAGAGAGCCCCAAAGCTGCCCGTGGAACAGAGTGATATGCATCCTTTACTGTGGTGTAGCAGTGGTCCAAAATATTACTGTCTCTGGTGGGACATGTAATATGCTGTCTGTATTTTGGCAGTTCACGGGAGAGATTTGCTTTATTAAAGTCCCCGAGAATGATTATGACAGAGTCCGGGTGTTGTTGCTCTGTGTCTGTGATCTGGTCGCCCAGCTGTTGCAGCGCTGCGTTCACGCACGCTTGCGGTGGAATGTAAACACTTACGAGGATGAACGAGGAAAACTCCCGCGGCGAGTAGAAAGGCTTACAGTTGATGAAGAGCGCTTCTAGGTCGGGACAGCACATCTTCTTCAACGCCGTTACATCTGTACACCACCTTTCGTTGATGTAGAAGCATGTCCCACCGCCACGTGATTTCCCCGCTGATTCCGCGTCGCGATCCGCTCTGAATAGCTGGAAGCCCGGCAGATGTAGCGCGCTGTCCGGGATGGCTTCATTCAGCCAGGTTTCCGTGAAGCACAGAGCAGCAGAGTTTAAAAAGTCCTTGTTTCTTTGGGACAGGAGGAAAAGTTCGTCCATTTTGTTGGGTAAGGAGCGGAGGTTCGCCAGATGGATACTGGGCAGCGCTATTCTAAAGCCGCGCTTTCGGAGCTTGACAAGCGCGCCGGCTCGCTTTCCGCGCTTGCGCGTCTTGGAGCGCTTGAGCAGCGCCGCTGCACCTCCGACTACAATGTCCAGCAAAACGTCAGAATAGTCGAAAACCGGTAAAATGTCGGGTGGTGTGTACTGCCGAATGTTCAGCAGTTCTTCCCTGGTAAAACTGATTGTCGGAGTATAACTAAAGATAGGGCAAACTAACAAAAACAGTAAAACAACTGTGGAGCTCCACACCGAGGCGGCCATCCGCGGCGCCATCATGTGATTAAAGATAGGGACCACCACCCCAGTTTGCCAATCCAAGGGAACTGTCCCCGAGGTCCATGCAACATTGCAGAGGTGTGTCAACCATGACAGTCCTGCAACATCCAGGGCCCTAAGCATTTCCGGGCAGATTTCATCCACCCTCGGTACTTTGCCACTGTGGAGCTTACCAACTACCTCAGTGACTTCCACCAGGGAAATGGACTCTGACAGCCCTGAAGCCTCTGGCTTTGACTCCTGTAAGGGAGGCATATCACTCGGGTTTAAGAGTTCTTCAAAGTGCTCCTTCCACCTCCCGACAACGTCCTCATCAGAGGTCAGAGTTTCTCCATTCCTGCTGAACACAGCCTGAGCGAAACTCCTCTGACACCTTCTGAGCTGCCGGATAGTTCTCCAGAAGCTCTTTGAAGCCGACCGATAGTCGTTTTCCATAGCCTCTCCAAACTCTTCCCATGCCCGGGATTTTGCTTCTGACACGGCAGCCGCTGCTGCCTTTTCCGCCTGCCGGTACCTGTCTGCTGAGTCAGGAGCCCCCAGAGCCAACCAGGCCCTAAAGGCCTCCTTCTCCAGCTTGACGGCTTTCCTCACCACCGGTGTCCACCAGCGGGTTCTCGGGTTGTCGCCCTGGCTGGCACCAACAAGCTTTTGGCCGCAGCTGTGTCTGGCTGCTTCCACAATGGAGGTTTTTGAACAGGGTCCATTCAGACTCCATGTCCCCTACCTTCTCCGGGACATGGGAGAAGCTCTCCTGGAGGCGTGAGTTAAGATCATTCCGGACAAGGTCCTCTGACAGTTGTTCCCAGCACACCCTCATTAAACATCTGGGCCCTACCAGGTCTGTCCATCAGTTTTCCCCGCCATCTGATCCAACTCACCACCAGATGGTGATCAGTTGACAGCTCAGCACCTCTCTTCACCCGAGTATCCAGAACCTGTGGCCTCAAGTCAGAAGAAATGACTACAAAGTCGATCATTGACCTTTGGCCCAAGGAGCTCTGGTACCAAGTACACTTATGAGCGTCCTTGTGTTCGAACATGGTGTTTGTTATGGACAAACCATGACTAGCACAGAAGTCCAATAACATTTCACCATTCGGGTTCAGTTCGGGCAGGCCGTTCTTCCCAATCACCCCCTGCCAGATTTCCCAGTTATTGCCAACATGAGTGTTGAAGTCCCCCAGCAGAACCATGGAGTCCGTAGGTGGGGCCCTGTCCAGAATCCCTCTCACCTTCTCCAAGAAGGCCGAATACTCTGAACTGCTGTTTGGTGCATAAGCACACACAACAGTCAAAGTTTTCCTCTCTGTGACCCTAAGTCGCATTGAGGTGACCCTCTTGTCCACCGGGGCAAACTCCAACTGTATGGCAGCCAGCCGGGGGCTTGTGAGTATCCCCACACCCGCCCGGCGCCTCTCACCTCGTGCAACTCCTGAGTAGGAGAGGGACCACCCCTTATCGAGGAGTTTGGTTCCAGAGACAAAACTGTGAGTGGAGGTGAGCCCAGCTATATCTAGTTGGTATTTCTCAACCTCCCGCACCAGTTCCGGCTCCTTCACCCCCAAGTGAGGTGACATTCCACGTACCAAGAACAAGTTTTTGTCACGAGGGGCCGTGACGCCATGCATCACCCTGCCCCCTCCCGCCGCCAGGTGTACATAGCACCGGACCACCATGCTGGACCTTGCAGGTGGTGGGCCCACATGGACCCCCCACAATGCCTTTTTGGGCTGAGCGCGGCCGGGCTACTTGGGCTTCCCGGCCACCAGGCGCTCGCCTAGGAACACTACCCCGAGGCCTGGCTCCAGCGGTAGGTCCCGGTGACCCTATTCTGGGCAGGGTAAACGTTCTCTTGCTACTACTTGTGACATTGCTAAAAAACTGGATGATATTCTGTGTGACCAGCTAGTTGAAAATATTGCTAATCCTCATATCCGCAAGAGATTATTACTGGAATCTAACTTGACACTGGAAATTGCAATTACAATCGCCACACAGCTAGAGGCAGCTGATGCCCAGATGAAATCGATGCCTGCAAACAGCTCTGCTCCAGTACAAGCCGTACGCACTACTGCTGCATCCGGACAACAGCGTCCCAAAGCCAACTCCAAAGCTTGTGCCTCATTAAAGACGTCTGATTCTACTCCTGCTCCATCGGCTCGGACATGCTTCCGTTGTGGCTCTGATGCACATCTTGCTAATGCACAGAATTGGCCCGCTGCATCTGCTAAATATAGGAACTGCAATAAGGTTGGACATTTTCCCGCGTTTTCCATTCTACTCATACTCATTCAGGGCAGGCAGTTTAATTACTAGAGGTCTGTATTCTCCATCTGCCTGTACCAAAGGACTGTCTGCTGTGTGATGTGGCCATAAAAGTTTCACCTGCTGCTGCACCCATGTCTCTTCAACTCACAGTCAACTCTGGTTCCTCAGTGTCCATTTTACCAAAACAAGTGTATGAATAGCATTTTCACACTGTGTCCTCAGAGCCTCCTACTGTCCGTTTGCTTACTTATTCACGAGCACCAATTTCAGTGGTAGGCTATTTACCTGCAACTGTGTCTGTGTCTGGCCTTACTTATTCTGCTCGCTTCTTCATCATTGATGATAGCTCAGCTTTGTTAGGCATGGACTTGATTAAAGGTTGACACAGCTTCGATTTGATGGACACACGATGCTGCCGCCACCACACTCTGCTCTGGTTTGTGCCCTTTCCACCCCTCCATCACAGCATACTGCATTGTGCTGTCTAAGAAACTTCACTCATAAGGTTAAATTTTCTGACTCTGTTCCTCTTGTCAGGCACAATTTGCATCGCTTGCCTTTTTCTGTGCGAGATGCTGTTTCCACAGAGCTTGACCAACTTTCCACAGAGCTTGACTGAAAGAATTGATTCCTCTCTGTGGGTCTCTCCAATTGTAGTAGTTCAGAACAAAATGGGGGAAATGCGTATGTGTATGGATTTGCAAGGGCCCAGTAAGGCAATTGTACTGGATAGCTACCCATTGCTGCACATGGAAGAGATGATGACACTACTGCGAGGTGCGACTGTGTTTTCAATCTTAGACTTAGAAAGTGCGTATCATCAAGTAGCTCTTCATGAAGACAGCAGGGACCTCACAGCCTTCATTACACACAACGGTCTTTTCAGGTTCTGCCAGGTACCTTATAGCTTGACTTCTGCTCTGCCCGCGTTTCAGACGATGATAGCTGTCATTCTTAAGGGACTCCGGAATGTTGTAAACAATCTGGATGGCATCATCCTTTGGGGACGCTTGCTAGAGGAGCATGAACAAGCACTGAAGGATGTGCTGCAATGTCTGAAAGATGCTGGATTGCTTCTGAATGAGTCAAAGTCTCATTTCAGGAAGCTGAGCTTGAGATTCTTAGGACACATGATGACCGCACAGGGTATTCAGCCAGACCAGGAACACCTGTCTGCAATAATCGATGCACTTGCGCCAGCAGATGCTGTTCAGCTGTGTTCTCTTCTGGGTCTCCTCTCTTGGTACAACAAATTTATTCCCAATTTTGCTTCTGTAGTGGCGCCTTTGTATGCGTGCTTGTGGGATGACAGTGGATTTTGCTGGTCTAAAGCACCTGAAGACAGCTTGGCTGCAGTCAAAGCTTTTTGTGAACAGTCCTGCTCTAGCACTGTTTGACCCTGACCTGCCAACTGTCATCTCCACTGATGCGTCTGATTACGGATTGGGTGCTGTTTTCACACAGATAAACGCTGATGGTCATGAACGTACTCTCACTTTTGCATCTAGAATACTCACCCCAGCTAAACGAAAGTATTCCACTGTTGAGAAAGAGGCCTTGGTGTGCGTTTGGGCTGTCGAAAAGTGGACATACTTATGGGGTCACAGATTTACCTTGCTGATTGACCACCAGGCCTTAACTACGCTGCTGACTACAAATGGGACTGATAGAGCTGGCATGCACGTAGCAAGGTGGGCTGCTCGGTTGCTCTGCTTTGACTATATTGTTCAGTACTGTGTCGGATCCAAAAACTACACTGCGGATTGTTTGTCTCGCTTCCCTCTGCCTCGTCCTTCCACTGAGCAAGAGACGGAACCTGAGTTGGTGGCTTTGCTGTCCGCTGCTCTGACTTCGGCTTCGGCTCGCTGTTCTGAACTTTCTGTTCTGCGTACAAAAATTGCGCATGGTTCGCCTTCTTATCCTGCTGCTTTGGATTCTGTTTTACATCCAGAATACAAACTATGGCATGAGTTCAGTGTGCAAGATGACTTTGTGTTTAGAGGTTCTTGGCTGGTGGTACGTAAAGAACTGTGAGACGCTACTTCGTATTTCGCATGAAAGTCACCAGGGAATTGTGCAAAAAAAACAACACCTTTGTGAACTCTATTGGTGGCCTCAAAAATGCAGCTTGTCAGTTGTGTCTTTCTTTGGAAAAGACTGCCACACCTTCTGTTGTACCTCTCCAGCCTGTTCCTTTGCCTTCTGCACCTTGGGAAAAATTGGCGATAGACATTGTAGGCCCTTTCGAGACTGCTGTTGGGAATTGCCGATAGGCCCTGTCACTCACATACTATTATAGTAAGTGGCCCAAAGTGGCCTTTGCTGCATCTGTGGCAACAAAGCAAGTGACTGCTTTTCTTGCCCGTTTTCAGTAGACATGGCAACCCGACAACGCTGGTGACTGATAATGGGCCTCAGCTGACTTTGCCTGCGTTCACAGCATTCTTGAAAGACAGGGACATTCAGCATGTTCAGAGATTGGTGTATCATCCTGCTGCAAATGGAGCTATTGAACGCTTCCACTGTGTGATTAAAAGTATGACTCAGTCAGTCATCCTGCAGTCAGCACCATAGCAAGCAACAGTGACTGACTTCCTCCAGATTTACTGTGCTACACTCCATTCTATGACAGGTATCTCACCCTTTGAATTGCTTTATGGACAGAAAATGCGCACTCGCTTTAATGTTCTGCCACCCCCACCTTCTGGCCATGAGCCTGCAAATATGCATCAGCGTGTTTCAGCACGGCAAGATGTCATTAAAGCTCACTTTGATCGCAAGCATTGCGTGCATCATTCTTCTTTTCGATAAGGGGATAAAGTGCGCATAAAGAAACTAGTACATGTGCCAAAGGCTCATCCCAAACTCACCCCTCCAGCTGAGGTTAGGAAACAAGTTGGCTCTTACACCTACAGTACCTCTTGGATGATCAAAGTAAATGGCATTCTCATCTGAAAACTCAGCATTTATCTGTCCATAAAATTAGACATACAAAATAATGTGCTTTTTTTCTTTTGGTTTAATCGTGATCTTTCAGAGTATCTCTGTGGAATGTAAAGCATTAATTTTACAACACATTTGTTTGTCTGTGTGTGGGCATGTGACATTTATCCTAATTATGATGAAATGTTACATAATTATCTGCTACATGCTAGCCTAATAAATAAAGCTGCACAACCTTTTTCAAAGTCACATAAAAAAGACAACTTACCAGTTCATCAGTACTGTCTTATATCAGCCGTTGAAACCGTGCTTCACGTGAACCTTTTCTTTCCATCATCGCCTTGTTTTCTGCTGATTCAGGAGTTACTACCTCACGCCGAATCCCCACTTTTTATACACATGTTGCGTCCATCTCTGCAGACAAATTCAGTAACTCTCTGTGACTCCTCCCACACACGTTCACTAGGACAGTAACGTTGAGTTACGGCTGAATAAACGAACACAGTTTACAGAGATTAACCTAAGGCAAGTAAACATCTCAACTAATGTCTGTGGGAACTTCAAACTTACAGTTATTGCTTCCACAGGCGTGGGAAAAACACACAGAACGCAAACGCTCCCACCATGCTATCGACTATCCTGACAGTAGTGCATCATGGAATTACCATGTGAAACAAATCGCGCATCGACGTATTGAAATAAAGGTTCCGCAGTCGAGCATCAAGGCATCAAAACCAAGGTTCGGCTCAACAAAGCAATTAGTCACATTGAACATTTCTTTTCCTTTTGATATGAACTAAACAAGTCTGCGGGCAGAAAAAAGAAACATTCATGACTAAGCTAGCCAGTTTAGGGCAGTTCAGCGGATTTTTTTTTTTTTTTTGCAGGGCACAGTATTAATTGTGACGTGTGATGTGAAAGTGAAAGCTAAATAAATTAAAACGTAAAATGTTTTTTTTGTATTTCAGCAGAAGCATCACCACTAGCAGAAACCCAGCAAATGACCTTCAGTAAACTCAAGGAAGAAAACTCATTGTTAAAATGTGAAATCAAATCTCTTGTGGAAAAATGCAGAGATTTAGAGAATGAGAGGGATTTCCTGCTCATCAGTTGGACAAATGGTAAAATTCTATTTCTCTAATAAAAGTAATTACAGCTCCATATTTGTATGTCACACTACCAGTTTGATATTGGGTGGCACCTCGAGTAGCGCTGGGTTGGTGCGAGAGGACATTATTATTATTTTTTTTTATAGAGTGCTCTTCTCATGCAGTGAGACACACACACACACACACACAGAACCCCTTGTCCCATAGAGGGTCGCAGGGAGCTGGAGCCTAACCCAGCAACACAGGGCATAAGGCTGGAGAGGGAGGGGACACACCCAAGACAGGACACCAGTCCATCATAAGGCACCCCAAGCAGGACTCAAACCCCAGACCCACCAGAGAGCAGGACAAGGTCCAACCCACTGCACCAGTTCGCCCCCTCTCATGCAGAGCGCTTTAACACAGGCATACAGCAAGAAAAATTGATACAAGCAAAGAAGACAGTCAACTAATGGCTACCATAATGAAGAACTTATTATAGAGCTATAAGTATACCTACTGGCCACCGGGGAAAGGAATTTAAACTCCCAACTGAAGGTTGAGGGAGAAAAAAACCTCTGGGGGTCCAATAAGAGACTGGGAGCCAATGCAAGGATTTAAGTACTGGTGTTATCTGGTCGTACTTCCTAGTTTGATCCATGATGGGTTTGATCCATGCTCAGTCTTTTGAGTTTTCTCTGTGTCTGCATGGGTTCCTTCCACAGTCCAAAGACATGCTGGTCAGGTTCTCCCATAGTGTGAGTGATTAAGAGAGTGTGTTCCACTGATGTATGGATGAGTGACCCAGTGTGAGTCACCTTGGTGCGTAATGTTTGTGGGCTGATAACACTACACTGAGTTCATTAGAAGCTGCTTTTGTTTGTAATTTTTTCAGCATTGTCAACAAAGGAAGAGGTGCCAGTAGCTTCCTGCAAATCGAAGCGTTAAATTGTGTTCTCTGACTCTTCAGATCAAGAAGCTGACCTTTTCAAAAGAAGCAAATAACTTATGCGTTTTTGCCTAATGTTTAGGCCCAGTAGCAACATGCAGCTGTTTTAACTGTTGAGGTGTTCTGTTCATGTCAGCCATTTATAATTGGCCAGTGCCTGCACTGTCATTCTATGTAGATGGAAGCTTTTATTTTATAAGTAAATATTTTTATTTTAGGGGGTGCGGGGGTGCGGTGGTGCGGTGGGTTGGACCACAGTCCTGCTCTCTGGTGGGGTCTGGGGTTTGAGTCCTGCTTGGGGTGCCTTGCGACGGACTGGCGTCCCGTCCTGGGTGTGTCACCTCCCCCTCTGGCCTTAGGCCCTGTGTTGCCGGGTAGGCTCCGGTTCCCCTGTGACCCCGTATGGGACAAGTGTGTGTGTGTGTGTGTGTGTGTGTGTGTGTGTGTGTGTGTGTGTGTGTATTTTTTTGTTGCCTTTATAACAATGCTCATTTTTGTTTTCAGTGCAAAGAAGTAAACAAAATGTGAAATGGAACACTGATCTTACTGAAACTTTTTAATCTGCACATATTGAATGAATTGTTACATGTCATTTTTTTTTTTTTTTACTTTGTCAACTTTTGAAGAGAAAATTGGTAACAATTGTAATGTTACTGTAGTGTAAATGTTCTCTTTCAGTTTGCTTGAAGTGAAAAAGCAACAAGACTAAAAACTCAGTTATTATATGCTTTTCACCCTACAGTACTGTTCTTAGTACTGTACTCAGTAATGATTTTTCTACAAGATGCAGTTAAGAGGGGGTTTATTTATTAAGTTTCTTTCTGAGTAAAGAGCACAATAGATTCATCAAATCAATGGCAATATAGAGAATTCAATTTTAGCGAGTTATTTAGTCAATTTAGTATGGTGCTAGGGTACATGAAAGGTTCAAAGTACTCTTACCAACACCCTGAAGTATGAGGAATCTAAAAATTGTATTATTAATAATAAAGAGGACCATATATAGAGTGTTTATTGCTGTAGATAATTGTATGTGACTACTGCAGAGTAGTTAATTCAGTCATTTTAAATGATACATACATGATATGTAGTACTGCAGGAGGCATACATTTAATAGTAATTAGTAATTTTTAAATAAGTAATAATTATCTAATTGTTACTTACCCCAAACATCACTATGCTATTACCTACTGATCAGTTAATTACATCAGTAATAACTGCAGTGTTAATGTAGCGCTACCCATTTGTTCTGCATTAGTTCATGCATTAGTTCCTGCATAACTACCTATTAAGTATGAAACAGTATTCTAAAGAATAGGGGGGACGTGGTGGTGCAGTGGCGGAGTGGGTTGGACCGCGTTGGACCGGGTCCTGCTCTCTGGTGGGTCTGGGGTTCGAGTCCCGCCTGGGGTGCCTTGTGGTGGACTAGCATCCCGTCCTGGGTGTGTCCCCTCTGGCCTTACACCCAGAGTTGCCAGGTAGGCTCTGGTTCCCTGCAACCCTGTCTGGGACAAGTGGTTCAGAAATTGTATTCTAAAGTGTTACTGCATTTTCTTCCTGGTTTGATTTCCTAAAATTTGTCATTTCCAACAAAAAATAAGGGTGGAAGAGTGGCACAGTGGATAGCATAAGTTAAAATAAGGATAAGGAATGTTATGTAAACTTATCCTGACTCATTGGTGGCAGTCTTGTTGCCAGTTTTGTTAAAATTTAGCTTCTTACACATAGTTGGTATTTAAGGATCCCATTCTCCTGATGTGGTCCTCTGTTTTATTACAACTCATCCTAATTTCTCTTCTCTATAGCAGCACCTGATGATTCTATGCTTCCACACCACCTATTCAGATCTGTAGATCACCATCTGCATATGAATCCTTTTATAAGAAGGGACTATTTGTATCTGTCTTTCTGTATTCTACTGAAATTTTCATAGAGGGAATTTTTTTTTTTTTACAGACTCTACTGACTTTGATGTGAAGCCATACCAGCGAAAAGTTGTATGTTTTAAATAAATGAGTCAATAGTTACAGGGGGTGCGGTGGCGCAGTGGGTTGGACCGCGGTCCTACTCTCCGGTGGGTCTGGGGTTCGAGTCCCGCTTGGGGTGCCTTGTGATGGACTGGCGTCCCGTCCTGGGTGCGTCCCCTTCCCCCTCCGGCCTTACGCCCTGTGTTGCCGGGTAGGCTCCGGTTCCCTGTGACCCCGTAAGGGACGAGCGGTTCTGAAGGTGTGTGTGTGTGAGTCGATAGTTATACATTTATAGTTTACTTCTAAAAGCTAGTTTCCAGAGACAGCAAAAAGTGTTGTGTCTGGTGCTCCTGCGTTGCAGTGAAAGAACCTGGATTTGCATCCTGCTATTCTTGAGCGAGGTGTTTTGCCCCTTGCTGACACAGCAAAATTTAGCCAGGTATAGAAATCGACATGGAATTGTAAGTAGCACTATAAATACTTGCAGCACTATTTGTTGCCATATGAGTATTTGTTTCTCTGATCGTTTTGAACTGGCTTATCAAGGGTATGGGAAACTGTAGCGACTGAGTGCAGAGTGCATTGTGTGAACCTGCGTGAAGCCATTGTGTAAGACAGAGTTCATTGTGTGAACCTGAAAAGGAGCGTTTCTCTTGGCCATTGACAAAATCTGTAGATTGGGCTTCAGTTTCATTTCATAATTAATGATGACTATGTTCCAGAATCAATGCTTTGTCCTGAAACACGTTGCATCCATCCATCCATCTTCCTCCGCTTTTATCCGGGGCCGGGTCGCGGGGGCAGCAGTCCGAGCAGAGTACTCCAGACCTCCCTCTCCCCGCACACCTCCTCCAGTTCCTCTGGGGGAACCCCAAGGCGTTCCCAGGCCAGCCGGGAGACATAGTCTCTCCAACGTGTCCTGGGTCTGCCCCGAGGCCTCCTCCCAGTGGGACAAGCCCGGAGCACCTCCCCAGGGAGGCGTCCAGGAGGCATCCGGAACAGATGCCCGAGCCACCTCAACTGGCTCCTCTCGATGCGGAGGAGCAGCGGCTCTACTCCGAGCTCCTCCCGGGTGACTGAGCTCCTCACCCTATCCCTAAGGGTGCGCCCAGCCACTCTGCGGAGGAAACTCATTTCTGCCGCTTGTATCCGCGATCTCATTCTTTCGGTCATGATCCAGAGTTCATGACCATAGGTGAGGGTAGGAACGTAGATCGACCGGTAAATTGAGAGCTTCGCCTTACGACTCAGCTCCCTCTTCACCACAACAGACCGGTACAATGACCGCATTACTGCAGACGCCGCACCGATCCGTCTGTCGACCTGCCGCTCCATTTTTCCCTCACTCGTGAACAAGACCCCAAGATACTTAAACTCCTCCACTTGAGGGAGCAACTCCCCCCTAACCCGGAGGGAGCAATCCACCTTTTTCCGACTGAGAACCATGGCCTCGGATTTGGAGGTGCTGATTCTCATCCCCGCCGCTTCGCACTCGGCTGCAAACCTCCCCAGTGCACGCTGCAAGTCTTGACTTGATGAAGCCAACAGGACCACATCGTCCGCAAAAAGCAGAGACGAGATCTCGCGGCCACCAAAACAGACACCCTCCGTTCCCTGACTGCACCTAGAAATTCTGTCCATAAAAATAATGAACAGAATCGGTGACAAAGGGCAGCCCTGGCGGAGTCCAACATGCACCGGGAACAGGTCTGACTTACTGCCGGCAATGCGAACCAAGCTCCTGCTCCGGTCATACAGGGAACGAACAGCCCGTAGCAACGAGCCCCGAACCCCATAATCCCGAAGCACCCCCCACAGGATGCCACGAGGGACACGGTCGAATGCCTTCTCCAGGTCCACAAAACACATATGGACTGGTTGGGCAAACTCCCACGAACCCTCCAACACCCTAGTGAGGGTATAGAGCTGGTCCAGTGTTCCACGGCCAGGGCGAAAACCGCATTGCTCCTCCTGAATCCGAGGTTCGACTATCGGTCGGATTCTCCTTTCCAGTACCCTGGCATAGACTTTCCCAGGGAGGCTAAGGAGTGTGATCCCCCTGTAGTTGGAACACAATCTCCGGTCCCCCTTCTTAAAAAGAGGGACCACCACCCCGGTCTGCCAGTCCAGAGGCACCGTTCCCGAACTCCACGCGATGCTGCAGAGGCGTGTCAGCCAAGACAGCCCCACAACATCCAGAGACTTGAGAAACTCGGGGCGGATCTCATCCACCCCCGGAGCCTTGCCACCGAGGAGTTTTTTGACTACCTCAGCAACTTCAGCCAGGGTAATGGACGAGTCCCCCTCCGAGTCCCCAGCCTCAGCTTCCTCTACGGAAGGCGTGTCGGAGGGATTGAGGAGATCCTCAAAGTACTCCTTCCACCGCCCGAGAACATCCTCAGCTGAGGTCAGCAGCGCACCACTTCCACTGTAAACAGTGTTCGTGGAACACCGCTTCCCCCCTCTGAGTCGCCGGACGGTTTGCCAGAATCTCTTTGAGGCCGACCGAAAGTCTTCCTCCATGGCCTCACCGAACTCCTCCCAAGCCCGAGTTTTTGCCGCGGCGACTGCCAGAGCCGCGCTCCGTTTGGCCCGTCGGTACCCGTCAGCTGCTTCAGGAGTCCCATGAGCCAGCCAGGCCCGATAGAACTCCTTCTTCAGCTTGACGGCATCCCTT
Organism: Scleropages formosus; assembly: GCF_900964775.1. Classification (NCBI taxonomy): domain Eukaryota; kingdom Metazoa; phylum Chordata; class Actinopteri; order Osteoglossiformes; family Osteoglossidae; genus Scleropages; species Scleropages formosus. Next base: position 26,629,839 of record NC_041821.1, read on the forward strand.
ACTTCCGGTGTCCACCACCGTGTTCGGGGATTGCCGCCGCGACAGGCACCGGAGACCTTATGGCCGCAGCTCCGAACAGCCGCACCGACAATGGAGGAGCGGAACATAGTCCATTCAGACTCAATGTCCCCCACCTCCCTCGGGACCTGGTTGAAGCTCTGTCGGAGGTGGGAGTTGAAGACCTCTCTGACAGGGGCCTCCGCCAAACGTTCCCAACAGACCCTCACTATGCGTTTGGGCCTGCCAGGTCTGTCCAGCTTTTTCCCCCGCCATCGAATCCAACTCACCACCAGGTGGTGATCAGTTGACAGCTCAGCCCCTCTCTTCACCCGAGTGTCCAAGACATATGGCCGAAGGTCAGAAGAAACGACTACAAAGTCGATCATCGACCTCCGACCTAGGGTGTCCTGGTGCCAAGTGCACTGGTGGACACCCTTATGCATGAACATGGTGTTCGTTATGGATAAACCGCGACTAGCACAGAAATCCAATAACAACTCACCGCTCGGGTTCAGATCAGGGAGGCCGTTTCTCCCAATCACGCCCCTCCAGGTATCACTGTCGCTGCCCACGTGGGCGTTAAAGTCCCCCAGTAGAACGACAGAGTCCCCAGTGGGAGCGCTTTCCAGCACGCCCCCCAGGGACTCTAAAAAGGCCGGGTACTCTACACTGCCGCTAGGCGCATAAGCACAAACGACAGTGAGAGACCGTTCCCTGACCCGAAGGCGTAGGGAGATGACCCTCTCATTCACTGGGGTAGACTCCAACACATGGCGGCTGAACTGGGGGGCTATTAATAAGCCCAAACCAGCCCGCCGCCTCTCACCTTGGGCAACGCCAGAATAGTGGAGAGTCCACCCTCGATCGAGTAGAGTGGTTCCAGAACCCAAGCTGTGAGTGGAAGTGAGCCCGACTATATCTAGACGGTATCTCTCAACTTCCCGCACCAGCTCAGGCTCCTTCCCCGCCAGTGAGGTGACATTCCAAGTCCCAAAAACCAGAGTTGGCGCCCGAGGTTTGGGTCGGCCGGGCACTCGGCCCCGACCACCGCCCAAATCACAACGCACCGGCCCCTTATGGTTTCTCCGGCAGGTGGTGAGCCCACCGAAGAGCGGCTCCACGTTGTGGCTTCGGGCTGAGCCCGGCCAGGCCCCGTGGGCATAGACCTGGCCACCAGGCGCTTGCATGCGAGCCCCCCCCCCAGGCCTGGCTCCAGGGTGGGGCCCCGGTGACCCCATACCGGGCGGGGTAAACGGACGCCTTGATTTTTTTGTCATAAGGGGTTTTTGAACCGCGCTTTGTCTCGTCTGTCATCCAGGACCTGTCTGCCATGGGAGACCCTACCAGGGGCATGTAGCCCAAGACAACATAGCTCCTGGACTCATTCAGGCACTCAAACCCCTCCACCACGATAAGGTGGCGGTTCACGGAGGAGAAAACACGTTGCAATGACATGGAAATAATATAATTATTGTTGTTTTATGTGGTCATTACGGATCCAAACTGTTGATGTCTGCTTTGTAAGGCAGTGGCTTTAGATTTTTCCCAACTGGATCTAGTAAACCAGTAAATCAGTAATCTGCTCATTCTAATGAACTGAATCATGGCATAAGTAACCTGACATTTTGTTTATACTCAGATGACTATTAACGGTCTGTCAGATCAACCAGAGCACATTCAATAATTGAACACACAGCTGTATCTAGGTTTTGTTGTTAAAGAGGATCACACTGAAAACAGACATCATCTTTGAGGTGCATTCTAACATGCATGCTATCATACCCATGACCACATCCTAGATGCAAGCACCTGGCTGTAATCAGCAGAGTTAGGCATAAAGGGTGCCACTCTACTGCTCCTTGGTTGCAGAATCTCCTTAAAACAAGACTACTTCACTTTACCTTCTCCTTGTGACTCCCTTCCTTAGTCCACTGCCCAATTCCTCATCCCTGAGTCCTGTTTCCCACAGCCTTTGACCTTTGCCTTGTCTTCTTTACCACAATTTCAAATCATCATTTGGTACAATGTTCACACCAGGATTCTGAACCTATGCTTGTCCCCCAACTACAAGATTTCATCCTTTCCTTATTCTAATGAAATGATCCTACACTTGGGTCTTACCTCCTCTGTGTTACCCATGCATTTACATTTAATCTTTTAGCCTATACTCTTCTATAAGGTGACTCATTATGTTAATGTACTTACAGCTGTTTACCCATTTCAGCAGATAGGTAGTTTTATTGCAGCAATTCAGGTAAGTATATTGCTCAAGGATACTACAGGTGGAGGTGAGACTTGAACCTGCAACCTTAAGGTCCAAAAGCAGCAACTCTAACTACTATGGTACCAGTTGTCCCATGCAGTTGTATAACCAATGATGTGATTTCTACATGGGTCTCTACACATTCATATTTACATTAGTTCTGAAAAGTAAATAAATTTATGTAGCTGTTCAGAGTGTATGTGGAAGAACAGTGGGAGTGGGATTACATATGATTTATCTATATAAATCTGGTGCAAGTAGATTGTTTTATTAAAGAAGTACTTCTTTCTATTCTAAATGCTTAGTATAAACATTTCAGTGTGGGTGCTCACAAACCATATAATTTCGCAGTCATTTTTAAAGTAATTTTTATTCACTCGATATAAAACGGAAGGAATACAAAAACACAATGGTTTGAATTACTCCTCATGCAATACAGAAAAGTTTCATAAAACACCATATAAAAAAGTTTTCTGCCCTTGCTTAAATTAATATTTTTATAAGTGATCTGGGCTGGATATGTAATATTACATGAAGACTATAGAGGTTTGGATACAGTTAAAAAAAAATGATAATTTCTTCATGAATTAAGGTATGGGTACAGAGTACAACACAAAGCCATAAATGGTTTCCATGTCAGATTTCACTAAGTACAGATTTTTTTTTTTTTTTGCTTATCATTATTTCTGAATTCATGTAGAACTCATAAGTATTTTGAAATAGAACACAAAATAATAAAACATATGTAGCTGCCGTGTGTCATCTTGAGAACACACACACGCACATTTTCAGAACCGCTCGTCCCTTACAGGGTCACGGGGAACCGGAGCCTACCCGGCAACACAGGGCGTAAGGCCGGAGGGGGAAGGGGACGCACCCAGGACAGGACGCCAGTCTGTCACAAGGCACCCCAAGCGGGACTCGAACCCCAGACCCACCGGAGAGTAGGACTGCGGTCCAACCCACTGCGCCACCGCACCCCCTCCATCTTGAGAACACTTTCTTTAAATACATTTGAAAAAAAGAAACTACATCTCATATGGGAGAGTTTTAAAAATAATAATTATTTACTTCTTGAAAGAAATCAAATGTAACTCTATACTCAAAATCTGATGAAGAATCCAAAAAGCTTTTCATAACTTTTTCATATATGTGAAGTCAAGGGTATATACTAAATGATACTAGAAAACACTGTTCATTTGAAACAAACCGAAAGTTCTCAGACTGTGTCACACATAACAGAATTGACTGACATGTGAAAGTTCTCAGTTTTATCAGTTTGTATTCTGTTCTCTTTGTAAATTGCCATTACTATTAACTAGAAGCCATGGTGTACTCTTTTTATATCCTAAATAACATGCTGTACATATGCTTATGTCATTTCTGTAATTTCTATTTGGTTTGGGTCAGATCACTTACAAATCTAGGGCAAAGGTTATGTTTCACTATTTTGGCACCAAGGGGGGTGTGGTGGTGCAGTGGGTTGGACTGGGTCCTGCTCTCCAGTGGGTCTGGGGTTCAAGTCCTGCTTGGGGTGCCTTGTGATGGACTGGTGTCCTGTGTGTGTGTGTGTGTGTGTGTGTGTGTGTGTGTGTGTGTGTGTGTGTGTGTGTGTGTGTGTGTGTGTGTGTGTGTGTGTGTGTTTGTTTGTTTGTTTTGGTACCACTATAAAGTACCATGGAACAAGAGGACATTCTATACTTTGCCCCTGGGTTCCTCTCTACTCTGGTCTTCCTGGAATTCACTGCAGGTTCATCCCCTTGGCTTCCAGTTGGAAGCAAAAGGGTTTGGAACATGTGCTGTGAAGTCAGCAACTTGTCTCAGTTTACATTTCTCCTGTTGAGTTCAAGTCCTCATCAGCAAGCCAGACATTAACTGCTAGTGCTGCAAAAAAACAAGGGGGAAAAAATGTTTAGTGCCCAACACTGAAGTAACAACTTTAATACAACTCTCACAGTATATCTCAAACTCCACAATACTCTCAAGGAAGAACACAGTTCTACAAATGTTCACTCTGTGTAGTAAATCAATGTGATGGGTTCAAGGGTTAATAAACACTACAAGCTGCCTTAAAAAAAATTTCAATCCAGAGAAGACAACTCTACAAGATTAAACTTTCTTAGTGTTGACAAAAAATGGCTTTGCTACATCCAACAATGCCAATAGTTCAACAAAATTTTAATCCTGAAGGATTGCTGTTGTAAATAAAATGTATCAGCAGTATTCACATGCTGAGATGTGTTATTGGTTTTCACTGCTTACACATTTGTCTATGCAAATTACCAGTTTTTTATTCCCTGGAAGAAAGGACAAATTATTTTTTTCTCTCAATATTACACACACACACATTTTCAGAACCGCTTGTCCCTCTCAATATTATAATACATAAAATTATTCTTAGACACACAAAACTTGCATTTTCATACTAAATCTTATGTCTGCCAGTATGCAGATTACGATTTGCATTTTTGCAGCAAACATTTTCAGTAGAAAAAAAACATGTTGCCTAGTAATGTTATTATTATCTTTCTGCTCACCCATTTATGTTTGGTAGCTCTGTTACAGGATGGGACACAGCTTCACATACAAAGAACTTCTTCAGCCACCAGCATTTCTCAGATGGGACTTGAATACCTTTAGATTTTACAGTGACACATGATGGTCAGTTGTGCAAAAAGCTTGTCAGATAATGCAGAGCAGGAAGGGTAACTGGAATGTGGTCTTGCATGTGAATACATTCTTCAAAAAATACTTTAATTATCAGAATCAGGGTGATGCCATGGTTTGCCCACTTAAACTGCAAATTTTTCAATATATTAGCAGTAAACTGCATAATAAATGAATAGTGTGATAACTGTGTGATAACAATAGCAAGTGTAACATGTGCTTACCACATGGAGTTGTTGTCTTCTCCTGTTCTGCAAGATCACAACAGGAAAGGAATGAACTTGAAGAGGAATTACTGGAGGCAGAGTTGAGCCGTGCTGTCGAAGAAATTTTTAAAAAAGTAGGAATGAATATGTGCTGTTTGCATTCTGCAGAAGAGTTTGGAAAGTTATCCCACAATTGAAAAATTTTAAGGAAAAAATGAGACCACTTACTACGATTAAAGTGATTCTTTGCAAGGAGACAACCAGCCGATGGAACAGTAGCCATTTCGATGGTTTTCAGAAAGCTTCTCCAGACTCACTTTCACCAGACCTGTAAAATCACAAATTAGTACTTTTAAATATATATGTTCTATACAATGGAAAAAAACAAGAAATGTGTAGTACAGTAAAGTATATCCTTTAGCTAAAACTATCTACAAAACATAAGACTGGAAACAGAAAAAGACAACTAAAACATCATCCATGTGCAAAGGCTTACCTCTGGCATTTAGTTTTAGACTGATATGTTGTGGAGATTTGCTGAAATGTCAGAGAAGAAGTTGCAGAGAGATGTGTCAAGCAATGCTTTATAGAGCAGCAGATGAGGTTGTTGTAAACAGTGGCAAGCAGCCAACCACGTGAACAGGGAGTGCATGAGGGGTATGGGAAAGTTTCAACAACAGTCTGGTCAGTGACATGGCCAAGAACTGAGTGTGCTGCTCTGTTGAGCACGAACCCAACACACTACTGAGACTGAGATGCCTTATTCATCTCCATAACTAGTATCTACTAAAAATGGATCCCTTGCAGGGCATATAAACAGAAACATTAAAAATATATTTAGAAGCAGCCTCTTCACCAATGAAGTGACCATTTCATGTAAAGTCTGATTATTTTGTTGCTCAGATACATTTGTGATACAGAATGCCTTTCATTTTGCCTCTGTAAGCAGGAATACATATTAAAAAATTTGCTCTCCTCTCATATTTCTATAGAACATCATCTGACCTGACCTTTAGCCTTAAGTATACCATTAAAGGTAAATTACACACACATCTATAAAAAAAACTTTTGAACATATGAATTATTTTCATAACAATTGTTAATCAAATAATATAACTATTACATAGAATGGACTGTTTCACAATGATAAGCAAAAGTATAGTGCTTTATACTGGGCAGCAAGACTTGGACATCCATGAAGCCAGTTTCACATGCTAACAAAAGAAGAAATGAAAAATCTAGTTTGCAGCATCATACTTTACAAAATAAATGAGCCCTATTTACTGAAACAATTTCATAAACTACTGTAATTTATCATTATCATCATGTTCAGTTGGAGAGAATCCATTTGAGCTTTCTCTGAGTATTGTTGAAAGCCAAAAGTATTGAAAACTCTTTTGTGTCCTGTGTGCTGGACTGACAGCACAAGAACAAACTCAGGGGTGGCCTCTTTAATCCTATTATCTAAAATGAATTCATTTTACAAATTTGAAGCCTTATATGCTGAAACTAGCTGTTCATTGCTAGCAATGACATTCTAGCAAACAGTTCCCTATGTTTCTAATAAATCCAGGTTAATTACTTACTTGTTAAAAATGCAGCTTAGTTCTTAATTGTGTAAATGTGTCATCCTTCTCAGGTGGGATGATCAGCTATTTCAATGTAAATTCCCACTGGTCTTCATGTTCCCATGTACATTTTTTTTTCATTGTCATCAGCTAATAATTAATATTATAATGTATAATGCCTGTTCTAAAAAAAAAAAAAAAAAATTAATCAAGAATTTAATCTTTTTCTTTGCTGGCAATAAATATTGAGTCTTGGCTAATATGCTGTATGTGTCAGCCTTTTTTTCTTCTTGTTTGTCATCTTTGAGTGCAGTTTTTGATATTGTTTCCCTTGCACACAAAATGTTAATAAATTGTTGCAATTTGGCCACCAACAATCTGGTTTCTTTTAACCCCGGTCAGATCCCATGTGGCTTTAGGTACTCAAATAAAGTGTTAAATGCCCCTTTTATAATTAACACATTAGCTGTTGGCATTTCATAAACTACTAGGGTTTCTGTCTTTGGGAGGTGATACTTTAAAATTATTTGCATAACATTTGTGCCCAATATTTTGTCCACTATATGTACACGTTTACACAGGTCATTGGAAACATGAAACATAAACAGTTTAATGGATGTTTTGCCAATAGTAAAGAAGAAGCTAACTTGAACCTGAGGAGCTGTGAAGAGGTCACACTAGTGAGTCACATCATAATATCAGGCTACGAGCTGCAAGCAGTTATGCAGGGGATTTTTGGAATGGTTCCAAGAATTTCATTAAGATCTGGCACAAGCATACACAACATTTATGTTTTGGCAGTCATAAGCATAAAGGTTTCTGAAAAAGAGATAAAGATTAAATGCCTGTTGAAATCAAGGTAAAAATAACAACAGTTTTGTTTGTTTGGGTGTCTGTTTGTGGGGGGCGTGGTGGCGCAGTGGGTTGGACCACAGTCTTGCTCTCTGGTGGGTCTGGGGTTCAAGTCCCCCTTGGGGTGCCTTGTGATGGACTGGCGTCCCGTCCTGGGTGTGTCCCCTCCCCCTCTGGCCTTACGCCCTGTGTTGCCAAGTTAGGCTCTGGTTCCCCGTGACCCCGTATGGGACAAGCGTTTCTGGAAACGTGTGTCTGTCTGTTTGTTTGTTAGTGACATCAGTTTTCAAGATGGGTAATTTGGGTCTGGAATCCATGTTGGTGCTTAAGTTTACTTAAACAGCTGATTCAAGATCTTCAACATAAATTGCAAAAATGACTAATTTAAAACATTTAACATCCCATTAACACTTACTGTTCATCTTATTTCTCATTCACAGTGAAAAGTTGACCAGAAGCATCCCAGACAACTGGCACATTTAAACAGGCAACGTTCACATTAAACATGTAGTTAAACCCCAGAGAGGAACTGACTCAAATAGACACTGATGTGTAGTCATGGTTGGTAGATATGGTTTTAACAAGCCCTGGTTCCTGTTCTTATAATGCACTGAGGGAAACATCAGAACATGATCTTGGCTTGTCTTTCAGTTATAGTGAATCACTTTCTAGCCATACCAGAATTTTCAGAATTGACCTCACTCCAATACATCTTCATAGGATATTGTCAGGGATATCTTAGCTGTGTTCTAAATGTATGGCCACTCTTTTAATGTAATTCTTCTGGGAATGTGATAGATACAAGCTTAATAGAATGACTTTCATTTGACTTACATTTACATTTATTTATTTAGCAGGCACTTTTCTCTTCCAATGAACTCTATGTAGTGTTATCAGCCAATGCACCTTATTCACCAAGGTGACTTACACTGCTAGATACACTACTTACAATGGGTCACTCATCCATACATCAGTGGAACACACTCTCTCTATGACCCACAGACTATGAGTGTACCTGAACAGCATGTCTTTGGACTTTTTGATGACTTTTCAAAAGATTAACAAAACTTAAAATTCTCCCCATCTTTATTCCTGTTAACCACAACCCACATTTTATTTTTGATGAAGATATAGACGGTATACGTGTTTGACTCAACTAACTTTCTTGACCTAAAACAGTTAATGTTAACTCTGCATCATAATTTCAGTAATTCTGGAAAATAAATTATTCTTCTTGTAAAATCTGGTCACTAGAACATAAAATTCTGTTACATGACCACAATAGCTAAATATTCTCACCTGTTACTCTTGCATTATATTATATATCAGTGTACATTTGCATTTTCTTAAAACAATTGATACCCAATTTGGAAATTTGATTTGGGCTGAAAGGTGATTCATTACTTCAAAGGTTCAGAAGTCAAATATGATGCAGAGTGGGCAGGGGCTCTGCAAGGTGGGACAGCCCAGCGCCTGGAGTTGTTTTGAAATACCACACCAGAGCTGAATTAACTGAGCAGACAAAGAGCCCAGAGAGAAGCAACAGCAATGGTTTTTTTTGGACAAGAACAGAGCAGCACAGCGGACTATTTCCCTCATTTAGCAGATTGCAGATGGTACTCTGGCAGCCGTGGCAGGCCTAGCAGTGATGGCAGCAGAAGCTGCTGCTGCTATAACAGCAAAAATGGGGCCACAGTGAATGGTAAGGCAGCCCATCCCTCTGGTCAGCCCATATGCTTTGTGCACATTTCACGGTCATCATTTTAATAACAAAGCAAGAAAAAAGTGTTCCTAGACCTATACCAAAGGTATTCGTACTCACATGCAGCTCCCCAATCCATTGTATTACCCCATACATGACATAAAATTCATCAGTTTCTCAGGCCAAATATGTACATACAAATTGCTGGTGAACATTTCAACACAGGTAGAAAGTGAAGTGTCATTATTGTACCATTGCCTGAAATAATTTTGATTATTGGTACCACTGTAATTGTCTTCATAAGTGCTACTTACAGAATTGTACTTAGAGAATTTCAACGCTGACTCTTACTCAGAACTGCCGAATCTTTCTCTAAGTTTAAGAAGAGTCTCAAAACTCGTCTCTTTAGGACTCACTTTTCTGCTGAACTCATAAGTGCTAGATAAATGTGTATGTGCTTGTTATGTTTAAGCATTTTAATTGAATATTTAGTTAATAATGGAACATTCAACATACACAGGATAAGATGTTGCACCCATATACCCATGCGTATATTATAATGACTGTATAGAAGGCAGGGGGGAGGCACCATGGCGCGACGGGTTTAGCTGGGGCCTGCTCTGTGGTGGGTGTGGGATTCGAGTCCTGCCTGGGGTGCCCTGTGGTGGACTGGGGTCCTTTCCGGGGCGCATCCCCCCTTCCTTGGCCCTGCGCCCTGGGTTGCTGGGTTATGCTTCGGCTTGCCACAACCCTGCTCAGGACCAGCAGTTGTATATATCCTGTGTGTGTGCGTGTGTGCGTGTGTGCGTGTGCGTGTGCGTGTGTGCGCGTGCGTATGCATACAAGGATGCAGTCCAACCGACCTCACCATGAAGCCACAGAGAAAGAAATCTGGCATTGCCATCAAACATCTCCACAACTCAAGAATAAGTGGCTTAAACTCCTCTCCCGTCTATCACATCAACCACAGGGTGCTAACATTGATATTTCATTGAAGCTGTCAAGTGGGCACCTCCCTTCATTGGTGTTTCATTGAATTGTGCCCATGACACCTTGGGAAAGTTCAACAGTGATGTCTGGAGTCTCAGACCCACCTCTTTCAAACACATGTCTCCAGCCACAGAAAATACACTAACTCCACAAACTCAAACCATCCCAATTAACAATACCACACCTCCATACATACTTGCTAGGCACCTGCCACAAACAATTACGCACCTCCCTCCCATTTGCAACCCAATCTACCCTGCTCTCTTCTCAACCATAACCACTGACTCGCTTTCTCAGCAGCCACAGACAGCTCCTTCACCACCACCATTAATGAATGGCCTCTAATACCAAATTCCACTAACAGCAATGTAACTGATTTAGCCACAAACTACCCTTACACATACCTCTACTGTTATCACATGAGCCCACCACTCATGGTCTCTTGCTTCTGCTACCAAATCCACATACTTTAACAGTTTCCACTCAAATGCCTCTCCAAAAATATCCTCAAACAGCACTCTTAACTCAGCAGAATACAGTCTGCTTGCACTCAGATATAACACCATTTCAGGGCGCAACAAAGTAGCCAGAGTAACCTGCGGCATTTGGAGTAGTTTACCCACATCAGCCAGCAGCTTCCAATACTTTGCCTAACTCCATTTACCAAAACACATCCGCTCTTGCACAGTGTTACTCTCTCCCACTTGCAGAAAACCAATTATATTATTTATACTACCAATGTGCAATGAATTCACCACAACACTCCTGCTCTCAAAAAAAAAGCCTCTATGCAGTTATCTGTATAATGTACCCTGAATTATACAGCGGAATGTCACAAACTGACTACACTCAAGAATTACGTGTTTGCATCCAAATCTCTTCGTCTGTTGATGTAATGCAGTTTTTGTATTGTTCTCTGAGATATACGTCATTTTGCAGAAAGTCATCTGTTAAATGTATAAATGTAAATGTAAATAACTTCCCCATTATGACAGCAAGGGTTGTCAGATTGTTAGATTTCTACAGGATAGTGGTGCAAATTATTTATGAATGGGTAATGAGTCTCTTATAGTCACTTATAAAATTAACCCTTTTCATGGCAACTATTTTACAAGCAGGGAAATAAACAAGCATTTCACATTCATCTGCTTTACAAAGGTTAACTATATAATTTGTCCTGTTTGTTCTGAATGTGATGCTGAAAATACAGTTCTTGTCAGCAAGATATATCAAAATGGTTTATTGTTTCTTAAAATGACTGCTGTTTCTCATAGGTGATGGATTTTGGTCTCAGTGTTATGAAATATGAACAATATGACTCCACTTTCTGTAAAACTTCAGTGATTACTTGCCCTGGTTGCATTTCAGATGTCATTATGTTAGCCTTTATAAATAATAACTTATTAAACTCTTGATTAAACACATCTATTACATTCATGAGTCAGGTCTTTTCAAAGAAAATCTCACATAACTGCACAAATCCCAATCAAAGTTTTCTGCCTACAACAGAGATTAAGAAGTTGAAAGAGTTAATGCTGATTTCCAGCGTGCCTGAATGACATTACAATTTTTTGTCCATTGTTGGCTTCTTCAATTAAATGAATCAGTGCCTACTGTAAATCATTTCAAATATAAACTATAATTAGATTGTTATTCTGTCCTTTTTTTGCAGTGTCTTAATGTTGGTCTTCTCCATACATGGGCCATAGCATTGCATTTTAGTTTGATAATATTTTTACTCCAACTCAGAAGGATGAAAGACATTTGAAGGCTATAGTTACATGCACATGCTGTTCTACTAACTGCATACTGGTGGTTATCTCTTTCATTTTCCATTTGTGCAGCTGTCCAGCTGAATGATTAATAAAACCTGGTGTTGCACTTCCTACAAAAATATCACTGCATGGAAAATAAGAAGACAGCTGAGATAAGAGATAGTGTACTAAAAAAGATTCACGTATCAGTACCATTTTGTCATTCTGTTTGTATTAATTCATGTAGATCCCATGGCCAACTGAACATGTAAGTCTTTTTATTTTATACGGCAGCTGAAAAGACATTATTAAAAAGAAAGGAACATTGCACTAAGTACAACCATCTATTCTGTGCATGAGTTAAGGGGGACCTAAAGGAGGAAAGAACCACTTAAACATTACATTAATTGATCTAGGTGATGCTTTTCTACAAAGCAACTTACAATGTTGAAGTATCTACAATTATTTATCCATTTATACAGTAGGGCAATTTTTCTGAAAACTTCAGGGTAAACTTGTTGATGGAGGTGTGGGCAGGGAAGATTCTATCATATATTGATGACCAGTCGTGGTTGCTAAAGGACACATTCAAGTCCTCCTTCAAAGTTTCCCTCAGTGCATCAAGAGCCAGTATTGGCAAATCAATACTTCTTATACAGATGCCAAGAATCAGTCATTTTAGTATTCCTTTCTTCATTTGACAATTATAATTACAAGTATACAGGTGTAAATGCATAATATGTGTTTAAATGCAAAATATTTGAAGTTTTAGATTTAAATGCAAACTATCATTGGCGTAGTAGTTAGTGCAGTGGTTAGAGTTGCTGACTTTAGATGTTGCATATACCCATTCCACCTGCTGCTGTGTGTATACAAGGTATTGACCATAAATTAGGCCTGTAAAAGAGTTGTTGAGCAACTAATTGCAGATACCTTAACAGTTGAAGCTACTTTGGCAAAAACTCAGCCAAATGACCGGAAAAAAGTTATACATACTTTCTCCCAGGGCCATTTCACAGAATAAAGTTTCTGTGAAAACCAGGTTAAAAGTATTTGGTAAAATGGTCCAGAAAGGTGGGTCTGATTCTTAAAGGCCTGCATAATGACCTTTGACCCACAGGCACTGCAAGGAACACACACACACACACACACATTCTCAGAACCGCCTGTCCCATAGGGGGTCACGGGGAACCGGAGCCTACCCGGCAACACAGGGCGTAAGGCCGGAGGAGGAGGGAACACACCCAGGACGGGACGCCAGTCTGTCACAAGGCACCCCAAGCGGGACTCGAACCCCAGACCCACCGGAAAGCAGGACCGTGGTCCAACCCACTGCGCCACCGCACCCCCCTGCAAGGAACATTTAGCATAAATGACCTATCTTTGGAGAAATCCATTATCTGGTGCCAAAGTGTGAGACCAAATATGATTTTCATCTCTCCACCTTCTGTGCATAATGCAGACAACTTAATCACATGCAGCTACTTGGCAACCCAGTTCTCATAACTAAACACTAAAACTGGACTGGAAAAACATTTCTGCAATATACAGATTGTGCTAAACCATTATTTTTTTCCAGTTCATTCTTTCATCTTCTTGATTGTACAGGGCTCTTATTATGAAGCTTCCACTGCCTCCCATGTTGCTGCTTCATCCTCATATATATAGCCTTGCAATCAATGCTTAGACTCCATGAAAAGCTAACCTTTCAAAAACACTTTAACTGTATTTTTTTTTTCTTTAATTTAATTTTATTTCCTTGTCATATTTTGGGAAATTAGAAAAATAATATCATGGAAATAAAACTTGATTATCTTCAAAGTAAAGTTACCAACCATAAAGTATATCAATACAAACTGAAAATATAAAATCAATTAATTTTACTGAACATCAGTTAATTCTCAACACATAATTTACACCCTCGAAGAAACAGGGAACGCTAAGCTGATGTGAATGGTTGGTCAATGCAAGATAAATCTTTCTTGCTAAGTGAGGCTGAAATTCCTGCCCTTTACTCTAGTTGGCACTGAAATGAGCCAACCTGGCTCCTGGCTGAGAGTATGCACTTAAGGCTCAAACCTTTGACTCATGAACTAGAAAATATATATTTAGAATGGGTTTTGAATCTCACATTTCACATGTCCTCAGTGTCCTCAACATTTTTCCTTCCCAGAAAAGCATTTGTCTATTTACACTCTCAAATCCCATGTTATCTATATTTTCATTAAAAAAGGCTGCATGGTGTTGGATCTTGTTAAAATACAGAATTTTCTGTCAGCGACTTATTCTGTGAAATACGTAGAACAAATCCTTCTGTGAGCATACCACTAAGATGCAAGTGAGCTGTTTTTTATTGATTTCCATTTAATACACTGATGGCCTGCTTCTTGAAATTGCACACCATATATTCCAATGAGAAAAACATCATACTCCCTAAAGGAAGTGCTTGCTTTTTTCCTTCCTCTATTTGACAAATGACAACAGACGGTGAGGTTATGTCAGCATCTGCCATCCATCCTTTGAAATGATGGTCAGATCCCATGACATATACATTTAACTGCCATCATCATCTTCATAAAAAATCTTTCCAAAGCTCCTGCAACATCCATGAATCAAAGTCCATTGTCATACAATGTTTCCATCTATTGAAAAAATTGTTAATACCAAAGTAACAAAGTAATGAGGTTTGATTTTCCTCATTTCTTACAGGGCTTTCACATTTTATTTTCAAAACATATAAAGATTACACTTTTAAAATTCAATAAAAGATTTAACTTTTAAAACTCAGAAGAAGATGAGTGTGGTACATGGGAATATATATTGTAATGCACTGTGGTACTGTACCAATTGGTTTCTTTAAAATATGTGTATTTATGTAAGTGCACTGTGTTCAAAGAAAACATTGTTGTTGTACTTTTTCAGTGTTAACATATTGGGAAAACAGGAAACAGTTCAGAGACCAGTTTACGTTGTCTCTGTGTACACAGACAGAGGACTATTAATAGGCTGAGTAAACTTCACCATGGTTCCACCTCATTACAGAACTTTCTGTCCATGGACCTGAACAACCTTTAAACCTTAACTTCAAATTCACTTGAAATTGAAATACCTTTGAATATTGAAAAGTATTAATAGAAATATATGAAAAAAAAATCATACAAATTTACCTGACCTGTGACACGTGTGCTCACAGTACACTGGATAGACATTATACAACAGTCATTATTTGACATACTTATTTAATAGTGTTTTGCTGTTGTTATACAGCCCTGCAAATAATGCACATCCAAAACACTTACATTTAGTATTTAAATAAATTCTGCAACTAGAAAAAATAAAAATGTCAGCATCTAGGAAATATTAACATAATATAATATAAGCTGTGATGGACCAGCATCCTGTCCAGTATGTACCCCTTCTAAGCCTTGCACTCATTACTTTCTGAATCCAGTTCATTGTGACTTGCTCAGGACAAAGTGGTTACTGAAATTAAATGGATGAAAGAAACTTGTATGTACATTATACCTTGAGATACCTCATTCAAGTACAAGAATTCAACTTAATCAGAACTTTTCTTTAAGATCTCTACTTCAGAGTATTTGGGGACCAAATTAGAACTTTTTGGCTTGAAGGAGAAGTGTTATGTTTGACAAAAGGCAAGCGCTTCTTTCAAGCATTAGAACCTTATACCATCTGTGAAACATGGGGAGTGTCATGGTTGTGCTTAGCAAGGACGGACTCAAGCATAGAGTTATCATACGCTGATGTTTAATGAAGCCAAATCAGAATCCGAAAGCAAAGTCGAGGGACAGGCGTGGGTCAGGCGATCAGCAAACGTAGTACAAAGGGCTAGGCAAGGAACGTGGTCGGGAATACACAGGCAAAGGTCGATGTCAGAATAGGTTCACAATGGCACGGCTTGAGGGGAAACAAAGGAGGCAAAACAAGGTTCCGCATCTGGGCTTCCTCGGCTTCCCTCTTTATTGCTGTTCCCATTAGGAAACGGCAGCTGTCACCAATGTGCCGGCTGCGGGGGATGTGACAAGTACCCCCCCCCCCCCTCCATGGGTGGCCCCGGACGCCCTGAGCCAAGAAGGAGGGCGCCCCCGGGGGCGCGGGGCCAGGCACTCTGGATGGTCACTGTGAAAGGCAGCAATCAAGTCGGGGTCCAGGATATCCGAAGCAGCTACCCAGGAACGTTCCTCTGGGCCGTACCCCTCCCAATCCACCAGATATTGCAACCAACCTCTCCGTCGGCGAGAGTCCAGCAGGGTCCAGATCTTGTAGACATCGTCCCCTTCGAGGGGTAGCGAAGGTGTTGGTGTGGTGTCCATTGGTAGCTGATGCAGGGACACTCCTACCTGTTTCAGGAGGGAGACATGGAATGTAGGGTGCACTCGGAGGTCAGGAGGCAACTGAAGGCGGTAAGTAACCGGTGTAACACGACGCGCTATCTTGAAGGGGCCGATGTAGCAGGCCCCGAGTTTCTTTCAGGGGACCTTCAGGTTAAGGTCTCTGGTGGTGAGCCAAACTCTTTACCCGGGTATGAACGAAAGGGTACGCCGGTGCTGGTCCACCTGATGTTTGTGGCGTTCCACACTGCGGAGCAGGTGGGACCAGACCGTCCTCCATATGCAGGCGCTCTCGTTGTGCCACGTTTCCACGACCTGAACAGGACCCGGGGAGGTCTCTCTAGGGAACAGGACAGGTTGGTAGCCTAACACACACTGGAAGGGCGACATACCTGTAGATGTATGTGGTGCGGAGTTGTGGGCATACTCTGCCCAGGCCAGGTTGCGAGCCCATTGGGAACAGTAGGCTCAGAGGAACCTTGATACATCCTGCTGTAAGCATTCTACTTGGCCGTTAGCCTGCGGGTGGTATCCCGATGTAAGGCTGACCGTTACTCCGAGCCTTCCCCAAAAGGCCTTCCACACCCGGGAGGTGAACCGGGGCCCCCGACGGCAAGGAAGGGTCCAGCTGTTTCAGCACTGGGGCGGAGGTGAACCATTTCTTTAACTCCTGGAAAGTCTTCTCTGCCTCCGCCCCCCAAGGGAATCTTCTGTCCTTGCTAGCCGTTAGTGCGGTAAGCGGAGCGGTTACAGTGCTAAAATTTCATATGAAGCGACGATAGAAATTGGCAAACCCAAGGAAGTGCTGGAGCGCCCTTACCGTGGTAGGTTGAGGCCAGGATGTCACCGCATCCACCTTCCTGGGGTCCATGGAAACCCCCTCCTGGCTCAGGACGTAGCCCAGGAAGGAGATCTGGCATTGGTGGAACTCGCATTTCTCTGCCTTGACATACAGACGATGTTGTAGGAGCCGCCTGAGGACCAACCGGACCTGCTGGATATGCTGCTCTCGGGTCCTCGAGTAGATCAAGACATCGTCAAGGTAGACGATGACACAGTGATTAAGGAAATCCCCCAACACATGATTCAAAAAGGCCTGGAAAACCAAGGGGGCGTTAACTAGGCCAAAAGGCATGACCCTGTACTCATAATGACCTAGTGTAGTGGAGAAGGCCGTCTTCCATTCATCCCCCTCATGGATCCGAATAAGGTTATACTCGCTGCGGAGGTCTAATTTAGTAAACCAGGTTGACCAATGAATGCCTTCCAAGGCTGATGTGATCAACGGCAATGGGTGTGGGTATTTGACTATGATCGAGTTCAACCCCCGGTAATCTATGCATGGCCGTAGTCCCCCGTCCTTCTTACTGATAAAGAAGAACCCTGCCGCCGCCGGTGACGTCGAAGGCCTGATCAGACCGGCCTCGAGGGCCTCCCTGATGTACTTCTGCATGGCCCGTTGTTCCGGCAATGACAGGGGATACACCCGACCCCAAGGTGGCGAGGTACCTGGTAAGAGGTCGATAGCACAGTCCCAGGACCGGTGAGGAGGCAGTTCGGCTGAGCGGGCCTTACAGAAGACCTCTTGTAGATCCTTGTAGTCCAGGGGTATTATTAAATGGATGAAAGAAACTTGTATGTACATTATACCTTGAGATACCTCATTCGAGTACAAGAATTCAACTTTATCAGAACTTTTACGTTTTTCAGCAAACGTAGTACAAAGGGCTAGGCAAGGAACGTGGTCGGGAATACACAGGCAAAGGTCAATGTCGGAATAGGTTCACAACGGCACGGCTCGAGGGGAGACAAAGGAGGCAAAACAAAGTTCCGCATCTGGGCTTCCTCGGCTTCCCTCTTTATTGCCGTTCCCATTAGGAAACGGCAGGTGTCGCCGATGTGCCGGCTGTGGGGACGTGACAGGGAGGGTGGCAGTATTTTGGTTTGGACCTGCTTTGCAGCCTCTGGACCAATACCGCTAGCCATCATTGATTGAACTATGAATTCTGAATTGTACCAGGAAATTCAACAGGAAAAGATCAGGCCATGTCCATAGACTCAAACCCAAGAGAAAGTGGGTCATGCGGCAAGACAAAGAACTTAAACACACATGTCATTCTACATTTGCATTTAGAAAGGACAGCTGGTAGCATAGGTGTTAGAGCTATTGCCTTTAGACCCACAGGCTGCAGGTTTGATCCCCGTCTCTGTCTGTCGTACCCCTGAGCAAGGTAATTGTCAGAGAACATTTCATGCGCAAATCGGTCTAATCAGCCATCTGTGCGTGCACAATGCACCCGTGCCCCTACCCCAGTCTGACTAGATGGTCCTCGTCGACAACGATGGACAAACAACACACACACACTGTAAAAATTGCTCTAGTAATGTTACCCAGGTGTATAAAGGCATAAATAATTGTTAGTAGGCTAACATTGTGAGTTGCTTTGGAGAAAAGTGTCAGCTAAATAAATAAATACAAACATTTACTCATTTAGCAGACATTTTTCTCCAAAGCGATGTACATCTCATCAAAAATACAATGTGTGCATTATATTAGCAGAAAGAGAAAGTTAGATGCAGATGCGTGATACTTAAGTGCAGTTAATTAGTTTCTTTCCACCATATGAACCAATGTTCATGACATGAGTAGCTGGATAAAACTTTATCAGAATATCCACAATTCCTGATCACCTTTCTTTTTTTTGGAGATACATATAAACACTGTTACACTGTTACGTTACAGGAGTAGCTGACTAAAGGTTTATCCAGGCATGATCTTAAAGTTGTAGTGCATGAACATTTACACCTTACACGAACTTAGGAGATCATAGGTGAAGTGAGTCTGGAAAAGGTGAGTTTTAAGACCCTTTTTAAATGAATGAATGAATGAATGAATGAATGAGCTTTATTGCCAAGTATGTTTACACATACAAGGAATTCGTTTTGGTGACAGAAACTTCCATAGCAGAGACAGAATGACAGTAACAAGACACAGATAATAAAAGTAAAGTGGGCTAATAAAAGATAAAAAAATATATAGAGTATAAAGTACACAATACACAAAAAAGACACTAGACATTATGTTTGTACAGGTATGTTACATACAATGCAAGGGAAAGTAAATAAGAGATATGATTTGAAAAATAAATATAAATAACGTTGTTTATTGCACCAGTTTACTCCCTAGGGGGCATTTAGCTGTTCATGATTTTGCTAGGATGATTTTGCTGACCCTTTTTCTCACTCTGGATGAGTACAATTCTTGGAGAGTATGTGGGGGCCAGGGGGGGTGCCGATGAGCCCTCCAGCCGTCCGGACTATCTGCTGTAATCTTCTGAGGTCTGATTTTGTAGCTGAGCAGAACCAGACAGTTATAGAGGTGCAGAGGACACACTGGATGACTGCAGAGTAGAATTGCATCAGTAGCCTCTGTGGCAGATTGAACTTCCTCAGCTGGCGAAGGAAGTACAACCTCTGCTGGGCCTTCTTCACAATGGAGTCTATGTGGAGCTCCCACTTCAGCTCCTGTAAGATGGTGGTGCCCAGGAACCTGAATGACTCCACTGTTGCCACAGTGCTGTTCATGATGGCGAGTGGGGGTAATGCTGGGGTGTTTCTCCTAAGGTCCACAATAATCTCCACCGTTTTGAGTGTGTTCAGCTCCAAGTTGTTATGACGCACCAGACAGCCAGCTCTTTATGTGGACAGAAAATCAGCAGGACTGAGTGAGAGGGGGAGGTCGTTCCACCACAACGGAGCCAGAACTGAGAACCTCTTGTTTTACCTTTTGTGCATGGGACCACCAGGCAGGCAGATGTGGAAGAGCAAAGCAGTCTGGTTGGGGTGTAGCTGATAATCAAGCATTGTAGATAGCTGAGTGCAGTTTTATTGATGCACTTGTAAACCATAACCAGGGTGTTCAATTTTATCTGACTAGCTATTGGAAGCCAGTGCAGAGAAACTAGTAGAGGAGATACATGGAAATGCTTTGGCAAGTCAAACACAACTCGGGCAGCAGCTTTCTGTATCAACTGTAGAGGTTTGATGGCAGTAACAGGAAGGCCAGACAGGAGAGAGATGCAGTAGTCCAGATGGGATATCGCCATGGCCTGGACAAGTAGTTGCACAGATTCTGTTCTGAGGGAAGAACAGAGCCTGCAAATTTTATGCAAGATGTATCTGCAGGTTGGGGTTATGGCTTTGATGTGCTGAGAGAAAGACTTGAGTCAATCATCACTCCCCGACTCTTAACCAAGGAGGTAAGCAAAATCAGTGAGTCATACAGTTTGATCAAGAGATGATGACAGGAATACAGGCCAGCTGGAAGGTGTAGGATCTCTGTTGGAGAGGTTGAGATGTAGGTGGTGATGAGACATCCATGCAGAGATGTCCGACAGCCAGGCAGCAATACGTACAGAAATATCTGATGCTCCAAGTGGAAATGAGAGGAAAAGCTGGGTATCATCAGCATAGCAATAATAGTTGAATCCATGGGAGGCAATGACATGACGGAGGAAGGAGGTATACATTGAGAACAGCAGAGGACCCAGTACCACGCCCTGCAGGACACCAGTTGAGAGAGGCAGGGGAGAAGAACAGAAGTGCTGTTCTTTTGATAGCAACCTGACTAAGAGAGGAGAGTAGAATTTGGTGGTTTACAGTGTTGAATGCTGCAGACAGGTCGTGGAGGATGAGGACTGAGGAGAGGGAGGCCGCTCTAGCCAACTGGAGAGCATTAGACCCTGTCAGGAGTGCTGTCTTGGTGGAGTGACCAACTTTGAATCCAGACTGATATTCATCAAGGAGATGTTTTCGGGTGAGGAATTCAGATAATTCATCACAGGCTACCTGTTCTAGAATTGTAGACAGAAAAGAGAGGAGTGAGACTGGCCTGTAGTTTTGGACTGAGTTAGTATTCAGAGAGGGTTCTTTTACCATAGGTGAAATGAGAGACATTTTGAAAGCAGTTGGAACCAAGCCAGTGGAGACCGAGGAGTTGATGATTTTAGAAATGAAGGTAGAGAGTCGCGGTGAGACGGTCTGTTGCAGTATTGATAGGAACGGATCTAGTGAGCAGGTGGTGGCTTTGTGTGATATCAGGAGGTCAGAGATTTCACTTTCTGATAGTGACTTGAATTCGGAGAGCGTGACTTTGCAGCGAAGTCCAGCGCGAACTGAGCAGGGTGATGCTGAGATCTTGTTCGTCATTGCATTGACTTTATCTCTGAAAAACAAAGTAAAGTCATCAGCAGTGAGAGAAGAAGAAGGAGGGGATGGCGGAGGGATGAGAAGGGAGCGAAGAATATGTGTGGTTTTTTAGTTGCAGACTGTGTTTTGTTGTGGAAGAAGGTTGTTTTAACTGAGGAGACAGTGAAAAATAACTGAGTTGTTTGTAGACATTCACTGCCATACAAGTCTTGGATTTTTCCTATCATCGTTCTGCAGCCTGGAGTTTGGTCTTGTTAATATGTAATGTATCAGTCAGCCATGAGATGGTACTGGGGCATGCTGGTCTAGAAGACAGTGGACAGAGAGAGTGAAGACAAGGTCAAGGTGACTGACAGCTTTATGAGTAGCAGGGGACTGCAACAGGGAGAGGACTGCAGGAGTGGGAAAAGGCCGCTAGCATGAATGTCCTCGATATGCAGGTTGAAGTCACCCAGAAGAATCAATGGAGTATTGTCCCCTGTGAGAAAGCTCAGCAATATGTCGAGCTCATCCAGGAAGCAGCCCAGAGGGCCAGGAGGGTGGTACAGAACAACCACAACAAGAGTGACTGGGACAGCGATATGCAATTCAAAAGAGGACAGGTCATGCAGGTGAAGAGGGAGAACAGAATATTCTCACCTAGGAGAGATGAGCAGGCCAGTGCCTCCACCACTGCCGGAGGGACGAAGGGTGTGGGAGAATGAGTATTTAGTGGAGAGAGCTGTGGGTGTGACTTTGTTATATGAGGTAATCCAGGTTCCAGTTAGGGCCAGAAGGTGGTAGGCATAGGCTGTTACGAAGTCAACCTTTCTCATAGCAGACTGGAAGTTCCAGAGTCCCATGGGGAGGTTGAAACAGGGTGGAGGGTTTGACAAACAAGAATAAACAAGGTAACTGTAGCAGTGAGAGCATCTGAGTCTCTGATGGTGGTGGTGTCGCACAGTTCGGCTGTTGTAGACAATTTTGATGTTTGACATGTTTGACGCATGATCCCTTGTGGAACACGATGGTGATAGCAGAATTCACGCAATGGTGGCAGCCTCCCTCAGTGGACTCCTGCAGGTAGGCTCCCTTGTCTCTACTCCCTTGTCTTGGGGTCCAGTATGTCACATTCTGGTACCCAGGATTGCTACTCCGGACCATAGCCCTAAGAGTCAACCAGGTAGTAGAATGTGCCTCTGCATCATTTAGAGTCCAAGAGGGCCCTAATAGAGTAGGCAGGAGAACCGTGAATGTCCAAAAGCAGAGGAGGGGAGACTGCTGGGCACTGCAGGGTGGAAACACAGTGAGGCTTGAGGTGTGAGACATGGAACATAGAGCAGATACGGTAGTGTGGGGGCAACTGTAATTGGTAGGTAACTGAATTGATCCATTTCAATATTTTGAAAGGGCTGATGAAATGGGGGGGTTAGTTGCCGGGAGGGCAGATGCAGTTTGAGGTCTCAAGTAGACAACCACACTCTCTGGTTGATACAATACCGTCCTAAACCTCCTGTTGGCCTTTTTCCTTTGGGAGGACATGGTCTCCAGAAATCGGAAATGTGCAGACTCCCACACCGCTTCACTCCTCTTGTACCATTCATCTACAGCCGGCACCTCGCTGGTTTCTGCTGTCCACGGGAACAAAGGAGGCTGATAACCTAACGCACACTGGAAAGGTGTGAGGTTAGTGGAGGAATGAATTAAGGAGTTCTGGGCATACTCTGCCCAGGGAAGGAATTGGTTCCAATTTGACTGATTTTGGCCACAGTAGGTCTGCAGGTACCGCCCAGTCTCCTGACTGAGATATTCTACTTGCCAGTTGGACTGCAGATTATAGCCAGAGGAGAGGCTGGCAGAGACACCTAACCGGGAAAAGAAGGCCAGAATCTTGAGGTGAACTGGGGTCCCCTGTCGGACACAATATCCTCTGGTATGCCATATAATCGGAAGACGTTTTGGAACAACAATTCTGTTGTCTCCAGGGCAGTGGGCAATCCTTGCAATGGGATAAGCTGACAAGCTTTAGAGAAGCGATTGATAACTACCAGTATGGTGGTGTTCCCATCTGAACAAGGGAGATCTGTGATGAAGTCAACCGCTCTATGGGACCACGGGCGATTCAGGACTGGTAGTGGTTCAAAGAGCCCTGGTGGAAGTTGTCGCGGAACCTGGCACACGAGGTACATGTGAGGATGAAGTCTCTTACATCTTGCTTCATGGATGGCCACCAGAAGCACTCGGAGAGGAGTCTACATGTGTGAGTAATCCCAGGGTGCCCTGCACTGGGACCAGAGCTTGGACCGGAGAGTAGTCAGGACATATTCTTTGTACTGTGGCTGTTCACTGGGGCCGGGTTCCTGCAGTTGGGCTGCTTTGATGTCATCCAATAGAGTCCAACGAATAGAAACTACAAACTGTGCTGGTGGCAGGATGGTGTCTGGGGGTGTGAGACTGGGAGAGACCTCGAACAATCTTGAATGAGCATCTGCCTTGCCATTCTTGGAGCCAGGATGATAAGTAACCATAAAGGGGAACGTGGTGAAGAACAAGGCCCAACGCACCTCTCTGGAATTGAGCCTTTTGGCTTTCTGGAGATACTCCAGATTCCTATGGTCGGTTAACACTAGGAATGGGTGAGTGGTGCCATCTAATCAATGCCTCCATTCCTCTAGGGCTAACTTGATGGCTAGGATCTCCCTGTTTCCCACATCGTAATTCCTTTCTGTGGGAGACAATTTGTGCAAAAAATATGCACAGGGGTATAGCTTCAGGGGATTATCCTGGTGCTGGGAGAGCACTGCCCCTATCCCGACTTCCAATGGATCCACTTCAAGAACAAACGGCAACTTGGGGTCAGGATGCCTTAAGGTCAGGGCAGACGTGAAACACTTTTTCAGGTCTTCAAAAGCCTGCTCAGCGTCAGGAGTCCAGGTAAATCGCCTGGACACTCCATGGAACAGCGCTGTCAAGGTGGCAGCTACGGAACTGAAGTTCCTTATGAACTGTCTGTAAAAATTTGCAAACCCCAGGAACCTTTGCAGGTCTTTGACGGTCTTGGGTAGTGGCCAAGACTGGTTGCTGAGACCATGTTTGGATCCATCGTAACCCCGTTGGGTGAAAGGATGAAACCCAGAAAGATCACCAATTCCATGAGGAACTGGCATTTCTCCCCTTTCACATATAACCTATGAGCAGCCAGCTTTTGTAAAACCCCCCTTACATGTTCCTCATAAGAACAGGAAAAGATCAAGCTATCATTTAAGTAAACCAACCCAGAGCAATTTATCATGTCTCTGAGTGCCTTATGCACAAATGCCTGGAATACTGAGGGCACATTGGCTAGGCCAAAAGGCATGACCAGATATTAATAATGGCCTAGGGTGGTACTAAAAGCAATCTTCCACTTGTCCCCATCCCGGATACGAATCAGGTTGTATGCATTCCTAAGGTCCAGTTTTGTAAAGATCTTAGCACTTGAAACCTGTTCCAGGGTCGAGGTGATAAGGGGTAAGGGGTGGGGATACTTTACAGTAATGGCATTTAGTCCCCGATAATCAATACAAGTATGCAAACCCCCATCTTTCTTTTCAACAAAGAAATAGCCAGCGGAAGCCACAGAAGTAGATGGACAGATTATTCCGCCTTTCAGCGCCTCTGCAATATAAGACTCCAAAGCCTTATGCTCTGGTTGGAAAAGGGGATAAACCCGTCCTGTAGGGGGCGTCGTGCCAGGCAGGAGGTCTATGACATATTCCCAAGGCCTATGAGGAGGTAGTTCAACAGCTTTGTATTTGCTGAACAACTCTGCTAGGTCTGAATATTCCCCAGGAACCTGCAGGGGCATGTCAGCATTAGTACTTTCTGTGGATGTGGTACAATAAGGCATATCCTGGAGGTGTTCTGCCGCATTGCTTTCCCTAAGACAGCAGCTCACTGGTATTCCAAGAGAACACTGGGTCATAGGTGGTCAACCAGGAATAAACTAGTATAATGGGGTTAAAGGGGAACTTGACCAAATAAAACCATATCTCTTCCTTATGGAGCAGCCTCAGCTGCTTCCTGTTTCATGTGTGATTCGTCTAACGTCACGGAGTTCTGATTGCTGCGTGCTTCTGCTGGCTCTCTTTCATATGGGGCAGCCCCATTCTCAGCACTGAAACACACAGCGGTCGGAAATGTCTGCCTGTGCAATTGTGAATGGACCAAATTAACATCATAAATATGGAGTCTGGTGCGTTGTTTCAATACCTCCAAGCACTCCGTAATGCGGAAAAGGGCATTTTGATGACCCGCGAGCCGTTCTAGGTTTGCCTCTATCTGCTCCGCAAGTTCATGGAATGCTGCTGAGGTCATGTTAGCGAGTGGATTCTTTTGTAGTGTCCGGACGGGAGTCCGACACGGATGCGCATTGCTGTTACATCCGAATACAGACGAAAAGTAAAATAACCCCACGTGCAGAGCGATATTAGAAGTGCACTGCGTAAACTGTAAAGCACTCAGTGGAGGTGAAACAAGAAACGTGGGCCAAAGAAACACACAGTGTGTTCACACAAAGGTGAACAGTAAAACGCGAATCTGTAAATACGACTTGATCCCAGAGGCATGACAGTGGACTGGAACACTGGACCAGGACTGGAAAAAACGAGACAGGAGCTGACAGGATGGGCACTCGGGACTGGAACATAAACACCTATGGAACAAACTGAGGAAACAGGAGACTACTAATTGCAAGGAGAGCACAATGAAAACACTAATCAAGAATCTGCAACCTACCATCCACAGCTTGCTCCCTTTAAACCTCAGCAACTTTGAGATTGTGAAGTGGTGCTAGGCCCTAGTCAGCAGCAGGGAGTGGCACCTCTTCTGGCCTGTAGGGGTATTACCCCTGGAGGTCATGACACACACACACACACACACACTTTCTGAACCACTTGTTCCATACAGGGTCACAGGGAACCGGAGCCTAACCTGGCAACTCAGGGCATAAGGCCGGAGGGGGAGGGGACACACCCAGGACAGGACACCAGTCCATCGCAAGGCACCCTAAGCGGGACTTGAACCCCAGACCCACCGGAGAGCAGGACCCAGTCCAACCCACTGTGCCACTGTACCCCCAGGGAGGTTGTGACAATTTTAGTTAATTGCTAATGCACTTTGGCATGACTTCGCTAATTTATTCAGCTTTGGTAAGTAAATCTCTTGATCAGCTGGAAGTTTCTATTCTAAAAAAATATTACCTTAATCTTCTTAGAATCGAAATTCCAACAAAGAATAATAGATTTCAGAGATATTTTATAGTTATAGCTTTGATGATCATGTGCTTGTGTGTGCTTGTGTGTGGGATTGTTGAAAAAAGCAGGGATGGGGGAGAAATAGTCTGTAAAGTTACTATTTATTTACTGTATCAATACATAATGTATCCAAAATTCCCAATCTCAACTACATTTTTTTCTGTTACTTTTTATTTCATCCTAATCCATTATCCTAATAATTAATCACTATCCTAATAATTAATACAGTCCTAACTACTTATTTTGTCTGTTAAAATAAAGTAATATATCACTTTCGCTTGATTTTTTTTCCAACTAATTTTTTGCTGTCAGTTGAACTACCTTGGTAAGGTAAAGATGGCGGTTTCAGTAAGCTTATTGTGTGATAATATCTGTGTGGACATGGCATCACATAGCGCAAAGAAAATAGTGTTAGATCAAAATGATTCTAAAGCAAACAAACATATGATAGCCATTCCATTAACATTCAGTACAGGATTTTAATTCTGCAGTGTTGTCAATGAACGGGGGGTGCAGTGGCGCAGTGGGATGGACTGAGTCCTCCTTTCCGGTGGGTTTGGAGTTTGAGTCCCGCTTGGGGTGCCTTGTGACGGCCTGGGATCCCATCCAGGGTGTGTCCCCTCCCCCTCCAGCCCTACGCTCTGTGTTGCTGGGTTAGGCTCCCCTCAACCCCGTATGGGTCAAGCGGTTCAGAGATGTGTGTGGTCAATGATCAAAAAGACAAAATACTTCAAAATTTCTGAAGCTAAACTTTTGACAATTCAACCTGGACCAGACAAGGTGGGACTCAAGGCTGTCTACATTAGTGAGGGGTGTCTTCACAGTCTTCTGAAGAAGGGGAAATAGTGTGCAAATCTTTCCCTTACAGAGCTTCCAAATCTCTCAACTGTATCAGAAGCCAAGAAGAGGGTTGTCACCAAGTTCTTAGGTACCACATTAGTAGATGAGGAAGTCAGGCAGCTTATGAAGGAGTGTTGGCTGTGACTGGTGTGTTAGGAAAAAGGAATATTGTCACACAAACA
This sequence comes from Scleropages formosus, assembly GCF_900964775.1. Lineage (NCBI taxonomy): Eukaryota > Metazoa > Chordata > Actinopteri > Osteoglossiformes > Osteoglossidae > Scleropages > Scleropages formosus. The sequence continues at coordinate 26,657,696 of NC_041821.1, forward strand.
GATCACTCAATCAATCACTCGAGTTGCAGAAAACTTCATTTATTCATGCGCACATGGGTGAGCCTCCTGGGGAGGGCCACACTGAGGCAGGCAAGCAGGCAGATGTTTATACACACGGGGGTGAGGTTGTTACGTCCACCCCAAGCTTGTCTCATAGGCGAAGATGCAAAAAATGTTCTTTTATCACAACATACCAGTTACGTTCAGTCACGTACGTTGGTCCTCATTTCAGACACTCTAACCCTATTTTAAGCACACATGCCCTTAACCGAAAACCGTTACGATCTCGCCGTTAGGGCATTCTCGTACAAGCACACGCTTCCTTATCTTACAGCAACAGACTTCATACACACAACGGTTCAAACCGTGTACAAAGTTCACATGATAACTGCACAACAACTTCATGTATTACAGAATAGAATAAGTAAACAAAATTTCATTCCACACTGGTGAAGATAAAGATAGAAATGGTTGAATAATGGCATTATGTTGCTTTGATTTTTCCTTGCACGAAGTATTATTTCTCTAATTAAACTTGTTAAACTTTGAATGGTTGCATTATTCATGAGTTTGAAAAGAAAGCTTGAAAGATATTTGGACTTATAGCCTTTTGCTGCTGGATTATCTTATTTTGCAGAAAAAACAAACAAGCAATTATCTTTTTCCAAATTTCTATTCCAGTAATTTTTTTTTCAATATATGGTAATTAAAAGGACCAACCCAAGCTATTTATTATGCTTATTGCTTTATACCAGGGCAAAGTAGTATATTAGGATTAAACAACTGGGTTTTTCACAAAACAATCAAAATGGTTTATCTAATTTTACATTCAAAGTGCTCAACTCTGTTTTAGTTAGATTTACATTGTTGCTGTCACCTCCCGGCCACCTCCCGACCACGCGCCTGATGACCACCGCAACCACCCTGTGACCAATCCCGGAGATGAAGTATAAAAGCAGCTGGGCAGATATACTTCACCATGGAACTTCAACCTGAAAAGACGCACTCCTCATCAACACTCCAAGACCTCTATGACTCTCCGCTCTGTGATTACGAATATAACTCGTGTTATAGAAATAAATGCACCTGCATTTGAGTCCATCAGCTTGGTTTCCTGTGTTCACCATGATGGTTGTCTCAGATTAATAATGACAGAATTTGTCAGCTTTGTACACCAGTCATGCCGGGATTTTTGTCATGGCACTGAACACTGAATTGGTTCACTAACTGGAATAGCGGCAGAGAATAACAAACATAACAAAACTGGACAGTGAACATGCTTTGGCCATTCTTATGATAAAGAGATTCAAGATTCAAGAGATTCAAGAGATTCAATATGTGGTTCTGAAATAGTAATGGACCTAAAGTTACAGCCTATGAACTCAATCAAACCCAGAGTGTAGTAGAAGACAGGACAGCTTTGAAAAAAGTATTAAAATCATACACCAACAGAACTTTTGAGCTAATGTTAATCCAATAAAGGACAGCATTTTGTAAAAGATGTCTGTTTCCTACTTGTCGAGAGAGTGATTGATTCAATTTCCAGAGAAGCTGATAAGGTCACATTTCAGTCTGATACATCCAGTTTGAGTTGATTTTCCAACTGGCTCCCCCACCCTGAAACTCTGGGGTCATATTGATAATGACAGACAAATAATAATGCTCCTAAACATATGCTCTGTTCTGTAACAGAAACAAAAGGTTAATTGTTTTATACTGGATGTAAATATATATTTCCAGAATTCAGCTCAATAAAACCAGTCAGGCAAGCAACTCACTCCAACAAAAACTGGTACAAAACCACAATTCTTCTGCCACTCTAGACTGACATAAAACAATGGAAAAAAGCAGAATGTCAAAACATAGATTTCAGCTGTGGAAATAAAAAGAAATGTGTTTGTTTTTGAAATATGCAAGTGCACATAGATCTTAGGTGGTGTGTAAAACATTCTGTGCAAGAGACGTGTTTAAGTGTTTAAGGCGTTGGGCTGGCATTAATTGAAAATAATTAAAAAATATGCCTACATATCTAAAAACCCTTTGTAAGGTGAATTCTCGCCAGTCAGAGATCCAGAAATTTGTTTCAGTGGGAAACTTTTTTATGTATTGAGACATATTTATAACCCTTTATGATAAAATATTGTCAGTTCCCATTCAAATTGATTCAATTACTTTCAGTAGGTAACATTAGTTATCATAGTGTAATATAACAAGGGAGTTCTTCATTAATTTGTTTCTCTTTAATACTATATGGCTGTCTACTTGTGCTCCATCAGCTCCTTTGGTGCTACTACATACTGTACAGTTAATGCAAAAAAACAAATACAAAAGAAGTCAGTGAAAACAATGCAAATGGGATCATGTTCGCTTCACACGAGTGTAACTACATACTGCAAAGACCATCAGGTGATTCTGGTCTAGTACTACTCAGCTGTCAGGATGTTCATGAATTCAGAATTCGGTCTTTGGAAATTCAAACAAATGTTTTGGAAATTGAAGTAGGAATATTAAATGGAATCATTTGTAAGCTCGAATTCTTGTAAACCAAATGCTGGGGTTGACTGTAATAAAAATTCCCACAAGTCCAGAAAGAGTTCCATTGAAATAAAACAAAATGTACTGCTTTATATATTTAGAAATATATGCATGTGTGTAGTATAAATATCTTAAATCAAAAAGCCAAAACATGGCTTTAAGTGTCAACACTTTTAAAAACATTCACCCAGGTGACTGACAGCAGATGAGAAAGGAGGAGAAAAGTCAGACGGCTCTTTGTAAGGCCTGGCCACGGTTGTAGTACTCTTTAAGCAAGGAGGTGATGACCTCTCTGCAGAGTGTTTGGTTTTAATTCACGCTTTAGCAATTATTTTGGGCTTTTGACAGTATTCAAGAAGAGGTATGAAAAAAAAAAAACATCCACTGATAAAAGTCCTATGTCTTATGTTGAGGAGCTAAAGGGATTATATTCATAAAACTTTCAGAATGGGATGAGTGGTGGGGAGGATGGAGAATAGCAATATTTTCCTTTTCCTCATTTTTCTGTAATTGGAAAAGGGGATTAGTACCAGGAAACATACATATTCAACATTTAACAATTATCTATAGACATAGCTATCTTAGAAAGGTCAGTAAATATTTAGAGCAAGCTGTCAGCAGCTACACTCCTTGACAGGCTGAAGTGTAGGAAGTAGTGATTTTATTTTCAGTCCTCTCTCTGAGGAAGGCAAAGCATAGCAACTGAGACATTTATATGCATGCAATGGTTTGTGCTCCTCTCAGCAAATCAGCCTGTGTTGTACTTGATTTGTTTTCTCATGGAGTTCTTACTCATTCAGGTAAAATGCATGAATCTGTTAAGGGGATATGTGTTTGTGGGGAATTGTGCAGTTGAATGCATCAATGCCTGTAACTCATGTTTTTCCTACCTAACTTTTATTGCCTGTTGCTGTCTGTTCAGGACCTTTTAATTACTGTCATGCTATATAACTAATTTCCCACACAGAGAATCATTTTAGATATGTATCTTTGTTCTTCAAGCATGTGGCTGTTTTCTGTATTAATTTCCTGTGCCAGAGATTCATCCCTTCAAATCCTTTGACAAATTCTCACTAAACTGAATATTGAAATGTGTAGCAGTCACTGGTAGAAGTGGACACAAAGTTTCTTAGCCAAAAGTGGCAGAGTTCAATATTGAGTTGACTCCTTTTGGCTTTGTTGCTTATAGATGAATGGGGTTATTATTACATGCAGTTTTGTCTGTCTACAAGATATATTTTAGCCTAAAGTAAATTGATGTTCCATGATTACCATCTGGGGGGGGCGTGGTGGTGCAGTGGTTGGACCGGGTCCTGCTCTTCAGTGGGTCTGGGGTTCGAGTCCTGCTTGGGGTGCCTTGCAACGGACTGGCATCCCGTCCTGGGTGTGTCCCCTCCCCCTCCAGCCTTATGCCCTGAGTTGCCGGGTTAGGCTCCGGTTCCCCGCAACCCTGTATGGGACAAGCGGTTCAGAGAATGTGTGTGTGATTACCATCTGTCTGGAAGCATGAAAACCTCACATGAGGGTAAAATGCAATAACTACCAGTTACATTAATTTTGCAATTGCTTTCAGAAAAGGATTTGCATGTGTTTCCTCTTTTATTGTATAAGAATTGAAGGTTTAACTTTCCCATTTTTTTCTTTGGTCAACCAAAAATTTCCTGTAAAACTTTGAACTGATTTTTTTTGGTCAATTTTCTATTCTTCGAGTGTACTCAATGAAAGCAGTCTTTTGTCTTTTTCAAAAACGACCCTAAAATGCACTTAGATGGTCATCAAAAAGTGACCCAAATCAAATAAACGAGAGTGTATACCAACCTCGGTACAGGCAATGAACAACAGTAAGTTGACATGGATTTATTTCACAAACGCTCTGTCTAAAGTAATTTGCTACAGTGTACTGGGCAGGGCTGGCCTTAGACCAAACGAACCACCCAGGTTCACCCAAGGTGGTGAGCACAGGCTAAAGTTAAACAAAAAGTTAAAGTTATACAAGTTAAATTCTGGAGGTCCCCAGTATGTACACTTATTGCACTGTGAGATCCATGCCATGTTTTTGCTAAGATAAATTTATGATATGTGTTAAATGAACCCCCCAAAAGGAGTGGTCAGATTGGCCAGGATAATGAAGTAATCATTCAGTTCTCTGTGGTGGTAGTGAAGGACATGTTTGATGACATGCAGCAAGTCTTGTATGTGTGTTGTTGTAATGTTATATATAAGGAGTTAGTTGAAGTGTGCACATGATTGATTTCTACTGTTGACCTAATTATGAAAGACAACGGGAGAGCAACTGGTGTGAGGGGTGACTCAGTCACTGGAGGCACATGACTGGCATGATTAATCAGAGCTACCCTCAGCGAAGAAAGGAAACTGTACTTAGCCCTAAAAGATGGGGGCAGATTCAACACTAAGAGGCATCAACTGCAGAAGCTGGCCCAAAGGCAGAACAGGGCAATGAGACAGGGGAGGCTAGGGCTGAGGCGATGGGCAAGGAGGATGTCAAGCAAAGACCAGAATGAGACAAAAAAGTGCTTCACCTAAGATGCATGGAACAGCACCTACGAGTAAAGTCGGCCCAAAGAGGGACAGAAAAGGGGAGAAGAGCACATGCGATATGAACAGAGCATGAAATGAGATGGGACATGCTGTTGCACACATGAGGGACGAAATCAAAGGGAAAATAATGGGAGAGCAGCCTGAGTTAAATGCCAAAGAAATAGAGGCAAAAAAAAAAAAACCAAATCCCCACCATTGCAGAGAACTGGCAAAAAAATGAAACCACAAAGGTCCAAGAGCCGGCTGCTTCCCATCCTCTTATTAACAAAAACACTCCCCCTTATAATAACCACACTTTATTAATCCCTGTAGGGAAATTCACTCGGGCTGCCACTGCTCAAACCTGTGTATTTGGACACTGGGAGGAAACAAGAGTGTCACCATGTCCACTCAGAAACAACACGGGACTCAGCAAATACAATAGGAAATAGGCACTCATATGCAAGGTTGTGGAAAATGGAGGAAAGAAACCTGGCAGTGGGACCAGGAAACAAGAATGGAGCCACAGGCAAACCACAGGTGCAGTTGATGATTGCAGTAGGGTGAATGGAAGCAACAGGGTTGGTGCCAGGAAAGAAAAGTGGGTCAGAGGCTTGCAGTGTCAGGATCTCCCACGAAAGAGAGCATAGAGGATGGCACTGAGACTGGGGAAAGCAGGGGCTGCCTGAGGCTGAGCAGAGCAGAAGGTAAGCAAACCACCAGGGAGTAAGAATGCTACTGAGGAACTGGAAGCACGAGCAGGTGCAAGATGCATGGTTCTGCAGAATACATGTATGCTGTTTCCATTACTGTGTTTTTATATGCGTAGTGCATGATTGACAGCTTGGTGTGGCCAAGAGTTTGGTGTAGCACTTCTCTTCCAAAATTTCATTTGAACAAGCTCCAATAAAAATGCACTTTAAAGACTTAAGATATACTCAAAAGACCAAACACCAAAACCACATGGTAAGGGTAACACACACACACACACACACACACACACACACACACACACACACACACACAGGGCGTAAGGCTGGAGGGGGAGGGGACACACCCAAGACAGGACACTAGTCCATCATAAGGCACCCCAAGTGGGAACCCCAGACCCACCAAGAGCAGGACCCAGGCCAACCCACTGCACCATAGCGCCCCCTATGTAAAGGTAACAGTAAAACCAAAATAGTTTTACTGTAAAACTAGTTTTACTAAGAAACTACTTCTAAACGTAAAATGCTTTTTGTCTTCCCGTATGTGAATTAGGCATATTACATGGATGCTGTTGTGACTGTAAAACAATTTTTATGAGGACAATGCATCTTTGGCACCAGCAAGTTTACAGTTTGTAGTTCTCAGCTGTTCCGGTACTTTTGGCCCGTTTTTGAAACAATCAAAAGGTATTTTTTCTTCTGCCTTTTTCTGAGGAAGTTTCTCTACAGACTGCTCAAACTTGTCTCAGCAAGAAGGGAAAGGATTTTTATACTACTCAAAGTGTAGATACTTAAAGGATACATTAAACGTAATAGATTGTAAAATTCAGATATAATTTTCTATGATTAACATTTAATAACACATACACTTTGTACATAGTACCAAAATCTACTACTATGCAGCTAAGTGACATGAAAGAACAAAATTCACACATACTTGGCAGGGTGGCACAGCGAGCAGAGCTCCTGTCTCACAGTGCCTGAGTTGTCTGAGAGGATGTGGGTCCATTCCCCACTCAGTCTTTGTGGAGTTTGTATGTGCTCCCTGTGTCAGTGTGGGTTTCCTCCAGGTCCTCCAGTTTCCTCCCACAGTCCAAAGACATGCTGTTCAGGTTCACCCATAGTGTGTGAGTGACAGAGAGAGTGTCTTCCACTGATGTATGAACAAATGACCCATTGTAAGTGGTGTATGTAGCATTCTAAGATACCTTGGGTGAATAAGGTGTGGGCTGATAACACTACACAGAGTTCATCGGAAGTTGCTTTGGAGAAAATTGTCTGCTAAATAACATAATGTAAACATGCATGTCAGCAGCCTGCAAGCAGAGAATATGAGAAATTTACAAATGTCTTAGTACTCTGAGTTGGGCTAGATGCTCATTCTGCTGGGGGGTAGGTTACTGGCTGGGATTTACCCAAAAACAATCAGGATTTGTTACTAGCTCTGCGGAATATGTTGCTCCTCTAGCTGGCGCTAACCTCTTGCGCAGTGCCAGCTGAAACAAAGTGCCCAGTGTCTCTGGGCAGGCTTGTGGAACTTCAGTAAAGCGGAAGTTAAACCGGAAAAGCATGTTATTACAGGCCATTTAACACAGATAGTACCAAAGCATACATTCAGGCCTTAATATTCTTTTCGTTTTCTTTGAAGCTGGTGATGATTGTCCTTCATTGGTTTCTTATTTAGTAGGTATATAATCCAATTATTACTGAACCTTTTGTATGGAAAATGTATGCCTTGGATTCTTTGGAAAGCATACAAACCAAGTTTCATAAGTATAAATATCAGCCTTTTGAAATGATCATAACTAAGATTTTGAGTTTTAAATAATTGCATTCACTGGGTTTATTTTATTTACGCAAACACCAAGCCTCTGAAATGTGAAAGCTCTGTTGAGACAAGTGTTTGTGCATCTTGAGGGATGACTGTAATGCTAAGATTGAGAAATTTAGGGGAAAGGGGGAACACTTGCATGTTTACACGCACATAGCTCTATGTCTGTGTGTGTGTGTATGTATGCATTATGAGGAGCATATTCTTTGCAGTGGGGGTGCAGTGGTGCAGTGGGTTGGACCGCAGTTCTGCTCTCCGATGGGTCTGGGGTTCAAGTCCTGCTTGGGGTGCCTTGTGATGGGCTGGTATCCTGTCCTGGGTGTGTCCCCTCCCCCTCTGGCCTTACGCCCTGTGTTACCGGGTAGGCTCCGGTTCCCTGCGACCCTGTATGGGACAAGCGGTTCTGAAAGTGTGTGTGTGTGTATTCTTTGCAGTCGTTATTTGACGATCCCATATTCCACCTGCATGACTTATATGATGTTTCCTTGCTTGATGAGTCAGAAAGGGGCCAAAACAGTTCATATCACACTAGACAAATGGTGGAGATGGCGCATCATGTTCTGCAAGCAGATCGCTCATTAATATGCCTTCAGCAGCTGCTCTCAGGCTTCTGCAGATTACACACTGATGTACATGTGAAACAGGTGGTGCGGTGGCGCAGTGGGTTTAGTCTGTGCCTGCTGTCTGGTGGGTCTGGGATTTGAGTCCCATTAGGGGTGCCTTGTGACAGCCTGGTATCCTGTCCTGGGTGTGTCCCCTCCCCTCTCCTTCCGGCCCTACAACCTGTGTTGCCGGGATAGGTTCCGGTTTACCGCGACCCCACTTGGGATGAGCAGTTTCTGCCAGTGTGTGTTTTAATTGCAATATAGCTGTTCTGATCCCTGTATTAACTGCTGCTTCGTTTGATAAGTTTAATTTCTTTTGGGATTTTCATTTTGTTTTCACTTGATACATAAATCTCAGACTTTCCATCCATCCATCCATCTTCCTCCGCTTATCCGGGACCGGGTCGCGGGGCCAGCAGTCCAAGCAGAGCCCCCCAGACTTCCCTCTCCCCGCACACCTCCTCCAGTTCCTCTGGGGGAACCCCAAGGCGTTCCCAGGCCAGCCGGGAGACATAGTCTCTCCAACGTGTCCTGGGTCTGTCCCGAGGCCTCCTCCCAGTGGGACATGCCTGGAACATCTCACCAGGGAGGCGTCCAGGAGGCGTCCGAAATAGATGCCTGAGCCACCTCAACTGGCTCCTCTCGATGCGAAGGAGCAGCGGCTCTACTCCGAGTTCCTCCCGGGTGACTGAGCTCCTCAACCTATCCCTAAGGGTGCGCCCAGCCACTCTGCGGAGGAAACTCATTTCTGCCGCTTGTATCCGCGATCTCATTCTTTCGGTCATGATCCAGAGTTCATGACCATAGGTGAGGGTAGGAACGTAGATCGACCGGTAAATTGAGAGCTTCGCCTTACGACTCAGCTCCCTCTTCACCACAACAGATCGGTACAATGACCGCATTACTGCGGATGCCGCACCGATCCGTCTGTCAACCTGCCGCTCCATTTTTCCCTCACTCGTGAACAAGACCCCGAGATACTTAAACTCCTCCACCTGAGAGAGGAGCTCCCCCCTAACCCGGAGGGGGCAATCCACCTTTTTCTGACTGAGGACCATGGTCTCGGATTTGGAGGTGCTGATTCTCATCCCCGCTGGTTCACACTCGGCTTCAAACCCCTCCAGTGCACGCTGTAAGTCTTGATTCATCATTGGCCCAATGATGGCGCCACGAACGGCCGCCTCGGTGTGGAGCTCCACAGTTGTTTTACTGTTTTTGTTAGTTTGCCCTATCTTTAGTTATACTCCGACAATCAGTTTTACCAGGGAAGAACTGCTGAACATTCGGCAGTACACACCACCCGACATTTTACCGGTTTTCGACTATTCTGACGTTTTGCTGGACATTGTAGTCGGAGGTGCAGCGGCGCTGCTCAAGTGCTCCAAGACACGCAAGCGTGGAAAGCGAGCCGGCGCGCTTGTCAAGCTCCGAAAGCGCGGCTTTAGAACAGCGCTGCCTAGTATCCATCTGGCGAACCTCCGCTCCTTACACAACAAAATGGACGAACTTTTCCTCCTGTCCCAAAGAAACAAGGACTTTTTAAACTCTGCTGCTCTGTGCTTCACGGAAACCTGGCTGAATGAAGCCATCCCGGACAGCGCGCTACATCTGCCGGGCTTCCAGCTGTTCAGAGCGGATTGCGACGCGGAATCAGCGGGGAAATCACGTGGCGGTGGGACATGCTTCTACATCAACGAAAGGTGGTGTACAGATGTAACGGCGTTGAAGAAGATGTGCTGTCCCGACCTAGAAGCGCTCTTCATCAACTGTAAGCCTTTCTACTCGCCGCGGGAGTTTTCCTCGTTCATCCTCGTAAGTGTTTACATTCCACCGCAAGCGTGCGTGAACGCAGCGCTGCAACAGCTGGGCGACCAGATCACAGACACAGAGCAACAACACCCGGACTCTGTTATAATCATTCTCGGGGACTTTAATAAAGCAAATCTCTCCCGTGAACTGCCAAAATACAGACAGCATATTACATGTCCCACCAGAGACAGTAATATACTGGACCACTGCTACACCACAGTAAAGGATGCATATCACTCTGTTCCACGGGCAGCTTTGGGGCTCTCTGATCACCGCCTGGTTCATCTTATACCGACCTACAGGCAGAAACTGAAATCAGCTAAACCTGTAATAAGGACTGTTAAAAGATGGACTGGGGAAGCAGAGCAGGACTTACAAGCCTGCTTCGAGTGCACCAATTGGAGTGTTTTTGAGGCTGCTGCTAGCGATCTAGATGAGCTCATAGACTCTGTAACATTATATGTCAGTTTCTGCGAGGATATGTGCATTCCTACCAGGACTCGTTTAACATACAACAATGACAAACCGTGGTTCACTGCAAAACTCAGACAGCTTCATCAGGCCAAAGAAGACGCCTACAAGAACGGGGACGGAGTCTTGTATAAACAGGCCAAAAACACACTGGCAAAGGAGATCAGAGTGGCTAAGAGAAACTACTCTGAAAAGCTGAAGAAACAGTTTTCAGCCAACGATCCTGCGTCGGTGTGGAAAGGCATGAAAGACATCACAAATTACAAGACACCACCCCCCGGCACCGTGTCAACTCAACAATTGGTCGACGATTTGAATGAGTTTTATTGCAGGTTTGATAAACCCTGTCTCACATCCCACACCCATTCAGACCCTCTCTCTACCAATCAATTAACACCTCAAGTAACCCCCACCTTCCCCCCTCCTGCACCTTTGATCTGCGAAGAGGAGGTGCGTCGGGTCTTCGTCAAACAGAAGACAAGGAAAGCACCAGGCCCAGACGGTGTCTCACCGGCCTGCCTAAAAACCTGTGCTGACCAGCTGGCCCCTATCTTCACAAAGATCTTCAACAGATCACTGGAGATGTGCGAAGTTCCTTCCTGCTTCAAACGCTCCACCATCATCCCCATCCCAAAGAAACCCAAAATCACAGGACTTAATGACTACAGACCTGTCGCCCTAACGTCTGTGGTCATGAAGTCACTTGAAAAACTGGTGTTGGACTACCTGAAGGACATCACTGGACCCTTGCTGGACCCCCAGCAGTTTGCTTACCGAGCAAACAGGTCTGTGGATGACGCAGTCAACATGGGACTGCACTACATTCTACAACATCTGGACAAACCAGGGACTTATGCGAGAATCCTGTTCGTGGACTTCAGCTCAGCCTTCAACACCATCATCCCACACCTCCTCCTGTCCAAATTAACCCAACTCTCTGTGCCCACCTCCATCTGTCAGTGGATCACCAACTTTCTGACAGACAGGCAGCAGATTGTGAGGCTGGGAAAATTCTCATCCAAAACTCGCGCAATCAGTACTGGAGCCCCCCAGGGATGTGTGCTCTCCCCGCTGCTCTTCTCCCTGTACACCAACGACTGCACCGCAAAAGACCCCTCTGTCAAACTCCTGAAGTTTGCAGACGACACCACACTCATCGGCCTCATCCGAAATGGCGACAAGTCTGCTTACAGACGGGAGGTCCAAGAGCTGGCTGTCTGGTGCAGTCATAACAACCTGGAGCTGAACACGCTCAAAACAGTGGAGATGATCGTAGACTTCAGGAGAAACACCTCAGCATTATCCCCACTCACCATCATGAACAACACTGTGGCAACAGTGGAGTCATTCAGGTTCCTGGGCACCACCATCTCACAGGACCTGAAGTGGGAGCCCCACATAGACTCCATTGTGAAGAAGGCCCAGCAGAGGTTGTACTTCCTTCGCCAGCTGAGGAAGTTCAACCTGCCACAGGAGCTACTGATGCAATTCTACTCCGCAGTCATTGAGCCCGTCCTCTGTACCTCTATAACTGTCTGGTTCGGCTCAGCTACGAAGTCAGACATCAGAAGACTGCAGCGGATAGTTCGGACTGCTGGAAGAATCATCGGCACATCCCCCCCCAGCTCTCCAAGAACTGCACTCGTCCAGAGTCAGTAAAAGGGCGAGCAAAATCATTCTAGACCCCTCACATCCAGGCCACTTCCTCTTCGAACCCTTGCCATCTGGCCGGCGCTACAGAGCACTGAACACCAGGACAGCCAGGCACAAGAAAAGTTTCTTTCCTCAGGCCATCTACCTCATGAACACCTAAATCTCTCCCCTAGAGAGTAAACCGTGCAATACATAATGCTATTTATATTTATATTTATAAAGATTTATCACATATCTCTTACTCACACTCCCTTGCATTTGTATCTAGTGACTATTTTTGTATATTGGGTACTTTTATATTTTTAAATATTTTTTATCCCTTGCTCACATACTCTATCTTCTCACCTGTCTTGTCACTGTCATTCTGTCTGTGCTGTGGTAGTTCCTGTCACCAAGACAAATTCCTTGTATGTGCGAACATACTTGGCAATAAAGCTCGTTCTGATTCTGATTCTGATTCAATGAAGCCAACAGGACCACATCGTTCGCAAAAAGCAGAGATGAGATCCTGCGGCCACCGAAACAGACACCCTCCATTCCCTGGCTGGTCCTAGAAATTCTGTCCATAAAGATAATGAACAGAATCGGTGACAAAGGGCAGCCCTGGCGGAGTCCAACATGCACCGGGAACAGGTCTGACTTACTGCCGGCAATGCGAACCAAGCTCCTACTCCGGTCATACAGGGAACGAACAGCCCGTAGCAACGAGCCCTGAACCCCATAATCCCGAAATACCCCCCACAGGATGCCACGAGGGACACGGTCGAATGCCTTCTCCAGGTCCACAAAACACATATGGACTGGTTGGGGAAACTCTCATGAACCCTCCAACACCCTAGTGAGGGTATACAGCTGGTCCAGTGTTCCACGGCCAGGGCGAAAACCGCATTGCTCCTCCTGAATCCGAGGTTCGACTATCGGTCGGATTCTCCTCTCCAGTACCCCGGCATAGACTTTTCCAGGGAGGATAAGGAGTGTGATCCCCCTATAGTTGGAACACAATCTCCGGTCCCCCTTCTTAAAAAGAGGGACCACCACCCCGGTCTGCCAGTCCAGAGGCACCGTCCCCGAACTCCACGCGATGCTGCAGAGGCGTGTCAGCCAAGACAACCCCACAACGTCCAGAGACTTGAGAAACTCGGGGCGGATCTCATCCACCCCCGGAGCCTTGCCACCGAGGAGTTTTTTGACTACCTCAGCAACTTCAGCCAGGGTAATGGACGAGTCCCCCTCCAAGTCCCCAGCCTCAGCTTCCTCTGCGGAAGGCATGTCGGAGGGATTGAGGAGATCCTCAAAGTACTCCTTCCACTGCCCGAGGACATCCTCAGTTGAGGTCAGCAGCGCACCACTTCCACTGTAAACAGTGTTGGCGGAACACCGCTTCCCCCCTCTGAGTCGCCGGACGGTTTGCCAGAATCTCTTTGAGGCCGACCGAAAGTCTTCCTCCATGGCCTCACCGAACTCCTCCCAGGCCCGAGTTTTTGCCGCGGCGACTGCCAGAGCCGCGCTCCGTCTGGCCCGCCGGTACCCGTCAGCTGCTTCAGGAGTCCCATGAGCCAGCCAGGACCGAAAGAATTCCTTCTTCAGCTTGACGGCATCCCTTACCTCCGGTGTCCACCACCGTGTTCGGGGATTGCCGCCGCGACAGGCGCCGGAGACTTTATGGCCGCAGCTCCGAACCGTCGCCCCCACAATGGAGGTGTGGAACATAGTCCATTCGGACTCAATGTCCCCAGTCTCCCTCGGGACCTGGTTGAAGCTCTGTCGGAGGTGGGAGGTGAAGACCTCTCTGACAGGGGCCTCCGCCAAATGTTCTCAACAGACCCTCACTATGCATTTGGGCCTGCCAGGTCTGTCCAGCTTTTTCCCCCGCCATCGAATCCAACTCACCACCAGGTGGTGATCAGTTGACAGCTCAGCCCCTCTCTTCACCCGAGTGTTCAAGACATATGGCCGAAGGTCAGAAGAAACGACTACAAAGTCGATCATTGACCTCCGACCTAGGGTGTCCTGGTGCCAAGTGCACTGATGGACACCCTTATGCATGGACATGGTGTTTGTTATGGACAAACCGTGACTAGCACAGAAATCCAATAACAACTCACCACTCGGGTTCAGATCAGGGAGGCCATTCCTCCCAGTCACGCCCCTCCAGGTATCACTGTCGCTGCCCGCGTGGGCATTAAAGTCCCCCAGTAGAACGACAGAGTCCCCAGAGGGAGCGCTTTCCAGCACGCCCCCCAGGGACTCTAAAAAGGCCGGGTACTCTACACTGCCGCTAGGCGCATAAGCACAAACGACAGTGAGAGACCGTTCCCTGACCCGAAGGCGTAGGGAGACGACCCTCTCATTCACCGGGGTAGACTCCAACACATGGCGGCTGAACTGGGGGGCTATTAATAAGCCCACACCCGCCCGCCGCCTCTCACCCTGGGCAAAGCCAGAATAGTGGAGAGTCCACCCTTGGTCGAGAAGACTGGTTCCAGAACCCAAGCTGTGAGTGGAAGTGATCCCGACTATATCTAGACGGTATCTCTCAACGTCCTGCACTAGATCAGGCTCCTTCCCCGCCAGTGAGGTGACATTCGAAGTCCCAAAAGCCAGAGTTGGCGCCCGAGGTTTGGGTCGGCCGGGCACTCGGCCCCGACCACCGCCCAAATCACAGCTCACCGGCCCCTTATGTCCTCTCCGGCAGGTGGTGAGCCCACCGAAGAGCGGGTCCACGTCTTGGCTTCGGGCTAAGCCCGGCCAGGCCCCGTGGGCATAGACCTGGCCACCAGGCGCTCCGGTGACCCCATACCGGGTGGGGTGAATGAGATCCTTGATTTAATAGTCATAAGGGGATTTGATCCACGCTTTGTCTCGTCTGTCACCCAGGACCTGTTTGCCTTGGGAGACCCTACCAGGGACATATAGCCCCAGGCAACATAGCTCCTGAGATCATTCAGGCACTCAAACACCTCCACCTCGGTAAGGTGGCGGTTCGCGGAGGGGATCTTAGACTTTCTTAAGACTTAATCACACACTTTTCTTTAAGCCTAAAATTAAAGTATTGTAACATCTCATTTTCAGTCTTGTTTCTGTTTCTCAAAATCAATCATAGTACTTTCTATGAAGGACCTGCATCCTTTGGTAAGGTCCCAGAAAGATATCTATTTCAGGTTTGCCATTTTATTAGTTCAGGTATGAACTTGGGTTTGAACTCAAGTAAAGCAGAATGGTAGTTTTTCCTGATTTGCTATGAAAAACTGTACCTGCAAAATAGCAATATTGTATAAGCTCTTGTCTAAGAGCTGCCGGAATGTTGTTATTCCGTATCTCACATTCAATAAGTATTTGTTTAATCATTTAAGAGTGGTATTGTCTAACAGACCATTGAATGTGGACAGTGAAGCACCTCTTAAAAAGTCAATCTTTCATGTGTAGCTGATGCAGTGTTCTGAAGAAGCCACCTCCATGACTCTGTGAATACAGCTATTTTAAAATGTTATGTAGGTCACATAAGAGCTGAGCCCAGAGAAAGTGGCTTATCAAATTACAGGTTTAGAGTTGAAGTGGACTGGGTAAAGCTAGCACATGTGATGCTTTTTTTGTGAGATCAGAACTTAAGACCTCAGTACAGGCTTTGCATGAAATATATCTTGTTGTACAAACAAGCCTTTATTTAAAAAATTGGCATATATGCATGAGATACCTGTGTTCACACTGATGTGTATTTCAATGCCCAGCCTGATGCTGTGTCTTGTAGAACCCAGATACAAAGAACTGAGCAAGTACACTTAAATTGGCCTGCTGTAACATATGGTAAGGTTAATTGCGGTTTACAGAGAATGTTTCAGTTCAGTTTAGGGCTGCTTTCCAGATTGGCTGGCATGTAATCAAACAACTTCCAGTCAAGATTGTTTATTTATTCCCACATTGTTTTAAGTATATGCAAATCACAAATTTTTACTACCAAAGGTTATCTGAGCCTGAATTAATGACTAAATTAGTTTCATTTCAGATATCAATGTAACATTTTTGTAAAACAGAGAAAATACAGGGAGGCCATTTTACACAGCTTCTTTAACATGTAATAATAAGCATTTGTATGTTCTTTTCATGGGTCCCATATAACAAAAAATCTTTCTGAAAATATTTCCCCTTTTTTACTCAGGGCAACAAAAATGTTATCCATTATGCTGTTATTTTACTGTGGAAAAGGGTATTTATTCTGTATAAATAGTAGCTTGTATGTTTGTGTCAAATGTTTCTGAACACAAATGCATACTTTCTTCAATCACCAAAAAAAAAAAAAAAAAAAAAATAGAATACTTCCATCTTGCCACTACTGCACAAATTATCTACATAAACAGAAATGAAATTGCCGATTCAGTACTATGACTGCTAATTATCCATTTAGCTGACACTTTTCTCTAAAGTGACTTAAAATGTTTAGATACTTGCCCTTGCTTTTGCACAAAGCCTGAAACACTACTTCAATCAGTAATCTTCTACACGTTATGGTTACAAAGCAGAGTTAGACACAAACAGCAACATTCTTTTCAGCAAAGCTTAAATTCCCCCCCCCCAAGAGCAACTACTGTTATGGGATTTCCTGGATCCAGAACAACCATGGTAACAGGGTGTCATGCTTGCCACAGGCTCTCCACTGCATCAGGGGGTGGCATCTTCCTCCTCACCAGGGCTCACACCTTTGTCTTCAGTTTTCCGTTACTACCGTACTGAGCCTCCCATTGTCTTCCCCCGTTCCACTTTGACATCACAGCAGCAAGCATGTTTGGGCTCAAATAGGTTAAGCAAAGACATGAAGGAGGTACACATATCAAATTACTTATTAGAAAACTTAGCAACAGCAGGCAGTAAGTAATAGTTGGGACCCCTTTTTTCTCGGACCAGCACCCCCAGCCCACTTTTCCATTAAGGCAACACATGGTCTCTCCCCAAAACAGTTGCACATGTATTTACATTCCCCTTTATCTCTTTATGCTAATAACAGCAACTTGCAGTTCACTGTCCACCAAGTTTCTAATTTTCTGTCTATAGCTTCCTTCTGTCTAAGCTTCCTTTTGGCTGATTACCTAAAGCAAAAGCTGCCATCAGAACTTCTGCAAATAGATTGCTGGGAAATCTCTACTGGGCTACAAAGTATGGATATAAACCAGGCAAAAACGTATGAAATTTGTATTTTCTTAACATTTCTTTAATTTGAAAAATGGTGGCATGGCTGTTTTCTCAGGTGTCTCCTTAAATTTTGGCTTTGCTTCAGAAACCCACAATTTTAAAAATCCCCTCAAATGGGTTTTAAGTTACTACAGCTGATATAACTCAATATCTCCTGCCAATGGCAACAAGGATTATCTGATTTTCTCCTCTACTCAGAGTAAGGATGGATAAAAAAACTCAAGTCAGATGAAACAACTATAAAGTCGATCGTTGACCTTTGGCCCAAAGAGCTCTGGTATCAAGTACACTTATGAGTATCCCTGTGTTTGAACATGGTGTTCATTATGGACAAACCATGACTAGCACAGAAGTCCAATAACATTTCACCATTCGGTTTAGATCAGGCAAGCCATTCTTCCTAATCATCCCACTCCAGATTTCACAGTCACTGCCAACGTGAGCGTTGAAGTCCCCCGGCAAGACTATGGCGTGTGTAGGTGAGGCCCTGTCCAGAACCCCACCTACTCTCTCCAAGAAGGTTGAATACTCTGAACTGCTGTTTGGTGCATAAGCACACACAACAGACAAAGTTTTCCTCTCTACGACTTTAAGTAGCCCTCTCGTCCCTCAGGACAAACTCCAACTGTATGGCAGCCAGCCAGGGGCTTGTGAGTATACCCAGTGCAGCGCCTCTTACCCTGTGCAACTCCTTAGTAGGAGAAAGACCACCCCCTTTCAAGGAGTTTGGTTCCAGAGCCAACACTGAGTGGACGTGAGCACAACTATATCTAGTTGGTATCTCTCAACCTCGTAGCAGTTCCAGCTCCTTCCCCCCAGTGAGGTTACACTGTACATGCCAAGAGCCAGCTTCTGCCACTAGGGGCAGTGACACCACACGCTACCCAGCACCTTCCTGCTGCCTAGAATACATTGCACCTGACCCCCATGTTGGACCTTGTGGGTGGTGGGCCCACATGGCCCCCCACTCTGTCTTATTGGACTGTGCCTGGCCAGGTTATGTAGGCTGCCCAGCCACCAGTGCTCACCTAGGAACAGTACCTGCAGGCCTGATTCCAGGGGTAGGTTCCAGTGACCATATTCATTCTATGTGTGGGCCGGAAGGTGATGTCTTTGCTTTTTGAGGATAATGTTGTCCTTTTGGTACCATCACATGGATGCCTCCAGCACATACTGGAATGGTTTGCAGTCAAATGTGAAGCGGTTGGTATGAGGATCAGCACTTCCATTTCTGAGTCCATGGTTCTCTCACAGAAAAGAATGGCATGGCCCCTTAAGGTAAGGAGATAAACTCCTCCACCTGGGGCAAATTTTAAGTATCTTGTGGTCTTGTTCATGAGTGAGGGGAGGAGGGAACATGAGATTGGTGGCAGAATGGGAGTAGTGGCAACAGTAATGCGGTTGTTGCACCAGACTGTAGTGGTGAAAGGGGAGCTGAGCCATAAGATAAAGCTCTCGATTTACTGGTTGGGCTACATCCCTACCCTCACTTATGGTAATGAACTCTGGGTAATGACCGAAAGAATACGATCGTAGATACAAGCGGCTGAAATGAGTTTTCTCTGCAGGCTGGTGGGACTCACTCTCCGTGACAGGGTGAGGAGTTCGGCCATCTGGGATGAACTCAGAGTAGAGCTGCTACTCCTCTGCATTCAGAGGAGCCAGTTGAGGTGGTTTGGGCATGTGGTAAAGTACCTTTGAAGGTATACCATGCACGACCAAATGGGATGAGACCCCGAGATCGGCCCAGGACCTGCTGGAGAAGTTATATTTCCCAGTTGGCCTGGGAATGGCTGGGGATCTGCTGGGTTGAGCTGGAGGAAGTTGGGGGGGGGGGGGGGGCAGGAACCTCTGGGCTGCTGTGCTCTCCCTATTGCCCCTGCAACCCTAGTAGAACAAGCAGGAATGAAAATGGATGGATGGACATATTCGACATACTCCTGAAAAGCGCCAAAACAAACAATCAGTATGTAATGGAGTTGTGCAACAGAAGCAAAACTTGCGAATTCGGGGGGCTGTTGCACTCTCAAAAAAATAGAATTGTGTTTGGTGTTCTGTATGGTTTTCTGAGGAAGACTTAAATAAGTTATATTTTGACCTGGAAAAAGCTATTCCAAAAAGCCAAGTCAGACTTGGGAAAAACTATTTAGAAGGTAGTTTCTAGTGTAGAAGTTTGCGCTTCTGCCTTTGGCTCTGAAGGGTGCAGGTTCAAATCTCTCTCTGGCTCTAGTACCTTAGAACCCAATCTTAATTTCTTCAGGAAAAGTTACCCTGCTATATAAGTGGTTTAGTAACTAAAACTGATTAACATACATCACTTTGAAGAAGAGTGTCAGTTAAATTAATAAATGTTTTGTCACCATTATGTTGTGTAGATCTGCAGAGACAGTCAAAACTAAAGAACTGGTCAGTGATGGCATGCACTGTGTACACATTAAAAAATGGGGCACATGTATTAAAAGCAAACAATACATATGCCAAAAAACAAGAATACAATTAAACATAAAATTGATACAGAAAGTGATCAGAAACAGTTGTGTTGTTGCTGGGGAATGCAACATCCTCCAAGAAAATGTCCAGTTTATGGAAAAACTTGCAATGAATGCAGCAAAAAAAAAAAATATATATATATAAAAAATATACACACACACATTTTCAGAACCGCTTGTCCCATACGGGGTCACGGGGATATATATATATAAATAAATAATGTATATGCAAAGTGCTGTAGGATCCAAAGTAAACCATAAAGAAAAGTAGATACAGTCTACAAAAATGAAGATAACTTCTATACGGATGCAGTATCAGAAAAGTTAGAACAGAAAAATGGAAAGTGAATGAGGAGGACATAAAATTTTAATCTGATGCAGGTGCAGAAGTAAATATTATTTCTGAAATGGATTTCAAGAGTTTGGAACCCGGATCAAAATTGCACATAGGCAAGAAGTGACAACAAATGGAGGTGCAGACGTACATGTGAAAGGGAAGTGCATAACTAAGGTGTCTTACGAGAACAGAGAAGATGTTCCTTCATTTATTTGTATCCTCCTGCTACATTTGTACATGTGATGTTGTAGTGCTGTGTGTTTGTCATTTTAATTGTACTGATGTATAATAGTTTGTATTAATATAGAAAGGGTTATATGTTTTATAAGCTGTTGATGTCTCTTTTTTAGCTCTTCTATTGTTAGGTTCTTTTCCTGTCCTTTGAGCAGGAGATTGATAGAGGAAGATGGAGTGGCTTGAAGCACTGTGATGAAAAGTTTGATAATTGGTTATCGTGGTTTATTGAGTTAATAGACTGCAGTGTCATAATAAAGGCTAACTCCAGGGTAGAAAAACTGGGTTTGGTTGGTTATCTCCAGTTAACTCGTTGAGAGCAGAAGAAGTTGCTAGTGCGAGGAAGATGCATTCACGTCGGGTTGTTCCCGCTTTGACCAAATTTGAGGCAGCGTAAGTGTCTGGGGCCTGGTACAACAGGAAACAGGATCCTGGGTGAGCCCCACGTGCCAGCCTGGGATTTGCCACCACACTGTCCTCAGCGGAGAGAGAAAACTGGAGGACTGGTTGTTGACCGTTGGAGAGTTTCAAAGGAGCAGTGAGTAAAGACTTTTTTCCTTCGAGGTGAACAGCTGAGCTCCAACAAGCGCGCCACTGTCTGAGGTATGATGAACTGAGGAGGAAACCGGGGTCCTAAGTTGTGTATTTTCTTTGTTATTCCTAAATTATGTCATTGAGTGTTATCTGGTTCTGTATTAAATATTTCTTCTATTTTTTTATATTGGATTCTGATAGCATAATTGTCATGTGGAACACAGGATGTGGGGACGGCTGGACTCAAGTCCAGGATCATTTGTCAGGAACCGAGGGATCAGGCGAGTTCTCGGTGTCGGGGACAGGCAAAGAGTCAGTCGATCGGCGGTCAGAGTGACTGAGTATCCATGGACGTAGTCAGGAGACGAGGCGAATGGTCAGAGGCCGGGGAACGAAGAACAGGGGTTTGGAATAAAGGAGTTTGGGACAAAAGCGCTAAGGACAATGGTTGTCTCATTGAGATTCTGCAAGTGCGAAGTAGTTGAGGAGGGTCTTTTTTAGCCTAGTGCTCTAATTGTCATCAGGTGCTTGATCGTCATCAGGTGCTGTTGATTACAGTGCAAGTGTGAACTTGACAGTAATTTTTGCTTTTTCATGTGTTTCTACTGTGGTGGTTTTTTTTTTTAGGGGAAAAAACAGAAGGGCTATGGTTGCTAACTGTGCTGCATGGGAGGGCTAAGCTCACAATAACAGTAGTATAGCAATACAACACATTACTGGACCTCTCTGCACCCTGCTTGGAGTCATACACCTAGTTCGTAAGTTACAGGAGACACATCTCAAAATTATGTTTTTCGTAGATACCACTAATTCACCTCCCATGCAGTTTCAGAACCGCTTGTCCCTTACGGGGTCACGGAGCCTACCCGGCAACACAGGGCGTAAGGCCGGAGGGGAAAGGGGACACACCCAGGACGGGACACCAGTCCGCCGCAAGGCACCCCAAGCAGGACTTGAACCGCAGACCCACCGGAGAGCAGGACTGCAGTCCAACCCACTGCGCCACCGCATCCCCACTCACCTCCCATGCAAAAACCTAAAAACCAGAACTGAGTAGGAGGGGGCTACATATTTATTGTAGTACAGAAAGACGGGGGGTGCGGTGGAGCAGTAACAGTAGCAGAAACATGGTATGCACAAATCAAAAAAGTTGTTCAGCATCACCCATGCAAGTGAAAGATTTCATCAGTTTGTGTCAGGGCAGAAAATTAGTGTAGAGACAGGCCACAAACCCAGTTTGGAATTGCATTACTGTGAAAGCAACTAATGGCTGAACACAGAGAATAAATACTGAGTGTCTTGTTGGACTTAAAAGTGTCCTTTGTTTGTCACATGACTACACTTGTCATGGTTGCGCGTAGTGAGGACGGACTCAAGTGCAGAGTTCTCATACACCGATGTTCAATGAAGCCGAATCAAAATCCAAAAGCAAAGTCGAGGGGCAGGCGTGGGTCAGGCGATCAGCAAACGTAGTACAAAGGGCTAGGCAAAGAACGTGGTCGGGAATAAACAGGCAAAGGGTCGATGTCGGAATAGGTTCTCGGAAACATGGCTTGCAGGGAAACAAGGAGGCAAAACAAGATTCCGCGTCTGGGCTTCCTCGGCTTCCCTCTTTATTACCGCTCCTATCAGGAAGCGGCAGGTGTCGCCGATGTGCCGGCTGCGGGGGACGTGACAACACTGAGTTGGTTGCGCTTCCTTAAGTTGAGAAATAAAACTAAATTAAGGTAATTCCTATGTAGACCAGATGCTGAGAAATTGGATCATGCTTTTGTTACAGGTAAGTTAGATTACTGTAATGCTTCATTATCGAGCTGTAGCAGGGAGAAAAAACATGCTGAATATTTGCTAGAACTAGGAAGTATGATCATATAACACCAGTGCTTAAATCGCTGCATTAGCTTGCAGTTACCTTTACAGTTGATTACAAAACCCTACATCTGACCTATAAAGCAGCAAATGGCATTGCTTTGGCTTGGTTTTGTGAGATTGATTCTTATACTGTAGTCCAAGACTGTGACTTTATTCATTGGATGCAGGTTACCTTAAAGTACCCAGGATCAAAGAGACCTGCATGGGAGGGCATGCCTTTAGCTATAGAGCACCTAAACTTATGAATAGCCTATCGGTTACTGTCAGGAATGCCCCTCTGTCTTAGCCTTTAAATCCAGGCTAAAGACTTACATGTTCACTTGAGCATATCACTAAGCAGTGTACTGCCAGTTGGTTGTGCTTCTTTTTCCTTTTGTATGAACCCCTTTAATCTTTAGTCATCATTTTTAACATGTTTCTTGTTTGTTGCATTGTTTCCCTGTAACAAGACCTGAGGAGGCCGGCCGGCCATCATACCAGCACATCATGGTGACTGAAGCTGATGACCGCCTGTCATGATGGACGAGACGTATCGATGCAGACTAGGACATCAAGTTAGCACTCAGCTACAATGTTATTACTGCTTGTAAATTGGCTTGAAAGTCTTTAGTCTTGAATGGCCAGAAGGGGTGGGCAGCCACTGGCACCTGGACCCGCAGATGCTTTTTCCCCTCCCTTGACTTTCAGTTGGCAGTTTTTTTGTTCCTTTCCTCCGTGGCTAATAGGGATACTTATACGTTTAATAACTACATGGATACTCCTCCGTGAACCGCCACCTTACCGTGGTGGAGGGGTTTGAGTGCCTGAATGAGTCCAGGAGCTACGTTGTCTTGGGCTATATGCCCCTGGTAGGGTCTCCCATGGCAGACAGGTCCTGGATGACAGACGAGACAAAGCGCGGTTCAAAAACCCCTTATGAAGGAAAAATCAAGGCGTCCGTTTACCCCGCCCGGTATGGGGTCACCGGGGCCCCACCCTGGAGCCAGGCCTGGGGGGGGGGCTCGCATGCGAGCGCCTGGTGGCCAGGTCTATGCCTACGCCTTCGGGTCAGGGAACGGTCTCTCACTGTCATTTGTGCTTATGCGCCTAGCGGCAGTGTAGAGTACCCGGCCTTTTTAGAGTCCCTGGGGGGCGTGCTGGAAAGCGCTCCCTCTGGGGACTCTGTCGTTCTACTGGGGGACTTTAATGCCCACGTGGGCAGCGACAGTGATACCTGGAGGGGCATGATTGGGAGGAACGGCCTCCCTGATCTGAACCCGAGTGGTGAGTTGTTATTGGATTTCTGTGCTAGTCGCGGTTTATCCATAACGAACACCATGTTCATGCATAAGGGTGTCCATCAGTGCACTTGGCACCAGGACACCCTAGGTCGGAGGTCGATGATCGACTTTGTAGTCGTTTGTTCTGACCTTCGGCCATATGTTTTGGACACTCGGGTGAAGAGTGGGGCTGAGCTGTCAACTGATCACCACCTGGTGGTGAGTTGGATTCGATGGCAGGGGAGAAAGCTGGACAGACCTGGCAGGCCCAAACGCATAGTGAGGGTCTGTTGGGAACGTTTGGCGGAGGCCCCTGTCAGAGAGGTCTTCAACTCCCACCTCTGACAGAGCTTCAACCAGGTCCCGAGGGAGGTGGGGGACATTGAGTCTGAATGGACTATGTTCCGCGCCTCCATTGTCGGGGCGGCGGTTCGGAGCTGCGGCCAGAAGGTCTCCGGCGCCTGTCGTGGCGGCAATCCCCGAACACGGTGGTGGACACCGGAAGTAAGGGATGCCGTCAAGCTGAAGAAGGAGTTCTATCGGGCCTGGCTGGCTCATGGGACTCCTGAAGCAGCTGACAGGTACCGGCGGGCCAGACGGAGCGCGGCTCTGGCAGTCGCCGCGGCAAAAACTCGGGCTTGGGAGGAGTTCGGTGAGGCCATGGAGGAAGACTTTCGGTCGGCCTCAAAGAGATTCTGGCAAACCGTCCGGCGACTCAGAGGGGGGAAGCGGTGTTCCGCCAACACTGTTTACAATGGAAGTGGTGCGCTGCTGACCTCAACTGAGGATGTCCTCGGGCAGTGGAAGGAGTACTTTGAGGATCTCCTCAATCCCTCCGACACGCCTTCCGTAGAGGAAGCTGAGGCTGGGGACTTGGAGGGGGACTCGTCCATTACCCTGGCTGAAGTTGCTGAGGTTGTCAAAAAACTCCTCGGTGGCAAGGCTCCGGGGGTGGATGAGATCCGCCCCGAGTTTCTCAAGTCTCTGGATGTTGTGGGGCTGTCTTGGCTGACACGCCTCTGCAGCATCGCGTGGAGTTCGGGAACGGTGCCTCTGGACTGGCAGACCGGGGTGGTGGTCCCTCTTTTTAAGAAGGAGGACCAGAGATTGTGTTCCAACTATAGGGGGATCACACTCCTTAGCCTCCCTGGGAAAGTCTATGCCGGGGTACTGGAAAGGAGAATCCGACCGATAGTCGAACCTCGGATTCAGGAGGAGCAATGTGGTTTTCGCCCTGGCCGTGGAACACTGGACCAGCTCTATACCCTCACTAGGGTGCTGGAGGGTTCGTGGGAGTTTGCCCAACCAGTCCATATGTGTTTTGTGGACCTGGAGAAGGCATTCGACCGTGTCCCTCGTGGCATCCTGTGGGGGTACTTCGGGATTATGGGGTTCGGGGCTCGTTGCTATGGGCTGTTCGTTCCCTGTATGACCGGAGCCGCGCTCCGTTTGGCCCGTCGGTACCCGTCAGCTGCTTCAGGAGTCCCATGAGCCAGCCAGGCCCGATAGAACTCCTTCTTCAGCTTGACGGCATCCCTTACTTCCGGTGTCCACCACCGTGTTCGGGGATTGCCGCCGCGACAGGCACCGGAGACCTTATGGCCGCAGCTCCGAACAGCCGCACCGACAATGGAGGAGCGGAACATAGTCCATTCAGACTCAATGTCCCCCACCTCCCTCGGGACCTGGTTGAAGCTCTGTCGGAGGTGGGAGTTGAAGACCTCTCTGACAGGGGCCTCCGCCAAACGTTCCCAACAGACCCTCACTATGCGTTTGGGCCTGCCAGGTCTGTCCAGCTTTTTCCCCCGCCATCGAATCCAACTCACCACCAGGTGGTGATCAGTTGACAGCTCAGCCCCTCTCTTCACCCGAGTGTCCAAGACATATGGCCGAAGGTCAGAAGAAACGACTACAAAGTCGATCATCGACCTCCGACCTAGGGTGTCCTGGTGCCAAGTGCACTGGTGGACACCCTTATGCATGAACATGGTGTTCGTTATGGATAAACCGCGACTAGCACAGAAATCCAATAACAACTCACCGCTCGGGTTCAGATCAGGGAGGCCGTTCCTCCCAATCACGCCCCTCCAGGTATCACTGTCGCTGCCCACGTGGGCGTTAAAGTCCCCCAGTAGAACGACAGAGTCCCCAGTGGGAGCGCTTTCCAGCACGCCCCCCAGGGACTCTAAAAAGGCCGGGTACTCTACACTGCCGCTAGGCGCATAAGCACAAACGACAGTGAGAGACCGTTCCCTGACCCGAAGGCGTAGGGAGATGACCCTCTCATTCACCGGGGTAGACTCCAACACATGGCGGCTGAACTGGGGGGCTATTAATAAGCCCACACCAGCCCGCCGCCTCTCACCTTGGGCAACGCCAGAATAGTGGAGAGTCCACCCTCGATCGAGTAGAGTGGTTCCAGAACCCAAGCTGTGAGTGGAAGTGAGCCCGACTATATCTAGACGGTATCTCTCAACTTCCCGCACCAGCTCAGGCTCCTTCCCCGCCAGTGAGGTGACATTCCAAGTCCCAAAAACCAGAGTTGGCGCCCGAGGTTTGGGTCGGCCGGGCACTCGGCCCCGACCACCGCCCAAATCACAACGCACCGGCCCCTTATGGTTTCTCCGGCAGGTGGTGAGCCCACCGAAGAGCGGCTCCACGTTGTGGCTTCGGGCTGAGCCCGGCCAGGCCCCGTGGGCATAGACCTGGCCACCAGGCGCTCGCATGCGAGCCCCCCCCCCAGGCCTGGCTCCAGGGTGGGGCCCCGGTGACCCCATACCGGGCGGGGTAAACGGACGCCTTGATTTTTTTGTCATAAGGGGTTTTTGAACCGCGCTTTGTCTCGTCTGTCATCCAGGACCTGTCTGCCATGGGAGACCCTACCAGGGGCATGTAGCCCCAGACAACATAGCTCCTGGACTCATTCAGGCACTCAAACCCCTCCACCACGATAAGGTGGCGGTTCACGGAGGAGTGTTCATGGGGATATTTTACAAAATTAAAGGACACAAATTTATTTCAAGCCAACTATTTCCTTTTCCTATCAAATTGGCAATGGGAACCTTTTATAGAGAATGGGATGGTGGGATCTTATCCCTACTACCAACCCCCGGCTATAGCAATCTTTGAAACCTTATGGTCAAGACCGTTATTAACAGACATGCTGTTACAAGCTATGGTATAAGTGGTATGGTATGGTATGTTAACAGACAAGCTGTTACAAGCTATGTACTGTATATTCAACAGTGCACTAGGACCTAACCCGCTCTTCAGGGGTTGCAACCTGCAGTAGGCTACTATAAATCCTCTATAAATCACTGGCAGGTTCCTATGTCACAGCCACAAAGCCAGAAAAGAGAAGGTAAGATGGAAGTGGGGGACCATTGATTGTTTATCCAAAGGGTAAAGCGGGAATCATGGTCTGGAGCAAGAGTATGTTAAAGAATCAAAGAGCAAACATTGTTATGAAGGATAATCCAAGGTCGATGTCGAAGTGCAGAGCGGTGGTCAAAAGCAGAGGATGTATGGATGTGGGGCGAGGAATTCGGTCCTGGGTGAAGAGGCCAACACACTGCGCCCCCCTACACACCACCTGAAACCACTTGTCCCATACAGGGTCACAGGGAGCCAGAGCCTAACCCAGCAACACAGGGCATAAGGCTGGAGAGGAAAGGGACACACCCAGGACAGGACACCAGTCTATCATAAGGCACCCCAAGTGGGACTTGAACTGCAGACCCACTGGAAAGCAGGACCTGGTCCAACCCACTGCACCACTACAACCACCCCACACTGGACCATGTTTACACAAATGCTAATAATGCATACAAGGCCCTGCCTTGTCCCCATCCAAGACAGTCTGACCATGTTTCTTTGTTAATGTTGCAGCTTACAAGCCGCTCATTAACAGGATTAAACCAACTAGCAAAATGGTTAGAGTACGGCCTGAGGGCACAATGTTACAACTACAGGAGTGTTTTGAGAGCACAAAGTGGAACGTTTTTACCGAAAACAGCTCTCTAGAGCAATACATCTCATCTGTCCTGTCCTACATTAATTACTGCATAGAGAATGTTACCACAGTTAAGAAAACCCATGTGTTCCCTAACCATAACCCTAGATGACCAAAGAGACCAGGAGTTGAGATGAGATGTGGTTTACAGGGCAGATGACACAGCAGCGTATAGTTCAGCCAGGGCTAATCTAAAGCGAGGCATTAATGCAGCAAAACTCAAGCTTAAACTCAGGATTGAGGACAGTTTTAATAACAACAACCCACGACATATGTGGCAAGGCATACAAGCTGTCACAGACTACTAAAGGAATTAATTTAATTTGCCTATAGATAGTAATCTATCCATAGTGGAGAAACTTAACTTGCACTTTGCCCGCTTTGACAAAGATAACTATTGTAGGGAAACAGTTAAGCCTATACTGCCAGCTGACCAACATCAACCGCCAACATTGGATACTAACGAGCTTAGAAAGGTTCTGTGCAGTGTCAATGTAAGGAAAGTGGCTGGTCCTGATGGTGTCCCAGGGCATGTACTTCGTACTTGCACTGACTAGCTGACAGCGGTTTTCACCAGCATTTTTAACCTCTCCTTGACCAGTGCTGTTGTCCAACCCTGCCTCAAAACTACAACAATTATGCGCATTCCCAAACAGCAAAATGTGAGTTGCCTGAATGACTATCGCCCGATTGCACTTACATTCTTGATATCCAAGTGCTTCGAGAAGCTGATTCTGGCACATATTAAAGCATCATCCCTGCCACTCTGGATCAGTATCAGTTTGCTTATCAGGCAAGGAGATCAACAGAGGATGCAATCAGCCTTGGCTTCCACACTGCCTTGGAGCATTTGGATAGGCCAAACGTTTGTCAGAATGCTCTTCTTTGACTTCAGTTCGGCCTTCAACATGGTCATCCCCAGTGTACTGGTTTCCAAACTCAACAACCTAGGCCTAAGCACAGCCATCTGTAGTTGGACTCTGGACTTCCTGACCAACCATCCCCAGAACGTTAGGTTAGAAAAGCACACCTCTTCCACTCTCAACCTGAACACTGAAGTTCCGCAGGGAGGTATGTCGAGTCCTCTGCTGTATGCACTCTTCGCCCATGACTGTCTACCTGCCCACGCAACAAACACCATTGTCAAGTTTGCATATGATAGAACAGTCATTGGTTTGATTACAAACAATGATGAGACTGCATACAGGGAGGAGGTACGAAACCTGGCAGCCTGGTGCTCCGCCAACAATCTTATTCTTAACACCAGGAGACAAAGGAGATTGTGGTAGACTTCAGGAAGAAAAGGAAAACTTACCCTAGTCCTGTGCTCAAAAATGGGAGGCTGTGGAAAGAGTCAACAGTTTCAAATTCTTGGCAGTAAACATTACACAAGACTTCTCTTGGGCCACATACACCTCTGCTATCACTGTGAAGGCACAACAACACCTCTGTTTCTTCAGAAAACTGAGGAGAGTGAGACTGCTCCAGGATCTTCTTGTGAATTTCTATTGATGTACAGTGGAGAATGTACTGATGTACTGCATTACAGCATGGTATGCCAGCTGCACAAGAGAAGACCAGAAGGTTCTGCAACGGGTCATCAGGATGGCTCAGAACATCATCAGCACACAGCTACCAGCAGTCAAAGACATTTATCTGTCGAGATGTCAGAGCAGAGCTTCTAAAATTATCAGGGACACCACTCACCCTGTATGCTACCTCTGTAAAACTGCTCCCTTCTGCAAGGCGATACAGGACAATTCACACACACCACAAGGATGAAAAACAGCTTCTTCTCCAGAGCTGTGAAACAGCTGAACACCCCCTGATTTGTATTGCATTATATTGCATTGTATTATCTATTTATTTATTTATTTATTTAGTTATTATCTATTTACATTGTTTAATTTTCTATTTTTATACTTAAGTGTTTGTGTTTTATATTCTGTAAAGAACTCAGGGAATACCATTATAATTTCATTGTATTGCACAGCAGTACAATGACAATAACGTCTTCAATTCAATTCAACCAACCAACGTCAACAACCGCTTGTCCCGAGAGGGATTGCGGTGAGACGGAGCCTTATCCGGCAATAGAGGTTACATGGCTGATGGGGGAGGGAGCACACCCAGGATGGGACACCAGTCTGCCACAAGGCACCCCAAGCAGGTCCTGAACCTCAGATCTGCCACATAGCAAGTACTGGTCAAACCGGCTGAAAGAGGCAGAAATGAGCAAGGGGTCCAAAACATCACAGGCCGAAACCCAAGACTGCTTCGCAGACCCATAGCCCTCCCAGTGCACCTGGTATTGAAGTCCCGCTTGCCAGCGGCGAGAATCAAGCAGTGCTTCCACTCGGTAGATGGATAGACGGGGCAGTTGGCCCTAACTGGAGGCCTGGAGGAGGGAAGTGCTACACGGTTTGAGGAGGGATACATGGAAGTGCGGATTGACCTGGAGCCATGGGGGCAGTAGGAGCCAATAGGTGACTGGAGTAACTCTGCATATGACCTTGAAGGGCCCTATCTAATGGGGACTAAGCTTCTTTGAGGGGAGGTATACCTTGAGATCCCATGTAGACAACCACACTCATTGTCCTGGGTGGAGGATGAGGTGGTGGCGATGTCAGTTGGCTTGCTGCTTGTGTCTTTGAGTGCTCCACTGGAGGTGCTCCTTTACTACCTGCCAGGTCTCCCTGCTGTTCTTGTACCAGTCCTCCACCATGGGGATCTGGCTCAGTTGGGAGTGCCAGGGAAACAGGGCCGGCTGGTACCCCAGTACACAGCGAAACAGGGACACACCTGTGGATTCATCTGTTAGGAAGTTATGGGCATACTCTGTCCATGGCAGGAAGCGGGCTCACTGGTGCTGCTTCTACTCCTTAGGTTCAATTCAATTCAATTGTATTTATTTTTATAGAGCGCTCTTCTCACGTCATGACACAGGTAGCACCCAATGTTTCTAAATTTAGTTACAGTGAATTCTTAAATTTTCCAATTATTTTGTATTATATTTATGTTAAAACAGGCTTGCATGTATTACTTGCAGAATGTTACAAAATAGCCAGTCAACATCTACAACTGCTTGTCCCAAGCAGAGTCGCAGCCTACCTGGCAACACAGGGTGCAAAGACGAAGAGGACATGCCACAAGTCCACCACAAGGCACCCAAAACATGGCTCAAACTCCAGACCCGCCACACAGCGGGCATCAGCCAAACCCAGTGCACCCCCCCCCCCCCCCCCCCCCATTTCAAAATGCAAAAAGTTTAATTATGCCATAGCTTGTGTCTTATTTCCTTCTATAGTGTCATATTGTAACAATTAAATTATAACTTTAAAAAAGGTAAAACTAAAATCGTGATTTTCTGAGACTCCAGTCATACAGTTGTTACTGTGACATGCCTATTCTATATAAAAGAAATAAAAACGAAATCTCAGCTTTGAAAATAGATGTTCTCAAGAAACATTAAGTATGTTGCTCCAAGATGTAGACTTGCCTCATCCCAATTTTTTTTTAGATTTAAAAAGTGTGGCATATCAGTGTATGCACCCCTATTAAATCTGCTACCCTGGCAGTGCTGTCTGACTGCCCATTGGTTACATGCACAGTTCAGGAGTGTGGGCAAGTGCGTGGTGTAGATGGGGGTACATGCCATGGTATCATGCTGCACCTGTCTTCCAAGTACACTTATCATTAACCACAGCTCATCTGTGGCAAATGTGTTCTTGCCCAACACGTCAGCAATTGGTCACATAAAAACTATTTTAAAAAAAGAATCAGCACCAAAAATTAAACATTGGAAAACAAGCCTTGTTGTAATGCAGTGAGAACCAAAAAAAATATATTCTCCCTGTTGAAATATCCAGTGGAAAACTAAGTTAATACCTTCGGCAATGTCTAAATTCAGAGATTAAAAGAAATATGGGCATTGGATGTTCTGTGTATAACAGCTTCAGCTTCAACATATTTTCTGCTACAAAGGTTTGGAGTTTTACCAGGTGACTTAGCATACTGGAATGATGCCACTAGCATTTTTAGTACAGTTCCTCCAATGAAAAAATCATAACATCCATGGCAGGAAATACATAAATACTGAACACAATGTCCCAATACTGCACAAAATTCTTATGCTACATTCATATGCCATGTAGTGTAAGTGTGATATGTCTACAATGGGTGGTGTGGATGTTCTACTGTCAGGGTGTAAAATTCATGAAAAACTGTTATATTACAATTGGAAATTGCAACGACTGTAGTAAGCTGTTTATGGATCAGGCTCAAGTGTAATCTATAGTTCAGTATGAAAAATCAAGATGCTGCATGTAGCCAAATATCAGTGTTTACAACCAATAAAAAGGGATCTTTAAAAATCCAATTTTTTTCATGCAACTAGAGCTGTTCAAGGTAAGTACTACTGGATTGGTGTTGCCAAGCATTGCATCAATGAGTAATAACTAAGATGCAGTTTTAAAGAGTAGTGTGAAACAAAAGCAAAAATGAAACCAGACAGAAAGAAGAAACACAGAAGTGGGTGCCCTGTGACATGATTGGTAATGCGACTGTCTGATAACACTTAGGCTGTTTGGGCATAGGATGAAATATAGCTCTATTTGTGGAGTTTACATTGTCTACTGGCATTTACATGCATTTTCTGTGGGTGCATGGGTTTTTTCTCAGATTTCAAAGACATGCATTTCAGATGAATTGGTGACCCTACTTAGTCCCGCACTAGGTGCTTCTGGGACAGGGTTGAACAATAGTAAATACTTATTATAGAGACTCTTCATGCAGTCCAAAACCATCTTAGGTTTACTTTTGGT
The DNA here is from genome assembly GCF_900964775.1 of Scleropages formosus. Taxonomy (NCBI): domain Eukaryota; kingdom Metazoa; phylum Chordata; class Actinopteri; order Osteoglossiformes; family Osteoglossidae; genus Scleropages; species Scleropages formosus. The sequence continues at coordinate 26,690,592 of NC_041821.1, forward strand.
GTGACATCATGACAGTGTGTTAGCATTTAGAAGCAGGTTTTGGAGTGAGGGGGATGCGGTGGCGCAGTGGGTTGGACCACAGTCCTGCTCTCTGGTGGGTCTGGGGTTTGAGTCCCGCTTGGGGTGCCTTGTGGCAGACTGGCGTCCTGTCCTAGGTGTGTCCCCTTCCCTCTCTGGCCTTACGCCCTGTGTTTCTGGGTAGGCTCCGGTTCCCCGCAACCCCGTATGGGACAAGCGGTTCTGAAAGTGTGTGTGTGTGTGTGTGTGTGTGTGTGTGTTTTGGAGTGATCAGGTGGTTGTCCGGTCTCATCCATATCTGGTAATCAGGGTCAGAAATAGGCAGTGCAGTAGCAACAGCTTCCAGATCTCACCTGAGCAATGTACACCCAGAGTGTGTGTTTTTGCATTATGGATGGAAGGACAATAAATATGTCTTCAAAATAGCAACCTCAAGGTTACAAATCTATTTTGTACCTACTTTTGCATTATCTGCCCCAAAGTTACAGCTGGCAAATGTTGTTTTTTAATCACGTTTTTATTATAATGATTCTTACCACTTTGTAGGTACTGAATGCTGCCATCTACCCAGTCTGTTTTTAATAATGGTTAAACAAAGAAAAGAAAAATGATAAATAACGGTTCACTCAAGTGTTAATTTTATAATGATAAAAATAATAATGAGAAAATAAGGCAGTTCCAGAATTATCATTACTTCAGGATACCTGTAATGAGCAGTGGCAAAGAGACTGCCACACCCATGCTGCCAGAGTAACGAAGCACACCTGGGGCTCGGCACAGACAGACACATAAAAGGCTGCGGCAGAGCAAGAGCTAATGTGGAACCTTGTTCAGCCTGGTGACTTGTCACCTTCTTGCTCAGCCTTAGTGTCTTCCTTGCCCTTACGTCCTCTTCCCAGTTCCCTTGCCCCACTCCTTTGTCCTCCTCGACTCTTTGTGATCATCGGCCTCATCTTTTGGATTTCCCATTCTACGACATACGCACCTCAGAGACCTTCGTCTGTCCTGTGACAACGATTCTTGGATTTCCCATAATAAAGCTCCTTTGCTCTGCGCTTGGGTCCGTCAACTTCCTTCCGGAACAGACCATGACAGAGACATATGACATGGATTGTCTAGGGCTCTGTAAAAATTATTGTTTTCCAGTGGAAAAAAGCAAGCAGGCCATCCCAGAATTAAAAGAAGGTAAGCAGCTGTTAAACTTAATGACAATATAACACACACACACACACACATTTTCAGAACCGCTTGTCCCATACGGGGTCACGGGGAACCGGAGCCTACCCGGCAACACAGGGCGTAAGGCCGGAGGGGGAGGGGACACACCTAGGACGGGACGCCAGTCCGTCGCAAGGCACCCCAAGCAGGACTCAAACCCCAGACCCACCGGACAGCAGGACCGTGGTCCAACCCACTGCGCCACCGCACCCCCTGACAATATAACATACATGTGAAATTTCCATTTTAAATGTAAGATTTTAAGATTTAATAATGCATTGTTCTAGTACACACACACACACATTTTCAGAACCGCTCGTCCCATACGGGGTCACGGGGAACCGGAGCCTACCCGGTAACACAGGGCGTAAGGCCGGAGGGGGAGGGGACACACCCAGGACGGGACGCCAGTCCGTCGCAAGGCACCCCAAGCGGGACTCAAACCGCAGACCCACTGAAGAGCAGGACCCCGTCCAACCCACTGCGCCACCGCACCCCCCTTATTGTTCTAGTACTTTCTGGCAAATATATTTCAGACAGGTGGACAATACCATAATATGTTAATAAGGTATCATTTCAACCCTGTTAATTTTTATGGTTATAAAAACTTGTTCTGACCTTTGCACACATACAGTAATTATGCATGTCATATGCAATTAAGCACAGCTGTCATAGCGAGTGTGGAGGATGAAGAGAGCAGACTCAAATTCTGATATTTAAGTTGCTGTATTTGTAGAGCAGAGCAGAGCAGAGGATTGGTGAGGAGAACCTCTCAGTTGGAGGTTCTGCGGCCAGGTGTGTCGGAGTGGGTGCTTTTATAGTGCGTCTCTGGGGTTGTCACTGGGGACTCATGGTGGTCGTCAAGCACGTGGTTGCTAGGTGCGCAGTCGTTGGGTGCACCAGGGGCACCAGTGACAGTACCCCCCTCCCAACGGGTGGTGCCTGCTGCCCTACGACGCGAGGGAGGATGGACCCTGGGGCAGGGCCTGGGCCGATCTGGATGCGACCTGTAGAAATCAGCAACAAGAACAGGGTCCAGAACATCACTCACGGGCACCCAACACTGCTCCTCTGGGCCATAACCTTCCCAGTCCACCAGGTACTTCAGGCCCCCTCACCGTCAACGGGAATCTAGGAGCCCCCATGGCATAGACCAGGTCTCCATCAACTGCCACCGACTCAGCTGGTGGGCTCGGCATGACATCAACAGGAGCCTGAAGAACAGAGGATCTGCAGGGTCTGAGCAAGGTGGGATAGACTCATAAGTTTGGGGGTAACTGGAGCCTATAGGAGACGAGTGTGACCTGGCGAAGGACCTCAAAGGGGCCGATGAAGCGGGGGCTGAGCTTCCTGAAGGGAGGGTGTAATATCAGGTCCCAGGTGGAAGGTGAGTGGGTGCTAGTGGCAGTCTACCTGCTGCTTGTAGCAGAGGGCGCTACGCTGGAAATGATGCTTGATGGCGCACCATGTCTCCCCTCTGGCCTGGTGCCAGGTGTTGACTGCGGGTACGTTGCTCAGGCCTGGGCACCAAGGGAACAGAGCAGGTTGGTACCCTAAAACACATTAGAACGGTGACACACCTGTGGAGGAGTGAGTCGAGGCATTGTCGGCACACTTGGCCCAAGGCAGGTACCAGGCCCACTGGTGCTGTTGATGGATGCAGCAGCTGCGAAAGAAACGACCAATTTCCTGCTATAGTCGCTTCACCTGCCCATTGGACTGGGGGTATTGACCAGAGGTAAGGCTCACCGAGACCCCCAGTTTTGCCCAGAATACCTTCCAAACTCACGAGGTGATTTGGGGCCCACGGTCAGACACAGTGTCCTCAAGCAGACCAAATAGGTGGAAGACCTGTTGGAATAGTGCCTCCGCCATCTCCAGGGCCATGGGCAACCATGGTAAAGGGATCAAGCAACAGGTTTTGGAAAATCGGTCAATCGAGGTTAGTATCACAGTCTTACCATCTGAAGAAGGGAGGTCTACCAGGAAATCCATTGCTATGTGAGACTAAGGCCACGAGAGCACTGTCAGCGGTTCCAGCAAGCCAACGGGTCTCTGTGTTGGAGTTCTAGCTTGGGAGCAGATTGTGCAGGCCTCCACATACTACTGGACGTCCACCCGCATGGAGGGCGACCAGAACCTCCTTTGGAGGAGGGACAGTGTTCAGCATATGCCGGGGTGACCAGCCATGGGAGAATTGTGCGCCCACTGCAGGAGTGTTAGTCATATTTGGGTGGACTGGGCTCGGCTGCTTGTACGTCCTGGAGCTCCTGAAAGAAGTGCCAGCAAACTGGGACTACAACACAGTTCTTGAGTGGGATCAGTTCGGAGCTTTCAGTTGGGGCATCACTGGCAAACAGCCATGACAGGGTGTCGGCCTTCGTGTTCTTAGAGCCCGTTCGGTGCAATATAGTGAAATTGAATCTGGTAAAGAACACGGCCCATCAGGCCTGGCATGGGTTCAACTGGCATGCTTTCTGAAGATACTCTGGGTTACGGTGGTCAGTTAGTACCAGGAAGGGATGCGAGGCCCCTTCTAACCAGTGCCTCCATTCCTCCAGGGCTAATTTAATGGCTATGAGCTTTCGATTTCCAATGTCATAGCTCAGCTCAGCTAAAGACAGTTTTCGTGAGAAGTACACACGGGTACAGTTTTAGTCGGTTACCATGTCTTTGGGACAGCACGGCCCCAACTCCGACCTGAGGCATCCACCTCCACCACAAAAGGCAGTGTGGGGTCTGGGTTTCATAATATCGGTGTTGTCATAAAGTGACTCTTCAACTCCAGGAATGCTCGCTGTGCCTGCTCACCCCAAGTCATGTGGGTCTCCTAACCTGCCATAAAGGCCGTGAGGGGGGCAGCGATGGAGCTAAAACCCCTGATGAATCTCCAGTAGAAATTGGAAAAAACCAGGAACCATTGTAGGGCATTCACAGTTCTCGGTCGTGGCCAGAGAATCACCGCACGGTCCTTCTCCAGGTCCATAGCCATGCCCTTGTCACTCAGGATGTAGCCCAGGAATGGTACTCTCTACTGGTGGAAAAGACATTTTATTGCCTTAACACAGAGGCGGTTTTGCAGGACCCATTCTAACACTGTCTTTACCTGGCGGACGTGCTCTTCCCGGGTCTTGGAAAAGATCAAGAAGTCGTCCAAGTACACCAAGATGCAGTCATCCAGCAGGTCTCCTAGTACATGTTTGACAAATGCCTAGAACATTAGACAAACTGAAAGGCATGACCAGATATACTCATAATGACCCAGGGTTGTGTTAAAAGTGGTCTTCCGCTCATCCCCCTCCCTGATGTGGATTAGGTTGTATGCACTTCGAAGGTCCAATTTCGTGAAAACCTTTGCACCATACACTCGTTCTAAGGTCGCAGTAAACAAAGGCAGAGGATGGGGTATCGCACCGTAATAGCGTTCAACCCACGATAGTCAATCCGGGAGCGCAGGCCCCCGTCCTTTCCCTTCGTATGAAACTGGTTCTCACAGTGTGGATCTTTTCACTACGTTTTCCTGAGTTTCCTTCCAGAGCTTTGGTTTTCTCCCACACTACAAAAATTTGCGCTTTGGGTACATTGGCAAATCTAACTTACCCTAATTGTGTGTTCATTTGAGGGAATATATGACTTTCCCTGTGATCACCTCACATTACACGTAGGACAAGGGTGTCAGTCACTTTATATGCCATGTTCAATTGGAGTCAAGGCACCTGCAGCAGTTTTTGTGTTAAACATCACATTTGTATATCAAGAGGCAGCAACTAGTAGAGTACATAAGTGAAAGTAGCTATGAATGAGTATTTAAAGTTATAACCACCTATCCTCACCACCTATCCTCCATTCTGTACTTATTTTGTGCCGTTCATTTGTTAGAACGTGTGTTTCTTGAAGTTTGTGATCAAGTATAGTCCATATTTGTGCCCATATTTTGTAGTTATCCTTGAACCTCACAGTGTCATTGGGGTGAAATTCAGCCCATAAGGAACTGTACCACACACACACACACACACACACACACACACACACACACACGTTTTCTGAACCACTTGTCCCACATGGGGTTGCGGGGAACTGGAGCCTACCAGGCAACACAGGGCATAAGGCCGGAGGGGGAGGGGACACACCCAGGACGGGACGCCAGTCTGTCGCAAGGCACCCCAAGCAGGACTCGAACCCCAGCCCCACTAGAGAGCAGGACCCTGTCCAACCCACTGCACCACCGCGCCCCCTGGAATTATACTAGAGAAGGGTTAAACAGTAGGGGTACGATCTGCAAGTAGAACTTCTGTAAAAGTCACTCTCGCTGTCTTTGACTTTCTGTATCAGTCACTTCATTGTTTGTACTGATTTCTCCACCAATCTATTTGACTGAGGAAATTGTAGACTTGCGGTTGTGTGTATAAAGTCCCAATATTTGTTGAAGACTTTAAACATCTCATTAGCAAACTCTGGTATCGTTATCACTAAATCTCATTTTATGTACCATGTCTTGAGAATATGAACTTTATGTATGTAATCACAGGGTTTGGTGGAGTGGTGGGTTCAGCTGGTGTCTGCTGTGTGGTGGTCCAGAGTTCGAGCCCTGCTGGGGGTGCCTTGTAGTGGATGGTGTGCTGTCCTGGGTGTATCCCCTCCCCCTCTGCCCTTGTGTCCTGTGTTACTGGAAAAAGGTCCAGCTTGGCGCAACCCTGCTTGGGACAAGCAGCTGTAGAAAATCGTATGTTACCGCAACATCTCTCATCCTCCTACGTAAGTCTCATTGATCATGGGTACTTAAACAGATGCTTTTCTCCAAATTGATGTATATCTCAGTAAAAATACAATTTGTGCATTATATTAAGACAAAGAGACATGGCTGCAGACATGTGATTCTTCAGTAAACTTTGCTACCTTCCACTTGATGCACCACTGTTCATCGCTTGAATAGGTGTATCAGCTGCAGGGGTTTGAAGGCAGTAGCAGGAAGGCCACACAGGAGAGAGTTGCATTAGTCCAGATGGGAAGTCACCATGGCCTGGACAAGTAGTTGGGCAGAGTCAAGTGTGAGGTAGGGACGGATCCTGCGAATATTCTGCAAGATGTATCTGCAGGACCGGGTTGTGGCTTCAATGTGCTGAGAGAAAGACAGACTCGTGTCAATCATTACTCCCAGACTCTTAGCTGAGGAGGTAGGCAAAATGAGTGAGTTGTCCAGTTTGATCGATAGATCATGACAGGAGGACAGGCTAGCTGGGAGGTGAAGAATCTGTTTTGGAGAGGTTGAGTTGGAGGTGGTGATCAGGCATCCATGCAGAGATGTCTGATAGGCAGGCAGCAATACTTGTGGATTTGTCTGATGCTCCAGGTGGAAAATAGAGGAAGAGCTGGGTATCATCAGCATAGCAGTGGTATTTCCATGGGAGGCTATGACCGGGCCGAGGGAGGAGGTGTAGACTGAGAATAGAACAGGACCCAATACCAAGCCCTGTGGGACACTGGCAGAGGAGAAGAACGAGAGCTCCGCCTGATAGGATCTGTCAGATAAGTAGGACTCAAACCATTGTAGTGCTGCTCCTGTGATCCCAAGGTGACTAAGAGAAGAGAGTAGAATCCAGTAGTTGACTGTGTCGAATGCTGCAGACAGATCAAGGAGGATGAGGACCAAGGAGAGGGAGGCGGCTTGCAGAGCATCAGACACCACCAGAAGGGCTGTCTGTGACCAACTTTGAAACCAGACTGATAACCATTGAGGAGATGGTTCCGGGTGAGGAAATCAGACAGTTGATCACAGGCTGCCTGCTCTAGAGTATTAGACAGGAAAGAGAGGAGGGGGACTGGTCTGTAGTTTTGGACCAGATTAGGTTCCAGGGAGGGTTTCTTTAAGGTAAGGATAGTTTTCCATCCAACAAGACAGTGTTTTTAGTGGTCAGTCAATAAGTTGCTTTTATGGTAATGCAATTCCAGTTCCAAACTGGGTTTGTAGTCTGTCTCTACACTAATTTTCTGCCCTGACACAAACTGATGAAATCTTTCACTGGTATAGGTGATGCTGAACAACTTTTTTGATTTGTGCACACCATGTTTCAGGATCTGTCATGGATCTAGATGCATATGCTACTGGTTTCAGGTTTTCGTGATATTTGAACTACATCAAGTCCACTTTTTGATAGATCTGATCAGATCTTGATGGGTTTACTTTGTAACAAAACTTGAGGACTGGTTCTTCTATGAGCTGCTTTTTACATCTGATTCTATGCTGTCTCATTTTCATGGTCCATCCCCATTTTGCTTCTATTTAGTTACTCTTTGGAGTGGAACCATTTTGGGTAAATATTTCCCCATGTAGTTAACTATTCCATGAAACCTCTGAACATGTTTTTTACATTGTTGCCTGGGCATGCTTTTTACCGTTGAGATCTTGTTTGAGTCAGGTGAAATGCCTTCATTGCTGACAACAAATATCAATTCACTTAGTCCAAACTGGAATTTTACTTTTTTCAATTTCAAGTTTGCCTTTCTTGATACCTTCATCAGTCGTGATCATGTTCTTTTTTCTCTCTTAGATTCCCCCCCCCCCCCCCCCCCCTTACACAGTGATACAGAGCACTGAACAAAGGGCTAAGAGAAATAAATAAGACAATTGACCATATACTGGAGTAATGCATTATCCATGCAGTTATTAAAGGTATAAGTATGCCTACTGGCCACGGACAAAAGGAGCAAAAGTCTCCTAAATGAAAGTCAAGGCAGGGAAAAAAACCTCTGTGGGTCCAGGTGCCAGTGGCTGCCCAACCCCTTCTGGGTATTCTAGACTAAAGATTTTTAATTCATTTACAACTAGTAATGACACTGTAGATTAGTGTTAACTTGATGTCCTAATTCGAATAGATGTGTCTCTTTCATCATGGCAGGCAGTCATCAGCTTCATCAGTTTTCTCATATTGCAGTTCTGAATTTTTATGTCCTTCATGAATTTTTTTCCTCATATTTTCTCTGAGTCTTTGGTATGACAATTTTGCATCACTTGTGTATTATGTATGGGGGGGCGCAGTGGTGCAGCGGGCTTGGCTGGGTCCTGCTTTCTGGTGGGTCTGATGTTCGAGTCCCACTTGGGGTGCCTTGTGACGGACTGGCGTCCCCTCCTGGGTGTGTCCCCTCCCCCTCCAGCCTTGAGTCCTGTGTTGCCAGGTAAGGCTGTGGCTTGCTGTGACCCTGCTTGGGACAAGTGGTTTCAGCAAATGTGTGTATATAAAATGCCACAAAGTACTATGAATGCAGTCCTGCAGTTCCCGTGTTCTGTTATGTCTGATGAACAATCCCGTTTTTCTTTTGGCCATCCATTTAGTATTATTTATTTCACTATATTTAATGTGGCATCATTTCTTATCTCCGCTAAAATAACGCCCATTTTTCGATTTGAAATGTACTGATTATGTTATCGTGCCTACCTAAGCTTTCACCGCTTCTTCTACTGGACTTCAATGCTATTCTGGATCAGCTGCTCAAAAGTGTGTCTGCTCTGTATATTATCTTCCCTGGAGTGCAGGTCACTTTCAATGCATAAAGTTGAAGCTTAATAAACATTCCTTGTATCCAATTCAATTTATTTTTATAGATCACTCTTCTCACACAGTGACACAGCACTGAACAAAGGGCTAAGACAAACAAAGATAGCTGACTATATATGGGAGTAATATATTATCCATGCAGTTATTAAACGTATAAGTCTCCCTACTGGCCGTGGAGGAAAGGAACAAAAAAATTCCCAACTGAAAGTCAAGGGAGGGGAAAAAGCATCTGCGGGTCCAGGTGCCAGTGGCTGCCCACCCCTTCTAGGCATTCAAGACTAAAGACTTTCAAGTCAATTTACGAGCAGTAATAACATTGTAGCTGTGCGTTAACTTGATGCCCTAGTTTGTATCGATACATCTCGTCCATCATGGCAGGTGGTCATCGGCTTCAATCAACATGATGTGCTGGTATGACGGCCGGCTGGCCTCCTCAGGTCTTGTCACAGGAAAACAATGCAACACACAAGAAACATGCTAAAAATGATGACTAAAGATTAAAGGGGTTCATACAGAAGGAAAAAGAAGCACAGCCAACTGGAAGAACACTACTTAGTGATATGCCTGAGTGAACATGTAATTCTTTAGCCTGAATTTAAAGGCTGAGACAGAGGGGCATTCCTGACAGTAACTAGTAGACTATTCCAGATTTCAGGTCCAAACATAAGGGTAGTTACACAGGTAAGCATTTAGGAATGCAAAAAAGCACATACTCAAATACGGGTTTAGGCAGCTAGAGAAGCTGTCATGCTAGAACAATGGAAGCTGGGTCGCAAGTGAGTAGGACCCAATTGCAGGTTTTATCCCGTCACCTTGATAAAAGGCAGGTGCAGGTGAGGTGCGCATGACAGTACCCCCCACCCTACAGGCGGCTTGAACTGTCCAATGGCCCCCCTCTGGTGTGACCTCTGCGCCTGGATGCTCCGGATGGTCCCTGTTAAAGTCCGAGATCAAGACTGGGTCAAGAATGTCCCTTGCGGGAACCCAGCACTGCTCTTTCGGAACGTAGCTCTCCCAGTCCACTAGGTGTTGTAAGCCCCTTTGTTGCTGTTGGAAGTCAAGAAGAGCCGTGAAGGAGTAGGCGGGAGTGCTGTCTACCTGTACCAACAGAGAAGACGTGGTAGTCTGTAGAGCCTGACAGAGGGACGTATAACGTGGCATGAGGATGGGAGACATGGAACGTGGGACATATACACAGTTTCGGGGGCAATTGCAACTGATAAGTCACCGGGTTGACCTGCCGGAGCACCTTGAACAGCCCAAGGCATCGAGGGCTGAGCTTCTTTGAGGGTATCTGCAGCTTGATGTTAAGAGCGGACAACCACACTCTCTGCCTGAAAGGAAAGAGAGGGCGCGGGAGTGCCTATCGGCCTGTTGCTTCATCCATCGTGTGCTCCATTGGAAGTGCTCCTGCACAGCACACCAGGCCTGTTCGCTGTCCCGATGCCAGGTGTCGACCACTGGCACGTCGTTAGGTCTGGGATGCGTGTTACTTACCCAAGGAGGGAGGATCTCCCCCAAACCTGTGGGGTCACAGCCAAAAGAGGCACTTCCACTTGTCTTTGGCTTCTAAGTAACCCCACTGAGTGACATCTTTCTCCATCCTAAACATTAGGTCAGCCCAGATTTTATGATGCACACCATGGGCACCCACAGTCTACCCTGTATGGACCAGCTGGGTTCTTACCTTCCAGTGCATTTGCTTGGCTACGCTGATCATCAGCCATGTCCGGGCTGCTGCTGCCTTCTGAGTGCCAGGGTTCCATCTCCTCAAGACTTTGTCGTATGTCAAAACCATCTGTGGTTCAATCTTCCTGCGCAGGTGAGTCACCAAATGCCAGACCCCCCGCACCTGTCCGTAGTCCTAGAATGCATGTGAGAGAGTTTCACTTTCGCTGCACTGGAATCGCGGGCAGAGTGGGTGCCTGGCCAGTTTGTGCCTGTACAGGACTATTTTGACTGGCAACTTACTTTGTAGACAATGCCAGTTCAAATCTGGCAGATGGTGGTCAAGTTCCTTTGGCTGAATCCTGGCTCAAGTGCCCTCCTCAAGCCCCAAAAAAGCTTGAGTTCCTCTCCTCTCAACCAAGGCCTTATACAAGGCCCTGTGCTTAAAGAGGGTCTCTGCCTCAACCCCAGCTGCCGTGGTCTTACTCTACCTTACAGTGTAGCTGTAATGAGCGGGCCGTGTCTCAGCATTCGGCCTGGTGTTGGACCAAGACTTCACCAACTGGCGCGTCGGAAGGGCCAACCAGAGATGCACAAAGTACTGGTGGGGATGCTCAGTCGGAGCTGCCAGTTGGTTACATAACTGGGAGAGGAAGAGACAATCCAGTTTAAGGTTGAATGTCAGGCATATCTCTCCCTCCTCCTTTGGAAGCTCCATGACCTCCCTCCTCACATACTCATACCTGCCCCACAGGATGAAATCGAAAATGTCCTTCGCAAGGCCTTTCCGCATTGTGCGGGGCAAGGGGTACACCTGCACAAGGTAGAGTGTGGGGAGGATGTGCACCTTCAGCGCCAGTGTTTTCCCTATTAAGGAGAGGGACCTTGTCCTCCACAAACCCATTTTCCATCTGGCTTTGGTCAAATGTTCTTCCCAATTAGCCCTGGCGGCACCTTTTGTAAGAAAGTTGACCCTCAACACCTTCAGAGTATTGGGAAAACCACCGATTCAGTCTTCTCTATTTTTCCAGCTGCCAAAGAACTTGACAGGAGACTTGCCGAGGTTCAGCAGAGAGCCTGAGGCATGCCGGAATGCCCGAACCAGGCCGAGCACTTGACCGAGGGACTGGTCCGAGCACAGGAACAAAATAGTGTCGCCCGTGTACTGGGCTAGCTTCACTGCCTCACCGCCACCCCCCAGTAGGAGCAGACGTCAATGGGTGTGCACAGATGGTGACCACCAGCTGTAGGCAAGCATAATGGCAGTTACACAGGTAAGCTTTTAGGAATGCAAAAACGCACATTGACAGACACACTTAAAAGCAAACAAGCAAGCATTTTGGCAGACAAGAACACTCATTTGTAGGTAAACATAAAGGCAGTTAGACAGGTAAGAATTTATGAATGCAGTAACGCACACTGGCAGACACGCGTTTAGGCAGTTAGACAGGTAAGCAAGTATTTAGGTAGGCAGAAATGCACACTGGTAAATGCATGAGACAGAGGTAATTCAAAATTTAGGAATGTAAGAATGCACATTGAGAGACACGTTTTAAAGCAGTTAGACAAGCAAGCATTTTGGCAGACAAGAATAATCATTGGCAGACATGATTTTAGGCAGTCAGACAAGTAGGCATTTTGGTAAGCAGGAAAGCGCAGTTGTAGGCAAGCATGAGGGCAGTTACCCAGGTAAGCATTTAGGAATGCAAAAACACATAGTGGCAGACAAGCATTTAGAGAGCAGTTAGAGAAGCAAGCATTTGAGTAGGCAGAAATGCACATTGGCAGACACGCATAAGACAGTTAGGCAAGTAAATATTTAGGCAAACAAGAACACAAAGTGGCAGACACACGTTTAGGCAGTAAGAGAAGAAAGCACTTAGGCAGACAAGAACGCACACTGGCAGACACCCGTTTAAGCAGTTAGACAGGTAAACCTTTAGGCAGACTTAGGCAATTGGCAGACATGCATAAGGCAAGCATTTAAGTAGGAAGGAAGGCATACTGGCAAACGCATTTAGGCTGTTAGACAAATAAGCATTTATCAATGCAAGAGTGCAAATTGAAATATACGCATTTAGGCAGTTATAGAAGAAAACATTTAAGCAAACAAGAACACACATTGGCAAACGATCATGAGGCAGTCAGATAATTAAGCATTTAGCAATGCAAGAACGCACATTGAGAAGCAAGCTTAAAAGCAGTTACACAAACAAACATTTTGGCAGACAAAAATGCATATGCGCCACACCACTGCACCCCCCCCCCCCCCCTTCGCAAATCCACATGACGAATTCCTCTCGTTTTCTTCTGCACCACAACATTTGGAAAGAACCATGGAGAGGAATGGTTCTGCATGCAGAAGTCGGTCAAGCTCTGTGGAAACAGCATCCCGCACAGAGAAAGGTAAGCAATGCATTTGTGCCTGACAGGAGGCATGGAATCAGAAAGTTTAAACTTATGAGTGAAGTTTCTTATACAGCCCAATGCAATATGCTGTGATAGCAAGATGGAAAGGGCACAAACTAGAGCAGAGTGGGGTGGCGACAGCACTGTGTGTCTGTTAAATCAAAGTTGAAGTCCTTTAATCAAGTCCATGCCTAACAAAGCTGCATCATCACTGACGATGAAGAAGTGAGCAAGACAAGTAAGGCTGTATTTAGACATGATTGCAGGTAAACAACCTAGCACTGAAACTCCTTCACATGAATAACTAAGCAAACAGACAGTAGGAGGCTGTAAGGGCACAGTCAGAAAATGCTGCTTATAACACTTGTTTCGGTAAGATGAACATTGAGGAACCAGAGTCAACTATGAACTGAAGAGAAATTGGTGCAGCAGCAGGTGAAACGTTTATGGCCACATCACATGGCAGACGGTCTGTTGGTCCAGGCAGGTATAGAATAGAGACCTCTGGTAATTCAATTGCATGCACTGAGCGAGTAGGAGCAGAATGGCAAACTCGTGTAAAATGTCCCATCTTATTGCAGTTCCTACATTTAGCAGATGCAGCGGAGCAGTTTCATGCATTAGCAAGATGTCCATCAGAGCCACAGTGGAAACATGTCTGAACTGACGGAACAGGAGCAGAAGTGGATGTGTTTAATGTGGCACATGCTTTAGAGTTGGCTGTCAGACGCTGTCATCCGGATGCAGGAGTGGCAGTTACAGCTTGTACCGGGGCAGAGCTGCTTGCAGACATCACTTTTGCCTGGGCATCAGCTGCCTCTAGCTGCATGGCGATGGTAATTGCAGTCTCCAGTGTCAAGTTGAATTCCAGTAATAATCTTTCACGGATATGAGGATTAGCAATATTTTCAAATAGCTGATCACGCAGCTTATCGAGTTTATCAGTAAAGTCACAAGTAGTAGTCAAGTCTCTCAAAACAGAGATGTATTGTACAACCGTTTCACCAGTTCCCTGCATACATTTTCTAAAAGCACCTCATTCCACCACCACATTTCTTTATGGAATGAACGGATCTTCCAAAGCTGTAATTGCAGCAGTTGGATCATCACTGGTATTATGCAATGTATAAAACAGTCTCTGACCTTTGGTTCCGAGGCAGTGAAAGAGCAGAGCCCGTTTTCTTGGTTCCGACCAGGAACGTCCAGTCGCATCAATGACTAACATGTAGATCTTAAACATCTTCAGCCATGTTACTTGCAGTATGGTAGGCTCACCGGGACAAGGCAAAAAAGGACTTGGACACGAAGCACTTACGGACACCATCTTCAATGATCCTGTAGAAAAAAACCATCTTCTTTGCCAATTTCGCTGTGTGTTCAGTAGGTAAGGGAAGCAGGAGAATTATTCTTTTAAGAAAGAATAATTTTAACAAAGATGACGAACAAGCACAGGAACAAACCAAGTAAGCATCATCACGTTCTCACACTCTCTCACTCTTCTTTCTTCCTCTGCTATTTCTGTAATTGCATCACAAAACTCCGGAATGCCAAGTAGCAGTACACCAGTGCAAGAACACCGCAATGCACGTTGGCAGACATGATTTTAGGTAGTACCTAAAGGTAGTCAGAGAAGTAGGAATTCAGAGACTCAAAGAAGCCCAGTTGTAGGCAAGCACAAGGGCAGTTATACATGTAAGCATTTAGGGATGCAAAAACGCACAGTGGCAGAAATGCATTTAGGCAGTTAGAGAAACAAGCATTTAGGCAAACAAAAATGCATTGGCAGACATGATTTTAAGCAGTTAGACAACAAAGCATTTAGGCAAACAAGAATGTACAGTGGCAGACATGATTTTAGGCAGTTAGACAAGTAAACATTTAGGAAGGCAAAATGAACATTGGCAGACAAGATTAGAAGTATTTAAACAAGTAAGCATTTAGGTGGGCAAGAATACAAATTGGCAGACACTTTTTGGCAGTTAGACAAGCAAGCATTTAGGTACAAATAATTCACATTTGTAGGCAAGCATAAAGGCGATTAGAAAAGTAAGAATTTAGGTAGGTAAGATCACACATTGATGGACACACTTAAAGGCAGTTAGACAAGCAAGCGTTCAAGTAGGCAAGAACGCACATTGGCAGACAGGCTTAAAGACAGTTAGACAAGTAAACATTTAGGCAGACAAGAATGCACATTGCCAGACACGCTTAAATGGAGCTAGACACGCAAAGCATTTAGGTAAGCAATAATGCACATTGGTAGACAAGCCTAAAGGCAGACAGGCAAGCATATAGGAAGAGAAGAACAAACATTGGCAGACACGCTTTTAGGCAGTTAGATAAGTAAGAATTTAGGAATGCAAGAACGCACATTGAGAGACATGATTTTAGACAGTCAGACAAGTAAGCATTTAGGTAGGCAAAAAAACACATTAGCAAACACGCTTAAAGGCAGTTAGAAAAGAAAGCATTTTGGTAGGCAAGAAGACAGCCAGTTTGACCAGTCAGTATTTAGGAATGCAAGAATGCACATTGGCAGACACACCTCAAAGCAGTTGTTTAACTGTCTAAAAGCGTGTCTCCCAATGTGAGTTCTTGCCTGCCTATATGCTTGTTTGTCTAACTACTTGACACAGAGCACTGAACAAAGGGCTAAGACAAATTTACATTTAAATTACATTTATTTAGCAGACGCTTTTCTCCAAAGCAACTTCCAACAAACTCTATGTAGTGTTATCAGCCCACACACTTTATTTACGAAGGTAACTTACACTGCTAGATACACTACTTACAATGGGTCACTCATCTATACATCAGTGGAACACACTCTCTCTGTCACTCACACACTATGGGTGTAAACACAAATAAACAAATTTGACAGTTGACTATATTACTAGAGTAATACATTATCCACGCAGTTATTAAACCTATATGCCCACTGGCAACAGAAGAAAGGAACAAAAAACTCCCAACTGAAAGTCAAGGGAGGGGGGGGCGGTGGGTTGGACCAGGTCCTGCTCTCCAGTGGGTCTGGGGTTCGAGTCCCGCTTGGGGTGCCTTGCGACAGACTGGTGCCCTGTCCTGGGTACATCCCCTCCCCCTCCGGCCTTGCGCCCTGAGTTGCCGGGTAGGCTCTGGTTCCCTGCAACCCCGTATGGGACAAGCAGTTCAGAAAGCGTGTGTGTGTGTGTGTGTGAAAGTCAAGGGAGGAAAAAAAAAAAAAAAAAAAAATGTGAGGATCCAAGTGCCAGTGGTTGCCCACCCCTTCTGGGCATTCCAGATTAAAAAAGACTTTTATGTAAATTTACACCTAATAATAATGTTGTAAGTGAATGTTAACTGTATTTCCCAATTCACAAATGTATGTTTCGTCCATCATGGCAAGGAGTCTTCAGGTTCAGTCACCATGGGGTGCTGATATGACTGCTGGTCGGCCTCCTCAGGTCTCATCATGGGGAAATAATGCTCAACAAGAAATAAATTAATAAATGATGACTTAGAGGTTAAAGGGGGTTCAGACAGACGGAAAAAGAAGCACAACAAACTGGAAGTACACTGCTTAGGGATATGCCTGAGTGGACATGTAAGTCTTTAGCCTAGATTTAAATGCTGAGACGGGGGGCATTCCTGACAGTAACTGGTAGACTATGAATTTAGATGCTCTATAGCTAAAGGCATGCTGTCCTACGTAGAGCTCATGGATGCAGGTTACCTTAAATACCTGTGATCAAATGAATGAAGATACCATCTTGAAACATAATCAATAATCTCACAAAAGTAAGCCAGAGAAATGCCATTTGCTGCTTTATAGGTCAGAAGTAGGATTTTGTAATCAACTGTAAATGTAACTACGCGCTAATGCAGAGATGTAAGTACTGGTATTATATGGTCCCACTTCCTAGTTCTAGCAAAAATTCTCCTGTTTTTCTCCCTGTTATGGACAGCCCAATAATAACGCATTACAGTAATTCAGCCTACTTCAAACAAAAGCATGATCCAGCTCTTATGTTGGTAGAGGTTGTCAAGTTAATGTTTCAATATATCAGCTAAACCATCATCAGTCAAGTCTTGCCCATCACTCGGGTGGGTCTGCTACAGTAAGAGCTTCATCATCACTGCTTCCCTCACCCTGCTACACAACGCTGAAAAGGAATTCCACGGCACATTGCAAAGGCAGTGGTGAGTTGGAGGTGGTGTGGTGGACAATGAAATAAGGTTAAGAAACAAACAGTTAACAAACTAGGTTTACTTGAGTCACATGTCTGCAGCTATGTATCTTAATGTAATGCATAAATTGTGCTTTTGCTGAGATGTACGTCGCTTTGGACAAAAGTGTCTGCTAAATGAATAAATGTAAATGTTACTAAATAAGGCTACACTGAAATGGAGCATACAGAGGAACAGATTACAAATCTAAAAACAGAAATACAAGAACATGAGGATTCACTTCACAGGAAGTCATAGAGTAAAGAAAGACACAAATTGAAAGAAATAATTCAATGAAGCCTCAATAGCTGATCTACAGAACAACACAAATGACTGTATTGCTGTACCAAGACGTTCTGAATGTCCCAGAATTACACACACATTTAATGAAACCACTTGTCCCAAGCAAGGTCGCTTCAAGCCAGAGCCTAACCCATCAAAACAGGGTGCAGGGCTGGAGGGGGAGGGGACACAACCGGGGGGGACGCCAGTCCATCGCAAGGCACCCTAAGTGGGCTCAAACCCACCAGAGAGAAAGCACAGGCACAGGCCAAACCCACTGCGCCACCGCACCACCGCGCCCCCCTGTCCCAGAATCCCCACAGAAAAAATGATTGCTTATGAAAGAAGTCCATCCATCCATCCATCCATCTTCCTCCGCTTATCCGGGACCGGGTCGCGGGGGCAGTAGTCCAAGCAGAGCCCCCCAGACTTCCCTCTCCCCGCACACCTCCTCCAGCTCCTCTGGGGGAACCCCAAGGCATTCCCAGGCTAGCTGGGAGACGTAGTCTCTCCAACGTGTCCTGGGTCTGCCCCAAGGCCTCCTCCCAGTGAGACATGCCCAGAACATCTCACCAGGGAGGCGTCCAGGAGGCATCGAGAACAGGTGCCCGAGCCACCTCAACTGGCTACTCTCGATGCGGAGGAGCAGCGGCTCTACTCCGAGCTCCTCCCGGGTGACTGAGCTCCTCACCCTATCCCTAAGGGTGCACCCAGCCACTCTGCGGAGGAAACTCATTTCTGCCGCTTGTATCCGCGATCTCATTCTTTCGGTCATGATCCAGAGTTCATGACCATAGGTGAGGGTAGGAACGTAGATCGACCGGTAAATTGAGAGCTTCGCCTTACGACTCAGCTCCTTCTTCACCACAATAGACCGGTACAATGACCGCATTACTGCGGATGCCGCACCGATCCGTCTGTCAACCTGCCGCTCCATTTTTCCCTCACTCGTGAACAAGACCCCGAGATACTTAAACTCCTCCACTTGAGGGAGCAACCCCCCCCAACCCGGAGGGGGCAATCCACCTTTTTCCGACTGAGGACCATGGCCTCGGATTTGGAGGTGCTGATTCTCATCCCCGCCGCTTCGCACTCGGCTGCAAACCTCTCCAGTGCACGCTGTAAGTCTTGATTCGATGAAGCCAACAGGACCACACTGTCCGCAATAAGCAGAGACGAGATCCTGCGGCCACCGAAACAGACACCCTCCGTTCCCTGGCTGCGCCTAGAAATTCTGTCCATAAAGATAATGAACAGAATCGGTGACAAAGGAGAGCTCTGGCGGAGTCCAACATGCACCGGGAACAGGTCTCACTTACTGCCGGCAATGCGAACCAAGCTCCTGCTCCGGTCATACAGGGAACAAACAGCCCGTAGCAGCGAGTCCTGAACCCCATAATCCCGAAGTACCCCCGACAGGATGCCACGAGGGACACGGTCGAATGCCTTCTCTAGGTCCACAAAACATGTGTGGACTGGTTGGGCAAACTCCCATGAACCCTCCAACACCCTAGTGAGGGTATACAGCTGGTCCAGTGTTCCACGGCCAGGGCGAAACCGCATTGCTCCTCCTGAATCCGAGGTTCGACTATCAGTCGGATTCTCCTCTCCAGTACCCCGGCATAGACTTTCCCAGGGAGGCTAAGGAGTGTGATCCCCCTGTAGTTGGAACACAATCTCCGGTCCCCCTTCTTAAAAAGAGGGACCACCACCCCGGTCTGCCAGTCCAGAGGCACCGTTCCCGAGCTCCACGCAATGCTGCAGAGGCGTGTCAGCCAAGACAGCCCCACAACATCCAGAGACTTAAGAAACTCGGGGTGGACCTCATCCACCCCCGGAGCCTTGCCACCGCGGAGTGTTTTTGACAACCTCAGCAACTTCAGCCAGGGTAATGGACGAGTCCCCCTCCAAGTCCCCAGCCTCAGCTTCCCCTACGGAAGGCGTGTCGGAGGGATTGAGGAGATCCTCAAAGTACTCCTTCCACCGCCCGAGGACATCCTCAGTTGAGGTCAGCAGCGCACCACTTCCACTGTAAACAGTGTTGGCGGAACACCGCTTCCCCCCTCTGAGTCGCCGGACGGTTTGCCAGAATCTCTTTGAGGCCGACCGAAAGTCTTCCTCCATGGCCTCACCGAACTCCTCCCAAGCCCGAGTTTTCGCCGCGGCGACTGCCAGAGCCGCGCTCCGTCTAGCCTACCAATACCTGTCAGCTGCTTCAGGAGTCCCATGAGCCAGCCAGGCCCGATAGAACTCCTTCTTCAGCTTGACGGCATCCCTCACCTCCGGTGTCCACCACCGTGTTCGGGGATTGCAGCCGCGACAGGCGCCGGAGACTTTATGGCCGCCGCTCCGAACCGTCGCCCCGACAGTGGAGGTGTGGAACACAGTCCATTCGGACTCAATGTCCCCAGTCTCCCTCGGGACCTGGTTGAAGCTTTGTCGGAGGTGGGAGTTGAAGACTTCTCTGACAGGGGCCTCCGCCAAACGTTCCCAACAGACCCTCACTATGCATTTGGGCCTGCCAGGTCTGTCCAGCTTTTTCCCCCGCCATCGAATCCAACTCACCACCAGGTGGTGATCAGTTGACAGCTCAGCCCCACTCTTCACCCGAGTGTCCAAGACATATGGCCGAAGATCAGAGGAAACGACTACAAAGTCGATCATCGACCTCCGACCTAGGGTGTCCTGGTGCCAAGTGCACTGATGGACACCCTTATGCATGGACATGGTGTTTGTTATGGACAAACCGTGACTAGCACAGAAATCCAATAACAACTCACCACTCGGGTTCAGATCAGAGAGGCCGTTCCTCCTAATCACGCCCCTCCAGGTATCACTGTCGCTGCCCACGTGGGCGTTAAAGTCCCCCAGTAGAACGACAGAGTCCCCAGTGGGAGCGCTTTCCAGCACGACCCCCAGGGACTCTAAAAAGGCCGGGTACTCTACACTGCCGCTAGGCGCATAAGCACAAACGACAGCGAGAGACCGTTCCCTGACCCGAAGGTGCAGGGAGACGACCCTCTCGTTCACCGGGTGTAGACTCCAACACATGGCGGCTGAACTGGGGGGCTATTAATAAGCCCACACCAGCCCGCTGCCTCTCACCCTGGGCAACGCCAGAATAGTGGAGAGTCCACCCTTGGTCGAGAAGACTGGTTCCAGAACCCAAGCTGTGAGTGGAAGTGAGCCCGACTATATCTAGACGGTATCTCTCAACCTCCTGCACTAGCTCAGGCTCCTTTCCCCACCAGTGAGGTGACATTCCAAGTCCCAAAAGCCAGAGTTGGCACCAGAGGTTTGGGTCGGCCGGGCACTCGGCCCCGACCACCGCCCAAATCACAACGCACCGGCCCCTTATGTCCTCTTCGGCAGGTGGTGAGCCCACCGAAGAGCGGCTCCACGTCTTAGCTTCAGGCTAAGCCCGGCCAGGCCCCGTGGGCATGGACCTGGCCACCAGGCGCTCGCATGCAAGCCCCTCCCCCCCAGGCCTGGCTCCAGGGTGGGGCCCCGGTGACCCCATTACTGGGCGGGGTGAACGAGATCCTTGATTTAATAGTCATAAGGGGATTTTGAACTGCGCTTTGTCTAGGCTGTCACCCAGGACCTCTTTGCCTTGGGAGACCCTACCAGGGGCATATAGCCCCAGGCAACATAGCTCCTGAGATCATTCTGGCACTCAAACCCCTCCACCACGTTAAGGTGGCGGTTCGCAGAGGGGTGTTAATGTAAAAGAAAGAGTTAAATATGTTGTAGGTTGTAACATTTTATTTTTGTTTCTGTATTGTAGTTTTACAGTGCTTCAGTAAACATCTCCAACGTACTTGCTGTCTCTTGGATGTTTATTGAGGAACTGTTTAGCTATCTGACAAGCTAGAAATCATCACTAGATCCTAGTGAGGGCAGAAAATTTACATTTCTTTTTATAATTTCTATGGGGGCTGGTCATATGACAATAGCTCTGGCTGCTTATCTCTTATTCTCTCTGTTATCTCTTGGCTCTGCTCCAGAGTCCCACAAATTTTTTTGCCCCTTTTGAGTTACTACTCTGTAATCAAGGCAAATGGTCACCAAGATTGGTAGTGTTTTGCTTCAATGGCACTTAACATACTTTAGCTCATCTAAAGATTCATTGGAATGTAGACTATAGTGACATAGCAATACACACACACACACACACACACATTTTCGGAACCGCTCGTCCCATACAGGGTCGCGGGGAACCGGAGCCTACCCGGTAACACAGGGCGTAAGGCCGGAGTGGGAGGGGACACACCCAGGACGGGACGCCAGTCCGTCGCAAGGCACCCCAAGCAGGACTCGAACCCCAGACCCACTGGAGAGCAGGACCTGCTCCAACCCACTGCGCCACCGCACCCCCCTGACATGGGAATATCAACACAAAAATAAAAAAAGCGCTTTATCTCAGTTTTATAAGACAAACTTTAACAGAAACTTAGGATTGGTTCAGGAAATAAAAATTAGTCCACTCTTAACCCCTGGATGGTATGTTTCTCCCAATAGCCACAGAGAGGATGAGGCTAAAATACCACCTCTAAGGGTAGCCATGTCATGGCTGCATTAGGTAAAGTTTGATGAACAGATCAAGAAACAACATTAGGACCAAGTTCTACAACCAAGAGGAAGAGCATCTTTTCTCTAAAACCCAATTTTATCGAAAGAGATTGGAACAACATTCTGTCTTCTCAGCATTCACATTAACTTTCATTTTAAGTGATTCATGTTTCATTGGGAAAGCTACCATGATGAAGCTTTCTTTCAGCAATCAATATCATCAACCTTTATTTTTTATAATCCATAATATTTAGTGTTATTACAGTATTTCAAGATGAGAATAATTTGAGTCTATCCCATCAGACCGGCATTAGCTTGAGAATATAATAACTGGTTGTTCTGTCTTGGTTATACTTTTTCCCCTTGCCATGAACATGGTAGTAAAATCAAAGGAGGTGCAATGCAGAGGCCCCTTGACAAAGACTGGAGTGCATCACCCTGCCATAAGAGCATTCATGCATAATCCCACAGTGACTACAACATCTGTGCCTGGCAGCAGGTGGATTCTTCAAGGCCTAAAGAAGCTCATCACATGGGAAAGAATAAACTTTAAATCAGCAAAATCAAGGTCTCCTGTGCTGAAGGGAGAAATGGTGGATAAGTTCCATTTTTCTTTGTCTGAAGCATCCATCCATCCATTCCATTTTCTTGTCCGCTTGTCCTTCTAGGGTTAGGGGGCAATAGGGAGAGCAGAGATGCCCAGACATACCTCACAATTTCCTCCAG
This sequence comes from Scleropages formosus, assembly GCF_900964775.1. Lineage (NCBI taxonomy): Eukaryota > Metazoa > Chordata > Actinopteri > Osteoglossiformes > Osteoglossidae > Scleropages > Scleropages formosus. Next base: position 26,713,244 of record NC_041821.1, read on the forward strand.
CTCAACCCGCAGGGTCCCCAATTGCTCCCAGACCAACTGCGAGACATAATCTCTTCAGCGGGTCCTGAGCCAACCTCGGGGTCTTGTCCCAGTTCGCCTTGCCCGGTACACCTCCAAAGGGAGGCACCCAGGGGGCGTCCTTACCAGATGCCTGAACCACCTCAACTGGCTCCTCTCAATGTGGAGGAGTAGCGGCTCTACTCTGAGTTCCTCCCAGATGAGCAAATTCCTCACCCTGTCATGGAGAGTGAGTCCCACCACCCTGCAGAAAAAACTAATTTCAGCTGCTTGTATCACTCACACACAGATACTGCTTGTCCCGAGCAGGGTTGCGACGAGCCGAAGCCTAACCCTGCAACACAGGGCGTAAGGCTGGAGGTGGAGGGGACACACTCAGGATGGGACACCAGTCCGTCATAGGGTACCCCAAACGAGACTCAAACCCCAGACCCACCAGAGAGCAGACATAAGCCAAACCTGCTGCACCACTACACCCCCCCCCCCCCAGCTGCTTGTATCCGCAATCTTATTCTTTCAGTCATTACCCAGAGATCATGACCATAGGTGAGGGTAGGGACGTAGACCGACCAGTAAATAGCTTTGCCTTATGGCTCAGCACCCTCTTCACCACTACAGTCCAGTCCGCTGCCGCTGCTCCCAGTCTGAAGCTGATCTCAAACTCCCATCTCCCTTCACTCGTGAAAAAGACTCCAAGATACTTAAATTCCTCCACCTGGGTCAAATTCTCTCCCATTATTTGAAGGGGGCATGCTATCCTTTTCCTTGAGAGAACTATGGACTCAGACTTGGAAGTGCTGATTCTCATACCAACTGCTTCACACTTGACTACAAACCTTTCCAGTGCGTGTTGGAGGCATCCATGTGATGGTGCCGGAAGGACAACATCATCTGCAAAAAGCAGAGACGTCACCTTCCGGCCCCCACATAGAATGCCCTCCTGACATTGACTGCGCCTTGATATCCTCTCCATGAAGACCACAAACAGGAGTGGAGACAAGGCACAACCTTGGTGGAGTCCAACACCCACATTGAAGGGGCTTGACTTAATGCAGAGTATGCAGACACAGCTCTTGCTCCGTGTGTACAGAGACCGAATGGCCCACAGTAGTGGACCCGGCACCACATACTCCCGAAGCACCTCCCACAGAATTTCTTCAGGAACATGATTGTAGGCCTTCTCCAAGTCCACAAAACACATGTAGACTGAATTGGCGAACTCACATGCCCCTTCAATGATTTGTGAGAGGGTAAAAAGCTGGTCCACTGTTCCACGGCCAGGGCGGAATCCGCATTGTTCCTCTTCAATCTGAGTTTCAACCATCGGCCGAAGCCTCCTCTCCAGCACCCTGGCATACACTTTTCCAGGGAAGGTGAGAAGTGTGATGCCCCGATAGTTAGTACACACTCTCCGGTTGCATTTCTTAAAGATAGAGACCACCACCCCAGTTTGACAATCCAAAGGCACTATCCCCGAGGTCCATGCAACATTGCAGAGGTGTGTCAACCATGACAGCCCTGCAACATCCAGGGCCTTAAGCATTTCCGGGCGGATCTCATCCACCCCCGGTGCTTTGCCACTGTGGAGCTTACCAACTACCTCAGTGACTTCCACCAGGGAAATGGACTCTGACAGCCCCCAAGCCTCTGGCTTTGACTCCTGTAAGGGAGGGACATCACTCGGGTTTAAGAGTTCTTCAAAGTGCTCCTTCCACCTCCCGACAATGTCCTCATTAGAAGTCAGAGTTTCTCCACTCTTGCTGAACACAGCATCAGCAAAGCTCCTCTGACCCCGCCTGAACCACCGGATGGTTCTCCAGAACCTCTTTGAAGCCAGCTGATAGTCATTTTCCATAGCTTCTCCAAACTCCTCCCATGCTCTGGATTTTCCTTCTGCAACAGCAGCCGCTGCTGCTTTTTTTGCCTGCCAGTATCTGCTGAGTCAGAAGTCCCCAGAGCCAACCAGGCCTGTGGTAGGAGGTGCTTCTTGTCTTTTGCCTTGTTCTGGTATATAATAATAAAAAAAAAAAACTAACATGGGGGTGCCCGTACAATGAACAAGTGTTACAGAAATGTCTGTGCCAGATATTAAATATGAAGTGTCTTGAAACCCCAAGAACACTACATTGTTATGGAATTCCCCCGGGGTGGGAGCGCGGAGCACAGGAAGGGCTTTCAGAGGGCAATTCAGGAAACACGGTAAAAAAACAGGCAAAAGGTCACCAATGTGCAAATGAAGTTCAAAGGGAGAATCCGAGAGATGTAATCCAAAGACAGGTAAGGAGTCATGGTAAGCCAGGAAGTCGTGTAGATACAGGAGAGGGTTCAGGGAAACAAGGAGGAGGATGAGGACGTGGGCAAGGACTCAGGGAAGTCAGGAAAGCAAATGCAAGGAACAAAGGTGCATAACAACACTGAACAAGCTTCCATGTCTGTGTGTGCTCAGCGTCTCCCTTTTATGCGCCCGTCTCCTGTTCAGCCACAGGTGCTCCTCGTTGTGCTGAGGGGGGCGTGACATACATGGTGGCAGCGGTGATAGAAAAGACCGCTGAACAGGCAGCCCAAGCCATACGTACCAGCTGTAGTCTGTGAGTACCGCATTTTTTTCTGTATTGAAATTCACTGTGTACCAGCAAGCACGCCGCAGCTGTTGGTGCATTAAAGCCGAAATCGCTCAGCCATGGCTCAGCAATAATCACCTGTGCAAATGACATCTAAATGTCCAGTAATGCAGTGGGATGCTGCTGATCTCACAGAAGCGTTTAAGTTATTCAAACAGAAAATGCTACTGGTATGCGAGAATAATAGCATCACGAACAGTCCTGATATAGCGAGGAAGATTAAAATAGCGGTCAGTGACGAAGGCCTACGGAGACTGAATGCGACCTGTTTGACCGATGACGAGCAGAAATGGCCTGAAAAATGATGGGAGTTATTTAAGAAGTAATTAAAGGTTGCTCTGAATTTCAGTACTCACAGATTAAGCTTAATGCAGTATTGACAGCAGGAAAATTAAACCCTTGATGAGTTTGTCACTAGAGCCCAAGCACAGCTGTGTGAATTCTCTGAGGGTGAAATGCAGGACAGAATCGTGGCGCTTGTCATAATGAGCACGCCCATGGATAACTTCCGCAGGGAGCTACTGGGAAAAGAAAAAGGCTTACGACTTCATGACATGCTCATGCAAGGCAGAAAGCATGAAGTTGTGCTCATCGGCACCTGCCAGTTACAGACTCTACAATAAAAGAAAATTTATCACATGGGGATGAAAAATCCATGTGGCCGATATGGACTACGCCACAAACCCTGCTCATGCCCAGCGTATAAGGATGTTTGCAAGGGCTGTGGGAAGAAGGGGCATTGGAAGAAGATGTGTCAATCCGAAAAAGGTAGAGAGTGTAATGAGAGCCAAAACAGGCCTGAGAAGAAAGATGGCGGGAAGAAAAATGGTGTAAAGAGAGTCGATGCTGTGAGGGCAAGCAATGATAGCTCAAAAAGCTCTGAAGATGAATTTGTTAAAAAGTTTCATAGCACAGACATACACAGCACTTAGGTTGACACCTGAGATGAAGCTTATAAAACAATTAAGATCAAATATCCTGGCTGCGACAAGTCAAAATTCTTGAAGATTAAAATAGAGCTGGGTGCACAAGGGAATGAACCCCACTCCGAATATTCTGACAGATTTAAGGCAGTATTGAACAGACAGAAGTCCTCAAACCGATGGGTGTGAGGAAGCTGACGTCTTACAGTGGTCACTCCATACCGTGTTTCGGGAAGCTCCCCATGCATTACAAGTACGACTCGTCCGGGTGTGTGAGTACAGAATTAAGTGTCATGGATGCTAATGGCCCAGTATTACTTGGGTTACCTAAGTGCACTATCCTGAATTTGCTCACTTTCAGTTTTTGTCTTGAAGCCACAGAAAAGGCCCCAGTCAAGGTGAGTGCTACAGAGGATCTAGTGAAATTATACCCAACACAGTTTGACATGATTGGTAAATTAGAAGGCCCAGCACGAATCATCCTGAAGGAAGACGCAGAGCCACATGTTGATCACCTAAGAAAATTCAACATCAACCTTAAACTAAAAATCAAGGATGAGCTCTGTCGCAAGGAGAAACTAGGGGTCATCAAGAAAGTGAGAGAACACACAAACTGGTGTTCCAGTATGGTATGCAGCCTCAAGAAAGATGGGTCACTCCATTTGTGTCTGCACCCTAAGAGACTTAATGAAGCGATCAGGAGCTGTCCCCACAAAACCGCTACACTAGAAGAGATAAATCCAGAATTCCATGGGGCAAGGTGGTTCAGCAAGCTTGATGCTAAAGCTGGGTACTGGAGTGTACAACTCGATGAACAATCACAGGTGCTAACTACATTCCGCACACCCCTAGGGCATTATTGTTTCACACGCCTACCTTTTGGGCTCAGCATAAGCTAAGAGATATTCCAGCAGCGCATGGACGAAATCTTGGAAGGCCTGGAAGGGGGTGTTGGAATTGCAGATTACATTTGCATATTTGGCAAGACAGAAGAAGAGCATGACAAATGCCTGCTGTTACTCCTTGAAAGGGCAAAGGAGAGAGGGCTGGTGTTCAACTTGGACAAATGCTTCATAAAGCAGAGACGAATTGCATTCTTCTGGAATGTTTACAGTGAAAATGGAATCTCACCAGACCCAGATAAAGTAAAAGATAGAAAAAACATGCCTAGAAAAGGAAGATCAACGCTTCTAGGACTACTGACATACATGGGTTCTTTCATACCAAACTTTAGCCGTAAATCTGCAAGCCTGCGTGAGTCACTGAAAAAAGGAAACATCATTTGACTCGTCAGAAGATCACCAATGAGCCTACGATATGCTCAAAGATGCAATATTAGAGCACTCAAGTATGGCATACTTCAACACGACGACTCCAGTAACATTTGAAGTTGACGGCTCACTGAAAGGACTGGGTGCGGCACTCTTACAAAACAAATGCCCAGTGGCATTCGCGTCAAAGACTCTAACTGCTACTCAAGCAAATTATAGCAACATCAGATGTGAAATGCTTGCTCTTGTGCATGGAATAGTGAAGTCCCATACTTACCTCTATGGCTAACATTTCTACATCAACACAGATCATAAGCCCTTGGAGATGATTTGCAAGAAGCCAGTAATAACAGCCCCACTAACACTGCAGCGCATGCTCCTCCAAATCCAAGAATATGACTTCTCCGTCACATATAAGCCAGGGCATCAGATGGTTCTGACCGACACGCTATCACGACTGCCAAACCCAGAGGACAGCACCACCATGGAGATGGAACCAACCATTCACACAATCACCTTTGATCTCATAAACTTCAGCCTCGAGAAACAGAACAAGTTGAAGGTCGAGACTCGACGGTGCCCCGTCATCAAAGCACTTGCTGAGGTGGTGTACCAGGGATGGCCTGAGAAACTCACAGAGCTACCCAGTGATCTGAGAATATTTTGGCCATATCGAGACACAATCGGCATCGATAATGACATTCTCTTTAAAAGGAAAGCAAGTCATCATTCCAGAAAGGATGAGACATGACATCCTTACCCAGCTTCACAGGAGCCATCTTGGTATTGAGAAAACAAGATTGCTTGCAAGGGATTCTGTCTACTGGTCAAACATGAGCAAGGATATTGAGAGGACTGTAAAGGCATGTCGATTCTGTCAAGAGGACCAAATAAGACCACAATACAGCCCACAATACACAGCAACACAATTCACTAACTTCTGCAAAGAATGGGGAATAACACACACATCGCCATCGCCCAACTATCCCCAATCCAATGGGTTTACAAAAGCCAAGTCCGAACCGTGAAATCGTGCATTAAAAAGTGCATAAAAGCCTGAGAAATCATATCACAGGCTCTTCTCTACATTCGCACCACTCCAGTTGACAATAAACTCCCATCTGCTGAGATGCTGTTTGGCAGAACTATTACTACCCTTCTGCCAGTGCGAAAAGGAGATGCGGACGACAACATCAAAAACAGAATCATGCAAAGAAATGAGAGGATGAAGTACCAGTATGATGCCCATTCCAGGAAAGATCCACTTCCACCACTGTACCAAGGCCAAGAAGTGAGGGTCCTAGACAATTCTACAAAAACCTGGACCCCTGGAAAAGTCATAACTCAATGCCCAGAACCAAGGTCATATGTTGTTGAGATCTCCAGTGGTGCTTCCATAAGGAGAAACAGGAGACACCTGAGAGAAGCGCATCAACCATCAAGTTTAACCACATCGCAAAGTGACACACCCCAGATCACTGATGATACCATGCAAGGGTGCCCGATTACAGAAACCGAGGTTGGAAATCATCCTGATGTTATCTGTACATGATCTGGCCGTACTGTTAAGAAACCAGCAAGATATCAATAGAGGACAAGAAAACATCTCAACATGTATAAGGCAGTCTGCCCCTAGATAACTTCACAGAGAATAATTCCTTAGAATATGTCTGTTCCAATGTGAAGACATAAAGCGGCACAAACTTTTGCTGTCTTATGTTATGTCCATCAGTTTTATTTTTATGTTTTTCATTTTGCAGCGTAACTTGGGGAAGAGTACGTTTGTACATACTTTTTGTGGAAACATCGTTATGTCGAGGGATACTATTAATGGACCTTGCAGTTGTATATTTAAATTGAAAGATCTTTTTCAAAGTTTGTAATTAACCTTGTTTAATGTGATATTTATTTTCATTGTATAATGAGGGGGATGTGGTGGGAGGTGCTTCTTTTCTTTTGCTTTGTGCTGGTATATAATAAAAGAACTAACATGGCGGCACCTGCACAATAAAGCAGTGTTAAAGAAATGTCTGTGCTGGAGCTTAAATAGATCCTAGATATCCCTTTAGTATTCTTTAGACTTTTCAAAAATCCATCTCACATTTGCAATAATGTCACTTGTCCCTTGCTCTTTCCTGAATCCTGCTTGCTCTACAGGCAGTTCTTGCTCCAAGTATGGTAGTAGTCTCCACTGAAGGATCTTTAATAACATTTTACTGGCATGGGGATCAGGGTGATTGTGCGATAATTCCCACAGTTGGTTGGATCACCTTTCTTTAATATGAAAACAGATCTCTTCCAATCTGTTGGCCACTGCGCTGTACTCCAGATTTCTTGACAGAGCTTTGTAAGTATTGAAACAGCTACATCTGACTCCTGCAGTAATTTGATGGGAATACCATCAGTACCAGGTGCCTTCTTCTTTGATAAGGCTTTTAATGCCTCTTCTACTTCTTCTCGCATCCTGTGTGGTCCTTGCTTGTAAGGCGTAGATGGAAATGCCTGTTACTCTGCTTGATCTCCATGGTACAGTGGGGTAGTGTAATCCCACCATCTGTTCTTGATCTCCTTCGCATCGTTGAGCATGAGTCCTTGAGCATCTTTCAGCATGAGTCCTTGGGCATCTTTCAGCATTCCAACTCTAGGTTTGAAGTTCTTCTTTAACTCACATAGTTTCATGAAAACCTAGTGGGTCCTGTTCCTGATATTTTTGGATTCTGTTTCCATGCACATGTTGTTGTAATGCTTTTCTCTGTCCTTTCTGGCAGTGCACTGAAATTTCTGGCTGAGTTCAATGACTTCTTCTCTTTATCCCTTTGCGTTAGCCTTCCTACATTTCTGAGCAATATTCAAGGTTTCTTCACAGTCATCCATTTCGGTCTCCTTTCTTTTCGTTGTAAGGTTCTGTCACTTTCTTCAACCACGACTTTCTTAATGTCGTGTCATAGTTCTTTTGGTCATCTGTGTCCAATGCAGTGAAATGATTTTGCAGGCATTCTCTAAACACTGGTGGTATATTGTCAGTATTGTACTTTACCAATTGCCTGACTGGGTTGCTCTTCCACAACTCGAGCTTGAGTTTGTCTACTGGTAACTGGTGATCGGTACCACAGTCCGCTTCCAGCTTTGCCTTCGTCAATGATACTGAGCTTTTCCATCAACTACTTTTACAAACACAATCGACTGAGGAAGGTCCATGTGTACAGTCGCCTTTTGAGGTGCTGAAAGAAAGTGTTTGAAATTAACAGATTGTTTGTCGTACAGAACTCAAACATTCTCCCACTTCGCTCCTGTTGTCAAGTCCTTATTTTCCAACCACCTGGCCTTCTTCATTTTCTCTGACCTTCACATTCCAGTTTCCCATGACTATCAGTATGTGTTCTGCCCGCAGATTTGTTTAGCTCATGTGATTAATTACTTTGTTGAGCGGAACCTTTATTTCCATAAGTTAATATGCAATTTGTGCACGTGTGCTATTTCCATGATGCACTACTGTCGGGATAGGCATAGTGGAAGCGTCTTGAGTTCTATGTGTTTTTCCTACGCCTGTGGAAGCAATAACTGTAAGTTATGAAGTTCTTGCAGACATTGGTTAAAATGTTTACTTGCTTTTAAGTTTAATCTCTGTAGTGTAAATTCTGTTTATTCAGCCGTAACTCCACATTACTGTCCTTGTGAAACGCGTGTGTGAGTTCGCGCTGTGTCATACTAAGTGTGCTATCGGCAAATGAGTTAACTGGTTATTATAACAATTGTTGTAATTAGACTAAGTTTCTTTTACTGTTTCTGTTTATTATAGTTTCACTCGCATTTTCACATGATTTGGAGACAATAAAGGAGCAAGACGCTCATATCCTGGCTCGTGAGAATTGAGTTTGGCTTGCTGTTAAACTGCGTTAACGTACTGGATGTGCATAACACGCAGGGAGAACAGTACAGTATATCTTGTTTTTACGTCTGGTCGATTTCAGCTTGCACTTGTTCGTAGAACTGATCAAGTTCTTCCTCTTCTGCATCTGTTGTTAGTGCATATAACTGGATGACAGCTGCACGGATGGGTGTCCCTCGTAGATGAATACAGATCAAACGATCACTAATTGTAATTCATTATGTCCCTTGTGAGCTCTTTCTTGATTATAAATCAAATGGGCAACAGGGTGGCACAGCAAGTAGCACTGCTGTCTCACAGCGCCTGGGTGGTGCGAGAAGATATGGATTTGATCCCTGCTCAGCCTGTATGGCGTTTGCATGTTCTCCCTGTATCTGTGTGGGTTTTCTCCCACAGTGACCCATTGAAAGTAGTGTATCTAGCAATGTAAGTAACCTTGGTGAATAAGGTCTGTGGGCTGATAACACTACATAGAGTTGCATTGGAGAGAAGCATATGCTTTTTAAAAATAAAATTAAAAAAAAAAAGTAACTGCAACTCCATTTCTCCTTCTCGCTCACCATTTCCAGCATAGTATACCATATGTACCATGGTTTCGACCCGGAAGGATAGTGTGGACTCAATTGCAGTGGGAATGGGGGTTATTCAAACGTGAGACAGGAACCGTAGTGAGAGACAGGTGTTGGTCTCTGGACGGCGAACGTGGTACACAAGGAAGTCCAGAATCATAGTCAGAGGAACAGGCAGTAGGTCACAACATGAGCAAGCAGATCAAGAACTAGGGTGGAAGGGGTCTTGGGAGCAGGTGACGGGAAAGGGAACGAGAAGCAAGGGACAGGATTCAGAGGCAACAGGTAGGCTGATTTGGTGAAAATGAGCTGTAGGCGAATAAGGTTCCACAACACTCTTTGTTTGTTTCTGCCTTATATCCTGTCGAGTCCCAGGTGTTTCGGATTATGCTGATGGTGTAGGCGTGGCAATATCATCATCGTATTCAAAGTCTCTGATGCCATCCATCCATCTTCCTCCGCTTATCCGGGACCGGGTCGCGGGGGCAGTAGTCCAAGCAGAGCCCCCCAGACTTTCCTCTCCCCGCACACCTCCTCCAGCTCCTCTGGGGGAACCCCAAGGCGTTCCCAGGCCAGCCAGGAGACGTAGTCTCTCCAACGTGTCCTGGGTCTGCCCCGAGGCCTCCTCCCAGTGGGACATGGTCGGAACACCTCCCCAGTGAGGCGTCCAGGAGGCATCCAGAACAGATGCCCGAGCCACTTCAACTGGCTCCTCTCGATGCGGAGGAGCAGCGGCTCTACTCCGAGCTCCTCCCGGGTGACTGAGCTCCTCACCCTATCCCTAAGGGTGCACCCAGCCACTCTGCGGAGGAAACTCATTTCTGCTGCTTGTATCCGCGATCTCATTCTTTCAGTCATGATCCAGAGTTCATGACCATAGGTGAGGGTAGGAACGTAGATCGACCGGTAAATTGAGAGCTTCGCCTTACGGCTCAGCTCCTTCTTCACCACAACAGACCGGTACAATGACCGCATTACTGCGGATGCCGCACCGATCCGTCTGTCAACCTGCTGCTCCATTTTTCCCTCACTCGTGAACAAGACCCCGAGATACTTAAACTCCTCCACTTGAGGGAGCAACTCCCCCCTAACCTGGAAGTCCACCTTTTTCCGACTGAGGGCCATGGCCTCAGATTTGGAGGTGCTGATTCTCATCCCTGCCACTTCGCACTCGGCTGCAAACCTCTCCAGTGCACGCTGTAAGTCTTCATTCGATGAAGCCAACAAGACCACATTGTCCGCAATAAGCAGAGACGAGATCCTGCAGCCACCAAAACAGACACCCTCCGTTCCCTGGCTGCGCCTAGAAATTCTGTCCATAAAGATAATGAACAGAATCGGTGACAAAGGAGAGCTCTGGCGGAGTCCAACATGCACCGGGAACAGGTCTCACTTACTGCCGGCAATGCGAACCAAGCTCCTGCTCCGGTCATACAGGGAACAAACAGCCCGTAGCAATGAGCCCTGAACCCCATAATCCCGAAGTATCCCCCACAGGATGCCACGAGGGACTACACTGGCACATAAGCACAAACGACAGTGAGAGACCGTTCCCTGACTCAAAGGCGTAGGGAGACGACCCTCTCGTTCACCGGGGTAGACTCCAACACATGGCAGCTGAACTGGGGGGCTATTAATAAGCCCGCACCCGCCCGCTGTCTCTCACCCTGGGCAACGCCAGAATAGTGGAGAGTCCACCCTTGGTCGAGAAGACTGGTTCCAGAACCCAAGCTGTGAGTGGAAGTGAGCCCGACTATATCTAGACGGTATCTCTCAACCTCCTGCACTAGCTCAGGCTCCTTCCCCACCAGTAAGGTGACATTCCAAGTCCCAAAAGCCAGAGTTGGCACCAGAGGTTTGGGTCGGCCGGGCACTCGGCCCCAACCACCGCCCAAATCACAACGCACCAGCCCCTTTTACGCCCTCTCCGGCAGGTGGTGAGCCCACCGAAGAGCGGCTCCACGTCTTGGCTTCGGGCTAAGCCCGGCCAGGCCCCGTGGGCATGGACCTGGCCACCAGGCGCTTGCATGCGAGCCCCCCCACCAGGCCTGGCTCCAGGGTGGGGCCCCGGTGACCCCATACCGGGCGGGGTGAACAAGATCCTTGATTTAATAGTCGTAAGGGGATTTTAAACCGCACTTTGTCTCGTCTGTCACCCAGGACCTGTTTGCCTTGGGAGACCCTACCAGGGGCATATAGCCCCAGGCAACATAGCTCCTGAGATCATTCAGGCACTCAAACCCCTCCACCACGGTAAGGTGGCGGATTGCGGAGGGGTCTCTGATGCCAGTCCATTTTAATTCACTGATGCCCAGCACATCAATCTGTAAGCATTTCATTTAGTTTTTTTTACCAGAACCAGTTTTCCTTGATTCATACTTCTCACAGTTCATGTCCCAATGTTCTTCACATTCTGACCTTCATTTCATGTACAGCAACATCAGCAGTTACACTTCCCGAAGGCTTTGATCTAACATCATACAAGCTAGCCTTACTCTGACAAGTCATTGTCTCTTCCCCAGTACCTTGAGTGCCTTCTGACCTGGGGGTCTCATCTTCTAACACTATTTCGTGATTTTCATGACTGTGACTATCCATAGAGTTTTCTGTAGCAGGATAGTAGTGGATTGCCAGGCCTTTCTTCTGCGCAGTTAATGTTGATGTTGTTGCCGTTGTAACTGAAATGTGATCCTCCGCCATCAACACCGACCCATACTGCTGCTGCTGAGTATGAGGTTCACTGCTCTTTGTCTGACTGCTAACCATTGGTCTTCCTGACAAGGTTGAACTCAAAGAAGTTTACTCCAGTCAGTGTAGCCCTTTGGGGCATGGCAGTAGACAAGTCTGACCACCACAACAAGGTGACAGCTATCGATCAGGCTTTTACTTATATTTCATTTAAAACAGTATAAAGTTAAGATATTTAATGTTTTATCTCATAAACTTAAAATAAAATTGTAAATATAACCTAATTCTGAATCTGATGCCTGCAACATGTTCAAAAAAGAGTTGGGATAGGTGCCTGTTTGCCTGTGGAATGTGTCAAAAAACCTGTTTGGAAGTTTCCACAGGTAAAGAGGGGAATAAGTAACAGGCAGGTGACGCTATCATAACTGGTATAAAAGCAGCATCCTTAGTCATTTACAAGCAAGGATGGGTCAAGGCTCTCCACTTTGCGCTAAACTGTGTGAGTGAATAGCCGAACAGTTTAGAACCAACATTTATCAGCTCTGTGAAGCTGCCATCCTACAAACAGCACAAATGAAGAAAACCTCATAAAGGTTTCTATAAAAACTTGTAAAAGTCTCTGTAAAAGACTTGTCTTATTTTGCTGTGTTTAATTATAGCACAGAATCTACTTAGATTTTTTCACTTGTTTAAAGTATTGTGATTGTTGTAACATTTTGATAAACAACCTCCTCCCAGAACTGCTGTAAACTGGGTATGTAAGATTTGTTTAAGAAGTATTCATAAATAACAATATTTTTTTCTCGTAACTAACATTTGCCAAACACGATAACTTTGCAACTTTTCCAACTACTATATAAACACTATAATATTAGTGTATTAGTATGGGTGACACGGTGGCACAGTGAGTAGCACTGCTGTCTCACAGCGCCTGAATGGTGCAAGAGGACATGGGTTTGACCCCTCCAAAGTCTGTGTGGAGTTTGCATGTACTCCCTGTGTCTGTGTGGGTTTCCTCCCACACTCTGAAGACATGCTGGTTAGGTTCAATCATAGTGCATGAGTGATTGAGAGTGTGTTCTACCAATGTATTGTAATGACTCTCATTACTGAGGTGTGAGTGGGGAATGCACTTATTGTAAATAGTTGCCTTATGGGAAAAATGTGAAATGTACAGTAAGTCTGCAACCACTGGGGGAAATGATGGGGTGACCATGTTTGTCAGAGGGAAAGGAGGGAGCCCCAGGGGCACTAAGCAGGCTGGGAAGGCTAGCTAGAAGCGCCGGTCCTTGAGGAAATGGGTCCTTGGACTGAAAGTGTTATTTCTCTGTGTACCAGTGTTCAAGTAAAATGTTTGAGATGAATGCTGCCTGTGTATCCTTTTTCATCCTATGCAAACCCATGGCACCATGCATGACAGTATGGATGAGTGACCCATTGTAAGTAGTGTAGCAGTGTAAGTCACCTTGGTGAAAAAGGTGTGTGGGCTGATAACACTACATTGAGTTCATTTGAAGTTGCTTTGGAGAAAAGCATGTGCTAAATAAGTAAATGTACTATATACAGGTATAATATAAACAATCAAAATAGAAAATGATTTCCTTCTATGAAAAAAAAAATGGAAGACCTTGCATTTTAATTAGGGGAGCGTGGTGCGCAGCGGGTTTGGCCAGGGCCTGCTCTCTGGAGGGTTAGGGATTCAAGTCATGCTTGGGGTGCCTTGTGACAGACTGATGTCCTGTCCTGGGTGTGTCCTCTCCCCCTCCAGCCTTGCACCCTGTGTTGCTGGATTAGGCTCTGGCTTGTCATGACCCCGCTTGGGACAAGTGGCTTCAGACAATATGTGTGTCTGTGTGTGTCTGTGCCTTTGTTTTCTGTTTAGTTGGCATCGTTTTACAGGTGTTGTGTACACAGGAAAAATTGCTGTGAATTTTTCATGTTTTCAGTTCTGTTGTTCATTAAAAAAAAAAAAAAAAAACATTGACGTTAACTGTAAAGTGTTGGTTTTCTCACTCATTGTGTCGACCTGGGTGAATCAATACTGTTCACTGAACAGCACCAGTTTTTCCATTGTGTTCGACCACAACATGGACTGGTGAATTAAGTTGAACAGGTAAAAGGCAGTAGTATTATACAGACTGGAAGTTATAATATCCAAATTATGAATATCTCCATAAATAATGTCATATAATCAATAATACCTGAAATCTGAAATATCAGAGTGATGTCATGTGTAATATATCCCTTTCTATTTAAAAAAGTAACAGAGGTACAACCGCGGTTTAAATGGCACAAATTGGCAGAAATGTTGCACAAATGAAAGAGCCCAAATTTGTGTTTCTGGGGCGTTGTAGGGGGACTAAGTGACATCACTTATTGGAAACAACAACAGCACAAGTTCTAATTTTTTACAGCACAAATGTACCACTAATGTAGGGGGTGCGGTGGCGCAGTGGGTTGGACCGGGTCCTGCTCTCCGGTGGGTCTGGGGTTCAAGTCCCGCTTGGGGTGCCTTGCGACGGACTGTTGTCCCGTCCTGGGTGTGTCCCCTTCCCCCTCCGGCCTTACACCCTGTGTTGCCGGGTAGGCTCCGGTTCCCCGCGACCCCGTATGGGACAAGCGGTTCAGACAATGTGTGTGTGTGTGTGTGTGTGTACCACTAATGAATCATGAGGTTTTCTTTATTTGTGCTGTTTGTAGGGGGGACAATTTCACGGAGCTACATTTATCAAATGTATGATTAAAAGGAATCTGGGATTTCAACATCTATGATCCATAACATCATTCAGAGATTCATAGAATCCTGGAAAATAAGTGTGCGAAAAGGGCTAGGCCACAAACCAACACTGAATGCCCGTGATCCGAGTCCTCAGACGTCGCTTCATAAAAACTGACATTCTTCTGTAATGAATGTATCCACATGGTTGCAAATGGATATCATGTTACCCAGGCCAAAGAAGACAAGGATCAGCCTGATTGTTACCAACACCAAGTTCAAAAGCCAGCTTCTGTCGTGGTGTAGAGGTTTGTTACAGCCTATGAAACAGGAAACTTGAGCATCTGCCAGCAGGACCAAAATCCAGGCTGCAGAACAACAATGGTGGCAAAGACTCTTAGGGACCTGGAAATTTACAAGGATCTCCTAGCAACCTTTCATTTTGCTGTTTCTTCAGCAAAAACCACCTTCTTCCACAGCAAACTGCAGTCTGCTATTAACAAACCACATAGACTCTTTGCCACTTTCTCATCCCTGCTGTGCCTTCCACCTCCTTCTCTCTCCTGTTTCACTGCTGATGATTTTGCCTTGTTTTTCAGAGACAACGTCAACTCAATTACAGACAAGTTCTCGACATTTACCTGCCCTAATCATGCTTCCTTCAAAGTCACGCTCTCCACATTTGATCCCGTCTGAAACTCAAATCTCCGACCCGCTGCTGACACACAGACCCACCACCAGCTCCCTCGATCCGATCTCTTCGCCATTTCTAGAGGATATTTTCCTGCAATCTACCTGTTTCACCTCTAAGATCATCAACCCCTCGCTGGGTGCTTGCCATCTGTCTTCAAAACTGCTCTAATTTCATCGCTGCTAAAAAAAACCCTCTCTGGATCCTTACTCAGTCCAAAATTACAGACCAGTCTCGGTCCTCCCTTTTCTGTCAGAAACTCTGGAATGGGCAACCTATGATTAACTATCTGCATCCCTCAGCCAGAATGATCTCCTCGGTGGGTATTACTCTGGATTCAAAGTTGGACATCCCTCCGAGACAGCTCTCCTAGCAGTGTCAAATGCTCTCCTGTTGACAAGAGTGGCCTCCCTCACCTTAGTTCTCATCCCCCTGGACCTGTCTGCAGCATTTAACATGTCAACCACTAGTTCTATTCTCCTCCCTTGGACTACTTGGAATCAAAGGAACTGCACTGAAATGGTTTGATTCCTACCTATCAAATAGATCCCACCAGGTGGTCTGGCGGGGTTCCCAGTCATCCCCTCAGCCTTTCTCATCTGGCATCCCACAGGGGTCGGTACTGGGCTTCCTACTCTTATCAATCTATATCTTTTCTCTTGACCTTGTCATCACCTCCCACAGATTCTCTTACCACTGCTATGCCAACAATACCCAGCTCTTCCTCTCTTTTCTGCCTGGAGCTACAGACATTTCCTTCCTACCTCTCAGACATCTCTGCCTGGATGTCTGATCACCACCGACAACTTAATCTCTTCAAAACAAAGATCATGCACCTCCCAGCTGGCCCATCATCCTGTCGAGAACTCTCTATCAAACTGGACAACTCACTTATTTTACCCAGCTCCTCAACTAAGAGTCTGTGAGTAATGACCGACTCAAGTCTGTCTTTCTCTAAACACATCAGTGCCACAACCCGGACTAGCAGATACATCCTGCATAACATCTGCAGGATCCACCCATACCTCACAACAGACTACGCAACTCTTGTCCAGCCCATAGTGATATCCAACCTAGACTATTGCAACTCTTTCCTGTCTGGCCTACCTGCCTTTGCCATCAAAACGCTACAGTTGATTCAGAACACTGCATGAGCATTCAGCAACTGCTGCTGCATGAATTTTTTTTTTGACCTGCAGAAGAATTCCCATGTATCACTCCTCCTCGACTCTCTGCACTGGCTTCCTATGGCTGCCAGGATCAAATTCAAGACTCTGGTTACGGCCTACAATACCATCAATGGATCTGTTCCCCAATATCTACTAGACCTGATCACTCACTACACAACCTTAACAGACTGCTATGCTCCTCCATCTCTGCACGTTTGGTGGTCCCACAAACAAAAGGTCAAAAATCAAAAACAGAAAGATTTTTGGTTCTGGCTCTGATGTGGTGTGATGACCTTCCTTTCTCACTGAGAACTGCTCATTCTCTCTGCATTTAAGAAGGGTCTCAAAACTCACCTCTTTCAGATTCACTTCGCTAATCTTTTAAGAGCATGATAAACATGAAATGTAGATATTTAAAACTGTTGTGATTAGAAACTGTTGAACCATGGATAAACCTTTATGCAGCAACGTGTCTCATGTAAATGTTAATGTTTAATAATTCTATGTCTAGATTGTTTTACAGTGCATATGATGACAGAGACTTTGTAGACATTTTTCTGAACTTCTTCTCTTTCAACATTACAACAGTCAAATGTGAACACACTTATCAAAGTAAAATTTCAAGAACTATGTTAAAAGCTGTCATAACTTCTATCAGTCTGGGAATGGAATATATAATCTGTTGCGGACAGATTTCTAAAAATTAATTAGGTTGTACACCAGGGTAAGGGTGTACAACAGCAGGATCATATATTTATGCATATATATATATATCACATATAGATTTTTTTCCTTAGCGGGGTGTGGTGGTGCAGCGGGTTTGAGTGGGTCCTGCTCTCTGGTAGGTCTGGGGTTTGAGGCCCACATGGGGTGCCCTGCAACAGACTGGTGTCCTGTCCTGGGTGTGTCCCCTCCCCCTCCATCCTTGCACCCTGTGCTGCTGGGTTAGACTCTTGTTTGCCACAACCCTGTTTGGGACAAACAGTTTCAGATTGTGTGTGTGGATTTCTTTCTTTAAAAAAAGCTTATCTTCAAAGTCAATAAAACCATGGGTGGCTAATTGGCATCATATAAAATCTGACCTTCAGCAATCAGTTGTGTTCACCTAGGCAAGGGTAGAACAGAAATGGTTTGCTAGCACTAGTTTGCCACCACACTGGACTTAAACCACACACCCAAGCAGATCAGGAGCTCTGAGGCATCAGTTTTACCTACTTTGCCTAATTGCTCTGGTTAACACACACACACACATTTTCAGAACCGCTTGTCCCATACAGGGTCACAGGGAACCAGAGCCTACCCGACAACACAGGGCGTAAGGCCAAAGGGGGAGGGGACACACCCAGGACAGGACGCCAGTCCATCGCAAGGCACCCCAAGCAGGACTCGAACCCCAGACCCACTGGAGAGCAGGATCAGTCCAACCCACTGCACCCCCTGCTCTGGTTAACAAAGCTCTAAAAAATATACAGCATATAGAATACTAGCACATGAAGAAGAAAAGCTCCTCCTTTATGCCTTTTCTCATCTCAGATATGACAATTTAATACCATATTTTGACATAAATGTCTACAATTTTGTGCTTGATATGTACATTCAAAATATACTTCATTTTGGAAAAGTATACCTGTTCAGTTGCAAACCATGCATGCGGCATGACTGGGGTACAATTCATAGTACTATACATATTACATAAATATGATTGTATTCATTAATGGTCACTTGTCATTTCTGAGATTTTTTTAAACAGTCAAAGGTTACATCACCTGCCCTGCCCCATGTTCAACATATGGTTGATTACATGATCTACAATATCTGAAATTGTGTAACGTATCCTGTTGTCTCATTTGGACTCATTTCAGTACTTTTAGATTGCTTCTATGGTTGCCAAAGCTATCAGAACTAAATGAGTAATTATGCAGTTTTGGTTTTCAAAAAAGAAGTGCATATATAATTATGATGTATTGCTGATTGCAAAACAAATTGTTGCACAGCTCACATAGGGGGCTGGGGTGATGCAGTGGGTTAGACTGAGTCCTGCTCTCGGGTGGGTCTGGGGTTTGAGTCCTGCCTGGGGTGCCTTGCAATGGACTGGCGTCCTGTCCTGGGTGTGTCCTCTCCCCCCTCCAGCCTTATACCCTCTGTTGCCGGGTTAGGCTCTAGCTCCCTGAGACCCCATAGGAGACAAGTGGTTTTGGACTCTCTGTGTGTGTGTGTGTGGATAGCTCACATGTGATATATGGTTCTGCTAAATGGATTAGTGCAGTACAAGGGTATGGATTAATTATAATTCCCCAATGATTATCACAAATTACAAGAGACATTTTTGCAAATCACATGTGTTTCATGAGGCCATTTGTTGAGGAAACAGTTTTACCTTTTCCTTTTTTTTTTTTTTTTCATTTTACACACTTTTTTGAAACACACACACACACACACACACACACACACACACACACACACACACACACACACACACATTTTCAGAACCGCTAGTCCCATACGGGGTCACGGGGGAACCGGAGCCTACCCGGCAACACAGGGCGTAAGGCCGGAGGGGGAAGGGACACACCCAGGACGGGACGCCAGTCCGTCGCAAGGCACCCTAAGCGGGACTCGAACCCCAGACCCACCGGACAGCAGGACTGTGGTCCAACCCACTGTGCCACTGCGCCCCCTTTCTTGAAACATATTTTTATATTTAGCTACTTTTTAGCTTTTAGGTTTTTTTTAAAAAATTTATTTAGACATGACATGGTGGATGTAGTGGCACAGCAGCTAAAGTTGGTGCCTCACTGCTCCCGAAGTGCTCAGCAGGTATGAGACTTGAGTCCTGCACAGGGTGTGTAGTGTTTACATGGTTCTCCCTATGTTTGCACGCACCTCCAGACATGTAAAGAAGAAGGCGATGTCAAAACCACACCCATTCCTCCCTTACCATGAAAACTCCATGGGTAGTTGCTATAAGTCAGGACAGACTTAATGGCACATACATACACTTATGCTGTATTACTCCCTTATTTTGTTTGAGTGCATATAAGTAAATAGAACAGGATGCATATATTTAACAGAAAGCATTTTAACGTGAAACATTTCTCTTTGTGAACTAGTTATCTGTAAGAAATTAATTGAGATCTTGATGCTTCACCTCTAAGTCTAAAATAACCCATATGCAATAATCTAAACTGCTGTAGTGCTTTAGTAGTTCTCCATTACCTCTAACCAATCTTTTTAATTGCCTTACAATGACTAGCAGCTTTAGTGTATTGATTCATTATCAGTAACCAATTGTCCAGTGTAGGGTCCATGTGATCCAGTACAGATTGTGAGGGAGGATACACCCTGGAGAAGACACCAGTTAATCACGGGACTACCACATATCATCACAGACTACAGGAAATTTACAGCCACTAATTCAGTTGAATAATTGAAGCCTTACATCTTGCCACTGCAGTTTGAAAAGTTAAGTAAATGATTTTTCACTGAAGAAACTACCTTACAACCTTACAACCACACTTCGCCACACTGCACAATGAGAATTATACAGTACTTATAATATGACTCAAAATATATCATATTCTCACACTTTTTATACATATTTTAGATACTTTTTGTTTTGCTGGTATGTGAACCCTCATATTGTATTGAGTAACAAGCAGAATCTCCTTTACTGGGAATGAGTTTAATGAAACGCTATCTGTAGCTGCTGATCAGACCTGCGCAGGGGTTAGGTTGTATTTTGGTCCATTTCTCTATACAAAACTGTTTCAGTTCATGTGTATTTTTGTGATGTATTGACTCTACGGCCTGCTTCAGATCAGGCATTTCACTGGGGCTAAGGTTAGGCAAATGTAAAATATGGAATTTCTTGTGTTGGATCCTCTCTGTTCTTGATTTACTTTGGTGTTTTAAATCATTGTCATGTTGCATAACTCAAATTCTTTTACGTTTTAGATAACAGATGGACACCCTGACATTATGTTGTAGAATTTAATGATTTAATTTATTTATTTAGCTTATGCTTTTCTCCAAAGTGATTTATAGTGTTAAGCTACTTACAGCATTTTACCCATATACATATGTTATACATCTAAGATAATTTTAAGTGGTTAAGGTATAGTATAAACATCAATTAACCAAATTATCAAAATGTCTCCATCTTGAGTGTACTTTGACCCTGTGCTTCCAAGACTCTAGACCACAGTAGACAATGAGTTATTGATAATGAATGAAAAACAATATTAAAATCACACACAATGGCTCAAACTGCTTGTCCCAAGCAGGGTTGCAGCAAACCAGAGCCCAACCCGGCAACACAGGGCATAGGGCCGGAGAGGGAGAGGACACACCGAGGATGGGATCCCAGTCTGTCGCAAGCCACCCCAAGCAGGACTTAAACCCCAGACCTGCCAGAGAGTAGGACCCAGCCAAGCCCACTGCACTACTGCACCCCCTGTAAGCCAGAAATATTTTTTATACATAGTATTACATCTGTTCACATTATTACTATCATTCATAAAAATGTTTTTTCATTCAAATGTCAATTACATTATTTTCATAATTCGATCCCTCATAACAAGAATTCGCCTAAAGGTGTTATTGCAAGTAACCCCTTAAACGCTCTGTGAGGAATGGATGTACTCCATTTGCTTTGTTTCAAGAATGCAAATGATAAGGAGAGATGCTGACAAATGGTTGAGGACTTATTTCCCAATATAGGGATGAAATGAGAGAGAGCGATTTATTGCTTAGCTAACATTTAGCTTATTCTTTTTTAAACTATCATCTATTAAAAGTAATCTATAGAGTTTAGAAGACCTACTCAGTTTACAATAGTAAACACCTTTTTCATTTTTATATTCCGGGTTTCAAGAATAAATGAATTTAATAATAAATGTCATACCTTAATATACCGCCAGGTGGAGGTATGATACAACCAAGCATTATTCCAAAGAAATAATCTTAGTGTCGACACCAGCCTATGGAATGTCGTCTATATTTCCGAACTTATTTAAAAATATGCATTGTGTTAATAACTGTACACCTTTAAAATATCACTGTGGTATTTTCATACGAAGTGCTAGAACATCGACTGAAATTATACTGGAATAAGGTATATCAGAAGTAATCAATAACCTAAGCACTAGAGGTCGACATACAAGGATATTTTCTCCACTGAGACAGAAAGGAATGATGGGATTAAAATGGCGTCATCAAATCTAGGCGTCAACTGTAGTCGGAAGAATACTGAAAATGAATGCCCCATAGTGTAATTTCCTTTTCGATGTATTAATGTATTATGCATTTATTTATTTTAAGCCTACTTCACATTGTAGTGTCGGATTGATAGTTATTAAAAAGTTTACAGCTTTTATTCAGGACTTCGCACACGTGAGGATTAATGACAGTTAATGAATGTTTTTTTTTTTTTTCCTTTTAAATTCTTTGTGTGTTTTGGGATTGCACACACGGGCAAGGTGAGGCCCATTGCACATTTAATACTTTGTACTTCGTTACTGAATCTGACTACATAGTTTTACGTTGCTTTTTACGTAGTTAATTGTGCTAAACATGTATTTTTGGAATTGAGAAGCGAAGCGAAATTCCTTCGAAAAATACAACTTTTACATTATGACGGTATATGTTTATCACATAACTACACATTACAACTACACAGCATCCCCTGAGGAGGGTGACCTCGGTGAGACTTTTGATCAATCAGAAGCTCATTCTCGAGAACACGGACATTCCAGTGGCTCTGCACTGGAATGCAAAGTCACTGTAAGCGCGCTTTTCTGAAACAAGTCCAAACAAACCTATCCAGCCAAACCACCCGCCCAGGCCCTCCACGGCTGCTTTGTTTTTTTTTTTTCCCTCCCAGAAAACACCTGTCTCGCCAGAAGGTGGATGTGAGCTCCGCCCACAGAAAGTGCATTTTTAATTGGACTGAAGGAATCTATGATATGCAAATATGCGGCCTTGGCTCCTCCCCTGCACCTGACTAGAGACTATTTACTGCTCAAAACGGATTTCTGCCATAGTGCCACTAGAGCGGTGCACTTGACGATGTCCCTTCCTTGGACTGTGCAATAGGAATCTGTGAGCTCGCACTGATTTGTCTCTCTCACCGTTGGGCTGGGACCGTTATATTTATAAACGCCTTTCCCTTACTTACGGGCCTTTTACTGTTATTTTTCCAACATGCCTCGCTCTTTTCTTGTTAAGAAACATTTTAACTCAGCTAAGAAGCCTAATTACAGTGAACTGGACAGCCCCACAGGTAAAACATAATCTAATTATTTTAAGATTTTTTTTGTTCAAGCTAAACTTGTCTGTAAGGCGTTGCTGCCTAATTTGTCAATGTAACATAAGCGTAGCAGTTACAAGAGAGTTTAATATCGATTTGCCTGTTCGAGCTTTAGTCATATGTGATCGATAGTCAGAAAGCATGTTTACTTAACTTAACTGCACAGTTACATCTCCATAGCGGTGCACCATATTTTCACCATGTTTGCCTGATGTAAAAGTTAGAGATTTACACAGATTAATTTATGTTTTTCTCCAAAGCTGCGTACAACTCTGTTGTAGCGTAACTTTTTTTGCGGTGGAATGGCCTTTTTTTCTAAAACACGTTGTACGTTTGTTTGTTTGCGTTCAGTGTTCATTTCGCCGTATCTGTATAAGAGTTTCTCGGTGCCCGCCATCCCCCAGCCGGAGGTGCTGAGCTCGGTGGCGTATAACCCCATCACGGTGTGGACTACCAGCAGCCTGCCACTCTCCCCGCTGCCCAGCGACCTCTCCCCCGTATCCGGATACCCTTCGTCGCTAGGACGCGTCAGTCCGCCGCCGCTTTCTGACACGTCCTCCAAAGCCCCGAGCGGCTCCGCGAGCCCCGTGAGCGATGGAGACGAGCGACTGCACGCGAAGCTGAGCGAAACGGAGCCGCACGCCGCCGAGGCCGAGAAGTTCCAATGCGCGCTGTGCAACAAGTCCTACTCGACCTACTCCGGACTGTTAAAGCATAAGCAGCTGCACTGCGACGCGCAGGCGAGGAAGTCCTTCAGCTGTAAATACTGCGAAAAGGAGTATGTGAGCCTTGGGGCGCTCAAGATGCACATCAGGACCCACACGCTGCCCTGCGTCTGCAAAATCTGCGGAAAAGCCTTTTCCAGACCGTGGCTGCTCCAGGGACACATCCGGACACACACTGGTAGGAGCTACACTTCGCACGTGCCCCAGCATTTACCCTCACTCAGTACTCTTCTTTGTACGCATTCTGTGTATTCTACTTCTGTGTTTAACTTCTACTACATGCAAGGAAATAAGTTGCTACGTAACTTCTGCAACATCCACCTAAGGCTAAGTTGGTGGAAAGGCATCAGAGTCAAGCTGGAATTATTTTAACATTGTAACACACAATAATAAGTATGTGATACATTTTTAATGAAGGGGTTGCACTAATGGTGGACAAGGATCCACCTGCATTCCCACTTTGGACTGAGGAGCACTACAGTTAACCATGTGTGGTCTCATCCCTGTGCCTCTGTAGTTGATGTATTGTTTGGTTTTGAACAGGGAGTTGTTTGTAGGAATGACGCAGACTTAGATTTATGTTATGTTAACCCATCTGTCTGCATTCTCTCTGTCTCTCTTCTTTTTTCTAGGTGAAAAGCCCTTCTCGTGCCCGCACTGTAGCCGAGCTTTTGCAGACAGGTCCAACCTCAGGGCTCACCTACAAACCCATTCTGATGTGAAAAAGTACCAATGCAAGAACTGCTCGAAAACCTTCTCCAGAATGTCCCTTCTGCACAAGCATGAGGAATCTGGCTGCTGTGTAGCACACTGAGATGAGGCCTCTGCACAGACTCTTACTACTCCAGTGGAGCTTCCAGCTTTGAGACTGTATGCAACCAAAAAGCCAAAACCGTTTCATTTCAATTTTGTATTTTCTACCAGTTCTCTCATTTGTTTCAGTTAAACAGTGTTTTTTTTTTTTAATTATTTAACTCTAACCTTTCAAGCAGTGTTTTTTTTCATAACAAGTGCCTGAATTGTTCATACAGTAAGTGGGACTTTTTTTTTTGAAGAACTCCGCCAAATGTTTTATTGTAACCACTGCTGGTTATGCAGTGTGTGCCAGGAATGGTATTAGGCAGAGTATGTACCTTACCTTTTATCTGCACCTTGAACACGTTGAAACGGCACACATTCTGTGTGGTTTATAGGAGGACATTCAGCTGATGGAAAAATTGAAGCCATTGTTGTTCAGGGAACAAGTGCAAGACTTTTTTGTTTCAGAGAAGCAAAAGTGTTCAAACTTTTGTTGCACAATCATAATGCAATAACTGTTCTTCAGCACTCCAAAAAGCAATACTCCTTCAAGTGCCTTTGATTTGGCAATTATGCAATGTTTCTAAATATTTTTTTCATTTATATTTTTATATATTTGAATGTATTGTGCAAGTGAAGTGTGTGAACTGGGGCTGAACGAATGAGTGGAAATGAGTGAATGAATGAATTAGTGCTGTTTTTTTTTTTTTTTTTACACAACTTAAATAAAAGGCAGGAAGTATATTTGAGGAGTTGAGTTTTTTTTTTTTTTTTTTTTTTAAACTGTGTGCCTAGATAGGCCATGGTATGGTGAGAGTCATTAGCTTGAGCCTGCTAATTGTACTGCTAATTAAACTGTAGCCACAGCTCTTCCTCCAGCATCACTACCTGTTCTTTGTCTTTCAAATGAGTAATGAATTTTCTGACATTTATATGAGACTCAGAAGTGTTATGTGTGTGACAACAGCCAGGAGCTCTTGGGAAGACCTGTAGGATTCCACTCTGCTTGCATTTCAAACACCCTGATACTTAGTTGAGCAGAGAGAGTCAGCAAATGATAGTAGCCCTGAGTGCATCACAGGATGAAAAAAGGGTGACATTAATTCTAATGAAAGCATCTGTTTCCTGGATAGGCCAGAGGGGCCAATGAAACAAGGCTAACAGGATGCTTCATTAACTTCCGCTGGGTTTAAAACATTTTAATAACAAGAGTAAAGTCATTTAGCTCATAATTGATTACACCAGCAATTGACCTATGATGTCAGTGAGCTGAGTACACTGTCCACCCCTCAGTTTTGGCAGTGTGGAAAGTAAGACTTGACACATCACACAACCATCTACTTACTAATTGTCTTCAGGCAATGTTTCTTGAGTCACTCATTTATAAAGTATCCCAACTTTTTTTACGGTTAGTTTTCATTTAGGGTAATGGGAAAGAGCTATACAATTTGTTTTTATGAAACATTCCACTTTTAATAACACATTTTTAAAATTTAAGTAAGACAAACATTTTACTAAATGTTAAAATGTGTTTACAACATGGTGATATTGGTGTGAATGTTCTCTAAAACCTCAAAATTTATTCTGGGTTAATAGCACACAACAGCTTATATGACCTGTCCATAATATTTTCTGTATTTCTTTTAATGATACCCCTCCAGTTGTGTGTCTTTTTTGTCATTCATCACCTAATAAGGGCTATATTAGAGCATTGAAGAGCAACATGTACTGAGGGTTTAACCTGCTCCTCATGAACTTGTTCTGATATCAGGCAAACTCAAAATGTAACACGGGGCTCCTATATTGATCTGCAGTGACATACTATTCTCTTTGAAGTCCGCAGAAACCTTTCACATTTCATTTGATGGTGCAAATGTTAAGCTTGAAGAGCCATGTTTAAAAAGTGGTCCCAACACCTGTGAAAAAATGATCATTCCATGATCTGTTCTCAGCCTACAGCCTTCTTCATTCTGCTTTTAATGTGCTACAGGGGGTCTGAGATTTGAACTTGTAACACTTCTTTCCATTGGCCCCAAACAAAAATTCTGACTCATGCAGGAATCAGCATAAAGCTTATTGCAACGCCAGAACTTAATTGTACAAAGTCCGTTCCATGTGGATGTTTAAGGTCATAATCCCCTTAAACATAAAGTTTGTGAATTACGTAAGATTTCTTAACAGAGCATACATTGTATACTTACATATACTGTTTAGAAAGCTTATATACCTGTACTTCAACAGCTTTTTGTTTAAGGGGATGATGCTTACTTTAAACATCCACATCTAATTTACTTTGTATGAATATGTATATATAAAACTGAAATGTGCATGTGTACAGGGATCCCTTGATTTACAATCAAAATTTTGATATGGCTTTTGATACTCGCTATTTGATTTACATAACAAAAAATCAGTATAATGAATTTTTTCCATGTGTCCAAAAAAATGAGAAAATTTGAGTGTTGTATCTGCATCTTGCAGGAGTGTTGGTTTAGGATAGTGGGGCATTATGGGAAGCATATGAACTTCCACAGGACTGTCTGTCAGCAATATTGGCTGTGTTATTTAATTGAATGATTGCAGAGACAGCAGAGCAATTAGCAGGGAAAGTTTAGCTGGTGGTTTTTCGGGTTATGTATACACATTCTAGCAACAGTGCACAGTTGAAAAGTTGTTGGGAGTTAGTGGAAATTAACCTGGCACAGTAATTCCAGCCCATGAGTTTTCAACAGAGACAGAACTGCTCTGGCTTTTCCAAGCATGGTCTGGAAACAAAACAGCAAAGGTAACAGGTGCAATGCAGTTTTTAATTGTTTTGTGAGATGTATGTTGCTTTGAAGAACAACTGCTAAATAAATGGAAATGCAAAAGTAAGGGCTTTATATCATACTCAAATCATGGACTGATTATAAATTGGTTTGGGGTTTTTGTATTTTTTTTAACTTAAAAGAATGTTAAGTTGGCTTTTTTCGGTGTCAGATTTTGATATCATCATCATTTTCAGGAACAGATTAATTTTGTGAATCAAAAGATGCATGTGTCTCATATATATACACACACAAATACACTATATGGAATTCAATGGAAGGTTTCTGTTGAACTGCTGAAAATGGGCCTGCCATGCATTATTCTAGTCCAACTCTGAAGCGGAGGTACTGTTTCATAACGTAAGAATGGAAATTTAGCTGATGTAACCACCCAGGTATTCCAGGGCTTTTGAACTAAATGAAGAAAATCACAGGTTAGTCTGAAAATCAAATACAGCTGGCGCTCAGATTAGAATGAATAAGCAACCATCGCTATCCTGCCTGCTGTCATGTTCAGCAGGGCATGTGCTGGATTCTTCATGCAAATATGGACGCATCTCAGATGTATGAATAATCAGTGTTTAAAATTCTTCAAAATATTTTGACATAGGGGGGTGCGGTGGCGCAGTGGGTTGGACCACAGTCCTGCTCTCCCGTGGGTCTGGGGTTCGAGTCCCGCTTGGGGTGCCTTGCGATGGACTGGCATCCCGTCCTGGGTGTGTCCCCTCCCCCTCCGGCCTTACGCCCTGTGTCACCGGGTAGGCTCCGGTTCCCCGTGACCCTGTATGGGACAAGCGGTTCTGAAAGTGTGTGTGTGTGTGTATGTGTATTTTGATATGTCATTGTCATTGGGCCATGGGGGACAATCTTCAAGGAAGCAAAATAGTTAATTTCTTTTGAACATATTTTTCAAGTTTTTCATGTTTGGAAATTATATTCACATTCATTAATTCACATGCCTTCTCAAGGATGCTTACTGAGCTGGTTTTTGAAGACTGTGGGAAGTCTCGATTACATTCTTTGGAACTGATGCATGCAGTACCCTGAGTCACATTTGCCTGATTTATGAAAGATAGTTTTAGGGAAAATCCTATGTAGGAGACCTTTCATTCTCTACAGCTGCTTCACTTTTCACTAATAGATATTGCTTTGGGCACATTCTTTCATCACTTACAGTATCTTTACATTTCACATTCTAATTCCTAATGGTATCACAGAATAGATCATCATTTCTGCGAATGAATTTTGTTTTTCAGCATTCAGATACTAAACATTTGCAGATATGAATAGTACTGCAGTTCTGTTTTTTTTCTGCTGTGTAGTTTTTTTTAAAAAAAAACAAACCCAGGATATAAATAAAGGGTGAAAGAACAGGAACAACATGGTGGTGAAGAAAATGGTGCTGTTGTCTCACAGTTCCTGGGCTCTGCAATTGGACATGGGTTTGACCCCTGCTCACTATGTGTGGAGTTTGCATATTCTTCCCGTTTTAAGTCACCTTAGAAGGAAAAGTGTCTCCGGAATACTAGTGTTCACTGTACAACACTTCGGTGAAAAGCAATAAATAACTCTAAATGAGTCAATTGAGTAAAACATACTTAATCATGCTCTGCACATAGATGAGCACAGTTTTATATTTTATTTTTCAAGGAAAAAATGAGATACAAAGACTGAAAGTTACAGCATCAACAAAAAATTTGTCCTTTTCCATTTTGCTTTACCAGTTTATATTTGTCTGTATAAATTTACTAGGAGAAAACAAGTTGGTCCATGTCTTCATTACATGGGGTCCTCATCCTTAGCATGATGCTAATGGGTGGATATGTTGCCATAGAAGAGATTATGCAAAGAATTCTTTTTAGGTTGAGGTTAAAAAATTTACAGATTTGAGCTAAAGAGCTGACTGCTGGATGCATGCCTATGTTATCCAAATGTGTGGGTTCTTTCAATAGCAGGGATGGTAGTGAAGCAAAAAATCCACTGGACTAAACTTACAGCGGTAGTGGAGGTTCAGGTTTAAACATCTATAAACTGTAGGCTGAGCTAACAGCAGTGCTGGTCAAGATTCAGGCCACACTTGCACAGCTCTGGGGTCTGTGGTCCCCTAGAACCTGCTGACTGAACAGTGAGCGGGCAGCATGATTCCACTATGACTATCAAGTGGAACAAATAAAATTAAGTGCCTCTGAGGGCTGATTGTTCTGCGCAGAGTGTGATGTGTGAGTCTCCCCCACCCTGCCCTCCCCACAGTGACCTGGGAGAATGAGCCGATTGTTGGCTTTCAATGGCTCCCCGTGCCTGGAGGGCTGCTTCTTGTTTATAGAGCTCAGTTGCTCTGCAGGAGAGATTGGAAACCCACTTGCTTACTGCATCAATCTTTTCAGTTGACCCAATACAATCTCATATAGGGCTCTTTTATAGAGTCACAGACATAAAATTAATGGATTCATGTTTTCTCTTGACTGAAACTGGGTCCGAGGGGGTGCAGTGGTGCAGTGGGTTAGACCACAGTCCTGCTTTCCGGTGGGTCTGGGGTTCGAGTCCCGCTTGGGGTGCCTTGCGATGAACTGGCGTCCCGTCCTGGGTATGTCCCCTCCCCCTCCGGCCTTACGCCCTGTGTCACCGGGTAGGCTCCGGTTCCCCGCGACCCCGTATGGGACAAGCGGTTCTGAAAGTGTGTGTGTGTGTGTGTAACTGGGTCCAGTTGCCACGGACCTGCAGTATGTAGAAAGTTTGGCCAGAGTGCTGGTAGTGCTAGTGTATCTCTCCTCACATCTATCCACTGTCTGGTGCACCTTAGGCACTGTATGGTATATTTTTTATTCATTTATATCTCTCCCATAGGTGTGATCCAGCAAACCTTAAATTGTTTATTTTTTTAAAAATTGAGCATTACTTTTAATCATACTATACCGGATAAAAATTGATTACAAATGCTTTTTATTATTCATTTTGTTGAACTGTATTGTAATAAAGGATAGCACAGTGGTGCAGAAGGTAGCTGTTTAGTTGTAAGTTCAAATCCAGCTCAGTGTGTATGAAGTTTGCATGTTCTTGTGTCCTCGTGGGTTTCCTCTAGGTGCTCTCATTTCCTCCCACAGTTCAAAGACATGCATTCTAGGTTCATTTGGACTCTAAATTGTCCATAGTGTGAGTGAGTATGTGTATGTTTGGCTACATGTTGACCTCTGCAACCCTGACAAGCACTTAACAAAAGTGAGTGCATTATAATGATCAAAATTTTGTTATAATAATTAAGACTGCAGCATAAATCAATACAGTCATATGAGTATTGAGCTCACATTCATTGGCTAATATGTTTTTAACTCAGATTCTTCAGCAGTCTTTATTGTGTGAAGTGTTGTGGTTTTCAAATAACTGTTAATAAACATATTTCTGGTCTTTTTGCATGTTTGTTGAGGTCCTTACAGTACTGCTTGAATCGAAATTATGGAAGACAGTGTTATTAAGATGTTCAATGAATGCTCTTTATAGAAG
Organism: Scleropages formosus; assembly: GCF_900964775.1. Taxonomy (NCBI): domain Eukaryota; kingdom Metazoa; phylum Chordata; class Actinopteri; order Osteoglossiformes; family Osteoglossidae; genus Scleropages; species Scleropages formosus. The sequence continues at coordinate 26,743,934 of NC_041821.1, forward strand.
GACCAATTTCCTTAGATCATTCGACACTCTTCTCATTTAATATAGGAAATCAACCGTTAACAGATGCCAGCTGCAGTAAAATGTCAAATAAAGAGATAATTGTCTGCTGTCACAAGTTCCAAATCCACATGATCACAGCCAGTTACCATGAAGTTCTGAGAAACACAGTATTCCTTTATTTTTTGTGACAACCTCAGGACCACTTGTCCTTTTTCCACTTGTTTTTTGCCATCAGCTATCAGTAGGGCCATAGCTAATTCGGGCACCTTCTATTTATGTCCAAATTTGGTGAAGTATTTTGGCTTGCAAACAGCAAGAAGTGTAACACTGAACTTCCCATAAAGTTTACGTTAATATTATCGAAATCAGAATAATCAAAGAAATTATCTTTGTTTCACCCCTTTAAACAATGGTTGACCATACTTTTGAACGTATAGCAGCATTTTTTTAAGCGCAAACCTATTTTCATGAAAACCATACATAATGTTGCAATAAGAAAAAAAGTGATAAGAAAATCAGCACATATTGCAATAAACAGGAAGTTGAAATAGCTTTGACTCAACTTTCAAAGGTTGTGAATGACTACTTCCCATGGGTCTCCATAATTTTAAACAGTTACTCTACAGTTATACTTTTTACACTTAAAACCTTGCAATGGAGTATAAATAGTCCATGTAATGTCCATTTGTGTTTTTTTAACTTTGCATGGAGTAAATAAGCATAAAGTGTTCATTTACATATATAACTGAATATGTCTTTCAGGAGGCGTTCTCTGCTAACTGACATGGCCTGATCCATCATGTGACCATAACAAGTAGAATCACATGCCACTTAACCAATTAGAATTAATAGCATCAGAATCATATGTTGATTCCTCTCACCCCCTCAGTCACGTGTTGTCCGGCAATCCCAGGTCTGCTAAGGCCTGTTTGCAGTCCAGTGCACAGCTGGAGAGGATTCACATGCTTTGTTTAATCTACATGTGCTTGTTTACTTTTTGGAGCAGATGAAATGGAATTTATCTGGGAATGTGTTTATATTTTCTCACAATGATATTGAACTCCCTCAAACAACATATTCTGAAAAACAAATGCAGCCAGACTACAAAAAAAAAATGTTTCTCTCCAAGAAGAGAATAAAACAAATGCTGTGCAGGGTAGAATGTTGTACGTGTACATTTAAAGGTATTCATTGAGCTGAATGTAAATGGGTCCTGATGTGTCTGTTTCACTTACAAATTCTGGCATTTATTTGTGCTGTGCCAGGGGGTGCGGTGGTGCAGTGGGTTGGACCACAGTCCTGCTTTCCGGTGGGTCTGGGGTTCAAGTCCCGCTGGGGGTGCCTTGTGATGGACTGGCGTCCTGTCCTGGGTGTGTTCCCTCCCCCTCCGGCCTTACACCCTGTGTTACCGGGTAGGCTCCGGTTCTCTGTGACCCTGTATGGGACAAGCGGTTCTGACAATGTGTGTGTATTTGTGCTGTTTGAATTATTCACATTTTAATATTTACAGTTTAGTTAATATAGAATAGTAGCCTCTAGAGACCATTTTCAAGTTCAGTCAGCTAAAATATCTTATTTGAAAGAAGGGACATGAGGTCCAACACACCAGCTCCTCCAAAGCGGAGGAATATTGTTTTCATCTGAGACATTTTGTCCAAGGTGACTTACCCAGCACAAGACACACACACCTCATATCTTAGAGGAAGTTGGATTCATTCAAATTGTCTTTTGGGTTGCAAATCCTGCATTGCTGGTGAATGAATAGACAATGAAACAAAAATGGAAAAGGACTTCCATGTCTGCTGACCTCAAGGACATTGGTAGTTCTCATAGTCTTTACTAGTTTAAATAAATCATAAATAGGAATCCATTAAAATATTTCATAATTTTTAAGAACACACACTTTCAGAACCGCTTGTCCCATACGGGGTCACGGAGCCTACCCGGTAACACAGGGCGTAAGACCGGAGGGAGAGGGGACACACCCAGGACAGGACGCCAGTCCGCCGCAAGGCACCCCAAGTGGGACTCGAACCCCAGACCCACCGGAGAGCAGGACTGTGGTCCAACCCACTGCGCCACCACACCCCCATTTTTAAGAACAATTTCATATTATTCTCCATCTTCATATTGTAAAGTGGGGTGTTATTTACATTTTGTAGAGATTTTCTAAATCTTCATGTCTCTCTTGGAGTAAAGTGGCACAGAAGTATCTCCTGTGATTTAAAGCTGCACAGGAGGTTTTTTCTTGAAATCTATAAAAATCTATATCCATTTTGTACATAAAGAGAGACAATGCATCAGAATCACCCTTGCAGTCTTATGTTAATTACTTCAGTTGATGGTTACAGAATCTCAGTCTAAAAAAACGAAGCTAAAACAAAGGCAACTGGACTTGCATGAGTTTTCTTGAAAACATTTCACCACTCATCCAAGTGGCTTCTTCAGTTCTAAAACATTGAATCTCAGTCCACTAACTGTCCTCATAGGAAATTGATCTTTGTCGCTGTTGTACTCCGTACACGCTGTACAATTGATCAGAAAGCTAGGTGTGTTCCTGAAGTATCCCACAGAACACCTTTTTTATCTCCTGTAAACTTGAACTACTTAATCTGTTAATTACCCATTAAGGAAATAGGAAGGTGTGGTGAATATTTTGTTTCTTAACATATGGTGAAAGTTCCATTCCACAAATTCTGGAATGCTTTTTCAAACCCTCCGAATAGAAATAATTTATTTAACCCTTTCATTTGAAGTTGCCCTAATATGCAATGTTTGAGGTAAACACCTGATGAGAGAAGGGGGTGAAAGTGTGACTAGATGCAATGGTACCACACTTTTCCGTGGGAGGGAGATTAACCCTGAGCTGGTCTGCTGCTTAAACTCTGTTTCTGTATAACTGCTGTCCCCATCCTAAGTACATGTTAGTAAAGACAAACAAAGAAGAGTCAAACAGGAGAGCTCCAGGCTCTGTTCCAGAGACAAGCCCATGCTGTGAGCTGTGGGAATCAGCTGACAAGCCTCAACAGAGCGTACATGAACTGGTGCACAGCCTATATGGACCTCCAAGCCCTGCTCAGGCCTCATCCAGCCAAGAGAATAACACATCACATAAAGACAACATTAATCTGGAGAAAATATTATTATCGGTTATCCAAAAAAGCAAGCACATTTTTAAATGCCGTCTTACAATGGAGAAGAAGTATGGCTGTGCAGGGTGACATATTTTGAGTATGGGGACGATGTGCAGTGTGTTTGGGGAAAAGTCAATGGGGGCACGTTTTGAAGTGTGTGCTTGTGGAACTGCTAGCTATTCCAGTCCAACCCTTTCGACCACTTGTGTGGTTTTCTAGGCAAGGGAAGAACGGAAGTGCCTTCATGCATGCATGTCTGTGTAAATTCTACGCACCCTGAGATAGACTCGTACCCAAACCTGCGAAGCAGTTAAGGAGCTTTGTGAGGTATCAGGTTTACCCACTGTGCCACCATGTCCTGCATAATTTGTTGTTATTGGGGTGATTTTTAGGGTGTTATGTCGATGGCTAGCTGTATTAGATAATATGTTATACAGCACTGGGGACACACTCTCTGCTTGAGATGGTGTGAAATGTTAGGCATGTTATACAGGTTTTGGGAATAGTATAGTGATAAAGGCTGTCTGATGCATTGAACTTGCACCCTCATGGTCCCGAATAAGAATCCTGCTCTTGCTCTTTCAGCAAGATACTTACCCTGTTAAAACTGTCTTGCAGTATGGATAAATCATTGTAAAAAGTTTCTTAAATAAAAGAGATAGTCACTTTGTACAAGGGTATCAGCTAAATGAAGTAATGACAACGTTTCAGGCATTTCTGAGTTTTTTATTATAACTTTTAAATGACTAAAAGATTTTCTGATTCTCTTTAGACATTACAATATTATTTTATATATCTCGTGTGGAACATTTTAGCAAAATTTTGACTGTTTAGCCAAGATTTGCATCAGCCATTTTTAATCAAAATATGGAATATGGATGTTCTTTGAAATAAATAAATCCATGAATACCTGAAGGTATGACTATATATGTCCAATAGTCATCGCAGCCCAATTGCATTTGCATCTTTATTGGCTTGTTGCATTGTTTCAGAGAGCTGGAGAAGTACATGAACTGGGTGGGAGAGCTGATGCAATTTTTAAAACTGTAGAAGATCCATATTGTAGGGCTTCTTTGCAGTCCTCCTGCCTGAAAACTATGACTTTGCCAGATCCGTTCACTGCTATAACCTGGAATTCCCTTTTACTTCTGAATACCACCTTTTGTGTCTTGCGCCCTTCTATTAATTTTTTTCAAATGTTGTTAATTGCTACTTTATATATCTATCTATCTATTTATCTATCTATCTATCTATCTATCTATCTATCTATTGAGGGTTGGCAGGTTAGGGAGATTGTTTATACATAAAATGGGGACATGCACTGCATTTTCTGTATTGATAGAATATATTGGTTTTACCAAGGGAGTGTGGTGGCGCAGTGGGTTGGACAGGGTCCTGCTTGGGGTGCCTTGTGGTGGACTGGCGTCCTGTCCTGGGTGTGTCCCTTACGCCCTGAGTTGCCGGGTAGGCTCTGTGACCTCGTATGGAACAAGCGGTTCAGAAAGTGTGTGTGTGTGTGTGTGTGTGTGTGTTGGTTTTACCCCTTGCAAAAGCTCAAAACAAATGATAAAAAAGCATCTCTGAATATGTTTTAGTATTAATGTTTAAATTATTATTTAATGCATTGTAGTATTATTTTACGCAGGGGTGTGGTGGCGCAGTGGGTTGGACCACAGTCCTGCTTTCCGGTGGGTCTGGGGTTCGAGTCCCACTTGGGGTGCCTTGCGACGGACTGGCGTCCCGTCCTGGGTGTGTCCCCTCCCCCTCTGGCCTTACGCCCTGTGTTACCAGGTAGGCTCCGGTTTCCCGTATGGGACAAGTGGTTCTGAAAGTGTATGTATGTATGTATGTATGTATGTATTATTTTAATAATCTGTTTTTAAAAAGGAAGGTATCTATAGATGGGAAAAAAGAATTTAAACACCCTGCCAAATTAATTTCACTATGTGAAAAAATTGTGTGCTGAAGGCATTATTTCTATATTTACCCTCAAATTGTTTGTATATAATTTCTCTTCATTTTTGGTCATTGACACTGTAAGTGAAAACTTTTAATTTAAATTGTGACACTCAAGAATACTGTACATTTGGAATATATGAATGTATGGAGTGGATTATGTTGCTATTTCTCAATTGCCAAACTAAAGATATTGTCCCCGTATAATCTCAACTCTTCATTATGTAAATAATAATAATAATAATAATAATAATAATAATAATAATAATCTACATAACTGACTGTGAAACAGATTAGGGTTTGATCTCTTTGTGTTCTGTTTCCTCTCCACATTCACATGGTCCACCAAGCTATTTGCAATGAACTACCTGATACATGAAGGGCTTAAGCTAAGAGTGGAGTATATTGAATAGAGTGTTCAGGGTTGTCACTTTGCAATTTTGTCTCAGATTTGATTCACAAAACCACTATAAAATCACCAAGCAAGGTATTTATTCTGAATTGCTTCAGTGAAAATTATCCATCTCTATAAACAGTTAGGGGTGCGGGGGTGCGGTGGATTGGCCCACAGTCCTGCTCTACCGTGGGTCTGGGGTTCGAGTCCTGCCTGGGGTGCCTTGCGACGGACTGGTGTCCTGTCCTGGGTGTGTCCCCTCCCCCTCTGGCCTTACGCCCTGTGTTACTGGGTTGACTCTGTGACCCTGTATGGGACAAGCAGTTCTGAAAGTGTGTGTGTGTGTGTGTGTGTATAAATGGTTAAACTGTATTTATAATTTGCATAGTATAAAACCTAACATTCCAAGTCAGGTTGGACAAGGCCTGAATGAGTATTTGTGTTATACTTCCAGGTCTGGTTCTGAAAGCAAGAGTGTGGATTTTCCTTGCGAGATCACAACAATAGCTTGAGGAAAGGCATTTTTATGAGGCTGTGTCATATCTGCTGTGAGTCAGCTTTCTCGAGGATTGGTGCACTATCACTGAACTTCCATACCCCTGTGATGAGACCCAGGCATAGTTGCCTGGTTCATTTACTTCACTCTGCTCATTCCACAGTCAGGATCAGAGGACACTCCAGATAGACTTGATCACAACCCAGGTCTTCAGTTAAGACACTGACTGATGAGGGATCAGCCAAGGGGTCTGATGGTTTTGGTGGAAGCACTGTTTTGGAATAATTAAGAGATAATGACATGAACAGAATGGGATCTATATGGATCTAGGCATCTGCTGTATAAAATAAAATTAGCCCTTACCTACTGTTTTATTGAGATGTAAGTTTCTTATATTATCCTCCATTTTTTCACTGAACATGTTTGAGAATAGCATTGATAATATAGTGTGATAATTTCATAATACACACACACACACACATTTCATAATAATAAAATCTAAATAGGTAAATCTAGGAAGATTTTATTTATTTATCATACGATCAAAAAAAAAAAAAAAATCAGATCTTTAACAGCATAGGGCAAGCTTTAAGGTGCAAGCTTTAACCCAGGAAGATAATTTATCAATCACACATGCATGATACAGAGTACTTCTTATAAAGTTTAAACATATATATGTATGATGAAGGGTTTTCTTTTATACAGTATATACAACTAGGCTAGCATTACTGTACTATTGTAGTGTTACTGTAGCCGAAAATGCCAGACGTTTAATAAATTTTTCTCTCTAATTCTTTTGACAGTGACACTGTACATATTTCTTAAAGCCAGTGACATATCAGGCAGTCTTTTGGAACTGGTTTGTGTGTGACTCGGACGAATGATGTGGCAACACTGTCTGGGATTCCCACAGATTTTACCACACAGTAGTTCACTTGGCTGCATGTGGAATAGCAGCTATGTCTCCAAAACCTGGATATTAACAATGCCGTTATTGTTTCCCATCCACAGTTAGTCTAATTATGGTACAGCTTTCAAGCACAAAGCAATTTTATTGTGTGTGCATATTCAGCAGTACAGCTGAAACCTTTTCTGACTTTTCTGACTCACCAGTCCTCGGCGAACACATCACATCATGGGATTTCTTTATTGGTGCAAAGAAACTAACAGTAATAGAGTGATAGTTTGTCGATAACCATCTTTAATTTAATTCAGTATTTCATTTCTTAGAAATCATGTTAGTTGATTGTTATGTTGCCAGGTAACAAATGAACAAAAATTTTATGAATAAAAAAAAATTCTTTCTGTCTTTGAACAAGCCTCCATAATCAACTCATGCTTGTATCATATTCCTCATTCCATGTAATTAAATTTGTAGATATATTATTATTGAATGTAAGGAGAAAAGGGTGTGCGAAGCCGGGTCCGCTTCTGTCAGCTAGGTGTGCTCTGTCCTGCCACCACACTAAGGTCTCCGTACCTGCCAAAGAAAGCAGGAATGTGACACAGCCATGACAGAAAGCAGGGGCCCCAGGGATCCTGGGCTGCCTTTGTTGCCCACCCCCCAGTGCTGCTTAATCCCTGAACCCTGCTATCTTCAGCGGTCATCCAGGACAAATGGCCAAGCCGCCTGTGAAGCAACAGGTGCCCTGCTGTCAACAGCCATTTGCTCCCCTGGTCTGCCTACACTAACCACCCCCACCCCACAGAGATGGAGTATGCTATCAGCTGGCTGGAGCTTTGAAGCAGACCCCAGGAGACACTAGGCCATGTTAACTTGCAGGCATCCCTGAGCATGCGTCAGGGGGGTGCTGAACATGAGGTCATCAGCACAGGTCTGCCTGGGTGTCTGGAGCAGCTCTTACTCACTAGGATGTGGTGCAGACAGGCCTTGGGAGGGGAACCTCTGCCTCACAAGCTTAGTCTCTCCTCAGCCAGTCTACAAATTAAACCTTTTTTAAAACAACAGTTTTCAAAAAAAAAAAAAAACAAAAAATGAGTTTGTGTGTAGTATCAAAAAATGCTTTTGAAGTAATTGTTTATAAGCCAACATTTTAGTTCATTCAACAATCTAGCTGGGTTCTGTTCATTTTACATTTTAATACATACAACCATCAGAGATCAAACATTTTCCAGAGAGGATTTCTCTATTTGTGAATTCCTGCTGACAGAAAGACAAAGTAAATCTGAACACAGCACAGGGTTGCCTGATTTAACAATGTCCCTTTGTTTCAAAATCAATTCTTGATCTTTCTTTTTTTTTGTTTTGAAATGTCAGTATACCACACAGACTGAATCTTCTCAAATATTTTTGTGTCGCGTTGAGTCTTTTCATATAATTAGATTTCCACAGCAAATGCTATGAATACTAATAGAATTTTTGTTTCCCATTTCCCTATTCATTTTAATTTTCTGTTTGTATCTTTTAACAATTGCTAAGCCTGCTATACAAGTGAGTTATGTAACATTCCAGAAAATTTCAACTACCAGCTACAAAGAAGGTGCAGAAATCAGCAACCGAATATGAGAGTGTCAAAATCAACAATAAAATTATTCAACGTAGCAAGCTATAGGAATGGCAGATATCATGACAGTTCACAAAACTGTTACTTGTGATTGCACTGCCTTTGTGGAAGCCAATTTTATATACAATGGATATGCAAGAGTAAATGAATAATAAGCATAATACCTTGATCCCTGAGCTATAGAAGTGCAGCAAGATCAGATGAGGTTTATTCCTAAATGTGCATGGGTTTATCTGGAGAAAGACAAAATATTCCTTAGCATAAATTGCAGTTGAATGTGGTGGTTGAACTGTAATGTTCTCGGTAGCAATTTCATGGAAGTCATTGGGTTCAGTGATTGCTCTGCATTTTCATATAATGGGCAAGGAATGAAAAGTCATAGGAAACTTGGTTTACATTATTCATGATATAACCATGTGAAATATCATAGCACCTTCATACACACATCTTGGTGGATTGGCATGTGGTTTTGTGAACACTGAGAGGAAATCACACACACACACATTTTCAGAACCACTTGTCCCATACAGGGTTGCGGGGAACCGGAGCCAACCCGGTAACACAGGGCATAAGGCCAGAGGGGGAGGGGACACACCCAGGACAGGACGCCAGTCTATCGCAAGCACCCCAAGCGGGACCCAAACCCCAGACCCACCAGAGAGCAGGACTGTGATCCAGCCCACTGCGCCACCGCACCCCCAAGAGGAAATCAAATGTATTCTATTACTTTCTCAGTTAGCAAATCATCACTGGAACAATAGATTTACATTTATTCATTTAGCTGACACTTTTTTCCAAAGTGAATTATAATGTTAATGTTACAATTATTTACCCATTTATACAGCCAGGTAATTTTAATGGAGCAATTCAGGGTAAGTACCTTGCTCAAGGCTACTACAGCCGGAGAGGAGGCTCGCACCTCCAACCTTTGGGTCCAAAAGCAGTCACTCTAACCGCTACACTACAAGATGTCCCCGAGTGCCTGCATTCCTTAATCTGATGAGTCGGCATAGAAGAGGGAAGTGGCTGACCTAGTGAAGTGGTGGCACGACAACAATCTCTCCCTCAGTGTCAACAAAACAAAGGAGTCAATAGTCAATCCACGGAGAAGGAGGGAGCAACACTGATCACTGCATATTGGTGAGACAGTGGTGGAGAGAGGTAGCAGCTTCAGATTCCTGGGTGTTCACATTACTGAAGATCTCAACTGGTCTCACAACACTGCGCACCTGGTCAAGAAATCACGTCAGCATCTGCACTTCCTGAGAAGGCTGAGGAAATTTGGCATGCCAAACCGAATCCTCAGAAGCTTCTATAGGTGTGCAATCGAAAGCTTCCTTACCAGCTCTATCAGAGTGTGGTTTGGAAACTGCACAGTACAGGACCATAAGGCGCTTCAGCGAGTGGTGAAAGCTGCTCAAACCATCACTGGAATGTCCTTACCATCACTGGAGAGCTAATACCAGGCCAGAACCATCAGGAGAGCCACTAACATCATCAAGGACAATAGTCATCACCAGCACAGGCTTTTCACACCCTTACCATCAGCCAGATGCTACAGGAGTGTTAAAGTTAGAACTTCAAGACTGAAAAACAGTTTTTACCTACAGGCCATCAGGCTTGTGAATGACACCCATCCACTGCCTCTCCACCCATCACGACAGACACAGATTACCCTCTGAGCCTGAGAGGTGTGAACTACCCCATCCTTCCTACACACATACACATCCACAACACCAGTAACATCAGAGATCACAGACTACCTTCACATACCTTGTGCACACAAACACATTCAACTGCAAATAGACCCAATCTACCTCTGCAGGACTTTCTTCCATGTTTACATTGTGCACTGCACACCTTATATATGCATATAACTTAGTTTCTTGGGTTTTTACACTAATAGTAATTTTGTAAATTTGTGATTTACGCCTTGTGTTTTCTTTCCTTATGTCCTTATAATTTATGTCATAGGCTGCTGAGGGGATTCACAGAGTAAGAATTTCATTGTATGGTGTAACAAACTGTTTACTGTACATATGACAATAACTCTTGAATCTTGAATCTTGCATAGTTGGTGGCTTTCCTTCGTTCCCAGAAAAACTGAAGATATTATGAATGGTGGTCTTCCTAGTTTTCAGGTAGCTGGCATTCATACATTGTTTTAACCACTTGTATTTTAATTTTTCATGAAATTTAAGTAATCCAAACCACACAAGGGACTAAGACTTTTATATTTTTTCATAGCATGTGATATTCAGAAGGTTGAGAAGAAAAAAAAGAAAAGAAAAAAATTAAAATACTGTAACACAAATTTCTAAAAAATTTAAAGAAACACTAAATTTTTGATCAGTATTCTACTCTGTGTCTTTTTATTACAATATATTGTATTCTGTAAATAATCTGTTGGTTACATTCAGAAGGTACAGATTTTTAATACAATATTAACACAGAATGAAGGTGAACATTAGGGAGTGCATACATTCACACAACAGTTGTTTTGTCAATATTTTTAAATTTAGTGCCTACAAAAGTCATTCTAGGTATTATTGTATGGGGAGATGGGATCTACTTATATTTATCCATATCCAAATGATAGGGTGCATCCCTGATATGACGTAACAGAGATAAACACTGGATCACAGCCTCTATTACAATGTGCACAATAAATAATAAATAATTTTTTGTTTTTTTTTTCATTGAAGATATCTTCAGTGAAGAGGGGGGTGTGGTGGCGCAGTGGGTTGGACCACAGTCCTGCTCTCTGGTGGGTCTGGGGTTCAAGTCCCGCTTGGGGTCCCTTGTGACGGACTGGCGTCCCGTCCTGGGTGTGTCCCCTTCCCCCTCCAGCCTTACGCCCTGAGTTGCCGGGTAGGCTCCGGTTCCCCGTGACCCCGTATGGGACAAGCGGTTCTGAAAATGTGTGTGTGTGTGTGTATCTTCAGTGCAAGCTGTACAGTGTAAATTATTCAGAGCTCACAATGTTCTGCTTTACTCCAGGCAGGTTTTTTCCATAGTGTATGTTTACTTTCCAAACCAGGCTCTGATTTATCCCTGAGTATTCCTTGATCACCAGACCACCTAATTTTCTTACCTCATAGGCTAAGCGTTTGTCCAGTGTGCTCTGCTGAAGGGTCAAACATCAATGAGCTTGACACTGAATGACATTACAGTGAGCATGCAGGACACCCTTTTCACCTCCAGTATATTCTAGGAATTTTTATTTTAAGTCAGGTTAGTTTTGACCAGAGGATTTTTACAAGATCGATTAACAGAGCTGTTTCTAGTCGTCAGTATATATAACAAAAATAATTCTCACAAAGAAAATAAATCCAAATACCCCAAGTAAAAACACAAATTCACATATTTTTGCTTACTCCCAATGAAATACATATTTGTATACACACTGGTAAAACATACACAGAAATACCTACAGACCTGTAAAACTTTCATTGTACAATATACGCATGATCCCTGCTACATGGTACCATGCTATACGTTGTCTTGCAGGCACAGCAGTCTTTGATTTTGAGACTGTATGCTACAATGTATGACACATTTAACCTGCAGACACATCAGAAGACCCACAAAATAGAAGGGAACAAATGGAAAGTTAGAAAAAACTAAAATGTATATATAAATAAATATATTAATAATATACATATAGAGGTGGCGCAGTGAGTTGGACCACAGTCCTGCTCTTTGGTGGGTCTGGGGTTCGAGTCCCCCTTGGGGTGCCTTGCAACGGACTGGTGTCCTGTCCTGGGTGTGTCCCCTCCCCCTCCGGCCTTACGCCCTGTGTTGCCAGGTAGGCTCCAGTTCTCCGTGACCCCGTATGGGACAAACGGTTCTGAAAGTGTGTGTATATATATATATTTAAGTTCTAAAGAATTTGTCATTTATGATTCTTCGACTTATGACTATTCTTATGACTCTTCGAACCCTTGCCATCTGGCCGGCGCTACAGAGCACTGTGCACCAGGACAGCCAGGCATAAGAAAAGTTTCTTTCCTCAGGCCATCTACCTCATGAACACCTAAATCTCTCCCCTAGAGAGTAAACCGTGCAATACATAATGCTATTTATATTTATAACTATTTATCACATTTCTCTTACACTCCCTTGCATTTGTATCTAGTACTTGTATCTTGTACTTTATATTTTTTAAATATTTTTTATCCCTTGCTCACATACTCTATCTTCTCATCTGTGTCTTGTCACTGTCATTCTGTCTATGCTGTGGTAGTTCCTGTCACCAAGACAAATTCCTTGTATGTGCGAACATACTTGGCAATAAAGCTCGTTCTGATTCTGATTCTGATTATAAATAGTATTTTCTGAGCACTTGTTCATTACAGTGTGGTATGGTTTGCATTTACCTGACACCTTCTTTTAAAGCAACTCTCACTGTTAAGCTAATTTTTTTTTTTTTTACAATTACCTCCCCTTTTATACAACTGGGTAATATTGCTGGAGCAATTTATAGAGTAAACACCTTGCTCAAGGGCACTACACCCAGAGGTGGGGAATAAAATCTGCAACCTTTGGGTCCAAAGGCAGCAGTGTTAATCATGGCGCTACCAGATGTCCTGTATGGTGTGGTCTGGTGTGGTATATTGTATGTTCAACAGCAACAACTTGTTCAATAGTGTTCAATTCACCGAACTACCGTAGTGTACATATAGTAATCTAAAGAGAGAATTATTCATTCCACGTATCTTTTAAAGCTGAACAAGACCTAAAATGACACCAGAAAATATCTATCAAGGTCAACAAGTGTGTTTTTCAAATGTTTATATTTCTAACATCTTTCAGTACTACATTCATTACATTTTCCATCATTTATATACACACACACACACACACACACATTTTCAGAACCGCTTGTCCCATACGGGGTCACGGAGCCTACCCGGCAACACAGGGCGTAAGGCCGGAGGGGGAGGGGACACACCCAGGACGGGACGCCAGTCCGTCGCAAGGCACCCCAAGCGGGACTCGAACCCCAGACCCACTGGAGAGCAGGACTGTGGTCCAACCCACTGCGCCACCGCACCCCCTTCATCATTTATATATTATTTTGTAAAAGACACACTTTTCAATCTGTGTTAACATCGTGAAGTGTTTACTCTCTGTACATACAAGCTCCCTGAAAAAAATGCATGGCCACAGGTGTATACAGAATGTTACACGTGGGAGATCCAGTTATTTTTTTAAACATAAAATCTGTTCATTTTTCTGCCCCACTTTAACAGATAAAGAAGTACTGTATGCCATCTAATTATGTCTGTAATTGAATTAATTTATGTAATTTACTATAATGAAGCCCAGCATGCTTTAACGCTTACTGTGGACAATAACTAGTCACTAGCCTATCCGAAACAGTCTCGGGGAAAAAACCCGCAAGTTAATACTTTCACTAAATTAACCGTAAATCAGTATGTGGGTATGGAATTACAAACTTCCAGTCATAGTTTTGGTTGAGGCTTTGGTTTCCATGAGAATGTTTTCTCTAACACAGCACCTCCAGAGTGCTTTCATAACCACCAGCTCTGCACTTACCCGTTCTTTACCTCCCGTTTCCATTATTCATTTATTTATTTATTTTTTTGGTGTGTGGTTTAATTACATAGCCAATACTTTTATTTAACAATACTTGCAGTTTTACCTCTTTTTACTCTTAGACATATGTGACTTCAGCAATTCATATTATAGGAGGTGTTAAAAGCCCATGTCCAGGGTAGAAACCTCCATGCTATTAGCTGCTCAGTCCTCCAGCTCTTGACCTGTTTCATGGCCGCCTTGCCTATAGCCCCCAGCTCTTTGGGAAGGCAGCCGCAGCATCGAGGTCTGACCTTGTCCTTTGCTGCTGCAGGCCTGTGGGTTTTGGGTCTGGGACAGGAACTCCCTGTACAGACACTGTGTCTGCAAGCAGAGAAACTGCGGCACAGTAGAACACTTTGTTCACTGCCACCAAGGAAAACTTGGACAACAAGAATGCACACTGGAAAAATGTACATTTGAGAGGTGCACTTTTCCCCATAAAAAAATGTGTTTCAGTTTCATTGCTGAATAATATTCCCTTCTGAGGGAAAAGCATTACCTAGAATGCAAGAAACATGTCTAAAGATAAAGTACTGCCTTCCGGCAATAACTCATGAATCAGTGTGGTCTCCAGGTTACTTGTCTGTAATGTCAGCTTTTCAAAAATAAGACACAACACACACATTTTCAGGACCACTTGTCCCATACGGGGTCACGGGAAACCAGAGCCTAACCCAGCAACTCAGGGCATAAGGCTGGAGGGGAGGGGACACACCCAGGACGGGGCACCAGTCCGTCGCAAGGCACCCCAAGCAGGGCTCAAACCCCAGACCTACCAGAGAGCAGGACCATGGTCCAAACCACTGCGCCACCACACACCCAAGGACACAATACACAAAATTTAAAATTGTATGAAGTCAGGTAAATCTATAACTGGGGAGAAAGTGCAGGCAGTTGTTATTAGTTATTAACATTCTCATGAATGTTAGAAATGTGTGCTAAGTCTTGTAGCATTTAGTTAGTTTATCATGCTACTCTGTCCTCCCTCGTTTTTTCTCACTTTCACACACACTGGCTGAAACCGCTTATTTCAAACGGGGTCGTGGCGAACAGGAGCCTAACCCAGCAACCCAGGATGCAAGGCTGGAGGGGGAGTGGACACACACTGGACGGGACACCAGTCCGCCGCGAGGCACCCCAAGCAGGACTCAAACCCAAGACCCACCAGAGAGCCGACTCAAGCCAAACCCGATACACCACTGTGCCCCCCTCTCACACTGTTAAGTGCAGGAAAAAAAAGAAAAACCTTTTTTATATTGTTGCTTTCCATTAGTGGAGTAAAAACATATACTGGGTCCTCTGGATCATCAGCTTGTGAACACAGTTAAGACCGGAAGTTCATAAACTGATTTCTTCACAAATTCAATAATCTCTAGACCACAATCTGGAAAATATAACTATAAATGGAGAAATATAAAATTAAGCTACAATTGATTTTTTTTTTTTTAAATCCCTGTAAAACTTTTAACTCATTCATTTTCATTAACCTTTTGTCCTATGCAAGGTTGCAGGGGTGCAGAATGTATCCAGAAACAGAATATACCATGAACAATTTGTTTTCAGGTCTTTTCTTAATCTCCCCTTAAAATGACTGAAAATAAAAGGTATGTCATATCCCCAGCCTCTTATTAAATACCAATTGCTGACTGATTCAGCCCGTAATTGTGTGCAATCCCTGTCATCTTACTGATCACACAGAAGCAAGACATGCACTGTACACTTTTGCTTCCACAGCAGAGATTTCTTAAAAATGCTAACTACAGAAAGTGTTACTAAAAGTAAATTAAGAATTTGGAAAAAGTGTCTTCAAAACTAACTTGAGGTCCCAATATAAAAATGTACATCCTGAGACAAAAGGGCAGTAAGGAAAATGCCTATTTTGACCATACAGATGTTTCTTTGATGGTATGACAATTGGATCCATGCAAAACTGTTAATAATGGATCACGTACTTTTAAAATTTTGTACATCTGTAATAACAGTTAGCTGAAATTAAAACAAATATTTAATGGAGCCTATAATTTGACATCTGAGTCCTCGCTTTCCCTATATTTAAAAGTTAATTTACTTTCATTCATTTAGCAGACAATTTTCTCCAAAGCATTATACAATGTTAAGTTGCTTACAATTATTTATCCATATATGCACCTGGGTAATTTTTACTAGAGCAATTTAGGGTAAGTATCTTGCTGAAGGGTACTACAACTGGAGGTGGGAATGAAGTTGCAACCATTGGCTTTAAAGGCAGCAGCTCTAACCATTACACTACCATCTGTCCCTTATTAATTTAATTTTAATTTTAATTTTAATTTTAATTTAAATGCAAAATTAGGGCTACAGATTTAACTGCTTCTCTTTTGGTCATCTTGTCACAATACTTGCCCTTTGTTTGACCGTATAATTTAATCTTTAATCACGAGATACTTTGCAAAAAAAATACAGGCAAGTGAATATCATGGAATGCTGTATGGAGCATTTGTTGCAATTACCAGTGTTGTTTCATGCAAACAATCAAAGATGAAATGGTTTTGTAAATGGTGACAATATCAGTGAATATTGCAAAATAGTAGCATTTCTTCACAACTATGTAATATTTACTCATCATCTATTAAATTATGCAGCACATACACACAAACACTTTCTGAACCACTTGTCCCATACAGGGTCAGAGGGAACCAGAGCCTAACCTGGCAACTCACGGCATAAGGGATACACCCAGAGTGGGACGCCAGTCTGTCCCAAAGCACCCCCAGTGGGACTCGAACCCCAGACCTACCAGTGAGCAAGACCTGGGCCAATCCCCCGCACCACCTTGTGCAACCTACATTTATATATATATATAAATACAGTGCTTCTTTCCTTTCACGAGTAACTTGTAAAATTGATAGAATTTGCAAAAAAACAAATGATCAAAGGGATACATTCCTAAAGCAGCAGCTCTTTCTAGGATCATTGAATCTCAGGACATGCAATTTAATTTGCTTTAGAAGTCACAAGTCTGCTTTTTAAACAAGTGGACATGGTACAATGGTACAAAGGCCTACTGTTACCATCTCAGCAGCTTGTAAGTTCATTTGCTGACGATTCCAGCTCGGGATGGTGGCATGCACCTTCTTTGGTGAATGTTATTATTTGATTCGAATTTGAGGTTTGATTCTGAGCCTTGTAAGCAAAGCATAGCAAATATTGCTAAGGAAAATAGAGAAATTCTCAATGGGGAAGAAACAGAAACACTTTGAGTGATGTGGCCCTCGTGGCCCCCCACCCTGCCCCTTCCAGGAAGTCGGCATGAGGCATGACCTAGGCCCCTCCTGAGAGCCACCACTGGAGATAGACGGACTGTGAAGGAGAGCACACCAGACGGAGGAAAGCCTCTGATCAACAAAAGGCAGCGATGGGCTAGGTGATGGAGTGATGTACTCTTCTTCCTAGAGAACAGTGCTGTCCCAGAAATGAAGTGCATGTTTCTAGCTAAAAGCATATAATCTGCGAGACACTGGTGTATTTCTTCTGGTGTGCAAAGCATCTTGCTTTCTGGAAGTGACAATAAGTTCTCAGCAGGTGACCTGCTGTTCATCACACTGAGCAGATCTCCCAGAGACCATGCTGTTTCCTTCGGCCTCCCTATGATTTACACATGTGCATAAGGGGATCCACTGCAATACCAGCATTGCCAGGGTAGGCTAGGGTTCACCTACCAGATGGGTGAGAAAGTGAAAGCTATGATGTCACACTGTAATGTACTGGACTGCCAAATAATTTTGTAGTGATGAAAAGTTTTCACTGTTCACATGCTTCTTCCTATCTTATAAAAGGTAAAATTTTGTGTAAATAGCTTGCTTATGTCCAGACCCAAGTACAATGATTTAATAAACTTTATTTTCATTATGTTCTCATTAACCACATGTCTAAAGCAGAGTCACAGTTGTCCAGAACCTACCCTGGAAGATTGGGGGTGATGCAGGGTATATCCTAAATGAGACACCAGTCCATTCCAGTGCAATCACATATGAATACTCACATATTCACACATACTCTCTCTGTGTCTGTCTCTCTGTCACGCACACACACACACACACACACACACACACACACACACACACACACACACTCTAGGGGCAATTAAGAGTAAGCAGTTCACCTGGAACATATATCTTTTGACTGTAGGAGGAAACAGAAGCACCCGGAGGAACCACACAGAGACACTGCAAGAACATGAACGCTCTCCGCAGACTGAGCTAGGTTTGAGTCTATAGATGACCCTATACCCGAAGCTGTGAAGCACCAGTGCTCCCAGCTGTGCTGCCCTAAACTTTATTTATTGTACAAATGTTTGTAATTAATCAAGTTCATTACAATGGGCTTTTCATGGGTGAAGGTAAACTCAAATCTGTACTTGTTTTTTTTTTTTTTTTTCCAATTTCAGCAACAATTTGAAACCCACTGACTGCACATATTTCTTTTGCAAAAACAGCATGGCTACCAAGTGGACACTGTAAATCTAACTGCCATGAACAAGGATTTACTGCCAAATAAGACTTACGGGAGAGTTATACCTCTGGAAGGTAGCGTGAATGGCTGAGCGTTAGTTATTCATAAAGGGTATCCCTGTTAACAATATGAGCTCTCTGCTGTTAAGACCAGACTGCAAAGACCTGCGTGCTTCTTTGGAGTGCATCTCCACGACACCACTTTTAAGTGCATCTGCCTTGAGTGCAAAGTCACAAGGCTGTTGTTTAAAGGCTTCTCTTGTTCAGTCCATTATACAGGGAGCCGTGTGTGGTGTTGTTTACACATTACAGGCCCAATAGTAAGCACACAGTCACAATGAGGGTATATAACTGCAGTAAAATACTGCTCTGAACTCTGCGATGTAGAGTGAGATGAACCTGTACAGAAAGTATCTCACATACTTGATGAGTCTCTTTTGCTGTAGTTCTTGTTTGGCTTTTTATGGGGGTTTTAAGACCTAGCAAAAACAAATTTTGCTTTGTGTATTAATACATATTTGTTTAATATAATGCATGAAGGGGGTGTGGTGGCGCAGTGGGTTGGACTATAGTCCTGCTTCCTGGTGGGTCTGGGGTTCAAGTCCCGCTTGGGGTGCCTTGAGACGGACTGGCGTCCCGTCCTGGGTGTGTCCCGTCCTGGGTGTGTCCCCTCCTCCTCCGGCCTTACGCCCTGTGTTACCGGGCAGGCTCTGGTTCCCCGTGAGTGAATGAATGAATGAATGAATGAATGAATGAATGAATTGTACTTTTGTTGAGATGTACGTCGCTTTGGACAAACGCATCTGCTAATGAATAAATGTAAATGTAAAATATACTTTGAAAAATTACCTTCACCATGTAGTAGCTGGTGGTCAAACTCTCCTTCATCAAATGCTCTCTAGTAGATTAGACAGTCCTGTACATTAGATACCCAACACAGGGGACATTACGGAAGATCTTACAAACACATTTTAAATGTTAAATGTATTGATTTGGCACATTAGACAGTTTGAAAATACAATACACAAAAACAGGAAAAACCATGTGAACAATGAAGGCACAGCAAACACACACAATGACTACAACCACTTGTCCTGAGCAGGGCGACGGCAAAGCGAGGCCTAACCTGGCAACACAGGGCACAAGGCTAGAGTGGGAGGGGACACAGCCCGGATGGCGCTCCAGTCCACTGCACAGCACCCCAAGCAGAACTACAGCTCCAGACCTACCACACAGTGGGCCCCTGCTAAGCCGCTGTGCCACCGTGCCCCCGCGCCCCCCTAAAGTAAACACATGTCCCTCAAATTGGTGAAAATAATACCTGGTGAAAACATACTTCCTGTACACTGAAAATGCATTATGAAGAAATAAACACACACACACACACACACACACACACACACACGCACACGCAAACATAACGAACATATGTGACACAGCAAACACAGAACATGCATGATTCAGCAAATAGATATACTCAGAAACAGCCAACAACTGAGCACAGATAAATAGGACAAACAGGGACTATTGTGATCTGTACATCAGTACAAGGGCCTGGATGAGCCCATGGAAGCAGCATTGTGTGTGTGAATGAGCAGAACAGGGTTTCACCTCACAGAGTGAATGTACTCTCAGGGGTTATGACATGCTGGACAGTGGCAGGTGTGAGTGATTGATTAATCCAAGTGAACTGTTTCATTCAGGTCATCACTGTAGCCCACTGAGGCACTTGCCATTATATGAAATTTCTCTTAGATTAGATTACTTTAGCAATGTTTATGAATTAATCTTGTGAAATAAACTTGAAACCAGCTGATATAAGGTTTTGTTGGTGTCACACACCCTAAGGTTGTCCTGTCTGAGAACCATTTTGTGCTAAATTTATCACATCCACTCATTTTGCATGTGCTCCGTCATTTTTGTTTTGGTTTTTGTAATTTCAATATAAGTATGCGGTTAACCTGGAATATTTACAGAATGTTGACATCTTTTAAAAACGCATGCAAACATTGTAACAACCCGCATAGCTGAGAGTATGAGTGGGAAAACAGTGTTATTGTAAATAGTTGGATTGTGGGTAAACTGTAAATAGGTGTTCAATCACTGGGGGGATTTACAGGGAAAATAATAGATGGCCATGTTTGCCAGGAGAGGGGACGGGGTAACGCAACAGGCTGGGTTGGGTCCTGCTCTCTGGAGGGTCTGGGGTTCAAGTCCTGCTTGGGGTGCTTTGGGACCAGACTGGTGTCTCGTGGGGGCATCCCCTCCCCCTCCAGCCTTGCGCCCTGTGTTGCTGGATTAGGCTCTGGCTTGCTGTGACTCCTGTATGGGAAAAGTGGTTTCCACCAATGTGTGTTTGCCTGTTGGTGCAGGTCCTTGAAGAAAAGGGGTTCTTGTACAGATAGCATTATTTACCTGTGTGCTGCTGTTCTAATAAAACATTTGTCATGAATGCTGCCTGTGTGTCCTTCTTCACCCCATCTGAACCCAGAATACTGCATTCCACAATATGTACACCCACTCACCTGCTTTCCTTGACCACTTATACTATGTTAGGGGCTGTAGTGGCTTCAGCTGCTCCCTGCTGTGTGGTGAATCTGGGGTTTGAGCTCTGCTTGGGGTGCCTTGCGACGGGCTGGTGTCCTGCCCTGGGTGTGTCCCCTCACACTTCAATCTTGCACCCTGTATTGCTGGGTAGGCTCCAGCTTGCCACAACCCTGTTTGAGACAAGTGGTTGTTAATGATGTTGTTAATATTATATTATATTATATTACATTATAATTAAGGGGGTGCGGTAGCACAGCAGGCTTGGCCAAGTACTGCTCTCTGGTGGGTTAAGGGTTCGAGTCCCACTAGGAGTGGCTTGTAACAGATTGGTGTCCTGTCCTGTGTGTGTCCCCTCCTCCTTTAGTCTAGTGCCCCGTGTTGCCGGGTTAGGCTCTAGCTCGTGGCAACCCCGCTCAGGATTCAGCCAATACGTGTATATTACAATTAATCATTCAATTTATTTTTTTAGAGTGTTCTTCGCACACATTGACACAGAGCGATGAACAAAGGCATAAGACCAATAGCAATTCAAACTGAGCTGAGATCTGCAAGTGCCTCCAGAAACACTTATGTAAACCAAGTGGAGCTGAAAGAATAAGGTACATTTTAATGGATGTTTCCCAACACATTTCGGATGTATGTCACTAATACATAGCTCCTTCTACTCACAGTAGCCAGATGACTGACAAACAATAGTTAGAGTTTATGTGGAAAATGTGACTTGCAATTCCAGTACTTTAATGCTGAAGATATCATTTCTTAGTAAATATGTTCCTTTCTAGGACAGACCTGCATGTCCTAACCAGACTATGAGGTAATTATTTTAATATACGTGTTGTCAAGGGGTGGTAACTTCAAGTATGACATACGTAGATTCTTGCATTCTGGCAGGACTGCACTAGCATGAGGGCAGAACACGACATATAATTAAGTTGGCATACATGGTTTTAGTGCTTTTTTTAAGCCTCCAAAATAATGTAAGTTTTTTTCTCTTTTTTTGTGAAATGTGTTCATACTAGGGGGGGCGCGGTGGCGCAGTGGCGCAGTGGGTTGGACCGGGTCCTCCTCTCGGGTGGGTCTGGGGTTCGAGTCCTGCTTGGGGTGCCTTGCAGCGGACTGGCATCCTGTCCTGGGTGTGTCCCCCTCCCCCTCATGCCCTGAGTTGCTGGGTAGGCTCCAGTTCCCTGTGACCCTGTATGGGACAAGTGGTTCAGAAAATGTGTGTGTGTGTGTGTGTATGTTCATACTGAAAAAAAATTTAGGGGATAAAGGACACCTTGTCAAGAGTTCTGAGTATGCCTTTAGATCACAGTTAAAAATGGGATATATAACATACTTTCAGGAATTAGGTTTTACTTTAGTAGGTTCAAGGAGAGTAAACTGGAAAATTTATATTCCTTTTATTCCTTTGTTGCTTTAAAAGACAAGCAGAAGCCCAAACAGGTAAAGGTTATCCTACCCCATTGTGAGAATGTTATAGCCTGTCAAACCAGGCTGCTGTAATCCTTCCTCTGCAGGAAGGGGAAATTTTTTCACGCCCTCTGGCTATGTTAAACTTGACTCTGCATCATACATGTGCCAGATGAGTCATCAGGGCCCAGCCCTTTTTTTCCTTATATATCCAGTATTGTCACAGGAAAATTAAAATAAAATAAAATAAAAGTTGCAAAAAATTATATAAAAAATAATGAAAATAAAAACAGAATAATGAACAGCATTCTAAATTTGGTAATTTGTGTATTTTTAGCTGGAGAACATTTGCACTGGACCTGGCAGGTGTGAGTCAGCCCCACACTCTGTCTCCTGTGAGGCCCCTCCACACCACCCCCAGCAAGCTGCCACGTGCCCCTGCACCTGATAGGCTCCGCAGCGCATTCCAGAAGCAGGTCCAGGCAGCTCTCCCAGACACTGATACACTTGTTCTCTTACCACAGGTGTAGCTCCCTGCTGGTCCATCTGCTGATAGGCGGGGCCAGCCAGGAAACATTTCCTCAGCAGGACACTGCTCTCAGTCTGGGCACTGCAGAACACAGGCACGCACATCAAACCAAAAGCAGGCGAGAGGAATACCAATTTATTACTTCATGTAACTTTTCTTGACACGTAACATCAACATTTTAAAAAAATGTTGGACAAAAACCCTGCTTTTGTTCAATAATGTGTAATGAATATGTCAAGGGATGAATTTGCTTTTCACAGTTTATTTGAACATGGAGGGGGGGTGTGGTAGCACAGTGGCTTTGGCTGGGGCCTGCTCTGTGGTGGGTCTACAGTTCAAGTCCTGCTTGGGGTGCCTTCCGATGCCTTACGGTGGACTGCTGTCCCGTCCAGGGTGTGTCCCCTCCCCCCTCAGCCTTGCACCCTCTGTTGCCAGGTTAGGCTTCAACTCACTGTGACCCCACTTGGAACATGCGGTTGTAGACATTGTGTGTATTTGAATATGACCTCATGTGAGGCTGGTATGGTGGCACAGTGCCTGGGTGTTATGAGAGAATGTGGGTTTGATCCCTGCTCAGTCTTGGCGGAGATTTTCTCCATGTGTATGCTTGGTTTTCCTCCAGGTGCTCTGGTTTCCTCCCACAGTCCAAAAACATGTTTTTGACAGTAACTGCTGATGGTAAATTGACTTTAATGTGTAAATGGGTGAGTGACTACATGTGACTACCCTGTGATGGACTGGTGTCCCATCCAATTTGTACCACCCATTGCACGCAATGGTTCTTGAATAGCTTCCGGATCACCATGAGCCTGCTGGGGACAAGCAGTTATTCAAATTGGATGTGAACTGTGCTGCTCAGAAAAGTAACTGTAATGTAAACTTGTCATCTAACTTACATGTGTTGACTTCCCTGAAAGTTGCCTTATACAAAGGCTTCAGCTAAAAAAATGAATAATAATAA
Organism: Scleropages formosus; assembly: GCF_900964775.1. Lineage (NCBI taxonomy): Eukaryota > Metazoa > Chordata > Actinopteri > Osteoglossiformes > Osteoglossidae > Scleropages > Scleropages formosus. Next base: position 26,767,980 of record NC_041821.1, read on the forward strand.
TTCACATATTGCCATGATATATAATGTATCATTTCAGTATCCAAACAGCTGACAATTTCACTTGTAGCAAAGGTATTTTCAAACTCAAAACTGGAAGTCTTTTCGACATTACATTTTCCAGATGGACGCAATGAGCTCATTGGCGACTGGACCATTTGGCAAATGCCTGTATGTAGAAAGGGTGCCGTACTCCTTAGCCAGTTATAGAGAAATTAGTCTTTGTTGCTGAGAACCAGACTCCTTCCTGAGGCATCAGATTCTCAAAATCACTGTGCTGGTGTTTCCAAGAAAGGATTGGATGTCGCCTTCTTATCACCACTTGCTGACAATAGGAAATTCAGGAGCACAGATGCAGAGAGCAGGGCTATGCAATATATGTGCATGTGGAGCATGCTTGGACGTGTTCTGGCAGCAAGCTGTTCCAGCCAGCAGCTGGGGACTTGCCTATGGCAGGTGCACAGGCAGGATGATGCGGAGCAACCGGGCGGTGAGCTACCCAACCTGTTGAATTGTCGGGACAAGTCAGATGTTCATTCACTGCTCAGTCCGAAAGCACCTCAGCTGCAGTTTATCATATGCTAAACCAAAACCAAAGCTTTCCCAAATTGTCTGCATAATGAAATACATTATACTCCTACAGGAACATCACCATGAAACTGACACTGGCAGAGCTTGGAAGCATCACACTGAGAAATTTAAAAAAAAAAAACACAAAAAGTATTTATAGCAAGAAAATAATCCAAGTCGTGTATTTTAACTTTTTTGTTATAATTATTCATTGATTTCACATATTATGTCATCTTGAACTGTCCCTTACTTGCAACAGTGCACATTTTGACCGTCAAGTTAAGATCACCAATTTCTATCATGAGAGGCAGAAGCATTCACCGTAGCAAAGTGGTGAGAGTTGCCACCTTTGAAAGTTTGAAAGTCCCACCTATTGTTGTTAGCCCTAGGGCAAGGTATCTATGCTAAATTGCCCAGCTGTATAAATGGGGAAATAATTTTCAGTCACCCTGGAGAAAGATGTCAATTTAATGAATAAACGTACACTGCTGATTGTTAAATATCCAGCAGCAGAAAAGGTGATGGTACCATACAGGCTCATGTCATGTGCCCTATGAATAAAAGCAGTCTTTCTGCCTCTGTGGATCAATGTCTTGTAGTATACATTGATTCTCTGTGCTCATGAGGCAATCAGCTGGCTGCCAGAACAAGATAAGATTATTCTCACTTCTGATAGTAAGGAATCAGTCATGTCTGCTGAATCTGCCTCAATGAAGTGGGAAACTCCACATTACATGATGTATTGTACTTCTGGTTTTTCCATGTCATGTCTTCACGAGCGGTTTCATTTGTCTTTCAGAAGAAAGTTTAATTTCAGAATTCTCCAAGAATTGTTTTCCTGTGAAATTCTGTTTTTTCAATGCTATTTTTTATGGCAACACGTCCATGATTTTCTATGGGCTGGGTGCTGCGGTGCTACTGACTGTCCAGAGCCGTCACAGTAGAACATGTACCTGCTGACACATGGTCGTCACAACAGAGTAATGTAAACAAGCCTGCCGGGTCATGTCAGAGAAGATTCCTGCATTTGCACTCAGCTCTAATGATCAATTTAGAAGTCTAAAAAGAGGAAATGAGGGAAAAGTTGAAGAAAAAGAATGTACCTAAATATTTTGGAAGGTCAAAGACTTTATTGAATAATTTAGGATGAACATGTAACACTTGTTTTCTTTTTCTTTTTGATTTCTGGATATGATGAAATATAAGGCTGGTGAAATATCCCAAGCTGTATAATTTATACGTATATTTAGCAGCTGGATAGCGTAGTGATAAGATTGCTGCCTTTCATGTAGGAAACTAGGGTTTGAATCCTGGTCATGGCCTACCTCCAGTAGGGGGTCCTTAGGCAAGACCTCCTTAGACTTGGCTCTGCCTACCTTGGATATGAGAGTGAAACAAACTAAGAGAGCCATGCTGGCTCAGATGTTGCCTGGATTAACAAGGTCTGTGCCAGATGCTGGAGAACCAGGACATACTGATGATAAGTGGGCTACTGGAACTAGAATAAGGCATGCATGGACAAGAGATAAGAATAGGGAACTGTTCTCATCATCACCCCACACTCTGAGAACAACAACAATGAGCCCTTGTAAGCTGAATGCAAGTGCAGCTGACCTAAGAGGTAAGATCATGGCTAAGAAGGACACCTGGAGCCCCTGTGGCTGATTACCAAGAGCAAGTGAAGTACCTACTAAAAGTCTACTAGAAGATGTGAATGCAGCACTACAAACAATCCCTACTATGACCATCACTAAGACCCACCAGCTGATGTACAACACAGCAACAGTGATCCTTGAGATGCTTGGATACAAGATAAATACCAAGCATAAGAAGCAATATCCTCCATGGAAAAGAAGGCTAGAGGCCAAGATCAAGACAGCACTAAGGGAAATTAGCCAGCTATTGGAACTGCAGAAAGGTGTAATGAAGACCCTGCCTAAGAAGTACAGCAAGCTGTCTATACCTGAGGCCTTAGAAACTGCCAAGCAAAGACTCACAGCCTTGGCTAACCACCTGAAGAGGTACACAAGAGAGACAGAAGGCAGAAGAATAAACCAGATGCTCTCCACAGAACCATCCAAAGCGTACTCTCAGTGGCAGGGTAATAAAATGAGAGTGGACCCACCATGGTTGGAGACTGTGCAATACTAGAAAAACAGATGGGAGAAGGAGACATCACATAACAACAAAGGCTAGTGGATCTAAGAGCAGACCACAGCAACCTCCCTGAACAGGATCCAGTAACCATCACAGTGGCAGCCATCCAAGAAAGAGTCTCAAGTATGAAGAACTGGACAGCACCAGGCCCTGACATGATCCATGCCTTCTGGTTAACTGCACTCCATGAGTGCCTGGCAACACAAATGAACCAGCTGCTAATGGATGGGACCCACCCTGAATTCTTAACAGAAGGCTGGACAAACCTGATCCTGAAGGACCCCCAGAAAGGAGCAGTCCCATCCAACTATTGCCTGATAACCTGCCTCTGCACAACATGGAAGCTGCTCTCAGGTATCATAGCGGCTAAGATGAACAGGCATATGGCTCAGTACATGAGCGGGGCCCAGAAACGAATTGGTAGAAACACCCGAGGAGCAAAACACCAGCTACTGGTAGACAGAACAGTCAGTCGAGACTGCAAGACCAGACAGACCAACCTGTGCACGGCCTGGATTGACTACAAGAAAGCCCATAGACTTGATGCCTCACTCGAGGATCCTGGAATGCTTAAAACTATACAAGATCAAAAGGACACTAAGAGCCTTCATCAAGAACTCAGTGGGGCAGTGGAAAACAACCCTAGAGGCCAACTCCAAGCAAATTGCGCAAGTCACCATCAAGTGCGGGATCTACCAAGGAGATGCGTTGTCCCCACTGCTGTTCTGCATAGGCCTGAACCCCCTCAGCCAGATCATCACCAAGACTGGCTACAGATACTGACTACGGAATGGAGTAAACATCAGTCACCTCCTCTACATGGATGACATCAAGCTGTATGCCAAGAGTGAACGAGACATCGATTCCCTGATCCACACCACCAGGATCTACAGCAATGACATCGGAATGTCATTCGGATTGGATAAGTGTAGTCGGACGGTAACAAAGACAGGGAAGGTAGTCAGAACCGAGAGGATTGTACTACCAGAAGGCAACATAGCAGATGTTGAGGACAGCTACAAGTACCTTGGAATCCTGCAGGCGCATGGGAATCATGAAGAGGCCGGAAGGAAAGCAGCAACCGCCAAATACCTGCAGAGAATAAGGCAAGTCCTGAGAAGTCAGCTGAATGGGAAGAACAAGGTCCGGGCTATCAACACCTACTCCCTGCCGGTCATCAGATACCCCGCTGACATAATAAGCTGGCCAAAAGAGGAGATAGAAGCCACTGACATCAAGACAAGGAAGCTCCTGACAATGCATGGAGGGTTTCACTCCAAATCCAGCACCCTGAGGCTGTACACTAAGCGGAAAGAAGGAGGCCAAGGACTAGTGAGCGTCAGAGCCACTATCCAGGATAAAAGAACAAAAATCCTTGACTACATCAGGAAGATGACCCAGACTGATGAGATGCTTAGTGAATACCTCAGGCAGCAGAAACCCGAGAAGGAGGACGAGGAAGAACAGGAACCATCATGGAAGGACAAACCCCTACATGGTACGTACCACCGGCAGTGGCTGGACAAAGCTGGACTGAAAGACAGCACAGAGGCACTAATCATAGCAGCACAGGAACAAGCTCTAAGTACAAGATCAATAGAGGCCGGGGTCTACCACACCAGGCAGGACCCCAGGTGCAGGCTGTGCAAAGATGCCCCTGAGACAATCCAGCACATAACAGCAGGGTGTAAGATGCTAGCAGGCAAGGCGTACATGGAACGCCATAACCAAGTGGCTGGCATAGTGTACAGGAACATCTGTGCTGAGTATGGACTGGAAGTTCCAGGATCAAAGTGGGATACATCCCCAAGGGCGGTCGAGAATGACCAAGCTAAGATCCTGTGGGACTTCCAGATCCAGACTGACAAACTGGTAATGGCTAACCAACCGGACATAGTAGTGGTGGACAAACAGAGGAAGAAAGCCGAAGTGATAGATGTTGCCATCCCAAGCGATGGCAACATCAGAAAGAAAGGACATGAGAAGCTTGAGAAATACCAAGGACTGAGAGAGGAGCTAGAAAAGATGTGGAAGGTGAAGGCAACAGTGGTCCCCATGGTAATCGGAACACTTGGGGCTGTGACCCCTAAGCTGGGAGAGTGGCTCCAGCAGATCCCGGGAACAACATCCGAGATCTCTGTCCAGAAGAGCGCAGTTCTAGGAACAGCTAAAATATTGCGCAGAACCCTCAAGCTCCCAGGCCTCTGGTAGAGGACCCAAGCTTGAAAGAGTAAGACTGCCCACAAAAGGGGGCTAGTGGGAAAATTTATTTATACCCAAAAAGACAGTACATACCCTTTTTGTCAAGGCGGCAGACGGACTGGAAACAGACATGTGGACACAAGTGCGGGTTGGTTTCATTCTTTTCACGAGGTTCGAAGGGCAAGGCAAGATCAAAGTCAAGGACAGGCAAAGGTGGGTCGATTGGCGTAAACGTTTGCACACGAGCAAACCAAAACTCAGTAGTCGGAGAAAACAGGTGAAGGTCAAAACCAGAAACACAAGGAACAAGCAGGACATGCAGTAACCGGTGAAGACGCTGAAACTGCAAGACCACAAGTGCAATTGTAAGAATCCCCGTTGTGTCGTGGTCATGGAGCTCCATATATCCCAGGTCTCATTGATTAGATGCAGGTGTTGTCGATCTGCTTGTTCCCTGGGACAATCTGTGTGCTTGCTGTGGAAAGCTACACTCAGTCAGGATCTAAGATGTCTTTCACCAGTACCCAGCTGCGGTCCTCCGGACTGTACCCCTCCCAGTCGACTAGATATTGCAAACTGCCGCAACGCCGTCGAGTCCAGCAGCTCTTTAACCTGGTATGTCAGAGCCCCCTCAACCTATACCAGTTGCAACACTTTGTATGGTTTGAGAAGGGAGGCATGGAACGATGGCTGGAACCAGAGGGATGGAGGCAGACGCAAGCAGTAAGTCACTGGAGTAACCTGGCGAATGATCTGATAAGGGCCTAGAAAGCGGGGGCTTAGTTTGCGGGACGGGGGACTCACCTTCAGGTTTTTGGTGGACAGCCAGACCCACTGGCCCAGGTGAAAGGAGACGGCACGGCGGTGGCAGTCAGCCTGGTGTTTGTATTGATGCACGGTGCGACGTAGTCGGGCTGTGACCATTCTTCAGATCTCCTCACTGTTCTGGTACCAATTGTCAACAGCCGGGATCTCTGTGCTCTCTGGGTGCCAGGGGAAGAAAGGGGGCTGATACCCTAGGACACACTGAAAAGACGTGAGTCCGGTGGAAGAGTGAGACATGGAGTTGTGGGCGTACTCCGCCCAGGGTAGGTATTGTGCCCACTGATGCTGTCTCCGGCTGCAATATGATTGTAGGAACCGCCCTAGGTCTTGATGAAGTCTCTCAACCTGCCCATTGGCCTGCGGATGATACCCAGATGTTAAGCTTATAGCAACACCGAGCTTCCACCAGAAGGCCTTCCAGAGCTGTGAGGTGAACTGGGGGCCATGATCGGAGACAATGTCCTCCGGAAGGCCATACAGGCAAAAGACGTGGTGGAACAAGGCCTTGGTGGTTTCCAACGTGGATGGGAAGCTCCAGCAAGGGTATCAAGCAACAGGACTTTGAGAATCAGTTGAGGACAGTTAGAAGGATGGTATTACCTCGTGACAGTGGGAGGTCCATCAAGAAGTCTATGAATACGTGGGACCAGGGCCGAGCTGGGACTGGGAAAGGTTCAAGTAGACCTGCGGGCTTCTGCGTCAGGGTACAGGCTTGGGCACATGTCTCACAGGCCTCGACATACTCCTGCCCATCCTCCCTCGTGGACTGCCTTGGAGGAAGGAGATGGTCCGCCGATGGCCCGGGTGCCCTGCCGCTGGGGAGTTGTGTGCCCAGTGTAGAAGGGAAGGTTGGAGTCAGACGGGTATGTAGTCTTTACCTTCTGGCTGCTCCGGTGGTCCGGGTTCCTTTTCTTGGGCAGCCTGGAGCTCTTGTTGTAAGTGCCATTTGACTGGAGCCACTATCCATTGTTCTGGCAGGATCGGGGCAGGCTCTCCCAGGTCCGGGTCACTGCCATGACCTTTGGCCTTGGTGTTCTTCAACCCCAGCTGGTAGGTCACCATTAATCTGAAGCGGGTGAAGAACAAGGCCCAGCATGCCTGCCGCGAGTTCAGGCGCTGCTCTTTCTGCAGATGCTCGAGGTTACGGTGATCAGTCAAAACCAGGAATGGGTGCGCTGCTGCCTCAACCAGCAATGCCACTCTTCCAGAGCTAACTTGACAGCCAAGAGCTCTAAATTGCCAATGGCGTAATTTCTCTCGGCTGGTGTGAGCTTACACAAGAAGTATGCACATGGGTGGAGTTTAGGAGGGGTGCCCTGTCTTTGGGACAGGACCGCCCTGACTTCGACCTCTGAGGCGTCCACTTCCACCACAAATGGGAGCGAGAGATCGGGGTGCCTCAAGAGCGGGGCTGTGGTGAACCTCTTCTTTAGGGTCTGGAAGACTTTCTGGGCCTCTGCGGTCCATTCAAGTTTCTTCCTCTCACCCCGCAAGAGGGCTGTAAGTGGGGCAGGTACCGATCTGAACCCCCATATGAAGCGCTGATAGAAGTTTGCAAAGCCTAGAAACCTTTGCAGGGCCTTGACTGTCGTGGGCCAGGGTCAGTCGAACATGGCCTGTACATTCTTGGGGTCCATAGCTATTCCGTCAGTGCTGAGAACGAAGCCAAGGAAAGAGACCTACTCTTGGTGGAATAAGCATTTCTTCCCCCTTGACATACAATCGGTTCTCCAACAAACGCTTCAAGACCTGCCGCACCAACCGGACATGTTGATCCATTGTGCGTGAATAGATCAGGATGTCGTCCAGGTACACTATGACTCCTTGGCTCACCAGATCTCCCAATACGTGATTGACAAAGGCCTGAAATGTGGAAGGTGCAGTGGCTAGGCTGAACGGTATGACGAGGTACTCATAATGGCCCAAGGAGGTGCTAAATGCGGTCTTCCACTCATCACTCTCCCGGATATGAATGAGATTGTAAGTGCTGCGCAGGTCCAGCTTGGTGAAAACATGAGCCCCGTGGACCTGCTCTAGTGCTGAGGTGATGAGTGGCAAGGGATGTTGACCCTGACTGCATTTAGTCCACGGTAGTTGATGCAAGGCCGTAGGCCCATGTCTTTCTTTACAATAGAAAAAAAACTGGCAGACACTGGGGAAGTGGACAGCCGAATGATTTTGGAGGCTAAGACCTCCTTGACATACTCCTGGAGTGCCTGCTACTCAGGTCGAGAGAGGAGATATATCCTACCCCGAGGCGGAGACGTTTCCTGCAGTAGATCTATGGCACAGTCCCAAGGCCTGTGTGGCAGCAGGTCGGCCACCTTACGCTTGTTAAACGCCTCAGCCAGGTCTTGATACTCTTTGGGGATGACAAAGGCCTCTGCCACATCAGGGCTCTTTGCTGAGGTGGCCCTACAGGGTAAGGCCAAACACGTGGTGGCGCACTGCAACCCCATGTCACTAAATCCCCCTTTCTCCATGAAGAAACGAAGTCATGCTTAGTCAGCCAGGTGAACTATCACCGGCGTCTCCGGGGACCTGATGAGATAGAACAAGAGGTCCTCCGTGTGGCACACCCCGACCCGGACCTGCAACGGCACTGTCTGTTTCTCCACTATCCGCAAGTCCAGTGGCTGCCTGTCCAGGGTCTTAATTCGACGAGTGATCTCACAGTCCCGTATTGGGATGTCATGGTGCTAGGCGAAGATCACGTCCATGAAACAGCTAGCGGCCGCTGAATCAATCAGCATGTGGGTCTGAACCCAAGTGGCCCCCCAGCATGCCTCAAGTGGAACCATCAACTGTGACTCAGTGCGGAGGGCGGCACTCACCTCTGTTCCGCATCGGTCCTTGTTAGCGGGTGGTTTAGCGGGGCTGTCTGCGCAGCCCGTCCCAGCTGCATTGGGCTCCCAGTCTCCGACAGGGAGCCCTGGACGGGGTAGATGCATAGATGCTTCCGAGCAAGGGTGTTCATGATGATCACGGTTTCTGTGAAACAGTCCAGGGTCCAGTCCTCCCCCCGGTACGCCAGTCTGGCTTGGATCTGGGGATGCAGCCCGCAGTGGAAGGAGGCCAAGAGGGCTGTCTGGTTCCAGCCGCTCTTCTCAGCCAGGATCCAGAATTCAAGGGAGTATGTGGCCACGGTCCGATTCCCCTGCTGAATCCCCATCAAGTGGTCACTGGCTGTGGCGCTGACAGTGGGTGGTCAAACACTGCCTGAAATTTCTTAAGGAAACACTCATAGATGGTTGTTTCCCTTTTGTGCCAGACAGCCGGTGCCTAGTCTAATGCGGGTCCGGTTAGCAGAGCGATTTAGTATGTTATTTTGCTGGCATCAGAGCAATACACGTGGGGCTGGCTAGCAAACACAAGTTCGCGCTGTAAGATAAAGCCTTAGCATTTCTCCGGTGAGCTGTCATACTGGGTGCCGCCTGATGACTCGAGAGGTGTAGCAGAAGCGGCCGCCAGCGCGCTCCCGACAACTGGTTCAGGCATTGTACTGGGACTGAGGACTGGCGATTTATGCATCACATTACAGAGCTTCTCCAGGATCTGCTGCGGGTTCTGCTCGTGTGAGCCCAGCAGGGATCCCTGCGCAGACACCACCTCCTGCAGACGCTCCAACTCCGCTGGGTCCATGGTGTAGGCAGATTCTTCTGTCAAGGCATCAGTTGGACTGGAGACAGACAGGTAGGTCGTGGACCCAGGTGCGGGTTGGTTTCATTCTTTTCACGAAGGGCAAGATGAGATCAGAGTCAGGGACAGGCAAAGGTGGGTCGATTGGCGTAGAAGTTTGCACATGGGCAAACCAAACTTGGTAGGCGGAGAAAACAGGTGAAGGTCAAAACCAGGAACACGAGGAACAAGCAGGACACACAGTAACCGGTGAAGATGATGAAACTGCAAGACCACGAGGGCAGTTGCAAGAATCCGTGTTGTGTCGTGGTCACGGAACTCCTTATATCCCGGTTCTCATTGATTAGACGCAGGTGTTGCCGATCTGCTTGCTCCCGGAGGTGTGACACTTTTGCTTTTTTTTTTTTTTTTAGTGTGCCTAGTTGAAATGCCGTGTTTATAGTAAAATCTGTTGAGAGGATTAAATATCTACTGTACCCACCACATCTTTAAATACTTGACTACAAGCAAATTAATATGTATTTTGCCTTATTTTTGAAAAAAAAATTTTTTAAAGCATTATGATATATTTGATTCCTATAAATACTTAAATTGCTGACTTGAAATTGAAGAACTGACATGGAATTGAAATGTATGCATTGTAGCCACTGAAATCAGAGATTTCTCATTTCAGTTTTCTGACAAACCAGAATTTATCTAACAAGCCAGAACTCATATAATGGAACTAAGGTTAATATGAACTAGGCAATTGTGGACTAAAGTTTCAGACCACATATTGTAAAAGCACTTTTTAAAAAAACAGTTTGGTAAATCATGGGGGGTGCAGCGGCACAGTGGATTGAACTGGGTCCTGCTCTCCAGCGGGTCTAGGGTTTGAGCCCCGCTTGGAGTGCCTTGCAACGGACTGGCATCTTCTCCTTGGTGCGTCCACTCCCCCTCCAGCCTTATGTCCTGTGTTGCCGGGTTAGGCTCTGGCTCCCCGCGACCCTGTATGGAACAAGCAGTGTCCCAAGAAGCACGCAGGTCTTTACAGTCTGGTCTTAGCAGCAGAGAGCTCATACTGTTAAGAGGGATACCCTTTATGAATAACTAACGCTCAGCCATTCACGCTACCTTCCAGAGGCATAACTCTCCCGTAAGTCTTATTTGGCAGTAAATCCTTGTTCATGGCAGTTAGATTTACAGTGTCCACTCAGTAGCCATGGCGTTTTTGCAGAAGAAATATGTGCAGTCAGTAGGTTTCAAATTGTTGCTGACATTGAAAAAAAAAAAAAAAAAAAAACAAGTACAGATTTGAGTTTACCATCACCCATGAAAAGTCCAGTGTAATGAACTTGATTAATTACAAACATTTGTACAATAAATAAAGTTTAGGGCAGCACAGCTGGGAGCACTGGTGCTTCACAGCTTCGGGTATAGACTCAAACCTGGCTCAGTCTACGGAGAGTGTTCATGTTCTTGCACTGTCTCTGTGTGGTTCCTCCAGGTGCTTCTGTTTCCTCCTACAGTCAAAAGATATATGTTCCAGGTGAACTGCTTACTCTTAATTGCCCCTAGTGTGTGTGTGTGTGTGTGTGTGTGTTTTTTGTAACTCTGAATGATTTTGTCACTTTCCGTCTTGGGCTTTCAATTAATACTCTGGAGGGAGGTGCAGTGGTGCAGTGGGTTTGATCGGGTCCTGTTCTGCGGTAGGCTCCGGCTCCTCGTGACCCTCCCTGGAACAAGCAGTTTCAGAAAATGTGTGTGTTTGTGTGAATAATTTGAGCAGCAACAGGTCCATCATAGTGATAAGAGAAAAAAGACAAGAAAATACATACATACACCAGCTGGGACCACTTGTCCCAAGCGGGGTTGCAGTAAACCAGAACCTTATCCAGCAACACAGGGTGCAAGGCTGGAGGGGGAGGGGACACAACCCTGGATGGGATGCCAGTCTGTTGCAAGACACCCCAAGCAGGACTTGAACCCCAGGACCCAGCCATGTCTGCTGGACCACTGTGATGCCTTTAACAAGGAAATAGTGCACCTGAAAAATATAATACTAAAGATGTATAAGCATCATTTATTTTAAAGCAAAACCTTAACATTGGATTGTTGCTCATTTCAGTTTATGAAAAAGTGACTTTGTTCAAGCTTTTCATGCACACCAAATGCATCTGGTGTTGTTTGAGGTCAAAGTTAATGTAGTGCTGGATAGTATTTGTTTTTACGGGCTGAACTGATGCTTTCAGTGAAGCATAGACAGTAGAATTGCTGCTGACGGAAGTGAAGGTGCCTGTCAGTAAAGGGAAATATAGCGCTGTGCATGCATGTGTGCCTGCCTGCACTGAGGAGGGAAGCTTGTCCCTCAGTCCCCAAGGACAGGTACCTGCATGGTGCATTTAATCCACTTACAGCTGAAGAGTGCTTGTGCATACATAGGACGTTTGAACTGAAACAGAATAAGCTACAAAGAGGTATTTACCATAGTGCAGTACCACTCCTAAACACAATCAGCCACTGTCTTTCTATTTCTCCGTTTATACAAAGAGCATCACATTAGGTTTTCCCTGTCTCATTTTTGATGACTTTTGGCAATTTTCATTGGTGGGCATTATTTAAAATTTAAAAAAAATTTTTTTTTTTAAATTTTGCTTTCATACACGCACATTTATTTGTTTTCAGATACAATCATACATATTTGCAGTTTCTCTGTGTACTATCCCAAAGCTACGTTGCGACGACCCTGTGCTGTTCACAAAACAAATTTTAAAAAAAAAAGAATAAAAATAATAATAATAAGTTTTATTAAACATTAAACAAGAGCAACATAAGTAATATCAACAGTTTCATATATTGAGCATTTTTTTCTTGCACCGTTGCAGCACAGCGTATCATGCAAATGACATATTAATATAACAACAAGTCAATAATCATAGTGGGCATTATGGTGGCACAACAAGTAGTGCTGCTGTTTCTCAGCATTTGGATAGTGCAAGAGGGCATGGGTTTGATCCCCGCTCAGTCTGTGTGGGGTTTGCATGTTCTTCCTGTGTCTGGGTGCTCTGCTTTCTTTCTGCAGTCCAAAGATATGCTTTTCAGATTCACTGATAGTGTGTGAGTGACAGAGAGAGTGTCTTCCATAGATGTATGGATGAGTGACCCATTGTAAGTAGTGTCTCTAGCAGTGTAAGTCACTATAGTAAATAGTGTATGTAATCAAGAGTCTCCTGATTGCTTTTGAACTGCCACAAAAATGAACATACTGCACAAGGCCAGTGCTTACTCCTGCACAAATGCCATATGTGCTTTGAAGCATTTTGCATCCCAATAGTGAAGACAGGTCGGACTAGTCCTTGTCTGCTTGGGGTCAGAACAGAGTCGGGGTCAGAACACAGTCAATGCCACAACTGTTGTTTCTAATTGGTAGCCTAAGGCCAAAACAAAAATATTGGTTATTTTCATAAAAATACATGGAAGTTTTTACACTGTGGAAATATAAAAGCTAACAGGAAGGTTGGCAAGGAATTTGGAGTAAAAAAAATTTTTTTTTAGTTTCCTTTTTTTATGTATATGTGTTACAACTGAAATGATGTAATGATGGTTGTTTTTTATTTATTTTGTGCAAATTTTGTTAGAAATCAGTCTGGATTTGAAGTAGTATCACACAAACACTGTTATAATTATTGTAGCTGATATATGACATTATTGTTTAGTCATATACACACACACACACATTTTCAGAACCGCTCGTCCCATATGGGGTCGCAGGGAACCAGAGCCTAACCTGGCAACTCAGGGCGCAAGGCTGGAGGGGGAGGGGACACACCCAGGACGGGACGCCAGTCCGTCACAAGGCACTCCAAGCGGGACTCAAACCCCAGACCCACCAAAGAGCAGGACTGTGGTCCAACCCACTGCGCCACCACACCCCCATTAGTCCTATATAATTCAGAAAATATTTGCCATGTGATCGTAAAATTTAGCATATTTTGCAGTATGGTATATGAAGAGTACAATTTACTGGATATGTCATATGAGATATGAGAAAAAGACTAAAACCATCGTTGCATCTCATATTCTCTAAAGTCCTTATCACTAGTGATTAATCTAGTCAGGCAAGGGTTAAAAACAAATTTTTATCTGTATTAGTGGAAAGGAAAGAAAGAATGATAGTAATGTTTTGTTTGCCTGTAAACATATTCCCTGGTAGCTGGATTAGATTAGGGCCCACGTCACTGTAAATTTGTCTTTAGTATGCTCTCGTGCACTTCCTGCTCAATACACATTAAAAGCACACACAGGATACCACTGAACAGCTTGTGCTATGAAGTCTGCTATGCCCTGACACACACACTGCAAAGATCAGAGCTCTTTGTGAACAAGCAGATAAATGTTGTTTTGTGACAGGAGACCAGTTGTTAAGGTAATATTCAGGTGGGCATGATGAAATGATTATATATGCTTTAAAAAAGCATGCCTGAAAACCAGGCTATTACTGTGATTGAAATCGGGTTATTATTTATTATTACATGTTTTCATTTTTGTAACTTGACAAAATATATTTTTTTTAAATTTAAAATTACGTTTGACTCTCATTAATTTTTTAACTTCTATATTTTTTGTTTTGAAGACAGTCTTTGCATTATGTAAAGAATGCTATCATACGTTTTGATGAATCTGTAAAGTTTGTTGACCTTTTTCATATGTGAAGTATTGACACAGACTTCATGATTAGAAGAATACTGAAAACACAGATTTTCAAGTAACAAGACTGAAAGTTCCGAGACAGCAGACACTCATCAGCCCAGAGACAGGTGTGAGTGCTAACCAGGGTCTCCTGCTCCCCTTATTATGAAGCGCTGAGGAAAGAGGTGGGTAAGTGTGAGGGGGGATATGCCGAGTGTCTGGAGCTTCATTTCACCCTCTCTGTCTACTGCTCTATGATAACCATGAGTGACAAGGATGACCTAACCTCCTGCAGTTAGAGAAAACTCCTCAAAATTCACTTGGAGGTGCTGATCAGAGCCTTGATTACACAGCTTTCAGTAAGGTGGAGATGTGCCAGTGGCCAAATCCACATACCCGAGCCCCGCATTAACATGTCACTGTTATGCACAAACACATTCCATTGGTTTGGCTTACCCAACCCTCTAGGTGACACAGGTGAGCTAATTCAATGTTCATTTGCAACAATTACTTGGATGCACTTTCATTAAGAGCTTACAAGAAAGGTCATATGGTTTCTCTCTTGTACTTCTACAAACATTTCCTTATATAAAATAGAATAAAATTTCAGTTAAAAGACTTATCCTTAGTGTTTGTATTTTACAGAGGTTCTGCTTCAAGTGAAAGTGATTTATTTTGTATAGTAGCTAAAATTTCAACGAGTGTTGGCAGGTTTTTATTTCTATGATTCTCCAGCAGGGAATCAAATGTGTAAACAGCCATGGTTATATGTATTGCTTGTGTTGTATCCATTAGAAGATTTATGACATAACGATAACACTACAAGTGGTTTGTTGGAAGTCGCTTTGGAAAAAAGCATCTGCTAAATAAATAAATGTAAATGTATGACAATATGATCCTTTTAGGTTTTGTATGAGTTCAATAGTGTGTAAAAATTCTGGTAAAATCCTTTTGATAATAAAAACATGCTGAAAATTTTAAAGTTTTTCTTTTGATTTCAGTTGTCAGAATGAATATTGAATTTCCAAGGCACAGGTTTGAGTTGGCAAAAAAGGATGAACAGACATCTGGAGACTTTATGCACTGAAAATTCTAATTGCACACTTCCATGAGGGCCAACATCTCCACCCTGTCCCAGAGAAAAGCTCTGCATTCCAGAGCTTTCTGCTGCAAATCTTTGAGGCACCAGGAGCAAGTGGCAACCTGCTGTTGCCATACTGGAGCTGCTGTAAATACCTTTACCATGCTCACAGTATGAGGCTGTGGAGAGGCTAGGCAAAATGACACTACTGCCAACCTGCCTGGACTCCACCCAGCCTCATCAGCCCCCACAGGCATGTTTCTGCAGGTCAAGAAAAAAATCCAGACAAACAGTGCACCTGTTTACATCTTGTATGCACATACTCCTCGAATGAGCAATTACTGCAACAGATGGGTAGGCCTTTATAGCTCTTAATGGGTTTTAATACTTCTATCTGCCTGAGTTATTAGTTGACTTGGGTGATGCTCTTTATAAATTTATGAAGAAAATAATGTTTTTTCAAATTTCAAGTTTATACACTTGAACAATTGCAGCATGGCTGAAGTAATGTGTGGAAACTTCTTTGTGACATTAAAATGGAAAATTCCAAGGTTTTCCTTGACCCTACCGGTATTTTAACAGAATAAATTGGGCAAACTATAAAGCTCACACACATCTTCAGAACCGCTTGTCCCATACGGGGTCACCGGAGCCTACCCAGCAACAGAGGGCATAAGGCCAGAGGGGGAGGGGACACACCCAGGACGGGATGCCAGTTCACCACAAGGGACTCCAACCCCAGACCCACCGGAGAGCAGGACTGCGGTCCAACCCACTGCGCCACTGCACCCCCAGCTATAAAGCTGTGAAAGCATTCATTTATACTTGAGAGATTATAAGAATTTGACAAAGAGTTTTGTTTAAAACCTCTACTTTTCCAAACTAAGTATTTATTCTTGTTTAGAAGGACCATATTTGGATTTTTGCGAGCATTCAGACAGATAACTGGGACCAGATATTTATACTGACTTTTATTCATTTACCAGATTCTTTTCCATAAAGCAGCTTAAACAATTATTAAGTAGTATTTAGCTGAGATTTTTTTCCAAGATAACAGAGAATTTTAGAAATTCTACATTAAACTCCCTACAATCATTCATCTTTATAAAGCAAAGCAATGTAACGGACATACATGGATAGACACTACTGGCAGCTTACTGCCACTAGTTTAACCGGAAACACATATCTTTGGACTTTGGAAGGAAACCCATACAAACATCCAAGTACCACATAGATTGAACAACAATCAAACCCATATGAAATGGCATAGCCCAGGCACTGTGACAAACCATGTCGATTGTGAATGTTAGAGTATAGCGTATGTAATTGCTCAAGAAGAGCAGAACAAACACAGGTACAGATTCATACAGTAGTATAGACTAATTAATAAAAAGAAAGTGTCTTCTCATGTTGCATAAGTAAAAATTCTGGGCAAAAAAACTGTAACGTATAAATTGACCAAGAAATGTCAGAGCCACTATACTTCTTAGTGCCACAAAGGAATAGACAGTAAGCAGAAGTGAAATCAGAGCCACCACCATGCAAAAATACATAAAATCTTCAAGCAACATAGAGCCACTACAAGTGTCTCCAATCTTTAGCATTCATGTTAAAATCAACCGCAGTTTAAGATTTACTGTACCTCATGTGTATATACAGACACCTTCTGAACCGCTTATCCCATACAGGGTCATGGGGAACCGGAGCCCACCCGGCAACTCAGAGTGTAAGGCTGGAGGGGGAGGGGACACACCCAGGACGGGACACCAGTCTGTCACAAGGCACCCTAAGCGGGACTTGAACCCCAGACCCACCAGAGAGGAGGACCCGGTCCAACCCACTGTGTCCCCATGCTCCCATACCTCATGTATATATTTGATGCATTTTTTTAAATAAAAAAAACACTGAAATGCATGTAGCACCTATGTTTATTTTTATAGTTTGCTGATTACAATAGTTTTCTTGAAAATACACACACACACACACTTTCAGAACTGCTTGTCCCATATGGGGTCGCGGGGAACCAGAGCCTACCCAGCAACACAGGGCGCAAGGGGGACACACCCAGGATGGGACACTAGTCCGCCACAAGGCACCCCAAGCGGGACTCGAACCCCAGACCCACCGGAGAGCAGGACTGCGGCCCAACCCACTGCGCAACCGCGCCCCCCAATTTTCTTGAAAATAATTTTTGTAAAATATCTCCAGTGCAGTTTATGATATTCAGTAAACAATAAACTAGAATTGTTTTTATTATAATCACTGCTAAGTAATAAAGTACATTTGTGCTTGTTTATGTAATTTATATTATTTAAATTGTATTGTTAACAGGTTTGCTGTTATTTACACAATTTATTTAATGTGGATAATTTAGTGCCTTGCAGTAGTTTCACATTCAGCGCAGTCTGTGTTGTTTGGATTTTTTCCTCTTGTCAGCAGTTCATCTTGGTGCTCTTATTCCCTCCCACAGAGCAAAGGCATGTGTTTCATGTTGCTTGGTTACTGTAAAACATCTCTGATGTGTGAGTGAGAGAGTGAATGTCTGCTTGCATCAACACTGTACTGAACTGGGCATCCAATCTAGGTAATACCCCCCCAAATTTAGCACACAGTGATTCCAGGTTAAACCAGACCCTGCTCTCCAGTGGGTCTGGGGTTCGAGTCCTGCTTGGGGTGCCTTGCGAGGGACTTCCGTCCCGTCCTGGGTGTGTCCCCTCCCACTCCAGCCTTGTGCCCTGTGTTGCCGGGTAGACTCCGGTTCACCGCGACCCCATATGGGACAAGCGGTTTGGAAAATGTGTGTGTGTGATTCCAGGAGAGGGTTTTGACCCCTATGACCCTGACTAGGGCAAACTATTAATCAAGGTATGTGCGATAGTAAATGATAATATTCACATGAAGATTCTTTGAATTTTTTAAGCAAGAGGCTTTATATTACAATTTTCACCTTTTAGAGACAATTTATGCCTTGCTCAGAAAGTAACGTGTTGAGCTTGAAAATTGAATTCCTAAATGTAATCTTAAAACTATGGCAAAGTCTAGAAGTATGTTAGCTTGAGGTATGTTATGAACGTCAAGACTGTAGCTATAGTACACGATTGTCAAGGGATCCCCTACATCTACAAGATCTCATCACTCCTTGCACTCCAGCAAGAGTGCACATTCTTTCATCACTAGCTGCTTAGTGCTCCCATACAGGACAGGTCCAATTCTGAAAGTCTATATGTTTCCCCTCAGAAATCCCTCTCGCTCACTATTTATAATGTGTGCTGAGAAAAACTATGGCATTGGGCAGACTAAATGTTCTTCGAGATTTGTGTGTTTATATTTAAACTGTTTCAATTATTGACAGATGAACTATTTTTCACTTTTAGCTGTGCAGTGCTTTGGAGAAAGGGACTTATTAAGTGAATAAGTGCAAATGTCACTATCAGTTATTCAGTCCAACCTTTTACTGAGAATTATCCCCCCAAAAGTACTGATCAAATTTTTCCACATTTTTGCCATAATCAGTATTATACATTTAACACTGTACACACAGCAAACGAACTCAACTATGAAACTGAGACAGCGCTAAACAAAGGAGTTGTTCCAGTATACAAGCTGTTACTGTGGTAAATGATGAGACAGCAAGCTATGACACCATTCAAACATCCAGGCAAAGCTAATTGTTGCAGGACTGTGTTACTCCTACAACTAGCGCTCTCTGCCATTTGAATGAAATTTTTTACATAGTTTGCATTTTAAGTACTATGTGGTAAAAGTGATAAATAAAAGCACCAATTAAAATGCAGTAGTTTTTTTTTTTCCCCTTAAATTTTCTTTGTCATGGGTAACCACTGAATTTAATGACTGAAAATCTACAACCAAAAACAAGGTTCATGCTCAGAACATCGACCTTTCAGAGAGGAGGACTTGGTAGGACATCATTTTGCTGAAGTTCAGATTTTTGAAGTACAAACATGGACTGTGCAGCCAAAACAATTAATGTTCAAGGTAAAACTTCCCTTGCCTAGTGTGTGATCCAAACCGTCAGTTAAAGCGTATGATTGCAGGCTATTCTTGTTCACTACAACGTGGCTGAGAACGAACATTTGCTCATAAACCTTCATTTTCGAAATTTAGAGCCTGTTGTATGGATGGAGTGTAGCAGGAGATGGTAGGTCAGCAGGCTTGACACAGGAAGCAGATAGCACCTGTCAGTAGAATTTAAACCACCTGCTTTCTCATGGGAGTCAGCAGCCAGCCAGCTGGGAAAAAGAAAAAAGTTTCTTAAAAAAAAAAAATAATTCAAGCCAGCTCTTTGCAACAGTACAGTGGAAGTAACTCTGTGACACAAATTCTCCCAGCAAAATGGCCAGAGGGAAGAGGAAGACCACTTGATAGCATAATTATAAGTGGCTATAATTCTCTGCAGTCCTTAGAAAATCATTGATTGAAAGTGTTTGCTGCCTTTTGGCCATGCTGCTTGATATTGATCGTACTGGTCATAGTAATTTAGTCAGTATAGTTACAAAAATAGTTTGAAAATATTTGAGTTGCACAATGTTACAGCAAGAAGCATTGGTGTCTCATAATGCCTGGGTGGTGTGAAAGGATGTGGGTTCATCCTCAGTCTGGCTCAGGCTCAGTCTGTGTGGAGTTTTCATGTTCTCCCTCTGTCTGCATGGGTTTCTTCCAGGTGCTCCGGTTTTCTCCTACAGTCCAAAGACATGTTGTTCAGGTGGATTGGTAACTCTACAAAGAACGTCACCCATAATGTGTGTGAGTGACAGAGAGAAAGTGTGTTTCACCGGTGTATGGATGAGTAGACTCATTGTAAGTAATGTATCTTACATTGTAAGTCACCTTCAGTGAATAAGGTGTGGGCTGATACAACTACATACTGTTCACTGGAAGTTGTTTTGGAGCACCTGCTAAATGAATAAATATAAACATAATGAAAATAAAGGAAATTTAAGGATTTCACTATGTTTTATAGAAAACATGTGTTCTTAAAAACATGTGTAAGAATATGAGTTATTTTGTAGTTTCAATTATTTTTAACAAAATGCATTCATTAATGCATAAAATTTCTTGATCAACAAAAAACATTGTTAATTCTGTTTCCAATGCTCACGGTATGTCATTTTGTAACTGTTATTCAAAAATGACCGATTTTCTTTAAACTCAGCAGGCTTGGCCTGTGCTTGCTCTCTGGTGGCTCTTGGTTTCGAGTCCCGCTTGGGGTGCCTTGCGACAAACTGGCATCCCATCCTGGGTGTGTTCCCTCTTTCTCCAGCCTTACTGTCTGTGTTGCCAGGTTAGGCTCCGACTTGCCGCGACCCTGCTTGGGACAAGCAGTTCCAGTCAGTATGTGTGTGTGTGTGTGCCTAACTGCAGCCAAATTTTCATTGCAGATTTTGCATCATTTATCTATTTGTTTAAAATATTATACACTTTACAATAAATCTCGCATGTGCTATTGCAAAAACACCTGTTTTAGAAGTACAATTTCATCTTCAAGATTCCCGATATTAATGCCTGCACTGTGATTGGTTAAGACTGGAAATGTATGTACGTCCAGCAGAGCAACTGCTTTTCTGGCCAGCTGAAGCAGCATTCATGCTCCAGGAAAAATGACATCACCATAAACCCAAACCCCGTCACCCGGTTATTCAAACAGGAAATTACTTTAAACATTCTATTTGTGAACTGAAAATTAACATAAAAATGTGCAAGAGAAACTTCTTCACATAGTTGTACTTATTTTGATCGATAATTTGCAATTACTTGGTTTTTCACTTGACCACAGTTTTTCAGTGCAGGACAGCCAGTGTGTAATATTACAGTAAATACACTGTACAAACAGAAACCTTATATTTATAATTTCAGAATCTAGTAATGAAATTACCTCCCCATCACATATGTTATAGTATGTCGAATGGTATGTGGTAAATGGCACAAGTTTTCCAGATACAGTTCAACAAAGTGTAGCCTTAACAGTCCATTATCTACTCATTGTCCTACTCTTGTTTATTTGTCATAGCTTGTTTGCATGTACTGCATGATTATTTGCTTTTTGCTAAGAACAGAATAGGAGACTATAAGCCCAGTTCTGTGAATTCAGTATGATAGCGGTTTCTGTATTATTAGTGCTGTTCAATTCGTGACGTAGCTGTGTACTAAAGGTATACTAATGAGTTTCCTGTAAAATGAACAGTGCTTTGGAAAATGGATGTGTCAAATGAATTTTTATTGTCTGCATGAATATGAGTTATTTTAGCATGGTGATAGATACTTATGTCTACTGTACTGTACAATAAAAAAGTTTTACTAATATTTACTATTCACAACTGCAAAAAAAAAAAATAGAAATGCGTTGCAGAGTTAAATAAAACCTGACTGCTACTTTTATTTAAACAAAGCAATGTGCATAGAACTTTAAGGAAAGGTCATACAAATAAGTGAAAGTATTTCTCTCCTCATGTGAATGTGGATGTCTGCCCAGTTCTACATCCACAGGAAGTGGTGAAGTTCAATACAGAACAAATCAGCACGACTTTTCCTCACATTACCTACAAGTGAGGGATAGATGGTCCCTGCAGGCCTTTGGAGCCTTGGCAGTAATCTACATAAGTTAACGTGCCAAAAAGGAGTTTTGAAGGCAGATAAATTGTATCTTTTTCATCTCTTTTCTTCCAAGAGACACTTCTCAGCAACATAAAAATACAGAATACGCAACACATATTATGTATCACTCATCATATTAGTTCAGTTTTTAGAAAAAAAGCCAACTTCACTTGATTTCCCCACACATGTTCCATTGTGTGTTAATGCCATCCAATCAGATTTGCAGAAGTAATTAAAGTGTAAGAAGTTTTTAAGTAGCTGCTAATGTCCCACTTGGAGATCCTCTGAGTCCAAAGCTCTTGGACCCAATGTTCTGATAAGGATAGTGAGTGCTGAGACATGCTAACAGTTCAGATGTGCAGCATTATCTACACCTGCATGGGTGTCGAAAGTACACCAGAGACAGATGATGACATTGTGCTGTCTGAGATAATATCTTAACTTCTGGGCTTATTTGCAGAAGCTCAGTAAATTTAGCCCAAAGAAATTTCTGCAGAGGTGGAATCGTTGTACAGTGCTGTTATGCAGCGTTGTGGATGCACCTGAGCAGAATATCTCTTAATGCTATTTCACAAGTGAAAATGAAAATCTACCCAAATGCCAGACTCAAGATGAAATATTTTCTGTCTGGGAAAATGGAAACTAAATCATATTTTTATCTTTGTTAAAAACTCTATCAGAGGTTTTAGACAGATCTAGATTGTCCTCAGTTTGTCTCTAAGGCTGAGCATAAACCATTACTTACAAATGTGTATACATGTATTCTCTTATTGTGTCATCAGCCGAAGATATCTTCACTGACAAGCTAAACCTTTGCAGTTGTGGCAATGCATGAAGCGTTCACAAGGAAAGGATCCAAGTAAGGAATCTGGATTATATAATACTCTGTGGCTGCAAAGAAATAAGCAGATCATATAACATAAAATAACAAATGGAATGTCCTCTTTAAAACCAGAGGTTTTACTGCTGCATGGAATGAACTGAAATATTCACGTCATTATATGAATATATTGAAGGAATATTTGAGGACCCCATTCTTTATGTACACCATTATGTTAAAGTCACATAAAATTAAGTGCCCACCCTACCATGGCCTGTACCGCACTACTGTATCAAACATCTCTGGAAAATGCAATTTTGCTTCCTGTTTCGTTACACTGGCATCCAGTGAGCATGGCATGTCTGAGCTTTTCAACCACCCACAGCAAGCCCTTGTAGAAACAGTGCCAGTTTATTCTAATGACTGCTGGCTCCACAGTAGCAGCAGTCCATGAAGTCCAGCTGACACACCAAATCTCCGTCGCCAAAGTGCCCATTTAAAACAGCTTCAGGAACCTTTCCTTTACAACTGTGATGTAGAGGTGATTCTAGGGAAGCCTTGTGAAAATTTGTCTGCCTTCGTGCTGTAAAAAGCAAAGGGGCAATTTTATTTTCATGGGAAAGCACTAAGACCTGTTTTCAAAGTGAAATTAAATGACTAATTCCAATAGTTTAATAGCATGTGGACTGTTTTTTCTTTCTTTGTTTCCTTTTTTAGCTTGAGAGTAAGCCCTGACTGCAACCACATTAAAGTCCATTTTAAAATGCAGTTTGAATCACCGGGTAGATATGTTTGCAATTAATTAAAGTATACAGAGCCATATGTTTTTATTTCTTACAGTCCAGTTTGTTTAGTCCGAATGTCTCTCACTGCTCACATGCAGTATATTGACTGTAGTGGAAATGGGAATGGGTGGGTGGAAAACTTTTTGTCAATTTTTTATTTTCCTTATCACTGAGGGAAAAATATACACTATGCTTTAATTACAATTTTTAAACACATTTTTGTAGAGTCTTTAAACTGTCAACCATGACAGAATTGATTTAATTTTATTAATCTGCAATTAATTTTATTATCTATAAAACTGTGACTACCATTGGTAGATTTCTTACATTTATTCATTTAGCTAACACTTTTCTCTAAAGTGACTTACAATGTTTAGAATTATTTATCCATTTATACAGCTGGGTTATTTTTTTACTGGAGCAAGTAAGTACCTTCCTCAAGGGCACTACAGCCAGTGATGAGATTAGAACCTGTGATTTTTAGGGTCCAAAGGCAGCAACTGTAACTACTAGCTGACCCCAGATCACTCTTTTTGTGAAACATTAGGATCCAAAGGCTGATCTTCTCTGGAAAATAGTGTTACTTAAATAGCAACACATTAGTCAGAGAAATTTTTTGAAGGGTAGGTAGATATCATTGTTGACTGGCCATTGAATCCAGTTCATCATAGGAAAAGCTTATACAAGCTTGCTGGCAATGTTTGTGATGCAACCACATTGATCAACTGGCCCAACCCTTTCCTGGGGTTCATGGCAGTTTATGTTGGAGCAAAACAGACCAACACCACAAATAGGGAAATAGTTCTCAGGTGTACATCAAGCCACATTGCTCAATTAAGGTGGAATACTTTACCTTCAGGCTATTATTAAAATATAAAATACATTATTATAGTTGTTGTTGTTGAAAATACATCTGATCTTTGAACCAGTGTCAATGAAAAGGGGTGACACTATTTCTTCAACTTCTTGGGATGTGTCATGGTCATGTCTGAGGGAAGCTGCGGACCCAAGTGCAGAGCGGTAATCGTGGTGTCTTCGGGGAAATCCAAGAGAGGAGGTCAGAGGATGGGCAAAGGGTCTTCGAGGTGCGAACGTCGTAACAGGGAGGATCCAAAAGGCGAGGTCAGTGTACAGGCAAGAGGTCGATGATCCGAAGGAGGCAGTAGATCGGGGGAACAAGGGACGGGTTCGGGGAAGACGTTCGGGAACAGGAAATGGCTGGAGAAGGTCGCTAACGAGGAGGCAGATCAAGGTTCCGCATCAGCTGGTTGTCCGACGCAGCCTCCCAGGTGCGTCCCAGGTGTTCTGTGTTGGCCCGGAGGTGTGGGCGTGGCAGGATGAAACATGTCAGTGGAGATGAAATAGCAATTCAGATTATGATGGGGGCTTTGAGCAACTATTCTGAATTTGAATGGGAAAAGTCAGGAAGGTGCAGTGGTGCAGCAGGTTTGGCATGTGCCTGCTCTCTGGTGGGTCTGGGGTTTGAGTCCAATTTGTTGTGCCTTGTGGTGGATTAGCATCCTGTCCTGGGTATGTGTTCTCCCCTTGCACCCTCTGTTGCCAGGTTAGGTGCCTGTTTGCTGTGACCTTGCAGTTTTGGTTTATGAGTCAGGAAGGCACAAGTAGGTATGAATTGCAGTTTACTGTATACAGTCCCCATGTTAAACACTGATGTGTTCTCTTCCAAAATTCCTCATGCTTCCAAGTGGAACTTCAAGCTCCGCCCACACCAGTTTGAGGACATAAGCCACCACATTTCTAGGTACCATTCATCTCAAGGAGGAAGTTAACACAGAAGCCTCTTCATAATTTTACACATATTTAAACACAGCTAGTACAGCGTATGGTTCAAATTCATTCCTTATACACAACAATACAATAACATAATCAGACGAGGCTAGTCTGGCAGCATTTGCCCTCTAGCTAGCTAAGGAAGCTATGCCTTACTGTTTTTTTTTTTTTTGTAGTATCACTAAAGATATAGTTTCTTTAAACAAAGGTTAGCAGAAACCTGTTATTTGAAAACTTAGATTGAAGGTGCTGTCTTTCAAACAACAGAGCAAAGAATCAACATGCCGCATGTTTATTAACAGGAGCTGGAAACTTTATTGTATACTGTTGCATCTGTCATTTCATTAGAGCATTTCTATCTAATAAACTGTGCTGAATAGTTGCCAGAAACATTTCCATCATTGCGCACCTTTCTGAGCAAACTTAAAGCATGAGTAGCTGACTTTGCAGATGATGACGTTGTCTTGCACTGTGAACACTGGGAGCAAATAACGCATTGCCACATATATTCTTTGAGATTGATGGTTTTAATGTATGTGATTAATATTACACATGGCCTGTCTTTTCCAACGTGGTTTTTGGGCTGTAACTGTGCCATGGGGGAGGTTTCCGCTTGTGCTGAGCAGTACAGGATGTTTGCCTGTGAGGGTGCTTAATCATGCCGAATTCTGGCAAGGCGCCCCTACCAGGCCCACATGAGGCAGGTGTATTACAATGCAATGCCGCAGACATGATGCTGGCAAGCCTGTGACTCATGTAATGTTCGTAATGCTTTCTAAATGTTTCCTCCTACATGGGGGGAACACAAGAGGCAGTCGGAGAGAGAGGGCCGTCTGCCCCAGGGACAGAGGGGAAAAAAGAATACATCAAACGGCCAGGAGACAATGGCGTGGGAGGCTGCTTCTGTCCTTACACCAGCAGCTGAGCCCAGAATTCCATCAGGGAAGTGAGCAGGAAGCCGTGGCGAGCCAGGAAGGACACTGCCCTGGCTCTTCCTCTGCCCTGTCAAAAATACACCAGAGCAATAGCCAAGCTGTCTTCAGACGACACGGCACAGATCCTGTTTTTCACTGTCCCAGCCCTCCATTGTGCAAGACAAGCAAGGGTGGCAGGGATGGACAGAAAGGAGAATTAATTCATCAGCAGGGTAAAATGTCTCATAAAAAGTTCATTTCAGTTTTTTAAAATTATTTTTACTTTTTTGGATGACTTGCACGGTGCAAGTGTGAACACAGAGTAGTGTGGGTTTTGATTTTTGTATTGCTTTTTGTTGTTGTAATCCATTTGGATTTAAAAAGAGCCAAATATATTTCTTTAATCAGCAGATAATTTCATAAGCCTTGTCACATTTAATGTGTGTACACTGGTCATCTTCTGGAAGCAGCTGGAAGTAAATTATTTAGGCTGGAGTAAAATTGGAGTAAAAGTAATTAGCAATAATTTAAATTTCCCAGAATTTTATACCAATATTTTACCTAAACATTTCACATAGTAAAATGTAAAAACTTGTTAATTTATTAATCCTATATTATTCTTTTTTTGTGGATTTTGTTTTTTCGGAAGTTTTTTTTTTTTTTTTTTAATATGAACATGCAAATATGTCTGGTATTAGAAATACAAATTGTGTCTGGTATCGGAAGGCCCTCCATGTTTACTTATGACTTCCCATTTAATCACTTTATTTTGTGTTCAAAACTTTTTAAATAAATAGAGAGCTAAAACCTGTAGGTGTTATCTAAAATTCATATCATAAAACCATTTCAATAAACTGAGAAAAATATACTTCATGGCTGATACTTAACAAATTCAGCACCATAGCACAGGGCTGTACCATCTATAAAACAATTGCAATAGTAAATTTACCCCATAAGGATAAACACTTGTATGTGTACACGGGTGCACGTTCACTTAAGAGATACATGGTTTACATTGAAGGTATATACTTACTTAAATCATGTCTTAATCGATTTCCATCATTGACGAGCTCAGAGGTACAAGCTGGTACACATACAGTATACTCTGGTAAACTTTAATTTTTTTTTTTAAAAAAAAAAAACCAGAGTCTTCCTCCCACTGGAACTCTAAAAAGTGAATGAGTCCAGAATGAGGTAACACAGGAACAGGATGCCAGCCATGGGTTTTTCTTCCTCTGTTTTCTGTTCTCTGGAATAAATGGCAGATTATCCCCCACCGAGCACATGGGGTACCAACACCACCCTTTAGTCCAGAGCTGTCCCCCAAAATGGGATCACAGTGGTGTGTAATACCCCCTGCTGGGTTACAAAGGAACAAGTGTACTTTACCTGGATTGGATTTACATGTGTCTCATTCATTCTAAATGTTTCTGTTAAATATAAGATCATACTATGCATTTTTAATATTCATTTTGTACTGCACAGTCTGAAGCTTGGATAGAATGAACTTAAATTTTGTTATTTATTATACTATAATTTTATAGTATATAAGTATTTCATACCCTGTATTCCTGAGGGAGGCAAATACTACAAACAAAACAGGAAAGCATACAGTCAAGCATCATTCTTTACATTATTTAATTAATAAAAAATCTCTGCGTTCTATTGTCTTCTCCATGACCTTTGCACAGGACGTTGAATTTGTGGGCAATAAAAAGGTTTTCTGTTTTTATTTTGTTGCATTTCTGTTGATATGGTTGTTATTGTAGGACAAATGCAACACACACAGTTAAACGTGTTCTGAGAATAGTGATAAAGGAGTGACACAAACACAAAATAAATGTGACTTAAGTAATGTTTCCTACAGACTCCTCCAGCAGTCCAGCATGTTAACACAGTCAAGCAAAATCATTGCCAGTTCCTGGATGAGAAAGCTTCTCTTGCTTGAGGAAGGAATGCAGGCCAGGCTCTCCAGCATGACTATATGGAAACCCCAGGAGAAGCATCATTCCCAGGCCAGGTTTATTCACCATGCAAATGTATGATCTGGTTTTAATCATAGAGGAATGCTTCTAAAGTACTTCATCATGCATTGACGTCACAAAAGAATCATGTCTGTATAGTCTTGAAACTATCCGTAATACACTGTTGAGTGTGTCAGTCTTCCACCTTGTACGACATTATTTTCAAGAATTATGCTGAGGGCCTGTTCAAGAAGTGGTGAATGTCATTTAGTTTTTAGAGTAATTTAATTTCTATGACTTCATAAGATTTCCAGCTAATTACATTAGTGCTTAAAATCCTGCTCCAATATGGCTTGCAGAACATACAAGTCACCTCATACAGCACACTGCTATATTTACTATTAAAAAATACAGCTGCTGCTATAAATGAACACAGTAGCTCCAAATTGAGAAACATACATTTTAAAAAGAGCTGCAATGTACAGTAATAGAATTAAGGAACACCACATGTGCACTTTAAATATTCAGTGTGCATAGATCTGGATTCCTCCGGGGTTCCTGTGCTCCTCCGAGTGCCATCATGCCTCTGTGTGGTGGTAATCAAAAGAGGGTAAATGCTAGGCCCAGCCAGAGCTGAGCCCCTCTTGCTTAAGCTGAGTGCTGTAAACTCCCATCTGGGAGTGTGTGTGGGTGTCTCCACCGGCACTAAACACATCTGTGCATTTACTCAAAGGGTCCACAAACCCCCGGCGCCACACGCAGGCAGTGGACTGTAAGTTAATGGAGCATGGCCGGGGCTATTTGGAAAACGCAAGGAATCCAAACGGCACAATCTTTGTGTCCCTGTCTCCTTACCTGACATTTAAGGAATTATGTCAAACCAGTATGTCTCCAGAAGGTCTCTGTGGAAACTTCACAGTGGTTTTGTTGGATGCTATTAACTGCTTAGTCCAGCCCACGGTGAGGGGGGTAGCTGCGGATGGTATGGCTCAGGCCCTGACATTACAGGGTAATATTCCTAATATCCCCGTAATACTGTATGCACCAAAAGATGCCAAAACCCAAAAGCAACCAGATGGATGTGCGTCTGCAATGCGCAGTGATGAGATCAATGAGAAACAGCCGTCCAGCAGTCTGAATCAGTGGAAACCACAGGCAGGCTTTGGCATCTCTCTTTAGGAGCATGGGAAGCTGCAGCTTTAAGAGCACAGTCAGCAAGGGGCTGGAGGAGGGGGCACAGCAGAGTTGGCGTGGGTCTAACGAGGCCCTGGCGTCCCCACAGCAGTCAGTGGGATCCACACTGGGCTCTCTAGCAGCAATCAGCCTGCCTGTCTTGCTCTAATTGTTTCCAGATTTGTGTGGGAGGTCAGGGCCCCGGAGTGCTGCTCCATGCCAAGTTTATAAACAGAGCAGTGTTTCCAGATGGCCACTGGCTCCAGCCTGGCTAGCAGGTTGATTGGGACCAGAATAATAACAGGTGGAGAACAGACAATGGATTCCTTGACACTTTTTACCTCCCTCGTGTGTACACATTCACACAGACACACACACATAGTCATTCTCACACTCTAGCTCTCATACGCAAAGATTGTACTGACACCCGCCCTTATTCTCCTTAACCACAATACCACTGACGCTAGCGGTGGAGCACAGTGCTTTAGTGCAGCACAAAAAGGCAAACAGCATTACCAGAGCAGCTCCATAATGCTCATGTCGTCTGTGTGTTCTTCCCCACTGAGTCCAGAACAACTATCACAGCTCTATATTGTACGTAACAAGTCCTAGAAGGGAAGCTTGTGCTCTTATGACCCTGTGTGATCTATTTTAGGCTGCTGTTTACAACCCTGATCTTAAACCTTCAATCCTCCACCCTTTTTTTAAAATCAGTCCACAATTTTAAGACATAGTATATCACTTGAAAGCTAAAGTTATGTTTGAATTTTACACAAGTATGCAACTGACATACTGAAAAAGATGTATAATACTGAAAGACTGAAGTGACAGTACAAAGTCAATGTTTCCACATGTGCCTTGTCCCTTAAAATGACTATACTGGACAAATGATGGGCCATCCTTAGGAACACTGAGCCTGGTATGAAGCATAAAAAGCCACAGACAAAACTGAGCTAGCACCCATTTATAAACCATGAAAGATCACTCTGGATTATTTACTGATTTTGCTTTACATTTTCATTCACATTTGTTCATTTACATTCACAGTTTTTTGAAAGCTACATACTTCTTAGAGAAGAGTACAAAATGTGGTTTTGATAAGGTTTTTTCTTTTTTTTAAATGCCAACAACACATAGGTACTTGTGGTGGGCGGTGATGCCAAAACTCAACAGACACAATTATGCCAATTTTACCACAAATGATATAAGCTTCAAGTGTACAGATTGTGTTAAGGATGTGGATGTACAACCATACTATATAACATCGGTACTTAAATCATTGCATTGCCTCCCGGTTACACTTACAGTTGGTTATACAATCCTACTTCTGACCTGTAAGGTAATATATGGCATTGCTCCGGCTTACCTTTGTGAGATTGTTGATTCTTATATCCCAGGATGATATCTTCGTTCATTGGATGCAGATTACCTTAAAGTATCTGTGATCAATAAGACCTCAGTAGGAGGTCACCCCTTTAGCTATAGAGCACCTAAACTGTGGAATACTCTACCAGTTACTGTCAGAAATGCCCCATCTGTATCAGTATTTAAATCCAGATTAAAGACTTACATGTTTACTCAGGCACATCACCATGAAATGTAATTCCATTTGACTGGGTTTCAGTTTTTCTCACCTCTGTATCAGAAGCGTATTAAATTTATTTCTTTAAGTTAAAAATTACTAACAATTTCTTCTTGTTGAGCATTGTTGAGCTGAACTATGTATATGAATGAGAAGAGTCATTGTCAATGAAGGAATAGAGAAGTCAGATGTGACACAGTCATTTGTAACACTCTCCAGTCACTAGACATCTCTTCTGCATTATGTGGATCTGAAAGCCACTTTTGAGAGAGCATAATAAGATGCACCAGAAGCAATGTGAATTTCAGGTAGACATTCTACACTGAGACCTGAAACTTCATTTTGGCACAGATGAACACAGCCCATCACAATGTTCTTCCTTTCCCTACTGTTAAGCACTTTTGAGAAGACAGATATGAACAGAAGACAGACAGAGCCAAATAAAACAAAAAAAAATCTTAGGGCAAAGATCCTTGTTCTAGACCACAGCAAAAGAAGGAGCAGTTTAAAACAAGGTCAATATTCTGGAATGGCTCAGCCAATGCCTATACTTGAAGCAAATTTAAAATCTGAGATATAGCCTGAAAATTGCTGTCTGCCCATTTTGTTAATATAGCTTGTTAGAATTCATGCAAATTTGCATGGAGGTGTGGCAATAAAAACTCCCAAATATAAATTTGCAAAGCTCATGTGAAATGTGAGCTTTGCAAAACTCATATGCAGGTAGTCCCTGATTTACGATGGTTTGACTTGCAATTTTTTCGACTTTTGATGAGCTGGCAATAGATATTCAATAGAAACTGTATTTCAAATTTTGAATTTTGATTTTTCCCCGGCAAGCGATACATGAAGCGATATTCTCTCGGGATGCTGGACAGTGAAAGCTATCTGCATCTCCCATTCTGTCACGCAAAGGCGTATATTAGGTGTATTAAATGCATTTTTAACTTATGCTATTTTCGACTTATGATGGGTTTCGGGGAACGTAACCCCGTTGTAAATCCGGGACCACTTGTATCCACAAGGACTCAGAGGTGTAACTTGAAATTGCCTCCAAAGGTCTCTCCAGGGTTGAGTTGTGGGATGTGATCAGATTGGTAAATGACACAAATGAAGCCTTGATGAAACAGACCAAAATGTGGAAAAGCTAGAGATGGTGAACACTTTTTAAAGATACAGTGTAAGATGCTTTTCTTAATACTTTTAAGAGTTAGAAATAAGATTCTGTACATGTGAGCATACAGAGCATCCTTTCCAGGGAGAAACGGGCAAGACACAGATGCCTGCTTTCAAGGAGGACTGATATATGGCTCCATCTTGTTTGGAGAGGATGTCTGGAGGAGACTGTCTTCAGTACAGGGAGGTCATAGCAGGGAGCAGGGATGGCTAGGGTTTGTGGGACTGCACCCCTTACTTACTCTCACCCTTACATCTGAATACTGCATGGTTACATTCCAAAGTGAAAGTCATAAAAGCTGCCACTGTACACTGGGATGAAATTCTGTAAAAACTGTTAAAATTGATATGAACACATTTTCATTATTTTTAAGTGGAACTTTTAACAAGCTGTTTAAAAAAATATACAGGTGGGTTAGCTCCTGCGCCCTGTGTTGCCAGGTTAGGCTCCGGTCACCACGACTCCGCTCAGGACAAGCGGTTGTAGACGTTTTGTGTGTGTGTGTGTGTGTGTGTGTGTGTGTGTGTGTGTGTGTGTGTGTTTTCGTGTGTGTTTTCTTTAGACAATACAGGTTTACATCAAATACACCTATATAATGCATATATACCTGTTAAAATGTGTCGTAAAAAGGCAGTTTGACTCACAAAGTGAATTAATTTTACTGTTATTTTTTATGTTATTGTTATATAATGTTACTGTTAAGAATTTGGTGTATGGAAATTTATAACAATCTCTGAATGTACCATGAACACCATTACAACATTAGGTGTATGTTACACCTGGTTTCATACTCCAGCCCAGGTAGGAAAACAGGACACACTTTTCTTGCACCACTGCTCTCTTCTTTGGAACTCCTGTTACATATGGTTCCTGTTTTCCTACCTGGGCTGGAGTATGAAACCAGTGAATTCCCCCAATGAAGTTCTAGTGAGGGTCTGGCTGTATGGTTCACTTCAACCATTGTTTGCAATGCAGGAGACTCCTGCCATCGTGGCCTTGCGGGAAATTTCCCTTGACCTCATTCTCTGGGAGAAGGCCATTTTTCTTGTCGCCAAAATCTCTCCTCCAGAGTTTATCCTTCCAAGTGAAAAGGGTCCGCATTTCAGTAATGCAGGATCACAAGTGCATAGAGGATGTCATTTCTAGGGGGTAAGCATTACTTTCAGAAAAACTCCCCAGTTGAGCAACGATGGTTTCTCCACAATTTATCATGATGTTGCAGTAGAACAATTCCCTGGGAATCTGGTGACTGCTTTATGTGAGACAAGTAGCCCTTGACTCATTTTCTTTCTATTTGTTCTCTATTCCTCCTTGGCCAAATACACTTAGACTGAATATACTATAAATTCGAGTATACCTTCTGCTGGTTCAATCCCCACCTCTGGCTGTGGTGTTCTTGAGCAAGGTGCTTGCCCTGCGATGCCACCAGCCACCCTTCAAATGTAACAAATACTATTTAACTCCATATATTTCTACATAGTAAATTGAAAATATTAGGTTATTGTAAAATTATTACTAGAAAAATTAAAATTTTGTGTCAATAGTGTAGCGTACTTTATTGAGTGTTGATGTTTTTGTCAGTTTTACTGCTTCATTGGGGCAGGCGGGACTTGTATTTGCGTAAGGTGAACTGAAGTATATATGGTATTGCTCTAAAAAAAGACATTTGATATATTAAAGAATAAAGAAAGAATAAAGTATGCTCCAAAATATTAAACATATGTGCCTTTTTAAAACATTGCATGTTTGTTGTGTAAACAGTGTAGTATTTTATAAGTGTTATTAATATTTCTGAGTATTTTAAGCATTTCATAATCATTGACTATAAAGCTGCACACATATGTGGAAAAGTCAGCACATCATCGCTTATAAGACATTAAGTAGGCTCTCTGAAATGGAGGTAATTACATTTATTTAAGAAACAGTGAGCCTGGCCAGCTGAAGGAAGGGAATGTGTTCCTTTCACAGCCTGCATTATTTTTTATGATATCCCCCAGCCAATTTCTTTTGTTTTGCACTTAATAAGACCTGTGTTTGCACAATGGTTCTGCAGACTTACATATTTGGTTTGTGCAGATTTTGGAACTTTGAATTCTGATGGCTCTCAGCACAAAGTTTTTCAAAACAGTTATATGTCACAATAAAAATTAAATTATTGTGATCTCTTCACTAATGGAGCACTTGAAAGGTGGATTTCATGCAATCAAAAAGAAAAGTAATTGTCTTTAATCATGTTTTCTTTGGATTAGATACACCAGAAAATCTGGTGAGAAGGAGACTAAGTAAAGGAATGTGGGATTGAAGAAGCACCCTGAATTCCTGGTTCTCTCAGCATGCTGTAGGAGGAACTACAGGAGTGGAAGTAAGACCCCTGATAAGAAAAAAACGACCATCCAGACTTCTTTCACTATTGATCTGAAGTGTTGCAAGGCCAGCATTATATGAACCTCTGGGATATCTAAGCTTCTAAAGAAAAAAGTATAGCAGATGAATGCAAGCAAAAATGAACTGACAAAAATAACAAGCAACACTATGGGATAAGGAATCAAAGTAACTAGGCAACATAACATCTACATATGCAGTAGAATAAAAAGAATTGTAAGGGTATCTTCCCTAGGTCGATCAAAATATTCTAAGGATCTGCTCTTAACATATTATTGTGAAGCCAACATATGTGAAAAAGGGAATGGCCATCAGTTTTTTGTCGCTCACTTCACCATTGACTTTACATCTGTCAAAGGCAACACTGAGACTAACTCTCCTGCAGGAAGAGTGTGTGCTGTTTGTACTCTAGGTCTCGTCGTCACCCTGGACTGAAACAGAAAGCTATGTAATGGAATTTTGGTCATTAGGTTGTCACTAGTTAAACCTCACCATAGGCTGTAGGGGATATAACCAGAATGTGGACTGAGGGTTTCACCCACCCAGGCATTTTCCTTTAACTGATGTCAAGTCATCTCTCACTAAAAGCAAACTGGCACCAGGGAAGGCCAATTTATTTTGTTATTTGGGATTTAAAGTGCCATAAGGAAGAGATTATGTTTAATGACACTTGGTGAGGCAAGATTTGAAACTTGAACACAGTGGTTCCCATTTACACGTTGCCGTTTCATCATTAGCTTTTTATAATCTTGTTTTCTTTAATTATGTGTATCCCTGTATCCCTACCAGGAGGCCTGGCCTTGCCAGTCGCAGGATCTGGTTTCATGGCACTGACATATGACCCAGTGTGACTAATGAGTCGGCTCCAGCACCACCAGCAGCTGGGATGCAATGAGGATTCTCCTGCCATAAACACCAGAGACAACGAGCTAGGCTGTTGGTGAGAGCTGTGTTTTTCTAACCCCCCCTCTAAAATGCCTTACATTTCTGCACATCCTGCTGCTTCAAATTTTACCTGAGATAGCACAGTTTTTAAAATCTTTGCTCTTGTGTGTACATCAAAGCAAGTCATACTTTGAATTGCCAAGATCTTTTTTGCTTCACTGATTGCAGTGCAGATTCCTTGTACAATACAACGCGAGCAGTTTTGCTGCGATAGAATTTGGGAAACAGGACCCATGATGTTGTAGTCTACATTCAGCAGTGTTACTGGTTACTGCAGTATGCTGCTAAGGTCTGTTTACAGAGCAAAATCCTCCCAGGGTTTTCAGTGATGGAGGTGGGGGGAGTCCGGGGGTGTGGAGGCTCCTTTCATCAGCTGCTTCCCCCACCCGACAGCACGGGCCAAGGACGGCCGCCGTTTCCCAGTAAGTTTACTCCACTCCAGATGTGCGCCGGCTCCGCTGTGGCTGCCATGTACAGTAAAGCGGCAGCGGAGGGCTCGTCAATCTGTGGGGCAGAGCTGCGGTGTCGTCAGCCCCAGCCACCACTGGCATCAACGGAAATTTGCACTGGAGAGCTCCCGGGAGGTTTCGGAGGAAGAGGAGGAGGAAAACAGAGCACAGGCACAGGCACAGAGTCCAAGCTGAAAAGTTTGAGGAGCAAAGGGAGTATTTTGCATAACTGCAGCTAAATGTTAGATGTGCACTTTCTTTCTTGTCCTCCTGTCCTTTAAATTAATAGAGCTTTCTGTTCTGAAGTTCCATTTCTCTGTAAGAAGAGGGAAAAGAAAGCATCATATAAGCAGAAGTGCAGTGAAGTCTAAAACAAAACAGAGCATTTTCTTGACAAACTGGAGCATTTCTTAAAGGGTGCTGAAAAATTAAGACAAATAAAAATGAGCTACGACTTCCGCAGATAAGGCCTGTCCCTGCACCCCTGATACAGCATGTGATGCAGTATGAGAGGAAGAAAAAAAGTGTTTCTAGTGCCTAGCATTTCAGTTTGGTTCTCTCAGTAACTCTATTGTTCAAAATACATAATTTTGTTAGCATCTTCTTCTTTTGTCAGTGTCTGCTGGTACACAGATCAGGTTCCTCTTTGCTAACCTATTTATGTCTTCAAAGTAGAAATGTCATTCTATCCTTACGATGTCCATGTTCAACTCACTCAGATTTAGACCTACTTCACAAAATTCATGAGAATATCCTTTTTTTCTCAGAGGATGAATTCAGTTCTAACTTTTTTGTATCATAATATGAGTAGTATAATGAGTTAGACAAAAATAGCACTTGTAACTATGAAAGGTTTTAAGATCAGTATATTAAAAATTTAATTGTACTGGAGGTTTGTATATCAATAAAGTTGCTTCCACAACAGGAGAGTACTCCTAATGCAAAATCTACAGAAACTATGATTTCATGTGTTTGCTCAGTGCATAGTGAATACTATAGCAAGAAGCATACTTTAAATAAGTCTATAATTGCACTTTAATTTTTGGTAGAATATATATAAATAATAAATGACTATATAAATGTAAAATGAAAGAGACAACAGTCTGATGGGAAAGAGACTGGGCAAGTCAGAAAAGTAAACATGAGGTAAATACTGGCAGCACTGAAGGAAACTGGCAGGGATGATTTCGGCAACATTAACTGGAACCTTTTTGTTTGACTGGATAAATGGTCCTCTTCTGTTCACTGAAAACTATTGGAGCCCATAATGTGCTAAGATGCCTCTTGGTGATGTGTTGCTGTAGCAGGTGCTACTAATGCCTCGCAGCTCTAAACTGAGTTTGAATTTGTCTGTATTCTTCCATTCAGTTAGGATTAGTTCTCCCTGTTTTCTCTGGGTTATCAGATTTTCTCCTACAGCAGAAAACTGTTTCAAGTGAACTGGGGAATTTATATTATTATTTTACGTTAGTGCCTAATGATGACCTGGTGTGTCAAACAGGTTATGTCCTGCCTTATGCCTTTTGTGTGGCCATGTATGAGTTACATGTTTTCTGAAATACCATGGATGTTTGTCCATATCTGTAATTTTAATTATATGTGCATAACAGATCCAATAAAGGATCTGTACGAATTCAAAATTTACCATGGTCATAAATTTGGTAACATTGTCATCTTGTGGGCTGTCTAACACCTGTGTCTTGTTCAAGATTAGACAAAAAAAAAAAGATGTTCTCAAACTAACCACAGAGATACTGATCTCAAAGCACTCACTAATTATGTGCTTACACTTTTGTTTACTGGGTATCAAAAAGTATTAAAGTATCATCAGCGTAAAACAATAAAACACTATTGGAATTAATTTCTAAAATCTGGTGCGGAAAAATTTTGTCAAAAAATGTCAAGTCAAAATTGACAGCTAAAATTATGAACAACTTGCAATTAATTCTGAGAGAAAGTTACATATTTGCTTACTACTGAGAGCTACAACTCAGTGGGGTTTTGCTGACTGTCTGTTGTAAAATTTAGTGTTTAAATATATCACAAAAATTTTTCAGCTACTTTAATTCTGCTTGGATCGTCATACATAAAAAATCATTAATTCAGCCATTATGTGAATGGTTGAACTGGGGACAGAAGCAAAAGGCCCACTGCAACCATTTCTTTCTATAGCAGAAGCATAGATACACTGGCGCACAGAGGCAATTATATAATTAGCCAGTTAGTCTTGGGCATAATTTAATGGCAAAACTACTAGAAAGAAAACACATCCAAGTAATCCAGGTCAGCACCTTGTTTTGTTGTGCCTTCAACTACTGCTGTGAGTCAAAGCCTCAATTTAACATCTAAAATATGTCCCAACTCCGCATTATTGTGCCACTGGTAATAGTGCCCCCTATTGGTTACACATTATCTCCTGCAGCATCCTGAGTTTTCTTGGGACCACAGAATTCGCTAACTCCTTACTTCTCTTCTAGCAAAACTTCAGCCATTTTTCAAACGATAGCTAAGTACAAAAATGTGATTGTACTTAAAGCCATAAAAATAATGTCATTTAAGTTGTTTTTCAGATATTTCAAATTCAATTCATTTGTAGCCCACACATCACACATTTTCAGAACCGCTAGTCCCATACGGGGTCACGGGGAACCGGAGCCTAACCCGGCAACACAGGGCGTAAGGCCGGAGGGGGAGGGGACACACCCAGGACGGGACGCCAGTCCGTCGCAAGGCACCCCAAGCGGGACTCGAACCCCAGACCCACCGGAGAGCAGGACTGTGGTCCAACCCACTGCGCCCTTCATTTGTAGCCACTAAACAAAAATGCCTAAATAGAAACTGTAATTGAACAGTTTTTCCAAAAATTGATCTCCTGTACTTAGTTATATTTTGAGCTCCAGCTGATGACAGTGTAAATAGTTACACTTCTCACTTAAGCATTTTAAAGTGACTAATTGACCTGACCCTATTTGCACTGTTCACAGGTTCCCATCCTGTGTTAACAGTGTCATGGGAGGCCATTCCAAGATTCACACCTGTACAGATTGTAGTGTATGAAATTAGCCTTTTATTTGGGTCTAGAGCACTAGTGAGCAAGCTTGCACCTTCCCACATTGTTGCAATGAGTAGGTAGCGTTTCAGCAACTCTGGTGCTGAGTATGTTTATCCAGATAGCTATGGAGTTTCCTCATGCTGGGGGTTGGGAACCAGCTGTAGGCCTCGCATGTATAACTCACTGCTCTTGGACAGAATCCTTCTTTCATCCTGTTCAGTTGTCTGAAACAGTCATATTGTTTTTACAGATCAAACTTTCTCAGTCTCATTAGGATCTTATTTTATTAAGGAAAGCTAACTAATTCCTTCATTATCAGAGACATCACAGTATTGTCATTTTTTGAAAGATAAAGTTTTCAAACCACATTTTATTGACTTAATCTTGTTTACGCGCATGTGTGTGTGTGTGTGTGTGTGTGTGTGTGTGTGTGTGTGTCTGTGTCTGTGTGTCTGTGTGTGCATTTTCCTGATTTCTTGCTTTTGTTGGAAACCTGCTAATTTTAGACCTCATTCTGAAAAGACACGAAGCCTAAAAAAGAGCAATATGGTCTCCATGTGTTCCCAAACAGCACAGCAACCCCTTAGCTCCTCCCTTTCTTTTGTAGAAACTATAATGAAGGATTGTGGGCAATTGAAGTGACCTCACAAAGACCAGAAACTCTCCAAAGTAAACAATATATCCAAACTTTGTACAAATCATAAGTTCCAAAAGTCAAATTGTTATATAAAATCATCTGGACTTTAACCACTTTAGTTAACAACTCCTATGTCTCAAATTTTTCTGCTCATTCTTGAAAGCAGCTATCACCTGTTCTCCTAATGGGAGTGTGTACTTTGAGGTGTGTCTTGCAGATTGTTATATTGGTTATATCAAATATCATTTATTTGTTCTTTTATTTTCATCTGTTCCTTTCCATGACATTTAAATTGGCATCCATCTGTGCCAGAAGGGTTCATGTGTTATTCACTAGTATCACACAGCAGGGTGGACTGAAGGCCCCAGGTCATGAGGGTCACAAATTTATAGCTAGTAACTGTGCATGCTGGGTTCTATTGTAAATCCTAGCCATGCTTGGCCTCTGGCATCTCTCTGAGGCCTACAGCATTAGACCTTTGACCCCCGAGGTGATTTGTTATAATGTAAGCATTATCTTTGATAGTAATTTGAAATGCTGGCCAAGCTGATTCATACCAGTGGGTTACACATACTGTGTATGTATGTATGTATGTATGTATGGTTGTTTGTATGTATGTATGTATGTGTCTATCATTTAATCTGTTTCTCAGAATGTTTATTTTATTGTAGAAGTTTTTTTTAAAAATAATTGCATTTTTTCGTATGTTTTCTATATATGCCCTTGTTTTCCTAAATATTTCATTTTTTCTTTTAGTGTTAAAAACTACTTTTATAAAAACAACATTCTCTATAAAAACAACATTTTCAAGTAGTGCAAAAATTTCTGCATTGGTTTTGTATGAGCATATGTCTCTTGGGGTCATTATAATCATATACCAAGTAAGCCTCTAAAAATTTAAATGCAACTGTTCTATTTAAAAAGTGTCCATTAGCCTTTAGAAGATAAATCATCTCTAAATTAAAAAAAAAAAAATCTATATTAAACTGTGAGAACTTTGTAGTTAGCAGTTACTTCATCTACTGCCACATACACAATAGCTGGTCTGACTATTCACATCTATCATAGTTTTTGATTCATTTTATTTAAAAATACACTGAGGTGTTCGTAATTACTATTTGTCATCTATAACACATTATTATGTGTTGGTTAATTTGAATATGCTACATGATTGTTACCAGGATATTTATTAAAATGAGCAGAAGGCTTTTTGTACTAAAAAAGGCTTTTAATTTGTTCAGTACCTTTCCCACTGTGCATGACAGTTTATGGTTAGTAGTCTCCTAAATATGCCTTAATCAAGGTATCCTATCTATGACAAGCACAAACAAAGCATGGCAACAGCTACTCATTCATCCAATTAGATGTGCGTTGTGACCAACAAATGCAATGGACACTGTTTCACTTATCCCCTAGGATTTTGGCCCTATGGCTGGGTCACAGTCTCTCATCACACGGTGCCTTCTGCAACAGGGTGGCCATTGAACAGACCAGAGAGGGAATGTTTGCAGTGGAATGGGGGGTGGGGGGGGGGGGCAAACAGACCTCAGATCTGGTTTAAAGTGAACAGTGGGATGCACCTAGCTAGGATAAGGGCTGCTTTGAAAGCAATGTTGATGGGGCTTCTGGAGCAGCTGACACTGAGCGGCCCCCTGCCTGAGGGTCACACATAGCTCTACTACTTCATAAATATTTGATGAGATTAATGTGGGTAGTCTTATCAAACAGACCTGTTTCATGGACACCCTGGTCTTTCAGAAATTAGACCATACTGGAATAACTTCAGTTCCACTGCTTGTCTTGACTTTGGTAAATAATAGTGTTTTTTTGTGTTTCACTGTAATATTTTATCCATCAGTGACTGAACTATCAATTCAATTCGATTTAATTTATTTTTTACAGAGCACTTTTCTCACACAGTAACCACAAAGCACTCGAACACAGGCATAGAGCAAAGAAAGAAATACATCAGACAGGGAAACAAATAAACTATTGAGCTAGCATAGTACGTTATCAATGCTTTTATAAAACTACAAGTATGCTTACCGGCCACAGAGGAAAGAACAAAAACTCCAACTGAAAGTCAAGAGAGAAAAAACCACTGAGGGTCCAAGTGCCACTGGCTGCCTACCCCTCCTGGGCATTCTAGATTAAATAAGAGTTCTAAATCAGATTACAAGTAACAAAGGCATCGTTGCTGTATGGTAGCTTGATTTCCCAGTTCAGCAAGGTATGTCTTGTCCATCATGGCAGCTGGTCATCATCTTAACTCAGCATGGGGTGCTTCTGTAACAGCTGGCCTCCTTAGCTCTTATTGTCAGGAGACAATGCTCAAAAAGAAGAAATTGTTAGTAAGTTATAACTTAAAAAAATAAGTTTAATACGTACTGACACAGGAGTGGGAAAAAAAAAAATTGTCTTGTGTACCAGCAGAACCACTAAGCGGTGAAGCAATGTCAAACATGCATGTTGCTATGATCCAGCAAGGAGGGATGAGTACACTGGGAAATTTGTCAGAACTGGCTTAATTCACATTGCCCAGTTTTTTTTCTAGTAGATTTGTATTTCATTTAACTATGGGTGAAGAGCAGGTGTTACTGTAAACAACAAAAGTGAAAAGTGATTAAACAATCCAGGACCTATCCATCCTAAAGAACATATTATATTTGTTCTCTAATGCTGAGTACATCCAAAAGCTACTTCTGCAGAATTTCTCCTCCTTTATCTGTAATTGCACATGCTAGAGTATGTATACGTATACCTTTTTACATTTTTGTGGCTGTACAGCAAGGATAAGTAAATGTACCTTATGTTGTGTCAGAATTAGTAAGCTGAAGCATGACAGTAACTGTAAGCAGTCCAAGCTGGTTGGATTGTCTGAGAAAGAAAAGAATTTATGTGTTGCAAAGACATTATGATGCACCTTGCATCCATGCCCTATGCTTCTAGAATGGGCTCTTCAAGATAGTACTAGACCAGTGGTTATTGATAACCAATGAATTCATTTTTGAAATTTATTCATTTTTTTAAAATGCTGATATTTGTCATAAATTGCTTTACAGTTACAACTTATATAGTTTTTCGTTCCAAGCAAAGTGATTTCAGAAGCTGCTTTTTCACTGTATTAAATAAATATTAATATTATTACATATTTTACAATTGGAACACTACCTAACAAGGCAATTCTTGGAATTACTGTAGTGATTCAAAATGTTTGTAACCCCTCTCATCCGAGCAACTGGTAAAGAATAATTTGATTAAGAATAGTAATTCAAATTACAAAAAGTCATTGGTAATGATATGGCCTTTCAAGAGAATTCATTGAGTTTTATCACTTCAGCTTTTAAGGGTAGGTAAGGCTTTCCTTGCAACTCACCTGCTCATCTCATCTGGTGCGAGATCGCCAAAGCATGCATTTTCAACTGAAATGTTGTTCTTATGCAGTGTTTCTCGTAAATGATAGTTAACAGCTCCATCCATCCATCCATCCTCCTCCGCTTATCCGGGACCGGGTCGCGGGGGCAGTAGTCCAAGCAGAGCCCCCCAGACTTCCCTCTCCCCGCACACCTCCTCCAGCTCCTCTGGGGGAACCCCAAGGCGTTCCCGGGCCAGCTGGGAGACGTAGTCTCTCCAACTTGTCCTGGGTCTGCCCCGAGGCCTCCTCCCAGTGGGACATGCCCGGAACACCTCACCAGGGAGGCGTCCAGGAGGCATCTGGAACAGGTGCCCGAGCCACCTCAACTGGCTCCTCTGAATGCGGAGGAGCAGCGGCTCGACTCCGAGCTCCTCCCGGGTGACTGAGCTCCTCACCTTATCCCTAAGAGTGCTCCCAGCCACTCCACGGAGATAACTCATTTCTGCCGCTTGTATCCGCGATCTCATTCTTTCGGTCATGATCCGAAGTTCATGACCATAGGTGAGGGTAGGAACGTAGATCAACCGGTAAATTGAGGGCTTCGCCTTACGGCTCAGCTCCCTCTTCACCACAACAGACCGGTACAATGACCGCATTACTGCGGACGCCGCACCGATCTGTCTGTCAACCTGCCGCTCCATTTTTCCCTCACTCGTGAACAAGACCCCGAGATACTTAAACTCCTCCACTTGAGGGAGCAACTCCCCCCTAACCCGGAGGGGGCAATCCACCTTTTTCCAACTGAGAACCATGGCCTCGAATTTGGAGGTGCTGATTCTCATCCCCGCCGCTTCGCACTCGGCTGCAAACCTCCCCAGTGCACGCTGTAAGTCTTGATTCGATGAAGCCAACAGGACCACATCGTCCGCAAAAAGC
Source organism: Scleropages formosus (assembly GCF_900964775.1). Classification (NCBI taxonomy): domain Eukaryota; kingdom Metazoa; phylum Chordata; class Actinopteri; order Osteoglossiformes; family Osteoglossidae; genus Scleropages; species Scleropages formosus. The sequence goes on from NC_041821.1 coordinate 26,811,693, forward strand.
AGAGACGAGATCCTACGGCCACCAAAACAGACACCCTCCGTTCCCTGGCTGTGCCTAGAAATTCTGTCCATGAAGGTAATGAACAGAATCGGTGACAAAGGGCAGCCCTGGCGGAGTCCAACATGCACCGGGAACAGGTCTGTGTTCCACGGCCAGGGCGAAAACCGCATTGCTCCTCCTGAATCCGAGGTTCGACTATCAGTCGGATTCTCCTCTCCAGTACCCCGGCATAGACTTTCCCAGGGAGGCTAAGGAGTGTGATCCCCCTATAGTTGGAACACAATCTCCGGTCCCCCTTCTTAAAAAGAGGGACCACCACCCCGGTCTGCCAGTCCAGAGGCATCGTTCCCGAGCTCCACGCAATGCTGCAGAGGCGTGTCAGCCAAGACAGCCCCACAACATCCAGAGACTTAAGAAACTCGGGGTGGACCTCATCCACCCCTGGAGCCTTGCCACCGAAAAGTTTTTTGACTACCTCAGCAACTTCAGCCAGGGTAATGGACGAGTCCTCCTCCGAGTCCCCAGCCTCAGCTTCCTCTACGGAAGGCGTGTCGGAGGGATTGAGGAGATCCTCAAAGTACTCCTTCCACCGCCCGAGGATATCCTCAGTTGAGGTCAGCAGCACACCACTTCCACTGTAAACAGTGTTGGCGAAACACTGCTTCCCTCTTCTGAGTCACCGGACGGTTTGCCAGAATCTCTTTGAGACTGACCGAAAGTCCTCCTCCATGGCATCACTGAACTCCTCCCCGGCCCGAGTTTTTGCCGTGGCGACTGCCAGAGCCACGTTCCATCTGGCCCGCCGGTACCCATCAGCTGCTTCAGGAGTCCCATGAGCCAGCCAGGCCCGATAGAACTCCTTCTTCAGCTTGATGGCATCCCTTACCTCCGGTGTCCACCACCGTGTTTGGGGATTGCCGCCGCGACAGGTGCCGGAGACTTTATGGTCCCAACTCCGAATTGCCACCCCGACAATGGAGGTGTGGAATATAGTCCATTTGGACTCAATGTCCCCAGTCTCCCTCGGGACCTGGTTGAAGTTCTGTTGGAAGTGGGACTCTAAAAAGGCCGGGTACTCTGCACTGCCCCTAGGTGCATAAGCACAAACGACAGTGAGAGACCGCTCCCTGACCCGAAGGCGCAGGGAGACGACCCTCTAATCCACCGGGGTAGACTCCAACACATGGCGGCTGAACTGGGGGGCTATTAATAAGCCCGCACCCGCCCGCCCCCTCTCACCCTGGGCAACGCCAGAATAGTGGAGAGTCCACCCTTGGTCGAGAAGAGTGGTTCCAGAACCCAAGCTGTGAGTGGAAGTGAGCCCGACTATATCTAGACGGTATCTCTCAACGTCCTGCACTAGCTCAGGCTCCTTCCCCACCAGTGAGGTGACATTCCAAGTCCCAAAAGCCAGAGTTGGCGCCAGAGGTTTGGGTCGGCCGGGCACTCGGCCCCAACCACCGCCCAAATCACAACGCACCGGCCCCTTTTACGCCCTCTCCGGCAGGTGGTGAGCCCACCGAAGGGCGGCTCCACGTCTTGGCTTCAGGCTGAGTCAGGCCAGGTCCCGTGGGCATAGACCTGGTCACCAGGCGCTCGCATGCGAGCCCCCCCCAGGCCTGGCTCCAGGGTGGGGCCCTGGTGACCCCATACCAGGTGGGGTAAACGAGAACCTTGATTTAATGGTCATTATAAGGGGTTTTGAACTTTGTCTCGTCTGTCACCCAGGACCTGTTTGCCATTGGAGACCCTACCAGGGGCATATAGCCCCAGGCAACATAGCTTCTGAGATCATTCAAGCACTCAAACCCCTCCACCACGTTAAGGTAGCGGTTGAGTTGACAGCTCATTATGTAAATTTTTTTGTACAAACTACTCTGGAATTTTCAAGAAAGCAGCCTTCCTCATACAAGGGAAAATCTGTTTGCACATAAGTCTGAGTGATGTGTCTGCATCCACCTGCATCTCTTTGTAAAAGGGCACAAGAAACCGAACATTAGTTCAGTACTACTATACAACCCATACAATTTAACAGTGGATGCATCTTTTAGTCACTTCTGTTGTACAATTTCTAGCAATAATAAGTAGTTGAGCAAAATTGCTTTGTCTGCATTAGGCTATTAAGGTGCTGACCAGGAATCCCATGCAATTTGCCTAAACAGTAGGGTGCTCAGCATTACTATGGTGTTTTTTTTCCCAAGCTATTTCTCATTCTTTTTTTAAACCCTATAAAGGTTTACAACTGGACCTTTTACACAAGGCAATTAACACTTCTTCTGATTGTCATGTTAAATGAAAAAGTTTTGAGTTTTTGGCTATACAACAAGTAATACACACACACATTTTCAGAACCGCTTGTCCCATACGGGGTCATGGGGAACCGGAGCCTAACCCAGCAATTCAGGGCACAAGGCTGGAGGGGGACACACCCAGGACAGGACGCCAGTCCGTTGTAAGGCACCCCAAGCGGGACTCGAACCCCAGACCCACCGAAGAGCAGGACTGTGGTCCAACCCACTGCAGTCCAACCCACTGCACCACCGTACCCCCTCACAACAAGTAATATTGGCCACTAATAAACACCTTTTTAGTGTGAGGGCATTTAATGTAAATTTCTGAAAGGCAATGTCACCTGCCTTCATATATTCCACATGTATTACTTTATAATATTCGTGTGTATACAGGATAACCAAAAAAAAAGGTTTCCCAGTAAACAGGATGAGACTTAAATACCAACAGAGTTAACCGTGTTGCTGTTTGTCAGTGTTTTGCTGTTGTTTGCATGTTAGAGATCTGTGACTCTATTTGCTCCCATGTTCTCTATAAATGTGTTTCAGATCAATGCCTCTCACTACTCAGCTAAGAAATCTTCATTCTTCCATAGGGGCTCCCTGATAGACACTGGCAAGGAGGGGACAGGTGCCGATGGCAACAAAGGCAAGAGTAGAGCTTATTATAGTTATGTTGGCTCCATCTTAGTCCTCTTGGCCCTGACCTCCTCTTTAATTAAGTGCTACTTATAGTTTCTGTTACAAAATGTGTCCCTTAGCAAGGTTATTTAGTGATCAGAAAGAAGTGTGGTGAAGTGTAGCCCACTGTAATCATGACTTATAAAAACCTGTTAAAGTTAGAACATTATCCACTGGTTCAAGTGATACCCTCTTCTGGTGATTTGGATCTTTACTGAAGTCAGTCTCATGGTTAGGCTTGGTATGAGGAATCCGCTTGGGGAGACCAGCTGAGGATGATGCTGTTCCAGTCTGCCTGTTGACCCAAAAAGTTAAGTCCATTTTATATTTCTTTCTTTCAATTGGCAGGTTTCTAATGCCAGAGTGGCCATCGGGAGACGGAGAACTTTTCTTGGTGGGCTAATCAGGTTTTAACTCTAAACTGACTGGCTACAACCAGCCAATCTGAGCAACATATTTGGCAGTTTTCACACATGACTTCTCTCCCAGATATGCATACGTACAAACATGCACATGTAGTTCAGTCTGAAGGCAGTGAATTTAAAGGCGTTTTAAATTCAAATTCTGACATAGCAGATGTGAACAATAAAATATTAAGGTACCTTGCAATTGCTGTGCTAGTGGGGCTGTTGAAAGATATGGCAGCTCAAAGAAAATAATTTTAACAAAGCTGTATGCTAGTTCTCTTCGTTGCTTTATGGTAGTTCAATTCATAGCTTTTTGTTGAATAAAATCCATCTGCCATTTCCATGTTAGCTAATAGAGGCACAATGAATAATTCCAATGCTTTACATTTCCTGAGCCGCCTACACGAGTGTGAGTTTAAATCCAGCTCAGGATATGTAGATTTTCAGTGTTCTTGCATGTTTGCAATCAAAGGAAGAAGAATGTAGTAGTAAATCACTCCCATACTCTTATTTAGGGAGAAAACCATGCCGGTGGTTCACAAATTTTATTACTGTTTTTTTAAGATTACCTCCTATCAATATTTATATGCAGATACTTTTGTAGTGAGCAACAGGAACAACAATGCTTTCAGACTTATTGAGTTTACTTTGTGAATAGTATGTCTGCATCTGGATTCCCTACATTTTTTAGCAAAATGCACTTTTATTTATTCTGAGTTTGTTGCTTTGGAGAAGAGCAAAATCTGAATGAGTAAATGTACATGTAAATGTAACTGGGTGGTTGCTATATATCAGATTTGATTCTACAACACTGGCCATAACCCTAAAAGAGCCCTTGAAGTCCTGTTTTCATCAGAGAATCAGATCATTGACTGATGTATGACACTGCACAATAAATTAATACAACAAAGAGATAAAAGTACATTTCGTGGTATATTGCTACTTAGCAGAGAGTTAAAGTATTATAATAGAATACAATATTAAGGTCTTACAGAATTATTGCAGAAAAGACAGACCCAACATTAGGTGTGCACAGTCTTATTAAAACCACACATGGAAATGGGATATGCAGTAATACATTATAACCTTATTATTTCGGTCGGTTCTCAAATGAGCCAGTTTTTTTTCTTATGCTTTAACTAATTTTTTACACTGAGCTCTTTAAAGAATACAGTAAGGACCTTGCATCCAGGAGCACTTAGAAACATTCAAACTGATGTCAACAGAGAAAGAGATTCTCATGACTTCTGACAATGATGAGCTGACTGGTAAGATAACAGACACCAACAATGGTAGGAGCACCCATCATTCTTGGTACAATGGATAGCACTAGTACCTCACAGCTACTGGGTTTAGACGTGGGTTCAGAAGTTAGTTGGAACTGGGATCAGTTTGTGCAGAGTCTGCATGTTCCCCCATGTTGAAGGAGGTTTCCTCTGGTTGCTCCAGTTTCCTCCCACAGTCCAAAGAATTGTGTTTCAACTGAATTGATGACTCTAAATTACCTGTATTGTGTGAATCTGTAAGTGTATGTTTCAGGGACAGCCTCCTACCAAGGCAACTCTGCGCTGGACAAGTGGTTTTTGATAATGGATTAATGGAGAGATGGCTATAAGGTTTCCTCAGTATAACAGAACATATGACTGTGTCCTTATGCTTAAATAAACATTGAAGTGATTTTTTTTTCATATGATATTTTCTATATGGCACTATTAGTTAATTAATAGAAAAGGGCCTTAGTGAGCTATTATGGATAAGAACAAATGGTTAATGTAAGTGAGTGAGCGCCTCATTAAGGATGAATAAACAGATTGTTATTACGTAGCTATGAACATTTATTATTTACCATAATCTTTAAAGAAGTGCTTTCATTCAGAAATGTTTTGCAGAGGTCAATCCATGGTATTAATAGCTGAGAGAGCTTTTAAGTTGACTACTTGCAAAGAGTTAATACAAGAAAAAGCCAGCGTCAGAAACAGAGGGAGGGAGAGAGGACCAGCTGCCAATGAAAAGATGTTATAAAAGGAACGAATTGAGTGAAACGGAGCACTTTGGGTCAGGCTGAGTGAGAGTGTGTCATTGAGGAAGGACTAGGTAGGTCAGCCAGCTGAAGGGTTGATGGCAGTGAAGGGCTACAGCAGAAGCCGCTCAGGATAGACCTGCAGTGTTTCTGCGGAGAGGATGGCCAGGCAGAGTGGGAGGGCCTGGGACTGGGGTTTGGGCAGGGAGACTGTAACTCATTGTAGCAGGATTCTGTGGACCTGGGTGGCAAGGATCCTGGAGTCCTGGACATTTATCAACCTGCCGAGCAGAGCCGCCTGTCTGGAGCCAGCCCCCTCCCACGCCTCCTCCTCCCTTCACCACCGTGTCAGTGTGATCCAGCACAAGTGTGCCGGAGTGAAGGCCCCGAGGAGATGCATTCTGGTCAGTGAAAATAATCTTGGCACTGAAATTACGGCAGGTTGCTAGGAGAGTGACTGGGGCAAAGCTTGGGGGTCTCACAGGAAGCCTAGGGTAGTGTTCCACCACTGTGCCTTGTCCAACTTGCCGAGATTAGGGAAAGATGTGGTATTTCTCCTAGAGCAAGGCAGACCCACAGAGCTACTTTGGAGGTAGTCCCACAGGCACCACTCAAGTAGAGTAAGAAGGCTCAGTGACACCTATTTACAAAAAGTTTTCACATTTATTTAAACTTTTATTTTTATATTATTTTTTACATTTACATTTATTCATTTAGCATATGCTGTGGTGGGAGGTTCTTTTATATTGCATCGTTCTGGTACAATAAAAAAAAAACCTAACATGGCGGCCCCCGCATAACAAAGCAGTGTTAAAGAAATGTCTGTGTTGGAGCTTAAATATGAAGCATTTGGAAACCCCAAGAACACTACATGGTGGCAGCGGTGATGGAAAGGACCACCAAACATACAGTCCCAGTGGATGTATCAGCTGTAGGCTGTGAGTACGGCATTTTTTCTCCTATTGAAATTCACCGTGTGGCAGCAAGTGTACCGCCACCGTAGGCGCATTCAACCTGAAATTGCTTCACAATACAGCTGCCGCTCAGCAATAATTGTCACGTCCCACGGGGTCACTGCCCCTCCTGGTCAGAGGTGGCGCCACTCAGTGCCGCTAGGGAACAGCCACGTATCAGCTCACAGTCTCATAGGACACGGAGGTATAAAAGGAGCCAGCGGAGCAGAACTGATTGCGGATTCTTAATCAGCGGTTTCATTGCGGTCTCGTGGTCCCTCAGTCTGTTTCCTAGGTGTTCATGTTCCAGTCCCGAGTGCCCGTCCTGTCAGTTCTTTCCTCTTGTTCTCCAGTCCTGGTCCAGTGTTCCACTCCGGTATTTCGTCATGTCTCGGGGTTGCAGTCATACTCACAGAGTAGCGTTTCACTGTTCACTGTAGTTAAAACACCGTGTGTGTTTCCTGGTCTCGTGTTTCCTGTTTCACTTCCACCAAGTGTCTTACAATACGCACAGTGCACTTTTAACATCACCCTGCATGTGAGGTCATTTTACGTTTCGTCCGTGTTCGGACTTAATAACAACGCGTGTCCGTGTCCGTGTCAGACTCCCATCTGGACACTACAATAATCACCTGTGCAAATGACGTTGAGATATCCAGTTATGCAGTGGGATGCTGCTGATCTTGCAGAAGCATTTAAGTTATTCAAGCAGAAAATGCTACTGGTGTGCGAGGATAATGGCGTCGCGAACGGTCCCAATGTAGCGATGTGGGGTTGGTGATGAAGGACTACGGAGACTCAATGCGTCCATCTTGACCGACGACGAGCAGAAACGTCCTGAAAAATTATGGGAGTTATTTGAAAAGCAATTAAAGGTTGCTGTGAACTTCAGGATTCAGAGATTAAGCATAATGCAGTATCGACAGCGGGAAAATTAAACCCTTGGTGAGTTCGTCACTAGAGCCCAAGCACAAGCACAGCTGTGTGAATTCTCCAAGAATGAAATGCAGGAGAAAATCGTGGAACTTGTCATGAACACACCCATGGATAACTTCCGCAGAGAGCAGCTGGGAAAAGAAAAAGGCTTAATTCTTCAGGACATGCTCATGGAAGGAAGAAAACATAAAGCTGTGCTCATCAGCACCCGTCAGTTACAGACTCTACATGAAAAGAAAATCGTTCACATTGGAATGAAAAAGCCATGTGGCCGATGTGGACTACACCACAAACCCCGCTCGTGCCTGGCATATAAGGGTGTTTGCAAGGGCTGTGGGAAGAAGGGGCATTGGAAGAAGATGTGTCGATCTGAAAAAGGTAGAGAATGTAATGAGAGACGAAACAGACCTGAGAAGTGAGGTGGCAAAAAGAAAAAAGGGTGCAAAGAAAGTCGATACTGTGAGGGCAAGCAATGATAGCTCCAAGGCAACCGATGACAACTCAGAAAGCTCCGAAGATGAATTTGCCGAAAAGTTTCATAGCATAGACATACACAGCACAGGGGTTCACACCGGAGATGAAGCTTATACAACAATTAAAATGAAATATCCTGGCTCCAACAAAGCAAAACTCATGATAATAAAAATAGATCCAGGTGCACAAGGGAATGCACTCCCACTACGTACATTCCGACAGATGTATGGCGATATTGAACCGACAGAGGTCCTGAAACCGATGGGTATGACAAAACTGATATCTTACAGTGGTCACTCCATACCATGTTTTGGGAAGCTCCCCATGCAATGCAAATACGACACATCCAGGTGGGTGAGTACAGATTTCCATGTCGTAGATGCTAATGGCCCAGTGTTACTCGCGTTACCAACGTGCACTGCCCTGAATTTGCTCACTTTCAATTGCCATTTCGAAGCCATAGAAAAGGCTCCAATAAAGGTGAGCACTACAGAGTATCTAGTAAAATTATACCCAACGTGTGGGGGGCATGGTGGCGCAGTGGGTTGGACTGGGTCCTCCTCTCTGGTGGGTCTGGGGTTCGAGTCCTGCTTGGGGTGCCTTGCGACGGACTGGCGTCCCGTCCTGGGTGTGTCCCCTCCCCCTCCGGCCTTACGCCCTATGTTACCGGGTTGGCTCCGGTTCCCCGTGACCCCATATGGGACAAGCGGTTCTGAAAATGTGTGTTTGTGTATGTGTATACCCAACGCAGTTTGACACAATTGGCAAATTAGAAGGCCCAGCACAAATCATCCTGAAGGAAGACACAGAGCCACATGTTAATCGCTCAAGAAAATTTAACATCAACCTTAAACTAAAAATCAAGGATGAGCTCTGTTGCATGGAGAAACTAGGGGTCATCAAGAAAGTGAAAGAAGACACAGACTGGTGTTCCAGTATAGTATGCAGCCTCAAGAAAGATGGGTCACTCCGTTTGTGTCTGCACCCTAAGAGACTTAACGAAGCGATCAAGAGATGTCCTCACAAAACCCATACATTAGAAGAGATAAATTTTAAATTCCATGGGGCAAGGTGCTTCAGCAAGCTCGTTGCTAAAGCTGGGTACTGGAGTGTACAACTCGATGAACAATCACAGGCGCTTACCACATTCCGCACACCCCTAGGGTGTTATTGCTTCACACGCCTACCTTTTGGCCTCAACATAAGCCAAGACATATTCCAGCAGCGCATGGACGAAATCCTGGAAGGGTGTGTTGGAATTGCAGACGACATTTGCATATTTGGCAAGACAGAAGAAGAGCATGACAAATGCCTATTGTCACTCCTTGAAAGGGCAAAGGAGAGAGGGCTGGTGTTCAACTCGGACAAATGTTTCATAAAGCAGAGACAAATTGCATTCTTCGGGAATGTTTACAGCGAAAATGGAATCTCACCAGACCCAGATAAAGTAAAAGATATAAAAAAACATGCCTAGCCCACAGGACAAGGAAGATCACCAACGCTTTCTAGGACTACTGACATACATGGGTTCCTTCATACCAAACTTGAGCCAGAAATCTGCAAGACTGCGTGAGTTACCGAAAAAGGAAACGCCATACAACTGGTCAGAAAATCACCAACGAGCCTACGATATGCTCAAAGATGCAATATCAGAGCATTCTAGTATGGTATACTTTGAAACCGTGACTTCAGTAACAGTTGAAGTTGATGTCTCGCTGAAAGGACTGGGTGCAGCAAGCACTCTTACAAAATGGGTGCCCAGTGGCATTCGCGTCAAAGACTCTAAGCCCTACTCAAGCAAATGATAACAACATCGAACTGGAAATGCTTGCGCTTGTGTATGGAATAGAGAGGTTCCATACTTACCTAAATGGCTGGCATTTCTACATCAACACAGATTATAAGCCCTTGGAGATGATTTGCAAGAAGTCAATAATAACAGCCCCGCCAACACTGCAGCGCATGCTCCTCCAAATCCAAGAATATGACTTCTCCGTCACATATAAGCCAGGGCATCAGATGGTTCTGACCGACACTCTATCACGACTTCCAAACCCAGAGGACAACACCACTGTGGAGATGGAACCAACCCTCCACGCAATCACCTTTGACCTCATAAACTTCAGCCTCGAGAAACAAAATGAGTTGAAGGTCAAGACTCGACGGTGCCCCGTCCTCAATGCACTTGCTGAGGTGGTGTACCAGGGATGGCCTGAGAAACTCACAGAGCTACCTAGTGATCTGAGAATATTTTGGCCATATCGAGACACAATCGACATTGATAATGGCCTTCTTTTTAAAGGAAAGCAAGTCATCATTGCAGAAAGAATGAGTCATGACATCCTTACACAGCCTCACAGGAGCCATCTTGGTATCGAGAAGACGAGACCACTTGCGAGGGATTCTGTCTACTGGCCGAACATGAGCAAGGATATCGAGAGGATTGTAAAGGCATGTTGATTCTGTCAAGAAGACCAAGACCAAAACAGGAAAGAGCCAATGATCGAGAATGAGGTGCCACTGAAGGCATGGCAGACTATTGGGATGGACCTTTTTGAGATTAAAGGAAGGCAGTTCATCATCATTGCGGATTATTACTCAAAGTTGCCATTCGTAAAGGAACTACAAAGTCCAGTGACATCCAAGTCTGTCACGAACGTTTTCAAAGAGTTATGTGGCATGCTCGGAAGGCCTGACCAAACAAGATCTGACAACGGCCCACAATACTCAGCGACAGAATTCACTAACTTCTGCAAAGAATGAGGTATAACACACACAACAGCGTCGCCCCACTATCCCCAATCAAATGGTTGTCTCGAGCGCCAAGTCTGAACCGTGAAATCATTCATTAAAAAGTGCATAAAAGCCCGAGAAAGCATATCACAGGCTCTTCTCAACATTTGCGCCATTCCAGCTAACAATAAACTCCCGCCCCCTGCAGAAATGCTGTTTGGCAGAACTATTGCCACCCTTCTGCCATCACGAAAAGGAGACGCGGATGACAATGTCAAACACAGACTCATGCAAAGAAATGAGATGATGAAGCACCAGTATGATGCCCATGCCAGAAAAGATCCACTTCCACCACTGTACCAAGGCCAAGAAGTGAGGGTCCTGGACAATTCTACAAAAACCTGGACTCCTGGAAAAGTCATAACTCAATGCCCAGAACCAAGGTCATATGTTGTTGAGACTTTCAGCCGCGCTTCCATAAGGAGAAACAGGAGACACTTGAGAGGAGCGCATCCACCACTGAGTTCAACCACATCGCAAAGCGACACACCCCAGATCACTGATGATACCATGCAAGAGTGCCCGGTTACCAAAACCGAGGTGGGAAATCACCCTGATGTTATTTGTACACGATCTGGCCGTACCGTTAAGAAACCAGCAAGATATCAATAAAGGAAAAAAACACATCTCAACATGAGTAAGGCAGTCTGCCCCTGGGTAACTTCACTGACAATTTCTTAGAATACTTCTGTTCCAACGTGAAGACATAAAAGGGCACAAACTCTTGTTATGTACGTATATTAGTTTATTTTCATGCTTTTCATTTAGCAGTGTAACTTGGGAGAGAGTAAGTTTGTGCATCTTTTTGTGGAAGCATCGTTATGTTGAAGAATATTATTGATGGACCTTGCAGTTGTATATTCCAAATGAAAGATCTTTTCAAAGTTTGTAAATAACCTTGTTTAATGTGATATTTATTTTTGTTGTATAATGAGGGGGATGTGGTGGGAGGTTCTTCTTTTATATTGCCTCATTCTGGAATAATAATAATAAAAAAACTAACATGGCGGCGCCCGCATAATAAAGCAGCGTTAAAGAAATGTCTGTGCTGGAGCTTAAATATGAAGGGTTTGGAAACCCCAAGAGCACTACACATGCTTTGTGCATTACATTAGAAGAAAGAGACAGAGATGCAGATGTGTGATTCCTAAACACAGTTAGTTTGTTTCTTTCACCATATGTACTGATGTTCATCACACAAGCAACTCTATAGAACTTCACCAGAATATTAACGATTCCTAATCACCTTCCTAGTACTTTTTTTTGAGATACATATAAACATTTACATTACGTTAATGAACATTTGTTACATTACATTTACGTTACATTATGTTTTGTACTTATTGCATAAAAACAAGGACATCTTTCTCCTTTCCTATGGTTTAAGTTGGATCTGAAAAAAATCATCATAATAAAGAATAAAACTTGCAAAACTCAAAACAAATATGTTTCTGAAATGAATGATCCTTCATGTAAACCGCTGTTTTAAAATGCTGGACTTTGCTAAACTTCCAATTAATCAACCCTCAATTGTTCGCTGAATAGATCATGTGACTGGAGTTGCTTTAACTGGGGATTTATTTTTTTCAAGTGTGGTAATCCATATTTCTGCTGAGGAATGTTATACTTAATCCATCCTTCCGTCATCAATAAGCATTTGTCTATTGAAGAGTTGTGATGATCTAGAGACTATCCTGGAAGCATGATGACTAATTTACCTCTAACACATGTCTTTGGAAGGAAACCAGAGCACTCTACAGAGATTAAGCAGACACTGTGCAATCCCTGTAATGGTAAATCTGACTCACTCTCACTGGTGTTAACTGTCAGTGTCACAGATGGTCTAGAACTTGTGCTGAAAGCACAGGGAACCAGCTTAATCAGTACACTTTGTACAGAATGCCAGTCCATTACAATGTAGACACACACACTCATACACTTGCACACTGACACACTAAGGCCAGGTTAGAAAATCAAATATCCTGAAATGCATGTCTTTTGGCTGTGGATGAAACCCACACAAACACCACCATGCTGTGCAGTGCTGAGACCACAGCCACCATATGATCTTTGCAGTTATAGTTTGTGAATATTTGTCATGTATGGCATGTAGTAGCTACAAAAGAGTTGAATGAGTGCAGCTCATACATTGTTATACATCAGTTAATGAACAGAAAGTTCCATGTTATAATGTTATGAAAAATGTTAACTACTGAACTAATGGTCTGATTTACTGTGACACTGGTGATATTTTAGTATAAACGGATATCATTTTTCTAACTTGGGGGCCATACAAAATTTTACCACTAAAGCTAAAAGTTTGAATCTTTGATCTTTAAAAATTCACTTTACTTCACCTTTGGGATTTTTCAGAAACACGGTACCTTTGTCAGGTGAAGAAGACTGCATATAAATAGTCAACTATTTATCACTTTGACAGGCTTCAGCAGGCATGGATTAGTTTGAGTCAGTTAATGTCTAAAGTGACATACACCCTAGAGAAAAATACAAAGTGTGCATTGCATCAACAAAAAGAGAGTACAGTCAATTTGTCACACTCCACCACATGAACCAGTATACATTCAATTCGTAACATCACACAAATTACTGCATAGAGTTTCATCCATTATTCAACAGATTGTTATCAATAAAAATGATTAAACAGAAACACTCATGTTTCTGTACATACAAGACTGAGGGGAAGAAGTCCAAAAGAGATGAGTTTTGAGACGCCTTGTAAAAGTAAATGTAGAGAGAGATTAAGCAGTTCTGAATGAAAGGTGGAGGGTGCGGTGGCGCAGTGGGTTGGACTGGGTTCTGCTCTCCAACAGGTCTAGGGTTCAAGTCCTGCTGGGGGTGCCTTGCGACAGACTGGCGTCCCCTCCTGGGTGTGTCCCCTCCCCCTCTGGCCTTACGCCCTGTGTTGCCAGGTAGGCTCCGGTTCCCTGTGACCCTGTATGGGATAAGCGGTTCAGAAAATGTGTGTGAATGAAAAGCAGAGGTTATTCCACAATATTAGAACCAGAGCCAAAAACTTTTGCGCTTAAGACTGTTGACCTCTTGTGCGTGGGACCAAGAAGCCATTTACCCTGCCTAGAATAGGGTCACTGGAACTTACCCCTGGAGCCAGGCCTGGGGATAGTGTTCCTAGGCGAGCGCCTGGTGGCCAGGCAGCCTACATAACTTGGCTGGGCTCAGCCCGAAAAGGTAACGGGGGCGCCATGTGGGCCACCATGGGGGTCAGGTGCAATGCCTTTCAGGCAGCAAGAGGGGCAGGGAGGTGCATCACGGCCCCTCATATCAGAAACCGGCTCTTGGCATATTGAATGTAACCTCACTCGGGGGTAAGGAGCCGGAACTAGTGCGGGAGGTTGAGCGATACCAACTAGATATTGTTGGGCTCAGCGCCACTTACAGTATTGGTTCTGGAACCAAACTCCTCGATAGGGAATGGTCTCTCTCCTGCTCAGAAGATGCACAGGGTGAGAAGCACTGGGCTTGGGAGGGATACTCACAAGCCCCTGGCTGGCTGCCATACAGTTGGAGTTTGTCCCGGTGGATGAAAGGGTAACCTCAATGCGACTTAAGGTCGCAGAAAGGAAAACTTTAACTGTTGTGTGTGCTTATGCACCAAATAGCAGTTCAGAGTATACAACCTTCTTGGAGAGAGTGGGTGGGGTTCTGGACAGGGCCCCACCTACAGACTCCATAGTCCTGCTGGGGGACTTCAATGTTCACGTTGGCAGTGACTGGGAAATCTGGAGTGGGGTGACTGGGAAGAACGGCTTGCTCGATCTAAACCGGAATGGTGAAATGTTATTGAACTTCTGTGCTAGTTATGGTTTGTCCATAACAAACACCATGTTCGAACATGAGGATGCTCATAAGTGCAATTGGTATCAGAGCTCCTTGGGCCAAAGGTCAATGATGGACTTTGTAGTCATTTCATCTGACTTGAGGCCACATGCTCTGGACACTCAGGTGAAAAGAGGTGCTGAGCTGTAAACCAATCATGGTGAGCTGGATCAGATGACGGGGAAAACTAACGGACAGACCTGGTAGTCCCAAGCACATAGTGAGGGTGTGCTGGTAACGACTGTCAGAGGACCCTTTTCAGAATTATTTTAACTCCCACCTCTATGAGAACTTCTCCCATGTCCCAGAGGAGGTAGGGGACATGGAGTCTGAATGGAGCCTGTTCAAACCCTCCACTGGGGAAGCAGCCAGGCACAGCTGTGGCCAAAAGCTTGTTGGTGCCGTTCACAGCGGCAACCCAAGAACCCGCTGTTGGAGACTGGTGCTGAGGGAAGCCATCAAGCTGAAGAAGGAGGCCTTTAGGGCCTGGTTGGCTCTGGGGACTTCTGAGTCAGCAGATAGGTACCAGCAGGCAAAACAGTGGTAGCAGCTGCTGTTGCAGAAGCAAAAACAAGAACATAGGAGGAGTGGGAGGACCTTCGCTCAAGCTGTGCTCTGCAAAGGTGGAGAAAGTCTTAAATCAAATGAGGACATTGTCGGGAGGTGGAAGGAGCACTTTGAGGAACTCATAAACCCAAGAGATATGCCTCCCTTACAGGAGTCAGGGCCAGAGGTTTCTGGGCTGTCAGAGTCCATTTCCCTGGTGGAAGTCACTGAGGTAGTTGGTAAGCTCCACAGTGGCAAAGCACCGAGGGTGGATGAGATCCGCCCGGAAATGCTTAGGGCCCTGGATGTTGCAGGGCTGTCATGGTTGACACACCTCTGCAATGTTGCATGGACCTCGGGGACAGTTCCCTTGGATTGGCAAACTGGGGTGGTGGTCCCTATCTTTAAGAAAGGGGACCGGAAAGTGTGTGCTTACTAACAGGGCATCACACTTCTCAGCCTCCCTGGAAAAGTCTATGCCGGGGTGCTGGAGAGGAGGCTCCGGCCGATAGTTGAACCTCAGATTGAAGAGGAACAATGTGCATTCTGTCCTGACCGTTGAACAGTGAACTAACTTTTTACCCTCTCACAGATAACTGAGGGGCATGGGAGTTCTCCAATTCAGTCTATATGTGTTTTGTGGACTTGGAGAAGGCCTATGACCGTGTTCCCTGAGAAATTCTGTGGGAGGTGCTTTGGGAGTATGAGGTGCCGGGGCTACTACTGTGGGCCATTTGCCCTCTCTACACATGGAGCAAGAGCTATGTCCGCATACTCTGCATTAAGTCAAGTCCATTCAATGTGCGTCCTGGACTCCACCAAGGTTGTGCCTTGTCCCCACTCCTGTTGATGGTTTTCATGGACAGGATATCAAGGTGCAGCCAAGGTCAGGAGGGCCTTCTGTGTGGGGGCCAGAAGGTGATGTCTCTGCTTTTTGAGGATGATGTTGTCCTTTTGGCACAGTCACATGGATGCCTCCAGCATGCACTGGAACAGTTTGAAGTCGAGTGTGACGCGGTTGGCATGATGATCAGCACCTCCAAGTCTGAGTCCATGGTTCTCTCATGGAAAAGGATGGCATGCCCCATTTAGGTAAGGGGAGAAAATTTCTCCCAGGTGGAGGAGTTCAAGTATCTTTGGGTCTTCTTCACAAGTGAGGGGAGAAGGGCGTGTGAGATCAGCTGCAGACTGGGAGCAGCGGCAGCAATAATGCAGTTGCTGTACTGGACTGTAGTAGTGAAGGGGGAGTTGAGCCATAAGGCAAACTTCTCTATTTACCGGTCAATCTACGTCCCTACACTCACCTATGGTCATGAACTCTGTGTAATGACCAAAAGAACAAGATCACAGATACAAGTGGTTAAAATGAGTTTTCTCTGCAGGGTGATGCATATGTTACCGCCGGCCAGCCTCCTCAGGTCTTAAATAGGGAAATAATGCTCAACAAGAAGAAATTGTTAGAAATTTGTAACGTAAACAAGTAAATTTAATTTGCATTGGTATAGAGGTGGGAAAAACAAACACCACCAAGTGGAATTGCATTTTGCGGTGGAATGCCTGAGTAAACATGTATGTCTTTAGTATGGATTTGAAAACTGAGATAGGTGGGCCATTTCTGACAGTAACTTGCAGAGTATTCCACAGTTTAGATGCTCTATAACTAAAGGCACAACCTTCTACTGAGGTTTTATTGATCACAGGTACTTTAAGGTGACCTACATCCAATGAACAGAGATATTGTCCTGGGATTTAAGAATCAATAATCTCACAAAGGTAAAACGGAGCAATGCCATGTACTGCCTTATAGGTTCAAAGCAGGATTTTATAATCAACCTTTAAATGTGACCGGGAACCAATGCAACGTTTTAAGTACCAGTGTAATATGGTCATACTTCCTAGTTCTAGTGACAATTCTTGCAGCGGCATTTTGTACCAACTGTAGCCTGAATATTGGTAAAACAATTAGCTAAAGATACCACATGTGATGGATCATCAGGCTCAAACGATGCTGTGTGTCATCGGCAAACAAATTGAAATTCACATTGTGCTTGCAAATAATGTCACCCAATGGTAACATATACAGTGAGAACAGTAATGGACCCAACTCAGAGCCCTGTGGCACACCATACTGAACCATAGTTGAGATGGAGGGGGTACAGTCATAAGATTTCAGTACAAATTGTTTGCGGTTAGCTAAATGAGTCAAACCACTTCAGGACAGTACCCCTTAGTCCAACCAGGTTTTCAGGTCTACTCAGTAGGATACTATGGTCTACAGTATTGAATGCAGCACTCAAGTACAGTAACATAAGAACAGAGATCTGACCAGCATCAGAAGAAATGAGAATATCATTAACAACATGAGTGAGCACCATTTCAGTGCTGTTACCAGTGCGGAAACCAGACTGAAATTTTTCAGATGTTTTATGATGATTAAGATATTTAAAATTTGGGAAGCTATGATTTTTTGTAGAATTTTGGATATAAACAGTAGATTGGAGATGGGTCTATAATTACATGGGTTATTACAATCCAGATAGAATTTCTTTAGTAGGGGTCTTTTAAAAGATGGTGATTTTAAAAGCTTTCGGAACACAGCCATTAAGTACACACACATACATTTTCAGAACCGCTTGTCCCATACGGGGTCGTGGGGAACCGGAGCCTACCCGGTAACACAGGGCGTAAGGCCGGAGGGGGAAGGGAACACACCCAGGACGGGACGCCAGTCCGTCGCAAGGCAGCCCCAGCGGGACTCGAACCCCAGACCCACCGGAGAGCAGGACTGTGGTCCAACCCACTGCGCCACCGCACCCCCTCAAGCCATTAAGTAACGACATATTTACAATGTTGACAATAGGTTCTGCAAGCAAGGAAACTGCGGCTTTCAGTAATTTAGTGGGGATTGGGTCTAAAGGATAGGTAGTACCTTTCATAGAGCAAATTACCATGATAATTTCCACTACAGTTATTACATTGAAGCTACTGAAACGGTGGAGACAGCAACTAATATTATCGTCGTCAGAACCGCTTAAATTGGTCAAGACCGAACTAGAGGACACTATGGATTTGCGGATATTCTCTGATTTATCATTGAAAAATTATATAAATTCATCATTAGTAATGGAAGCAGAAATACATTCTTTATCTTTGTGTTTAGCAGTTAAGTAAGCAATGGTATTAAACAAGAAGTGAAGGTTTTTCTGATTTCATCAATTAACTTTGCGTAGGATTCAGATCTGGCATGAAAAAGTGTTTTTCTATAATTTTTTAGACAATCAGACTAAGCTACATAATAAACATTTAGTTTAACTGAACGCCATTTACGCTCTAATTTACGACGTTCTAACTATATTGCATAAATTGATGTTGAATCATGGCGAGTTTATAACAGTTTGAATAAGTTTACTTTTTGGTGGAGCTGCAGAATCGAAGGTGAATTTTATCACTGAATTATACTCAAACATAATTTAATCGATATCTACGCTCATTCGAAAATCAGAGCTTCTAATATAATCAATAATTTTAGCAGTAGTATTTTTATCAATATTTCACAGTTTTGGTCTTACTGTTGTCTGACAGCACCAACAGGTATAGATCAAAGATTAATAAGTAATGATTGGAAATAGCCTAATTTAAAAGAATAATATTTACATGATGAACATCTACACCGTAAATTATGACGAGATCGAGCGTAAGGTTACAGGAATGAGTAGGACCATTAACAACTTGAGAGAACTTGAGAAAACTATTAGTGAGAATATCCGACAACACATCTATATAAATATTGAACTCACCCATCAAGATTATTTTGTCATGAGTAATGACTGAAGTTAATAAAGTTACTAAAATCCCTCGAGAAAAAAGGAATGCGGTCTGGGAGGATGGTAGATAAGGAATATAATTATATTGGGTTTTGACTTGAAGCTAGCTCTAGAACTTCAAATGAGGTAAAATTATTATGATTTCTTGGTGTCATTTGTAATCTATTATTGAAAAGAACACCGACTCCACCTCCATGATGTCCAGAGAAAGATTTATGGAAATAATTACATCCGTCCGGAGTGGTTTCTATTAGCGGAAATCGTATTGGACTCACCAAGCCAGGTTTCAGTAAGAAAGAGTAGATCGGACTGGTAACTTAATATTAAGTCATTCACTAGAGCAGCTTTACTTGTTAGTGAATGAATATTTAACAGATCACATTTAATATTACAGTTTTGCCTTGGTGTTAAGTTGAGAATGTTTATTTTAATGTATTTTAGGTTTCGAGTCTAAGGCTAGTTAAACGCTGTGGCCTTATAACAGTGTGTATATTTTGGCTGCAATTAACGCTTTTATTTAAAGTTTTGAGGTCCACACTGGACACGGCACAAGAAACCCCATCACATGAGAAATGACCACTTGTACCAGAACGAGTAACAGACCCATCAATACACACAGCTGCTAAAGGAGATGACCCATGGCTGAGTTAGTCCTGCAACTTGCAGGCCAAGTTCTGGGACAGAAGGAACGAACTCCTCCAGCTGAATTGTACACCATCACATGTGAAAAACCTGGACCTTTCCCAGAAATCATCCCAGTTATTAACAACTGCAATTATAGAGGCATCACGTCTCCAACCACCTGTAAAAGGATACCAGTCTACTGTACAGTATGTCCCCCACGAAGAGTCTGGGTAAAGGACCAGACATTATAAGATTATTTCCTTCTGGCTTTATTACACATAGAAATAAAGCGGCTTTTAAACACCTCAGACTGCTGGTAACGAATATCATTACCACTAACGTGCACCATAATAGTCGAGAAGGCATTATCGGCCAGAGATCTGACACAAGCCTTGATGTCGGACTCATGTACACATGGGAAACACTTCACCTTTACATTTCGATTCCCAGGCCCTCAAACCTTAACATTTTGGATAGCCAAATCTCTCAAAATTAACATTATTTTTATTATTATTATTATTATTATTAGGTGAACTGCTTAGAGCCGAATATCTATTTTGGGTTTGAATGGGAGAACCCAAACCAGGAAGGCTTTGCTTTATTTGACTTATTCCGAACAGTAACCCAGTCTTTGTGAGAGCAATCAGAGGTACGCAGCTTCTCATTAGCTCTACTGGGGCCTGTAAGTGTCGGCACTGAGTTCGACACTATGGAGGCATCAGCACATACAGAGTCCAGCCAACTCTCCGTTTCTCGGATAGAAATCAAATTCTTAATATGCTTTTCTAAATCACAGACTTTCCGCACCAAGTCATTATTTGTCAGGCATTTCGAGCAAACGAAATGTTTGACAATGTCAGCAGGTGCAGCTTAGCAATACATATAACATGATACATAACACATAGGTGCGCAGTCATACAATACATTCAGGATAGAACTTACGTCAAACAGGGATTCCATTCTTTTTCAAGACGCTGTCTCACCTACCAGTGTTTGCTCTGGACACTCTGGACGCTCTGCCTCGCTCTGGATGCCAAATGGATGGATGGATGGATGGAGTTGGGGTGTACTCAGTGATCAGATCTTGTAGATATCAGGGAGCAGATCTATTGATAGTGTGTTTACCAGAGCCTTGAATTTCATTTGGGTAAGTATAGGGAGTCAATGCAGAGAAATGAGGAGGAGAGATACATGGAAACACTTTGGCAGATCAAGCATAACTTGTGCAGCAGCATTCTGTATCAGCTGGAGAGATGACAGAGAATTTCTAATGTTTGCTGGAGATGTCTAGGACTTGTAAGGTACTTCTGTCAAAGGATTTGAATGGCAGTATTCATTATTTGGGGGCGCGGTGGCGCAGTGGGTTGGACGGCAGTCCTGCTCTCCGGTGGGTCTGTGGTTTGAGTCCTGCTTGGGGTGCCTTGCAACGGACTGGTGTCCTGTCCTGGGTGTGTCCCCTCCCCCTCCAGCCTTATGCCCTGTGTTACCAGGTAGGCTCTGGTTCCCCTACGACCCCGCATGGGACAAGTGGTTCTGAAAATGTGTGTGTGTGTATTCATTATTCCATTTCTTCTGGCATCAATAAGATGCAAAGCATACTGAGCTGGTAATGACATAAAACTGGTCCATTAATTCTACATTACTCCCCTTGATCTTTAGGCCTTCTCTGCTTAACCTCTGTAGTTTCTGTGTGCTCATTTTAAAATGACACATTCAAATTTCAATACATTCTGAAAGAAGTGAACTTTCTATTGGTAGACTTTTGGGATGGCAAAGGGATAAAAGGGCTCTCCTTAATATTTCCTAAAAAATATTCTCCATTCCGAGTCCCGCTTGGGGTGCCTTGCGACGGATTGGCGTCCCATCCTGGGTGTGTCCCCTCCCCCTCCAGCCTTACGCCCTGTGTTGCTGGGTAGGCTCCGGTTCCCCGCGACCCCGTATGGGACAAGCAGTTCAGGAAATGTGTGTGTGTTCTCCATTCTCCATCCCTATGAATGTCTTTAATATTGATGTGTGTGACATTGTCTGGTGGCTGCAGTCTCAACATTACATAATCTGAATGGATTCATAGTTTAACCCGACATACGGGGAAAAATTTCCTTTTGCTTCTCTTGAATACACAGAAATAAAATTTCCATTCCTGATGGAAGTAACTCCTTGCATTTTCTGGTGGAGGTTTCTCACTCGTATTCTGTTTAACAGGGTCGCGGGGGCAGTAGACCAAGCAGAGCCCCCCAGACTTCCCTCTCCCCGCACACCTCCTCCAGCTCCTCTGGGGGAATCCCAAGGGATTCCCAGGGCAGCTGGGAGACATAGTCTATCCAACGTGTCCTGGGTCTGCCTCGAGGCCTCCTCCCAGTGGGACATGCCCGGAACACCTCCCCAGGGAGGCGTCCAGGAGGCATCCGGAACAGATGCCCGAGCCACCTCAACTGGTTCCTCTCGATGCGGAGGAGCAGCGGCTCTACTCCGAGCTCCTCCCGGGTGACTGAACTCCTCACCCTATCCCTAAGGGTGCGCCCAGCCACTCCACGGAGGAAACTCATTTCTGCCGCTTGTATCCGCGATCTCATTCTTTCGGTCATGATCCAAGGTTCATGACCACAGGGGAGGGTAGGAACGTAGATCGACCGGTAAATTAAGAGCTTCGCCTTACGACTCAGCTCCTTCTTCACCACAGCAGACCGGTACAATGACCGCATTACTGCGGACACCGCACCAATCCATCTGTCAACCTGCCGCTCCATTTGACCCCGAGATACTTAAACTCCTCCACTTGAGGGAGCAACTCCCCCCTAACCCGGAGGGGGCAATCTACTTTTTTCCAACTGAGAACCATGGCCTCGAATTTGGAGGTGCTGATTCTCATCCCCGCCGCTTCGCACTCGGCTGCAAACCTCTCCAGTGCACGCTGCAAGTCTTGATTCGATGAAGCCAACAGGACCACATCGTCCGCAAAAAGCAGAGACGAGATCCTACGGCCACCAAAACAGACACCCTCCGTTCCCTGGCTGTGCCTAGAAATTCTGTCCATGAAGGTAATGACCAGAATTGGTGACAAAGGGCAGCCCTGGCGGAGTCCAACATGCACCGGGAACAGGTCTGACTTACTGCCGGCAATGCGAACCAAGCTCCTACTCCGGTCATACAGGGAACGAACAGCCCGTAGCAACAAGCCCCGAACCCCATAATCCCGAAGTACCTCCCACAGGATGCCACGAGGGACACTGTCGAATGACTTCTCCAGGTCCACAAAACACATATGGACTGGTTGGGCAAACTCCCATGAACCCTCCAACACCCTAGTGAGGGTACAGAGCTGGTCCAGTGTTCCACGGCCAGAGCGAAAACCGCATTGCTCCTCCTGAATCCGAGGTTCGACTATCGGTCGGATTCTCCTCTCCAGTACCCCGGCATAGACTTTCCCAGGGAGGCTAAGGAGTGTGATCCCCCTATAGTTGGAACACAATCTCCGGTCCCCCTTCTTAAAAAGAGGGACCACCACCCCAGTCTGCCAGTCCAGAGGCATCGTTCCCGAGCTCCACGCAATGTTGCAGAGGCGTGTCAGCCAAGACAGCCCCACAACATCCAGAGACTTGAGAAACTCGGGGTGGACCTCATCCACCCCTGGAGCCTTGCCACCGAAGAGTTTTTTGACTACCTCAGCAACTTCAGCCAGGGTAATGGACGAGTCCTCCTCAGAGTCCCCAGCCTCAGCTTCCTCTACGGAAGGCGTGTCGGAGGGATTGAGGAGATCCTCAAAGTACTCCTTCCACCGCCCGAGGACATCCTCAGTTGAGGTCAGCAGCGCACCACTTCCACTGTAAACAGTGTTGGCGGAACACTGCTTCCCTCTTCTGAGTCACCGGACGGTTTGCCAGAATCTCTTTGAGACTGACCGAAAGTCCTCCTCCATGGCCTCACCAAACTCCTCCCCGGCCCGAGTTTTTGCCGTGGAGACTGCCAGAGCCACGTTCGGTCTGGCCCGCCGGTTCCCGTGAGCTGCTTCAGGAGTCCCATGAGCCATCCAGGCCCGATAGAACTCCTTCTTCAGCTTGACGGCATCCCTTACCTCCGGTGTCCACCACCGTGTTCGGGGATTGCTGCCACGACAGGTGCCGGAGACTTTATGGCTGTAGCGCCGAACCGCTGCCCCGACAGTGGAGGTGTGGAACATAGTCCATTAGGACTCAATGTCCCCCACCTCCCTCGGGACCTGGTTGAAGCTCTGTCGGAGGTGGGAGTTGAAGACCTCTCTGACAGGGGCCTCCGCCAAACGTTCCCAACAGACCCTCACTATGCGTTTGGGCCTGCCAGGTCTGTCCAGCTTTTTCCCCTGCCATCGAATCCAACTCACCACCAGGTGGTGATCAGTTGACAGCTCAGCCCCTCTCTTCACCCGAGTGTCCAAGACATATTGCCGAAGGTCAGAAGAAACGACTACAAAGTCGATCATCGACCTCCGACCTAGGGTGTCCTGGTGCCAAGTGCACTGATGGACACCCTTATGCATGAACATAGTGTTCGTTATGGATAAACCGTGACTAGCGCAGAAATCCAATAACAACTCACCGCTCGGGTTCAGATCAGGGAGACCGTTCCTCCCAATCACGCCCCTCCAGGTATCACTGTCGCTGCCCACGTGAGTGTTAAAGTCCCCCAGTAGAACGACAAAGTCCCCAGTGGGAGCGTTTTCCAGCACGCCCCTCAGGGACTCTAAAAAGGTCGGGTACTCTACACTGCCGCTAGGCACATAAGCACAAACGACAGCGAGAGACTGTTCCCTGACCCGAAGGCGCAGGGAGACGACCCTCTCATTCACCGGGGTATAGACTGCAACACATGGCGACTGAACTGGGGGGCTATTAATAAGCCCGCACCCGCCCGCCCCCTCTCACCCTGGGCAACGCCAGAATAGTGGAGAGTCCGCCCTTGGTCGAGAAGAGTGGTTCCAGAACCCAAGCTGTGAGTGGAAGTGAGCCCGACTATATCTAGACGGTATCTCTCAACCTCCTGCACTAGCTCAGGCTCCTTCCCCGCCAGTGAGGTGACATTCCAAGTCCCAAAAGCCGGAGTTGGCGCCAGAGGTTTGGGTCGGCCGGGCACTCGGCCCCGACCACCGCCCAAATCACAACGCACTGGCCCCTTACGCCCTCTCCGGCAGGTGGTGATCCCACCAAAGAGAGGCTCCACGTCTTGGCTTCGGACTGAGCCCGGCCAAGCCCCGTGGGCATAGACCTGGCCACCAGCCGCCCCCCCAGGCCTGGCTCCAGGGTGGGGCCCCGGTGACCCCATACCGGGCAGGGCAAACGAGAACCTTGATTTAATGGTCATCATAAGGGGGTTTTGAACCGCACTTTGTCTCGGCTGTCACCCAGGAGCTGTTTGCCATGGGAGACCCTACCAGGGGCATATAGCCCCATGCAACATAGCTCCTGTGATCACTGAGGCACTCAAAACCCTCCACCATGTTAAGGTGGCGGTTCGAGGAGGGGTAGTAGAATTACTTTTCCACAAAACTGAGCCGCCTGATCAAACTAGATTTTTAATTTTTTTTTTTTTAGATTTTGCTGGTCATTTGAGTAATTCTATAAGTGCAAGCTTGATGTTTATTTGCATTTATTTGTCCTACCTACTGGAGAAGAAATCCCACAGTAGATAAGCACTCCTCAGCAACATAAGAATCAGAGGGGTAGTAATTCCCTTAGATATTACATAAACACAGAAACTATATATTTTTCATTTTATATTATGGTAAGTGGGGGGCGCAGTGGCACAGTGGCGCAGTGGGTTGGACCGGGTCCTACTCTCCGGTGGGTCTGGGGTTCGAGTCCTGCCTGGGCTGCCTTACAATGCACTGGCATCCTGTCCTGGGTGTGTCCCCCTCCCCCTCCGGCCTTACACCCTGTGTTGCCGGGTAGGCTCCGGCTCCCCGCGACCCCGTATGAGACAAGCGGTTCAGAAAGTGTGTGTGTGTGTGTGTGTGTGTATAATGGTAACGGGAATATCAGATCTGATTAGTCTACAGCACAGCCTAGGGCATTATACAGTACAGTTAAGGCCAAACTCACATTCCAATAAGAAGACAAAACACTCCCACACCATACTAACTTTGTTTTTTTTAAGCTGTGTGAGTAAAAATTCAAGGATTGGGAAGGTCAAATGTGTACCTCTGCCTTTGAGCAATTTAGAAAGTCCAGACGTCCACTTGACTGTGCTGGAAATGAGCTCATGGGTGGATTTAGGACAGTGGTGGTAAAATGTTTGTTAGCAAATAAGTCAGTCTATGATGAAAGATTAACCCTTACTGTCTGGTGGTCCATGTAATGTCCTCTGCAGATCAGTGATTCGTTTATGAAAAAATAGTAAACAGAATTTTCTAAAATTTATCTTTCATTGTTAAGGACAAAGATACAGTGGAAACCACAAGATTGGGATTGATGCATGGTCCTGGATGATTTATTAGTCACTGTAAACATCCTTGTTACTTGACACTTATCCCTGCGAACCAGTTGGCCACATTTTCTATCAGGAGTGTTATGGTGACTCCTAACTGTGCGGAGCAGAAAATAAATGGACAGATAGACATCAATTTCAGTCCAAGAACCACTTATATGCTACCCCAGGTAAGGGAGGAATAGGTGTGGTTTACAAGTGTATTCTTTCACGCATGTCAGGGCAGGGGAACGAAAACATAGGGAGAAATAGGCCAACTCTTCACACCCAGAGCTGGACTTGAACCGCAGACCAACCAGCTTAAGAGTTATAAGGCACTGGTTTTACTCAAAAGGCCATCATGTAAGAAGACACAGGGACTGCTAGATAAAGAACTTAAATGTTCAGACAAAAATTATTAGAAATTAATGTAAATGTAGAATAATAAAAAAGTTCATTATAATGTGCCACTTTTTTACAGAAATATGTAAATGATAATCACTTTTATTTTCTATTCTATAGAAAATACTGTTTTTAATTTAGCTAAAAAGAAGATGTAACTGATTTTTCAAGCAAGAAATACATTTCTTGCTTCTAAAAGCAGGACATTGATTTGGTCAAGGTTACACCATTTACCTTTGTTGGGTCAGCCATCCAACACGTATCTTCTTCTTTGGCTCCATTTAGACAGACAATGGATGCACCCAGTTCCGGTCTCAGTTGGGTTTGGAGCAGCATTGGCTATAATTGAACAAGCTAATTCTCAAGTGACAGTCCTTGGTACAGGTATTGCACATGAAGGTGAAGGCTGTGGTTGGGTGGCAGCTGCTCCCATTTTCCTCTGCTCTCTTTTCTCTGCCAACTTTCAGGTTCTTCTCTCCTCTGCAATGATATTGGCTATCCGTACTGCAGATTGCCAGACACCTTGGTCATCCACCTTTTCTTCAAAATTGTCCTTGCTGATGTCACTAGACTTCAAGTCATCTTCAGGTTTATGGCAAGCTCAAACTCTTTGCAAGCCTGGGGAAATGAGTTAACCAGCCTTTGAAGACCAGCTTGTGATTGTCATCAGCAAAGAGTATTTACTTTATCCGGACATGACACACTTTGGGCATTGTTTTGAGGTGTGCGAGGTTGAATAGCACATAGAACAACAGAACATCAGACCTAGTGTGTAGGTAGATTCTGTCACTGGATGACCTGAAGGCATAGGCCAGTATAAGATAGAAGAAAATCTCAAAAAGTGTTGAAGCGAAGACACAGTCCTGTTTCACACCTCTGAGGATTGGGAACAGGTCTGACAATGAGCTGTTAAACTGCCCTATCCTCTACATGCCATCATGAATGTAGATAAGATTAAGCAGCTTTGGTGGGCATTCAGTCTTTTCCAGCAGTTTGAAGAGGTGTTGATTGCTTCTCCTCACAGACTTGTTAGTTTAGTGTATATTATTTTGTTTGTGTCACTATTCCTCTAGCCAGTTTACTCGCTTATTACTTATGACCGCCAAACACTTCTGCAAATATGTGAAACAGTGCGATTAGACGCAATTCTTAGCGTTAGAGAGCCAAACTTGCAACCTTCGCTCTGCCGTGAACAACATCATAACCGCGTCCCACCTGAGAACACACAGAAGATATACCTCTCTTTAGAGAAAAGTGTCTGCTAAATGAATAAATGTACATGTATGTCCTGTCAGTTCTATATGCAGCTGCTTATATAATCTACTGTTTTGGAAAAAAACATCTGTTAAATGAATAAATGTAAGAGTAATACGAAGGTATGCAAGACACAATTTTCTTTAGTTTACTCCATTAATGCATCCTGTTGATGTACACATCATACTGTTACTAGGCGTAAACATTACGTTGAACATCTCTATTGACATTTTTCAGGACTCTGCTGAAATAGGATAGGGGGTGCGGTGGCGCAGTGGGTTGGACCGCAGTCCTGCTCTCCGGTGGGTCTGGGGTTCAAGTCCCGCTTGGGGTGCCTTGCGGCGGACTGGCGTCCCGTCCTGGGTGTGTCCCCTTCCCCCTCTGGCCTTACGCCCTGTGTTGCCGGGTAGGCTCCGGTTCCCCGTGACCCCGTATGGGACAAGCGGTTCTGAAAATGTGTGTGTGTGTGCTGAAATAGGATTCACCAACAACTGGCAGTACCAACAGTTTTCTTTGTCCAAAGATACCTATTGTGAAATATAGCATGGCTTATCTCCATGCTTATTCAAGAAATTTTATAAAATTCATGGCCTGTTCTGGGCTTCATAAAAAGAATTGCCTTTGTTTTAGTAGTGATATGAATACCTTATGAAAGATTAAGTTCTTTTTATTCTTTACCTTACTGAATAATCATATTCTCTACATAACTTTTCATGAATCATCTTACACATCTCACTTTTTACATCTTTTTTTTTTTTAAAAACCTAGACTTCCTGTTGGTGAAATAGCTTTTCTGACAAACACTTTCATCCAAAGAGCTGCAGACCAAACATTTACATTTACTTGCTTAGCAGACACTTTTCTCAAAAGTGACTTACAGTGGATACTATGTGGTGTTACTAGCCCTCACACCTTATTTACCAAGATGACTTACACTGCTAGATACACTATTTACAATGGGTCACTCATCCATTCATCAGTGGAACACATTCTCTCTGTGACACTCACACACTATGAGGGAACCTGAACAGCATGTCTTTGGACTGTGGGAGGAAACTTGAGCACCTGGAGGAAACCCACACAGACACAGGGAAAACATGCAAACGCCACACAGACTGAGCAGGTATCAAACCCACATTCTTTCACACTACCCAGGCGCTGTGAAACAGCAGCGCTACATGCTGTGCCACCGTGCTGCCCAAACAATGAAATATTAACATATCTCCATTAATGAGGGTATCTGGCTTTGTGTGGTGAGGATGGCATGAACATCCTGTGGTATCAACAAGAACTTGTAAACTGTCCAGCAGGAACACAGGTCTTCCTCCAGGAAGAGGAGGAACGGAAACCACTAATATAAAGCCATGTCCAGATTCCCACATATACTCTGTGGGATTTGGTACTGGGAGGACTAAGAAGTACAAGGAAAGTGAGTAACACATCCTCTTGATGTTATAGTTGACCAGGGACAACATGTGGTTGATGAACAGGAGCACTGTTAGCTAGTCATTTCTTGCTGCTTGGAGAAATCATTGAAAGACATTC
Source organism: Scleropages formosus (assembly GCF_900964775.1). Taxonomy (NCBI): domain Eukaryota; kingdom Metazoa; phylum Chordata; class Actinopteri; order Osteoglossiformes; family Osteoglossidae; genus Scleropages; species Scleropages formosus. Next base: position 26,840,730 of record NC_041821.1, read on the forward strand.
AATTTGGTACCTTCAAATATACTTTCTAAAAAAAATCTGACTTTTAGGTAAATTGTACAAACAACTATACTATTCAGGAGCAACTTAGAAGCAAATATTCAATTCAATTCAATTTATTTTTATAGAGCGCTCTTTTCATGCAGTGACACAGAGTGCTTTAACACAGGCATAACACAAGAAAAACAGATACAAACAAAGGAGACAGTCAACTAATGGCTCCCATAATAAAGTACTTTTACAGAGCTATAAGTATGCCTACTGGCTTCCAGGGAAAGGAACAAAAACTCCCAACTGAAAGTTGAGGGAGAAAAAAAACCTCTGGGGTTCCACGGGCCAGTGGTTGCCCACCCCTCCTGGGCATTCTAGATTAAGTAACAATTGTAAACCAGTTTAACAAGTAATAATGATTTTTTGCTAAATGGTATCTTGGAAGGGGGTGCGGTGGCGCAGTGGGTTGGACCACAGTCCTGCTCTCCAGTGGGTCTGGGGTTCGGATCCCACTTGGGGTGCCTTGTGGCGGACTGGCGTCCCGTCCTGGGTGTGTCCCCTTCCCCCTCCGGCCTTACGCCCTGTGTTGCCGGGTAGGCTCCGGTTCCCCGTGACCCCGTATGGGACAAGCGGTTCTGAAAATGTGTGTGTGTGTGTGTGTGTGTGTGTGTGTGTGTGTGTGTGTGTGTGTGTGTGTGTGTGTGGTATCTTGGATCCCCAGCTCAGCATGGAACGTTTCATTCATCATGGCAGTTGGTCATCATCCTCAGTCAACATGGGATTTGTCTGTGACCACCGGTCAGCCTCCTCAAATCTTATGCAGTGGTGGTTCTACCTTGTATAGTGCCCTGGGCGAACCCCCCTCTCAGCGCCACCCCCCCACCAAAAAACGCCTCTCTCACTTTCTCCCCGTCCCCTCCTGCTCTCCTTGCAGATGTTACCTCAGGTGTTGCCATTGGATGCCCTGAGGTGATGTCAACTAACCCCGCCCCTCCTTCTCGTATTTCTTAGTAAGAGTACAGGTGTGTGTTCGACTTCATAGAGTGCCTGTGCTGCGCAGTCAGAGCCACATATGACATCAAAGTACCGCAAGAGCAATTCGAAAGCATATGGAGGTGCAGTCTGCTCGCGAGACGCTCCTGCTGTACTTTGCTGTCATACGCCGAATGGTCTGCGCAGACGTGACGTGCAAATAAGCGGTAAAAACCTGATTGCACATTCTTTTTTTTTTGCGCGGGTGGCCCGTGCCGCCCCTGGTAAGATGCCGCCCCGGGCAGCTGCCCATGTCACCTATGCCTAAATCCGCCACTGGTCTTATGTAGCGAGGCGATGCTCAACAAGAAGAAAGAACAGAGTTAGTAATGTGTCACTAAAGTTAATTTATTATGCATTTTTATAATGGTGGTAAAAAAAACAACCAGGGCAAGTGGAATTACATTTCAAGGTGGAATGCCTGAGTGAACATGTAAGTCTTTAGTGGGGATTTGAAAACAGAAACAGACGGGGCATTTCTGACAGTAACTGGTAGACTATTCTAATTTAGGTGCTCTATAACTAAAGTCACAACCTCCTACTGAGGTCTTATTGATTACAGGTATTTTAAGGTAATCCACATCCAATGAACATAGATATCATCCTGGGATATAAGAATCAATAATCTCACAAAGGTAAGCTGGAGCAATGCCATTGTACTGCCTTATAGGTCAAAAGAAGGATTTTATAGTCCAGTCTAAATATGACCGGGAGCCAATGCAATGATTTAAGTACCGGTGTTATATGGTCATACTTCCTAGTGCTAGTGACAATTCTCGCAGCAGCATTTTGTACCAAATGTAGCCTGGATACAGTCTGGTATGGACAACCAGACAATAAAGCATTACAGTAGTCTCGCCTGCTTGAAACAAAAGCATGAACCAGTTTTTCAGCATCCCATCTACATAGGAATCACTGCAATTTAGTTATGTTTCTTAACTGAAGGAAGCACGACTTAGTAAAAGCACTTACATGAGATACAAATGACAGCTTTCCATACAAATGACAGCTTTTCCTCAAGACAGATATCCATCAAGTAAATAAAAAAAACATCATTCTCAGTTCAGTTTAGTGATTCATTATCAACTGTTTCTTTGAAATACATACATCTTGCTATGCATCTGGATTTTCATAAGTGATTAAACCTGTGGTCACTATGTGTTTTGGGTCTTTCTGTGTCAGACCTCCTCACCCAGATGCCCTAACTAGGGATCTGATTTCAGACTGTTACTTTCTTGAACCCTTGGTTCATACCTCCTGATCCATAGTTATCCAGATGCCCTCTTCATAGCCTCAGTAATAGCTCTGATGGCCTTCCTCTTCTTTCTGCCTGTGATACCCAATACACAGTAGGACTATGATAAACATCAAAAATCTAAGTTATCTCACTGTAACCTTGATACTGATATCACTAGAGGGTACCACAGGAATTCCAGCTTTCTGCAACGCTGGGCCAGTGTTTGTATTCTTGAGGAGGAATGCTGTTGCACAAAAATGCTGAAGAATAATTTACCTACCTAATAACTACAGGTAAAGAAATCATTGTAAACTGATAAATAATATCTGTAGAGTTCTCTTTACAGATCAATACCCCTTGAGCATACCTCGATTGCTGTGTACCTGTACTGCTTCTCCAGATCACCTACAGGATCCTGCAGAGCTTAAGTAACAATTTTGGACAATGCATACAGGGCTTATAGTGTACTCCACTTGGAGCTGGGGCTGAGCTTACACTTGCCTTCTTGACTGCCTCTCATACCTCCTTCAAGGAAGGAGATACTTAGCTTCATCTGACATACTTAGCTGATATTTGCAATACTTTCAAGGTCCTGCTGTGTGCCAGTTCCTGTTTTCTTCAGAATTACTGTGTGGTTTGGAGGTACTTGTCAATTTACTTATCCAAACAGAGCAGCTGCCAACTGCATTTGTGTCCCAGCAGCCATCGATTCAACTGAAAGATATCCACAAGGGCAGGGGGCACGGTTGCACAGTAGGCTTGGCTGGGTCCTGCTCTCTGGTGGGTCTGGGGTTTAAGTCCTGCTTGGGTGGCTTGTGAGAGACTGAGGTCCTCTCCTGGCTGTGTCCGCTCCCCCTCCAGCCTTGCAGCGTGTGTTGCTGGGTTAGGCTCCAGCTTGTCACACCCCCGCTCAGGACAAGTGGTTTCTGTGTGTGTGAGATATCTGCTAGGAAAGCTGGCATCTCACAGGCCCTCCCTTTCCTCCTTCACCTATGCCACTCTGTTCTCCACAGAGACCTCCTTAGGGTTAATCTTAATTCTAGTAATACTACTAACTGCCATCTTAATGCTCACTTCTTATGCCATGGGTCTTTCATGCTTGCTTTGTGCTAGACAAATTCTGACCTAGCATCCTTCTTCTCTGTGCTAAAAACTCTCTAATTTGAATCTTCCTTGAAGCTACCTTGTGGGTGGCATGGTGGTACAGCGAGTAGCACTGCTGTCTCACGGCGCCTGGGTGGTGTGAGAGAATGTAGGTTTGATCCCAGCTCAGTCTCTGTGGAGTTTGCATGTTCTCCCCATGTTTGTTTGGCTTTCTTTCAGGTGCTCTGGTTTCCTCCCACAGTCCAAAGACATGCTGTTTAGGTTTCCCCATAATGTGTGAGCGACACAGAGAGAGTGTGTTCCACTGATGTATGGATGAATGACCTATTGTAAGTAGTGTATCTAGCAGTGTAAGTCACCTTTGTGGATCAGGTGTGTGGGCTAGTAACACTAAATAGTATCCATTGTAAGTTGCTTTAGAGAAAAGCATCTGTTAAGTGAATAAATGTAAGCAATGTCAGCTGTTATTGACTTGAGGCCAGCTGAGCCAACAGCTTTCTTCTACTCTGCTTATTGATCGGGCTTATGCCATGTAGATGTTCCAGGTAATATGGATTACCTCTTGGAATGGCCCCTCTGCTTGTCACCTATGACCTCTATTGTACCAGAAAGCCTTTTATCAAGGTCTGGTGGATCATTAGCCCTCATGAGTACTTGGAAATCTTTCCACACGTCCAATCGAAGAACTTTGCCTGTCTCTGATCACGCTTCCTGCTCCTCCTAGAAATAAACTCCTGATCACGCTGCAGTTGAGTCCAACAGATCCTTCTGGAACGGACCATGACAGAAGGTTCCACCCATGGAGCGGACTCAGTGGAGTTGAACCGCGTCAAAAAAGGCACTCACCTCCTAGAGTACCCGCTTGGGCTCAGTGGAGCAGACCCTCAACAGCCTTGCAGAAGCTTTCCAGTCTCTGGTAAGCACGATGCAGGAGCAAGGGCTGCTTGTGTCGCCAGAAGCCAACCCAGCAGCACCAGCTTCCAGACCAGAAGAGTCGCCTGCTACTCCGCCGCTGCTGCCACCGCAACATAACCCCCATCTCCTGCCGCTGGCCAGGTTTGATGGAAACCCCGCTCGCTGTGCTGGTTTTTTAATGCAGTGCGAGCTAGAATTCTCCAGCCTGCCACACATATATAGCTCAGATCTAAGCCGAATCACATACCTTATTTCACTCCTTACCAATCAGGCGTTGGATTGGGCCACTGCCTCCTGGGAAAGCTGTACTCAGTTCACTTATGAGGAGTTCAAAATCCATTTTCAAACAGTGTTTGGCTGACCATCATTGGATGAGAGTGTAAGTGATCGGCTGTTTGAGATCCGACAGGAGGAAGTGATCGGTGGCCAATTACGCTATAAAATTTCATATGCTAGCGGCACGTAGTGGCTGGGATAACAGGGCACTCTTAGCCAGTTTCAGACAAGGTTTAAATTCCCGTATCAGATAGGAAACGGCCTTCCGGGGTGACAAATGGACACTGGACCAGTTCATCGACACCGCGGTGGCGTTGGACCACGCAGCACGGGACTGGGAACCCCAGCACCGCGTCTCCCTAGAACGAACCGGACCCGAGAGAGGTGGAGCAGAACCCATGCAGTTGGGGCGTGGACATCTGGCCCCCACGGAAAGACAGTGGAGAGTACAAGAAAACCTCTATCTGTACTGCGGGGACCCTGGCACCGTCGGCTCCAGTGTCTGGTTCGCCCAGAACCCCAGGTGAGTGGAATCCTCCACTGTAATCGTTTAACGGTTCCCATCTCTTTGTCCTGGGGTACTGGGGGGGGGGTGGCAGTGTAAGCTTTGGTTGAGTCAGGTGCTGCTGGGAGCTTTATGGATGCTAAGTTCACTCATTTTCATAAGATTCCCATAACCTGATTTCAGAAACGCCTGAAAGTCAATGCTCTGTACTCCGGGCAAGGGTTTTGTAGACTTGCAGACAGCACCTGTCTAAGCCTCAATAGGCTTGCCCTCATGAAATTTTACAATTTTACCTGATCGCATCCCCAGACGTCCCAGTGATTCTCGACTTTCCATGGCTCGCACATCATGACCCGGTACTTCGTTGGAGCTCCAGGGAATTGACAGCTTGGGGATACCAGTGTGAAGGGGGGTGTCTGAAGTTGCCTTGCAGAGCTACATCCATAGAAGGGACAGAGCCCGTCCAACAGACACTGATCCCTCCGGCATATCAAGATCTGGCCCAGGTTTTCAGCCGCAACCATGCAGTGGCGCTGCCACCTCATCGCCTGTGGGACTGTGCCATCGACCTACTACCAGGTACATCTCCTCCGTGCAGCCGACTCTACCCACTGTCACGGCCCAAACAACAGACTCTGCAGCAATACATCTCTGAGGTGCTCGCTTTTGGTATCATCTGCCCCTCGACCTCTCCTGCAGCCACAGGTTTCTTTTTCATTGAGAATAATGATGGAAATTTGTGCCCTTGCATAGACTATAGGGGGTTGAATCGCATTACAGTCAAATATCCCCATCCGATGTCTCTAATCACAGCAACATTGGAACAGGTACGTAACGCCAAGTGGTTCACAAAATTAGACTTTAGGAGTGCCTATAACCTCATTCGTGTAAGAGCAGGAGATGAGTGGAAAACCGCATTCAGCACCACCATGGGGCACTATGAGTACCTTCTCATGCCATTTGGCCTGGCTAATGCACCTAGTGTTTTCCAGACGTTTGTCAAGCATGTTCTTGGGGACCTGGTCAACAACAGGGTCCTCATTTACCTGGACAACATCCTGATACACTCCCTGGACCTAAACCATCACATCAGACTGGTAAGACAAGTGCTGCGTCTGCTCCAGAATCACGTGTATGTCAAGCTCGAAAAGTGCGAGTTCCACCAGAAACAGGTGTCCTTCCTTGGATTCGTACTCACCCAAAACGGCGTTGCCATGGACCCAGGGAACGTCCTCTCTATGCTAGAATGGTCCCGTCCCTCTACTACCAAGGCCCTTCAACGTTTTCTAGGTTTTGCAAATTTTTATTGCTGGTTCATACAAAATTTCAGTGTTACTGCAGCCCCTCTGACTGCCTTAACAGCCAATAAAGCATACCAGCTCCCTTGGAACCCAGAAGCCCAACGAGCATTTGAGCTCAAGCATCGGTTCACCTCCGCCCCTATTCTTCACCAGCCTCATCCCGAACTCCCTTTCATTGTGGAAGTCGATGCATCAGAAACTGGGGTCGGTGCTGTGCTATCTCAACGCCAAGGTAACCCGTCGAAGATGTACCCCATGCCTACTTTTTCAGAAAGCTGACTTCTGCTGAAAGAAACTACGACATAGGAAACCGGGAATTATTGGCCGTAAAGCTTGCTTTAGAGGAATGGCGCCATTAGCTAGAAGGGGCCAAACATCCCTTTGTTGTGTTAACAGACCACAAAATCCTAGAATACCTGCAGAGGGCCCATCGCCTGAACTCCAGACAAGCCAGATGGGCACTCTTTTCTCGTTTTAGTTTCATGGTAACCTATAGGCCTGGTACAAAGAATACCAAAGCAGATGCCCTGTCTCGTATGCATGAGGAGAAGTCCAGCCAGAGGGAACCAGAGTACATTCTACCCTGGACCTGTGTGGTGGGTCCCATACAATGGGATCTTTCCCAAAACCCGGACCCAGACCTGGAACCCGAGCCAACCGGTAAGCCCCAAGGTAAGCAATACGTACCTCCGGGGTTATGGAGGCCCACAACCATCCAGCTGCTGGCCATCCCAGCTTCAGTAAGACTCAGGAGCAACTATAGAAACAGTTCTGGTGGCCCTCCACTTGACATGCCAGGACTATGTTCAACCTTTGCCTGTTCCTGCCCAATTGCTCCCAGCCCTTTGGACTTGAAGAAAGTAATAAAACCAACCCGCAATTGGGTCCACACTCACCACCTGTCTCCAGCCACTCTGTCTGTGTATGACATCCTTGAATCTTTTCATTATCTTGTGTACTGTATAGGGTGAAATGCCCAAAATCCTACTAATTTGTCTTTGTGGAAAGTTGTTCTTAAAGTGCTGGATTATTTGCTGCTGTGTCTCTCAAATTGGTGAGCTCTGACCCATCCTTGCTCTTGAAGGACTTAGCCCTTTTTGGAGGCGCCTTATATACTGTAACACTATTTCCTAACCCATTTAACATCACCTGTTTCACATCATCTGTTTCAACTTGTCACATTGTTATTAATCCTAAACAACCCCTTTTCCAACTTTTTTTGGAACGTATTGCAGACATCAATTTCAGAATAAATGTATATCTTCTGAGGGGGTGCGGTGGCGCAGTGGGTTGGACCACAGTCCTGCTCTCCGGTGGGTCTGGGGTTCGGGTCCCGCTTGGGGTGCCTTGCGACGGATTGGCGTCCCGTCCTGGGTGTGTCCCCTCCCCCTCCAGCCTTACGCCCTGAGTTGCCGGGTTAGGCTCTGGTTCCCCGCGACCCCGTATGGGACAAGCGGTTCTGAAGATGTGTGTGTGTGTGTGTGTATATCTTCTGTAGGGGGGCGTGGTGGTGCAGCGGGTTTGGCCAGGTCCCGCTCCCTGGCAGGTCTGGGGTTCTACACTCCAGCTCACCGCGACCCTGCTCGGGGCAAGCGGCTTCAGACTGCGTGCGTGTGCGCGTCCCTCCCCCCAAAAAACAGTACAGTCAGTTAGGTGAGACATCTTGCCTTTATACTGCTGTTGTTTGAATAAAAGTCAAAATACATTTACAAATCAATCCATTTTGTTTTCATTAGCACTTTCCATACTGGCCCAACTTTTTGGAATTGGGGTTGAAGTCTAAAAATAAGTTTAAAAAACACATAAGCCTGCTACAAAATATGAATCTATTTTCTATATTTGTCACATGCACCCAGCCTGCACCTGCTCCTTATCAAGGCGGGAAGGGTTTAAAGGACTGGGAGTCCACCTCTGATTACGAAACCTCTCATGAGCAACCACGACTTCAATCTCTCCAGCGATTCTTGTCCATTCTATGTCCTGCTCTCCTGGTTTCTGACCTAGCTTTGCTTCCTCGACTATGTTCCTTGTCTGTCCTCGAAAGCCCAAATGCACATTGCCCAACCCACACCTGTCCCCCACTACTGCTTTTGTCTTGTGCTTTGGATTTGCTGCTCAGTAAGCAGAACCCGCGATTGGGTCCTACTCACCTTCGCTCCGGCTTTCCTTGTTCCAGCATGACAGAAGGTTCCACCTCATCAAGGAACTCAGCAGCGCTGGAGTGGCTGCAGACGGCAGTCGCCACCCAGGGCGCTCTGCTGGGCTCCCACAACCAGACCCTGAAACAGCACTCTGAAATCCTATGGGAACTCATCCTGGTGCTCCAAGCAAAAGGCATTGTGGAAGCGGTAAGTGAGGACGCCACATCCGGCCCACCCCCTGCAGCACTGGTTCCTGTGCCGGCTTCCACTCCACTGGTGTATACTGCAGACCCGCAGCTGGCCATGCCTGACAAGTATGACGGGAACCCAGATGCCTGCCAGGACTGCCTTCGATTGGTTTGTGGAGGCCGCTGTGAATATCGATAACCTGGGCCGGCAGTGGGCCGCCCAATCCAGGGAGGCGGCTGCTTCACTTCTGGGACCCCATGACGTGCTGGAAACCATGCAGCTTGGGACAGCGGTGGTTGTCACTGGCCGAGAAGCAGCATCGGCTCCAGAACAAATTGTGCCTCTACTGCGGGTACCCTGAACACCTCCGTGCCACCTGCCCGGTTGGCCCCCACCGCCAATGGGTTCCCACCAGGAACCACAAGTCAGTGTCTGCTCTCGCCCTATCTCCCAGCTCACAGTATCTGTAGTTCTCTCTTTGGGAGGGAACCAACTTAATGCTCGCGCTGTGGGCTGTTTCATGGACACAAGGTTGCATGGCATACCCGCAAGGGGCTATAACGTCATGCTACAGGTCAGCGCGCTAGACGGGCAGCCTTTGGGTTCCGGGGTAATGGAGACACAAACTAAACTGATTGGTCTACGGGCTGAGGTTTGCCATCAGAAAATGATTGTTTTCATTCTGCTACGGTCTCCTGACACCCCCATTATCTTGGGGTTTACCTGGCTGACCCGTCATGACTCGCTGTTTCCATGGAGCAAGGGTGAGTTGGTGGAGTGGAGGCTGCGATGCATTGACACTTGTCTAGTTCTCATTTGTTAAGCCACCTCCATCGAGAGCCCTAACCAGTGGTGATCCCGCAGGACTATCAAAATCTCGTTGAGGTCTTCAGCAAAAGCAAGGCTGCAGCCTTGCCCCCTCACTGGCCCTGGGATTGCGCCATAGACCTTTTGCTGGGCACCTCACCTCCTAGGGGTAGGATATATCCCTTGTCCTTGCCTGAGCAACAGGCAATGCAAGAATACGTAACTGAGGCATTGGCCTCGGTGAACATCCAGCCTTCTACATCGCCCGCCACAGCAGGGTTCTTCTTTATTGGAAAAAAAGACGGGGGCCTACGCCTTTGTATCGATTATCGGGGTCTAAATGCCGTTACAGTCAAGTATCCCCATCCTTTGCCACCGATCACCGCTGCTCTAGAACAGGTCCACAGGGCCTGTGGAGTACGTATAACCTCATCCAGGTCAGAGAGGGTGATGAATAGAAGACAGCATTCAGCATCACCCTAGGGCATGATGAGTACACGGTCATGCCATTTGGTCTGTGGAACACACCGTCGGTTTTTCAGGCCTTTGTGAATCATGTACTGGGAGACCTGGTCAGTCGCTGTGTTCTGGTCTACCTGGATGACATACTTACCTACTTGCCTTCGCTGGAACAGCACGTTCGGCAGGTACAACAAGTGTTAAGATGACTGTTGGTCAATCAGTTCTACGTGAAAGGAGAGAAGTGTTTGTTCTACCAGACCAGGTCCCTTTTCTTGGATTCTTGTTGAGCGCCGAGGGGGTGGCGATGGATCCGAAGAAGGTGCAGGCTGTGGTGGACTGGCCCGGACCAGCAACCATGAAAGCCCTGCAGTGGTCCCTGGGTTTCGCTAACTTCTACAGGTGCTTTATCAGGCGGTTCAGCGCCATTGCCTCTTCCCTCACAGCACTCACCTCAGGTAAGGAAGACCGGCTGGCCTGGAACGATCAGGCAGAACATGCCTTCCAGGATCTCAAGGAGTGGTTCACAACCACTGCTATCCTAGACATCCCGACCCGCATTGTATTTTGTGGTGGAGGTGGATGCCTCTGTGGTAGAGGCTGGGGGCAGTGTTGTACCAGGGGCAGGGGCCTCCTCCAAAGTTACACCTTTGCACATGCATGTCTCGTTCGCTGTCCCCAGCCAAAGACAATTATGACATAGGCAACAGTGAGTTGCTCGCTATCAAATTGGCATTGGAGGAATGGCACCACCGGCTTGAGGGGGCGGTACATCCATTCCTGGTGCTTCCCCGACCATCGAAACCAGGAGTATCTACAATCAGCACACCGAATGAACCCTCGCCAGGCCAGGTGGGCATTGTTTTTTACCCGTTTTAAGTTTACCATATCCTGCATGCTGGGAACCAAGAACATCAAAACTGATTGCCTGTCACACATACCTGAGAAGGACCAGCAGACGGCCCCACCAGAACCCATCCTCCCAGAGAGTTGTGTAGCCACCCCCGTGCAACAGCAGTTCCTCCAGGACCTCTGGGCTGTGCAAGAAGCAGAACCTGGACCAGCGGATAAACCAGAGGGTAAGGAGCATGTGACTGTTTGCATGCGGCCAACACTGCTGCAGTGGGCCCACAATTCCCCAGCCGCAGGGCACCCCAGCACCCGCCAAACACTAGCCCTCTTACATGGCCACTTCTGGTGGCCTTCGCTCTCATTTGATGTACAGGAGTATGTGAAGGCCTGTGCCATATGTGCCCAGGCAAGAACCTTCACCCTGAAGCCCACAGGCAAGCTGGAACCCCTCCCGGTTCCAACTTGGCCCTGGACACATGTGGCGGTTGACTTCCTGGTGGATCTTCTTCCTTCCGAAGGTAACTCTGTGGTTCTGACTATAATTGACCACTTTTCCAAAGCAGACTATCTGATCCCCCTACCCAGGCTCCTTACAGCGTTCGAGATGGCAGAGGCCTTGTTCCACCATGTCTTCAGGTTCTACAGTATCGTTTTTGACAGCGGACCCCAGTTCTCTTCCCGGGTCTGGAGGGCATTCTGGTGTAAGTTAGAGGTGACTATGAGTCTGTTGTCAGGGTACCACCCTGAAGCAAACAGCCAGGTGGAGAGGTTACATTAGGACATCGGCCGATTCCTCAGGAGCTATTGTTGCCACCGCCAACCTCAGTGCTCCTGGTTCCTATCCTGGGCCGAGTACTCTCATAACACCTTACCCCACGCCTCTACAGGGATCTCCCCCTTCCAATGTGTTCTATGGTATCAGCCCCCATTGTTCCCTTAGCCTCTTGGACCCAGCAAGGTACCTGCGGTCGACACCTGGCATTGGAGCAGCAAATAGGCCTGGTGTGCTGTTAGAGAGCACCTACAACAGAGCATGTGACAGATGAAACAACAGGTCGATCAGCGCCGCCCCACCCTCTCCTTCTTTCCTGGCCAAAGAATCTGGTTGTCCATTCACGACATCAAACTGCGGCTACCCTCCAAAAAGCTCAGCCCTCAATAGATTGGCCCCTTCAAGGTGCTCCGTCGGGTCAACCTGGTGATGTATTGGCTACAACTGCCACCGACGATGCGTATATGTCCCACGTTCCATGTCTTCCTCCTCAAGCTGTATTGCATCTTCCTGTTTTAGGCTCCACGGGCGGTCGCACCTCCTCCGTCTGTGCAGGTGGGAGATGCTTCTGTCTACTCAGTCTGGCCCCTTCTGGACTCCTGCGACTAGGGGACTTACAGTACCTAGTGGATTGGGAGGGCTACAGTCCGAAGGAACTGTATTGGGTACCCACTCGGGACGCTCTGGACCCAGGGTTGATCTCTGATTTTCACAGGGACCAGTGGGACCGGCTGGCACCCCGGCCCTGAGGGTGCCCTAGGGCGATGCGTTGAGCAGCTGGAGCCACCCGTTGGGGGCGGGGGGTACTGTTACATACACCCAGCCCGCACCTGCCCCTCATCAAGGCGGCAGGGGTTAAATGGACCTGGAGTCCACGCCTGGTTGCGGAACCTCTCATGAGCAAGCATGACTTCAGTCTCTCCAGTGATTCCCATTCATTCTATGTTCTGCTCTCCTGGCTGCTGGCCTTGCTTCGTTTTCTTGAATACGCTCCTTGTCTGTCCTCGAGACCCTGAACACACATCGCCCGACCCACGCCTGTCCCCGACTACTGCTTTTGTCTCGTGCTTTGGATTTTTTGCTCATTAAACAGAACCCACAGTTGGGTCCCACTCACCTTAGCTCTGGCTTTCCTTGTTCCGGCATGACAATATTTTGGTAGACATTTATTGGGAACATCATATGACAAAAACTTAATACAGTACAATCAGTAAACTGAACATTTAGGCCAAACATCTTATTGGATTGTGTGTACTCGGAGGTTCTCGGTTCTGGATCCATTGTGGTGGAATGACCCTCCTCTGTCACTCAGAACTGCGGAAACTCTGTCTACTTTCAAGAAGGGTCTGAAAACTCACCTTTTCTAGATCCACTTCGCCCAAGATCTCTCTAGCACATTCACGGTGTAACAGTTCACGCATCGTAACTCCATAAGCATCCCCAGATACAACCTTTATTCAGCCGCTACTCTGGCATTGTACTTGCTTATTTGTGTATCTTATACACATACATACACACACACACACACACACACACACACACACACACATCGTCTGAACCACTTGTCCCATACAGGGTTGCGGGGAACCGGAGCCTAACCCGGCAACTCAGGGCATGAGGGGGAGGGGACACACCCAGGATGGGATGCCAGCCCGTCGCAAGGCACCCCAAGTGGGACTCAAACCCCAGACCCACCGGAGAGCAGGACCCAGTCCAACCCACTGCACCACTGCGCCCCCTCATGTATCTTATAATATTTTTAAAAAAAAAATGGTGGGATGGTATCAGGATTTCACTATCCTGTGTTTTATGCACCTACTTGATCGATGAACTTCGGTGCAGCAAGTGGTAGATAACTATCTAGGTTAGCTTGAAACTTTCATGTCTGCAGCCATGTCTCCTTCTCTTAATGTAATGCATAAATTGTACTTTTGCTGAGATGTATGTCACTTTGGACAAAAGCGTCTGCTAAATGAATAAATGTAAAATGTACTCAGTCAGTACAACACTTTGAGTTGATGCCAAATCCATATAACCCATTTGCTATATTTATTTTAACTTTTATATTTTTTCTCTCAGTTTAGTCATAACCAGTAATTCTCTTGTGCTCTACACACACACATACACACACACACACACACACACACACACACACACACACACACACACACACACACACACACAGACTGAAACCACTCGTCCCAAGCGGGATCATGACAAATCGAAGCCTAACCAAACGGCAGAAGGTGCAAGGCTTGAGGGGGAGGGGGCACATGCCAGTCAGTCGCAAAGCACCCCAAGCAGGACTCGAACCCCAGATCTGCCAGAGAGTGGGATCTGACCAATCCCGCTGCTTCACCGCGCCCCCCTTATTTGTACAAAACAGAATATTCATGTTAGCTTGAGGGACGTGAATACAGACACAAATCCTTCAGTGTGCATGCTGTGAACAATACGTTCTTGTCATTCTACTGGCTGTAGATTTTTTTTGGCAATATAACTTTTTGGGAGGAGACCACCAACAGCCCCACAGGTTCCTTCATAACCGCTTATTCGAATTGGAATCTGATAGTTGGCCTTGCCTTTAAAAGCAAATATTCAAACACTGTTTAGGAAGCTGGGTAATATCTGACAATAATTACAAGTACGTTGAACAACTAGATAGCCTTTATTTCATGAGTAATAAAAGGTTTGTAGCTATAAGCCTTCCAAAGTTCTAATGTTTGCTGAGCATAGGAACTGTTTCAGATGCTTGTTTGCTATTTCCTATGCATGAATCATAACGACACTCTATGAAAAAGTCCAGTAGTCTGGGCCTTATAGTGGGACCTTCACTAACAGGTCCCCAGGGTCGCTGGTTTCTAGGGATAACAAATTAGCCCATTGGGAAAGAAAGGAAGGGGGGTCACTTTCCTGTAGCTAGGGAAGTTTCCTAGTATTAATGGTCAACTGTTCCGGGAGCAACAAGGCCCGTCTTGTTGTGCTCAGCACCAGTGCAGCTGAAGATTGGAGCCATGAGCTGTGCACATGGTAGCTTAAAAAGGACCAACAACAACATAGCTGCTTGGTATCCTTTCATCAGTTATCTCTGGAAAGTCTATCATATACAAAAGAGCATATTCATATTACAATCCACATGTCAGGGCAAAGCCTTTAAATGTTTATTTCATATGATTGAACTCTATAGTGGACTTATCCTTCTCTAGATTTATGTAAAAATAATAACTGCTTTAGGCTGTAAGACAAATAACACAACAGATGTTATATTATCACTGCCTATTTAACAAAAAGTCAGTCAACATTCAGAAGACTTGAGTGAAAATTAAAGTTCAGCCCATGTTTCAACAGCTTGAAGAAACACCCCTTTTTTGTATCAATCATTTCAAGAAATTCCTTTCTGTGTCCCTTACATCCTGCCAGTGGAGTTCTGGTGCGTTTTGCCTTATAGAATTGTTTACAGTTATATTTGAATTTATTCAGTTAGTTGACATACAATCAGTACAATTCAGAGTAAAGAAAAGTTCACATTTCACAAACGCACAAAGAGCTTTGAGTTCAGACAGGCAATTGTCAAACCACAGTTAGTTTGTCTGATATGACCATTGTTCCTGGCGCACATTTCAGAGGGAACAACCTATAGAACTGAATGTGACAAGAAATACAAAGGTGATGGTGACATATACATTTTCTGATGGGCATTTTTCTTTTCTATAACTGACTTTATGCCAAGCTGTAGTTGTCAGGCAGATGCTCTCACATTTTCTTTTTGAATACATTGCTTTAGAGAGGAATTTATGGTTGATTCAATGACTGTGAGGCATTTAACATCCATGGCTGCAAAACAACCTCAAAACATCAACCCTAAACCATCATTTTTCATGGTCATTTCAGGTTCAAAACACAGATAATTATGGGAAATGATTCATTATGTACTATTAGAGTCTGCTTCAACTAGTAGTCATTAAACTTCACATTATTGTTCTTCCAATCCATGTTTTAAAATGTGTTTTTGCTATTCAGGGCAGTTGTGCATGGCAGGAGCATTTTAACAATCTTTTGAATATTTTGATTTTAGGTGTCATGTTTTGCATTTAGCTGATGCTTTTCTCCAAAGTCACTTAGAATGTTAAGGTCACAATTATTACATGCTTACAATCATTTACCCATTTATAGAGCTGGGTAATTTTACTCAAGCAAGTTTAGGGTAAGTACCTTGCTCAAAGGTACTACAGTCAGAGGTGAGGATTGAACCTGTGACATTTGGGTTTAAAGATAGTAGCTCTAACCATTACACTACCAGCTTCACTTTAATAAATTTCAGATGAATGTTTTCTGTACAGAAGGGGGTGCGGTGGCGCAGTGGGTTGGACCACAGTCCTGCTCTCCAGTGGGTCTGGGGTTCGGATCCCGCTTGGGGTGTCTTGCGATGGGCTGGCGTCCCGTCCTGGGTGTGTCCCTTTCCCCCTCCGGCCTTACGCTCTGTGTTACCGGGTAGGCTCCGGTTCCCCGTGACCCTGTCTAGGACAAGCGGTTCTGAAAGTGTGTGTGTGTGTGTGTGTGTGTGTGTGTGTGTGTGTGTTCTGTACACTGGTCTGTATTATCCTTTCCTGTGTTAATAGATACATAATATAACCTCGTTATAGCCTACAAATGCATCAATAGAACTGCTCCCAGCAATTTACAAGACTTGATCATCCGATACACCCCAACCAGACCATTACACTCTTCCACATCTGCCCACTTGGTGGTCCGACATACGAAAGGTAAAGCACAGAGGTTCTCAGTTCTGGCTTCGTTGTGGCAGAATGACCTCCCCCTCTCACTCAGAACTGCTGAAACTCTCTCCACATTTAAAAATGGTCTGAAAACTCACCTCTTCCAGATACAGTTTGCCCTTAAACTTATGTAAGGTATAAATGTTCATGCACCATAACTTTATGATCACTCCCAGATAAGCCTTTACACAGCTACTCCTGCAATGTACGTGTTTTTGTATCGCAAAAAAAAAAAAAACTCATCAATATTCTGAGTTTTATACAGCTACTTGTGTGATGAACATTGGTGCATATGGTGGAAAGAAACTAACTGTATTTAAGAATCACACATCTGTAACCATGTCTCTTTCTCCTAACATAATGCACAAATTGTATTTTCTGTGAGATGTACGTCACTTTGGAGAAAAGTGTCCGCTAAATACATACATACACACACACACACACACACACACATTTTCTGAACCGCTTGTCCCATACGGGGTCACGGGGAACCAGAGCCTACCCGGCAACACAGGGTGTAAGGCCAGAGAGGGAAGGGGACACACCCAGGACAGGACACCAGTCCATCGCAAGGCACCCCAAGCGGGACTTGAACCCCAGACCCACTGGAGAGCAGGACCCAGTCCAACCCACTGCGCCACCGCACCCCCTCAATAAATACATGTAATTGTAAATAGGGAAATTCATCCATCTTACCATAACCAAATTTACCTTTGGACTCTGGATGAACTTTGCAACTTTTTGTCTGAGTAATAAAATTTGACAATGAATATTCAATTTGAAGGTTGTCTGGACTTTGCCTAAGCGTGAAGATGACATGTTTGACTCATGAGTTGACGCTGTCTGTTTAACTGATGACAGCAGAGTGGTCATGAACTAACCCTCCAGCATGACTTCAGAAATCTGCTGAATCTTTTGAAGCTCTCCATTTCTTTCCTCTTCAGCAGTTACAACCTATTTTGTTCATTTGATGTATACTGCATATCAATAGTGAGACAATTGTAAATAGTAGTTAGTGGAAATGTTAATAATCAAACAATTTTACATTTATTTATTAAACATTTTTCTCTGAAGCAACATCCAGTGGATACTATTGTATTGTTATCAGTCCACACAACTTATTCACCAAGGTGACTTACACTGCTAGGCACACTACATACAATGGGTCACTCATCCATACACCAGTGGAACACACTCTCTGTCACTTACACACTATAGGGGAACCTGAACAGCATGTCTTCGGACTGTGGGAGGAAACAAGCAGACATGGGGAGAATATGCAAACTCCACACAGACTGAGCAGGGCTCAAACCTACGTTCTCTCGCACCACTCAGGCACTATGAGACAACACTGCTACGTGCTGTGCCACCATGCACATTTTAGATTGTCATCCTTAAAACAGTTAATAAAAATGCTACATAATGGTTTGTTTTTTTTTTTTTTCAGAAATCATGTGCCTTTTACCTGGACTGATGTGGGTTTTACCATGATACACGCTGTTTAGCTGCCCTTGGCTCCAGTCCTCATTATAGGCTACAGATCAACCGTGAAACACTGTGCTACGTAAGTGTGAAACTCTGTTAACAGAACTGGAGATTGGTAGCTGGGAATGTAGCGAAAACCTAAAATTAGACCAACTGAGATTTTTTTATTCTCAGACTGCCCCCACCCTGCTTACAATAATGATGCATGTGCTTTTGTTGTTCACTATCTGGCAGTCCTCTGAGATGACAAAAAGGTTCAGGGACTAAGGCACACATATGAATTTATGTGTACATATGTTACAAATGCATGTGTTTCTGTGTCAGTATATGTGACTGATATAAATGTAGAGTCCTGCTCAGCTGACTCCTATTTTGACTTTTTTCCACATAAATGTGAAGCCTATTACTAGGGCCACTGAAAGTGTAACTGGGTATTTCAGCATAAACATATAAAGCATTAATGAAGTGCAGCAGAACATGTGTTGTTGCTGGATCTCTTCCTTTGTATCTGCTTGTCTGGGCTAATTAACAAAGAAGAGGATCTATTTCCAGCTGCACTCCATACAACAGCTGTAGATGGCATAGTGTTCATGTGCTGGTAAAGGCAAGGTATGGTGTGCAGTAAAGACACACTGTGATGTGTTGGCATCCTTGCTTTTATTTTCCATCTAACTCAACTTGCCACATATCCTGCAATATAAGAAAACATGCAGCTGTAATTGTTTCTCTTACATAGGGGGGAACATTCATAACAAAACTGTTTAACTATGTAACACCTTTACGTTGAACTATTCTGGTAAATTTGCTCATTTTATTTATTTAGTGAGTCAGCTGTTGCCTGCTTCATTGTGTTGATCTGTCACTGATTTTACATTTATATTAGCTCTATTGTCTTGCCCTGTACAGAATTATTGTCAAAAAGAGCCAAAACATCAAAGTCTCATAACTTTACATCAATGCCTTCTTCTTGCGTCGCATTTGTTAAAGTGGGATATTCATTTTTAAATTGATGCATTTTCAGCATCTGAATCCCTGTTTGAAAGGTACCCTCTGGCCAAAGAATCTTATACAGACAGGTGTTCTCATATGGCAAAGAGTAGCTTCACTCAATTTATAATGCAACGTGTTAAGATAATTCTGTGTATTTGAAAACTGACATCCTAAAAAAACTTCTTCACTCAAAGAATAACACAGTACATTTTTCATTGTGGGTACCTCCAGCCGGTTGTTTCACAAACCTTGTGCCAGGCTGCAATTATTTGCACAGACTGTATCATGATCATAACAAACTCTGGAGCCAGAAAGGATATGGCTAAAACCACCTCAGGATTGCAAAAGTGATTCATAAGTAGAAAAATAGGTGTCAAAAACCAGCATCCCATCCTGGGGTAGACAAAGCTGAATATGGTGCATTAAAAATCTAACAAATGAAAATAATCTTTGATTTGGTTTAATTCAACATGACTTTTTGTTCAAGTGAGATTTTTCTCACCCAGTGTTTTTTTTTTCTTGTATTTCAGTTATTGATTGTACCTTGACCTTATTTCAGTGCAGAGGCATCATTTGGCTTTGTATTGTTTGCAGAATGAGGAGGTGCGGTGGTGCAGTGGGTTGAACTGAAATCCTGCTCTCTGGTGGGTCTGGGGTTTGAGTCCCGCTTGGGGTGCCTGGCGTCCCGTCCTGGGTGTGTCCCCTCCCCCTCTGGCCTTACCCCCTGTGTTACCGGGTAGGTTCCGTGACCCCGTATGGGACAAGCGGTTCTGAAAGTGTGTGTGTGTGTTTGCAGAATATGTTTTCAAGGTGGAGGAGATGTGATCATAAGTGCTCCAAGAAAAGCTCCAAGATTGTCCCAAAGTGAAAGGTGTAAGGAAATCAAAATTAATTAGGGAATCACCCTTGAAAAAAACATGAACATAAACTGAAACTAAAAAGTGCAGGAAAGGTGAATACCACAACTGACACAATATCTCTTGGCTTCCACCATCCTTTTTCTAGGTGCCTCAGCTAAACTGGTTAAATACTTGTCACTATAGTTAATAGTAACCAGGTGGGTTACATTCCATTGCAAGTTTTCATGGGCTAGGACACAACTTCCTTTGTCACGTTCAGTCACAGCCCACCACCTTGTTCAATAAGTTCAATACCCTGACACAGATACTGTAAAATAAGTTTGCCACACTGAGAATCATTGTTGTTAAAAACTACTTTGTTAACATTGTACTAGTTAGGTCTGGGATATTTTTTTCAGTAGCATTCAGATAAAGTTTTTTTCTCTTGGGTGTGTTTGGGGCATAGCAGTACATCTGTTCGGATTGATAAAAAGTGTCATGGCGACCACAAAAGGGCGTCAGACCCAAGTGTGTGGGCTTTCATTTGGTGCTGGAGGTGCAGGGGCAGGCAGAGTCATTGTCCAGAACAGGCAGGAGTTGCCGAGGTGCGTTACGCCGGTAAAGGGGAATAGCCAGTAGACAGGGTCCAAGAGAAGATGCAGAAGGTCTGAAGCCAGAAGAACAAAACAAGGGGTATACGGGGTAGGCAAGGAGGCAATATTGCGGTTTGCTGGGTAGCTACGGTGACTCAAACGAGGTTTCGTGAACCGATGTGTTTGAGGCCGTCCTTATGTAGCCCGTCCCTTGACTTTGACAAGCTGTATCAACATCATCACATTTTCATGTTAATGAGAGTGACCCTTATTGCATCACCAATAGAACAGTTCCTTTTTTGAAAGACTCAGGGATTACTAAAGCTTCTCTTTAGAAAATGTTTCAAACATGATTTGTTCAGATATACACAGTATACACCAAAACCTCCCTTCTTATTGACTAGGAGGAAAAAATTAAATGCCTCCTTGTTTTTCTGCCATTTAGCAAACATTTGTATCTAAAAACTATACAATAAACCGATACTAATTAGGGGTTAAAGAAGATGCTTTAGTATTTCACTGTCAGTCATTTACAGTATATATTTTTAGAAGTTATATATGGAAAAGGAATCTGAAAGCAATATAAAAAAACATTATTTTCATTTCACCTTCATTCTGATGCTAACATTTACAAAAAAAAAAAAAATCTGTTTATTATCTAAAACATCATGGTTGATGGATAATCAAGTGAAAAGCATGTGTCTTCCATGTCAACCGTGTCTTCCCAGTTATTATAAGAAAATTATCTTCTCCAGCATTAATGCACCCATCTGTCACATAACGCACACACACACACACACACACACACACACACACACACACACATTTTCTGAACCGCTTGTCCCATACAGGGTCGCGGGGAACCGGAGCATACCCGGTAACACAGGGCGTAAGGCCGGAGGGGGAGGGGACACACCCAGGACGGGACACCAGTCCATCGCAAGGCACCCCAAGCGGGACTCAAACCCCAGACCCACGGGAGAGCAAGACCCGGGCCAACCCACTGCGCCACCACGCCCCCCTTTGTCACATAACGGGATTCCATAAAATAAATGGCCTGTGACAATATATACACACTTCAAAAAAAATAAAAATAAACAAAAAATAAAAAAAGAAAAAACATGGAATAAACCTCTGTGGAATATTTTACAAAATTAAAAAATTTGCAAGCATACAAATAACTTTTTCATAATTCATTTTAGGTGACCATTTTTTGTCTTGGAATCAATAATTTTTTCAATAATAAATAATATTTTGTACCATCGTAATGGAAATTCACAGAACAGGATGGTTTTGCAGAATGGGCCAAGGTACAGAATGAGCCATTGTACAGCTATTTCTTTTCCCAGGTCACTCCTTACATGTTGGAAGGTGTTATGTGAAAGAAAGGAGCTATGGCTGTTTCAAGCTTAGTGAGAAGCATCATATAACATGAAAAAGGTCAATACTCTGTTCAGAAGCAAGGCCAATAGCATGATATAGATGGCAGTCAAGTTATGGCAGACAGATTAGAAAAAGTACCTCTGTCAAATAGATATTCTACTATGTTTGCATAAATTGATTAAAATCTGCAGATTTAACTGAAAATTCAAAAGATTTTGCACCTTCTGAATATGTGGTATAAGTTTTTAAAGACAGATTATGATATGATCTGAGATTTAGAAGTATCATTGCATACCTATTTACATCGACATTTTTAAGGGAGGGGTGTCATATTATAAATAGGTACTGCATCAAAGCAGACCAGAACTGAAAGCTGAGCATTCAATGCACCTCACCACAAAAAGGTGAGATCTCAGAATGGGGCTTGTCATACCTTGAATCTTTGGGATAGATGAACATTTCATTCTCCACAGTTTTTTACTTGAACTGATAAATCTATTCAATGCCGAGGCGTTTAAAAAAGTACTAAAACGAGTACGAAAAGAGAGCAGAAATTATATAGAATACAAAACCACTTCACATTTCAACTCTATAAATATGCTGTACCACCATCTTGGAAAAGAACACATGACCCTTTAAATAGTTGTCTTTAGGGAGGATTCACCATTCATACCAAAGGAGTATCTCAGCAACACAGAGGACAAACCAATTAACATTTATCTTAATATAACATATGATCAGTGGTAAATTTCATTGTATTACCATAGTTTTCCTCAGGTGTGTCATCATGTTAGTCATTGTCTTGAAAAAGCATTTAAAAAGTTAAAGCAACATTACAATATACAGAATGTTCTATCATTCTTGGCAATTCACAAAATAAGTAACTAATAGGTAATATATTTTAACTTAATTTATCCTGTTTTGCTTATATTTTACAAAGTATCAAATAAGTTAAACAGTTTTGTACTGCTTTGAACTGTGTGAATTTAGTGACAATAAAAATATATACATTTTGCATTGAGTTATTATTGGTGATTTGTTTTTTGAATTCTGCATTTCAGTCAACCAGCAGATAAGTAGCTGAAAATGAAGATATCAGCAATAAAAGTCAATTTACACTGAGATCCTCTATAACCAGTGCTGAACATTTTAAAATTAGAAAATTTAAAGGTCATAATTTATCTCCTTACTGCATTCAGAGTCATTCTGTGAAACATGGTCAGGTTCAAATGGAACAGTCCATCCATCCATCTTCCTCCGCTATCCGGGGCCGGGGCAGCAGTCCGAGCAGAGTTCTCCAGACTTCCCTCTCCCCGCACACCTCCTCCAGTTCCCCTGGGGAAACCCCAAGGCGTTCCCAGGCCAGCCGGGAGACATAGTCTCTCCAACGTGTCCTGGGTCTGCCCCGAGGCCTCCTCCCAGTGGGACATGCCCGGAACACCTCACCAGGGAGGCGTCCAGGAGGCATCCGGAACAGATGCCCAAGCCACCTCAACTGGCTCCTCTCGATGCGGAGGAGCAGCGGCTCTACTCCGAGCTCCTCCCGGGTGACTGAGCTCCTCACCCTATCCCTAAGGGTGCGCCCAGCCACTCTGCGAAGGAAACTCATTTCTGCCGCTTGTATCCGCGATCTCATTCTTTTGGTCATGATCCAGAGCTCATGACCATAGGTGAGGGTAGGAACGTAGATTGACCGGTAAATTGAGAGCTTCGCCTTACGGCTCAGCTCCCTCTTCACCACAACAGACCGGTACAATGACCGCATTACTGCGGATGCTGCACCGATCCGCCTGTCAACCTGCCGCTCCATTATTCCCTCACTCGTGAACAAGACCCTGAGATACTTAAACTCCTCCACTTGAGGGAGCAACTCCCCCCTAACCCGGAGGGGGCAATCCACCTTTTTCCAACTGAGAACCATGGCCTCGAATTTGGAGGTGCTGATTCTCATCCCTGCCGCTTTGCACTCGGCTGCAAACCTCCCCAGTGCACGCTGCAAGTCTTGATTTGATGAAGCCAACAGGACCACATCGTCCGCAAAAAGCAGAGATGAGATCCTGCGGCCACCGAAACAGACACCCTCCGTTCCCTGGCTGGCCCTAGAAATTCTGTCCATAAAGATAATGAACAGAATCGGTGACAAAGGGCAGCCCTGGCAGAGTCCAACATGCACTGGGAACAGGTCTGACTTACTGCCGGCAATGCGAACCAAGCTCCTGCTCCGGTCATACAGGGAACAAACAGCCCGTAGCAACAAGCCCCGAACCCCATAATCCCGAAGTACCTCCCACAGGATGCCACGAGGAACACGGTCGAATGCCTTCTCCAGGTCCACAAAACACATATGGACTGGTTGGGCAAACTCCCACAAACCCTCCAACACCCTAGTGAGGGTATAGAGCTGGTCCAGTGTTCCACGGCCAGGGCGAAAACCACATTGCTCCTCCTGAATTCGAGGTTTGACTGGAACAGTCTACATTTTCAAATAGCTTAATATACTTCAAAGTGCAGTTCATTATCTTGTGCATACAGTATATGCTTTTTTTTTTCAGAATCAGTTTGAGAATTCTCACATACACACACACACACACACACACACACACATTGACTGAAATCGCTTGATCCAAGCAAGGTCGCAGCAAACCAGAGCCTAACCCAGCAACACAGGGTGCTGGAGGGGAAGGGGACACACCCAGGACGGGACATCAGTCCACTGCAAGGCACCCCAAGCAGGACTCAAACTCCAGACCCATCAGAGAGCAGGACCCAGCCAAACCCCCTGAGCCACAGAACCTCCCAGTTTGGGAATTGTTCTGGAATTGTTCTTCAATACTCTAAATATGGGGGTGTGGTGGCACAGTGGGTTGGACCGCAATCCCACTCTTCAGTAGGTTTGGGGTTCAAGTCTCGCTTGGGGTGCCTTGCGACGGACTGGTGTCCCGTCCTGGGTGTGTCCCCTCCCCCTCCAACCTTATGCCCTGTGTTACCGGGTTGGCTCCGGTTCCCCGCGACCCCACATGGGACAAGCGGTTCTGAAAATGTGTGTGTGTGTACTCTAAATATCCAAAATGAGTAATCTATCCTTCTCTGAATAAATTCAAATTGTTCTATGAAAATTGCTCTGTCTGTTTTTATAAATACTAAGGAACATGTGTCCTTCAATGTATGTGCTCTCTATTGTGCAAAAGCTATTTGCATACGGGGCGGGTGTGGTGGCACAGTTGCGCAGTGGGTTGGACCAGATCCTGCTTTCCGGTTGGTCTAGGATTCGAATCCTGCTTGGGGTGCCTTGCAACGGACTGGTGTCCCGTCGTGGATGTGTCCCCTTTGCACTGTGTTGCTGGGTTAGGCTCTGGCTCCCTGCAACCCCATACGGGACAAGCAGTTTCAGATGATGTGATGTGTGTGTATGTGTATTTTCATATAATGTTCAGTAGATATGTAACACCTATTTGGAGAATAATGTTGTATTTGAAAATCTTTTACATCTTATTCGGCCAGCTCATCACCCACCATCTCCACAAAATAGAAAACTGCTGATACATTGCTTATGAGAAACCAGTCAAAAAACAAGATATCTAGCAGGCTAATAAACATCAGATGATGTGCTGAACAGCAAATAAAATTACAGAATCAAATCAGTGAAGAGTAATTGTAAGTGGCATGATCGCACTGCCGTGGACAAAATACATGTCCCAACTCCTTTTTTAGATATTTCTCAAGGCAGCCTTATAGCCTGAGTCATGCTTGCAGCCTGAACCAAACCACAGATATTCTCTGAGAAAAAAACACAATCTTACTAAGGTCAAAAGCTTGCTCAGAAACTCAAGCCATGATGATCATGCAGACCTGGGGGGTGTTTCCGTAGGTCACACTGTCTGTGATGCTGTACAGCTGGTGGCCACACAATGTCCTGCCACATCAGTATTAATAGAAATACTGTGGCTCCTAATTACTTTGAAGAATCTTCTTCAAGTGCATGAAGAGTTGAAATTATTCAGAAGATTCAGATTCAGAAGGTTCAGAAGATTCAGAAGATTCAGAACGAGCTTTATTGCCAAGTCTGTTCACACATACAAGGAATTTGTCTTGGTGACAGGAACTTCCACAGCACAGACAGAATGACAGTGACAAGACAGATGAGAAGATAGAGTATGTGAATAAGGGATAAAAAATATATAAGAATATAAAGTACCCAATATACAAAAATAGTCACTAGATACAAATGCAAGGGGGAGTGTAAGAGATATGATGTGATAAATAGTTATAAAAATAAATATAAATATAAATAGCGTTGTGTTGCACTGGTTTACTCTCTGGGGGGGGTTAGCTGTTCATGAGGTAGATGGCCTGAGGAAAGAAACTTTTCTTGTGCCTGGCTGTCCTGGTGCTCAGTGCTCTGTAGCGCCGGCCAGATGACGAAGGTTCAAAGAGGAAGTGGCCTGGATGTGAGGGGTCTAGAATGATTTTGCTAGCCCTTTTACTGACTCTGGACGAGTGCAGTTCTCTGAGAGATGGGGGGGATGTGCCGATGATTCTTCCAGCAGTCCGAACTAACTGCTGTAGTCTTCTGATGTCTGATTTCGTAGCTGAGCCGAACCAGACAGTTATAGAGGTGCAGAGGACAGACTGGATGACTGCGGAGTAGAACTGCAGCAGTAGCTCCTGTGGCAGGTTGAACTTCCTCAGCTGGCGAAGGAAGTATAACCTCTGCTGGGCCTTCTTCACAATGGAGTCTATGTGGGGCCCCCACTTCAGGTCCTGTGAGATGGTGGTGCCCAGGAACCTGAATGACTCCACTGTTGCCACAGTGCTGTTCATGATGTGGGGATAATGCTGAGGTGTTTCTCCTGAAATCTACGATCATCTCCACTGTTTTGAGCGTGTTCAGCTCCAGGTTGTTATGACTGCACCAGACAGCCAGCTCTTGAACCTCCTGTCTGTAAGCAGACTTGTCACCATCCCGGATGAAGCCAATGAGTGTGGTGTCGTCTGCGAACTTCAGAAGTTTGACAGAGGCGTCTTTAGCGGTGCAGTTGTTGGTGTACAGGGAGAAGAGCAGTGGGGAGAGCACACATCCCTGGGGGGCACCAGTACTGATCGTGCGAATATTGGATGAGAATTTTCCCAGCCTCACTAGCTGCTGCCTGTCTTTCAGGAAGTTGGTGATCCACCGACAGATGGAATTATTAGAATTATTAGCTTATAGAATTATTAGCTTGCACTGAGTTATAATGTCAAGTGCTGATACTGAGTCAGTTATAGCAATCATTTTTCACCAAGTGAAATTAGCTAAAGTTCGGAAAAAAATGCTATTCTTGCATTTATTTCTTCTTATAAAATTCCTAACATTATTTGGTTTTGTAACCTGCCATTTTTTATACTAGCATTCATGACAGTAATGAAACTATGATTATTAGGGACCAATGTCAAATAGCTACCAGGTATTGGGATATGTTTTAAAAATCAAAGACAAATTCTTGCTTTCAATACTGTAGCCAAGATTACAGTACAGTGTAGTGCAGATTTGGGGTGACAGAGCTAATGTGCAAGCACATTTATGCCACTCTCCACAGAAAGCTCCCTCAAAAGAAATTTGTATTATTCAGTCTTTATTTTGGAGGAATTGGGGGGTGCGGTGGCACAGTGGGTTGGACCGGGTCCTGCTCTCTGGTGGGTCTGGGGTTTGAGTCCCCCTTGGGGTGCCTTGCGATGGACTGGCATCCCATTCTGGGTGTGTCTCCTCCCCATCCAGCCTTTCGCCCTGAGTTGCCAGGTTAGGCTCCGGTTCCCCGTGACCCTGTATGGGACAAGAGGTTCAGAAAATGTGTGTGTGTGTGTGTGTGTGTGTGTGTGTGTGTGTGTGTGTGTATTTTGGAGGAAATGAGCTCTGTGAATATTGAATTTGCCAGAAATGGTACAATTAGGAAATCTTACATTAATACTGAAGCTTCATACTTTCTGTATTCAAGAACCTCCTGTATTATGTATGCACAGCATCATGTAGTCTCTATAAAGAGTGACTAGTATCACTAGAGTTAATGATTATGATAATGACTGAAAAAAAAAAATAAGCCCATTCCATGAGAACAAAGGAAACATTGCATTGCAGTGGCATGAAACAAGCTACTTTTTCTAAAATACAAGTTGGAGATGACCTATTGTAGCAATCCAGGAGATAAAATCACCTTTGGAAACATGTTGGTCATAAAAATGTTAACTCAAGCTGATGAATCATTCATGATTTCATTGCATCTCAAGGGACTTTGTGAAAAGAAAAACTTTTTTTTGCTTAAAGTTCTATAGCTTTTACACTTAAATAGTAGCACCCACCTATTCTCATTAACACTTATGTAGTTCATGATTCTAGTGGTTGCCAGTCTATCACATGGCACTTGACACTACAGAAAATTTAGATTTCAGCTTGAATGCACGTCTTTGGATTGTGGGAGGAAACAGACGCACCCAGAGGAAAACCACACAACATGTGGAGAATATGAAAACACCACACAGACTGAGCCAGATTTGAACCCATAACCCAGAGGTGGACTGTATTAGCATCAGCAGTCAGAACAAGGGCTAAAAGGGGAGAGTGTGGAAAGGCGTCTATGAAACCTACTTCCACAGCAACTGCTTTATAGTGAATGACATGTTTTAGCCAATCTCGCATATGTAAACTGTTATTCTATGTCTTCACGTTTCATTTGTTTAGTCATCTTTACCACCACTATAAATAAACTGTCTGAAAGATTTGGATCCAAGAAACTCGCATCCATTTCCTGACAGTAGACATGATGGTTACAAATGTTGAATGTTATGCTGTGTCAGCACATCCACTCCTGTCCACATTAATCTTCCAATGACATCCACTCTTCTCATACTCTGGGTTCTACTACAATGCTAAACTGAATCTTGAATCTTGAATCTTGAATCTTGACTTTCACGTGTGCCATATTTTTACTCAGCATCCAATATGACATTAAAGGCGGTCTTTGACCTCATCACGTCCACTTCTTTCATAGTACTGCTTCTATTTCAAATACAATATAATATGAAACTTGTTCACAAATTGACAAAAAATCTGGCCTTGGGGCACACAATACTGTAAATAGCTGTCTGCAGGTACTGTTTAAGCTTTAAAAGATTATGCAGTTCCTGTGAGAACAAATTAAACTATCCATCCATCCATCTTCCTCCGCTTTTATCCGGGGCCGGGTCGCGGGGGCAGCAGTCCGAGCAGAGTTCTCCAGACTTCCCTCTCCCCGCACACCTCCTCCAGTTCCTCTGGGGAAACCCCAAGGCGTTCCCAGGCCAGCCGGGAGACATAGTCTCTCCAACGTGTCCTGGGTCTGCCCCGAGGCCTCCTCCCAGTGGGACATGCCCGGAACACCTCACCAGGGAGGCGTCCAGGAGGCATCCGGAACAGATGCCCAAGCCACCTCAACTGGCTCCACTCGATGCGGAGGAGCAGCGGCTCTACTCCGAGCTCCTCCCGGGTGACTGAGCTCCTCACCCTATCCCTAAGGGTGCGCCCAGCCACTCTGCGAAGGAAACTCATTTCTGCCGCTTGTATCCGCGATCTCATTCTTTCGGTCATGATCCAGAGCTCATGACCATAGGTGAGGGTAGGAACGTAGATTGACCGGTAAATTGAGAGCTTCGCCTTACGGTTCAGCTCCCTCTTCACCACAACAGACAGGTGCAATGACCGCATTACTGCGGACGCCGCACCGATCCGTCCGTCAACCTGCCGCTCCATTATTCCCTCACTCGTGAACAAGACCCCGAGATACTTAAACTCCTCCACTTGAGGGAGCAACTCCCCCCTAACCCGGAGGGGGCAATCCACCTTTTTCCAACTGAGAACCATGGCCTCGAATTTGGAGGTGCTGATTCTCATCCCCGCCGCTTCGCACTCGGCTGCAAACCTCTCCAGTGCACGCTGTAAGTCTTGATTCGATGAAGCCAACAGGACCACATCGTCCGCAAAAAGCAGAGACGAGATCCCGCGGCCACCAAAACAGACACCCTCCGTTCCCTGACTGCGCCTAGAAATTCTGTCCATGAAGATAATGAACAGAATCGGTGACAAAGGGCAGCCCTGGCGGAGTCCAACATGCACCGGGAACAGGTCTGACTTACTGCCGGCAATGCGAACCAAGCTCCTGCTCCGGTCATACAGGGAACAAACAGCCCGTAGCAACAAGCCCCGAACCCCATAATCCCGAAGTACCTCCCACAGGATGCCACGAGGAACACGGTCGAATGCCTTCTCCAGGTCCACAAAACACATATGGACTGGTTGGGCAAACTCCCACGAACCCTCCAACACCCTAGTGAGGGTATAGAGCTGGTCCAGTGTTCCACGGCCAGGGCGAAAACCGCATTGCTCCTCCTGAATCCGAGGTTCGACTATCGGTCGGATTCTCCTTTCCAGTACCCTGGCATAGACTTTCCCAGGGAGGCTAAGGAGTGTGATCCCCCTGTAGTTGGAACACAATCTCCGGTCCCCCTTCTTAAAAAGAGGGACCACCATCCCGGTCTGCCAGTCCAGAGGCACCGTTCCCGAACTCCACGCGATGCTGCAGAGGCGTGTCAGCCAAGACAGCCCCACAACATCCAGAGACTTGAGAAACTCGGGGCGGATCTCATCCACCCCCGGAGCCTTGCCACCGAGGAGTTTTTTGACTACCTCAGCAACTTCAGCCAGGGTAATGGACGAGTCCCCCTCCGAGTCCCCAGCCTCAGCTTCCTCTACGGAAGGCGTGTCGGAGGGATTGAGGAGATCCTCAAAGTACTCCTTCCACCGCCCGAGAACATCCTCAGTTGAGGTCAGCAGCGCACCACTTCCACTGTAAACAGTGTTCGTGGAACACCGCTTCCCCCCTCTGAGTCGCCGGACGGTTTGCCAGAATCTCTTTGAGGCCGACCGAAAGTCTTCCTCCATGGCCTCACCGAACTCCTCCCAAGCCCGAGTTTTTGCCGCGGCAACTGCCAGAGCCGCGCTCCGTTTGGCCCGTCGGTACCTGTCAGCTGCTTCAGGAGTCCCATGAGCCAGCCAGGCCCGATAGAACTCCTTCTTCAGCTTGACGGCATCCCTTATTTCCGGTGTCCACCACCGTGTTCGGGGATTGCCGCCGCGATAGGCGCCGGAGACCTTATGGCCGCAGCTCCGAACCGCCGCCCCGACAATGGAGGCGCGGAACATAGTCCATTCAGACTCAATGTCCCCCACCTCCCTCGGGACCTGGTTGAAGCTCTGTCGGAGGTGGGAGTTGAAGACCTCTCTGACAGGGGCCTCCGCCAAACGTTCCCAACAGACCCTCACTATGCGTTTGGGCCTGCCAGGTCTGTCCAGCTTTTTCCCCTGCCATCGAATCCAACTCACCACCAGGTGGTGATCAGTTGACAGCTCAGCCCCTCTCTTCACCCGAGTGTCCAAGACATATTGCCGAAGGTCAGAAGAAACGACTACAAAGTCGATCATCGACCTCCGACCTAGGGTGTCCTGGTGCCAAGTGCACTGATGGACACCCTTATGCATGAACATAGTGTTCGTTATGGATAAACCGTGACTAGCGCAGAAATCCAATAACAACTCACCGCTCGGGTTCAGATCAGGGAGACCGTTCCTCCCAATCACGCCCCTCCAGGTATCACTGTCGCTGCCCACGTGGGCGTTAAAGTCCCCCAGTAGAACGACAGAGTCCCCAGTGGGAGCGCTTTCCAGCACGCCCCCCAGGGACTCTAAAAAGGCCGGGTACTCTACACTGCCGCTAGGCGCATAAGCACAAACGACAGTGAGACCGTTCCCTGACCCAAAGGCGTAGGGAGACGACCCTCTCATTCACCGGGGTAGACTCCAACACATGGCGGCTGAACTGGGGGGCTATTAATAAGCCCACACTCGCCCGCCGCCTCTCACCCTGGGCAACGCCAGAATAGTGGAGAGTCCACCCTCGATCGAGGAGAGTGGTTCCAGAACCCAAGCTGTGAGTGGAAGTGAGCCCGACTATATCTAGACGGTATCTCTCAACTTCCCGCACCAGCTCAGGCTCCTTCCCCGCCAGTGAGGTGACATTCCAAGTCCCAAAAACCAGAGTTGGCGCCTGAGGTTTGGGTCGGCCGGGCACTCGGCCCCGACCACCGCCCAAATCACAATGCACCGGCCCCTTACGGTTTCTCCGGCAGGTGGTGAGCCCACCGAAGAGCGGCTCCACGTCTTGGTTTCGGGCTAAGCCCGGCCAGGCCCCGTGGGCATAGACCTGGCCACCAGGCGCTCGCATGCGAGCCCCCCCCCCAGGCCTGGCTCCAGGGTGGGGCCCCGGTGACCCTATACCGGGCGGGGTAAACGAAAGCCTTGATTTTTTCTTCATAAGGGGTTTTTGAACCGCACTTTGTCTCGTCTGTCATCCAGGACCTGTCTGCCATGGGAGACCCTACCAGGGGCATATAGCCCCAGACAACATAGCTCCTGGACTCATTCAGGCACTCAAACCCCTCCACCACGGTAAGGTGGCGGTTCACGGAGGGTTCACAAATTAAACTAGCTGGGAAAAATTAGTCTTAGGGGTTTCCTGTGGTAACTCTACTTAGATATCTTGTTCAATAACTAGCCGACATTCAGTGATGGTAATTTTTAGCCCAGCTTTTGTTTCCAGGTCAACATTAAAATTATTTTGTTGATTGACAAAATCTTGCTTTAACATCTGTAAGTAATGTCTGAACTTACAACAATGCTCTTTATGCAGGTTTCATCATATCTGTAGGGGCAGCACAGACCCTTCAGTTCAGCACAATAATGCAATCCACTCCATTATACATTCCACTATGATATCACAGAAGTTCTTCTCCCACAAAAGGTTTAGGTCATTGTTGGACATATTGTTGTAGTTTAGGTCTGTCCACCCACCTCCATCACACCATTTCTGGACCATAGCTGTCATTTCTGCATAATACACTTTAAGAGGAAAAATTATCCTTAGGAGGTTTGTGTTAAGCTCTGAAAGTTGTGGACTATATAAAGCTTCATCTTTTTATATGGCTATTATTATTGCCGAAAGAAAGCTTGAACTTTGTCCCATTATTTTTATGTTTTCAGAAATACTGTATATGTGTGGCTCTAATGGTTACCATACATATATAATTTTACCTCCGAGAGTTATACTACAATGAATTTGACTAAGTACCCAAAAGCTAACCAAAATGTTTTTATGCTGAAGTTTGTGGAGTAGTCGTTCTGTTTTATGACTACCTTCTTGAAAAACTTTAAAAAGGGTGGGGGTTGGCATACGCCCATGTTCGGTCAACAGCAAAACTGCAATGAAACAAAAGAGAATAATTCTGATGCAGTGTGGTGAGAGTAATCTTTTCCCAGCTTCCTCAGCCTTTCCAAGTAGTCACAGCTCCTGCCAGCTCTGACCAGTTCTTGCACAAGAGCTTATGCTCTCACAACAGTCACTGAAAATGAGTTTTCCTCCTTCATTTCAGGCAGACTGTGAGGCAAAGTGGAAACTATGGTTCAAGTGGGAAACAGATGAAATGGAGGACTCCGCTAAATGTAACTGAACTAGGGCCTTTGACTGCTTAACATTCCAACCATTGTCAACCATCAGAACCAGAACTAATACAAAATAAATTGTGCACCACCAATCAAGTGTTAATTCGTATGTCCTGACTCACAGTCTTCAATAACAAAGAACAAAACAGAAAATATTCAGTCAGATTTTTCCTGATTTACAAACAAAAAAGTTCTTCAGAATGTTTGCTTTCTTGTCTGTGTGTGTACGAAGCACGATGAGAGCTCTAGTAGGGATTTTAATGAAAGCCAGATGTTAAACTTATGTCCTCGAACTGAATGGCCCTATTGGGAAGTCTAGTAGGGTCTCTGGGGACATTCCACCGAGGGCAAAGCAGATTGGTTCATATTGAAACAACATGTCCAAGATAAACTGAGATTTGAAGAAAGGGGTCCAGGATGCTTGGGCCTAAAATAAATCGTTAGAGCTAAGGGGGCAGCTTAGCTCATCCTCTAAAGAAAACAGTGAGTTTTGTAAGTGACTGACCTGCTTGATGACTGAGGCGCCAGTCTCCTCGACTGCACTGCAGCGGGGGCTGGCCTGGGAAGCAGCAGCTCTGGCACTACCGTCACAAGGCCGTGTACACTATCCTTTTTTCCATCAAACCATTCCCTCATGAGCTTGTCTGAAGCAGAGGCGGCCATGGCCAAGAGGATCATTAAACAGGATTTAGCAACACTAGGCTGCAACGCATCACAGATAAGACTCTCAGTGCTTTGCTGACTCCTCTCCAAGGAGAAGGGAACAAACTGTGTCAGATTTACCAAATTGGAACCATGAACCATGTATTATTGCAAGTGTAGATTTCCAAATTGGATTCTGATTTGCCTTGTGATGGTTTGCAGACAGAAAATAAAAAGCACAATTTTTGATAAAAGTTCTCCTGTTTTCAGTTTCATTGACATTAACATTCAGATTGTATAACATGAATTGTATCATAATCACTATTTCATTGTTTACATTTATTTCATCTATCACTTTTCAATGGCAATTTAGTCCGAGTACCTTGTTCAAAGGAATTACAGCAGGAGGTGGGATGCAAAGCTGCGTCCTCCAAGTACAAGGTGATCACCCTAATCACTATGGCACCTGCTACTGTCACGCGGAACACAGGGAGCCAGGATGACTGAACCCAAATGCAGCGTTGTTTGTCAGAAGTTGAGGGAAGAGGCAAGTTCTCAAAACCAGGGACAGGCGAAGGGTCGGTCGATTGGCAAACAGGACAGGAACGAGTATCCATGGACATAGTCGGAGAACGAAGCAAGGAGTCAAAAAAAACCAAAGACCGTGGACAGAGCAAGAGTGCGTGTAATAACACGAGAAAGGGCGGTTGTCCCAAACAAGATTCCACAGCGGTACGGGAGCTGAAGAGGGTCTTTATAAGGTGAATGATTTCTCATGAGTTAGTGCGGAGTCTGGTGTTGTTGCTTGTGCTGTGGGCGTGGACGTGACAGCTACCACCTTTCACTGGAAGGACCCAGATTCAAATGGTTTGTGGCTGATTATAAACAAAGTAAAAAATATCTACCAAAAATATCACTACTTGAAGTAACCAGTATATCTTGGCTGACCACTACTTAACTACATTCCATGGACAGGGTGAAGATTTGCACTTCATTTCTGCATGGCAATTTGTAGTCCTAAATTGGCCTGTAACTGTTAGGATCTGCAGTGTGTGAAATGTATATATGAAGGGGACAGAAGTCAATTAGAGGAAGACTAATTGTACATTAGTTTGGATGTCCGCAAGATTTCACATTAACATGTCCCAGAAAACTATATATGTTGCAAGACAGTGTTTATTTTAATTTATTAACACTGAAGGTCTTCTAAACGTGAGGGATCCACTGAGATGTTTTATGTTCCTCCAATGGAATCATAGTCACCCGAGACCATTTGATCATTTCAGACATGTCTGACACTATCTGTCCACTTCTGAGTGAGTCAGCAACAGCTAATTACTTGAAATGAAATCATGGTGAAGTGGCAACCTAGCATCTTACAAGTTTCTTCTGGGCTAAGACTGTGGAAGGAAGTCTTTCTGAATTATAGGAGAAATAAGGCTATTATCTCTGCAGAACACATAACATAATTACTAACCATTGTCTTTTCCAGACTCTGGGTTTGACCTGCTTCTTTCACTTGTCTGGGCAAACTAATCCAAAAACTGCTACGAGCTGCAGACTGTCCGGCTCTGTATTTAATACAGTAGTTAACTAGCTATTCTTTTTTTCTGCTGTATTACAATCCTGTGAGATAAAATAAATTATTATCAATTAATTCTACTTTGATTACTTACAAGTGTCAAATGTTTGAATCAAGTCTGGTGGATAGAGAGACAAGAAATTTCTGAAAAAAAAGCTATTTAATGTGAGGAGTCCTTGTATCTTACATTCAAATTTTATTCATTAAGTTGACATATTTCCAAGTTACTTACAATGATTTGCTATATCTTGCAGTATGGTAAGATTTTATAAGTTTTATAATTTTGTCAAATCCACATAAAATTGGTATAGCTCTAAAAAATTCAATTAAAATATGAATCAAAGAGTATAACACATTAACCATGAATGAAGGGCAGGACAGAACAAACTGGTTTCAAAAATAACCAGCAGTGTATTTGAGCTAAAATGTAAAGTCATTACATTTGTTACTTCAATGTGTTATCCTACTTCCTTTTTATTTATAATCCATACTAAAAGATATTGACTGGGGGACTGGATAAATTTCACTAAAAGTTGCTATCTCTTGTTTCAGGTTTTACCATTTTGGCAGCAAGAACAGTTGCTTGAGTACTGTTTTTCATGGGTTAATACTCAGAGTTATGCCGTAGACACTGTGAATCTCATAAAGTCTCTTCCATTTCCCCGAAGGGAAGGAAAGTGGTTTTAGGAAACTGCATGACTGACCGATCAATTTTCAGCCCCCCATTTCCACCACACCATTGCAACTCTCCACTCCATCATAGGAGCCACTCAAAACCCACTACAAGCAGTGCCTCCAGATGAAAACGACACCTGGATTGTTGCACTCTACATTTAAAATGCATTATGTAGAGACCCACAGATTCTCCCCACTACATCTGGATACTGTTCAATTGTGTCTGTGAAGACATGACTTCAGCGCGACAAAGGACTCAACTCAAATGGAATTTTTATTCTTGCACTTAGTAGCTGGCTTAAGTGTGATAATCAATATGAACATATGGAAATTTTGTGGGTCACAGGGAAACTTAATACACCAGAAATTAGCCAGTATACAAATTTGGTCTGTAGCAGGTCAGGCCGCTTCAGTACATCACATTGCCCTTTAGTGGAGTTGCTTTATGCTGTAATAGTCTACAGGTCCATAAATATTGCAGCTCACAGAGGTTTTGTGTATGTGGTGAAATCAGAATCTCGAGGGGTACTCCTGCTTCTCGGCCTCAGTCACAATATTACTGAACTCCTGAGCAGTCTGCATTCATTGAGCCATTCTGGCCAGTCCATTAGCCAATGCAGAATGGGGTGTTTTCAACACAGGAAACTGCACCACAAGCAAGTTTGCATCCAGCCTTCTCTAATTGTCCTGGTACCCCCTGATCCTAACCCCCTCCACCCCACACAAACACAAACATCACTGGATGGGCTTGCTTGGTCCCAGTTATGATGACGTGTGATTCCGGGTTCTGTGTGAGGGCTAACGGGAGAAGCTGCATGCACAATGGCTGGGAAGTAGGGTGCAGTGCTTCCCTTTGTCAGGGGGTCAGCCTGTTTTGTAACCACTTGCATCCTGTGAAAGTCCCTGGGAGGTTTCCACCTGCTGTTCCATGTGCTGGAGACAGTGCGGCCCCAGCTTCTCACCCCCTCATTTCAGCATCCAACCTGCAGCACACTAACCCTCACACACTGCACCCCAAAAACAACCCTGCCCAGAGCTCTAAAACAGACCCACACCCCAGCTTTCACCCAGCCACTTTACTCAGCCACTCTGTGTCAGTCTTTGCCCCCACCATCTGTCTCAGCCACAACCACCTCAGTTCTGTCCCAACCACTACCCCCCCCCCCCCCCAACTCTGAACCAATCATTTTACCTCACTCCCCCAGTCTGCCCCGGCCTCCGCCCCTCACTGGCGCCAGCACTCTATGGGCCCTGCACTTTGATTATTTGTGTTAACAGTTAATTTAGCACCACAAGCACGTGTGCCAAGGCTGGCCCCACTTCCTCATGCATCCCCAACAAATGTGACTTTTATGAGTTCCTTTTCACAGAGACCCCCACCACCACCACACACACCACACACATGTACACACACACTTTCCAACTCGTTTTGCTACAATCTCCATCCCTAATCCACGTCTAATCTATTCCACATCTTGCAGGAAAAGAGCTATTTCTGGCTTCTGGCTCTTCTGGCCCTAATGTTTGTAGAACTGAATTTAATGTCGATTTATAAGTCTTGGGGTTCATGAGTCTGGGACACTTACATAGTGCAGTTTAGTCCGGTCTTTGTTCAGTAAAATGTTCTGTCATTGACCACAGCTACAAAGTTAAATTATAGTGTTTCATTATGCAATTCATGCTAGTTGTAATCGACTGCGACTTTGTATTTTATATTGTTTTCTATTCAAAGTTTCCATAAATCATTGAATATGTTAAAAAAATAAGGCCATATACTATAGATCAGAAACACTTGCGTAGACAAAGACATGCTGACATAAACATATACACAGACACACACCTATTCTCTCTTTTAGATTTCCAGGTCTGGAGAAAGGTTTAGTGCTGAAAAGATGATAATAGTGTCTGTTTTCCATATTAGGTACATGAAAAGAAAATAAAGAGGTAAGCAGGGAAAGTTTTGAGAAGGTAACATAAATGTGTATGGATAAAATCAGGTTTCCTGGAAAATTAATCCTCCTCTTTTTTTGTTAAGAAAAAAAAAAAAAAGCTGTTGTTTCTCTTTATAAAATGACTCAATACTTTGGAAACCATATGGTCTTATTTACAACTGTGCTGTAGTATGTAAAACCTGTTCTACATCGCTTCTTGTTTATCTTGGTTCAGTCTGAGGACAGGATGGGAAATTTTGTTTCATGACCTAAACAAAGTTTTGTTGACATTTTATCAAAATAGAAAACCAAGCCATTCTCATACATCAGATGATGTGTGGGCTCATGCTTGGAGGAGAGATGTGGGTTAGTCTTACAAATCACCCATCTTCAGTGTACTTGGAAAGTTTTTTGTTTTGTAAGTACCATGTATAATGATTGTTAAGAGCTGATGACCCCAGTGATTTTACTTTTGTTTGGTTAATTTTCAGCAATACTGACTTCAGTTCAATTACCCTATGAAAATAGTTCAGAATTTGTCCTTAACCACAGGAATCTAAATTGAGGGTTTTTTTTTTTTTTTTTAGAAAGAGTGACCTGCTTCAGTCAGGGGTCTGCAGAGGCTCAATCATCCAAACAATGGCTCAAAAGATTTAAAATGTGTTCTATACATACTTCATTAAAAGCATGCTGATTGGAATACAGCTTTATAGAGATACTATATCAGGAAAACTATGAATGTTTTCACACTTGGACTAGTGAACTTGAATACTCAGGAAGAGTGTAGATCAAACCCAGTCCATCAAGTTTCCTGGCAGTTCTGTGGTAAGGTATATATGAACTATATTCATGAGACTGGCACCAAATTTAATTCTGTCCTGTTATGCCAGTATACAAACAATTACATTGGAAATAACAAGAGTTCTCATATAAGCGTAAGGGTATTCATGCACTTCAAAGTGTGTGGCTCCAAATGTAAGACTTATGAAAGTTTCGTGGGGAGGGGGCACTTAGCATCCCATTTAGCCTACTTAAATTTGCACCAGACTGCTGACTGTGACTTGGACAAATGGTTAAGAATAGACAGTAAGTGAAATTATATTCATAATGAATTCACATTCCTAATTCATTTATTTATATTAACAATATTTCAGATTTCACACAATTAGAACTTCCCCTCATTTCATTCCACAAAAGAGTGGGGAAATGCTTGAGTGATGTGTGACATTAGTGCTTCACTGCAAATTGCCAGCACATGCTTATGCTACACACATATTCATTGTAGATAACATGCTTTGGAAGCATAGTAAATCAATATATTGGATTTTGTACTGTTACTAAATAGAAGAGAATACACAACAAGATACCTCCTACAAAGAAGACCAAATCAACTGCAATTAAGAATTTTGGCAGCAAGTAGAATCAAAAACATTGAGGAGGCTGGATGAAATTAGTAATGTTCATTATTCATGCCAGTAAAGCATACATATTTGCACTGAAGTACCACTCCATAAATGTGTTAATTGCAAACAACAACTGAAACATGAGCAGTAGATTCCTGTTTTTCAGGAAAAGCTGCAAATCCATTCCAGTTTTTAACTGCTTCAGCAATCTCCTAGTGAAGCTTACCTTGTAAAGTCTCAGCTGTGTACAATTTATCGCTTAGTCACCACAAGCAGTCGTGCCTCGTGGCTCTGGATGGAACGTTGTTTTATGAAGCACGGAATTATCCAAACATTCGGCAGACATTCCCCCCAACATCCCATGGCTCATGCACCTCTGGGCTTGAGAAAAGGCCCTGCTCCTTGAAGGGGAATGACTTGGCTGGTGGTGCTCTGGGAGCTGTGCTGAGAGAGCACAAAGTAGCCACATATATGAACTCATGCCAGAACAATGCTCTCAAGGGCCACAGGAGCCATGGAAATATGTGAAAATGTTTTTTTTTTCTTCTCCTTGTCTTAAATTTAATCTAGTACATCATCATTTATGGTTAAAACCCACATTTCATGTGGTCAGTAGAAAAGTTTACCCAGGGTCCCCTCTTTTTGTTTTATGAATATTGTATTTCAACTTCTATGTAGAGAAAAATATATACCATTCATTGCGGCCTTTTCGTTGCTTTGCAACTCTTAAGTGTTGCAAAAGGCTTTTACTTTTTGTCCATCTCACTTTATGGTCTTGGCAGTGTATAGATCAGCTTTTCTTGATATAAGTTGTCCTCTAATCATCACTTAGAAATCCCTGGGGTTTGGCTTCACTACAGTTATCAGAGAACAACTGAGGTTCAATCACAGCCTTATCTTAATGCCAGGAAAGCTAACCTATGTTTGCAGTGTTTGGGCTGAACCAATAACTGTGATGATACAACCAGGACTAATCTTTGACACACATCTCAGAGACAGAGTCATCCATGTCATTACATACCGTAGTACTTTCTTTAGGTTCCACCTATTTACAAGAAAGTATGTGCAGTTACAGTATGTGGAATTTTATCAAACACACCCATTCAGTCACTGTTCTTCAGAGGATCACAGCAATCCAGACCCTATCCTGACAGCGCTTGGCAGAAGACCAAAGGGTACACCCTAGTTGTGACACCAGTTCACTCCAGAGTAGCCAGACACACTCATTCACTCACACATTCCCACACTACAGGTAATTTAGAGTTATCAAATAACCTAAAATGCATCTCTCTGGGCTGTGGAAGGAAGCCCACGCAGGAACAGGGAAAACACAGACAGAAGTCAATGCAGACTGAGTTAGATCCAAACCTATGGCCAAGTAGCCCAGGCACCATGAGGCACTACCTGCTGTGTCACTGTGCCAACTTAGTAAATCACCATTCAGTCTAATTTATTTAATAATCACTGGTATAGCACTGAGATGCTGTTATGGTTCTGAGCCACAAATGATCCCAACAGTCCCATTCTACCTATAGTATGATATCTAAAAGGAAGTACAGATTTACACTCTGTCTGTGATACATAAAAAAGAAATATGAACATACCTCCTTTCCATCAGTCTAACTGCTGTGCAAAATATAGATGTTGCTGCAGTATAGTATTCATGAAATTTAAAAAAAATCAGTAGAGGTAAAGCTGATACTTTACTACAAATGCTGAAAATTACAAATTTTAAAATTATTTATTAAATTAAGCAAAAAAGTACAAAGATGTTATTTTTTCTGCAACATACCATTTGGCAGTCCTAACTTGGTTCTTTATGTAGGCATCCTACATCATCGTTGTGTTAGACCAAGAAATGTTCTAGAACGTCCCACCCCAAGCTAGAACTTTTAGAAACAGCAGACTGTTTTGTTACAATTACAGGAAATCTTAAAGTTCACCAGTACAAAGTGAAACATTGTGTCGTTTACCAAAGCATGTATTTCTCTACTGCATTATACATGAGTAATTATGGTCTGGTTCCTGCGCTGATGCATTTACCCACAGTGGCTTAAAGTGATTGACCCTTTTATAGACTTCAGTATTTTTACCATGGCCTCTAAAAGTGTCATTGCAGGAAGGTAATCAAGAGTGACTAAAGGGAATTGAACCAGCAACCTTTTGATTATAAAACTATCTCCATAGCTACATTAATACCTACTGTACTATCTATCAATGTAATCAACAACTCATACAGGCTTGCAGGAGAAGGTGCTTGCTATAGCAACCTTCTGAGGAACATTGAAGAAACCCCCCCCTTTAGTACTTCTGAATGATGTTCTATCTGAACTGAAGTTGGCATTTCTCACCATAAGGCCATTCCACACACACACACACACACACACACACACACACACACACACACACACACACACACACACACACACACACGCTTCCAGAACCGCTTGTCCCATACGGGGTCACGGAGCCTACCCGGCAACACAGGGTGTAAGGCCGAAGGGGGAGGGGACACACCCAGGACGGGACGCCAGTCTGTCACAAGGCACCCCAAGCGGGACTCGAACCCCAGACCCACCGGAGAGCAGGACCCGGTCCAAACCACTGCACCACCGCACCCCCTTCCAATACAAAAATAATAAAATGTATTTCTAACACTTCTATTGGACCTTAGAATCTTTGTTTGTTTTCCTTCACCAGAAATAGTTTTCGGTGGTGATCTTGAGGGCATGTAAGGGTGTGTGTCACAGCACTTGTTAAGGCACAAGGTTAAGCAGCCTGCCCGCAGGCTCCAGCTCAAGGTTCAGGATTCCCTCCTCTTCCTTCCCCATATTGTCCAGCTTCCTGCCGGCTGCTGCCCTACCCAAGAGCCACAGCCGCCATAGCGCCATTGGCAGCAGGCACAATATCCCGCTGCTGGGACAGCCACATAGTGCCTGCCAAGCAACCCCTGGACACCTAAGCAAGCACTGTCAAGGGGCAGGAAAGCTCAGATGATTGGCGCAGATGCTCAGAGCAGGTTGTTGTCCTCCAGCCACAACACCACAAAGCCATCAGAAACACCATGTGCACTGAGGGACCCAAGATCTTGTAAAGAACAAGTGCCATGCTATGTCTATATTCAAGCCCAAGACAGAAACTCTAGATTTTCTGATGCCTGTTATACAAAAAGAGGCGGATGTGGTCTTTCTGATATAGAGAACCATTGAGAGTACCAAGAAGAAAGTGCACACCACTCAAGTTCATCCTTCTCTCTTGTTACAGGTACCCAGTCATAAGACCTATTGATTACAAAAATGAGGTACCTGAGCAAACAATGCAAGCCTTAGTTTG
Source organism: Scleropages formosus (assembly GCF_900964775.1). Classification (NCBI taxonomy): domain Eukaryota; kingdom Metazoa; phylum Chordata; class Actinopteri; order Osteoglossiformes; family Osteoglossidae; genus Scleropages; species Scleropages formosus. The sequence continues at coordinate 26,883,499 of NC_041821.1, forward strand.
CAGTACTTCTCTGGTTGCTGTGAAAACACCACATCCACTATATGCCAAACCAAGTAAAAATGTTACTCTAAACTCATATTCATTATAATCTTATACAGCAGCAGTTGAAATGGTGACATGTTTATATTTTCCTTTTCATTTCACATGTTCTCTCCCTGCAAGTTTTTTCAGTGATAATTTGCTTTTAATTTATCTTCCATGCTCATTTAGGAACTGGGTTTGAAGGCACAGTTGTCTTCTAGATAATTTAATTTGCATGATTCTTCTTTACATAATAATTTATAGTCCTTAGAGTAATCTGAAGAATGCCTCATAAGTACAAAATTAATTCTCATTTATTGTGTAAAAAAAAGACGTTAAATTTTCACTGCAGTAATAACACAAAACCCAATGAGTTGTAATGGTGAATTGCATTCTTGTAGTTTCACACATGCATACCCTTACCAATATGAAGACCCAATTATGTCTAGCCTCCAAACATAGCAGATAAACCCTGGTTAAGGCCTCTCAGTTAAGTTACACAGACTGCTTTAGTCAAATGTTCCTACCCTTTCAGACCTTATACAGGCTTATATACGTATATACAGACCTTATATAATCTGTGGATTAAAGGTATAAAGAGAACCTGAAAAGACAGGTGAAGACTTTAATGCTGAATTAGCCTACTGTCTCACAAGACAAAGTGTAGGACACAGGGGGCTATCATTTTAAGTTCAGCAAGTTATAATAAAAATAAATAAACACATAATTGATACATTTCCATGGTTTTCCAACTTTTTCAAGCTTTCTGATCCTTTATTGAGGGTTAGGGCTAGGATCAAGTTTTTTAGTTGGTTACATAAACAGGTCTCAGCTCAGGAGTTTTTTAAACGCTTTGTTAACATTCAGTTTCTAAGTTTCACACATATAAAGGTTTAAATGAGATTATGAGACACAGGTAGAAACACACACCCTGGCTGAAACCACTTGTCCTGAGCAGGGGTTGAAGCAAACCAGAGCCTAACCCAGGAACACAGGGTGCAAGGCTGGAGGGGGGAGGGGACACACCCAGGACAGGGCACCAGCCTGTCGCAAGGCACCCCAAGCAGGACTCAAACCCCAGACCCACCAGAAAACAGGACCCCGCAAAATCCAGTGCGTTACCATGCCCCCCTAGATGGAAACAGAATATTTCAAATTCATTGGTTTACTGTAGCAACATTGTCTAGGGTACAGATTCTAACACTGGTGCAACTTGTCTTAGGATAACATACTTAGATCTGAATTTGACAGAAGGATTTCTGCTGTTAAATACAATGTAGTGACTTTTTTCCTCTGATTAGCCCAAAACCCATCACTGGCCATTTTGGTTTTTATTATCATTCTCTTTGTTTTGTTTTTCATTACGAAACAGAAAAGCCTTCAACAAATACACACAATGTCTACAGCCGCTTATCCCAAGGGGGGTTGCAGTGAGCCGGAGCCTAACCCAGCAACACAGGGCGCAAGGCTGAAGGGACACATCCCAGACAGGATGCCAGTCTGCTACAAGGCACCCCAAGCAGGACTCAAACCCCAGACCCACCAGCAAGCAGGATCCGACAGTAGTTTCATTAGTGAAGCATTATTTCCCCTGTGGGGGCGCGGTGGCACAGCAGGTTTGACCAGATCCTGTTCTCTGGTGGGTCTGGGGTTCAAGTCCTGTTTGGGGTGCCCTGTGAGAGACTGGTGTCCTGTCCTAGATGTATCCCCTGCCCTGGGTTAGACTCTGTTTTGCCCCAACCCCACTTGGGACAAATGGTTTCAGATTCTGTGTGTGTATTTTGCCTGCTTGACTGCGATGCTCAGGGTTTGGTAGTTTTATTCATGCTAAACAGGGCTGCAGCAAAAGAGTTTGCAAATCCTTATCTTTTAAGTAATTTTCTATTGCAGTGTTTTAATTTACATTAACATTTTTCAGCATTTTATAGGGAATATAAAATATTAAATTTCTTGGAAACTTTTTAGTGGTGAATTGAATAAGGAATGAGTTGATGCAAATATTAAAAAAAACATCTGTTACATGAATAAATGAAAATAGTAAAGGTAATGGCTTCTCAAACAGAGCAGGTGGGAGACTGAGGTGTGTGTGGATCCAATCCCAGGATCTTTATTGTTGGTACCCAAGGGAGCAGGCAAGATTCAAGGTCAGAGAGAGGCATGGGTCAGTCGATGCACAAACATAGATCTTGGGGCAAATCCGGAGTTGTGGTCGAGGAGGCAATGCTAGTGTCGGGAGCCACAGATGTCAGGAACCTGTAACGAGGGATGAAGAAGGACGGGTAGGTAGTCATACGTTCACTTGAGAACGCAGGAGAGACGGGTTTCTCAAATGAGATTCTGTAATTAGGGTGCGCAGGTGTGGCTTCTTTATACCCCACTCCTCTGATTTCGGGCAGGTGCCGGCGTACATGGCAAGGTCATGGGTGTGACATGATTAACCTTTAACTGTGACACTTTAGTCAGTGTAATTTAGTATTTATAAGAAACCTGAGATGCAAAGCATGCACAAAGTTTGACACTCCTGGTGTTGAGCCGTATTATTGTCTTTATGAATATACAGAGTACCACATGGACTGTGACAGTTTCTGTCTCTTTACTTATTGTTCGTCATCACCTATAACAGCCACAGTGGGTGAATATTGCAGAACAGTAACTGTTCTGTCTTTATGGCTGTCAGCTGAGGAGTGCAGAATCTGACAGTGCATGTTGTTGTAGTGAACTAAAACCATCTCTATGGCTTTACAGAATAGACTGTCCATGTGTCCTTAAAGTTAACAGCACAGTTTTTCAGTTTGAAGTGTTTCTGGGGGTTTGTAGCATACTCAGAGTACAGCACTGATCAAAAGTTTGAGTACAGTTATTTCCTAGGCAAACATATATAAATTGTACATTTGAGGAGAAGAAGTCAGCCTTATGGATCAGTAAGTCACAATTTAAATTATTTGGGCCCAGTCTCTAAGTGTTTGTAGAAAGTAAAGTGAGTGCATGAGTGTGGCTTTGTGGCTCAGAAACAATCTAGTAAAAAACGAAGGTAAAGGACAACTGAAAGAATTACTATGATCACACATTGACTGAAACCGCTTGTCCCATGCAGGGTTGCGGCGAGCCGGAGCATAACCCGGCAGCACATGGCATAAGGCTGGAGGGGGAGGGGACACACCCAGGATGGGATGCCAGTCCGTCACAAGGCACCCCAAGCGGGAATGTGTATTACTTTACTGCCCTTCTGCTCCATACACATATATGCTTCCATCTGATGACACTCCAAAAAAACTGGCTTAGTAGGGAGCAAGACTGATACTGGACTACACTAGTTAACACCAGTTCCTTGCAGTGCTTGGAGATGCACCTTCAGGCATAACTTCAAATCTAAGAGTGTTTCTGGAGTTTGTGTGTTCCATGTCTGCAGCCCAAAGATGTACATGGAACAAGGCAATTATGGATCACTTCTCTACCCTTCATTACCAAGAAAATCGTGAGTCAGATTCAACTTAGTAAGACCTTACCCTCAAGGAGACCAGTAGCTTTCTGTGCTCAACTTGAACAAAGACATGAAATGTTTTTTAAAGAGTGGAAACCATTAGTCTCCTAGTGTTAATTCAGTGCCATTAAGGACCACTAAAAGCTGCAATGGCTATGCCTGAAAAAATGGTGCTATTATCCCACTTAACAGTATTTTCCTCATGATGCTTCCCTGAATGAGAAAACCACTTCTGTATGGTTAGGGGACAGACAGCGGGGACAGAGGCACTGGAGAATCTTACTCATCAGGATTTTGGTTGCATGATGACATCTCTCAATGTTCTTCCAAAATTAATAATAATATTACTCATGGCATGGGTGGAAAGGAGTGGGATTATTACACAGAGCACAGGATCAAATTTGAGGCTTGGCTGGTATACACACTGGGTTCGACTTTTTCTTCTTCAAGTACAGTGAACGGGAATTCATTTTTTTCTCTCTCTTTCTTTCTTTTCTGAGTAATTAAGTAAATCTCAGAATCCCTGGCTCCAGCAATCCGCTCAGCTTGTTTTATTACCCATTTCCTCTCCCTTGCGCCAGCACTAGGAATGCAAGGAAAGAGGGGAGAGAGTCTCACTCCAGGACTGGCCTTCCACACAGACGCCTGTGCTGCCGTCAACATACAAAGCCTTGCAAAAAACTCTCCCCAGTACTGTGGCAGTGCTGTTTTAATGTTTATGTGTGGGGTAATTAAAAACATCCCCCCATAATTTAATAGTTCCCGCTGAGCAGAGACATGAAGTCTACTGCCTTTTCGCTCTGAATAAATAACTCAGAATGCACTGGGTGCACAGATTATTTGTCCTTCTCCTCTCTCTCTTTCTTTGTGTTTTTACATTGCTTGTGTAGCACCCAGTCATACGTGATGTGGGACAAGATACAGAAATGCACACCACGAGTACAAGATTGGTCATGGTGTGCTGTCTCTGTATTTTTTCTTCATCTGCTGGATTCTCCTCACCTGGTGACACGCTGTCACATGGCCTGTGACCATGATCAGCATCCAGAAGGGGTCGATGAAGAGGACTCAGGACAGCTGCTATAGAGCCCTCAGGCTGGGAACCAGGAATCCAATGTGGTCCCAATCACTGGCTGATCTCACACTGCGAGAGAGGTCACTCCTATACCACCCTGTAACTTTACAAACTGAACATGTAGCAGCTTTATCATTTTTATAGAAAACAAACAGTTTGAGCACTGTAAAGTGGTCCCAGTGCACAGATGACATGCTGTTCATGTCATTTTAAGAAAACTAATATTTGTCATTTGCTTCTGATCACAAGAAATGGTTTTTGTACATAAGTAAAGTTTATGTAGTTTTGACAGTCCAGAAAACAGCTCCAGACAGTCACCCTGGGTTTCTTATGCATGTTTCTAGAGTTAAGTTGCATCTTACACACATTTAATTTACTTTGTGAGTTGTTGTTTTTTTTTTTTTTTCCCCAGGGGTTTTTTTAGAGATAAAATATGCCAAACATTGATTTCTGCACATCAGTAACACTTCTGAACACATGGCATGGGAACTGGGCTAGTTAGTGTGGCACTTCAACTGTCACACAAATGATTTATTCCCAGAGACCCTGTTAACATATCATTCTTTCCCAGTTCATTTTCTCTCATGCATTACCATTCCTAATATTGTTGTTTTATGTTAGCAGAAGTTTTTGGTAACATATCCCACAAGCCTTATGAGGTGAGTTTAAGTTTATACATTGTGCCAATATCCCACGCCCTGTGTAGGTTGCCATATTCATTAGTGCCTCAAGGGGATCTGTCCATCATAAGGGAAAGGGGCACTTTGCAATAGAGGTGTCACTCAGGGGTTAAGGGTCACAAGTCTAGGAACTTGCTAAGTAGAGCTGGCTCCAGTCACCAGCCAGAAGACTAGCATCGTGTGGTCCCTGCCACATTACTCCCCAACTTAGCCTGATGATAGCCCAGGGTTGCCCATGTTCTCTCAGTACATGCCAGTGCCATTACTGGTCCACAGCACCGTCCACTTCACTATACACTGGGTATTGGAGTCAACTTGGCACTGTGAAGAGTAGACAGGTGTCCCTCAAAAAACTAGGCACAAGGAAGCTCCTCTTTCACACACTGTTTTACATACATTCCCTATGAATTTCTCCCCATTGAACAATATTCTGAAGGATACCTAAAGCATTAGATGTAAAGAGCCTGGAAATATAATCTGGGGAGGGAAGGATCCAGTAAGAGATTGAATGTTTGCTTGACAGAAAGAAAGACAGAAAACCTGAATTTCTGAATGACTGAGCAAGTGATTGACTGACTAAACAGGTGTTTTAGGCATTGCCAGTTATGTTCAGTATGGACAAATATACAAAGAGTGGTGTCAACATAGAGAGATGTGCGTTCAACACAGACATATCTGTTTGCAATGGTCACCTGTGGTCAGCATAGACAGATGTGTTTAGGGTGGACAGATGGCAATTCCAGTTGAAGGATGGCGTATGTCAGCTTTGTATGTCGAGCATGAAGTCTAGCATGAAGTCTACATCTATCAGAGAAACACAATAGTATGCGATCATCCTGGAGAAATTATGTAGTAGTGCTGAGCAGGTTCATATTAATATTTCTAGTAAATATGTATTATTGTCTGTTCAAACTGTAAACGGCACTGAATGAAGGTCTTTGCCAAGAAAATAAATAGCAATACAACACCTCTATGAAAAGAAAAAAAGGACAAACTGAGTGCATGAGGTACATGTGGTTCTGTGTTTTAACAGGGATGAAAAAAAAAATTCTAGAGCATGACCTCTGACCCTTGAGGCTCCAGACAGTCAGGCAGTGCCCAGACCAGTTGACTGGATGCACTCCAGGATAGGAGCTACCTAGAAAGCCTGCATCCATCAGCCTATGACCTCAGGAAATGCCAGCTAAACACATTGCATATTTAGTGGGTGCAGTGCCTGTCCTTAAACCTGTTTTACAGTGGATGCAATTACTACACTGCTTATATTAACTGGAGAGGACTTATTCTTATTCTGCCTGGGGGTAAACTAAAGAATTATGAACACTTTTTTCCCTGTAGGTGACCGATTACAACCAATAAAGTTTGATACTTATTTGAACTGCTCTCCACAGCAATCAGCACAACCATGGAGCAGGTGATGAAAAGGCCAGTGACTGAATGATTCCTTCAGATTGGATAACAGTAGACTATGATCATCAAAAGCAGATTGTTCTCATGTCAAGGGGGGCCTGCTTAAGTATCAGGATAGTTTCAAATAACTTATCCTTACATGTGACTTAGGAAAACAGCCAGATTATGGCACAACAGATGAACTCCCTCTTCCCCTGCCTTTATTCATGGTTCTAATTGCTGTAAATGCAGCTGTAATTGAAATTGTATGCCTGCAGATTAATTTGCTCCAATAAAGAGTTATAGTAAATGCCACAAAAAACAGTCTCATTAGAATAGATTACTCATTTCCTCCTTTAAACCCAGTTTGTTCTGGTCTGGCATTGTTCTCCCTGAACGTCTTTTTAAATTCTTGGGCAACTGTTACAGCAGGGATGTATTGTTAGGACAGCAAAATATTATGCTAATGGATATTTAGAATGACTTAAAGATGCCCCCAGGTATGAAAAAGGCTATAATCTTTGCTCCCTTAGCCATATTCTTCATGAAATTTGATATGAAAGTGATGTGGTTAACAAAGATATAAAAGTAATTCAGAACTGGTTCCTGTCAAAGCAGTATGTTTCCTCTGGGTACTGAAAAACTGCTCTCAGAATCCCCGAAGACCTAGAACCCATTTAACCCATTTGCTTCCTGATAAGCTATAATTTTTCTGACAAACCATTTGGTAACAAAAGTTTCTGGCAGTGAGATGGCAGGTTATTTTTAAAGTGTAATGCACATATTTCAAATATCAGTTATAATAACACCCTTCGACTGAACAAAAAGAAAATAAGTAATTCCTCTAGGATCTTCCATAACTATATTTATAGTAACAGGATATATAAATCATGTTCATTTTCAGTGACAGGGTTGGACCTCCAGCCAAGGCTTTGTTGCACTGGAAAGAAAACTGGCTTTTTTCACTCTGCGCAGTCTCTACAAGTGGTTGACAAACTCCACATGTCAGAAAAGAAAATCAGATGCCAACAACTTGTAATTGTGACTTTCATTTGGTTTGCCCTAATCTTCAGATTCCTTGTTAACTTTTACTGACATACATAAAAGGAACCCTTAGACAGAAATAAATTATTTCCAAGTGCCACAGAAAATCTTAGCTATTGAAAAAAAAAAGATGGAAACATACTGTTGGAAGAAGAGTCAGCATACTTTTTGCTATAATGCTGCTAGTTTTGTCTTGGAGAAACCTTAGTGAGGAATTATACAAAAAATATGCTCAGATGGAGCCTTTGTAATAATGAAATCAGGATACTCTTTCTGTGAAAGAGGTGGAAGCAAAAAGCATTGCAAAAAAATAACAGGGGAGTCCTTCCGTGTAATGAGAACTTCAGTTGCTAAAAAAGGAACAGATCGCCATCTAGTGAGTTTCAATAAAGTTACTGAGTGACAGTTTTTTCAAATCAGAACTTTACTTGCACACAAGATCAAACAGCTCAAATAGATCACAAGTGAAACAATGTTTGTTGTAAGAGAATATAGAACATTTCAGAGACTGTCCAGGTTGATAAAATGAAGTTAAAGATAGAGGTTCTTGTTTTATTTAAAAGGTCTTGCAAAATTCTTCTCTTCACAATGAATCAGTTAGCTCATTGCAAAACTCTTTTTTTTTTTTTTTTTTTTGAATTTCCACAAAAAATATCTCCAAGCCAAGAAGTTTTCTGTTAATGAAGTAAGGAAACATAAATGTAAATCTTCAGATGCAAATCTTTTTTTTAAGAAAGGACTACAGTCTCATTGTTATTCTTTCCTCTCCCAAACAATAGATTATACGATAAACTAATAATTTATTGTAATTCTTACTCTTAGATAGTAAAGTATAATGAGTATACTAAAAGAACAGGTCGAAATCAGGAGGTTAACACCAATGTACTAAAATTAAATTAGAAAATTCTCATGCAATCAAGGTTTAAATTATTCTAAATCAAGTAAATGAACAGAACAGGGACTACATACTAAAACACAAGCATGAATTGTCATGACCCACAGTGAGACAGACAGCACGAGGATCCAGATTCAGAGTTTATAAGAGTGGAGAACATAGTCTAGGTGATTCAAACTGGAACTGTGGTGATTCAGTTCTCTATGATGCAGATCAGTGAATACAGCTGGATGATGACAAGGTAGGTCCCTTATCAAAATGAGCCGATTCGCTCATTGCAAAACTCTTCTTTTTTGAATTTCCCAAGAAAATATCTCCAAGCCAAGAAGTTTTTTGTTAGTGAGGGCTCGATCATGGTCAGGACGAAGCAGTGGTTGAGGCCAGGAGTGTCAATCTAAACTGAGCAAGCTCAAGCCCGAGTACACAGGTGTGAGCATGGTCATGAAAGGAACTTGGTCAAAGCCATGGTTGTCATCAGGTGCAAATCAAGATGAAAGCCAGGGAGCAGTAGCTGTGCAACTAGCATCCAATTCCTTGACTGAGATGTCCAAATTGTTCATTTGCATGGGAATGATGCCCAGTGATCAGAGTAATTCAAACCAGTGCCAAAAGACCTTCCATACCTTGGATGTAAGTTCAGGCCCCCAGTCCAAACCATAGCACATAAAAACATAGTGAAAGAGTAGTTCTGCTGTCTGTGGAATGGTAGGTAGCTGTGGCAATGGCATTATATAACATTCCATGAAAAATCGGTAGGAAGTTTTGTGACCACATAGAGTAACTTCAGGTTTCAAGTTTATTGCCAGAGGTACAAGTACCGTTTACAAGTATCATGAAATTTTTCTTGAATGCTTCTCCACAGACTATGGACAAGACAGAGACAATACAAATACTGTACAAATAAAACAATGACAATGAGTAATGCTAATAGCAATGACAATAAATAACGGTAACGGTAATAACAATAATACCAGTAGACAGCCAGAGAACTCAGAACACGAGAGCGAGACTGCAAATGTTTAAAGTGACAGTGTAATTTACCAATGTGCTTGGAGGGAGCAGTCCAACTCTAGTTAGTAAAGGGGGCACATTGGTGACTGTATACTCTTACAGAACTGGGGTAAATGCTGTTCCTGTACCTAGCAGTGCGGGTTTGAATTGACCTGAGCCGCTTTGCAGACGGCAGAGAAGAGAAAAGTGCCCGTGCAAGGTGACTATGATCTTTCATGATGCATATCGTCTTCCTGAGGCAGTGTGTGGTGGAGGTGTCCTGGACTGCTGGTAGCTGTGTGCCGATGATTTCCTGAGCTGTTTTGACCACCCTCTGTAGGGCTTTCTTGTCCCGTATGGAGCAGCTGCCACAACAGGATGTAATACACCCTGTGAGGATGGACTCCACAGCACACCTGTAGGAAGTGGTGAGGACTGTAGTAGGCATCCTGGCTTTCTTCAGAAGCTGAAGAAAGTGGAGACGCTGATGGGCCTTTTTGATGGTTGATACTGTGTGCTCAGACCATGTGAATTTGGCAGTGAGGGTGAACCCTAGGAATCTGAAGCTGTTGACCCTCTCTACAACGTCCCCTCCTATGTAGATGGGTGCATGAACCGTATCCTGTTATCTGAGGTCAATCATGGGCTCCTTAGTTTTACTGACATTGAGAGACAGATTGTTGTCCTGGCACTACTCTGCCAGGAGCCTCACTTCCTCTCTGTAGGCCGTCTCATCGTTGTTGGTGATCAGACCCACAATGGTGGTATCGTCAGCAAACTTTATGATGGTGTTGGAGCTGTGCCTGGCCACACATTCAGGTGTGAACAAGGAATACAGTACTGGGCTCAGGATGCTTTCCTGTGGAGTGTCAGTGTTGTGGGTCAGTGGGGAGGAGGTATTACTGCCAATCCGTCCACGCTGGGGTCTGTTGGTGAGGAAATCCAGGATCAAATTGCACAATGTGGCACTCAGTCCCAGCCCTAGTAGTTTCTGGATCAGCTTGTTTGGGATGACAGTGTTAAATCCCAAGCTATAGTCCACAAATCATAGCCTTGCATAGCAGTTTTTATTGTCCAGGTGAGCCAGAGTGGTGTGAAGGGTGTATGATATTGCATCTTCAGTGGATCTGTTGTGGCGGTAGGCAAACTGCAGTGGGTCCAGAGTGTCTGGGATGGTGTCCTTAACATGTCCCAGCTTCAGCTTCTCAAAGCATTTCATTGCAATGGGGGTCAGTGCCACTGGGCAATAGTCACTAAGGCAGCTCACTTTGTTTTTCTTAGGAACAGGGATAATGGTGGTGTTTTTGAAACAGGTGGGTACAGTTGAGCTTTTAAAGGGGTTGTTAAATATGTCCGTGAAGACAGCAGCCAGTTGCTCACTGCATGTTTTTAAAACTTAACCTGAAATTCCATCCGGACCAGCAGCTTTGCGGATGTTGACTCGGCTGAAATTTTTTCTTACCTGTGCCACAGAGACTGTGAGACTGGGGTCATTCAGCGCTATTGGGATTCGCACTGGGGGGTCTTTGTTCGAAAGCTCAAAACGACCATAAAACGTGTTCAGTTTGTCGGGGAGAGATGCAACGGCACCTGTCAATGACCGCCTCTGTGGTTTATAATCTGTTAAAGTTTGGATTTCCCGCCACAGCCTACGTGCATCCTAAGTGCAGTTAAACTCTGATTCCACCTTCCTGCTGTATTCCCGTTTCACGCTGACAATGGCTTTGCCAAGCTTGCTCTTCTTGTACGTGTCCGTGTCTCCAGACTGAAACGTGCAGCTTTGCACGCGGATCTTATTTCGAATTTCAGTGGTAATCCAGTCCTTTTAGCTCCATTCCAAACTACAGTGGCTGAAATTGCTTACTCTCAACAGTGCAGTGATCTCTACAAAACTCCCCACAAAATAATTCATTATCTAATGAATTCAGTTTCCATTGTTTGTATAGGAGCTGGATTTTCAAAGTCAACTTCTAAATACACTGGACCATGGTTTGAGAGGACAGTGGGGGGCAACCTGACAAGATCTGTCTATGTGAATAACAGTATTAGAGATTATGATGTAGTCTAGTCTAGGGTAGTGTGATAACTTGTAAACAAGGAGAACCAGAAAATAAAATGGACCGGCAATTTTAAGTAAAATGAAGAGAAATAATTTTGACCAGCCACTTTAGCATAATCATACATGGCCAGAGAATCCACAGCCACTTCAAGAACAGTGGCGACATGCGGCACGTGTGCAAGGTCATCCAGGCCATCACCACCTGCCTGTGACAATAATACCCCTCTTCCAGATGCACTGAACGACTACTATGATCGGTTTGAGGTGCAGAATGACATGGCGGCAAGGAAGACCACCTCTCCTAGTAAGGACCAGGTGCTGTGTGTTACCATGGCTTATGTGGGGAATACTCTACGAAGAGTCAACCCACGGAAGGATGCTGGACCAGACAATATTTCTGGCAGAGTGCTCAGAGAATGTGCAGACCAGTTGGTTCACCTGACATAGAACCTCACCCAATCCCTTAACAGCAGCTCCATAGCCAAGAAGGCTCAGCAGTGTCTCTACTTTCTGCAAAGGTTGAGGAAAACCCATCTCCCACCATCTATCCTTACTTCATTCTACAGAGGGACTACTGAGAGTACCCTGAGCAGCTGCATCACTGCCTGGTTTGGAAATTGTCCCATTTTGGATGGCAAGACCCTGCAGCGGATAGTGAGGACAGCTGAGAAGATCATCAAGGTCTCTCTCACCCTCCATAATTGACATTTATATCACACATTGCATCCGCAAAACCACCTGCATTGTGGGTGACCCAACATGCCCCTCACACAAACTCTTCACCCTCCTGCCACATGACCAGACTAGGAGTTGCACATACTAGTTGAATAGTCAATTTCTCGAGTTCACTGCTCTGCAATAACACTTCAAGCTTGACGTCAACCAGTCGCTGATCATGTGATTATGACACTAACAACATGGATGCCTCTGAGAAGACAACAGGTGAGGATCCTGGTGGGTTACTGCAGCAAACCAGCAGCAATTTGTCAAGTGTGTGGAAATGCTTCACTAAAGATGAAGCCTGTTCTACTGTCACTTCCAAAATATGCAAGCCCATGCTGAAGTACAGCAAAAGTACTCAATGCACACTCACCTGAAAAGACACCCGCTGACACAACTAGCAGAAGAACAATCCAAATCCTCTCGACATCAGTCGATTAGTGACTTCATCAAACGCCCTGCTGTAACAGAAGAAAGATAGATGCAAATCATCAATTTGCTGGTGACTTTCATTGTCAAAGACATTAGACCTTTAGCTGCAGTACACGGAGAAGATTTCAGAGAAATACTGCATTTTTTAACCCTGCTACAATGTCCCATCTTACAACACACTGTGGAATACTATTAAACACCACTATGACAGCCTGCATGAAAATATGGTGAACGAAATGAAAGGCCAGAGTGTGTCGCTAACAGCTGACCTGAGGACATCCTCCACCATGGAGCCGTACATTACGGTAACTGCTCACTACATCACCGACACACGGAAGCTGATGGCCCAAGTGCTGTGTACAGCTATGATGCCAGAAAGACTTATGCAGCCAATATTGCCGATCATCTGTCTGAGATAATCAAGGAATGAGGCATACTGGTGTTCTACACAGTCCATGATAATGCCAGTAACATGAACTTAGCCATGGAGCTATGTGAAGTGTTTCCTAAAGAGCTGGGGTGCACCAGGCACACTACAGCTGGCAATAAAGACTGGTTTAGTCCTACCTGATGTGGTGAAGGCTATTGATGCAGCAAGGAAAGTTGTCAGCCACTTTCGCCACTCAGCAGTGGCCACTTGCTTCCTGAAGAAATGGCAGGAACAGCCTGGCATAAGAGCCAACAAACTCCAGGCTGACTGTCTGGTCCGGTGGAATTCCACAGTCGTCATGCTCCAGTGATTGTCCGAGCATAGGATCACAGTGCAATCTTTGCTCGCGGATGAAACAGTCACCAGACCAAGTGTCCAGAAATCACTTGCACTGAGAGCATCACAGTGGGAGCCGCTGGAACAGCTGATTCCAGTGATGCAACCTTTGGCCAAGGCTACGGAAATAATGTGTGGTGAGTTGCACATGGGGCTATCTTTCATCTATCCAGTGATTTTCAACATGATCAGCACCACTCTGCGTGTTGAAGCATCTGACCTGGCAGCTATACGCACCTTCTAGAACACGGTTCGAAGACAGTTGGAAACACGGTTCAGACTGGAGTCTGATGATTTGACGGTGTTGATCCCCATTGTGGCCAGTTCAAACATCTTCAGTTCATCCTGGAGAGTAAAAGAGAAGCTGCCCAAAGCCACTTTAACAGCCTGCTATAGGATGAGGGAGAACTGCTTGCAGCAACAGGTGGGTCCACTAAATGAAACCAATGAGCCAGCTTTATTGATTTTAAATGATCTTATATTGCTTTATGTTATAATATCTGCAGCTGTGGTGAACTTATAGTTATTAATTTTCATCCTAGGTGAGGGTGTCCAAAGCAAGGACATTTGATAAGGAAGGTGAGCCAGTAACTAGGAAAACAACCAGATTTGAGGAAGGTTTTGAGCAACTTTTTTGGGCCACACTATTACAGTGGAGGAAAATGGATTGCTACTCCACTGCAGCCGAAGAAGTCCATGATTATTTATTAACACCGCATATTCCCACCATGGAGAACCCACTGCAGTGGTGGGCCTGCAACGAGGACAGACTTCCCCGTTTGGCTAAGCTCTACAAAAGCAACTTAGCTGTCCCAGCCACCAGCAACCCAAGCAAGAGAATTTTTTCCTCTGGCTGGGAATACCATCACATGACAGCAGGCAAGCCTTCAACCAGCCCACGTTGATGCCCTCATCTTCTTGCATGCAAAACAGGATCGAAAAGTAAAAACTGTGACTGAGCAGGACTATGACAGCGAGTAGGTTTACAGGCTAGATTGTGCGTGAGTTTTGTTTTCTTCGCCAAGTTTTATACCATTATTTATTTTGCATCAGTCATTTTTCTTTTGCATCAAAGGGTGTGGTGGTGCAACGGGCTTGGCTGGGTCCTGCTCTCTGGTGGGTCTGGGGTTCAAATCCTGGTTGGGATACCTTGCGACGGACTGACGCCCTGTCCTGGGTGTGTCCCCTCTCCTCCAGCCTTATGCCCTGTTTTGGGGGGTTAGGCTTTGGCTCACCGTGACCCCGCTCAGGACAAGTGGTTTCAGCCAGCGTGTGTCTGATTTTTCTTTTGCACTCAAATCGGAGTTGTAACAGAAGCATACAAGTGTTACTGTTGCTGCTGAGTTGCAACCTGTTATGTATATTAATAATAATACTATTATTAATATACTGTTATATTAATAATATACTGTATGTATAATAATACCTTGCAGTATTATTTAATTGTAAATAGTTGTGTGTTGTAGTTGTGTTTTATTGTGTTCTTTATAGGGGGCATGCTTGAGAGAATGCATGTGACAGGAGAGCTGTGGGAGTCGGATGTGAGAAGACGAGCGAGTTAGATGTGCGCGCAGTCTGTGAGAGAGTTGTCCTAGTTGTTATTGTTGGTCGTTGCAGATGAAACAGCAGTCCGTTTTGTTGTCCAGAACTTTAACACCAGTCCTTGGGGAATCATCCCTAGAGTGGCTCTGCCCTCTTTTGGGTCATTACAATTATTTTTATATATATATATATATATATATATATATATAAAAATAAAACCTAGTATGTATGAGCTGTCTGTTGTCAGCATATGCATTCAGTTTGAGAATACAGATTGTTGGTTGTTGCAAAGCATTCCTTCCTCCTGTTTTGATGTCATCAGCGATTAGTCAAGGTTGACTCGACTTTTACCACATAATTGTTGACTTTAAAAAATCTGAAGCCATGCAACCCCTAGACCAGACTATGTAATAGTTTCTTCCCCCAAGCCAGACTCCTCAATACAGAGGGACTGGAATGACACCAACCTACTGCACACCTTTCCACTCCCTTTGTATTTTTTTTTTTTGCACTGTTCTTCTACTGTACTGTCTAATTGTATTTTTTGATGCAGGTTAGGATCTTTATAGCCATAGTATTTATTATATTGTAATAGTTTCTGTTTTTTTTTTTACAGTGTTTATTGTAGGTAAGTTTTTTTTAAAATGTAGCACCATGGTCCTGGAGTAACACTTCCATTTCACAGTATACTGAACCAGCTGTATGTGGTTGAAATGACCATAAAGCCACTTTGACTTTGACTTAATTTCAGTTTTGAATAATCCAGGGGGCCAAAATGAATGTCTTGCAATAAAGAAGCTGCTACTTTTTCTTTTTGAGAATATCAAATGTTTAAATGTCACGCCCTCCACCTCGGCACAATGAGGAACACCTCCGGCAGATCAGGGGACTAGTACGTGAAAGGAAAGCGCGAAGCGCACACAGTTGCGGAACCTTGTAACTTTCTCATGTTTCTCGCCTTAGCTCTCCTGACTTCCCCGAGTCCTCATCCTCACCCTTCGCCTTCTTCCTTGTTTCCCTGTGCCCGCTCCTGTATCTCCACAACTTGCTGGTTTACCACAACTTCTCGCCTGTTTACTGGATTACAACTCTCGGATTCTCCCTTCGGATTTCGTTCGCACGTCGGTGACCCTTTGCCTGTTTATTCAGCTATGTCTTTTGGATTACCCCTTGAGAAATCTTCCTGTGCTCCGTACTTGGATCCGGTGCTTCCTCTCCGGGGAGACATGGTGATATTAAGAATGTTAAAATCCTCTTTTTCTTAATTCAGAAATCACTGGATTTCAGATTATCGCCATCCAACCATCATCAACAACTGCTTCTCCCAAGGAGGGTCGTGGCAAGCCGCAACCTACCAGGCAATACAGGGCTCAAAGCCAAGGGTTGAGGGGACACATTTAGGACAGGACACTAATCTGTCACAGGGCACTCCAAGAAGAGCTTGAACCCCCAACCTACCACACAGCAGCCAAATCCAGTCCACCACCACACTCCCCCTTCAGACTATATTTAACTAAAAAAAAAAAAATACTACAGCTTGTTATGGTAGACTTTCAGTAAATAAGATAATGGTGTTTGCAGAGACTCAGACATAAATCCTCAGATCTGAACCTGTACCATATATTTAAAAAAATTGGATTCTTATGGGTTTCACAATAGCTGCTTAGATGCTCATTATCATCAAATGTACTAATAGTGAATAAGCATCACCGGCCAAATGCTGCTGCCACAATTCTGTTTGCTTTCCCCATTTATAAATGAGGGATAGACATGACTTATTGTAGATAGAACTGTGGTGATTTCTTAACACACAAAACAGACACATGCCAGCCACCTCTGCAAAGTGCAACAAAAAACTATTAAAAAAAAAAAAAAATACATCTAGGGCAGCCTATTCTCATAAGGAACAATGTATAAGTGAACTAATAACATTCCAGGAAAAGAACCGTAAGGACACCCATAAAGTTAGCCCATGGCAATGATTTACAGTTCTTTTGACCCATACTTAATTCAGTGGTGTTTTTTTTAAACACATATCTGGGTAATGGCACCGCTATCTTTCAACAGATAATGGTTTCATACTGTCACTGGAGATTACACACATCCCTAACATAATTGGATCCCTTACGATGAAAAATTGCTATAACAGCTTGTGGAAAGACCACACAGAGCTTGCACACCCAGCAACAGGCAACTCTAGACAACATTGTGTCATATTCTCAATCATAACTATCAATTAATGTCAATCTAATATGAAATTTGAAAGGTCAGATCATCATCATCATCATCATCATCTAGCAGATGCTAGATTCATTCAACATACATAGGATGTTACAGCTAATGCACAAATTACGATTGAATACAAGGTCCCAGCCCAACCAACTTCACCATCAGGCCACAGAGAAAGACATTCAGCATTGCCATCATACTTCTCCATGACTCAAGAGCAAGTGGCTTCATCTGCTGCTCTAACCACCACCTTAACCACAGAGTCCCAAGATGGGTATTTCATTGAGGTTGTTAAGTAGGCACCTTGCTTCATTGGTGTTTTGTTGAATTAAGCTTACAACACCTCAGAAAGGCTCAACCATAAAGTCTGGCACTATGGCATATCAGATCCACCCCCCATCTTCACATATTAGACAGCCTCCACCCACAGCAAATGCAACAACTCCATAAACTAAAACCATCCCAATTAAACAATACCACACTTGCTTACATACCAACAAAAGCTGCAAATGCACCACTTCATGAACTTAAACAATCCCAATTAACAAAACCATACCTCCTTAAATACCAACAACAGCTGCCTCCCAATGCTAATCACCTGTCACTAATGTTAACGAACACTACCCACCTCCTTCTGACCTGCAACCCCAACTACCCTGCTCTCTTCTCAATCATAGCCACTGACATGTTTTCTGATGATGTGGCTGTCACCAGGACTATCACCATGCAGGCTAACCAGAAACCATGGCTGATGGGGAAGATCCACAAACTGCTGAGAGCCTGGGATACAGCTTTCAGATGAGGGGATCAACCAGTTCTAAGAAGTTGGACTGTTCCTTTCAAGCACATTACTTACACTGTCACTTTAAGTATTCTCAGTTTTAAGTACTCTGGGTGTCTATTGTTATTTGTTACCATTATTTATTTATTTTATACACCTTGAACTTGAACAGCCAGGACCAACCTGTCCCGTGGCATAGGGGAAGCTAAGCACAGGTGCACTCAAATGATAAATGGACAATTTAATGACAACACACAGTGAAGTCACAATACACAGAGTCTGTGGTGCGGAATCCAGACCATTATAGATTACAAGCCCCACCACAGGCCTGCGACAGCAACATCTCTCTGCCAGATCAACTCAATGACTTTTATGAACACTTTGAAATGCTGAACAATATGCCTGCACTCAAGACACCACCAACAGCTGACAAACAGGTTCTGTGTATGTCTTCAGCCAGCATGTAGAGATCCCTAACTAGGATCTACTCCTGAAAGGCTGTTGTCCCAGACAACATATCTGGCTGTGTTCTAAAGGACTGTGCAGAAGAGCTTAAAGATGTCTTCGCAAGCATCTTCAACCCTTCGCTGGGTCAGGCAGTTACTCCCACGTGCTTCAAAGCAACCACCATAACACCAGTACCAAAAAAGTCATGTGTATGCTCCTGGAATGAATATCACCCCGTCACATTGACCCATCATCATGAAGTGTTTTGAAAGGTTACTCATTCAACACCTAAACTCTACCCTCCCACTCTTGACCCACTCCAATTTGCACATCGGGCCAATCAGTCCACAGATGATGCTGTATCCTCTGCCCTTCACCTGGCCCTGTCACACTTGGAGGACAAGAACTCCTGCGTCAGAATGCTGTTCATTGATTTTAGATCGGCATTCAATACCATCGTAGCAGACCCATCCGAGTGATGGCCAAGACTTGACTGATGATGGTTTAGTTGATTTATTGAAACTAACTTGACAACCTCCACCAACGTAAGAGCTGGTGTAAAAAAAAAAAAAAACACATATTTAACATTTAGCTTCCGTTCAGTCCTTCGGCAATATTAATATATCAGACTGAGTACGTAACAGAGCCATAACATAAGCATCTCATTTCCATGGACAAAACAAGTACAATTACATCAAAAAAAAAAGAGAAAACATTTACAACAATATACATGTACAAACCTTGTGCCTCTTCGGAGGGTTGCGAATCCTTATATTAAACAAATTATTTAGTTCTTGCAGCACGCAGCTAACCACAAGCTGGGATAAGTTATATCTGCACGCCAACCGCCTTAAACTAATTCGTCAAATCTAAATGCAGGGCTCTTGGGAATACAAGACCGTGTCAAAATAAAAGCCCACTTATAATGACCGTATGCCATTGCAGTTATATGACAAAATAAAAGTACAAATACAAAAGGAAAAATTTAACAAAGGTATTCACAAAAGAAGACAAGTTTTAAACATCAACTGGGGTCCTTTACAATCATCCCTCAGCAACTCATGGGCAAACACTTCCCTCTGTAACTGGATTTTGGATTTCCTCACTGGAAGACCTCAATGAGTTTGGACTGGCAGCAGAACTTCAAGCACCACCACACTGAGCACTGGGGCCCCCCAGGGATGTGTGCTCAGTTCTCTGCTCTTCACCCTACTGACTCATGACTGTACTGCAAGATCCTACTCCAACCACATCATTAAGTTTGCTGATGACACAACTGTGGTGGGTCTCATCAGCAACAATGATGAAACATCATACAGAGGGGAGGTAGACCAACTGGCTGTTAGGTGCAGGAACAACAACCTCCTCCTAAACGTGGGCATAACAAAAGAGATTGTTATTGACTTCAAGGGAGCCCATACTCATCATCCCCACTGACCATCGACAGTTCTGTTATAGAAAAAGTCAGCAACATTAAATTTCTGTGAGTGCACATAATCGATGACCTCTCCTGGACCACCAACACTGCTTCACTGGCTAAGGACACCTCAGTAACTTAAACCAGCGCTTGGCACCATGTGTACTTCCTGGGGAGGCTGAGAAGGGCAAGTGGGCCACCACACATCATGCACACCTTCTACAGAGGCACAACTGAGAGCAACCTGACCAGCTGTATCACTGCAGGGTGTGGGAACTGGAATGTCTCTGACCACAGAACCATACAATGCATAGTGTCTACAGCTGGGAAGATCATTGGTACCCCACTCCCCTCCCTAGAAGACATCTACCATGCTCGCTGTGCCTGCAACGCCTCCAAAATTCTGGGTGACCCCACACACCTCCTACAGCCTATTCAGCCTCCTGCCATCTGGGAAGAGATATAGGAACATATGGGTCGGCTCCACCAGACTTTTTCCCTCAAGCTGTCAGAATTCTGAACTCTCTACCACCATTAACATACCTGACTTTTGACCTCCCCACACCCTCCAACCAGAATGTCACCAACCACTTTAATACAGACTGCAGAGAATGTCTTTTTTGTGCCAGTGACACTTAAATCAGTGTCCATCCCAAGTCTAGCTGCTGTATTTCTTAAATACATTCTATATCAACCTGTATTAGGTCACACTACTGCTCATTTCCAGTTATTAGACAAAACAAACTTACTTTTTTGCACTACCCCTGTAAAATTTTTTACATTTCTATTTATTGAACTGAACATATCACTGCACTTTAGAGTGATAATGTTTATAGTTTTGTAGCTTGTTATTGTAAATTATTTTAGTAATAATAGTCAGGGGCAATTCCGGGACTTTTTAAATGAGGTGGCACAAGCAGGAACAAGAACCAGTCGGGGGGGTGGGTGACGGGACGTTAGCTAAGCTACCTACATAATATCATGAGACTCTTGGGAGCTTTTGAACCCGTTATACCCACGAGGGTCGTCTTTACTAGGACAATCGAGCTCCAGCACTATTGCTGCTGTTATTTGGAGTTCACGTATGCATGTTATTGTTGCAGAGAACAACACCTACTGTTCTCCCTGCGTGTTATGCACATCCAGTACGTTAACGCAGTTTAACACTAACAGCAAGCCAAACTTGATTTTCACGAGCCAGGATCCATGAGCGTCTTGCTCCTTTATTCATTATTGTCTCCAAATGACAAGTGAAAATGCGAGTGAAACTATAATAAACAGAAACAGTAAAAGAAACTTAGTCTAATTACAACAAATCGCTATAATAATAACGGTAAGCAGTTAACTCATTCACCGATAGCACGGTGCCTATTCCGACAGTAGTGCATCATGGAAATAGCACACGTGCACAAATCGCGTATTAACGTATGGAAATAAAGGTTCCGCTCAACAAAGCAATTAATCACATTGAACATTTCTTTTCCCTTTTTTTTTTTAATGAACTAAACAAATCTGCGGGCAGAACACCCCTGTCCACATATTTGAAAATATACAATTCTGTGTGTTCATACCATCAACAGCAATGCGGTCTATGGTCAAATTGTGTCTCTTCTCCTCTTTGAAAAAATGTGGTACTGTTATTCTGCATTGCAAATCAGGCAGCAACTGACAGTTCTCTAATCCAACGACACTGAGAATTGTCAGATTGACAATACACTAGCCCAATTGCACTGGAGGGCAATCATATTTCAAGGGGGGTTGGTGCCACCCCTTTAGAAATGTCTCTGGTAACAGTATATACACACGCACTGTCTGAAACCACTCAATCCATGCAGGGTCACGACGAGCCGGAACCTAACCCAGGAGCACATGGTACAAGGCTGGAGAGGGAGAGTGGACCCACCCAGGATGGGATGCCAGTCAGTTGCAAGGCACCCCAAGCAGGACCCGGCCAAACCTGCCCTGCCACTTCACCCTTGCAGTATTTGTCCTCTATGTTCACACCATGGTCCAGAAGAAACACTATTTCACTCCTATGTATGTGTTAAAGATATTGTGGGAATGACAATAAAGATGACTTTGACTTTGACTCAGCAGCTTCAGACAGGTCCTTCACCGCCACCTGTAACAAACTGTTTCTAACACTAAATTCAACCAACAATGATGCAATTGATTTAATTACAAACCCCCTGACACCTACCTCTACTGGTCTCACCTAACCTCACCACCTACGGTCTCTCGCCTCTGCCATCAGATCTGTATAGCTTGACATTTTCTATTGTTTGCCTCTCCAATAGCATCCTCAAATGGCGCTGTTAACTGTACAAAGTATACGGTCCGCATGCACTTGGAATATGATGCCATGTCTGGACTCAGTGAAGTAAACACAGTAACCTACGACACCCAGTGTTGTTTGCACACATCACCTAGCAGCTCCCAGTCCCATGCTTTACCCAGTCTACCAAGGCACCTCTGTTCTTGCCCAGTGTTACTCTCTCCCGCCCACACAAAACTAATTGTATTATTTATACTACTAAAAGGCAATGAATTCACCACCACACGCTTGCTCTCAAAAATACCTGCTAAACATTTAAGCACTTGATTATGGTGCCAAGTATTGCGCCCCTGCTCCAAACGAACCTTACATCCTGACAAAATGTGCCTCAGTGTTGCCACACCGTTGCACAACTTACCATAAACATGACCATCAACCCACTGATGAACATTCTGCTGCATCGGCAGCACATTGTATATCGTTCCAACGATGAACTTAATGCAGACTTTGTGTGTCTCTCTTAGTCTGTGTCCTCTGCATCACCCATGTAGTTTATCTCCAGGTTTGCACAGTGAACTTGTATATAGATTCTGCTGATCATTGCACTTTACGTCCATCTCTGAATGTTATGAGGTGGAAGCCCGCTCGCGGTCATTCCCGCGCCTGAGTGTTTTTGAGCAAACCGACTCATTATCCCCTCGTCTCCTCTCACTACCGTGAGATTTTGCACCACCCACCTCTCAAACCAGGAAGGAAAGCAGGAGCAAAACAAGATCGGGAAGAGTAAAAACATCTGTTCCACCATGAATTCTGTTTTCATTATGGATCTTCTGATCACCTCCAAGCCCCCTGTCCCATTCTACTGCCCTGTGGACCTACACATCTGCGGTTAAAGGTGAGTGGCATTTTCAATCATGCTTCTCAATTACTTTTAGCTGCTTAAATGACTTGGCTAGGGCAAATGATTAGTATTACAGTATTTATTGACAGTGGTGCCACTGTGAGGTCATCGGGGTATCAGGAAGGACCACGTGAACAGCCGTTGTGGATTAACTCCCTAGACAAACAACCAATTCGGTCAGGGAATGCCAGTCATTCTTCAAGTTGGTCCACATCACAACTATTTGGTTCTACTTCATCAAGGCACCCTTTACTAGTCATTGTGGGATATCCATAGTTGGTCACCCATGACCCAGCTTTTTCATGGAGTGAATTCACCTCCGGGGGTAAGCAATGCCTGCAAGTGTCTCTTGCATCCCTGTGCTGCTACTTCCATAAAGAGTCCTCAAGCAGAGGACTCAACATGCATTCCCCCGCATCCCTTGCCACTCATTACCTCTGCCATTGAACAGTTTCATGGAGCATGACATTTTGCAAAATTAGACCTCAGGAGCGTGTATAATTTAGTCTGCATCAGAAAGAGGAATGGGTGCAAGAAGGTGTTTAGCACTTCACTTAGCCATTAAGAATTTCTCACCATGCCTTTTGGTCTCATTAGTGTGCCTTCGATGTTTCAGGTGTTTGTCAATGAGTTGTTAACGGACAAGACTGGCTGACATGTTTCGGTAATTCTGGATGATATCCTGATATTTTCCTGTGCTCTAGATAAGCATGTGAGATGGAGACATCGTCCCAAGTTGTACGCCTGTGTGTTTTTCTTGTGTTAGCTCTTCCCTACACAGAGGAATTATGATGTGGGAAGCAAAGAACTTTTAGCAATAAATCTAGCTTTAGAATAATAGAGGCACGGGTTAGAGTCACTCAAGCGTTCTTACTACTGATCGATTATACAAACCTAGAATACCTCCAAAAGACAAAGAGGATCAATTCCTGACAGGCACAGTGGGCTCTGTTCTTTACCGGTTTCAATTTTACCTATCATCCAGGATAACAGAATGTTAAGGCCGATGACCTCTCTAGACAGTTTGAAGTCTCTCCCTGGAAAGGCGAGACAGGCTCCATCCTGACTGCTACCCGGTTTACCAGTGCCAATCTGCTGGACTTTGCTGGATGACATCAGGACCGCCAAACAGCAAGACCTGGGACCCAGGAAACAGCCTATGAACAAAGAATATGTCCCTGCATCAGTGTGCTCCCAGCTACTGCATTGGGCCCACAACTCTCCACCATTAGTTGACCTTAACTTGACAGCTGGTTTCAGAAAGGTTTTGGTAGCCCACTGTCAAAGATGATGTATCAGAGTTGTCATGGCCTGTACCATGTCTGCCCAAGCCAAGGTTCTACAACAGCTCACTGCTGGACTCCTGGAACCCTTTCCCATTCCTAATCGACCATGGTCGCACATTACAGTCAGATTTATTACTGACCTGCCGAGAGCAGGGGGGAACAGCACTATTTTAGCAGTGGTGGATCGTTTCTCCAAGGCCTGCAGGTTAATTCCCCTCAAGGGTATTTTCACAGTGATGGAAACAGCTTGCTGTTCCAGCAGGTGTTTAGACTCTATGGCTTCCCACAAGATATCGTCTCAGATCAGGGTCCACAGCTCACATCCAGGGTATGGAAGGCTTTCTTCTCTAGGCCAGTGGTTTCGGTCAGGCTAACATCTGGGTATCACCATCAGTCGAATGGCCTGGTGCAGCAGGTGAACCAGGAGATTAGATGTTTCCATGGTCGAGTCGAGTCATGTCCCAGCAATCTATGACTGATATAAGAAGAGTAAAGCAGTGTGGGAATTGGCACTTGTCTGGCTTCAGTACTCTGTGGCTTTCCAGAAAAGGAAGGGGGACCAACACAGACAAACAATCCTATATCAACCAGGATGACTGTGGCTGTCAATGCAAGATATCAAACTGCACTTTCCGTCCAGAAAACTAGATGACTGTTATATTGGGCCTTTCAAAACTATCCACAGAATTAATCCAGTTACCAAAAAGTGTACAGCTCCTGTCACATTGCTGAATGTGTCCCCACAGCTTTTTACTTCTACAGAGTCAGTCTCTAGCCTCCCCATCTCCACTCATGGAGGTGGGAGGATCTCCAGCCACTCACAACAGTTGAATTATTCATCTACCCCATATATTAAGGAGTTCAAATACTTTTTCCCTTAAGGTCCTCACATTACAGTAACAGTGTCACAATATCATGAACTAAACACACACACACACACACATTTTCAGAACCGCTCGTCCCACATGGGGTCACGGGGAACCGGAGCCTACCCGGGAACACAGGGGCGTAAGGCCAGAGGGGGAGGGAACACACCCAGGACGGGACGCCAGTCCGTCACAAGGCACCCCAAGCGGGACTTGAACCCCAGACCCACCGGACAGCAGGACTGTGGGCCAACCCACTGCGCCACCGCACCCCCCTATATGAACTAAACAATTTGGAAATAAAATGTAAGCTTGTAAGAGTTCTTATAAAAATTGTATATGTCTACAAATATTAGCACCATATATAAATTAGATTTATATTTTCTTAATGTTCTGATCCAGAGGCTAAAATATTTTCTATTCTTTTACTGACCAAAGCACATATTTCAAATGAGTAGGTGGACTCAGGTGTGCAGTTTATTTACAAGCAGTCAAACACAAAGTGACAAAAGAGGTCAGTGCTGTGGAGAAGTGGTGACATGGGGACAAAGATGAACAGGAATGCCAAGACAGGTACTGGGTTAGAGACAGACTTCTAAATGTCTGCAGCTATAGTATCTGAAATTCTGCCAGCAGGATAAATATTCCTTTGAAAAAATGGAAAACAGTCAAGCAAGCACAGGCTGTATGGTTTCAGATATACTAAATATTTAGGAGTAATATTCATGTTTTTTTTTTTTTTTCCTGAATAACCTTTTTTAAAAAAAATAATTCTTTGAATGGCTGTGGCACCCCAGAGTGACTACACACTGAAGTAGTAAACAACATTCTACTCTGATGATTGTCAAGCCACAGTTCTGTTCAGAAGATGTGGTCACAGAAGAAAGTAATTATCTGCCAGAATCCTTGCTGCCACGCCCACACCTCCGAGCCGACACGGAACACCTGGGACGCAACGCAGACTGGGGCATAAAAGGCTGCGTCAGACCAGCAGCTGATGCGGAACCTTGTTCAGCCTCCTCGTTTGTGATCTTCTAGCCAATTCCTGTTCCCGAACGCCTTCCCCGATCCCGTCCCTTGTTACCACTATCCTGTGCCTCTTTATGATCCTCGACCTCTTGCCTGTGTACCGACCTTGCCTTTTGGATTCTCCCTGTTACGATGTTCGCACCTCGAAGACCATTCGCCTGTTCTCTGACCTCCTCTCTTGGATTTCCCCGAAGACACCACGTATACCGCTCTGCACTTGGGTCCGCCGCTTCCTTCCAGAGCCAGACACGATACTTGCAATACTGATATAATTAAAATCAGCATTACTATGTAGAAGAACCTAGAACCTCATTTTAAAAATTCACACACATTTCCGCAAACATAAGTGAATAACTCTGCCACGCCCCCTCAGCGCAACGAGGATCACCTGCGGCGGATCAGGGAATGAGAGCATAAAAGGGAGGTTCGAAGCATACTTAGATGAGGAACCTTGTTCAGCCCTGCTCATAGCTCTTCGTGTGCTCAATGATCTACTTTCCTTCCCTGTTCTACTGTCGCCTCTCCCTTCCTCCTCTCGACTACACGATTTCCACAATTTCCTGCTTGTCTCACGGCTTTCGGATTGTCCCTTTGGTTACGTTTGTTCATCAGGAACCCTTGGCTTGTTTTGTGACTACGTTTCTTGGATTCCCCTATTAAACCCTGACGCTCTGCACGTGGGTCTGACGGCTTCCTTCCGGTGCGACAGCATGACAGTTATTTACTTGGCATTTGAAATGTTTAGACACTACTGGATTCTGATTTTAAGTACTTTCACCTTAAAATTACACATAACAAAAAACTTTCTGTATCTTTGTCTGAGCTCTGCATAGAAGCAGTGAAGTAAATGATGCTAAACCATTTAGAAAAAAAAAAGTTGTTTTCCCAACTAGTATAAGTTGAAGGGTAAAACAAATTGTAAATGTCATGGCTAAATGTTCACAGGAACTTTTATTTAAAACCTTGAACCATAAGCATTCCCTCTACAATTTGGAAAATACTGTCCTTTGTTTGAGGCCCCCTAAGGCAGGTAAAAAATGGCCTGGTGTGTTAAAAAAACTTTCAGAAGGACGCAACTAGGGCAGCACAGTGACACAGCAAGTAGCACTGCTGTCTCACGGCATCTGCGTGGTGCAAGAAGACATGGGTTTGATCCCTGTTCAGTCTGTGTGGAGTTTGTATGTTCTCCCCCTGTCTGTGTGGGTTTCCTCCAGGTGCTCTGCTTTCCTTCCGCAGTACAAAGGCATGCTGTTCAGGTTCACCCACAGTGTGTAAGTGGTAGAGAGAGTGTGTTCCACTGATTTATGGATGAGCTACCCATTGTAAGTAGTGTATCTAAGCAGTGAGTAATCTTGGTGAATAAGGTGTGTGGGCTGTTAACACTACATAGAGCTCATTGCAAGTCACTTTGGAGAAAAGTGTCTGCTAAATAAATAAGTAAATGTACTACTAAGTGGGAGAGTAAATATAAAAACAAAAGAAGATAGTAAAAATTCACCTACATACACCTGGACAAACTACAGTATGCAACTGTGACTCTGGCTGATCCAGTCAAAATATACAAAATAAGCATAAGGTTGTGAAGCTTTTGCCCATTACACAGGTTGCTAACAAATCCTAGTCGAACACAGAAAGCCTGTCTCTGATATTTTTCATGATCTAACTCCTTTTAGATGCGTATGGAAACTAGTGAAAGCCTTGACTTACTACCTTACCTTTAACTCTAGCTGTAGGTATTCGCATCAGTTTCAATATGTCCTTCACAAAAAGTGTCACTTTTCTCCTTAAAAAGAAACCTAAAATGTACAGATGATGGGTTCCTATTATGACTTTGAACAGTGATTGCAGCTTGCCTTCATTTGGTCACCTACTGTTCCATACATTAAATTTCAGTAAATGAAATGTAGATAATATGTTTCTCAGTCAGTGACCTTTATAGTGAAACAATATTTAGCAGCTTGTTATTCTCAAAATTGTGTTGATACACTCAAATAACTCTAAAAGAGGTGATATATAAGCAAACACTTTATGTAGTGAAGTGGTGGTAAAACAGATGACTATTAAAGGGATCAAACTTCCACCTAAAAACAGAGTGCTATGCAGTAAAAAAATCTGAAAAATTTAAAACATCTTGAACCATGATGGATTTTGTATAAATTTAATATTTTAATTACATAGAAAAAGGTCTGTATAGGAAATTGTTGGAGATCCTATGCCTAGAGAATGAAAAATTGTGTAAATAACTGAAAGTAATAATTAACAGGAGATGGAAAAATATCTTATTTCACATGCATATGTCAGTGAACAAAATTTAAGGGGTGAAACAAAGAACTGAAGAACACCTGGAAACAGGTGCTATGAAAGATGAAGAAGAGGGGCTTTGCGAAAGTGTTCTCTCTGATAAAATGAGTTGGCTCATCAAAGAATGTGAGGCTGAATCCCTTTCTTTCATATAGCAACCACCTGCTGTCTCTCTTAGGACTGTTCTGTACAAAAATTCTCACCTTAAAAATATACCCTCAAAAGCTCAAGGCACTCCGAACAACAGGAATAAGTACTTTGTCAACTCTGCACTTAACTATTTAAACATACATAGGAGTATGGAATAAAGTTAACACCAATATAGGAAAACAGCTATATACCCTAAGAAATATAAAGCTTTCTAATATAATAGGATGAGTGTGCATCATGTGGGGTTCCCATGTAGAACTTGAATGTTTACCTGTGACACACTAGCTTCTTGTTCATCTGTTGTGATATGCTTTCCTTCCAGTGATGCATTCTAGATGAAGATTTTTCATTGCAGCATTGGTTGAAGTTTTTCAGAGAAATTATCCAAAAGGCTTTTTATGATTCAATAAACATGACACATAACAAAGTGCTGTTACAATTAAATACAGTTAATAAACACACACACACACATTTTTTGAACCGCTTGTCCCATACAGGGTCGCGGGGAACCGGAGCCTACCCGGCGACACAGGGCGTAAGGCCGGAGGGGGAGGGGACACACCCAGGACGGGATGCCAGTCCGTCGCAAGGCACCCTAAGCAGGATTTGAACCCCAGACCCACTGGAGAGCAGGACCCGGTCCAATCCACTGCATCACCACATCCCCTCTATAATAAAAATAATCTTTATATA
Source organism: Scleropages formosus (assembly GCF_900964775.1). Taxonomy (NCBI): domain Eukaryota; kingdom Metazoa; phylum Chordata; class Actinopteri; order Osteoglossiformes; family Osteoglossidae; genus Scleropages; species Scleropages formosus. The sequence continues at coordinate 26,912,968 of NC_041821.1, forward strand.
TTGTGTAATCTTTATTTTACTTTTGAAAACTTGTTAAAACACTTTACAGTAAAGAAAAAAATTATATTGATTACAATTCTAAAACAAAATGCATTTTTAAAATAAATCAACATACTAGAAACAAAAAGTATCTGCATTTTTAAAAATCACAGCAATAAAGACAACACCAAATACATTTATCTATTATCAATAACAGAGGGGGTGTGGTGGCGCAGTGGGTTGGACTACAGTCCTGCTCTCTAGTGGGTCTGGGGTTCGAATCCCGCTTGGGGTGCTTTGCGGCGGACTGGCGTCCCGTCCTGGGTGTGTCCCCTTCCCCCTCCGGCCTTACGCCCTGTGTTGCCGGGTAGGCTCCGGTTCCCCGTGACCCCGTATGGGACAAGCGGTTCTGAAACTGTGTGTGTGTGTGTGTGTGTGTGTGTGTATTATCAATAACCAGTGTCACCTTTGTTCCCCATACGGTTAAATGCTTCACTTCAGAAGATATAATAAGGTGCATTCAGAAAGTATTCAGACTCCTTGACTTTTTTCACATTTTTTTATGTTGTGTCCTTATGCTAAAATAGTTTAAATTAATTTTTTCCTCATCAGTCTCCACTCAACACCCCATAATAACAAAGCGAAAATGGGATTTTAGAATTTTTTGCAAATGTATTAAAAATAAATAACTGAAATATCACATTGATATAAATATTCAGACCCCTTACTTAGTACTTAGTTGATGCACCTTTGGTAGAGATTACACCCTCAAGTCTTTTTGAGTTTGATGCGACAAGCTTTCAACACCTGGATTTGGGGATTTTCTGCCATTCTTCTCTGCAGATCCACTCAAGCTGTGTCAGGTTGGATGGGGTATGATCATTGGTTGGCTGTTTTCAGGTCTTTCCTGAGACGCTTGTTTGGGTTCAATTCAGACCCCGTCTCGGCCACTCAAGCACATTCCCAGAGTTTAATTCAATTTATTTTTATAGAGCACTCTTCTCATGCAGTGACACGGAGTGCTTGAACATAGGCATAGAGCCAAGAAACAAATGCATCAGACAAGGAAACAAAGACACTAGCATAATACAAATGCTTTTATACAGCTATAAGTATGTATACTGGCTATAGAGCTGTCCCTCAGACACTCTTTTGCTGTCTTTGCTTTGTGCTTAGGGTCATTGCCCTTTTGGAAAGTAAACTTTCGGCCAGTCTGAGGTCCAGTGCGCTCTGGAGCTGATATCTCTGTACCTTGCTCAACTCAACTTTCCTTTCACCCCTCACTAGTCTCCCAGTCCCTGCCACTGAAAACCAGTCCTGCAGCATCATGTTGCTACCACCATGCATCACCATTAGAATGGTATTGAGCAGGTGATGAGCGGTGGCTTGTTTCCTCCAGACCAGAAAATGTTGTTTCTCACAGTCCGAGAGTCCTTTAGGTGCCCTTTTGCAAACTGCAAGTGGGCTTTCATGTGTCTTAGTCAGGAGAGGCTTCCGTCTCACCACTCTGCCATAAAGCCCAGATCGGTGGGCTTGTGATGGTTCTCCTTCTGGCAGGTTCTCCCATCTCCTCACAGGATTTCTGGAACTCAGCCAGGATGACCATCGGGTTCTTGGTCACCTTTCTAACTAAGACCTGTCTCCTCTGATTACTCAGTTTGGCCAAGCAGCCAGCTCTTGGAAGAGTTATGGTTGTTCCAAACTTCTTCCATTTAAGAATTATGAAGGCTATTGTGCTCTTAGAAACCTTCAATCCTACAGAAATTTTCTGTTGCCTCGCCATAATCCTGTCTCTAAGGTCTGTAGGCAATTCCTTGGCTTGGCTTTGATCTGACACACAATGTCAACTATGGATCTTGTGACATTTGTGTGCCTTTCCAAATCATGTCCAATGCTGCGAAATCACAACAGGTAAATTACAAACAAGGTATAGAAACATCTCAAAGAATGTTAATAGAAATGGGATGCATCTGAGCTTCATTCCAAGTTTCACAGAAAAGGGTCTAAATACTCATGTCAATGTGTTATTTCAGTTTGTTATTTTTAATAAATTTGCAAATATTTCTAAAATCTTGATTTCACTTTGTCATTATGGGTATTGAGTATAGATTGATGAGAAAAAAAATCAATTTAAATGACTTTAGCCTACGGCTGCAACATAAGAAATGTGAAAAAAGTGAAGTCTGAATACTTTCTGAACGCACTGTATCTTTGTTTTTAATAACACATTCTTATGCGTGTTTTTGTCAAACACTTTAATGTTCCAACATACCTCCAGAAATGGCTGCCGAAAGGGGTGTTGGATATTTCATTTTTCTCTGCAACTCAATCATTGGTGGTCTTCAACAAGAAATAATGTCAGGTGACCAAATACAGAATTCTACAAATATCTGAAAGTCTTTCACTTGAGAATAGATTAAAGACAGAATAAAAAAAAAATTGAAAAACAGTTCATTAGACCGGAGGGTGCGGTGGCGCAGTGGGTTGGCCCAGATCCTGCTCTCTAGTGGGTCTGGGGTTTGAGTCCCACGTGGGATGCCTTGCGACAGACTGGCGTACTGTCCTGGGTGTGTCCCCTCCTCCTCCAGCCTTATGCCCTGTGTTGCCAGGTTTGGCTCTGGCTCCCCGCGACCCTGAATGGGACAAGCGGTTTGGAAAATGTGTGTGTGAGTTCATTAGGCCAAACAACTCCAGAGGCATGATTTCTGCATTATGTATCATTTTATGAAGTGCTGGTAGCGGCTCTTTTGACACACTGAGGGAGAATTGGGAACAGGGTCTTCAGGTGTCTTTTATTGAACGCAAATAGTAATATATGTGTGCTAAAGTCTTCCCTGTCTACACCTCCCTTAGGATCCAGGAATAAACTTCAAGTTCATTCACAGACTGTACCTCACTCCAGTGCACCTTCACAGGATGTTCCCAGGATTACCTCAGCTGTGTTTTAAATGCGATGCACTTCATAGGCACTTTGATAAATTTTCTTTGGGAATGCGATAAGATACCAGCTTCTTGGATTGGGGTATACACAACAATCCAAGAAACTTTGAACAAGAAATTATATTTTTCCTCAACTATTTTCTTGTTAAATCACAGCCCAAACTTGTTTCTTGATGGTGTTGTAGTACATTGACCATCTACTCCTGCATATTTCCTTCTGATTACTCTTGCAAAGAAATATATTGCAATGTTGTGGTCTACACCTGAAATTCCCTCTGTAAACATGTGGGTGACTAAAGTATTTAATTCTCTCCCACTTGAAAAATTCACATTTGAGTTCTATAACAACTCAGTTAAATTCTGGAATATCTCAAGTTCAAGTTCAAGTTTACTGTCATAGGTACAAGTACCATGTACAAGAATCATGAAATTCTTCCTGAATGCTTCTCCACAGGGGGGCGTGGTGGCGCAGTGGCGCAGTGGGTTGGAGGGGGTCCTGCTCTCTGGTGGGTCTGGGGTTCAAGTCCCCTTTGGGGTGCCTTGCGACGGATTGGCATCCCGTCCTGGGTGTGTCCCCTCCCCCTCCAGCCTTACGTCCTGTGTTGCCGGGTTAGGCTCCAGTTCCCTGTGACCCCGTATGGGACAAGTGGGTCAGAAAGTGTGCGTGTGCACGTTCGTGCATGTGCGTGCGCGTGTGTGTATGTGTGTGTGTCTGTGTGTGCGCTTCTCCGCAGGCTACAGACAGAGACAATAGAAATACTGCACAAAGAAAACAATGACAGTGAGTAGTGCAACAACAATAGCAATAAATAATGGTAACAGTAGTAACAATAATGCCAGTTGACAGTCAGAGAACTCAGAACGAGAGAATGAGAATGCTTAAAATGGCAGTATAATTTACCAGTGTGTTTGGGTGGAGCAGTCCAACTCTAGTTACTAAAGGTAGCACATTGGTTAGTGTTGTATACTCTTACAGCAGTGGGGTAAAAGCTGTTCCTGTACCTAGCAGTGCGGGTTCAAATAGACCTAAGCCATTTTGCAGATAGCAGGGAAGAGAAAAGTGCCCGTGCGGGGTGACTATGATCTTTCATGATGCGCATTGTCTTTCTGAGACAGCGTGTGGTGTAGGTATCCTGTACTGCTGGTAGCTGTGTGCCGATGACTTCCTGAGCTCTTTTGACCACCCTCTGTAGGGCTTTCTTGTCCTGTATGGAGCAGCTGCCACCCCAGGATGTAATACACCCTATGAGGATGGACTCCACAGCACACCTGTAGAAAGTGGTGAGGACTGTAGTGGCTTTCTTCAGATGCCTGAGGAAGTGGAGGCGTTGATGGGCCTTTTTGATGGTTCATGCTGTGTGCTCAGTCCATGGGAGTTTGGCAGTGAAGGTGACCCCGAGGAATTTGAAGCTGTTGACCCTCTTTACAATGTCCCCTCCTATGTAGATGGGTGCCTGAATCGTATCCTATTTCCTGAAGTCAGTCACCAACTCCTTAGTTTTACTGACATTGAGAGACAAGTTGTTGTCCTGGCACTACTCTGCCAGGAGCCTCACCTCCTCTCTGTGGGCTGTCTCATCGTTGTTGGTAATCAGACCCACAATTGTGGTATCGTCAGCAAACTTTATGATGGTGTTGGAGCTGTGCCTGGCCACGCATTCAGGTGTGAACAAGGAATACAGCACCGGGCTCAGGACGCTTTCCTGTGGAGTGTCAGTGTTGTGGGTCAGTGGGGAGGAGGTATTACTGCCAATCCGCACATGCTGGGGTCTGTTGGTGAGGAAATCCAGGATCAAATTGCACAATGTGGCACTCAGTCCCAGCCCTAGTAGTTTCTGGATCAGCTTGGTTGGGATGACAGTGTTAAATGCTGAGCTATAGTCCACAAACAATAGCCTTGCATAGCAGTTTTTATTATCCAGGTGAGACAGATGGTGTGAAGTGTGTGTGCTATCGTGTCTACAGTGGATCTGTTGTGATGGTAGGCAAACTGCAGTGGGTCCAGAATGTCTGGGATGGTGTCCTTAATGTGTCCCAGCACCAGCCTCTCAAAGCATTTCATTGCAATGGGGGTCACTGCCACCCGGCAATAGTCATTAAGGCAGCTCACTTTGTTCTTCTTAGGAACAGGGATGATGGTGGTGTTTTTGAAACAAGTGGGTACAGATGAACTTTTTAAGGAGGTGTTAAATATGTCCGTGAAGACAGTAGCCAGGTGCTCACTGCATGTTTTTAAAACTCAACCTGAAATTCCGTCCGGACCAGCAACTTTGCGGATGTTAACTCTGCTAAAAGTTTTTCTTACCTGTGCCACAGAGACAGTAAGACTGGTGTTATCATGTACTGTGGGGATGCGCAGCGGCAGGGTCTTTGTTTTCGAACTCAAAGTGGCCATAAAACGCATTCAGTTCGTCACTGAGAGACGCAGCAGCACCTGTCAATGATCACCTCTGTGGTTTATAATCTGTTAAAGTTTGGATTCCCCGCCACAGCCTACTTGCATCTTGAGTGCAGTTAAACTCTGATTCCACCTTCCTGCTATATTCCCGTTTCGCGCTGGCGATGGCTTTCGGAGCACCTACTTGCACTTTTTGTAAAGTCCCCAGAGATAATGAACAGTCCATTTGGGTGCTCGTTCTCGTACTTAGTGACGACGTGGTACAGTTTGTTCAGCGTGCTGTCTGTGTTCCCTTGGGGTGGGATGTAAACTGCGGCCATGAGCACAGCCGAGAACTCCCTTGGCAGGTAGAACGGTCGGCATTTGATCAGTAGATATTCAAGGTCCTTTTCGCGCTGGTGGTGGCTTTGCGGAGCTCGTGCTTGCTCTTCTTGTACGCATCCCTGTCTCCAGACTGAAACACGTAAGTTCGCGTGTGGATCTTATTTCGGATTTCGGCGGTTATCTACAGTTTTTGGTTGAGGAATGAGCAGACTGTTTTATGTGGTATGTAGACATTTACACAGTTCCCGATGAAGTCTGTGACCACTGTGGCATACTCGTCCAGAATGGAGGATGAGTTTCTGAACATGTCCCAGTCCACGAAGTCAAAGCAGTCCTGGAGCCTTTCCTCCACTTCTGGTGTCCAGCACTGCACAGTGCGCATCACAGGTTCCTCTCACTTCAGTTTCTACTTGTAGACCGGGACCAGCAGGATTGAGGCGTGATCTGACTTTCCGAGGTGTTGGCGCAGCAGGGAGCAGTACGCACCTTTGTGTGAAGTGTTGCAGTGGTCGAGGGTGTTTGAGCCTCTAGTGGGACAGGAGATGTGCTGATGGTACTTTGGGTACACATTCCTGAAATCGGCTTGGTTAAAGTCCCCAGAGATAATGAGTGTAAATAGTGTAAATAGTACACACTTCTGGAAGTTATTAGATAATGCTGCATAATCATGCCTGTCATGAATTCTAACCTTTAATCCCTGAGCCCTCACTCTATGTATGCGGACATATTTTCTTCTAAGCTGTGCACAATCTATTTCTATACTGTTTTGACCCTGTGCTGTGCATTCAGGATAAACAGGAGAGACGTTACATTCCATGCAATTATATTAAAGGCTGTACACTAGGCCAGTTCCACTGACCTCACCACCTTGCACATGAAGTCCCAGAGAAAACAATGGACAACACCTTCAAACATCTCAGTGACTCAGTACTAAAGGGCCTAATCGCCTCTCCACCCACCACCTTGATTCTCAGAGTGCCAACATCAGCTCTTCATTGACATTATAGAGTGGGCACCATCTTCGTCCGTGTTTCGTTGAGTTAGGCCTATGACACCTCAAGAAGGCTCAAGAATGACACCTGGCATCCCAGTCCCACACTCATATCTGGCACCCTCCACTCACAGCAGACACACTACTAGGGTGGAAAACCGTTACCATAACTCCAAGTATCCCTATAAACATCAATACCACACCTCCATATTTACTACCAACAAGTTACCCCTCGCCACAGTCCACTTCCTGCATACCTTACTGAAACATTAATAACTATCCTCTGACTTGCAACAGCAACTAACCTGTTCTCTCCTCATTCATAACCACTGACTAGCCTTCTCAGCAGCCTCAGAAAGCTCCTTTACTGTCAACCTTAACAAGTGGCCACTAACATCAAATTCCACAAGGCACGATATAGCTGATTTAGCCACAAATCCCCTAACATCTATCTCTAGTGGTCTTACATGAGCCCGCCACCCATGGTCCCTTGCTTCTGCCACCAAATCTGCATACTTTCACATTTTCTATTCAAATGCCTCTCCTATAGCATCCTCAAACAGCGTTGTTAACTGTATAAAGTACACAATCCACTCACTCTCCAAGTATAACACCATATTGGGTCGCAACGTAGTACCCACAATAGACTGCTGCACCTGGAGCTGTTTGCCAAAATCAACCAGCAGTTTCCATTCACATGTCTTATTCCATTTTTCAAAAGTCATCTGCTCTTGCACAACATTACTTTGTCCTTTCCACACAAAACCAGTTGTACTATTTACACTACCAATAGGCAACGAATTCACCACGACAGGCTTGCTCTCAAAAACCACGCCAAACACTTAAGCATCTGATTATGGTGCTATGTACAGTGCCCCTCCACAAAACGAACCTAACAACCAGACAAAATGTGTCTCAGCATTGCAGCAGCATTGCATAACTTATAACAGTTACCACCACCAACCACTGCATTCTGAGGAGTCGGAAGCACATTTTACATCCCTCCAATGACGAATTTAATGGGACTTGCTTCCATAGCACAAATGCCTTGCCAGAGTAGCCTCTGCCTCCCCATGCCATCCCAGTTCATCCACTAAGCCTGCTTTACCTGCATGAATGCCTGTGTATGCCTAATTTTCTCTAAATGTATCTGCTTCAGAGTCAGTGCTCCACAACTGCTGCATCCAGCCAAACCATGCCCTCCCTCTCTGCGTGTGACCAGAAACGCCCAATAGCAGGAGAGCTGTGTATCTAGGATTCCACCCCTTACCAATCTTTACCGATGGCATCACCTTCCTCACCATCACATCCTTTGACTCTGTCAATGTTATTTTCAAGCCCACTTTAGCACAGTCCTTCACTGAACTCATCACGGGCAGCTCCATTATGCCCTTACTATACATTGCTATAATACTTAAACAGTGCAGCACTCCCAGCTACTTCCTTACTGATTTGCTAACAATTTGCTCCAGCTTCTCTACTTCCCTAGCAAAAAACTTGTACACCACAAACAACCATTTTATGCACAGCAACAGCCCAAACTGCAAGCACCACAACTTTAATTTCCCAGGCAAAAAGGATGCATTGAGACTCTCAATACCTTTCACTACTTCTTCCCTCAGTTCTGAAACTCGCTCCTTTTCACACAAAATGGAAGTAAACCATTTACCTAGGGTTTTAGCTAGTTTTTCCACAATAGATGGAATTAAGTGCTCATTGATATAAAACCTTTCCTGCACCAACTTTCCACCAACAATTGATAGACTCCTCGACTTACTAGGCTTAATTGTAGCCCATCTAAAATCGTAATTCAACTTAAACAACAGACGATGACTACAAGAGGCTGTAGCCATTGCTAAAAATAAAACCAATTCATAAATAAACAAATAAATACATGAATGTTACTGGGAATAAGTAATAGGTAAACTATGTATGTTTTAAGGTGCTGTAGGTGGATGTCTGAAGGTGTCTACCTTCTTTCCTCAACCATAAACCTACCAGGCCTCCAGAAGGTCCATCTACGTATAAACACTCCAGGTGTGTCCTAAATTGGCCTTCATGTACTCATGCAGAACAGCATAAAAATAAGTCTTCCATATCATTCTTGTCTGTTTTGTACCTGTCTACCATTCTTCAACTCTCAAAATAATTTCTTCAACTTTGATAAGTAAAATAACATTTGAAAGGCATTGATAACAATTATTAAACAAAGCCATTATTTAAAATTGCTGAATGGTTCCCAGGAAGTGTCTAATTGAACACACACACACACACACACACACACACACACACACTTTCTGAACCACTTGTCCCATAGAGGGTCATGGGGAACCAGAGCCTAACCCAGCAACTCAGGGCATAGGGCTGGAGAAGGAGACACACCCAGGACAGGACCCTAGTCTGTCACAAAGCACCCCACATGGGACTCGAACCCCAGACCCACTTGAGAGCAGAACCCAGTCCAACCCACTGCGCCGCTGTACCCTCCCAGTTGAACATGCTTTACTTTGAAATGTCATAGTCCCCACAGCCACATTTGGTGACCTCCAAGAACAGATGCTTCAGTGACACTCTAACTGTTGGCTTATAAAATTTTGTGTACTCTTGTATATTCAAAATGCTTCTTGTGTTTACATTCCTGTTCACTCACGTATTCAGCTGAAGGGCCGCAAATGTCTGCTGCACTCTTTAACCTGTTTATCAGAGCCGGCCAAGCTCAGCAAAGGAGGAGGTCCACATCAACATTGCAGAGAAATGTCAGCCACAGGGTGGTCCTCAGGAAAAGGACCTGTTTACAAACCCAGTGAGCGACTCTTCCTGTTCAGCACAAGGAACCACTCCTCAGCAGCTGTCAGACTGGCTGACACCACACAATGGCTGTCAGTGCCTCCTCTTTACAATATTTAGATTAAATCAACACCAGGCTTATTATTTATACAAAGTTTCCAGACTAGAAATGGGGCACAACTGGTTCTGCTCTTGGGGTGTGAAACAGATAAATTGTCTTACATTTCCAGACCTGTAACAAATTTATGAAACTGAACTGAAAGTACATAGATACTATCAGTAAATTATATGTATTATACGTTGAAGGGATATATCAGGATTACTCCAGCATGTACTTTATTATGAAATGGGTAAATCAAGATTATTCCAGCCTTTATTGCGGTTTCAGATGAATAAATCAAGATTACACGAGTGAACCACTCCAGAGGTGGAGTAAATTAAAGTTGTGCCAGTTTCACAATCCAAAAATTTTCAAAATTTGCATAATTTAGCCAAATCAGTCCTCAAATAACAAGGTATTGCAACAACCAGCGTTACTGCGAGTTTGGGCGGGATAACGGGATGATTGTACATAGCTGGATTATGGTTAAATTGTAAATAAAGTGTTCAACCACTGGGGGGACATATGGAGAAAATAATGGGGTGACCTTGTTACCGAGTGAGACGGAAAAAACTTGGGGATGCTAAGCAGGCTCTGGAGGCTGGTTTGTAGTGCAGGTCCTTGAGGAAATGGGGTTCTTGGACCAAGAGCATTATTTCTATCTGCTAGTGTCCTACTGAAATGTTTGTTATGAATGCTCCATCTGCATCCTTCTTTGCCCCATCTGAACCCAGAGTGCTGCATGCCACAGTATAATTTATTAATAGAAATCTCCTTCTCCTACTTGAATTACTTAAAAAAACTAAATTTGAAAATACTGGGGAATAAACATATATCCAAAAACAGCCACAAAATCAAATTTTGCAAATACAAAAAAATAACACTATCTGAACCATAATAATCTAATACAGGAGGATCACTTACTCTACACATATTTTATTATGAAATTTTCTTTTCTTATATAGTTCACCTCAAAAAGAACACAAACATGTACTATGTATTTATAATTTTCTTCTTTTAAGATATACTCCTCTTCTTGATCCCCCATACTGGATGCATCTGAGCCTAGTAGTTTGCACTGTGCAAATAACTTGCATTTTTTCATTCGGGCTCCACATGGCCACAGCTATTTCTGAAAACATAAGGAAGGCAGTGTTCTGCTGTGATACCACAAACTGTATGCCACACAAATTTAAAAACTCTGCCTGGGGTCTTCCACAGTATCAAGCTTCAAGCTCCTGAGATCTGAAATGAGGAGATGATTTCTTTACAGCTACCCCCTCAAAAAATCAGCAAAAAAGCTAGCCAGAAGTTTTAGTTATTTAGACAATGCACCACTTGTATAAATTTCATTCAATGTCTCAATCGATCTTTCTGCAGCTGAAAATTAGGTTTTTTGGTGCTGTTTTGCTCTGCTCTCCCATATTCCATCATTTAAATGGTAACAAGATTTATCACAAAAAACAAAGCTTGAATCAGAATCAGAATCAGAACGAGCTTTATTGCCAAGTATGTTCGCACATACAAGGAATTTGTCTTGGTGACAGGAACTACCACAGCACAAACAGAATGACAGTGACAAGACAGGTGAAAAGATAGAGTATGTGAGCAAGGGATAAAAAAATATTTAAAAATATAAAGTACCGAATATACAAAAATAGTCACTAGATACAAATGCAAGGGAGTGTGAGTAAGAGAAATGTGATAAATAGTTATAAATATAAATATAAATAGCATTATGTATTGCACGGTTTACTCTCTAGGGGAGAGATTTAGGTGTTCATGAGGTAGATGGCCTGAGGAAAGAAACTTTTCTTATGCCTGGCTGTCCTGGTGCACAGTGCTCTGTAGCGCCGGCCAGATGGCAAGGGTTCGAAGAGGAAGTGGCCTGGATGTGAGGGGTCTAGAATGATTTTGCTCGCCCTTTTACTGACTCTGGACGAGTGCAGTTCTCTGAGAGATGGGGGGGATGTGCCGATGATTCTTCCAGCAGTCCGAACTATCCGCTGCAGTCTTCTGATGTCTGACTTCGTAGCTGAGCCGAACCAGACAGTTATAGAGGTGCAGAGGACAGACTCAATGACTGCGGAGTAGAATTGCATCAGTAGCTCCTGTGGCAGGTTGAACTTCCTCAGCTGGCGAAGGAAGTACAACCTCTGCTGGGCCTTCTTCACAATGGAGTCTATGTGGGGCTCCCACTTCAGGTCCTGTGAGATGGTGGTGCCCAGGAACCTGAATGACTCCACTGTTGCCACAGTGCTGTTCATGATGGTGAGTGGGGATAATGCTGAGGTGTTTCTCCTGAAGTCTACGATCATCTCCACTGTTTTGAGCGTGTTCAGCTCCAGGTTGTTATGACTGCACCAGACAGCCAGCTCTTGGACCTCCTGTCTGTAAGCAGACTCGTCGCCATCCCGGATGAGGCCGATGAGTGTGGTGTCGTCTGCAAACTTCAGGAGTTTGACAGAGGGGTCTTTTGCGGTGCAGTCGTTGGTGTACAGGGAGAAGAGCAGTGGGGAGAGCACACATCCCTGGGGGGCGCCAGTACTGATTGTGCGAGTATTGGATGAGAATCTTCCCAGCCTCACTATCTGCTGCCTGTCTGTCAGAAAGTTGGTGATCCACTGACAGATGGAGGTGGGCACAGAGAGTTAGGTTAATTTGGACAGGAGGAGGTGTGGGATGATGCTGTTGAAGGCTGAGCTGAAGTCCACGAACAGGATTCTCGCATAAGTCCCTGGTTTGTCCAGATGTTGCAGAATGTAGTGCAGTCCCATGTTGACTGCATCATCCACAGACCTGTTTGCTCGGTAAGCAAACTGCAGGGGGTCCAGCAAGGGTCCAGTGATGTCTTTCAGGTAGTCCAACACGAGTTTTTCAAGTGACTTCATGACCACAGACGTTAGGGCGACAGGTCTGTAGTCATTAAGTCCTGTGATTTTGGGTTTCTTTGGGATGGGGATGATGGTGGAGCGTTTGAAGCAGGAAGGAATTTCGCACATCTCCAGTGATCTGTTGAAGATCTTTGTGAAGATAGGGGCCAGCTGGTCAGCACAGGTTTTTAGGCAGGCCGGTGAGACGCCGTCTGGGCCTGGTGCTTTCCTTGTCTTCTGTTTGACGAAGACCCGACGCACCTCCTCTTCGCAGATCAAAGGTGCAGGAGAGGGGAAGGTGGGGGTTACTGGAGGTGTTAATTGATTCGTGGAGAGAGGGTCTGAATGGGTGTGGGGTGTGAGACAGGGTTTATCAAACCTGCAATAAAACTCATTCAAATCGTCGGCTAGTTGTTGAGTTGACACGGTGCCGGGGGGTGGTGTCTTGTAATTTGTGATGTCTTTCATGCCTTTCCACACCGACGCAGGATCGTTGGCTGAAAACTGTTTCTTCAGCTTTTCAGAGTAGTTTCTCTTAGCCACTCTGATCTCTTTTGCCAGTGTATTTTTGGCCTGTTTATACAAGACTCTGTCCCCGTTCTTGTAGGCGTCTTCTTTGGCCTGACGAAGCTGTCTGAGTTTTGCAGTGAACCACGGTTTGTCATTGTTGTATGTTAAACGAGTCCTGGTAGGGATGCACATATCCTCACAGAAACTGATATGTGATGTTACAGAGTCTGTTAGCTCATCCAGATCAGTAGCAGCAGCTTCAAAAACACTCCAATCAGTGCACTCGAAGCAGGCTTGTAAGTCCTGCTCTGCTTCCCCAGTCCATTTTTTAACAGTTCTTATTACAGGTTTAGCTGATTTCAGTTTCTGCCTGTAGGTCGGTATAAGATGAACCAGACAGTGATCAGAGAGCCCCAAAGCTGCCCGTGGAACAGAGTGATATGCATCCTTTACTGTGGTGTAGCAGTGGTCCAAAATATTACTGTCTCTGGTGGGACATGTAATATGCTGTCTGTATTTTGGCAGTTCACAGGAGAGATTTGCTTTATTAAAGTCCCCGAGAATGATTATAACAGAGTCCGGGTGTTGTTGCTCTGTGTCAGTGATCTGGTCGCCCAGCTGTTGCAGCGCTGCGTTCACGCACACTTGCGGTGGAATGTAAACACTTACGAGGATGAACGACGAAAACTCCCGCGGCGAGTAGAAAGGCTTGCAGTTGATGAAGAGCGCTTCTAGGTCGGGACAGCACATCTTCTTCAACGCCGTTACATCTGTACACCACCTTTCGTTGATGTAGAAGCATGTCCCACCGCCACGTGATTTCCCCGCTGATTCCGCGTCGCAATCCGCTCTGAACAGTTGGAAGCCCGGCAGATGTAGCGCGCTGTCCGGGATGGCTTCATTCAGCCAGGTTTCCGTGAAGCACAGAGCAGCAGAGTTTAAAAAGTCCTTGTTTCTTTGGGACAGGAGGAAAAGTTCGTCCATTTTGTTGGGTAAGGAGCGGAGGTTCGCCAGATGGATACTAGGCAGCGCTGTTCTAAAGCCGCGCTTTCGGAGCTTGACAAGCGCGCCGGCTCGCTTTCCGCGCTTGCGCGTCTTGGAGCGCTTGAGTAGCGCCGCTGCACCTCCGACTACAATGTCCAGCAAAACGTCAGAATAGTCGAAAACCGGTAAAATGTCGGGTGGTGTGTACTGCCGAATGTTCAGCAGTTCTTCCCTGGTAAAACTGATTGTCGGAGTATAACTAAAGACAGGGCAAACTAACAAAAACAGTAAAACAACTGTGGAGCTCCACACCGAGGCGGCCATCCGCGGCGCCATCATGCATAACCCAAAAAACAAAGCTTGAACATCCCACTATTTTTCATTGTATGACTAGTATCATTAAACACCAATATGACTGGTAACTGTCAAAGAGCACAAAAATTCAGTGATGTGATGGAAATTTTTATGATGTCAACAGCAATTGAGTTTTGGTTACCAAACTTTTCGCTTGAAATTCCCTTCATATTATTTTTTTATTGAAAATGGCTAGCAACGGAAAAGAGAGTATTTTGTTGGTGTTGAAAATAAAAAGTGGAAGACAATAGGAATAGAACATTAGGGGAGAGGTTAAGATTTGGACAATTGGTAGTGTAGTGGTTAGAGCTGCTGCTTTGGGGTGTAAAGCTCATGAAATCATCAGCACGCAGCTACCAGCAGTCCAGGACATCTACACCACATGCTGCCTCAGAAAGATGATGCGCATCATGAAAGATCACAGTCACCCCACAGAGGCACTTTTCTCTTCTCTGCTATCTGGAAAGCGGCTCAAGTCTATTCGAACTCGCACTACTAGTACAGGAACACCATTTACCACAGTGCTCTAAGAGTCTACAACACTCACCAATGTGCCACCTTTAGTAAATAGAGTTGGACTGTTCCTTTCAAGCACATTGGTAAATTACACTGTCACTTTAAGCATTTGAATTCTCATTCTCTCGTTCTGAGTTCTCTGGCTGTCTATTGGCATTATTGTTATTACTGTTACTGTTATTTATCGTTATTGCTATTGCATTACTCACTGTCATTGTTTTGTGCATTATATGTATTGGGTGGCACGGTGGCACAGCGAGTAGCGCTGCTGTCTCACAGCGCCTGGATGGTGTGAGAGAACGTGGGTTTGATCATAGTTCAGTCTGTGTGGAGTTTGCATGTTCTCCCCGTGTCTGCGTGGGTTTCATCCCAAAGACATGCTTCAGGTTCCCCCATAGTGTTTGAGTTTCACAGATGCATGGATGAGTAACCCCTTGTAAGTAGTGTATCTAACAATGTAGCCACCTTGCTGAATAAGGTGTGTGAGCTAGTAACACTACATAGTTTCTGTTGTAAGTTGCTTTGGACAAAAGTGTCTGCCAAGTGAATAAATGTGTTGTCTCTATCTTGTCTGTAGTCTGTGGAGAAGCATTCAATAAGAATTTCATGGTGCTTTTACACAGTACTTGTACCTATGACAATAAACTTGAAACTTAAAGGTTGCAGGTTCAATCCCTGCCTCTGGCTATAGTACTTCTAAGCAAGGCACTTACCCTAAAATTGCTCTGGTGAAATTCCCCAGCTGTGTAAATGGATAAATAATTATAATCTTGTGATAACCTTAACATTGTAAGTTGCTCTGGGAAAAAAGCATCAGCCAATGAATAGCTGTAAAAATCAGGTTCCTCATAGTGTGTTTCGCTGATGTTTCTATGAGTGACCCATTGTAAGTAATGTATCTAGCAGTGTCAGTCACCTTGGTAAATAAGTTGTGTGAGCTGGTAACACAACATAGAACTCACTGGAAGTTGCTTTGGAGAAAAGTGTCTGCTAAATAAATTAAGGAAAATTGGGAAAAAAATAGTACAATGTTACCAGATATGGTGCCATTTTAAATTAGTACGATGTTAACATGAATAATGTGTGAAATAAATGAAAAACATAAAGCCCCTTTATTTATACAACATAAAAGTCATGCATGTTGATTCTTTATTCTTAAGATTTACTTAATATTTTAAAAGAGGATTTACAAGATACAACAAAGTTGATTTACAATAAGGTTGTAAATTGAGGAACACCTGACCTGTATTTCCAGTAAACAATAAAAATTGAATTATGTTAAGTTTTTTGTTATAGATCACTTTTCTCACCAGGCTGACACAGTGCACTGAACAAAATTCAGAGAGTGGTACACAAAAAGGGACATGGAACAGTACAGATATCCACTTTCCAAGGTAAAAGACACAGAGAACTATTTGCTGGCAACAGTGAAGAGGAAAGCTTAAAACGACGAGTTTTCAGCCCGTCTCGTCGAACTGCTACGCCGGTGTGACGGAGGAGGACTGAGGAGAACCCGATAGCGCTTCGTGCTACTGGTAATGCGCGAAGTTCTTCGGGCATCACTGGAGTTTTCACCCGCCCCGAACGCGAGTGGACGGTGGATAAGGTAAACTGCGGTTTTTTTCCCGTTTTGCTCGCAAGAGAGTGAAGCGACCCATTGGGTCTCAACGCACAAGGTGCGTCCAGGCCTGCAACGAGGGTGTTTTACGTGTGTTAGAAATGTGTATAGGAGGTTACGTACTTTCTCAGGAGTTGTCCTGACCCCACTGGCTGAGGAACAGCTTGAAAACTGCATAGAGCAGGCATGGCTCATGGTGGATAACTGTGAGAGGCCAGACAGAGAAAAAAGATTAAAGATTATAGAGAGTTTAAAGGGTCCAGCAGCGGAGATTGCTCTGGCACTTCGATTTAGCAACCCTGATGCATCTTCGGAAGAGTATATTGAGGCTATTCAAAATACTTCTGGGTCTGCTGAGATTGGCGAGGAACTCTACTTTGCATTCAGGCTTCTGTGTCAGCATCCAGGAGAGAGGCTCTCTGAGTTTCTTTGAAGAATTGAGAAAACTTTGAGCAGAGTCATACAGAAAGGAGGTCTTGCAGCAAAGGATGCAAATGCCGCCCACCTAGATCAGCTCATCAAGGGAACTGTAGGAGCCGACATGATGTTTTTGAATCTGAGATTGAGAGAGTGACGAGACAACCCACCTGATTTCTTACAACTGTTGAGTGAGATTCGCACTGAAGAGGGATATGAAGAATCTCGACAGAAACTGAAGTCCACAGTGAAGCCTGTCCAGGCCAGAACTGTAGTGGCACATGCAGACAGTGGAATGCAAGAGCTCCAAGCTGAAGTGAAAGCTTTGAAGCTTCAGTTAGCTGAATGTTCCGCTTTGCTCCCTGCTCATCCTGTGGTGGTCCAGGAGTTCAGCATGGTGACAACTGACTCCACTGAACATCCAGAGGGTGATAGAGATATGAAAGCCCTGAAAAAAGAGGTGAGAGAACTCCGAAAGCAAGTCAAGATTATGTCAGTTAAGCCTGCTACTGTAGTCATCGAGGAGTCAGATCCCAGACCACCGTCTTCAGCTATACCATAGCGAGTCTCACTTCCATGTCGTAGACAGGGTGGGTTTTTCTGCTATCGCTGTGGTGAAGACGGGCATACGGCAGCAAAATGCGACAGACCAGAAAACCCACAGAAAGTGATCCAAAAGTTCATTCGTGCAGAACGCACAGTGAGAGTCACTAAACAGGGGTCAAGTGTTTCACCTGAGGGAAGCCCCTCAGATATTCACGCGAGTAGAGGCTTCGCTAGTACCCAAGCTGGTTCATTACCTAAAGGATTGGTGGGACCACCCTCCACTGTTCAGGTCAAGGTTGAAGGGAAGATCTGTACAGCCCTGTTGGACAGCGGGTCCCAGGTGACAATTATTTTTGACAGCTGGTATAATGAGCATTTGAGACATGTACCATTGTGTCCGGTAAGTGGATTAGCTATCTGGGGTCTGAGTGATTCTATTGATAGTTATCCTTATCAAGGATATGTGCAGGTGGAGTTGGCATTTCCGCAGAAAGGGATGACTGATGGGAATCCCATTACTGTTCTTGCTTTGGTTTGCCCCGACCCATGCTGCTCTGATAACATTCCTGTTTTGTTGGGCACTAATGTGAAAAGGGTGCGCCCTTTTGTTTTTGGCACCCAGGAAGATACGAGTGCTGATCCATCGTTGAATGTGCACTCTCTTAAGTCTCAAGTAATGACACCAGCTCTGGTGGGGCGTGTTCCCCCCCAACGCTGGAGATAAAGTGGGCAATGTCAGATGGATGGCTCCTGAGCCTTTAATTGTTCCTGCTGCTGGTAAGCACGTTGCAGTCTGTAAGATTGCAGAAACCCAGCTCATGGGGAAAAGCATTGTGATTAGAGCATGCTCCCACTACTGCTCTACCTTCTGGTGTTCTGGTACAGCCCACCGTGATACTTTCATCAGCTGTTGATAAAGAGGACTTCCTGGTTATGTTGTGCAACAAGTCATGTAAAGATGCTTCCATTCCAGCTGGCACCATCATCGCACATTTACATGTTGCCGACACAGTGACTGTTGCAAAGAGTAATGACGCCGAGGAGCCCACAAGGATTGATCCAGCCTTGTGTGACTTCGGAGACTCCCCCATTCCTGAAGAATGGAAGAGGAGGCTATCACACAAGTTAGCTGAGCGATTCAATGTGTTCTCACTGAATGAGTGGGATGTTGGTCTGGCAAAGGGGGTTGAACATAGGATCAGACTTACTGATAAGCCATTTCGAGAGAGGTCTCGGCGTTTGGCATCCGCTGATCTGGATGATTTGCAGCGTCATCTACAAAGACTGCTAGCAGCGGGTATTATAAAGGAATCCAGAAGTCCTTATGCATCCCCCATAGTTATTGCCCGAAAGAAATCCGGTCAGTTGCGCATGTGTGTGGATTATAGGACACTGAATCGTCACACTATCCCTGATCAGTATGCTGTGCCACGCATTGACGATGCACTTGGTTGTCTCAATGGAAGCAAGTGGTTCTCTGTATTGGATTTGTGTAGTGGATACTGCCAAATTCCGATGGCAGAGGAGGATAAAGAGAAGACTGCTTTCATCTGCCCACTGGGTTTCTACCAGTTTGAGAGAATGCCGCAAGGAGTCACAGGGGCTCCAGCGACATTTCAAAGACTCATGGAGAAGGCAGTGGGGGACATGCATCTATTGGAAGTGGTTATGTATTAAGATGATCTAATCGTTTTTGGAAAGACGTTAGAGCAACATGAAGAACGCCTTTTCAAGGTTCTAGACTGACTGGAAGAGGCCGGTTTAAAATTATCCATAGATAAATGCCAGTTCTGCCGCACACAGGTGACATGTGGGATACATTGTCAGAGCATGGAATTGCAACAGATCCTGCTAAAGTTGAAGCGGTAGTTCAGCGGAAACAGCCAACTGATCTTCCATCACTTCAGTCCTTCCTGGGGTTCTGTGGATATTACCGTCGTTTTATAAAGAACTTTTCCATCATAGTCCGACCTCTCACTAGGCTGACCAGGGGCTATCCTCCATGCCAGAAGGGCCGGAAAGTTGCTGGTGCTAACAAAGACTATTCAAAGTGAGTGAGCCATTTGGTGATCGATGGGATGAGTCATGTACAAATGCTTTCAGGCAAATAATTCATTGCCTTACCAATGCACCCATTCTGGTCTTTGCTGACCCGACTAGGCCCTATATATTGCATATTGATGCCAGTTTCCATGGACTGGGAGCAGTCCTAAACCAAAAGTACCCAGAAGGTCTGAGGCCCATCGCATTTGCGAGTCGAAAGCTCAGTCCTTTGGTGGAGAACTACCCTGTCCATCAGCTCGAGTTCCTAGCACTGAAGTGGGCTGTGGTAGATAAATTTCATGATTATTTGTATGGAGTGAGTTTTACGGTGAGAACAGATGATAATCCTCTCACGTATGTTCTCACTACTGCAAGGTTGAATGCAACAGGTCATCGCTGGCTTGCTGCGCTCTCTACGTATAATTTTACCATTCAGTACCGACCAGGTTGCCATAACATTGATGCTGATAGGTTGTCATGAAATGTGTTCTCCAAGGAGAGTGAGGAGTGGCAAGAGTTCTCTTCTGAGATCAAGGCTCTTTGCAAGCAGATTCGCTGTGGTAAAGAGAGTGGAAGGTTGCTAACATGTGCCGAGTTCTTGGGAGTTTCGCCTGAAGCCATCCCGGACTGTTATGCTTTTCCAACACGCCTTGATGTAGGGCATTTGGAACTTATAAGCAGCACAGAGCTGGGAAAGGCACAAGACTCTGACCCAGTTATATCCCCAATAAAGGAGTCTGTCAGGAATGGGCACGTATCTCCTTATGTGCGGGGTGAAGATTAGCAAGTCTCATTGTTGCAGAGAGTGAGTCCAAAGCTGCGAATGATTGGTAGCCTGCTTTATATAGTAGTGCAAAGGCCATCTGGTACTCAGGTACAGCAGCTTGTTTTGCCCAGACTGTTCCAATGGTACTCCAGTCTCTTTATGATGACTGTGGCCATTTCGGATCGGAGAAGTCAGCAGAGCTCATGAAGGACCGGTTTTACTGGCCAAAGATGAGTGTGGGTATTGAGGAGTATGTCCGGAATTGTGGTAGGTGCGTTGTGCGCAAGGCTCTTCCTCAGAGGGCAGCTCCACTGAATAAAATTACAAGTAAAGGGCTGCTTGATTTGGTGTGCATTGATTTCTTGTCACTCGAACAAGATTCAAAGGGATTTGGGAATGTGCTTGTTGTGACTGACCATTTTACTTGTTATGCTCAAGCCTTTCCGACAAAGGATGAGAAGGCTTCAACTGTTGCTAGAGTACTGTTTGAGAAGTACTTTGTGCACTATGGACTCCTTGCTCGCATTCACTCTGATCAGGGGTGTGACTTTGAGTTGAAGCTGATCCGCGATCTCCTAGGGATGTTGGGCATCCGCAAGTCCCGCACGACACCCTACCACCCTCAGGGAGATCCCCAACCAGAGAGATTCAACAGGACTTTGTTGTCCATGTTGGGAACGTTGGACCCTGGACAGAAGCAGAATTGGAGTCAGAAGATCAGTCAACTCGTGCATGCCTATAACTGCACGAAGAATGAGACGACTGGTTACTCCCCTTATCTGTTGATGTTTGGCAGGGAAGCTCGTCTGCCTCTAGATCTGTGTTTCAGAGTGCCGCTGGCGGGTAATGACGAAGTGCAATATCAGCGATATGTCACAAAGTTGAGAGGGTTGGAACGAATGGGAAAAGTTTCTAGCTTTCTAGAAGGACCCAGAGAGAGAAGGGGCAGAGGAGAATGTGAGAAGGAGGTGTTTGAGAGAGCGCTTCAGAGTGAGGAGGTGATATTTTTTTGGTTGCTGGAAGAGCAACCAAAGAGAAAATATCATTTCATGTGGATTGTGTAGGCAAGTTTTAGTTTCTGTGGTGTCCTCATGGTACGATGAGACGTCCAAATAAAATGACGAGTTTTCAGCCCGTCTTGTCGAACTGCTACGCCGGTGTGACGGAGGAGGACTGAGGAGAACCCGATAGCGCTTCGTGCTGCTGGTAATACGCGAAGTTCCTCAGGCATCGCTGGAGTTTTCACCCGCCCTGAACGCAAGTGGACGGTGGATAAGGTAAACTGCGGTTTTTTCCCCTTTTGCTCGCAAGAGAGTGAAGTGACCCATAGTTTTGGGTCTCAACGCACACAAGGTGCATCCAGGCCTGCAACGAGGGTGTTTTTACGTGTGTTAGAAATACTCCGGAGTATTCGAGGCATTATTATTGGTATTGTGTGCAAACAAGAAAAGAAGGTTCTGTACCAAGAACCTTCTAATCTGTTGTGTCGAAGTGTGTAGCACCGAGGTTGTTCGTTGTTTGTAAGATATTATTGAGTACGTGTGAAGAAGTTTGTGTTTTCTTATGTTTGGTTGTTGTATTTGTTTTGTGATGGGAGTTTGGGGTTAGTATTGTGTGTATGGGGAAATAATTTTGAATATTCCTTTGGGTTTTAATGGTGTTTGGAGAATTTAATAAATGTATTTCGTTATTGAAATACTGGAGTTGGGTTATACATTTAGTTGGAATAGAACCTAGGGACCACCCTCATAATTAGGTGAAATGGAGGGTGGTGCTACACAAAGAAGGGGAAACAATGAACTTCTGGGAGGTCCAAGTAACAGTGGCTGCCCACCCCTCCTGAACAATCTAATACTGTGACAGGAGACCCATGTGGATATGTTGTAATGTAAATATCAGAATGTCTGTTAAGGGGTAGAGCTATAGTCCTGGTGTGTTGAAGCTGTTGATTCTTTAGTTTATGTTAGGCAGTCAAGGGAGGGATCCAGGCATTAGGTAACCTGTCAAAGGCCCAGCAGCATGCTGGTGGTGCCCGCCATGTTAGTGATGTAAATGAAAAATAACTGTGCAGGAAGTGCAGTCTCAGAGCTGCTATACTTTTGGTTCTCTTTTTGTCCTCAGTTGCAGAGGCTCTTAGATGTTGATACTAGCAGTTGCTGAGGAGCATGGACGGAAAATATTGTGTTGATGTTCACTGTGTTGCTGCACCCACACACTGCGACTTGCTGGCCCATCATCTTGTTTGTTTAGCTTTATCTTTCCTCCCATAGAACAACAACACGCAAATGAAAATTCAGCCTCAACATGGTTTAGTTTAATGCAATAGGAAATCATTTTTAACTGAATATTATTTTTTGGTTAACAATACTCAAGAGCAATTATTTCTTCACATATTAGTAAATAACCAAATTGTCTTCTGTGTATATTTTCATTGGCTGACTTGTCCTGCTTCAGGGAATTTTACTTGGTAGCACAAACTTTTACTCTGTTTCCCTATATGATGGGGGAGGGGGGAGGTTAGTTTCATTAGTAAAGCATTACTTTGCCTGCTGGGGCCATGGTGCTGCAGCAGGTTTGACCAGGTCCTGCTCTCTGACAGGTCTGGGGTTTGAGTCCTGCTTGGGGTGCCTTCCGATGGACTGGTACCCCATCCTATGGCCCCTCCCCAACCCCACATTGCCAGGCTAGGCTCCAGCTTGCCGTGACCCTGCTAACAACAAGCAGTTTCAGAAAATGTGTGTGTTTCTTTAGATAAATTCTGGAGTGTTGATGCTACCGGACTCTGTGTAGACATGGTAGCACTCATGGAGCCTCTGTTTAACTCTTCCATGCTTCATTGAGAAATTAAGAAAGCAACATCTATTTAACTGTTTCCAGCTGTTTGGTGTCAGTTGTTTGGTTAAGTCTGAGCCCTCCTTTAATTCATCAGACATGCAGAGAGCATCAGTGAAAGTCCTGTGTCCAGATAGTTCAGTTCAATTCAATTTACTTTTATGGAGCGCTCTTCTCACACAGTGACACAGAACGTTTTAACACAGGCATAAGGCAAGAAAAACAAATACATCAGAAACAAAGAAGACAGCTGACTAATGACTACCATAATATAGTACTTTTACAAAGCTATAAGTATGCCTACTGGCCATGAAGGAAAGGAACAAAAACTCACAGTTGAAAGTTGAAGGAGAAAAAACCTCTGGGGGTCCAAGGCCCAGTGGTTGCCCATCCCTCCTGGGCATTCTAAGTTAAGTAACAATTCTAAGACAGTTAACGAGTAATAATGATATTGTTGCTGTATAGTATCTTGAATCCCCAGCTCAGCATGGAATGTCTCATCCATCATGGTTGGTCATCATCTTCAGTCAGCATGGGATTCGTCTGTCACCACCAGCTGGCCTCTTCAAGTCTTATGTAGCGCGATAGTGCTCAACAAGAAGAAAGAACAGGGTTAGTAATTTATAACTTAAGTCATTTTAATATGCAACTGTATAGATAGTTCTTTTCCTCTCTCTAGAGTTCTCTAAAGCATTGCTTTATTACCACACAGCAACACAGGCCTAAAAAAACAAAGAGTAGATTATCAGGACACAAAACAGCAGCTTCAGAAAGCCATTACATATATGACACATATTCAGTCCAGCATCAGGAACAATAGAAGTACTGAAGCTGCTCATTTTATTCTCAACTGGGAGTAGCTGAGAGGGAACAGAGGAATAAAATAAGGAATAAAAGTTAGTAAATGAAGCTATATGAAACATGTACAGCGTGTTGCTTGAGGAGACAGTAGGAGGAACTTCCTATCCAGTTTCTTGAGAAGCTAAAAAGGAGTGCCCACCCAGCTGCTGGACAAGCAGACACATGCGATTACCTGGAAAATTTGATAGAACAGGAGTACTGAGGACTGTTTGGAAAATGTCTGGACAAACCTAAATGAAAGAATATGTAACCTGTTGCTGGAGAAGCCACTACAGAGGATTATCTGACCATTTGCTTGAGCAACCAGGATCTGCCTGTGGTACCAGTTTGCCTTGTCAAATACTTGGTAAAATTGAGTTTTTGAGCATTTTGTCATACAGGGTGCAATTCATGGTTGTGCAGCAGGTAGTGCTGCTACCTCAAAGTACTTGGGCTGTTTGACCATAGGTTCAAACACATCTTAGTATGTCTGGAGTTTCCATATTCTTCCCCGTGTCTGTAATGGGTTTCTACAGGTGCTTCGGTTTCCTCCCAGTCCAAAGACGTGCAGTTCAGGTGAGATAGACGCTCCAAATTGCTTGTAGTGTGTGAATGTGTGTGTGTGCTGCTCTGTTACAGACTCACATCCTGTCCAGGATGTACCCCCCAGCTTCAAACTGGGTAATTTTAGAATAGGTTTCAGACCACTGTGACCCTGACCAGGACAAGTAGTTAAGGAGAGTGAGTGTGTAATACATTTCATAACGATACATGTGTAATAAAAGGGCTCAAATGGTTTTAAAATCAAAAATCAAAAACTGTTGTTTAATAAATCACAGATGAGGTAATAGATTATTCAGCATCCAAGAGCATTTGCAAAATCAATCTAGGAGTAACATATTGACTACTTTTCCAAGAAATTCTCTTAATCTTAAATTGTACCCCTTGACTTGGATCATTGTGGATTTTTTGTCCTTAAATGAAAAGCTCCATTAAAAACAAGCTTGTTAATCCCAATTGCTGTAAATGGTGGACTGGGGTTTTCTGTCTAGAAGTAGCCTTCCAGTATGCTCCCACAGGACATATGCTGGAGTTTCTAAGTAAAAGCCAATGTACATGCCATGAAGACTGGGGATTAGTTGTGTGTGTGATCTCTTTTTGAATTTTATTAGGTTGCTGGTTTTCTCCTCCGTGAACCGCCACCTTATCGTGGTGGAGGGGTTTGAGTGCCTGAATGAGTCCAGGAGCTATGTTGTCTGGGGCTATATGCCCCTGGTAGGGTCTCCCATGGCAGACAGGTCCTGGATGACAGATGAGACAAAGCGCGGTTCAAAAACCCCTTATGAAGAAAAAATCAAGGCTTTCGTGTACCCCGCAGGTACACTCTGGAAAGGACACCAGTCCATTGCAGGGTAGTGTGAAACACATACAGTATTGTGTATATAAACACACAAACATACTAGAGGCAATTTATCACCAGCAGTTCATCTGAACTACTTGTCTTTGGACTGTGGGAAGAAAGTAAAATACTGTACATGGAGAAAATCCAGACAGACATAGGACATTCAAACCTATGGCCAAACAGCCCAGACACTGTGAGGCAGTAGCGCTGACCAGGACACCACCATGCTGCCCATAATTTTAATGCATCCTGAAATCAATAAATGTTCATTAACAGTTCAGTAATTACCATAGCTCTACCCAAGATATTTTAAATAGTCTTCCCTTGATATAAATCAACCCATATCTGTTTCATTAAGCTTTAATTAATTGTGTAGATGATAAAGTTGAAATTGGCCTGAAGCTGACAAACCTTAGATATGTGTCACGGTTGCGCGTAGCGCAGACGGACTCAAGTGCAGAGAGTTCGGATCGACGTGCACGGAAGCCGAATCAGAATCCATAATCGTAGTCGAGGGGCAGGCGAGGGTCAGGCGATCAGCAAACATCGTAGAAAGGGCTAGGCAAAGAACGTGGTCAGGAAGAAACAGGCAAAGGGTCGAATTCGGAATGGGTCTCTCAGTAATACGGTTCGCAGGGAAACGAGGAGGCAAAACAAGGTTCTGCATCTGGGCTTCCTCGGCTTCCCTCTTTATAGTCGTTCCCATCAGGGAACGGCAGGTGTCGCAGATGTGCCAGATGCGGAGAACGTGACAGTACCCCCCCCTCCACGGGCGGCTCCGGACGCCCTGGGCCGGGAAGGGGGACGCCCCCGGGGGAGCGGAGCCGGGCACTCGGGATGGTCCCTATGGAAAGCGGCCACCAGGTCGGGGTCCAGGATGTCCGAAGCAGCCACCCAGGAACGCTCCTCCAGACCGTACCCCTCCCAATCCTCCAGATATTGCAGTCGACCTCTCCGTCGGCGGGAGTTCAGCAGGGCTCGGACTGTGTAGACATCGTCCCCTGTGAGGGGTAGTGTCGACGGTGGCGTGGTTTCTACCGGTGGCTGATGGAAGGACACCCCAACCGGTTTCAGGAGGGAAACATGGAACGTTGGGTGCACTCGGAGGTCAGGAGGCAATTGAAGGCGGTAAGTAACTGGCGTGACACGACGTACTACCTTGAAGGGGCCGATGTAGCGGGACCCGAGTTTCTTGGAGGGGGTCTTCAGGTGAAGATCTTGGGTGGAGAGCCAAACTCTTTGTCCGGGCAAGAACAAAAGGGTGCGCCGGTGCCAGTCAGCCTGACGTTTGTGGCGTTCCACACTGCGGAGCAGGTGGGCCCGGACCGTCCTCCAGACGCGGGTGCTCTCATTGTGCTATGTCTCCACAGCCTGAACAGGACTTGGAGAGGTCTCGCTAGGAAACAGGACAGGTTGGTAACCTAGCACACACTGAAAGGGCGACATACCTGTGGATGTATGAGGCGCAGAGTTGTGGGCATACTCTGCCCAGGCCAGGTAGCGTGCCCAGTGATGGGGTTTTTGGGAGCAGTAGGCTCGGAGAAACCGTGCAACATCCTGTTGTAAGCGTTCTACATGGCCGTTGGCTTGCGGGTGGTATCCCGATGTAAGGCTGACCGTTACTCCGAGCCGGCCCCAAAAGGCCTTCCATACCCGAGAGGTGAACTGGGGCCCTCTATCGGACACAATGTCTTCGGGGAGTCCGTAGAGTCTAAATACTTGTTCGAACAGAATCTCCGATACCTCGAGAGCGGTAGGCAGCTTCGGAAGGGGCACCAGTCTGCAAGCCTTGGAGAAACGATCTATGACGGAGAGGATCACGGTCTTACCCTCTGAGACCGGTAGGTCCACTAGGAAATCCAGCGCCACATGGGTCCAGGGTCGGGTCGGCGTAGGCAAGGGTTGTAGGAGACCCGCTGCCTTTTCGGGGACGGTCCTGGTCTGAGCGCAGGTGGCACAGGCCTGGACGAAGTCCCTGACGTCATCGGACAGTGAAGGCCACCAGAACCGTCCTTGGACCAGGGAGAAGGTACGTCAGATCCCGGGATGCCCGGCCTCCGGAGCCTCATGGGCCCATTTCAGCACCATTGCACGGTCAGTTGGCCTCCCGGGCGGTTCTGGCTCGCTGTCCTAGGCTTCTTGGATGTCCTGGAGGAGTTGCCACTGGACCGGACCCACCACGCATCCCTGGGGTAGGATCTCCGCTGGGTTGGGGGGCAGTGGTTCTGGGTCATGAACCTGCGATAAAGCATCCGCCTTCCCATTCTTGGAACCTGGTCGATAGGAAACAGTAAAGCGGAAACGGGTGAAGAACAGCGCCCATCGGGCCTGGCGGGAGTTCAACCGTTTTGCGGTCTCTAGGTACTCCAGATTTCGGTGGTCTGTGAGTACCACGAAGGGATTGACTGCACCCTCTAGCCAGTGACGCCACTCCTCAAGCACGAGCTTGATAGCAAGGAGTTCCCGGTTCCCAATGTCGTAATTCCTTTTGGCAGGGGTCATCTTCCTGGAGAAGAAGGCACAGGGGTACAACTTGGGAGGGTCCCCTTGCCGCTGCAACAGGATTGCACCCACCCCTACCGAGGAGGCGTCGACCTCCACCACAAACGGCAAGGAAGGGTCCGGCTGTTTCAGCACTGGGGCGGAGGTGAACCGTGTTTTTAACTCCTGGAAAGCCTTCTCCGCCTCCGTCCCCCAAGGGAGTCTCCGGTCCTTGCTTGCAGTTAACGCAGTAAGGGGTGTGGCGACTGTGCTAAAATTACGTATGAACCGCTGATAGAAATTGGCGAACCCAAAGAAACACTGGAGCGCCCTTACCGTGGAAGGTCGAGGCCAGGAGGTCACTGCACCCACCTTCCTGGGGTCCATGGAAACTCCCTCCTGGCTCAGGATGTAGCCCAGGAAGGAGATTTGGTGTTGGTGGAACTCACACTTTTCTGCCTTCACATACAATCGATGTTGCAGGAGTCGCCTGAGGACCGCCCGGACCTGTGGGATATGCTGCTCTCGGGTCTTCGAATAGATTAGTATATCATCTAGGTAGACGATGACACAGTGATGCAGGAAATCGCCCAACACATGGTTGAGAAAGGCTTGGAAAACTGAGGGGGCATTAGCTAGGCCAAAAGGCATGACCCTGTACTCGTAGTGACCTAGTGAAGTGGAGAAGGCCGTCTTCCATTCATCTCCCTCACGGATCCGGATGAGGTTATATGCACTGCGGAGGTCTAATTTTGAGAACCAGGTTGATCCATGGATCCCCTCCAGCGCCGAGGTAATCAACGGTAAGGGGTGTGGGTACTTGACCGTTATGGCGTTCAACCCTCGGTAATCTATGCACGGCCTCAGTCCCCCGTCCTTCTTACCGATAAAGAAGAACCCCGCCGCGGCTGGTGATGTTGACGGCCGAATCAGGCCCGCTTCGAGGGCCTCACTGAAGTACTCCTGCATGGCCCGTTGTTCAGGTAACGACAGGGGATACACCCAGCCCCGAGGTGGTGTGGTACCTGGCAAGAGGTCGATAGCACAGTCCCAGGATCGGTGAGGGGGCAGTTCGGTTATCTTTCAGTTGTTCTGGCTATAAGGCAGAAGGTGAGTGAGTAAAAATGTTAGGGGAGAGTACAGTTGCTCCTTGACCTACGAACTTAACTGGGACTGACAGTTGGCTGGTTAACGTTCTTAAAACAAATATGAAACAGGTAACAGTCGAGGTACTTGTCTATATGTATGCATTTATCTATATATCTAGTTCTATACACAGCTACTCCTGTAATGTGTGCTGGCGAAGCGGTGGTATTCACCTAGGTCACTGTACTTTTAGAATCGCCAGTCTGCGCATACACTTGCATTTAAAAGTTTGGAATCACCCAGAAATTTTCATGTTTTTCAAAGAATTTACACTTTTTTCAAGGTAATTTAGTGCTATCAATGTAACATTAATTTAATTAAAAAATATAGCCAACACATCATTAGTGTTGTTGCAAATTACTGCTTGAAATGACTCATTTAATATTTATTATTCACACATGACTGTAAAGCCCCATTTTCAGCAGGCATTACTCCAGTGTAATGGTTGTGGTAATGGTAGTACTGGTACAATACAGTAATGATAAACTGTCATGGTAGAGAAACCTTTGTAATTGTGTTAGCATAGCTGAAATCAACTATTCTGTTCAGGAAAGCAAGTAAATTGTATTCCTTCAGTTGCAACGCACTAGCATTCCTAATAATTTCTGGATTCAAAAATGGCCACAACAAAACAGCTTTCTCAAGAAACACATCAGTTTGGAAGTTGGTAGCAGACGTGGGAAAACAGCTGCAGATGCCGTAGTGCATTGCAGTCATGGCACTGAGACCTGATCTTGTACTGAACTCCGAGGGCACACGAGTAGTATACTTAAGTGAGTTAACAATACCTTTCAAAGATGCAATGGAGGATGCCTTTCAGAGTAAGAAATTGAAGTACGCTGAGTTGGCCTCTGGGGTGGGGGAGCAAGGCTGGCAGTGCGCTATTAGACCGGTGGAGGTGGGTGCAAGAGGGTTTCTTGCAAAATCAACCACTTCACTGTTGTTGGATTTTGGTTTCAGGGGTCGGTCATTAAAAGCAGCAGTTAAAAACTTGTCGGAGGTAGTGGGAAGATCCAGTCAGTGGTTGTGGTTAAGGAGGCAGTAGAATGTTTGGGGGAAGCAGACCTGAGCTGGGGGGGGTTTGCATAGGTGAATATTCAATGTTAATTCTTCTTGTTGCCTCCATGTGCTGATGTGGTGTGTTGGTTGGGTACTGGTTTGTGGGTGGCTAATGGATGCCTGGAGTGGGAGGTTTCTTAGTGGGCGAAGTCACCAGGACTGCACCGTGGGCATGGAGAGGGGTGAGTCTGGGATGCCAGATCTCACCGTTGAGCCTTCTGGAGGTGTCATGGGCTCAATTCAATGAATTTTCAATGAAGGAAGGTGCCCACTTGACAACCCCACCGAAGTGCTCCCAGTGAGGAGGGTAGTACCTGTCTATGACATGGGCTGATTTGGAGGTGGAGGGAGATATTCTGAGGAGAGGTGGGTGGTATATAGGGTTTGAAGAGGGATGGAGTACTGAATGCATAGTTGGATTGTGTCTAGCCCCTTTAATTTTAGCACAAG
Organism: Scleropages formosus; assembly: GCF_900964775.1. Lineage (NCBI taxonomy): Eukaryota > Metazoa > Chordata > Actinopteri > Osteoglossiformes > Osteoglossidae > Scleropages > Scleropages formosus. Next base: position 26,943,324 of record NC_041821.1, read on the forward strand.
GGTTTGAACATCTTTCCCTGTGTACTATTGTATGGTGGTATTTTGCAAAATAAAGGTTATTCCAGATTGCCAAGAAACTAAAGATTTCATACAAGGGTGTACACTGCTGTTTTGAGAGAAGGCACAAACTGGATCTAACTAGGGTAGAAAAAGAAGAGGAAGGCCCAGATATACACAAGAGAATAAGTACATCAGAGTCTGTAGTTCGAGAAACAAATGCCTTACAGGTCCTCAGTTGTCTGCTTCCTTTAATAGTACATAACAAATACTGGTGTCATTTGCAACAGGGAAAAGATAACTCCGAGATGCTGGCCATAGAGGCAGAGTTTCAAAGAAAAAAATCATATCTGAACCTGGCAAAGAAAAAGAAAAGGTTAAAATGGGCAAAAGAATGCAGGCATTGGGGAGTATTATGGACAGAATGACTGTTGCAGATAACACTGGCGTTGACAAAATATTCCAAACTTTTGAACACTAGTGTACATCTTTCCTTCTGTTGGTAATATGCATTTTTGCTCGCTCATGACATGTTCTGGAGAAAAGTTGCCTGTGGAAGTTCAAGTCCAAGCACCTAAAGCCATCTTGGAGTGCTGGTTTCCCTTGTTAAGTGAGCTGATAAAGAGCAGCAGCAAGGTTTTTCCAGATGTGAACAGAGAAGCACAGCAATAAAGTTGGTGCCTACCAAAATGCTTTCCTTCAAAAGCGTGTTTGCTAAGATGGGTTCCTGCTTACTGAAATGCTTACTTTTCTGACTGCCCAAAAGCATGTCTTTGGAAGTGAGTTTTGGCCTACCGGAATGGTTACTTGTCTTATTGCCTGAAAGCGAGTCTGTCAAAATGAGTTGTTGACTATCGGAATGCTTACTTGTCAAACAGCCCAAAACACTTTCTGGAGTTTATTCACAATTATTTATTCTTCTCTTTTGTTTTTTTTTTTGGTCCTGTTTTGTGCCTGATTTTAATTTGTGACGTTGATCGCAAATACTGATAGTCATGACTACTTATCACTGGAGTCTCGTGAGTACTTCACAAGAGACAGACAAAAGTGTGCTCCGCTTCATGTGGCCAAAGCCCAAGTAGGGGCCGCATGCTTGAGCACTCTTTGTGTGCACCTTTCCCAGGCAGCAGCTACAAATAGGGTGCACACGGGCACTTACGGCCATACCACCCTGAATACGCCCGAACTTGTCCGATCTCGGAAGTTAAGCAGGGATGGGCCTGATGAATACTTGGACAGGAGACTGCCTGAGAATACCAGGTACTGTAAGCCTTTTTTTTTTTTTTTTTTTTTTTTTTCCCTTTCGCACGTGATGTACCGTTTTCTGTCACCCCTCACTTTTTCAGGCTCCAGCCAGGGATCCCACCTGGGAGCATAGGAAAAGAGCAATTATTGTCTGGAAACACTCTTCAATATTTCACTTCTGTAGGATTTCACTGGATTTTAGTTATTCCTTGTGTTTAACACTTTTGTGACTGTAGGAGTGAATTCACAATTATTTATTCCTCTCTTTAGTTTCTTTTTGTCCTGTTTTGTGCGTGATTTTAATATGTGACATTGATTGTAGTACTGAAAGTCATGACTACTTTTCATTGGAGTCTCATGAGTGTTTCACAAGAGAGAGGCAAAAATGCACTCCTCTTCATGTGGCCAAAGCCCAAGTAGGGGCCGCATGCTCGAGCGTTCTTTGTGTGCTCCTTTCCTGGGCAGCAGCTATAAGTAAGGTGCACACAGCGCTTACAGGGCTTGATGCTTGTAGATCTGAGGCTGTATAGTCTCGTCTAGAGCTGGTGGCTCTACTTCTGGTGCTGATCACGTGATGTTGTATGCATTAGACTGGTCAATGCACTCACTTGTCCACCTCATAGGATCGAGAGGGGTTGCGTCCAGGTGAAGCTCATGGCTGCGTTGCTCACTCACGTCAAGAGCTGCCTCTAGTACTTTAGCTTCAGTTACTGCTGCAGCAGTTTCTCTTTCTAATGCCATTTTTTCCATTGTTGCCACTGCTTAGGCTGTTTCCAGCTTTATTGTTGCCTCTATTCTGGCTTTTTCCAGCTTAATTCTCATTTCCTCATCTGCATATGCTAAGCGTGCTTTGCCTGCTTCTGCTTTGGCCCTGGCAACAGCTTGACTGCTTGGATGAACAAGACACACCTGATCTAATTTTCAGTGAAGGTGCAGACTCCATTGTTTTCAACAGACTTACATTGTGTCATTCTGAGCTCCTCATACTTCAGCCGCCTTTTCAAAGTACTGTCCTCTACACAGCCTTAGTGGTTTGACAGTCACCTAAACTCCCAGCCTTCACACGACTCTGAAGACAAGTGTTTCTTTTGCCCACAGGTTTAATGGTTTTAGGCAAGGGGTGAAACTGAAAACAAAGAAATTAACATAGTTTATCAATAACCCAAGTCCAAATAAGTATACAAACCATAAAGCATCACAATTGGTCTAATGTACAAAAGCAAATATACATTAGTTAAAATAATCCTTAATGATTCACTCTGATTTATCAAAAGACTATCAGAGAATTTTTATTCTGTATTTCAGTAAGGCAACACCATCAATAAGTTAACATGACTACACAAAATTATAACATTTTGTGACAAAATAGAGACTATAACATTAATAAAGTGAAACTGAATTGAAACATACAGGTGATGCTGTTGCAGGGTATTCCTATTCCAAATCTCAGCCATATATGTAGTGTAGTGCTGAGTTAATTGTTTGATGGAGCCAGGTGAGCGTTTGGAGGCAGCTGATTGTTGAGTAGTCTGACTGCATCAGGGAGGAAATTGTTGTGGGGTCTGCTGGGTGTGGTGCGGATGCTCTTGTACTTCCTGCCAGATGGCAACAGGGCGAAGAGTCTGAGAGGGGTCATCCACAATGCTGGTGGCCTTGCGGATGCAGCAGTTTTTGTATGTGGAGTCAATGGCGGAAAGAAGAACTCTGATCTTTTAAGCTGTTCCTACCACTCGCTGTAGGGTCTTGCGGTTGGAGACTGTGCAGTTCCCTTCATGTTGGGTGTGGTGGCATATGTCTGTAATCTTTGCACCTGGGAGACTGAGGCTGCTGGACTACTTGAGTCGGGGTTTCCAGTGCCATAGCAAACGGGAGCCCTGGTGACGGTCAGCATCGACATGGTGCTTCTTGGAGAGCCTTGGTGCCCCAGGTAATCTAGGGAGGGGTTAACCAACCCAGGCTGGTGACAGAGCAGGTGAAAGCCCCCGTGCTGAACGGTCTGTGGGTTGCCCCTGTGAGTAGCGGCTGCGGTGCTGCCAAGGTGAAAGGTGGCTTAACTCTAAGTCAAACCCAATACCTATCTTTAATCTTAATCCTAACACTGTCTCTAACCTTTTCCAATTCCTGTCCCTAACCCTGTCCTAACTGTACGCTACATACTGGGATAGCCATATACAAAACCTAAATCCTCTTCTAACCCCAACTATATCCCTATCCCTATCTCTGTCCCTAAGCCTATCCTATCGTTTTCCACAACCCTATCCCTGACTCTAACCTCAGCCCTGTTGCTGTCCCTATCCCTAACTCTGAAGCAAACTTTAACCCAAACCCTAACTCTATTCCTGTCCTTATCCCTATCTGTAGCTTTAACCCCAACCCTTTTACTGCCCTTGTCATGCTGGAACAAGGGACGCCAGCATGAATGTGAGTGGGACCCAATTGTGGCATCTGTCTAATGAACAACAAATCCAAAGCACGAGACAAAAGCAGTAGTCGGGGACAGACGATGTGCATTCGGGGTTTCGAGGACAGACAAGGAGCGTAGTCAGTTAAACAAAGTGAGGTCAGAAGCCAGGAGAGGAGGACGTAGAATGGATGGGAATTGCTGGAGACACTGAAGTCACGGTTGATCGTGAGAGGTTCCCTAATCAGGCATGGACTCCCCATCCGTTTAACCCTTGCCACCTCGATGAGGGGCAGGTGTAAGCATGTCAAGCCACAACAAACGAGCCCTTCAGCCACACCTTTAATGAAGAAGGGGCACCCAGCGTGGGGCTTCAACCCATGACCCCAAGATTAAGAATCTCGTGCTCTTGCAACTGAGCTAGTCTGGTGTACTGCTGCTGCTGCTGGTGCCGCTGCTGTTGGCACCTGTGCTCCTGTGGACATGCAAGCAAGATTAAGTGTGAAAATTTAGAAAGGGCACAAAGAAAAACTGGCTGTGGAATCCATCTCGTCACCTTCTCTCTCTACCTTCACTTGTCTTTTGACTTCTGCTGTTTGTTCAAGTGTGGTGTGAAAATATGTTCAAGTAGTCAATATTCTCAAGCGTGTCACGTTCTCCGCATCTGGCACATCTGCGACACCTGCCGTTCCCTGATGGGAACGACTATAAAGAGGGAAGCCGAGGAAGCCCAGATGCGGAACCTTGTTTTGCCTCCTTGTTTCCCTGCGAACCGTATTACTGAGAGACCCATTCCGAATTCGACCCTTTGCCTGTTTCTTCCTGACCACGTTCTTTGCCTAGCCCTTTCTATGACGTTTGCTGATCGCCTGACCCTCGCCTGCCCCTCGACTATGATTATGGATTCTGATTCGGCTTCCGTGCACGTCGATACGCGCAACCGTGACAAAGCAATTAATATGTTCTAATGTGATGTAAGAGTTAAGAAGTTCAGAAAATGTATGCTGTCTGACGCAGTGGAGAAACATTGATAGGGAAAACGAAACGCAAAGAAAATTTAACTTTTAGAATGCGTCCTGGCAGACTTCAGAAACGGGGGACAAATTGTTCAGAGTAAAGATCACTTTTGTGTCGGATGCAAGGGAAGTTTTGAAAGTGTTGCCATGCCTTATGAAGACATTGGTGTAAGCTTGCAAATAAAAGGAGGCAACACAAACCGATCGGGGAGAGACACCCAGCTGTTTGGGGCTCTCCCATCGACCGATGTTGTGAAAAGTCTTTTTGTGCCTTCCTGTTTTGTGCAGATGTCCACATATGGAAATATCATTTCTTTCACAAGGATTAGGGTTACGTTAGGGTTATAGTTAAGGAAAAGGATGGGACTAGGGTGAGAGTTAGTTAAAGGTTTGAGGACTGTCACATGCACTCAGCCCGCACCTGTCCCTCATCAAGGTGGCAGGGGTTAAAAGACCGGGAGTCCATGCCTGACTGCGGAACCTCTCACGATCAACCGCGACTTCAGTCTCTCCAGCAATTCCTATTTGTTTTACATCCTGCTCTCCTGGCTTCTGACCTCGTTTTGTTTAATTGACTACATTCCTTGTCTGTCCTCAAAACCCCGAACGCACATCGCCCGACCTCCCATGGAGTCTGAATGGGCCCTCTTCAAAAGCGCCATTGTGGAAGCAGCCAGGCACAGCTGAGGCCAAAAGCTTGTTGGTACTAGTCATGGTGGCAACCCGAGAACCTGCTGGTGGACACCAGTGGTAAGGGAAGCCGTCAAGCTGAAGAAGGAGGGCTTTAAGGCCTGTTTGGCAAAGGTGGAGAAACTCTGACCTCAAATGAGGACATTGTTGACAGGTAGAAGGAACAATTTGAGGAACTTCTAAACCTACTGGAGAGATTTGCCTCCCTTACAGGAGTCAGGGCCCAAGGCTTCTGGGGTATCAGAGTCCCAGTCTATGCCAGGGTGCTGGAAAGGAGGCTCTGGCCAACAGTTGAACCTCACATTGAAGAGGAACAATGTGGGCTCCGTCCTGGCCGTGGAGCAGCGGACCAGCTTTTTGCCCTCTCGCCGATAATTGAGGGGGCACTGGAGTTCACTAATCCAGTCTACATGTGTTCTGTGGACTTTGAGAAGGTCTACTGTTGTGTTTTGCAGATGCATTTATTATACTCAAACACGAATAAAGAAAAGACACGGTAGATTGTTTTTCTTTCTTTACTGAACCACGTGAAAGCAACAACTCTTCTACACTTTTTGTACGTATTACCTGGCCAACCAGCCTCTTACCCACGTTACTATTAAGAGTGGCCTATTAACACTTATCCCTGAGTTTATACAAAACTCAATACACAACAACACCTCCCCTCTAGATAAAGAAATCTAAGACAACCTATACCACTGTCACAGCAATTCACACTTGTTACCAACAAACAACCCATAACAATGACACAACTGCAATGTCCCTGCGAGCCCTTATCTTGTCATAACACTTGTGCAGGCCATTTGCATCAATTTTGTGTCCACAACATGAAATGGTACTCTTGAAAAACTCACACTTATCACATGTTGCACGCAGTCCATAATCTCCTTGTCTCTGTAGGACACGTGTCAAGTTCTCCAAACGACTGTCATCATCCTCTCCAGTGACTATAATATCATCAAGGTAGCCTTCTGTACCAGGACATCCTTGAAGTACTTGCTCCATCGCTCTTTGCCATAATGCTGGTGCTGAGGCAATGCTGAAAACCAGTCTATTGTATCGATACAAGCCTTTGTGAGTGTTAATGGTCAGGAACACTTTTGAGTCCTCCTCCATTTCCATCTGCAAATATGCTTCTGCCAGAACTATTTTACTGAAAAACTGTCGTCCTGATAATGAAGCAAAGATATCCTCTATTCTCGGTGGTGGATGTTGTTCTGCTTGCAGCTCAGAGTTGATGGAGACTTTAAAATCCCCGCACAGTCTTACAGTTCCGAACAACTGGAGGTGCCCAGGGGCTCCAGTCAACTTTGGACAGTATTCCTTCAGCTTCCAACCGATCCAGCTCCATTTCTGCTTTTGAAATTTGGGTATTGCGCCCTCAGCCAGGGTTGTGTTCCTGTTGCTGGTTGAACACCACTGCAGCATCATCCACCTTTTTCGGTTTCTCTTGAGTGCCTGGCAAAACAGGAACTGAGACTTGTAGACTTTTTATGGATTTCCAGTCCAACTGTAACTTTCAAACCAGTCACGTCCCCAAAGTGCTGGTCCTACTGTTGGAACTATGTACAGATGTAGTTCGCACTGTTGATTGTTGCACTTTGCAGTAACTGTCACCACACCCAGCGGAACTATGGGCTCACCAGTGTATGTTTTCAGTTTAGCAGGCGATGGCTTCAATTTTGCTTTTGTGAAATGTCTTTCAAACTGTCTGTGACATCACAGATACGGCAGAGCTTGTGTCTAGCTCCATTCTGACTGTCTTTCTATTCACTTGTGGTGTTAGCCAAATTGCTTGTTTCAAGTCACCTTTCAGACTGTAGATTCACAGAGTTGCCAACCCTGCGTCGCTTTCGTCATCTGATTTTTGAGCAACAGCATGCACATCTCTACTGTTCTTTCTCTGAGCCTTGTATTGTCTGTCTTTCTCATGGTATGAAATATCAGAACGACATGCTCTTTGTATGTGTCCAACTTTGTTGCATTTTCTGTATGTTTCAGTTTTGAATCTGCACTGGTTTTGCTTTGTGTCCACCCTTGCCACAACGGTAGCACAATTCTGCATTCTGCACTGTTCTCTTCAGTTTACATGCAGTGGTCACTTTCTTCAGACATTTTCGCTCTGGATCACAAATCTACTCCATCTCTGGCAGCTGTTTCCATGGTGACAGCAACTTCAACTGCACATTTGAATGTGAGATCTGACTCCGTAAGCGGCCTTTTCTGGATACACTCTTGTCATACCACAGATTAGACGGTCTCTCAGTGCATCATTCAGTCCATCTCCAAACTGGCAGTGTTCTGACAGCTTCTTTAGTTCAGCCACATAAGCTGCAATAGACTCTCCCTCGTTTTGGTGACGTTTATGAAACCTAAAACGTTCCCCTATAATCAGCGGGTTTTGTGCTAAATGTTCCTGCAGTGTTTGCACAATATTATCAAAGCTGAGGTCTGCAGGCTTTGTAGGGGCAGTGAGGCTCCTCAGCAATGCATAAGCTTTTCCTCCCATCGCACTTAACAGCACTGACACCCACTTGTCATCGGCAGTGCCGTTGGCTTTGAAATACTGCTCGATTCATTCACAGTACATTGTCCAATCATCCGTAGCACTGTCAAATGCACCAATTTGTCCGATATTTCCAGCCATCTTTCTTATGTTATTTCACTTACTGGTCTGTATTGCGCTTCCCCCTCTCTGTCCGAGTGGATCCGTTACACTTCTCCCAGGAAAGAAAACGTCCATCCACAAAAAAAAAAAAACTAGGAGAAACTTCTGTGTAATATCCGAAAAATCCTTGTCAACTGTCATGTTTTACAGGTGTATTTAAGACACGATGGATTGTTTTCTCTTTCTTTCTTTACTGAACCACATGCAAGCAACAACTCTTCTACACTTTCTGTACATATTACCTGGCCAACCAACATCTAACCCATGCTACTATTAAGAATGGCCTATTAACACTTATCCCTGAGTTTATACAACACTCAATACACAACACCTATGATCGCGTTCGCTGAGAAATTCTGTGGGAGGTGCTTTGGGAGTGTGGGGTGCCGGGGCCACTGCTGCAGGCCAATCGGCCTCTAACACACGGAGCGAGAGCTGCGTGTGCATACTCAGCATGAAGTCTAGCCTATTCAGTGTTTGTGTTTGGACTCTGCCAAGGTTGTGCCTTGTCCCCACTCCTGTTTGTGGTCTTCATGGGCAGGATATCAAGGCGCAGCCGAGGTCAGGAGGGCATTCTCCGTGAGGGCTGGAAGGTGATGGCTCTGCTTTTTGCGGATGATGTTGTCATTTTGGCATCATCACATGGATGCCTCCAGCATACGCTGGAACGGTGTGCAGCCAAGCATGAAGTGGTTGGTATGAGGATCAGCATCTTCAAAATGAGTCCAAGCTTCTCTCATGGAAAAGGATGACATGCCCCCTTCAGGTTAGGGGAGAAAATTTGCCCCAGGTGAAGAAGTGTAAGTATCTTGGGGTCTTATTCACAAGTGAGGATGAGAATTCACGGCTGCATCGGCTACGACGGATGCGGGCATTCAGGAAATGGGAGGTCTGTACAGGTGTCTGCGGACCCCTAAAGGCCCACACACAGCTGGATTCTGTGTAAATTGTAAATGAGGTGGAGGAGCTTAAGTATTTTGGGGTCTTATTCACAAGTGAGGATGAGAAGGGAGCGTGACATTGGTTGCAGAGTGACAGCTGCGGCAGCAGTAATGTGATCGCCGTACTGGACTGTAGTGGTGAAGGGGGAGCTGAGCCATAAAGCAAAGCTCTCTGTTTACCAGCCAGTCAGTCCCCATCCCTACCCTCACCCATGCTCATGAACTCTGGGTAATGACCAAAAGAAGGAAATCACGGATACAAGCGGCTGAAATGAGTTTTCTCTGCAGGGTAGTGGGACTCACTTTCCGTGACAGGGTAAGGAGTTTGGCCATCCGGGAGGAACGCAGAGTAGAAGCCGCTACTCCTCCAATTGAGAGGAGCCAGTTGAGGTGGTTCAGGAATCTGCTAAGGGTATCCCCTGGGTGGCTCCCTTTGGGGGTATACCAGGCACAGCCAACTGGGGCAAGACCTCGACGTCGGCCCAGGACCTGCTGGAGAGGTGGTATCTCACAGTTCTCCTGGGAGTGGCTGGGCATCCCCTGGGTTGAGCTGGAGGAAGTTGCGAGGGACAGGGAGGTCTGCTCTTCCCTGCTGTTCTTATTGCCACCGCGACCCTAGAAGGACAAGTGGGCAAGAAGATAACTGGATAGACAGGACTGCTGCAGGCTCAACAGCAGCGTGGAAAATGCAGCTAGAGTAAGACTCACAAGCTGCGGGTCAGAAAATCAAACCCCAGTCTCCTGTATAACAGACAGGAAGACTCCCCACTATACTAACAAGAAGGCAGCTGTGTATGGCTCTTCTCTTTCTCTGTGCTACTGGAAAGCATTCCCTGACAGCGCATCAGCCTCCCCAAGTCGCGTGACAAGCATTTGGGTGCTGCGTCAGGATAGCTGAGCAGTCTAAGGCTCTGTGTTTAGATTGCAGTCTTCACTAGAGGCATGGGTTTAAATCCCTCTTCAGAAGGTCTTCAGCTGGTTCCTTGTAGCACCATTGAGTGAGTCTACCAGCTTGGGCCACAAGGGGGGGGGGGGGGGGGGAGTGTCCTGCTTTTCTGGTAGTTGTGGTTAAGACACACACACACACACACACACACACACACACACACACACACACACATCTTCAGAACCGCTTGTCCCTTACGGGGTCACAGGGAACCGGAGCCTACCCGGCAACACAGGGCGTAAGGCCGGAGGGGGAAGGGGACACACCCAGGACGGGGTGGTTAAGACAATGGACTAGAAATCCATTGGGGTTTCCATATACAGGTTCAATTCCTGCTGACTACACTCTGCAAAGGGGTGGGTGCTGGTGTGCTGTTGCAAAATCAGCCCTGTGCTTTTCCTTCCTCTATCAATTTATTTATTTAATACGAAAAAGTACACGAGTAGCTGGGCAACACACAGCCCTCCATTTGGACTTGGTGGCACATGTCTTTAATCTTTGCGTCTAGGAGACTGAGGTTGCTGGACTGCTTGAGTCAGGAGTTCCGGTACTTGGGTGCACGGTGGTGAACGGGTGTTCTGGTGACGGTCAGTACTGACATGGTGCTTCTTGCAGTTCTTGTAAACCTAAATTCTAACTTGTCTAACTGCCAAAGAGCAAATCTGTCAAAGTGAGTTAGTGCCTACTGGATTGGTTACTTGTCTGACTTCTCAAAAGCGTGTCTGCCAAGATGAGTTGCTGCCTCCAGAAACACTTATTTGTCTAATTGCCCAAAAGCGAGTCTTTCAACGTGAGCGCTTGTGTACCTATATGGTTGCTTGTCTAACTGCCTAAAAGCGAGTTTCAATGTGAGTTCTTGGTACCTAAATGCTTACTTGTGGAACTGCCCAAAAGCAAGTCTTAGAATGTGAGTTATTGCATACCTGTATGCTTTCATGTCTAACTGCCCAAGAGTGAGTTTTTCAATATGAGTTGTTGTCTGCCGAATGCTTACTTGTATAACTGCCCAAAAGCAAGTTTTTCAGTGTCAGTTCTTGCATACCTAAATGCTTACTTGTCTAACTGCTCACAAGCAAGTCTGTCAAAGTAAGTTCCTGCTTACGTAAATGCTTTCTTGTTTAACTGCCCAAGAGTGAGTCTATCAATATGAGTTCTTGTCGACTGAATGCTTACTTGTCTAACTGCACAAACACAAGTCTGTCAAAGTGAGTTCTTGCCTGCCGAAATGCTTGCATGTCAAACTGGCCAAAAACATGTTTGCTAAAGTGAGTTCTCTCATCACTAAATATTTAATTGTCTAACTGCTCAAAAGTAAGTCTGTCAAAGCGAGTTCTTGCTTACAGAAATACTTTCTGGTCTAACTGCCCAAGAGTGAATCTTTCAATATGAGTTCTTGCCTACAAAATGCTTTCTTGTCTAACTGCCCAAAAGCAAGTCTTTCACTGTGACTTCTTGCAAAGCTATATGCTTTCTTGTCTAACATCCTGAAAGTGTGTGAGTGAAAGTGAGATCTTGCCTCGCTAAATGCTTGTCTAGCACCTCAAAAGCATTTGTCAGAGGATGAGTTTTTGCCTACCGAAATTTTCACTTTCCTTTGTCTAAATCATCTTACGACCTTGGGTTTGTTTACTACTCTGCTTACAGTAATTTACCCATTTATACAGCAGGGTTATTTTACTGTTTCACTTCAGGGTAAGTATCTTGCTTAAGGGTATAGGGAGGAATAGGGATTCAAACCTGATCTAAATTTAGGGAATTACACTTAAGGAAGAAATTACTGCCAAAGGCGCCTCTACTAAACATCTACTGTACTTTCATTTCAGTGCTGGTTGAACAAGTGAAAATTTAAAGTCTTATTTTTTATATATTTTGAACAATAGGGGTTTCTTTTTGGAGGGTCAGCAGCTGTTCTTGATCTCAGCACATTTTTTTGTTATAAATTAATCACCATGGTAATTTCCCTATGGCACTTTCACTTCCAGCCCTGCTGTTGTTATGATGTTCTTTCTAAAATCTACATGACCAACACACTCCAGCCATGCAGTGTGACATTACAGTAACAAGATAAAGCTTCTCTGTGCTGAGTGTGTATGATCCTGATATTTTGGGTTTCTTCCCACTTTGGAAAACATGCAACAATTAATAGAATCTTACTGCTACAGGTATAAAAGCTCAACAGTAGGTTAACTTACACATATAACTACTTTCGCTGCTGATATAAAGCACCTTTCTAACAAATCATGGGCAACCTAGAATGGAGAGCTTGTCTAAAAACCAGATGCGAAACATAGCTCACTTATAGAAACATTAGTGAGTTGAATTGTGTTCATAATTCACAGTAAATTATAGTGAAAACAAAATTGAAATGAACACAAACTGCGCAGCTAAAGAAGTACTGCGGTCTGTTGGTGCACGTTCTCCGGAACATTTCTGTGTCCCATAGCAGGGAGTGGGCATGACTCCGTGGATTGATAATATGCGTCTGTTTGGTTGTTTGTTTTGGTCGCCATTGTTGGAGTAGTTTCGGTTTCGATTAGGAATCTCAGGTGATAGGCATTAGCCTGGTTTAAGTTAGCGGCTGGTGATCCGTAGCATTAACAGTTGAGACTGCCTCCTGGTGCGACGACTCGGGGTACAAAGACAAGGGAATCTACCTGTGGGAGTCTATCGAGGAAGGCCACCGGTACAGTTGTCTGCAAGAGATCATGCGTAGAACATGTCGACCATCAAAGTCTTCTACGGTAAGCGAGCCGTGGAGTCAAACCCTCCATCTTGCTTTAATTTCTCCATGGGACTCTGAAACTGACAGTCTGCTTTGAGAAAGGCTGAATTCATACCAGCCTACACCTCCCATCTCGCCCTGGACTTCCTGGCCCTAACTGAAACCTGGACCACCGCAGACAACTCGGCCACACCTGTAGCACTCTCCACTAATTACTCCTTGCCTCATGCCTCTTGTTCCACCAGCAGAGGTGGAGGCACAGGCCTGCTCATCTCTCCCCGGTGGAAATACTCTATTCTTCCTCTTCACCTGCCTGATCTGTCCTAATTTGAATGGCATGCTGTCTCTATTACTGCCTCAATCACTCTCCTGGCCCTCTCGGCTGCTTTTCGGATGACTTTGACTTGTTGAGTTCTCTGCCAGGGGACAATGCTCCGTTGATTCTCCTGGGTGACTTCAACCTGTATGTCAATGACATTCATGCAAGCGGACTTCTGTTGCTCCTACAGTCCTTTGATCTCTCCCTGTCCCAATTCCCTGCTGCTCACAAAGCAGGCAACTGTCTTGACCTTGTATTTTCCCACAACTGTGGCTGTCCTGTCCTCTCTGTCACTCCGCTGCATGTCTCTGACCACTTCTTCATTTCCTTTCAACCCTGCCTCACCATTAATTCCTCATCTCTTTCTGCACTTGTCACCTTTCACCTCAACTTAAAATCTCTCTCACCTTCCTGCTTTGTCTCTGGTACTCTGTCCGCTCTCCCTTCTGCTGCACAATTCTCGGATCTATCAACAAATGATGCCACTAACATTTCCTCTCTGCCCTGTTTTCCTCCCTTGATTCTCTCTGTCCTCTTTCTTCCAGACCAGCACACCCCATTGCTACCCCATGGCTGTCTGATACGTTACATGCTAAAAGGACCAAACTGCAGGCTGCAGAGCAAAGATGGCATGAATCCAAATGCCACGCCCCACTCAGCACAATGAGAATCACCTGCGGCAGACCAGGGGATGGGTGCATAAAAGAGCGGCTCGGAGCACACGCAGACGCGGAACCTTGCTTCAGCCCTGCTCCTTACCTCATATACCTTTCCCATTCCACCTGTCCTTTACCCTGTTCTCCCGTTTCCGCTCCCATCCTTTTCTTGACTCGATGGTTTCCACGATCTTCTGCCTGTTTCCCAGATTACGGCTTTTGGATTGTCCTCTTGATCACGTTTGTACATCGATGACCCTTTGCTTGATTTTTGACTACGGTTCTTGGATTCTCCTATTAAACTCTGGCGCCCTGCACTTAGGTCCGACAGCTTCCTTCCGGTGTGACACCATAACACCAAAACTCCATCGCACCTGGATGCCTATCAGTCACTCTTAGCTACTTTTCACTTTGCTGTCTCTTCAGTTAAAACCTCCTTCTTCCACAACAAAATAGTCTGCATCTAAAAAAACCACACAGACTCTGCCACCTTATCACCCTTTCTGTGCCCCACCGCCTCCTCCTCCTTCTTCTCTCATTGCTGACGACTTTGTTTTGTTTTTTAGAGACAAAGTCAAAGCAATCACTGACAAGTTCTCAGCATCAACCTGCCCGGTTTGTGCTGGACCTCCCCTGCGAAGCTATCCTCTCCAAATTCAAGCCGCTCTCCAAATCAGAAATCTCTAACCTCCTGATATGGCACAGAGCCACCACCTGCTCGCTTGATCCGATCCCATTGTCACTCATACAGAACATTTCCCTGCAACTCTCCACCTTCATCTCTAACATCATCAACTCCTCGCTCTTCTCTGGCTGTTTGCCAGCTGTCTTCAAAACCGCTCTAATTTCACCTCTGTTAAAAAAATCCCTCCCTGGATCCCAGTCTAGTTGAAAATTACAGGCCGGTCTCTCTCCTCTCCATCCTTTCTAAAACCCTAGAGTGGGCGGCCTGTGATCAACTGTCTGATTTCCTAAACTGGAACCATCTCCTCAATGGTTATCAGTCTGGTTTCAAAGTTAGTCACTACACTGAGACAACCCTTCTGGCGGTGTCTGATGCTCTCCAAGCCGCTAGAGCCGCCTCCCTCTTCTCAGTCCTCATCCTCCTTGATCTGTCTGCAGTATTTGACACAGTCAACCACCAGATTGTACTCTCCTTTCTTAATCAGCTTGGGATCAAAGGTGCGGCACTAAGATGGTGAGTCCTACCTATCTGACAGATCCTATCAAGTGGTCTGGTGGAGCTCTCGTTCTTCTCCTCTGCCTCTCTCAACCAGTGTTGCACAGAGCTCAGTATTGGGTCCTCCTCTTTTCTCGATCTACACCTCCTACCTCGGTCCGGTCATAGCCTCCCATGGATTCAAATACCACTGCTATGCTGATGACACCCAGCTCTTCCTCTCCTTTCCACCTGTTGCATCAGACATTTCTGCATGCATTGCTGCCTGCCTCTCGGACATCTCTTCATGGATGCCTGATCACCACCTCCAACTCAACCTCTCCAAAACAGATTCTTTATCTCCCAGCTGGCCTGTCCTCCTGTCATGATCTATCAATCAAACTGGACAACTCACTCATCTCACCTACCTCCTTGGCTAAGAGTCTGGAAGTAACAATTGACACGAGTTTTTTTTCTCAGCACATCGAAGCCACAACCCGGTCCTGCAGATACATCCTGCATAATATTCATAGGGTCCGTCCCTATCTCACAATTGATTCTGCCCAAGTACTTGTCCAGGCCATGGTGACTTCCCGTCTGGACTACTGCAGCTCTGTCCTGTGTGGCCTTCCTGCTACTGCCATCAAACCTCTGCAGCTATTACAGAATGCTGCTGCACAAGTTGTGTTTGATTTGCCAAAGCGTTCCCACGTATCTCCTCTACTCATTTCTCTGCACTGGCTTCCTATAGCTGCCCAATTGAAATTCAAGACCCTGGTTATTGTCTGCAAATGCATCAATAGAACTACTCTCAGCTGTTTACAGGACTTGATCAGCCGCTACACTCCAGCCCTTCCCTGGTCTGCGTCTGCTCGCTTGGTGGTCCCCGCGTACGAAAGGTAAGGCACGGAGGTTCTCGGTTCTGGCTCTGTTGTGGTGGAATGACCTTCCCCTGTCACTCAGAACTGCTGAAACTCTGTCTACATTCAAGAAGGGTTGGAAAACTCACCTTTTCTGGACCCATTTCGCCCAAGATCTCTCCACCTCATGTACAGAATAAATGTTTATGCACCGCCACTTCATGAGCATCCCTAGATAAGCCTTTATTCAGCCGCTACTCCAGCACTGTATATGATTGTTTGTGTATCTTATAATATATATTAAAAAAATAAAAAATAAATTGGTGGGAGGGTATCAGGATTTGTCAATTTATGTAATGTACGTTGCTTTGGACAAAAGCATCTGCTAAATTAATAAATGTAAATGTAAATGTTGGCTCAATCAGATAAAGGAACCTAAAGATAAAACTCCACTTGTCTGTAAACAAGCTACACCAACTGTTAAGGACACACCTGGCCTCACCTTCCCTTTTTAAGTTTGTTTTAAAGTAACTGCCAGATCTGCCTCTGGTGTTCATTTCTTCCTAATACCATTTCACCAGGTCTATGCCTTTAGTCCAAGATGTGGTGTTTGTCAAACAATATACAGTAAATAATAAATTTAATTGCCAAAGCAAAAAAACATATTTTCACGCCTCCAATTTCACACTTTTCTTAATTATGCACATCAGTGAGATTCCTGACTGATGGAGTTTTGATACCAGTTTGGTGAAAATCAGTAGAGATCTATCAATGGTGTGGACCAGTAAAATACACTTCCTTGCTAGATATGTGAGAATATTCAATGTAAATAAATAAGTGAACAAATAGAGGGGGGCGTGGTGGCACAGTGGTGCAGTGGGTTGGACCGGGTCCTGCTCTCCGGTGGGTCTAGAGTTCAAGTCCTGCTTGGGGTGCCTTGTGACAGAGTGACAGACTGGTGTCCTGTCCTGGGTGTGTCCCCTCCCCCTCCAGCCTTACACCCTGTGTTGCCAGGTTTGGCTCTTGCTCCCTGCAACCCTGAATGGGACAAGTGGTTCAGAAAGTGTGTGTGTGTGTGTGTGTGTGTGTGTGTGTGTGTGTGTGTGTGTGTGTGTGTGTGTGTGTGTGTATGTGAGAGATATGACTAGGGGTCATATGATAGCTGGGATTGTAGTTGGAATAATATCAGTGTTATTACAAGTTGGAGAAAGTGTAACACTTTACACGTTAAGGTTCTGTCCAAAGAGAAACTGCAGTTCATCAGGTAAGACAATTTTAATGACTTGTGCAAACATAAGGTAGCATCCCCCCCATGAAGCTATTAGAAACTGGCTCAGGAATCTGGGTAAAAACTAACGTGCTCTTTATTAGAGACACACATGGCTTTCACTAACAGTCTTGACAAAACGCTTCAGACAGTACAAGAAGTGCAGAACACTGTGTCACTCCCAGCCCCACTACTGCGCCCCATGGTTAAGGGGTACCCCTGGAACTCCTCAGAATTCCCCCATCCAACCCTGAACATAAATAAAACGACAACCAATCAGCACAACACACACACAACTAAGTACGCACATGAACACTAACATCAACTATTTACACGATGCTGGAATGACTCCCCTCAGCGCCGTTGCAATAATATTAACATCAAGACAGACTATTACTTACTAATATTTTTCCCTTTTTTATGTCCCTTAAAGGTGGATAAGGTTTGTTTTGATACGTTTGTGCCTATCTATTCTCCAATATATTGCTGAATATTTTATCTATTATCACTATACTACGCTGGATTAATTTTTTTACATTTTCGAAATTATTACGATTAAGGAAAAATTCAGCATTTTCCTGTTAAAACAAGAATACCCACTGCAGCAATCAGAGGATAGTGAAACTGATCAGACACAAGTGATACAAATTATATTATAAAATTATTAAAATGAATTATTCATTGACTAAATGTTGTTTCTAGTTGATATGAGCCTTGAATTGATGTTGGCTCTGCAAAGATGTCTTTAAACATTCAATATGAACACATAACTGCTTATTATTGGTACTGTTACTAAATTTATATTGTGTTGCTTCTCTTTAAAATCCGATTGTTTCTTTTCCCAGATTCCTTATCAGATCATCATAAATTGCTAAACAAATCAACAAGGGATAGACTTGCAGTAGGATTAAATTATTAAATGCAGAAGGATTTGCACTGGATTAAATGACTCACCTCAGCCTGTTAAGCAAAGATGAGAAGAAAGACCTTTCAGAAGACATGAGGCAGTGACACGCACATTAACGACAATTTAGTCACCAATTCACCTGAAGCACGTCTTTGAACTATGGGAGGAAACCAGAGCACCTAGAGGAAACTCACACAAACATGGGCAGGGCATGCAAACTCCAAGACTTTGTTAATCAAACCTGCATCCAGTTTTACAGTCCAGGTGCTATGAAGCAGAAGTTCTACCTGCTGGCCATACAGACTTAGCAGAGATCAAGCCCACATCCTTTTACACCACCTAGGTGCTGTGAGACAGCAGCACTATTTTTGCCCCTGTGCTGCAGTAGCAGATCTAATTTTTAGTGAAAGACAAAGGTCATCCACACCCTGAGTTTATTTCTGACAAATATTTATTACACCAAAAAGCTTTGAAATCTAGAACACTTGTATCCTAGTGGCTCTTTGTTCAAGTCCTGAATGGAGCCCTTCTGCTGAACAATATTCCCTACTCCAGTGAAATACTGCTGCAGTAAAAATGTAGAAAAAAATGTAAAAGTATGTCTAAATATGGAAGGCATTTCTGACAAGTCTCTATAGTCAAGTTTTCAGAGATGAAAACAAATGCTTGCTTCTGTATCTTACACACACACACACACACACACACACACACACACATCATCTGAGATTGCTTGTCCTATAGGGTGCTATGGGGAGCCAGAGCCTAAGCTGGCAACACAGGGTGTAAGGCTGGAGGGGGAGGGGACGCAGCCAGGAGGGGACACCAGTCCGTTGCAAGGCACCCCAAGCGGGACTCGAACCCCAGACCCATCAGAAAGCAGGACCAGATCAAACCCACTGCACCACTGCACCCCCTCAAAATAATAAAACGGTATTTATTAAATCACGAAGATTTATTATTATATATATTGTTTATTATATATGGTGGTGTGCAGAGCCATGGGTTTGGATGGGGCGAAGAAGAACACACAGCCAGCGTTCAAATGAACATTTTATTAGAACACCGGTACAGAGGGAAATAATATTCTTGGCGCTTTGTTCCTTTTTCTTTTTTTGTTCTACGGATCACAATGGATCACCAACCCACCAAGGGTGTCTGGTTCCACACACTGTCCAACTCGACAGGTAAAAACTTCTCCATTCATCATTTCCGATGATTAAAATCTTGATTCAATGAATAAATAAATCCTAAAAGTTGCCATGTCAATAATAAAATCTAAAATAAAACGATACAAACCAAAAAGACTAACAGATATAAAGACCACATGACAGAACCTTTAAAACACGGAAACCATACCCCAAGGCTTAAAACCACAAATAATTAAAAGGAACTTACCCGGTAACATTCAGCGCTCAAGAGGGGAAGTCCCCTAGCCTATTCCAAGGGTGTTACTATACACCTTACCTACCGTTCTTGGGTGTTTCCTGTTTCACAACACGTGTCCCCTCTTAATATTTTAGTGGAACAGGTGAATAGTAAAAATGCGTATGCAAAATTAAAAACAACATGCACCCACACAGCAAACTAATCTACACATAATAAAATATATAAATTGCAATAAATAAATTGATTAATCAGAATCAGAATCAGAACGAGCTTTATTGCCAGGTATGTTCGCACATACAAGGAATTTGTCTTGGTGATAGGAACTTCCACAGCACAGACAGAATGACAGTGACAAGACAGATGAGAAGATAGAGTATGTGAATAAGGGATGAAAAATATATAAAAATATACAGTACCCAATATTATATACAAAAAATAGTCACTAGATACAAATGCAAGGGAGTGTGAGTAAGAGATATGATGTGATAAAAAGTTATAAATATAAATAGCATTATGTATTGCACTGGTGTACTCTCTAGGGGGGGGATTTAGCTGTTCATGACGTAGATGGAATGAGGAAAGAAACTTTTCTTGTCCCTGGATGTCCTGGTGCTCAGTGCTCTGTAGCGCCGGCCAGATGGCAAAGGTTCGAAGAGGAAGTGTCCTGGATGTGAGGGGTCTAAAATGATTTTGCTAGCTCTTTTACTGACTCTGGACAAGTGCAGTTCTTGGAGAGCTAGGGGGGATGTGCCGATGATTCTTCCAGCAGTCCGAACTATCTGCTGTAATCTTCTGATGTCTGATTTCGTAGCTGAGCCGAACCAGACAGTTATAGAGGTGCAGAGGACAGACTCAATGACTGCGGAGTAGAATTGCATCAGTAGCTCCTGTGGCAGGTTGAACTTCCTCAGCTGGCGAAGGAAGTACAACCTCTGCTGGGCCTTCTTCACAATGGAGTCTATGTGGGGCTCCCACTTCAGGTCCTGTGAGATGGTGGTGC
Source organism: Scleropages formosus (assembly GCF_900964775.1). Lineage (NCBI taxonomy): Eukaryota > Metazoa > Chordata > Actinopteri > Osteoglossiformes > Osteoglossidae > Scleropages > Scleropages formosus. The sequence continues at coordinate 26,963,504 of NC_041821.1, forward strand.
CCAGGAACCTGAATGACTCCACTGTTGCCACAGTGCTGTTCATGATGGTGAGTGGGGATAATGCTGAGGTGTTTCTCCTAAAGTCCACAATCATCTCCACTGTTTTGAGTGTGTTCAGCTCCAGGTTGTTATGGCTGCACCAGACAGCCAGCTCTTGGACCTCCTGTATGTAAGCAGACTCGTCACCATCCCGGATGAGGCCAATGAGTGTGGTGTCATCTGCAAACTTCAGGAGTTTGACAGTTTAGCGGTGCAGTCGTTGGTGTACAGGGAGAAGAGCAGTGGGGAGAGCACACATCCCTGGGGGGCGCCAGTACTGATTGTGCGAGTATTGGATGAGAATCTTCCCAGCCTCACTATCTGCTGCCTGTCTGTCAGAAAGTTGGTGATCCACCGACAGATGGAGGTAGGCACAGAGAGTTGGGTTAATTTGGACAGGAGGAGGTGTGGGATGATGCTGTTGAAGGCTGAGCTGAAGTCCACGAACAGGATTCTCACACAAGTCCCTGGTTTGTCCAGATGTTGCAGGATGTAGTGCAGTCCCATGTTGACTGCATCATCCACAGACCTGTTTGCTCGGTAAGCAAACTGCAGGGGGTCCAGCAGGGGTCCAGTGATGTCCTTCAGGTAGTCCAACACCAGTTTTTCAAGTGACTTCATGACCACAGACGTTAAGGCGACAGGTCTGTAGTCATTAAGTCCTGTGATTTTGGGTTTCTTGGGATGGGGATGATGGTGGAGCGTTTCAAGCAGGAAGGAATTTCGCACATCTCCAGTGATCTGTTGAAGATCTTTGTGAAGATAGGGGCCAGCTGGTCAGCACAGGTTTTTAGGCAGGCCGGTGAGACACCGTCTGGTCCTGGTGCTTTCCTTGTCTTCTGTTTGACGAAGACCCAACGCACCTCCTCTTCACAGATCAAAGGTGCAGGAGGGGGGAAGGTGGGGGTTGCTGGAGGTGTTAATTGAGTCGTGGAGGGAGGGTCTGAATGGGTGTGGGGTGGTGAGACAGGGTTTATCAAACCTGCAATAAAACTCATTCAAATCATCGACCACTTGTTGAGTTGACACGGTGCCGGGGGGTGGTGTCTTGTAATTTGTGATGTCTTTCAGGCCTTTCCACACAGATGCAGGATCGTTGGCTGAAAACTGTTTCTTCAGCTTTTCAGAGTAGTTTCTCTTAGCCACTCTGATCTCCTTTGCCAGTGTGTTTTTGGCCTGTTTATACAAGACTCCATCCCTGTTCTTGTAGGCGTCTTCTTTGGCCTGACGAAGCTGTCTGAGTTTTGCAGTGAACCACGGTTTGTCATTGTTGTATGTTAAACGAGTCCTGGTAGGGATGCACATATCCTCACAGAAACTGATATGTGATGTTACAGAGTCTGTTAGCTCATCCAGATCAGTAGCAGCAGCTTCAAAAACACTCCAATCAGTGCACTCGAAGCAGGCTTGTAAGTCCTGCTCTGCTTCCCCAGTCCATTTTTTAACAGTTCTTATTACAGGTTTAGCTGATTTCAGTTTCTGCCTGTAGGTCGGTATAAGATGAACCAGGCAGTGATCAGAGAGCCCCAAAGCTGCCCGTGGAACAGAGTGATATGCCTCCTTTACTGTGGTGTAGCAGTGGTCCAGTATATTACTATCTCTGGTGGGACATGTAATATGCTGTCTGTATTTTGGCAGTTCACGGGAGAGATTTGCTTTATTAAAGTCCCCGAGAATAATTATAACAGAGTCCGGGTGTTGTTGCTCTGTGTCTGTGATCTGGTCGCCCAGCTGTTGCAGCGCTGCGTTCACGCACGCTTGCGGTGGAATGTAAACACTTACGAGGATGAACGAGGAAAACTCCCGCGGCGAGTAGAAAGGCTTGCAGTTGATGAAGAGCGCTTCTAGGTCGGGACAGCACATCTTCTTCAACGCTGTTACATCTGTACACCACCTTTCGTTGATGTAGAAGCATGTCCCACCGCCACGTGATTTCCCCGCTGATTCCGCGTCGCGATCCGCTCTGAACAGCTGGAAGCCCGGCAAATGTAGCGCGCTGTCCGGGATGGCTTCATTCAGCCAGGTTTCCGTGAAGCACAGAGCAGCAGAGTTTAAAAAGTCCTTGTTCCTTTGGGACAGGAGGAAAAGTTCGTCCATTTTGTTGGGTAAGGAGCGGAGGTTCGCCAGATGGATACTAGGCAGCGCTGTTCTAAAGCCGCGCTTTCGGAGCTTGACTAGCACGCCGGCTCGCTTTCCACGCTTGCGCGTCTTGGAGCGCTTGGAGCGCTTGAGCAGCGCCGCTGCACCTCCGACTACAATGTCCAGCAAAAGGTCAGAATAGTCGAAAACCGGTAAAATGTTAGGTGGTGTGTACTGCCGAATGTTCAGCAGTTCTTCCCTGGTAAAACTAATTGTCGGAGTATAACTAAAGACAGGGCAAACTAACAAAAACAGTAAAACAATTGTGGAGCTCCACACCGAGGCGGCCGTTCGCGGCGCCATCATGTATATGCAAATTGTTAATGCAGAAGTTAATGCAAACACACCATGCACATATTCATTTACAGATGAATACTTAAAAGTGCAATAAGTGCTATAAATTTTAAAATGTGCAAATTAAACAAAACCCTACACCCAACATACAACGCATAACACACCACAAAACACAACACTTACATTTACCAAAAATAGGGGTTGCGGTATTTTGTAAGTGCAAAAGGACGTCTGTTACTTACCCAAGCATGGAGGATCTAGCACAACCTGTGGGGTTACAGCCAAAAGAGGCCCTTTCACCTTTCTTTGGCTTCTAAGTAATCCCATTGAGTGACATCTTTCTCCATTCAGGTCCATCCCTGTCTGGACCAGCTGGCTTCTTGCATTCCAAAGCTTTTGTTTGGCTATGCTGATCACCAGCCACGTCAGGGCAGCTACTGCCTTCTGAGTGCCAGGGTTCCATCCCCTCAAGACTTTGTCGGACGTATAAAAACTATCTGTGGATCAATCTTTCTGCACGAGCGAGTCATCAAACACCACACCTCCCGCACTTGCGCACAGTTCCAAAAGGCATGTACAAGAGTTTCACTCTCGCCACACTGGAATTGTCGGCAGAGTGGGTGGCTGGTCAATTTGTGCTTGTACAGGACTACTTTGACTGGCAACTTACTTTGTAGACAGCACCAGTTCAAATCTTGCAGATGGTGGTTGAGCTCCTTTGACTGAATCCTGGCCCAAGTACCCTCCCGGAGCCCCGGAAGAACTCAAGTTCCTCTCCTCTCAACCATGGTCTTATACAAGGCCCTGTGCTTAAGGAGGGTCTCTGCCTCAACCCCAGCCACCGTGGTCTTACTTCACTTTACTGAGTGGCTGTAATACGCGGGCTGTGTCTCGGCGTTCGGCCTGCTGTTGGATCAGGACTTCACCAACTGGTGCATCGGAAGGGCCAATCAAAGGCGCACAAAGTACTGGGGGGGATGCTCAATCAGAACTGCCAGTTGGTTGCATAACTGGGCGAGGAAGAGACAATCTAGTTTAAGAGGAATGTAGGGCACATCCATCCATCCCTCCTGCATCGGAAGGTACATGACTTCCCTCCTCACATACTCATACCTGCCCCCCCAGACAAGATTGAAAACATCCTCTGTAAGGCCTTTCCACATCGTGCGGGGCAAGGGGTACACCTGCGCAAGGTAGAGCAATGTAAGGAGGATGTCCGCTTTCAGTGCCAGTGTTCTCCCTGTTAAGAAGAGGAACCTTGTCCTCCACAAATTTATTTTCCATCAGGCTTTGGGAAAGCATTCTTCCAAATTGGCCCTGGTGGCACCTTCCAGAAAAAAGTTGACCCCTAACACCTTGAGAGGACTGTTGCAGAGGATAAACCATTAATGCAGTCCTCTCTGTTTTTTTCAGCTGCCGAAGAACTTGACAAGAGACTGTTCAGCACTGAGCCTGAAGCACACCTGAACGCCTGAACCAGGCCAAGTGCCTGACTGAGCAACCAGTCCAAGCACAGGAACAACATAGTGTTGTCCGTGTACTGGGCCAGCTTCACCGTCTCACTGCCACCCCTCGAGAGGAGCAGGCCATTGATACCTGAGTGGGCACGAATGGGCAGCTGCCAGCGGCTCGATGTAAAAAACTTAAAGAAACAACTCTGCTTCACTCCACTCAGTTGAGGCACCCACCCACCGAGGGAGCTGTTGATGCTAACTCGGATACCTACCTCGGTGTAATGCACGCGCACTCACCTCAAGAAATTATGGCAAAAGCCCAATCTGCTCAGGGTGTTAAATAGGAAGCTGTGATCCACCTAGTCAAACGCCTTCTCCCGGTTCAAACTCACCATCGCAAGGGGGACCTTTCGGTCCTCCGCCCAGGCAATCACATCCCGGACCAGGTGCAAATCCTAGAACACAGAGCGCCCGGGCCCTCCGCACGTCTGCTCACGATGGACCAGGTCAGCCATTACTTTCTTCAGGCACTCAGTCAAGACTTTCGGAATGATCTTTGCGTCAACGCAAAGCATCATAAGGAGTCTCCATTTGGCAAGATCAGCTTAATCACCTTCCTTGTACAACAAGAAGAGCACCTCTGTCCTCATGCTCTTGTTAAGCATGCCCCTCCCCAGCACCTCCTTGACAACACACAAAAGAAGCCGGCCCCAAGACATTCCAAATGTGGAATAAAATTCTACTGGTAAACTGTCGAGGCTGGGAGCCTTGTGCCCATTCATCTTACCAAGCACCTCTGATAGCTTGAGCAAAGTGAGGGCTGTTTAAGCTGCCAAGGGCATCCTCGGGGACCCACAACATCAAATTTTCTAAAAAAAAAAACTCCTTTCTGTTACTGGGTCCGTTTCCCTAACTTCAAAAAGATTTCTATAAAAACAAGATGCAACCTCCAAAATCTGGATAGTGTCGATGAAGGACTCACCCTGCTGGTTCCGCAGAGAGGTAAATTCTCTCTTACTTTTCAAATGATGGCGCCGAAGATGGCTGCCGTGTTGCATGCTCCAGCACAGCAATACAGTTTTTTGTTCGTTTTAACTATTTTAGCTTTTTATTTATTGCTTTTAGTAGTAGAAGTAGGTAGTTTAATAACGTATGACAGAGATACACTTAAGAATTGGCCATTCCGTTGCTCATCGTAATTCGGATTTTAATTTCCTAAACGCCGACGCTCTGTTTACAAACAGAGCAGAGCCCTCTCTCTGGGAGACCCGGCGGCACCGTCGGAAACGTAGCCGGAGAAGGGGGAAGAGAGCCGGCGTCCTCGTACGACTGAGACAGCGGGCCTTCCGTCCTCCATTACCCACCATTCTGCTGGCTAACGTACAGTCTCTGGAGAACAAGCTCGGCGAACTGGGGGTGCGGATCAGTTACCAGCGTGAGACGAGGGACTGCTGTGTGATCTGTCTCACGGAGACCTGGCTGTCTGGAGAGGTTCCGAACTCGGCCATCGAACCCGCGGGTTTCTCGGCGCACCGCGCGGACCGGATGAGAGAGCTCTCGGGGAAGAGCAGAGGGGGAGGTGTGTGTTTCATGGTGAACAACTCGTGGTGTGACCGGAGAAACATACATCTTATCAAGTCCTTCTGCTCCCCTGACCTGGAATACCTCATGCTCCTGTGTCGGCCATATTGGTTACCGAGGGAGTTTACGGCGGTTATCATCACCGCTGTCTACATCCCCCCCCAGGCCGATACGGAGCAGGCGCTTAAGGAGCTGTACGGGAGGATCGGCGAGCAGGAAACCGCGCACCCTGAGGCCGCGATTATTGTTACTGGGGACTTTAATAAGGTTGACCTCAGGACAATAGCGCCCAAACTCCACCAGCATGTAACCTGCAACACACGGGAGGACCGGGTCTTGGACCGCTGCTACACCCCCTTCCCTAACGGCTACAAGTCCCTGCCCCGCCCACCCTTCAGCAAATCGGACCACTGCTCTGTGCTGCTCCTCCCCGCCTACAGGCAGAAGCTGAAGTGAGAAGCGCCCGCCCTCAGGACGATCCGCTGCTGGTCAGACCAATCAGACTCTGTATTACAGGATTGTTTCGATCACGTCGACTGGGAGATGTTCAGGTCCGCTTCTGACGGTGACGTCGACGCCTACGCAGACACCGTGACATGCTTCATCCGGAAGTGCATAGACGACGTGGTCCCGACCAAAACAATTCGGGATTACCCGAACCAGAAACCGTGGTTTAATAGCGAGGTACGAGCTGCTTTAAGAGCGCGAACCTCAGCATTCAGTTCTGGAAGTGTGCAGGAGTACAAACAAGCCAGCTATGCCCTCCGCTCAACCATCAGATCTGCCAAACACAAGTACAGAGTTAAAGTAGAGGGATATTTTACCACCAACAACGCCAGAAGTCTGTGGCAGGGGCTCAACAACATTACGGATTTTAAAAAGGAAAACAACCACCCTCCGGACACCGCTGCCTCTCTACCTGACGAGCTGAACACTTTCTATGCTCGTTTTGAGGCGGGCAACTCCACCAGCAGCACAGAGAGAGCTCCCGCGGCTGCAGAGGTTAGTCCACTTTCTGTCTCTGTAGCGGATGTAGCCCGATCTTTTCGTCGGGTGAACACTCGAAAAGCTGCGGGTCCAGACGGCATCCCGGGCCGAGTCCTCAGAGTATGTGCGGTCCAGTTAGCGGGTGTGTTTACGGACATTTTTAACCTCTCCCTCTCCCACTCAGTCGTCCCACTGTGTTTTAAAACTTCTACCATTGTGCCAGTCCCAAAACAATCAAAAATTACATGTTTAAATGACTGGCGCCCTGTTGCTTTGACCTCCATAGTTAGTAAGTGCCTGGAGAGATTGATCAGAGACTACATCTGCTCTGTGCTGCCTGCCTCATTAGACCCTCTCCAGTTTGCCTACAGGAACAACCGTTCCACTGACGATGCTATTGCCTTCACTCTTCACACTGTTCTTTCCCACTTGGAGAAAAAGAACACTTATGTGAGAATGCTGTTTATAGATTACAGTTCAGCTTTTAACACCATTGTTCCCTCCAAGCTTAGTGTGAAGCTCCGGACTTTGGGTCTGAACAACTCCCTGTGCAGCTGGATATTGGACTTTTTAACTGGCAGGCGTCAGGTGGTAAGGATGGGCCGCAACATCTCCTCTCCGTTGACCCTCAACACCGGTGCCCCGCAGGGCTGCGTTCTGAGCCCTCTCCTGTATTCCCTCTACACTGATGACTGTGTAGCTACGCACAGCACCAATGCCATCGTGAAGTTTGCCGATGACACGACGGTTGTAGGCCTGATCACTGACAACAATGAGGCGGCCTACAGGGAGGAGGTGCATACTCTGACACATTGGTGTCAGGAGAACCACCTCCTACTCAAGACCACCAAGACCAAGGAGATCATCGTGGACTTCAGGAGGCAGGAGAGGGAACACACCCCCATCACCATCAGCGGGTCACCGGTGGAGCGGGTCACCAGCTTTAAGTTTCTCGGCGTCCATATCACCGAGGATCTCACATGGACCACTCACACTAATGCAGTGGTGAAGAAGGCCCATCAGCGCCTCTTCTTCCTCAGACGGCTGAGGAAGCTGAGGATGAACCAGAAGATCCTGAAAACCTTCTACACCTGTGCAGTGGAGAGTATCATTACTGGCTGTATCACCTCCTGGTACGGTAACAGCACTGGACTCAACCGTAGGTCTCTCCAGAGGGTGGTGAGGACAGCCAGACACATTGTGGGGGTTGAGCTTCCCTCCCTCCAGGAGATCTACAATAGGCGGTGTGTGAGGAAGGCACAAAGGATCATTAACGATCCCAGCCACCCTAGTCACGGACTGTTCCACCTACTCCCCTCAGGTAGACGGCACCGGAGCATCCGGGCCCGCACAAGTCGGCTAAGGGACAGTTTCTTTCCTCAGGCCATTAGACTGTTAAATACGCAGGGCAAAGACTAAAATTCAAATCCGCTGCTTTATTTCCCTGTATTCTCTGTTTTGTTTTTTACTTCTCTATTTTTCTTAATTATTTATTTATTTATTTTTAATCTATTTTTATTTATTTTTTATTCTTCTTATGACATACTTTTAATACTGCACTTTCTGGAGCTGCACTCAAGATTTTTCACTTTTCTCTACATGTTATGTTGATGATGATGTGACAATAAAGCTTGTATTGTAAGTCCTTCACCTTGTTTAAAAAGTAGGAGGTACACTTCTCATTCTCCTCTACCTCCTTACCTCTGGCGCCAAACAGAAATGCTTTGGTCTGCTGCTCATGCAGCCACCTCAAAGTAAGCTTTTATCTCCACAGCCCTATCATAATCAAAGGTCTTTCCGTTATTGTGGTAAATTTGAGTGAAATTGAGTGAGAGTGAACGAGTAAGGATGGGGGGTGCGGTGGCGCAGTGGGTTGGACCGCAGTCCTGCTCTCCGGTGGGTTTGGGGTTCAAGTCCCGCTTGGGGTGCCTTGCGGCGGTCTGGCGTCCCGTCCTGGGTGTGTCCCCTTCCTCCTCCGGCCTTCCGCCCTGTGTTACCGGGTAGGCTCCGGTTCCCCGTGACCCCGTAAGGGACAAGCGGTTCTGAAAATGTGTGTGTGTGAACGAGTAAGTCGCCTGCGTGTGTACAAACGCGCGTGCATCAGTCAGTCAGTCGGTGACGTGTGTCGGGGGGTGGGTTCTGTCTGGGGAACGTCCCATTTTTCTTGCTTATTTTCATTTTTCAAAAATGAGTCTGCCCTCCCTCACATTGAAGCAGGCCTTCTCTCTGCATCTCGCCTCTCACGTGACGTGCGCGCACCTCTTTGAACGTCTGTCTGTCACAGGTGAAGGAAAGAAGAGGTCGGGCAGGGCACTTGATGCAACCCTCTGTGCCGCACCTCGAACGGACCTCCCACTTCAAAGCGAGCAGCAGTGGGGCCCCAGGGCAAGACCGGAGACACCTCAGGTTTCCCTTCAAAACGCACAAATCTTTCGCCTTTTGCTAAAGATTTCTGTGGAGAGAAATGCACTTGAGTTCTGACGTTATTTTTGGAGGCCTCATCTCCCAGAGGGGGTTGGTGGGCCACGCCTTGTGTGTATTAATGAGAGACGATGCGCTATGCAGGATTGGACTACATTTCCGGTGTGGTTCTTAGGTCTCTTGGATGGGAGATCGCCTTAGTAGTATAGCATGTGTGTTTGGCTTTCTTCGTTCTCTCTCTCTCTCTCTCTCTCTCTCTCTCTCTCTCTCGCTCTCTCTCTCTCTGTGTCTCTTTTCTTTCGCACGCGAGGAAACACGCAGCCTTCAGTGTTTCATTTCTCTAGCAGGATTTCACTGGATTTTAATTCTTCCCCGGCATTTTTAACACTTTTGTGACTCTCGGAGTTCATTCACAACTATTTTTTCTTCTCTGTAGTTTCTCTGTGTCCTGTTCGGTGCGTGATTTTAAAATGTGACAGTGATCGCAGATGCTGAAAGTCATGACTACTTCTCATTCTCGTGAGTGTTTCACGAGACAGAGGCAAAAGTGCGCTCCGCTTCATGTGGCCAAAACCCAAGTACACGTCGCATGCTCGAGCGTTCTAGGCATGCACCTTTTGCGGAGGGGCAGCAGCTACAAGTAGGACACACACGGTATTTGTTCACACTTATGGCCGTACATCCCAGAGAAGCCCGAATTTTGTCCGCTCTCGGAAACTAAGTAGGGTCAGGCTGGGTTAATACTTGGATGGGAGATCGCCTTAGTATAACGTGCATTAGGCTTTCTTCGTTCTCTCTCTTCATCTCTTTTCTTTCGCACGCGAGGAAACACGCAGCCTTTAGTGTTTTATTTCTCTAGGAGGATTTCTCTGGATTTTAATTCTTCCCCGGCGTTTTTAACACTTTTGTGACTCTCGGAGTTTGTTCTCGTGAGTGTTTCACAAGACATAGGCAAAAGTGCTCTCCGCTTCATGTTGCCAAAGCCCAAGTACACGCCGCATGCTCGAGCGTTCTTTGCGTGCACCTTTCGCGGAGGGGCAGCAGCTACAAGTTTGGCGCGCATGGTGTTCACTTGCTTACGGCCGTACGGCCCTGAATAGGCCTGATCTCGTCCGCTCTTGGACACTAAGCAGCTTCGGGCTGGGTTAGTGCTTGGATTCGAGACCGCCTTGGAATAAATAGCAGGTGCAGTCTGCTTTTTTCCGTTTTCCTCTCTCTCTTTTGTTTCGCATGCGAGTAAACACGTACCCTGTAGCAGGATTTCATTGATTTTAATTCTTTCCCCTGTTTGATACTTGTTTTTGACTCTTGGCAGCAGCTTCAAGTAAGGTTTACGTGGTGCTCGATTACAGCCATACGACCCTTAATACCCCTGATCTTTGAAGCTATGCAGGGTCGGGCCTTGTTAGTACCTAGATGGGAGACCGTTTGGAAATATTTGGAGCTGTAACCTTTTTGCTTTTTATTTACCATTACCGCTCTATGTCACCCTGCACTTTTTCAGGCTCTAGTCAGTGCTCCCACCTGGAAGCACTGGAAACACTCACTCTTCGATGTTTCATTTCTGTAGCCGGGTTTCATTGGATTTTAATTCTTCCCTGTGTTTAACACTTTTGTGACTCTTGGAGTTTATTCACAACTATTTATTCTTCTCTTTATTTTCTTTTTGTACTGTTTGGTGCATTATTTCAGTATGTGACATGGATGGCTGTTACTGAAAGTCATGACTCCTTTTTGTTGGAAGTTTTATTCCGTGTGCTCTCATATTGGTGACATTGATCACATAACGTTTTGTACGTGATGTGTTCTGATGAAGCATGAATGTAAATGTTGTTCTTCCGGTTTAGGGAAACCGATATTGTGAGCGTGTATTTTGTTCCCTCCATTAATTATAATTAATTTATCACTTCTCTAACACATAGATGGCTTTGCCAACAGGTTATGGGCCCAGGAGAGAAGTTGGTAACACATGGAATAGAATGTATTTCAACGGAGATGAAAATAATTATGAACTTTGGGAGGCAACGTTTTTGGGTCACTTGCGTTTGCTGGGACTGAAAGAGACCACACTGATAGTCCCCACACCGAGTGATAGAGAAAGCGAGAACGAAGACGAGATTGACAACACTGATAAAAACGAGGAAGCCTACACCGAATTGATTCAGTTTTTGGATGATAAGAGTCTTTCCCTTGTAATGAGAGAAGCCGCAGATGACTGAAGAAAGGCTCTGCAGATACTGAGAGGCTACTATGCAGGTAAAGGGAAGCTGTGAATTATAAACCCTTACACAGAACTTACATCCATTCAGAAAAATGCAAATGAAAGTGTTACAGATTACATTATTCAGATAGAAACAGCCATTGCAGCTCTGAGGAATGCTCGGGTGACTTGGAGATATGTTTGATTGACAGTGACGGAACGCAAGTGAGCACAATGCTGAGGAAAACACTACATTCCTTCGTATCCATAAGACATATTCTCTGTTAACAGAAGCTCCGTTGGCAGTCGCTGCTTTAATTTTCGACAAGGACGTGATGAGCTCATTCACAAAGATGGCTCGAGATTTGAAATAAGAGTATAGTAGAGTGTACTATCTAAACACTGTAGATAAGGAAGGAGATTATTGTAACGACTGTTATGATATTCAAACTTGGCATGACATCTCCGGCCACTGCAACTATGATGATGTTTCCAAGTTGCCAGATATAGTGGAAGGTGTGGAAATAAAAGGGAAGATTGACAAGTCTAAACTGTACTGTGAAATCTGCACACAAGGAAAATTTGTGCAACGCAGAAACAGAGAACCCGATGTACATGCCAAAGTCTCTCTTGAACTTGTGCACACAGGCTTGGCTGGTCCTATTCAACCAGAGGCTAAAGATGGTCACAGGTATGCACTTGTATTTATTGGTGATTTCTCAGGCACAATATTTGTTTACTTCCTGAAAGCTAAAAGTGAGACTGTAAAGGCCACTGAAAAATTCCTAGCAGACACTGCTCCTTATAGGACTGTAAAGTGCATTAGGTCAGATAAGGAACTGAATTCACAGCAACAGATTTTCGGTCATTGCTAAGCAAAAATTGCAATAAACATGAGACCTCTGCACCATATTCACCCCACCAAAGCGGTACTGCTGAAAGAAGTTGGAGAACACTGTTTGAAATGGCCAGATGCACGCTCATTGATAGTAAATTACCAAAAGAGTTGTGGACTTATGCTGTGATGACTGCTACAGTAATTCACAACAGATACATTAATAACAGAGTGAAGCAGATTCCATCTACATGTTGACAGGAAGAAAACTGGATCTTTCAAAGATGAGCTTTTGGATCAATGTACTATGCACAAAAACATGACAAAAAGAAGCTGGACTCATGTTGTGAAAAGCGAATATTTGTTGGGTATGACAAGAATAGCCCTTCATACCTAGTTTATTATACAGACACTGGAAAAGTTCTTAAACTTTCTTGTAAAATTCAAGAGATGTGCTGTTGAGCAGCAAACTCAAACTGACCCACAAATACCAGATGAGGATGTCTATGGAAGAAGTTGTTTACCATCTAAGGTAACAACAAACATCACTGAACAAAGTTTTAGGAAGTCTCAAGAGAGTGGAAACAAAACTACAGATAGTCAAAATGATGATCAGACTGAAGATGTTCAGAATAGATACAACCCCAAAAGGAACAGCAAAGCTCCCCAATACTTATCTGACTACCTAACTGATACTGAATGTGATGATCAATTACTTATTAATATTGACTACTGTTACAGAGTGTGCAATGTACCACAAACCTTCAAAGAAGCCATAAGTTCAACCAAATCACAGGTCTGGATTAAAGCCATGGACGAAGAGATGGATTCTCTAAAAGAAAATGGAACTCTCACCTTGATGGCTCTACCCGAAGGCAAACATGCAGTGGAGGGTAGATAGGTCTATGCAATCAAAAACAATGCAGATAACAGTGAAACTTACAAGGCCAGATATGTTGCTAAATGTTATGGTCAAGTAATGGGAAGAGACTATAAGGAAACTTTTTCTCCAACTGCAAATATCACATCAGTTCGTGTCTTGATTCAAATGGCAGCACAGTATGACCTTGTTCTATACCATATGGATGTAAAGCTTACTTACATGCTCCAGTTGACTGTGAGATCTATGTGGTACAGCCAGAAGGTTTTGAGGTAAAATCAGTTACTGATGAAAAACGTGTCTGTAAATGAAACAAGTCATTGTATGGTCTGAAACAGTCAGGTAGAAACTGGAATAAGGTAGTGCATGATTAGAGTATAACAGTGATGGAAACTCTGTAAACCACACAAAGTATCGTGAAGTAGTAGGTAGTCTGATTTATCTAATGACATGTCTCAATCTATGTCAAAACCAAATGAGCAACACTGGAGTACAGTAAAGCATGTGATGAGGTATTTGAAAGGTACATCAAACCAAGAATTGTCTTACAAGAAGAGTAGTGAGAAGCTGAAGCTTACAGCATACAGCGATGCTGACTGGGCATCAGATCCAAATGACAGACGAAGTACGACTGGATACTGTTTTAGTCTAATTGAAAATGGTCCTCTCATTTCCTGGAAGTCAAAGAAGCAGCATACAGTTGCTTTGTCAACATGCGAAGCAGAATATGTGGCACTAGCTGCAACCACATAAGAAAGTCTATACCTTGTACAACTGATGAATGGGGATGTCAGTATGCGCTGGTAAAAATCTTTGAGGATAGCCAAGGTGCAATTGCTCTTTCCAAAAACCCTGTTTGTTGACAAAAAATGTAAACATGTTGACATTAGGTACCACTTTATTCGATCAGCAATCAGCGAAGGTAAAATTACAGAACTGAGTACTCTCCAACAACAAAAATGGTTGCAGATGTGACAACTAAACCAATGACAAAGTATAAGATAGAAAAACCTGAATGCTTTATGTTTGCGAGATAAATTTCATTGATACGGGGATGTAACTGTATGTTATATTGCAAATAGGCCTGTAGAGAATGAGAGCAAGTGGGAGTGTTGGAAGTTGCAATGTGTTCTGATGAAGCACATATGTAAATAAATGTTCTTCTCTTCGGGTTTAAAGAAACCGACAGTGTGAGCATGTATTTTGTTACCTCCGTTCGTTGTGATTAATTTAGCATTTCTCTAAGGCATAGATGGCTGTGCCAGCACCATTTACATTTACATTTATTCATTTAGCAGACACTTTTGTCCAAAGCGATGTACATATCAGCAAAAGTACAATTTATGCAGTGCATTGAGAGAAGGAGACATAGCTGCAGACATGAACATCTCAAGTAAATCTCGTTTGTTCCCTTCCACTTGCTGCACCGAGGTTCATAGTTCAAGTAGGTGCATAAGACACAGGATAGACAAATCCCGATACCCTCCCACCAATTTTGTTTTTTTTTTTTTTTTAAATATAAGATACACAAATGAGTAGGACAATACTAAAGTAATGGCTCAATAAAGGTTGTATCTGGGGATGCTTCTGGAGTTATGATGCGTGCGTGGACAGTTACACCATAGATGAGCTGGAGAGATCCTGGGTGAAGTGGATCTAGAAAAGGTGGGTTTTCAGACCCTTCTTGAAAATAGACAGTTTCCGCAGTTCTAAGTGACAGGGGAAGGTCTTTCCACCGAAACAGACCCAGAACTGAGAACCTCCGAGCTTTGCCTTTGCACGAAAGGCAAAGCGCACGGCGGGACCACCAAACGAGCAGAAGTAGATGAGCGAAGGGGCCTGGCTGGGATCAGCTGTCTGATTTCCTCACTTGAAACCATCTCCTCAATGGTTATCAGTCTGGTTTCAAAGTTGGTCACTCCACCGAGATGGCTCTTCTGACGGTGTCTGATGCTCTCCAAGCTGCTAGAGCCGCCTCCCTCTCCTTGGTCCTCATCCTCCTTGATCTGTCTGCATCATTTGACACAGTCAACCAACGGACTGTACTCTCCTTTCTTAATCAGCTTGGGATCAAAGGAGTGGCATTATGATGGTTTGAGTCCTACCTATTTGACAGATCCTATCAAGTGATCTGGCGGAGCTTTCGCTCTTCTCCTCTGCCTCTCCCAACTGGTGTCCTGCAGGGCTCGGTATTGGGTCCTCTTCTTTTCTCAGTCTACACCTCCTCCCTCGGGCTGGTCATAGCATCCCATGGATTCAAGTACCACTGTTATGCTGATGATACCCAGCTCTTCCTCTCCTTTCCACCATGTGCGTCAGACATGTCTGCACTTATTGCTGTCTGCCTCTCGGACATCTCTTCATGAACGTCTGATCACCACCTTCAACTCAATCTCTCCAAAACAAAGATTCTTCACCGCCTTGTCTCGATCAAACTGGACAACTCACTAATTTTGCCTGCCTCATTGGTTAAGAATCTGAGAGTAACAGTTGACTCGAGTCTGTCTTTCTCTCAGCACATCGAAGCCACAACCCAGTCCTGCAGCTACATCCTGCATAATATTCATAGGGTCCGTCCCTACCTCACAATTGATTCTGCCCAACTACTTGTCCAGGCCATGGTGACTTCCCGTCTGGACTACTGCACTCTTGTCTGACCTTCCAGCTACTGCCATCAAACCTCTGCAGCTATTTCAGAATGCTTCTACACGAGTTGTGTTTGATTTGCCAAAGCATTCCCATGTATCTCCTCTCCTCACTTCTATGCACTGGCTTCCTATAGCTGCCCGAATCAAATTCATGACCCTGGTTATTGTTTACTGCTACACCCCAACCAGACCCCTTCGCTCATCTACTTCTGCTCGCTTGGTGGTCCCGTGCATGAAAGGTAAAGCACGGAGGTAAGATAAGATAAGATAACACTTTATTGTCTGTTTACACAGATATTTGTCTTGCTTCTCCAGCTCAGCAATCCATCCATCTTATTACATCACAAAAACACAAATAAAACATAAACAACTTATCATAATCCCCAAAACAGTAAAAGCCATTACATAAAATCAAATACAAATAAAATCTAAATCAAAATCAAATACAAATCCTCAAAAACAGCATGGAAATCTGCATTTGCATTTTTAGTGCAGGTACATCAGTCCGTATATAAACAGTCCATGAGATGTATGTGTACCTGTGTGTATATATGTATGTATATATGTGTGTATATATATGCATGAAGAAGAAGTAGGGTCACCTCCTTAACCTACCCTGTTGGTTCAATAGCGTGATGGAGTGAGGAATAAAGGAGTGTTTGTACTTATTCCTCTTGCAATCTGGCACCCTAAAGCACCTCCCAGAGGGCAGAGGCTGGTACTCCTCATGTAAAACATGAGAATGATCTGAACTGATCTCCTCCGCCAGTCTAAAGGTGTTCTCCATGCAACTATCTAGGAAAGAATTTTCCACATAATGACCCACCATCTTTGAACAGATATTCAGCAGTCTTAAAATTCTGCTTTTCAGCTGAACCGAGAGGCCACAGAACCAGACCGGGCCTCCATATAGCAAAGTCCTGCGAATTGTGGAGCAGAAGAATAATAAAGAATCTCCATACTGACTCCAAAACATCTAAGTCTTCTCAGAAAGTAGATTCTCTGTTGGACCTTATTACATACATATATATATATATATATATATACACACACACACACACACACACACACCTTCAGAACCGCTTGTCCCATACAGGGTCGCAGGGAACCGGAGCCAACCCAACAACACCGGGCATAAGGCCGGAGGGGACACACCCAGGATGGGACGCCAGTCCGTCACAAGGCACCCCAAGCAGGACTCGAACCCCAGACCCACTGGAGAAAAGGACTGTGGTCCAACCCACTGCACCACCACACCCCCTTATTACATATATAATCCACATGATATAACCAAGATAAAGCATTATCCACATACACTCCCAAATATTTGAAGGATGAGGACTGCTTTATAGATTTATTGCAAATGATGACTGGGGCTGGTGTGAGCTGTGTGGATCCAAAAATAATATCCTCTGTTTTAGTGGAATTTAAAATGAGGGCATTCTGATTACACCATTGGACCACTATGTTCACACTATCAAAATGGAAGTCTGGCTTCTCCCCCTCAATCAATCAATGCTACCAGTGCTGTGTTATCAGAAAATTTAATGAAATAATGATTAGGTGTACTAATGACGCAATCATTAGTGTAAATAGTGAATAACAATGGTAAGCTGACACAACCTTGAAGAGCGCCAGTACTTGTTATAAGCAGAGGGTAAAATGTGTTATTAATTTTAACCAACTGTTGTCTGTTAGTGAAAAAAGAACTGTACCAATGAATGAGACATGAATTTATCTCCAACTGATACATTTTGATGTGAGGGCAATATGGGACAAGCGGTTCTGAAAATGTGTGTGTGTGTGTGTGTTATGTAGAATTTATTATTAGGGTACACTTTAATTGATTTTGTGGGAGTAATAGACTCAACACAAAAATTAATATAATCGGTAGTAACTGAGCATGCTGAGTCCAAAGTGCCCTCCCTCAGCACCTCCCAGTCAGTACAGTCAAAGCAGGCTCCCAGAGTTTCTTTGCTGTCCTCTGTCCAGTGCCTTACCACCCTATTGAAAGGTTTATTACTTTTTAGTTTGGTCCGATAAGTTGGAATAAGATGCACCACATTATGATCAGAGTTGGCTATTGGTGGTTTGCTTCTGGAATGATAGGCATTACTAATGTTTATGTAACATTTGTCCAATACATTATCCTTCCTCGTTCTACATTTTACAACCTGTTGAAATCCTGGCAAAGTTTTCTTCAGGTTACAGAAGTTAAAATCACCAAGAACAACGGTGGGGGCGTCAGGAAATTGTTGTAAATTGCACACACTGTCCACTATTAAGGCTGCAGCCCGATGCACTTTGCCGCTTAGTGGAACATAAACAATAAACAGCAGGATGCAACCAAATTCCCAAGGGAGGTAGAATGGTCTCAACCCAATGCCCAACAGGTTCTCGGTTTTGGCTCCGTTGTAGTGGAATGACCTTCCCCTCCCACTCAGAACTGCAGAAACTCTGTCCACACTGAAGAAGGTTCTGAAAACTCACCTTTTCCGGACGCATTTCACCCAAGATCTCTCTGGTGTAAATGTTCATCCACCGTTACTTCATGAGAATCCCCAGATAAGCCTTTATTCAGCCGCTACACCGGCATTGTATGTGATTGTTTGTGTATCTTACAATATTTTTAAAAAAAAAGGTAGGAAGTATCGGGATTTGTCTATCTTGTGTTTTATGCACCTACTTGAACGATGAACATTGGGTGCAACAAGTGGAAGGTAACAAACTAAGTTTACTTGAGAGTCACATGTCTGCAGCCATGTCTCTTTCTCTGAGTGTAATGCATAAATTGTACTTTTGCTGAGATGTACGTCACTTTGGACAAAAGCATCTGCTAAATGAATATATGTAAATGTAAATGTAAACAAAAGGGGGGTGAGGTGGCGCAGCGGGTTGGACTGGGTCCTGCTCTCTGGTAGGTCTGGGGTTCAAGTCCCACTTGGGGTGTCTTGCGGCAGACTGGCGTCCTGTCCTGGGTGTGTCCCCTCCCCCTCCGGCCTTGTGCTCTGTGTTGCCGGGTAGGCTCCGGTTCCCAGTAACCCCATATGGGACAAGTGGTTCCGAAAGTGTGTGTGTAAATGTAAACACCTGCCTATAAAACAGTCCCAATACTAGAGATGCAATGTTGCTGCCTCCTTCGGTCACAGAGACAGTTGCACCGAGCTTTGCAAGCAGGTCTTGGCCCAGCAGGTTCAACAGACAGTGGTCACTAAGGAGAAATGAATGGTTAATTACAGCAATGTCTTTTGTCATTCTCACGGGCAGTGGGTCTGTTTTTTTTGAAGCTTTGTGTTATTCCTGATGCTCCCATGAGATGGATCTGGTTTCCATTTGTGGGGGCCCGGCACCTGCTGTCTTCTAATACTGGATCTCATCGCCGCTGTGTCCACCAGGAAGGAAATGGGTTGATGCTGGCGCCACCAGTTGTATCATTGGATTTGACGTGGGGCACCAGGTCAGAGCAGTCAATAGACCCGTTCCATCACCACTCGTCCCCGCTTCATCCCAAACACTGTGATCGAATGTCATCACTCCCCTTGGCGGGGGCATCGGCCACGATTGCCCTTGGTGGTCAGTCCACTGATTGTCGGGGCAGGCTTCCTTCCCCAACCCTAACCATAACCCTCTCTCTATCAATAAGCTTATCAGTACCGCTTTCCCCAATCTGAACTAGCCCTAACCTTATTCCTGTTCCTATCCCAAATCTCAGCCATATTCTAACCCCAACACTAACTCTGTCCCTATCACTGAGCTCAAGTATAACTCTGACTCTAAGGCTAACCTCAACCCTAACCCAGACCTAACGCTGGCTCTATCCCTATTCCTAACCCGAACCCAACTGAACCCTTACTCTGACCCTATCTGTATCCATATCCCTATCCCAAACCCTAATTTTAATCCTAACCCCAACCCTATGCCTATAACTGCCCTTAAGTCTATCTCTAACCATAAACTTAACCCTATCGGTATCCTTATCCATAAGCCTAACGAGTCACTTTCCCAGCCCACACTGTAACTTCAACTCTATCCCTATCCCTAACCCTCACCCTAACTGTAAACCTAACCCTACACCTATTCCTATCACTTTCCTCAACGCTATCTCTGACCCTAAGCCTATCCTTATTCCTATCCCCATTCCTATCCTTTTCCCCATATCTTTCTTGAACTGTAAACTAAACCTTACTCTAACCTCATCCTTATCCCAATACAGATTTCAACAAAGGAAGACCACAACAAGGAAGCAGTCCCAATATTTTGCAAACAAGGCTCCCCATTGCCCCAGCTTGAGATTCAACCAGTCCTAATTCAGTACTTGACTCCCCGCATCAGCTTTGACTTGGTCTGTCCCCTCGTTCAATACCTTCCAAGTACTGACCTTGTGGTGCAACGGTAGCGCATCTGACTCCCCAGCAGAGGGCTCTGTGTTCAAGTCACGTCAAGGTCAGTTCCAGGATTTTGGCGACCCTCCGAAGCGCACTCTCGCACAAGGTCCCTGGCCGGGACATAGAGATGACAGATTGCGTTACCTGCGGATTTCATCGGCTTGCGAAGAAACCTGCTGATTGTCGAAGAGCAAAAGCCATGTTTCCCACGCCAGGTTGCAGGGCTCATGCTGCACATTTAACGAAGCACGGCGTGGGGCTTGTGAAAGAAATCCTTTTCTGGAACCGATCAGCCGCAGGAGATCCGCACAAAACGCTCGGACATGGAGAGACTTTTCACCGCATCATTAGCCGATGGGAGACCTCCGCACAACTGGATGTTGCCCCCATCGGTTTGCGTTGCCTCCTTTTATTTGCAAGCTTATACATACGTTACCATGAGGCATGGCAACATCTTTGGGTTAGGGTTGGGGAAGCAAGCCTGCCCCGACAATCAGCGGAGTGACCACCAAGGGCAATCGTGGCCGGCGCCCCTGCCAAGGGGAGTGACGACATTCAGTCACAGTGCCTAGGATGAAGGGGGGACGAGCGGTGAAGGAACTGGTCTATTGACCGCTCTGACCCGGTGCCCCACATCAGTTCAATTTATGTTTATAGAGCGCTCTTCTCACAGAGTGACACAGAGCGCTTTAACACAAGCATGAAGCAAGAAGAACAGTTACAAACAAAGAAGACAGTCGACTAATGGCTACCATAATAAAGTACTTTTATAGAGCTATGAGTATCCCTACTGGCCACCAGGGAAAGGAACAAAAACTCCCAACTGAAAGTTGAGGGAGGAAAAAAAACCTCTGAGGGTGCACGGGCCAGTGGCTGCCCACCCCTCCTGGGCATTCTAGATTAAGTAACAGTTGTAAGCCAGTTTAACGAGTAAAAATGATATTGGTGCTAAATGGTGTCTTGGATCCCCAGCTAAGCATGGAACGCCTCGTTCATCATGGCAGTTGGTCATCATCCTCGGTCAGCGTGGGATTCGTCTGTCACCAACGGTCAGCCTCCTCAGGTCTTATGTAGCGAGGCAATGCTCAACAAGAAGAGAGAACAGAGTTAGTAAGTTGTTACTTAACTTAATTTATTATGCATTTATATAGTGGTGATAAAAACAAGCAAGGTAAGTAGAATTACATTTCGAGGTGGAATGCCTGAGTGAGCACGTCAGTCTTTAATTGGGATTTGAAAACAGAAACAGACGGGGCAATTCTCGCAGCAGCATTTTGTACCAACTGTAGCCTGGATACAGTCTGGTATGGACAGCCCCACAATAAAGCAGTGCCAAAGTCCAGCCTGCTTGAGACAAAAGCATGAACCATCAGACCCAATGATACAGCTGGTGGTGTCAGCATCAACCCATTCCCTTCCTCGTGGACACAGGGGCGACGAGATCCACTATTAGAAGACAGGAGGTGCCGGGGTTCCTGCAAATGGAAACCGGACCCGCCTCATGGGAGCATCAGGAATAACACAAAGCAAAACAAAAAAACAGACCCACTGCGAGTGGGAATGACAGAAGACATTGCTGTGACTAACCGTTCGTTTCTCCTTAGTAACCGCTGTCCGGTGAACCTGCTGGGCCGAGACCTGCTTGCGAAGCTCGGGGCAACTGTCACTGTGACCGAAGAAGGTGGCAACATCGCATCTCCAGTATTGGGAGTGTTGTTTCTGCAGGTGTTATCGCAGTACACCGCTTGGCTGCTGGATGATGACGCGCTGCGGTGAGGTAAGGTGCCTCCCAACTTGACACAGCCCGCTTCTTGCACTGCACAGCACGCTTCTTTGCCAAAGAAACCGTAGAGTATCGACAAGAGTCGCATGAGTTTCCGGCAAACAAACTTGAGAAAGAGAGAATCATTATGACAAGTCGTCCAGGTCCTGAAGCTGCAAAGAGAGTTCCAAGGCGAAAGTCACTGCTGACCAAAAAGAAAACAAAGGCTCGTCTCACATTTGCCAAAAAACATCTTGATTATCCCCAAGACTTTTTCTGTGGACTGATGAGACAATAGTTGAACTTTTTGGAAGGCGTGCGTCCCGTTACATCTGGCGTAAAACTAACACAGCATTTCATAAAAAGAACATTATACCAACAGTCAAACATGGTGGTGGAAGTGTAATTGTCTGGGGCTGCTTTGCAGCTTCAGGACCTGGACAACTTGTCATAATTGATGGAACCATGAATTCTGCGCTCTACCAGAAAATCCTGAAGGAGAATGTCCGGCCATCAGTTCGTGACCTCAAGCTCAAGCGCACTTGGGTTATGCAGCAGGACAAGGATCCGAAACACACCAGCAAGGCCACCTCTGAATGGCTCAAAAAAACACAAAATTAAGGTTTTGGAGTGGCTTAGTCAAAGTCCGGACTTAAATCCAATTGAGATGCTGTGGCATGACCTTAAACAGGCCGTTCGTGCTCGAAAACCCTGCAATGTGGCTGAATTAAAACAATTTTGCAAAGAAGAGTTGGCCAGAATTTCTCCACAACGATGTGAAAGACCCATTGCCAGTTATCACACACGCTTGATTACAGTTGTTGCCACTAAGGCTGGCACAACCAGTTATTAGGTTTAGGGGGCAATTACTTTTTCACATAGGGCCAGGTAGGTTTGGGCAGCTTTTTTCCCTTAATAAATGAAGTCATCATTTAAAAACTGCATTTTGTATTTACTCGGGTTATCTTTGTGTAATATTAAAATTTGTTAGATGATCTCAGTCATTTAACTGCGACAAATATGCAAAAAAAAGGGAAAAAAAATCAGGAAGGGGGCAAATACTTTTTCACAGCACTGTAGGCATAGCAAAGCTTTAGAATGAAATTTTCATTTCGCAGTGGTAAATGCGCCTATCCATGGCTTCTGAAGAATCAATCAGAAGGTTCCTGTTATTTGTCTTATGTAGTGCCCCACGTTCGAAAGTGGTCCACATTCTTGTCTCCTCCGTTATCGGAGAAATAGTCCTCCCTTGGTGAAAACTGGACTTTCTGAAACAGAGAGATATTTTCTGGTATTGTTCCCAATGCGTGGTATCGGTAAAGCTGCTCGGCAGATGCTTTATTCAGCACAAGCATTAGAAGGAATAGCCAATGGTTCGACTGAGAGCCTTAAGGACATTAATGCTGTTGCTATGCAAAGGCGAATGGCAGTAGATTATCCTCTGGCCGCACCTGTTTGTGGTCTTCATGGGCAGCATATCAAGCACAGCCGAGGTCAGGAGGGCATTCCGCATGAGGGCCGGAAGGTGATGTCTCCGCTTTTTGTGGATGATGTCATCTTTTTGGCATCGTCACATGGAGGCCTACGGCACGCGCTGGAACGGTGTGCAGCCGAGCGTGAAGGGGTTGGTATGAGGATAAGCACCTCCAAGTCTGAGTCCATGCTTCTTTCACGGAAGAGGATGGCATGCCCCACTTCAGGTGAGGGGAGAAAATTTGCCCCAGGTGGAGGAGTTTAAATATCTTGGGGTTTTATTCACGAGCGAGGGTGAGAAGGGAGTGTGAGCGGTGGCAGCAGTAATGCGGTCACCGTACTGGACTGCAGTGGTGAATGGGGAGATGAGCCATAAGGCAAAGCACTCTATTTACCGGTCAGCTGGTCTACATCCCAACCCTCAGCTATGCTGGGTAATGGGCGAAAAAAATAAGAACATGGATACAGGCTGCTTAAATGAGT
The DNA here is from genome assembly GCF_900964775.1 of Scleropages formosus. Classification (NCBI taxonomy): domain Eukaryota; kingdom Metazoa; phylum Chordata; class Actinopteri; order Osteoglossiformes; family Osteoglossidae; genus Scleropages; species Scleropages formosus. The sequence goes on from NC_041821.1 coordinate 26,987,085, forward strand.
TTTCCCCCCAGGGTGGTGGGACTCACTCCCCGTGATAGGGTGAGGAGTTCAGCCATCCGTGAGGAACTCAGAGTAGAAGCCGCTATTCCTCCACGTTGAGAGGAGCCCGTTGAGGTGGTTCGGGAGTCTGCTAAGGGTGTCCCCTGGGTCCCTCCGCTTTGAGGCTATACCAGGCACAGCCAACTGGGGCAAGACCTCGACGTCGGCCCAGGACCTGCTGGAGAGATGGTGTCTCACAGTTGTCCTGGGAGCGGCTGGGGGATGAGTTGGAGGAAGTTGCGAGGGACAGGGACCTCTGCTCTCCCCTGCTCTCCTTATTGCCACCGAGACCCTAGAAGGACAAGCGTGCAAGAAAACAGCTGGTGAGAACACAGTGCACTGCACTGCTGCAGGCGTATGAGCAGCGTCGCAAGCGCAGCTAGGATCAGATGTGCGAGCTCCCCGTCAGGGAACCAAACGTGTCCTGCGTGACGGGGGGGGGGGGGGGATACTCGACACTATGCTAATGAGGAGGCAGCTGTGTGCAGCTCTTCTCTTTCTCGGTGCCACTCGAAAGCACTCCCTGAGAGCGCGTCAGCCTCCCCAAATCGCATGACAAGTACTGCTGTGGAGGGCAGGATGGCTGAGCAGACTAAGGTGGTGCGTTCAGCTCGCGGTCTCCCCTGGAGGTGTGGGTTTGAATCCCCCTTCCGCCAGCTCATGAAAAGGTCTCTAGCCAGTTCTTTGTGGTGCTGTTGACTGAGTCAGCGGGGCAGGGGGTGTCCAGCTTCCCAGGTAGTTGTGGTTAAGGCAACAGGCTAGAAATCCATCTTGGTCTCCTTGTGCAATTTCAAGTCCTGCCGACTACACTCTGCAAGTGGCTGGTGTTTTTGTGCAGCATCACTTGAGGTACTCTGGCAAAATCTGCCTTCTGCTCTTCCTTTACATCCCTCTATCCATTTATTTAATACGGAAAAGTACACGAGTAGCCGGGCGACGCGCAAACCTCCATATAGAGGGCAGGCTTCCAGTCGGACTTGGTGGTGCAGGGCTGTAATCTCTGCGTCTGGGAGACTGAGGTTGCTGGACTTCTTGAGTCGGGGCTTCCGGTATTTGCATGTGCTATGGCGAACAGGAGTCCTGGTGACCACCAACGTCGACACGGTGCTTCTTGGGGAGAGGTGAAACAATCCAGGCTGGTGGCGGAGCAGGTGAAAGCCCCTGTGATGAGCGCTCTGTGGGTTGCAGCTCCTGTGGAGCCAAGATGACACAGCCTTCTGCTTTTTGCTACACAGCGCTGTGGTGAAACAAACACCATGTCTGAACAGAAGCATGCTCATAAGTGTACTTGGTACCAGAGCTCCTTGGGCCAAAGGCCAACGATCAACTTTGTAGTCGTTTTATCTGGCTTGAGGAAAACATGTTCTGGAAAACTTGGGTGAAGAGAGGTGCTGAGCTGTCAACCGATCATTGTCTGGTGGTGAGCTGGATCAGAAGGCAGGGAAAACTGACAGACAGATCCGGTAGACCCAAGCGCATAGTGAGGGCGTGCTGGGAACAAGTGTCACAGGACCCTGTCCAGAATGATTTTAACTCCCACCTCCGTGAGAACTCCTCCCATGTCCCGGAGGAGGTAAGGGACATGGAGTCTGAATGAAAATTTGATTTGATAACACCAGGCGATAAACTGGTGACAGTGGACGTGTGTTTACGAGAGGATGAGCGATTGAGGGGCACAGTGACACGCCTGGAATGTTCAAACAATAACATGTATTCTGCCTATGCTTACAAAAATGTGCCCGAGAATGTGTATAAATACCTGCTTGCCTGGCTGTTCTGGTGTGACTCTGCGCATACGAATAAACAAGGTTTTCTGCAACTCAAGTGACCGAGTGATCTGTTTTTATGACAATTCTCATTTTTCCTACCACAGTTTTGGGGGCTCGTCCGGGATCACGACCTTCTGCTGGGACCGACCCGTGTGCCGTGAGGAACCCGACTAAGGGGTCAACCTTCCTAGGTCTAGGGGACCTGCTGGTGACCGAGCCCGAGCAAAAGTTAGGGCTGGCCCGTGGATGTGGATGTGTTGATATTGAAGCGGTTGATAGGAGGATCAGTGCCTTTAAGTTTGAGTCTATGCTTCTCTCATGGAAAAAGATGGCATTCCCCCCTTGTTCAGGTGAGGGGAGAAAATTTCCCCTGGGTGGAGGAGTTTAAGCATTTCGGGGTCTTATTCACAAGTGAGGTGGGAGCGGCAGCAGTAATGCGGTTGCTGTACTGGACTGTGGTGGTGAATGGGGGAGCTGAGCCGTAAGGCGACGTCCCTCCAAACAATTTGTCCCCCCGTTTTAGAAGTCTGCTGGGGAGCATCCTAAAGGTTAAACTTTCTTTGTGTTTCGTTTTCCCTATCAACGTTTCTCCATTGCGTTAAACAGACAGCATATATTTTCTGAACGTCTTAACTCTTACATCACACACACACACACACACACACATTTTCAGAACCGCTTGTCCCATAGGGGGTCACGGGGGACCGGAGCCTACCCGGCAACACAGGGCGTAAGGCCAGAGGGGGAGGGGACACACCCAGGACGGGACGCCAGTCCACCGCAAGGCACCCCAAGCGGGACTCGAACCCCAGACCCACCGGACAGCAGGACTGCGGTCCAACCCCCCGCGCCCCCCTCTTACATCACATTAGAGCATATTAAGCACTTGAAAATATTGACTACTTGAACATATTTTCACACCACACTTGAACAAACAATTTCTCACACCACATTTCCGCCTTTGAGCATGAAACGTTCACACGACATGCTTGCATATAGTCCCCTTCGTTGTCATCTTGTAGTAGGAGATTATTCCGGTACCACACTGCTATGGTGTTTACAGGTGAGTCCGAGAGTCGCTGCCTTCAACCTTAAATGCCCAAATCTTTCCATTCTGAGTTTCCTGTCTTCCCCAGTGATATGTGCGGAACTGAATCCCATTTGTACCACCTGCTTTGGGCCGGGATCAGAACGAAAGAGGCTGCAGCGCGGCACTTTGTCAGGAACAAATCTGACATAATGATTCTCTCTTTCTCAAGTTTGTTTGCCGGAAACTCATGCGACTCTTGTCGATACTCTACGGTTTCTTTGGCAAAGAAGCGTGCTGTGCAGTGCAAGAAGCGGGCTGTGTCAAGTTGGGAGGCACCTTACCTCACCGCAGCGCGTCATCATCCAGCAGCCAAGCGGTGTACTGCGATAACACCTGCAGAAACAACATTCCCAATACTGGAGATGCGATGTTGCCACCTTCTTCGGTCACAGTGACAGTTGCCCCGAGCTTCGCAAGCAGGTCTCGGCCCAGCAGGTTCACCGGACAGCGGTTACTAAGGAGAAACGAACGGTTAGTCACAGCAATGTCTTCTGTCATTCCCACTCGCAGTGGGTCTGTTTTTTTGTTTTGCTTTGTGTTATTCCTGATGCTCCCATGAGGCGGGTCCGGTTTCCATTTGCAGGAACCCCGGCACCTCCTGTCTTCTAATAGTGGATCTCGTCGCCCCTGTGTCCACGAGGAAGGGAATGGGTTGATGCTGACACCACCAGCTGTATCATTGGGTCTGATGGTTCATGCTTTTGTCTCAAGCAGGCTGGACTTTGGCACTGCTTTATTGTGGGGCTGTCCATACCAGACTGTATCCAGGCTACAGTTGGTACAAAATGCTGCTGCGAGAATTGCCCCGTCTGTTTCTGTTTTCAAATCCCAATTAAAGACTGACGTGCTCACTCAGGCATTCCACCTCGAAATGTAATTCTACTTACCTTGCTTGTTTTTATCACCACTATATAAATGCATAATAAATTAAGTTAAGTAACAACTTACTAACTCTGTTCTCTCTTCTTGTTGAGCATTGCCTCGCTACATAAGACCTGAGGAGGCTGACCGTTGGTGACAGACGAATCCCACGCTGACCGAGGATGATGACCAACTGCCATGATGAACGAGGCGTTCCATGCTTAGCTGGGGATCCAAGACACCATTTAGCACCAATATCATTTTTACTCGTTAAACTGGCTTACAACTGTTACTTAATCTAGAATGCCCAGGAGGGGTGGGCAGCCACTGGCCCGTGCACCCTCAGAGGTTTTTTTTCCTCCCTCAACTTTCAGTTGGGAGTTTTTGTTCCTTTCCCTGGTGGCCAGTAGGGATACTCATAGCTCTATAAAAGTACTTTATTATGGTAGCCATTAGTCGACTGTCTTCTTTGTTTGTAACTGTTCTTCTTGCTTCATGCTTGTGTTAAAGCGCTCTGTGTCACTCTGTGAGAAGAGCGCTCTATAAACATAAATTGAACTGATGTGGGGCACCGGGTCAGAGCGGTCAATAGACCAGTTCCTTCACCGCTCGTCCCCCCTTCATCCTAGGCACTGTGACTGAATGTCGTCACTCCCCTTGGCAGGGGCGCCGGCCACGATTGCCCTTGGTGGTCACTCCGCTGATTGTCGGGGCAGGCTTGCTTCCCCAACCCTAACCCAAAGATGTTGCCATGCCTCATGGTAACGTATGTATAAGCTTGCAAATAAAAGGAGGCAACGCAAACCGATGGGGGCAACATCCAGTTGTGCGGAGGTCTCCCATCGGCTAATGATGCGGTGAAAAGTCTCTCCATGTCCGAGCGTTTTGTGCGGATCTCCTGCGGCTGATCGGTTCCAGAAAAGGATTTCTTTCACAAGCCCCACGCCGTGCTTCGTTAAATGTGCAGCGTGAGCCCTGCAACCTGGCGTGGGAAACATGGCTTTTGCTCTTCGACAATCAGCAGGTTTCTTCGCAAGCCGATGAAATCCGCAGGTAACGCAATCTGTCATCTCTATGTCCCGGCCAGGGACCTTGTGCGAGAGTGCGCTTCGGAGGGTCGCCAAAATCCTGGAACTGACCTTGACGTGACTTGAACACAGAGCCCTCTGCTGGGGAGTCAGATGCGCTACCGTTGCACCACAAGGTCAGTACTTGGAAGGTATTGAACGAGGGGACAGACCATGTCACTTTTCAGCTTCTCCCATCAGCAAACGGGCCAAGAAAAAGTAAAGTTTGGAAAATGCAGGGCTCTGAATAAGTGACACGAGGTGGGTCAAAAAGTGACCTCGAGGGATGCTTGGTGGTCTATGGGTACAATTCTCACTTAGGGTGCGAGAGGTCTCGGGGTTCAATCTCTGGATGAGCCCAGCCATTGGCCTCCGTGCTCTGCAGGGATGCCCGTGGAGACTCAGCTGCTCAAATGACTACCGCCCTGCAGCGCTCGCATCACTTATCATGAAGCGCTTTGAGTGGTTAGTCAAATCTCACATCCCCTCTTCGTTACCTGACACCCTAGATCCACTGCACTTGCATATTGCCAGAACAGGTCTACGGAGGGTGCTATTGCCACTGCTCTCCATACTGCCTTCTCACACATGGACAGGAAAGGGGCATTTGTGAGAATGTTGCTTCCTGATTACAGCTCAGCATTCAGTACCATGTCAGCACGACCACCTCTTCTCTGAACATTAGTAAAACCAAGGAGATGACTGTGGGAGGAGATGGCACACCTGTTCTAATCAGTGGGACAGCAGTGGAGAGGGTGGGCAGTTTTTGGTACGTGGGGCTCAACATCAGCGAGGACTTATCCCGGGCCCAGCACCATTGACACCGTGGTCAAAACAGCGTATCTGAACATGGTGCTGCATATCTATAAAATCATCCCCATGACAACACGGTGCGCTCTCGTTTTCGTATTTTTCTCTCTGTGTGTGTGCACGTGTGCGGTTATTACTTTAATACGACTGTCCTAATTCTTTTTTTGTGATACATTTTGCAATTTTGTTTTGTTGTCTAGGCATTTTGAATTATGGCCGTGCTTTTTGGATCCAGTCAATGAAATTTATGTAGCAAATTAAATAGGTCACTTACAGATTAATACTGATTAATGTTAACAATGCTGGATATCACACTGTAATCATTTAGTTGACATTCAAGAATAAATCAAATTAAGAAATTTACCAGTTTACTGTGGGGTGTTGATTATTTCAACAAATTAGCCTCAACTCTAAGGTCAGCTCTCAATGGTCAGTGAGGCACAATGTTTAATTAGTTATGGTGTCCATGGGTTTGTGTCTGGGAAACGTGCGATACATATCCGATACATTGTGGTTCTGCCCTCAGCGTTGGTCTCATTGAGTGGATGGAAAATACCAGCACCTTGAAGGATTTCCTTTGCAGTAGGATGTCTGAGGAAGAGCACAACGAAGCAGAGAGGTACTGTCTTAGCCTGCGCTTAACGTTTACCTTCACAGATCTTTGAAGATCCTTGGTGTAAAGTCTATAACTCATGGGTGTCATTTCAGGACTTTTAATGACACCGTCACATCAGCTTAATTTCCTGTGTCTGGATTCTACCTCAAGTGTTTGGAGCCACATTTACATTTACATTTATTCATTTAGCAGACACTTTTGACCAAAGCGACGTACATCTCAGCAAAAGTACAATTTATGCATTACATTAAGAGACATATGACTCAAGTAAACCTAGTTTGTTACCTACCACTTGCTGCAGCGAGGTTCATCATTCAAGGAGGTGCATAAAACACAAGACAGACAAATCCCGATATCCTCCTACCAATTTTCATTTTAAAGATTTTTATTTATTTACACACACACACATTTTCAGAACCGCTTGTCCCATAGGGGGTCACGGGGGACCGGAGCCTACCCGGCAACACAGGGTGTAAGGCCAGAGGGGGAGGAGACACACCCAGGACGGGACGCCAGTCCGCCGCAAGGCACCCCAAGCGGGACTCGAACCCCAGACCCACCGGACAGCAGGACTGCGGTCCAACCCACCGCGCCCCCTTTATTTATTAATTTTTTTTAATATTAGAAGATACTCAAGCAAGCAAATAAAATGCCAGAGTAGTGGCTGAGTAAAGGCTTTATCTGGTGATGTTCATGAAGTTATGGTGCATGAACATTTAAACCATACATGAGCTGGAGAGATCTTGGGCGAAATGGATCCGGAAAAAATGAGTTTTCAGACCCTTCTTAAAAGTAGACAGTTCTGAGTGAAAGGGGAAGGTCATTCCACCACAACGGAGCCAGAACTGAGAATCTCTATGCTTTTGAAACGCGTTGATGAGTTGCTGTGGTAAAAGTGTTTGTAAACACTAAAAAAAAGTGGTCAATGTCACCTTGACTGTCTTAACTGTTTGCTTTTTAAACAGCCCAGAGACACTTGGTAGTGTAGCGGTCTGTGCTGCTGCCTCTTGACCCAAAGTTTGTAGGTTCAAATTTCAGCTACTGCTATAGTTCCCTTGAGCAAAGTACCTACCCTACATTACTCCGGTGAAATTCTTCAGCTGTGTAAATGACTAAAGAGGTATCTTAACATTTTGAAGTTGCTTTGGAGGAAAGTCCCTGCTGCATTAATAAATGTGACTAGTTAGAAGCAAATAGGTTGTTAAAAATTCCATTGAAGCACTATTGTAGGAAAGCTGATTTTGCATTTATACTGAAACAAAACTTGTATTTATCTGCATTTCTCTGTGCTGCAGACCCCCAAAGGCCTTTGAGACCTCACTGGACAAAACGGCTGGGAAGACTGCAGGGTTGCTGCGCTATGTGGAAATTTATAAGCAAATACTGTTGCATTAGTATTGTTATATATATATATATATATATAAAAAAAATTCCCCACTTGCCCCCTTTTTGCAGGCAGTCTTACTCCTTCAAGCTTGGGTCCTCTACCAGAGGCCTGGGAGCTTGAGGGTTCTGCGCAGTATCTTAGCTGTTCCTAGGACTGCGCTCTTCTGGACAGAGATCTCGGATGTTGTTCCCGGGATCTACTGGAGCCACTCTCCCAGCTAGGGGTCACAGCCCCAAGTGTTCCAATTACCACGGGGACCACTGTTGCCTTCACCTTCCACATCTTTTCTAGCTCCTCTCTCAGTCCTTGGTATTTCTCAAGCTTCTCATGTTCTTTCTTTCTGATGTTGCCATCGCTTGGGATGGCGACATCTATCACTACGGCTTTCTTCCTCTGTTTGTCCACCACTACTATGTCCGGTTGGTTAGCCATTACCAGTTTGTCAGTCTGGATCTGGAAGTCCCACAGGATCTTAGCTTGGTCATTCTCGACCACCCTTGGGGATGTATCCCACTTTGATCCTGGGACTTCTCATGGAGTGCAGTTAGCCAGAAGGCATGGATTATGTCAGGGCCTGGTGCTGTCCAGTTCTTCATACTTGAGACTCTTTCTTGGATGTCTGCCACTGTGATGGTTACTGGATCCTGTTCAGGGAGGTTGCTGTGGTCTGCTCTTAGATCCACTAGCCACTGGGCTGTGTTGTTATGTGATGCCTCCTTCTCCCCTATGTTTTTCCAGTATTGCTCAGTCTCCAACCTTGGTGGGTCCACTCTCATGTTATTACCCTGCCACTGAGAGTACACTTTGGATGGTTCTGTGGAGAACATCTGGTTTATTCTTCTGCCCTCTTGTGTACCTATTCAGGCAGTTAGCCAAGGCTGTGCCTCTTTGCTTGGCAGTTTCTAAGGCCTCAGGTATAGACAGCTTGCTGTACTTCTTAGGCAGGGTCTTCATCACACCTTTCTGCAGTTCCGATAGCTGGCTAACTTCCCTTAGTGCTGTCTTGATCTTGGCCTCTAGCCTTCTTTTCCATGGAGGATACTGCTTCTTAGGCTTGGTATTCATCTTGTATCCAAGCATCTCAAGGATCACTGTTGCTGTGTTGTACATCAGCTGGTGGGTCTTAGTGATGGTCACAGTAGGGATTGTTCATAGTGCTGCATTCACAGCTTCTAGTAGACTTTCAGTAGGTACTTCACTTGGTCTTGGTAGTCAGCCACAGGGGCTCCAGGTGTCCTTCTTAGCCATGATCTTATCTCTTAGGTCAGCTGCTCTTGCATTCAGCTTACAAGGGCTCATTGTTCTTGGGGCTTGGTACCCAACCTTGGAGTGTGGGGATGATGATATCTCCCCCCTGACCTGTTGTCCTGACTCCCCCTTGCCCATTCACTGGGGTTACTTGTGTAGTAGCATTCCAACAGTTCCCTATTCTTATCTCTTGTCCATGCATACCTTGTTCTAGTTCCAGTAGCCCACTTATCGTCAGTATGTCCTGGTTCCCCAACATCTGGCGCAGACCTTGTTAATCCAGGCGACGTCCGAGCCAGCATGACTCTCTTTGTTTGTTTCGCTCTCATATACAAGATAGGCAGAGCCAAGCATAAGGAGATCTTGCCTAAGGACCCCCTACTGGAGGTAGGCCATGACTGGGATTCAAACCCCAGTTTTCCCAGGTGAAAGGCAGCAATCTTAGCACTACACTATCCAGCTGCTATATTACATGTATGTATATATGTATATATACAGTATACATATGGCTACAGCAAAGCCCTTCTGTCATCTGCCTCACCTTAGAACTATTTTTCTGTTAATTTTTCTGTTTGTGAGCCTGAATTTAAACGTGCCATATAACTTCCAATTTTTAGCACTCTTGATAAAGATGAACAAAAAAAGACTTAAATACAGACACACATTTTCTGAACCCCTTGTCCCATACGGGGTCGCGGGGAACCGGAGCCTACCCAGCAACTCAGGGCGTAAGGCTGGAGAGGAATGGGACACACCCAGGACGGGACGCCAGTCAGTCGCAAGGCACCCCAAGTGGGACTTGAACCCCAGACCCACTGGAGAGCAGGACCCAGTCCAACCCACTGCTGCACTGCGCCACCGCGCCACCACACCCCCCAAGACTTAAATAATATTTTTAAAAAGTCTCGTTCAGAATTTTAAATGGCTTCATTAAACTTCTGCCAGTATTCTAAAATGTATAGCTGTGTATCCTTGGCAGGATCTTTGGCGTTTCTCTTCATTTTACTATGGTTTTGATTCTCACTGAATGATCTTATATCTCAAAGGAAAGCCAAACGAGATGAGACTGTAGCCAATTTCAGGAAAACAGAGAATCTTGTGGCAGAGGATCTTCTAAGGTGAGCATTCAACATTATCCCAGTAACAACAGAAACTAAGTTGCAGAAATGCAGTGTGGGTACGTACTTTTTTTCTTTTTTTTAAGAGCTTCACATCAGTTAAGTACATTCACGGGACCAGCACAGATAATGATTGGTTTAGGGGATGAGGGTAAGAATTTTAAGTCATTCTAAATACAAAGGATGATGAGGTGACGTTGATCAGAAGAAATGCAGAACCGTGGTTTTACATATGATTCAGTTTATGGTTCCCACTGTCACTGTACTTCACATTTCTTACTGGCCAAACAAAACCACTCACAGAAACATTTTTCTTTTTTCTGGTCTTCCACCAATTTGCCAAACCCAACTCTGTTTACCAACCCACGGCAGACTGTTACAGCTCTAGACACAAGAGAAGTCGGGCTTTACCGGAATGATCTGTAAGCCTCTGACCATTGATTTGAGTGTCTCCATTGTTCAGGAGAGCTTTCGTCAAGATGAGCACATCACCAGAAGCCTTCCTTTTCTTGAGGTCCCACTTCACGGCGTCACATGCCCTCGTGTGTTAGCCATTGGCTCTTAGGCATCGGAGATCGCCATTTGTCCAACTTCTTGTTCAACATGGAGACAGGAGGAATGATCGGAATTGACTTTGGTCATGCCTTCGGAACTGCCACGCAGGTAGGTGTCTTTCACTGCTCCATTGCCAGTGTCTGGAGTCTTTTTTTCTGACCCCACCCATAGTTTTATGGATTACGGTCAACATACCACTGGAGTGGTCATGTTGTTCTCCTTTAAGATTTAGGAAATAGACCCTTCTGTCCAAATGCCTTTGCCATACAAGGCTGCAAAACTACATTTTTCTTGTTCTCTCTGATTAGCAGAAGGCTGTGAATCTTGCAGTGAAACATCTGGAAGAACAGATAAACTCGTTTCTTTTGTGTGCAGAATGTTGCGTGAGGGTTTCTTAAAGAAGTGGGCCGTCTGGATTGTTGACACAGAAGTCTCACAGAGGGACCTGGTTCATGAGCCGGCGTTATTAACATTCAATCACATGTTGAAGTTTTGGAAGATTAACTTTACAGTTACTGTCTTTAATTGCTACAGAGTTTAGAAAGGGCTTCTGATTGTTCTTTCCCAACCGGAAAGACCGATGTTCCATGTACAGCTCTTAATCCTTCCGTGGTGTTGCCACACTGGGGAGTTAATGAGTTACCTTCAGCCCATAACTCTTCTCTCTTAGTAAACATGCTACCTATGCAGTAGTTCGTTGACCACAAAGAAACAATACAGCGGTTCCCAGTTACCTGCGGTTAACCATGGTCCGAAAATGTTAGATGGAAAATTCCAGAAATAAACAATTGATTAGTTTAAAATTGCATGCCGGTCTGACTAGCGTGATGAAATCTCACACCATTCTGCCCGGGACGTGTATCATCCCTTTGTCCAGTGTATCCACGCTGTATCGAATACCCGCAAATTCGTCACTCAGTAGAATCTCAATTAGTACATATGGGGTTCGTTACTATCTGCAGTTTCAGGCCTCCGCTGGGGGCCTCGGAACATATCCAAGGGGACTACGCTAGATGATTATGTAGAGGATTTAAGTTCCGGTACGGCACTGTATGCAGTCATTGAGAGTTACGCTAAGCACCTGTGTGTTAAAATAGCGTGTTGATCTCATTAAACAGAAATGATAGTTTTTATGAACTATAGTATATCATGCGGTTAATAAAGCAAAAACTCTTCTTCCCTGAGCAGTTTCTCCCGGTGCCAGAGATGATGCCATTCCGCCTTAACAGGCAGTTCCTCAGCTTGATGCAGCCCATGCGTGAGTCTAGCCTCATCCAAAGCACCAAGGTCCACTGTCTCAGGGCCTACCGGGTGAGTCCTGCCTTTGTGAAAGAGCCCTCTGTCACATGCTGAGCTGTGACAGGCATGTTGGTACCAAGGAATCAGTAAGATGCCGACAAAATACCATCAATGAAGGGCTGAACCTTGTTGCTCTTGTTGCCTGTTCACATGCATTTTACCTTGTGCTGCTACACTGCTTGTTTTGGTCCAATATTGCACTTAAAATTTTTGGTTTGAATTAGATTGGGTGCCAGGAAAGGCCTACCGATATCTGTTTGTTTGTCATTAACATAAACTTTTTTTTTTTCTTTTCATAAAAGTATGACAGGTATATGCATTTGGTTGTTAAAAGTAAATACGTTTATTGTTTTCAAAAATCATTTCTTGTAACCACAAGGAGTGTGGTGGTGCAGTGAGTTGGACTGGGTCCTGCTCTCCGAGGGGTCTGGGGTTTGAGTCCCGCTTGGGGTGCCTTGCGACAGACTGGCGTCCTGTCCTAGGTGTGTCCCCTCCCCCTTCAGCCTTATGCCCTGTGTTGCTGGGTTAGGCTCCAGCTCCCTGTGACCCTAAATGGGACAAGCAGTTCAGACAGTGTGTGTTTCTGTAATCCTTTTTCTTACCATTCTGTGGTGTTCGGTACTTTGTATTGCAAACCAGATGGAATGAACCATTTGGGGTATTTTTAGGTGGGAGTCCTTGGGCACAACTAACTTGACAGGGGTGTTTTACTGTGCAATGGGATCAATGTTTTTATAAGTTGTAACATAGGGATATTTATAGTAGAAAAATGTTTTGTATGGCTTTTATGTTTTTGTATTTATGTTGGAAGTTATTTTTGGGGAGAAATGCACTTTGGAATAGTTGAGGCTGTATGATGTAGCCAGAAGGGCAGAGTTACTGCTATATAAGCTTGTATTAGGTCACTAGTCAGGGTGGCCAATTGCTGCAAATGTATGCAGACTCAGGTAGGCAGGCACTCACACAGCAAATAGGAGAGCTGTGTATTGCTGTTGGTGCAAGAAGTTAAGCCCATGGCTCATAGGCCTTATGTTCTTTTGTAATTTAATGATTGTTTTTCTATTTGGTTGGGGTTAATGTGTTTTGAAGAACATCTTTTAAGTAAAGAAAAATAAATCTTCTTGGTCCAACTACTTCAGTTCTCCACTGCTGCCTCCATCCGTCATCCATACCTTCACACCCTCTTTGGACTGGAAGGTACACCATACCAAGTTGAGTCTTTTATAGTGATGTCCTTGTGATGTCACATATTTCAAAATGTGCCCTACTAAAGGATTCTTTGCAATACTTAGAACTTTGAGTTGAAACTGGTGAAAAAAGGGGGCACATGGACACAGAGCGTGAACACCAAAGACGTGAATTGGTACCCTGTGCAAAAGGTGAACTTTGCCCACAAGGAAGCTGGAGGGTGTAAACCCCGCTGTCATAACATGGCATGTTCATTTGTTGAATTACTAGTTGGGACACTTGTACATGGTATTAAGTTGCTTTTCTTAATAGTATGTATTTTTAAATTTACATTTAATTGATACTTTTCTCCAAACTGACTTACCATATTTACCCATTTATATAGCTGCGTGATTTTACTAGAGCAATTCAGGTTAACTACTTTGCTCAAGGGTACTACAGCTGGAGGTGGGAATCAAGCCTGCACCTTTGGGTCCAAAGGCAGCAGGATGTAGCTGTCCATCATCTGAGTCTCTTTGAGAATTGAAATGTGTCACATATGAATTTAATTGAAAGGCTGCACTCAAGGAACAACCATACTCTGATCAGAGCTGTAAACCGAATACATTGAGTATCCCAAATTATCCAAATCCACGGGTCGCTAAATATCTACAGTAGCACATTAAGCAGTTTTCTGCATTCAGTTACATTATTATACAGTGTATCAGTTTTAATTGTACATTAGCATTAGCATATTTACATAACTCAACACTCTAAACATACATATTGGCCATCCAGTATTACCAAAGTGCAAGTACTGGAAACCTGAACCTGAAGTAGATGAAAATTGTGAAGAACATTGTGTTGTGTTTGTCTTTAAAGTGAAGAGCTACAGCGGGGCTTCGAGAAGGATCTGGCTTGCAAAGGTACGTTGGCAGTGGCACGAGGAGAGGTGGAGCACAACATTCAAGCCCGCGAGGCAGATGATGAGCTGTCCGTGGAAACCCAGGTTGACTGCCCGCTGGACCAGGCCACAGACCCAAACATACTGGGAAGGGTTTGGACAGGCTGGGAAGCCTGGATGTTATTTTATGTTTACAACTTTGGTCTCCTGGTTACTTTCTGTAATGTAATTTACACCAAAATTGTATAAACATTTCAGTGGCCAAATTTCCTAGCAGTGGTCTGTGTTACTGCAAAATTGTTGCACAAAATGCTTTTGCTTACAACTGTGGAAATAAATTTTTTTAAACTCATTCTTGTTGTTTTTATTTATTTCTGTCGCTTTTATTGTTCTTTTCAGTTCGGTGGACTCTTTCAGAGTACTTATGCAATGCAAATGCATCACTTGACAACCTCAGTGAAATAGCCATGTTGACAGCCTGTGGTTGACAGAGGAAATTAAGCCGCCTGGTCTTGCGTCATGGAGCCGTATGATGGCAATGCCAAATGTTTTTTTTTTTTCTTCTCCCGTGCCCCAAAATATCATCTAGATATCTGTAGTAGTAGAGAAGTGGTTTGATTGGGCGTTTGTCAAATCATGTTTGCTCCCAGTCTGCCATATATATGTTAGCACAGGCCGGTGCAAATTTCTTGCCCGTTGCTGTGCCCTGGATTTGTATATAGCTTTTGGAGTCAAATACAAAATCGTTTCTGGTTAGGCTTATGTCCAGTAGTTTTAGTATTTCCACATCTGGTCTACTCAGGTCTGGATACTTGTTGAAGAGTCTCCTTACCGCTTCTAGGCCCAGATCGGTGTCAATGTTTGTGTACAGGCTGTTGATGTCAACAGTGAATAAAACTGCATCCTCTGGAACGGAAACATTCTCCAGCTTGCTAATGAAATCGTATGTGTCCTTCAGGTAGTTGGGATGTAGCTGGGACAGAGGGTTCAGGTAGCTGCCGATGTACTCTGCTATATAGTACGTTTCACTATTGCAGTCTGACACTGTAGGCCTTCCTTTAGGGATCTCTCCCGGGACTGTCCATGTTTCAGGGTCTGCGTGCATTTTTGGGAGGAGGTAGAAATTTCGGGCCCACGGAGCTTCAGGTCCCATTAAGTAATGTTTTTGTTTCTTTGTTATGTACTGTTTGATTTGTAACTGTGTTAAAATCTCGTTGACTTGTTTCTGGTCCCAATGGATGCGGGAGCGGAGTGTAATGTTCCGTATTACTTAGTTGTCATGTGGCCTCGTATTTGTACTGTTGTGCATCCATTATTACGACTGCAGAACCTTTCTCTGCTGGTTTAATGACTATGTGTTTGTTTTTCCTTAGTGTCTCTATTGCCCCCCCGTAAGGGTGGGCTGAGGTTATGTTTTTGGTTGTGTGTGTATGTGATGGATCGTATTGTTTTATTGTTGTTTTTGATTAGTTTCTGAATATTGGGACTGACTTGTTTCAAATTTAGTTCCCATTTAGATGATTTCGTAAATGAGGTTAGCTGTTTCTTTTGTTGGAAATTGAAGTAGTCTAATAGTTTTAATTTTCTGCTGTATGAATGAATGTCCCTGAGGAGTTCCCCCAAGTCTGGTCCATCTGGTGTGGGAATGAAAGTGAGGCCTCTTTCCAGAAGTTCTTTGTCAGGGTGAAAGTTCTGGGCAAGCTGACAATGTTGGTGTGCTTTGTGTTTTCGTCACACGTCTCCACCCTTAAAAGTTTAACTGGTCCAGCAAGTGTCTGACAATCAAACCCGTTGTTTCTGTTGTCCACCGTTACGTTAAGATGATCAACTTTAAATCGAAGTTTGTTGATCATCGGTAATGAACTTCTGTGTTGCTCAATGTCTTTGTTGATGGCGTCCTGTGTGTTCTGCTGCTCCCGGGGTAACATGTCTGAGTATTGTACCAGGGGCGTGTGTATGGAGGCATTCGGGGAAGTTTCCCTTGCCGCCCTCCACATGTGCTGTAATTGTTTGATAGCTGTCTTGTATGTTTGTTGCAGATGGTTAGAAAGTCCTGCAGCTAATATCACCTGTTGTGTGTGGAGGTGTACGTCTGTTTTTTCTGACATTTTGGCTATGTGAAAGAAGTTGGCCTCTGGGTAGTTGTCTACCTGAACCCCGTTCGGCATGGTGCCCGCGATTCTTCCTATATTTTCATCCCCTATAATTACGGTCGCTTCCCTCACTTCTAATTCCCACTTTGCAATCTTCCTTTCCGTGGACAAGTGTCGTGTAGGTGTCCGGGGGCTCCGGCTCCTGTGCATGTTTCTTATGTACTCTGCTTGCTCCTGTTCCATACCCCTTTCCGTATTGAGTGTTGTACTGTCATCTATGGCCTTTTCTACTTTCAGTGAATTCTGTATCCCTTCCACTGTAGTCTGTCTGTTTCCCTCCCTGCTTGTCTGTTTTTCCATAACAGTTCCGCTCTCTGGGGGGGCCTCGATTATTGCTCCCTCCTGGGACCCTACGCTGGTGTTGGTTTGTATAGGTCACATACGTCTCTGCCCCTTTCCTCCCGCTCCCTTGCCTGTTTCTTCCGTCTCCTTCCCTTTGACATTATTTATTTACTTCACTGTAGCCATTTTCTGTTTGTTTTGTTTATTTTTTTCTTTTTGTCCTGCTCTGTTTGTCCTGTGGAGCCCTAGGTAGGTTGTCTGCCTCCCTGTGTACTTGTGTTTTACCTGTCCTACCCGTTCCTCCTCTGTTCTGTTCCATGTTACTTGTGCATACGTCCGGTACCTGATTGCCAGCCCCAGACAGGTTACTGTTCTGACCCTGTCTCTTTCCTTACTGTTTTCTGTTCGTTTATTAAGACTCAGGATATGTTTCGTTCTGGTCAATGTTTTTTCCTCTAATATGTGTCTGTATCTACTCTTAGCCCACTTCACCGCCACCTCCCATTCTGCCTCACTGGCTAAGTCAGAAGTGGGTTTTTGTGTGTATTATGCCTTCATAATGAGCCTGGAGGATATGTATGTTATTTTTCATCCAGGCCTCCGTATTCTTTGGCACTTTCTGTGATGTGATGTTTTTTGGGGATGAAGGCTTAATGAATTGGGTTAATTTGTTCACCTGTCTCATCATGCCTTTAGGAAAATCTCCCTTTTTAAGACATCCCTCTATTACGATCAAGTGGTGCACAGACTGTATTAATTTGTAGTATGTTTTGGTTAATGTTTTGTTTAGTGTGGGGTGTGTGGTATGAAGTGTGTGCCCATTATGATCTTTAAGACTGCTTGCCCCCGCCATGTGCCTTTGTTGCGCTAAAATATTAAATCTGTTCTGCAAGCTTACCTTTTTTTTTATTATACTATTATTAATAGTAATAATAAATTTCAGCAAGTAACACAATGCTGGGCCCAAATATCCAGAGTGTTACAGACAGCAATGTATACAATCCCATCAACAGTGGAGGGACAATACAGAAAGTCGCCAGGTACAGAAGGACCCCAGTCTTACCCCTCTGTCTCTGTTGCAGCGCCTGGAGGTTTTTGAAATCCGCGAAAACCCGGGGTTCTCTCTCAGCAGGTCCACGTCGGTTTGTCCACCAGAAGAGATTGTAATCCCCGTGTGTCCAAGCGTGCCTTCGCTGCCTCCTTCAATGCGTGGTCCCGTGCCTGTCCGTCCCGACCCTCACTGGTCTCCAGATTGTCCCTCCTTGATGCGCTGTCCGTCTGCTTGTCTCTGATCCCTGTCGGTGTCCCCTTTGCATGCGGTAAGGAGCATGTACCTTTGCTTAAAACGAGTTCCCAAGTCTTCCAGCTCCGTTGTTGGTGCCACTTTGTGCACAAGTGTTCTGTTCAAAGTCCCAGGAACAACTCTGCTGATGTAGTGTCTTTTCATCAATATCTAGTTGTTGCCATTTGATGATGGCGGAGCCTTGGTTTTCACACTGAGCACTTTGTTGGGTTGTTATTCAGAGCAGATATTAATGTTCAATGTAGCTTTTGTAAAGGTTAAGCAGGACTCCTAATGTTTCGCACCCAGTTGGTGCTTCTTCAGAGAAGAATCTGCTGCCTAGGGGGGCAATGCAGTCTTTTATATCCCATGGTGTATGTGTGTGTGTGTTCGTATGTGTGTGTGAGACAGAGAGGTGTGAAAAAGGGCTATGTCCCACCCATAGTGGGATAGAGAGCTGTGGGCCACCTTCTTTACTCTCAAGGAAGCTGTGTGTGTGTGTTTCTATGCGTATATGCATATGTGTGAGAGGTATGAAGAAGGGCCCTGTCTCCCTGGGAGGAGGAAAACAGAGATCTGTTTAGGGGTTAGGGTTAAGGTTAGGGGTTGGGGTTAGAAGAGATAAACTCGTTTCTTTTGTGTGCAGAATGTTGCGTAAGGGTTTCTTAAAAAAGTGGGCCGTCGGGATTGTTGACACAGAAGTCTCACAGAGGGACCTGGTTCATGAGCTAGCATTATTAACATTCAATCACAGAACCACACTGAAGTTTTGGAAGATTAACTCGACAGCTACTGTCTTTAATTGCTACAGAGTTTAGAAAGAGCTTTTCATTGTTCTTTCCCGACTTGCAGGCCAAGTTCTGGGACAGAACAAATTAACCCCTCCAGTTGAGGTGTACACCATCACGCGTGAAAAACCTGGGCCATTCCCAGAAATCATCCTAGTTATTAGCAAATGATATACAATCGGAGCGGCACCACGTCGTCAACCACCTGTTAAAAGACACCAATCTACTGTACACTATGTCCCCCATGAAGAGTCTAGGTAAAGGACCAGACACTATTAGATTACGACATTTCCTTCTGGCCTCGTTACACATAGAAATAAATCGGCTCTTTAACACCTCAGACTGCTGATAACGAATATCATTACCACCAACATGCACCATCATAGTCGACACGGCATTATCGGCCAGAGAACTGACACGAGCCTTAATGTTGGACACACATGCGCGTGGGAAACACTTCACCTTTACATTTACATTTAGATTCCCAGGCCCCCGGACCTTAACATTTCGGACAGCCGAATATCCCAAAATGAGCACATTATTATTATTATGTGAACTGCTTAGAGCTGAAAATCTATTTTGGGTTTGGACGGGAGAACCCAAACCAGGAACCCGTAGCTTAGGCTTCGCTTTATTCGACTTCTTACTCCGAACCGTAACCCAGTCGCCGTGAGAGCGCTCTGGAGTACTTGGCTTCTCATTAGCTGTACTGGGGCCTGTAAGGGTCGACGCCGAGTTCAACACCACAGAAGTCCAACCAACTCTCCGTTTCTCGTATAGAAATCAAATTCTTAATGCGCTTTTCTAAATCGCGGACTTTCCGCACCAAGTCATTATTTGTTACGCATTTCAAGCAAATGAAATGTTTCTCCAATGTCAGCAGGTGCAACCAAACAAAACATGTTACACAACATACAGGTGTGTCGTCAGACGATACATTCAGGATAGAACTTGCATCGAACAAGGATTCCATTCTTTCCAAAGACGCCATCTCAGCAACTGGTGTGTGACTCCACGCTCTGTCTGGCTCTGGACACTCTGCTCTGTGTTCGTTGACCACAAAGAAACAATACAGCAGTTCCCAGTTACCTGTGGTTAACCGTGGTCCAAAAAAATTAAGCAGAAAATTCCCGAAATAGACAATTGATAAGTTGTCTGTTCTTGGAAGCTAAGCAGGGTTAGGCCTGGTTAGTACTTGGAAGGGAGACTGCCTGGGAATACCAGGTGCTGTAAGTTTTTTTTTTTTTTTTTTTTAAAAAACACAACACACACACACACTTTCAGAGCCGCTTGTCCCATACAGGGTCACAGGGAACCGGAGCCTAACCCAGCAATACAGGGCATAAGGCTGGAGGGGGAGGGGACACACCCAGGGCGGGACACCAGTCCACCACAAGGAACCCCTAGCAGGACTCAAACCTTAGACCCACCCAAGAGCAGGACTGCAGTCTAACCCACTGCGCCACCACCACCCCTAAAACAATATATATAATTTTATTATTTATTTACTTATTTATTTATTTTTATTTTATTTTCCCCTCTGTTTTGTTTTGCATGCGAGGAACCGCTCTCTGTCACCCCTCACTTTTTTAGGCTCCAGTGAGGGCTCCCACCTGGAAGCCCACCTAGAAACAGAGGGGAAAATAAAATAATAATAATAATAAAAAAAAACTTAAACAACAATAAAATTAGAAATTAAAATTACTTTAGTATGAGTTACAGCAGGAGAATACTGCCACACAATTTTAATCTGCAGTTAAAATGCAATTAATTTTGCCAATACCTTCTTTCAGCGGAATGACCAAAAAATTGTTTTGTTTGTTGGGGGTGTGGTGGTGCAGTGGGTTGGACCACAGTCCTGCTTTCCGGTGGGTCTGGGGTTCGAGTCCCACTTGGGGTGCCTTGCGACGGACTGGCGTCCCGTCCTGGGTGTGTCCCCTCCCCTTCTGGCCTTACACCCTGTGTTGCTGGGTAGGCTCTGGTTCCCCGCAACCCCGTATGGGATAAGCGGTTCAGAAAGTGTGTGTGTGTGGTAGTTCTTCCTTTGAACATCATTTATTTTAACAAACAGATTTGACCATTATTTTTGTTATGCTTCAGAAATGTATTCCTTAACATGCACATTTCTATAGTAAATGGCGACATGAGGGTAATTTAGCTCAGAGAGATAGGGGACTGGATATCTTCCCTCAGAATTCTTACAATGACTATTTTTATGTCTTTACTGAAAACAAAATTTGTCCTCTGGCAAGAAATGTTAGGTAACCCTCTTGTTACCATATTTAGTATATTATTGCATCAACTCATGCGATTAATGAACACAACATAAATTACCATGATCTGACCTTGTACGTGTATGAATCTTTTAAGTGTCACCATTCGCCAGCCTCCAATCCAGTAATCTGCCAAGGTGTAGTGGTCTCCCAAGGCACCAAGTTCAGTGACGGAAACTTGTGATGGGGGGCACAACTTGAATGCCCTAAAATGCTCCCAATACCAAGCACCCAACGCTTTAACAATAAAGTTCAAGCTCTTCTCCACAACAACCATCTGAATAACCTCTGCAAACTCTGGCAAGCTACCAGCAGAGCCATACCTTTCCTGTAGTTAATTCCATTAACAGATGCATTCGTTGTGAGCTGAATGTGAGTAAAATCAGGGTATTTCAGCAGCAGAACCTTTTGTACATCTTGATGCAAAATGTCAACAGAGACAGCTGAGAGAGCTGAAATATTCAAGCCAGACTTCTCAGTTGTGGCTGACTCCAAGTGATATGTCATCATGATCTGATGCTTCACCGCCAGGCACAAGAGTATGTTTTCAAAGCAGCGTGTGTGACGAGTAACTTGCTTGAACAAACTGTGTTTTGCCTCAAACCTCATTGTCCACATCCCAACTAGCGGACCAAAGCATCTGATCATCTGTGGATAATGTTCCACAAAATGATGTTTTAGCAACAGCTTTATACCCGGAAGCACCTCTTGTAACCTAACTCTATGGTCACAAAATCTTGGCTTCAAGGAAAGCAATGGATTGTGTCGTGTGCACTGATGCAACAACTAATTCAACGATATCTTTAAGGTCCAAAATAACCTGCCAGGCTGGCTCAGATGAGGGCACCAACTGTCCAACTAAAAATGGGAGTAACCTCAGAAGACTCCAATTTTCGTGAGCATTTTCTCCAATGCTTTTGTTAAGCAGGAATCTCCTGGGAATAGCATGAGGACAGTTGCTCTTATCTGTCCATCTATAAGGAAATTTCCAAATGGACTCATTGAGAATGTCAAGTGTGAAACACACACTTTCTGAACTGCCTGTCCCATACAGGGTCACAGAGCCTACCCGGCAACACAGGGCATAAGGCCAGAGGGGACACACCCAGGACGGGACACCAGTCTGTCGCAAGGCACCCCAAGCAGGACTCGAACCCCAGACCCCCTGGAGAGCAGAACCCAGTCCAACCCACTGTGCCACCGCACCACTGTGCCACCATGCCCCCACCCAAGTGTGAAATATTTTTTTTGAAATTAACAAGTTCAGGCAGTGTGCCAGTTCAACTGGTAATATGCCTTCAAAGATGTCATGTGCAACATCTGGTGGGCAGCCAGTGCAGACGTTGAAATGAGAAAGATGTGCAGAGAAAACACACTGCCTTTTAACACCGTAACAAGGTTGTGCATTCTCTTGTGCTGACCTGCATGCACTTCATGCATCTCTTTGCTTCTGAGAGTAAACATGCCTGAACTCACTTCCTTCTCCTGAATTTCAGACTTTTGTGCCACACAAAACCGGCAAATGTAGTCACCTGAGAAACTCTCAAGAAATCCAGCAATTCCATGTGCGCCCAAATTATCCGCTATGACACACCGTATTGTGCCCTTAACAAAATCTCCAAGGTGTGAAATAAAAATACCTTGACTTTCCAAAATGACAAGATCCTGCAACAAGGGCTCTAGGACCTTTTCATAGCCATATTTCTTCACATCTTCAGACCTACAGAGTAATGCCACATAAATAGAGGACAACGAAGAATGGCAACCAGGTGGTAAATTGCAGAGATTCCAATAAACAGCACAGATTTTGTGCTTTTTACAAGATGTGCCAAGTGGATTACAAATTTCGAAATCATCAACATACAAATTTAGTAACACTCGCAAGTCACTTCCTGAGAAAAAAGGATTATCTTTAAAAAAGTGACCATCTCGAAACGACTTCTATATGCCTTCTTCTCCTGCAACCTCGGTTATGAGATGACTATCTAACACTTTATTGAGGATGTGATCATCAGTGAAAAGCTGCTGCAAAAACTTTAATAATGAAGCATACTATAGTCTTTTTTTTTTTTTTTTTTTAATCTTTGCCATCCAAGATATATTCTATGGGTTCCACAACTTTAAAATTGTCTTTGTAGTATTGTTTGCGGGGAGTGTGGTGGCGCAGTGGCGCAGTGGGTTGGACCGGGTCCTGCTCTCCAGTGGGTCTGGGGTTTGAGTCCCACTTGGGGTGCCTTGCGACGGACTGGTGTCCTGTCCTGGGTGTGTCCCCTCCCCCTCTGGCCGGGTTAGGCTCCGGTTCCCCGCGACCCTGTATGGGATGAGCAGTTCTGAAAGTGTGTGTGTGTGTGTGTGTGTGTGTGTGTGTGTGTGTGTGTGTGTGTGTGTGTGTGTGTGTTGTTTGCGCTTGAAGGATGTTGCTAAAGGACAACCTTCTTCAATTGACTTATGCACAGGATTTGATGTACAGAGAACAGATGTAAGTTCATTAGTGACTGTGTCACGTCTCCACCAGCCAGCACATCGACGACACCTGCTGTTCCCTTATGGAACAGAAGATTAAAAGGGACACCGAGGAGGAGACAATGCGGAACCTTGTTCAGCGACTTCTCTTGCATTACTGATTGTGTATCCTGTAACTCCTTCTGACCTCGACCTTTGCCTGCTTATTCTTTGACCACGATTATCGCCTTGTCCTGTGTATCCTGTTTGCCGATCGCCCGACCTTCGCCTGTCCCCGACTTCTCTTTGGATTTCGTCTGCCTGCTAAAATAAACATTGCTTTGAAGACTTCTGCACTTGAGTCTGTCATCGTGTGGAACAAAACCATGACAGACTGACTGGTCAACTTGAAGACTGTGACCACTTCGTGCGTTATGTATTACATTTCTTGTGCTGCACAAAGATGCCGTGCTCAACAAATACTGAAATTCATCCAGCAATTCATCAACTGCAGCACTTGGCACGTGAAAAATGTTTTCCAGCTTTAATAACACTGCCGCAATTTTTTGTTCTATTATATCTGGTGGATATTTTGATGCATTTAAATCCAGATCAGACTGACTTTCATCACAGAATTTTTCATTATTTGAAACACCAGGCTCTTCTCAGTTTCCCCTACAAACGTTCCTTGGACTACACCAACCTTAAAATCTACCACTGAATGTAAAGCTGTGCTTCCGACTTTCATGCGACTTGAACGTGCTACACGCATTGGATTTGTATTCATAGCCTTTAAACATACAAGTGAGTGTCTCATTGTTTTTCAGATGATGACTTACGTGCACAAAATAGTCACGTCCTGTTCCAAATTCACTACGGCCACATACATGACAGGAGAATGTCATAACTATATCAGAGTGCGTTAAGGTATCAGTGTGATTCCTCGACAAATGTGTCAAGAGTGAATTCCAAGTCTTATGAATACATGGACAATCAGGATATATACATTCAATACGATGGCCTTTTCCGAAATGACCATGTTTTAGTCTGTAATGTTAAAGAAGTTCTGATCGCCTAGACACTTCACTGCCACAGTCTTTACACTGCCACGTAAACTAGACAAACAACAAAGACAAAACAACAGAGAGAAAAGGAACGAAAAATGAAACATTAGTGATGATCTTTTTACAGTGACCTCTGGGGCACGGAGATCTGCATCACCTTTGATTACATAAAGCTGTATACAGTGAAATAAATACAATCTGTTCAGTGTAACGTATACTTTTGGCCATGATGGAATCTCATATGAAGCTGAGTAAACAGAACTAAAATCCCAACAGTTCGCTCAAAACATGAAAAGTTAGGCTGTCTACATATGACCTGTGCCAGGTTGACTGTGCTGGAATTAGTCATTATTATACTATAGAGAAAATAAAGCCACACAACCACATCGAGCAAGAAGCCGAAAGATGAAGAAAGTGTAAAATGTGTACCGGTACTTTTTTCAGCATGAATGTAACAGCTCTTCAATGTGAATTATAAGATGATGACGCACCGGTGTCAAGGTCCTCCTTCTTCCCTATGTATTTTCCCTTCAATTTAGCTTTTTTTGTATGGTCATTTACCATACCATACCCATAGTACCAATAGAGAAAGAAAAAATGGATACCACACAATTACAGAAATTTATCCATAGCTGTTGCAGATCTATGTAGTTGTGGTTTAAATCATTGGTTAAATTGAATGACTGCTGAAAAAATGCTGCAATCAGTATAGCTTTTAAGTGTTTGCTAAATGCACTTACCAAACCAATATGGGGTCCCCAAAAAGTTAAGTTCTGTTCCACACCGAGATCAGACGTGAGAAGAACCTGCAATTAAAATAAATTAAAACTGAACAGGAATTAGCTAAATGGCAAGCCTGTTGGCAAAAAAATGTAGTTGTCCAGTAATGACTAACTTGTGTGTCTACACAGAACACATGCCTGTGACTCGGATCAGATCAGGACAAACTTATTTGTGAAGATGTTAAGTCCAAATTTTCATTATTTTACATATGAAGCATGCAACAAATGCCAGTCTAGCAGAGAACAGACAATTTTCAATAATAATTTTATTTATTAACTTATTTCTTAAATCGGTGCTGGAATATTTTCTAGCAAGTGCGATATTTCTCTGATGAGTGATTATGAAATCGCTTTACAGCATTTAGAAATTATGCTTTCAAAGCTAAACTAATCACACACACAAAATACTTGTAGTACTTTGGTGTGATAGTACATTAGAATCTCTGATGAAAGCAGAGCACAAAACTGAACTAAAAAAGATTAACCTACTAACTAAACTAGGATTATCTCATCCCTGTTTTCTTGTGCCCACCACTTCACAACCTGGTGTTACCATGACTCAGTGTCTGTGCTCCTCAATCCATTCTGCCTCCTGCTCAACGCAAAACTAATTATTATTATGAACTGAGCTTTTTGGATGCTTCCATTTTTCTGATTTCAACAGACTTTCTCTGAGCCTTTTGATTCGCCTTCACGTTTTGAGCTTTGCTATTCATCATGTTAAGCAACTGAGAAACAGTGCACTTGCAGCTCCGACCATGTTAATACATATACTAGTTGTAGAGGAAGAGGTGAAATAGCAGGATGGCGGAGCTGCAGGACACCCCACTAACCTCCCGTTAACGGTTAAGATACCCACTAGCAAGGTAGGTGAAGGAAGAGCTGCCGCTGAGCCATTAGTCATCTCCCCGTTGGTACAGCTGTGTATTTAATATAATGCATGTATGTTAACCATTCATCTTCACAAGTAAGCTCATTTCCCGCTGTAATACTAAGATACTATTTAGATAACTGTATTTTTAATAAATCAGATTTTGAAGTGTAAACAGAACCCTATTGTTAATTTTTTTTTTTATATATATATATATATATATATATATAATATATGTATATGAATAACACATCCGTGGCAACAAATTGCTTCCTTACCAAAAATGAGAATCCTTCGATAGGGCTACACCGAATGTACTGCTGCAAGTGCTTGAAGGTGTCAAAGTTCCCCACCTCAAGGACATAAAAAAGCGGGAAAACGTATAGACATGCGCAGAGAGGACAGTATGTGGAAAGTTCATTGAACGCGTTTTTTTCTAATTACCATTAATTGAATAAAATTAACTTGATTTAAACATAGCCAGTACATTTTTAAGTTAATTGAAAAGTGTAAGTAGTATTAAATTACATATTAAAATCTATTAAATAAACGAAATAGCTGTATGTACTATTTACTAGGGGTCAGAATCATTTCTTTCAGTGTTCCGAGATCGGGCGTATTCAGGGTGGTATGGCCGCAAATGAGCACGAGTACCGCGTGCGCCCTACTTGTAGCTGCTGCCCGCGAAAGGCTCACGCAAAGAGCGCTCGAGCATGCGGCACCTGCTTGGCCTTTGGCCGCACGAAGCGGAGCGCACTTTTGCCTCTCTCTTGTGAAATGCTCACGAGAGTCCAACGAAAAGCAGTCATGACTTTCCGTATATGTGATCGATGTCACACATTAACATCACGCACCAAACAGGAGGAAATGAAACTCAAGAGAAGAATAAACAGTTGTGAATAAACTCCTGGAGTCACAAAAGTGTTAAACATGGGGAAGAATTAAAATCCAATGAAATCCTGCTATAGAAATGAAACATTGAAGAGTGACTGTTTCCAGACAATAATCGCGCTTCCAGGTGGGAGCCCCGACTGGAGCTTGAAAAAGTGAGGGGTGATGGAGAGCGGTTCCTCAGGTGTGAAACAAAACAGAGGGAAAAATAAAATAAAAATAAGTAAGTTAATCAGTAACAAAATTTTGATTAAAAAAAAAAAAAACTCCTCACCACTGTTGAGTCGGAGAGTGCACGGTCTCTCCTTACACATTAAGGTGGAGCATAGTGTTTCTGATGATGTAGGTCTGGAGACCCCTAGATCACACAAGCCCTTCCCACCACGCCAAGGCCCAATTCCTCTAAGGGCCTGGGTAGCTCATTTGGTAGAGCATCAGCCTTTTAATCTGAGGGTCCAGGGTTCAAGTCCCTGTCTAGGTGTAATGTTTGGTGTTGATCTGATGCTCTGTAAGGTATAGGTAGTAGTGTCACCTTTGAATAACAATGGAAGTTCTAATGTGTAAGCAGTGACCATGTACTCAACAATGGGGGTCCCCACCTGGAAGTGTGCTTATTGCCTGGAAACAGTCCCTCTTTGGTGCTTTGCTTGTGTAGCACGATTTCACTGCATTTGAACTCTCCCCCGTGTTAAACACTTTTGTGACCCCGGCAGTACATTCGCAACCGTGAATTCTTCTGTTGACTTTCTTTTCCTCCAGTTTGGTGCACGATTTTAATGTGTCCACCGATCGCAGATACTCAAGGTCATGACCGCTTTTCGTTGGACTCTCGTGAGCGTTTCACAAGAGAGGGGCAAAAGCACATTCTGCTCCATGCGACCAAAGCCCGAGCCTTTGTGTAGCACGATTTCACTGCATTTGAACTCTCCCCCGAGTTAAACACTTTTGTGACCCCAGGAGTTTATTCGCAACCGTTTATTCTTCGCTTGACTTTCTTTTCCTCTAATTCAAGTACGGCGCACATTGCACTCATGGTTGCTATCACCCTGAATACGGCCGAACTTGTCTAATCTCGGAAGCTAAGCAGCGTTGGGCCTCGTTAGTCTTTAGATGGGAGACCGCTTGGAAATACTTGGAGTTGTAAGCTTTTTGTATTTTATTTACCATTTCTCCCTCTCTTCTCTTTCACATGTGAGGAATTGCTATACATCACCCTGCACTTTTTCAGGTTCTAGTCATGGCTCCCACCTGGATGCACTGGAAACACTTACTCTTCAATGTTTCATTTCTGTAGCCTGATTTCACTGGATTTTAATTCTTCCCCGGCATGTTTAACACTTTTGTGACTCTCGGAGTTTATTCACATCTATTTATTCTTCTCTTTATTTTCTTTTTGTCCTTTTTGTTGCGTTATTTCAGTATGTGACATGGATGGCTGTTACTGAAAGTCATGACTCCTTTTTGTTCTAAGTTTGATTCAGTGTGGATATTGGTGACATTGATCATATGACCTTTTGCGCTTGATGTGTTCTGATAAAGCACGAATGTAAATGTTGTTCTTCCGGTTTAAGGAAAGAGCATGGATTTGGTTCCCTCCATAAATTATAATTCATTTACCACTTCTCTAACACATAGATAGCTTTGCCAACAGGTTATGAGCCCAGGAGAGAAGTTGATAACACATGGAATAGAATGTATTTCGACAGAGGTGAAAAGAATTATGAACTTTGGGAGACAATGTTTTTGCGTCACCTGCGTTTGCTGGAACTGAGAGAGACCACACTGATAGTCCCCACATCAAGTGATAGAGAAAGCTAGAATGAAGACGAGATTGACAACACTGATAAAAACAAGGAAGCCTGCACCGAATTGATTCAGTTTTTGGATGATAAGAGTAATGAGAGAAGCCGCAGATGAAGGAAGAAAGGCTCTGCAGATACTGAGAGGCTAGTATGCAGGTAAAGGGAAGCCTTGAATTATAAACCCTTACACAGAACTTACATCCATTCAGAAAAATGCAAATGAAAGTGTTACAGATTACATTATTCAGGTAGAAACAGCCATTGCAGCTCTGAGGAATGCTCGGGTGACTTGGAGATATGTTTGATTGACAGTGACGGAACGCAAGTGAGCACAATGCTGAGGAAAACACTACATTCCTTCGTATCCATAAGACATATTCTCTGTTAACAGAAGCTCCGTTGGCAGTCGCTGCTTTAATTTTCGACAAGGACGTGATGAGCTCATTCACAAAGATGGCACGAGATTTGAAATAAGAGTATAGTAGAGTGTACTATCTAAACACTGTAGATAAGGAAGAAGATTATTATAACGGCTGTTATGATATTCAAACTTGGCATGAAATCTTCGGCCACTGCAACTTTGATGATGTTTCCAAGTTACCAGATATAGTGGAAGGTGTGGAAATAAAAGGGAAGATTGACAAGTCTAAACTCTACTGTGAAATCTGCACACAAGGAAAATTTGTGCAACGCAGAAACAGAGAACCCGATGTACATGCCAAAGTCTCTCTTGAACTTGTGCACACAGGCTTGGCTGGTCCTATTCAACCAGAGGCTAAAGATGGTCACAGGTATGCACTTGTATTTATTGGTGATTTCTCAGGCACAATATTTGTTTACTTCCTGAAAGCTAAAAGTGAGACTGTAAAGGCCACTGAAAAATTCCTAGCAGACACTACTCCTTATAGGACTGTAAAGTGCATTAGGTCAGATAAGGAACTGAATTCACAGCAACAGATTTTCGGTCATTGCTAAGCAAAAATTGCATTAAACATGAGACCTCTGCACCATATTCACCCCACTAAAGCGGTACTGCTGAAAGAAGTTGGAGAACACTGTTTGAAATGGCCAGATGCACGCTCATTGATACTAAATTACCAAAAGAATTGTGGACTTATGCTGTGATGACTGCTGCAGTAATTCACAACAGATGCTTTAATAACAGAGTGAAGTGACAGGAAGAAAACTGGATCTTTCAAAGATGAGTTTTTGGATCAATGTGCTATGCATACAAACATGACAAAAAGAAGCTGGAGTCACATTGTGAAAAGCGAATATTTGTTGGGTATGACAAGAATAGCCCTTCAAACCTAGTTAATTACACAGACACTGGAAAAGTACTAGGGGGGTGCAGAGGCGTGGCAGTGTAGCAGCGCAGTGGGTTGGACCGAGTCCTGCTCTGCAGTGGGTCTGGAGTTTGAGTCCTGTTTGGGGTGCCTTGCGACGGACTGGTGTCCCGTCCTGGGTGTGGCCCCTCCTGCTCCAGCCTTATTCCTGGAGTTGCTGGGTTAGGCTGTGGTTCTCCGTGACCCTGTATGGGATAAGCGGTTCAGAAAGTGTGTGTGTGTGTGTGTGTGTGTGTGTGTGTGTGTGTGTGTGTGTGTGTGTGTGTGTAAATGTCCTTAAATACAGGCTTGTAAATTTCAAGAAATGTGCTGTCAAGCAGCAAACTAAAACTCACCCACAAATACCAGATGAGGTTGTCTATGGAAGAAGTTGTTTACCATCTAAGGTAACAACAAACATCACTGAACAAAGTTTTAGGAAGTCTCAAGAGAGTGGAAACAAAACTACAGATAGTCAAAATGATGATCAGACTGAAGATGTTCAGAGTAGATACAACCCCAAAAGGAACAGGAAAGCTCTGCAATACTTATCTGACTACCTAACTGATACTGAATGTGATGATCAGATACTTATTAATATTGACTACTGTTACAGAGTGTGCAATGTACCACAAACCTTCAAAGAAGCCATAAGTTCAACTAGATCACAGGTGTGGATTAAAGCCATGGAAGAAGTGATGGATTCTCTAAAAGAAAATGGAACTTTCACCTTGATGGCTCGACCCGAAGGCAAACATGCAGTGGAGGGTAGGTAGGTCTATGCAATCAAAAACAATGCAGATAACAGTGAAACTTACAAGGCCAGATATGTTGCTAAATGTTATGGTCAAGTAATGGAAAGAGACTATAAGGAAACTTTTTCTCCAACTGCAAATATCACATCAGTTCGTGTCTTGATTCAAATGGCAGCACAGTATGACCTTGTTCTATACGATATGGATGTAAAGCTTACTTACATGCTCCAATTGACTGTGAGATCTATGTGGTACAGCCAGAAGGTTTTGAGGTAAAATCAGATACTGATGAAAAACATGTCTGTAAATGAAACAAGTCATTGTATGGTCTGAAACAGTCAGGTAGAAACTGGAATAAGGTAGTGCATGATTACGTGAGTGAAAATGCCTTTATGCAAAATCCTGCAGATTCTTGTGTCTACAGCAAACAAACTGCAAAACAGAGAGTGATGCTCTCTGTTTCAATAATCTGGGTTGATGATCTGATTATTGCTTCAAGTAGCAATGAGTTACTAAATGAGGTGAAAAGGATGCTGACAGCTAAATTCAAAATGGAAGACCTTGGTAAATTGAAACATTTCTTAGGCATTGATTTTGAGCAAATTGATGGAGTTTAAAAGATGAGTCAAAAAGGGTACATCTCAAAAATACTGGAAAGGTTCAATATGTCAAATTGTAAATCCAGGTCAACCCCATGTGAACAAAAGCTAGAGTATAACAGTGATGGAAACTCTGTAAACCACACAAAGTATCGTGAAGCAGTAGGTAGTCTGATTTATCTAATGACATGTCTCAATCTATGTCAAAACCAAATGAGCAACACTGGAGTACAGTAAAGCATGTGATGAGGTATTTGAAAGGTACATCAAACCAAGAATTGTCTTACAAGAAGAGTAATGAGAAGCTGAAGCTTACAGCATACAGCGATGCTGACTGGGCATCAGATCCAAATGACAGACAAAGTACGACTGGATACTGTTTTAGTCTAATTGAAAATGGTCCTCTCATTTCCTGGAAGTCAAAGAAGCAGCATACAGTTGCTTTGTCAACATGCGAAGCGGAATATGTGGCACTGGCTGCAATCACACAAGAAAGTCTATACCTTGTAAAACTGATGAATGGGGATGCCAGTATGCGCTGGTATAAATCTTTGAGGATAACCAAGGTGCAATTGCGCTTTTCAAAAACCCTGTTTGTTGACAAAAAATGTAAACATGTTGACATTAGGTACCACTTTATTCGATCAGCAATCAGCGAAGGTAAAATAACAGAACTGAGTACTCTCCAACAACAAAAATGGTTGCAGATGTGACAACTAAACCAGTGACAAAGTATGAGATAGAAAAACCTGAACGCTTTATATTTGCGAGATAAATTTGATTGATACGGGGATGTAACTGTATGTTATATTGCAAATAGGTATGTAGAGAATGAGAGCAAGTGGGAGTGTTTGGAAGTTCTATTCAGTGTGCTCTCATGTTGGTGATGTATTGATCACATGACCTTTGTATGCAATGTGTTCTGATGAAGCACATAGGTAAAATAATGTTCTTCTCTTCCGGTTTAAGGAAACCGATGGTGTGAGCATGTATTTTGTTACCTCCATTAGTTGTGATTAATTTAGCATTTCTCTAAGGCATAGATGGCTGCGCCAACATTTGCATTTATATTTATTCATTTAGCAGACGCTTTTGTCCAAAGCGACGTACATATCAGCTGCCACGCCCACACCTCCGGGCCAACATGGAACACCTGTGACGCAACGCAGACTGCAGCATAAAAGGCTGCGTCGGACAACCAGCTGATGCGGAACCTTGATCTGCCTCCTCGTTAGCGACCTTCTCCAGCCATTTCCTGTTCCCGAACGCCTTCCCCGAACCCGTCCCAGGTTCCCCCGATCCACTGCCTCCTTCGGATCATCGACCTCTTGCCTGTACACTGACCTCGCCTTTTGGATCCTCCCTGTTACGACGTTCGCACCTCGAAGACCCTTTGCCCGTCCTCTGACCTCCTCTCTTGGATTTCCCCGAAGACGCCACTATTACCGCTCTGCACTTGGGTCCGCCGCTTCCGTCAGACGCGACCATGACATCAGCAAAAGTACAATTTATGCATTACGCTGAGAGAAGGAGACATAGCTGCAGACATGAAAATCTCACGCAAATCTAATTTGTTCCCTACCACTTGCTGCACCGAGGTTCATCGTTCGAGTAGGTGCATAAGACAGAGGATAGAGAAATCCCAATACCCTCCCACCAATTTTGTTTTTTTTTTTCAATATTATAAGATACACAAACGAGTAGTACAGTACTAGAGTAATGGCTCAATAAAGGTTGTATCTGGGGATGCTTCTGGAGTTATGATGCGTGGACAGTTACAACATAGATGAGCTGGAAAGATCCTGGGCGAAGTGGATCTAGAAAAGGTGGGTTTTCAGACCCTTCTTGAAAATAGAGTTTCCGCAGTTCTGAGTGACAGGGGAAGGTCATTCCACCACAACGGACCCAGAACTGAGAACCTCTGAGCTTTGCCTTTGCACGAAAGGCAAAGCGCACGGCGGGACCACCAAACGAGCAGAAGTAGATGAGCGAAGGGGCCTGGCTGGGATCAGCTGTCTGATTTCCTCACTTGAAACCATCTCCTCAATGGTTATCAGTCTGGTTTCAAAGTTGGTCACTCCACCGAGATGGCTCTTCTGACGGTGTCTGATGCTCTCCAAGCTGCTAGAGCCGCCTCCCTCTCCTTGGTCCTCATCCTCCTTGATCTGTCTGCATCATTTGACACAGTCAACCAACGGACTGTACTCTCCTTTCTTAATCAGCTTGGGATCAAAGGAGTGGCATTATGATGGTTTGAGTCCTACCTATTTGACAGATCCTATCAAGTGATCTGGCGGAGCTTTCGCTCTTCTCCTCTGCCTCTCCCAACTGGTGTCCTGCAGGGCTCGGTATTGGGTCCTCTTCTTTTCTCAGTCTACACCTCCTCCCTCGGGCTGGTCATAGCATCCCATGGATTCAAGTACCACTGTTATGCTGATGATACCCAGCTCTTCCTCTCCTTTCCACCATGTGCGTCAGACATGCAGTCTGGTAGGTCTGGGGTTCAAGTCCTGCTTGGGGTGCCTTGCGATGGACTGGCATCCTGTCCTGGGTGTGTCCCCTCCCCCTCTTGCCTTATGCCCTGTGTTGCCAGGTTAGGCTCTGGCTCCCTGAAACCCCAAATGGGACAAGTGGTTCAGAAAATGTGTGTGTGTGTGTGTGTGTGTGTGTGTGTGTGTGTGTAAACACCTGCTTATAAAACAGTCCCAATACTAGAGATGCAATGTTGCTGCCTTCTTTGGTCACAGAGACAGTTGCACCGGTCTTGGCCCAGCAGGTTCAACAGACAGTGGTCACTAAGGAGAAACAAATGGTTAGTTACAGCAATGTCTTTTGTCATTCTCACGGGCAATGGGTCTGTTTTTTTGAAGCTTTGTGTTATTCTTCATGTTCCCATGAGATGGATCTGGTTTCCATTTGTGGGGGCCCGGCACCTCCTGTCTTCTAATAGTGGATCTTGTCGCCGCTGTGTCCACCAGGAAGGAAATGGGTTGATGCTGGTGCCACCAGTTGTATCACTGGGTTTGATGTGGGGCACCAGGTCAGAGCAGTCAATAGACCTGTTCCGTCACCACTCGTCCCCGCTTCATCCCAAACACTGTGATCGAATGTCATCACTCCCCTTGGTGGTCAGTCCACTGATTGTCAAGGCAGGCTTCCTTCCCCAACCCTAATCCTAACCATAACCCTCTCTCTATCAATAAGATTATCAATATCGCTTTCCCCAATCTGAACAAACCCTAACCTTATTCCTGTTCCTATCCCAAGTCTCAGCCATATTCTAACCCCAACACTAACTCTGCCCCTATCACTGAGCTCAAATCTAACTCTGACTCTAAGGCTAACCTCAACCCTAACCCTCATCCTAACCCAGACCTAACGCTGGCTCTATCCCTATTCCTAACCCGAACCCAACTGAACCCTTACTCTGACCCTATCTGTATCCATATCCCTATCCCATACCCTAATTTTAATCCTAACCCCAACCCTCTGCCTATAACTGTCCTTAAGTCTATCTCTAACCATAAACTTAACCCTATCGGTATCCTTATCCATAACTCTAATGAGTCACTTTCCTGGCCCAAACTGTAACTTTAACTCTATCCCTATCCCTAACCCTCACCCTAACTATAAACCTAACCCTACACCTATTCCTATCACTTTCCTCAATGCTATCTCTGACCCTAAGCCTATCCTTATTCCGATCCCTATTCCTATCCTTTTCCCCATATCTTTCCTGAACTGTAAACTAAACCTTAACCATAGCCATATCCTTATGCCTATCCCTATCTATTTCCTTATCCCTGTCCTTAATGCTAACCCTAACTCTAACCCCATCCGTTTCGCAATACAGATTTCAACAAAGGAAGACCACAACAAGGAAGCAGTCCCAATATTACTATGACTACACCAACTATTATTCCTGCTTTTGCAAACAAGGCTCCCCATTGCCCCAGCTTGAGGTTCAACCAGTCCTAATTCAGTGCTTGACTCCCCGCGTTAGCTTTGACTTCCTGCCTCAAGTTGTTTAGTTTTGCCATCGTCTCAGTAAAGGATCCTTCAGGTGCAGTGTTGTTGGGTATGAACATACAACATTGATCACAAAACATTTAGAACACTCTTCCTTTTTCAGCCACGAGCCAGGTTAGAGCTCAGTGATTCTGCCAAGTCATGGTACTTGTAGCAGCTAGCTGCTCTCCCAGGGCACTAAGCACTTCATCTGTGTAGTTTATCAATCTTTGTTGATTGTAATAAATGTATATAATCTACTCAGTGTTTTTGTTAGGGGAAATCCAGAGAAACAATGATCAAATCCTGCTAGTATCTCATTTCTTGCCTTGTACTCATTGGGTATACATCTAGATTGCCCAATCGCATCAATATAAACGTTGGGGTCAGGGGTATAAGCCCTCTTATCTCGTTTTCCTTGGGTCCTCCTGGGCTTCTGAATTGTCATATTCCCATCAGATATCTCCCATTTCATGATTGTGACTTCTTGAGCAAGCATTACCTTGGCATACAACCCATTCCATTGTCTTTGTAACATTGTCCTAAATTGACCCTCACCACATAACCAAAAATGATCTGCTATGGCCATGGACTGATCCTCATAAGGGAGTATATACGGCACGGCCCAGTGCTGAGTCGGAAAGTGTGTGGCTCTGTTAAAGCAAGTGTTCTGAACCTCAGAGCCATTGAAATAGTTACCGTTGGCACATTGAGGTATAGCCACACTCTGTTCAGTCACTACGTCCCACCATTCACCTAAGTCCCAGGTTACTTTGCTTTTTCTTGATAACCTTCCTACCCTAGTTCCATATTTACTTCTTTTAAAACATTCAAATTCATGCCTTTTGTTAATAGCATGCTTTGGAATTTCTCTCTTTTCTTTGTCCACTCTCACATTAACGCTGGTGTTTACGCTGGTGTCCCCTTCCTACCAAAGTCTCCCATGGGTTGTTCAAGTTT
This sequence comes from Scleropages formosus, assembly GCF_900964775.1. Classification (NCBI taxonomy): domain Eukaryota; kingdom Metazoa; phylum Chordata; class Actinopteri; order Osteoglossiformes; family Osteoglossidae; genus Scleropages; species Scleropages formosus. The sequence continues at coordinate 27,023,292 of NC_041821.1, forward strand.
TCCTTTTACGCCAACATTCAGTGGGACAGTACAGTCTTACTGAACTGCCAAAGTGGCAAGATTCTCTATTAAAGTCTGCGTAATGGTTATAGTCATGTGGGTTGGGGATTACCACTTCCATTTTTAACAGTGATAGCGCACATATGACAATCTCCCTGTTCTGATTTCGATGCTGTATAATGTGTCTACTTGTACCAGTCATTATCCATAGCTTTTGCCCACATTTTCTCTTGTGCACTGTTAGGATGCTTGCTATTGGGCTGAGCCTGTCTATGTTTTGTCATTGCCTTCTGAGTTGCTCGTGTAGTAGATGATACCACAGTAGCATTAATTCCTGTACTTCATTCATGTCTATGGCCCTGTACTTTCATTTCTTTTGTTAGAGTAGCACAAGAGGTACAAACAGAGGCCTCAGATACCGCAGTCTCTGCCTGCTGAGCTCTAGTCAAGTGCTGAGAACTCAATGGTGGTAAAGTTTTCTGTGCCAGCACTGGAGGCAGGACTTGAAGTGCCACCCACAATAGGTATGCCATCATCACCATCAGGTAGGCCAGTAGGCACCTGCCCTAGGGCTCCCTGATCTTTAACAGGGAGTGGGAATTGTTTTTCCCTCTCTGTGTCTGGTGCCGTGTTGGTTTCCATTGCTCCCCTGGGCCCCGTTTCATGGTCCGTCATTGGATATGTCTCATCCTGGACCACTGGTGTTGCCTTGCTTGGAACTCTGGTGCTCTGGTGCAGTGGTTCAGATGATATCACATCGTGCTCCATTCCACCTAGATTACTGTTGGCGTCGCCCGGGCCAATTTGTAGGGACCCTCTCGTCTGAGCTCGTTCCACTTCCTCTGAAAGACCCTCAGGTACACCTGGTCCCCTAGGATGACTGGGTTGCTTACTTCAGGAGGCTCCTCTAGCTCCTTCCCTTTTTCCTGTAAGTAGATAGTCTTATGTATAGCAATTAGTTATCTCACATATTCTTTGAGTTCCACTTGCAATTGCTCCAAAGATGGACCTTTATAGGGTCCTTGTTTGTAAATAAGGCACAGGCATGGGTCAACCCGTAAGCATTTCCTGCGGGGTTAGGTGGGTGTTTCTGTTAGTTTGAATGCAATAAGACATCAAAGCCAAGGGTAGTGCCTCCACCCAATTCAATTTAGCACTTGCACAGATTTTATTCAGCTTAGCTTTATGAGTTCCATTTACTCTCTCCACCATTCCTCGCGATTGTGGGTGATAGGCACAACCCAGCCTCTGCTTAATTCTCAATTCATCACACCTTTCACAGTTTTTTGTATAAATGCAGATCCATCATCCATACTAATTTCTGAGGGTATACCAAAACACGGTATAATTTCTCTTGTGAAAAACTTAATCAATGTTTCTGCCCCTTGATCTTTGGATGGTACTGCTTCCACCCAGGAGGGTGCGGTGGTGCGATGGTGCAGTGGGTTGGACCACAGTCTTGTTATCCTGTGGGTCTGGGGTTCAAGTCCCGCTTGGAGTGCCTTGTGACAGACTGGTGTCCTGTCCTGGGTGTGTCCCTTCCCCCTCTGGCCTTATGCCCTGTGTTACTGGGTAGGCTCTGGTTCCCTGTGACCCTGTATGGGACAAGTGGTTCTGAGAATGTGTGTGTGTGCTTCCACCTATCTACTACCACCAACATGCATCTTTTTCCTTGTGCTCGTTTTATCATGTCCACATAATGTATCACCAGATGCTTTAAAGGTCCTTCTGGTACTGGGATGTGTCCTATGGGCATAGTAATTCCTTTATTTACACTATTTTATCCACAAATTTCACACTTCACCAATGCATCATCTAACATATCTTGCAGGTATGAGGATTAGTACATTTATTTTTTGATTTTATGTATTACCAAAGTAAGTGCGGTCCTCCATTGGCTACGACCGACTACGGTTAAAGCCCTCCAGCGTTTTTTAGGGTTTGCCAACTTTTATCGCCGTTTCATCCAGTCTTTAAGTACCTTGGCTGCCCCTTTAACTGCCCTAATCTCCTCCAAGAGATCCAGACTCCACTGGACAGAAGAGGCCCAAAAGACCTTTGATGTCCTAAAACAAAGATTCACAAAGGCTCCCGTTCTCTGACACCCTGATCCTGAGCTCCCATTCATGGTGGAAGTGGATGCCTCAGAGACTGGGGTAGGTGCAGTATTATCTCAACGTCAGGGAAATCTGCCTAAACTGTGCCTTCTTTTCAAAGAAGGTTTCCCCAGCGGAGAAGAACTACGACATCTGCAACCGTGAGCTCCTCGCCATGAAAACGGCCCTGGAGGAGTGGAGGCACTGGATGGAGGGGGTTCAGCATCCTTTTGTCATCCTCACGGACCACAAAAACCTAGAATATCTACAGATGGCAAAATGACTCAACCCCTGGGCTCACTTTTTCACTAGGTTCAACTTTATTGTCACCTATCATCCTGGAAGCAAGAATACCAAGGCAGACACCCTATCATGCTTCCATGAACGGGAGTCCTAAGAACGAGACCCTGAGTACATCCTGCCCCGTTCCTGTCTCATCGCTCCGGTGCGTTGGGACTTCAGTGACGACCTTGCCCAAGCCCAGATCACAGAATCCGAACCACCATGGAAACCCACCGACAAGCAGTATGTGCCCATGGGCTTAAGAGCCACTATTTTGCAGTGGGCTCATGACCACCCTGCCGCCGGTCACCCTGGCTTTAGTCCAGGCCCTACTCCAGAAACTTTTCTGGTGGCCCTCCTTGTCCGAAGATGTTCAAGATTTTGTCAGAGCATGTCAGGCATGTGCCCAGGTCAAGTCTTCCACCCAAAAACCGGCAGGACTCCTGGAGCCCTTACCGGTGCCTAATCATCCCTGGTGACACATTGCTTTAGACTTCCTAGTAGGTCTCCCCATATCTGATGGGAAGACAGTGATCATGACTATTGTAGACAGGTTTTCCAAAGCCTATCGGTTGATTCCTCTCTCGAAGCTTCCTACTGCCCTAGAAACTGCTGAGCTCTTGTTTCTCTACTTCTTCCGGCTCTATGGCTTACCGGAAGACATCGTGTCAGACCGTGATCCCCAATTCACCTCCAGGCTCTGGAAGGCTTTTTGGCACAAGTTGGGGGTGACGGTAAGCCTGACATCGGGGTATCACCCGCAAGCTAACGGCCAGGCGGAAAAGGGTACAACAGGACATCGCCCGCTACCTCCGCAGTTAGACCACCAAAAAACTGGGTACGTTACTTGCCATGGGCTGAATATGCGCACAATGCTCTCCCTCACGCCTCCACAGGTCGCTCCCCATTCCAGTGCATTCTAGGATATCAGCCACCACTGTTCCCTTGGAATCCCAGCTCAACTGATGTCCCAGCTGTGGATGTGTGGTACCAGGCCAGCGCGGAGGTGTGGCGGTCAGTAGAAGAACATCTGAAATGCACTCAGGTTCGTATGAAATGTCAAGCCGGCCGACACAGGTGTCCCCTTTCCTTCATGCCTGGGTAACGGGTCTGGCTCTCTACCGGAGGCCCTATATGACAAAGAAACTCAACTCCAGATATCTAGGCCCATACAAGATTCTTCGCTGTGTCACTCCTGTTTCCTTTCGGTTGCAACTGCCCTCTCATTTACGAGTACACCCCACTTTCCATGCCTCTTTTCTCAAACCTTGTGCAGTCTCCCTGCAACAGCCTCCTCTCGACACACAGCCACCCCCTCCTTTGCAGGTCGGGGACGATCCTGCCTATGCGATACAGGCTTTGCTGGATTCCCGTCGCTGGGCAGGTGATCTCTGGTATCTGGTGGATTGGGAGGGGTACGGTCCCGAAGAACAATGTTGGGTACCTGCCTGGGACATCCTAGACCCTGATCTGGTTTCGGACTTCCATAGGGACCATCCGGACTGCCCCGGGCCCAGGCCCTGGGGGCGCCCCCAGTGCTGTCGCAGAGCAGCAGGTGCCACTCGTGGTGAGGTACTGTCACACCCCGCACGGCGGCACAACAGGGAACACCTGCCACGAATCATTAAACACAGGTATAAGAAGAGATTGTGGAACACAGCAGGGTGTGAAACTTTGTTCAGCCTTATTGATCTCTCACGCTCCTAGTCTTGCTCCTTGATCCTCGATCCTCGCTCCTTGCCCTGCTCCTCGCTCCTCGTCCTCGCCCTGCTCCTTGTCTCCAACTCACTGGTTTGCCTGATCACTTGCCTGTTTCTGGAATTATGGTTCTTGGATTTGCCCCTTTGGATTCTGTTTGTACATCGGTGATCCTTTGCCTGTTCCCTGACTATGTCTACTGAACCGCCCCTTGACCAAGTTTCATGTGCCCCGCACTTGGGTCCGACGCAACCGCGTTGGGGGAATAGCATGACAGTATCTGTTTTTCTTGCTTTATGCCTCTGTTAAAGCGCTCTGTGTCACTGCATGAGAAGAGCACTCTGTAAAAATAAAAATAAATAAAATAACAAGATCCAATTATTTAGTTATTCTGAATTCCTTCAGAAGTTTGGGATCTGTACCACTGCTAACAAATTTGTAGCTATGTTGGACGGTGTTTCCAAAGGGCTCTCATTATAGTAGGAAGTATAGGTAATATACATAACTTCTCATATTTAGATAATTCATCTTTAAACGGTATCCATATTCCTGACAAGAAATTTAATAATGTATTCTTGAAGTAAATCTGTAGCAAAAATACCATGCCATGGTTTCAATTTACAATGATGTATACTGGAAAGAAGTATGGACTCTACCTAGGAAACACTGATTCACTAATAAAATAAAAGAGGTGTCCTTTAAACTTATCCATCTGTAGTTAAATGTTAAATCAATATTGTTTTGAAGTCTAGTGATCTAAATTTTGTGCTATACAGGAAACCACAACAAATTTTTTCTTTCTTTACAGTAAAATTTCCAGGTGTGGAAAGAAAAAGGAAAAAAAAAAACACTGTCAAAATAACTGAAATAAGAAAGTGTGATCTTCACAGATAATGATGTTTCTTGTGTTTAAATGAAACAAAAAAAACTGTATATTGTAAGGACCCACGTTACTGTGGGTTTGAGTGGGAGAACGTGTACATTGTAATTGGTTAAATTTGGGAGACGAATGGGGAATATAATTGGTTGATTGTGCCTCTTGAGGGAGAAGAGGGGAAAAGGAGAGAGAGAAAGCCTGGGGGTGCTAAGCAGGCTCGGAAGGCTGGCTTGAGGTGCCCGCAAAGTCCTTGAGGAAAAGGGCTCCTTGGACTGAAAACATTATTTCCCCGTGTTCCAATAAATGTTCGCAATGATCACTGCCTGTGTGTCCTTCTTCACTCCATCTGAGCCCAGAGTACAGCACGCCACAGTATGTGCTTTTCAATGAATCGGTGTATCACACACACACACACACACACACACACACTTTCTGAACCGCTTGTCCCATACAGGGTTGCAGGGAACCGGAGCCTACCCGGCAACACAGGGCGTAAGGCCGGAGGGGGAAGGGATACACCCAGGACGGGACACCAGTCCATCACAAGACACCCCAAGCGGGACTCGAACCCCAGACCCACTGGAGAGCAGGACCCGGGCCAACCTACTGCGCCACCACACCCCCGTTGGGGTATCATTTTTGGCAAATATAAGCTCCATGAAGTTGGGCTCCTCTACAATTAGCAGGAATGAAGAAAACCTTCTGATTTGATAGTGTTATATTTGTGCCAGTATGTGCTGTAAAAATTAGAATTTGTGCCTTTGCAGTTTTTGAGATATCAACATTTATTTATTTCGAAAGTGATGTCACTTCATCCCCGCCATAATTCTACAAAAACTTGAATTCGGGGTCATTTGTTAATGCAATGTTTGTGCTGATTTGTGCCATTCGAACTGCAGTTCTATCTCTTTTGCTTTTTTAAATATAAAGGATAGTATTTCACATGACGTCACCTGGAACCGTCAAGTTGCCCCCCCCCACAAACGGCACAAATAAAGAAATACATATTTTTTGTCAGTGCTGCGTTTGTGCCATTTGAACCGCGGTTCCATCCCTTTTACAAGGACAGCTGATAGTGTAGTGGTTAGAGCTACTTCCTTTGGATTCAAGGTCATACGTCCAATCCCTTTTTCTAGCTGGATTGCCGCAGTAAAATTACTTAGCTATCTAAATGGATAAATAAGTGTAAATACCTTAACATTGTAAGTCACATTGGAAAAAAGCACCAGCGAAATGAATGCATGTAGCTGTTTTCCTTTTTTAAAGATAAAGGGATATACTATTACTCATGACATCATTGCAATATTTTAGATGTTAGTGATTATATGACATGTTTGAATATTTCTGGCAATATTCATGACATGTATATTATAACTTCCAGTCTGTATAACACTGCTGCCTTTAATCTGTCCCACTTTAATCACTGGTTCAACACAACAAAAACACCGCTACTGTTCACACACACACATTTTCAGAACCGCTTGTCCCATACAGGGTCACGGGGAACCGGAGCCTACCCAGTAACACAGGGCGTAAGGCCGGAGGGGGAGGGGACACACCCAGGACTGGACGCCAGTCCGTCGCAAGGCACCCCAAGCGGGACTCGAACCCCAGACCCACCGGAGAGCAGGACTGCTGTCCAACCCACTGCGCCACCGCACCCTCTGCTACTGTTCAATGAACAGTATAGTGCCACGGTGCCATGGGTTTGGATGGGTCGAAGAAGGATGCGCAGGCAGGGTTCATCTTGAACGTTTATTTGAACAACAGCACATAGAGAAACAATGTTCTCGGTCCAAAGTCCCCATTTCCTCAAAGACCTACACATCAAGCCAGCCTTCCCAGCCTGCTTAGCACCCCCAGGCTCTTTCTCAACACACTGGCAAACACAGTCACCCCATTAGTTTCCTTATAAATTGCCCTAGTGGTTGAGCCCTCTATTTACAATTTCTCCACAATTCAACTATTTACAATAAGCAATTCTTCCCGCAGTAATGCGGGTTGTTACAGTATTGTTTCACCAGGCTGACCACGTTCCTGGTGGACAAGCTGATAGTCAGACACCGGTTTCCTCCATAATAAATAACAATTTAGGATTTTTACAGTAGTTCCTAAGGTAAGTACTAAGTTTTTTTTTTTTTTTTTTTTTGTGAAAAATGTAATAATTCTGTATAATTTTTATCTTTCTTTTTTATCTGCATTGTTGTAACTTGGGAAATGTTTTTAAATTTTCTTTCACTTTTACTGTTGTTCAATACAAATAGAATAAGCTTCAGCCTGCGTGTGTGTGTGTGTGTGTGTGTGTGTGTGTGTGTGTGTGTGTGTGTGTGTGTGTGTGTGTGTGTGTGTGTGCGTGCGTGTATTTGCAGACCTGTTTTCTACAAAGACCTTTACCTGGTGTGTCCCAGTCCAGGAACCAAAAGTGAAGGTTCTGCCTCAGAAATGAGTCACTCTGGGAATTGTAAGGAGGGGGAAACTTCCTCAAAAATGGGTCTGAACAGGTAAGAGAGGAGCTGTGTGTGTTTGTGTTCCTGTATAAACTTGGGAAAATGATGAATCTTCAGTTTTTTGTTTTGCCTTCAGTTAAAACCTCAAAACATATTTCTTACACCTTCTGAATAACCTTCTCTGCCCTAGTATTTGACTTATGAGGGTTTGAAGTGTGAAGTGAGTTTTATCCCAACGATACATACCTTCATGGGGAAATGAGTTTTTCTGATGAACTGGAAGGTCACAGTGATACAAAGACATTCACTGGAAAATCTACTAGAAGTTTCTTATTTGTGACCACAGTGTCCAGCAGGAGAGAAGAGATTCACCTGAACCCAGCTGTCTGTCCATGAAGAGTGACCAGTCAATTGATAAACCTATTTGCTTCCAACAGGGACAGGTTTCTACAGCTGGAAGGTAGATGTGTTTTGAACCAAAGACATAACTTTTCTGTTCTTTATATTTATGAACCATGTACACATATTTATTGTCCATATTTCAGTGTATTTAATTTAATGTTTAATCAACAGAAATCAGCTGAACGGATGTGACTTAACGCATCAACAGGTGGATTTATCTGCACTTTTCAAGGTACTACATTATTACTACAGTACATGGCTGTTATTATTTTTATGGTGTCCCAAACAGGGACAGGGGACAGGAGGTAGGGGTTTGGACCCAATTGCGGGTACGTTTATTCTGGTGCAGTCACGGGGTGAGACAGAGAATGGAGGTTGGGGACAGGCATAGGTCTTCCAAGGCGCAGATATCGTTATCCAGGGCAAGGCAGATCTCAGTAACCGAGTGAGCAATCACGTGTCAGAAACCTGGAGAAGCAGTAACATGAATAGGGAATAGATTGCTGAATCACAAGGCAGTCAGAATGGCATTGTAAGAGTCCACAACTCTGTGTGGTGACTGCGCTCCTTTTATACTTGGTCATGTTGATCAGTGGCAGGTTCAGCCGTTTGCTGACGGGGGGGGGTGTGACATATGGATAGACCTCATTTGTCCTGAGCAGTTTTACCAGTCTGTACAACAGGCTATTTACTAGACCAGTTAAAATTACATTTCTTTTTGGGACTACAGTAAGAGACCTCTCTTGAGTCTTGAATTAGAAACCAACAGGTTACAAGTCTGTGTCCTTAGCCACTTTACTGCTTGCTGTCCTCTGTTTGCTTAGTTTGTACTAAAACTAAAACACACAGCTCACTTTGGTTTAGTTCCATATTTGACAGCAGTTAATGAAGACAGACTGGTGTTGTCATCAACATGTAAATACTGACATCTGTTTGTGATGTAGGATCCAGAACATGACCTGCTTCTCTTGTAGTCTTGTGTTGAGTTTCTTTTATAACCTTTGTCACACAACGTTCATAATAACATACAAAAATGAAACTGTATTACATAATGTTTAAGATTCTTGTAGCTGTTGAGAAGACACATCTCATCTCCAAAGGTACCAAAGCCCAAGGCAGTAGGTGTTAATGGAACAAGGTGAGTCCCTCCGGTGTTTCCCTCAAGTGTATAAAGGGACATTGCTCTGGTCCCAGGGTTGGCTCTCTTTGGCTGCTCCAACATTGCTCTTAATGAACCATGTGAGGAACAGCACTGTGTAATGATTCACATGGTTATAGACAAAAACAATGTTGTGCACAACTCATATCTCTTCATACTAATTTAGGAAAAGGGTCATGAGATGGTTATCATTACATTCAGAACAAAAAATACCTGGAACTAGAGACCAAGCTTAGATTTTATTTTATTTTGATTATATCCAAGTAGGGGGGTGCGGTGGCGCAGTGGGTTGGACCTGGTCCTGCTCTCCAGAGGGTCTGGGGTTCGAGTCCTGCTTCGGGTGCCTTGTGACGGACTGGCGTCCTGTCCTGGGTGTGTCCCCTCCCCCTCTGGCCTTACGCCCTGTGTTACTGGATAGGCTCTGGTTCCCTGCGACCCTGTATGAGACAAGTGGTTCTGAAAGTGTGTGTATACCCAAGTAAGCAACTCAAGCATAAAGTATCTGTTCTTTACAAAATGAGTTGTGACATAATGAATCAAACTCAAAAAACATTTGTAGGATCTGTCCCTACCTTGCAATAGCCTTTGCCCAAGTATTTGTCCAGGCCATGGTGACTTCCTGTCTGGACTACTGCAACTCTCTCCTGTGTGGTCTTCCTGCTACTGCCATCAAACCTCTGTGGTTTCTATAAAATGCTGCTGCACGAGTTGTGTCTGATTTGCCAAAGCGTTCCCACATATCTCATTTCTCTGCTCTGGCTTCCTATTGCTGCCTGAATCAAATTCAAGAGCTTGCTTATTGTCTACAGATGCATCAGTAGAACTTCTCCCGGCTATTTACAGGTCTTGATCAATCGCTATACCCCAGTTAGACCTCTTCGCTCGTCTGCTCATGTTTGCTTGGTCATTCCGCACACAAAATGTAAGGCATGGAGGTTCTCGGTTGTGGCTCCATTGTGGTGGAACGACCTTTCCCTCTCACTTATCATTGGCATCCATCAGTCTAGAAAGACCATGGAATTGCGCCTTGGTTTTGTCCACTTCACGGTGGTTTGCATCCGCCGGTCGTGACTGTGAAGGCCCAAACGAGAATGACAGTCCTTGCCACAGTTGCAACAGATGTGCTGGGTGCTGTTCATATGTTCCACTTGAAGCCTGACCTTCCTGCGTTTTCACCTCTCCTCAGCCTGTAGTCGCAGCTTTTGTTCGCCACGTCCCAGACCTTGATGAAGTTCCCGCCTCCAGCTGCAACAATCAGTTGCCAGCTCCTCCCAGCCGTTCACATTAATGTCAAGCTCTCTCAAATCCTTTTTGGACGCATCCTTGAAGCGCAAATGGGGCCGTCCGGTTGGACGTACACCAAAGGCCAGTTCCCCATACAGGATGTCTTTTGGGATCCTTCCATCATCCATCCGACAGACATGCCCTAGCCACCGTAGCCTGCGTTGCCTGAGGATGGTCTGCATGCTTGGCAGTCCAGCCTGATTAAGGACGTCACTGTTAGTAACTTTGTCCTTCCACGAGATCTGGAGGATGCGTCTGAGACAACGCAGGTGGAATGTGTTCAATCTTTTCTCCTGGTGGGCATACAAGGTCCATGTTTCACTTCCGTAGAGCAGAACTCCAAGAACGCAAGCGCAATAAACTTTGATCTTAGTACGCCTGGAGAGCATGCCATTCATCCAGAATCTCCTGCTGAGACTGGACAGAGTCATGGTGGCTTTTCCTATTCTTTTATTGAGCTCAGGCTCCAGTGACATGGTATCTGTAACTGAATGCGTGAACGACCTCAAGAGTGTAGTTGCCGATGGAGATTGATGGAGGTTGAGGGGTACTTTGTCCCATAACATTGGTTTTCTCCAAGCTTATTTTGAGACCAAAGGCCTCAACTGTGCGAGAGAAGCAATCCATTTGCCGCTGAAGCTCTTCCTGTGTGTGTGACACCAGAGCAGCGTCATCAGCAAACAGCACATCACGGATGAAAACCTTTCGTACCTTCGACCGGGCCTTAAGCCTTGCGAGGTTAAACAGGTTCCCGTCACTTCGGGTGTGTAGGTAAACCCCCTCTGTGGAATTTCCGAAGGCTTGCTTCAGCAGCACTGCGAAGAAGATCCCAAAAAGAGTTGGAGCGAGCACGCATCCCTGCTTGACACCACTTTTGATGCTAAAAGCGTCAGACGTTGATCCATTGAAACGGACTGTGCCCTGCATATCAGCATGGAAGGATTGAATCAGCTTAAGTAGCTTAGGCGGACAGCCGATTTTGCCGAGAACCCGGAAAAGCCCACTTCTGCTGACGGTATCAAACGCCTTGGTCAGATCAATGAAAGCGACGTACAAGGGTTTTCTTTGCTCTCTACACTTTTCCTGCAGCTGCCTCAAGGAGAAGATCATATCAACGGTTGATCGTCCGGCACGGACGACGCATTGTGATTCCGGGTAGATCTGCTCTGCAATTTTTTGAAGCCTTCTGAGGACAACTTGAGCAAAGAGTTTCCCAGTAACACTGAGGAGTGAGATGCCACGGTAGTTGTTACAGTCACTTCGGTCTCCCTTGTTCTTGTAGAGAGTTACAATCGTGGCATTTCGCATATCCTGTGGAACCACACCTTCTTCCCAGCACTGACACAGTAACTCATGGAGAGGTTGCAGAAGAGTATCTCTAGCATGCTTGATGGCTTCTGGCGGTATGCCGTCCTGTCCTGGAGCTTTACCAGTAACTAGGTGGTTGATGCCGTTCTTGAGTTCCTCCACTGTGGGCAGGTCATCCAGCTCACTCATGAGTGGCAACTGTTCAATGGCTTCAAGAGCGGTGTCTGACACTGTGCTCTCGAGGTCATACAGTTCAGAGAAATATTCCAGCCAGTGCTCCATCTGTTTGGTTTTGTCGGTTATAATATCACCTGACTTGGACTTCAGAGGAGCTGTCTTATTCTGCCTGGGACCGATAGCTTGCTTGATGCCATCATACATTTCCCGGAGATGACCGAAGCTGGCATGGATCTGAATCTTGTTACACAAGTTGAGCCAGTAGTCGTTCACACACCGCCTGGCTGTTCGCTGAACTTCTGCTCTGGCTGCTCTCAGCGCTCGCTTGGTGTTCTCGCAGGGTGAACGTTTGTGTTCCAGAAAGGCGGCACGTTTCTTCTCAACGGCTGGAATCATCACGTCAAAGTACTCCTCAAACCAATCGTTCACTTTCCTAGACTTCCTCCCGAAAACTGCCAAGGCCGTGTCACGAATTGTGTCCCTTAGGTGATCCCACTTCAAGGTGACGCTTTCTGTAACGCATCTGGTGGGTAGCATTTTCTCAAGGCAGTCACGGAATATCTTTGCTGTCTCTACATGCAGTGCCTTGTTTCCATCGATGCGGGGCTTCCCATAGGGTTTCGAATGATGTAACTGCTTGGGCATCAGCTTAACTTTTGAACACACAAGCGAGTGATCCGTATCACAGTCAGCGCTCTGGAAGCTGTGTGTAAAGAAGACATTGTTCAAGTTTGCACGCCTAGTGATCACCAAGTCCAGTTGGTGCCAGTGCTTCGAGCGTGGATGTCTCCAGGAAACCCTGTGCTGTGGTTTTGTGTTGAAGAAGGTGTTAGTAATGCACAGGTTGTGATATGTGCAGAGTTCCAGAAGGCGCTGTCCGTTTTCATTCATTTTTCCCACAACAAAATAGCCTAAGCATGAGGGCCAAGAATCCCAATTAGCTCCTGCTCTTGCATTAAAATCACCCAGAAGGTATACTTGCTCATTTGCAGGTATGCATTCCAGGACGGCATGGAGATCGTCGTAAAACCGGTCTTTTGTTTCGGGCGAAGCACCGAGGGTTGGTGCATAGGTGCTAACTAGGTGAGCACAGCCGGCACAGGTTTGTAGCTTGATGCAAAGTATTCGTTCTGATCTACCCGGACATAGTTCCACCAGTTGCAAGAGACCGTTTCTGATAGCGAAACCCACCCCGTGTTCTCTTGGTTCACCGCCTGATTTTCCTTGCCAGGGAAATGTGTAGTCAGCCTCCATAAGGGATCCTGACGCAGCTAGCCTTGTCTCCTGTAGTGCGGCAACGTCAACACGAACCCTCTTCAGTTCATTGTTGATTACAGCAGTCTTCCGTGCGTCACTCACATTTTGTAGATTATCAGTCAGGCCAGTTAGCATAGACCGTACATTCCAGCAGGCAAGCCTAAAGACCTCCCTGTTTTTCTTGGTTATCTTTTTCCCTGGTGCTTTAATTACAGTCCACTTGTCGGGTTGAAAGCCTTAAGCCCCACGCACCCAGTGAGGCAGGTGAACTGTGGCGGGACAGCACCTTATTGGCCGGGGGCTGCCCAGCTTGAGACGGGCGGTAGCTGTCCAGTGAGACGCGATGATCTCTCCCACCGTCGGAGACAATCCCTGGCGTTCATTCTCTACGCCAATCGAGTAAGAACTTATAACCGGTATCTATTGTCTCCCGTGTTGTTTCATTGGAGTGACCTCTCCAAGGCGCAAACCTGGGCAATGATTTCGGGGGTCCTGAGATGCCCAATGATCAGAACCCCCCCCCCCTCGGCCGAGTTGGCATGTTCCAAAGGAGAGCAATGCAATACATTTGATGCCAGTCTGACTGCAGGAGCTGCCGGTAGGGTGTCAAGGACATCCATCCGCCTTCGGGGCTCCACTCTGGATTTTCTTTCTGGGTTTACTCCCATAGCATTACTGAGACCGCCTTCTTGACCGTTGGACCGTTGGACCTTTCGTGGGTCTCATCCGCTCAGTCCGCCGAAATCCATCTTCACATGCTTGGGTGAAGATCCCCTAACTCACCGAGGGTTTGAGGCCCATCGGCTACCCTCACCTGGTTTAGCCGGCCTGTCGAAGCCGTTGCCCGGGGTGTGGCCGCTGTCGCATGCAAACAGCTTACGGGGAGCCACAGGTGAGAGCCAAGCAACAGGTGGGGACCAAAGGTAGACGAACCACCCTGAAGAGGGTGCGACATGTTCATCCACCTGAGGTGCTACCCCCCCCCCCCCCTCACTCAGAACTGCGGAAACTCTGTATACTTTCAAGACTTTTACTTACTTATGCCTACTACCCCTCTTGGGGCATAGGCCGTCAACAAGGGCTCTCCAGGCATCTCTGTCCTGCACCCATTTTTCCAGTTTTCCCCAGGTGTGGCCCATCCTCCTGGCTTCTGCATTCAGGTGGCGTCGTCATGTGTTTTTTGGCCGGCCTCACTTCCTCTTGCCTTGGGGGTTCCACGTGAGGGCTCTTCTTGTAGTGTTTGAAGCTGCCTTTCTCAGGGTATGGCCGATCCATCGCCAGCATCTTTGCAGGATATCATCTTCTACTGGATGTTGTTCTGATCTCTGCCATAGCTCTTGGTTGCTGATGATCACGGGCCAGTGGATCCTGAGAATCTGTCACAAACAGTTGTTGATGAATGTCTGTATCTTTTTTGTGGTGGTGATGGTGGTCCTCCAGGTCTCTGCTCCATAAAGTAGGACTGACTTTACGTTGGAGTTAAAGATTCGGGTCTTGGTCTTGACTGTCAGAACTCTGGACCCCCACACGTTCTTCAGTTGCAGGAAAGCTGCCCTTGCCTTGCCTATTCTGACTCTGACGTCGATGTCTGTCCCACCCTGCTTGTTGATTATGCTGCCTAGGTAAGAGAAGCTGTCCACCTCTTCTAACGCTTCACCTTCAAGTGTGATTGGAGAGTCCTTGCCTGCATTGACCCTCAGTATCTTGCTTTTCCCTCTGTGGATGATGAGACCCACTTGTGCTGAGTTCTCTGTCACAGTGCTGGTCTTCTCCTGCATTTGTTGGTGGGTGTGTGAGAGAAGGGCGAGGTCATCTGCAAAATCCAAGTCATCCAACTGTTCCCAAAGTGTCCATTGGATCCCAAGTCGCTTCTCGGCTGTGGAGATCTTCATCACCCAGTCGATCACAAGCAGGAACAAAAATGGTGACAGGAGGCATCCTTGTCTAACTCCTGTTCGCACCTGGAAAGCATTAGTGAGCTGCTGACCATGCACCACCCTGCAGGTCATCCCGTTGTAGGAGTTCCCGATGATGTTGGTAAACTTCTCTGGTATTCCGTAATGTCTCATCAGCTTCCACAGGGTGTCTCTGTCTACACTGTCAAAGGCTTTCTCATAGTCAATGAAGTTTATGTAGAGTGGTGAGTTCCATTCTATTGACTGCTCCAATATGATACGCAGCGTAGCTATTTGATCTGTGCAGGATCGCTCTTTCCGGAATCCTGCCTGCTGGTCTCGGAGCTGTTGGTCAACTGTGTCCTTCATTCTGTTGAGGAGGATCCTATTAAACACCTTGCCTGGAACCGACAAGAGTGTTATGCCTCTATAGTTGGAGCAGCTGCTGAGGTCGCCTTTCTTTGGTAGCTTGATGAGGTATCTCTCCTTCCATTCTGTTGGGACAAGTTCTTCCTCCCAGATTTTCTTGAAAAGGGGGTATAGCATCTCCATTGTGGTTTCGATGTCAGCTTTCAATGCCTCTGCTAGAATGTTGTCAGGTCCAGCTGCCTTGCCAATTTTCAGCAGTTTGATAGCCTTACGGATCTCCTCCCTAGTGGGCTCCCTGCAATTGATAGGCAGGTCTACAGCAGCTGGCTGGATGTCTGGTGGGTCCTGATGGGCTGGTCTATTAAGCAGCTCTTCAAAGTGTTCTACCCATCTTTTATTCTGTCCCTCATCTCCAGTGATGGTCCTTCCCTCCTTGTCCGTTGACAAAAAGAACTACTTTGACTCTCTGGCTACTGAGGCTGAAGAAGCAGCTCGACAAGGGAATATGAAAGATTTATACACCACTACAAAAAAGCTGTCTGGAAAGTTCAACAAACTAGAAAGGCCTGCTGTTGTTAAGAGCTGTCCTCTTTTCCTTCCTTTCCTGTATCTTCTTCATGGTCTCTGCTGAGATCCACTCCTTGTGGCTGTGTTTCCTGGGGCCAAGTACTTCCTGACATGTTGTTGTCATTGCCTCCTTCACTGCCTTCCATTTCACATCAATAGTCTCCTCATCCAGAAGCTCCTGCAGAGCCTGGAACTTGTTGGTGAGGGTTAGTCTGTATTTCTCTAACTTTGTCGCCTCCTTGAGAAGGGCGGTGTTGTATCTCTGGCGCTGGTTTGTCACTCCTGTCCCCCCCATGTCCTCTTTAGCTTGAGCCTGAGGCGAGCCACAAGGAGGTGATGGTCTGAGGCAACATCTGCTCCCCGCTTGGCACGTATGTCCTGCAGAGATCTCTGGAACCTCCTTGTGATGCACACATGGTCTATCTGGTTCTCTGTAGATAGATCCGGTAAAACCCAGGTTGCCTTATGAATCCTTCGATGAGAGAAGATGCTTCCGGCAATGACCAGGTTGCTTGTGGCACATAGGTTGGCAAATCTTTCTCCATTGTCATTCATCTCACCTAGTCCTTGCTGCCCCATAATCTCCTCATAGCCCTTGTTGCCGCTGCCAATCTTGGCATTGAGGTCTCCCATGACAATGGTGACGTCTCTTCCTGGCAAACTCTGGATGACGGTCTGCAGTCTGTCCTAGAATTCCTCCTTCTGCTCTTTATCGCTGTCATTAGTTGGGGCGTAGCACTGCACCACATTCATGTTAATCCTTCTCATCTTAGTTCTAAAGGTTGCCGTGATGATGAGTGGTCCATGGGCCTCCCATCGGGTGAGAGCTCTCTGGGCTGTCTTATTTAACATCAGAGCCACACCTTGGGTGTGGGGGGTGTTGTCTTCCTCATTTCCTGAAAACAGCAGCATTTCTCCCAATGATAGCCTCTTCTGGCCTGAGCCAGTCCACCGTGACTCGCTGATTCCCAAGATGGCAAGTCTGTAGGCCCTCATTTCTGCGGCCACCTGTGCTGTCTTTCCAGCTTCGTACATGGTTCTCACATTCCACGTCCCGATGTTAAGGGTGGCCTTGGTTGAAAGGATGGTGATCAGTTGAGCAGCTTCCAAATGCTTCTGGCTTTCACCATTCCGTGTCATAAGACTTCCAGCTGGAAGTCCATCTTCTCCCAAGGCCGAGATGTCTGATATGTCTGAGATGTCTTGAGTACTTTTTGGAGTTTCTGTAGTGGTGTGGGTTTTTTAATGGGATGGGGTCGCTAGACCCATGCCCAACCCTCCTCCTTTATCCGGGCTTGGGACCGGCAGGGGACCCCGAAGGAATCCCTCAGCGGAGTTCTACATTCAAGAAGGGTCTGAAAACTCATCTTTTCCAGACCCATTTTGCCCAAGATCTCTCCAGCTCATGTACTGCGTAAATGTTCATGCACTGTTACTTCATGCGCATCACCAGATAGTGCCTTTAATCAACCACTACTCTGGCATTGTATTTGATTGATTTGAGTATCTTATAATATTAAAAAAAAAAGAAAAAACTGGTAGGAGGGTAACAGGATTCATCTATCCTGTGTTTTATGCACCTACTTGAACGATGAACCTCGGTGCAGCAAGTGATAGGTAGCAAACTAGGTTTGCTTGAGTCGCATGTCTGCAGCTTTGCCTCTTTCTCTCAATGTAGTGCATAAATTGTACTGTTGCTGAGATGTACGTCGCTTTGGACAAAAGCGTCTGCTAAATGGATAAATGTAATGTAAATATAAACTCTCTCCAAAAACCACTTTGACAATTTTAAACATTATGTTCAGTATTACTGTATTCCGTTTACATTTTCCATATTTCCACACTTTTCTCCTCTCGTTCCCTTTTTCTTTAAGTTCATACTGGTAGTTTTCTCTGTTTATATATGTACTGACAGGTAACATGTTTCAGATACTTTGGTCGTGTTTTCCTTCCCCCTTCTGGACTTCTATATAATACCAGTTTATTGGTGTCATGGTTGCGCGTAGCAAGGACAGACTCAAGCGCAGAGTTGTCGTACACCGATGTTTAATAAAGCCAATTCAGAATCCAAAAGCAAAGTTGAGGGACAGGCATGGGTCAGGCGATCAGTAAACGTGGTACAGAGGGCTAGGCAAAGAACGTGGTCGGGAATACACAGGCAAAGGTCGATGTCGGAGTAGGTTCACTGTAGCACAGCTTGAAGAAACAAAGGAGGCAAAACAAGGTTCCGCATCTGGGCTTCCCTCTTTATTGCCGTTCCCATTAGGAAGCGGCAGGTTTCGCCGATGTGCCAGCTGCCGGGGACGTGACAATTGGGTTAATGATGTTTCTATTGTTTGTCCATCTTTTTATGTATGTTTCGTATATTTTGTGACATTAAATTAAGTAACATGGCATGGTAGATACAAAAGGAATTGACTGTATGCTAAATTATACATATACAGGAAGAGAGAACCATATTTTATTATTGCTCTAAAATTACAATATTTCTTTTAGTTATTTGAAGACAAAGCTGTGAAGTTCCTGAGAGACAAGTTGAACAATTTCAAGAGGAATCTGAGTCAGGATTACCCAGCATGCTTTGAGCCTCAGGATGACAATGACCTGGACAGTGAAGCTGAAATCCAGAAGATGTGTGGCAGAGAGGGGGCTTTGAAGATCACACTGTACATCCTGAGGACCATGAACCAGAAGGACCTTGCAGACACACTGGAGAAGAGTAAGAACTTTCTGTCTCTCTTTACAGTCTCGTGTGGCTTAAGTATTATGTTACCAAAATACAGGAACATTTGAAAAGTCAACAAAAATACAGATGTAACCTGAAGAAGAAATGTGAGTGTGTGTTTGAAGGGAAAGCAAAGCAAGGAAATCCAGTCCTGCTCAATAAGATTTTCACAGAGCTCAACATCACTAAAGGTGGAACTGGAGGGATCAAAGATGAACATGAAGTGAGGCTTTAGACTGGAATATAGCGTCTTCTGGAGTAGACCGTGTCGTCATAGAAACTAATCCCAACGTTTCGTTTCCTATGTTGGAAACATCCTCAGGGTTCTGCCTTGTAAACCATTAGACGTTGTCTTCACAGATCATTGATGTAGTCTAGTAGGCTGATTGAGGAGTTTGGGTATTTCTAGTAGGCGGGGCTGTAGTCAGCGGGGAGTGCAATTGGATTGTGTATCTGCCAGAGGGTGGGGTCGTAGGAAGTAAGAGGTCCTATTGTCAGCGTGTAGACTCCCTTGAGGGGCTGTACCAGCCAGGGGCTGTTCAGCTTTAGGTTGGTTTGTTGAATGGTCCATGGTGTGTCTGGTGGAGATAGATGAGATTAATGGAGTCCATGTTCGTGACAACTTGAAATCATTTTCTTTGTTGAAGTTTTCTGGATGCTTTTCTATCTCTATGGCTTCTCTAACCAATCTGCTTCTGTAGTTAGAGACTGATACCAGTACCCTTGTTTGCTCAAAGTTTACTAGGTGACCAGTCTCTAGTGAGTGCTCTGCTACTGTAGACCTGACGTCATTGTTTTTGGTTGCCCTGATGTGTTCCTGTAGGCGGGTGGAGATGAGTTGTCCCATTTTTCCTACATAGATTTTGCCGCAGCTACACTGAATCTCATAGACTCCACTGCTTTTTAACAGCACTTTGTCTTTGACTGTACCTAGTAAACATCTTGTCGTTTTTTCCGTGGTGAAGGAGGTCTACTCGTCGTTTTTTTCCGTGGTGAAGTGAGACTTAATGAAACTTCCTCTAGATTTCCAGAAAAGTCAGGACTGGTTTGATGTAACAAAGTCAGTATCTTTGGATGTGTTGCTGACCAACCTCATTAAGAGAAATCTGCTTCCCTCTTCTCTCATCTGGATAACCTCCAGACCAGCAGCAGCAGGTCAGCTCCCTCCTGAGTGTGGCCACCAGGTGACAGAGATATGAAGGTTCAATGGTCCTCAGAAGGAGGAGTACTGCAGGAACAGGTTCAGCGATCAGGATCTGGTCAACAGGATCATGACACATATGAAGTTAACAAGGAGTCTCTACATCATGTGTCATATTCCTGTCTTCTGTTGGATTTCAGTCACTGTTTTTTTGAGAAGCTCAGATATACATACACTTCCTCACCTTTCAGTCAAGTTTATAGGAGAAGTATCAGAAGAAACAAGTAATGGAACTTCATAACATTCTGAATTCACGCAGAGAATTCCTTCTTAAACTGGGGGAACCATCCTTTAGAAACCTTGAGACAGGAAATCTCATGTTTTCTGAGGAAGATCTGAAAGAGTGTGAAATTGATGTCAGTGAAGCTTCAATGTACTCTGGAGTGTGTACAGAAATCTTCAAGAGGAGTGTGGGTTATACTAGAGGAAGGTTTACTGCTTTGTGCATCTGAGCGTTCAGGAGTATCTTGCTGCTTTGTATTCAGTGTTAAACAGAAACAAAAAAATCAAAACAGACTGCAAGCCGAAGAGAAACTTGGTCTGACTTTTTGAACAGGTCAGTGGATCAGGCCTTACAGAGCGAGAATGGACACTTGGACCTCTACCTCCGCTTCCTTCTTGGCCTTTCAGTGGATTCCAAAGTTTGTTACAAGGGCTACTGACAGAGAGAAGAATGACCTCTACTACTGACAAGACAGTCTAATACATCAAGGAGAAGATCAGGGAAAATTTGTCTCCAGAGAGAACCATCAATCTGTTCCACTATCTTAATGAACTCAATGACAATTCTTTAGTGGAGGAAATCCAAGGTTACCTGAGCTCAGGAAATCTTTCAGCCAAACACCTTTCACTTGCACAGTGGTCAGCTCTGGCCTTTGTGTTACTGATGTCAGACAAGGAACTGGATGTGTTTGACCTGAAGAAATACATCAGATCAGAGGAAGGTCTTCCGATGCTGCTGCCAGTGGTCAAAGATCTCCAGAACAGCTCTTAAGTACTCTGGTCTAATGCTTGTTAAGATTAGTCATAAAATTGAAAGGCACTTTACAGTTATTTCCACATACATTACTTTCCAAATTAATGGACTGTTTCTTCTTACAAATATCCATCCAAATGTTATCTTTTCAAGGCTGAACCAGTGTGGACTGACAGAGAGATGCTGTGAAGCTCTGGCCTCAATTCTCACCTCAAACTCCTGTTCACACCTGAGAGAGTTAGACCTGAGTGACAATGCAGGATTCAGGAGTGAAGATACTCTCTGCTGGACTAGGGAACAAGCACTGTAAACTGGACACACTGGGGTCAGTACTACTGGGGAAGAAACAGTGTAAACTGGAGACAGAGATAAGTCAGTGTGATATACTTCATCCTCAAGCGCCCAGACAGAGAGCTACACATGGTTACATCTTGTTACCATGGCAATGAGCACTAGGTGTTGACAGTCAACAAATGAAAGACTATAAAAAGGGTTGACTTTGAGAGCTTGAGAAAAAAGTCTTGAAATGTTTTTGGGAGGTGGTTTTCTGTTTAGAGAGGGTTGTTAGAGTTGACATTTTAAGAATAAGTTTTGATTTGTTAGAACAATGAAATATTTTCAGTCTGTAGGGTAAGGTCTGTGTCCAACACAGACTGTAGAGCCCTTGCATTAAAAGTGTCACAGATAATCAGAGAAAGAAGCTGTACCAGTTTTTATCATGGCTTTGGATCAGGAGAGGAGAGTTGTCAGTTCAGTATAGTTGTGACGTACATAATTTTGCAAAAAAAAAAACTTATTTTTCAGTACAGTCTCCCCCCACCTTATGAAGGTAATGTGTTCCAGAAAAACCCTCTGTAACAAACTTTTCGAACTCGAAGATATAGTTACCATGGGAAAAGTTTGTGTTTCTGAGCTCCGAGAGTGACACCTATTTCTGGTAAAATATTACTAAACCCCACTGAATTGGACACTTCAGTAATTTACATGAGGTATCACAATATGAAAAACAAGGCTGTTTCCCCTTCTTTAATTTTTCTGTAATATTTAATGGCTTATTTGTTCTATCCACCATGCACATTCAGTGTATAATTCACTGAACTGCTCCCTCAATAATGTGTTGCATGCTTGTTGTGATTTGTCCGATGTACATTACATTTATTTATTTAGCAGACACTTTTCTCCAAAAACTGATTTCCAATGAAGGTTATGTAGTGTTATCAGCCCAGACACTTCATTCACCAACATGACTCACACTACTTACAATGGGTCACTTGTCCATACAGCAGTGGAACACATACACTCTCCAGGGGAACCTGAACAGCATGTCTTTGGACTGCAGGAGGAAACCCACACAGAAACAGGGAGAACATGCAAACTCCACACAGACTGAGCGGGGACTGAACCCATATCCTCTTGCAACACCCAGGTACTATGAGAGAGCAGCGCTACTTGCTCTGCCACCCTGTTTGAGACACTCAAAGCAGTTAAGCTCTGTAAAGCAGCTTGATCATGAAGGAACAAATAGAGGAAGTTGCTGTATTTCTTGTACTCAGGTTGGAAAACAAGAGGTCGTCTTTATGTACTTTATTTTTCTGAGCTTAGTAGGAGATGAGCAGGGGCTGAGGGACAGTGCATTTCTTGAGTTCCCACACACCACACAATCTCTAAACTCGAGCGCTGCATAAAATTTCCAGTATTAATAAGAAAGCTCTTAAAGAATAAACAAACAACTAATTCCATCCAGCATCAAGAGCACAAAGCAAACTTAAGTAAACAGCCAATATGTCCATCCATCCATCCATCTTCCTCCACTTTTATCCGGGGCCGAGTCGCGGGGGCAGCAGTCCAAGCAGAGTCCTCCAGACTTCCCTCTCCCCGCACACCTCCTCCAGTTCCTCTGGGGAAACCCCAAGGTGTTCCCAGGCCAGCCGGGAGACATAGTCTCTCCAACGTGTCCTGGTCTGCCCCGAGGCCTCCTCCCAGTGGGACAAGCCCGGAACACCTCCCCAGGGAGGCATCCAGGAGGCATCCGGAGCAGATGCTCGAGCCACCAGTGCACGCTGTAAGTCGTGACTTGATGAAGCCAGCAGGACCACATCGTCCGCAAAAAGCAGAGACGAGATCTCGCGGCCACCAAAACAGACACCCTCCGTTCCCTGGCTGTGCCTAGAAATTCTGTCCATGAAGATAATGAACAGAATCGGTGACAAAGGGCAGCCCTGGCGGAGTCCAACACGCACCGGGAACAGGTCTGACTTACTGCCGGCAATGCGAACCAAGCTCCTGCTCCGGTCATACAGGGAACGAACAGCCCGTAGCAGCGAGCCCCGAACCCCATAATCCCGAAGTACCTCCCATAGGATGCCATGAGGGATACGGTCGAATGCCTTCTCCAGGTCCACAAAACACATATGGACTGGTTGGGCAAACTCCCATGAACCCTCCAACGCCCTAGTGAGGGTATAGAGCTGGTCCAGTGTTCCACGGCCAGGGCGAAAACCGCATTGCTCCTCCTGTATCCGAGGTTCGTCTATCGGTCGGATTCTCCTTTCCAGTACCCTGGCATAGACTTTCCCAGGGAGGCTAAGGAGTGTGATCCCCCTGTAGTTGGAACACAATCTCCGGTCCCCTTTCTTAAAAAGAGGGACCACCACCCCGGTCTGCCAGTCCAGAGGCATCGTCCCTGAACTCCACGCGATGCTGCAGAGGCGTGTCAGCCAAGACAGCCCCACAACATCCAGAGACTTGAGAAACTCGGGGCGGATCTCATCCACCCCCGGAGCCTTGCCACCAAGGAGTTTTTTGACTACCTCAGCAACTTCAGCCAGGGTAATGGACGAGTCCCCCTCCAAGTCCCCAGCCTCAGCTTCCTCTACGGAAGGCGTGTCGGAGGGATTGAGGAGATCCTCAAAGTACTCCTTCCACCGCCTGAGGACATCCTCAGCTGAGGTCAGCAGCGCACCACTTCCACTGTAAACAGTGTTCGTGGAACACCGCTTCCCCCCTCTGAGTCGCCGGACGGTTTGCCAGAATCTCTTTGAGGCCGACCGAAAGTCTTCCTCCATGGCCTCACTGAACTCCTCCCAAGCCCGAGTTTTTGCCGCGGCGACTACCAGGGCCGTGCTCCGTTTGGCCCGCCGGTACCCGTCAGCTGCTTCAGGAGTCCCATGAGCCAGCCAGGCCTGATGGAACTCCTTCTTCAGCTTGACGGCATCCCTTACTTCCGGTGTCCACCACAGTGTTCGGGGATTGCCGCCGCAACAGGCGCCGGAGACCTTATGGCGGCAGCTCTGAACCGCCGCCCCGACAATGGAGGCGCGGAACATAGTCCATTCAGACTCAATGTCCCCCACCTCCCTCGGGACCTGGCTGAAGCTCTGTCGGAGGTGGGAGTTGAAGACCTCTCTGACAGGGGCTTCCGCCAAACGTTCCCAACAGACCCTCACTATGCGTTTGGGCCTGCCAGGTCTGTCCAGCTTTTTCTCCTGCCATCGAATCCAACTCACCACCAGGTGATGATCAGTTGACAGCTCAGCCCCTCTCTTCACCCGAGTGTCCAAGACATATGGCCGAAGGTCAGAAGAAACGACTACAAAGTCGATCATCGACCTCCGACCTAGGGTGTCCTGGTGCCAAGTGCACTGATGGACACCCTTATGCATGAACATGGTGTTCGTTATGGATAAACCGCGAATAGCGCAGAAATCCAATAACAACTCACCGCTCGGGTTCAGATCAGGGAGGCCGTTCCTCCCAATCACGCCCCTCCAGGTGACACTGTCGCTGACCACGTGGGCGTTAAAGTCCCCCAGTAGAACGACAGAGTCCCCAGTGGGAGCGCTTTCCAGCACGCCCTCCAGGGACTCCAAGAAGGCCGGGTACTCTACACTGCCACTAGGCGCATAAGCACAAACGACAGTGAGAGACCGTTCCCTGACCCGAAGGCGCAGGGAAATGACCCTCTCATTCACCGGGGTAGACTCCAACACATGGCGGCTAAACTGGGGGGCTATTAATAAGCTCACACCCGCCCGCATAGACCTGGCCACCAGGCGCTCGCATGCGAGCCCCCCCCGAGGCCTGGCTCCAGGGTGGGGCCCCGGTGACCCCATACCGGGCGGGGTAAACGAAAGCCTTGATTTTTTCTTCATAAGGGGTTTTTGAACCGCGCTTTGTCTCATCTGTCATCCAGGACCTGTTTGCCATGGGAGACCCTACCAGGGGCATATAGCCCCAGGCAACATAGCTCCTGGACTCATTCAGGCACTCAAACCCCTCCAGCACGGTGAGGTGGCGGTTCACAGAGGAGGCCAATATGTATATTCTATTTATTCAATAGAATAACTAACACTTTTTTAATAATGTACCTATACAAGTATATAACTGAATGGGTAAAATACATTTAAGCTTATGAAAAAAACATTACCCCTATTCGATAATTCTAGAACAGAGTAACGTGTTCACCATGGACTGCAGAATGATTTTAAACACCAGACTTAGAAATTAAATTTCAATATGTTAAACACAAGTAAATGCATTACATACTCACAGTACTTCTGGGAATAAAGGAATAGAGAAAAAATCCTTCACATTACTTGCTGACTGTAAAACTTTGCCTTATTCTGGACTCACCATAATGGAGAGATTCATAGTAATGGTAGAATTGTGGCAAGAAATAAATTAAACAGCAGAGAACGGCTAAGTAGAAACAATAATCACAAATTTGAACAAAACAGAACATTATTAATAACAATATACTGTCACCACAATTCTGTCGCTAAGCTCTGCAGGTAATTCCTTTGACCTCATGGTTTGACTATTACTCTGAAACACATTGTAAAGTGTGGGATCTTATATAGACAGGTGTGTGTCTTTCCAAATCATGTAAAATCTATTGAATTTGCCACAAGTGGACTCCAAACAAGGTGTAGAAACATCTCAAAGATGATCAATAGAAATGTGATGAAACTGAGCTACATTTCAGGGGTCATAACAAAGGGTCTGAAAACTTATGTCAGTGCGATTTCAGTTTTTTTGTTTTAATACATTTGCAAAATTTTTTTCAAATCCATTTGCATTGCCATTGTGGGGTATTGTGTGTAGATTGATGAGGAAAATTAATTTAAATAATTTTATCATAAGGATGCTGTCACGGTGTTTCCCCAGGGCGGGTGCGTCGAACCCAAGCACGGAGCAGGGTAAGTTGGTTCAAGGGGTGATATGGAAGACATGGTCGAGGAGGCAGGCAGGGGTAACCGATGTGCGCACGTAGTCCGAAGGGAGAATCCGAGAGGAGTAATTCAAAGACAGGCAAGGAGTCGAGGCAGACCAGGGAGCAGGACGAGGAGCAGGACGAGGAGCAGGACGAGGAGCAGGACGAGGAGCAGGACGAGGAGCGCGAGTGAATCACGAGGTTGAAGCAAGGTTCTGCAGCTTCCTAAGGTCCAGGCTGCCCTTTTATGTGCCTGGAGCCTGATTAGCCGCCGGGGTTGCCTCTTGCCGAGGTCGTGGTCGTGACAGCTGCAACATTAAAATGTGAAAGAAGTGAAGGGGTTTGAAAACTTTCTGAACGCACTGTACATATGATACTCTGTGTTTATGTACTAATTCAGCCTTTAATCCTGAAATAAAACAACAGTAAAGACAAAATAAATGTGTGACAACAATACAAATGAATTCACACTCAGTGAACAAAGTGATGGGGGGTGTGGTGGCGCAGTGGCGCAGTGGGTTGAACCACAGTCCTGCTCTCCGGTGGGTCTGGGGTTTGAGTCCTGCTTGGGGTACCTTGCAATGGACTGGCATCCTGTCCTGGGTGTGTCCCCTCCCCCTCCTGCCTTACGCCCTGTGTTGCTGGGTTAGGCTCTGGTTCCCTGTGACCCTGTATGGGATGAGCGGTTCTGTAAATGTGTGCGTGTGTGAACAAAGTGACATGGTATCTCGCTGCACCATTCAACATGAGTTTAAAACCCACTCACTGGGTTTAAATATCTTCTTTTGGTCCTTTCAGGAAGGACTCAACCATTTTCACTAAAATACAGTGGGAATCAATGATACAGACAGGAATTCACACACACACACACATTTTCAGAACCGCTTGTCCCATACGGGGTCACGGGGAACCGGAGCCTACCCGGTAACACAGGGCGTAAGGCCGGAGGGGGAGGGGACACACCCAGGACGGGACACCAGTCTGTCGCAAGGCACCCCAAGCAGGACTCAAACCGCAGACCCACTGAAGAGCAGGACCCAGTCCAACCCACTGCGCCACTGCACCCACTGGGAGATTCAGTGGACTGGAAATTGGATTGAAATAAGAGTGACTTGTAAAGGAATTAGAAGGAAAGGAGACAGTGATGATTATGTTCTTGGAAACAGTGACAAGTCCTGGAGTCTATGCTGCTCTTCTTTGAGTTATTCTGTGTAGCACAGCTCGACCCCCCTGTTCCAGAGTGGGAGTGTATGTGGACTGTATGTCTGGCACTCTGTCCTTCTACAGTGTTTCCTCTGGTGAACTGACCCTCCTGTACAGCTTCACCTCCACATTCACTGAGCCCCTCTATCCTGTGTTTAGGGTTTACAGTTATTCCTCAGTGTCCCTGTGTGAACTGGAATATATACCACTATTTTATTGTTGGTGTGATTTAGAATGGATTGTATTTATGTGTTTTATTCTATTTTGTCTGACATTTTATTTGTTTAATTTTGCCCTCATACTCTGAAAGGTCATTTGTCACGTCCACGTCCACAACTCAACTGACAGCACCTGACTCTGGTCCAGCACCTGACTAACTGCACCTTTAAAAGGCTGTCCTCAGCTCCATACCTTTGTAGAATCTCATCAGAGACAACTGCCCTTCCTTGTGACATCCAGTGCACACGCAACAGTTGTTCTTCGTACTCATCTTCCGGTTTTCGTCCCTTCGTTTTGTTTCCCGACCACATCCATGGATCTTCGTTCAAACGTCGAGGTCCGACCGACCGACCTTTCGCTTCGTCCCC
The DNA here is from genome assembly GCF_900964775.1 of Scleropages formosus. Classification (NCBI taxonomy): domain Eukaryota; kingdom Metazoa; phylum Chordata; class Actinopteri; order Osteoglossiformes; family Osteoglossidae; genus Scleropages; species Scleropages formosus. The sequence continues at coordinate 27,051,014 of NC_041821.1, forward strand.
TGACCTTGTCCATTTATCCTCACTCTAACTCCGACCACTGATTGACTGACCATTCTCCTGTCCCCGACTCTGAGAACTTGCCTTATCCCCTGAATCCAGGCGAACGACTCCGCACTTGGGTCCTGCCATCCCGGTTCTCTCGGCCCCGCATGACAGTCATTGTGTACTCGTCATTAATTGACTCGGGGTAATAAACTTTCCACGTGCCAAGATCCAGTTTCTGTCGTGTGGGGCCACAACACCATGTGCCACCCCGCCCTCTGCCATTGCCTGGTACACATAAGGTGAAGCTCTCCATATACTGGTCGATCTACGTCCTTACCCTCACCTATGGTCATGAACTTTGAGTAATGACTGAAAGAATAAGATCATGGATACAAGCAGCTGAAATGAGTTTTCTCCGCAGGGTGTTGGGACTCACTCTCCATGAAAGGGTGAAGAGTTTGGACGTCTGGGAGGAACTCAGAGTAGAGCCACTACTCCTACACATTGAGAGGAGCCAGTTGAGGTGATTTGGGCATCTGATAAGGATACCCCCTGGGCGCCACCCTATGGAGGTATACCAGGCACGGCCAACTGGGACGAGGCCCCAAGGTTGACCCAGGACCCGCTAGAGAGATTACATTTCACAGTTGGCCTGGGAATGGCTGGGGATCCCCCAAGCTGAACTGAGCTGGAGGAAGTTGCGGGGGACAGGGGCGGCTAGGCCTCTCTGCTCTCCTTACTGCCACCATAACCCTATGAGGACAAATGGGATGGAAAATGGATGATAATAAATTTAATTACTAGCTGAATAACAAACTGAAGTGGGACCCACTGATGGTGTTTATTGCTGGTAAAACTCTGCCTGAACTGTACACCTGTTGTTCATAATGACAAACAATAAATATGAAACAAGCTGCTTTCAGGCTAATTTCTCCAGTTTCTCCCGCTCGAACACATATCACTTTCATCACCCAGCATGGCGGACAGTAGTGAACCGAAAACTGCACTCATTTCCCACAATAGACCGCTCTCTTAAAGTAACACTACACTCTAACAGCTTCATTTCCTTGCTTGTCCAGTTTGTCCTGGTGAAGCAGTGTTGTGCTGACTGTGTAAGGTGCTGATGGAAAGAGAATAAATAAATGAAAACTGTACAGCAGATGTTTATTTAATTGTAGCTTTATCTAAATGTTCTTAACATAACCTATGAATAAATAAAGAGGTTAAGATGTATTCTTAACATTTTATATTGTGATGAAGTTGCTGGAACTGTAGGTCAAACAGACTTTCTTAATTTGTTTCTACTGTTATTATTAAGCAAACAACTTCCAAGCTCATCTTATTCCCTTATTTTCTACTTCCCTGCCCCTTTTCTCTTTCTGTTTGTTCTGTTCAGTCCATCGATTTCTTTTCACTGAAGTTCACGATAAAGAACAAGTTAAACACTTCCCACTTGTGTCCATATAGCCACGTACTGGTGTCACCTTTCAAATATCCTTCACATGAGGTGAACTGTCCCCTCCGTGAACCGCCACCTTACCGTGGTGGAGGGGTTTGAGTGCATGAATGAGTTCAGGAGCTGTGTTGCCTGGGGCTATATGCCCCTGGTAGGGTCTCCCATGGCAAACAGGTCCTGGATGACAGACGAGACAAAGTGCGGTTCAAAAACCCCTTATGAAGGAAAAATCAAGGCTTTCGTTTACCCCGCCCGGTATGGGGTCACCGGGGCCCCACCCTGGAGCGAAGCCTCTGGGGGGGGCTCGCATGCGAGCGCCTGGTGGCCAGATCTATGCCCACGGCGCCTGGCCGGGCTCAGCCCGAAGCCATGACGTGGAGCCGCTCTTTGGTGGGCTCACCACCTGCCGGAGAGACCGTAAGGGGCCGGTGCATTGTGATTTGGGCAGTGGTCTGGGCCGAGTGCCCGGCCGAACCAAACCTCGGGCGCCAACTCTGGTTTTTGGGACTTGGAATGTCACCTCACTGGCGGGGAAGGAGCCTCAGCTGGTGCAGGAGGTTGAGAGATAGTGTCTAGATATAGTCGGGCTCACTTCCACTCACAGCTTGGGTTCTGGAACCACTCTTCTCGACCAAGGGTGGACTCTCCACTATTCTGGCGTTACCCAGGGTGAGAGGCGGCGGGCGGGTGTGGGCTTATTAATAGCCCCCCAGTTTAGCCGCCATGTGTTGGAGTCTACCCCGGTGAATGAGAGGGTCATTTCCCTGCGCCTTCGGGTCAGGGAACGGTCTCTCACTGTCGTTTGTGCTTATGCGCCTAGTGGCAGTGTAGAGTACCCGGCCTTCTTGGAGTCCCTGGAGGGCGTGCTGGAAAGCGCTCCCACTGGGGACTCTGTCGTTCTACTGGGGGACTTTAACGCCCATGTGGGCAGCGACAGTGTCACCTGGAGGGGCGTGATTGGGAGGAATGGCCTCCCTGATCTGAACCCGAGCGGTGAGTTGTTATTGGATTTCTGCGCTAGTCACGGTTTATCCATAAGGAACACCATGTTCATGCATAAGGGTGTCCATCAGTGCACTTGGCACCAGGACACCCTAGGTCGGAAGTCGATGATCGACTTTGTAGTCGTTTCTTCTGACCTTCAGCCATATGTCTTGGACACTCGGGTGAAGAGAGGGGCTGAGCTGTCAACTGATCACCACCTGGTGGTGAGTTGGATTCGATGGCGGGGGAAAAAGCTGGACAGACCTGGCAGGCCCAAACGCATAGTGAGGGTCTGTTGGGAACGTTTGGCGGAGGCCCCTGTCAGAGAGGTCTTCAACTCCCACCTCCGACAGAGCTTCAGCCAGGTCCCGAGGGAGGTGGGGGACATTGAGTCTGAATGGACTATGTTCCACACCTCCTTTGTCGGGGCGGCAGTTCGGAGCTGCCGCCATAAGGTCTCCGGCGCCTGTTGCGGCGGCAATCCCCGAACACTGTGGTGGACACCAGAGGTAAGGGATGCCGTCAAGCTGAAGAAGGAGTTCTATCAGGCAAAAACTCGGGCTTGGGAGGAGTTCGGTGAGGCCATGGAGGAAGACTTTCGGTCGGCCTCAAAGAGATTCTGGCAAACCGTCCGGCGACTCAGAAGGGGGAAGCGGTGTTCCACGAACACTGTTTACAGTGGAAGTGGTGCGCTGCTGACCTCAGCTGAGGATGTCCTCGGGCGGTGGAAAGAGTACTTTGAGGATCTCCTCAATCCCTCCGACACGCCTTCCGTAGAGGAAGCTGAGGCTGGGGACTTGGAGGGGGACTCGTCCATTACCCTGGCTGAAGTTGCTGAGGTAGTCAAAAAATTCCTCGGTGGCAAGGCTCCGGGGGTGGATGAGATCCGCCCCAAGTTTCTCAAGTCTCTGGATGTTGTGGGGCTGTCTTGGCTGACACGCCTCTGCAGCATCGCGTGGAGTTCGGGGACGATGCCTCTGGACTGGCAGACCGGGGTGGTGGTCCCTCTTTTTAAGAAGGGGGACCGGAGATTGTGTTCCAAATATAGGGGGATCACACTCCTTAGCCTCCCTGGGAAAGTCTATGCCGGGGTACTGGAGAGGAGAATCCGACCGATAGACGAACCTCGGATACAGGAGGAGCAATGCGGTTTTCGCCCTGGCCGTGGAACACTGGACCAGCTCTATACCCTCACTAGGGTGTTGGAGGGTTCATGGGAGTTTGCCCAACCAGTCCATATGTGTTTTGTGGACCTGGAGAAGGCATTCGACCGTGTCCCTCGTGGCATCCTGTGGGGGGTACTTCGGGATTATGGAGTTCAGGGATCGTTGCTACGGGCTGTTCGTTCCCTGTATGACCGGAGCAGGAGCTTGGTTCGCATTGCCGGCAGTAAGTCAGACCTGTTCCCGGTGCGTGTTGGACTCCGCCAGGGCTGCCCTTTGTCACTGATTCTGTTCATTATTTTCATGGACAGAATTTCTAGGCGCAGCTAGGGAACGGAGGGTGTCTGTTTTGGTGGCCGCGGGATCTCGTCTCTGCTTTTTGCAGACGATGTGGTCCTGTTGGCTTCATCAAGTCAAGACTTGCAGCATGCACTGGGGAGGTTTGCAATCGAGTGCGAAGCGGCGGGGATGAGAATCAGCACCTCCAAATCCGAGGCCATGGTTCTCAGTCGGAAAAAGGTGGATTGCCCCCTCCGGGTTAGGGGGGAGCTCCTCCCTCAAGTGGAGGAGTTTAAGTATCTCGGGGTCTTGTTCACGAGTGAGGGAAAAATGGAGCGGCAGGTTGACAGACGGATCAGTGCGGCGTCCGCAGTAATGCGGTCATTGTACCGGTCTGTTGTGGTGAAGAGGGAGCTGAGTCGTAAGGCGAAGCTCTCAATTTACCGGTCAATCTACGTTCCTACCGTCACCTATGGTCATGAACTCTGGATCATGACCGAAAGAATGAGATCGCGGATACAAGCGGCAGAAATGAGTTTCCTCCGCAGAGTGGCTGGGCGCACCCTTAGGGATAGGGTGAGGAGCTCAGTCACCCGGGAGGAGCTCGGAGTAGAGCCGCTGCTCCTCCGCATCGAGAGGAGCCAGTTGAGGTGGCTCGGGCATCTGTTCCGGATGCCTCCTGGACGCCTCCCTGGGGAGGTGTTCCGGGCTTGTCCCACTGGCAGAAGGCCTTGGGGCAGACCCAGGACACGTTGGAGAGACTATGTCTCCCGGCTGGCCTGGGAACACCTTGGGGTTTCCCCAGAGGAACTGGAGGAGGTGTGCGGGGAGAGGGAAGTCTGGAGGACTCTGCTTGGACTGCTGCCCCTGCGACCCGGCCCCGGATAGCGGAAGAAGATGGATGGATGGATGAGGTGAATTGTCAGAAACCAAAGTGGCAATTACCATTACTTTCAATAGTAAACACTTTTATGGGTTCTTGAGACCTGAAATTGACATTCATTTATGCAAAAATACGACAAAATCCCATGAAATGAACACAGTTACTTCAATATTTATCATTATTTATAACACACCATAAGAGTGCAGTTTCCTCCATGAATCATTCTTTAGCACTGTACTATACTATACTGTGTACCTGCACTCCTTCAGCTCTGTTGTACCTGTAACATACCAAACATTTAACTGACACTGAAAAACAAAACACATCAGGATTTACACAGCAATTAAATCTTTTATATACTGTATTTCTAAAAAACAGGAAAGAGAAATAAGAGTCATGAGGCCTTTTGCCTGATTTCAGCTCCTCAGGTGTCTGTCAATGCAGTTCTGTGGCCAGCAGGTGGCGCTGTGCTGAGCCTCAGTACTGGACACTGGACACTAGACAATGGACAGCTCACAGTGTGACAGGACACTTGGACAGAGACATTGGCTCTGTGGGACATAGAGGAGCTCACTCTAGCACAGTCTCTCTCTATCTCACACAAACACACACACACACACACACACACACACGAGTCACCCAGTGTTATCATTAATAATCTCACACCATTGTCATGTTAGTGTACTGAGCCACAGTCAAAATGATTTCCAAGTTATAGTTATACGGTGTTCATGGTAAAGAAGAGTACAGAAGTGGTTTACCATGGTCCTTTTCTTCACATGTCTTCGAGATATGAACGCTACACAGCATGGACCAGATTTTTACCTACACTTGGCTGCGCAGCTCAAGCACAGAGAAACAACAGCACTACCTTCTGCACCACTGTGCAACTATAATGAGCTGTTGACAGTTGTTGACACTTTTGTACAGCTGGATCGTTTTTACTATACCAATTCAGAGTAAATATCGTTATTAAAGTATTGGAGCAGGAGGTGGGATTTGAACCTGGGACTTTCCCATTTTCATTCAGCATCTGAAGGTTACAGATCTCATCCAGCTTTTTCCACACACTTCAGCACACAAACATTTCAGTGTACAAATACCTTCCATTACTGAAGTGAAATACACCAGTACAGTACCTGTCCAAAGGGTGAGGACACATCCAGCAGACGAGTGTTTCTTCTACGAGACATTTCGTGAACAATTCTGAGCAGAAATGAGGAGCTGCCACATCTCCGCTGCTCTTATGCAGCAGATCCCACATGTAGGACATTTGTGTGTCTCTGCCGTCACTCCCCTGTCCAGCTTGTCCCATACAGGTGTTGTCCGGCTTGTCTGCTGGTATGGGTGTGTGTTCAGCTGTGAACTCAACTAGGAAAGACGAGGCAGTCAAGAGAGTGATGGTGGAGAAAACAGCTGCACAAGATGTACACTGAACAAATGAAACACTTTCCGTAGAACGTCACCCTCCCATTCTGGGTCTCTTCTGCACTCCTGTGTTGCCATGGTAATAGGGACCCAGAGGACACAAATGAGGAGTGGAGCACATTTCCCCTGGTGTCACACCATACGTACTCAATTTTTTGAATGGTACAGTAATTGCAAAATTCCAGTAAATGTGACATTACTGTGCTGTTCACATGGGACACAACTGCGGACTTTTCCACTGTAAAAGAAACCACTTTGGTGTTAATCTAAGGTGGATGCATCACCATGGCCACAACCAGGAGTTCCACAGAGTTTGTGCTCAAATAATGGATGTTATGGAGGATTATCTGCAGCACCAGGTTGTGGGTTCCATACATTGAGAGAAGCACAGATTTGACTCCATTGTTACTTCCAAACTCTTAGCCAGTGAGGTAGGAGGTGAAATGAGGAGTCTAACAGGATGTCTCAAAATATTGTGACCAGTTGTGTGGTGAAGGCAGCCACACGGGTATAGTAAAGGTGCCAGACTGTGGGTTTCACCCACACATCAAAGGATTTTATTAAGGAACAAAACCCAAGCCAAACTAGCGCATGACTCCCTTAAGAGCAATTAAACCAAAGTAACAAAACAAGACTCACAGTACTCAAGACCGACCCCAGGTCAGGTCAGGTCAGGTTGACTCAGGACGGGTTCAATCAGGTCACGTCAGGTGAGGCCAGGTAAGGTCGAGTCGGATCAGGTAAGATCAGGTGAGGCCAGGTCAGGTCGAATGTTTACTGTATCCTGCTTTACTCAGCTGGAACAGTCACAGAGCTTCTTACACAACACTTCTTGAGCACATCATGTGGGTTGGACTGGGTCCTGCTCTCTGGTGGGTCTGGGGTTCAAGTCCTGCTTAGGGTACCTTGCGATGGACTGTCGTCCCATCCTGGGTGTGTCCCCTCCTCCTCTAGCCTTATGCCCTGAGTTGCCGTGTTGAGCTCCGGTTCCCCGCGACCCTGTATGGGACAAGTGGTTCAGAAAGTGTGTGTGTACCTAGCTCACAGTACTACAGCAGTAGGTGCAATTCAAACCTTTGGATACAAAGGCAGCAGCTCTAATCACTACGCTATCAGTAGCACTACTTGAGGGTGAGAGAAACACAGGATACATACAGTATATGGTGTGAAGCTCCGGACGGAATTTCAGGGCAAGTTTTAAAAACATGCAGTGAGCAACTGGCTGCTGTCTTCACGGACATATTTAACAGCTCAGCTGTACCCACCTGTGTCAGAAACACCACCATTATCCCCATTCCCAAGAAAAACAAAGGGAGCTGCCTTAACATCTATGCTCAGTGGCACTGACCCCCATTGCAATGAAATGCTTTGAGAGGCTGGTGCTGGGATACATTAAGGACACCATCCCAGACACTTTGGACCCACTGCAGTTTGTGGTACAGTAATACCACAGTTCATGTATCTTCTTTACAATCAACTCCTGTTTTATGCTTTAGCTCTTTCATGGCTGGAAGATGCAGTGACTGGGCATGAAGGACAGGACGTCACTGTTCAGTGCTCTCGCTCTTTGGCACAAAGTAATGGGAAGTACTTCTGTAAGTGACACTGTTCCAGTGATGCTGATGTTCTCATTAAAACCGAAGAAGGACAAAGGAATAGGAAGAACAGGAGGTTCTCACTGTATGACGATGGACCAGAAACCTTCTGAGTGACCATCACTAGACTGAAAAAGACAGACACTGGGACATACTGGTGTGCAATGGAACGGTCTATTGCAGACACTTTCACAGGGGTGTATCTAACAGTACTCGATGCTACTGTTTGTCACATTGTTTCACCTCACATACCACAGTAAAGAAGCGGTTTACTGACACTGCTCCTCACCCTGGTAAACCTCACTGTCTCCTTCACAGGACAAACAACAGATATCGGTTTGTCTCTGTTTCTGTGTCCTGTAGGAATGACTGCAATGAACTCTGCAAATTCGCAGCAGAAGTCATTACTGCGTGTCAGGAATTATGGGTCGAGGACAAACTGTTGCTGCAGAAACATTTCTATCTAGGACAAGAACCACAGACCACTTGTGTGTCAGACATTTTTAGAACCTGATGCAACACGGAACACAACATGGACTGCAGTCTTCATGTAGTAATGGACTGCTGAACTCTGTACACCCTACAACTACATGAAGTTTGTGCAAGTCAGCGGTTATGAGAGTAGCAGAAACAGATTAAACTGTTATCTTTGTGGGGGTGACAGCTGAGTGCCCAAACTATCATCTGATGAACATATTATGAAAGAGACTTTTCTATTAATCTACAACCCAGAGCCACTTGTTGGCTATATGTCATGACACCATCAAAAACGTTAATGAAGGACAAGTGGAGACATGACCTCTCTCATTTCACAGCTCCTCACCCTGGTAAACCTGCTGCAGTGCCCTCAGTGACTTCTCATCCTCCAGCACCCTCACGTGGCACCACAGCATCCAGCCAGGATGGGACAACAGGCACAGGTACATCCTGCGCTCGTCTTAGTCCCCAGCTCCTCCAGTGATGACTGAGTTCATCTTGTGTTTGTCACAACTACTCCTCAACTCCACAGTTTCCCTTCCACTTTCAGTCTGTGGAAAGTGTGGCACTCAGTAACACACACATCCTCTGGGCTTTACGTGAGTCTGCGTAAGCCACATTTCTCTGATATCTCATAGGAACAGGCTGACACAAAAGGGGACAAACAGACAGCAAAGTATAGCCTGGAATGTGGCGCTTTCTTGCATAGGCTATTCAGCAGTTAAACATTCTTAAACATTCTATTACAGAAGCATGTAGGCACAGCAAAGCTTTTAAAATCAAATTTTCATTCCACAGGGTCCATTCAGACTCTATGTCCCGTATCTCCTCCGGGACATGGGAGGAGTTCTCACAGAGGTGGGAGTTAAAATCATTCCGGACAGGGTCCTCTGACACTTGTTCCCAGCACGCCCTCACTATGTGCTTGGGTCTACCGGATCTGTCTGTCAGGTTTCCCTGCCGTCTGATCCAGCTCACCACCAGACGGTGATCGGTTGACAGCTCAGCACCTCACTTTACCGATACCACGCATTGGGAACAATACCAGGAAATATCTTTCTGTTTCAGAAAGTACAGTTTTCACCAAGGGAGGACTATTTCTCCGATAACGGAGGAGACAAGAATCTGGACAACTTTCGAACATGGGGCACTACATAAGACAAATAACAGGAACCTCCTGACTGATTCTTTGGAAGCCATGGATAGGCGCATTTACTACTGTGAAATGAAAATTTCATTCTAAAGCTTTGCTATGCCTATATGCATTTGTATTGGAATGTCTAACTAGTGAAACGGCCTATGAAAGAAAGCGTCACATTTCAAGCAGCAGTTTGGTGTCATTCTGTTCCTTTTTGGTGTCAATAAGATATCCAAGGAATGCAGATTTACGTAAAAACCCAGAGGACTGTTTTCCGTAAGAAAGGAGATAAAGGCAATAAACTGGCTACTGTTGGAAGGGGTTTATGGTTATTGGAAGTGTTGGAAGCCCAAACACTGCCTGGCAGCAGCAGTATCCTCTGTGCCACTTTAACATAAAATTATGTTGAGAGAAAAAAAAATCACCACTTACAACATCAAATCCTTGGTTGATCGTTGATAGTTGTGTCCATGCAGACATTAACACACAGAGAGCTCCAAGTAGCTCCATTGGTCTCTCAATGATTGCCAGCCCTGCAACTTTACACTTCCTCCACCGTGATTCATATTTCACATGAGAATTTGGTGTTGTATGTGGTGATTTTTTTCCTCTAAACATAATTTTATGTCATAGTGCCACAGAGGGTACTGCTGCCACCACACAGTGCCTGGGTTGTTCAGGCATAATTTCAAACCCAACTCAGTCTGTGTGGCGTTTGCTTGTTTTCCCTCTGTCTGTGTGGGTTTCTGCTGGATGCTTTGGTTTGCTCTCGCAATCCAAAGACATCTAATTTCTAGCTGCAGCTAGCATGGGTTGTGAAAAGGACACAACTTCAAATCCCTGCCGTATAAATGTATAAATAATTGCAAGTAGCTTAGTCCACAAATCTCATTGTGCATTATATTTTCCGTTGGAGGGCCATCACTGTTGTTCGTGGTGTTTCAGGAAAGTGTAGTTGTGCTACAACAACTTGTGTCCACCTTTTCTCAACGCCCATTCATGTTGTGTAGCTGTGTGGATTGATAGACACAATCGGTTGTGTGCCTGTATAGTGGTGTGTGGCACTGTTATTAATTTATTTGTTATATAGTATTTAGTGGTTTGTTAGGGCACATGTTCTTCGGCTCATTTCTGTGTCCCATAGTGGGGAGTGGGTGTGACTCTGTTGTTTGATTAATCACGTCCATTTGGTTGTTTGTTTTGGTTGCCGTTGTTGCAGTAGTTTCGGTTTCGATTAGGAATCTCAGATGATAGGCATTAGCCCAGTTCAAATAGCGGCTGGTGATCCGTAGTGGCAGCAGTAGCGGCAACCTCCTGGTGCGACGACTCGGGGTACAAAGAGAAAGGAGTCTACCTGTGGGAGTCCACCAAGTAAGGCCACCAGTACAGTTTTCCGCAAGGAATCATGCACTCAAAATGTCAACCATCAAATTTTTCTATGGTAAGCAAGCCGCACAACTTCGCCACTGCCAGAGACCTCAGTGCTCTTGCTGCTACAGTAATCTAGTCTATCCTCTCCTGTCAAACCTTCCATCTTGCTGAACTTTCTCAGTGGGACTCTGGAACTGCCAATCTGCTGTGAGAATGGCTGACTTCATACCAGGCTACGCCTCCCATCTCTCACTGGACCTCCTGGCCCTAACTGAAACCTGTATCACCCAAGACAACTCAACTACACCCACAGCACTCTCCACTAACTACTCCTTCTCTCAAACCCCTCATTCCTCCAGCAGTGGTAGAGGCACAGGCATGCTCATCTCTCCCCGGTGAGAATACTCTATTCTTCCTCTTCATTTGCATGATCTGTCCTCATTTGAATGTCATGCTGTCTCTATTACTGCCCCAATCACTCTTGTTATGGTTGTTTATCGTTCTCCTGGTCCTCTCGTCTGCTTCTTGGATGACCTTGACATCTTGTTGAGCTCTCTGACAGGGGACAACACTCTATTGATTCTCCTGGGTGACTTCAACCTGCATGTCGATGACATTCATGCAAGCGGCCTTCTGTTGCTCCTACAGTTGTTTGATCTTTCCCTGTTTCAATCCCCTGCTACTCACAAAGCGGGCAACTGTCTTGACCTTGTATTTTTCCACAACTGTGGCTGTCCTGTCCTCTCTGTCACTCCGCTGCATGTCTCTGACCACTCCTTCATTTCCTTTCAACCCTGACTCACCACTAACTCCTCGCTTCTTTCTGCACCCATTGTCACCTTTTGCCGCAACGTTAAATCTCTCTCGCCTTCCTCCTTTGCCTCTACGACTCTGTCCGCACTCCCTACTGCTTGACAATTCTCGGCTCGATCTACAGATGATGCCACTAACACTTTCCTCTCTGCCCTGTCTTCCACCCTTGACTCTCTCTGCCCTCCGTCTTCTAGACCAGCATGCCCCATTGCTACCCCGTGGCTGTCTGATACGTTATATGCTAACAGGACCAAACTGCGGGCTGCAGAGCGAAGATAGAGTAAATCCAAAAAATTCATCGGCTCTGCATGCCTACCAGCCACTCTTAGTTGGTTTCAATCTGATCTCGCTTCAGTTAAAACACCTCCTTCTTCCACAAAAAAACACAGTCAGCATCCAAAAAACCACACAGACTCTTTGCCACCTTTTCATCCCTTCTGTGTCCCCTACCACCTCCTCCTCCCTCTTCTCTCATTGCTGATGACTTTGCTTTGTTTTTCAGAGACAAAATCAAAGCAATCACTGACAAGTTCTCATCATCAACCTGCCTGGTTTGCCCGGGACCTCCATGCCGCTCTCCAAATTTGAAATCTCTGACTGCCACAACCACACCTCCGAGCCGACACAGAACACCTGGGGCACAGCGCAGACTGGGGCATAAAAGGCTGCGTCAGACCAGCAGCTGATGCGGAACCTTGTTCAGCCTTGTTGTTTGCGACCCTCTAGCTCTTCTAGTTCCTGTTTCCTAACGCCTTCCCCGATCCAGTCCCTTGTTCCCAGGATCCTGTACCTCCAATGATCATCGACCTCTTGCCTGTGGACCGACCTCGCCTTTTGGATTCTCCCTGTAACGACGTTTGCACCTTGAAGACCATTCGCCTGTTCTTTGACCCCCTCTCTTGGATTTCCCCGAATACACCACGTATACCGCTCTGCACTTGGGTCCACGGCTTTCCTCCGGAACCAGACATGACACTGACCTCTTGATATTGCGCAAAGCCGCCACCTGCTTGCTCAATCCAATCCCATCGTCACTCCTGCAGAAAATTTCCCCGCTACTCTCTACCTTCCTCTCTAAAATCATCAACTACTTGCTCTCCTCTGGCTGTTTCCCAGCTGCCTTCAAAACTGCTCTAATTTCACCTCTGTTAAAAAACCATCCTTTGATCCCAATCTGTTTTAAAATTACAGACCGGTCTGTCTGCTCTCCCTCCTGTCTAAAACCCTAGAACGGGCTGCCTGTGATCGACTCAGCCTGAGCCATCTCCTTGAGGCTTATCAGTCTGGTTTCAAAGTTGATCACTCCACTGAGACCGCCCTTTCGGCGGTTATCTGACGCTCTCCAAGCTGATAGACCTGCCGCCCTCCCCTCGGTCCTCATCCTCCTCGATCTGTCTGCGGCATTCGATGCTGTAAATCACCGGATTCTACTCTCCTCTCTTAACCGGCTTGGGATCAAAGATGCGGCACTCGGATGGTTTGAGTCCTACCTCTCTGACAGATCCTATCAAGTGGTCTGGCAGAGCGCTCGTTCTTCTCCTCTGCCTCTCTCAACCGGTGCTCGGTATTGGGTCCTCTTCTTTTCTCCATCTACACTTCCTCTCCCCGGGTCCGGTTATAGCCTCCCGTGGTTTCAAATACCACCGCTATGCTGATGATATCCAGCTCTCCCTCTCCTTTCCACCTGGTGCGTCAGACATCTCCGTACGCATTGCCGCCTGCCTGTCGGACATCTCTTCATGTATGTATGGTCACCGCCTCCAACTCAACCTCTCCAAAACAGAGATTCTTTACCCCTCAGCTGGCCTGCCCTCCTGTCACGACCTTTCGCTCAAACCGGACACCTCACTCATTTCGTCTCGCTCCTTTGCTGAGAGCCTGGGAGCTACGATTGATGCGAGTCTGTCATTCTCTCAACATGTTGAAGCCACAAGCCGGTCCTGTAGACACATCCTGCATAATATTCCTAGGATCCGTCCCTACCTCACTACTGACACCGCCCAACTCATTGTCCAGGCCATGCTGGCTTCCCGCCTGGACTACTGCAACTCTCTTCCGTGTGGCCTTCCGGCTAATGCCATCAAACCTCTGCAGCTTCTACAAAATGCTGCTGCATGAGTTGTGTTGGATTTGCCAAAGCGCTCCCATCCATCTCCTCTACTCGTCTCTCTGCACTGGCTTCCTATAGCTGCCCGTATCAAATTCAAAACCCTGGTTATTGTGTACAAATGCATCAGTAGAACTGCTCCCAGCTGTTTACAGGACTTGATCAACCGGTACACCGCAGCCGGGCCCCTTTGCTCATCTACTTCTGCTTGCTTGGTGGTCCCGCGCATGAAAGGCAAACCTCGGAGGTTCTCGGTTCTGGGTCCGTTGTGGTGGAATGACCTTCCCGTCACTCAGGACTGCAGAAACTCTGTCTGTTTTCAAGAAGGCTCTGAAAACCCATCTCTTCCAGATCCACTTTGCCCAAGATCTCTTCAGATCGTCCATGGCGGAACCGTTCACGCATCGTAACTCCAGAAGCATCCCCAGATGCAACCTTCATTCAGCCATTACTCTGGTATTGTACTGCTCATTTGTGCATCCGATAATATTTAATCAAAAAATAAAAAATAAATAAATAAATTAATGAATAAATAAAGAAAAATTAAAAGGGAAAATAAAAAAAAATAAAAAAATTGGCGTGGGTATCGGGATTTGTCTGTGTCTTATGCACCGACTTGAACGATGAACCTTGGCGTAGCAAGTGGTAGGGAACAAACTAGGTTTGCTTGAGACTTTGATGTCTGCAGCTATGTCTCCTTCTCTCAACGTAATGCATAAGTTGTGCTTTTGCTGAGATGTACGTCGCCTTGAACAAAAGCGTCTGCTAAAAGTGACACAACGGTCATCGGCCTGATCGCAGGTGCTGTTGAGACTGCATGGAGAGAAGAGGTTGACACCCTGGCGGGTTGGCGTCAGGACGACGAGCCCTTCCCCGAACATCAGTGAAACCAAGGTGTAGACTGTGGGAGGAGGCCGCACACCCGTTCAAATCGACGGGGCAGCGGTGGAGAGGGTGGGCGGTTTTTAGTACCTGGGGCTCAACATCAGCGAGGACATATCCCGGGCCCAGCACAAGCGCCACCGTGGCCAAAACGGCGCGGAAGCGCCTGTCCTTTCTCCGTAGGCTGAACAAGTTTGGCACGCCATCCCGGGTCCGGGCTAATTTTTACAGGGGCCCAATTGAGAGCATCCTGACCGGCTGCGTCGCTGGCCGGTATGGGAGCTGCTCAGCCCAGCATTGCAAGGAAGCGTAGAGGGTGGTGAAGTCAGCACAGCTCATCGGTGGCTCTGAGCTTCCAAACATCCAGGACATCTATGCAGCCAGATGCCTTAAGAAGGCCTGGGCTATCCTCAAGGAGCCCAGTCATCCCGGTCACGCACTGTTTTCTCTCCTGCCGTCCGCTAAACGTTGGCAAAGCATCTAGTCAAAATCAAACAGACTGTGGGAAAGCGTCTATCTCCGGGCTGCTAGACTCCCGGACAGTCGAGCGGCATCCGAATCCGGCAACTCGTCCGGTTTCCGTTAAGTACTCTCACCTCATAGTTATTGCTCTCACCAGATTTCTATTGCGCTGCATTTCAAAAACGTCAAGTTATCTGGAATCTTGAGGTATGCTGTTACAATTTTGTTTTGTTTCTTTTTTTGGAAAAATCACCCTACCACACGCGGAAAAAACGACGTTTCATCGCAGCAACCACTGCTGAATGCTCTATTTATTGTTGTGCATTTGGTGACTAAACCTTTCACTGATGGGATCACACTTTACATATATGTGTATTATAAATTACATAATTGATATTATTGTAATAATTGGCACATAATGTGTATGTTTCCTCCCTGAAACGGATGAGAGGAAATGTTGAGGAAACGGCGAGAACATGAGCGCTACACTGTGCACATAGAGAAGAAATACTCATCGCTGAATGAAGCTCATATCCAAGATTGTACTTGAATGAGGAGTTGAACTGAGCTGTTTGTTTTATTTTATTTTTCCAGTTTTTATTATTGCATTTTCTCTGGTCTCCCCACAGTGCCACATATCACTGGTGTGAAGAAGTGTGCTGAGATATGGAGAAATGATGCGCTCAAGAAGTATTGTGTAAGAAGCTCTGTGGCTGTTCAGGCTGAGTAAAGCAGGGTACAGTAAACATTCGACCTGACCTGGCCTCACCTGACTTGACCTCATCGAACCCATCCTGAGTCAACCTCACCTGACGTGACTTGACCTGACCTGGGGTTGGTCTTGAGTCCTATGAGTCTTGTTTTGTTACTTTGGTTTAATTGCTCTTAAGAGAGTCATACGCTTCAAGGATGTGTGCAAAAAGGATTTGAGAGAGCTTGACATTAATGTGAACGGCTGGGAGGAGCTGGCAACTGATCGTTGCAGCTGGAGGCGGGAACTTCATCAAGGTCTGGGACGTGGCAAACAAAAGCTGCAACTACAGGCTGAGGAGAGGCGAAGACGCAGGAAGGTCAGGCTTCAAGTGGAACATATGAACGGCACCCAGCACATCTGTTGCAACTGCGGCAAGGACTGTCACTCTCGATTGGGCCTTCACAGTCATGGCCGGCGATGCAAACCACCGTGAAGTGGACAAAACCAAGGCGCAATTCCATGGTCTTTCTAGACTGATGGATGCCAATGATGAAGGGAGTCATGTGCCAGTTTGGTTCGGGTTTGTGGTTCCACCCATACATCAAAGGGTTTTAGTCTGGCACCTTCACTATACCCGTGTGGCTGCCTTCACCACACAACTGGTCACAATATTTTGAGACATCCTGTTAGACTCCTCATTTCACCTCCTACCTCATTGGCTAAGAGTCTGGAAGTAACAATGGAGTCAGATCTGTGCTTCTCTCAATGTATGGAACCCACAACCTGGTGATGCAAATAATCCTGCATAACATCCATTGTCTGAGCACAGACTGTGTGGAACTCCTGGTTACGGCCAGGATACCATCATATGGCTGCCTCCAACACACACTGGAACGATTTGGAGTCGAATGTGAAATGGTTGGGATGAGGATCAACACCTCAAAGTCTGAGTCCATGGTTCTCTCACAGAAAAGGATGGCATGCCCCCTCCAGCTAAGGGGAGAGAATTTGCCCCAGATGGAGGAGTTTAAGTATCTTGGGGTCTTGTTCACAAGTGAGGGGAGAAGGGAGCGTGAGATCGGCTGCAGACTGGGAGCAGCGGCAGCAGTAATGCGGTCGCTGTACAGGACTGTAATGGTGAAGGTGGAGCTGACCCTCACCTATGGTCATGAACTTTGGGTAATGACCGAAAGAATAAGATCACGGATACAGGTGGCTGAAATGAGTTTTCTCCGCAGGGTGTTGGGACTCACTCTCCGTGACAGGGTGAGGAGTTCAGACATTCAGGAGGAACTCAGAGTAGAGCCGCTACTCCTTCACATTGAGAGGAACCAGTTGAGGTGGTTCGGGCATCTGATAAGGATGCCTCCTGGGCGCCTCCCTTTGGAAGTATACCAGGCACGGCCAACTGGAACGAGGCCCCGAGGTCAGCCCAGGACACGCTGGGATTATAGGATTATATCTCACAGTTGGCCTGGGAAAGGGTGAGGATCCCCTAGGCTGAGCTGGAGGATGCTGTGGGGGACAGGGGCGGCTGGGCCTCTCTGCTCTCCCTGCTGCCACTACGACCCTACTAGGACAAGCGGGATGGAAGATGGATGGATGGGTGGATGGGTGGATGGATGGAAGTTTTTGCCCTAAAAACAGAGAACAGCTGTCAAGGAACATTGCAAAAAGGGAAATGTTACAAATTAGGAACATCAGGCAAGGTATCTGAAACAACACAGAAGCGTGTAGAAGAAAAAGAAACTATAGCCATTTTCTGCATCCAGATGCTAAAGAAATTATTAAAAAAACTCAAATAATCCTATGTCCCGTTGTAAACAGTAAATCTCTGGACACTGACAGGTGAAAAATGCACTTTATTTACCAACAAAAAAAGCAAGAACCTTGAGTCTTTGCAAGACTGTGAGGAGACAAAAAGTGCATTGTGCAAGTGCAAATGACAAATCATTGCATTCCTGAACAATATCAGTTCAGTGAAGGGACTTAACATTTTACTTGTCTCCAGATTATAGCAGCTGAATCCTACGGTTCTTGTGATTTCTGGTAAAGATATCCAGATTTAGCAATTTTGCTCTTCTACATCCTATGCTCATAATCCCCAGATCGCTCAAGCTATCTTCTGCCATGCTACTTCTGAGATGAGCTATGATAAGCTTCAAGCAGGAGAAGCTGCGCTCACATGCAGCCGTAGTGACTGGAATTGCAACTGCAATTTTACACAGCCTAAAGAATTCCTGGAAAACATCCTGTGTCCTATGCGTGGGTTTCCTCCCACAGTCCAAAGACATGGTGTTCAGGTTCCCCCATAGTGTGTGAGTGTCATGGAGTGAGTGTGCTTCACTGATGCATGGATGAATAACCCCTTGTAAGTAGTGTATCTAGTAGTGTAGTCACCTTGGTGAATAAGCTGTGTGGGCTAGTAACACTACATAGTTCCCGTTGTAAGTCGCTTTGGACAAAAAGCATCTGCTAAGTGAATAAATGTAAATGTAAATGTATATGGCTCAACAAAAACAGTTAGGTCTAATATACTGGATGGTTTTTGTATCCTCTGTTTTACCTGTCGATCCAAAATTCTCTTTACTTGGTACAGCTCGTGTACAAGGTCTTCAAGATCACATACATCCTACAAATGGAAACAGAACATCCTTTTCACAGAATGTTTCACTAGATGGATTTAGAGCTTGGATACCTCTCATTATGTCACAATTTTGTTCTGAAAATCTAGTCCTCAGCTCATTTGATTTAGCATCATGTCCAAAATCTGTTAAAATATTCCTGCTCTGAAACATTCTTTGCTGTTCAGAGCTGCTTTACTTCCTACTGTGGACATGACATGCTTGTGTCGCCTACTTGGGTATAATCAAAATAAAATAAAATCCAAGCTTGGTCTCCATTTCCAAGTATTTTTTGTTCTGAATGTAATGAAAACCATCTCATGACCCTTTTCCTAAATCAGTGTGAAGACATATGAGTTGACAGTGGGGTGCGGTGGCGCAGTGGGTTGGACCACGGTCCTGCTTTCCAGTGGGTCTGGGGTTCGAGTCCTGCTTGGGGTGCCTTGCGATGGACTGGCATCCCGTCCTGGGTGTGTCCCCTCCCCTTCTGGTCTTACGCCCTGTGTTACTGGGTAGGCTCCTGTGACCCTGTATGGGACAAGTGGTTCTGAAAATGTGTGACAAATGAGTTGTGTACAACATTGTTCTTGTCTATAACCATATGAATCATTACACAGTGCTGTTCCTCAAATGGTTCATTAAGAGCAATGTTGGAGCAGCCAAAGAGAGCCAACCCTGGGACCAGAACAATGTCCCTTTATACACTTGAGGGAAACACCGGAGGGACTCACCTTGTTCCATTAACACCTACTGCTTTGGTACCTTTGGAGATGAGATGTATCTTCTTAACAGCTACAAGAATCTTAAACATCATGCAATACGGTTTCATTTTCGTATGTTGTTATGAACGTTGTGTGACAAAGGTTATAAAAGAAACTCAACACAAGACTACAGGAGAAGCAGGTCATGTTCTGCATCCTACATCACAAATAGATGTCAGTATTTACATGTTGATGACAACACCAGTCTGTCTTCATTAACTGCTGTCAAATATGGAACTGAACCAAAGTGAGTTATGTGTTTTAGTTTTGGTACAAACTAAGCAAACAGAGGACAGCAAGCAGTGAAGTGGCTAAGGACACAGACTTGAGTCTTAGACTCAAGAGAGGTCTCTTACTGTAGTCCAGAGAAAGAAATGTAATTTAAACTGGTCTAGTAAATAGCATGTTGTACAGACTGGTAAAACTGCTCAGGATAAATGAGGTCTCTCCATATGTCATGCCCTGCCCTTGTCAGCAAACGACTGCACCTACTGCTGATCAACATGACCAGGAGCGCATCACCACACCGAGTTGTGGAATCTTACAATGCCAACCTGACTGACTTGTGATTCAGCAATCTATTCCCTATTCATGTTACTGCTTCTCCTGGCTTCTGACACTTGATTGCTCACCTGGTTATTGAGATCTGCCTTGCCCTGGATAACGATGTCTGCGCCTCGGAAGACCCATGCCTGTCCCCAACCTCCGTTCTCTGTCTCATCCCGTGACTGCACCAAAATAAACATATCCACACTTGGGTCCAACCCTTACCTCCTGTCCCTTGTCCCTGCTCGGGACACCATAAAAATAATAACACCCATGTACTGTAGTAATAATGTGGTACCTTGAAAAGTGCAGATAAATCCACCTGTTGATGCATTAAGTCACATCTGTTCAGCTGATTTCTGTTGATTAAACATTAGATTAATTAGACTCAAATATGGACAATAAATATCGGTACATGGTTTGTAAATATGAAGAGCTGAAAAGTTACATCCATCCATCCACCCATCTTCCTCCGCTTATCCGGGACCGGGTCGCGGGGGCAGCAGTCCAAGCAGAGCCCCCCAGACTTCCCTCTCCCCGCACACCTCCTCCAGCTCCTCTGGGGAAACCCCAAGGCATTCCCAGGCCAGCCGGGAGACATAGTCTCTCCAACGTGTCCTGGGTCTGCCCCAAGGCCTCCTCCCAGTGGGACATGCCCGGAACACCTCCCCAGGGAGGCGTCCAGGAGGCATCCGAAACAGATGCCCGAGCCACCTCAACTGGCTCCTCTCGATGCGGAGGTGCAGCGGCTCTACTCCGAGCTCCTCCCGGGTGACTGAGCTCCTCACCCTATCCCTAAGGGTGCGCCCAACCACTCTGCGGAGGAAACTCATTTCTGCCGCTTGTATCCGCGATCTCATTCTTTCGGTCATGATCCAGAGTTCATGACCATAGGTGACGGTAGGAACGTAGATCGACCGGTAAATTGAGAACTTCGCCTCATGACTCAGCTCCCTCTTCACCACAACAGACCGGTACAATGACCGCATTACTGCGGATGCCGCACCGATCTGTCTGTCAACCTGCCGCTCCATTTTTCCCTCACTCGTGAACAAGACCCCGAGATACTTAAACTCCTCCACTTGAGGGAGGAGCTCCCCCCTAACCCGGAGGGGGCAATCCACCTTTTTCCGACTGAGAACCATGGCCTCGGATTTGGAGGTGCTGATTCTCATCCCCGCCGCTTCACACTCGATTGCAAACCTCCCCAGTGCACGCTGCAAGTCTTGACTTGATGAAGCCAACAGGACCACATCGTCTGCAAAAAGCAGAGACGAGATCTCGCGGCCACCAAAACAGACCTCCCTCCGTTCCCTAGCTGCGCCTAGAAATTCTGTCCATAAAGATAATGAACAGAATCAGTGACAAAGGGCAGCCCTGGCGGAGTCCAACACGCACCGGGAACAGGTCTGACTTACTGCCGGCAATGCGAACCAAGCTCCTGCTCCGGTCATACAGGGAACGAACAGCCCGTAGCAACGATCCCTGAACTCCATAATCCCGAAGTACCCCCCACAGGATGCCACGAGGGACACGGTCGAATGCCTTCTCCAGGTCCACAAAACACATATGGACTGGTTGGGCAAACTCCCATGAACCCTCCAACACCCTAGTGAGGGTATAGAGCTGGTCCAGTGTTCCACGGCCAGGGCGAAAACCGCATTGCTCCTCCTGTATCCGAGGTTCGTCTATCGGTCGGATTCTCCTCTCCAGTACCCCGGCAAAGACTTTCCCAGGGAGGCTAAGGAGTGTGATCCCCCTGTAGTTGGAACACAATCTCCGGTCCCCCTTCTTAAAAAGAGGGACCACCACCCCGGTCTGCCAGTCCGGAGGCATCGTCCCCGAACTCCACGCGATGCTGCAGAGGCGTGTCAGCCAAGACAGCCCCACAACATCCAGAGACTTGAGAAACTTGGGGCGGATCTCATCCACCCCCGGAGCCTTGCCACCGAAGAGTTTTTTGACTACCTCAGCAACTTCAGCCAGGGTAATGGATGAGTCCCCCGCCGAGTCCCCGGCCTCAGCTTCCTCTACGGAAGGCGTGTCGGAGGGATTGAGGAGATCCTCAAAGTACTCCTTCCACCGCCCGAGGACATCCTCAGTTGAGGTCAGCAGTGCACCACTTCCACTGTAAACAGTGTTGGCGGAACACTGCTTCCCCCTTCTGAGTCGCCGGAGGGTTTGCCAGAATCTCTTTGAGGCCGACCGAAAGTCTTCCTCCATGGCCTCACCGAACTCCTCCCAAGCCTGAGTTTTTGCCGCAGAGACTGCCAGGGCTGCGTTCCGTTTGGCCCGCCGGTACCCGTCAGCTGCTTCAGGAGTTCCATGAGCCAGCCAGGCCCGATAGAACTCCTTCTTCAGCTTGACGGCATCCCTTACCTCCAGTGTCCACCACCATGTTCGGGGATTGCCGCCGCGACAGGCGCCAGAGACTTTATGGCCGCAGCTCCGAACCGCCGCCGTACTCTGCACTGCTGCTAGGCGCATAAGCACAAACGACAGTGAGAGACCGTTCCCTGACCCGAAGGCATAGGGAGATGACCCTCTCGTTCACCGGGGTAGACTCCAACACATGGCGGCTGAACTGGGGGGCTATTAATAAGCCCACACCCGCCCGCCGCCTCTCACCCTGGGCAACGCCAGAATAGTGGAGAGTCCACCCTTGATCATGAAGAGTGGTTCCAGAACCCAAGCCGTGAGTGGAAGTGAGCCCGACTATATCTAGACGGTATCTCTCAACCTCCTGCACCAGCTCAGGCTCCTTCCCCGCCAGTGAGGTAACATTCCAAGTCCCAATAGCCAGAGTTGGCGCCCGAGGTTTGGGTCGGCCGGGCACTAGGCCCCGAGCACCGCCCAAATCACAACGCACTGGCCCCTTATGTCCTCTCCAGCAGGTGGTGAGCCCACCGAAGAGCGGCTCCATGTCTTGGTTTCGGGCTAAGCCCGGCCAGGCCCTGTGGGCATAGACCTGGCCACCAGGCGCTCGCATGCGAGCTCCCCCCCCCAGGCCTGGCTCCAGGGTGGGGCCCCGGTGACCCCATACCGGGCGGGGTAAACGAGAGCCTTGATTTTATAGTCATAAGGAGATTTTGAACCGCGCTTTGCCTCGTCTGTCACCCAGGACCTGTTTGCCTTGGGAGACCCTACCAGGGGCATATAGCCCCAGGCAATATAGCTCCTGAGATCATTCAGGCACTCAAACCCCTCCACCACGTTAAGGTGGCGGTTCGTGGAGGGGAGATGACATGCATACTTTTCCCAAAACACTGTGTACAAAATTCTGCAATGTTTGCACAACAGTTCATACAGCCAACCACACACACACACACACACATTTTCCGAACCGCTTGTCCCAAGCAGGGTCACAGGGAACCGGTGCCTACCCGGCAATACAGGGCTTAAGGCTGGAGGGGGAGGGGACACACCCAAAACGGGATGCCAGTCCATCGCAAGGCACCCCAAGCGGGACTCGAACCCAATACCCACCAGAGAGCAGGACCTGGTCCAACCCACTGCGCCACCGCACCCCCTACAGCCAACCAGAACTGTAATATATCAGGAAAAAAGCAATTGCATGTTTTTCATTGGATTAACACAAATCACAAACATTTATGTACCATTTTGCTAATCACAACAAGTAAAACGCTGTCATTTGTTCAATGCTCACTTACACATGGTATGTTCCCAATGAGCCCCAAATTGATATCTGCTGATTTAGTAATACACACAACACTAGGAATGCAAATTTCCTAATTGATTACACAGTTATCACAATTCCTACAACTATAAAAGGGGAAATGAAAAAAGACAAAGAATAAGAATGAGAATGAGAAGGGGAAAAGGAACACATGTAAGAGTGAGAGGTGGTGGAGAGGGTAGAGGAAGATGAAGAGTGGAAGAGGTAGAGGGAGATGAGGGGAGAGGAGGCGAGGAGTAGAGGGAGAAGAGATGGGTAGAGTGGAGGGCAGTGGTGTAGCGGAAAGAGCAAGAGAAAAAAATAGCAAGGAGACAGCAGGGTGGAAGAGGAGGGAGGAGAGGCAGAAGCAGGTGCTGCAGGCCACCTCGCCGTCGACAGGAATCTAGGAGCGCATAGACTGGGTCCCCATCAACAGCAGCCAACTCAGCTGGCAGGCTCGGCATGACATCACCAGGGGCCTGGAGAACAGAGGACCTGCAGGTTTTGAGCAAGGAAACATTGAAAGTGGGGTGGACCTGCAAGTCTGGAGGTAACCGGAGGAGACGGGTGTGATCTGTCAAAGGACCTCAAAGGGGCCGATGAAGCAGGGGTTGAGCTTCCTGGAGGGGAGGTGTAATCTTAGGTCCCGGGTGGACAGCCACACTCTTTGCCCTGGCTGGAAGATGAAGGGGCACCGGTGGCGGTCTGCCTGCTGCTTGTAGCGGAGGACACTGCACTTGAGATGAGCTTTGACAGCATGTCATGTCTCCCTGCTGTATCTACTGCGGGTACGTTGCTCAGGCCAGGGCATCAAGGGAACAGAGCAGGGTGGTACCCTAAAACACATTGGAACAGTGACATACCTGTGGAGGAGTTACTCAATGTGTTGTGGGCATACTCAGCCCAGGGCAGGTTCCAAGCCCATTGGTGCTGTTGATGGGTGCATTGGTGGTGTTGGTGGGTACAGTTGCTGTGGAAGAAGCAACTGATATTCTGCTGTAATTGCGCCACCTGCCTGTTGGACTGGAGGTGGTAGCCAGAAGTGAGGCTCACCAAGACCCCTGCTTCATCCAGAATGCCTTCTACACTCGCGAGGTGAATTGGGGTCCATGGTCAGACACAATGTCCTCAGGCAGACCATATAGGTGGAAGACCTGTTGGAATTGTGCCTCCACTGTCTCCAGGGCCATGGGCAACCGTTGCAAAGGGATCAGACGACAGGCTTTGGAAAATTAGTCAATCAAGGTTAGTATCACAGTCTTACCATCCAAAGGGGAGAGGTCTACCATGAAGTCCACTGCTACATGTGACCAAGACCGCGAGAGCAACGGCAGCTGTTCCAGCAAGCCAGTGGGTCTCTGTGTTGGAGCTCTAGCTTGGGAGCAGACTGTGCAGGCCTCCACATACACCTGGACTTCCTCCTGCATGGAGGTCACCAGAACCTCCCTTGGAGGAGGGACAGTGTTTGATGCATGCAGGGGTGACCGGCCGTGGGAGAGTCATGGGGCTACTGCAGGAGTGTTGGTTGCAGTTTCATGGCCACATACTCCTTACCATCCGCTGCCATGGGTGGACTGGGCTCGGCTGCTTGTGCGTCCAAGAGCTCCTGAAAGAAGTGCCAGCTCACTTTGACTACAGCATAGTTCTCAGGTAGGATCATTTCAGGGCTTTCGGTCAGGGCGTCACTGGCAAACAGCTGTGACAGGGCATCAGTCTTCGTGTTCTTAGAGCCCAGCTGATATGATACAGTGAAATTGAATCTGGTAAAGAACAAGGCCTATCGGGCCTGGTGTGCGTTCAACCGGTGTACTTTCTGAAGATACTCTAGGTTACGGTGGTCAGTTAGTACCAGAAAGGGATGCGAGGCCCCTTCTAACCAGTGTCTCCATTCCTTCAGGGCTAATTTAATAGCTAAGAGCTCTCCCTAAGTTAGGCGGGTTTCCTTAACTGTCGTAAGGGCCCTGAAAGGGGCAGCGATGGAGCTGAAACCCCTGATGAATCTTCCATAGAAATTGGAAAAAGCCAGGAACCATTGCAGGGCCTTCACAGTTCTCAGTTGTGGCTAGTAAATCACTGCCTGGACCTTCTCCGAGTCCATAGCCATGCCTGCATCGCTCAGGATGTAGCCCAGGAACGGCACTCTCGACTGGTGGAAGAGACATTTTTCTTCCTTGACATAAAAGCGGTTTTGCAGGAGCTGTTCTAACACTGTCTTTTCCCGATGGACGTGCTGTTCCTGGGTCTTGGAGAAGATCAAGATGTCGTCCAGGTACACCAGGATGCAATCATGCACAAGGTCTCCTAGTACATGATTGGCAAATGTCTGGAACACTGAGGGCACGTCAGACAAAATGAAAGGCATGACCAAATACTCATAATGACCCAGGGTGGTGCTAAAAGCGGTTATCCACTCATCCCTCTTCCTGATGCGGCTTAGGTTGTATGCACTCCAAAGGTCAGATTTTGTGAAAATTTTTGCACCATGCACTCATACTAAGGCCACAGTGATCAAAGGCAGAGGATAGGGGTATCGCACCATTAATAGCATTCACCCCACAGTAGTCAATGCAGGGGCACAGGCCCCCATCCGTCTTTCCTACAGAAAAGAAACCTGCGCAGGCTGGCAGTGTGGAAGGTTGAATATAGTCTGCCTTAAGTGCTTCAGTAATATACTCTCACGTGGCCTTTTGGTCGGGAAGAGAAAGGGGGTACACCCGCACACAGAAGGGGCATGGTTTCCACCAGGAGGTTGATGATGCAGGCCCATGGACTGTGCAGAGGAAGGGTTGCCGCCCATGCCTTACTGAACACCTCACTTAGATCCTGATATTTGGGGGTACCACCACCAGTGGCATATCTGTGACAGTCTCAACAGAGGTGACCTGGCATGAAAGTGACAAATAAGAACGCTCACGTTGTGGTCCCCAGGAAACTAGGTCCCCACTGTTCCAACGGAACACTGGATCATGTAGGGCTAACCAAGTGAAACCCAAAATGATCAGTGTGTTCAGCGACCTTGCCAGCTAAAACACGAGCTCTTCACATTAGCACACCCCCACAGACGTGTGTAACAGTTCTGTATGCGAGAGAGAACAGACTCAAATGCCGATGCTTAAGTTGCCTTATTTGTATCACACGAGGGGTGCACCCACAGAAAAGAGCAGAACAGAGAGCCTCAGAAGATAGGTGAGGAGAATGTTTCTCAGTTGGAGGTTCCACGACCAGGTGCGTCAGAGCGGGTGCTTTTATACTGCGTCTCCGGGGTTGTCACTGGGAGGGATCGTGGTGATCGTCAAGCATGCGGTTGCTAGGTGCTCAGTCGTCTGGCGTGCCAGGGTGCCAGTGACAACCTGCACAGGGGTGCGGTGGCGCAGTGGGCTTGGCCGGGTCCCACTCTCTGGCGGGTCTGGGGTTTTGAGTTCTGCTTGGGGTGCCTTGCGACCCACTGGCGTCCCGTCCGTGGCATGTCCCCTCCCTGTCCAGCCCTGCACCCTGTGTTGTTCAGTTAGGCTCTGGTTCGCCGTGACCCTACTTGGGACAAGCGGTTTCAGACAGTCTGTGTGTGTGTATGTATATGTAGCCCTGTAGCGCTACTAGATTGCGTGTTTAATTTTGAAGGTTTAAATAAAGCTTCATTAATTGGAGTCCTAGTTGGTCGAAGCCCTACCACCATACGTTGGGACAGGCGCAACCTACACGTTGTGCTAGTTTTGCACACACTGTGAGTTGATTGGGGGGTTCAGTTTGGTGCCGAACCAATGAGAGAACAGGGGGGATGGAACGAATGGGAAAAGTTTCGAGACTTTTCTAGAAGGGTCGAGAAAAGAGAGAGCATGGGGAGGAGAGTGTGAGACGGGTGTGTTCGAAAGAGCGCTCCAGAGTGTCAGGAGGGGATATTTTTCTGGTTGCTGGACGAGTAACCAGAGAGAAAATATCGCTCCTCTGCAGTTGGATTGTGTTGGCGAGTTTAGTTTCTGTGGGGTCCTCATGGTCCGACGAGACAGTTAAGACGACAAGCTTTCAGGCTCAGCCCGCGTCTCGTCGAACTGCTACGCCGGTGTGACGGAGGAGGACGGAGGAGAACCCGATAGCGCTTTGTGCTACCGGTAACGCGCGAAGTTCCTCGGGCATCGCTGGAGTTTTCACCCGCCCCGAACGCGAGTGGACGGGGATAAGGTAAACTGCGGGTTTTTTTTCTATTTTGCTCGCAAGAGTGAAGCGACCCATAATTCGGGTCTCAACGCACACGAGCTGCGTCCAGGCCTGCAACGAGGGGTTTTTACGTGTGTTAAATACTCCGGAGTATTTAAAAGTGTGTAGCACCAAGTTTATTCGTGCGTGTTGTAAGATATTGAGTGTACGTGTGTTTTCTGTTCGGTTGTTTTATGTTTGTATTTGTTTTGAGGGGATTTCCAATTTGGGGTTAATAACAGTTTGAATATTTCTATGGGGGTTTGGAGAATTTATTAAATTTGTTGTGGGAATACCTGAGTTTGGGTTTTTCTATTGGAATAGAACCCAGGGCACCACCCTCATAATTAGGCGAAATGGAGGGTGGCGCTACATAAAATGGAGGCACCGCTGGGATTAAATTAATTTAGGATGAACAGTACTGGAAGCTAAATTGACTTAATTTATTTGTGTAGTATACATATAATTTTTGTAGTGTGAGGTTAAGGGAATAAACGTGTGTTAGATTTTATAACTGTTTATTGGTGATAATTGGTACAGGCTTCTTAGTTTTTGTAGTTTGAATGTTAAATCTAGTTAAGTACCAGACAAGGCACAGTGACCACAACTGAGACATGGCTGAGCTCCGTAATTGGTGTAGGGGAGAGGCCATTAACCCTGAGTATGCTGTGTTAGTGAAGGATATTCCTGAAGATGCAGAGATTACTCTCATTGAAGAGACTTTGCAATCCATCAAGGCTCTGGGACGAGTTAGAGTGCGGGGACGAAGGTATGATCCCCAGACTCAACATCTGATGGCTCTATGTGAATGCCGTGAGCGAGTAAATGTCAAGGCAATTCCCTTGGACGTGTTGCCACAGGGCAGTGACCAGCCATGGAGAATCTTAGGAGTCTCAGATGAGGTTGCTGGAAGTCAACAATCTTCTGAGTCTGAAGAGAACGCAAAGGTGCCCCTCCAAGCCTGTTCTCCTGAAGCAATCATCCGTGCTGTCGGGGACTTGATGGAGAGGCAAGGCAGGCTGTCTGTGGATAGCAATGTGTATAGGAGGCTACGCACTTTCTCAGGGGTCATCCCGACCCCACTGGGTGAGGAACAGCTTGAAAACTGGCTAGAGCAAGCACGTCTCGTGGTGGATAACTGTGAGAGGCCAGACAGAGAAAAGAGGCTAAAGATTATAGAGAGTTTGAAGGGTCCAGCAGCGGAGATTGCTCGGGCAGTTCGATTTAGCAACCCTGATGCATCTTCGGAAGAGTATATTGAGGCTATTCAACATACTTTTGGGTCTGCTGAGACTGGTGAGGAACTCTACTTTGCATTCAGGCTTCTGTGTCAGCATCCAGGGGAGAGGCTCTCTGAGTTTCTTCGAAGAATTGAGAGAACTTTGAGCAGAGTCATACAGAAAGGAGGTCTTGCAGCAAAGGATGCAAACGCTGCTCGCCTGGATCAGCTCATCAGGGGAGCTGTAGGAGCAGACATGATGCTTTTGAATCTTAGATTGAGAGAGCGACGAGATAACCCACCTGATTTCTTAGAACTGTTGAGTGAGATTCGCACTGAAGAGGGATATGAGGCATCTCGACAGAAACTGAAGTCCACCGTGAAGCCTGTCCGGGCCAAAACTGTAGTGGCACATGCAGACAGTGGAATGCAAGAGCTCCAAGCTGAAGTGAAAGCTTTGAAGCTTCAGTTAGCTGAATGTTCTGCTCTGCTCCCTGCTCATCCTGTGGTGGTCCAGAAGTCCAGCATGGTAACAACTGACTCCACTGAACATCCAGAGGATGATAGAGATGTGAAAGCCCTGAAAAAAGAGGTGAGAGAACTCCGAAAGCAAGTCAAGATTATGTCAGTTAAGCCTGCTACTGCAGTCATCGAGAAGTCAGATCCCAGACCACCGTCCTCAGCTACACCACAGCGAGGCTCACTTCCATGTCGTAGACAGGGTGGGTTTTTCTGCTATCGCTGTGGTGAAGACGGGCATACAGCCGCAAAATGCGACAGACCAGAAAACCCACAGAAAGTGATCCAAAAGTTCATTCGTGCACAACGCACAGTGAGAGTCACTAAACAGGGATCAAGTGTTTCAGCTGAGAGAAGCCCCTCAGATGTTCACGTGAGTAGAGGTTTCGCCAGTACCCAAGCTGGTTCATTACCTAAAGGATTGGTGGGACCACCCTCCACTGTTCAGGTCAAGGTGGAAGGGAAGATCTGTACAGCCCTGTTGGACAGCGGGTCCCAGGTGACAATTATTTTTGACAGCTGGTATAATGAGCATTTGAGACATGTACCATTGTGTCCGGTAAGTGGATTAGCTATCTGGGGTCTGAGTGATTCTGGTGATAGTTATCCTTATCGAGGGTATGTGCAGGTGGAGTTGGCATTTCCGCAGAAAGGGATGACTGATGGGAATCCCATTACTGTTCTTGCTTTGGTTTGCCCCGACCCACGCTGCTCTGATAACATTCCTGTTTTGCTGGGCACTAATGTGAAAAGGGTATGCCCTTTCGTTTTTGGTACCCACAAAGATACGAGTGCTGATCCATCGTTGAGTGTGCGCACTCTTACGTCTCAAGTAATGACACCAGCCCAGGTGGGGC
This sequence comes from Scleropages formosus, assembly GCF_900964775.1. Taxonomy (NCBI): domain Eukaryota; kingdom Metazoa; phylum Chordata; class Actinopteri; order Osteoglossiformes; family Osteoglossidae; genus Scleropages; species Scleropages formosus. The sequence continues at coordinate 27,081,124 of NC_041821.1, forward strand.
GTGTTCCCCCCAACGCTGGAGACAAAGTGGCCGATGTCAGATGGATGGGTCCTGACCCTTTGATTGTTCCTGCTGCTGGTGAGCGCGTTGCAGTCTGTAAGATTGCAGAAACCCAGCCTATGGGGAAAAGCATTGTGATTACAGAGCGTGCTCCCACTACTGCTGTATCTTCTGGTGTTCTGGTACAGCCCACCGTGATACTTTCATCAGCTGTTGATAAAGAGAACTTCCTGGTTATGTTGCGCAATGAGTCATGTAAAGATGCTTCCATTCCAGCTGGCACAGTCATCGCACATTTACATGTTGCGGACACAGTGACTGTTGCAAGGAGTAATGATGCCAAAGAGCCCACAAGGATTGATCCAGCCTTGTTTGACTTTGGGGAATCACCCATTCCTGAAGAGTGGAAGAGGAGGCTGTCACACAAGTTAGCTGAGCGAGCCAATGTGTTCTCAATGAGTGAGTGGGATGTTGGTCTGGCAAAGGGGGTTGAACATAGGATCAGACTTACTGACAATAAGCCATTTCGAGAGAGATCTCGGCGTTTGGCACCCGCTGATCTGGATGACTTGCGGCGTCATCTACAGGGACTGTTAGCAGCAGGTATCATAAAGGAATCCAGAAGTCCTTATGCATCCCCCATAGTTATTGCCCGAAAGAAATCCGGTCAGTTGCGCATGTGTGTGGATTATAGGACACTGAACCGTCACACCATCCCTGATCGGTATGCTGTGCCACGCATTGACGATGCACTTGATTGTCTCAATGGAAGCAAGTGGTTCTCTGTATTGGATTTGCGTAGTGGATATTACCAAATTCCAATGGCAGAGGACGATAAAGAGAAGACCGCTTTCATCTGCCCACTGGGTCTCTACCAGTTTGAGAGAATGCCGCAAGGAGTCACAGGGGCTCCGGCGACATTTCAGAGACTCATGGAGAAGGCAGTGGGGGACATGCATCTATTGGAAGTAGTCGTGTATTTAGATGATCTAATCGTTTTTGGAAAGACGTTAGAGCAACATGAAGAACGCCTTTTCAAGGTTCTAGATCGATTGGAAGAGGCCGGTTTAAAATTATCCATAGATAAATGCCAGTTCTGCCGCACACAGGTGACATATGTGGGACACATTGTGTCAGAGCATGGCATTGCGACAGATCCTGCTAAGGTTGAAGCGGTAGCTCAGTGGAAACAGCCAACTGATCTTCCATCCCTTCAGTCCTTTCTGGGGTTCTGTGGAGATTACCGTCGTTTTATAAAGAACTTCTCCATCATAGTCCGACCTCTCACTGAGCTGACCAAAGGCTATCCTCCATGCCAGAAGGGCCGGAAAGCTGCTGGCACTAACAAGAAAGACTATTACAAAGTGAGTGAGCCATTTGGTGATCGATGGGATGAGTCATGTACAAATGCTTTTAGGCAAATCATTCATTGCCTTACCAATGCACCCGTTCTTGTCTTCGCTGACCTGACCCGGCCCTATATATTGCATATTGATGCCAGTTTCCATGGACTGGGAGCAGTCCTAAACCAAGAGTACCCAGAAGGTCTGAGGCCTGTCGCGTTTGCGAGTCGAAAGCTCAGCCCTTCGGAGAAGAACTACCCTGTCCATCAGCTCGAGTTCCTAGCACTGAAGTGGGCTGTGGTAGACAAATTTCATGATTATTTGTATGGAGTGAGTTTTACAGTGAGGACTGATAACAATCCTCTCACGTATGTTCTCACTTCTGCAAAGTTGAACGCAACGGGTCATCGCTGGCTTGCTGCGCTCTCTACATATAATTTTACCGTTCAGTACCGACCAGGTTGCCATAACATTGATGCTGACGCATTGTCACGAAATGTGTTCTCCAAGGAGATTGGGGAGTGGCAAGAGTTCTCTTCTGAGAACATCAAGGCTCTTTGCAAACAGATTCGCTGTGGTAAAGAGCATGTAAGGTCACTAACATGTGCCGAGTTCATGGGAGTTTCGCCTGAAGCCATCCTGTTATGCTTTTCCAACACGTCTCGATGTCGGGCGTTTGGAACTGGTAAGCAGCACCGAGCTGGGAAAGGCTCAAGACTCTGACCCAGTTATATCCCCAATAAAGGAGTCTGTCAGGAATGGGCACGTATCTCCTTATGTGCGGGGTGAAGAGTGGCAAGTATCATTGTTGCGGAGAGAGAGTCCAAAGCTGCGAATGATTGGTAGCCTGCTTTATAGAGTAGTGCAAAGGCCATCTGGTACTCAGGTACAGCAGCTTGTGTTGCCCAGACTGTATGTTCCAATGGTCCTCCAGTCTCTTCATGATGACTGTGGCCATTTAGGATCGGAGAAGTCGGCAGAGCTCATCAAGGACCGGTTTTACTGGCCAAAGATGAGTGCGGATATTGAGGGGTATGTCCGGAATTGTGGCAGGTGCATTGCACGCAAGACTCTTCCTCAGAGGGCAGCTCCACTGAACAAAATTACAAGTAAAGGGCCGCTTGATTTGGTGTGCATTGATTTCTTGTCACTCGAACAAGATTCAAAGGGATTTGGGAATGTGCTTGTTGTGACTGACCATTTCACTCGTTATGCTCAAGCCTTTCCGACAAAAGACCAGAAAGCTTCAACTGTTGCTAGAGTGCTGTTTGAGAAGTACTTTGTGCACTATGGACTCCCTGCTCGCATTCACTCTGATCAGGGGCGTGACTTTGAGTCGAAGCTGATCCGCGATCTTCTAGGGATGTTGGGCATCCGCAAGTCCCGCACGACACCCTACCACCCTCAGGGAGATCCCCAACCAGAGAGATTCAACAGGACTTTGTTGTCCATGTTGGGAACATTGGACCCTAGGCAGAAACAGAATTGGAGTCAGAAGATCAGTCAACTCGTACATGCCTATAACTGCACGAAGAGTGAGGCGACTGGTTACTCCCCTTATCTGTTGATGTTTGGCAGGGAAGCTCGTCTGCCTATAGATCTGTGTTTCGGGGTGCCGCTGGCGGGCGATGACGAAGTGCAATATCAGCGATATGTCACAAAGTTGAGAGCAGATTTAAACAGAGCTTATCAGTTAGCTAAAAAAGCTGCTGAAAAGAATCATGAGCGGAACAAGAGAACACATGACAAATTAGTCAAGGACCAGGTTCTGGAAAAGGGAGACCGTGTGCTACTGAGGAATTTTGGTGTCACGGGAAAGCACAAGTTACAGAATAGGTGGAGGTCCTTACCATATATTGTGGTGGGGAAAATGGAAGATCTGCCAGTGTACCAGATCAAACCTGAAAGTGGCTCTGGAACAATCAGGACAGTCCACCGTAATCATCTACTTCCCATTGGGTGCTTAGTGCGACTGCCAGGGAGCGTAGATGAATTGGATCCTCCACAGAGACGAGTAACAAGGCTGCAGAGTCTCTCAGAGACGGAACAGTTGAGTTACAATCAGAGGAGCGATTCCAGGACGAGGACAGCTGTATCATCCTCCTCAGACTCAGATTCCGAGGTGGTTACTCAGCCCTTTACGTTCGATGGACGGAACTGGGAGAATGTATTACCATTAGCCGGAATACCTGGGGTGAGCCAGGCCCACTGTGGAAATGAAAGTCACAGTTCTTCATTAGCAGGGGCTGGAGATGAAGTTGAGGTGGAAGAGGTTGAAGCTGCCAGTTCAGCAAATGCCCTCGAGATCGAGGAGTCCCCTGCTTCAGGTTCAGCGGTAGAAACCGATCTAGAAGGGGGAGCAGGTGACCAGGATGGTTGTGAGGCGTTGCAGGATGACATGTTAGCTGAACGACCAAGAAGGGAGAGAAGACCAGTGGTACGGTTTACCTACGACGAGTTTGGAAAACCTTCAGATCGACCACTGGGTATTCTGAGCAGAGGAGTACTTGTTGGCCATGGAGCTTACGGAGATAACCAACGCTGTTCCAGCCACACTGTGTGGTGTCACCCTATGGCACTGTGTTCTTGTTGTGGTCTATTTAAGCAAATTGGACCATCCTTGAAACAAAAGAATACAGCCAGCATCCATAATTATGTTTCTGAACCCTGAAACAGTTGTAAAACACAACATTTAATATACATTGTGTTAGGACTGTGTCAGTGATCCTCTGCTTGCTGGAATTTGAAATGCAAAACACTCGTATCTGGAATGTACGCAGAGAATAATCCCTTCTGCTGTTTTGCATATTATTCTACAGGAAATCCACCTACTGTACATCTGGGTGAAAAGGACATTAATCCTGTACTGGTACAGCAATACAGAGTCACAAACTTGATTTCTAATGTGTTTCCCCACTAAACATACGGATAAGATTTCAGATAGATTGAAAACTGTGTTATAATTTTTCTTGATTGATTTTACACACACACACACACACACACATTTTCAGAACCGCTTGTCCCATACGGGGTCACGGGGAACCGGAGCCTACCCGGCAACTCAGGGCGTAAGGCCAGAGGGGGAGGGGACACACCTAGGGCGGGACGCCAGTCCACCGCAAGGTACCCCAAGCAGGACTGTGGTCCAACCCACTGCGCCACCGCACCCCCCACTTGATTTTACACATTTCTCCAAATTAATGTAATTGCTCTAAAAACAATTAACACAGCCAACTAAACACGCTCTGATCTTGGCCAATCTGTTCAATTTTTGTCTCACAGCACCTGGGTGGTGTGAGAGAATGTGGGTTTGATCCCTGCTCAGTCTGTGTGGAGTTTGCATGTTCTCCCCGTGTCTGCGTGCGTTTCCTTTGGGTGCTCCAGTTTCCTCCCACAGTCCAAAGATACGCTGTTCAGGTTCCCCCATAGTGTGTGAGTGTCACAGGGAGAGTGTGTTCCACTGATGTATAGATGAGTAACCCATTGTAAGTAGTGTATCTAGCAGTGTAAGTCACCTAGGTGAATAAGGTCTGTGGGCTAGTAACACCACATAGTATCCATTGTAAGTCGCTTTGGAGAAAGGTGTCTGCTGACTGAATAAATGTAAATTTAACTGCGTAATGAAGCACTGTATTTTATACAAGTAATGCATTTATAAAAAAATGAATACTAACATCAAAACTACAAGTGTGTTCTCTGTTGACTGCATAACATATTCAAGTTCAAGTTGTTTTTATTGTCATATTCAATTGTAGACACAATACGTGAATGAAAATACATGTTTATCGTGAAGTTCTTTATTGAGGAGTTTTGTTGTATAACAATGAGTTTTCTGAAAGAAAAAATTGGAATTGGATATTATCCCTAACAACCTCAAAATTTTGCTCCATTTGCTTCTGGCCAACCTGCAGAAATTGGATTTCACTGAGGGACTTTAAAAATTTTTGTATCCTTTCAGTGTTGTATGGCCCCAAGACAACACTGTGTGCCACAACACCAGTGGTTGAAATTGCAGCAGTCACAGTGCTGTGGCTTGCCCCGTTCTCCAGAAACATTGACTGTGGCATGATGGCCAATCACATTCTTCCCTCTTCTCCTTTTTTGTTACAGTTTTTCTCAGTCGATTTGACACATTTGTCCAAATTAATATAATTGCTCTCAAAACAATTAACAGCCAACTAAACACACTCTTATCTCGGACAAAGTTCAATTTTACTGCATAATGAAGCACTGCCCTTTATTCTAGTCATGTATTTATTAGAAAAAATACTAACATCAAAACTTCAAGTGTGTTCTATGTTGATTGTATAACATATTCAGATGTAGACACACAAATACATTAATGAAAATACGCGTTTATTGTAAAGTTCTCTACTGAGTTTTTGTTTTATAACAATGAGTTCTTTGAAAGAAAAAAAAAATGTGTGTGTATACTGTACACACACACACACACACACACACACACACACACACACACAATATACTCTCGCGAGCTATTCATCGCGGGAAAAAACACCGTGAATGTTGAATCCATGCTTGACAAGCTTCTACCTCAACATCTCCACGTGCCTCTTCCATTGCTTGAAGACTTACTTGGTTGTAAGGGTTGCAATTACACACTTTCCATCTCCAACAGGAGAAGAACTCCTCAATTGGATTCAGGAAAAGTGAATATGGTGGAAGGATCATCACCTGAGTGGGTGATGCTCAAACCACTTTCGCACCAGCGCTGAATGGTGGAATGGGAAATTGTCCAAAACAACTACAAAATTTCGCTCCATTTGCTTCTGGTCAACCTCTGGAAAGAATATTTCATTGAGGGAGTTTAAAAGATTTTGCACCCTTTCGGTGTTGCATGTTCCCAAGACAGCATTGTGTGCCGCAACACCAGTAGCTGAAATTGCGGCAGACATGTTGCCTCCGCGTTGTCCAGGGACATTGGCCATTGTGCCACAGTCAATCACATTTCTCCCTCTTCTCCATTTTTTGTTACAGTTTTTCGCAATCATTTTGACACATTTTTCCAAATGAATGTACTATAAATGTTTGTACTCATCCAAACATTTGTCAGAATGGAAGTTTGACAACATTCAGGTTGAGAAGCAAGACTCTTTTCAACTGAACAAGAGCATGCCATTGCTGACATGGTAGTCTAGAGCAACACCATCAGCCTCAAAGCAAAGAATAATACAGGACAACCAAGTATGCAGTCTTGCCACAACTGATCGTGTTGTAAAATGAAATGCCATCCGAATGAAGCAGGTATACAAAGTGCCCTTTGAGAGGAGCTCTATCAGAGTGAAGGAGTTGCAATTCCAGTTTGTTCAAGCACATTTAAATCAAAGATATTACAAATACAAAGATATGGTCTATATACCATTCCACTGTAAGTGTAAAAATTCAGGGGTCTCTGGGCATAGTGCTGTGTCAAAGGGGGAATCCAGACTTCTGCAACAGTTACAGTATAAACTTTGCAATCAATGGCATTACTTTAAAAAACACTTACTTATTGTACCTTGTGTTCTTACTCTAGAGGATTTTGGAGTTGGATAGCAGTGCTACTCATTTTGAGTACCAGTATATTGATGAAGCTGGCTTCAATCTTAACGAAAAAAAGAGAAGAGGGAGGAATGTGATTGGACATCGTGCCACAGTCAATGTCCTTGGACAGAGGGGAGGCAACATCACCATGTCTGCTGCAATTTCAACTACTGGTGTTGTGACACAATGCTGTTTTGGGGTCATACAACACTGAAAGGATACAAATTTTTTTGAACTCCCTCAATGAAATCCTCTTCCCGCAAGTTGACCAGAAGCAAATGGATCGAGATTTTGTAGTTGTTTGGGACAATGCGCCATTCCACCATTCGGCGCTCGTGCAGGAGTGGTTTGAGTATCACCCACATTTCAGGATGGTGTTCCTTCCACCATATTCTCTTTTCCTGAATCCAGTTGAGGAGTTCTTCTCCTGTTGGAGATGGAAAGTATATGATAACAACCCTTACAGTCAAGTAAGTCTTCTTCAAGCAATGGAAGAGGCCTGTGGAGATGTTGAGGCAGCAGCTTGTCAAGCATGGATTCAACATTCACAACGGCAGACATGGTGATGTTTCCTCCCCGCTGTCCAGGGACATTGGCCATCGTGCCACAGTCAATCACATTCTTCCCTCTTCTCCTTTTTTTTGTTAAGACTGAAGCCAGCTTCATCAATATGCAGGTACTCAAAATGAGTAGCACTGCTGTCCCACTCCAAAATCCTCTAGAGTAAAAAGAATACAAGGTACAATAAGTTAGTGTTTTCTAAAGTAATGGTATTGATTGCAAAGTTTATACTGTAAGTGTTGCAGCGCAGTCCAGGTTCCCACTTTGACACAGCATTATGCCCAGAGATGCCTGAATTTTTCCACCTAGAGTGGAATAGTATATAGACACATAACATCCAGGAAAACAATATCTTTGTATTTATGATAAAAGTGCAGTAATTGTGTGACTTACATGTACTTGAACAAACTGGAATCGCAACTCCTTCACTCTGATAGAGTTCCTCTCAAAGGGCACTTTGTATACCTGCTTCATCCGAATGGCATTTCTCCTTACAACACGATCAATTGCGGCAAGACTGCATTGCTGAATATTCTGGAATACCTGGTTCTCCTGTATTATTCTTTACTGGATTTCTTTGAGATGGATGGTGTTGTTCTGGACCACCATGTCAACAATGGAATGCTCTTGTTCAACTGAAAAGAGTCTTGTTTGTCCACCTGAATGTTGTCGAACTTCTATTCTGAAGAATGTTTGGATCAGTAGAAACATTTATAGCAGAGAACTAGAGTACACACACACACACACACACACACACTTTCAGAACCGCTTGTCCCATACAGGGTCGCGGGGAACCGGAGCCTACCCGGCAACAAAGGGCGTAAGGCCGGAGGGGGAGGGGCCACACACAGGACGGGACGCCAGTCCGTCGCAAGGTACTCTAAGCGGGACTCAAACCCCAGACCCACCGGAAAGCAGTACTGTGGTCCAACCCACTGCGCCACCACACCCCCAGAACTAGAGTACTACATTCTAATCATAGGAGTACAATGGTATGGTTACTTACCGGTTTTCACTCTGAAATGTGCAGATAATTGAAGCCACTGTGGAACTGTTTATGTTGGGATGAACTCTCTGCCCAGCTTCTCTGAAGGAGAGACCATGATTTATGACATAGTCAATTAAGGTGGCCCTCACTTCATTTGAAACCCATCTGTACCCAATCCTTCTGCCTCATCTCTCCTTCCTCTTTTTTTTCCTCTTGCTCTTTCCACTACACCACTGCCTTCCACTCTACCCATCTCTTCTCCCTCTACTCCTCCCTCTTCTCCTCTTCCTACATCCTCACCTCCTGTCCGCTCATCTTTCTACCTCTTCCACTCTTTGTCTTCCTCTACCCTCTCCACCACCTCTCACTCTTACACATCTTCCTTTTCCCCTTCGCCTTCTCATTCTTGTTCTTATTCTTTGTCTTTTTTTTCTTTTCCCTTTTATAATTGTAGGGATGGTGATAATTGTGTAATCAATTAGGAAATCTGCATTCCCTGTGTTGTGTGTATTATTAAATCAGCAGATATCAATTTGGGGCTCATTGGGAACATACCATGTGCAACCGAGCATTGAACAAATGACAGAGTTTTGCTTGTTGTGTTTAGCAAAAGGTACATAAATGTTTGTGATTTGTGTTAAACCAATGAAAGTCATGCAATTGCTTTTTTCCTCATATATTACAGTTCTGGTTGGCTGTATGAACTGTTGTGCAAACATTGCAGAATTTTGTGCACAGTGTTTTGGGAAAAGTATGTATGTCATTCGACAGTAGTATGAGATAGACAAGAACTTACAATCTATTTAGGACAATGAATGAAGTGTTCTAATTGTTTTGAGAGCAGTGACCAGAGTTTGGAGTAATGTGTCAAATCAACCGAGAAAAACTGTAACTGAGTATGACCATACTTGGCTGAAAGAAAAAAATGGAGACAAGGTGGACTAAGCAGCAGAAAATTATTACTTTCTTTTTTAGGCAACACAATCTATTGCCCTTGGCTTTACAGTGAATGTGCTAAGTGATTCATTTTAGTTTTTAGAGGACATTTTTATGTATTATTCCACCACATTGCCAGCTTTGATACCTAAGTGAATTATTTTCAAAATTACCATTATTTCATTATGCTTTTGCCCTTCTAGAGCACATGTGCTGAATGGAGCTGAGGGAACACATCTTTTCAAGGTGATGTTATACTGATAACCTAGGAAACACACTGTTATGTGGTACAAAACACTTAATTCCTAGAGCAGGCACTTTTCTATCGTATCCTTTCTTATGTGCTCCTAGAGAAAAATGTTTCACCTTAAATTATCAAAATAAAAAAAAATACATATATACTCATCAGTATTTTTAATATTTGTATCAAAAATATTATTTCTAAACTGTGTTTTAATTATATATTTCCATTCATTCATTTCTTTTCAATAACTTCCTGTCCAAGGTACAGTCGAGGTGGTCAAGAATCAAGTATACAACAAGTACAGCGAATATACACTATGGAAACAAACACACACACACATTTTCAGAACCGCTTGTCCCATACGGGGTTGCGGGGGAACCGGAGCCTACCCGGTAACACAGGGTGTAAGGCCGGAGGGGGAGGGGACACACCCAGGACAGGACGCCAGTCCGTCGCAAGGCACCCCAAGCGGGACTTGAACCCCAGACCCACCGGAGAGCAGGACTGTGGTCCAACCCACTGCGCCACTGCGCCACCGCACCACTGCACCCCCCTGGAAACAAACATTTTGAGTATTTTTGAGTACATAATTGTTTATGACATAAAAACATAAAGTCCAGATACTATACTGTTAGAGGTATCAATATTGCAAGTATTAAGTGCTGATATTAATAAGGAAGGCACAGTGGTGCAGCAAGCTTTGCTGGGTCCTGCTCTCTGGTGGGTCTGGGGTTCGAGTCCTGCTTGGGGTGCCTTGCGACGGACTGGCGTTCTGTCCTGGGTGTATCACCTCCCCTCCAGCCTTGCACCCTGTGTTGCCGGGTTGGGCTCCGGTTCGCCGTGACCCCCACTTGGGACAAACGGTTTCAGTGGGTGTGTGTATTTTACACTACATGATATTCATTTAAACAAGAGATTAGTGCTTCATTCAAGCCAGTGTAAAGATGTTAATGTTATTAAAGCTGTCTTGTGCTAAAGATAAAGTTTCTGTTTAAAGTTAAATGAACTGATTATGTTGTATTTTTCTTAAACGGTCTCATGACTGCTTATTGCCTTTGCGCAGCCCTCTGTGTCAGCACACTGTGTAAGAAGAGCAGTCTGTAAAAACGTATTGAATTGAATTCTATATTCCTTTGCTGTTGCATTGAATGACTGCTCTTAGCCAATAACTAGGTATAACCCAATACCCTAGGTTGTCCAGAATCACTTATGTAAGTTTGACTGCATGCATGTGTGGCCATACTGCCTGCTACATCTTTATCAAGACTGTGTGAAAAACTTATATGGAATCAGCATGACTGTGTTCCCAGTAAAAATGTTGTATTGAATCATAACTCTGCAGTGTGAAAACAATTATTTTCACAAGCCTTCATTATAGGAATTTATCATTGTAAAGGACCCCATTATGTGAAATATAGGCTTACATACCAACTGCTACACTCTTGAACATTTAGCATCTTCTTTTCGCTATGCACCAAAATTCCAAAACTGAAAACTGGTATGTTCTACATTTTGACTCTAATGTGGTGGAATGAGGTTTGTCACAGACTGAGCTGTGACAGGCAAGTTGGCTACAAGGAATCAGTAAGATGCTAGCAAAATACCATCAATGAAGTGCTGAACCTTGTTGCTGTTGTTGCCTGTCACATGCATTTCACCTTGTACTGCAACATTGCTTGTTCTGGTCTAGAATTCCATTTAACACTTTCTGTTTGAACTAGATTGGGTGCCAGGAAAGGCCTACCGGTATCTATTTGTCATTAATTAATAACATTTCTTTCATCAAAGTATGACAAGTACATGTAATTGGTTGTGAAAAGTAAATGCATTTATTGTTTTTAGAAGATCATTTCTGTAGACTTTTTGCTTACCATGCAGCTGGCTGGCATTCTGTGGTGTTTGGTACCTTGTGTTGTAAACCAGATGGAGTGAACTATTTGGGGTATATCTAGGTGGGAGTCCTTGGGCACAACCAACTAGACAGGGGTGTTTTATTGTGTAGTGTAATAAATGTTTTTATAAGTTGTAACGTAGGGATATTTATAATAGAAAATGTTTTGTATTGTTTGTATGTTTTAGTATTTATGTTGGATGTAATTTTTGGGGAAATGTACTTTGGAATAGTTGAGGCTGTTACAGTATAACCAGAAGGGTGGAGTTACTGCTATATAAGTTTGTATGAGGGCACTAGAGGTGGTTGCCAATTGATGCAAACTTATGCAGACAGACTCTCATGCAGTAAACAGGAGAGCTATGCATTGCTGTTGATGCAAGGGGTTAAGCCCATGGCTCATAGGCCTCATGTTCTTTGTAACTTAATGTTTGTTTTGTACTTGGCTGGAGTTAATGTGTTTTGAAGAATACCTTTTAGTAAAGGAAAATAAACCTTTTTTTGGTCCAACTACTTCAATTCTCCACTGCTGCCTCCATCCATCGTCCATATCCTCACAAGGTTCTTCTCTCCCTTGGAACAGCATAATCATTTTAAACGTTTACAAAGTCTTTTTGGACTCATTGCTCGTCTGGACTCCTATCTGCTTTATAAGCTTTTATCACATCATCTGGTGCAATCACCTTCGTATTTCGTATTAGTTCTGTAGCCAGCTTCTAGTATAATGTATGCTGGGAAACACTTTTTTTAAACCTGACTCCATATTTTTTGTTTTAACATACATGAGTACATAATATAGAGTGTGATGGCACAGCAGGCTTGGCCGGGTCCCACTCTCTGGTGGGTCTGGGGTTCGAGCCGACTTGGGGTGCCTTGTGACGGACTGGCATCCCGTCCTGGGTGTATCCCCTCCCCTTCATCCTTGCACCCTGTGTTACCGGGTTGGGCTCCGCTTGGGACCAGCAGTTTCAGACACTGTATGTGTGTGTGTGTGAATACCACAATACTGAAGAAAATGACCAGACATTCTTCAGTCTAAGGTTTCCTAAAACGGATGACATTTATGCTGCGTTTGCATGTGGCTTAAACTACATATTTGCAAATGTTATTGCGCAGTTACTTTTTTATTGCATGAGCTTTAGAACACAGGAAAAAATAAAACTGCAATTGTGGCATATGCAACAGTTTGGAAACATGTCCACTTGGTCAGTGATAAAGATTTTTTTTTTTGCAAAGTCCCTCACCCTAATAACCTGATTTAGCCCTAATAGCCATTACGAGTTGTCACCTGTTGGCAATTGCAGAGCTTCAGAAATTCCCTGACACTCCAAACCTTAGGCTGTCACTCAACAACCACGGGTTCCTGTAAGCAACTGAGTGAGGATCTGAAAATTAAGCGAACTGATGCCTACAAAACAGCGTAAAGCGATAAAAAGATTGCAAAACACTTACGTCTTGCTATTTCTGCGAAACTGTGGAAGTCAATGCAAGATCTGGAAGACCAAGAAAACATTGAGATGGCTGCTTGTATGCTGGCCAGTAAAGCAAAGGCAAACCTTTATATGACTGCAAAGGACCTGCAGGAAGGTTTGGCTAACACAGGAATGGTGGCGCACTGTTCCAGGGTGCATCGTTGCTTGTGTGAACATGATCTACATGGAAGAGTAATCAAGAGGAAGTCTTACTAGTGACTGTGTGACAAAAATCAATGTATGAGGTATGTAAAACAGGATCTAGACAAACAGAAGCCTTTTTGGAAACAAGTGCTGCAGACTGATGAAGTAAAAATTGAACTATTTAGCCATAATCAACAAAAGTTTGGAGAAGAGCAGCATTTGATGCGGGGGGAGCTTTGCAATTGTTAAACATCGGAACAGATCATTATGTTTTGGGGTTGGGCGGCAGCCAGTGGCACAGGAAACATTGTATGGGTGGAGGGAAGAATGGATTCTGCTAAATATCAGAAAATTCTGAATGCCAATGTTAAACAGTCATTGAAGAAGCTGAAACTTAAAAGCAGTTTGTTGTGTCTTTAGTAGAGAAGGAAAGCAGGAGAATTATTACTGAAAAATTTTAATAATGAAAATGAACAAGCATGGAACACACCAAGTCAACATCACCACCTGCACATCCTCTCTTTTCTTCTCTATTATCTCTCTAATTGCATTGCAAAACCTCGAACGCCAACTAGCGGTATGCCAATGCAAAACATCACAGAATTGGCTTCTACAAGACAATGACCCCAAACATACATCAAAAGCCACCATGTGCTATTTGGAGAAAAGCAAGCTGAAGGTTTTGGAATGGCCCTCACAGTGGCCTGACTTAAATATCACTGAAAATCTGAGTAGATCTTAAACATGCTGCTCATAAATATTACTCTTCGCTGGATACAAAAGGCATTTATAAGCTGTGATATGTGCCAAAAAGGGTGTTACTAAATACTGACTTACTAAGGGTGTCCAGACACGTCACAATTATTTTGTTTCCTATGTTTTAAAGTTAATGAAAAAATTAACCGTGCGTTAACAATTGCAAATATGTTGCTTTTTAACACTCCGATTCCTGCAGCACTTGATTACTTTTCACTTAAATATGTCATTGTCCTGTCTGGTTCCGGAAGGAAGTAGCAGACAAGTACAGAGCGGTATAGATGGTGTATTCAGGGAAACCCAAGAGGGGTGGTCAAAGAACAGGCAATTAGTCTTCAAGGTGGAAACGTCATTAGAGGGAGAATCCAAAAGGCGAGGTCGGTACACAGGCAAGAGGTCGATGATCATAAAGAGGTACAAGATCGTGGGAACAAGAGACGGGATCGGGGAAGGCGTTAGGGAACAGTGATTAGAAGAGCTAGGAGGTCGCAAACAACAAGGCTGAACAAGGTTCCGCATCAGCTGCTAGTCTGATGCAGCCTTTTATGCCCCAGTCTGCGCTGCATCCCAGGTGTTCTGTGTTGGCTCGAAGGTGTGGGCGTGGCAGTACTCCCCCTCCAGGAGCGGCCCAACACTCGAGGGCGACCAGGGGGACGGCCTCGAGGCTGGGGTGCGGGCCGATCTGGATGATTCCTGTGGAAGTCGGCGATAAGGCTCGGATCCAGGATGTCTCGTGCTGCTGCCCAGCAATGTTCCTCCGGCCCGTATCCTTCCCAATCTACCAGATGCTGAAGGACCCCTCCACGGCACCGGGAATCCAGGAGCGCCCGTACAGCATAAGCTGGTGTGCCATCGTCAGGCAGGAGTATCGGGGCCGGTAGCGCTGTTGCTGGTTGGTGTAGTGAGGTGGACAAGGGCTTGAGGAAGGACAAGTGGAAAGTTGGATGTGTTCGGAAATGTTGGGGCAGTTGCAGGCGATGTGAGACCAGGGTTACTCAGCGGGTAATCTTGAAGGGTCCGATGTACTTCGGGCTGAGTTTCTTTGACATGAAGGGTCCTTGGAGACCCCGGATTGATAACCATACCCTCTGTCCTGGTGTGAGGGAGAGGGGCCGCCGACATCGATTGGCTTAATGCTTGATCCGGGTTTGAGATTCTAGGAAGTGTCATCTTACAGCTGTCCATACCTTGCTGCTGGTCCGGTACCAGGACTCCACAGCAGGCACATCGCTGAATCCTGGTTGCCAGGGGGACAGTGGTGGCTGGTACCCTAAGATGCACTGGAATGGGGAAACACCTATTGAGGTATGCAATCTTCCATTCATCACCCTCCCGGATACGGACCAGATTGTATGCGCTTCTCAGGTCTAGCTTCGTAAACCACTGTGCCTGCTGGGTGTTCTCAAGGGTGGCCGTGATCAAAGGCAGGGGATGTGGGTATTTCACGCTAATGCTATTCAGCCCCCGATAGTCAATACACAGGCATAGACCCCCATCTTTTTTTCCGATTAAAAAAAACCAGCAGACGCGGGGAACGTGGATGGACGTATGATTCCTGCTTCTAATGCTTCAGTGATATACTTCTGTAAGGCTGTTTGCTCAGGTCTGGACAAGGGATAAATGCGACTGCGAGGAGGCGTGGTACCTGGCAGGAGGTCGACTGCAGTCCCACGGGCAATGCAGTAGTAGCTCGGACGCTTGTCTTTTGCTGAAAACCTCGGCCAGATCCTAATACTTCGGGGGGAACCGGCACCTGGGGGGCAGATCCTGAGCCTTCTATGGACGTAGCTCGGCAAGGTAACTTTAAGCATGTCCTCTCACATTGGGGTCCCCAAGTCACCAACTCCCCAGTACTCCACTGAAAAACAGGGTCATGGGGGGAAGGCCAGGGGAACCCTAGAATCAGGGGAAACTCCAGAAAAGTAATCAAATAAAATTGCAACATTTCTTGGTGACATAGCACCAGTGACCGTGAGTGTGGGGGTATCTGGTGGTCCACAAAACCTCCCCCTAGGGACTGGTCATCAAGGGCTTTCACTTTGAGACACCTCTCAATGGGTTTGAAAGGGATGCTATGAGCCCGAGCAAAACCAACTTCCATGAAGCACCCTGCTGCTCTCGAATCGACCATGGCTTGAGTCTTTACCTGCCCTGAGCCCCATGACAACATAACGGGTACAGCGAGGCGGTTACAACAAAGGGTTCCACTCACCTTGGCCTCAGGGTGGACAAGGCACTGGAGACAGAAGTGGTCGCCGCAGTAGAGACAGGTGCTTTTGTAGTCTTTGCTGACGTTCTGCGGAGGACAGGCGTCTATGCCCCAACCGCATCGGCTCTGCTTCCTCCTGAGCGGGACAGCATTTTTCTGGGGCAGGTTCTGAGACTGGTTCTTGGATTCTGATCTGCTGATCCAAGGCAACAGCGATTTCTATGAACCAATCTAGGGTCCATCTTTCTCCCCAGAACCCCATTTCTTTGTGGATATGTGGGATTAGACACGGCAAAAACCAGCTAACAAAGCTTTCTCGCCCCAACAGCTGTGCTCCGCGAGGGTACGGAATTCTATGGCGTAATCTGCCATGGGTCGGTTACCTTGTTGTAAGTCCATAAGTTTTTCACTCAGATGTTCTTCTGGGTGAACCAGTCCAAAAATGGCAAGGAAACGGCTCTTGAACTGAGCATACGTGCTGGGTGAGTCATTTATTCAGACTGCTGTCGCCCAATCAAGCGCTCTGCCCGTGAGCAGGGAGAGTGCTGTAAACAAAGGGCATGCTTGAAAAAAACGAGTTTGCATTGAAACAAGAAACCTGTACATTGAGCCAGGGTCCCATCAAAGCGGATCGGGGAGACAAGTGGAAAATGTGTGGTAGAGGTGGCATTGTGTTCGGTGAGTCAGGTGCTGCAGGACCGGCTGCGCCTTTCGCGATGGGCAGCGCGAGTGCTCGTGATGCGTTCAGCGTATCTACCACTTTGTTGGAGGAGGTGATGAGGTTGTAGAGCATCTGTTCTATACCTTCCACATGTGCTCCGCAAGAGTCCAACTCTGCCTGTAGACGGTTCAGCTCCGCTGGGTCCATATTCGAGGCGGAACCTTGTCATGTCTGGTTCCGGAATGAAGCGGCGGACCCAAGTGCAGAGCGGTATACGTGGTGTATTCAGGGAAATCCAAGAGAGGTGGTCAAAGAACAGGCAATTAGTCTTCGAGGTGGAAACGTCGTTAGAGGGAGAATCCAAAAGGTGAGGTCGATACACAGGCAAGAGGTCGACGGTCATAAAGAGGTACAGGATCGTGTGAACAAAGGACGGGATCGGGGAAGGCGTTAGGGAACAGTGATTAGAAGAGCTAGGAGGTCGCAAACAACAAGGCTGAACAAGGTTCCGCATCAGCTGCTGGTCTGATG
The DNA here is from genome assembly GCF_900964775.1 of Scleropages formosus. NCBI lineage: Eukaryota > Metazoa > Chordata > Actinopteri > Osteoglossiformes > Osteoglossidae > Scleropages > Scleropages formosus. The sequence continues at coordinate 27,098,401 of NC_041821.1, forward strand.
CAGCCTTTTATGCTCCAGTCTGCGCTGCGTCCCAGGTGTTACATGTTGGCTCGACGTGTGGGCGTGGCAGTCATTTGGCCTGGGGTGCCCAAACTTTCACATAAAACTGTGCATACATACATACAACAGTTTTCAAGCCCTGCACTCTGTGTTGCCGTGTTAGGTTCCGGCTCGCTGTGACCCCACTTGGTACAAGCGGTTTCAGACAATGTGTGTGCGCGCAATGATAAACTAGTCAAAGTTCAGATTTTTATGTGTACAGTAGAATTTAGAAGTTGGAATCACCCATAAATATTTGTTTTCGGAATAATTTTTTTAGCAAGGTTTCATTAAATTGATTTCCAAAATATAGCCAAGACATCATTACTAATGTTGCAAATGGCTGTTACTCCTTAAGGTGCCAGATTGTCAAACCAAAAAAAAAAAAAAAAAAAAAAAAATTATAGAAAGGTATCCACTATCTTCTTGAGAAAACAGGACAAACTGCTTCTAGACAGAAGAATGGGATAGCCCAGATCACAACTCTGCAAAAGGAGAAGTACATCAGTGCCTGTAGTTCGAGAAATAGATGCCTTTACAAGTTCAGTTGGCTGCTTCCTTAAATACTGAATGCTAAGTTCCAATGTCATCTGGAACAGTGAAAAGAATTTCAGAATGCTGAAATTAGAGGCAGAGTTTCAAAGAACAGGCCATATCTGAAACTGGCAAATAGAAAAGGATGAAAATGGGCAAGTAACACAGGCATTGGATGGTGGATCACTGGGAAAGAGTATTATGAAATGTGTTCGTAATACTAAGCTTGCAGCGTCTGGGTCAAAAAATAGAACATACGTGAGATGTAGAGCAAATGATGGGATGCTGGAGAAGTGCTTGAAGCATGGTGAACAAAATGATATGGGGTTGCTTTGATGATGGTAAAGTGAAAGATTCCCACAGAGTGGGACTGATAACGAACCAGAAAGGTTACCACTTTTACATGCCGCCATCCCCTTTGGTCAGCCCTTGATTGGTACAATTTTCATCATACAGCATAACAATGCAGAGCATATTTCTAAACTAAACAAGATGTACAGTACTTTCAGATCCCTTCATTTTTTTTTTTTTTATTTAAACATTGCAGTCTTATGCTAAAATCCTTTAAATTTGTTTTTTCCCCCCCTTAACACACATTGAATACCCCATAATTACAAAGCAATAACAGGATTTTAGAAAATACATTAAAAAAAAATTAAATATCACATTAAAATCATTCCTAAGCCACTTTGGCACTGGCTTTGCTTTGTACTTAGGGTCACTGTCCTGTTTGGAAGGACAACCTTCAGCCCAAAGCACCCGAACACATTTTCATAACAGATGGGGTGGCATGATGGCCCAGAAGTAGTGCTGCTGTCTCACAGCACCTGGGTGGTCCTAAAGAAAGTGCGTTCAATCCTCACTCAGTCTGTATGGAGTTTGCATGGAGTTCCTCCAGGTGCTCTTGTTTCTTCTCACAGTCCAAAGACATACAGTACAGGTCCACCCATAGTGTGTGGATGACAGAGTGAGTGTGTTCCATTGAGGTATGCATGATTGACCCATTGTAGTGTATCTAGCTGCTGTAAGTCATCTTGGTGAATAAGGTGTGCGGACTGGTAACACTAGAGTTTGTTGGAAGTTACTTTGGAGAAAAGCATCTGCTAGATAAATTTAAGGGCTTTCTGTAGTTTGCTCCATTCAGCTTTCCCACTGACCCTGGCTAGTCTCCCAGTCCCTACTGCTGAAAAACAACCCTTCAGCATAAATATGCCACCATGCTTCACAGTTAGAATGCAATTGTACAGGTTTTATGTTTTCTCCAAACATAAAATTTTGAGTTGAGACCAAACAGTTCAATTTTGGTTTCATCAGACCAGAGATACTTGTTTCAAACAGTTGCAAGCTTTCATTTCTCTTTTACTGAGGGGGGCTTCTATCTGGCAACTCCACCATAAAACCCAGATCAGTGGAGTGTTGCAGTGATGTTTGTCCTTCTGGAAGTTTCTCCAATAACTATACAGAATCTCAGCCTGACTGACCATCAGGTTCTTGGTTACCTCTGTTACCAAGGCCCATCTTCCCAATTGCTCATTTTGACCAGACAGCTAACTTGAAGGTCATGCTTGTTCCAAAGATCCTTCATTTTAGAATTATGGAGACCACTGTGCTTTTGGGACCCTTCCGTGCTGCACAGGTTTTTTTGTTTTTCTTTTTATAACAAAAAAACCTTATTGTCTCAGAAGGAGCCTGTAGATGGGATTCAGTTGCTGGTGCTTCTTTATTGAGGGTTAGGCAAGAGAATAGTCGGGGACAGGCAAGGGTCAGTCGATTGGTGTTTGTCATTTCAGCAAGTGTTTGGGAGTTGGAGTCAAGAGGACAAGAGCAAGAAGTTGAGGAACCAGGGGAGTCATATCCAAGGGAGGGAGTAACGAGGAATAGGACAGGGGAGACCACAGGGAGGTCGCAGAGTTGCAGTTGCTCAAAAGAGGTTCCGCAGTCTGAGGGCGTCTCGGTAGCCTCTTTATACCCAGTCTCCATAATTTGGTGCAGGTGTGGTGGTTGGGGGCGTGACAAACCTTCACCAGATCTATGCCTCAACACAATCCTGTCTCTGAGGTCTGCAGACAATTCCTTCAACATCATGACTTGGCTTTTGCTCTGATACGCATTGTAAACTGTGGGACCTTACTGTATATGTCACTATTACATGATGGCGCCGCGGATGGCCGCCTCGGTGTGGAGCTCCACAGTTGTTTTAATGTTTTTGTTAGTTTGCCCTGTTTTTAGTTATACTCCGACAATCAGCTTTACCAGGGAAGAACTGCTGAACATTCGGCAGTACACACCACCCGACATTTTACCGGTTTTCGACCATTCTGACGTTTTGCTGGACATTGTAGTCGGAGGTGCAGCGGCGCTGCTCAAGCGCTCCAAGCGCTCCAAGACGCGCAAGCGCGGAAAGCGAGCCGGCGCGCTTGTCAAGCTCCGAAAGCGCGGCTTTAGAACAGCGCTGCCTAGTATCCATCTGGCGAATCTCCGCTCCTTACCCAACAAAATGGACGAACTTTTCCTCCTGTCCCAAAGAAACAAGGACTTCTTAAACTCTGCTGCTCTGTGTTTCACGGAAACCTGGCTGAATGAAGCCATCCCGGACAGCGCGCTACATCTGCCGGGCTTCCAGCTGTTCAGAGCGGATCGCGACGCGGAATCAGCGGGGAAATCACGTGGCGGTGGGACATGCTTCTACATCAACGAAAGGTGGTGTACAGATGTGACAGCGTTGAAGAAGATGTGCTGTCCCGACCTAGAAGCGCTCTTCATCAACTGCAAGCCTTTCTACTCGCCGCGGGAGTTTTCCTCGTTCATCCTCGTAAGTGTTTACATTCCACCGCAAGCATGCGTGAACGCAGCACTGCAACAGCTGGGCGATCAGATCACTGACACAGAGCAACAACACCCGGACTCTGTTATAATCATTCTCGGGGACTTTAATAAAGCAAATCTCTCCCGTGAACTGCCAAAATACAGACAGCATATTACATGTCCCACCAGAGACAGTAATATTTTGGACCACTGCTACACCACGGTAAAGGATGCATATCACTCTGTTCCACGGGCAGCTTTGGGGCTCTCTGATCACTGCCTGGTTCATCTTATACCGACCTACAGGCAGAAACTGAAATCAGCTAAACCTGTAATAAGAACTGTTAAAAGATGGACTGGGGAAGCAGAGCAGGACTTACAAGCCTGCTTCGAGTGCACTGACTGGAGTGTTTTTGAGGCTGCTGCTAGCGATCTGGATGAGCTCACAGACTCTGTAACATCATATGTCAGTTTCTGTGAGGATATGTGCATCCCTACCAGGACTCATTTAACATACAACAATGACAAACCGTGGTTCACTGCAAAACTCAGACAGCTTCGTCAGGCCAAAGAAGACGCCTACAAGAACGGGGACAGAGTCTTGTATAAACAGGCCAAAAACACACTGGCAAAGGAGATCAGAGTGGCTAAGAGAAACTACTCTGAAAAGCTGAAGAAACAGTTTTCAGCCAATGATCCTGCGTCGGTGTGGAAAGGCATGAAAGACATCACAAATTACAAGACACCACCCCCCGGCACCGTGTCAACTCAACAACTAGCCGACGATTTGAATGAGTTTTATTGCAGGTTTGATAAACCCTGCCTCACACCCTACACCCATTCAGACCCTCTCTCCACCAATCACTTAACAACTCAAGTAACCCCCACCTCCCCCCCTCCTGTACCTTTGATCTGCGAAGAGGAGGTGCGTCGGGTCTTCATCAAACAGAAGACAAGGAAAGCACCAGGCCCAGACGGTGTCTCACCGGCCTGCCTAAAAACCTGTGCTGACCAGCTGGCCCCTATCTTCTCAAAGATCTTCAACAGATCACTGGAGATGTGCGAAGTTCCTTCCTGCTTCAAACGCTCCACCATCATCCCCATCCCAAAGAAACCCAAGATCACAGGACTTAATGACTACAGACCTGTCGCCTTAACATCTGTGGTCATGAAGTCACTTGAAAAACTGGTGTTGGACTACCTGAAAGACATCACTGGACCCTTGCTGGACCCCCTGCAGTTTGCTTACCGAGCAAACAGGTCTGTGGATGATGCAGTCAACATGGGACTGCACTACATTCTGCAACATCTGGACAAACCAGGGACTTATGCGAGAATCCTGTTCGTGGACTTCAGCTCAGCCTTCAACACCATCATCCCACACCTCCTCCTGTCCAAATTAACCCAACTCTCTGTGCCCACCTCCATCTGTCAGTGGATCACCAACTTTCTGACAGACAGGCAGCAGATAGTGAGGCTGGGAAAATTCTCATCCGAAACTCGCACAATCAGTACCGGAGCCCCCCAGGGATGTGTGCTCTCCCCACTGCTCTTCTCCCTGTACACCAACGACTGCACCGCGAAAGACCCCTCTGTCAAACTCCTGAAGTTTGCAGACGACACCACACTCATCGGCCTCATCCGGAATGGCGACGAGTCTGCTTACAGACAGGAGGTCCAAGAGCTGGCTGTCTGGTGCAGTCATAACAACCTGGAGCTGAACACGCTCAAAACAGTGGAGATGATTGTAGACTTTAAGAGAAACACCTCAGCATTATCCCCACTCACCATCATGAACAGCACTGTGGCAACAGTGGAGTCATTCAGGTTCCTGGGCACCACCATCTCACAGGACCTGAAGTGGGAGCCCCACATAGACTCCATTGTGAAGAAGGCCCAGCAGAGGTTGTACTTCCTTCGCCAGCTGAGGAAGTTCAACCTGCCACAGGAGCTACTGCTGCAATTCTACTCTGCAGTCATTGAGTCCGTCCTCTGCACCTCTATAACTGTCTGGTTCGGCTCAGCTACGAAGTCAGACATCAGAAGACTGCAGCGGATAGTTCGGACTGCTGGAAGAATCATCGGCACATCCCCCCCAGCTCTCCAAGAACTGCACTCGTCCAGAGTCAGTAAAAGGGCGAGCAAAATCATTCTAGACCCCTCACATCCAGGCCACTTCCTCTTCGAACCCTTGCCATCTGGCCGGCGCTACAGAGCACTGTGCACCAGGACAGCCAGGCATAAGAAAAGTTTCTTTCCTCAGGCCATCTACCTCATGAACACCTAAATCTCTCACCTAGAGAGTAAACCGTGCAATACATAATGCTATTTATATTTATAACTATTTATCACATTTCTCTTACACTCCCTTGCATTTGTATCTAGCGACTATTTTTGTACTATTTTTGTATATTGGGTACTTTATATTTTTTAATATTTTTTGTCCCTTGCTCGCGTGCTCTATCTTCTCATCTGTGTCTTGTCACTGTCATTCTGTCTGTGCTGTGGTGGTTCCTGTCACCAGGACAAATTCCTTGTATGTGCGAACATACTTGGCAATAAAGCTCGTTCTGATTCTGATTCTGATTCTGATTCTATATAGACAGGTGTATGCATTTCTAAAGCAAGTGCAATCAACTGAATTTACCACAGGCGGACTCTGCGAGGTACAGAAACAGTTCAAAGATGATCAATAGAAATGAGATGCACTTAAAATTTTCAAGTGTCATAGTAAAGGATCTAAATACTTGTCAATGTGATACTGTATTTCAGTTTTTTATTTTTAATAAATTTTCAGAAATTTCTAATGTTTCTGCTTTGCTTTTAGGGGCAATTGAGTGACTGCATTTACGTTTATTTAGCAGCTTTTATCCAAAGCGACTGCCAATGAATTCTATGTAGTGTTACCAGCTCGCACAAGTTATTCACCAAGGTAACTTACACTGCTAAATACACTTATTACAATGGGTCACTCATCCATATATCAGTGGAACACTCTCTCTGTGTCACACACACTATGGGGAACATAAAGAGCATGTCTTTAGACTGTGGGAGAAAACCCACGCAGACATGGGGAGAACATGCAAACTCCACACAGACTGAGATCAAACCAATGCCCTTTCGCACCACCCAGGCGCTGTGAGACAGCAGCGCTACTCGCAGTAGCACGGTGCTACCCATGGATTGGTAAAGGATAAAAAACTAAATGACTGCACCATAACACTGCAACATATAAAAAATGAGAAAAAGTGAAGGCTCTGAATACTCTCTGAATGCATGTATTTGGTGAAAAACCAAGAAGCTGAAGTATAGTCTGATCAAATGGGCAGCAGAATGGTAGATTCTTTGAATGTAAGGTTTTATGCATAGAACAATAAAATGAAATAAGTTTTATGACATTTTCGGTGGGCTCACCACCTGCCGGAGAGACCGTAAGGGGCCGATTGTGATTTGGGCGGTGGTCGGGGCCGAGTGCCCGGCCGAACCAAACCTCGGGCGCCAACTCTAGTTTTTGGGACTTGGAATGTCACCTCACTGGCGGGGAAGGAGCCTCAGCTGGTGCAGGAGGTTGAGAGATACCGTCTAGATATAGTCGGGCTCACTTCCACTCACAGCTTGGGCTCCGGAACCACACTTCTCGACCAAGGGTGGACTCTCCACTATTCTGGCGTTGCCCAGGGTGAGAGGCGGCGGGCGGGTGTGGGCTTATTAATAGCCCCCCAGTTTAGCCGCCATGTATTGGAGTCTACCCCGGTGAATAAGAGGGTCACCTCCCTGCGCCTTCTGGTCAGGGAACGGTCTCTCACTGTCGTTTGTGCTTGTGCACCTAGTGGCAGTGTAGAGTACCCGGCCTTCTTGGAGTCCCTGGAGGGCGGGCTGGAAAGCGCTCCCACTGGGGACTCTGTCGTTCTACTGGGGGATTTTAACGCCCACGTGGGCAGCTACAGTGACACCTGGAGGGGCGCAATTGGGAGGAACGGCCTCCCTGATCTGAACCCGAGCGGTGAGTTGTTATTGGATTTCTGCGCTATTCGCGGTTTATCCATAACGAACACCATGTTCATGCATAAGGGTGTCCACCAGTGCACTTGGCACCAGGACACCCTAGGTCGGAGGTCGATGATCGACTTTGTAGTCGTTTCTTCTGACCTTCGGCCATATGTCTTGGACACTCGGGTGAAGAGAGGGGCTGAGCTGTCAACTGATCACCACCTGGTGGTGAGTTGGATTCGATGGCAGGGGAAAAAGCTGGACAGACCTGGCAGGCCCAAACGCATAGTGAGGGTCTGTTGGAAACGTTTGGCGGAGGCCCCTGTCAGAGAGGTCTTCAACTCCCACCTCCGACAGAGCTTCAACCAGGTCCCGAGGGAGGTGGGGGACATCGAGTCTGAATGGACTATGGTCCGCGCCTCCATTGTCGGGGCGGCGGTTCGGAGCTGCCGCCATAAGGTCTCCGGCGCCTGTCGCGGCGGCAATCCCCGAACACTGTGGTGGACACCGGAAGTAAGGGATGCCGTCAAGCTGAAGAAGGAGTTCTATCAGGCCTGGCTGGCTCATGGGACTCCTGAAGCAGCTGACGGGTACCGGCGGGCCAGACGGAGTGCGGCTCTGGCAGTCGCCGCGGCAAAAACTCAGGCCTGGGAGGAGTTTGGTGAGGCCATGGAGGAAGACTTTCGGTCGGCCTCAAAGAGATTCTGGCAAACCGTCCGGCGACTCAGAGGGGGGAAGCGGTGTTCCACGAACACTGTTTACAGTGGAAGTGGTGCGCTGCTGACCTCAGCTGAGGATGTCCTCGGGCGGTGGAAGGAGTACTTTGAGGATCTCCTCAATCCCTCCGACACGCCTTCCGTAGAGGAAGCTGAGGCTGGGGACTCGGAGGGGGACTCGTCCATTACCCTGGCTGAAGTTGCTGAGGTAGTCAAAAAACTCCTCGGTGGCAAGGCTCCGGGGGTGGATGAGATCCGCCCCAAGTTTCTCAAGTCTGTGGATGTTGTGGGGCTGTCTTGGCTGACACGCCTCTGCAGCATCCCGTGGAGTTCGGGAACGGTGCCTCTGGACTGGCAGACCGGGGTGGTGGTCCCTCTTTTTAAGAAAGGGGACCGGAGATTGTGTTCCAACTACAGGGGGATCACACTCCTTAGCCTCCCTGGGAAAGTCTATGCCGGGGTACTGGAGAGGAGAATCCGACCGATAGTCGAACCTCGGATTCAGGAGGAGCAATGCGGTTTTCGCCCTGGCCGTGGAACACTGGACCAGCTCTATATCCTCACTAGGGTGCTGGAGAGTTCGTGGGAGTTTGCCCAACCAGTCCATATGTGTTTTGTGGACCTGGAGAAGGCATTCGACCGTGTCCCCCGTGGCATCCTATGGGAGGTACTTTGGGATTATGGGGTTCGGGGCTCGCTGCTACGGGCTGTTCGTCCCCTGTATGAACAGAGCAGGAGCTTGGTTCGCATTGCCGGCAGTAAGTCAGACCTGTTCCCGGTGCATGTTGGACTCCGCCAGGGCTGCCCTTTGTCACCGATTCTGTTCATTATCTTTATGGACAGAATTTCTATGTGCAGCCAGGGAACGGAGGGTGTCTGTTTTGGTGGCTGCGGGATCTCGTCTCTGCTTTTTGCGGACGATGTGGTCCTGTTGGCTTCATCGAATCAAGACTTACAGCGTGCACTGGAGAGGTTTGCAGCCGAGTGCGAAGCGGCAGGGATGAGAATCAGCACCTCCAAATCCGAGGCCATGGTTCTCAGTCGGAAAAAGGTGGATTGCCCCCTCCGGGTTAGGGGGGAGTTGCTCCCTCAAGTGGAGGAGTTTAAGTATCTCGGGGTCTTGTTCACGAGTGAGGGAAAAATGGAGCGGTAGGTTGACAGACGGATTGGTGCAGCGTCCGCAGTAATGCTGTCATTGTACCGGTCTGTTGTGGTGAAGAGGGAGCTGAGTCGTGAGGCGAAGCTCTCAATTTACCGGTCGATCTACATTCCTACCCTCACCTATGGTCATGAACTCTGGATCATGACCGAAAGAATGAGATCGCGGATACAAGCGGCAGAAATGAGTTTCCTCCGCAGAGTGGCTGGGCGCACCCTTAGGGATAGGGTGAGGAGCTCAGTCACCCGGGAGGAGCTCGGAGTAGAGCCGCTGCTCCTCCGCATCGAGAGAAGCCAATTGAGGTGGCTCGGGCATCTGTTCCATTCTCATTCACCGGGGTAGACTCCAACACATGGTGGCTGAACTGGGGGGCTATTAATAAGCCCACACCCGCCCGCCGCCTCTCACCTTGGGCAACGCCAGAATAGTGGAGAGTCCACCCTTGATCGAGAAGAGTGGTTCCAGAAGTGAGCCCGACTATATCTAGACGGTATCTCTCAACTTCCCGCACCAGCTCAGGCTCCTTCCCCGCCAGTGAGGTGACATTCCAAGTCCCAAAAACCAGAGTTGGCGCCCGAGGTTTGCTTCGGCCGGGCACTCGGCCCCGACCACCGCCCAAATCACAATGCACCGGCCCCTTACGGTTTCTCCGGCAGGTGGTGAGCCCGCCGAAGAGCGGCTCCATGTCATGGCTTCGGGCTGAGCCCGGCCAGGCCCCGTGGGCATAGACCTGGCCACCAGGCGCTTGCACTCGGCCCCGGTGACCCCATACCGGGCGGGGTAAATGAAAGCCTTGATTTTTTCTTCATAAGGGGTATTTGAACAATTCACACCATTTTTTAAAATTTCTCACAAGTATGGTTATGCTATTTTATATTACTATGCCATGACACTCCAGGGCATGCCAAGTCCAGAGAGTGAACGGGCAAGAAGTTGCTGAGTTAGAAATTGTGGCTCGTTATTCTTTTTCCCTGTACTTATTCAAAACAAATTTTAAAAAAAAGAAAAACAACAAGAGCAGAATATACACACACACACACACACACACACACACACACACACACACACATTTTCAGAACCACTTGTCCCATACAGGGTCACGGGGGAACTAGAGCCTACCCAGCAACACAGGGCGTAAGGCCGGAAGGGGAGGGGACACACCCAGGACAGGACGCCAGTCCGTCACAAGGCACCCCAAGCGGGACTCGAACCGCAGACCCACTGAAGAGCAGGACCCGGTCCAACCCACTGCGCCACCGCACCCCCCCAAGAGCAGAATAACCCAAATCAAATCAAAATTACAGAAGACAATGTGTGGCACAATGAAGCAATAACAAAGACTAAACTAAAGACACAGGAATACCCCACCAAAGCCCCCTCCCAGGGTCTGGCCTTTTGATGAGTTCATTGGCCAACTGGCTGCACCTAGACTCATTATAACATTACCATGTGAAGCTACCAGTCTTATAGATTGCTACACACATCCAGTATCAGACAGTACTTTGGTTTCTTCAGGTCATGAATTATTCATCCTCATCTGCCATAGACTGGTACAAATGATAGCGAGGGGGTGGCAGGACCAGAGAGTCAAAACCTTGAGTAATCTTAGATGATGTTAATAGCAAGGTCATGGGTCAGGTGAAGTGAGGGCACAGCACCCTCAGCAACAGGATGTCAGGGTGACAGCTTAGGTTGAAGCACCAGGCCGTCAGGAACAACAGACACAGGGGCAGCAGCGAGTCAGTTGGGAGCAACCAGGATGGGGTCAATACTTGGTGACAAGTGTGGTTTCAAAATTTAGTGGTCATAGAAATTGTTAAGCATGGTAACTGGTAATATTTTTGTACTGGGTTTAAGGCTGTGTTCTGTACTGCAGAATGTCAGACCATTGTGGGAGAAGCAGGCTGTACCAGGCACCAGGTCAGAGGTTATCTGATAAAAGCAGGTTGTGGACATTGAGAGCATGTCATAAAAGGCTGATGGTCCTGCCTTGCCTGGAGTCAGGTCAGTTTAAGGTAAGCTGGATGATGGGGGTTGGATGGTTTGGCCTTAGGGTGAGGGTTTTGAGAACAAAAGAAGCAAAAAGTTACTAGGCAAAAAGGCAGGAAAACACTGAACACACCTGTTGTAACTCCCTGTAATGAATTATGTATGAGCTTGTCAAATGAAAGCAGGCAATAAAGATTGATTGGGGAGACACCCATCTGGGGCTTTCCCATTGGCTGACATTGTTGTGAAAGTCTTTGTTTGTCTGAGTGGGTTTCTTTCAGTGTCTCCTATGGCTGAAATGGGAAAGGGAAAAATTTCTTCCATACAAGATTGAGGTAATCAATGGGGTCAGTGCCCTCCAAATTGACACAATTACCAAGGTCATGGCTGTCAGAATCAGAATAGTAGGGTCAGGAAAGTCAGAGACAGGGGTCAGGGATGTTGTGGTTGAGGTGATGAGCAGGGCCAGTACACATGATGTTCAGGAAAAGGGCTGGGATAATTTCAGTTAAAGCAGCAGGTCCCAGGTCCAGGGGGTTAATAGCGGGACCTGGATCCCTGGCAGTCAGTAGCAGGACCCGGATTTAAACGGTCACTCTCTCAGATCGGCGCAGTCTTCACTTCCTCCCTTGGCTCCCCTTTTGAGATCAAACCCTTCTCTAGCTTTTCCTGTAGGCTTTGGACTTGAAAGTCTTCTAACTCCCTCAGTAAGCTTGTCGACCTGGACACTCCCTGGATCACCTTAAGGTTGGGAGAGGTCCTCCACCTGGGTTAGTGCAGGGTGCTAAATGTGCCACAGTATTAAGGGTCAGAGATCTCACAACTTCCGTTTCCAGAGTGGTTTCATCTTAGCAGGCTGCAGTTGGTGAAAAGGGGGTTGGGTACACTTCTGGCCCCGCTTGGTCTGTTTCCCTACTCCCCTTTCGTCTACATGCTTTCCAGATGCTGGAGTTGTTTACTGTCCCACCTACATGCTGGGACGTTTCCTCAGCCCATTACTGAACTCTTCACACTCCTTGCACCTTGGACTCCACATTGCTGTAAAGCATTCCTATCCCTCCCACCAGTAGGCGTAGGTGCCCATGCCTGCCAATTCCTCCCACAAACTGCTATTCTGCGAAGGAAGCTGTGCAGCATCCCCATCTTGAACATGATCATTCCCATATTCTAGCATCAAATGTAGAACACCATGGCTTGCAAGGTTGGGGAACAAATGTGGGAGGATTCTTGCCTCTGTTTATTCTTTTTTCATAGTCATACAATGTATAGCACACAAGATAACTAAAGAGATGACAAAAAGAATACAAAAAGCTGTAGCAAAGGCTGGTCTAAACTAAAAACAGAGGGTTGTAACACCAAAGCCATCAGAATGAATCTTCTCTCTCTCTCTCCTGTTTCCCAAGGTGTGTTTTCTTTTATATAAACAGTCATCTGGCAGTTTGGTGCCTAGGCATATTATACCATTAATGCAAAATGGGAGAACACCCAAGGTTACCTAAATCGTTTTATTTTTGTTCGCAGACCAGAAACATTTTGGCAGAGTGCCTTCATCAGCATACCTATATATTGTTCAAGCAATGACATATATACAATTCTGAAATCATAACAGAAAATGACATCATCCCTAATGGACCAGGAAGTAGTACAACGAGAGGGGGTCTTTAGGTGCAGTCAGGGTTGGGCGAGGTCATCTGGGTCTTGTGCATTTATGGATGAAACTTGTCTTTGAACTGTAGGAGGAAACCCACGCAGACACGAGGAGAACATGCAAACTCCACACGGACTGAGCAGGGATCAAACCCACGTCCTTTCGTACCACCCAGGTCCTGTGAGACAGCAGCACACTACTCAATGTGCCACTGTGCTGCCTTTCCCTTGTTCTGGCCATTTTGTCCTATACAGCTACATAAATAGAATAAATCCTATGGACTATATGGAATTGTATGAACCTCATAGTCAGCCTCTGAGAAGCCATGAAGACATCATCACCACATACACAACAATTTGTCAAACAGATTGCAAAATTAGATTATAAAGAGCTGCACAAAGATGCATGTTTTCCTTAACATCAAATACTGCTGCTTTTTTCAGAGTCAGTTGTGCCTCTGGAATATAGTACAAGTTCAGAATTCAAACTAGAAACAGAAAATATGGAACGAAAATAATTGGCTATAAAAAAGATTTGATTAAATTTAGGTGAAGAACAACATACTTTCTGCTGTCATTGGTATGGGAATGAATGTACTCTGGAATACATATTTATATGAATATCAAATGGATTCTGCTCAATTACCTAATTTATTCTGAGGCCGCTTCAAAGAAAGGATCTTTAAGCAAGTTCTTTGTTATTGCATTTAACTACTTACCATTTGCTGTTGAGAAGTGGATATCTCCTCCGTGGTTATCTCCTCCGTGAACCGCCACCTTATCGTGGTGGAGGGGTTTGAGTGCCTGAATGAGTCCAGGAGCTATGGTGTCTGGGGCTACATGCCCCTGGTAGGGTCTCCCATGGCAGACAGGTCCTGGGTGACAGACGAGACAAAGCGCGGTTCAAAAACCCCTTATGAAGGAAAAAGCAAGGCGTCCGTTTACCCCGCCCGGTATGGGGTCACCGGGGCCCCACCCTGGAGCCAGGCCTGGGGGGGGGGCTCGCATGCGAGCGCCTGGTGGCCAGGTCTATACCCACGGGGCCTGGCCGGGCTCAGCCCGAAGCCATAACGTGGAGCCGCTCTTCGGTGGGCTCACCACCTGCCGGAGAAACCGTAAGGGGCCGGTGCATTGTGAGTTGGGCGGTGGTCGGGGCCGAGTGCCCGGCCGAAGCAAACCTCGGGCGCCAACTCTGGTTTTTGGGACTTGGAATGTCACCTCACTGGCGGGGAAGGAGCCTGAGCTGGTGCGGGAAGTTGAGAGATACCGTCTAGATATAGTCGGGCTCACTTCCACTCACAGCTTGGGTTCTGGAACCACTCTACTCGATCGAGGGTGGACTCTCCGCTATTCTGGCGTTGCCCAAGGTGAGAGGCGGCGGGCTGGTGTGGGCTTATTAATAGCCCCCCAGTTCAGCCGCCATGTGTTGGAGTCTACCCCGGTGAATGAGAGGGTCATCTCCCTACGCCTTCGGGTCAGGGAACGGTCTCTCACTGTCGTTTCTGCTTATGCGCCTAGTGGCAGTGTAGAGTACCCGGCCTTTTTAGAGTCCTTGGGGGGCGTGCTGGAAAGCGCTCCCACTGGGGACTCTGTCGTTCTACTGGGGGACTTTAACGCCCACGTGGGCAGCGACAGTGATACCTGGAGGGGCGCGATTGGGAGGAACGGCCTCCCTGATCTGAACCCGAGTGGTGAGTTGTTATTGGATTTCTGTGCTAGTCGCGGTTTATCCATAACGAACACCATGTTCATGCATAAGGGTGTCCACCAGTGCACTTGGCACCAGGACACCCTAGGTCGGAGGTCGATGATCGACTTTGTAGTCGTTTCTTCTGACCTTCGGCCATATGTCTTGGACACTCGGGTGAAGAGAGGGGCTGAGCTGTCAACTGATCACCACCTGGTGGTGAGTTGGATTCGATGGCGAGGGAAAAAGCTGGACAGACCTGGCAGGCCCAAACGCATAGTGAGGGTCTGTTGGGAACGTTTGGCGGAGGCCCCTGTCAGAGAGGTCTTCAACTCCCACCTCCGACAGAGCATCAACCAGGTACCGAGGGAGGTGGGGGACATTGAGTCCGAATGGACTATGTTCTGCTCCTCCATTGTCGGTGCGGCGGTTCGGAGCTGCGGCCATAAGGTCTCCGGTGCCTGTCGCGGCGGCAATCCCCGAACACGGTGGTGGACACCGGAAGTAAGGGATGCCGTCAAGCTGAAGAAGGAGTTCTATCGGGCCTGGTTGGCTCATGGGACTCCTGAAACAGCTGACAGGTACCGACGGGCCAAACGGAGCGCGGCTCTGGCAGTCGCCGCGGCAAAAACTCGGGCTTGGGAGGAGTTCGGTGAGGCCATGGAGGAAGACTTTCGGTCGGCCTCAAAGAGATTCTGGCAAACCGTCCGGCGACTCAGAGGGGGGAAGCGGTGTTCCACGAACACTGTTTACAGTGGAAGTGGTGCGCTGCTGACCTCAGCTGAGGATGTTCTCGGGCGGTGGAAGGAGTACTTTGAGGATCTCCTCAATCCCTCCGACACGCCTTCCGTAGAGGAAGCTGAGGCTGGGGACTCGGAGGGGGACTCGTCCATTACCCTGGCTGAAGTTGCTGAGGTAGTCAAAAAACTCCTCGGTGGCAAGGCTCCGGGGGTGGATGAGATCCGCCCCAAGTTTCTCAAGTCTCTGGATGTTGTGGGGCTGTCTTGGCTGACACGCCTCTGCAGCATCGCGTGGAGTTCGGGAACGGTGCCTCTGGACTGGCAGACCGGGGTGGTGGTCCCTCTTTTTAAGAAGGGGGACCGGAGATTGTGTTCCAACTACAGGGGGATCACACTCCTTAGCCTCCCTGGGAAAGTCTATGCCAGGGTACTGGAAAGGAGAATCCGACCGATAGTCGAACCTCGGATCCAGGAGGAGCAATGCGGTTTTCGCCCTGGCCGTGGAACACTGGACCAGCTCTATACCCTCACTAGGGTGCTGGAGGGTTCGTGGGAGTTTGCCCAACCAGTCCATATGTGTTTTGTGGACCTGGAGAAGGCATTCGACCGTGTCCCTCGTGGCATCCTGTGGGGGGTACTTCGGGATTATGGGGTTCGGGGCTCGTTGCTACGGGCTGTTCGTTCCCTGTATGACCGGAGCAGGAGCTTGGTTCGCATTGCCGGCAGTAAGTCAGACCTTTTCCCGGTGCATGTTGGACTCCGCCAGGGCTGCCCTTTGTCACCGATTCTGTTCATTATCTTTATGGACAGAATTTCTAGGTGCAGTCAGGGAACGGAGGGTGTCTGCTTTGGTGGCCGCGAGATCTCGTCTCTGCTTTTTGCGGACGATGTGGTCCTGTTGGCTTCATCGAATCAAGACTTGCAGCGTGCACTGGGGAGGTTTGCAGCCGAGTGCGAAGCGGCGGGGATGAGAATCAGCACCTCCAAATCCGAGGCCATGGTTCTCAGTCGGAAAAAGGTGGATTGCTCCCTCCGGGTTAGGGGGGAGTTGCTCCCTCAAGTGGAGGAGTTTAAGTATCTCGGGGTCTTGTTCACGAGTGAGGGAAAAATGGAGCGGCAGGTTGACAGGCGGATCGGTGCGGCGTCCGCAGTAATGCTGTCATTGTACCGGTCTGTTGTGGTGAAGAGGGAGCTGAGTCGTAAGGCGAAGCTCTCAATTTACCGGTCGATCTACGTTCCTACCCTCACCTATGGTCATGAACTCTGGATCATGACCGAAAGAATGAGATCGCGGATACAAGCGGCAGAAATGAGTTTCCTCCGCAGAGTGGCTGGGCGCACCCTTAGGGATAGGGTGAGGAGCTCAGTCACCCGGGAGGAGCTCGGAGTAGAGCCGCTGCTCTTCCGCATCGAGAGGAGCCAGTTGAGGTGGCTCGGGCATCTGTTCCGGATGCCTCCTGGACGCCTCCCTGGGGAGGTGTTCCGGGCTTGTCCCACTGGGAGGAGGCCTCGGGGCAGACCCAGGACACGTTGGAGAGACTATGTCTCCCGGCTGGCCTGGGAACGCCTTGGGGTTCCCCCAGAGGAACTGGAGGAGGTGTGCGGGGAGAGGGAAGTCTGGAGTACTCTGCTCGGACTGCTGCCCCCGCGACCCGGCCCCGGATAAAGCGGAGGAAGATGGATGGATGGATGGATGGAAGTGGATATGTGGAGTTAATGAATGGACTTGTGTGATTCACCCATTTCATTAATTCAGTTTATTTTTTAGCCATTGCCTGAAGAACATCCAATCCACAGCCTTATTAAAGGTGTTTCCACAGAAACTACACAGTTTGTATGAACTCCTTTGCTGCTGTCTCCTCTGCCTTCATTCATTAACATAATGATACCTTAAGAAATTTATGGACCTTGTGTATGCTTTTCTGAAAATGGGTTGTTTTTAACTTTTTTTACAGTGATTTCCCTGCCCAAGTATAAATGTTGAAACATTTTAAAGGAGAAATAATATTTATAATGAGGCAGCTGGTACGACACTGGTTAGGGCTGCTGCCTTTAGATAAAAACGTTGCACGTTACTCTTGAGAAAGGTATTTGCTCTAAGTTGCTCAAGTAAAAATTGCTCAAGTATATGAATGGGTAAATAACTGTAGGTAGCTTTACATTGTAAGTCGATTTGGAGAAAAGTGTCCGCTAAATGAATAAATGTAAATACAAAATGAAACTAGTATAAGCAGTTTAAGAGGTCTGAACCACATAGTCCATATAAGTATCCATTATCCCAATGTCCTGCAGATAGTCCTTAAGTAGTCTTTCTATTGTTTTACCCATAACATAAATATATCTAAAAATGACCAGAACTGGAAGCTCACAGACTGTAAAAAATTGGATGCTATTAGCAATGGCAGGCTAAGATTCTTGCCCTTTGTGCCTTGGCCTTCCCCATGAGGCACAAAAAGTTTGTATGGAAGTGTGAGAAACATGGTAAAACTTTATGTAACTTTTATATCAATATGTCTTTAAAAATTCTCACTGTGCCAAAAGATCACATAAGTGTCAGTTTTGTACAGAATTTGTATGACTAAGAAATCATGCATTTTAGATAACGAGGCAAAAAACAAGTTAATATGATTATGTTTATACTATTTGCATCAGCATGCAAAACAAGAATGTGTTTTCTTTTGTGGGAGTTATTTACATGCTAAGTTTCCCCCAGATGCTTTAGTTTGCTTATACTGTCCAGCGACTTGATGGAATTTGTGGAATAATGTAAAATGTTACTCTTTAATGACCCAGCTAAAGTTAGTTAAAGCACAGTGGAAACGGTATTATGTCAGGACACACCTTTTCATCCATTCTGAGATGTTTTTTGATCAATGTCCCCAACTGAGGCCATGACATTGTTTACTTTGTCATGGTATTAGATTCTCTCCTGTGAAAACCTAAGGTATTTTCCTGTTTTGTTCTGTTAAGGCTCTGAAATTGCATATTTTAGTTGCTTGTACAAAACGTTGCCAAACTGAGCAAAATACTGTAATCACATTCTGCTGGCAACTTTGCTATTGTCTTGAGATAACCACATTGAAATATTTTTGGATGATGATATCTGAAGACGATGCTTCTGTTATGGTATATAAACCTAAGACATTTTGCCATTTTTTCCAAAGTCCCTTACTGTAGGAAATAATACTACTAGGATCAATCAATCAGTCTTTTCATTTGGAAAAGAGAATTGCAGAGTTGTTATTCCACAAAGTCGACTGATGACTTTTAACTGACTATATTGTGTGAATGTGTACATGTCAGACTTGTGGTGGACTCATGTCTGTTTAATACATGTACTCATGTATTTAGCCTTGTGCCCTGTATTTCCAGGAGAAGCAATGGAACTGCACCACCCTTCATAAAACAAGCCAATGATGAAAATTAGAGACATAAATTTCATTAGAATTATTTACAATTAAGGCTGTTTGAACTAGAACACAAATTGCTAGTAAATTAATAGTTCTGGGTGAAAGGGGTGTGGTGGTGCAGTGGATTTTGCCTGTGTGTGCTTTCTGGTGGGTCTGGGGTTTGAGTCCCACTTGGGGTTCCTTGTGACAGACTAGCATCCCATCCTGGGTGTGTCCTCTCCCCCTCCATCCTTGCACCCTGGTTAGGCTCTGGCTTCCCACAACCCTGCTCAGGACAAGCAGTTTCAGTCAATGTGTGTGTGTGTAATAGTTCAGGGTAATATGTAAAATACATTTACATTATGCCTTTGATAAATTTTCACTAACTGCTTGTCGTCGGGGGGCGGGGGGGGGGCGGTGTTGCAGTGGGTTAGACCAGGTCCTGCTCTCCAGTGGGTCTGGGGTTCGAGTCCCGCTTGGGGTGCCTTGCGACGGACTGGCATCCCGTCCTGGGTGTGTCCCCTCCCCCTTACGCTCTGTGTTGCCGGGTAGGCTCCGGTTCCCCGCGACCCTGTATGGGACAAGCGGTTCTGAAAATGTGTGTGTGTGTGTGCTTGTCATGGTCAGGGTTACATGGGCCCAGAGCCTATTGCAGAATCACTGGGCGCAAAGCTTGGGGGTACGCCCAGGCCACTCCATCACAAGGTAACTACACACACGCACACATGCATGCACACTCACTCGACTAATTCACCTGAATTTCATGTTCTTGGAATATAGGACCAAACCAGAACAACCAGAGAAAATTCAACACAGGGAGAATATGCAAACGCCACACAGACTGGACCGGATGCAGACCGACACACACTAGGCCACCATGTTGAACCTTATTGGACAGCTGGTAGCACTGTGGTTATTGTAATGCTGGCATGTCGGGGAACTGGAGACTGGACCCAGTTGCTGGATTGTTCATTTGACTGTTGAAGGGGCAAAGCAAATCTCAAGGTCAGAGCAGGCGAAGGTTCAAACTTGAGAGGCAAACAATATACTAAGGAATGATCCAGAAACGTGGTTGAAAGGAGACTGGATTCAAGGATGAAGAGATGGGCAAGGGGAAATGAGGAAGGGAGATGTAAGGAGCTGGTCAGGTAAGATGAGTGTATGGTTAAGGACCACAGAGGGGACTGTTGTACTGATGAGATTCAGCAACTGGGGAGCGGAGGATTGAGGTGTTGGTATGACAGTACCCCCCTTCTGCATGGGTGGCTTTTGCTGCCCTGTGACTCCTGGGATAGGGCACCGGCCGTCCCGGGTGGTCTCTGTGGAAGTCAGATATGAGTAATGGGTTGGGGATGTTCTGCACAGGAGCACAACTGCGTTCCTCCAGCCCACACCCATCCCAGTCCACCAGGTAGTAAAGACCCCTGCATCGATGCTTAGAGTCCAGAAGGGAATGAACGGTGTATGCCAGTGCCCTGTCCATCTCCATAGGATGGGGTGTCGGAGTCCCTTGAGAATTATGAAGTGAGGTCCTGCAGGGCTTGAGCAAGGACACATGGAATGTGAGACATATGTGAAGATGAGGATGGTAGCTGTAACCTGTACATAACCAGAGTAACACGTCGGATTACCTTAAAGGGTCCGATGAACGAGGGACTGAGTTTCTTGGAGCGCAGTTTCAACTTAATGTCCCAACCATACCCTTTGCCCAGGCTGGAAAACCAGGTTTAATGGTGCTTGTCCTGCTGTTTGTAATGATGGGTAATCTGTTGTAGGGGCCCTTGGACGGTCCAACAGACCTCCGCACTGTTCTGGTACTGGAGTCTACTACAGAAATGTTACTGGGGCCAAGGTACTAGGGAAACAGGGAATGCTGGTAACCTGAAAGACATTGAAATGGTGATAGTTCCAAAGATGAGTGGAAGAGGGAATTGTGGACATACTCCACCCAAGGCACGAACCTCAACCACTGGTTTTGTCTCTGACTGCAGTAACTCCTTAAGAAGTGGCTCAGATCCTGGTTCAGGCGCTCTATTGGCTCGTTAACCTGAGGATGGTACCCTGAGATGAGGCTGATGAACATGCCCAACTTCTGCCAAAACGCTTTCCGATCTGTACTGGGTCAGAGACTATGTCTTCTGGCAAACTGTACAGGTAAAATGCATGATGGAAAAGGTGTTCTTCGGTGTCTTGGGCTTTGGGTAATCGAGGCATGGGGAGCAAGCAACAGAACATGGAAAAATGGTTGACGATAACCAGGACGACAGTGTTACCTTTGGAGGGGGGGAAGATCTGTCAGAAAGTTGATCACTATGTGACCAAGGTCCAGACGACACCGGGAGTGGCTCTAGTAGCCTTGCAGGCTTCTGATTTGGAATGTTTGCCTGGGCACGTACCTCACATGCCTTCACAAACTCTTGATGGAGGGCTACCAGTACTTCCTTTGAAGCAGGGTGAGGGTACAATGGCGGGGGAATCATACACCCAGTCGAGCAACAGAGACTTCAACCATACCAGAACATAGTCCTTCCCTGCTGGGGTGTCCGTAGGTCCTGGCTCCTCCTCCTGGGCCTGTAGAAATTGCAACTGCACAGGAGCGACAAAGCATGACATAGGCAACACATGTTCTGGTGGGGTTGTTTCCAGGTCTTTGTCGTGAACTCTGGACAGGGCTTCAGCCTTGGTGTCATTAGACTCTGGCTGATAGGACACTCTGAACCAAAACCTGGGAAAGAAAAGAGCCCACCGTGCCTGGTAGGGGATTAGCCAGCGGGCTGTTCACAGGACCATCAGTGACCCCCCCCCAGCAAATGCCTCCATCCCTCCAGAGCCAGCTTAATGATAGGGCAATTAATGGTTTCCCATATCATAATTATGCTCAGCGGGCGATAGTTTGTGCAAAAAATAAGCACGGGGGGAGTTTCGACAAGGTCCCCTGTCTCTGGGTGAGCACCGCCCCTACTCCTATAACCGAGGCATTCACCTCCACTAGCATAGTGTCGGGTCGGGATGTTGGAGCACCGAGGCTGTCGTGAACTATGTCTTTAACTCCTGGAACATGTGTTGGGCTTCTGGGGTCCATGTGAGCCGAGTCCCCTTACCCTGAAGGTAAATGGAGTTACTATGGAACTAAAACTAATGAAACGTGTGTCCTTGGATTGCAGGGAAAACACAGAACATCTAGAAAAAATGTAAACATACTTTGTATCCCTTAACCAAGCAGGATTTAAATACATGTCCGATCGCATAGCCCAGGTGCTGTCAGCCAAGTTGAAATAACTATTTTATTAGAAATATGCAGAAATATAATCATCCTACAGTACAAGGCTAGTGGATACATATCTAGATGACCCATGTCTGTTGACACGCAGTGGTTCCAACCATATATTGACTCTGAGTGAGAAGACTTAATGAAAACCTTCATTTGTAATTACTTTTGAAAAAAAGTTCTTTCACACAGAGGTTGATGTTGTGCAAATAAATACCAAAAACTTGTTGAAAGATTAACAGAAGAAGACTAGGGCAAGGAGGCTGGTTGGACCAACAAGAGTTTAGTCCACACAAAGTGTGAGTCTAGATAATGTATATATTTACAGTGATACAATTTTCAGTCATTTGAATGTATACTTTACTGTTGTTTCATTTTAATAAAAGATAATACAAACAGGGGTGCAGCGGGTTTGGCTAGGGCCTGCTCTGTGGTCGGTCTGGGGTTCAAGTCCTGCTTGGGGTGCCTTGCGGCGGACTGGCGTCCCAGCCAGGGCGTGTCCCTTCCTTTTTTCAGCCTTGTGCCCTGTGTTGCTGGGTTAGGCTCCAGCTTGTCGTGACCCTGCTCGGGACAAGCAGTTATAGACATTGTGTGTGTGTAATACAAATAACCTGATTACCTGTCTATGGGTTTCCCTGTCTCACACTTTATTTCCAGGGTAGAGGAACAGAGACCTTACACTGTATAAGCCATTGATGAAAGAACAAGGTTCTTTGGCTGAATTGATTGTGATCCTGGTACTGCAGTTACACTCCAGTTTTGATCTCATTCTGGTTGATTTTGTAAATACAGCAACTAGCCTGGAACTCTTTGCAAAGATATTAAATCCATTCACTTGCACTGCACATCTGTGTCTTTGCCATCCAACAAATCTTTGAGCCCAACATTATTTTTTCCAGCAACACTTCCACCAACAAGGAATGGGGTATGGCAAATTACACATTTCCATTAAAGAACAATACAAGTACTAAATGATCAAGAACTGAATCCGTCCATCAATTTTGAGTAAGTACTTATCAAGTTCAGGTCTGTGATGATATAGAGCATATTATTTCATAATCAATCAGCGATACAGTTAGCTTTCCTTTACATATAATTCATTTGATTCATTTAGTGGTGGCTGGGCAGCATGGTGGCACAGCGAGTAGTGCTGCTGTCTCATAGCACTTGGGTGGTGCAAGAGGAAGAGGGTTCAATCCCAGCTCAGTCTGTGTGGAGTTTGCATGTTCTCCCCATGTCTGTGTGGGTTTCCTCTGCATGCTCTAGTTTCCTCCCATGCTCTAAATAGATGCTGTTCAGTTTCACCTGTAGTGTGTGAGTGACTGAGAGAATATATTCTACTGATTTATGGATGAGTGACCCCTTGTATATAGTGTATCTAGCACTGTAAGTCACTTTGGTGAATAAGGTGTGTGTGGGCTGATAACACTACATAGAGTACATTGGAAGTTGCTTTGGAGAACACACACATGATATCTACAGTAGCTAGTCCCAGGGTCATGGCAAACTGGAGCCTAACCAGGCAAATTTTGCCTCTGCATCATACTTCTAAATTAATGTATTTTTAAGCAGCAGATTTTAAAATGAATGAAACTCTTTCAGAGGGGGCGCAGTGGGTTGGACTGAGTCCTGCTCACCAGTGGGTCTGGGGTTCGAGTCTCGCTTGGGGTGCCTTGCAGCGGACTGGTGTCCCGTCATGGGTGTGTCCCTTACGCCCTGTGTTGCCGGGTAGGCTCTGGTTCCCCGCGACCCCGTCTGGGACAAGCGGTTCTGAAAGTGTGTGTGTGTGTGTGTGTGTGTGAGAGTGTAACTCTTTTAAAGATATTGTACAGGAAACATCCTGAATGCACAAATATCAATGTTTCAGTCAAACCACTTCAGCTAATTTAAGACTATAACCTAGATTAAAACTAAGGATGATTTCTTCCTAAATTGGGGAACTATTCCAAATTCTCAAATGCAAAAAAGTTAAGCCTAATAAAGGTTTTCTGTACCTTTAAAATTCTTTGTGCCAAAGACTTTTCTGTTGTAGAAGGAGAGAAAAAGTTGTCAAAGAATTTGTTAAATTAAGGTATAAATGTGATGTTGTATTATTTGGTTCCCTGAAGTTCAGTGAAATTTTGCTTCTTTCCAAACAAAGAAAATTTAACCCAGAAAAACTTTTCAAAACTCTACTGGCACTTATGCCTGATTTCAAGTGTTTAATTTAAAATGTAATGCTTTGAATGCTGTACCAAACAATGCTGAGAAAAATGTGTTAAGTGCACATAGGAAACATTTTTACATATTGTAACCGTGCTAAGGGGAGTTATCCCAGCGTTGTGTAAAAAGTTGATGTTAGTGTTCACGTGTGTACATAGTTGTGTGTGTGCTGTGCTGATCGGTTGTCGTTCCATTTATGTTCAGTGTTGGAGAGGGGAATTCTGGGGAGTTCCGGGAGTACCCCCTTAACCGTGGGGCGCAGTGGGGGGGGGGGGGGGGGGGGAGTGACCCAGGAGGATTCTCCATTGTTCTGGACCTTTTGTTCTGTCTGAAGCGTCTTTGTCAAGACTGCTGGTGAAAGACATATACACGTCTAATAAAGAGCACAGTTGTTTTACCCTGACTCCTGACCTAGTTTCTAGTACCTCCATGGGGGGATGCTACATTGGTGTGAGAAGTGGGATGGGGCTGGGTTGGAGCAAACAGACCCAGCAAACACATTGTAGAAGAGAACATTCTCCAGAGGTAGCAGACATTCACAGAAGGACCACGGAACTGCTGATCACCCTGGAGCAGCTGTGGGGACTGCTGCCAGTTCACCGGCAAGTGGCTCCCTTTGCAACGGTGCGGGAAGAAACCAGCAGGCCATGTACAGCAGCCCTGGGAGAATCACCGCAGTGGACGGCGCTCCGCCTGCTGCAATATTCGGGAGTGGAGCCGTGGGAGACCTACGAGGCACAGCTCCGGCTAGTAGCGTGGCACAAGGACTGGCTGACAGTCCTGCTAGACATGAGAGCGGATCAATATCACACGCTGTCTGCACTCACAGCTGCCCTGAGACACTGGTTTGGGCAGCGAGAGACAGTGGACTATTACTGCAGACAGCTTGCAGCCAGGTGGCGCGGCAAAGGGGAAGCTTGGCTGCGAATGGCTGCTTGCACTCCAACGCTGACGCACTTTCTCAGTGCCCCTGCAGCGCAGACTCATGCAGACACTGTGATCGGCTGGATGAGCAGTGGGGGACTGCGGTCAAGACCTGTACTGTGCTGGCGACGGACACGGTGAGTGATGGAGGGTCCGCTGACGACACAGAGCTGTTCCGCCAGGCCCAGGAAGCCGATCCAGAGCTGGCGGTGGTGCGGGGCTTCTTACAGTCGGGGCAACGCCTGCCCTGGACTGCTGTGACCCCGCACGGACCCACCGTCAAGTAGTACTGCTCGCAGTGGGACAGCCTCACCTTAAGAGGGGGGCTGTTGTATCGGCATTGGGAGGGGCCGGTGCATGGCCAAGTCCTGTGGCAGCTCCTCATCCCCCATGCCCTCAGAGAAGACGTGTTGTGGCGAGTGTATGGACCCACCAGCATCAGGCACTTTGGCGTGGCGAAGACACTGCGTCGGCTACGCCAGCAGTTCCACTGGGCAGGGTGCAGGCAGGATGTAGAGTTGTTCGTGTAGTGCTGTGACACCTGCACGGCACGCAAGGGCCCCAGCAACCAGTCACACGCCTCCCTGCAACGACTTCAGTCCGGTGCCCAGATGAAGCGTGTCAGCCTGGACGTGCTAGGACCCTTCCCTCGACTGAGCAAGGCAACCGCTACGTGCTCGTGGTGATGGATTACTTCACCAAGTGGCCCAAGGCATACGCGGTGCTGGACCAGAGTGCCACCTCTATGGGGGAGCAATTGGTGGAGAAGATGTTCTGTCACTTCGGGGCACCAGAGGAGCTGCACAGCGACCAGGGGAGGAACTTTGAGTCACAGGTCATGAAGGCAGTGTGCGACCGGCTGGGGGTGTGCAAGACGAGCACCACACCTCTTCATCCATAGAGCGATGGTCTGGTGAAGCGGTTCAACCGCACGCTCACCACGCAGCTCTCTATGCTCACTGCCCAGCACCAGCGCGACTGGGACAGACACCTGCCTCTGGTCCTGTCGCCGTGCCGCTCTGCTGTCCAGGAGTCCACCGGCTCCATCCCCGCCCTGCTTATGTTTGGGTGTGAGTTGAGGACACCGGTGGACTTAGCTTTCGGTAGCCCGGTGGAGCCCGAGGTGAGTGAGGAACCAGGTCTGGAGTACCTGCAGCAACTGCGGCAGTGCTTGGAGTCCGTGCACGCTTTTGCAAGGCACCATCTGACAGAGGCGGGGAGACGACAGAAGCACGTGTACAACACGCAGTATCGCGGGCGTCCCCTGGACCCAGGAGACCGAGTGTGGGTCTACAGTCCTTGAAGGAAATGTGGGCTCTGCCCCAAGCTCGCAGACAGCTGGATAGGTCCCTGTGTCATCCTGGACCAGCTGTCCAACGTGGTGTACAGGGTGCGGATGGGACCCGGACTTCGCCCGGTGGTGCTACACTGAGACAGGCTCACCCCTCACCATCCCAGGGAACCCGCACCACAGCCCGCCGTCGCAAGCCTGCCAGGTCCAGTGGATTCACCACCGATGACCAGACCCAAGAGGGAGCGCAGGTTGCCTCTGCACCTACGGGACTTTGGAGAGTTATCCCAGCGTCGTGTAAATAGTTGATGTTAGTGTTCATGTGTGTACATAGTTCTGTGTGTGTGTGTGTGTGTGTGTGTGTGTGTGTGTGTGTGTGTGTGTGTGTGTGTGTGTGTGTGTGTGTGTGTGTGTGTGTGTGTGTGTGTGTTGTGCTGATTGGTTGTCGTTCCATTTATATTTAGTGTTTGAGCGGGGAATTCTGGGGAGTTCCAGGGGTAGCCCCTTAACCGTGGGGCGCGGTCGGGGGGCTGGGAGTGACCTAGGGGGATTCTCCAGTGTTCTGGATTTGTTTGTTCTGTCTGAAGCGTCTTTGTCAAGACTGCTGATGAAAGACATGTACGTGTCTAATAAAGAGCATGTTCATTTTACCCTGACTCCTAAGCAAGTTTCTAGTAGCTCCATGGGGGGTTGCTATAATATATTATAGTTAATTATTAGTAGAAGAAGATCTGTGTTTTGAAAAATATGAAAACTAATTTGGAGAAATTATAGTAGCTTTAACAAATATCCATCTTAATGTTAGCAAGTCTTCTTTTTTGAAATGTAGAGCTTATATGACAGATTAATTTAATTTAAATGACACTGATTTAAAAGAGTGCAAAAAGAAATATACACTCTGATAGTGTGTACAGCTGTTACAACCCTTGAGCGCAATACTTTGAGCACCAAAGGTCCTTGAGGCTGTTTAACAGAAACTATCTCACCTGGTCTCAGTTTGCCACTCCTTCAGTCACTCACTGGCGGTTTTAAAGGGAGTCTCTGTTAACAGTCAGGCTACAGATTCTTCAGTCCGTGCTATTTGTCCTGCATCAAGTTTGTGTGTTTTTGCCTTTTCCAAGTATCTATTCCTTGTGTGTTCTTATGGAGCGAGGAATTCTTCAAGGTGTAGTACAAAAGTTACCATGTCCTCAAGTCCTTCAGTCACTGTGCCCCCAAGTTCCAGCATGTCTTCCTTTTTAAGTCTTCATGTCAACACAGCACACAATTTGCACTAATCAAATACTGGACTTCTATATAAACTCTGTACTTCAGTTCATTATGTTTCACTTGTGTGTGGTCATGACAACAGCCAAAAGACTTTGCAAGGTTTAGCAGTAGCATTATCAAAGAAGTTTAATTAGAATACATTGAATGTTGCTTTTTCCAGTGGAAGTAAGTTTGACACCTGAGTAAAGACCTTATTTCTGGTTTGAGCATCCAGTGTGGGCCATATTAGTGAACTGTGTTTTGTTCACAAATATAACCATAATCAAATTCAATACTACATCTTTATCAAAAACTTTTTGGGTTGTGGAACATCTGGACATGAAATGGATTCAGATGTTTTTTACCGAAACATCCAGACACAAATATAATGTGTAATGATTTCAATATCAGAATATATGTACAAGTGCACAGTGTAAATCAGGAAATGACGTGCAGGGGTGACACAAAAATTGAACAAAGAGATGCACTGTGTGTTCCTACCTTAATCAACAAGGTGACTTGCAAATTGCTAGTATTTTACACTACTTACAATGTGCCACTCATCCGTACATCAGCGGAACACACTCTGCCACTCACAGACAATATAGTGAACATGAACAGCATGGCTTTGGACTGCGGGAGGAAACCAGAGCACCCAAAGGAAACCCATGCAGACACAGGAAACATGCAAACTCCACACAGACTGAGCAGTGATCAAACTCATGTCCTTTCACACCACCCAGGCCCTGTGATACAGCAGTGGTACTTGCTGAGCCACCATATTTTACATTTTCATTTATTCAATTAGCAGATGCTTTTCTCCAAAGCAACTTACACTGGATACTATGTAGTGTTACTAGCCCACACACCTCATTCACCAAGGTGATTTACACACTAGATACACTACTTACAATGGGTCACTCATCCATATATCAGTGAAACACACTCTTTCTGTGTCACTCACACACTATGGGGGAACCTGAACAGCATGGCTTTGGATTGTGGGAGGAAACTGGAGCACCTGATGGAAACCCACACAGACACGGGGAGAACATGCAAACTCCATACAGACTGAGCAGGGATCAAACCCACATTCTGTCACACCACCCAGACGCTGGGAGACAGCAGCACTACTTGCTGTGCCACTGTGCTGCCCATGTCACCTATACTTAGCTGTCTTGAGTTCTTGTGAAACTTGTCTATTATCATCTGCATATATGTGAACAGTACTAATCGGCAACCACACCAGCCACTCTTAGAACTTACTGGCTTCACCAAATATGCTACCAACACTTTCTTAATTTTTTTTTCCTATTCTGCTTGAAATGTTCTTAAGGAAGACCTCTAAGAAAGGTTTTTTATCCTAGTCCAAAGACCAAAATCAACATACCTGTGTTTTTGTAAACATTTACCTTATTAATTGTGGGAAAGGCAGAGTGAAGGAACCTCGAAGATACATGGAGAACCCTTACTTTGATGTATTAATGAGGGCATATATTGGAAAATGATATCATTTACTTACACTGAATCATATTAAAGCTGCAAGTAATAGTCTAATGCAAGTGAATCAGAAGAACCTTCCTGCTGAACCTGTGTTTTGGTCATTTATTATCACCAGTCACTAAGCACAAAGACAGACATTATTAGCCCCTTGGGATGTATGGACTTTACTTTGCTCTGTTCACACAGCAAGAAAAACAGATACAAAGAAAGAAGACAGTCGACTAATGGCTACCATAATGAAGTACTTTGATATAGCTATAAGTATGCCTACTGGCCACCTGAGAAAGGAACAAAAACTCCCAACTGAAGGTTGAGGGAGGAAAAAATGTCTGGGGGTCCAAGGGCCAGTGGTTGCCCACCCCTCCTGGGCATTCTAGATCAAGTAACAATTGTCAGCCAGTTTAACAAGTACTAATAATTGTTGCTAAATGGTATCTTGGATCCCCGGGTCAGCATGGAACATCTCGTTCATCATGGCAGTTGGTCATTATCCTCAGTCAGCATAAAACTTGCACTGTACTGGTTATTAAACAGCAAACTTGGAAGCGCAAAGGCTCAGTCTTTCTGTTAATGAGTTTTAATCGTGTGCAATTAAAAAACCCTAACACAACTGACATTTTCTAATGAAAAGGAATATGGTAAATGACATTGCAAAATGGGAAAAAAAATATAATAATGTACGCATGTGTAGTTTGTTCTACTCTATTGCAAGTCTACCGGCAAAACTAAAAGCAGTCAAACTGCTGGGTTTATCAAACTGTGATAAATGTAGTAAGAAGCCAAGAAACCAAATGTCATGATTCACACAGACAACAGTGATTAAGAGAAGTCAGATGTATAGTTTATTTACAAGTGAGGGGTGCAATTTATGGTTGTATGTCAGTGGGAGTGGAAAGCTGTGGTACTATAGTTCAGTGAAGATGTGGAAATGCGTGGGAGCTTGGACAGATATAAACTTGGAGGACAAGGAGATACAAAGAACTGACAGTAAGGTGCAGGATGGGGGCTCAAAGTACAGGGAGCTGGGAACCAGGAATTCATGATGCTGTGGCAAGATAGAGGGAGCAGAACAAGTTAAACAGGCCAGCAGTCTTAGCACTGTGTGAGATTCTGCAGCACAGCAGCTGTTACTCTTTTCAAGACTTGTCTGATGGAGTGACTGAAAGCAAGCATGGTGGGGTCTGCTGGGTTGTTCTGTGTAAGAAACCCTGGCGGTAAGCCAGGGGGCTGTTTCCAGGGCACATGACAGTATACATTCCACACTTGGAGTTGTTCCAGTCACTTGCTAGGGATGTGATGAAGTTTGAATTTGAATCCGCAAATCTAGATGCATTTGAGAGAGACTGTGAGAATTAATGATTGTAGAGTACTACATGCGCAACGGTATACACTTTATATGTAACTCTCTACTTGATTGATTTGTGCATGTGTTCACATATCAATTACACAGTGAAATGCCTTAGACCTGCTTTGTAGGACTTTACATACCATATATGTCATGGTGGTCTTTTGCGTAGTGTAAGACGATTTGTGCAAGTTCACTTATATGCAGGCTGGGAGGGCTGGCTGGAGGTGCAGCTCCTAGAGGAAACGGGGTACTCGGACAGAAAGCATTATTACCCTGTGTGCCGGTGTTCAATAAAATGTTCGAGATGAACGCGGCCTCTGCATCCTTCTTCGCCCCATCCAAACCCATGGTGCTGTGCGCCACAATATGAATCAATGTACTTCACACAAGTAGCTACACAGAGGTTTATCAGAATATCACACACACACACACATTTTCAGAACCGCTTGTCCCATACGGGGTCACGGGGAACCGGAGCCTACCCGGTAACACAGGGCGTAAGGCCGGAGGGGGAGGGGACACACCCAGGACGGGACGCCAGTCCGTCGCAAGGCACCCCAAGCGGGACTCGAACCCCAGACCCACCAGAGAGAAGGACTGTGGTCCAACCCACTGCGCCACCGCGTCCCCTAAGTGGAAATACTCATACTGATATAAATTCTTCTATTTTTGTTAATATTTCCATGAGAAGAACAATCATAGTCACAATTTTGAAAATATGTGGTTATCCCCTTTACTCTATAAACCATTGGTTCTAGTTTATTCCTAAAATGCTCTCTTAACAAAAAAGTCATAGTTGCACATGGTGAAGCAAAGAAAAAAAGGTTCATTCAGCAGAATCACCGTAAACCAATTCTTCCTAGTGAAAAACGATCAAGGTCCGAGTTGTGTCAGCTGATTGATGTCACGTGACATCAACTAACCAATTGTTTACTTCAGTTATGTTTTCACTTGTCGAAAATGGTGGAAGTCAAGAGCACACCAGAGCTCACTGACAAACTAAAAAAGCTGAAATTTAAAGAAAGACAATGCGAAGTATACAAAAATTATAAGCTTTCAGAAAATTTTGTTTGTGAAGATTCCAAATGCACAAAGAGCAGTGTTAGAGAAGCACCTGAATGAGATGAAAGCAAAAGATGAGTAAGACTCATAGTTCTCAACATTTGAGTGTTTCAAGAATGTAAGACGATGTCATCCAAGTGAGCAGAATCACAGGTTTTTGCAGCAAATGAATATTCTTACCACTATCATGTTTATGTCAGGAGAAATGAATAGTGCGTTAAGATACCAGTATCTGCAAAAGCATTCATCTCCGTCTTCGTGATCATCAGTTAAAGATTGATTACAATCAAGACAGTACTCAGTACAGAATATTCAAAGCATAATATTTTGTTTAATTTTTGTCAGAATTTTTCGTTGTCGGTTTGTTTGGATTAAAACTTGGCAAATTTAGCAGTTTGAGGAATGCAGATAAATGTGGACTTTTTGGTGAAATAATGTCTTTTGTGAGAGGTGCATTTTTATATTGACATATTGTCATGAGGAACAGGGCCATGGGCAACCGTGGCAGGGGGATCAGGTGGCAGGCTTTGGAAAGCCCGTCAATCAAGGTCAGTATCATATTCTTACCATCTGAAGGGGGAAGGTCCACCAGGAAGTCCACCTCTATATGGGACCAAGGCCATGAGGGTACTGGGAGTGGTTCCAGCAGGCCCATGGGCTTCTGTGTTGGGGTATGGGCTTGGGAGCAGAACAATCAGCCTCGGAAGATAGGTGAGGAGAACGTCTCTCAGTTGGAGGTTCTGCAGCCCGGTGCATCGAAGCGGGTGCTTTATACTGCGTCCCTGAGGTTCTCAAGGGAAGGGGTGATGGTTGTCGTGTTGTTGCCGGGCACAAGGTCATCAGGCATGTGGTCATCTGGGGCAGGAACGCAAGTGACACTTACCAATAAAGATCTGAAATTTTACCTTGAATTTTGCATAAATTAGCTATTCAGTCATTTTTGAATGTTCTCTTTCAAAACGGGTCTGTTTACTGTTATTTTTCCAGTGAAATTGCATGTAAATATAAAGGACCAGTTTTAAGAAGTACATTTTCCCTTCACATATAGAAAAAATAGAAAAATTATCATAGTCCAGATTGCATGACAAGTTTTAAAATCATTTCCAAAACCACAACTATTGACTAAAATTTACCAAAATGTAATACTGCCAAAAACAATGTGTTCAATTTCTATGGATGGCAATTATGTATGTGGAATAAAAATATTGTTTCAAAGTTAAAAATTCAGTTTTCTTCATTTTAACATTTTGTGACCTTGATTGTTCTTCCCGTGGGCTCTTAATTTAATCTGAGTGTAAACCAATGTTTTTTGATTGCTGAAATGGAAAATTACTCCTGTTTGTAAAGTTGAAACCAAATACACACACACACACACACACACACACACACACACACACACACATTTTCAGAACCGCTCGTCCCATACGGGGTCACGGGGAACCGGAGCCAACCCGGTAACACAGGGCGTGAGGCCAGAGGGGGAGGGGACACACCCAGGACGGGACGCCAGTCCGTCGCAAGGCACCCCAAGCAGGACTCGAACCCTAGACCCACGGGAGAGCAGGACTGCGGTCCAACCCACTGCGCCACCACACCCCTGAAACCAAATAATTCTTTTTAATCTTTTCATTGATATGTGCATGGAGATTAGTAAATATTATTCTTTCTATTTTAATTTTCCTTTAAATACCCATCCACATTCGCATCCATATGGATTTATAAGTTTAAAACCGAATTCAACGGATGCCAATTTTGCTCAGCTCCATCACATCCCTACTTGACACCAACGCAATGAAGCCAATCTCTGGAAGGAGGGCTGGGATGGCCTGAGTGACTTCTGTGATATTACTAAATCAGGATATGAGAAGTCACAAGTGAGCACCCAGGAATGTTTATCTAGACCATATACCTCCCAGTCTACTATATTGTGCATCATGCCTCTATGGGGTTTTTAGTGCAGGAGGACCTGAATGGACCTGGCTGAATATGTGCTAGAGTCCTTAGTGTCCATTGGTGCAGGGGGAGTTG
Organism: Scleropages formosus; assembly: GCF_900964775.1. NCBI lineage: Eukaryota > Metazoa > Chordata > Actinopteri > Osteoglossiformes > Osteoglossidae > Scleropages > Scleropages formosus. Next base: position 27,131,970 of record NC_041821.1, read on the forward strand.
CAAGGGACAAATCCTGTAATCCTCCAAAATAGAGGTCTTGAGTATTATGTCACCTAAGCTTGTTGGTGGGCATCACAGTGACATAACATACCATGTTACATTCCCTGAATATAACTTACTGATTTTTATTTATATATTTTTAAAACAGTTTTCAACATCAAACTTTTTAAAATGTTTATCCTCACACTATGAGCATTTTTCATATGTTGTTCAATATAACTGACACAAAAATGTATCTTAAAAAGAAAAATACAGAGGAAATATTTTGTGTGAAATCAACACAGTCAAAATTAAACCTACTACTTGTGCCTGCCATCATTCAATCCATCCATCCAATTTCAAAAACCACTTGTCCTGAGCAGGGTGCAGTGAACCACAGTCTCTTCTGGAAGCACTGGGCAAAAGGATAAGGAATTACTACAAGTTATCACAGGAAACTTCACAACAGTTATCAACTGAAATAGTCTCCAGAGCAGCAGATTTCCTCCTTACTTTTTCTGCAGGGAATTTAAGTAATCAGAATCAGAACCAGAATCAGAATCAGAATGAGCTTTATTGCCAAGTATGTTCACACATACAAGGAATTTGTCTTGGTGACAGGAGCTTCCACAGCACAGACAGAATGACAGTGACAAGATAGATGAGAAGATAGAATATGTGAATAAGGGATAAAAAATATAGAAAAATATAAAGTACCCAATATTATATACAAAAATAGTCACTAGTTACAAATGCAAGGGAGTGTGAGTAAGAGATATGACGTGATAAATACACACACATTTTCAGAACCGCTTGTCCCATACGGGGACGTGGGGAACCGGAGCCTACTCGGTTACACAGGGCGTAAGGCCGGAGGGGGAGGGGACACACCCAGGACGGGACACCAGTCCGTCGGAAGGCACCCCAAGCAGGACTCGAACCCCAGACCCACCGGGGAGCAGGACCGTGGTCCAACCCACTGTGCCACCTCACCCCCTGAATGTGATAAATAGTTATAAATATAAATAGCATTGTGTATTGCACTGGTTTACTCTCGGGGGGGGGGGGGGGGGGGATTTAGCTGTTCATGAGGTAGATGGCCTGAGGAAAGAAACTTTTCTTGTGCCTGGCTGTCCTGGTGCTCAGTGCTCTGTAGCGCTGGCCAGATGGCAAAGGTTTGAAGAGGAAGTAATGATTAGAATCCAGTATGTGGCTCAGTTAAGTAATTTATATAATTACTACCCAGTGTTTTGGTGTGTTCAGTGTGTTCTTTCTCCCTCTGTCTGACTTCATCCAAAATGCTTGTATAAGGAACTAGTTAGTGTATCATAAATAGTAGATGACTTTTACTCATCTAATTTTCATTTCAACTTGCATTTTGACTGGCAGCTACATGAACCTAGAATGCAACCATGCTGAAAGGAAAACAAATCATTAACTCTTTTTCGCAACCCACCCTTTGTACATCTTATAACTGATAAAGAGCACCATATGTCATTAGTTTAGCTTTTTTGCAAAAATAAATAGTTTGTACATAAAAATTCAAAGTTCAAAGTGTTACCTAAACAGTTTCACAAAACCCAGATGACACGTGGTATCCCAGTTTCATGAACTGAACAGTTGGAACAGTGACCTGTCTTCACCCTGACCTTGGAGAAAGCAGTAGTTAGTAGTTAAATCCTGGTTACTGTGTACAAATGCCTCAATAGAACTGCTCCCTTTTATTTACAGGACTTAATCAACTGGTACACCCCATCCAGGCCCCTTCGCTCATCTACTTCTGCTCGCTTGGTGGTCCCGTGCACGAAAGGCAAAGCTCGGAGGTTCTCGGTTCTGGGTCCGTTGTGGTGGAATGACCTTCCCCTGTCACTCAGAACTGCGGAAACTCTGTCTGTTTTCAAGAAGGGTCTGAAAACCCACCTTTTCCAAATCCACTTCGCCCAAGATCTCTTCAGATCAACTATGGTGTAACTGTTCACAGATGGTAACTCCAGAAGCATCCCCAGATACAACCTTTATTCAACCATTACTCTGGTATTGTACTTGCTCATTTGTGTATCTTATAATATTTTTAAAAAAAAATGGTGGGAGGGTATTGGGAATTGCCTAGCCTGTGTCTTAAGCACCTACTCGAACAATGAACCTCGGTGCAGCAAATGGTAGTGAACAAATTAGGTTTGCTTGAGACTTTCATGTCTGCAGCTATGTCTCCTTCTCTTAATGTAATGCATAAATTGTACTTTTGCTGAGATGTACATTACTTTGGACAAAAGCATCTGCTAAATGAATAAATGTAAATGTAAGTGTTTTGCTAAGCAATAGATTTTGCTTCTAATATTTGCATTCTCTAATGTATGGCACATTCTGCTCTGTTAGAAAGCTAACCAAGACCTTTACTGAACAAGTACAACTAAAATAGTTTGCATTTCGTATAAAGCAGAAAAAACAGTTATAAACACATGTCATGTATAAATGCAGGGTAAAGTATATTTATCATTGCCCTTAATTACATCAAATCGTTCAAAGTGAATACTTTGACTAGTAGTTTGTCTATTTTTTTTCTTTTTAAGGTTTACTGAGAGAATCAGTGGGATTACAATGTAAAATATCCCTCTGCTGCCAGACAGTATCCATGGAACTGTCCAGATCTGTCATACTGGTACTACAGGATGAAACCAGACATCTGAGAACAAGATGCTGGTAAACAGAACAGGTAAATTTTTGGGCAAAGACTGGCTGAAGGCATTACAAATGTAATTTATGTTTGTTTAAAAATATGTGTTTCCAGCTATTTGTTATGTGTGTACTTCAATAACACATAACATGTCACAAAATTTTGAAAGCTGCCTTAATGCCGTTCAGGCATAACCACTCTTCCACACTATCTGTTATGACACTGGAGTGTTATGACATTGACAGTGTTTGACTGAACTGGTTATAATTCATTCTTCATGATGATCAATGATAAATTCCCTCCCCACCCCCAGATTTTCAGGTGACTTGCATGAAGCGAACATAGCCATAAAACTGGATTAAAGTTTTTCCATTGCTTTATCTATTTCTGAGGTTTGTAGTATTGATAAAGCTATGCAGACATTTCTGATGATGAATCACAGGTCTCACACACACACACACACACACACACATATTTTCTGAACTGCTTGTCCCATACAGGGTCACAGGGAACCAGAGCCTAACCCAGCAACTCAGGGTGTAAGGCTGGAGGGGGAGGGGACAGACCCAGGACAGGATGCCAGTCCATCGCAAGGCACCCCAAGCAGGATTCAAACCCTAGACCCACCCGAGAGCAGGACCCGGTCCAACCTACTGTGCCACCACACCCCCCGTTAAATCACAGGTCACTTACATTCCAAATAAGCACAACCATGAAGTATTTTTTTAGAGTTGGGTTGCGATCAGCTTGACCTTAAACAAAGACAGGGATCGCTGATCACGGAGACTGCAGCAGAAAGGGCCAATACATTTGAATCCACAAAACAGATAATACCCCAGACACATTTCTGTTTCAAACCCTGTTTCATAATTTTTAAGTGAAAATATCAAAGATTATTATTACTTAAAAAAGCATCCAGCAGAGCCTTTGGTAAGCAATGAACTATTTCAAAAGCCAGCTAAATGTCTCAGTATGTGGAGCATACTAGACTTGTCTGCCAGTTACCACAACTGGCAATGTTTCCTGAGATGGTCAGTCGCTTCTTGTAAAGTGCCTGACAGTTTATGTTGGAGGGACCATCTATTTTGTTAACTCTGTGTCACTGGAGGATTCTCTCCACTAAATAAAATAAAATTAAAAAAAAAAAAATAAATTAGAAGGAAGATGCAAGTCAGTCCTTTTACTGTACTGCTTATGAGGGTTCCATTTATACAACATGTGTGGGTTTCCTCTTAGTTTTGGAGAAATATGCAGTGCTTGACATACTGATCGTTCCCCAGGGAGACCTGCTAAACTCAAACCTAGTCCTTAAGATACCATCTGAAGGTCACACTGTAGTAAATGTTGCAGTTTTTCACTGCTACCTGCAATTTCTAAAATTAGACATGAAAAGACTGCAAAACAATAGAAGAGATACTGCTAGATATGTGCTCTCAGAATGTACTGTTGTCTTTTCACCTAGAAAATACATTCAGAGATAGAACATTCATGTTTTTCTGGCTGTCATGGTCAAGATTACATAATAAACCTCATCTGAATAAGCACGGCATTTCATTTTCAAGCAAATCCACAAGATACTATTCCATTTTTTTTTCCTCACATATGCATAAGGTGTCTACAGCTATTAAAAACTGAGCCCTTGCAAAGTGTACATCTGGTGCAGAATTTCCACTGAAATACATTTCGACATAAAATGACATAAGAGGAACCAGGTGGCATTATAGTTGAGTACTCTATTTGAAAATGCATGGGTATTATTATTATTATTATTATTATTATTATTAAATGTTTACAAATATTATTAAGTATTAATAAATAAACAATATAAGATATAATTGCAGGTAAAAGACAGAGAACAGAATGTTGCAGAAGTGCGTGGGCAGGACATGAATTCACCTCTGTGCAATGCGAAAAGGAACAAAGGAAGATAAGGGGAAGGTTAGGTTAGGCTTGCAGATCGATGGAGGAAAGCACTGCCCACGTTAGTGTCAGATGTGTGAGGGGAGTCACAGTTTGTCTCTTCTAACCACTTTCAAATATCAGTCATGTTTCAGTACTTCAATGGATAACCCCATTATCAAGAATACTTACAGTGCACTGGTAGACACTATGTATTATGATTATTATTATTATTATTATTATTATTATTATTATTATTAGTAGTAGTAGTAGTAGTAGTAGTAGTGGTAGTGGTAGTGGTAGTAGTAGTAGTATGCTAACAATACCACCACCACCACCAACAACAACAACAACAACAACAATAATAAGAATAATAATAATAATAATGTAGAACAAGTATGATACCTTGCTATAGGCATGTACTTATGCTGCATAGTTATACATTCAATTAAAAAATTTTTAGATAGGGTAACAAGCAATTCTATATCTATCATTGCGATATTCCATGGCTGTTTTCTAATTAAAATCTTTCCTTCATGCATTGTTAAATTTGTTTCCTACCCAGTTAATCATGATTTGTAATGAATTAAATGCTCTGATCCGATTGTTAAATTTTACAGCAACATTACAGCACAAGCAAAACCTATCGACACAAGCAACACAATCTGCAACCCCACCTTTCAAAAGCTCTGTGGATTCCTTCACAGCCACATGCTCCACATACATAATTTTTGGAAGGAATGCTGGACTTTGTTTTTCAGCAACAGTAATGGTAACAATAATTATTTTTATAGGTTACAGTTATAGGTTATGATCCTTGGCTTGCACAGTGGCACAGCAGGCAGGGAGATTAGATGAAGGTTTAATCCTTGGTCAATCTGTGTAGAAATTACATTTACATTTATTCATTTAGCAGTCGCTTTTGTCCAAAGCGACGTACATCACAGCAAAAATACAATTTGTGCATTACATTAAAAGAAAGAGACATCATAGCTGCAGACGTATGAGTCTTAAGTAAACCAGTTTGTTCCCTTTCACTTGATGCACCAATGTTCATTGCTCGAGTAGGTGGATAAAACCCGGAATAGATGAATCCTGATAACTTCCTACTATTTTTTTTTTTTAAAATATAAGATATAAGAAATTATTAGTTCTACCGCTGTTTGTGTGAGCTACGGTGCTACAGTTCCCTCCCAAAGACACGAATTTGACTTGAAATGATGAATGTGTTATTGCCCATTGTGTATGTGTATGGCTGCTTGTGTTTCATTATTCCAGTGAATGGATGGTGGTAGGTAGCTTATGGGCAGCATGGTGGTGCAGTGAGTAGTGCTGCTGTCTCACAGTGCCTGGGTGGTATGCAAGGACATAGGTTCAATCCCCACTCAGTCTGTGTGGAGTTTGCATGTTCTCTCTATGTCTGCATTGGTTTCCTCCAACAGTTGAAAGACATGCTATTCAGGTTCCCTGTAGTGTGTGAGTGACCCAGAGAGTGTTTGTTCTACTGGTGTATGATGAGTGACCCATTGTAAGTAGAGTATCTAGCAGTGTAAGTCACCATGGTGAATAAGATGTGTGGGCTAATATACATAAAGTTTGTTGGAAATTGCTTTGGAGAAAAGCATCTGCTAAATAAATAAATGTAAATATACTGCAGTGTATCAAGATTTGTAAACTCCCATGGCTATGTGATCTGTTAGAATCCATGCAGTAGTCATCACTTTTCACTTTGGAGGAAAAAAACATCTGCTAAATGATAAAATCATTATAACCACTATGCTTCACATCTATACACATTGTTTAATTGTATTATTGCTTTATACATAAAGACACACATACACACACACTGGCCACTTTTTCAGGAAAACCTGTACACCTGCATACCTACTTGTTTAGAAAAGTTTTCAAACAGGCAATCATGTAGAAGCAGCTGAATGTATAAAACCAAGCAGACATGGGTCAAGGGCTGCACTTAATGTTTAGATCAAACATCATAATGGGGAAAAAACTGTAATCTAAGTGATTTTGACTGTGATATACTAGCTATTGGTGCCAGGTGGAGTGGTTTCAGTGTCTAAAGAACTGCTAATCTCCTGAGGTTTTCGGGCACAACAGTCTCTAGATTTTAGGTAGAATGGAGCAAAAAGCAAAAACCATTTGAGCTGCAGTTCAAGGGGCAGAAAGATCTTGTTGATGAAAGAGGTCAGAGGAGGCCAGACTGGTTAGAGCTGACAGGAAGGTTACAATTGCTCAAATTACCTTCCTTTACAGAGTAGAAAAGCATCTCTGAATGCACAACACATTACACCCTGAGAAGGATGGGCTAGAACAACGGAAGACTAAATCAGGTTCCACTCCATTCATGCTAAGAACAGGACTATGAGGCTATGGTGGGCAACTGAAGATTGCAAACTGGATAGCTGAAAACTGTAAAAACATTGCCTGGTCTGATGAATGTTGAGGCAGATGTTAGTGTCAGAATTTGGTGTGATCAGCATGAATACGCAATCTGCTTTGTCTCAACAGTTCAGGCTTGTGGTGGTGGTGTAATGATGTGGGGAATGTGTCCTTCGCATACACTGGGCACCTGAATATCAACCAAGTACCATTTGAATGCCACAACCTATCGGATTCCCTTTATGGCCACAGTTTACCCATCTTTTAATGCCTACATCCTGCACCATATAATGCACCATCTCACAAAGCATAAGTCATCTCAGTCTGGTTCCATTAATTGAGTTCAATTCAATTTATTTTTATAGAGCGCTCTTTTCATGCAGTGACACAGAACACTTTAACACAGGCATAAGGCAAGAAAAACAAGTACATCAGAAGAAAGAAACAAAGAAGACAGTTGACTACAGGCAATCATAATATAATGATTGATCTTGTATTTTCCCGCAACTGTGGCTGTCCCATTCTCTCTGTCACTCCACTGCATGTCTCTGACCACTTCTTCATTTCCTTTCAAGCCTCCCTCACCACTAACTCTTTGTCTCTTCCTGCACCTGTTATCACCTTTCGCCTCAACTTAAAATCTCTCTCACCTTCCTGCTTTGCCTCTGCTACTCTGGCCGCTCTCCCTTCTGCTCCACAATTCTCAGATCTATCTACAGATGATTCAACTAATACTTTCCTCTCTGCCCTGTCTTCCACTCTTGACTCTCTCTGTCCTCTGTCTTCTACACCAGCACGCCCCATTGCTACCCCATGGGTGTCTGATACGTTATGTGTTAACAGGACCAAACTGCAGGCGGCAGAGCGAAGATGGCGTAAATCCAAAACTCCATCGGACCTGGATGCTTACCAATCACTCTAAGCTGCCTTTCAGTCTGCTGTCTCTTCAGCTAAAACCTCCTTCTTCCGCAACAAAATACAGTCTGCGTCCAAAAAAACCACGCAGTCTCTTTGCCACCTTCTCATCCCTTCTGTGTCCCCCGCCACCTCCTCCTCCCTCTTCTCTCACTGCTGAAGACTTTGCTTTGTTTTTCAGAGACAAAATCAAAGCGATCACTTACAAATTCGCATCATCAATCTGCTCGGTTCGCGCTGAACCTCCCTGCAAAGCTATCCTGTCCAACTTCAAGCCGCTCTCTGAATCTGAAGTCGCTGACCTCCTGAAATTGCTCAGAGCCATCACCTGATCGCTTGATCGAATCCTGTCCTAACTCCTTCAGAACATTTCCCCGCAACTCTCCTCCTTCATCTCTTCTATCATCAACTCCTCACTCTCCTCTGGCTGTTTCCCAGCTGCCTTCAAAACTGCTCTAATTTCACCTCTTTTAAAAAAATCCTCCCCGGACCCCAATCTGGTTGAAAATTACAGACCGGTCTCTCTCCTCTCCTTTCTGTCCAAAACCCTTGCAGGGCAGACTGTGATCAACTGTCCGATTTCCTCACCCAGAACCGTCTCCTTGATGGTTATCAGTCTGGTTTCAAAGTTGGTCACTCTACTGAGACTGCCCTTCTGGCAGTTTCTGACACTCTCCAAGCTGCTAGAGCTGCCTCCCTCTCCTCGGTCCTCATCCTTCTCAATCTGTCTGTAGCATTCGACACTGTAAATCACCGGATTCTACTCTCCTCTCTTAACCAGCTTGGGATCAAAGCTCCTCTGCCTCTCTCAACCGGTGTTCTGCAGGGCTCGGTATTGGGTCCTCTTCTTTTCTCCATCTACACCTCCTCCCTTGGTCCGGTCATAGCCTCCCATGGATTCAAATACCATTCTATGCTGATGATACCCAGCTCTTCCTCTTCTTTCCACCTCGTGCATCAGACATCTCCGCACGCATTGCTGCCTGCCTGTTGGACATCTCTTCATGGATATATGATCACCAACTCCAACTCAACCTCTCCAAAACAGAGATTCTTTACCTCCCAGCTGGCCTGTCCTCCTGTCACGACCTCTTGATCAAACTGGACAACTCACTCATTTTGCCTAGCTTCTTTGCTAAGAGTCTAGGGGTAACAACTGATGCGAGTCTGTCATTCTCTCAACATATCGAAGCCATAACCCAGTCTTGCAGATATATCCTGCATAATATTTGAAGGATCCGTCCCTACCTCACTACTGACTCCACCCAACTACTTGTCCAGGCCATGGTGACTTCCCGTCTGGACTACTGCAACTCTCTTCGGTGTGGCCTTCCTGCTAATGCCATCAAACCTCTGCAGCTTCTACAGAATGCTGCTGCACATGTTGTGTTTGATTTGCCAAAGCGCTCCCATATATCTCCTCTATTCATCTCTCTGCACTGGCTTCCTATATCTGCCCGTATCAAATTCAAAACCCTGGTTACTGTGTACAAATGCCTCAATAGAACTGCTCCCTTTTATTTACAGGACTTAATCAACTGGTACACCCCATCCAGGCCCCTTCGCTCATCTACTTCTGCTCGCTTGGTGGTCCCGTGCACGAAAGGCAAAGCTCGGAGGTTCTCGGTTCTGGGTCCGTTGTGGTGGAATGACCTTCCCCTGTCACTCAGAACTGCGGAAACTCTGTCTGTTTTCAAGAAGGGTCTGAAAACCCACCTTTTCCAGATCCACTTCGCCCAAGATCTCTCCAGCTGATTTACGGTGTAACTGTTCACGCATCATAACTCCATAAGCATCCCCAGATACAACCTTTATCCAGTCAGTACTCTGGTATTGTACTTGCTCATTTGTGTATCTTAATTTAATTAAAAAAAAAACAATTAGTGTGGGTATCGGGATTTGTCTGTGTCTTATGTACCTACTTGAACGATGAACCTCGGTGCAGCAAGTGGTAGGGAACAAACTAGGTTTGCTTGAGACTTTCATGTCTGAAGCTATGTCTCCTTCTCTCAATGTAATGCATAAATTGTACTTTTGCTGAGATGTACATCACTTTGGACGAATAGATGTAAATTTAAATGTAAATATAATGCTTTTATAGAGCTATAAGTATGCCTACTGGTCACGGAGGAAAGGCACAAAAACTCCCAAATAAAAATTTGAGGGAGAAAAAAACCTCTGGGTCCAAGGTCCAGTGGCTGCCCACCCCTCCTGGGCATTCCAGATTAAATAAAACTTCTAATCCAGTTTTATCAGTAAGTAAGTAATAATGGCTTTGTTGCTGTATGGTATCTTGATTTTACAATTCAGCAAGGTATGTCTCGTCCATTATGGGAGTTGGTCATCATCTTCAGTCAGCATGGGGTGTGTCTGTGACTGCTGGCAAGCCTCCTCAGGTCTTTTATAGGGAGATTATGCTGTACAAGAAAAAGCTTGTTAGTTATTTACAACAAACAAATAAATGTAATATGCTTCCGTAAAGAGGTGGGAAAAACAATGTGGAATGCCTGAGTAAACACACACACACACACACATACATACATTTTCTGAACCCCTTGTCCCAGAAGGGGTCGCGGGGAACCAGAGCCTACCCGGCAACACAGGGCGTAAGGCCGGAGGGGGAGAGGACACACCCAGGATGGGACGCCAGTCCGCCACAAGGCACCCCAAGCGGGACTCAAACCCCAGACCCACCAGAGAGCAGGACCCGGTCCAACCCACTGCACCACCGCATCCCCCTGCCTGAGTAAACATGTAACTCTTTAGTGTGGATTTGAAAACAGAAACAGAAGGGGCATTTCTGACAGCAACTGGCAAAATATTCCACAGTTTAGGTACTCTATAACTAAAGGTGCAAAATCCTACTGAGGTCTTATTGATCACAGGTACTTTAAGGTAATCTGCATCCAATGAACAAAGATATCATCCTGAGATATAAGAATCAATAATCTCACAAAGGTTAGCCAGAGCAGTGCCATGTGCTGCCTTATAGGTCCAAAGTAGGATTTTATAATCGACTCTAAATGTAACTGGGAGCGAATGCAACGATTTAAGTGCCGGTGTGATATGGTTGTACTTCCTAGTTCTAGTAACAGTTCTCACAGCAAACTGTAGCCTGACAGCCCGATAAAAAAGTATTACAATAGTCCAACCTGCTTGAAACAAAAGCATGAACCAATTTCTCAGCATCCTGCCCACATAGCTATCACCATAATTTAACTGTTTCTTAAGTGAGGGAAGCACGATTTAGTGAAAGCATTTACATGAGATACAAATGACAGTTTCCCATGCAACAGGACACCTAAATCCTTCACACAATCTGTACGCTTGAAACTAATACCATCTGTGGGAAAGATTGGAGTGACTTAGTCAAGAGTTTTGGCATCACCACCCACCACAAGTAGCTCTGTTTTATTGGCATTTAGAGATAAAAAAATTTTTACTGTACTTTATTTGATATGCTGTGTCACCAGCAAATTGAAAATATTGCTAATCCTCGTATCCACGATAGATTAATACTGGAATCTAATTTGACACTGGCAATTGCAATTACAATTGCCACGCAGCTAGAGGCAGCTGATGCCCAGGCGAAAGAGATGTTTGCAAGCAGTTCTGCTCCGGTACAAGCCCTAAGCGCTACTCCTACTCCGGACAACAGCGTCCAACAGCCAGATCCAATGCATGTGTCTCATTAAAGATGTCTGCTTCTGGTCCTGCTCCGTCAGTTCAGACCTGCTTCCATTGTGGCTTTGATGGACATCTTGTTAATGCATGGAACTGCCCTGCTGCATCTGCTAAATGTAGGAATTTCAATAAGGTTGGATAATTTGCTGTTCTGCTCCTTCTTGTTCAGTGGATGCAATTGAATTACTGGAGGTCTGTTTTCTCTACCTGCCTGGACTAACGGAACGTCTGCTGTGTGATGTGGCCATTAATGTTTCACCAGCTGCTGCATCCGTGTCTCTTAAACTCACAGTCGACTATTATGCCTCACGGTCATTTTACGGAAACAAGTGTATAAACAGCATTTCACACTGCGCACTTACAGCCTCCTACTGTCCGTTTGCTTACTTATTCACGTAAACCGATTTCAGTGCTAGGCTGTTTACCTGCAACCCTGTCTAAATATGGCCTTACTTGTCCTGCTTACTTCTTCATCATCGATAATGGCGCAGCATTGCTAGGCATGTACTTGATTAAAGGACTTTAGTTTCAATTTGATGGACACAGTGCTGCCGCCACGACACTCTGCTCCAATTTGCGCCCTTTCCACCCCTCCATAACAGCATACTGCATTGGGCTGTGTAAGAAACTGTGTGAGAACACTCATAAGGTTAAAATTTTTCACTCTGTGCCCCCTGTCAGGCACAAATTGCGTTGCTTGTCTTTCTCTGTGCAGGACGCTGTTTCCGCAGAACTTGACCAACTTCTGCATGCAGGCATCATTGAAAGAATTGCTTCCTTTCCGTGGATCTCTCCAGTTGTAGTGGTTCAGAAGAAAACGGGGGGAATTTGTATGTGTGTGGATCTGTGAGAGCCCAATAAAACAATTATAGTGAATAGCTACCCGATGCCGCAGATGATGACACTACTGAGAGGTGAAACTATGTTTTCCACCATAGATTTATAAAGTGCGTATCACCAGGTAACTCTCCACAAAGACAGCAGGGACCTCACAGCCTTCATTACACATGAGGGTCTTTTCAGGTTCTATCAGATACCTTATGGCTTGGTTTCTGCTCCATCTGCGTTTCAGAAGATGACGACTGTCGTTCTTAAGGGACTCCGGAATATTGCAAACTATTTGGATGACATCATCATTTAGGGCGCTGACTGGAGGAACATGATCAAGCACTGAAGAATGTGCTGCAACATCTCAAAGACACTTGATTGCTGCTGAATGAGTCAAAGTGTCATTTCAGGAAGCTGAGCTTGAGATTTTTAGGACACACAGTCCAGGAACACCTCTCTGCAATAATCGATGCACGCGCGCCAGTGGATGCTGTTAAGTTGCATTCTCTGCTGGGTCTCCTTTCTTCGTAAAATAAATTCATTCCTAATTTTGCTTCTGTAGTGGTGCCTTTGTGTGCATGCCTGTGGGATGACAGTGAATTTTTCTGGTCTTAAGTAGCTAAAGACAGCTTGGCTGCAGTCAAACAGCTTCTTGTGAACAGTCCTGCTATAGCACAGTTTGACCGTGACCTGCAAGCTGTCATCACCACTGATACGTCTGATTATGGTTTGGGTGCCATCTTTTCACGGATACATGCTGATGGTCATGAACTTACTGTTGCTTTTGCATCTAGAACACTCACCCCAGCTGAACGAAAGTATTCCACAGCTGAGAAAGAGGCTTTGGCATGCATTTGGGCCGTCTAAAATTGAAAGACATATTCACAAAACCTGCGAATTGTTTGTCTGGCCTGCCTTTGCCGTGACCTTCCCCTGAACGAGAGATGGAATTTGAGTTGGTGGCTTTGCTATCTGGTGCTCTGACTGCCATCTTGCAGGAAGACTTTGCGGCTGCTTTGACTCACTGTTCTGAACTCTCTGTTCTGCGTACACAAATTGTGCATGGTTGGCCTTCTTCTCCCCTGCTTTGGATTCTGTGTTATGTCCATACTACAAACTACGGAATGAGCTCAGTGCGCAACATGACTTTGTGTTTAGAGGTTCTTGGCTGGTGGTACCTAAAGAAATGCGTGTGATGCTAGTTTCTATTGCATATGAAGTCACCAGGAAATTGTGCAAACGAAACAATGCCTACGTGAACTCTATTGGTGGCCTCAAATGGACGTGCTTGTGGCAGAGAAAAGTGCTGCTTGTCAGTTTTGTCTTTCTTTGGATAAGAATGCCAAATCTTCCGCTGTACCAGTCCAGCCCGTTCCTTTGCCTTCTTCACCTTGGGAAAAACTGGCGATAAACATTGTATCCCTTTCAAGATGGCTGTTTGGAATTGTCAATATGCCCTGATGTTCAAGAACTATTATAGTAAGTTGTCTGAAGTAGCCTTTACTGCATCTGTGGCAATGAGGCAAGTGACTGCTTTTCTTGCCTCTGTTTTCAGTAGACATGACAACCCAATGATACTGGTGACTGGCAATGGACCTCAGCTCACTCCGCCTGAGTTCGCTGCGTTCTTGAAAGACAGGGACATTCAGCATGTTCGTACATTGGTGTATTATCCTGCTGTAAATGGAGCTATTAAACACTTCCACCAGGTGCTTACAAGTACTATTCACTCAGCCATACTGTAATCAGCACCATGACAAGCAACAATGAATGACTTCCTCCAGATTTACTGCACTACACCGCATGCTGTGACAGGTGTCTCACTCTTTGCATTGTTTCATGGACTGAAAACGCACACTGGCCTTAATGTTCTGCAGCCTCCACCTTCTGGTCACGAGCCTGCACAAATGCACCAGTGCGTTTCAGCACAGCAGGTGTGTTTCAGCGTGAGCCTGATTGGCTGAAGAACTGTATACACTACTTACAGAATTACTGTGGACATTTAAGTGTTGTTGAAATGTTCATATTGCTATTTTGTTATAAGTTACTGGCATTTATTCAATGTGTTGTATAGTGTATTTTCATATACATGTGAAATGGTTGATTGATAACAAATGTAATGCTTGCTATTCCTATTTCATGTGCTGAGTGGTGACTACAGGAAGAATTCCTTTAAGTAAGAAGGGGATATGTGGTGTTCTTGCATTGGTGTACTGCTAGTTGGTGTTTGGGGTTTTGCGATGCGATTAGAGAGATAGTAGAGAAATAGTAGAGTGAGAAGAAGAAAAGAGAGTGTGTGCATGTGGTGATGTTTACTTGATGTTGTTGCTATGTATGTTTATCTTTATTAAAATCTTTGAAGAATAATTCTCCTGTTTCCCTTGCCTACTGAAGACACAACAGTATGCAGTTCGGGCTCTTGCCACATATTAAGTGACCCCTTACGGTATACAACTTTTCAGTTCGGGAGGTTGAGAAGCTCAAGCAGGTTATTAGTATGGCAGTATAAAGTTGGCTGGGAGGGCCATGCTGTTTAAGTAGCATAGCGTTATATGGTAAGGTCATGTTGGAGTTGCCGGTGACAAGTCTGGTGGAAGAGTACAATTCACACACACACACATTTTCAGAACCGCTCATCCCATACGGGGTCACCGGAGCCTACCCGGTAACACAGGGCGTAAGTCCGGAGGGGCAGGAGACACACCCAGGACGGGACGCCAGTCCGTCGCAAGGCACCCCAAGCGGGACTCGAACCCCAGACCCACCGGAGAGCAGGACTGCGGTCCAACCCACCGCACCCCCGAGTACAATTCAGTTTAATTCAATTTATTTTTATAGAGCGCTCTTCTCACGCAGTGACACAGAGCGCTTTAACACAGGCATAAGGCAAGAAAAACAAATACATCAGATAAGAAACAAAAAAGACAGTTTACTAATGACTACCATAATACAGTACTTTTATAGAGCTGTAAGTATGCCTACTGGCCATGGAGGAAAGGAACAAAAACTCCCAACTGAAAGTCAAGGGGGAAAAAACTTCTGGGGGTCCAAGGGCCAATGGTTGCCTACCCCTCCTGGGCATTCCAGATTAAATAAAACTTCTAATTCAGTTAACAAGTAATAATGATATTGTTGCTATATGGTATCTTGAATCTCCAGCTTAACATGATACATTTCATCTGTCATGGCAGTTGATCATCATCTTCAGTCAGCATGGGGTTCGTCTGTCACCACCGGCCAGCCTCCTCAAGTCTTATGTAGCGAGACAATGTTCAACAAGAAGAAAGAACACACACAGTCTGAAACCGCTTGTCCCAAGCAGGGTCACAGCAAACCAGAGCTTAACCCAGCAACACAGGGAGGAAGGTGGGAGGGGACACACCCAGGGCGGGACACCAGTCTGTTACAAGGCACCCCAAGTGGGACTTGAACCCCAGACCCACCAGAAAGCAGGCACAGGCCAAACCCGCTGCACCACCATGCCCCCATGAAGAAAGAACAGAGTTACTAATTTATAACTTAAGTTAATTTAATATGCATTTGTATAAAGCTGGTAAAAACAAACACAGGCAAGTGGAATTACATTTCGAGGTGGAATGCCTGAGTGAACATGTAAGTCTTTAGTCTGGATTTGAAACTGAAACAGAAGGGGCATTTCTGACAGTAACTGGCAAAGTATTCCGCAGTTTAGGTGCTCTATAACTAAAGGCACAACCTCCTACTGAGGTCTTATTGATGACAGGTAACCTGCATCCAATGAATGAAGATATCGTCCTGGGATATAAGAATCAATAATCTCACAAAGGTAAGCTGGAGAAATGCCATGTACTGTCTTATAGGTCAAAAGACGGATTTTATAATCGACTCTAAATGCGACTGGGAGCCAATGTAACGATTTAAGTACCAGTGTGATATGCTCATACTTCCGAGTTCTAGTGACAATTCTCGCAGCAGAATTTTGTACCAGCTGTAGCCTGGATACAGTTTGGTATGGACAACCCGACAATAAAGCATTACAATAGTCCAGCCTGCTTGAAACAAAAGCATGAACCAGTTTCTCAGCATCCCGTCTACATAGGAATCGCCATAATATAGCTATGTTTCTTAACTGAAGGAAGCATGACTTAGTCAAAGCATTTACATGAGGTACAAGTGTGTGAGGGTGGGTCTGGAGCTAACTCTAGCAGAGTCAAAGGATGAGGTAGTCAAAAAGGTGGTGCCATCGGTTAGGACAGGTAGGAGGTGGAACCCCAGAGATGCGGTCCAAAGTGCAAAAAGGGCTCTGATGTTGTCGGATGTGGTTGGATACATTCAGAGGGCAGGACGGCAGGGTTTGGCTCTGGCAACATGCGGTGATTGTGGAGTGCTGCCCCAGAAGCAGACAAACAGCGGCTAGTTGTTGAGCAGATATGGGAACAGGAAGACGAGGCGCGGCGTGCAAAGGTGGCCACATTAGTTAAGCAGGGTCACTGGGTGAACTGGGAAGGCGTGGAGAAGAGAAACTCATGCTGGCAAGATGTATGGGCTATGGAGGCAAGTTGCCTTAAGTTCATTGTTGGGTCAACTTATGATGTGCTGCCAACACCACAGAATGTTAAGCAATGGGCAGGGGTTGATAGTCCTTGTAAGTTCTTGTAAGTGGTGTGGCAATGCTGAGGCACGTTTTGTCAGGGTGTAAGGTTAGTTTGGGGCCGGATTGCTATACTTGGTGCCATAATCAAGTTCTTAGATGTTTGACAGGTGTTCTTTAGAGCAAGCAACAGGTGGTGAATTCCTTGCCTGTTTGCAGTATGGCTAAAGCAATTGGTTTTGTGCGGGCAGGAGAAAGTAGCATTGAATTAGGAATGTCAGCTGACAGTTAGTAGTCTGGGTTAAATTGCAGCTGGTGACCCATAACAGCAGTAGTTACAGCAGCCTCTTGGTGCGAAGACTCGGGGTGCAAAGGACAAGAGAGTCTACCTGTGGGAGTCCACTGAGGATGGCTACCAGCATCATGTTCCACGAGTGATGTTGCGTCAAACATGTCGACCATCAAAGTTGTTTACGGCAACTGAGCTGTGCAACGTCGCAACCACCGGACATCTGGATGCTCCTGCTGCTACAGTAACCTGGTTTATCCTCATCTGTCAAACCTTCTATCCTGCTTTAATTTCCCACGGGACTTTGGAACTGCCAGTCTGCAGTGAGAAAGGTTGACTTCATACCAGCCTACGTCTCACAGCTCTCACTGGACCTCCTGGCCCTAACTGAAACCTGGATCACCTCAGACAACACTACCCCACCTGCAGCTCTCTCCACTAACTACTCCTCCTCTCACACCCCTCGTCCCTTCAGCAATCTCTCTCACCTTCCCGCTTTGCCTCTGCCACGCTGTCTGCTCTCCTTTCTGCTGCACAATTCTCAGATCTATGAACAGACAATGCTAGTAACATTTTCCTCTCTGCCCTATTTTCCTCCCTTGACTCTCTCTGTCCACTATCTTCCAGACCAGCACGCCCCAATGCCACCCCATAGCTGACTGATACGTTACGTGCTAACAAGACCAAATTCTGGGCTGCAGAGTGAAGATGGTAAAAATCCAAGACTCGCTCGGACCTGGATGCATACCAATTACTCTTAGCTACTTTTCACTCTGCCATCTCTTCAGCTAAAACCTCCTTCTACCATAACAAAAAACTGTCTGCATCTAAAAAACCACAAAGACTCTTTGCCACCTCTCATCCCTTCTGTGTCCTCCACCACCCCCTCCCCCTTCTTCTCTCATTGCCGTTGGCTTTTCTTTGTTTTTCAGAAACAAAGTCAATGCAATTATGGACATGTCCTCAGCATCACCCTGCCCGATTTGTGCTGGACCTCCCTGTGAAGTCATGCTCTCCAAATTCAAATCACTCTCTGAATCTGAAATCTCTGACCTCCTGATTTCACACAGAGCCACTATCTGCTCGCTTGATGATCCCATCATCACTCCTAGAGAACATCTCCCTGCAACTCTCCACATTCATTTCTAAAATCATCAACTCCTCATTCTCTTCTGGCTGTTTCCCAGTTGCCTTCAAAACTGCTTCCATTTCACCTCTGCTAAAGAAACCCTCCCAGGATCCCAGCTCGATTAAAAACTACATACCAGTCCTTTCCTTCCTGTCTAAAACTCTAGAGCGGGCGGCCTGTGATCAACTATTTAAATTCCTCACCATCTGGAACCATCTCCTCGATGGTTATCAGTCTGGTCACTCCACTGAGGTGGTGCTTCGGGCGGTGTCTGATGCCTTCTAATCAGCTAGAGCCACCTCCCTCTCCTCGGTCCTCATGCTCCTAAATCTGTCTACAGCATTTGGAACTGTCAAACACCAAATTCTACTCTCCTCTCTTAGTCAGCCTGGGGTCAAAGGAGAGGCACTAAGATGGTTTGAGTCCTACCTATCAGACAGATCCTATCAAGTGGTCTGGCGGAGCTCTCATTCTTCTCTGCATCTCTCAACTGGTGTCCCGCTGGGCTCGGTACTGCGTCCTCCTCTCTTCTCGATCTACACCTCCTCTCTCAGCCTGGTCATAGCCTTCCATGGATTCAAATACTGCTATGCTGATGATACCCAGCTCTTCTGCTCCTCTCACAGAGTGGAAGGGATAATGAATGGTTACTACTCTACTTTATGTCATGCCATCCCCTGTAGGCGATATTCCCAAGCATACTTCTAAGCTATGTAAAACCTATTTGGTAAAGAAACAGGAGACTGGAGTCCTGTCTTAGATGTATTGAGCAGAACAATGGAGGATTCTTTTATGAATGTACTTTGATTTATAGAACAGTTATATGAATAAAAACTAATGTTATGGCATTTTCAATGTATTGGCTGTCATATCTAATCAACTTTAATGTTACCTTTGTAGCCTCTATGCAATCTGCTGTCATGTTGTGTTTGTGTATTTGGGGTGTAAAGTTTATTGGTGTAAAATAGTTGTATAAATATGGAGAGGGTTATGGTTTGTAATCTGACATTTTTTTTTTGTTCCTATATTGTAAGTTTTTTTTTGGTTTTTCATTGGCAAGAAAAATGTCATTTAAGGACTGCCCAATCGGTGCTGGTTGGGAAAGTGTGCGCGACCATCTGGGACTGGAAGTTTGGGGGAAAGAGGTGGAAAAAGAGGGAGTAGGAAGGAGAGGCTAGAAAACCGCATGGGGAGAAAGGAAGTTATTTTGGAGACCGGGCTAGGAGAACAAGCCGGTTTGGGTTCAGTTTCACTCTCATGTTTTGATCAGCTACTCGAGCCTAACAGCCAGTGAGCATGCGGGGGGAGGTTAGTTGGTTGTGATTAGTTTAAGGGAAAGGGGGGAATTCAGCACATGTGCCACGGAAGGCACCGTTGTACCGAGTTTCCGGAGCTGTGACCTCTAGTGTGGCAGTGGAGGTGCCGGGGTTTTGCCAGCACGACTGGACTGCAGAGAGAGTGTCGCCAGGACTCGCCATCACCGCTCCACCCTCACCGGAGAGAGAAAGAATGTGAGGACAGGTCACTGTTGGTTACCTGCATCGCATGGAACAGTGAGTGAGTAACGGTGGAGTACTTCCCTTGGTGGTGGACGAAGAGGTACAGCAAGCATGCCAATGAGACAGTACCAGAGACTGAGTCATATAATAAAAACCCTGGGTACAAGTATTAATTTTCTCTGTCATTGAGAGTACTGTAATGTTTATATGTGTGGACTAGTAGTTTAATATTAAATATTTGTTAGATTTATATTTAATCTGGATGTTGTGACATTCTGTGTGTGTGTGTGTGTAAATGGGTTTTACTGGGAAAGGAAAAGGTGGCTCAGGTTGCTAAGTGTGATACATGGGAGGTTTACACTTACAATATAACAGTATAGCTGCACAACACTAACTGGGCCTCTCCTCACCCTAGTGAGAGTCATACCCTGTAGTTGGGGAAGCAACAGTAGACGCATCCCCAAAGTTGGTTGTTGTAGGCACCACTGATTCACCTCCGATGCTAATGTTAAAAAAAACATTAGAATTGAGTGGGTGGGCTACACCTTGATGAATAAAGGTATCACACACACATTTTCAGAACCGCTTGTCCCTTACGGGGTCACGGGGAACCGGAGCCTACCCGGCAACACAGGGCGTAAGGCCGGAGGGGGAAGGGGACACACCCAGGACGGGACGCCAGTCCGCCGCAAGGCACCCCAAGCGGGACTTGAACCCCAGACCCACTGGAGAGCAGGACTGCGGTCCAACCCACTGCGCCACCGCACCCCCAATAAAGGTATCATGTTCTATCAAAATTATGAGCATGTCCTTATAATTCCAGACTTCTGCATGTATAAAATATTTGTATTAATAAATAAAAAGCAAGCAGTGGGAGCCCATTCCCATTTCTCAAGGGGAAAAATGTACTCAGCTCATCTCAAAAGGAACAACAAACATTACATTACTTCTTCATTTCTTCATTCACCAGATGCTTTTCTCCAAAGTGATGTATATCTAAAAGAAAAACACAAAAAATGCATTAGATCAATAGAAGGAGAGATTCGACTGCAGACACGTGATTCAAGTTTCAAGTTTATTGTCATAGATGCAAGTACCATGTACATCCACCCATCCATCCATCCATCTTCCTCCGCTTATCCGGGACCGGGTCGCGGGGGCAGTAGTTCGAGCAGAGCCCCCCAGACTTCCCTCTCCCCGCACACCTCCTCCAGCTCCTCTGGGGGAACCCCAAGGCGTTCCCAGGCCAGCTGGGAGACGTAGTCTCTCCAACGTGTCCTGGGTCTGCCCTGAGGCCTCCTCCCAGTGGAACATGCCCGGAACACCTCCCCAGGGAGGCGTCCAGGAGGCATCCGGAACAGATGCCCGAGCCACCTCAACTGGCTCCTCTCGATGCGGAGGAGCAGCGGCTCTACTCCGAGCTCCTCCCGGGTGACTGAGCTCCTCACCCTATCCCTAAGGGTGCGCCCAGCCACTCTGCGGAGGAAACTCATTTCTGCCGCTTGTATCCGCGATCTCATTCTTTCGGTCATGATCCAGAGTTCATGACCATAGGTGAGGGTAGGACCGTAGATCAACCGGTAAATTGAGGGCTTCGCCTTACAACTCAGCTTCTTCTTCACCATAACAGACCGGTACAATGACAGCATTACTGCGGACGCCGCACCGATCCGTCTGTCAACATGCCGCTCCATTTTTCCCTCACTCGTGAACAAGACCCCGAGATACTTAAACTCCTCCACTTGAGGGAGCAACTCCCCCCTCCCTCTAACCTGGAGGGGGCAATCCACCTTTTTCCGACTGAGAACCATGGCCTCGGATTTGGAGGTGCTGATTCTCATCCCCGCTGCTTCGCACTCGGCTGCAAACCTCTCCAGTGCACGCTGTAAGTCTTGATTCGATGAAGCCAACAGGACCACATCGTCCGCAAAAAGCAGAGACGAGATCCTGCAGCCACCAAAAAGACACCCTCTGTTCCCTGGCTGCGCCTAGAAATTCTGTCCATGAAGATAATGAACAGAATCGGTGATAAAGGGCAGCCCTGGCGGAGTCCAACACGCACCGGGAACAGGTCTGACTTACTGCCGGCAATGCGAATCAAGCTCCTACTCCGGTCATACAGGGAACAAACAGCCCGTAGTGGCGAACCCTGAACCCCATAATCCCAAAGTACCTCCCACAGGATGCCACAAGGGACACGGTCGAACGCCTTTTCCAGGTCCACAAAACACATACGGACTGGTTGGGCAAACTCCCATGAACCCTCCAACACCCTAGTGAGGGTATAGAGCTGGTCCAGTGTTCCACGGCCAGGGCGAAAACCGCATTGCTCCTCCTGTATCCGAGGTTCGACTATCGGTCGGATTCTCCTCTCCAGTATCCTGGCGTAGACTTTCCCAGGGAGGCTAAGGAGTGTGATCCCCCTGTAGTTGGAACACAATCTCCAGTCCCCTTTCTTAAAAAGAGGGACCACCACCCCGGTCTGCCAGTCCAGAGGTACCGTTCCCAAGCTCCACGGGATGCTGCAGAGGCGTGTCAGCCAAGACAGCCCCACAACATCCAGAGACTTGAGAAACTCGGGGCGGATCTCATCCACCACCGGAGCCTTGCCACCGAGGAGATTTTTGACTACCTCAGCAACTTCAGCCAGGGTAATAGATGAGTCCCCTTCCGAGTCCCCAGCCTCAGCTTCCTCTACGGAAGGCATGTCAGAGGGATTGAGGAGATCCTCAAAGTACTCCTTCCACCGCCCGAGGACATCCTCAGTTGAGGTCAGCAGCACACCACTTCCACTATAAACAGTGTTGGCGGAACACTGCTTCTCCCCTTCTGAGTCGCCGGACGGTTTGCCAGAATCTCTTTGAGGCCGACCGAAAGTCTTCCTCCATGGCCTCACCGAACTCCTCCCAGGCCCGAGTTTTTGCCGCGGCGACTGCCAGAGCTGCGCTCCGTCTGGCCCGCCGGTACCCGTCAGCTGCTTCAGGAGTCCCATGAGGCGACTGCCAGGCCCGATAGAACTCCTTCTTCAGCTTGACGGCATCCCTTACCTCCAGTGTCCACCACCGTGTTCAGGGATTGCCGCCGCGACAGGCGCCGGAGACTTTATGGCCGCAGCTCCGAACCGCCGCTCCAACAATGAAGGTGTGGAACATAGTCCATTCGGACTCAATGTCCCCAGTCTTCCTCGGGACCTGGTTGAAGCTTTGTTGGAGGTGGGAGTTGAAGACCTCTCTGACAGGGGCCTCCGCCAAACGTGCCCAACAGACCCTCACTATGCGTTTGGGCCTGCCAGGTCTGTCCAGCTTTTTCCCCAGCCATCGAATCCAACTCACCACCAGGTGGTGATCAGTTGACAGCTCAGCCCCTCTCTTCACCCGAGTGTCCAAGACATATGGCCGAAGGTCAGAAGAAACGACTACAAAGTCGATCATCCACCTCCGACCTAGGGTGTCCTGGTGCCAAGTGCACTGATGGACAGCCTTATGCATGAACATGGTGTTTGTTATGGACAAACCGTGACTAGCACAGAAATCCAATAACAACTCACCACTCGGGTTCAGATCAGCGAGGCCGTTCCTCCCAAGCACACCCCTCAGGTGTCACTGTTGCTGCCCACGTGGGCGTTAAAGTCCCCCAGTAGAACGACAGGGTCCCCAGTGGGAGCGCTTTCCAGCACGCCCCCCAGGGACTCTAAAAAGGCCGGGTACTCTGCACTGCCACTAGGCGCATAAGCACAAACGACAGTGAGAGACCATTCTCTGACCCGAAGGCGCAGGGAGACGACCCTCTCGTTCACCGGGGTAGACTCCAACACATAGTGGCTGAACTGGGGGGCTATTAATAAGCCCACACCTGCCCGCCGCCCGGGCAACGCCAGAATAGTGGAGAGTCCACCCTTGATCGAGAAGAGTGGTTCCAGAACCCAAGCTGTGAGTGGAAGTGAGCCCGACTATATCTAGACGGTATCTCTCAACCTCCTGCACTAGCTCAGGCTCCTTCCCCGCCAGTGAGGTGACATTCCAAGTTCCAGAAGCCAGAGTTGGCGCCTCAGGTTTGGGTCGGCTGGGCACTCGGCCCCGACCACCGCCCAAATCCCAACGCACTGGCCCCTTACGGCCTCTCCGGCAGGTGGTGAGCCCACCGAAGGGTGGCGCCACGTCTTGGCTTCAGGCTAAGCCCAGCTAGGCCCCGTGGGCGTAGACCTGGCCATGCCAGGCCTGGCTCCATGGTGGGGCTCCGGTGACCCCCCGTTGACCCCATACCAGGCAGGGTAAACGAGAGCCTTGATTTTATAGTCATAAGGGGGTTTTGAACCACGCTTTGTCTCGTCTGTCACCCAGGACCTGTTTGCCATGGGATACCCTACCAGGGGCATATAGCCCCAGGCAACATACCTCCTGAGATCATTCAGGCACTCAAACCCCTCCACCATGTTAAGGTGGCGGTTTGCGGAGGGGCAAACCGTGAAGAATTTGTATTGAAATCCAACGACAGCACCCCGTCCATCTCTACTACGGTTCAGTATGGTGTGCCGCAGGGCTCCGTGTTGGGTCCATTACTTTTCTCACTTTATCTGTTACCACTGGGTGATATTATTCGCAAGCACAATGTTAATTTCCATTCGTATGCTGATGACACACAGCTTTACGTATCGTTCAAGCCTGATGATCCATCACATGTGGTGTCATTAACTAATTGTTTTACCAGTATAAAATTATGGATGAGTAATAATTTTTTATCTCTAAATGCCAGTAAAACAGAGGTACTTGTGGTGGGTGGTGATGCTAAAACTCTCGACACAATCACGTCAATTTTTACAACAAATGGTATTACCTTCAAGCATACCAATTGTGTCAAGGATTTGGGTGTCCTGCTGGATGGAAAGCTGTCATTTGTATCGCATGTAAATGCTTTGACTAAGTCGTGCTTCCTTCAATTAAGAAGCATAGCTAAAATGCGGCGATTCCTTTGTAGACAGGATTCTGAGAAACTGGTTCATGCTTTTGTTTCCAGCAGGCTGGATAACTGTAATGCTTTATTGTTGGGTTATCCGTACCAGACTGTATCCAGGCTACAGTTGGTACAAAATGCTGCTGCAGAATTGTTACTAGGACTAGGAAGTACAACCATATAACACCGGTACTTAAATCCTTGCACTGGCTCCCAGTCTCTTATAGAGTTGATTATAAAATCCTACTTTTGACCTATAAGGCAATACATGGCATTGCTCTGACTTACCTTTGTGAGATCATTAATCTTTATATCCCAGGACAATATCTCCGTTCATTAGATGCAGGTTACCTTAAAGTACCTGTGACCAATAAGACTTCAGTAGGAGGTCACGCCTTTAGTTATAGAGCACCTAAACTGTGGAATAGTCTACCAGTTACTGTCAGAAATGCCCCGTCTATTTCTGTTTTCAAATCTCGACTTAAGACTTATATGTTCACTCAGGCATTCCACCTCGTAATGTAATTCAACCTGCCTTGGTTATTTATTTTATCACCTTTACAAAAATGCATTTTAAATTTACTTAAGTAACAAATTACTAACTCTGTCCTATCTTCTCATTGAGCACTACCTTGCTACATAAGACCTGAGGAGGCTGGCCAGTGGTGACAGACGAATCCCGTGCTGACAGAAGATGATGTCCATCTCCCGTGACGATCGAGATGTTCCATGCCGAGTCAGGGATCCAAGATGCCATTCACCAACATTATAATTACTTGTTCAACACTGGCTTACAAATCTAGAATGCTCAAGAAGGGTGGGCTACCACTGGCCCGTGGACCCCCAGAGGTTTTTTTTTTCTCCCTCAACTTTCAGTTGGGAGTTTTTGTTCCTTTCCCCGGTGGCCAGTAGGTATACTTATAGCTCTATAATAAGTTCTTCATTATGGTAGTCATTAGTTGACCGTCTTCTTTGTTTGTATCTGTTTTTCTTGCCTTTGTCTGTGTTAAAGCACTCTGTGTCACTGCGTGAGAAGAGCGCTCTATAAAAAAAATAAATAAATAAAATAATTTAAAAAAAAATGAAGTGTTCACTCTCTGTAGTTGAGAATACTGTAATGTTTAGGTATGAATTATCAGTTCTTATATTAAACGTTCTTTGGTTTTGTACTAACTGTCATGTGATATTCTGTGTGTTTGTAATGTTTTTTGGGAAAGGAAAAGGCTGTGGTTGCTAAGTGTGATGCATGGGAGGTCTAATCTCACAATATAATAGTACAGCTTTGCACTGTGCTAACTGGGCCTCTCCTCACCCTAGCAAGAGTCATACACTTCAGATTGGAAAGTAACAGCAAATGCATCCCAGAGTTATGTTGTCATAGACACCACCAATTCACCTCCCATGCTAATACTGAAAATCCAGAATTGAGTGGGTGGGCTACAACTATTTCATTTGTTTTTTTTTTTTTTTTTTCACAGATAGGTGAAGAAAGACTTTGTTTTGGGTTGTGGTCCCTTTTTGCTTCCATGTTTTCAGTTAGAAAGTTGCTTGCCTTAAAGGGTTAAGTTAGGCTTTTTCTTTGTGAATACTCTTAACTTGCGTAAGTTTTTCTTTTTGTCTCTTTATTTTGTGCACTCTGATTGTTCTCTCTTTTACATGAACATAAACACACTCCTTTTTGTGCACACTACTTGCTGTCTTGTCAATTCATAACTCATAACTTGGTACAAAATGTTATTTTACACTGCTCTACACCCTAGACAAGGTTGTAACATAATCCTTTCCCCACACTTGTTTTCCCAGCAGCAGAAGAAAAAAGGTTTTTGGACATCCCTGTGGACATGACGTGATACAACAAGGAAAACACAGGAGAGAAACTAATACATACAGTACACTGTATTTCTTTGTTGTTTGATTATTATATTTTACTATATACATTATAATTATACATAACAAACATTTTACATTATAACAAAATTCATTCAGTTGTAAATTATCATACACACACTGTCTGAAATTGCTTCTACACAGGGCGCAAGACTGGAGGGGGAGGGAACACACGCCAGACAGGATGCCAGTCCACTGCAAGGTACCCCATGTGGGACTTGAACCCCAGACCCGCCACACAGCGGGACCTGGCCAAGCCCACTGCTGTCACACCACCACACATCCCTGGAAATAATCATATGTCAATCCAATTTGTTTCTATAACACTGAAGTCATTAAAAAACAAACAAAATGCTTATTAAACATCAATGAATGACTGTGGAAATCCAACACTGTGAAAATCCACCACTGTGGAAAATTAAAAGGCAAAAGGAGAAGTAGAGGAGATCTTCATCAGATAGTGTGTACAGTTTCTAGTGTGAAATGAAATGGAAGTAGTGTGTAGCGTTCATTTCTACAGGAGCAGCAGAGAAGGAAGTGGGTGAGAAACTGAACTTCTGGGCTCTGACTCTGGTCATTCAAACAGGCAAGAACATTACTCGTCCATATCAAATGTAATAATATAGGTAGCACAGCTGTCTTACAGCAGCTGGGTGATGCAAGAGAATGTGGGTTTGATCCCTGGTTAGTCTGTGTGGAGTTTGCATGTTTTCCCTATGTCTGTGTGGGTTTCCTCCCACAGTCCGAAGACATGCTGGTCAAGTTCCCCCACAGTGTGTGAGTGACACAGAGAGTAGTGTCTCTAGCAGTGTAAGTCACCTTGGTGAATAAGGTGCGTGGGCTAGTAACACTACATAGTATCCATTGTAAGCTGCTTTGCAGAAAAGTGTTTGCTAAGTGAACAAATGTACTGTTGACCATGTCTGCACCTCAACCAGCAGCACCTGGTATTAATCAAAGCACTTTGCTATAAAACACCCCTCAGTCTCTTCCCAGTTGCAGAATCTCATTAGAGACAACCGTCCCCTCTATGGCCTACCTTGCCTTGGTTTTCCTATGTCCTGTTCTTCTTCGTTCCCCAGCCCCGCTCCACGTCTCTTCAGTAACGACCACCTGCTGTGTTCTCTGGCCATGACTACTGATCCTCGCTCCCACTCTGACTGCCGCACGACCAACTCTTTGCCCCAGACAACAACAACATGCCCAATCCCTTGGTTCTAAATAAACAATCCTGCACTTATTCTCTGTGTGTTTTATAAAGTGGAATGACTACAGCCAATTATGGAACTTAGGATCTGTACACCCCTGCACCATCAATGTACACATTTTCTAAGAAAAAAGTTACCCACACTGAAAAAGGAAGATCACCCTCTCTAACCCCTGGTTCTCTATTTTATTACCTATAGTTCCCTGCACATTGCATGTGGTTGAAGTTTTACAAGCAAAAAAGTACAATGTGTCTTCATACGACATATTGAGAATTTTTTGGAATTTTTATATCACAAGATATACGACATGAAGAATCAACAGAATAAAAGAGTGAAAAGACTTGCTCACATCAGTAGAGTAACAGGAGTATCAGAGATGGGAGCTGGAGAGACACGGAACTTCTGGACTCTGACTCTGTTCATCTTACCTGGTGAGAACTACAGTAACCATTAGCAATTAATATATTTTCATTATAAGAAATGTGAAACATAACAATTTACTGTGATGTTTAGCATTACATGGTTAAGAGGATAAAGCATTTTTAAGTATTTTGTCAGGAGTGTTTATTTTCAAGATTGTCATTATGTGGCACATTGGTTAAAAAAAATTAGATCAGATGTATTTCTTTCTTTGATTTTCACCATTTCCTGTAAGTAGGTATGATAACAGTAGAAATCTAAATATATGCATATGATTGTTTAATTACTCAACTGATGTTTGATCTTACTACTTTTAATTACAGCTGGGGAGTGAGGTGGCATAGTGGGTTTGGCCTCTGTCTGCACTCTGGTGGGTCTGGAGTTCGAGTCCTGCTTGGGGTGCCTTGCGATGGACTGGAATCCCGTCCTGGGTGTGTCACCTACCCCTTGGCCTTGCGCCCTGTGTTGCTGGGTTACGCTTCACCTTGCCGTGACCCTGCTTTGGACAAGCAGTTTCAGTGTGTGTGTGTGTAATTACAACTGAATATACTGTAAAGGTGGTTCTGAAGGGTACAGTAGTAGAGCCCATACTGTTCATTTATGCTGAAGATTTCCAAGGCATATCTGAGGAGGAGGAGGAGGAAGTCAGTTATGCTTCTTTTTGGTTTAAAAAAAAGAAACCACCAAAGAAGTGAGTGCAGAATTTGGCTCATACTGGCTCATTTACATCCATAAAATAACATCATTAACATAGGGGCCAAAGCATAGAATATTGCTTGGAAAAAATGAGACAGTATCAGAAATAAATTGTGGACACATTAGACTGTTACATGACAGGTGATTTTGGGATAAAAAGATCCTGTTAAACAAGTACATTAAAATAGTTCATTACATAATTTAATTATTGTTGCCTAAAGAGCGTGATGTTCATGCTGGTCTGTGGTTCTGTCCAGGTCTGCAGGCAGTGAGCAGCAGACCCATGATGATGGGGTCATCTACAGCTCTGTGTCTCAGTAAGTCTCTCAGTTACCTTTAGAGTCCAGCTCAAGACAACATTTGATGGAGGCATGAAGTATTTTATAGCCAAAAAAAAATCAGTTTGAATGCCAAAAAGAATAGGTCATGAAGGTATTTAAGTGGAGAATTTCATTGCATACGGATAAGTATGTCACACTTTGATAACATTAATATAAAAGAGGGTGAAACGTGTACTGTGAACATTTTTTTTCTATTGTGTTTAGCCTGTAAACAGGTTTTAAAACACACCAATTGTAAAGGTGTGAACAACACATGTGAAGTGTCATTTCTTTACCAGCAAAGGTCAGTGAAGAGTTTCTCTGCAGTCAACAGCACAGAAACAGAGTCTGAAGATCCAGCTCTGAAATTTCCATCCTGAACTGTTTTCACACATGATTCTGTTATATGTTGTTTCCAACTCAGTGCTTGTGTTTTGTGTTCACAGGACTGTGTCTTTTAATTTAATAGCACTCTTGGAAACATATTACCATGGAATACCAAAAAGTAGAGTGCTGACTGAAAGTGTGCACAAACAACCAAAAATGAACTTGGACATGTTTTACTGTACCATTCGGACACAGAAGTTAACTGCAATGATCCCAACAGCAGAGTACAAATGATAATTATAATAATAATAATAAAACAACCACCCTCCGGAATCATTGGACCACCATCCACGTCCCCAGCAAACACAAAGTTACTCTCCCAGACCCGGCATGCTCAGTGTGCCTTAGCCCCTCATTTGTTTTAGGCTTCATAAGTTTTAAGCAAAGTGGAAGTGGTAGTGGTATAGAGACAAAAATAAGGTATTCAAAATTCAAAGATTAAAGTGCCCAGGAATTCCCCTCCAAGGAATTCTGGTGTGTTACAATAGGCCTGTGTGAGGTATTTTCAATAACTGTAATAATGTAGTGCTCTCTTTGTACAGTACATTTTTAAAGGAACAAATAATATGTATGTTGTGACTCTGCTGGGCAAGTAGTTATCAACACTGAGTGACAGTACACTACAACATTTTTTTAATAAAATGCCCCAACACAGTCTGTGAAATACAGAGTTTTAAATGCAAAGTGAAAAATAAAATGATCTGTCAAATCATATTTAGGTAAAAATTGAGTGTTAGAATTTCACTCTTCTGAATCAAGGAAAATTTAGAAGAAATGTTCTGTCTTGTGCTATTCAATGTCAGCCTAAAGCCTGCTTAAAGTTGGGCAGTCCGGTGGCACAGTAAGTACCGCTGCTGTCTCACTGGGGGTTTGAGCAGGGGATTAGTCTGTGTGGCATTTGCATGTTCTCCTCATGTCTGCGTGGGTTTCCTCCCACAGTCTAAAGACATGCTGTTCAGGTTCCCCCATAGTGTGTGAGTGACACAGAGAGCATGTGTTCTATTGATATATGGCTGAGTGACCCATTGTAAGTAGTGTATTGTAACCAGTGTAAGTCACAGTGGTGAATAAGTTGTGTGGGCTCATAACGCTACATAGCAGCTGTTCTAAGTCGCTTTGGAGAAAAGCGTCTGCTAAGTGAATAAATGTAAACTTGAAGAAATTTTTTAAATTTGTTCAGGTATATGATTAACGAAGCTGCAACATGTGTACAGGCAACCCCTGGCTAACGAACATTTCACTTACGTATAACCAGTAGTTACGAATCACCCCCTTACTGACTCAAAGTTAATTTTTTTGTTACCTTTAAGTGACAATTAAATGAAAACTTTACAATTAAGCCTATTACATAAAAGAAAATTTGAGTTACATACAATGGTTTATCTCCTCCGTGAACCGCCACCTTATCGTGGTGGAGGGGTTTGAGTGCCTGAATGAGTCCAGGAGCTATGTTGTCTGGGGCTACATGCCCCTGGTAGGGTCTCCCATGGCAGACAGGTCCTGGATGACAGACGAGACAAAGCGCGGTTCAAAAACCCCTTATGACAAAAAAATCAAGGCGTCCGTTTACCCCGCCCGGTATGGGGTCACCGGGGCCCCACCCTGGAGCCAGGCCTGGGGGGGGGGCTCGCATGCGAGCGCCTGGTGGCCAGGTCTATGCCCACGGGGCCTGGCCGGGCTCAGCCCGAAGCCACAACGTGGAGCCGCTCTTCGGTGGGCTCACCACCTGCCGGAGAAACCATAAGGGGCCGGTGCGTTGTGATTTGGGCGGTGGTCGGGGCCGAGTGCCCGGCCGACCCAAACCTCGGGCGCCAACTCTGGTTTTTGGGACTTGGAATGTCACCTCACTGGCGGGGAAGGAGCCTGAGCTGGTGCGGGAAGTTGAGAGATACCGTCTAGATATAGTCGGGCTCACTTCCACTCACAGCTTGGGTTCTGGAACCACTCTACTCGATCGGGGGTGGACTCTCCACTATTCTGGCGTTGCCCAAGGTGAGAGGCGGCGGGCTGGTGTGGGCTTATTAATAGCCCCCCAGTTCAGCCGCCATGTGTTGGAGTCTACCCCGGTGAATGAGAGGGTCATCTCCCTACGCCTTCGGGTCAGGGAACGGTCTCTCACTGTCGTTTGTGCTTATGCGCCTAGCGGCAGTGTAGAGTACCCGGCCCTTTTAGAGTCCCTGGGGGGCGTGCTGGAAAGCGCTCCCACTGGGGACTCTGTCGTTCTACTGGGGGACTTTAACGCCCACGTGGGCAGCGACAGTGATACCTGGAGGGGCGTGATTGGGAGGAACGGCCTCCCTGATCTGAACCCGAGCGGTGAGTTGTTATTGGATTTCTGTGCTAGTCGCGGTTTATCCATAACGAACACCATGTTCATGCATAAGGGTGTCCACCAGTGCACTTGGCACCAGGACACCCTAGGTCGGAGGTCGATGATCGACTTTGTAGTCGTTTCTTCTGACCTTCGGCCATATGTCTTGGACACTCGGGTGAAGAGAGGGGCTGAGCTGTCAACTGATCACCACCTGGTGGTGAGTTGGATTCGATGGCGGGGGAAAAAGCTGGACAGACCTGGCAGGCCCAAACGCATAGTGAGGGTCTGTTGGGAACGTTTGGCGGAGGCCCCTGTCAGAGAGGTCTTCAACTCCCACCTCCGACAGAGCTTCAACCAGGTCCCGAGGGAGGTGGGGGACATTGAGTCTGAATGGACTATGTTCCGCTCCTCCATTGTCGGTGCGGCTGTTCGGAGCTGCGGCCATAAGGTCTCCGGTGCCTGTCGCGGCGGCAATCCCCGAACACGGTGGTGGACACCGGAAGTAAGGGATGCCGTCAAGCTGAAGAAGGAGTTCTATCGGGCCTGGCTGGCTCATGGGACTCCTGAAGCAGCTGACGGGTACCGACGGGCCAAACGGAGCGCGGCTCTGGCAGTCGCCGCGGCAAAAACTCGGGCTTGGGAGGAGTTTGGTGAGGCCATGGAGGAAGACTTTCGGTCGGCCTCAAAGAGATTCTGGCAAACCGTCCGGCGACTCAGAGGGGGGAAGCGGTGTTCCACGAACACTGTTTACAGTGGAAGTGGTGCGCTGCTGACCTCAGCTGAGGATGTTCTCGGGCGGTGGAAGGAGTACTTTGAGGATCTCCTCAATCCCTCCGACACGCCTTCCGTAGAGGAAGCTGAGGCTGGGGACTCGGAGGGGGACTCGTCCATTACCCTGGCTGAAGTTGCTGAGGTAGTCAAAAAACTCCTCGGTGGCAAGGCTCCGGGGGTGGATGAGATCCGCCCCGAGTTTCTCAAGTCTCTGGATGTT
The DNA here is from genome assembly GCF_900964775.1 of Scleropages formosus. Taxonomy (NCBI): domain Eukaryota; kingdom Metazoa; phylum Chordata; class Actinopteri; order Osteoglossiformes; family Osteoglossidae; genus Scleropages; species Scleropages formosus. The sequence continues at coordinate 27,165,006 of NC_041821.1, forward strand.
GTGGGGCTGTCTTGGCTGACACGCCTCTGCAGCATCGCATGGAGTTCGGGAACGGTGCCTCTGGACTGGCAGACCGGGGTGGTGGTCCCTCTTTTTAAGAAGGGGGACCGGAGATTGTGTTCCAACTACAGGGGGATCACACTCCTTAGCCTCCCTGGGAAAGTCTATGCCAGGGTACTGGAAAGGAGAATCCGACCGATAGTCGAACCTCGGATCCAGGAGGAGCAATGCGGTTTTCGCCCTGGCCGTGGAACACTGGACCAGCTCTATACCCTCACTAGGGTGTTGGAGGGTTCGTGGGAGTTTGCCCAACCAGTCCATATGTGTTTTGTGGACCTGGAGAAGGCATTCGACCGTGTCCCTCGTGGCATCCTGTGGGGGGTGCTTCGGGATTATGGGGTTCGGGGCTCGTTGCTACGGGCTGTTCGTTCCCTGTATGACCGGAGCAGGAGCTTGGTTCGCATTGCCGGCAGTAAGTCAGACCTGTTCCCGGTGCATGTTGGACTCCGCCAGGGCTGCCCTTTGTCACCGATTCTGTTCATTATTTTTATGGACAGAATTTCTAGGCGCAGTCAGGGAACGGAGGGTGTCTGTTTTGGTGGCCGCGAGATCTCGTCTCTGCTTTTTGCGGACGATGTGGTCCTGTTGGCTTCATCAAGTCAAGACTTGCAGCGTGCACTGGGGAGGTTTGCAGCCGAGTGCGAAGCGGCGGGGATGAGAATCAGCACCTCCAAATCCGAGGCCATGGTTCTCAGTCGGAAAAAGGTGGATTGCTCCCTCCGGGTTAGGGGGGAGTTGCTCCCTCAAGTGGAGGAGTTTAAGTATCTTGGGGTCTTGTTCACGAGTGAGGGAAAAATGGAGCGGCAGGTCGACAGACGGATCGGTGCGGCGTCTGCAGTAATGCGGTCATTGTACCGGTCTGTTGTGGTGAAGAGGGAGCTGAGTCGTAAGGCGAAGCTCTCAATTTACCGGTCGATCTACGGTCCTACCCTCACCTATGGTCATGAACTCTGGATCATGACCGAAAGAATGAGATCGCGGATACAAGCGGCAGAAATGAGTTTCCTCCGCAGAGTGGCTGGGCGCACCCTTAGGGATAGGGTGAGGAGCTCAGTCACCCGGGGGGAGCTCGGAGTAGAGCCGCTGCTCCTCCGCATCGAGAGGAGCCAGTTGAGGTGGCTCGGGCATCTGTTCCGGATGCCTCCTGGACGCCTCCCTGGGGAGGTGCTCCGGGCTTGTCCCACTGGGAGGAGGCCTCGGGGCAGACCCAGGACACGTTGGAGAGACTATGTCTCCCGGCTGGCCTGGGAACGCCTTGGGGTTCCCCCAGAGGAACTGGAGGAGGTGTGCGGGGAGAGGGAGGTCTGGAGTACTCTGCTCGGACTGCTGCCCCCGCGACCCGGCCCCGGATAAAAGCGGAGGAAGATGGATGGATGGATGGATGGACAATGGTTTATAGTAACAAATGGGCAGTACATTGGGATCCATATCAAAACATTATGCTTCCACAGGGGTTTGTCAGCTCATGGGCATGTGAACCCGAGATAGGACAAAAGATGTCCTTCTTTTCAGTCAGAATGTAATGCTGATGACCTCACCCCGAATGTCTGCACCTGCCAAAAAATCAGAGTAGCGGGGTACAAAGAAGCTGCCCCTGCACACCCTGGTTGTAGAATCTCATCCGAGACATCCATCTGTCTAGCACTCTCCAGAGAACCCACCGCAACCTACCTGCCCTTGCAAGTCCCTCATTCTCCTCACTAACTCGTTCTCACTTCTAACCTCCATGGCTCTCGACACTCACATCGCCTCCTTGACTACGACATTGGATTCTCCCCATGACCTACATTTGTTCACTGACTGACCCACACCTGTCCCCGACCATGAATCTAGCCTGCTCCCTTGTGTACTGGCAATAAAGATCCCGCGATTGGGCCCACTCAGTATTACATGGACCACATTGCTGTTAACAGTGTCTCATATGTTACTGTATCTGGCTTTAATTTTTTTGTTTTTGTTTTTACCCTAAGGGGGCGCGGTGGCGCAGTAGGTTGGACCACGGTCCTGCTCTCCGGTGGGTCTGGGGTTCGAGTCCCGCTTGGGGTGCCTTGCGGCGGACTGGCGTCCCGTCCTGGGTGTGTCCCCTCCCCCTCCGGCCTTAGGCCCTGTGTTGCCGGGTAGGCTCCGGTTTCACCCGTGACCCCGTATGGGACAAGCGGTTCTGAAAATGTGTGTGTGTTTTTACCCTCTTAACCATGGCAGCAAAGCATAAATGTGATGCAAGAGATAGTGATGCATCAAAGGAAAGTAAAATTATCACGACTAAAACTAAAGTGTAAATAATAAAACAATCGGAAAAAGACGGAATGCCAACAAATATTGGAAAAGCAAACACTAAAGTTTATTTAATGTTTTTATACCCACACACACACACACACACACACAAAACACATTCTCTCTCTCCTCCTCCTCTCTCTCTAGTATAAACACTGTAGTAACATTTATTATTTTTATTATTATTATCATTACATTGTTTTATTATTATTACTGTATTATTATGTTGAAGTCTTAGTGTATCTGGAAATGTTTAATGTTTTTTATGCATAGAAAAGTATACTACATACTAAGACTAACATTTAACTGACATTCAACATGAGCCTTACCTAACTGTTCCTATTTACGGAAAAATCTGACAACGACAAATTTAGGAACGAAACTCATTCGTAATCTGGGGACTGTCTGTACATCAAAATAACCACAAGGATATTAGTTCAACAGAGCTAAGCAGAAAAAAAATATTATTTAAGAAGGTAAGCAAATAATTTAGTACTGGTGAATGTGTGTATATCTGTGAAGATTCTCAATTATCCAGGTCATGGTATATCTAAAACAAAGCTAAAACAAAGGTAACTGGACTTGTATAAATTTGTGTGTATACATCTGGGGAAGAAGGAAAAGCCTTCACCAGATCTTTGAACTCAAATATACTTTGTTAGCCAGGGGCGAACTGGCCATCTGGAGACTTTCTGGCCTGGCTGGTTCATCATCAAAGAAAAAGTGTCAGATTAAGTGACGTTGACAGCCGACAGGGGGCGCTAATGCAATTTCTTTTTTTTTTTTTTTTTTTGCTTATAATAAACCGAAACTGACGTAAAGGAGAGTGGGCTCATGACGGCAAGCAAAAAACGTAAAGATAAAGGCGGTTGAGAGAAGCTAAAAGAAAAAAAAAGCGAATCCCTTAGAGACCGACGCTACAAAATGCAAAAAAAATAACAGAGATGTTTGACAATAGTGTTGCCAGCAGCAGTGCAACTGCAGGCAGCAGTAGCCCTAATCTTGAGCCTGATGAGGGAGAGACAGCAGCAGTTGCTCTTGAGCCAATGGTTCTGGTGAGTCGCCTGTCAGGACAGTTACATCAGATTCCCTTTGCCCGCCTACTATAAACACTATAGCCTATGAACAGCACTATAGTAAAATCCCAGGACATCCCTAGTCCGAACGTTCACTGCTATTTATCACTCCGCGTTGTCTGACGTGAATATTCCATTCATTCACGAGACAGCAGCGATTCTACAACGGGTTACATTGCTACTGAGTTAGAAAAAGAGTAAGTAGCCTAAGGTGATTGCTCCGATTAACATGTAACATAAGAATGAGCGAGTTTGCAAATAACTTGTGCACACATGGTCACTCTCACTCAGCTTGGCTGCAGCATGACTTTTGTCGTTGCATGGCAACAGTAGACGCCAAAACGATATTATTTTGATCGTGGCATGTAGGCTAACCCAGCCAATATCCAAATTCACACCCATTCATCCCGTTTTAAATTGCCCACGAACTGGTCACGAACTCACATCAAACAAACAGAATTTCATGAATATCATTTATCGGCACAAAAACCGGAAAACTCCAGATAACATGAAACATACTACGATCGAACCAGCCAGAATTGCCTACCTCCCAAAAGGCACGACCGACAAAATAACAAACTGCTCATAAAGCACGGCATCAAAACTACTTTCACCACCGGTTCTACTACAAGAAGTCTTCTCGGCACAGTTAAAGATAACCTGCCATTGAAGACCAGCGAAGTGTACCGAATACCCTGCAGCTGTGGAAAAACATACATCATTACATCGGGCAGACAGGTCGACTTATCTCCACACATCTCCAAGAACACATAAGAGTGACGAAGAACAACAACATCGACTCAGCAGTGGCTGAACACTCACTACAGACCGGTCACGAGATTCGCTTTGAGGAGACCACAGTTCTGGCACCTGTCCCCGGATACAGGAGCCGGACAGCGGGGGCACCACCTATCAGGACCACCCGCTACGACCTCCGATCCCGTTCCCGCCCATAACCCTCGTCAAACACTCCATTCCACATTTAACCTTTACAAGATGTCGCAGCTCCCTGACGATGCTTCCAACAGGAGAAGCGAAACGTTGAAACCAATGTCCACACTAGGCGGTTTAATCCAGAAGTACAAAACTCCCAGACTTGAAATACTGTTGTATTTGGTGTATTATATGTATAAATATTATTCAAAAAAAATTTTCCTTATTTATTTCTACCAGCAGTAACATCCATCTACCACATGGATGAGTCTTGTCCTCAATGATTTTTCCCTTAAAATGAACCTTTTATTATAGCAACAACTGCTGAATCGTAACTTCCATAAAACATCCAAATGTCATTTCCACATTCATTTTTCCAGAAATTAAAATCTGACACAGATGCATGTGTTCCTTCTATAACAACAAAAGCAGCTGATTTTTTACAAAACAAATAAACAAACAAAACAAAACAAAAAAAATGACAAACCGGAGCCCAACCCGGCAACATACGGCACAGGTTTGGAGGGGACACACCCAGGATAGAACGCCAGTCCATCACAAGGCACCCCAAGCGGGACTGAAATCGCAGTTATTTTGCATTTAGTGCCCTATTTCAAACGTGTTGATTTGTCGCACACACAATGTCATGCACACACAATGTCCACAACTGCTTGTCTCAATCGAGGTTGTGGCAAACTGGAGCCTAACCCAGCAACACAGGGCACAAGACTAAGACTGGAGGGGGGAGGAGACACACCCAGGACAGGATGCCAGTCCACCACAAGGCACCCCAAGCAGGACTCAAACCCCAGACCAGCCAGACAGCGGGCCCCAGCCAAACCTGCTGCGCTTTATTGTAATGTTTAATGTAAAACAGAACCTACGTACCCTGCCATGCGCTCACGATGCAAACAAACTGTAAGTTGTCTGCTCACAGAGTCAAATAACGACTTCTATGCATCAGTTTAAGATTAATAACATACTCTTCCGTGAACCGCCACCTTACCGTGGTGGAGGGGTTTGAGTGCCTGAATGAGTCCAGGAGCTATGTTGTCTGGGGCTATATGCCCCTGGTAGGGTCTCCCATGGCAGACAGGTCCTGGATGACAGACGAGACAAAGCGCGGTTCAAAAACCCCTTATGAAGAAAAAATCAAGGCTTTCGTTTACCCCGCCCGGTATGGGGTCACCGGGGCCCCACCCTGGAGCCAGGCCTGGGGGGGGGCTCGCATGCGAGCGCCTGCTGGCCAGGTCTATGCCCACGGGGCCTGGCCGGGCTTAGCCCGAAACCAAGACGTGGAGCCGCTCTTCGGTGGGCTCACCACCTGCCGGAGAAACCGTAAGGGGCCGGTGCATTGTGATTTGGGCGGTGGTCGGGGCCGAGTGCCCGGCCGAACCAAACCTCAGGCGCCAACTCTGGTTTTTGGGACTTGGAATGTCACCTCACTGGCGGGGAAGGAGCCTGAGCTGGTGCGGTAAGTTGAGAGATACCGTCTAGATATAGTCGGGCTCACTTCCACTCACAGCTTGGGTTCTGGAACCACTCTTCTCGATCAAGGGTGGACTCTCCACTATTCTGGCGTTGCCCAAGGTGAGAGGCGGCGGGCTGGTGTGGGCTTATTAATAGCCCCCCAGTTCAGCCGCTATGTGTTGGAGTCTACCCCGGTGAATGAGAGGGTCGTCTCCCTACGCCTTTGGGTCAGGGAACGGTCTCTCACTGTCGTTTGTGCTTATGCGCCTAGCGGCAGTGTAGAGTACCCGGCCTTTTTAGAGTCCCTGGAGGGCGTGCTGGAAAGCGCTCCCACTGGGGACTCTGTCGTTCTACTGGGGGACTTTAACGCCCACGTGGGCAGCGACAGTGATACCTGGAGGGGCGTGATTGGGAGGAACAGCCTCGCTGATCTGAACCCGAGCAGTGAGTTGTTATTGGATTTCTGTGCTAGTCGCGGTTTATCCATAACGAACACCATGTTCATGCATAAGGCTGTCCATCAGTGCACTTGGCACCAGGACACCCTAGGTCGGAGGTGGATGATCGACTTTGTAGTCGTTTCTTCTGACCTTCGGCCATATGTCTTGGACACTCGGGTGAAGAGAGGGGCTGAGCTGTCAACTGATCACCACCTGGTGGTGAGTTGGATTCGATGGCTGGGGAAAAAGCTGGACAGACCTGGCAGGCCCAAACGCATAGTGAGGGTCTGTTGGGCACGTTTGGCGGAGGCCCCTGTCAGAGAGGTCTTCAACTCCCACCTCCAACAAAGCTTCAACCAGGTCCCGAGGAAGACTGGGGACATTGAGTCCGAATGGACTATGTTCCACACCTCCATTGTCGGAGCGGCGGTTCGGAGCTGCGGCCATAAAGTCTCCGGCGCCTGTCGCGGCGGCAATCCCTGAACACGGTGGTGGACACCGGAAGTAAGGGATGCCATCAAGCTGAAGAAGGAGTTCTATCGGGCCTGGCAGTCGCCTCATGGGACTCCTGAAGCAGCTGACGGGTACCGGCGGGCCAGACGGAGCGCAGCTCTGGCAGTCGCCGCGGCAAAAACTCGGGCCTGGGAGGAGTTCGGTGAGGCCATGGAGGAAGACTTTCGGTCGGCCTCAAAGAGATTCTGGCAAACCGTCCGGCGACTCAGAAGGGGAGAAGCAGTGTTCCGCCAACACTGTTTATAGTGGAAGTGGTGTGCTGCTGACCTCAACTGAGGATGTCCTCGGGCGGTGGAAGGAGTACTTTGAGGATCTCCTCAATCCCTCTGACACGCCTTCCGTAGAGGAAGCTGAGGCTGGGGACTCGGAAGGGGACTCATCTATTACCCTGGCTGAAGTTGCTGAGGTAGTCAAAAATCTCCTCGGTGGCAAGGCTCCGGTGGTGGATGAGATCCGCCCCGAGTTTCTCAAGTCTCTGGATGTTGTGGGGCTGTCTTGGCTGACACGCCTCTGCAGCATCCCGTGGAGCTTGGGAACAGTGCCTCTGGACTGGCAGACCGGGGTGGTGGTCCCTCTTTTTAAGAAGGGGGACCGGAGATTGTGTTCCAACTACAGGGGGATCACACTCCTTAGCCTCCCTGGGAAAGTCTACGCCAGGATACTGGAGAGGAGAATCCGACCGATAGTCGAACCTCGGATACAGGAGGAGCAATGCGGTTTTCGCCCTGGCCGTGGAACACTGGACCAGCTCTATACCCTCACTAGGGTGTTGGAGGGTTCATGGGAGTTTGCCCAACCAGTCCGTATGTGTTTTGTGGACCTGGAAAAGGCGTTCGACCGTGTCCCTCGTGGCATCCTGTGGGAGGTACTTTGGGATTATGGGGTTCAGGGTTCGCCACTACGGGCTGTTTGTTCCCTGTATGACCGGAGTAGGAGCTTGATTCGCATTGCCGGCAGTAAGTCAGACCTGTTCCCGGTGCGTGTTGGACTCCGCCAGGGCTGCCCTTTATCACCGATTCTGTTCATTATCTTCATGGACAGAATTTCTAGGCGCAGCCAGGGAACAGAGGGTGTCTTTTTGGTGGCTGCAGGATCTCGTCTCTGCTTTTTGCGGACGATGTGGTCCTGTTGGCTTCATCGAATCAAGACTTACAGCGTGCACTGGAGAGGTTTGCAGCCGAGTGCGAAGCAGCGGGGATGAGAATCAGCACCTCCAAATCCGAGGCCATGGTTCTCAGTCGGAAAAAGGTGGATTGCCCCCTCCAGGTTAGAGGGAGGGGGGAGTTGCTCCCTCAAGTGGAGGAGTTTAAGTATCTCGGGGTCTTGTTCACGAGTGAGGGAAAAATGGAGCGGCATGTTGACAGACGGATCGGTGCGGCGTCCGCAGTAATGCTGTCATTGTACCGGTCTGTTATGGTGAAGAAGAAGCTGAGTTGTAAGGCGAAGCCCTCAATTTACCGGTTGATCTACGTTCCTACCCTCACCTATGGTCATGAACTCTGGATCATGACCGAAAGAATGAGATCGCGGATACAAGCGGCAGAAATGAGTTTCCTCCGCAGAGTGGCTGGGCGCACCCTTAGGGATAGGGTGAGGAGCTCAGTCACCCGGGAGGAGCTCGGAGTAGAGCCGCTGCTCCTCCGCATCGAGAGGAGCCAGTTGAGGTGGCTCGGGCATCTGTTCCGGATGCCTCCCTGGGGAGGTGTTCCGGGCGGCTTGTCCCACTGGGAGGAGGCCTCGGGGCAGACCCAGGACACGTTGGAGAGACTATGTCTCCCGGCTGGCCTGGGAACACCTTGGGGTTCCCCCAGAGGAGCTGGAGGAGGTGTGCGGGGAGAGGGAAGTCTGGGGGGCTCTGCTCGGACTGCTGCCCCCGTGACCCGGCCCCGGATAAAAGTGGAGGAAGATGGATGGATGGAACATTTGTCATGTTATTAATACCTTTTGCTTAAGTTCAATGTTCCAGATGTGGTTGGTGTATTTACCTGAAGTTACAGAATTCATCATAGCCATGCATTAGAAATTTTGCTTTGTCACCATTTTCATGCATTTCACACACAGTTTCCAAACCACTTGTCCCATACAGTGTTGCAGGGAACCAGAGCCTACCCAACAACACAGGGCATAAGGCCAGAGGAGGAGGAGACACACCCAGGATGGGACACCACTCTCTCGCAAGGCACCCCCAGCAGGACTCAAACCCCAGACCCACCACAGAGAAGGACCTGGTCCAACTCACTGTGCCACTGCCCCCTCTGCACTTGCATTTCAGAAAACATTTAATTCTGTTGTTACCACATGGCGAAATGTGGCTTTGCAGTGGTGGAATTCTTTGATGATGAAGTCACCCAAGTGGTTCCATATCCATTGCTGGAAGAAGAGGAAGGGCTGAGTATTGTAACTAAGTGGCATTTTGCTTTCTAAGTCCTCTAAATATTCTATTACACTGTAATGTTAGTGAAGGTGTGGAGGGTAAGTGTTTGTTGCAACTGCATTTTACGATCAATAATCAAATTCTATCAATAATTTATTTAGTGAAATTTAATCAATACTGAATTTCAACTGTTTCAGGAGCTGTAGGCCTACTTTCCAATGTTTAGAGTTAAAGGCAAAGTAAAGAAAACGACTGTTGAACAAGAAGAAATGGTCACAATATAGATTGAGAGAGTTCCCCAAATTCTACACTGGTAAATGATGTACAAAAATATTAATCATTCTGTTACTGTTAAATGTCGAGTAGTTATCCATAAAGAGTGGTGTTCACTGTTTTCAGAAAATTTATATTGTTCACTTTAAGCTGATAGAAGAATTGTCAGAACAAATATTGGAATTGTGTTGTTCACTTTTTAGAGTCATATGAAAAGGTTTATGAGCAAGAGGGCTGAAGAAACAAACTTGGACTCCCTGGACAGACAGTCTGTGGCTAAACAAAGAGTATCTAAGATCCCTGTTCAGTTCCAGGATGATGAAGCTAATCTTGCAGATGGCTGTCATGCTGCAGATCAGGGAATGAGCAACAGACTCATATGAAGACTTGCCTTTTTATTTAGGGGCAGGCAAGAGAATGGTCAGGGTCCAGGCGAAGGTCAGTCGATCTGTGAATGTGGCCCAGGGGTTAACACAAAGCCGAGATTGGTTAAACAACGCAAGAGGATCATAAATCAGGAAAGTGATCACTAAGGGAGAGGAAGCAAATACAGGAACAAAGCACTGCAGCATCTCTAAGAAGGATCCACACTTGTGGAGCTCCTGGGTTGTCTTTTCATCCCATTCCCTTGACTGGACGCAAGTGTTCCCGATGCGTCAGTGGATGAGGGCATGACAGTGATATGTTTACCTGCTTTAAAATGTTCATGTCAAATTAGCTGTCAGAACAATTCCCAAAATCATTGTGTCATATTGAAATGACAGATGAAGGTGAGGACATTGACCAGTGCAGAAAAGAAGGAGACTGTAGCCTTCTCTTTGCCAAAGGCACCAGCCTATACAAGTAACACATGAAATCATTTGGTTTAAATCTAGTTTCATATAAGTGAATTATATTACTAGACATGTAAGGGGTGTGGTGGTGCAGTGGGTTGGGCCACAGTCCTGCTCTCCAGTGGGTCTGGGGTTTGAATCCCGCTTGGGGTGCCTTGCGATGGACTGGCGTCCCGTCCTGGGTGTGTCCCCTCCCCCTCTGGCCTTATGCCCTGTGTTGCCGGGTAGGCTCTGGTTCCCTGCGACCCCATACGGGACAAGCGGTTCTGAAAGTGTGTGTGTGTGTGTTACTAGACACACAGGGACAATACCCCTAGTTACCAAAGGGGGTGCCACTCAGTGCCACTAATCCAGATGTGTACACATCTATTGCGATCTTCCTTGTGAACCTTAAGTTACTCACTTATTTCCAAATTGAGTCTGGAAAAGTCCATAGGTGTTAATGTTCTACTCCCAGGTGCCTGTCCTGTCTACTCCTGTCTGTTTTGCTCCAGTCCAGTACTTCATCACACCTCTGTGTTCAAGTCCCACCCACAGATGAATGTTTCACTTTTCACCTTTGTGAGAATACACTGTGTGTTTCTTTGTCCCATGTTTATCATTTCACCTTTACTCTGTACTTTACAGTTTACACTGTACACTTATACACTCTGTATGTGGCATCATTCTTGCATGCGCACACACACTCCATGCCCTTGAGCCACAGGGCTGATTTAGCACCAGCTGCACTTGTCCATCATTGCAAAAGCTGATATTTCATATCAACTGGTGATGTTTGCTGATTTGACATGAACAGTGTCAGGGCACCCTGTTAATGTTTTGTTTCCTCACCTGTTGAAATCTTAATCCCCTATCAGTAATGTATGTAGCAGTAGTGTGCTTGGCCTTTTATGTAAGGACCTGCTGTAGGCGCTGCTGGTTTCGTAACCAGCAGGTCATGGGTTTGAGTCGTACTAACAGAACTTCTAGCTGCTGATGGGGCAGGTAGTGAGACAGATCGGTCACGGTGCCTTGGCTGACAAAGGGTTCCGCTCTGGTGCAGGAAGTGCTGCATTTTGTGGGAGGAAGGCTGTGTTTGGAGCCCCTCTTGGGCTGCTGACATCCTCTACAGATCCAGGTGGCACTTTTCTCCAAAGTGACTTACAGTGTTAAGCTACTTTACAATTACTTACCCATTCATACAGCTGTGTGATGATTCCCTAAATAAGCCCATTGACAGAGTTGATTTTTTTTTTTAACTACAGCAATTCAGGGTAAGTACCTTACTCAAGGGTACTAGCGCTGGAGGTGGGACTCAGACCTACGGGTCCAAAGGTTGCAGCTCTAACCACAACAGTTGCAGTTCTACCTGCACTTATTCCTTGTCTTCCCTGAGTCTGAACATTTGTCAAGCTGACTGATCAGTGTGTTTCAACACTTCTAGTTCCATTGCAAAACTCAAATGCAGTGTGTCGTTTACTATAGTAAACCAGCTACTAGAGCTATTACACTGAATCTTAAACATACATACATACAAACATAACTGGGGAACTGAGGCCAGAAGTCTGTTGGTAACTTGATTTCTTTGTATGTCACATTCAACAAAAGCTTAATAATTCAGACATCCCTTGATTTACTGACTGGATAGGTTTGGTAAAATCTTCATAAAAAACAATAAAATTAAGAACTTAGTAAGACTTTATTAAAAGACTGGACACTGATGAGTTTTATTTGCAACTGGATGCAGGATGTTGAAATGCCGGTGACAAATTGTCCACAAAAATCACATTTTTACAAATAAATAAAGGCATTAAAAAGGATGAATGGAATTTGTATCTTTGAAAATGTATAACTTTAATGTTTGTAACATGAGGACTCAAGTGTATGTCATACCCACGTCATCGAGCCAAGCGGCCGCACCTGCCGCAGATCAGACCAGCCAGGTATAAAATAAGCGCTGTCAACTCACTGGGTTGAGGAATCTTACAGAGCCCATCTGCTTGGCTTGTGATTTAGCACAGCTTCTTCCTCCTCGACATCCCTTGTCCCTCGTTCTTGGATTTCCTGGCTTTGACCTCCTGCCCGTCCACTTGGTTTTAATACGTGCCTTGCCCCTTGAAAAGACGCCCGCACCTCAGAAGACCAATGTCAACCCATGACCTCAATTCTTGTCTGTTCCCATGTCCCAAAATAAACGAACCTGCATTTGGGGCCAGACCTTACCTCCTGTCTCCCATCTGCATCTGTGACAATGTGTGGCTATATGGGAAGTGCACTGCAGTGGACATTTCTTCTCTCTATTGCTGTTTTGAACCAAGGAAAGTTTCTGTGTATTTTTAATATTCCAGCATGTCATAGATCTGAATTGGGAGATACTAATTCGGGGTCCCAGACCGGCTCTGGAAGTTTGTCCCAAAGTGTTTTGCAGAGGGGTGTTCCTCTGAGAGCTTGCCCCCTTTGATTTATGTTTTTACAGAAGCAGTACTGGGACACAACAACATAAAATAACTGCAAATACTGTATATTCACATTTATACTATAAAAGAAGGGCAAGGATTGCAGTATTTCAAAAGTGTGATCACATACCACTGTCCAAAAGGTCCACTGTCCAAAAAGGAGTCCTGAGTACTTTTGAGTTGTCATGCAGGTCAAGTATTAATATTTTGTAGCAGAAAAGAATTCATCCAGTGGGTCATCCATGTACTTCTCACAGTGGGAGCTTCTGGTAAAAACCGCAAGAAAAAAAATGCACTTCTTTGTCTAGTAAGTAAGAGTAAACTTACAATAATACACAGGGAAAGATGTTCAACCCCTCGTGCCAAAATCAAGGGAGGCTGGACACAAATCAATCATGCCACAGTACTCCATCCCTCCCAAAACCCCACATACCCCTCACCCCCACCAAACAGTTTCCTTCACATAAAAGTCAGCCCATATCATGGGCAAGCACCATCCTCCTCACCGGGAGCCACCGCGAGCACTTCGTTGGGTTGTCAAGTGGGCACCTTCCTTCGTTGATGTTTCATTGAATTGAGCCCACGACACCTCCAGAAGGCTCAACGGCGAGATCTGGCATCCCAGACCCACCCCCCTTCATGCCCACAGTGCCATCCCAGCGACTCCACCCACCAAAAAACCTCCCACCCCAGCCATACATCGACCACCAACAAACCACATCAGCATATGGAGGTGACAACAAAACTCAAACCATTTGATGTTCACGCAGGCGAGTACTCCCCACTCAAGTGTGCTTCCCCCAAACACCCTGATGCCTCCTCATCCACAACCACTGACTGGATTTTTCTGCTACTTCTGACAAGCTTTTAATCGCTGCTCTTAACGACTGACCGCTAAAACCAAACTCCAACAGTTAGCGACGTGGTTGATTTTGCAACAAACCCTCTTGTACCGATCTCCACCAGTCTAATAACGCACTGCCAGCCTCTCTCCCTCACCTCACCAGCCAACTCAGTGTACTTCAATTTCTTCCTCTCAAAGGCATCTTCCAATGCGTCTTCGAAGGGTATCATTAATTCAATGAAGCACACTATCTGTACACCCTCGGAGTACAGCACAATATCAGGTCTCAACACCGTGATCGCAATGCACTGTGGCATCTGCAGCTGTTTTCCCACGTCCGCTACCAACTTCCAGTCACACACTTCACCCCACTTAAAATTCGTACCAACACGACCACGCGCGTGACATGCAACGCTCTCCCCCTCCCACACAAAAGAAACTACCTTCTCCCACACCGTGGGAGTGAATTAACTTCAACTCGCTTGTTCTCCAACAAGCAAGAAACTTAATACGACCGGCGTCCATCGCCCACAGATCACGCCAGCTGATCAAACGTTTCTCCACATGCTCCCAAGCCAAACATCACCCTTGCACACCATGTGACGTCGTAGTTACCCGCCTCGTCTCCTGTTCCTGTTCCTGTTCCTGTTCCTGTTCCTGTTCGCGGATAAAACCAATCACCATCTTTCTCCTCTCCGGCAACTTAGCTTTACTCCACAACTTTATTCGATCGCCGGCACTGAGCCCCGCCCTACCTACCTGCACCTGACCGACCACATCTCTGTGCTCAAGCATTGTCTGCGCATGCGCAACAGCTTCCTGTGGATCCCACTTACGTCCTGTTTTTAGACTTAGAGGACCCGATCTCACCACTGGGTCTCTTGTGCTTGAAAATGTTAATTCCAAACCAACCTTGGCACACTTGAATTCTTCCACAAAACTACTCAGTGGTAATTCCAAGACCCCCTTTCCATACAAAGCCACACTACTCAAACAATGAGGAACCCCCAACCATCTCCTAGCTTTACTCATAACCCTTTCCAGTCTTTCAACCCCTGACATGGAGACCTCGTATATAGTGAGCCATTCAGTATTGCCCTTCAGCCCACAGCCATTCAGCCATGCAGTATTGGATGGCCATCTAATACAAGGCAATAAACCAAACTGAAAGCACCAAACCTTCAGCTTCCCTGGCAAAAAAGATTTATCAATCCTATTGATTGCCTGCACTACATCCTCCCTTAATCTTTTAACCTGCTCCCTGTCGCTAAGTGAAGAATCATACCACTGACCCAAGCGCTTAATTGGCCTTTCAGTCACTGACGGAACCTTTTCCCCATCAATCTGGAAATTCTCCCACGATAACTTTCCTTTAACTATTGACAAACTCCTACACTTACTAGGTTTAATTTTCAATCTGGCCAACTTTAGATTTCCATTCAACTTCGTTAATAAGCGACAAGTACATGGGACAGTAGTAGTAAGCACAGTCATATCATCCATATACGCTCTGACTGGCGGAAGGCGAGAACCATCCTTCAGCCTCATAGCCCCAACCACCCATCTCGATGCCCTTATTAACACCTCCATAGCCATGGTAAAAGCCAGAGGCGAGATTGTGCATCCGGCCATTATGCCAATCTCCAACCGCTGCCAAGATGTGGTGTATTGCTTGGTACAAAAATAAAACTGGATGTCTTCAAAATACACCTTAACCAGTCTCGTAATACACTCTGGGACTTCAAAAAAATTAAATGCCCTCCACAACAAAACATGGGGCACTGAACCAAAGGCATTCGCCAAGTCCAAAAAAATCACATGGAGGTCTTTACCTTCCATTTTGGCCTCCTTTATCTGGTGCCAGATCATACTACAATGCTCTAAACAGCCTGAAAAACCCGCAATTCCTGCCTTCTGCACAGATGTGTCAATTAAGTTGTTGGCCAGCAAATATGCAGACAACCTCTGCACCACAACACTAAAAAATATTTTCCCTTCAACATTAAGAAGGCATATTGGCCTGAATTGCCCTATATCTACCACATTTTTCTCTTTGGGTATAAATACCCCTCCTGCTCGCTGCCATTCTTTTGGAATGATACCTTTTTTCCATATGACCACCATCTGCTTCCACAAAAACTTTAAAACATCCGGGGCACCTTTATAAACCCAGTAAGGAACCCCATTGGGTCCCGGAGCAGATGCTGCCCTCGCATGCTGTACCACCTCTTGTACTTCTTTCAACCTTGGAGGACACACGTCCATTTGCGCCACGATCTCCCCTAATGAAGGAATATCTACAGGTACTTCAAAACCCCCTCACTTTCACTATTGGTGTGCATTTCCCACAGATAGCTCTCCAACTCCCTCCTTTGAACATTTAAACAAGCAGACTTCTCTTGCTCAAGCAAGGACTTCACAAATTTAAATGGGTCCTTAAAAAAATGCCACCCTAGCCTGCTCCTTCTTTTTTCTCAGTCTAAGCTTTTCCGCTCAACTCAACACTACCAATCTACGTTTCAATTCTTCCTGCAAGATATTAATACCACTTCTACCTTCCTCATCTGCTCGTTTCCAAAGCTTTTTTAAGTGTCTTCTTTCCTGAATCAACCTCTCAATTTCCATCTGCCGTCTTTGACTTTAACATGCTCTGCTCACCCTTACGCTTCTTCTCGAACACCCCAAATCTCTTCTTCCCATAATCGTGTATAATTTCACCCAATTGGTTTATCTTAGACTCAGCCGTACCCTTCAAACCATTTAAAATCCCTCTCAAGTCATCGTTAACAGAGGTCCACTCCTTACAGTCAGTGGCGCCTGGCCATCTCACCTTAAGTTTTTGTTCCCTATGCCTTTCTTAATCAGGATGTGTTTCATCTCTCTGTCGAAAGAAAAGGTCATAATAAAAATTATAATAATATGTTACTTCATGTGGGGGCGCGGTGGCGCAGTGGGTTGGACCGGGTCCTGCTCTCCGGTGGGTCTGGGGTTCAAGTCCCACTTGGGGTGCCTTGCAGCGGACTGGTGTCCCGTCCTGGGTGTGTCCTCTCCCCCTCCGGCCTTACGCCCTGTGTTACCAGGTAGACTCCGGTTCCCTGCGACCCTGTATGGGACAAGCGGTTCTGAAAATGTGTGTATGTGTGTGTGTGTGTTACTTCATGTATCAGATGCTTTTCTCCAGTGCAGCTTCCAGTGAACTCTATGTAGTGTTATCAGCCCACACCTTATTTACCAAGGTGACTTACACTGCTAGATACACTACTTACAATGAGTCACTCATCCATATATTAGTGAAACACACTTTCTATCTGTCACTCACACACAATAGCTCATTTTTAGAGTCACCAATCCACCTGAACAGCATGTCTTTCAACTGTAGGAAGAAACCAGAGCACCAAGAGGAAAAGTATGCACACAGAGTGGCGATCGAACCCATGCCCTCTCGCACCCCCCCCCCCAAGATGCTGTGAAACAGCACCACTACTCACTGTGCCATTTGTGCTGCCTATATAATCATAATCATAGTAATATGGAATTTCACTTAAACTAAGCTATTCCCTTTCTGGTTGCTCATCCACCTCAAGCCTTCCTTTTCATTCTTATTGACGCTCTAAACATGTGTGTTTTATATGGTGTGTTTTGGTGTTGTGTACCCAGGGAGTTGGTGGGATTGTCAACAGGAGACTGTACTGTACTGTAACTGATTGATAGATAAAACTGATCTATCCTGAAGGGAACTTCTCAAGGCCACAGTAGCACAAATACAGCAAGTAGCTAGAGCACTCACTGGAATAACACTGCAATATATAAATAGTGGAAAAATAGACAGTGAATGCAAAAAAGTAAAAATGACAACAGACACCTCTGGACTACTCGGTCAGAAAGAGGTCGGGGTGGTCTCTACTTCATTTACGTTACTTTACTAGCATTACTTACTTGCTTTGATTTCTTGCATTGCCTTCATTTTACTCACATACTTAATTATGTTACTTTACTTGATTTATATTTTCATTACATTTATTGATTTAGCTGACGCTTTTGTCCAAAGTGCCTGACAGTGTTAAACTACTTACAATCATTTACCCATTTATACAGCTGGGTCATTTTACTGGTGCAATTTAGGGTAATTACGTTGCTTAAGGGTACTATAGCAGGAGATGGAAATCAAACTTGTGACCTTTGGGTCCAAAGGCAGCAGTTCCAACCACTCCACTACCAACTGTCCTTTTAGGGCTTATGCCACTTCATTTACTTTATTGAACGTTAATTACTTAATTCACTTACTTACACTGGATGCCCTCTTTCCCCCAGAAGAGGAGCTCCAGCCGACCTGCCCCATTCCCAGCACAACATTCTGGAGTTCCTTTCGGGGTTATGCTGGCTGCCCTTGGTCTGTGCTAATGTCCTTTGCTCCAAACCTGTCGGGGGTGCAGCAAGGCAGGGGACGTTCATTAGGGACAAGTTATGATGAATTGCTGCATGATCTAAAGTAGGAGCTGTGTGCACTAAATCTGTACAAGTCAGTGATGCAGAAATGTGCTATAAAACTGGTCCAGCTTATCTGAATGTGCTCTGTTGTAAGAATTCGTTTCAGAAAATTGGAACTCTGGGAGGGAGCACAGTCACGGTCACTACCAGGGTCACATGAGTTAACCAATAATGTGTGATGGTTTATTAACATGACTGAATTGCTGGTGAACAGACACCCTATTATTATTATATCTATAACCTTTTACCTCCATCCCCATACATCCTGCACCCATGGATTCATTGTTTAAGCTCTGTCATCAACATTACAAGTATAAAGTTATTCTTGCACAATGATAAGATATAAATCTGATGACTTTGAGCTTGGCAATAAATTGTTACCCCACTCACAGGCTGAAGTGAACTATCGGGGAGGAGGGATTCAGGACTGACAGCAGAAATCCATACTGTCGAACTGGGGTCTCTGGCCCTCCTTGTTCAGATAGCATCTAAAGGTCGCTCCACTGTGTAGTGTTCTTGGGGTTATAAGACGCTTCACATTTAAGCTCCAACATAGACATTTCTTTAATACTGCTTTATTATGCGGGCGCCGCCATGTTGGTTTTTTTATTATACCAGAACGAGGCAATATGAAAGAAGAACCTCCCACTACATCCCCCTCATTATACAACGAAAACAAATATCACATTAAACAAAGTTACTTACAAACTTTGAAAAGATCTTTCAATTGGAATATACAACTGCAAGGCCCATCAGTAATATCCCTCAACATAACGATGCTTTCACAAAAGGTATGTACAAGCTTACTCTCCCCCCAAGTTACACTGCTAAATGAAAAGTGTGAACATAACTAACATACATAACATAAGACAGCAAGAGTTCGTGCCCTTTTACGTCTTCACAATGGAACAGAAATATTCCAAGAAATTATCAGTAAAGTTACCTAGGGGTAGACCGTCTTACTCATGTTGAGATGTGTTCTTTTCCTTTATTGATATCTGTCTGGTTTCTTAACGGTTAATCGGTCGGTCAGGGTTGATTTCCCACCTCGGTTTTGGTAAGCGGGCACTCTTACCAAATCATCAGTGATCTGGGGTGTGTCACTTTGCGAAGTGGTTGAACTTGGTGGTGGGTGTGCTTCTCTCAAGTGTCTCCTGTTTCTCCTTAGGGACGCGCCGCTGCAAGTCTCAACAACGTTCTGGGCATTGAGTTATGACTTTCCCTGGAGTCCAGGTTTTCGTAGAATCGTCCAGGACCCTCACTTCTTGGCCTTGGTACAGTGGTGGAAGTGGATCTTCCTGGCATGGGCATCATACTGGTGCTTCATCGTCTCATTTCTCTGCATGAGCCTGTGTTTGACATGGTCATCCGCGTCTCCTTTTCGTGATGGCAGAAGGGTAGCAATAGTTCTGCCAAACAGAATTTCTGCAGGGGATGGGAGTTTATTGTCAACTGGAGTGGCGCGAATGTTGAGAAGAGCCTGTGATATGCTTTCTCTGGCTTTTATGCACTTTTTAATGCATGATTTCACAGTTCGGACTTAGCGCTCGATAAAACTGTTGGATTGGGGATAGTGGGGCGACGATGTTGTGTGTGTTATACCCCATTCTTTGCAGAAGTTAGTGAATTCTGTTGCTGAGTATTGTGGGCCGTTGTCAGATCTTATTTGGTCAGGCCTTCCGAGCATGCCACATAACTCTTTGAAAACGTTTGTGACAGACTTGGATGTCACTGGACTTTGTAGTTCCTTTACGAATGGATACTTTGAGTTAATCTCAAAAAGGTCTGTCCCAATAGTCTGCCATGCCTTCAGTGGCACCTCGTTCTCAATCATTGGCTCTTTTCTGTTTTGGTCTTGATCCTCTTGACAGAATCGACATGCCTTTAGAGTCCTCTCCATATTCTTGTTCATGTTCGGCCAGTAGACAGAATCCCTCGCAAGCAGTCTTGTCTTCTCGATACCAAGATGCCTCCTGTGAAGCTGTGTAAGGATGTCATGCCTCATTCTTTCTGGAATGATGACTTGCTTTCCTTTAAAGAGAATGCCATTATCAATGCCGATTGTGTCTCAATATGGCCAGAATATTAGCAGATCACTGGGTAGCTCTGTGAGTTTCTCAGGCCATCCCTGGTACACCACCTCAGCAAGTGCATTGAGGACGGGGCACTGTCAAGTCTCGACCTTCAACTCGTTTTGTTTCACGAGGCTGAAGTTTATGAGGTCAAAGGTGATTGCGTGAACGGTTGGTTCCACCTCCACAGCGGTGTTGTCCTCTGGGTTTGGCAGTCGTGATAGCGTGTCGGTCAGAACCATTTGATGCCCTGGCTTATATGTGACAGTGAAGTCATATCCTTGGATTCAGAGGAGCATGCGCTGCAGTCTTGGTGGGGCTGTTATTATTGGTTTCTTGCAGATCATCTCCAAGGGCTTATGATCTGTGTTGATGTAGAAATGCCTGCCATATAGGTAAGTATGGAACCTCTCTATTCCATGCACAAGTGCAAGCATTTCCCGTTCGATGTTGCTATAGTTAGCTTGAGTAGGAGTTAGGGTCTTTGACGCGAATGCCACTGGGCGCCCGTTTTGTAGGAGTGCCGCACCCAGTCCTTTCAGCGAGGCGTCAACTTCAAGTGTTACTGAGGTCGCGGTGTCAAAGTATGCCATACTAGAATGCTCTGATATTGCATCCTTGAGCATATCGTAGGCTCGTTGGTGATCTTCCGACCAGTCGTATGGCACTTCCTTTTTCAGGAACTCACGCAGGCTGGCAGATTTCTGGCTCAAGTTTGGTATGAAGGAACCCATGTATGTCAGTAGTCCTAGGAAGCGTTGGAGATCTTCCTTGTCCTGTGGGCTAGGCATGTTTTTTATATCTTTTACCTTATCTGGGTCTGGTGAGATTCCACTTTCACTGTAAACATTCCCGAAGAATGCAATTCGTCTCCGCTTTATGAAGCACTTGTCCGAGTTTAACACCAGCCCTGTCTCCTTCGCCCTTTCAAGGAGTGACAATAGGCATTTGTCATGCTCTTCTTCTGTCTTGCCAAATACACAAATGTCGTCTGTAATTCCAACACACCCTTCCAGGCCTTCCAAGATTTCGTCCATGCGCTGCTGGAATATGTCTTGGCTTATGTTGAGGCCAAAAGGTAGGCGTGTGAAGCAATAACGCCCTAGGGGTGTGCGGAAAAGTTTCATAGCATAGACATACACAGCATACAGGTAAGCGCCTGTGATTGTTCATCGAGTTGTACACTCCAGTACCCAGCTTTAGCATCGAGCTTGCTGAACCACTTTGCTCCATGGAATTCAGGATTTATCTCTTCTAATGTAGGGGTTTTGTGGGGACATCTCTTGATCGCTTCGTTAAGTCTCTTAGGGTCCAGGCACAAACGGAGTGACCCGTCTTTCTTGAGGCTGCATACCATACTGGAACACCAGTCTGTGTGTTCTCTCACTTTCTTGATGACCCCTAGTTTCTCCATGCGACAGAGCTCATCCTTAATTTTTGGTTTAAGGTTGATGTTAAATTTTCTTGGGCAATCAACGTGTGGCTCTGCGTCTTCCTTCAAAATGATTTGTGCTGGGCCTTCTAATTTACCAATCGTGTCAAACTGCATTGGGTATAATTTTACTAGATCCTCTGTAGCGCTCACCTTGATTGGAGCCTTTTCTAAGGATTCGAAACGGCAATTGAAAGTGAGCAAATTCAGGGCAGTGTACATTGGTAACCCGAGTAACACTGGGCCATTAGCATCTACGACATGGAATTCTGTACTCACCCACCCAGACGTGTCATATTTGCAGTGCATGGGGAGCTTCCCGAAACATGGTATGGAGTGACCACTGTAAGATGTCAGCTTCGTCATACCCATCGGTTTCAGGACCTCTGTCGGGTCAATACTGCCATACATCTGTTGGAAGGTACAGAGTGGGAGTGCATTCGCTTGTGCACCCGGCTCTATTTTTATTTTCATGAGTTTTGACTTGTTGCAGCCAGGATATTTGATTTTAATTGTTGTATAGGCTTCATCTCGGGTGTGAACCTCTGTGGTGTGTATGCCTATGCTATGAAACTTTTCGGCAAATTCATCTTCCGAGCTTTCGGAGCTGTCATCGGTTGCCTTGGAGCAATCATTGCTTGCCCTCACAGCATCAACCTTCTTTGCACCCTTTTTTCTTCCTGCCATCTCGCTTCTCAGGCCTGTTTCATCTCTCATTACATTCTCTACCTTTTTCAGATCGACACATCTTCTTCCAATGCCCCTTCTTCCCACAGCCCTTGCACACATCCTTATACGCCGGGCATGCGTAGGGTTTGTGGTGTAGCCCACAACCGCCACATGGCTTTTTCATTCCGATGTGATCGATTTTCTTTTCCTGTAGAGTCTGTAACTGGCGGGTGCCAATGAGCGCAGCTTCATGTTTTCTGCCTTCCATGAGCATATCCTGAAGCGTGAAGCCTTTTTCTTTTCCCAACAGCTCTCTGCAGAAGTTATCCATGGGCGTGCTCATTATGACAAGCTCCACAATTCTCTCCCGCATTTTGTCCTCGGAGAATTCACATAACTGTGCTTGTGCTCGGGCTCTAGTGACGAACTCATCAAGGGTTTCATTTTCCCGCTGTCAATACCGCATTAAGCTTAATCTGTGAATCCTGAAGTTCACAGCAACCTTTAATTGCTTTTCAAATAACTTACTGCCACGCGGTGAATTTCAATACTGGAAAAAATGCCGTACTCACAGCCTACAACTAGCTGGTACCTCTGCTAGGACTGTATGTTCGCTGGTCCTTTCTATCACCACTGCCACTATGTAGTGTTCTTGGGGTTATAAGACGCTTCACATTTAAGCTCCGACACAGACATTTCTTTAATACTGCTTTATTATGCGGGCGCCGCCATGTTGGTTTTTTTTATTATACCAGAACGAGGCAATATGAAAGAAGAACCTCCCACTACACACTGTGGACAGAAGGGGCTTGAATAGGGGAGTGAAGGTAACACATTGTAATCATAGCATAACACACTGTTGAACAACTATAACCAGCCGTTGGTGGACATGTCAGCTTTGTTTCTCAGTTGATAGCTGTAACCCTGAGAGTTTGTCAAATGCAAGTGATGTAGTTTCTGCATGTGTGTGGCGTCCTTCTGTGCCACGCCTGAATCTGTTGGTGTCCAGAGCACTTCTGACACTTGTGACTTAGTTTTGAATCCCATTTCCTTCAAACGTTCTTCCTCTTCATCTACTTTCTCATCAAGTAATCTGCTCAAATGTTCACAATGTGGTGAATGTTTAAGAAGTACAGTGAACAAGGTTTTTTGAGAACATCCTTTGCTTTTGTTGGGTAATTGTTTCAAGGCACATAGAACACCAAATGATGGAAACATCAGTCTTTCAAGTCAACTCCAGTTTTTCTGAAGAAGTCAGTAAAAAAGCAGAAACTCTACTAACTGCACTGTGTTAACATTTTTTTGTAGAAAACCAAGAGAAATACTATATTATTACAACAATCTTCTTAAAATCAACTGAAAACCCTCTAATAAAGTACACTTTTAAATCTGGCCTCAGTCTACATTAGGAACTGATAAACAATAAAAAAATTTGAAAATTATTGTCATTACAGTAGAGTAATATATGGTGTATACACAAGTCCTCGATCTGTTTTAACATAAAAACAGGCTTTAATTATATTTATCACCTTGTCCAATTAGTGATAATGATAGAAAATTAACGCATATGTAGTACTGACCTCAGTGTGTCCAGTTTACAGTGTTTGTTCCCCAGTCCAGCAGAGAGTATCTTCACTCCTGAATCCTGCAGGCCATTGTCACTCAGGTCTAACTCTCTCAGGTGTGAACAGAAGCTTGAGATTAGAACTGAGGCCAGAGCATCTCTGTGTGAGTCTGCACTGGTTCAGCCTTTAAAAGATTACATTTGAACGGATGTTTGCAACTTTACAGAGCCTATGCTGGACTCACTGGATGCAAGGCGGAGGGAGGTACACCCTGGATTTCACACCAGTCCCTCACAGGGTAGCAACACACACAACACACACTATGAGCAATTTAGTGACACCGATCCACTGGAACTGCATGTCTTTAGACTGTGGGGGGAAACAAGAGCACCCAATGGAAACCCACAGAGACATGGGGTTCTCTCATTGAAACGCCACACAAACTGAGTCAGATTCAATCCTATGCCCACACAGCTCAGCTCAAGCACTGTGAAACAGCAGTGGGACTCTGCACCACCAATGTCACTTTCTCAAAGAAATAACATCACAAAAACAACAAAACACAGTAATTGGGCGAAAACCCACTGAGCTAAAAATTTGGGTTGAAATAGTAAATAAATAATAAATCAAAACAAATTTATGCCTACATATGTCATTCAAGAGAATTTTATGCATTTCATCACTTAGAGATTTAAACAAATAGGCTTTTTAAATAAAGGGGATCAGGCACATGAAAAGGAAAAAAAAGTCATGTGACCTGAGGAGGTCACTGGTCAGGTGAGTAGGCAACTGGAAAGTTTAAAAATATTTTATATTTCAATCTAGATTTGAAAACTGCAGTGGAAGAGATGCCTTTCAAAGCTGTAGCTCGAATTTTCCATAATTTAGGGGCTTTATAGCTGAATGCTTTGTACCTACACTGTAGGCTACAGTTGTCAGGTCAAAAGGCTGATGTCCTAATAATATGGGGCTGTTCTCTGAAATTCTTTAAAAGTTCTGGATAGTATTTTAAAATCTTATCTATGCAAGGCAGATAGAATGTGTAGTCAGTCTGAGTAAATAATTATAATAATATTACAGTATTTCCTGGTGCTGGTGGCAGTCAGGGCTGTGGAAGAGCAGGAGCTACAGTAGAAAAGTCTCTTGAGATAAAGACATGAACTTCGTCTTCCGCAGAAGTGGAGGTGAAGGTGCAGTTTCCACTGGTGCTGTCAGTTCAGGCAGTTCCTGCTTAGTGGCAACTGCTTCTCCAGTTCATTCCATTGAATAAAGATTTAATTACTGGACATGATGAATGGAGAAATTTATTCCTGTGTGTCGAGTACAGTGTGTGAAACCAGACACCCTTGGGCTGGTCATCCATTCTGATCCGTGACAAAAAGACAAAAAAAAAAAGAAAAAGAAGCGCTGGTCCTAGAAGAAAAGGGGTCCCCTGACCGAGCGCACCATTTCCCCATGTGCCGGTGTTCAAATGAACGTTCGAGATAAACGCTGTCTCTGCGTCCTTCTCGCCACATCATGATTCATTCAAACCCACGGCGCTGCGCGCTACAATATGTTAATAATACATCTTAACCCCTTTTTATTCAAGGGTCACGTTAAGAACATTTAAAAAAAGCTACAAATAAATAAACATTTGCTGTACAATTTCTTTTATTTATTTGTTGTCTTTTCATCAGCAGCTCACACATCCCGCACAACACTGCTTGACCAAGAACTGGACGAACTTGGGGGGGGTGCGGTGGCGCAGTGGGTTGGACCGCAGTCCTACTCTCCGGTGGGTCTGGGGTTCGAGTCCTGCTTGGGGTGCCTTGTGACGGACTGGCGTCCCGTCCTGGGTGTGTCCCCTTCCCCCTCCGGCCTTACGCCCTGTGTTGCCGGGTAGGCTCCGGTTCCCCATGACCCCGTAAGGGACAAGTGGTTCTGAAAATGTGTGTGTGTGTGTGTGTGTGTGTGTGTGTGTGGACGAACTTGGGCATGTTAGAGTGTAGTGTTGCTTTAAGAGAGCGGTGCATTGTGGGAAGTGAGTTCAGTTTCCGGTCCACTGCTGTCCTCCATGTTGGGTGACGAAAGCGATGTGTGTTCGAGCGGGAGACACGGGCAGTGGAGCAATTAGCTCGAAAGTAGAGTTTGTTCTTTTATTCATTGTATTGTATGTTCGTTATTCATCCAGCTAGTATAGTAATTAAGTTTATTATTAATCACTGTTTCCAGTCGTCTGAAGGAAACATTAAAATAAAATAAAAAATAAATACAGCCGATCTAAATCACACCACAAAAAAAAAGGAGTGGTAGTAAAAACGAAACAGACCTAGGACAGGAGGTACACCGTACAGAGGGACACTGAGGAGTCCCACCAAGTGACCCTAAACGCAGGACAGAGGGGGGCTCTGTGAATGTGGAGGTGAACCTGTATAGAAGGGGTCAATTCACCAGAGGAGCAGCTGTAAAAGGACAGAGTGCCGGACACACTATCCACATACACTCCTACTCTAGGGGAGAGGGGTGCAGATATGTCAGTGTGTGTCTTATTGTGTTTGACAGAGTATTTACAATTAGTACAGCACAGAACCCAGGACTTGTCACTGAATCCAACTCCACAGTCATCACTGTTTCCTTTCCTCCTGAGAGCGCTCTGTAAAAATGAATTGAATTGAAGTTTTGTGTTCTAGAAAAATAAACCACAACACATATTTTACTGTATATTTACAATAAAGTGTTCTGGTGGGAAGTTAAAAATTTAATGTCAACATCCAGAGGTCACACAGACATATCATACTGCAACACCCCTGTAGTGGCTATAGTGGTGAAACTAACATGTAGAGTAAAAATATGAGTATACACAGTAAATAAGAAGCCAAAGTGTAGGTGTGAGAAGAGAAATGGAACAAAATGAAACACAGAGCTCTTTATACAACGACCATGAGTGGAACAGGACAAGCACATCAGAACATGGCTTAAAGAAGGCTGAGACACAGGACAGAAACACAGTATGGCGCTGCACTGCGCTGCAGTATATCTTTATTAAGTGCCGATCTTACTATCTGCCGAGGGAATTCACGGCCATCGTGCTGGTGACTGTACATATACCTCCTAGCGCCATTGCCGGAGAGGTACTTACTGAGCTTTAAAACACCACCAGCGAGCAACAAACAGCCCACCTTGATGGATGTTTTATTTTCGCTGGGGACTTCAATCACGCAACCTTAAAGATAGCGCTGCCTAAACTTCACCAACACATTGACTTTCCCACAAGCGAGAACAATACACTGGACTCTTTATACAAACATTAAGAACGCATACAAAGCCACCCCCTCCCCTACAAGCACTTCTCCGACCACTTCTCTGTTCTGCATCTTGCCTGAATACAGATCTTGTGTGAAAGCTGCCAGACCAGTTTTAAAGCAGATCAGAGTGTGGCCTGATGGAGGCACAGTTGCACTACAGGACTGTTTCGACACCACTGACTGGAATATGTTCAGAGAAGCAGTAACCAATGATGATCATGCAGACATTCAAGAGTACAGTGACTGCCTATATCAGGAAATGTATTGATGGTATCACTGTCACCAAGACCTTCACCATGTGGGCTAACCAGAAATCATGGCTGATAGGGCAGGGCTGCACACTGCTGAGAACCCAGGATGCTGCCTTCAGATCAGGGGACAGAGCAGCTCTAAGAACAGCCAAGACCAACCTGTCCCGTGGCATCAGGGAATCCAGATCATTACGGATTACAAGCCCCCACCACAAGCCTACGACAGCAACAGCTCTCTGCTAGATCAAGTTTTATGCAGATTTTGAAACGCTGAACAATACACCAGCACGGAAAACACCACCAACGGCTGATGACCTGGTCCTATGTCTGTCCACAGCCAGCGTGAAGAGATCTCTAACTAGGATCAGCAAGGTTGCTGGCCCAGACAATATACCTGGTGGTGTTCTGAAGGACTGTGCAGAAGAGCTTAAACATGTCTTCATAAGCATCTTCAACATTTCACTATTCCCACATGTTTCCTGCCTTGTTGTCCCACCTGGACAACAAGAACACCTATGTCAGAATGCTGTTCATTGACTTCAGCTCAGCATTCAATACCATTATCTCTCGGTAACTCAAACTAGATCGCCTAGGCCAGAACACCTCCGTCTGTAACTGGATTCCGGATTTCCTCACTGGACGACATCAGTCAGTTTGGATTGGCAGCAGGACTTCAAGCAGCACCACACTGAGCACAGGGGCCCCCCAGGGGTGTGTGATCAGTCCACTGCTCTTCACTCTATTGACTCATAACTGTACTGCAAGATCCAGCTCCAACCACATCATTAAGTTTGCTGATGACACAACTGTGGTGGGTCTCATCAGCAACAATGATGAAACATCATACAGAGAGGAGGTAAACCAACTGGCTGTGTGGTGTAGGAACAACAGTCTTCTCCTAGGTGTGGGGAAATGAAGGAGATTGTCATCAACTTCAGGAGCGCTCATTATCCATCATCCCCCACTGACCATTGACGGTTCTGCCGCAGAGAGAGTCAGCAGCACCAAATTCCTGGGGGTGCACATCACCGATGACCTTTCCTGGACAACCAACAGTGTGTCACAGGTCAAGAAAGCCCAGCAACGCTTATACTTTCTGCGGAGCCTGAGGAAGGCAAGTGTATCACATCATTTACACCTTTTACAGGGGCGCTATGGAAAGCATCTTGACCAGCTACATCACGGCATGGAATGGGAACTGTAATGTTTGACCGCAAAACCTTACAATGCATAGTGACTACAGCTGAGAAGATACCAATGTACCCCACTCCCCTCCATACAGGACTCTATCATGCCCGCTGTGCCCGCAAAGCTTCCAAAATTGTGGGTGGCCCCACACACCCCTCCCACAGCCTCTTCAGCCTCCTGCCATCTAGGAAGAGAGGCAGGACCATACAAGCCGGCTCCATCAGACTGTGGAACAGCTTTTTCCCTTAAGCTGTCAGGATCCTGAACTCTCTGTACCACCCTTAACAGAGCTAAATCCTGAACTCTGACCTCCACACCCACACCCTCCCATCCAGAATGACACCAGCCACTTTTATATGGTCTACAGAGACTGTTCTCTCATGTACCTGGTAGTCTCTGTTGAAACCTTTCTTACATCGGTGTCCACCCCAAGTAACTCCTGTATTTAATACATTCCATATCGACCTACATTAAGTCCCACTAGCCCTCATTTTCACAAATAATTATTTCACAAAAAACCTCACTTTTTTGCACTACCACTTTAAAATTTGTTTACATTTCTAGTTATTGAACCAACCACACCACTGCACTTTACCCCATAGTGTTTTTAGTTTTGTAGTTGGTTATTGTAAGTTTTAGGTAATAATACTGTAACACTAAGAAACAGATGCCCCAGTAACTATGAATTTAGCTTTCTTTGAACTTTTTCAATGATGGACAATAGGGAGAAAAAAAAAAATGCACATTCAAACTGTATTCATATTCGTCATATTTATAACTATTTCATATAGACCTACCTTTCTCAATATTGCCTGAACAGTGAATATTGCGTCTTTCCTGGTTTCACCAGCCTGTATTGTAGGTTTCTCAAGGACAGTGTCTGAAATCCAACAAAAGACAGGAATATGACACATGATGTAGAGACTCCTTGTTGACTTCACATGTGTGATTATCCTGTCGGTGACATCCTCACCACTGAATCTCTTCCTGAACCACTCTTTTTCCCCCCCAGTCAAGAATAAATTTGTGCACAGACAGTTTTTCCAATACCTGAAACCATCTTTGCCAGCACAGTTCTGAAAGGTGTCATTTCTCCAAGTAAGGGTTTTCACTGCATCACTGCATCACACATCACTGCATTTAATCACTGCATCACAATCATTGCTTTTTGTATCGCTTCTGTCCCTCTAAAACAGAAATTCCACAGACAGGAAAAGGTTTGGGTCACCAGTCCATCCTCATCCCCACATTGGGGAAACAGAAGAGGTCGGGTCCACAGTTTTATTCAAGTGTTAGGTTTTTACCACAGTGATCCTCTGTTATTCTGGTCACTACTCTCTTCTTTGGTGTCCTCTCAGCTGCTTATTTTTACTACAGTTATCATTACTCTGATTATAATATGCTTTACTTTTAATATATTACTTTTGTTTTACTTTTAGAATTACTTATTCATCATGTTATTCAACACATGGTAGTTAATGACGTATTTTACTTTTGTCTGTGGTATGATCTGCCGTAGAAGTTTCTGGAACAGTGAATTTGTGCTCGTGGTAAAATTCCCCTGCATTTGGACTGGCTTTCATTCATTTCTGTAGTGTTGACCATGTCAGTCCTCCAGACTGCTCTGATGATAAGTGGGCAGCAAGTAGGACACCTTCCAGCATCTTCTGTGCTTTTTATCTCCCCCCCAGTGATGAGCCAATTGCCCGACAGCTCTCAGGTGCTGTTGGCCCAAGCCTCTGGAAGCTGTCCATGGTGCTGTTTCTTTTCTCATGCTCTTAGGCAGGGGTACTCAGATTCAGAGGCCAAGCGGGCCACATTTAAACCACATAAAATGCAAAGGGCCACAAATTATAATTTGCGTCATAAGACTTTATTTAAGACAATATTTACAGTTTTACTGATTTAGAAATGCAGTTTATTACTTATCTAAGTCTTGCTTGTCCTTGTCCTATTTAAAATAATACTGAACATGAAAATAAAAAAAAAATCTGGAACAAAAAAGTGAATTAACAGTTTGTTTTGCCATATTAATCAGCAATGTCTGTACCTTTTGATGCCTGAGATCGCTGCCGTGTGAATAGGCGACGGTGAAGTCGGGATGAAGTTGCTCATGGTGGCGTTGCAGATTAGCTCGCTTTAGCAATTGTTTTCTGACAAATGAGACACATTGGTTTGCCACCTATCTCCTCATAGGCAAATTCCATTTGCCACGCAGGGTTGAAAACTCTGTTTTCATCGTCAGTCTTCCTTTTCTTTAACACCATCATTAGTTAATGTACAGTACATACACACATTTTCACAAGGTTTATGACAGATGAGGAGTCGTAATGATTTGTCGTTGATCAGGTTGTTTTAACTTTTGCGGTTTCCGTAGCCATCGCCTTAAAGGTGCATTACCGTTTTCACACGACTTTTGATTAAATTCATGACCAGGGTATGTTGACTGCCATTAAACCACCGGATTCTTCTCTCCTCTCTTAACCCGCTTGGGGTCAAAGGTGTGGCACTAAGATGGTTTGAATCCTACCTATCTGACAGATCCTATCAAGTGGTCTGGCGGAGCTCTCCTTCTTCTCCTCTGCCTCTCTCAGCCAGTGTCCCGCAGGGCTCAATATTGGATCCTCTTCTTTTCTCAATATTCACCTCCTCCCTCAGTCCGGTCATAGCCTCCCATGGATTCAAATACCACTGCTATGCTGATGACACTCAGCTCTTTCTCTCCTTTCTGCCTGGTGCGACAGATATCTCCGCACGGATTGCTGCCTGCCTGTCGGACATCTCTTTGTGGATGTCTGATCACCACCTCAAACTCAACCTCTCCAAAAGAGAGATTCTTTACCTCCCAGCTGGACTGTCCTGCTGTCACGACCTCTCGATCAAACTGGACAACTCACTCATTTCGCCTAGCTCCTTTGCTAAGAGTATGGGAGTTACGATTGATGCGAGTCTGTCATTCTCTCAACATATTGAAGCCACAACCCGGTCCTGCAGATACATCCTGCATAATATTTGTAGGATCCGTCCCTGTCTCACTACTGACTCCGCCCAACTACTTGTCCAGGCCATGGTGACTTCCCATCTGGACTACTGCAACTCTCCTCTGTGTGGCCTTCCTGCTACTGCCATCAAACCCCTGCAGCTTCTACGAAATGCTGCTGCGCGAGTCGTGTTTGAGTTGCCTAAGCTTTCCTATGTATCTCCTCTTCTCATTTCTCTGCATTGGCTTCCTATAGCTGCCTGAATCAAATTCAAGACTCTGGTTATTGTCTGCAAATGCATCAGTAGAACTGCTCCCAGCTATTTACAGGTTTTGATCAACCACTACACCCCAGCTAGACCCCTTCGCTCGTCCACTTCTGCTTGCTTGGTGGTCCCACGCACAAAAGGTAAAACACGGAGGTTCTCGATTCTGGCTCCGTTGTGGTGGAACGACCTTCCCCTCTCGCTCAGAACTGCGGCAACTCTGTTTTCAAGAAGGCTCTGAAAATCCACCTTTTCCAGATCCACTTTGCCCAAGATCGCTTCAGATCGTCTATGGCATAACCATTCACGCATCGTAATTCCAGAAGCATCCCCAGATACAACCTTTATTCAGCCATTACTCTGGTATTGTACTGCTGATTTGTGTATCTTATAATATTTAGTTAAAAAAAAAAACATTGGTGTTGGTATCAGGATTTGTCTGTGTCTTATGCACCTACTTGAGCGATGAACCGCGGTGTATCAAGTGGTAGGGAACAAACTAGGTTTGCTTGAGACTTTCATGTCTGCAGCTATGTCTCCTTCTCTCAATGTAATGCATAAATTGTACTTTTGCTGAGATGTATGTCGTTTTGGACAAAAGCGTCTGCTAAATGAATAAATGTAAATGTAGATGGAAATTTTTCTTAAAAATAACATTTTGCATTACTTTTGACTTCTCTATATGAAACCATTAGAACTGTGGGACTGTTAACTTGATTAGAACAAATGGCACTTTGACAAAGCATCACAAAACACATCTCTGCAAATATTAACATTAATTCATTTAGCAGAAACTTTTCTCCAGAATGACTTTCAATGAACTCTATGTAGTGTTTTCAGCACACACCTTACTCACCAAGGTATCTTACACTGCTAGTACTGTACACTATTTATAATTGGTCACTTACTCATACATCGGTGGAACACACTGTCACTCACACACTATGGGTTACTTGGAGTCATCAAGCCAGCTGAACAGCATGTCTTTGAACAATGGGAGGAAACCAGTGCACACACTTATAGACACAGGGAAACATGCAACCTTCACACAGACTGAGCAGAGGATCGAACCCCCATCCTTTCACACGGTGCAGGTACTGTGAAACAACAGTGCTGCTCATTGTACTACCATGCCATCCCCAGTGCTACTTGTCTAGAGTGGCTGCAATTAACAGAACCATGTGGGAGTCACTGAACCACATTTTGGTAAGAAAGAAGAGACTGTACTTGAAACTGTGTATTGAATTGTTTACCAAAGTGGGGATGTGGTGGCGCAGTGGGTTGGACCGGGTCCTGCTCTCCAGTGGGTCTGGGGTTTGAGTCCCGCTTGGGGTGCCTTGCGATGGACTGGCGTCCTGTCCTGGGTGTGTCCCCTCCCCCTCTGGTGTTATGCCCTGTGTTGTCGGGTAGGCTCTGGTTCCCTGTGACCCTGTATGGGACAAGTGGTTCAGAAAGTGTGTGTGTTTACCAAAGCAGCTTGATCAGTTCTTTGGACATTTAAGAGACAGCATTTGACACTATTCTTCATTTTAATATATTTTAGGTTACCAGTGTGAGCGCCCCTATTCTCCTATTCATGTAGAAATTAATATAACAGACAAATAAATACCAAGCATGCAGAGTAGTGTGACAACTGTGAGCAGAGTCGTAGGCAGATGATTGTGCAACACGCAACTGATTTATTTTCGTTGTATTCTGGAAAGTTATTAATAACAGAGTGGCACTATATCTTTTTGCATCATTGCCACATTGTAACAAAACTTTATGAGAACAATGCACTTTGGGATGGAAGCCCATTGAAATATATATACAGGGGAGCACATGCCAGAGACCCAGGATGTAGAGTGGTCAAAATTGCTGTGCGGCTCCACGCATCGGGTCTTGCAGGGGTTCCATGTGAGTTGTCCACTGCAAAATATTCTTTCCTAGTAGTGGACTGTTCACAGATAAGCTGGGCATCATCCTGAGGACTGCAGGGCAAACACTCCTGCCCTTTTGATTTATTTTTTTCTTTTGTACAAATTGACTCCATGTAAGATGGGAGACATTTTCCCTTGGACAGTTCTTGACTGATACAGTACCCAGTATTTATTTATTTATTTACTGTTGTGTTTACGGGTGCAATAACTACACTCGAACACAAATAAAGATAAGACGCGATGGATAATGTTTTCTTTTTCCTTTACTGAACCATGTGCAGCAACAACTCTTCTACCCTTTTTCTGTACATATTGCCGGCCAACCAAACTCTAACCCATGTTACTATTAAGAGTGGCCTATTAACACTTAGCCCGGAGTTTTCACTATAATCAATACACAACAACTCCTCCCCTCTAGATAAAACAACCCAGAACAATAACACAACTGCAAGTCCCTGTGCATGACATCTTCGCCTCGGTAGGATTCCAAACCCTATAAAGTAAGACGGTCTGGGGGTTTCCATGTACAGGTAGGGTAACGTCTCTCCTCACAAGTTGGGATCGGCGTTTGTGGCACTTCTTGTGAAGACATCGCGGCATCTTGTGGTGTAGTGGTGTCGCTGCCATCGGAAGGGGCAACAGTAGACGTGGATGGCACATTTCCTGGAACACCCTCCCAAGAAATATCTGCCTTTCTCAACTGATCAATATGCCGTCTCCAGGTGGTGTCTGGTCCAATCTCTACTGTGTAAGAAAGTGGTCCTGTTCTTTCTTTTACCTTCGCAGGCATCCACTTGTGATCCCCGCGGTAGTCCCTAGCGAGCACACTCTCACCAATTTCCAACTCTCGTACCGGTCCGTCTCTTTGCACCTGTCTCAACTGGTTGTCCTGCACAACCCTCTTCACATTCGGTCGCAACAGGTCCAGCCTTGAACGTAAAGGTCTTCCCAAGAACAACATAGCTGGCGTTCGATTCGTGGTAGCATGTGTTGCGTTACGATATGCAAACAAAAACCTTTGCAACTTATGGGTTAACATAATCTTGTCACCCACCATGGCACGCAGCGCATTCTTCAAACTTTGTACAAATCGCTCCACTAATCCGTTTGTAGCGGGATGGTATGGGGCAGAGGTCACGTGCCTGATCCCATTGTTCTTTAGAAAGATCTGGAACTCCTCAGATACAAACTGGGGTCCATTGTCACTCACCAGTTGTTCTGGGACACCAGTCCTCGCAAAAAGTTCTCTCAGCACTGTTATAGTTTGGGTAGCGGTTGTGGACGACATGCTAAACACTTCTGGCCACTTAGAACATGCATCGACAACCACCAGAAATGTAGTGCCCATGAAAGGTCCTGCAAAGTCAACATGAATCCTTTGCCACAGCACAGCAGGCCATTCCCAAGGGTGCAACGGTGCAGGTTTTGGCATATTTTGAACCTGTTGGCATCCTGGGCAATGCATGGCGAGCTGCTCGATCTGCTGATCGATTCCTGGCCACCACACAAAACTTCTAGCGAGTGATTTCATCTTCACCACTCCTAGGTGACCAGCATGAAGCTCTTCCAAGACTCGAGCTTGCAACTTCGGAGGTATAATAATCCTTAATCCCCACACGAGGCAACCTCCATCCAGCGTCACTTCATCTCGGTGCCGATAGAACTGCGGAAACTGTACCTTCTGTTCTTCATTCCAGCCAGTCTGAGTAGCTGTGTAAACTCGGGACAATATTGGATCTCTCCTGGTTTCCCTCTGAAGCATTTCAGCCGTAACAGGGGAACTCTCAAGCTGAGCAAGAGTAAAAACATCCAAGGGAATGCTTCCTTTTGCCGGATTTGCATCATCATCACCGCCTAATGGTAGCCGTGAGAGTCCATCAGCATTTGCATGACTGTGAGTTCTTTTGAACTCAATCTGGTATCTATGTCCTCCCAAAAACAACGCCCACCGCTGCATTCGCGCTGCTGCTGTCAGTGGAACGCCTTTCCGTGGATTAAAAATGGAAACCAAGGGTTGGTGGTCAGTAACCACAGTAAATTCGTTTCCATACAAATACTGATTGAATCGTTTCACACCCCATACTAGACTCAAAGCCTCTTTATCAATTTGTGCATAATTTCTTTCTGCAGCATTGAGAGAGCATGATGCAAAAGCTATGGGGCGTTCAGTTCCATCACCCATGACATGTGATAACACCGCTCCAATACCGTACGGTGAAGCATCACAGGCTAGCTTGATGGGTTTGCATGGCTCAAAATGGGTCAACACTGTTTCTGATACCACCAGTTTCTTTGCTTCCTGAAACGCTCGTTCACACTGTTTTGTCCACATCCATTTCTGTCCTGCTCGCAATAACGCATTCAAGGGGTGGAGAACAGTGGCGAGGTTTGCCAAAAACCGGTTATAATAATTAACAAATCCAAGGAACGACCTCAATTGTGAGACATCTTTTGGTCGTGGGGCATCTGCGACAGCCCTTATCTTGTCATGACACTTGTGCAAGCCGTTTGCATCAATTTCGTGTCCGCAATATGTAATAGTACTCCTGAAAAACTCACACTTATCACGCCTCGCACATAGTCCATAACTTCTTAGTCTCTGTAGAACACGTGTCAAGTTCTCCAAATGACTGTCGTCATCCTCTCCAGTGACTATAATATCATCAAGGTAGCACTGGGTACCCCGACATCCTTGAAGTACCTGCTCCATCGCTCGTTGCCATAATGCTGGCGCTGAGGCAACACCAAAAACCAATCTATTGTATCGATACAAGACTTTGTGAGTGTTAATGGTCAGGAACACCTTTGAGTCTTCCTCCATTTCCATCTGCAAATATGCTTCTGCCAGATCTATTTTACTGAAAAACTGTCCTCCTGATAAGGAAGCAAAAATATCCTCTATTCTTGGTAGTGGATATTGTTCTGCTTGCAGTTCAGAGTTGATGGAGACTTTAAAATCCCCTCACAGTCTTACAGTTCCATCCTTCTTGGCAACAGGAACAACTGGTGTTGCCCAGGGGCTCCGGTCAACTTTGGACAGTATTCCTTCAGCTTCTAACCGATCCAGCTCCGTTTCCACTTTCTGACGAATAGCATAGGGGACTGGCCGCGCTGTGTGAAATTTGGGTACTGCACCCTCATTCAGGGTTATTCTCCCTTTAATATGCTTCAACGTTCCTATTCCTGGTTGGAATACCACTGCAGCACCATCCAACACCTTTTTCAGTTTCTCTTGAGTGCCTGACAAAACAGGATCCGAGATTTGTAGACTTTTTATGGATTTCCAGTCCAACTGTAACTTTCTCAACCAGTCACGTCCCCAAAGTGCTGGTCCTGCCGTTGGAACTATATACAGATCTACTTCGCGCTGTTGATCATTGTACCTTACAGTCACTGGCATCACACCCAGAGGAACTATGGGCTCACCAGTATATGTTTTCAATTTAACAGGCGATGGCTTAAGTTCCGCTTTTGTGAAATGTCTTTCAAACTCAGTCTGTGACATGACAGATACGGCAGAGCCTGTGTCCAGCTCCATTCGGATTGTCTTTCCATTCACTCGTGGTGTTAGCCAGATCGCTTGTTTCAAGTCACCTTTCAGACTGTAGATTTCCAGAGTTGCCAACCCTGTGTCACTTTCTTCATCAGATCTTTGGGCAACAGCATGCACATCTCTACTTTTCTTTCTCTGAGCCTTGTACTGTTTGTTCTTCTCGTGATGTGAAAGATCGGAGCGACAAGCTCTTTGTATGTGTCCAACTTTGTTGCATTTTCTGCACGTTTCAGTTTTAAATCTGCACTGGTTTGCTTTGTGCCAGCCCTTGCCACAACGGTAGCACAATTCTGCATTTTGCATTGTCCTTTTTAATTTACACACAGTGGTCACTTTGTTCACCGACATTTTTACTCCGGATCGCAACTCTACAGCGTCTCTGGCTGCTGTTTCCATGGCGACAGCAAGTTCAACTGCCCGTTTGAATGTGAGATCCGACTCCGTAAGCAATCTTTTCTGGATACTCTCTTGTAAAATACCACAGACTAGACGGTCTCTCAGCGCATCACTCAGTCCATCTCCAAACTGACAGTGTTCTGACAGCTTCTTTAATTCAGCCACATAAGCTGCGATAGACTCTCCTTCGTTTTGGTTACGTTTATGGAACCTAAAACGTTCCGCTATAAGCAGCGGTTTTGGCGCTAAATGATCCCGCAGTGTTTGCACAATATTATCAAAGCTGAGGTCTGCAGGCTTTGTGGGGGCAGTGAGGGTTCTCAGCAACGCATACGCTTTTCCCCCCATCGCACTTAACAGAACCGACACCCGCTTGTCGTCGGCAATGCCGTTGGCTTTGAAATATTGTTCGATTCGCTCACAGTACATCGGCCAATCATCCGTAGCACTGTCAAACGCATCAATTTGTCCGATATATCCAGCCATCTTTCCTATATATTATTTCACTTACAGGTCTGTATTCACTCAGTATTGCGCTTCCCCCTCGGAGCCGGAGCCATCGCACGTCTTCGTCCTGTGCATTCGTCTCCCAGGAAAGAAAACGTCCATCCACAAAAAAAACTAGGAGAAACTTCAGGGCAATATCCGAAAAATCCTCGTCGCCAACTGTTGTGTTTACGGGTGCAATAACTACACTCGAACACAAATAAAGATAAGACGCGATTGGATAATGTTTTCTTTTACTGAACCACGTGCAGCAACAACTCTTCTATCCTTTTTCTGTACATATTGCCGGCCAACCAAACTCTAACCCATGGTACTATTAAGAGTGGCCTATTAACACTTAGCCCGGAGTTTTCACTATAATCAATACACAACATTTATGTTTCCTAATATTACATACCTAAAAGCTGCAGCTAATTGGTGTGTATATATACAGTATGTATCCAAATAATAAAACTAAAATAAATCCTCAGGCAGAAGAAATGCAACTTTTACTCCAAATAAGTAATGGAAACAACCCCATTCATTCCCAAAGGGTATTGTCATGGATGGATTGCAGTGTGCAATTTTGTGAGTCAGCTGCAGAGCTCATTCACAGTGCTATTCACAAAAGTGAAGTGCAAAGGGTATCAGTGCTGGTTTGGTGAAGGGGTAGATGCACAATGTGGTGTGAAAAATGGTTTAAGTACTTAATATTTTCAAGTGATTAATATGTTCTAATGTGATGTAAGTGTTAAGACATTCAGAAAATATATGCTGTCTGTTTAATGCAATGGAAAAATGTTGATTGGAAACACAAAACACAAAAAAAAGAAAGAAAGTTTAACCTTTAGCATGCATCCCGACACATTCAGACAAATTGTTTGGAGTAAAGATTACTTTTGCGTCAGATGCAAGGCAAGTTTTGAAAGTGTTGCCATGCCTTATGATGACGTATGTATAAGCTTGCAAATAAAAGAAGGCAATGCAAACCAATCAGGGAGACACCCTGAAGTTTGGGGCTCTCCCATCGGCCGGTGTTGCTATGAAAGGTCTCTCTGTGTCTGAGTGTTTTGTGCGGATCTCCTGCATCTGATCGTTTCCAAAAAAAGGAAATATAATTTCTTTCACAACAATAAAACAAAGATTTGAGAAAAACAAAAGTTGGAGAATCCAGGGTATGATGACCAGGGG
Source organism: Scleropages formosus (assembly GCF_900964775.1). Lineage (NCBI taxonomy): Eukaryota > Metazoa > Chordata > Actinopteri > Osteoglossiformes > Osteoglossidae > Scleropages > Scleropages formosus. The sequence continues at coordinate 27,204,274 of NC_041821.1, forward strand.
ACAGCATAGGTGGTGATTCAGGAACATGTTGACGATAAGTTCACACAGGTTACAGGAACACTAGAACATGAAATACTGGGCAGATCTTCTGAAGCAAGGCAAAAATAATGTTGTGCAACAGAACAATAAGTAACATAATGTTTGAGGTTAGTTCCTTTTGACCCAATGGTCACAGGTTCACATCCCACCTCTAGTTGTAGTACCATGGCTATATAAACAGGTAAATAACTGTAACTGTGCTTAAGTTGTACTCAGATTCCTAAGCATGTCCACACCCACTGTTCAAAAGCACGGCTGTCAGAATGTCCTCCCAGCCACCTTTGTTTCCACATTCCATGTCCTTAAATACCTGTTAAAATTTCTTGTCCGCCTGTGTCACGACTGCAGGAACAAGCGGAGCGGCAACACCTGTGGCTAACTGATGACTCCCGGGATATTAGGAACTCTGTGTCCACCCCACAACGTGGATTCTTGCAATCACCCTGGTGGTTTTACGGTGGCAGTGGTCTTGTCTTGCTCTGCTGTGTTCTCTTGTTCCTGGTTTTTGACCATCGCCTGTTTTCTTTGACCACGACGTATTGCCTTGCCTGGATAGTGAGGTTTGTACCTCGTAGACCTTCACCTGTACCTGACCTTCAAGGTTGTCTTGCCCTATGAACCCAGTCAAATAAATAAAGCTTCTTTCACTTGGGTCCATTATTTACATGTCTGTCTCCAGTCAGCGTGTCACCATTACAGCCTGTAAACTGTTGTGCACCATACATACATATAGACATACACACACTGTCTGAACTGTTTATCCCATACAGGGTTGTGGGGAGCCACAGTCTAACCAGGCAACACAGGGCATAAGGCTGGAGGGGGACATGCCCAGGACAGGATACCAGTCCATCACAAGGTGGCCCAAGGAGGACTTGAACCCCAAACCCACCACAGAGGAGGACCTGGCCCAACCCACTGGGCCACTGCACCACCGTACACCCCCCCCCCCTCACCCCATGTCCAACTAAACCAAATTGCATACTCTGGACTGACAAACATATTTGCAGATGATTATTCAGACATTTATTCAAAAGCACATGGTTTTTATTAATGTTGTTTCACTAAAACACAAGTAAAACATCTTTATGTATGAAATTCACATAACTTTTTGGTGTTGTCATGTGTGCCATGAGGAGTGATGAAAGGAACCACCAGAGGTTTGGGACCAAATCACCTGGCAGAATGCAGCACAGCTGTTCCCAGTGTTTCCACTGGAGACTGGAGAAGAAACTATAAAAGACAAACAACAAGCCTGCAGAGTTGTGGGTCCTTGGTTATCTGCTGTGGTTCTCCACTAGGTGCAGTGCTGAGCATAATAATAATAATAATAATAATAATAATAATAATGAACTTCTGTCTTGAGCAATTCTCAACTGATTTCCATGAGCTATAGCATATTTTATAGCTAAATATATTTTCTATGAGCTGTTCTAACCAGACATGTAACATGTAACCCTTCCCAGACTGATGTATTTCAATCATCATCATCATCATTATTATTATTATTTCTGGAATTTCTTTCAACTTTAGCATAGTGTGTTACTGGGTAAGACCTTTTAACCAACTTCATGCAGATGATTGTCAAGTTGGTGGTTTGTGATTTATTGAACAGGCCTGGCAGTAATCAGGCTTGGTTGCATCTAGCCCAGCTGAACCTCATTATTAATGCAGTTTCATAGATTTGGCAAAATCAACTATGGGGGCAAATACATTTTCAGCCAGGCTCAGTTGCTATTGGATAACTTTTTTGCTTCAATAAATTACATCATTATTTAAAAACTGTATTTTGTGTTTACTCAGGTTGCCTTTGTTTTATGTTAGATTTTGTTTTAATTTCTGAAACAATTTAGTATGCGATATACACAAAAACAGAAGAAATCAGGATGGGGGCAAATAGAGACAGATAGATAGATAGATAGATAGATAGATAGATAGATATACTTTATTGATCCCACAAGGGAAATTATACTTTTTCACAGCACTGTTTCCAGGCCTATAAAGAAACAAACAATATTTAGTGCAAAAATGTAAACTTTGTTACGATACTAGTAACACAAGTTATTACTAAAGTGCCTCGTGATGAAGTATAAGATGCAAAATTATGTGGTTAGATCTGTCAAACTGGTTAAGAATTTAAAACCAAACTACAAAGCCTACAATGAAACTATAGAAATTTTGACTCATATCATGTAAATATATATATATATATATATACATATATATTATATATATGTATATATATATATATATATATATATATATATATATATATATATACACAGTACTGTGCAGAAGTCTTAGGCACATAGATGTTTCACAAAAACTTTTGTTTTAGACAGTTATTTTAATGTCTTCTGCATTAGTGTCAATGGGAAAGAGCATATTTTATATTTTCAAGCATTGCTTTTGCAAAAAGTTACAGTATTACAGTAAGCGTTTTGTATGTCGTTAAAGAAAGTATAATAGTAATAAAGCACTTTCCAAAGAGAGAACTTGAGGTCTTTGTATGGCACACCGATTTACTGAAGGAGAAACGGCTGTATAGAGGCAATAAAACTGGGCGAGGGAAAAACTATACTGAAAATGTGAGGTTTTGTCAGATGTGGCAGTTTAATTTTCAGATCTTATACCATGGCAAGAGTGAGTATAGCAACAAGACACAATGTGGTCATCCTCAGGACAAGCAGTTGTTGACAATGGATGGTTACTGAGCTTTATAGGAAGTTTATTTATTAAGAGCATTATTTTTGGAATTATTCTGAATTTACAGCTTTTTTCCCTAAGTACCTGAAACTTTTGCACAGTACTGTACCATCATCAAAAATCTTCAAAAAACTGGGAAATCAGACAATTTGAAGAGAATGGAATTAACTTTCAGAAAAACTTCCAATATTAAACCAAAGCCACTGAGGAAAAATAGTTTTAATTAAATTGATTTCAGCTTATGTATTTGTCATATTTAGTCTTCCACTTTTGATTCTGTGTAAGCTTTGTTTGACATACTGGAGAAATAAATTGAACTTCAGTTTCTCTAGAATTTTTTTTTTTGTACTTTTTTTGAGTTACATTACATTTTTGTCCTTTAAACTTTTCAATCTTTGTATAATTATGTTTAACAACTGATTTGTTACCACTTATCACCAGTCACCTGATGTTACACCCAAGTTACTCCTTGACACTGTGTGTGTAGTAGGGTGAACAATACAGTGTATGTGTACACGTGTACGTACCACAGCTCTGTGAAGGGGGGTCAAGACCCGGTAGCACAGCAGGGGGCGCAGTGGTTACAGCTGTAAATGTAATGGATCTGTTTCTCACCCAGTTTTATCCACACTCTTTGTTATATTCCCTCTGCCAATGTTGTGTGTTGTAATATCTGGATGAGCATAATAAATTTTTCTCCATGTGACAAAAACTTTGAAAGAGAGTATCATGTCAATGCCCGCACCTCAGTCGACAGTACCTGACACAGATCACTCACCCTGGACAACCTGGTGTGTGAGCATTCGCTAAGGTCCAGGCAGTGCTGGATTGGCCCTGTCCGACCTCCCTGAAGGCTCTACAACGGGTTTTGGGGTTTACAAACTTTTACCGCTGGTTTATTTGGAGTTTCAGTAGCCTCACTGCTCCCCTTACCTCTCTCATCAAGGCGAAAAGGTCCCAGCTGTCCTGGCAGCCAGAAGCCCTTGAGGCATTCCAGGATCTCAAGTAGTGTTTAACCACCCAGCCATGCTCCACCCGTGTTAATATTTTTCACGTAAGCTGTTGCCCACCACACACAATTATGACATTGGTAAGAGGGAATTAGCGAGCAAGCTGGCTCTGGAGGACTGGAGTCACAGGTTGGAGGGGGCTACTCACCCGTTCTTGGTCCTTACGGACTACCGAAACCTGGAGTACCTGAAGACAGCCCGTCGGCTCAACCCTCGACAAGCCCGTTGGGCTCTTTTCTGTACCAGATTCCGGTTCACAGTCTCCTACCGTCCTGGCTCCAAGAGCTCCAAGGGCTCCAGGACAGGGCACCAAGGCTGATGCCCTATCCTGGCTGTATGAAAAGGACCTGACCCCAGAAGCACCACAGACCATTCTACCCAGCACCTGCATCATGGCTCTCGTATGTTAGCAGTTCACACATGACCTCCCTAGGGCTCAAACAGAGGAACCAATTCCAGTCGACACCCTCGAAGGCAAGGAGTATATCCCTGCCAGGTTGCGCCCACAACTACTCCACTGGGTGCATGACACTCCAGCCGCTGGTCACCTAGGGTGTCAACAGACTCTGGACATCCTCGAAAAGAAGTACCGGTGGCCCTCCCTTAGGGAGAATGTACAGGAGTTTGTACCAACTGGGGCAAAGAGTGTGGCTGTCTACACAGGACCTCAAACTGCATCTGCCCTCAAGGAACTAACCCTCCATTTCATTGGTCCATTCAAAATACTGAAAAGGATCAACCCGGTTTCTTACTGCTTACAGTTACCACTTCATTACCATATCTGCCCCACATTTCATGTCTCATGCCTCAGACCTCACTGTGTTTCTGCTTCCACCTTTGTATGTAGGCGGTTCCCCTGCCTACTCTGTCAGGGCCCTCCTAGAGTCCAAACGACAAAGAGGCACACTGTACTATCTGGTTGACTGGGAGAACAATGGGTCAGAGGAGTAATCTTGGATGCCAGCACAGGACGTATTGGACCCGACTGGGGTGACGAAGGGGGCGGCCACCTGCCTGTCAGTGTCAAGTGGCTAGAGCCGCTCCTGGAGAGGATACTGTCACAACCCATAGGGATAATACCCCTCCTGGCCAGAGGAGGTACCACTCAGTGCCACTAGCCAAGACCCATGTATCTGTTCACAATCTCATAGCCTGTGGAGGTATAAAAGGAGCAAGTGGTGGAGGACCTATTGTGGATTCTTGATCTATGGTGTAACTGTTCATGCATTGTAACTCCAGAAGCATCCCCAGATACAACCCTTATTTAGCCATTACTCTGGCATTGTACTTGCTCATTTGTGTATCTTATAATATTAAAAAAAAAAAAAAAAAAATTGGTGGGAGGGTATCGGGATTTGACTATCCTGTGTCTTATGCACCTATTCGAACGATGAACTGCGGTGCAGCAAGTGGTAGGGAACAAACTAGGTTTGCTTGAGCCTTTCATGTCTACAGGTATGGCTCCTTCTCTTAAAGTAATGCATAAAATTGTACTTTTGCTGAGATGTACGTCGCTTTGGACAAAAGCATCTGCTAAATGAATAAATGTAATCAGAATCAGAACGAGCTTTATTGCCAAGTATGTTCACACATACAAGGAATTTGTCCTGGTGACAGAAACTTCCTCAGCACAGACAGAATGACAGTGACAAGACACAGATGAGAAGATAGAATATGTGAATAAAGGATAAAAAATATTAAGTACACAATATACAAAAAATTGTCACGAGACGTTATATGTATGTTCTATAAAAATGCAAGGGAATGTGAGTAAGACATATGATGTGATAAATAGATATAAATATAAACAGCGTTATGTATTGCACTGGTTTACTCTCTAGGGGGGATTTAGCTGTTCATGAGGTAGACGGCCTGAGGAAAGAAACTTTTCTTGTGCCTGGCTGTCCTGGTGCTCAGTGCTCTGTAGCGCCGGCCAGATGGCAAAGGTTCGAAGAGGAAGTGGCCTGGATGTGAGGGGTCTACAATGATTTTGCTAGCCCTTTTACTGACTCTGGACGAGTACAGTTTTCGGAGAGCTGGGGGGGGGGGGGGGATGTGCCGATGATTCTTCCAGCAGTCCGAACTATCTGCTGTAATCTTCTGATGTCTGATTTCGTAGCTGAGCCGAACCAGACAGTTATAGAAGTGCAGAGGACAGACTCGACGACTGCAGAGTAGAATTGCATCAGTAGCTCCTGTGGCAGGTTGAACTTCCTCAGCTGGCGAAGGAAGTACAACCTCTGCTGGGCCTTCTTCACAATGGAGTCTATGTGGAACTCCCACTTCAGGTCCTGTGACATGGTAGTGCCCAGGAACCTGAATGACTCCACTGTTGCCACAGTGCTGTTCATGATGGCGAGTGGGGATAATGCTGAGGTGTTTCTCCTAAAGTCCACAATCATCTCCAACTGTTTTGAGGGTGTTCAGCTCCAGGTTGTGATGACTGCACCAGACAGCCAGCTCTTTAACCTCCTCTCTATTATAACGGAAATGTATAATAATGAAAAATGTTAAGTTTGCAGAATAGATTTCATGTTTGAGCGCAACATGGTGGGGGCAAGCAGTCTTAAAGATAATAATGGACAACCACTTCACCCCACACCAAACAAAACATTAACCAAAACATACTGCAAATTAATACAGTCCGTGC